>NW_027362765.1:415877728-418277728 GCF_046119375.1 Phyllobates terribilis
GCAATAAACCTGCTTGTTAAGCTACTGCAACCTCCACGTCTCTTCCTAGGGGCATTTAAACCGTCTTGTTAAGCTACTGCAACCTCCCCGTCTCTTCCTAGGGGCATTAAAACCGTCTTGTTAAGCTACTGCGACTTCCAACATTCTTCCAAGTGGCATTAAAACCGTTTTGTTAAGCTACTGCAACCTCCAAGTCTATTCCAAGGATCATTAAAACCGTCTTGTTAAGCTACTGCAACCTCAGCCTCCACGTCTCTTCCAAGGGGCCTTTAAACCGTCTTGTTAATCTACTTCAACCTCCACGTCTCTTTCAAGGGGCATTAAAACCGTCTTGTCAAGCTACTGCGACCTCCACCACTTTCCCCAGGGGCATTAAAACCATCTTCTTCAGCTACTGCGACCTCCCACCGCATTCCCAGGGGCATTGATATTGTCTTTTCATTCCTCTGCGACCTCCACCATTTTTCCAAGGGGCATTGAAACCTTCTCGTTAAGCTACTGCGACCTCCACCACTTTTCCCAAGGGCATTGATATTGTCTTTTTATTCCACTGCGACCTCGACGTCTCTTCCATGGGGCATTAAAACCATCTAGTTAGGCTACTGCGACCTCCACGTCTCTTACAAGGGGCATTAAAACCGCCTTGTTAAGCTACTGCGACCTCCACGTCTCTTCGAAGGCGCATTAAAACCGTCCTGTTAAGCTACTGCGACCTCCACCACTTTTCCCAGGGGCATTAAAACCGTCTTTTTAAGCTACTGCGACCTCCACCATTTTTTCAAGGGGCCTTGATATTGTCTTTTTATTCCACTGTGATCTCCACGTCTCTTCCAAGGGGCATTAAAACTGTCTTGTTAAGCTACTGCGACCTCCACCACTTCTCCAAAGGGCATTAAAACCATCTTGTTAAGCTCCTGCAACCTCAAACATTCTTCCAAGGGGCATTAAAACCATGTTGTTAAGCTACTGCGACCTCCACCACTTTTTCCAGGGGCATTAAAACTGTCTTGTGAAGGTACTGCGACATCCATCATTCTTCCAAGGGGCATTAAAAACGTTTTGTTAAGCTACTGCGACCTCCACTTCTCTTCCAAGAGGCATTCAAACCATCTTGTTAAGCTACTGCGACGTCCACCACTTTTCCCAGGGGCATTAAAACCGTCTTGTGAAGCTACTGCGACCTCCATCATTCTTCCAAGGGGCATTAAAAAACGTTTTGTTTAGCTACTGCGACCTCCACGTCTCTTCCAAGGAGCATTAAAACTATCTTGTTAAGCTACTGCGACCTCCACTTCTCTTCCAACGAGCATTAAAACCATCTTGTTAAGCGACTGCGACGTCCACCACTTTTCCCAGTGGCATTTAAAGCATTTTATTAAGCTACTGCGACCTCCACGTCTCTTCCAAGGGGCATTAAAACCATCTTGTTAAGTTACTGCAACCTCCACGTCTCTTCCAAGCGGCATTTAAACCGTCTTGTAAAGCTACTGCAACTTCCAGCACTTTTCCCAGGTTAATTGATATAGTCTTTTTGTTCCACAGTGACCTCCACGTCTCTTCCAAGCGGCATTAAAACCGTCTTGTTAAGCTACTGCGACCTCCACCACTTTTCCAAGGGGCATTAAAACTATCTTGTTAAGTTACTGCGACCTCCACAATTCTTCCAAGGGGCATTAATACCATCTTGTTAAGCTACTGCAACCTCCACGTCTCTTTCAAGGGGCATTTAAACCATCTTGTTAAGCTACTGCAACCTCCACGTCTCTTCCAAGGGGCAATAAAACCATCTTGTTAAGCTATTGCGACGTCCACCACTTTTCCCATGGGCATTAAAACCATCTTGTGAAGCTACTGGGACTTCAAGCACTTTTCCCAGGTTAATTCATATAGACTTTTCATTCCACAGTGACCTCCACGTCTCTTCCAAGTGGCATTAAAACTGTCTTGTTAAGATACTGCGACCTCCACCACTTCTCCAATGGGCAGTAAAACTATCTTGTTAAGTTACTGCGACCTCCACAATTCTTCCAAGGGGCATTAATACCATCTTGTTAAGCTTCTGCAACCTCCACGTCTCTTCCAAGGGGCATTAAAACTGTCTTGTTAAGCTACTGCAACCTCCACCACTTCTCCAAGGGGCAATAAACCTGCTTGTTAAGCTACTGCAACCTCCACGTCTCTTCCTAGGGGCATTTAAACCGTCTTGTTAAGCTACTGCAACCTCCCCGTCTCTTCCTAGGGGCATTAAAACCGTCTTGTTAAGCTACTGCGACTTCCAACATTCTTCCAAGTGGCATTAAAACCGTTTTGTTAAGCTACTGCAACCTCCAAGTCTATTCCAAGGATCATTAAAACCGTCTTGTTAAGCTACTGCAACCTCAGCCTCCACGTCTCTTCCAAGGGGCCTTTAAACCGTCTTGTTAATCTACTTCAACCTCCACGTCTCTTTCAAGGGGCATTAAAACCGTCTTGTCAAGCTACTGCGACCTCCACCACTTTCCCCAGGGGCATTAAAACCATCTTCTTCAGCTACTGCGACCTCCCACCGCATTCCCAGGGGCATTGATATTGTCTTTTCATTCCTCTGCGACCTCCACCATTTTTCCAAGGGGCATTGAAACCTTCTCGTTAAGCTACTGCGACCTCCACCACTTTTCCCAAGGGCATTGATATTGTCTTTTTATTCCACTGCGACCTCGACGTCTCTTCCATGGGGCATTAAAACCATCTAGTTAGGCTACTGCGACCTCCACGTCTCTTACAAGGGGCATTAAAACCGCCTTGTTAAGCTACTGCGACCTCCACGTCTCTTCGAAGGCGCATTAAAACCGTCCTGTTAAGCTACTGCGACCTCCACCACTTTTCCCAGGGGCATTAAAACCGTCTTTTTAAGCTACTGCGACCTCCACCATTTTTTCAAGGGGCCTTGATATTGTCTTTTTATTCCACTGTGATCTCCACGTCTCTTCCAAGGGGCATTAAAACTGTCTTGTTAAGCTACTGCGACCTCCACCACTTCTCCAAAGGGCATTAAAACCATCTTGTTAAGCTCCTGCAACCTCAAACATTCTTCCAAGGGGCATTAAAACCATGTTGTTAAGCTACTGCGACCTCCACCACTTTTTCCAGGGGCATTAAAACTGTCTTGTGAAGGTACTGCGACATCCATCATTCTTCCAAGGGGCATTAAAAACGTTTTGTTAAGCTACTGCGACCTCCACTTCTCTTCCAAGATGCATTCAAACCATCTTGTTAAGCTACTGCGACGTCCACCACTTTTCCCAGGGGCATTAAAACCGTCTTGTGAAGCTACTGCGACCTCCATCATTCTTCCAAGGGGCATTAAAAAACGTTTTGTTTAGCTACTGCGACCTCCACGTCTCTTCCAAGGAGCATTAAAACTATCTTGTTAAGCTACTGCGACCTCCACTTCTCTTCCAACGAGCATTAAAACCATCTTGTTAAGCGACTGCGACGTCCACCACTTTTCCCAGTGGCATTTAAAGCATTTTATTAAGCTACTGCGACCTCCACGTCTCTTCCAAGGGGCATTAAAACCATCTTGTTAAGTTACTGCAACCTCCACGTCTCTTCCAAGCGGCATTTAAACCGTCTTGTAAAGCTACTGCAACTTCCAGCACTTTTCCCAGGTTAATTGATATAGTCTTTTTGTTCCACAGTGACCTCCACGTCTCTTCCAAGCGGCATTAAAACCGTCTTGTTAAGCTACTGCGACCTCCACCACTTCTCCAAGGGGCATCAAAACTATCTTGTTAAGTTACTGCGACCTCCACAATTCTTCCAAGGGGCATTAATACCATCTTGTTAAGCTACTGCAACCTCCACGTCTCTTTCAAGGGGCATTTAAACCATCTTGTTAAGCTACTGCAACCTCCACGTCTCTTCCAAGGGGCAATAAAACCATCTTGTTAAGCTATTGCGACGTCCACCACTTTTCCCATGGGCATTAAAACCATCTTGTGAAGCTACTGGGACTTCAAGCACTTTTCCCAGGTTAATTCATATAGACTTTTCATTCCACAGCGACCTCCACGTCTCTTCCAAGTGGCATTAAAACTGTCTTGTTTAGCTACTGCGACCTCCACCACTTCTCCAATGGGCAGTAAAACTATCTTTTTAAGTTACTGCGACCTCCACAATTCTTCCAAGGGGCATTAATACCATCTTGTTAAGCTTCTGCAACCTCCACGTCTCTTCCAAGGGGCATTAAAACTGTCTTGTTAAGCTACTGCAACCTCCACGTCTGTTCCAAGAGGCATTTAAACCATCTTGTTAAGCTACTGCAACCTCCACGTCTCTTCCAAGGGGCATTAAAACCATCTTGTTAAGCTACTGCGACCTCCACCACTTTCCCCAGGGGCATTAAAACCTTCTTGTTCAGCTACTGCGACCTCCATGTCTCTTCCAAGGGGCATTAAAACTGTCTTGTTAAGCTACTGCGACCTTCACCACTATTCCCAGGGGCATTGATATTGTCTTTTTATTCCACTGCGACCTCCACGTCTCTTCCAAGGGGCATTAAAACCATCTTGTTAAGCTACTGCGACCTCCACCACTTCTCAAGGGGCATTAAAACCATCTTGTTAAGCTACTGAGACCTCCACAATTCTTCCAAGGGGCATTAATACCGTCTTGTTTAGCTACTGCAACCTCCAAGTCTCTTCTAAGGGGCATTAAAACCGTCTTGTTAAGCTACTGCTACCTCCACGTCTCTTCCAAGGGGCAGTAAAACCATCTTGTTAAGCTACTGCGACCTCCACCATTCTTCCAAGGGGCATTAAACCTTCTTGTTAAGCTACTGCAACCTCCACGTCTCTTCCAAGGGGCATTAAAACCGTCTTGTTAAGCTAATGCAACCTCAACATCTCTTCCTAGGGGCATTTAAACCGTCTTGTTAAGCTACTGGAACCTCCCCGTCTCTTCCTAGGGGCATTAAATCTGTCTTGTTAAGCTACTGCGACCTCCAACATTCTTCCAAGGGGCATTAAAACCGTTTTGTTAAGCTACTGCAACCTCCAAGTCTCTTCCAAGGATCATTAAAACCATCTTGTTAAGCTACTGCAACCTCCACGTCTCTTCCAAGGGGCATTAAAACCGTCTTGTTAATCTACTTCAACCTCCACGTCTCTTCCAAGGGGCATTAAAACCGTCTTGTTAAGCTACAGCGACCTCCACCACTTTTCCCAGGTGCATTGATATTGTCTTTTTATTCCACTGCGACCTCGACGTCTCTTCCATGGGGCATTAAAACCATCTAGTTAAGCTACTGCGACCTCCGCGTCTCTTCCAAGGGGCATTAGAACCGTCTTGTTAAGCTACTGTGACCTCTACGTCTCTTCGAAGGGGCATTAAAACCGTCTTGTTAAGCTACTGCGACCTCCACCATTTTTTCAAGGGGCATTGATATTGTCTTTTTATTCCACTGCGATCTCCACGTCTCTTCCAAGGGGCATTAAAACCGTCTTGTTAAGCTACTGCGACCTCCACCACTTCTCCAAAGGACATTAAAACCATCTTGTTAAGCTCCTGCAACCTCAACCATTCTTCCAAGGGGCATTAAAACCATTTTGTTAAACTACTGCGACCTCCACCACTTTTTCCAGGGGCATTAAAACTGTCTTGTGAAGCTACTGCGACCTCCATCATTCTTCGAAGGGGCACTAAAAATGTTTTGTTAAGCTACTGCGACCTCCACGTCTCTTCCAAGGAGCAAAAAAACTATCTTGTTAAGCTACTGCGACCTCCACTTCTCTTCCAAGGGGCATTAAAACCATCTTGTTAAGCTACTGCGATGTCCAACACTTTTCCCAGGGGCATTAAAACCATCTTCTGAAGCTACTGTGACCTCCATCATTCTGCCAAGGGGCATTAAAAATGTTTTGTTAAGCTACTGCGACCTCCACTTCTCTTCCAAGGGGCATTTAAACCGTCTTGTTAAGCTACTGTGACTTCCATCACTTTTCCCAGGTTAATTGATATAGTCTTTTTATTCCACAGCGACCTCCACGTCTCTTCCAAGTGGCATTAAAATCGTCTTGTTAAGCTACTGCGACCTCCACCACTTCTCCAAGGGGCAGTAAAACTATCTTGTTAAGTTACTGCAACCTCCACAATTCTTCCAAGGGGCATTAATACCATCTTGTTAAGCTTCTGCAACCTCTACGTCTCTTACAAGGGGCATTAAAACAGTCTTGTTAAGCTACTGCAACCTCCACGTCTCTTCCAAGGGGCATTTAAACCATCTTGTTAAGCTACTGCAACCTCCACGTCTCTTCCAAGGGGCATTAAAACCATCTTGTTAAGCTACTGCGACCTCCACCACTTTCCCAGGGGCATTAAAACCGTCTTGTTAAGCTACTGCGATCTCCATGTCTCTTCCAAGGGGCATTAAAACCGTCCTGTTAAGCTACTGCGACCTCCACCACTTTTCCCAGGGGCATTAAGACCGTCCTGTTAAGCTACTGCGACCTCCACCACTTCTCCAAAGGGCATTAAAACCATCTTGTTAAGCCCCTGCAACCTCAACCATTCTTCCAAGGGGCATTAAAACCATGTTGTTAAGCTACTGCGACCTCCTCCACTTTTCCCAGGGGCATGGATATTGTCTTTTTATTCCACTGCGACCTCCACCATTCTTCCAAGGGGCATTAAAACCGTCTTGTTAAGCTACTGCGACCTCCACGTCTCTTTTAAGTGGCATTAAAACCGTCCTGTTAAGCTACTGCGACCTCCACCACTTTTCCCAGGGGCAATAAAACCGTCTTGTTAAGCTACTGCGACCTCCACCATTTTTTCAAGGGGCATTGATATTGTCTTTTTATTCCACTGTGACCTCCACATCTCTTTCAATGGGCATTAAAACCATCTTGTTAAGCTACTGCGACCTCCACCACTTTTCCCAGGGGCATTAAAACCGTCTTGTTAAGCTACTGCGACATCCATCATTCTTCCAAGGGGCATAAAAACCATCTTGTTAAGCTACTGCGACCTCCACGTCTCTTCCAAGGAGCATTAAAACTGTCTTGTTAAGCTAGTGCAAACTCCACGTCTCTTCCAACGGGCATTTAAACCGTCTTGTTAAGCTACTTCGACCTCCACCACTTTTCCCAGGGGCATTGATATTGTTTTTTTTATTCCACTGCGAACTCCACGTCTCTTCCAAGGGGCATTAAAACTGTCTTGTTAAGCTATTGTGACCTCCACGTCTCTTCCAAGGGGCATTAAAACCGTCCTGTTAAGCTACTGCGACCTCCACCACTTTTCCCAGGGGCATTAAAACCATCTTGTTAAGCTACTGCGACCTCCACCATTTTTTCAAGGGGCATTGATATTTTCTTTTTATTCCACTGCGATCTTCACGTCTCTTCCAAGGGGCACTAAAACCGTCCTGTTAAGCTACTGCTACCTCCACCACTTCTCCAAAGGGCATTAAAACCATCTTGTTAAGCTCCTGCAACCTCAACCATTCTTCCAAGTGGCATTAAAACCGTCTTGTTAAGCTACTGCGACCTCCACGTCTCTTCCAAGTGGCATTAAAACCGTCCTGTTAAGCTACTGCAACCTCCACCACTTTTCCCAGGGGCAATAAAACCGTCTTGTTAAGCTACTGCGACCTCCACCATTTTTTCAAGGGGCATTGATATTTTCTTTTTATTCCACTGCGATCTTCACGTCTCTTCCAAGGGGCACTAAAACCGTCCTGTTAAGCTACTGCTACCTCCACCACTTCTCCAAAGGGCATTAAAACCATCTTGTTAAGCTCCTGCAACCTCAACCATTCTTCCAAGTGGCATTAAAACCGTCTTGTTAAGCTACTGCGACCTCCACGTCTCTTCCAAGTGGCATTAAAACCGTCCTGTTAAGCTACTGCGACCTCCACCACTTTTCCCAGGGGCAATAAAACCGTCTTGTTAAGCTACTGCGACCTCCACCATTTTTTCAAGGGGCATTGATATTGTCATTTTATTCCACCGTGACCTCCACGTCTCTTTCAATGGGCATTAAAACCATCTTGTTAAGCTACTGCGACCTCCACCACTTTTCCCAGGGGCATTAAAACCGTCTTGTTAAGCTACTGCGACCTCCATCATTCTTCCAAGGGGCATGAAAACCGTCTTGTTAAGCTACTGCAACCTCCATGTCTCTTCCAAGGGGCATTAAAACCGTCCTGTTAAGCTACTGCGACCTCCACCACTTTTCCCAGGGACATTAAAACCGTCCTGTTAAGCTACTGCGACCTCCACCACTTCTCCAAAGGGCATTAAAACCATCTTGTTAAGCCCCTGCAACCTCAACCATTCTTCCAAGGGGCATTAAAACCGTCTTGTTAAGCTACTGCGACCTCCACGTCTCTTTTAAGTGGCATTAAAACCGTCCTGTTAAGCTACTGCGACCTCTACCACTTTTCCCAGGGGCAATAAAACCGTCTTGTTAAGCTACTGCGACCTCCACCATTTTTTCAAGGGGCATTGATATTGTCATTTTATTCCACTGTGACCTCCACATCTCTTTCAATGGGCATTAAAATCATCTTGTTAAGCCACTGCGACCTCCACCACTTTTCCCAGGGGCATTAAAACCGTCTTGTTAAGCTACTGCGACCTCCATCATTCTTCCAAGGGGCATAAAAACCGTCTTGTTAAGCTACTGCCACCTCCACGTCTTTTCCAAGGAGCATTAAAACCGTCTTGTTAAGCTACTGCAAACTCCACGTCTCTTCCAACGGGCATTTAAACCGTCTTGTTAAGCTACTTCGACCTCCACCACTTTTCCCAGGGGCATTGATATTTTCTTTATATTCCACTGCGACCTCCACGTCTCTTTCAAGAGGCATTAAAACTATCTTGTTAAGCTACTGCGACCTCCACATCTCTTCCAAGGGGCATTAAAACTGTCTTGTTAAGCTATTGTGACCTCCACGTCTCTTCCAAGGGGCATTAAAACCGTCCTCTTAAGCTACTGCGACCTCCACCACTTTTCCCAGGGGCATTAAAACCATCTTGTTAAGCTACTGCGACCTCCACCATTTTTTCAAGGGGCATTGATATTTTCTTTTTATTCCACTGCAATCTCCACGTCTCTTCCAAGGGGCACTAAAACCGTCCTGTTAAGCTACTGCTACCTCCACCACTTCTCCAAAGGGCATTAAAACCATCTTGTTAAGCTACTGCAACATCCACGTCTCTTCCAAGGGGCATTAAAACCGTCTTGTTAAGCTACTGCGACCTCCACGTCTCTTCCAAGTGGCATTAAAACCGTCCTGTTAAGCTACTGCGACCTCCACCACTTTTCCCAGGGGCATTAAAACCGTCTTGTTAAGCTACTGCGACATCCATCATTCTTCCAAGGGGCATAAAAACCATCTTGTTAAGCTACTGCGACCTCCACATCTCTTCCAAGGAGCATTAAAACTGTCTTGTTAAGCTAGTGCAAACTCCACGTCTCTTCCAACGGGCATTTAAACCGTCTTGTTAAGCTACTTCGACCTCCACCACTTTTCCCAGGGGAATTGATATTGTTTTTTTATTCCACTGCGAACTCCACGTCTCTTCCAAGGGGCATTAAAACTGTCTTGTTAAGCTATTGTGACCTCCACGTCTCTTCCAAGGGGCATTAAAACCGTCCTGTTAAGCTACTGCGACCTCCACCACTTTTCCCAGGGGCATTAAAACCATCTTGTTAAGCTACTGCGACCTCCACCATTTTTTCAAGGGGCATTGATATTTTCTTTTTATTCCACTGCGATCTTCACGTCTCTTCCAAGGGGCACTAAAACCGTCCTGTTAAGCTACTGCTACCTCCACCACTTCTCCAAAGGGCATTAAAACCATCTTGTTAAGCTCCTGCAACCTCAACCATTCTTCCAAGTGGCATTAAAACCGTCTTGTTAAGCTACTGCGACCTCCACGTCTCTTCCAAGTGGCATTAAAACCATCCTGTTAAGCTACTGCGACCTCCACCACTTTTCCCAGGGGCAATAAAACCATCTTGTTAAGCTACTGCGACCTCCACCACTTTTCCCAGGGACATTAAAACCGTCCTGTTAAGCTACTGCGACCTCCACCACTTCTCCAAAGGGCATTAAAACCATCTTGTTAAGCCCCTGCAACCTCAACCATTCTTCCAAGGGGCATTAAAACCGTCTTGTTAAGCTACTGCGACCTCCACGTCTCTTTTAAGTGGCATTAAAACCGTCCTGTTAAGCTACTGCGACCTCTACCACTTTTCCCAGGGGCAATAAAACCGTCTTGTTAAGCTACTGCGACCTCCAACATTTTTTCAAGGGGCATTGATATTGTCTTTTTATTCCACTGTGACCTCCACATCTCTTTCAATGGGGATTAAAATCATCTTGTTAAGCTACTGCGACCTCCACCACTTTTCCCAGGGGCATTAAAACCGTCTTGTTAAGCTACTGCGACCTCCATCATTCTTCCAAGGGGCATAAAAACCGTCTTGTTAAGCTACTGCCACCTCCACGTCTCTTCCAAGGAGCATTAAAACCGTCTTGTTAAGCTACTGCAAACTCCACGTCTCTTCCAACGGGCATTTAAACCGTCTTGTTAAGCTACTTCGACCTCCACCACTTTTCCCAGGGGCATTTATATTTTCTTTATATTCCACTGCGACCTCCACGTCTCTTTCAAGAGGCATTAAAACTATCTTGTTAAGCTACTGCGACCTCCACATCTCTTCCAAGGGGCATTAAAACTGTCTTGTTAAGCTATTGTGACCTCCACGTCTCGTCCAAGGGGCATTAAAACCGTCCTCTTAAGCTACTGCGACCTCCACCACTTTTCCCAGGGGCATTAAAACCATCTTGTTAAGCTACTGCGACCTCCACCATTTTTTCAAGGGGCATTGATATTTTCTTTTTATTCCACTGCGATCTCCACGTCTCTCCCAAGGGGCACTAAAACCGTCCTGTTAAGCTACTGCTACCTCCACCACTTCTCCAAAGGGCATTAAAACCATCTTGTTAAGCTACTGCAACATCCACGTCTCTTCCAAGGGGCATTAAAACCGTCTTGTTAAGCTACTGCGACCTCCACGTCTCTTCCAAGTGGCATTAAAACTGTCCTGTTAAGCTACTGCGACCTCCACCACTTTTTCCAAGGGGCATTAAAACCGTCTTGTTAAGCTACTGCGACCTCCACCATTTTTTCAAGGGGCATTGATTTTGTCTTTTTATTCCACTGTGACCTCCACGTCTCTTTCAATGGGCATTAAAACCATCTTGTTAAGCTACTGGGACCTCCACCACTTTTCCCAGGGGCATTAAAACCGTCTTGTTAAGCTACTGCGACCTCCATCATTCTTCCAAGGGGCATGAAAAGCATCTTGTTAAGCTACTGCGACCTCAACGTCTCTTCCAAGGGGCATTAAAACTGTCTTGTTAAGCTACTGCAAACTCCTCGTCTCTTCCAACGGTCATTTAAACAGTCTTATTAAGCTACTTCGACCTCCACCACTTTTCCCAGGGGCATTGATATTGTTTTTTTATTCCACTGTGACCTCCACGTCTCTTTCAAGGGGCATTAAAACTATCTTGTTAAGCTACTGCAACCTCCACGGCTCTTCCAAGGGGCATTAAAACTGTCTTGTTAAGCTACTGCGAACTCCACGTCTCTTCCAAGGGGCATTAAAACCGTCCTGTTAAACTACTGCGACCTCCACCACTTTTCCCAGGGGCATTAAAACCATCTTGTTAAGCTACTGCGACCTCCACCATTTTTTCAAGGGGCATTGATATTTTCTTTTTATTCCACTGCGATCTCCACGTCTCTTCCAAGGGGCACTAAAACCGTCCTGTTAAGCTACTGCTACCTCCACCACTTCTCCAAAGTGCATTAAAACCATCTTGTTAAGCTCCTGCAACCTCAACCATTCTTCCAAGTGGCATTAAAACCGTCTTGTTAAGCTACTGCGACCTCCACGTCTCTTCCAAGTGGCATTAAAACCGTCCTGTTAAGCTACTGCGACCTCCACCACTTTTCCCAGGGGCATTAAAACCGTCTTGTTAAGCTACTGCGACCTCCACCATTTTTTCAAGGGGCATTGATATTGTCTTTTTATTCCACTGTGACCTCCATGTCTCTTTCAATGGGCATTAAAACCATCTTGTTAAGCTACTGCGACCTCCACCACTTTTCCCAGGGGCATTAAAACCGTCTTGTTAAGCTACTGCGACCTCCATCATTCTTCCAAGGGGCATGAAAACCGTCTTGTTAAGCTACTGCGACCTCCATGTCTCTTCCAAGGGGCATTAAAACCGTCCTGTTAAGCTACTGCGACCTCCACCACTTTTCCCAGGGGCATTAAAATCGTCCTGTTAAGCTACTGCGACCTCCACCACTTCTCCAAAGGGCATTAAAACCATCTTGTTAAGCCCCTGCAACCTCAACCATTCTTCCAAAGGGGCATTAAAACCGTCTTGTTAAGCTACTGCGACCTCCACGTCTCTTTTAAGTGGCATTAAAACCGTCCTGTTAAGCTACTGCGACCTCCACCACTTTTCTCAGGGGCAATAAAACCGTCTTGTTAAACTACTGCGACCTCCACCATTTTTTCAAGGGGCATTGATATTGTCTTTTTATTCCACTGTGACCTCCACATCTCTTTCAATGGGCATTAAAACCATCTTGTTAAGCTACTGCGACCTCCACCACTTTTCCCAGGGGCATTAAAACCGTCTTGTTAAGCTACTGCGACCTCCATCATTGTTACAAGGGGCATGAAAACCGTCTTGTTAAGCTACTGCGACCTCCACGGCTCTTCCAAGAAGCATTAAAACCGTCTTGATAAGCTACTGCAAACTCCACGTCTCTTCCAACGGTCATTTAAACCGACTTATTAAGCTACTTCGACTTCCACCACTTTTCCCAGGGGCATTGATATTGTTTTTTTATTCCACTGCAAACTCCACGTCTCTTTCAAGGGGCATTAAAACTATCTTGTTAAGCTACTGCAACCTCCACGTCTCTTCCAAGGGGCATTAAAACTGTCTTGTTAAGCTACTGCGAACTCCACGTCTCTTCCAAGGGGCATAAAAACCGTCCTGTTAAGCTACTGCGACCTCCACCACTTTTCCCATGGGCATTAAAACCGTCTTGTTAAGCTACTGCGACCTCCACCATTTTTTCAAGGGGCATTGATATTGTCTTTTTATTCCACTGCGACCTCCACGTCTCTTCCAAGGAGCAATAAAACTATCTTGTTAAGCTACTGCGACCTCCACTTCTCTTCGAAGGGGCATTAAAACCTTCTTGTTAAGCTACTGCGACCTCCACCACTTTTCCCAGGGGCATTAAAACCGTCTTGTTAAGCTACTGCGACCTCCATCATTCTTCCAAGGGGCATGAAAACCGTCTTGTTAAGCTACTGCGACCTCCATGTCTCTTCCAAGGGGCATTAAAACCGTCCTGTTAAGCTACTGCGACCTCCACCACTTTTCCCAGGGGCATTAAAATCGTTCTGTTAAGCTACTGCGACCTCCACCACTTCTCCAAAGGGCATTAAAACCATCTTGTTAAGCCCCTGCAACCTCAACCATTCTTCCAAAGGGGCATTAAAACCGTCTTGTTAAGCTACTGCGACCTCCACGTCTCTTTTAAGTGGCATTAAAACCGTCCTGTTAAGCTACTGCGACCTCCACCCCTTTTCTCAGGGGCAATAAAACCGTCTTGTTAAACTACTGCGACCTCCACCATTTTTTCAAGGGGCATTGATATTGTCTTTTTATTCCACTGTGACCTCCACATCTCTTTCAATGGGCATTAAAACCATCTTGTTAAGCTACTGCGACCTCCACCACTTTTCCCAGGGGCATTAAAACCGTCTTGTTAAGCTACTGCGACCTCCATCATTGTTCCAAGGGGCATGAAAACCGTCTTGTTAAGCTACTGCGACCTCCACGGCTCTTCCAAGGAGCATTAAAACCGTCTTGATAAGCTACTGCAAACTCCACGTCTCTTCCAACGGTCATTTAAACCGACTTATTAAGCTACTTCGACTTCCACCACTTTTCCCAGGGGCATTGATATTGTTTTTTTATTCCACTGCAAACTCCACGTCTCTTTCAAGGGGCATTAAAACTATCTTGTTAAGCTACTGCAACCTCCACGTCTCTTCCAAGGGGCATTAAAACTGTCTTGTTAAGCTACTGCGAACTCCACGTCTCTTCCAAGGGGCATAAAAACCGTCCTGTTAAGCTACTGCGACCTCCACCACTTTTCCCATGGGCATTAAAACCGTCTTGTTAAGCTACTGCGACCTCCACCATTTTTTCAAGGGGCATTGATATTGTCTTTTTATTCCACTGCGACCTCCACGTCTCTTCCAAGGAGCAATAAAACTATCTTGTTAAGCTACTGCGACCTCCACTTCTCTTCGAAGGGGCATTAAAACCTTCTTGTTAAGCTACTGCGACGTCCACCACTTTTCCCAGGGGCATTGATATTTTCTTTATATTCCACTGCGACCTCCACGTCTCTTTCAAGAGGCATTAAAACTATCTTGTTAAGCTACTGCGACCTCCACATCTCTTCCAAGGGGCATTAAAACTGTCTTGTTAAGCTATTGTGACCTCCACGTCTCTTCCAAGGGGCATTAAAACCGTCCTCTTAAGCTACTGCGACCTCCACCACTTTTCCCAGGGGCATTAAAACCATCTTGTTAAGCTACTGCGACCTCCACCATTTTTTCAAGGGGCATTGATATTTTCTTTTTATTCCACTGCGATCTCCACGTCTCTTCCAAGGGGCACTAAAACCGTCCTGTTAAGCTACTGCTACCTCCACCACTTCTCCAAAGGGCATTAAAACCATCTTGTTAAGACTGCAACATCCACGTCTCTTCCAAGGGGCATTAAAACCGTCTTGTTAAGCTACTGCGACCTCCACGTCTCTTCCAAGTGGAATTAAAACCGTCCTGTTAAGCTACTGCGACCTCCACCACTTTTCCCAGGGGCATTAAAACCGTCTTGTTAAGCTACTGCGACATCCGTCATTCTTCCAAGGGGCATAAAAACCATCTTGTTAAGCTACTGCGACCTCCACGTCTCTTCCAAGGAGCATTAAAACTGTCTTGTTAAGCTAGTGCAAACTCCACGTCTCTTCCAACGGGCATTTAAACCGTCTTGTTAAGCTACTTCGACCTCCACCACTTTTCCCAGGGGCATTGATATTGTTTTTTTATTCCACTGCGAACTCCACGTCTCTTCCAAGGGGCATTAAAACTGTCTTGTTAAGCTATTGTGACCTCCACGTCTCTTCCAAGGGGCATTAAAACCGTCCTGTTAAGCTACTGCGACCTCCACCACTTTTCCCAGGGGCATTAAAACCATCTTGTTAAGCTACTGCGACCTCCACCATTTTTTCAAGGGGCATTGATATTTTCTTTTTATTCCACTGCGATCTTCACGTCTCTTCCAAGGGGCACTAAAACCGTCCTGTTAAGCTACTGCTACCTCCACCACTTCTCCAAAGGGCATTAAAACCATCTTGTTAAGCTCCTGCAACCTCAACCATTCTTCCAAGTGGCATTAAAACCGTCTTGTTAAGCTACTGCGACCTCCACGTCTCTTCCAAGTGGCATTAAAACCGTCCTGTTAAGCTACTGCGACCTCCACCACTTTTCCCAGGGGCAATAAAACCGTCTTGTTAAGCTACTGCGACCTCCACCATTTTTTCAAGGGGCATTGATATTGTCATTTTATTCCACTGTGACCTCCACGTCTCTTTCAATGGGCATTAAAACCATCTTGTTAAGCTACTGCGACCTCCACCACTTTTCCCAGGGGCATTAAAACCGTCTTGTTAAGCTACTGCGACCTCCATCATTCTTCCAAGGGGCATGAAAACCGTCTTGTTAAGCTACTGCAACCTACATGTCTCTTCCAAGGGGCATTAAAACCGTCCTGTTAAGCTACTGCGACCTCCACCACTTTTCCCAGGGACATTAAAACCGTCCTGTTAAGATACTGCGACCTCCACCACTTCTCCAAAGGGCATTAAAACCATCTTGTTAAGCCCCTGCAACCTCAACCATTCTTCCAAGGGGCATTAAAACCATCTTGTTAAGCTACTGCGAACTCCACGTCTCTTCCAAGGGGCATAAAAACCGTCCTGTTAAGCTACTGCGACCTCCACCACTTTTCCCATGGGCTTTAAAACCGTCTTGTTAAGCTACTGCGACCTCCACCATTTTTTCAAGGGGCATTGATATTGTCTTTTTATTCCACTGCGACCTCCACGTCTCTTCCAAGGAGCAATAAAACTATCTTGTTAAGCTACTGCGACCTCCACTTCTCTTCGAAGGGGCATTAAAACCTTCTTGTTAAGCTACTGCGACGTCCACCACTTTTCCCAGGGGCATTAAAACCATCTTGTTAAGCTATTGCGACCTCAACCATTTTTTAAATGGGCATTGATATTGTCTTTTTATTCCACTGCGACCTCCACGTCTCTTCCAAGGGGCATTAAAACTGTATTGTTAAGCTACTGCGACCTCCTCCACTTTCCCCAGAGGCATTAAAACCATCTTGTTCAGCTACTGTGACCTCCTCCACTTTCCCCAGAGGCATTAAAACTGTCTTGTTCAGCTACTGCGACCTCCACCACTTTTCCCAGGGACATTGATATTGTCTTTTTATTCCACTGCGACCTCCACCATTCTTCCAAGGGGCATTTAAATCGTCTTGTTAAGCTACTGCGACCTCCACGTCTCTTCCAAGTGGCAGTAAAACCGTATTGTTAAGCTATTGCGACCTCCTCGTCTCTTCCAAGGGGCATTAAAACCATCCTGTTAAGCTACTGCTACCTCCACCACTTTTACCAGGGGCATTAAAACCGTCTTGTTAATCTACTGCGACCTCCACCATTTTTTCAAGGGGCATTGATATTGTCTTTTTATTCCACTGCGACCTCCACGTCTCTTTCAAGGGGCATTAAAACCGTCCTGTTAAGCTACTGCGACCTCCACCACTTCTCCAAAGGGCATTAAAAACATCTTGTTAAGCTCCTGCAACCTCAACCATTCTTCCAAGGGGCATTAAAACCATCTTGTTAAGCTACTGCGACCTCCATCATTCTTCCAAGTGGCATAAAAACCATCTTGTTAAGCTACTGCGACCTCCACTTCTCTTCCAAGGGGCATTAAAACAGTTATGTTAAGATACTGCGACCTCCACCACTTTTCGAAGGGGCATTAAAACCGTCTTGTGAAGATACTGCGACCTCCATCATTCTTCCAAGGGGCATTAAAAACGTTTTCTTAAGCTACTGCGACTTCCATGTATCTTTGAAGGAGCATTAAAACTATCTTGCTAAGCTACTGCGACCTCCACCACTTCTCCAAGGGGTATTAAAACTATCTTGTTAAGTTATTGTGACCTCTACAATTCTTCCAAGGGGCATTAATACTATCTTGTTAAGCTACTGCGACCTCCACCACCTTCAACAGGGGCATTAAAACCGTCTTGTTAAGCTACTGCAACCTTCACGTCACTTCCAAGGGGCATTAAAACCATCCTGTTAGGCTACTGCGACCTCAACCACTTCTCCCGGGGGCATTAACACCGTCTTGTTAAGCTACTGCGACCTCCACCATTTTTTCAAGGGGCATTGATATTGTCTTTTTATTCCACTGCGACCTCCACGTCTCTTCCAAGTGGCATTAAAACCGTCTTGTTAAGCTATTGCAACCTCCAAGTCTCTTCCAAGGGGCATTAAAACCGTCCTGTTAAGCTACTGCGACCTCCACCACTTTTCCCATGTGCATTAAAACCGTCTTGTTAAGCTACTGCGACCTCCACCATTTTTTCAAGGGGCATTGATATTGTCTTTTTATTCTACTGCGACCTCCACGTCTCTTTCAAGGGGCATTAAAACTGTCCTATTAAGTTACTGCGACCTCCACCACTTCTCCAAAGGGCATTAAAACCATCTTGTTAAGCTCCTGCAACCTCAACCATTCTTCCAAGGGGCATTAAAACCATCTTGTTAAGCTGCTGCGATCTCCACCACTTTTCCCAGGGGCATTAAAACCATCTTGATAGGCTACTGCGACCTCCATAATTCTTGAAAGTGGCATTAAAACCGTTTTGTTATGCTACTGCGACCTCCACGTCTCTTACAAGGGACATTAAAATCGTCTTGTTAAGCTACTGCAACCTCCTCTTCTCTTCCAAGGGGCATTAAAACCGTTATGTTAAGATACTGCGACCTCCACCACTTTTCCCAGGGGCATTAAAACCGTTTTGTTAAGCTACTGCGACCTCCACGTCTCTTCCAAGGAGCATTAATACCGTCTTGTTAAGCTACAGCAACCTCCAAGTCTCTTCCAAGGGGCATTAAAACCATCTTGTTGAGCTACTGCGACCTCCACAATTCTTCCAAGGTGCATTAATACCGTCTTGTTAAGCTACAGCAACCTCCAAGTCTCTTCCAAGGGGCATTAAAACTGTCTTGTTAAGCTACTGCAACCTCCACGTCTCTTCCAAGGGGCATTAAAACCATCTTGTTAAGCTACTGCGACCTCCACCATTCTTCCAAGGGGCATTAAATCTTCTTGTTAAGCTACTGCAACTTCCACGTCTCTTCCAAGGGGCATTAAAACCGTTTTGTTAAGCTAATGCAACCTCAACGTCTCTTCCTAGGGGCATTTAAACTGTCTTGTTAAGCTACTGTAACCTCCCCGTCTCTTCCTAGGGGTATTAATACCGTCTTGTTAAGCTGTTGCGACATCCACGTCTCTTCCAAGGGGCATTAAATCAGTCCTGTTAAGCTACTGCGACCTCCACGTCTCTTCCAAGCGGCATTAAAACCGTCTTGTTAAGCTGTTGCGACATCCACGTCTCTTCCAAGGGGCATTAAAACCGTCCTGTTAAGCTACTGCGACCTCCACCACTTTTCCCAGGGGCATTAAAACCATCATGTGAAGCTACTGCGACCTCCATCATTCTTCCAAGGGGCATTAAAAACGTTTTATTAAGCTACTGCGATCTCCACGTCTCTTCCAAGGAGCATTAAAACTTTCTTGCTAAGCTACTGCGACCTCCACTTCTCTTCCAAGGGGCATTAAAACCATCTTGTTAAGCTACTGCGACGTCCACCCCTTTCCCCAGTAGCATTAAAACCGTTTTATTAAGCTACTGCGACCTCCAAGTCTCTTCCAAGGGGCATTAAAACCGTCTTGTTAAGCTACTGTGACTTCCAGCACTTTTCACAGGTTAATTGATGTAGTCTTTTTATTCCACAGCGATCTCCACGTCTCTTCCAAGGGGCATTAAAACCGGCTTGTTAAGCTACTGCGACCTCCACCACTTCTAAAAAGGGCATTAAAACCATCTTGTTAAGCTTCTGCAACCTCAACTATTCTTCCAAGGGGCATTAAAACCATCTTGTTAAGCTAATGTAACCTCCACCACTTTTCCCAGGGGCATTAAAACCGTCTTGTGAAGCTACTGCGACCTCCACGTCTCTTCCAAGGAGCATTAAAACTATCTTGCTAAGCTACTGCGACCTCCACTTCTCTTCCAAGGGGCATTAAAACCATCTTGTTAAGCTATTGCGACGTCCACCACTTTTCCCAGTGGCATTAAAACCATTTTATTAAGCTACTGCGACCTCCAAGTCTCTTCCAAGGGGCATTAAAACCGTCTTGTTAAGTTACTGCAACCAGCACGTCTCTTCCAAGGGGCATTTAAACCGTCTTGTTAAGCTACTGTGACTTCCAGCACTTTTTCCAAGTTAATTGATATAGTCTTTTTATTCCACAGCGACCTCCATGTCTCTTCCAAGTGGCATTAAAACCATCTTGTTAAGCTACTGCGACCTCCACCACTTCTCCAAGGGGCATTAAAACTATCTTGTTAAGTTACTGCGACCTCTACAATTCTTCCAAGGGGCATTAATACTATCTTGTTAAGCTACTGAAACCTACACGTCTCTTCCAAGGGACATTAAAACCATCTTGTTAAGCTACTGCGACCTCCACAACTCTTCCAAGGGGCATTTAAACCATCTTGTTAAGCTACTGCAACCTCCACGTCTCTTCCAAGGGGCATTAAAACAATCTTGTTAATCTACTGCGACCTCCACCACTTTCAACAGGGGCATTAATACCGTCTTTTTAAGCTACTGCGACCTCAACCACTTCTCCCAGGGGCATTAAAACCGTCCTGTAAAGCTACTGCGACCTCCACCATTTTTTCAAGGGGCATTGATATTGTCTTTTTATTCCACTGCAACGTCCACCACTTTTCCCAGTGGCATTAAAATAGTTTTATTAAGCTACTGCGTCCTCCACGTCTCTTCCAAGATGCATTAAAATCATCTTGTTAATTTACTGCAACCTCCACGTCTATTCCAAGGGGCATTTAAAACCGTCTTGTTAAGCTACTGCGACTTCCAGCACTTTTCCCAGGTTAATTGATATAGTCTTTTTATTCCACAGCGACCTCCACGTCTCTTCCAAGTGGCATTAAAACCGTCTTGTTAAGCTACTGCGACCTCCACCACTTCTCCAAGGGGCATTAAAACTATCTTGTTAAGTTATTGCGACCTCCACAATTCTTCCAAGGGGCATTAATACCATCTTGTTTAGCTACTGCAACCTCCACGTCTCTTTCAAGGGGCATTTAAACCATCTTGTTAAGCTACTGCAACCTCCACGTCTCTTCCAAGGGGAATTTAAAACGTCTTGTTAAGCTACTGCGACCTCCACCACTATTCCCAGGGGCATTGATATTGTCTTTTTATTCTACTGCGACCTCCACGTCTCTTCCAAGGGGCATTCAAACTATCTTGTTAAGCTACTGCATCCTCCATGTCTCTTCCAAGCGGCATTAAAACCGTCTTGTTAAGCTGTTGCGACATCCACGTCTCTTCCAAGGGGCATTAAAACCGTCCTGTTAAGCTACTGCGACCTCCACCACTTTTCCCAGGGGCATTAAAACCATCATGTGAAGCTACTGCGACCTCCATCATTCTTCCAAGGGGCATTAAAAACGTTTTATTAAGCTACTGCGATCTCCACGTCTCTTCCAAGGAGCATTAAAACTTTCTTGCTAAGCTACTGCGACCTCCACTTCTCTTCCAAGGGGCATTAAAACCATCTTGTTAAGCTACTGCGACGTCCACCCCTTTCCCCAGTAGCATTAAAACCGTTTTATTAAGCTACTGCGACCTCCAAGTCTCTTCCAAGGGGCATTAAAACCGTCTTGTTAAGCTACTGTGACTTCCAGCACTTTTCACAGGTTAATTGATGTAGTCTTTTTATTCCACAGCGATCTCCACGTCTCTTCCAAGGGGCATTAAAACCGGCTTGTTAAGCTACTGCGACCTCCACCACTTCTAAAAAGGGCATTAAAACCATCTTGTTAAGCTTCTGCAACCTCAACTATTCTTCCAAGGGGCATTAAAACCATCTTGTTAAGCTAATGTAACCTCCACCACTTTTCCCAGGGGCATTAAAACCGTCTTGTGAAGCTACTGCGACCTCCACGTCTCTTCCAAGGAGCATTAAAACTATCTTGCTAAGCTACTGCGACCTCCACTTCTCTTCCAAGGGGCATTAAAACCATCTTGTTAAGCTATTGCGACGTCCACCACTTTTCCCAGTGGCATTAAAACCATTTTATTAAGCTACTGCGACCTCCAAGTCTCTTCCAAGGGGCATTAAAACCGTCTTGTTAAGTTACTGCAACCAGCACGTCTCTTCCAAGGGGCATTTAAACCGTCTTGTTAAGCTACTGTGACTTCCAGCACTTTTTCCAAGTTAATTGATATAGTCTTTTTATTCCACAGCGACCTCCATGTCTCTTCCAAGTGGCATTAAAACCATCTTGTTAAGCTACTGCGACCTCCACCACTTCTCCAAGGGGCATTAAAACTATCTTGTTAAGTTACTGCGACCTCTACAATTCTTCCAAGGGGCATTAATACTATCTTGTTAAGCTACTGAAACCTACACGTCTCTTCCAAGGGACATTAAAACCATCTTGTTAAGCTACTGCGACCTCCACAACTCTTCCAAGGGGCATTTAAACCATCTTGTTAAGCTACTGCAACCTCCACGTCTCTTCCAAGGGGCATTAAAACAATCTTGTTAATCTACTGCGACCTCCACCACTTTCAACAGGGGCATTAATACCGTCTTTTTAAGCTACTGCGACCTCAACCACTTCTCCCAGGGGCATTAAAACCGTCCTGTAAAGCTACTGCGACCTCCACCATTTTTTCAAGGGGCATTGATATTGTCTTTTTATTCCACTGCAACGTCCACCACTTTTCCCAGTGGCATTAAAATAGTTTTATTAAGCTACTGCGTCCTCCACGTCTCTTCCAAGATGCATTAAAATCATCTTGTTAATTTACTGCAACCTCCACGTCTATTCCAAGGGGCATTTAAAACCGTCTTGTTAAGCTACTGCGACTTCCAGCACTTTTCCCAGGTTAATTGATATAGTCTTTTTATTCCACAGCGACCTCCACGTCTCTTCCAAGTGGCATTAAAACCGTCTTGTTAAGCTACTGCGACCTCCACCACTTCTCCAAGGGGCATTAAAACTATCTTGTTAAGTTATTGCGACCTCCACAATTCTTCCAAGGGGCATTAATACCATCTTGTTTAGCTACTGCAACCTCCACGTCTCTTTCAAGGGGCATTTAAACCATCTTGTTAAGCTACTGCAACCTCCACGTCTCTTCCAAGGGGAATTTAAAACGTCTTGTTAAGCTACTGCGACCTCCACCACTATTCCCAGGGGCATTGATATTGTCTTTTTATTCTACTGCGACCTCCACGTCTCTTCCAAGGGGCATTCAAACTATCTTGTTAAGCTACTGCATCCTCCATGTCTCTTCCAAGGGGCATTAAAACAATCTTGTTAAGCTACTGCGACCTCTACCACTTTCAACAGGGGCATTAAAACCGTCTTGTTAAGCTACTGCAAACTCCACGTCTATTCCAAGGGGCGTTAAAACCATCCTGTTAAGCTACTGCGACCTCAACCACTTCTCCCAGGCACTTTAAAACCGTCTTGTTAAGCTACTGCGACCTCCACCATTTTTTCAAGAGGCATTGATATTGTCTTTTTATTCCACTGCAACCTCCACTATTCTTCCGAGGGGCATTAAAACCGTCTTTTTAAGCTACTGCGACCTCCACATCTCTTCCAAGTGGCATTAAAACCGTCTTGTTAAGCTATTGCGAGCTCCAAGTCTCTTCCAAGGGGCATTAAAACCATCCTGTTAAGCTACTGCTACCTCCACCACTTTTACCAGGGGCATTAAAACCGTCTTGTTAATCTACTGCGACCTCCACCATTTTTTCAAGGGGCATTGATATTGTCTTTTTATTCCACTGCGACCTCCACGTCTCTTTCAAGGGGCATTAAAACCGTCCTGTTAAGCTACTGCGACCTCCACCACTTCTCCAAAGGGCATTAAAAACATCTTGTTAAGCTCCTGCAACCTCAACCATTCTTCCAAGGGGCATTAAAACCATCTTGTTAAGCTACTGCGACCTCCATCATTCTTCCAAGTGGCATAAAAACCATCTTGTTAAGCTACTGCGACCTCCACTTCTCTTCCAAGGGGCATTAAAACAGTTATGTTAAGATACTGCGACCTCCACCACTTTTCGAAGGGGCATTAAAACCGTCTTGTGAAGATACTGCGACCTCCATCATTCTTCCAAGGGGCATTAAAAACGTTTTCTTAAGCTACTGCGACTTCCATGTATCTTTGAAGGAGCATTAAAACTATCTTGCTAAGCTACTGCGACCTCCACCACTTCTCCAAGGGGTATTAAAACTATCTTGTTAAGTTATTGTGACCTCTACAATTCTTCCAAGGGGCATTAATACTATCTTGTTAAGCTACTGCGACCTCCACCACCTTCAACAGGGGCATTAAAACCGTCTTGTTAAGCTACTGCAACCTTCACGTCACTTCCAAGGGGCATTAAAACCATCCTGTTAGGCTACTGCGACCTCAACCACTTCTCCCGGGGGCATTAACACCGTCTTGTTAAGCTACTGCGACCTCCACCATTTTTTCAAGGGGCATTGATATTGTCTTTTTATTCCACTGCGACCTCCACGTCTCTTCCAAGTGGCATTAAAACCGTCTTGTTAAGCTATTGCAACCTCCAAGTCTCTTCCAAGGGGCATTAAAACCGTCCTGTTAAGCTACTGCGACCTCCACCACTTTTCCCATGTGCATTAAAACCGTCTTGTTAAGCTACTGCGACCTCCACCATTTTTTCAAGGGGCATTGATATTGTCTTTTTATTCTACTGCGACCTCCACGTCTCTTTCAAGGGGCATTAAAACTGTCCTATTAAGTTACTGCGACCTCCACCACTTCTCCAAAGGGCATTAAAACCATCTTGTTAAGCTCCTGCAACCTCAACCATTCTTCCAAGGGGCATTAAAACCATCTTGTTAAGCTGCTGCGATCTCCACCACTTTTCCCAGGGGCATTAAAACCATCTTGATAGGCTACTGCGACCTCCATAATTCTTGAAAGTGGCATTAAAACCGTTTTGTTATGCTACTGCGACCTCCACGTCTCTTACAAGGGACATTAAAATCGTCTTGTTAAGCTACTGCAACCTCCTCTTCTCTTCCAAGGGGCATTAAAACCGTTATGTTAAGATACTGCGACCTCCACCACTTTTCCCAGGGGCATTAAAACCGTTTTGTTAAGCTACTGCGACCTCCACGTCTCTTCCAAGGAGCATTAATACCGTCTTGTTAAGCTACAGCAACCTCCAAGTCTCTTCCAAGGGGCATTAAAACCATCTTGTTGAGCTACTGCGACCTCCACAATTCTTCCAAGGTGCATTAATACCGTCTTGTTAAGCTACAGCAACCTCCAAGTCTCTTCCAAGGGGCATTAAAACTGTCTTGTTAAGCTACTGCAACCTCCACGTCTCTTCCAAGGGGCATTAAAACCATCTTGTTAAGCTACTGCGACCTCCACCATTCTTCCAAGGGGCATTAAATCTTCTTGTTAAGCTACTGCAACTTCCACGTCTCTTCCAAGGGGCATTAAAACCGTTTTGTTAAGCTAATGCAACCTCAACGTCTCTTCCTAGGGGCATTTAAACTGTCTTGTTAAGCTACTGTAACCTCCCCGTCTCTTCCTAGGGGTATTAATACCGTCTTGTTAAGCTGTTGCGACATCCACGTCTCTTCCAAGGGGCATTAAATCAGTCCTGTTAAGCTACTGCGACCTCCACGTCTCTTCCAAGCGGCATTAAAACCGTCTTGTTAAGCTGTTGCGACATCCACGTCTCTTCCAAGGGGCATTAAAACCGTCCTGTTAAGCTACTGCGACCTCCACCACTTTTCCCAGGGGCATTAAAACCATCATGTGAAGCTACTGCGACCTCCATCATTCTTCCAAGGGGCATTAAAAACGTTTTATTAAGCTACTGCGATCTCCACGTCTCTTCCAAGGAGCATTAAAACTTTCTTGCTAAGCTACTGCGACCTCCACTTCTCTTCCAAGGGGCATTAAAACCATCTTGTTAAGCTACTGCGACGTCCACCCCTTTCCCCAGTAGCATTAAAACCGTTTTATTAAGCTACTGCGACCTCCAAGTCTCTTCCAAGGGGCATTAAAACCGTCTTGTTAAGCTACTGTGACTTCCAGCACTTTTCACAGGTTAATTGATGTAGTCTTTTTATTCCACAGCGATCTCCACGTCTCTTCCAAGGGGCATTAAAACCGGCTTGTTAAGCTACTGCGACCTCCACCACTTCTAAAAAGGGCATTAAAACCATCTTGTTAAGCTTCTGCAACCTCAACTATTCTTCCAAGGGGCATTAAAACCATCTTGTTAAGCTAATGTAACCTCCACCACTTTTCCCAGGGGCATTAAAACCGTCTTGTGAAGCTACTGCGACCTCCACGTCTCTTCCAAGGAGCATTAAAACTATCTTGCTAAGCTACTGCGACCTCCACTTCTCTTCCAAGGGGCATTAAAACCATCTTGTTAAGCTATTGCGACGTCCACCACTTTTCCCAGTGGCATTAAAACCATTTTATTAAGCTACTGCGACCTCCAAGTCTCTTCCAAGGGGCATTAAAACCGTCTTGTTAAGTTACTGCAACCAGCACGTCTCTTCCAAGGGGCATTTAAACCGTCTTGTTAAGCTACTGTGACTTCCAGCACTTTTTCCAAGTTAATTGATATAGTCTTTTTATTCCACAGCGACCTCCATGTCTCTTCCAAGTGGCATTAAAACCATCTTGTTAAGCTACTGCGACCTCCACCACTTCTCCAAGGGGCATTAAAACTATCTTGTTAAGTTACTGCGACCTCTACAATTCTTCCAAGGGGCATTAATACTATCTTGTTAAGCTACTGAAACCTACACGTCTCTTCCAAGGGACATTAAAACCATCTTGTTAAGCTACTGCGACCTCCACAACTCTTCCAAGGGGCATTTAAACCATCTTGTTAAGCTACTGCAACCTCCACGTCTCTTCCAAGGGGCATTAAAACAATCTTGTTAATCTACTGCGACCTCCACCACTTTCAACAGGGGCATTAATACCGTCTTTTTAAGCTACTGCGACCTCAACCACTTCTCCCAGGGGCATTAAAACCGTCCTGTAAAGCTACTGCGACCTCCACCATTTTTTCAAGGGGCATTGATATTGTCTTTTTATTCCACTGCAACGTCCACCACTTTTCCCAGTGGCATTAAAATAGTTTTATTAAGCTACTGCGTCCTCCACGTCTCTTCCAAGATGCATTAAAATCATCTTGTTAATTTACTGCAACCTCCACGTCTATTCCAAGGGGCATTTAAAACCGTCTTGTTAAGCTACTGCGACTTCCAGCACTTTTCCCAGGTTAATTGATATAGTCTTTTTATTCCACAGCGACCTCCACGTCTCTTCCAAGTGGCATTAAAACCGTCTTGTTAAGCTACTGCGACCTCCACCACTTCTCCAAGGGGCATTAAAACTATCTTGTTAAGTTATTGCGACCTCCACAATTCTTCCAAGGGGCATTAATACCATCTTGTTTAGCTACTGCAACCTCCACGTCTCTTTCAAGGGGCATTTAAACCATCTTGTTAAGCTACTGCAACCTCCACGTCTCTTCCAAGGGGAATTTAAAACGTCTTGTTAAGCTACTGCGACCTCCACCACTATTCCCAGGGGCATTGATATTGTCTTTTTATTCTACTGCGACCTCCACGTCTCTTCCAAGGGGCATTCAAACTATCTTGTTAAGCTACTGCATCCTCCATGTCTCTTCCAAGGGGCATTAAAACCGTCTTGTTAAGCTACTGCGACCTCCACGTCTCTTCCAAGGGGCATTAAAACCGTCCTGTTAAGCTACTGCGACCTCCACCACTTTTCCCAGGGGCATTAAAACCGTCTTGTTAAGCTACTGCGACCTCCACCATTTTTTCAAGGGACATTGATATTGTCTTTTTATTCCACTGCGATCTCCACGTCTCTTCCAACGGGCATTAAAACCGTCTTGTTAAGCTACTGTGACCTCCACCACTTCTAAAAAGGGCATTAAAACCATCTTGTTAAGCTCCTGCAACCTCAATCATTCTTCCAAGGGGCGTTAAAACTATTTTGTTAAGTTACTGCGACCTCTACCATTCTTCCAAGGGGCATTAATCCTATCTTGTTAAGCTAGTGCAACCTCCACGTCTCTTCCAAGGGGCATTAAAACCATCTTGTTAAGCTACTGCAACCTCCACGTCTCTTCCAAGGGGCATTAAAACAATCTTGTTAAGCTACTGCGACCTCTACCACTTTCAACAGGGGCATTAAAACCGTCTTGTTAAGCTACTGCAAACTCCACGTCTATTCCAAGGGGCGTTAAAACCATCCTGTTAAGCTACTGCGACCTCAACCACTTCTCCCAGGCACTTTAAAACCGTCTTGTTAAGCTACTGCGACCTCCACCATTTTTTCAAGAGGCATTGATATTGTCTTTTTATTCCACTGCAACCTCCACTATTCTTCCGAGGGGCATTAAAACCGTCTTTTTAAGCTACTGCGACCTCCACATCTCTTCCAAGTGGCATTAAAACCGTCTTGTTAAGCTATTGCGAGCTCCAAGTCTCTTCCAAGGGGCATTAAAACCGTCCTGTTAAGCTACTGCGACCTCCACCACTTTTGCCATGGGCATTAAAACCGTCTTGTTAAGCTACTGCGACCTCCACCATTTTTTCAAGGGGCATTGATATTGTCTTTTTATTCCACTGCGACCTCCACGTCTCTTTCAAGGGGCATTAAAACAGTTCTATTAAGCTACTGCGACCTCCACCACTTCTCCAAAGGGCATTAAACCCATCTTGTTAAGCTCCTGCAACCTCAACCATTCTTCCAAGGGGCATTAAAACCATCTTGTTAAGCTACTGCGATCTCCACCACTTTTCACAGGGGCATTAAAACCATCTTGTTAAGCTACTGCGACCTCCATAATTCTTCCAAGTGGAATAAAAAACGTTTTGTTAAGCTACTGCGACCTTCACGTCTCTTCCAAGGGACATTAAAATCGTGTTGTTAAGCTAATGCAACCTCCACTTCTCTTCCAAGGGGCATTAAAATCGTTATGTTAAGATACTGCGACCTACCCCACTTTCCCCAGGGGCATTAAAATCGTTTTGTTAAGCTACTGCGACCTCCACGTCTCTACCAAGGAGCATTAAAACCATCTTGTTAAGCTAATGCAAACTCCACATCTCTTCCAACGGGCATTTAAATCGTCTTGTTAAGCTACTGCGACCTCAACCACTTTTCCAAGGGGCATTGATATTGTATTTTTATTC
This sequence comes from Phyllobates terribilis, assembly GCF_046119375.1. Lineage (NCBI taxonomy): Eukaryota > Metazoa > Chordata > Amphibia > Anura > Dendrobatidae > Phyllobates > Phyllobates terribilis. The sequence continues at coordinate 415,906,572 of NW_027362765.1, forward strand.
CACTGCGACCTCCACGTCTCTTCCAAGTGGCATTAAAACCGTCTTGTTAAGCTACTGCGACCTCCACCACTTCTACAAGGGGCATTAAAACCATCTTGTTGAGCTACTGCGACCTCCACAATTCTTCCAAGGGGCATTAATACCGTCTTGTTAAGCTACAGCAACCTCCAAGTCTCTTGCAAGGGGCATTAAAACTGTCTTGTTAAGCTACTGCAACCTCCACGTCTCTTCCAAGGGGCATTAAAACCATCTTGTTAAGCTACTGCAACCTCCACCATTCTTCCAAGGGGCATTAAACCTTTTGTTAAGCTACTGCAACTTCCACGTCTCTTCCAAGGGGCATTAAAACTGTCTTGTTAAGCTAATGCAACCTCAACGTCTCTTCCTAGGGGCATTTAAACTGTCTTGTTAAGCTACTGTAACCTCCCCGTCTCTTCCTAGAGGCATTACTACCATCTTGTTAAGCTACTGCGACCTTCAACATTCTTCCAAGGGGCATTAAAACCGTCTTGTTAAGCTACTGCGACCTCCACGTCTCTTCCAAGTGGCATTAGAACCGTCTTGTTAAGCTGTTGCGACATCCACGGCTCTTCCAAGGGGCATTAAAACCGTCCTGTTAAGCTACTGCGACCTCCACCACTTTACCCAGGGGCAATAAAACCGTCTTGTTAATCTACTGCGACCTCCACCATTTTTCAAGGGGCATTGATATTGTCTTTTTATTCCACTGTGACCTCCACGTCTCTTTCAAGGGGCATTAAAACCATCTTGTTAAGCTACTGCGACCTCCACTACTTTTCCCAGGGGCATTAAAACCGTCTTGTTAGGCTACTGCGACCTCAATTATTCTTCCAAGGGGCATAAAAACCATTTTATTAAGCTACTGCGACCTCCATCACTCTTCCAAGGGGCATAAAAACCGTTTTGTTAAGCTACTGTGACCTCCACGTCTCTTCCAAGGGACATTAAAATCGTCTTGTTAAGCTACTGCGACCTCCACTTCTCTTCCAAAGGGCATTAAAACCATTATGTTAAGATACGGCGACCTCCACCACTTTTCCCAGGGGCATTAAAATCGTTTTGTTAAGCTACTGCAACCTCCACGTCTCTTCCAAGGAGTATTAAAACCGTCTTGTTATGCTACTGCAAACTCCACGTCTCTTCCAACAGGCATTTAAACCGTCTTGTTAAGCTACTGCGACCTCCACCATTTTTTCAAGGGGCATTGATATTGTCTTTTTATTCCACTGCGATCTCCACGTCTCTTCCAAGGGGCATTAAAACCGTCTTGTTAAGCTACTGCGACCTCCACCACTTCTCCAAAGGGCATTAAAACCATCTTGTTAAGCTCCTGCAACCTCAACCATTCTTCCAAGGGGCATTAGAACCATTTTGTTAAGCTACTGCGACATCCACCACTTTTCCCAGGGGCATTAAAACCGTCTTGTGAAGCTACTGCGACCTCCATCATTCTTCCAAGGGGCATTTAAAACGTTTTGTTTTGCTACTGCGACCTCCACGTCTCTTCCAAGGAGCATTAAAACTATCTTGTTAAGCTACTGCGACCTCCACTTCTCTTCCAAGGGGCATTAAAACCATCTTGTTAAGCGACTGCAACGTCCACCACTTTTCCAAGTGGCATTAAAATAGTTTTATTAAGCTACTGCGACCTCCACGTCTCTTCCAAGGGGCATTAAAATCATCTTGTTAATTTACTGCAACCTCCACGTCTATTCCAAGGGGCATTTAAAACCGTCTTGTTAAGCTACTGCGACTTCCAGCACTTTTCCCAGGTTAATTGATATATTCTTTTTATTCCACAACGACCTCCACGTCTCTTCCAAGTGGCATTAAAACCGTCTTGTTAAGCTACTGCGACCTCCACCACTTCTCCAAGGGGCATTAAAACTATCTTGTTAAGTTACTGCGACCTCCACAATTCTTCAAAGGGGCATTAATACCATCTTGTTTAGCTACTGCAACCTCCACGTCTCTTTCAAGGGGCATTTAAGCCATCTTGTTAAGCTACTGCAACCTCCACGTCTCTTCCAAGGGGAATTTAAAACGTCTTGTTAAGCTACTGCGACCTCCACCACTATTCCCAGGGGCATTGATATTGTCTTTTTATTCTACTGCGACCTCCACGTCTCTTCCAAGGGGCATTCAAACTATCTTGTTAAGCTACTGCATCCTCCATGTCTCTTCCAAGGGGCATTAAAACCGTCTTGTTAAGCTACTGCGACCTCCACGTCTCTTCCAAGGGGCATTAAAACCATCCTGTTAAGCTACTGCGACCTCCACCACTTTTCCCAGGGGCATTAAAACCATCTTGTTAAGCTACTGCGACCTCCACCAATTTTTCAAGGGACATTGATATTGTCTTTTTATTCCACTGCGATCTCCACGTCTCTTCCAAGGGGCATTAAAACCGTCTTGTTAAGCTACTGTGACCTCCACCACTTCTAAAAAGGGCATTAAAACCATCTTGTTAAGCTCCTGTAACCTCAATCATTCTTCCAAGTAGCATAAAAAACGTTTTGTTAAGCTACTGCGACCTCCACCACTTTTCCCAAGGGCATTAAAATCATTTTGTTAAGCTACTGCAACCTCCACGTCTCTTCCAAGGAGAATTAAAACCATCTTGTTAAGCTACTGCAAACTTCACGTCTCTTCCAACGGGCATTTAAATCGTCTTGTTAAGCTACTGCGACCTCAACCACTATTCCCAGGGGCATTGATATTGTCTTTTTATTCCACTGCGACCTCCACGTTTCTTCCAAGGGGCATTAAAACCGTCTTGTTAAGCTACTGCGACCTCCACCACTTCTCCAAGGGGCATTAAAACCATCTTGTTGAGCTACTGCAACCTCCACAATTCTTTCAAGGGGCATTAATACCATCTTGTTAAGCTACAGCAACCTCCACGTCTCTTCCAAGGGGCATTAAAACTGTCTTGTTAAGCTACTGCAACCTCCACGTCTCTTCCAAGGGGCATTAAAACCATCTTGTTAAGCTACTGCGACCTCCAACATTCTTCCAAGGGGGATTAAACCGTCTTGTTAAGCTACTGCAACTTCCACGTCTCTTCCAAGGGGCATTAAAACCGTCTTGTTAAGCTAATGCAACCTCAACGTCTCTTCCTAGGGGCATTTAAACTGTCTTGTTAAGCTACTGTAACCTCCCCGTCTCTTCCTAGGGGCATTAATACCGTCTTGTTAAGCTACTGCGACCTTCAACATTCTTCCAAGGGACATTAAAACCATTTTGTTAAGCTACTGCAACATCCAAGTCTCTTCCAAGGGTCATTAAAACAGTCTTGTTAAGCTTCTGCAACCTCCACGTCTCTTCCAAGGGGCATTTAAACCGTCTTGTTAAGCTACTTCAACCTAAACGTCTCTTCCAAGGGGCATTAAAACCGTCTTTTTAAGCTACTGCGACCTCCACCACTTTCCCCAGGGGCATTAAAACCATCTTGTTCAGCTACTGCGACCTCCACCACTTTCCAAGGGGCATTGATATTGTCTTTTTATTCCACTGCGACCTCCACCATTCTACCAAGGGGCATTAAAACCGTCTCGTTAAGCTACTGCGACCTCCACCACTATTCCCAGGGGCATTGATATTGTCTTTTTATTCCACTGCCACCTCCACGTCTCTTCCAAGGGGCATTAAAACCATCTTTTTAAGCTACTGCGACCTCCACGTCTTATCCAATGGACATTAAAACCGTATTGTTAAGCTACTGCTACCTTCACCACTTTTCCCAGGGGCATTAAAAACTTTGTTTTAAGCTACTGCGACCTCCACCATTTTTTCAAGGGGCATTGATATTGTCTTTTTATTCCACTGCGACCTCCACGTCTCTGTCACGGGTGTGTCGCCACGAAGATCGTCACGATTACACAGCCTGACTTCTCGCAGCTGACTTTTTGGTGCTTTGTGTTTTTCGGCAGTGAGGGAGTTAATTCTCTCTCTCTCTGTGCTAGACGAGGTCCAGCCTCGCCCAGCTGCAATCTATGCTGCTGTAGTGAGACTCCTTCAAATGCCTGCTGGTCTGTTAGGGAAGTGTCGGTGAAAACATTTCATGCAGACTAACAGAGCGGATCGTGGTATTTGGAGTTTCAGAGATAAGTGTATTCGGAGAGTTTTTTCCCTTCCTCGCTTTATCATTTATCTCCTTTCCCGTTGGTGTTCCCTCTGTTGTAGTTGTGTAGTTTTTGTATGCAAGGTGGTTTTGGTTTTTCCCTTGTACTGTCTCGTTCGTCTAAGTACTGTGTGTGGGCATATTATTACTTGTCCCCTTTTGTTGTGATTACTTAGGTGCAGGGATCCTCAGGAGGTAGGGGTTACGCTGGCGGCCTGGACCTCTGTACCTTTAACAGTACCTCCAGGTTGAGGGATTAGTCAGGGCCCCAGCTTAGGGTCAGCTTAGGCCCCCTACCTCCAGTATACAGAGACAGCGTGACATTTTCACCGACCAGTTAGTTTTTCTCCAGCTACCATGGATCCAGTAGCCGGTCTAGCTCGGCAGTTGCAGAGTTTGTCCATGGAGCTGGCGGACGTTAGGTCCAAGGTTTTGTATCCTCAGGAGCAAGCCGGACCAGAACCTAAAGTAGCTCTCCCTGACAGGTTCACTGGGGGGCGGGACAATTTTTTTGTTTTCCGGGAGGCATGCAAGTTGTACTTTCGGCTGCGGCCTCGGTCATCGGGGAGTGAAGAACAAAGGGTGGGAATTGTCATCTCGCTCCTACAAGGGGACCCACAATCTTGGGCGTTCTCTCTTCCCCCGGGCTCCCCGGCACTCCAGTCAGTGGATAGGTTTTTCGCTGCTCTGGGACTCGTATATGATGACCCAGATCGGATCTCCCTTGCTGAGTCTAAGTTACGTAGGATTCAGCAGGGAGATCGTCCGGCGGAGGAATTCTGTTCGGAGTTCCGTAGGTGGGCCACGGACACCCAGTGGAATGACCCGGCTCTTAGGAGCCAGTTTTGTCAAGGTTTATCCGACAAATTACAGGATGTGTTGGCACAGTATGACTCTCCCGCGTCACTGGAAGCCGCTATGGCCCTTGCTATTCGCGTTGACAGACGGCTTCGGGAGAGGTGCGGGATAACTCTACCCCCTGTGATGACTCCACCTCGTACAAGGTCCCCTCATATGGTGGTTCCCCTGGTCAGTCCAGAGGAGCCTATGCAATTAGGAGGGGCATCATTTCGGGGGAGGGGACCGGTGGTGCGCCATAAGACAGGAAGGTGTTTCTTCTGCGGGAGAAAGGGACATTTTATTGGGGGGTGTCCATCCCGTCCCTTGCAGAGTGAAGAGTCGTCGGAAAACTGTTGATCCCAGGTTGTGTGGTGGACGGCAATCTGGGAGTAGGTATTTCGTCCCTAGGTTCGTCTCAGTTTCTCGTACCGGCGGAGGTGGTGGTGGGTACGAGAACTGAGAGGATATCTGTTCTTCTGGATAGTGGGGCCGGGGCTAATCTGGTTGATGCTCGGTTTGCCCGGGTTCAAGGTATGCGATTGAGTGAGTTGGCTAAACCCATCCCCATATTCTCGATCGATGCCAGGCCTCTCGGTCAGGGAAGTTTTTTGCAAGCTGTGCATGACGTAAAACTTCAAGTGGGGGCGATACATAAAGAACTGTTGTCTTGCTACGTGTTGGAGGGTCTTCCCACTCCTATAGTGTTGGGCCTTCCTTGGTTAACTAAGCATAACGCGGTTATTAATTGGCAAACCAGAGAGATAAGCCAATGGAGTAAATTCTGTAATAAAAACTGCATGAACACGGTCATCGGTGCGGTTACTCCTTGGGTCTTACCTCCATTTCTGGCGGACTTTGAGGATGTATTCTCGGAGAAAGGGTGTCAGGAACTACCTCCTCATCGCGAGTATGACTGTTCTGTAAAACTGCTCCCTGAGGCCAAGTTACCTAAAGCTAGGTTGTATAACCTTTCTGGTCCTGAGAGGCAGGCCATGAAGGATTATATTTCAGAAAGTCTGGCTAAGGGGCATATTAGACCTTCATCTTCACCGGTGGCTGCGGGGTTCTTCTTTGTTAAGAAGAAAGATGGAGGCCTACGCCCTTGCCTGGATTTCCGTGAACTTAATCGGATTACGGTCCGAGATCCGTATCCGCTCCCACTTATTCCCGATCTCTTTAATCAGATCGTGGGCGCCAAATGGTTCTCTAAGTTGGATCTCAGGGGGGCGTACAATCTGATTAGGATGAAGGAGGGGGATGAGTGGAAGACGGCGTTTAACACTCCGGAGGGGCATTATGAGAACCTTGTCATGCCATTCGGTCTGACTAATGCCCTGGCGGTGTTCCAACACTTTGTTAATGACATTTTTCGCCGCCTGGTGGGACAGTTTGTTGTCATATATCTGGATGATATCTTAATTTACTCGCCGGATCTGGTGTCTCATCAGGAGCACGTTAGGCAGGTGTTACAGATCTTGCGGGATAATAAACTGTATGCCAAATGGGAAAAGTGTGTGTTCGCCGTACAGGAACTCCAGTTTTTAGGCTTCCTGGTTTCAGCGTCCGGTTTTCGTATGGACCCTGGGAAAGTGCGGGCAGTTCTTGAGTGGGATCGGCCAGAGAATCTTAAGGCACTACAACGTTTCCTGGGGTTTGCTAATTATTACCGGAAGTTCATTCGTAATTTCTCGTCCATGGTTAAGCCTCTCACAGACATGACTAAAAAGGGGACGGATTTTTCTAGGTGGTCTGACAAGGCTTGTCAAGCATTCTCCTCCTTGAAAAAATGTTTTGCCTCGGCACCCATACTCATTCAACCAGATGCGTCACAGCCATTCATTGTAGAGGTAGACGCTTCCGAGGTAGGGGTGGGAGCAGTATTGTCACAAGGTTCGTCCCCTGGTAAGTGGCATCCGTGCGCCTTTTTCTCTAAAAAATTGTCGTCCGCTGAGAGGAATTACGATGTCGGCAATAGGGAACTCTTGGCCATTAAGTTAGCTTTTGAGGAGTGGCGCCATTTTTTGGAGGGGGAAGTTCATCCGGTCACCGTTATCACCGATCACAAGAACCTGCTATATCTGGAGTCCGCGAAACGTCTGAATCCCAGACAAGCTAGGTGGTCATTGTTTTTTACCAGGTTTAATTTTGTCGTTACATATCGTCCTGGGTCAAAAAATGTAAAGGCGGATGCCTTATCTCGTAGTTTCCCTGGGGCCGGGAATACGGACGACCCGATTCCTATCCTTCAGGAGGGGGTGGTGGTTTCGGCAGTATGCTCTGAGCTGGAGGAGGAGGTATTGGAGGCTCAGGGGGACGCCCCTGTTGGACCTCCGGGGAGACTGTTTGTTCCAGATCAGTTGCGACAAAAGGTGATCGAGGCACACCATAACTCAGTTTTTGCAGGACACCCGGGGAGTAAAGCAACTGTGGATCTCCTCTCGCGTTGGTTTTGGTGGCCTAACTTACATAAGGAGGTGGTAACTTTTGTCGCGTCCTGTGGGGTTTGTGCGCGCTCTAAGACCTCACATACCCGTCCGTCTGGGGCCCTCTTACCTTTGAAGATCCCGGAGCGTCCTTGGACTCATCTGTCTATGGACTTTATTACGGACCTCCCTCCGTCTTCGGGTAAAACGGTCATACTCGTTGTAGTGGACAGGTTCAGCAAGATGGCACATTTTATCGCTCTTCCTGCTCTCCCTAATGCTAAAACTCTTGCGCAGGTGTTCATTGGGGAGATTGTGAGGCTTCACGGGGTACCCTCCGAGGTGGTGTCTGATCGGGGGTCTCAGTTTGTGTCCAAGTTCTGGAAGGCGTTTTGTGCACGGCGGGGGATGCATTTGTCGTTCTCATCGGCTTTTCATCCTCAGACCAATGGTCAGACGGAACGAATGAACCAGAGCTTGGAGACATATCTCCGGTGTTTTGTGTCAGAGAACCAGGAGGACTGGGCTTCTTTCTTACCTCTGGCAGAGATTGCTCTTAATAATAGGCGGAGCGAGTCCACTGGTAAGTCCTCGTTTTTTGGGGCATATGGTTTTCACCCCCAGTTTTGTACTTTCAGTAGGGGGGGCTCTTCGGGGGTTCCTGAGGAGGAACGATTTTCCTCATCACTCGCTTCAGTATGGAGAGGGGTGCTGAAGAATCTGAATACTATGGGGAACCGATACAAACGTATGGCTGATAGGAGGAGAGTGTCTGGTCCGGACCTAAGTGTGAACGATCGGGTATGGTTGTCTACCAGGAATATAAAACTTAAGGTTCCCTCCTGGAAACTGGGTCCCAGGTTCATCGGGCCGTACAGAATCAGTTCTATAATTAATCCGGTGGCATTCCGTCTTGACCTCCCCCCACGTTTAAAATTCACAACGTGTTCCACAGATCGTTGCTTAAGAGGTATGTGGCGCCGGTGGTACCGTCACCTTTACCTCCCCCTCCAGTGGTGGTCAATGGTAACTTGGAGTTCCAGGTATCGAGGGTCATCGATTCACGCTTTAATCGCCGGTCCCTTCAGTACCTGGTTCATTGGAAAGGGTATGGTCCTGAGGAGAGGATGTGGGTTCCTGCGTCGGATATTAATGCAGACCGATTAGTTCGGGCCTTCCACACGACTCACCCGGATAAACCTGGCCCTGAGGGTCCGGAGGCCCCTCGTAGAAGGGGGGGTACTGTCACGGGTGTGTCGCCACGAAGATCGTCACGATTACACAGCCTGACTTCTCGCAGCTGACTTTTTGGTGCTTTGTGTTTTTCGGCAGTGAGGGAGTTAATTCTCTCTCTCTCTGTGCTAGACGAGGTCCAGCCTCGCCCAGCTGCAATCTATGCTGCTGTAGTGAGACTCCTTCAAATGCCTGCTGGTCTGTTAGGGAAGTGTCGGTGAAAGCATTTCATGCAGACTAACAGAGCGGATCGTGGTATTTGGAGTTTCAGAGATAAGTGTATTCGGAGAGTTTTTTCCCTTCCTCGCTTTATCATTTATCTCCTTTCCCGTTGGTGTTCCCTCTGTTGTAGTTGTGTAGTTTTTGTATGCAAGGTGGTTTTGGTTTTTCCCTTGTACTGTCTCGTTCGTCTAAGTACTGTGTGTGGGCATATTATTACTTGTCCCCTTTTGTTGTGATTGGGGTCCTTCTCAGGACTAGATTACTTAGGTGCAGGGATCCTCAGGAGGTAGGGGTTACGCTGGCGGCCTGGACCTCTGTACCTTTAACAGTACCTCCAGGTTGAGGGATTAGTCAGGGCCCCAGCTTAGGGTCAGCTTAGGCCCCCTACCTCCAGTATACAGAGACAGCGTGACAGTCTTTTCCAAGGGGCATTAAAACCGTATTGTTAAGCTACTGCGACCTCCACCACTTCTCCAAAGGGCATTAAAACCACCTTGTTAACCTCCTGCAACCTCAACCATTCTTCCAAGGGGCATTAAAACCATCTTGATAAGCTACTGCGACCTCCACAACTTTTCCCAGGGGCATTAAAACCGTCTTGTGAAGCTACTGCGACCTCCATCATTCTTCCAAGGGGCATTAAAAATGTTTTGTTAAGCTACTGCGACCTCCACGTCTCTTCCAAGGAGCATTAAAACCATCTTGTTAAGCTACTGCGACCTCCACGTCTCTTCCAAGGGGCATTAAAACCGTCTTGTTAAGTTACTGCAAACTCCACGTCTCTTCCAACGGGCATTTAAATCGTCTTGTTAAGCTACTGCGACCTCCACCACTTTTGCCAGGGGCATTGATATTGTCTTTTTATTCCACTGCGACCTCCACGTCTCTTCCAAGGGGCATTAAAACCGTCTTGTTAAACTACTGCGACCTCCACCACTTCTCCAAGGGGCATTAAAACTATCTTGTTGAGCTACTGCGACCTCAACCATTCTTCCAAGTGGCATTAAAACCATCTTGTTAAGCTACTGCAATCTCCACCACTTTTCTCAGGGGCATTTAAACAGTCTTGTTAAGCTACTGCGACCTCCATCATTCTTCCAAGGGGCATTAAAACTGTTTTGCTAAGCTACTGCGACCTCCACGTCTCTTCCAAGGGGCATTAAAACTGTCTTGTTAAGGTACTGCAACCTCCACGTCTCTTCCAAGGGGCATTAAAACCGTTTTGTTAAGCTACTGCGACCTCCACGTCTCTTTCAATGAGCATTAAAACCATCTTGTTAAGCTACTGCAACCTCCATGTCTCTTCCAAGGGGCATTTAAACCATCTTGTTAAGCTACTGTGACCTCCACCACTTTTCCCAGGGGCATTGATATTGTCTTTTTATTCCACTGTGACCTCTACGTCTCTTTCAAGGGGCATTAAAACCGTCTTCTTAAGCTACTGCGACCTCCACCACTTCTCCAAGAGGCATTAAAACCATCTTATTAAGCTACAGCGACCTCCAGAATTCTTCCAATTGGCATTAATACCATCTTATTAAGCTACTGCAACCTCCACATCTCTTCCAAGGGGCATTAAAACCGTCTGGTTAAGCTACTGCAATCTCCACGTCTCTTCCAAGGGGCATTTAAACCGTCTTGTTAAGCTACTGCAACCTCCACATCTCTTCCAAGGGGCATTAAAGCCATCTTGTTAAGCTACTGCGACCTCCACCATTCTTCCAAGGAGCATTGAAACAGTCATGTTAAACTACTGCAACCTCCACGTCTCTTCCAAGGGGCATTAAAACCGTCTTGTTAAGCTACTGCAACCTCCACGTCTCTTCCCATTGGCATTTAAACCGTCTTATTAAGCTACTGCAACTTCCACGTCTCTTCCAAGGGGTATTAAAAGCATCTTGTTAAGCTACTGCGACCTCCACCACTTTCCCCATGGGCATTAAAACCGTCTTGTTAAGCTACTGCAACCTCAACGTCTCTTCCAAGGGGCATTAAAACCATACTGTTAAGCTACTGCGACCTCCACCACTTTTCCCAGGCGCATTAAAACTGTCTTGTTAAGCTACTGCGACCTCCATCATTTTTTCAAGGGGCATTGATATTGTCTTTTTATTACACTGTGACCTCCACGTCTCTTCCAAGGAGCATTAAAACCGTCTTGTTAAGCTACTGCGACTTTCATCTAATCTCCAAAGGGCATTAAAACCATCTTGTTAAGCTACTGCGACCTCCATCATTCTTCCAAGGGGCATTAAAACCATTTTGTTAAGCTACTGCGACCTCCACCATTCTTCCAAGGGGCATTAAAACAGTCATGTTAAGCTACTGCAACCTCCACGTCTCTTCCAAGGGGCATTAAAACTGTCTTGTTAAGCTACTGCAACCTCCACGTCTCTTCCATGGGGCATTTAAACCGTCTTGTTAAGCTACTGCAACCTCCATGTCTCTTCCAAGGGGTATTAAAACCATCTTGTTAAGCTACTGTGACCTCCACCACTTTCCCCAGGGGCACTAAAACTGTCTTGCAAAGCTACTGCAACCTGAACGTCTCTTACAAGGGCCATTTAAACCGTCTTGTTAAGCTACTGCGACTTCCACCACTTTTGCCAGGGGCATTAAAACCGTCTTGTTAAGCTACTGCGACCTCCACCACTTTTCCCATGGGCATTGATATTGTCTTTTTATTCCACTGCGGCCTCCACAATACTTCCATTGGGCATTAAAATCATCTTGTTAAGCTACTGCAACCTCCACGTCTCTTCCAAGGGGCATTAAAACCGTCTTGTTAAGCTATTGCGACCTCCACTACTTTTCCCAGGGGCATTAAAACTGTCTTGATAAGCTACTGCGACCTCCACCATTCTTCCAAAGGGCATTAAAACCATCTTGTTAAGCTACTGCGACCTCCACCACTTTTCCAAGGGGCATTGATATGTTCTTTTTTTTCAACTGTGACCTCCACCATTCTTCCAACGGGCATTGCATTTCCTCCTAATTTTAGTCAGCTTTTGCTTTTCAACTCATATTCGAACACTAAGGGAGACCCCCTCCCCAATAATGGGTAGATTGTTTTTAGTATGCTGGAATCCACGTCTGTTTCAAGGGCCATTGCTGTTCCTCATAATTTTTGGAAAGCCTTCCATGTGCTGCTTAAGCCAACAGTGCACAGGAGACCCAGTTGCTATAAATGGAAAAAAACGGTTTAGTTAAGGTCTTGTTAAGCTACTGCAACCTCCACGTCTCTTCCAAGGGGCATTTAAACCGTCTTGTTAAGCTACTTCAACCTCCACGTCTCTTCCAAGGGGCATTAAAACCGTCTTGTTAAGCTACTGCGACCTCCAACTCTTTCCCCTGGGGCATTAAAACCATCTTGTTAAGCTACTGCAACCTCCACAATTCTTCCAAGGGGCATTAATACCATCTTGTTAAGCTACAGCAACCTCCACGCCTCTTCCAAGGGGCATTAATACCGTCTTGTTAAGCTACTGCAACCTCCACGTCTCTTCCAAGGGGCATTTAAACCGTCTTGTTAAGCTACTGCAACCTCCACGTCTCTTCCAAGGGGCATTAAAACCATCCTGTTAATCCACAGCGACCTCCACCATTCTTCCAAGGGGCATTAAAGCAGTCATGTTAAGCTACTGCAACCTTGACGTCTCTTCCAAGGGGCATTAAAACTGTCTTGTTAAGCTCCTGCAACCTCTACGTCTCTTCCAAGGGGCATTTAAACCATCTTGTTAAGCTACTGAAACCTCCACATCTCTTCCAAGGGGTATTAAAACCATCTTGTTAAGCTACGGCAACCTCCTCCACGTTCCCCAGGGGCATTAAAACCGTCTTGATAAGCTACTGCGACCTCCACGTCTCTTCAAAGGGGCATTAAAACCGTCCTCTTAAGCTACTGCGACCTCCACCACTTTTCCCAGGGGCATTTAAACCATCTTGTTAAGCTACTGCGAACTCCACTATTTTTTCAAGGGGCATTGATATTGTCTTTTTATTCCACTGCGACCTCCACGTCTCTTCCAACGGGCATTAAAACTGTCTTGTTAAGCTACTGCGACCTCCAACACTTCTCCAAAGGGCATTAAAACCATCTTGTTAAGCTCCTGCAACCTCAACCATTCTTCCAAGTGGCATTAAAACCATCTTGTTAAGCTACTGCAACCTCCACCACTTTTCTCAGGGGCATTAAAACAGTCTTGTTAAGCTACTGCGACCTCCATCATTCTTCCAAGGGGCATTAAAACTGTTTTGCTAAGCTACTGCGACCTCCACGTCTCTTCCAAGGGGCATTAAAACTGTCTTGTTAAGGTACTGCAACCTCCACGTCTCTTCCAAGGGGCATTAAAACCGTTTTGTTAAGCTACTGCGACCTCCACGTCTCTTTCAATGAGCATTAAAACCATCTTGTTAAGCTACTGCAACCTCCATGTCTCTTCCCAGGGGCATTTAAACCATCTTGTTAAGCTACTGTGACCTCCACCACTTTTCCCAGGGGCATTGATATTGTCTTTTTATTCCACTGTGACCTCTACGTCTCTTTCAAGAGGCATTAAAATCGTCTTCTTAAGCTACTGCGACCTCCACCACTTCTCCAAGTGGCATTAAAACCATCTTATTAAGCTACAGCGGCCTCCAGAATTCTTCCAATTGGCATTAATACCATCTTATTAAGCTACTGCAACCTCCACATCTCTTCCAAGGGGCATTAAAACCGTCTGGTTAAGCTACTGCAATCTCCACGTCTCTTCCAAGGGGCATTTAAACCGTCTTGTTAAGCTACTGCAATCTCCACATCTCTTCCAAGGGGCATTAAAGCCATCTTGTTAAGCTACTGCGACCTCCACCATTCTTCCAAGGAGCATTGAAACAGTCATGTTAAGCTACTGCAACCTCCACGTCTCTTCCAAGGGGCATTAAAACCGTCTTGTTAAGCTACTGCAACCTCCACGTCTCTTCCCATTGGCATTTAAACCGTCTTGTTAAGCTACTGCAACTTCCACGTCTCTTCCAAGGGGTATTAAAAGCATCTTGTTAAGCTACTGCGACCTCCACCACTTTCCCCATGGGCATTAAAACCGTCTTGTTAAGCTACTGCGACCTCAACGTCTCTTCCAAGGGGCATTAAAACCATACTGTTAAGCTACTGCGACCTCCACCACTTTTCCCAGGCGCATTAAAACTGTCTTGTTAAGCTACTGCGACCTCCATCATTTTTTCAAGGGGCATTGATATTGTCTTTTTATTTCACTGTGACCTCCATGTCTCTTCCAAGGAGCATTAAAACCGTCTTGTTAAGCTACTGCGACTTTCATCTAATCTCCAAAGGGCAATAAAACCATCTTGTTAAGCTCCTGCAACCTCAACCATTCTTCCAAGGGGCATTAAAACCATCTTGTTAAGCTACTGCGACCTCCACCACTTTTCCCAGGGGCATTAAAACCATCTTGTTAAGCTACTGCGACCTCCATCATTCTTCCAAGGGGCATTAAAACCATTTTGTTAAGCTACTGCGACCTCCACGTCTCTTCCAAGGGGCATTAAAACCGTCTTGTTAACCTACTTCGACCTCCTCTTCTCTTCCAAGGGGCATTAAAACCATCTTGTTAAGCTACTGCGACCTCCACGTCTCTTCCAAGGGTCATTTAAACCATCTTGTTAAGCTACTGCAACCTCCACATCTCATCCTCTGGGCATTAAAACCATCTTGTTAAGCTACTGCTACCTCCACCATTCTTCCAAGGGGCATTAAAACAGTCATGTTAAGCTACTGCAACCTCCACGTCTCTTCCAAGGGGCATTAAAACTGTCTTGTTAAGCTACTGCAACCTCCACGTCTCTTCCATGGGGCATTTAAACCGTCTTGTTAAGCTACTGCAACCTCCATGTCTCTTCCAAGGGGTATTAAAACCATCTTGTTAAGCTACTGCGACCTCCACCACTTTCCCCAGGGGCACTAAAACTGTCTTGCAAAGCTACTGCAACCTGAACGTCTCTTACAAGGGCCATTTAAACAGTCTTGTTAAGCTACTGCGACTTCCACCACTTTTGCCAGGGGCATTAAAACCGTATTGTTAAGCTACTGCGACCTCCACCACTTTTCCCATGGGCATTGATATTGTCTTTTTATTCCACTGCGGCCTCCACAATACTTCCATTGGGCATTAAAATCATCTTGTTAAGCTACTGCAACCTCCACGTCTCTTCCAAGGGGCATTAAAACCGTCTTGTTAAGCTATTGCGACCTCCACTACTTTTCCCAGGGGCATTAAAACTGTCTTGATAAGCTACTGCGACCTCCACCATTCTTCCAAAGGGCATTAAAACCATCTTGTTAAGCTACTGCGACCTCCACCACTTTTCCAAGGGGCATTGATATGTTTTTTTTATTCAACTGTGACCTCCACCATTCTTCCAACGGGCATTGCATTTCCTCCTAATTTTAGTCAGCTTTTGCTTTTCAACTCATATTCGAACACTAAGGGAGACCCCCTCCCCAATAATGGGTAGACTGTTTTTAGTATGCTGGAATCCACGTCTGTTTCAAGGGCCATTGCTGTTCCTCATAATTTTTGGAAAGCCTTCCATGTGCTGCTTAGGCCAACAGTGCACAGGAGACCCAGTTGCTATAAATGGAAAAAACGGTTTAGTTAAGGTCTTGTTAAGCTACTGCAACCTCCACGTCTCTTCCAAGGGGCATTTAAACCGTCTTGTTAAGCTACTTCAACCTCCACGTCTCTTCCAAGGGGCATTAAAACCGTCTTGTTAAGCTACTGCAACCTCCACGTCTCTTCCCATTGGCATTTAAACCGTCTTGTTAAGCTACTGCAACTTCCACGTCTCTTCCAAGGGGTATTAAAAGCATCTTGTTAAGCTACTGCGACCTCCACCACTTTCCCCATGGGCATTAAAACTGTTTTGTTAAGCTACTGCGACCTCAACGTCTCTTCCAAGGGGCATTAAAACCATACTGTTAAGCTACTGCGACCTCCACCACTTTTCCCAGGCGCATTAAAACTGTCTTGTTAAGCTACTGCGACCTCCATCATTTTTTCAAGGGGCATTGATATTGTCTTTTTATTACACTGTGACCTCCACGTCTCTTCCAAGGAGCATTAAAACCGTCTTGTTAAGCTACTGCGACTTTCATCTAATCTCCAAAGGGCAATAAAACCATCTTGTTAAGCTCCTGCAACCTCAACCATTCTTCCAAGGGGCATTAAAACCATCTTGTTAAGCTACTGCGACCTCCACCACTTTTCCCAGGGGCATTAAAACCATCTTGTTAAGCTACTGCGACCTCCATCATTCTTCCAAGGGGCATTAAAACCATTTTGTTAAGCTACTGCGACCTCCACGTCTCTTCCAAGGGGCATTAAAACCATCTTGTTAACCTACTTCGACCTCCTCTTCTCTTCCAAGGGGCTTTAAAACCATCTTGTTAAGCTACTGCGACCTCCACGTCTCTTCCAAGGGTCATTTAAACCATCTTGTTAAGCTACTGCAACCTCCACATCTCATCCTCTGGGCATTAAAACCATCTTGTTAAGCTACTGCTACCTCCACCATTCTTCCAAGGGGCATTAAAACAGTCATGTTAAGCTACTGCAACCTCCACGTCTCTTCCAAGGGGCATTAAAAATGTCTTGTTAAGCTACTGCAACCTCCACGTCTCTTCCATGGGGCATTTAAACCGTCTTGTTAAGCTACTGCAACCTCCATGTCTCTTCCAAGGGGTATTAAAACCATCTTGTTAAGCTACTGCGACCTCCACCACTTTCCCCAGGGGCACTAAAACTGTCTTGCAAAGCTACTGCAACCTGAACGTCTCTTACAAGGGCCATTTAAACCGTCTTGTTAAGCTACTGCGACTTCCACCACTTTTGCCAGGGGCATTAAAACCGTCTTGTTAAGCTACTGCGACCTCCACCACTTTTCCCATGGGCATTGATATTGTCTTTTTATTCCACTGCAGCCTCCACAATACTTCCATTGGGCATTAAAATCATCTTGTTAAGCTACTGCAACCTCCACGTCTCTTCCAAGGGGCATTAAAACCGTCTTGTTAAGCTATTGCGACCTCCACTACTTTTCCCAGGGGCATTAAAACTGTCTTGATAAGCTACTGCGACCTCCACCATTCTTCCAAAGGGCATTAAAACCATCTTGTTAAGCTACTGCGACCTCCACCACTTTTCCAAGGGGCATTGATATGTTCTTTTTATTCAACTGTGACCTCCACCATTCTTCCAACGGGCATTGCATTTCCTCCTAATTTTAGTCAGCTTTTGCTTTTCAACTCATATTCGAACACTAAGGGAGACCCCCTCCCCAATAATGGGTAGATTGTTTTTAGTATGCTGGAATCCACGTCTGTTTCAAGGGCCATTGCTGTTCCTCATAATTTTTGGAAAGCCTTCCATGTGCTGCTTAGGCCAACAGTGCACAGGAGACCCAGTTGCTATAAATGGAAAAAACGGTTTAGTTAAGGTCTTGTTAAGCTACTGCAACCTCCACGTCTCTTCCAAGGGGCATTTAAACCGTCTTGTTAAGCTACTTCAACCTCCACGTCTCTTCCAAGGGGCATTAAAACCGTCTTGTTAAGCTACTGCGACCTCCAACTCTTTCCCCTGGGGCATTAAAACCATCTTGTTCAGCTACTGCGACCTCCACCACTTTCCCAGGGGCATTGATATTGTCTTTTTATTCCACTGCGACCTCCACCATTCTACCAAGTGACATTAAAACCTTCTCGTTAAGCTACTGCGACCTCCACCACTATTCCCAGGGGCATTGATATTGTCTTTGTATTCCACTGCCACCTCCACGTCTCTTCCAAGGGGCATTAAAACCACCTTGTTAAGCTACTGCGACCTCCACGTCTTATCCAAGAAGCATTAAAACCGTCTTGTTAAGCTACTGGAACCTCCACGTCTCTTCCAAGGGGCATTAAAACCTTCTTGTTAAGCTACTGTGACTTCCATAATTCTTCTAAGGGGCATTAATACCGTCTTGTTAAGCTAATGCAACCTCCACGTCTCTTCCAAGGGGCATTAAAACCGTCTTGTTAAGCTACTGCGACCTCCACTATTCTTCCAAGGGGCATTAAAACAGTCATATTAAGCTACTGCAACCTCCACATCTCTTCCAATGGGCATTAAAACCGTCTTGTTAAGCTACTACAACCTCCAAGTCTCTTCCAAGGGGCATTTAAAACATCTTGTTAAGCTACTGCAACCTCCAAGTCTCTTCCAAGGGGTATTAAAACCATCTTTTTAAGCTACTGCGACCACCACCACTTTCCCCAGGGGTATTAAAACGTCTTGTTAAGCTACTGCGACGTCCACGTCTCTTCCAAGGTGCATTAAAACCGTCCTGTTAAGCTACTGCGACCTCCACCACTTTTCCCAGAGGCATTAAAACCGTCTTATTTAGCTACTGCGACCTCCATCATTTTTTCAAGGGGCATTGATATTGTCTTTTTATTCCACTGCGACCTCTATGTCTCTTCCAAGGGCCATTAAAACCGTCTTGTTAAGCTACTGCGACCTCCACTCCTTCTCCAAAGGGCATTAAAACCATCTTCTTAAGCTCCTGCAACCACAACCATTCTTCCAAGGGGCATTAAAACCATCTTGTTAGGGTACTGCGACCTCCACCACTTTTCCCAGGGACATTAAAACCGTCTTGTTAAGCTACTGCGACCTCCATCATCCTTCCAAGGTGCATTAAAAATGTTTTGTTAAGCTACTGCGACCTCCATGTCTCTTCCAAGGGGCATTAAAACCGTCTTGTTAAGCAACTGTGACCTCCACTTCTCTTCCAAGGGGCATTAAAACCATCTTGTTAAGCTATTGCGACCTCCACCACTTTTCCCAGGGGCATTAAAACCGTTTTTTTAAGCTACTGCGACCTCCACGTCTTTTCCAAGCGAAATTAAAACCGTCTTGTTTAGCTACTGCAACCTCCACATCTCTTCCAAGGTGCATTTAAACCGTCTTGTTAAGCTACTGCGACCTCCACCACTTCTCCAAGGGGCATTAAAACCATCTTGTTAAGCTACTGCAACCTCCACAATTCTTCCAAGGGGCATTAATACCATCTTGTTAAGCTACAGCAACCTCCACGCCTCTTCCAAGGGGCATTAATACCGTCTTGTTAAGCTACTGCAACCTCCACGTCTCTTCCAAGGGGCATTTAAACCATCTTGTTAAGCTACTTCAACCTCCACGTCTCTTCCAAGGGGCATTAAAACCATCTTGTTAATCCACTGCGACCTCCACCATTCTTCCAAGGGGCATTAAAGCAGTCATGTTAAGCTACTGCAACCTTCACGTCTCTTCCAAGGGGCATTAAAACTGTCTTGTTAAGCTCCTGCAACCTCTACCTCTCTTCCAAGGGGCATTTAAACCATCTTGTTAAGCTACTGAAACCTCCACATCTCTGCCAAGGGGTATTAAAACCATCTTGTTAAGCTACGGCAACCTCCTCCACGTTCTCCAGGGGCATTTAAACCATCTTGTTAAGATACTGCGAACTCCACCATTTTTTCAAGGGGCATTGATATTGTCTTTTTATTCCACTGCGACCTCCACGTCTCTTCCAACGGGCATTAAAACTGTCTTGTTAAGCTACTGCGACCTCCACCACTTCTCCAAAGGGCATTAAAACCATCTTGTTAAGCTCCTGCAACCTCAACCATTATTCCAAGTGGCATTAAAACCATCTTGTTAAGCTACTGCAACCTCCACCACTTTTCTCAGGGGCATTAAAACAGTCTTGTTAAGCTACTGCGACCTCCATCATTCTTCCAAGGGGCATTAAAACTGTTTTGCTAAGCTACTGCGACCTCCACGTCTCTTCCAAGGGGCATTTAAACTTTCTTGTTAAGGTACTGCAACCTCCACGTCTCTTCTAAGGGGCATTAAAACCGTTTTGTTAAGCTACTGCGACCTCCACGTCTCTTTCAATGAGCATTAAAACCATCTTGTTAAGCTACTGCAACCTCCATGTCTCTTCCAAGGGGCATTTAAACCATCTTGTTAAGCTACTGTGACCTCCACCACTTTTCCCAGGGGCATTGATATTGTCTTTTTATTCCACTGTGACCTCTACGTCTCTTTCAAGGGGCATTAAAACCGTCTTCTTAAGCTACTGCGACCTCCACCACTTCTTCAAGTGGCATTAAAACCATCTTGTTAAGCTACAGCGACCTCCAGAATTCTTCCAATTGGCATTAATACCATCTTATTAAGCTACTGCAACCTCCACATCTCTTCCAAGGGGCATTAAAATCGTCTGGTTAAGCTACTGCAATCTCCACGTCTCTTCCAAGGGGCATTTAAACCGTCTTGTTAAGCTACTGCAACCTCCACATCTCTTCCAAGGGGCATTAAAGCCATCTTGTTAAGCTACTGCGACCTCCACCATTCTTCCAAGGAGCATTGAAACAGTCATGTTAAGCTACTGCAACCTTCACGTCTCTTCCAAGGGGCATTAAAACCGTCTTGTTAAGCTACTGCAACCTCCACGTCTCTTCCCATTGGCATTTAAACCGTCTTGTTAAGCTACTGCAACTTCCACGTCTCTTCCAAGGGGTATTAAAAGCATCTTGTTAAGCTACTGCGACCTCCACCACTTTCCCCAGGGGCATTAAAACCGTCTTGTTAAGCTACTGCGACCTCAACGTCTCTTCCAAGGGGCATTAAAACCATACTGTTAAGCTACTGTGACCTCCACCACTTTTCCCAGGCGCATTAAAACTGTCTTGTTAAGCTACTGCGACCTCCATCATTTTTTCAAGGGGCATTGATATTGTCTTTTTATTACACTGTGACCTCTACGTCTCTTCCAAGGAGCATTAAAACCGTCTTGTTAAGCTACTGCGACTTTCATCTAATCTCCAAAGGGCAATAAAACCATCTTGTTAAGCTCGTGCAACCTCAACCATTCTTCCAAGGGGCATTAAAACCATCTTGTTAAGCTACTGCTACCTCCACCACTTTTCCCAGGGGCATTAAAACCATCTTGTTAAGCTACTGCGACCTCCATCATTCTTCCAAGGGGCATTAAAACCATTTTGTTAAGCTACTGCGACCTCCACGTCTCTTCCAAGGGGCATTAAAACCGTCTTGTTAAGCTACTGCGACCTCCTCTTCTCTTCCAAGCGGCATTAAAACCATCTTGTTAAGCTACTGCGACCTCCACATCTCTTCCAAGGGTCATTTAAACCATCTTGTTAAGCTACTGCAACCTCCACATCTCATCCTCTGGGCATTAAAACCATCTTGTTAAGCTACTGCTACCTCCACCATTCTTCCAAGGGGCATTAAAACAGTCATGTTAAGCTACTGCAACCTCCACGTCTCTTCCAAGGGGCATTAAAACTATCTTGTTAAGCTACTGCAACCTCCACGTCTCTTCCATGGGGCATTTAAACCGTCTTGTTAAGCTACTGCAACCTCCATGTCTCTTCCAAGGGGTATTAAAACCATCTTGTTAAGCTACTGCGACCTCCACCACTTTCCCCAGGGGCACTAAAACTGTCTTGCAAAGCTACTGCAACCTGAACGTCTCTTCCAAGGGCCATTTAAACCGTCTTGTTAAGCTACTGCGACTTCCACCACTTTTGCCAGGGGCATTAAAACCGTCTTGTTAAGCTACTGCGACCTCCACCACTTTTCCCATGGGCATTGATATTGTCTTTTTATTCCACTGCGGCCTCCACAATACTTCCATTGGGCATTAAAATCATCTTGTTAAGCTACTGCAACCTCCACGTCTCTTCCAAGGGGCATTAAAGCCGTCTTGTTAAGCTATTGCGACCTCCACTACTTTTCCCAGGGGCATTAAAACTGTCTTGATAAGCTACTGCGACCTCCACCATTCTTGCAAAGGGCATTAAAACCATCTTGTTAAGCTACTGCGACCTCCACCACTTTTCCAAGGGGCATTGATATGTTCTTTTTATTCAACTGTGACCTCCACCATTCTTCCAACGGGCATTGCATTTCCTCCTAATTTTAGTCAGCTTTTGCTTTTCAACTCATATTCGAACACTAAGGGAGACCCCCTCCCCAATAATGGGTAGATTGTTTTTAGTATGCTGGAATCCACGTCTGTTTCAAGGGCCATTGCTGTTCCTCATAATTTTTGGAAAGCCTTCCATGTGCTGCTTAGGCCAACAGTGCACAGGAGACCCAGTTGCTATAAATGGAAAAAACGGTTTAGTTAAGGCCCTCTGACCTCCATGTCACTTCCAAGGGGCATTGGAGTGCCTCGAAATATTTGGAAGGCATTGCACTCACTGTATGCCCTATAACTGTGTAGCCGAACCGCTCCTTTTGGTACAGAAACATATCCTACAAGACATGTGTGGTTGACTGGCCTGATATTGATGTGAATGGTCCCTGTTCCTTCTGCTCTTTCTCCTTTGCCACCACCTCATCCATCATTCATCACCTGAAGCTTTGTTTTAACGGGAGTCATAGAACTGGGATAGTAGCAGGAAAACATCCAGCAATCCTCGGAGGAGGTAGGATATGCGCCAAAACGCTGACCACCTCACACCTAGCCGTTGCTACTTACACTGTGTTCAGAATTATTAGGCAAATTAGTATTTTGATCACATGATACTTTTTATACAGGTTGTCCTACTCCAAGCAGCATAGGCTTGAGAGGCAACTACCAATTAAGTAAATCTGGTGATGTGCATCTCTGTAATGAGGAGGGGTGTTCACTAATAACATCAACACCCTATATAAGGTGTGCTTAATTCTTAGGCAACTTCCTTTCCTTTGGCAAAATGGGTCAGAAGAGAGATTTGACGGGCTCTGAAAAGTCCAAAATTGTGAGATGTCTTGCAGAGGGATGCAGCAGTCTTGAAATTTCCAAACTTTTGAAGCGTGATCACGGAACAATCAAGCGTTTCATGGCAAATAGCCAACAGGGTCGCAAGATGCGTGTTGGCCAAAAAAGGCGCAAAATAACTGCCCATGATTTGAGGAAAATCAAGCGTGAAGCTGCCAACATGTCATTCGCCACCAGTTTTGCCATATTTCAGAGCTGCAACATTACTGGAGCATCAAAAAGCACAAGGTGTGCGATACTCAGGGACATGGCCAAGGTAAGGAAGGCTGAAAAACTACCACCTTTGAACAAGAAACATAAGATAAAACGTTAAGAATGGGCCAAGAAATATCTTAAGACTGATTTTTCAAAGGTTTTATGGACTGATGAAATGAGAGTGACTCTTGATGGGCCAGATGGATGGGCCAGAGGCTGGGTCAGTAAAGGGCAGAGAGCCCCACTCTGACTCAGATGCCAGCAAGGTGGAGGTGGGGTACTGGTATGGGCTGGTATCATCAAAGATGAACTTGTGGGACTTTTTCGGGTTGAGGGTGGAGTGAAGCTCAACTCCCAGACCTACTGCCAGTTTCTGGAAGACAACTTCTTCAAGCAGTGGTACAGGAAGAAGTCAGTATCGTTCAAGAAAAACATGATTTTCATGCAGGACAATGCTCCATCACATGCATCCAGCTACTCCACAGCGTGGCTGGCCAGTAAAGGTCTAAAAGATGAAAAAATAATGACATGACCCCCTTGTTCACCTCATCTGAACCCAATAGAGAACCTGTGGTCCATCATAAAATGTGAGATCTATAGGGAGGGAAAACAGTATACCTCTCAGAACAGTGTCTGGCAGGCTGTGGTGGCTGCTGCACGCAATGTTGATCGAAAACAGATCAAGCAACTGACAGATTCTATGGATGGAAGGCTGTTGAGAGTCATCATATAGAAAGGTGGCTATATTGATCACTAATTTTTATGCTTTTTGTTTTTGCATGTCAGAAATGTTTATTTCTTAATTTTGTGCACTGATATTGGTTTACCTGGTGAAAATAAACAAGTGAGATGGGATTATATTTGGTTTTTATTAAGTTGCCTAATAAATCTGCACAGTAATAGTTACCTGCATAAAGAGATATCCTCCTAAAATAGCCAAATCTAAAAAAAAAAACACTCCAACTTCCAAAAATTTTAAGCTTGGATATTTATGAGTCTTTTGGGTTGATTGAGAACATAGTTGTTGATCAATAATAAAAATAATCCTCTAAAATACAACTTGCCTAATAATTCTGCACACAGTGTACATGCGCTTGCATTCCAAGGAACAGAAAGCTAAGGAGATGGATGCATGATCATGAATAATTTACTCGTTGTGTAGGAGGCTGACCACTGCTGCTGTCTACCTTTGGAACTTTGTGTTGAAGCCTGATGGACCCAGGACCCGCAATCCTCTATGTCTGGTGGACGTGTTGCATCCCAGTGTCCAACTGTGTCCCGGCTTCCACAATATTAACCCAGTGTGAAGGCGTCAGTCAGATGGACCATCCCTGGCCACATTCACTTGTCCACGTGTTTGTGGTTAGGCTGTCCTTCAGATAGGGGCATCTGGGGACGGAGTATGGACACCCGGCCACCCCCTGGCGGCTGGGGACGAAATGTGGACACCCTGTCGCCGGGCGGCTGTGGACTGAGTATGGATACCAGGCCGCCGACGCAGCCATGACGTGGTGGCCAGATTCCGCCTCCACATGCCTAAAAGGCCCAATTTCAAGTGCAAGCAAGCTAGCAGTATGGTATTGCAGCCTGGGGGTGAGTGAGTGGCAGGATGCACACTTACGCTTGCATTCCAAAAAAACAAAGCAGATGCCAACTTCTATCATCATCATGCTCCTTACCTTGGCACTCTCAACTCCCCTAATGGAGAAGCCAGGGCCCACCGGAGGAGTCTGGTCCTCTGGTGGGCTCGTCCAATAGTGCCCTAAAGCAGGCCGGGCTAAGAAAAGTGTGTGGGGGGAAGTTGAGAGGAGAAATAGGGGTGGCTGGGGACCGTTTATGGACACCCGGCCGCCCCCTGACGGCTGCGGACCGTGTGTGGACACCCGACGGCGGAGCGGCTGGGGACCGAGTATGGACACCCGACCGCCCCCTGGCGGCTGGGAACCGAGCGTGGACACCCGGCTGCCGGGCGGCTGGGGACTGAATATGGATACCAGGCCGCCAACGCAGCCATGACGTGGTGGCCAGATTCCGCCTCCACATGCCTAAAAGGCCCAATTTCAAGTGCAAGCAAGCTAGCAGTATGGTATTGCAGCCTGGTGGTGGGTGGGTGGCAAGTTGCACACTTACGCTTGCATTCCAAGAAAACAAAGCAGATGCTAACTTCTATCATCATCATACTCCTCACCTTGGCACTCTCAACTCCCCTGATGGAGAAGCCAGGGCCCACCGGAGGAGTCTGGTTCTCTGGTGGGCTCGTCCAATGCTGCCCTAAAGCAGGCTGGGCTAAGAAAAGTGTGTGGGGGGAAGTTGACAGGAGAAATAGGGGCAGCTGAGGACCGTTTATGGACACCCGGCCGCCCCCAGGCGGCTGGGGACCGTGTGTGGACACCCGGTGGCGGGGCGGCTGGGGACCGAGTATGGACACCCGGCCGCCCCCTGGCGGCTGGGGACCAAGCGTGGACACCCGGCCGCCGGGCGGCTGGGGACTGAGTATGGATACCAGGCCCCTGACGCAGCCATGACGTGGTGGCCAGATTCCGCCTCCACATACCTAAAAGGCCTTATTTCAAGTGCAAGCAAGCTAGCAGTATGGTATTGCAGCCTGGGGGTGGGTGGGTGGCAGGCTGCACATTTACGCTTGCATTCCAAAAAAACAAAGCAGATGCTAACTTCTATCATCATCATACTCCTCACCTTGGCACTCTCAACTCCCCTGATGGAGAAGCCAGGGCCCACCGGAGGAGTCTGGTTCTCTGGTGGGCTCATCCAATGCTGCCCTAAAGCAGGCTGGGCTAAGAAAAGTGTGTGGGGGGAAGTTGACAGGAGAAATAGGGTCAGCTGGGGACCGTTTATGGACACCCAGCCGCCCCCAGGCGGCTGGGGACCGTGTGTGGACACCCGGTGGCGGGGCGGCTGGGGACCGAGTATGGACACCCGGCCGCCCCCTGGCGGCTGGGGATCAAGCGTGGACACTCGGCCGCCGGGCGGCTGGGGACTAAGTAGGGATACCAGGCCGCTGACGCTGCCATGACGTGGTGGCCAGATTCCGCCTCCACATACCTAAAAGGCCTTATTTCAAGTGCAAGCAAGCTAGCAGTATGGTATTGCAGCCTGGGGGTGGGTGGGTGGCAGGCTGCACATTTACGCTTGCATTCCAAAAAAACAAAGCAGATGCTAACTTCTATCATCATCATACTCCTCCCCTTGGCACTCTCAACTCCCCTGATGGAGAAGCCAGGGCCCACCGGAGGAGTCTGGTTCTCTGAAGGGCTCTTCCAATGCTGCCCTAAAGCAGGCCAGACTAAGAAAAGTGTGGGGGAAGTTCAGTGGAGAAATAGGGGCGGCTGGGGACCGTGTGTGGACTGAGTATGGATACCAGGCAGCCAACGCAGCCATGACATGGTGGCTGGCGTCTGCCTCCACATGCCTAAGCAAGCTAGCAGTATGCTATTGCAGCCTGGGGGTGGGTTGGTGGCAGGCTGCATACTTGCGCTTGCATTGCACGGAATGGGGGAGGTACAATTGAACACTGCTCTGGGAGAAGGACTTGCACGGGGATAGTTGCAAGTCTGCATCTTCTGATGCGGCAAGGATCACGTCTGATGGGCACATTTTTAGGCAGTGACCTGGGAGTCAGAGATGCTTCCAGGGGTCTTCCCCATGCTGTTCCCATGTCTTTTCAGCACTGTATGCATGTGTCACACAGCACATGGCCAGATAAGGTTGTAAAATGTTAAAATGACATTTCCCGGTGAATGCATTTGTCACGGTTGAAAGCAATACAGAAGTGCAAAAACGCGTAAAAAATGCTACTTGTGAACACAGCCCAAGGTGTGGAGGAGTATTTTTGTTTTTAGTTATTTATTTTACCTTATACACAAGTCTTTACCCTGGAAAGGAAGTTCCTTAACATATTTCACAGGAGAGCACTTTCAGTTTAGTTTTTGAACGTTTTCTTGTGACCCCGTAAAAGTGGCTTAATACCTCTGACCACGTTGTTGACAGCAGTGACCTGGGGGTCAGAAATGATTCCTGCCTATGCTATCCCCATGTCTTTTGAGCACTGTCACTATCGTTTTGGGCACTTTTTAGGCTTTCTACAGACTGCCGGGGTGCCGCCGCAAAAATGCTCGGGTCTCCCATAGACTAACATTGGGCTCGTTGCTCGGGTCGAGCACCCAAGTATCACGGCGAGCTCGGCCCGAGCTTCGAGCACCTGAACATTTTAGTGCTCGCTCAACACTAGTTGTCATTAGTCTTGAGCGCAAGTGCTCACTATTTGAGTTTGCAACGGGTACTCAGGTATGCACCATGTATCGTGGGTGCTCGAGTGACATGCTCGAGTCCCCACCCGCATGTTTCACGGTTATTAGACACCCCCAAAAAAACTTGCGGGGATCGATCATGCATGGCAGGCAATCCCCGCGAGGTTTTTTGCCCTCGAAGCATATGGGGCGGAGACTTGAGCACCCGAGATACTCAATGCATACCTGAGAACCCAATGCAAACTCAAGTAGCGAGCACTTGCGCTCAACACTAGTTGCCATATCGTCATCTTTTTTTTTTTTTTGAAAAAAATTCCCAACCCTAACCCCAACCCTAACCTCAACCCTTACCCTAGCACAACCCTAACCCTAGCCCAACCCTAGCCCAACCCTAGCCCAACCCTAGACCAACCCAAGCCCAAACCTAGCCCAACTGTAATCCCAACCCCAACCCTAACCCCAACCCTAACCCTAGCACAACCCTAACCCCAACCCTAACCCCAACCCTAGCACAACCCTAGACCAACCCTAGCTCAACCCTAGCTCAACCCTAGCCCAACCCTAGCCCAACCCTAACCCAACCCTAACCCCACCCTAACCCAACCCTAACCCCAACCCCAACCCTAACTCTAGCAATACCGTAACCCTAACCCGAGAGTTTAATTTTTACGCCGTTCCTCGTGCGGTATAAGTGATTAGACAAATTTATTCTTCAGGTCAGTGCGACTACAGAGATACCAGAATCATATCGTGTTTTTATGTCACACACTAAAAGACACATTTTTTTGTAAAATCTAGTTTTTGCATCGCCATATTTTGAGAGCTATAATTTTTCCATATTTTGTCCGACAGAGTCATGTGATGGCTTGTATTTTTTGCGAGATGAGTTGACGTTTTTATTGGTGCCATTTTCAGGCACGTGACATTTTTTGATCGCTTTCTATTCCGATTTTTGGGAGGCAGAATAAACAAAAACCAACAATTCAGGAATTGTTTTGTTTTTTTGTAATTCTGTTCTGCGTGTGGTAAAATTGATAAGGTAGCTTTATTCTTCGGGTCAGTACGTTTACAGCGGTACCACATTTATATAGTTTTTCTATGTTTTGGCGCTTTTACATAATAAAAGCAATTTTATAGAAAAAAAATATTTTTTTGCATCGCTTTATTCTGAGAGCTATAACTTTTTTATTTTTCGGCTGATGGAGCTGTATGGTGGCTTGTTTTTTGCGGGACGAGATGACATTTTCAGCGGTACCATTTTTATTTATATTTGTGGTTTTTATCGCATGTTATTCCATTTTTTGGTCGGCGGTATGATGATAGAGCATTGTTTTTTGCTTCGTTTTTTATTTATTCTATTTACCGTGGTCACTGAAGGGGTTAACTAGTGGGACAATTTTATAGGTCAGGTCGTTCCGGATGCGGTGATACCAAATATGTGTACTTTTATTGTTTTTTTGTTTTTTTTTCATAATAATATTTATTGATGGGTACATTATATTTTTATTTTTGGTGTTTTTTTTTTGTTTTTTTTTACAATTTTTTTTTTTCACTTTCTGACACTTTTTTTACTTTTATACTTTGTCCCACTATGGGACTATCACTTTTTTTATTCTGATCGCCTACATAGCAAAAGAATGGAGCACCATCACTGTGCTATGCAGGCTGTCAGTGCTGCACAGGGAGAAGATAGTTTGGTCATGCACTTCGCATGACCAAAATATCTTTCTGCTGTCTGGTGACCCGGATGTTGTCATGACGACATCGGGTCATCATGGCA
The DNA here is from genome assembly GCF_046119375.1 of Phyllobates terribilis. Lineage (NCBI taxonomy): Eukaryota > Metazoa > Chordata > Amphibia > Anura > Dendrobatidae > Phyllobates > Phyllobates terribilis. Next base: position 415,935,549 of record NW_027362765.1, read on the forward strand.
ACATCCAGGAAGCCACGGCAGACAGCGCTGGAGGCTGGAAGAGGAGGTGAGCATTGCAATCACCTCCCCTTGCCACTGCAATGCTGCGATCGACTTCGATCGCAGCATTGCGGGGGTTAATGTGCCGGGAGCGGTGCGGGACCGCTCCCTGCACACAGCACCAGGTGTCAGCTGTGACAATCAGTTGACACCCGGTGGCGATCACGTCCGCACAGCCTGTGTGCGGGCGTGATCGCAAAGACGTATTAATATGGGTCAGGCTCTTAAAGCCCAGGGCGCAGATGCATATTAATACGTCTTGAGCTTTAATGGGGTTAAAGGGTTTGTCCACCAATTGGGGACAATTTATTTCTATCACTAAAATGCATGCAATTGGGACTTAAAATCATTTTTTACATTTGGGTTTTGTTACAACTTTTGTACCATTTACCTTCAATAGCTTCTGTATTACACTTTCTATTGCTGGCTGCAGAATAAGTTAACGGGGTCAACTATATTATTTTTATTTTATCATGTGTTGGGGACATGATTTTGTGGCATTTACTATTACACGGGTATGACAGATTCTCTTCCTGCTCTTGTTAGTGCAGTTTTCCTCACAGACTACACAGCTCTCCAGTAGTGTTGAGCCACCCCCGTAGTGCTCGAGTTCGGTTCGGTTCGTCGAACACCCTTGTGTTTCCCGAACTGTTCGTCGAACTGTTCGTCGAACACCTTCAAACACCGTTAAAACCAATGGCAGGCAAACAAAAACACATAGAAACACATAGAAAACACCTTCAAAGGTGTCCAAAAGCTGACAAACTGCTCAGAAGACATAACTAACACATGGAAAAGTGACAAGTACATATAGTCATGCGAAAAGAAAAGAGGTGGAGGAGTAAAAGGAGGGGGAGACACAGATATAGGCATGTCATGCCCTTCTAAAATCCAAAAAGTGAGAAGCCGACACGGCCAGTCCGTTCCTGCCCGTGCCACCTCCGTGTCGCCGGGTTTGTGCCAGAGCCGCGGTGGACCCTGACGGCTAGCCCCCCTCTCCCAATACGGGTGCCTGTCCGCTGGTGGGTCGAGCGAGCCCCCTGTGGTGGAGGCAGGTCTAAGCTTTTTAATTTAAATTGTCTCTCTTATTTGAATGAATACACTTTAAATCCTTTTACAAGGATCTATTGGAGGGCAAGTCTCATGCCAGCAGCCGCATAATTTTAGCTCCAGTAGCGTCCACTAAAGCTGCTGCAGTTAAAAAGCTTTTATAAGGATCGAGCTCGGCGGTCCACCACAAGGCGTCCTACAGCCAGTCCCAGCCCCTATGCCTTGGGGTGCCTCCTGATGCTCTTCCCTGAGTATCCCGGGGTCCCGAAGCATTTCCTTTGAAAAAATTAAGTGTCCAAACTACAGGTGGTGTAGCTTGCTTAACAGCTGGGATAATCTGCTGACTAGCAGACACTGCTACTAGGCACAAAGTATTTCCTGGGCTAGATGCAGTTAAAAATTTGTAATTAGATACTCTCGTTGGATGCTGAGAAAGCATTCCATAGAGTCTCCTGGCACGCCATATATTATTCTCTTAAAAAGCTTGGGGTAGGGTTCTAGGGGACCCTTTTATAGCCAAAATCATGTACCTGTATCGCAATACGTCACCTAGGCTGAAGATAAATGGAACTGTAGCACCCCGAGGGCTTGGTTGCTACAGAGGTATTGCACCTCACCCAGAGGTGTGATATCTCACTCTCAGGTAAGGATGGAGTGTGGATCAGGACCCCGACACCTGCATGCATTACACCACATTGCCGTGGGGCAGGGCGACCAATATGCCTCTGAGATGGGCACGACAGTCCCTGTCCCTGGCTGGAGTGGGGGGAGGGAACACTGAGGAAGGGGAACCCTGTAGTGCAGGAGCAGGGAGGAAGCAGTTCCTGGGTGCATTGAGAAGGAAGTATAAAAGGTGGGCACCATCTTAGTTCAGTGCAGAGAAGTCTGAGCAGAAGTGACAGGGAGCAGGGGCTCTGCATGAGCTCTGCTCCGGAGGCGGGCCTAGTAACAGAGGCACAGGCCTGGAAGAGGGAGAAGGAAGGAAGAGGAGCGGAGAAGGCTCCAGGAACGAGGAACGAAGGGATCCCAAGGGTGCGGATGGGCAAGTCGCCACCGCACGCCCGAATCCACCTGCGTGGAGGGGTCAGGCCAAAGGGGGAGACCGGTCCCCGAAACTAGTGGAGGCGGGAAACGACCCTCAGCTATAAACCGGAGGCTGTGACATTTTATGTGGCGCAGCCCGTCGCTACACCCGCTAGGAAGGCACCACATAGGGTCAGGGAAACTGGCGCCAAGTTTACCAAGAGGAGGCCCGAGGCAGCCGGACAGTAGCGTTTGTAAAAAAGGCCAGACAAAGGACACACAAAGGGGGTCCTGTGAAGCGCTCCAAAGTTATCTGGGAGTTGTCTGAGCCCCTCACCTGGTAAGCACAGTACGACGTGTGCACCGTTACCTGCAGAAGTGGTCTGGATAATAAGAACTGTGAGTAAAGGCCCTGGACTGCATCACTGACTCCGTGTCGTTACTGCTGCTGCCCTGCACCATCACCCCCATCCTCCGCATACACTGCCCTGAGGCTATACTCCTCCCATGGGGAGTTATGCTACGCTCTGCTGCACCCACAACACCAGCCTCAGCGGTCTGCCCTGCAGCGGCGGTTCACTCTGACCGCAATCCACGGGTGGCGTAGTCGGACATTTAAACATCAAAACCACATAAATAGTTCCGCCACTGGTTTGACCGCCCTGAGCCACGGAACCGGGTTGCCGCCACGGAGACTACAACCACCAGCATCCACCAAAAAGGGTCCGGCTCCGGGTGTCCCAAGGCCCAGGGGGCGCGTCAGAACATTTTCATCACCTTTCATAATCACCAATGGGACAAGGCAGGGATATCCTCTGTCCCCTCTCTTATACATCCTAGTGACGGAGCACCTGCTCTCAACAATTCGCCATAACCCCAATATTAGGTGAATTGAGGTGGGAGGCACCGAGTACAAGTGCTCTCTATTTGCTGATGATGTCCTAGTATATATCACTCAATCACATATATCCATCCCTGCTGTTATGGCTGAAATAGATCACTTTGTTACATGGTCAAATTTTAAAATCAATGCAGCGAAGTCTGAGGCCCTCGATGTCTCCCTCCCAAAATCCATACAGGATTCCATCCAGTCCAACTTTCCCTTTGCCTGGCCCTCACAGGGTATCAAATTCTTAGGAATTCCTATTCATAGAGACCTCTCCCGTCTATGTTGTCTTAATTTTGAGCCCTTTATTGAACAACTCCATACAGACCACGGTTGGCAAGTTAGAACTGTAAGATTCACTACGTGAACCACGGGTGTTTTGTGGAAAAGCACATGTACACTGTGTTCCAAGTTATTATGCAAAAAGTGTTTAGGAGTGATAAGGGAAGAATTTGTTTGTTTGTCAGTTAAACTCATTAATGGTGATGTGTGTCAGGGCTCTTTATATCACTGTAAGCAATTGCAGACACCTGTGCTAATTAGTTTGGCAGGTGTGTCCAATGAAAGGCAAGACTACTTAAGAAGGCTGTCCCACATTATTAAGCAGCCTACATTTTCTGCCAAAATGGGAAAGAAAAAGGATGCGTCGGCTGCTGAGAAGCAACAAATTGTGGAGTGTTTAGGTCAAGGCATGACTACAATCAACATTGTGCGATGATCAGGATGAAGTGTCTTGGCTATCAAGAAGTATGTAGCTGATTCACAGTACACACGTGTGTGTGCTGATAAGGGCAAATTGAGGACGCTTTCCTACAGGCAATTACGTCAGGTTAAAAGAGCAGCGGCAAAAAAGCCTTTTCATAGCAGCAGACAAGTTTTTGAAGCTGCTGGTGCCTCCAACGTCCCCCGAACAACAAGATGCAGGGTCCTTCAGAGGTTTGCAGCTGTGCGTACGCCATCCTGTCGACCTCCTCTATCCACTTCACACAAGTAGAAACGGCTCCAGTGGGCCAAACATTACATGAAGACTGATTTCAAAACTGTTTTGTTCACAGATGAGTGCCGTGCAACGCTCGATGGTTCAGATGGATGGAGTGGAGGATGGCTGGTTGATGGACACCCCACGCAAACACAGCTACAGCGCCAACAAGGAGGAGGTGGAGTAATGTTTTGGGCTGGAATCATGGGGAGAGAGATTGTCGGCCCCTTTAGGATCCCTGAAGGGGTAAAGATGAACTCCATAATGTATGTGGAGTTTCTCAAACAGCACTTCCTGCCATGGTTCAAGAAGAAGAACCGTGTATTCCACAGCAAGATCATTTTTATGCATGATAATGCACCGTCTCATGCTGCACATAACACATCTGCATCTCTGGCTGATATGGGCATAAAAGGGGACAAACTTATGCTGTGACCCCCATGCTCCCCTGACCTCTACCCCATTCAGAACCTCTGGAGCATCATCTAAAGGAGTGTCTATGATGGCGGGAGGCAGTTCACATCTAAGCAACAGCTCTGGGAGGGTATTCTGTCCTCATGCAAAACAATTGAAGCAGAAACCATCCAAAACCTGACAAATTCAATGGACGAGAGAGTTCAGAAGCTCCTTTCGAACAAGGGGTCCTATGTGCAAATGTAACATCACCTAGAATAAAGTTTTGAGTTGAAAACTGTTTGATTTCAGTTTCTAATGCTTATAATTTCAACAATGACCATTTTTTTGGTCTTTATTAAAATGAAAAGGTTGATCGAAGAGTGTGGGGGATCTAAGAGTGTGGCAACCCAGTAGTCAGGATTACTTCGAATTCTGACAATCTGAGGGTCATGTTGCAGGTAGTGCAGCAAGAAGGCACTTATGTGTCTTGCGCATCTCGGAGCCCCAAAATTATTTTCCGGGCTAGATGCAGCTAAAAATTATTATTAATTTTAAATCTGGTGGAGCTTAGTATAGATGGCCTAATAGAATCAATACTGCACACTGCTACAAAGCCCAAATTATTTTCCAGCCAAGATATAGATATACATGATTAGTAATTTTAAATCTGGTGGAGCTTAGTATAGATGGCCTATCAGAATCAGTGCTGCACACTGCTACAAAGCCCAAATTATTTTCCAGCCAAGATACAGATAAACATGATTAGTAATTTGAAAGCTTAAAACGGTTGTTGAGGTGATTTTAACCAATCATCAAGCTTTTACTCTCCCCAGGATGACACAGGGGTAGAAAAGTCGTTTTGGATCCATGATTTGTTCATCTTTATGAACGTGAGTCTGTCTACATTATCAGTGGAGAGCCGCGTGCGCTTATCTGTCAGCACACCACCAGCAGCGCTGAACACACGTTCAGACAGAATGCTGGCTGCGGGTCATGACAAGATCTCCAAGGCGTAAGTGGCTAGCTCCGGCCATTTATCCAGATTGGAAGCTCAAAAAGAGAAAGGGTCCAGTGACACAGTCATGGCTTCAATGTTTACTTGGAGATACTCCTGTACCATCGTCTCTAGGTGTTGACTATGTGTCAGACTTCTTGTCTCCTGTGGCCTTGCAAAGGATGGGCTAAAAAAGTGGTGAAATGATTCCGCAAAATTGATGTTACCAGCAGATACTGTGTTTCTGTTACGGTTTGAGTGCTGAACACTCGACGGTCCCACGGTTGGCAAGTTGGAACTGTGAGATTCACTACGTGCACCACTGGTGTTTTGTGGAAAAGCACATGTAAGATTCTGCAACAGTCTCTGCTGATACTCCTGCATGCGTGCATCCCTTTCTATGGCAGGAATAATTTCTGCAAATTTACTTTTGTACCGGGGATCTAACAGTGTGGCAACCCAGTAGTCAGGATTATTTCTAATTCTCACAATTCGAGGGTCATGTTGCAGGTAGTGCAGCAAGAAGGCACTCATGTGTCTTGCGCATCCAGGAGCACCAAGTCCCTGTTGTGTTGGTGGCGAGGTAACAATCATGCTTCCTTCCTCTGTCCTCTCCCCCCAACCTCGCACAACAGAAATGTGATCAAGGTCTCCCTCATCTGATGAGTCTTCCATCAGTACGTCCTCCACTTCTTCCTGGGCTCCTGCACCTTCCTCACTAGTTTGGCTGCTACCATGCGCCCTGGTAAAACCATCTCCCCCACCCTCACATGCCTGCCGCCTTGGTGCTGCCGACCGTCTGGACCTTGCAGATGTTAGCCCTTCTGCATACAACTCCTCCTCCTCTACTTCCTCCACCTCCTCTTGTGCCACCACCTGCCTCCGAATTCTGTTTAACATGTGCTCCAGCATGTCAATCACCGGAATAGTCATGCTGATAATGGCATCGTCAGCACTAAACATCTTCGTCGCCATTTCAAAACTGTGCAGAAGGGTGCATAGGTCCCTGATCTGAGACCACTCCTGCAGCTTGATTTGCCCCACCTCTGGATCTCGTTGGCCCAGGCTATACGTCAGAACGTATTGCACCAGGGCTTGTCGGTGCTTCCACAGTCGCTGCAACATGTGCAGAGTTGAATTCCACCGTGTCGGCACATCGCATTTCAGCCGGTGAACTGGCAGGTCCAACGTCTTCTGTAGAGATATAAGTCGTTGAGCTGCGGGATGCGAACGGCGGAAGTGAGCACACAGCGACCGTGCCCTCTGCAGAAGGCCATCTAGTTCGGGATAGTGGGCTAAAAATTGCTGGACAACCAGGTTCAACACGTAAGCAATACAAGGCACGTGTGTGACATTGCCCCGGTGAGGGGCCGCACCCACGTTTGCAGCATTGTCGCACACGGCCTTCCCTGGTTGCAGGTCCAGTGGAGACAACCATTCATGAAACTGGGTCTCCAGAGCTGACCACAACTCCTCAGCTGTGTGACTCATATTTCCCAGACATTTCAAAGTAAACACCGCCTGATGTCATTGAGCCCTGCTGCCAGCATAGTAAGGAGGTGTGCAGGATTCCTTCTGCGAAGTTAGAAAGCGGGTGGCATTACCAGACAGGCTTTGGGTGCAGGTGGAGGACCGAGAGGAGGTTGAGGAGGTAGAAGCAGTGGAGGAACTTCTAGATAAAGAGGATTGATGTTCAACTCGTGGGGACGGCAAGACTTGGAGAGCAGACCCTTGTCCTGCTGTCACCATAGTTACCCAGTGCCCAGTCAGCGACATGTAACGCCCCTGTCCATGCCTACTCGTCCAAGTGTCTGTGGTGAAATGCACCCTGTCACACACAGAGCTTCTCAAAGAAGCGGTGATGTTGTGTGCGACATGCTGGTGTAGCGGAGGCACACCTTTCTTTGAGAAGTAGTGCCGACTGGGCATCTGGTACTGGGGCACTGCGACGGACATAAGGTCTCGAAAATCCTCTGTGTCCACCAGGCAGAAAGGCAGCATTTCTGTAGCCAACAGCTTGCAGATGGTGAAATTCAACCTCTTAGCTTTGTCATGGCTAGGAGGAAATGGTCTTTTACTTGTCCACATCTGAGGGACCGAGGGCTGGCTGTTGTGCTTAGACGGGGTTGAGTAGGGTGTCCCCGGAAAACTGCCGGTTTGTGAGGAAGATGCAGGCGGACATGTTATGTTGCCTTGATCCAAAGGTGGTGCTCTCGATGTCGGAGAGCGCTCAACACCAGCTGGTGTTTCCATTTCCAAATGAAATGATAACCTGCCAATCACACTGGCTGTTGCGGGTAAAGAGGTGGTAGGTCTGCGTCCAAAAACATGTGTGACTGCTGTCCCCCCAGTCACAGAGGATGAAGAGGCCGCTGATGCACAAGATGGGGCAACAGGGTTTTTGCCCGGCCCGCTAGGCCGCATTGTAGCACAGTGAGCTTCCCACTGCAACTTATGCTTCATATCCATGTGACGGTTCATGCATGAAGTACTCAATCTATGGATTTTTTGGCCTCTACTTAGCTTTTGGTGACAAATATTACAGATAACACGAGTTGGGTCATCCTTATCGATGTGAAAAAATGCCCAGGCTATGCAAGGCTTAGAGCCCATGTGACCTGAAGAGCCACTATGACTTGTGGTCAGAGGCAGAGTTGTGGTTGAGGATGCAGTTGTTGACATGCTTCCACTACTCCGTCTCTGTCCAGGAAGGCGCAACCTAACCTCGTCGTCAATAGCATCTGTGACGCCCAGCTGCGCTTGGTATCACAGATCCTAGAAGAGTGCATTGATGGAATCCTCCACAAGAGGCCCCCATAAACATTCACACATCTCCACCTTCCACCTCAGACCAGCAGAGGGAGCCCATATAAATAGGGAAGGTGGAGCTAGGCAGTTCAGTTCCTCTGAAGAGTTCCTGCAGTAGAGAAGCCTAAGAGAGGTCAGTCTGCAGTGGAGCTCAGTCTAGTCTAGAGAACTCAGTTAATAGTTCAGCAGTGGAGCACGAGGCTCCTGCTAGCTAGATTCAGGGAGCCCAGTTAGAGCTTAAGGTGTGCCGGCGCCATAAGATCGGTGAAGCGCGGCAAGCTGCCATTAGTGTGTATAGCCTAGTGAGGGCCCGAGTAGGCCGAAGGCGAGTGGAGAGTTAGTACATAGGGGGCAGAGGAGTTTAACCAACTCACCCCGAAGCATTTACCGGACACCGGTTCCGAGCTTACCGGGATCTCTATGACCCAGTAAGGCATAACCGGAATCCCTGGAGAACTACAAGTCCCAGGATCACTAAGGTGCTGATACGTAACAGAGCCAGGAGATGCTTAGGCCCCACAAACTGGGAGCGTGAACTCCAAGACAAGGCCCTACCACAAGGTCAGCCAGCGCAGGACAGAGACAAAGTTAGGCCTAGCTCCAGGCAGGTCAGAAACTTACTACGCAGAGGCAAGAAACAGGAGGCCCTACAACCGCTCATTGGGGAGGATCCTGATATGCACCCTTCACCCTACAGTGCTCCGGGATGTGCCTGAATTTCCACCAGTAAAAGGTACTGAAGTGACTACCGTGTCCGTTCCCGTTCTTGCTCTGACCCAGCTGGGTCTCGCCTGTCCTGCATTCCCCCTGCATACGCTGCCCTGAGGCCTAGCTCCACCTGTGGGGAGCTATACCATCGAGCTGCCTTATCACCGGCCTCAGTGGACTGCTGCAGCGCTGGTGCTTCTCACCAGATACCACCGGTGGCCTCACGAACTGTTATAAAATTAACAATTATCCACCCTTTTAAAGAGTGACCCCAGGGTATGGGCCCAGGAGCCGACCACCGCGACATCCCCAAGGCCAGGCAAAGGCCCGGGTACCAAGTCATCCCCATCCCCTGGGTAGTCACATCCTCCTCCACCTCCTCTGCTGACCTCATCGACTGGCTGACTGTGGGTTGATAGTAAGTGGGATCTCCAACCTCGTCATCATCACCCTGTGTGTTCTCACACCCGTCGTCCTCAGAGCCAACCTCTTCCTGCCCTGACCGAAAAGTCAAGTTGTCGCTCCAATCAGGTATTTGAGTCTCATCATTGTCTTCATCATTGTCTCCACCAACAGGAGTTACAGTTTGGGAATGAGGGTCTGCATTATGTCAGAACCTTCTTCATCTGGTCCTGGATCCGACTCATAAAGATTCTGGGCATCAGTGCAGATCATTTCAGAAGCTCTGGAGCAGACCTCCGTTTCCCAGGCTATAGTATGAGTAAACAGCTGTGCAGACTCAACCATCTGTGTTACCCCATACTCAGACGGGCAGCTGGAGACTTGGGAGCTGTGAGGAAGCAAGTGCAATTGGGGTGACACCTCTGAGGACTGGAGTGTTTGTGATGTTGAAGTTGAGGTGGAGGAGAGCCCACTTGAATGAACACTTGATATCCGCTGAAGCACCTGCTGTTTTTGTGCCTCATCTGGAATTTGTAGCGATGGGCATGTCCGTAAGAAAGGGATCATATCACATTGTCCACAAAAAGAAGTAGACATCTTAGTTTGGCTGGAAGATGGTCTTTCTTCTGCAGATGTTACTCCCCCCCCCCCACCGCGGGGGGGCTCGACCCACCTGCGGACATGCACCAGTATTGGGAGAGGGGGGCTGGCCGTCAGGGTCCACCGCGGCTCTGGCACAAACCCGGCGACACGGAGGTCGCACGGGCAGGAACGGACTGGCCGTGTCGGCTTCGCACTCCAGCGTAGTCCCTCTGCCCGCTCGCGCCCGTAACCTCACAGGGATGCACAAGCGGCTTTTCTTCCCAGGGCTGTTCCCCGCCCAGCAGGAACGTGGGGGAGCTCAGGTCAGCCTTCCACTGTACTCCCTTACCTCCCTCGCACTCTTTCCTTCTTCCGTTCTCCATCTAAACCCTCGGCTCTGTGGTGTCCGCTCTCCCTCCAGCTCTCTCCTTCTCACAGGTGGACTACCGCATGTATTCACACTGTGGCGAATATTTTGGGCCCAGGCATAAGAAGTCGTCGAAGTAATGGATAATGTGTACCCCCTTAGAAACGTCCATGACGAACCATTCGAGGAATCAACTAAACGCTCAAATAGCGAGCAGGATCTGAAGCACCCCATGGACAAAAAGCGATCTATATAGTATGCTCCTTCCCAGATGCAGCCCAATAGGCGGACACTATTTGGAGGTACAGGTAGTAATTAACCGGAACGCCCCCTCAATATCTGTTTTGGCCATTAGGGTGACCCTTTCCAATTTCTTGATCCGCCTGATTGCCTTGTCAAAGGATGTACAGTATATACTACTGTACTTGGTTCCACGTCCCTTGGATATGACAAATGGTGGATTAGTCCGAATGTATTGGGTTCCGTTTTAGGCACGAATCCCAATGGGGATACCACTACATCTTGTAAGGAAAGTGTTCTGAATGGAACCGCCATTCTACCTAAAGATATTTCTTTTTTTCATTTTCTTGTCATGACGTCTGGGTGTTGGTAGGCTGATTTTAGATTTTTACTCCAGCCTTTCTTGATTTTAGAAGGGCATGACATGCCTATATCTGTGTCTCCCCCTCCTTTTACTCCTCCACCTCTTTTCTTTTCGCATGACTATATGTACTTGTCACTTTTCCATGTGTTAGTTGTGTCTTCTGAGCAGTTTTTCAGCTTTTGGACACCTTTGAAGTGTTTTCTATGTGTTTTCTATGTGTTTCTATGTGTTTTTGTTTGCCTGCCATTGGTTTTAACGGTGTTCGTAGTTGTTCGACGAACAGTTCGACGAACAGTTTGGCGAACATACGGGTGTTCGACGAACCGAACCGAATTCGAACACTACGGGGGTGGCTCAACACTAGCCGTGAGTCAGGATAGTCAAGATCAAAAGCCAGGAGGGTATGTCATAAACAGAGGGAAGGGACAAAGGCATTGTCAGGTAACGGTCCGAGGTCAAAATACCAGAAAGATAGCAGATCAGAGCAAAGGGGTTAAACAGATGGAGGGTCAGAACAATGTTTAAGGTCAGGTAGCGACTAGCAGACACTGCTACTAGGCCCAAAGTATTGCCTGGGCTAGATGCAGTTAAAAATTGTTATTAGATACAAAGGCGGTGTAGCTTGCTTCAGATGGGCTACTCCGCTGACTACGAGACACTGCTACTAGCCCAAAATGATTGGCTGGGTTAGATGCAGTAAAAAATTGTTATTAGATACACAGGCGGTGTAGCTTGCTTCACAGCTGAGCTACTACGCTGACTAGCAGACACTGAAGCTTTGGCGTAGACCTCTGATTCCCAGGCTATAGTATGAGTAAACAGCTCTTCAGACTCAACCAACTGTGTTACTCCAAGCCATAGTGTATGTAGTTTCTTACGGTTAAAAGGGGGGGGGAGGGACCCGACCCACCTGGAACTGACGATGCCAATGTCATTAAAACACAGCAAGGGGACTCCAAAAAGAGTCTCCATTTTTTCCAAAAATTGTGGCACAGACACCACTTAAGTGGCATCAATTGCCCCAGAGTTGCTTAAAATGGTTGGTGAGGTGATTTTCCAAAATCCTCAAGCTTTTACTCTCCCCAGGATGACACAGGGGTAGAAAAGTCCTTGCGGATCCATGATTTGTTCATCTTTATGAATGTGAGTCTGTCTACATTGTCAGTGGACAGCTGCGTGCGCTTTTCTGTCAGCACACCACCAGCAGTGCTGAACACACGTTCAGAGAGAATGCTGGCTGCGGGGCAAGACAAGATCTCCAAGGCGTGAGTGGGGAGCTCCGGCCATTTTTCCAGATTGGATGCCCAAAATGAGCAAGGCTCCAGTGACACAGTCAAGGCTTCGATGTTCACTTGGAGATACTTCTGTACCATCCTCTCTAGGCATTGACTATGTGTCAGACTTCTTGTCTCCTGTGCCCTTGCAAAGGATGGTCTAAAAAATTGGTAAACTGATTCCACAAAATTGCTGTTACCAGCAGATACGGTGTTATTGTTACGGTTTGAGTGATGAAGACTCGACAGTCCCACGGTTGGCAAGTTAGAACTGTGAGATTCACTACATGCACCACTGATGTTTTGTGGAAAAGCACATGTAAGATTTTGTAACAGCCTCTGCTGATATTCCTGCATGCGTGAATCCCTTTCTATGGCAGGAATTATTTCAGCAAATTTACTTTTGTACCGGGGATCTAAGAGTGTGGCAACCCAGTAGTCGGGATTACTTCGAATTCTGACAATCCGAGGGTCATGTTGCAGGTAGTGCAGCAAGAAGGCACTCATGTGTCTTGCGCATCCAGGAGGACTCCTTGTTGTGTTGGTGGCGAGGTAAGAATCATGCTTCCTATCTCTGCCCTCTCCCCCCAACCTCGCACAGAAATGTGATCAAGGTCTCCCTCATCTGATGAGTCTTCCATGCCCATCGCCAGTTCGTCCTCCACTTCTTCCTCGGCTCCTGCACCTTCCTCAACAGTTTGGCTGCTAGCATGCGCCCTCGTTAATCCCTCTCCCCCACCCTCCCATTCCTGCTGCCTTGGTTCTGCCGACCGTCTGGACCTTGGAGATGTTATCCCTTCCGCATACGACTCCTCCTGTACTTCCTCCCCCTCCTCTTGTCCCACCACCTGACTCCAAATTCTGTTTAAAGTGTGCTCCAGCATGTAAATCACCAGAATAGTCATGCTGATAATGGCATCGTCAGCACTAAACAGCTTCGTCGCCATTTCAAAACTGTGCAGAAGGGTGCATATGTCCCTAATCTGAGACCACTCCTGCAGCGTGATTTGCCCCACCTCTGGATCTCGTTTGCCCAGGCTATACGTCAGAACGTATTGCACCAGGGCTCGTCAGTGCTGCCACAGTCGCTGCAACATGTGCAGAGTTGAATTCCACCGTGTTGGCACATCGTATTTCAGCCGGTGAACTGGCAGGCCCAACAACTTCTGTAGAGATGTAAGTCGTTGAACTGCGGGATGCGAACGGCGGAAGTGACCACACAGCGACCGTGCCCTCTGCAGAAGGCCATCTAGTTCAGGATAGTGGGCTAAAAATTGCTGGACAACCAGGTTCAACACGTGAGCCATGCAAGGCACGTGTGTGATATTGCCTCGGCGAAGGGCCGCACCCAGGTTTGCAGCATTGTCGCACACAGCCTTCCCTAGCTGCAGGTTCAAAGACAACCATTCATGAAACTGGGTCTCCAGAGCTGACCACAACTCCTCAGCTGTGTGACTCACATTTCCCAGACATTACAAAGTAAACACCGCCTGATGCCGATGAGCCCTGCTGCCAGCATAGTAAGGAGGTGTGCAGGATTCCTTCTGCGCAGTTAGAACGCGGGTGACATTACCAGACAGGCTTTGGGTGCAGGTGGAGGACCGAGAGGAGGTTGAGGAGGCAAAAGCAGTGGAGGAACTTCTAGATAAAGAGGATTGACGCACAACTCGTGGGGACGGCAAGACTTGGACAGCAGCCCCTTGTCCTGCTGTCACCATAGTTACCCAGTGCCCAGTCAGCGACATGTAACGCCCCTGTCCATGCCTACTCGTCCAAGCGTCTGTGGTGAAATGCACCCTGTCACACACAGAGTTTCTCAAGGAAGTGGTGATGTTGTATGCGACATGCTGATGTAGCGCAGGCACACCTTTCTTTGAGAAGTAGTGGCGACTGGGCATCTGGTACTGGGGCACTGCGACGGACATAAGGTCTCGAAAATCCTCTGTGTCCACCAGGCGGAAAGGCAGCATTTCTATAGCCAACAGCTTGCAGATGGTGAAATTCAATCTCTTAGCTTTGTCATGGCTAGGAGGAAATGGTCTTTTACTTGTCCACATCTAAGGGACCGAGGGCTGGCTGTTGTGCTTAGACAGGATTGAGTAGGGTGTCCCCGTCAAACTGCCGGTTTGTGAGGAAGATGCAGGCGGACATGTTATGTTGCCTTGATCCAAAGGTGGTGCTCTCGATGTCGGAGAGCGCTCAACACCAGCAGGTGCTTCCACTTCCAAATGAACTGACGACCTGCCAATCACACTGGCTGTTGCCGGTAAAGAGGTGGCAGGTCTGTGTCCAAAAACATGTGTGACTGCTGTCCCCCCAGTCACAGAGGATGAAGAGGCCGCGAATGCACAAGATGGGGCAGACGGTGGTTGGCCGTAGCCAGCTAGGCCGCATTGTAGCACAGTGAGCTTACCACTGCAACTTATGCTTCATATCCATGTGACAGTTCATGCATGAAGTACTCAAACTATGGATTTTTTGGCATCTACTTAGGTTTTGGTGACAAATGTTACAGATAACATGAGTTGGGTCATCCTTATCGATCTCAAAAAATGCCCAGGCTATGCAAGGCTTAGAGCCCATGCGACCTGAAGAGCCAGCACGACTTGTGGTCAGAGGCAGAGTTGTGGTTGAGGATGCAGTTGTTGACGTGCTTCCAGTACTCTGTGTCGGTCCAGGAAGGCGCAACCTAACCTCGTCGTCAATAGCATCCTCCTCCACCTCCTCTGCTGACCTCATCGACAGGCTGACTGTGGGTTGACAGTAAGTGGGATCTCCAACCTCGTCATCATCACCCTGTGTGTTCTCACACCCGTCGTCCTCAGAGCCAATCTCTTCCTGCCCTGACCGAAAAGTCAAGTTGTCGCTCCAATCAGGTATCTGAGTCTCATCATCGTCTTCCTCATTGTCTCCACCAACAGGAGTTACAGTTTGGGAACGAGGGTCTACATTATGCTCAGAACCTTCTTCATCTGAGTCTGGATCAGACTCATAAACATTCTGGGCATCAGTGCAGATCATTTCCTCGTCTGGATTCACAGAAGCTCTGGAGCAGACCTCTGATTCCCAGGCTATAGTATGAGTAAACAGCTCTGCAGACTCAACCATCTGTGTTACCCCATACTCAGACGGGCAGCTGGAGACTTGGGAGCTGTGAGAAAGCAAGTGTGATTGGGGTGACACCTCTGAGGACTGGAGTATTTGTGATGTTGAAGTTGAGGTGGAGGAGAGCCAACTTGAAGGAGCACTTGATATCCGTTGAAGCACCTGCTGTTTTTGTGCCTTATCTGGAATTTGTAGCGATGGGCGTGTCCGTAAGAAAGGGATCGTATCACATTGTCCACGAAAAGAAGTAGACATCTTAGTTTGGCTGGAAGATGGTCTTTTTTCTGCAGATGTTACTGTTGCTTTACCACCTACCCCACGGATACAACCATTTTTTCCCTTTCCAACACGCCTATTCCCCTTTCCACCAGCAGCAGGCCTTTTGCCACTCATTTTGGTGGTCAACTAATTGGCAACTCTGTAGTTGTTTGCGCAAAAAACGATGGATTGAAACCGAGCAGAGCTGAGTGGCCAAACTGTGGTACTAGCCCAAAAGGATTGGCTGGGTTAGATGCAGTAAAACAATTTTATTAGATACACAGGTGGTGTAGCTTGCTTCACAGGTGGGCTACTCCGCTGACTATGAGACACTGCTACTATGCCCATAAGGATTTACTGGCTAGATGCAGTAAAAAGTTGTTATTGGATACACAGGTGGTGTACATTGGTTCAGATGGGCTACTCCACTGACTAACAGACACTTCTACAGGCCAAAAAGGATTTACTGGGCTAGATGCAGTAAAAAATTGTTATTAGATACACAGGTGGTGTAGCTTGGTTCAGGTGGGCTACTCCACTGACTAAAAGACACTGCTACAGGACCAAAAGGATTTACTGGGCTAGATGCAGTAAAAAATTGTTATTAGATACACAGGTGGTGTAGCTTGCTTCAGATGGGCTACTCCACTGACTACCAGACACTGCTACTATGCCCAAAAGGATTTACTGGGCTAGATGCAGTAAAAAATTGTTATTAGATACACAGGTGGTGTAGCTTGGTTCAGATGGGCTACTCCACTAACTGACACTTCTACAGGCCAAAAAGGATTTACTGGGCTAGATGCAGTAAAAAATTGTTATTAGATACACAGGTGGTGTAGCTTAGTTCAGGTGGGCTACTCCACTGACTACCAGACACCGCTATAGGCCCAAAAGGATTTACTGGGCTAGATGCAGTAAAAAATTGTTATTAGATACACAGGTGGTGTAGCTTGGTTCAGATTGGCTACTCCACTGACTACCAGACACTGCTACTATGCCCAAAAGGATTTACTGGGCTAGATGAAGTAAAAAAATGGTATTCGATATACAGGTGGTGTAGCTTGCAACACAGATAGGCTACTCCAATGACTAACAGACACTGCTACCGGCCCAAAAGGATTGGCTTAGCTACATTTAGCCAAATGCTGTAAAAAACACTTGCACAGCACTGGCACAGACCTGCCTGGCAAAAAGTGCTAGGAACTGCTGTAACCTAGCCCTCAAAAGGGCTGCAATTACAACTAGTCCCTACTCCCTAAACCTATCTCTCTATTTATCTGCAAATTCGCTCGCAATTCCCAGTTATACTGTATAGCGCCCACAGCAGCAGCGGTGACATCTAACACTCAGCTGCAGCAGTGAGAAAATGGTGGCGACAGTGAAAATGGTTGGGTCTTATAGGGCAAGGACATGTGACGTACACAGCCAATGACACATGCCCTTGCTTGTGTGAAAAAAGAGCACTTCTCTGCGTGTGTGCGCTGCTGATAGGCTGACAGACTGCACCGCCCCGCTGTAAATGCGGGAAGGAAAAAAAAAATGGAGATCGGCATTATTTCTGCAGAGATCCATCCCCTGCCCCTGTCCCCACCCACTCTACACTGAAACTGTCTATTAACATTGATTAACAGTATTACTGTGAAAAAATCCAGTTACGCTTTTGGTGCACGAGCAGTTATCGAAAATAACCTCAAACAGCCAAATTTTTTGCAAATTGTTCGGGTTCGTCGAACGGCTCGAACACCGCCCAAAACAGCTCGAATTTGAGATTGGCGAATAGTTCGAGTCGAACACCGCTCATCTCTACTCACGGCTTGTCCGTGAGAAGTGACTTAGCATCACAGCTTGGAGATTACACAACAATACGGTGTCACAGAGCGTGGCTGTTGCATAACAATACTGTGGCACAGAGCTTGGTGGTTACACAGCAGTATTGTGGCACAGAGCTTGGCGGTTACATAACAATTCTGTGACACTGAGTTTAGCAGTTTAACAACAATACTGTGGCACACAGCTTGTCAATTTCCCAACAAAACTGTGTTACTCAGCTTTGTGATTACACAATAATACTGTGGCACACAGCTTGGCAGTAGTGTTGAGCCACCCCCGTAGTGTTCGAGTTCGGTTCGGTTCGTCGAACACCCGTGTGTTCGCCGAACTGTTCGTCGAACTGTTCGTCGAACACCTTCGAACACCGTTAAAACCAATGGCAGGCAAACAAAAACACATAGAAACACATAGAAAACACCTTCAAAGGTGTCCAAAAGCTGACAAACTGCTCAGAAGACACAACTAACACATGGAAAAGTGACAAGTACATATAGTCATGCGAAAATAAAAGAGGTGGAGGAGTAAAAGGAGGGGGAGACACAGATATAGGCATGTCATGCCCTTCTAAAATCCAAAAAGTGAGAAGCCGACACGGCCAGTCCGCTCCTGCCCGTGCCACCTCCGTGTCGCCGGGTTTGTGCCAGAGCCGCGGTGAACCCTGATGGCCAGCCCCCCTCTCCCAATACTGGTGCCTGTCCGCTGGTGGGTCGAGCGAGCCCCCCTGTGGTGGAAGCAGCTCTAAGCTTTTTAATTTAAATTGTCTCTCTAATTTGAATGAATACACTTTAAATCCATTTACAAGGATCTATTGGAGGGCAAGTCTCATGCCAGCAGCCGCGTAATTTCAGCTCCAGTAGCGTCCACTAAAGCTGCTGCAGTTAAAAAGCTTTTATAAGGATCGAGCTCGGCTGTCCACCGCAAGGCATCCTACTGCCAGTCCCAGCCCCTATGCCTTGGGGTGCCTCCTGATGCTCTTCACTGAGTATCCCATGGTCCCGAAGCATTTCCTTTGAAAAAATTAAGTGTCTAAACTACAGGTGGTGTAGCTTGCTTAACAGCCGGGATAATCCGCTGACTAGCAGACACTGCTACTAGGCACAAAGTATTTCCTGGGCTAGATGCAGTTAAAAATTTGTAATTAGATACTCTCGTTGGATGCTGAGAAAGCATTCCATAGAGTCTCCTGGCACGCCATATATGATTCTCTTAAAAAGCTTGGGGTAGGGGTCTAGGGGACCCTTTTATAGCCAAAATCACGGCCTGTATCGCAATACGTCACCTAGGCTGAAGATAAATGGAACTGTAGCACCCTGAGGGCTCGGTTGCTACAGACGTATTGCACCTCACCCAGAGGTGTGATATCTCACTCTCAGGTAAGGATGGAGTGTAGATCAGGACCCGACACCTGCATGCATTACACCACATTGCCGTGGGGCAGGGCGACCAATATGCCCCTGAGATGGGCACGACAGTCCCTGTCCCTGGCTGGAGTGGGGGGAGGGAACACTGAGGAAGGGGAACCCTGTAGTGCAGGAGCAGGGAGGAAGCAGTTCCTGTGTGCATTGAGAAGGGAGTATAAAAGGTGGGCACCATCTTAGTTCAGTGCAGAGAAGTCTGAGCAGAAGTGGCAGGGAGCAGGGGCTCTGCATGAGCTCTGCTCCGGAGGCGGGCCTAGTAACAGAGGCCCAGGCCTGGAAGAGGGAGAAGGAAGGAAGAGGAGCGGAGAAGGCTCCAGGAACGAGGAATGAAGGGATCCCAGGGGTGCGGACGGGCGAGTCGCCACCGCACGCCCGAATCCACCTGCGTGGAGGGGTCAGGCCAAAGGGGGAGACCGGTACCCGAACTAGTGGAGGCAGGAAACGACCCTCAGCTAGAAACCGGAGGCTCTGACATTTTATGTGGCGCAGCCCCTCGCTACACCCGCTAGGAAGGCACCACATAGGGTCAGGGAAACTGGCGCCAAGTTTACCAAGAGGAGGCCCGAGGCAGCCGGACAGAAGTGTTGGTAAGAAAGGCCAGACAAAGGACACACAAAGGGGGTCCTGTGAAGTGCTCCAAAGTTATCTGGGAGTTGTCTGAGCCCCTCACCTGGTGAGCACAGTACGACGTGGGCAGCCGTTACCTGCAGACGTGGTCTGGATAATAAGAACTGTGAGTAAAGGCCCTGGACTGCATCACTGACTCCGTGTCGTTACTGCTGCTGCCCTGCACCATCACCCCCATCCTCCGCATACACTGCCCTGAGGCTATACTCCTCCCGTGGGGAGTTTTGCTACGCTCTGCTGCACCCACAACACCAGCCTCAGCGGTCTGCCCTGTAGCGGCGGTTCACTCTGACCGCAATCCACGGGTGGCGTAGTCGGACATTTAAACATCAAAACCACATAAATAGTTCCGCCACTGGTTTGACCGCCCTGAGCTACGGAACCGGGTCGCCGCCACGAAGACTACAACCACCAGCATCCACCAAAAAGGGTCCGGCTCCGGGTGTCCCAAGGCCCAGGGGGTGCGTCAGAACATTTTCATCACCTTTCACAATCACCAATGGGAAAAGGCAGGGATGTCCTCTGTCCCCTCTCTTATACATCCTAGTGACGGAGCACCTGCTCTCATCAATTCGCCATAACCCCAATATTAGGTGGATTGAGGTGGGAGGCACCGAGTACAAGTGCTCTCTATTTGCTGATGATGTCCTAGTATATATCACTCAATCACATATATCCATCCATGCTGTTATGGCTGAAATAGATCACTTTGTTACATGGTAAAATTTTAAAATCAATGCAGCGAAGTCTGAGGCCCTCGATGTCTCCCTCCCCAAATCCATATAGGATTCCATCCAGTCCAACTTTCCCTTTGCCTGGCCCTCACAGGGTATCAAATACTTAGGAATTCCTATTCATAGAGACCTCTCCCATCTATGTTATCTTAATTTTGGGCCCTTTATTGAACAATTCCATACAGACCACGGTTGGCAAGTTAGAACTGTAAGATTCACTACGTGAACCGCTGGTGTTTTGTGGAAAAGCACATGTACACCGCGTTCCAAATTATGCAAAAAGTGTTTAGGAGTGATAAGGGAAGAATTTGTTTGTTTGTCAGTTAAACTCATTGATGGTGATGTGTGTCAGGGCTCTTTATATCACTGTAAGCAATTGCAGACACCTGTGCTAATTAGTTTGGCAGGTGTGTCCAATGAAAGGCAAGACTACTTAAGAAGGCTCTCTCACATTATTAAGCAGCCTACATTTTCTGCCAAAATGGGAAAGAAAAAGGATGTGTCGGCTGCTGAGAAGCAACAAATTGTGGAGTGTTTAGGTCAAGGCATGACTACAATCAACATTGTGCGATGATCAGGATGAAGTGTCTTGGCAATCAAGAAGTATGTAGCTGATTCACAGTACACACGTGTGCGTGCTGATAAGGGCAAATTGAGGACTCTTTCCTACAGGCAATTACGTCAGGTTGAAAGAGCAGCGGCAAAAAAGCCTTGTCATAGCAGCAGACAAGTTTTTGAAGCTGCTTGTGCCTCCAACGTCCCCCGAACAACAAGATGCAGGGTCCTTCAGAGGTTTGCAGCTGTGCATACGCCATCCTGTCGACCTCCTCTATCCACTTCACACAAGCAGAAACGGCTCCAGTGGGCCAAACATTACATGAAGACTGATTTCAAAACTGTTTTGTTCACGGATGAGTGCCGTGCAGCGCTCGATGGTCCAGATGGATGGAGTGGAGGATGGCTGGTTGTTGGACACCCCAGGCAAACACGGCTACAGCGCCAACAAGGAGGAGGTGGAGTAATGTTTTGGGCTGGAATCATGGGGAGAGAGATTGTCGGCCCCTTTAGGATCCCTGAAGGCGCTAAAGATGAACTCCATAATGTATGTGGATTTTCTCAAACAGCACTTCCTGCCATGGTTCAAGAAGAAGAACCGTGTATTTCACAGCAAGATCATTTTTCTGCATGATAATGCACCATCTCATGCTGCACATAAAACATCTGCATCTCTGGCTGATATGGGCATAAAAGGGGACAAACTTATGGTGTGACCCCCATGCTCCCCTGACCTCTACCCCATTCAGAACCTTTGGAGCATCATTAAAAGGAGTGTCTATGATGGCGGGAGGCAGTTCACATCTAAGCAACAGCTCTGGGAGGGTATTCTGTCCTCATGCAAAACAATTGAAGCAGAAACCATCCAAAACCTGACAAATTCAATGGACGAGAGAGTTCAGAAGCTCCTTTCGAACAAGGGGTCCTATGTGAAAATGTAACATCACCTAGAATAAAGTTTTGAGTTGAAAACTGTTTGATTTCAGTTTCTAACAACCTGCTAATGCTTATAATTTCAAAAATGACCATTTTTTTGGTCTTTATTAAAATGAAAAGGTTGATCGAAAAGTTTGGGGGATCTAAGAGTGTGGCAACCCAGTAGTCATGATTACTTCGAATTCTGACAATATGAGGGTCATGCTGCAGGTAGTGCAGCAAGAAGGCACTTATGTGTCTTGCGCATCTCGGAGCCCCAAAATTATTTTCCGGGCTAGATGCAGCTAAAAATTATTTTTAATTTTAAATCTGGTGGAGCTTATTATAGATGGCCTAATAGGATCAGTGCTGCACACTGCTACAAAGCCCAAATTATTTTCCAGTCAATATACAGATAAACATGATTAGTAATTTGAAAGCTTAAAACGTTTGGTAGGGTGATTTTAACCAATCATCAAGCTTTTACTCTCCCCAGGATGACACAGGGGTAGAAAAGTCGTTTCGGATCCATGATTTGTTCATCTTTATGAACGTGAGTCTGTCTACATTATCAGTGGAGAGCCGCGTGCGCTTATCTGTCAGCACACCACCAGCAGCGCTGAACACACGTTCAGAGAGAACGCTGGCTGCGGGGCATGACAAGATCTCCAAGGCGTAAGTGGCTAGCTCCGGCCATTTATCCAGATTGGAAGCCCAAAAAGATCAAGGGTCCAGTGACACAGTCGTGGCTTCAATGTTTACTTGGAGATACTCCTGTACCATCGTCTCTAGGCGTTGACTATGTGTCAGACTTCTTGTCTCCTGTGGCCTTGCAAAGGATGGGCTAAAAAAGTGGTGAAATGATTCCGCAAAATTGATGTTACCAGCAGATACTGTGGTTCTGTTACGGTTTGAGTGCTGAACACTTGACGGTCCCACGGTTGGCAAGTTGGAACTGTGAGATTCACTACGTGCACCACTGGTATTTTGTGGAAAAGCACATGTAAGATTCTGCAACAGTCTCTGCTGATACTCCTGCATGCGTGCATCCCTTTCTATGGCAGGAATAATTTCTGCAAATTTACTTTTGTACCGGGGATCTAACAGTGTGGCAACCCAGTAGTCAGGATTATTTCTAATTCTCACAATTCGAGGGTCATGTTGCAGGTAGTGCAGCAAGAAGGCACTCATGTGTGTTGCGCATCCAGGAGCACCAAGTCCCTGTTGTGTTGGTGGCGAGGTAACAATCATGCTTCCTTCCTCTGTCCTCTCCCCCCAACCTCGCACAACAGAAATGTGATCAAGGTCTCCCTCATCTGATGAGTCTTCCATCAGTTCGTCCTCCACTTCTTCCTGGGCTCCTGCACCTTCCTCACTAGTTTGGCTGCTACCATGCGCCCTGGTAAAACCATCTCCCCCACCCTCACATGCCTGCCGCCTTGGTGCTGCCGACCTTCTGGACCTTGCAGATGTTAGCCCTTCCGCATACAACTCCTCCTCCTCTACTTCCTCCACCTCCTCTTGTGCCACCACCTGACTCCGAATTCTGTTTAACATGTGCTCCAGCATGTAAATCACCGGAATAGTCATGCTGATAATGGCATCGTCAGCACTAAACATCTTCGTCGCCATTTCAAAACTGTGCAGAAGGGTGCATAGGTCCCTGATCTGAGACCACTCCTCCAGCGTGATTTGCCCCACCTCTGAATCTCGTTGGCCCAGGCTATACGTCAGAACGTATTGCACCAGGGCTTGTCGGTGCTGCCACAGTCGCTGCAACATGTGCAGAGTTGAATTCCACCGGGTAGGCACATCGCATTTTAGCCGGTGAAGTGGCAGGCCCAACGACTTCTGTAGAGATGTAAGTCGCTGAGCTGCGGGATGCGAACGGCGGAAGTGAGCACACAGCGACCGTGCCCTCTGCAGAAGGCCATCTAGTCTGGGATAGTGGGCTAAAAATTGCTGGACAACCAGGTTCAACACGTGAGCCATACAAGGCACGTGTGTGACATTGCCCCGGCGAAGGGCCGCACCCAGGTTTGCAGCATTGTCGCACACGGCCTTCCCTGGTTTCAGGTCCAGTGGAGACAACCATTCATGAAATTGGTTCTCCAGAGCTGACCACAACTCCTCAGCTGTGTCACTCACATTTCCCAGACATTTCAATGTAAAAACCGCCTGATGACGTTGAGCCCTACTGCCAGCATAGTAAGGAGGTGTGCAGGATCCCTTCTGCGCAGTTAGAAAGCTTGTGGCATGACCAGACAGGCTTTGGGTGCAGGTGGAAGACCGAGAGGAGGTTGAGGAGGCAGAAGCAGTGGAGGAACTTTGACATAAAGAGGATTGACGCACAACTCGTGGGGACGGCAAGA
Source organism: Phyllobates terribilis (assembly GCF_046119375.1). NCBI lineage: Eukaryota > Metazoa > Chordata > Amphibia > Anura > Dendrobatidae > Phyllobates > Phyllobates terribilis. The sequence continues at coordinate 415,959,478 of NW_027362765.1, forward strand.
CTTGGACAGCAGCCCCTTGTCCTGCTGTCACCATAGTTACCCAGTGCCCAGTCAGCGACATGTAACGCTCCTGTCCATGCCTACTCGTCCAAGTGTCTGTGGTGAAATGCACCCTGTCACACACAGAGTTTCTCAAAGAAGCGGTGATGTTGTGTGCGACATGCTGGTGGAGCGCAGGCACACCTTTCTTTGAGAAGTAGTGCCGACTGGGCATCTGGTACTGGGGCACTGCGACGGACATAAGGTCTCGAAAATCCTCTGTGTCCACCAGGCGGAAAGGCAGCATTTCTGTAGCCAAGAGCTTGCAGATGGTGAAATTCAACCTCTTAGCTTTCTCATGGCTAGGAGGAAATGGTCTTTTACTTGTCCACATCTGAGGGACCGAGGGCTGGCTATTGTGCTTAGACGGGGTTGATAAGGGTGTCCCCGGCAAAATGCCTGTCTGTGAGGAAGATGCAGGCGGACATGTTAGGTTGCCTTCATCCAAAGGTGGTGCTATCGATGTCGGACAGCGCTCAACACCAGCTGGTGTTACCACCTCCAAAGAAAATGATGACCTGCCAATCACGCTGGCTGTTGCGGGTAAAGAGGTGGCAGGTCTGTGCCCCAAAACAGGTGTGACTGCTGTCCCCCCAGTCACAGAGGATGAAGAGGCCGCGGATGCACAAGATATGGCAGACGGTGGTTGGCCCGGCCGGCTAGGCCGCATTGTAGCACACTGAGCTTCCCACTGCAACTTATGCTTCATGTCCATGTGCCGGTTCATGCATGAAGTACTCAAACTTTGTATTTTTTGGCCTCTACTTAGCTTTTGCTGACAAATGTTACAGATAACACGAGTTGGGTCATCTTTATCGATCCGAAAAAATGCCCAGGCTATGCAAGGCTTAGCACCCATGCGACCTGAAGAGCCACCATGACTTGTGGTGAGAGGCAGAGTTGTGTTTGAGGATGCAGTTGTTGACGTGCTTCCAGTACTACGTCTCTGTCCAGGAAGGCGCAACCTGACCTCGTCGTCACTAGCATCTTCCTCCACCTCCTCTGCTGACCTCATCTCTTGGCTGACTGTGGGTTGACAGTAAGTGGGATCTCCGACCTCATCATCATCACCCTGTGCGTTATCACACCCGTCGTCCTCAGAGCCAACCTGTTCCTGCCCTCACAAAAAACTAAAGTTGTCGCTCCAATCAGGTATTTGAGTCTTATCATCGTCTTCCTCATTGTCTCCACCAACAGGAGTTACAGTTTGGGAATGAGGGTCTACATTATGGTCAGAACCATCTGCGTCTGGTCCTGGATCCGACTCATAAAGATTCTGGGCATCAGTGCAGATCATTTCCTCGTCTGGATTCACAGAAGCGCTGGAGTCGACCTCTGATTCCCAGGCTATAGTATGAGTAAACAGCTCTGCAGACTCAACCATCTGTTCTACCTCATACTCAGACGGGCAGCTGGAGATTTGGGAGCTGTGAGGAAGCAAGTGCGATTTGGGTGACACCTTTGAGGACTGGAGTATTTGTGATGTTGAAGTTGATGTGGAGGAGAGCCCACTTAAAGGAGCACTTGATATCCGTTGAAGCACCTGCTGTTTTTGTGCCTCATCTGGAATTTGTAGCGATTGGCATGGCCGTAAGAAAGGGATCTTATCACATTGTCCGCTAAAAGAAGTAGACATTTTAGTTTGGCTGGAAGATGGTCTTTCTTCTGCAGATGTTACTGTTGCTTTAACACCTACCCCACGGACACAACCTTTTTTCCCCTTCCCAACACGCCTATTCCCCTTTCCACCAGCAGCAGGCCTTTTTCCACTCATTTTGGTGGTTAACTAATTCACAACTCTGGAGTTGTTTGCACAAAAAAACAATGGATGGTAACCGAGCAGAGCTGAGTGGCCAAACTGTGGTATTAGGCCAAAACTATTGGCTGGGTTAGATGCAGAAAAAAATTATTTTGAATTTGCAACCTGATGGAGGTCAGTATAGATGGACTAATAGAGAAAGTCCGACACACTACTAGAAGGTAAAATATTTTTTCAGAGATAGATGCAGAAAAAAATATATTCAGTTTGCAACCTGATGGAGGTCAGTATAGATGGACTAATACAACAAGTCCCGCACACAGCTAGAAGCCCAAATATTTTTTCAGAGGTACTGTAGATGCAGATAAAAATAATTTTTAATTTGCAACCTGATGGAGGTCAGTATAGATGGACTAATAGAGAAAGTCCGACACACTACTAGAAGGCCAAATATTTTTTCAGAGGTAGATGCAGAAAAAAATATATTCAGTTTGCAACCTGATGGAGGTCAGTATAGATGGACTAATACAACAAGTCCCACACACAGCTAGAAGCCCAAATATTTTTTCAGAGGTACTGTAGATGCAGATAAAAATTAGTTTTAATTTGCAACCTGATGGAGGTCAGTATAGATGGACTAATAGAGAAAGTCCGACACACTACTAGAAGGCCAAATATTTTTTCAGAGCTAGATGCAGAAAAAAATTATATTCAGTTTGCAACCTGATGGAGGTCAGTATAGATGGATTAATAGAACAAGACCCACACACAGCTAGAAGCCCAATATTTTTTCAGAGGTAGATGCAGAAAAAAATATATTCAGTTTGCAACCTGATGGAGGTCAGTATAGATGGACTAATAGAACAAGTCCCACACACTGCTAGAAGCCCAAATATTTTTTCAGAGGTACTGTAGATGCAGATAAAAATTAGTTTTAATTTGCAACCTGATGGAGGTCAGTATAGATGGACTAATAGAATGATGCTATGCCCAAAAGATTTTACTTCACTAGGTGCAGTAAAAAAATTGGCATTCTATACACAGGTGGTATATCTTGCAACACAGATAGGCTACTCCACTGACTAACACACTCTGCAATAGGCCAAAAAGGATTAGCTTTGCTAGATTCAGCCAAATGCTGTGAAAGAAACTTGCACAGCACTGGCACAGACCTGCCTGGCAAAAACTGATAGGAACTGATGTAACCTAGTCCTGAAAAGGACTCCAATTACAATTAGTCTTTACTCCCACAACCTATCTATTTAAGAGCACAGACCTCCCTGATAAAAGTCGTAGGAAATGCTGTAACCTAGTCCTTAAAAGGACTGCAATCACAACTATTCCCTACTCCCAAGCTATCTGTATATTTGTGCGAAAATTGGCTTGAAATTAACAAGGTATAGCGCACATGTGGCACCCCAGGGGTCTGGTTTTCCACAGTAATGTAATGTTATGTCTGAGAGCAGGTGGGAGGTCCTTTGGTCAGGGATCCTGTGCATGCCACACCTCCTGCCCAGTCTTGGGAGGGGAAGAACTTCCCCTGTATAAACCCGGGGCTGAGGCAGGGTGAGTCAGACAAGGAGAGTGGAGACAAGAAGCAGCATAGGAAACAGGAGAGTTCCAAGGAGTCAGGGGCTGGCAGCTGCAGCGCTCGCCCTGACTAAGAAGATTCTTTACCGGACCCGGAGTCCGAGGCTGTGGGGACTAACTTCTACCCAGCAGCAGAATCCGTCAGGCAGGGGATTTCAGGTCCTCTGGCCCAGAAGCCCGAAGGCACGGTCACACGCGTGGGACCAGCACCGCCATCGTGGAGCGGAAGCCATTAGAAGGCCCCGAGTCACCGGCCATACGGGTGAGCACCACACGGTACACTCAGGGACGTGGGCTACTTACATCAGCTTCTAGCAAGGTAGCCAGAAGAGTACAGTCAGTTTGTGAGGCCTACAACTACGCCTGGCCAGGGGAGATCCCATCTGCTCAAAGACTGACCAGGCCCCGTTTGCTAGCAAGTACTCCGGGAGGGTCTATCGTTGTTACCAGTAAAGACCCTGAACTACACCGTACCGTCTCTGAGTGGTTCCTGCTACCCCCATCATCCACGTCGGCTGCCCTGAGGCCATACCCCTCCCGTTGGGGGTTATACTATCACGCTGCACAATCCTACCACCGGCCTCAGCGGTCTGCCCTGCAGCAGCAGCTCCCTGGCTGCACTCAACGGGTGGCGTAGTCATCAACTATTTACTACTAATAGACTGCCGTCTAGTTTGACTCCCTGGGCACGGACCGGGTCACCGCCACGAGACTACAACCCTCCACTGATCCGGCTCCGGGTAGGCTCCCGCATGCGCAACGCAGCGCGACACAGGCCCAGGGGCGCGTCAACTTTGGCGTAGTCGGCAGGATTTCGTGCCCGCAACCACCGGGTACTGCGTGCCTGAAAAGCAAAGACTGTTCAAACTTACCAGTGGTGAAGATTCCCGCTATCCGTGGAGGTTTCCCGCCATCCGGCGCCATCTTCTACCTTCTTCCCGCCATCGGTGAAGTTTCCCGCCATCCGGCGCCATCTTCGGCCTTCTTCCAGCCATCCGTGGAGTTTTCCCGCCGTTGGACGCCATCTTGGGGACGCCGCGCGGGAAGAAGAGGGGCGTGGACTCCGAAAGCGCGCGAGAACTGAAGCCCCGCCTCACGTCCGGACGTTGCGTAAGGTCCTGGAAGGAGCCCAGCAGACGCCGACGTCACAGGAGCGCGACGGAAGGTCCTCAACCCTGACGATCCACTGCGGATCCGCGGCCTACGGAAGAGGATCATCGCAAGGTAGGCCACGGTCCACTAGGGGGGAGGAAGATGTCGGATACGGAGGAGAGCTTCACTGCCCCAACCCCCGCCAGCGCTACCGCTGCTGCAGTTATGCCCTTCACCATGCCCTATATCCCGGGAGCAGCTTGGCTACCCCAGTACTCAGGGGAGTCACATACCCTGCATGACTTTAGAGAAAAGCTGGATAGCCTCTTCCAGGTGTACCCCCTCACAGAAGAGCAAAAAGTGAGCATCCTGGTGGCCCAACTAACCGGGGCAGCCAAAAGGGAAGTAAAATCCTGGCCACCTGGGAGGAAGACTGTCGCAGGGATACTAACCCGGCTGAAGGACACCTTTGATACCCGCACCTCAGCCGAGATTAAGCTTAGATTCTACGGGTGCAAGCAGCGAGCGCATGAGAGTATAAGGGACTATGCACTAAACCTACAAGAGGCCCTGAGGGCCATAAAGCAGACCGACCCTGATGGGGTGGGAAACGAGGACAGGCTGTTGACTGAACAATTTATAGAGGGTTTATATTGCAATGCCCACCGAACCCAGTTGCGGGCAATGGCCTTACAGGATCCCCATCTGGACTTTGCACAGTTCAAGGACAGAGCCATCCGGGTGCTCCGAGAACCGGCACCAGGTGGCATTGTGACCCACAGACGCCCCACTACCACTTACTACCAGGAGGCGGCGCCCTTGTCAGCAGGGCCTGTGGGAGCTGATGCGCAGGCTTTGGACAATGACCCGGCTCCAGACCTACACCATCAGGTCCAAGAGCTAGCTAAGAGCGTTGCTGCGCTAACCCGAACTGTGCAGTCTTTACAGGTTTCCACCCCAGGGAAGATCCAGCTGGCATCCGGACCGGAGGACATCCCGTGGCGTCGACCAAGGAGGACCCCACCGGCCAGAGGAAGACCCAGTGACCGATACAGCGAGGACGGACGACCCATCTGCCGCCGCTGCAATCAACCCGGACATATGGAAAGGTACTGTTCTTTAAACGGGCACAACCTGGGGTAGAGGGCCAACCCCCAGGAAAAAGATCACCAGGCCCATCGAACTGGCGTGACAGATATGTGGGAGGACGTCCAGTCTTGCCTGTGGTACTGGATGGCATTCCCATGAGTGCCCTACTGGATACCGGGTCACAGGTCACCACCATCCCGTACGTGCTCTTCAAGCAGTACTGGAATGACTCGGATATTACCCACTACCCTGACGACGACTTGAGTATCATCGCCAGCAATGGCCAGCCCGTGCCACAGATCGGATTTAAGGAGGTGGCCCTCAAAATCGGTAGAGTCGAACTGGCCGCACAGGGACTGATCATTGTAGATATTGATAAACATGAGAGTCACCCAAAAATAACTCTAGGAACTAACGTAATTGAAAATTGTCTTGCAGAGGTGATTTTCCTTTTACAGCAGGTTGCCAAGAACGCCAGCTCCGGCGAGCAGCGGGTGCTCCAGAAAGAGATCCGGGCACTGATGCCACGGCAACAAGTGGAACTCTCCGGCGGTGAGATTGGTAGCGTAAGAATGTGTGACCCTTTTCCTATTGCCATGCCCCCAAAAAGTGAAATGATGATTTGGTGCCGGGCAGCTATTGGTCTGAGAGGAAGAGATTACCAGGCAATGGTTGAACCAGTTTACTCAGACAGTAGGCCCACCATTTTGACAGCACGGGGGGTGGTCAATGTACGCCATGGGAGGGTGCCCATTCGCATAATAAATATCGGGGAGAGGGAAGTGTACCTGCCCCGGTATGCCACGCTAGCCAAATTATATACCACTAATCAAAATTCTATACAATCTGTGGAACCCTTGCCTCCATCTCACCCGGAGGAAGGTAACGGCTCTAAGAAAGACATGGAGGACTGGTGTCAGCAACTACATTTGGGTACTGATTCCACTCCCTCACATCAGAAACAAGGAGTCTATCGGGTGGTTCAAGAGTATGAGAGAGTGTTTAGTAAACACCCGTTAGACTTCGGGCGAGTCAAGGGGGTAGAACACCGCATCCCCACGGGAGATCATCCTCCCATAAAAGAGAGGTATCGACCCGTACCCCCTGCACATTACCAACACGCCAAGGGGATGCTTAGAGACATGAAGGAGGCTGGGGTAATCCGGGATAGCTGTAGCCCCTGGGCAGCCCCACTAGTTTTAGTCAAAAAGAAAGACAACACCATGAGGATGTGTGTAGATTACCGGAAAATCAACCGTATCACACACAAGGATGCGTACCCCTTACCAAGGATAGAGGAGTCTTTGGCTGCTTTAAGATCTGCTAACTTCTTCTCTACCTTGGATCTCACTAGCGGGTACTGGCAGGTTCCTGTAGCAGAGGCGGACCGGGAGAAGACCGCATTCACCACCCCGATGGGACTTAGTGAGTTCACCTGCATGCCGTTCGGACTCTGCAATGCCCCAGGAACCTTCCAACGATTAATGGAGTGCTGTCTGGGCCACAGAAACTTCGAGACGGTCCTGTTGTACCTGGACGATGTCATCGTATACTCCAAAACTTATGAGGACCACCTGAAACACCTGGCGGAGGTGTTCGAAGCTCTGGCGAGTTACGGCCTAAAGGTGAAACCCTCCAAGTGTCACCTCCTGAAACCAAAGGTGCAATACCTGGGACACGTGGTGAGCGCTGACGGAGTGGCTCCCGACCCCGATAAGATCACCGCAATTAAGGGATGGCCAAGCCCCTCCAGCGTAAAAGAAGTGCGGCAGTTCCTAGGGTTGGTAGGCTACTACCGAAGGTTTATTCCCGGTTTCACCAAAAAGGCAGCGCCTATGCAGGACCTCCTGATAGGCCAGTCCCGGAAGGCCAAGAACCAGAAGCCGCCCTTCAAATGGGAAGAGCTAGAAGAAGAGTCCTTCCGCCAGCTGAAGATGGCCCTCACGGGGGATGAAATCTTGGCGTACCCAGACTATAGCCAGCCCTTCATCCTCTACACCGACGCCAGTAACATCGGGCTAGGAGCCGTACTATCCCAGATTCAGCAGGGGAGAGAACGAGTGATCTCCTATGCCAGCCGAAAACTGCGACCCACCGAAAGGAACCCCGAGAATTACAGCTCATTTAAGCTAGAGTTCCTGGCCGTGGTATGGGCAGTCACCGAGCGCTTTAGGCATTACCTCGCTTCTTCCCGGTTCACCGTATACACGGATAACAACCCGTTGATACACCTGGACACGGCAAGACTCGGTGCCCTGGAGCAGAGGTGGATGGCCCGTCTGTCCAACTACGAGTTCACAATCAAATACCGGGCAGGACGCTCCAATACTAACGCGGATGCCCTGTCCAGGATGCCCAACCTGCCGGACGAAGGAGAAGATCCGGAGGGACTGGAAGAAGTTGAACTCCCTGCGTTCCACCGTCATGGGACTATCCAGTATTCCCACCGGGTAAGGGGTAAACAGGCTGCTACGTTGAACCCCTTACCCCACTACAACTGGGCGGAAACGCAAGACAGCGACCCTGCCGTCCGACTGGTGAAGGAGATGCTGACTCGGCCGGAGGCTCGACTTGAACCAGACGCTCCGGAGGAAGCCAAACAACTTGGGGCGGAGAAGAGTCGACTATTCCTTTACAAGGGGAAGTTGTGCCGCAGAATGGTCAACTCCCGGACGCATGAACTACTCTGGCAAGTAGTGGTGCCACGAAGAGACGCAGCCATGGTGATGGAGGCATACCACGACGGAGCTGGACACTTCGGGTGGAAAAAGCTGGAGTTCCTGCTGCGCGAGCGGTTCCACTGGGTAGGCATGAGGGGAACCATCGAGAAGTGGTGCAGAGACTGTGGCCCGTGCAATCTGAGAAGGAAGGACCGGGCCAGCCAGAAGACTCCCCTGCAGTCCATCGTCACCCGGCAACCGTTGGAACTGGTAGCCTTGGATCATGTAAAACTGACCCCAAGCAGAAGTGGCTACGTCTACGCGTTAACCATCGTGGATCATTACTCCCGGTTCTTGGTTGTCGTCCCCGTCAAGGACTTAACGGCTCAAACAGCAGCTAGAGCCTTCCAGCAGCACTTCTGCCGTCCACACGGGTACCCGGACCAAGTGCTGACGGACCAGGGACCTGCCTTTGAAGCGGAGGTCTTCCAGGAATTCTGCAATCTGTATGGCTGCCGGAAGATAAGGACGACACCCTACCATCCGCAAACTAATGGACTTTGTGAAAAAATGAACCAGGTGGTAATGGATCTGCTAAAAACATTGCCCCTGGAAGAACGCAGTCTGTGGCCTGAGAAGTTGCCCGATCTGGTGGACCTATACAACCACATCCCGGTAGGTTCCACCAACTGTACCCCGGCTTACCTAATGAGGGCGAGACCTGGTAAGTTACCTGATGACCTGGAAATGGGAGTCCTGACACCTGAGGACACTTCACCAGAAACAGACTGGGACACAGAGAGGCAGCAGCAGTACCGGAGAGTACAAGAGAGGGTGGAGCGAAGTCTCTGTCAGGCTAGGGAAAGACAAGAGAAGACTTACAACCAGTATGCTCCCGCTGTTCCCCTGGTACCCGGAGAGCAGGTCTTGAAGAGGAAAAGACGGCTCCACAAGTTGGATGACCAGTGGGAGGAGGACCCGTACACCGTACTGCCCTCAAGCCACGAGAACCCGAAGGTCTGTACCATCAGTAAAGACGGAGGGGAAACCACAGCCATTGTATCCCGGGACCACCTGAAGAAGTGTCCCGAACAACTGAGGAACCCTGAAGAGGAACAAGAAGACCATCGACCCGTGGAAGAAAGGGAAGATATGGTTAGTACCGTGCTCGGGGACTTCCCTCAGTCTTGGACTCAAGTCAATGGTGCAGTTGTGGTACCCGTACTCACCTTCCTCCAACCATCATCCCAAGAACCTATGGAGCAACGGGTAGAGCTGGAAGAACGGCCGGTCCAGGAGGCAGAAGACTCCACACAAGCAGAACAGGAGAATCAACCCTCTGCTTATAGTGAGCCTGCCGTACCCCTAGTGAGACAAAGAGCCGGTAGACAGCTGCCCAGTTTACCCTTGACAGCTCCTACACCCTGTAGTTCAGGGCCAGATAGTCAGCTCCGTAGGTCCACTCGGGCCACTAGAGGCCAGTTACCCGCACGCTGGAGAATTTAAAGTGTATAAATTGTTTTATTTATGTTTTTCTGTGTATTGTTGCTTGTGAATAATTTTGTGTTTCCAGTTGTTTTTAGGAAACCTTGGTGGATTTACCGGGAATCCTTGTATATAGTTGGAGCGTAACCCAGGATGGACTAGAGACTGTTAAGGACTCGGGGTAGGACAGACCCCTACCTGGTTACGTCTCCCTGTGTTGGTGAAATGGACACCTTTGCTTTTCTTCAAAGACTGCACCCGGTTGCGGACACGCCGCAACCATCTTATGTGTTTTTCTTATTGTGTTGTTATAGTTATACTTTGTTATGTTTTTCTAAATGTGTTTAGTCCCGGAGTACTAAATTTCACTAGGGGGGAATGTGGCACCCCAGGGGTCTGGTTTTCCACAGTAATGTAATGTTATGTCTGAGAGCAGGTGGGAGGTCCTTTGGTCAGGGATCCTGTGCATGCCACACCTCCTGCCCAGTCTTGGGAGGGGAAGAACTTCCCCTGTATAAACCCGGGGCTGAGGCAGGGTGAGTCAGACAAGGAGAGTGGAGACAAGAAGCAGCATAGGAAACAGGAGAGTTCCAAGGAGTCAGGGGCTGGCAGCTGCAGCGCTCGCCCTGACTAAGAAGATTCTTTACCGGACCCGGAGTCCGAGGCTGTGGGGACTAACTTCTACCCAGCAGCAGAATCCGTCAGGCAGGGGATTTCAGGTCCTCTGGCCCAGAAGCCCGAAGGCACGGTCACACGCGTGGGACCAGCACCGCCATCGTGGAGCGGAAGCCATTAGAAGGCCCCGAGTCACCGGCCATACGGGTGAGCACCACACGGTACACTCAGGGACGTGGGCTACTTACATCAGCTTCTAGCAAGGTAGCCAGAAGAGTACAGTCAGTTTGTGAGGCCTACAACTACGCCTGGCCAGGGGAGATCCCATCTGCTCAAAGACTGACCAGGCCCCGTTTGCTAGCAAGTACTCCGGGAGGGTCTATCGTTGTTACCAGTAAAGACCCTGAACTACACCGTACCGTCTCTGAGTGGTTCCTGCTACCCCCATCATCAACGTCGGCTGCCCTGAGGCCATACCCCTCCCGTTGGGGGTTATACTATCACGCTGCACAATCCTACCACCGGCCTCAGCGGTCTGCCCTGCAGCAGCAGCTCCCTGGCTGCACTCAACGGGTGGCGTAGTCATCAACTATTTACTACTAATAGACTGCCGTCTAGTTTGACTCCCTGGGCACGGACCGGGTCACCGCCACGAGACTACAACCCTCCACTGATCCGGCTCCGGGTAGGCTCCCGCATGCGCAACGCAGCGCGACACAGGCCCAGGGGCGCGTCACACACAGCAACAGCGGTGCCGTCTAACACGCAGCTGCAGCAGTGAGAAAATGGTGGCGACGGGGAAAATGGCTTGGTCTTATAGGGCAAGGACATGTGACATACACTGCCAATGACACATGCCCTTGCTTGTGTGAAAAAAAGCACTTCGCTCCGTGTGTGCGCTGCTGATAGGCTGACAGATTGCACCTCCCCACTGTAAATGCGGGAAAGAGAAAAAAAAATGGAGATCTTCATTGTTCCTGCAGAGATCCATCCCCTGCCCCTCGCCCCACCCCGCTGTACACTCAAACTGCGTATTAACATTAATTTTCATCATTACTGAGAAAAAATCCAGTTATGATTTTGGTGCACGAACAGTTATCGAACATAACCTCGAACAGCCGAATTTTTCTCAAATTGTTCGTGTTCGCCGAACGGCTCGAACACCGCCCAAAACAGCTCGAATTTGAGATTGGCGAACAGTTCGAGTAGAACAACGCTCATCTCTACTTGGCAGTTACACAACACACAGCTTGACAGCTATGCAACAACCTTGTAGCACATATCTTATAACAATACTGCGGTGCAGAGCATGGTGGTTACACAACAGTGTGGTGGTACAAAGCTCGGTGGTTACACAACAATACTATGGCCGTACTTGGCAGTTATACAGTATAACAAAACAGTGACACAAAGTTTGATGTTTTTGTTGTGGTACAATAAGAATAGTCTCTTCTAACCAAAACAGATTGCAGTTACCACCAACACCGAACACAGTCCTCTACCTCTGGAATTTGGATAAGAAATGAATGCTATACAGTTCAGATTGCTGGATGTATCTAATTAATTTGACTAATTTGCCATTTCATAGAAAATGATTCTGATAATATTATATACCGTATTTTGCAGATTATAAGATGAACCAGATCATAAGACGCACCCAAAATATTGGGGAGGAAAATAGGAAAAAAATGTTTTATTAAAAAGGTGGTGCATCTTATAGTCTGCTTTTATGGTAGCTTACTTGGGGGAATGGCTGCGGAGGATCGGGGTCCCAGAAGGCAGGGTCGCTGCTGCAGGAAACTGGCGGCAGCAGCAGGAGTGGGCGATGATGCGAGACCCAGACTGGGATGAGGGGGTGTTCAGCGGTGCAAGGATGCGGCGGGCCCGGACTTTCACAAAATGTTGCCGGAGCCTCCCCACTTCCCATGGCTTTCAATGTGGTAGACTTCGGGAAAATGGCCACCAGAGGCGGCGCATGTGCAGACTGAGATCTCCTCTCCCGAGAGAAACAGGTCTAAAATGAAGCATAATCAAATAATAAACAGGTTTGCAAAAAAGCTTTATTTTGGTTATTGTACTGTTTTAAGTCACAGAATTACTACTTCTCAATATGTTGCTTTTGTCTGGGAATTCCAGCTGCTGCAGGGAATATCCACCAACTGAAGTTCAGTGTAATATAAGTCACATGCATTAGTGATTTGTTTCCTTTCTATCTTTGAACCATTGATGCTTACTGGGTCCCCTGCTCCTATGAGGTTCTGTACTGGAGAAGGATTGTGCTTGTGCATTAGAATGTATGCACTGTTTACTCTGTGGAAAATGGCATCAGGCCAGTGACATATACAGCCCACACTTTGGCCGGAAGCAAGTATACATCATATGTACATGTAATGCAGGTGCCGGAATGCAACGCACAGAGACACAAGGCGAGAACAGTCAGAGATGATTGTAAACAGTTTTATACAACTGGTATTCTGAAACAGGGGATTAGCAACAAGGGTAATGAACAGTGGTTTGAAATATCAGCAAAATACGAAATTTCTCAAAGTAAGGCGCAGTCTCTTAAAGTAAGGCGCAGTCTCTTAAAGTAAGGTGATGCCCTCAATCATGGGAGACACCACGCAAGTTCTTTAACTGTGCATTTGGCCCTAGCAGGGGTCACCGGTTATTCCCGCTAGGCCGTGAGTCTCTTCCAGATAAATTCAATTAGATCACGTTGTGCTACTTTATCCCCAACCGTTCCCCTCCCAACCTGAGTACATAAACCCAATTGTCCCTGGTACCGTGGGTGAACAGTGGAAGTGACGACCCTGCTCACGTATGCAGCTCCTCTGCTTCCGCTGGCGTGACTTTCCTGGGGCAACCGTCTCTCAACTCCTCTCTGCTTGGCTGTTGGAGGCAGTCTCTCGAGCCTTGGATAGGGAGGTCCAGGCCTCGTCTGTCGGCGGGCGACGTCGGGTTCCGTGAACTCAGCACCGCGATCAGGTTCCTAGTCCCCTCAGCAGGCACAGCACTCGGGTCACAACTGTGAGGGATCCGGAGCTCTTTTACCGGTGCCCGGCTGGAGCACCTCTCAGGCCTCTGGATTTGGCCTGTTACGCGGGGTTTCTCAGGATGCAGGGAGCACGTCTGCTCCTTTCTGCTGCTTGGCGCCAAAGGCCCCTCAGGTTTGGCACGCTGGCCTCTTATCTCCTGGAACTCCTTCCTGGAAGTCACCTGATCGGGTCCAGCGTCTGAACCTGCCCTCCCTGCAACTTCCCTTGCATATTTTGGTTCCGCTTGACTGTATCTGGCCAGTAGATGGCAGTCTTGCTCCATCCTTGAAACGTCATGTTGAAGTCCTTTTACAAGCTTTCTTGCCTGTTCTACATTCCTCCCTCCTTTTTGCTGGCCAGTCCTCGGGCGAGTGGACTTCTCGCAGAATTGATGTCTCCTTCCAGGCAGTGCAAGCTCAGACAGGAGTTGGGCACACTCCTGCGTTTTCTGTTGGATTCGAGACCAGATAAACTCGAGACCAGATAAAGCCCGCTCAGTTCTGGGGGGCTCTTCTTGCGGAGGAGACTCCGGGAGATCCGAGGAATCAACTACTGGGGAGTGCAAATCATTTCCCGACTCATTCTGAGTTCCACTCGGGAGTGGCACCAACGGTTCTGACGGGCCCAACTGCATTGTGGCCCCTCCTTCTTCATCCCCAAAGGTTCCTGTATGTGGCACTTCAGCCAACACGTCTGAGGGCCCAACTCCGTTACAGACTTCTGCTTCAGAGGAGCAAGGTCGCAACATATTACGGTGCAACACCCTGGATGTCGTCGCGTCATCCCCTTCGGGCCTAACCTCGTAGACGGGGTTGTCTGGGTGAACCTTCTTCACCACCCAATATGGTATTGCCTCCCAACGATGGTCCAGCTTACTCCCAAATCGTTTAGCCCTCACCAGCACTTGGTCTCCTGGCTGAAGCGATCCACCTGTGGTCGGGGGCCAAACTGCATGCTCTACTTCCTGAAACTTCTTAGCAACCAGTCTTCTCACGGTATGGAGTCGACGCTGGTGTTCTCGAATCCAGGTACTTGGGCTAGTGCCCGGGCCGGGGTCTTCTGAGTCTAGCTCCAGTTCGGTGATTTCTCGGCGACTTCTTCCAAACAGCAACATGTAGGGGGTATAGCCAGTGGATGCATGAACTCGATTATTATACACCCACACCAGCTCGGACACAAATTCGGGCCACTTCATCTTTTTGTCCGCTTCCAGTGTTCGCAACATTTGCAACAGGGTTCGGTTAAAGCGCTCGCATGCACCGTTCCCTTGCGGGTGGTAGGGCGTTGTCCGGGAACGGTCGATCCCATAATGCGGTATAGCTCATCCATCACTCGTCCTTGGAAGCAGGCTCCCTGGTCAGAATGTATTCGCTTTGGGCTCCCATAAACCGGATGAAATCTTGACAGATGGCCTTGGCTGCGGCTTCTGCCGTCTGGTCTTTAGTGGGCGTCACTACTGCGAACTTGGTGAAGTGATCAGTCATGACTAAACAGTGTCCATAACCGTTGTATGAAGTTCCTACCATCAGGTAGTCAATCATCAAGACTTCCAAGGGGGCAGAAGTTCGGATGGTCTGAATGGGAGCTCTTTGCTCCGGGGGCTTGTTCAACTCACACTGGCGACATGTTCGGCAGACCCCCTCGACTTCTTGCCGCAGTTGAGGCCAATACACCAGCCATTGCAACCACCGGAAGGTCTTTTCTACTCCGAAGTGAGCACCTCTTCTATGAGCTTCTTGGGCTAGCTGTGTTACTAGCGCTCCTGGAACTACCACTTGCCAGGTAACATCAAACTCTCGAGGCAGCTGGATTCTTCTGCATAGCAAACCGTCCTTCAGGAGGAGCCTCTCCCACTGGCCTAGGATTTGTAGGGTAGTTGGAAGTGAAGCGGCTCTGGTTTCCTGGTCTGGTCTCTGATTAAGGGCGACCCATTCTCTCAACTTTGCTAGCTCCGGGTCGGATTGCTGCAGATGTATCCATTCGTCTCTTGAACGGCCCAGAATCTGAGTGGGCCTCGGCTCCTCTCAGGTCTCTTGGGCGTCGACCACAGCAGCGGTGAACTGGCTTAAATCCGGGATCTCATCGCCTTCGAGCTCCTCATCTCTGTCCTTCTTCGGCTCCGCCTGAGTGACCCGGGACAAGGCATCTGCATGTGTGTTCAGGGCCTTGGACCGATAGGCGATTTTATACTGGAATTTGGACATCCTTGCAACCCACCTCTGTTCTAACGCGCCCAGTTTGGCATTCTCCAAGTGGGCCAAAGGGTTGTTATCTGTCCGCACTTGCACTTCTGACCCTGACAAGTACTCAGCAAATTTCTCGGTCATGGCCCACACCAGTGCCAGTAGCTCCAGCTTAAACGAACTGTAGTTGTCCGGATTCTTAGCCATATCTCGGAGTGACCTGCTGGCATACGCAATCACTCGCTCTTTCCCTCCTTGTACTTGAGCCAGCACTGCTCCCAGTCCATGCAAGCTTCCATCAGTGTACAACATGAAAGGCTGCGAAAAGTCAGCGTAGGCCAGAATTGGGGCATTTGTTAGCGCCATTTTCAATGCTCGGAATGCCTTTTCTTGTCATGGGCCCCACTGAATGGGCTGCCGCTTGGCTCCCCCGGCCGTTCCTCTCAGCAATTCATTGAGCGGGATCGCAATCTTAGCGAAGTCTTTAATGAATCTGCGGTAGTATCCAGCAAGCCCCAGGAATGCCCTTAGTTCCCTTAGATTGGCGGGCGTGGGCCACTTCTGCACGGCAGCTACTTTCTCCGCAGTGGGGTACACCCCTGCACTGGACACAGTGTGCCCCAGATATTCAATTTCTCATTTGAAGAGACGACAATTACGAGGGTTAATTTTCAGTCCGAGCCATTGTAGCCATTCTAACACTTGTTCCAATCGGCGGAGATGATCCTCAAATGTAGCAGAATAGATAATTATATCGTCCAGATATATTAAAGTGGCTTCAAAGTTGAGGTCCCCCAAGCATCTCTCCATCAGCCGTTGGAAGGTTCCTGGTGCATTTATTAGTCCGAACGGCATTCGATTGAACTCAAACAGGCCCATAGGGAGAAAAAAAGCTGTCTTCGGACGATCCTTCTCAGCTACTGGGACCTGCCAATAGCCACTGGCCAGGTCGAGGGAGGAGAAGAATTTGGCGCTCCCTAGTGCAGATAGAGACTCTTCGATTTGGGGGAGTGGATAGGAGTCCCGTACTGTACAGGCATTCAGCTTTCGATAGTCTACGCAGAATCTCAGGGTACCATCCTTCTTTCGGACCAGCACGATCGGAGCCGCGCAGGGGCTCTGGCTTTCAAGGATCACACCGTTCCGCAACATGTGGGCCAACAGCTCTTTCACCTCCTGGTACATTTGAGGCGGGATCTGCCGATATCTCTCTCGGATGGGAGCAGTATTTCCGGTGGGTATTTCGTGCTGAATGTCCCGAGTGCACCCGAAATCATCTTCATGCTGTGCAAACACTCCCTGATATCGCTGTAGAAGTTGTTCGATCTGCCTTACTTGTCCAGCAGAAAACTGAGTCAGGTTAGCCTCCATTTCTTCCAGGAGGTGGCGTCCAGCCAACGGTTCTCTTCCATGCTCCGGGCTATTGAGGGACACCTCTAGGGTCCATGGCTTTCCTTCCACAGGTGCCAGCCCTATAGCATCAGCTCTAGTAAGGGCCTCTGGCATTATGCACACTCGCGCCACCTCTTGTTGGGGCAACAACTGTAAACTGGTGCCACTTAAATTGATGCAGCGCACGGGTACTCGACCGTGCCACACGGTGGCCAGAGTTCGAGCAATCAGGAGTCCAGAGGGTGCTTCTTCTCCCTCCATTGGTTCAACTTGAATGTCCACACCCTCTAAGGACACATGTGCCAGCACCGGCAAAGTGAGTACAGTCTGTCCCACCGGCAGTGTCATTGTGGCTTCGGGCGATATCGATACCTTACCAAGGTACTGAGAGGTAGTGGGCAACTTTTGAATCTGACTGACCCGCACAAGGTGCTGGAACACTCTCTTGTTAGCTGGGTCTCGAGTGGCGTGGGTCCAGTTGTTTTTGCTACAGCCCTCAGCCAGGAACTGTCCGACTTCTTTCAGCACATTCATGCCCAGGGTTACAATGGTGCCATCGCC
This sequence comes from Phyllobates terribilis, assembly GCF_046119375.1. Taxonomy (NCBI): domain Eukaryota; kingdom Metazoa; phylum Chordata; class Amphibia; order Anura; family Dendrobatidae; genus Phyllobates; species Phyllobates terribilis. The sequence continues at coordinate 415,976,978 of NW_027362765.1, forward strand.
TCCGGACCCTGTGGTCACTACGATCCCTTTTCGACTGAGGTCCTTTCCACATGCCCGCACGGACATCCATACTACTCCCGCTACTGGGATAGGTAGTTGATTAATCGCCACCAGTTTGACAGTGGGTTCCCGGCAGGAACGAGCGACTTTAGGAAAGTGACTTTGGAAGTACGTCTCAGGCATAGTGGTCACTTGAGACCCGGTGTCCATCAAACAGCTGATCCGCTGTCCATTGAATTCAGCCCAGATAATGGGCCTCTCGGAGACAATGTCTTCAGAGCTCCCTCTTCTACTCTCTGAAGCTCGAGACCCCATGGTATGCTCCACAACCGTGGGGCATTTTAGTTTAACGGCTGTCCTCTGCTACTCCTTTCTCAGTTGGGACAGTCTTTGGAGATATGCCCCCTACCTCCGTAGTTCCAGCACTCCGGTCCTCGTTCTGCCGATAGGTCGGGTACATGTCGTGCTGGGCCCGGATAGGAACGTCTTTCTCGTTCTGGTCTCCGTCCGCGTTGAGCAGTGCGGTCCATCGGCAAGGGGGCAGTAGGAGTCTTCCTAATAGCATTCAGCTCACCCCGAATGTCTCGAATTTCCTGACGTATTACCCTTACCCAATCAGGCTCTTGGTTGGTGAATCCAGGAGCAATTGCCTCATGACTTCTAACTGTGGCTTTGAGAACAGGAACTTCTCTCTCCAGGACTCTAGCTTCAGCCCCTACCTCCAGGAAGCCCATATCAGGGCTCAATCGCAGCCACTCCTTCAGGATCTGCCTCAGGGAAGGGTCTTTCAAGCCAGCAATCAGTTAGTCAAGCAACACCTCATCCAATGGTCCCAGTCCTCGGTTCCCATCTCGAGTTTTCTTAGTGATATGGGCCGTCACTTCCTGTAATGCATTAACATACTGATTTACTGTCTCATTTTCCCCTTGGACCCGCTGAAACAACGGTAAGCGCAAGTGTCCCAAATCTGTAGTGTCACCGTGCATGTCCTCTAGAATTTTTATCACTTTATCCACGGTGTCGCGGTCCCCAGGTGGGCGGAACATCACAGTCTGTCGGGCCTCTCCATCAAGGGTTAGGAGGGCTAGCTCCACCTGGGCTAGAGGGTCAAGGGGATACATACATAGAATACTTCTCAGTCTTTCTGCCCAGTCCCACAGTGACTTGCCATCCCCTTTAAACTTGGGAAGATGGCTGAGCATAGCCCCCAGGGGTATATGGCTCCGGCCGGACCCAGCCACAGACTGATCCGCCATCTCTGCGTCTGAATGTTGCATCCTGCCGACTGCGCCAAATGTAATGCAGGTGCCGGAATGCAACGCACAGAGACACAAGACGAGAACAGTCAGAGATGATTGTAAACAGTTTTATACAACAGGTATTCTGAAACAAGGGATTAACAACAAGGGTAATGAACAGTGGTTTGAAATATCAGCAAAATATGAAATTTCTCAAAGTAAGGCGCAGTCTCTTAAAGTAAGGCGCAGTCTCTTAAAGTAAGGTGATGCCCTCAATCATGGGAGACACCACGCAAATTCTTTAACTGTGCATTTGGCCCTAGCGGGGTTCACCGGTTACTCCCGCAAGGCCGTGAGTCTCTTCCGGATAAATTCAATTAGATCATGTTGTGCTACTTTAGCCCCAACCGTTCCCCTCCCAACCTGAGTACATAAACCCAATTGTCCCTGGTACCGTGGGTGAACAGTGGAAGTGATGGCCCTGCTCACGTATGCAGCTCCTTTGCTTCCGCTGGCCTGACTTTCCTGGGGCAACCGTCTCTCAACTCCTCTCTGCTTGGCCGTTGGAGGCAGTCTCTCGAGCCTTGGATAGGGAGGTCCAGGCCTCGTCTGTCGGCGGGCGACGTCGGGTTCCGCGAACTCACTCAGCACCTCGATCAGGTTCCTAGTCCCCTCAGCAGGCACAGCACTCGGGTCACAACTGTGAAGGATCTGGAGCTCTTTTACCGGTGCCTGGCTGGAGCACCTCTCAGGCCTCCGGATTTGGCCTGTCACGTGGGGTTTCTCAGGACACAGGGAGCACGTCTGCTCCTTTCTGCTGCTTGGCGCCAAAGACCCCTCTGGTTTGGCGCGCTGGCCTCTTATCTCCTGGAACTCCTTCCTGGAAGTCACCTGATCGGGTCCAGCGTCTGAACCTGCCCTCCCTGCAACTTCCCTTGCATATTTTGGTTCCGCTTGACTGCATCTGGCCAGTAGATGGCAGTCTCGCTCCATCCTTGAAACGTCATGTTGAAGTCCTTTTACAAGCTTTCTTGCCTGTTCTACATACAAAAAGTGATTTTAAAATGCTTGTACACATTAAATCCTTCGAGAACTGATCCCATAGATTTCTATAGGATTGTTCCCATTTATCCAGCATATCAGTTATTGCCTCAGATTGGTACTAGACCTGTTTCAGAAAATGCTGCATTGAGAATGTACCGATACATAACATTCACATCTTTGGGATTAATTGAGTCTTGTTCACATTGACCAAATGCAACTAATGTGTGAAAATCTTGTCTTACTAATATTAGTATGTTAGCATGATTCACCACCTACCTCACATACTGCACAGCAGTACTGTTTTGCAAATAGATACGGATATAGGAGCATGTGACTAGTAGAGATGAGCGGTGTTCGACTAGAACTGTTCGGCAATCTCAAATTCGAGCTGTTTTGGGCGGTGTTCGAGCCGTTCGACGAACCCGAACGATTTGCAAAAAATTTGGCTGTTCGAGGTTATGTTCGATAACTGTTCGTGCACCAAAAGCGTGTCCTGCATGTCTGGCGCTATTTAGAGCACCAATCATGCAGGGATTGTCTGCCACTCACTGTAATGCCACAGCCATGGTGGTTGTGGCATTACAGTGATTGCCCAAATCGATGGGAACAGTGCTCACAGTGAAACATGAAAAGCCGGCAATTCAGCAGCGGCATACACCGGTACCCGACAATTTAGAACCGAAAGAATAGAGCTTCACACATAGATTAGATAGATAGAAACATGTCAGTCACATATATAAGAAGTACAGTGACAGTGTTGGTTACTGTACTTGTCATTTAGTGTAAAGGATTTATTAAATAAATTATAAGTGTTTTCATGCACCGTCTCTTTAAAAAAGCCGGCCGGCAATTCAGCATCGGTACCCAACAATTTATAACAGAAAGAATAGAGCATCACACATAGATTAGATAGATAGAAACATGTCAGTCACATATATAAGAAGTACAGTGATAGTGTTGATTACTGTACTTGTCATTTAGTGTTAAAATAAAGGATTTATTGAAAAAAAAATTGGCGTGGGGTTCCCCGTAATTTTAGTCTCTAGCGGAGGTTAAGCAGACGGCTGGGGCAGATGTTTGAAGCCTGGGAAGGGGGTAATACCCACGGAGCTTCCCAGGCTACTAATATCAACCCCCAGCTGAATACCTAGCCTTTACTAGCTATTAAAATGGGGGACCCCAAAAAAAAAATGACGTGGGGTCCCCCCTATTTTAATAGCTAGCAAAGGCTAGGCAGACAGCTGGGGGCTGATATTAATAGCCCAGGAAGGGTGCCATGAATATTGGCCCCCTCCCAGACTAGAAACACCAGCCATCAGCTGCCCCAGAAAAGGCGCATCCATAGGATGCGCCAATTCTGGCACTTAGCCTCGCTCTTCCCACTGCCCTGTAGCGGTGGCAGTGGGGTAATAGGGTTGCACGTCACTGACAGCATGGGAAGCTCCGTAGGTATTACCTTCTTCCCAGGCTTCAAACATCTGCCCCAGCCGTCTGCTTAACCTCCGCTAGACACTAAAATTACGGGGAACCCCACGCCAATTTTTTTTTAATAAATCCTTTATTTTAACACTAAATGACAAGTACAGTAATCAACACTATCACTGTACTTCTTATAAATGTGACTGACATGTTTCTATCTATCTAATCTATGTGTGATGCTCTATTCTTTCTGTTATAAATTGTCGGGTACCGCCGCTGAATTGCCGGCCGGCTTTTTTAAAGAGACGGTGCATGAAAACACTAATATTTTTTTTAATAAATCCTTTAACACTAAATGACAAGTACAGTAACCAACACTGTCACTGTACTTCTTATGTATGTGACTGACATGTTTCTATCTATCTAATCTATGTGTGATGCTCTATTCCTTCTTGTATAAATTGTCGCGTACCGGTGTATGCCGCTGCTGAATTGCCGGCCGGCTTTTTTAAAGAGAGTGTCTTCTGAGCAGTTTGTCAGCTTTTGGACACCTTTGAAGGTGTTTTCTATGTGTTTCTATGTGTTTTTATTTGCCTGCCATTGGTTTTAACGGTGTTCGACGGTGTTCGACGAACAGTTCCTCGAACATCCCGGTGTTCGACGAACCGAACCGAACCCGAACACTACGGGGGTGGCTCAACACTAGTGACTAGGTCAGTCCAATAGTATTCTCCAATTTAAAACCACATGAGAAAACTATTTTTCAATTGGACGAGGCTGATGGACAAGTCTGATCACATTCTTCTCCTTCAGCAGCCATTTTCAGAACAGTTAACTTTTAATACCTGTGATGCCTTCTGTATGTATCAATAATTGTCATAAAATCATGTTCCCAACACCTTTGGGAAAAAAGTGGACCAAGTCACATGTTTCTCATTCTACTGTGAGCAGTCTGCATGGCTTAAACGTTTCGACCATGGTCTCCAGCGTCTCTGGTTATTCCATCCAGTCATTGGTGGGCAATTGCAAAGGGAAATGCCAGAAGCGGATGTTTATGATTTGCATAACCAAGTGCACTCTGTGTGGCAGATCATTCCTCGAATAACTTCATTGATAGCATGTCAAGGCGTGTAAGTGTGTGTACTTCTGCGTGTGGCGCTCATGTTTAATACTGAATAAATTGAGATATTTTGAAAACCTAGTTTCCATTTCCATTCCACAATTTTCCCATGTAGACTTCTTTTGGTCAGACTTCTCCGAATAGCAGATGAGTGTTGCTGGGACACATTGGTTGCTGCCAGTTCTGAGCTGATGGCACTGTTGGACATTTTTCATTTTTAAAGGGAAATATGTATAACAGAACTTTCATCTGCTGCACTAAGTTTAATTGTCTGACCACTGCATCTACGATCCTCACTGTTGCCCATTTCTTGGTGCCCTCAATGTTGAGAAATAAAGGCAGATGTTTAACTATCATGTAATACCATCAGGGATGCATCTGAATGGTTAATAATTTATTATACACCAGTACAATGACCCAAAAGATACAGCCAATTTCACTGTCATGCCTTCAGCATTAAGTTTCATTACTGAATTTTGTTTGGAGTACACTGGCTCCATCTCTTGCTTGAATTCGCTTATAGGCACTAGCTTTTTGTCCCTTTGTTGTTACCATCCTCTCTCTCTGTAGTGGTGTATTGTGGAAAGAAGGAACTCATTTTCCTCACAGACAAGAATACAATGGATATCCACCATTTTTTTCCCCTTCGTGATAGCATTGGTGGTAAGAAGAATTTTGTGGCATTTGTTTGCCGCAACCAGATACACAAGACTCTCACTCCTGCATTAGCCAATTGCATGGTACCGTGTAGCGAGGACAGAACAGTGAAACAGTGGCTACCCAGCCAGTTGGTTTCAGGACACCGAATATTCAGAGACTTGCTACAGCTATGGTAATCTCTGCACAGTTAAGCATTCCCTTAAAGGCACCAGGTGGTAAACATCTTCATACAGAACAAGATCCGAAGCTTCTGCCTCCTCAAACGCATCATCTATCACCAGCACTGTGGTCACAGCCCTCCCAAAAGCTGAAGCCGCCAAAACGCAAGCAACCTTTGCTAACCAGGAGAACCAACACTGCAGATACAAAAGCACACCAAGAGAGTACGTTGCAAATTAAGAAGGCACGCCTGGAAGCCGCCTTAGAGAGACTAGCAGCAGATTAGAAGGCTACAGCTGCTCTAGTTGAAGCAAAGTTCCTAAAGTTAAGCAATACGCTGAATTGCAAAGACAAAGCAGTATGCCAAGCCCGAGGCTTATACCGCAGTATTCATTACAAAGCACATCACAGTGCATTAACAAGCTTCAAACTGCAATCCTGAGCCAGTACAAAAACAAGAATACGATATGTCTGGTGAGACAAGCAGGATTCAACATCGGGCGCGACCCAGAACAACTATAAATGTGAAAGTAACACATAAGATAACTCTGCTAACGCCAACCTTGCCGCTCACCATGTGACTGAAGTAAATTACCTTGCTGACATATCTTTTGTCATGCTGAAGCAATATGACACCGGCTGGCGTCACTAACAGGTATGAACGCACCTCACATCATTACCAGGGCGACTTTCCACCAGTATACTCTGCTGATAAATGGTTCACAATGGACTTTACTAAGTTCTTTACACAGAGTGAACTAGTGGCCAAAGTGCTCTTAAAATTCAATGACCATGCTGAAGATTACAGGGCTACAGGGCCTGGAGATCTTCTTTCCAAAATGTTACTAGAGACTTGAGGTTGTCACACAGAGAAGAAATAGACCTCTTAGTCCACGGCTCCACTATCAGTATTTGGTCAGTATTCGGTCAGTATTTTTTCTCAGGAGTGGGAGCCAAAACCAGGTGAGGAACAATCAGAGAAAAGGTATAATAGAAACAAGTCACCAATTCTGCATTTATCACCCACTCGTGGTTTTGGCTTCCACTCCAAAGAAAAAATACTGACCGAATACTGACCAAATACTGATAGTGGGGCCATGGCCTTAGTCAAATATCTGGGAGAAGAGTCAGGCAGACACACAGCAAGGATCAAGGACATCAATATAAACCTCCCTGAGACTGGCCTCAAAATGATATGGGATAGGCTGGCTGAGTGTTACGACTCAGCAGAAGCAATAGAAAGAGCCTTTTTTAAAAGAATTGATGACTTTCCCAATATCTAACAAAGGCCTTCAGAAAATTAGAGCTAATTGACCTGCTAATGGAATTCCAGGTTGCTAAATGTGAAGAGGATTTGAAGGGACTTGAATTGCTGGACACAGCCAGAGGTGTTTACCCTATAGACCAAAAATTGCCCTACAATCCGCAGGATAGTTGGATGACACATGCTTCCACATACAAATATAATTACAATGTTCCATTCTCTCCCTTCTCTGTTTTCGTAGAATGTACAGTATATCAACAAGCAAGGATCAAGAACGACCCTAGCTTTGACTTTACACTGTCGTTTGCCACACCAGCACCAGCTTCTGATCCACACAAGATATCTGTGGCAGTACATAAGACTAATGTTTCTTCTCCAGGTTCTGTTCACAGGTCTGTCAGCTATTCTCAGGTAGAGATTTAGGCGCAGGATCCCGGCAAGCAGTGCTCCCTCGATCAGAAGCCTCATGCTCTCCTGAAATGCAGAGCCTTCAGTGGGAAACCCGTGCAAGATTGCAAGAGATTCCTGAAAAAAAATGGTATCTGCTGCAAATGCTGTTCATCGACAACTCATCTTGCCAAGGACTTCAAGTTCAGTGTAAAATGCTCAGAATGTGGTGCCACAGATTACAGTACAGCGCTACATCCTGGCCCAGCTGCATGGAGTGCACAAAACACTACAACGGACAGTGAGCATGGCGGGGAGGAAGAGAACACTGCTACAGCTACACCAGATATCACTTCGCAATGTACAAAAGTTTGCAAAGGGTCAGTAGTCAATAGAGAGTCTACCCAAAGGGCAAAGCTTTAAAACTGTACACCATATTGAATGATCAAAGTAACAGATCCTATTCAATTTTAAAGGGCCAAGCACTCATTACTCATAAAAAAACGTGCAGGTACTGTAATGACAGAGGGTAGGAAAGCTACTGATTACCAAATTGAGTCCTTAGATGGGAAGTTCAGCTGACCACTACCTACAGTGCTGGCCAAAGGTATTGGCACCCCTGCAATTCTGTCAGATAATACTCAGTTTCTTCCTGAAAATGATTGCAATCACAAATTCTTTGGTATTATTCTCTTCATTTAATTTGTCTTCAATGAAAAAAACACAAAAAGAATTGTCCTAAAGCCAAATTGGATATAATTCCACACCAAACCTAAAAAAGGGGGTGGACAAAAGTATTGGCACCCTTTGAAAAATCATGTGATGCTTCTCTAATTCGTGTAATTAACAGCACCTGTAACTCACCTGTGGCACCTAACAGGTGTTGGCAATAACTAAATCACACTTGCAGCCAGTTAACATGGATTAAAGTTGACTCAACCTCTGTCCTGTGTCCTTGTGTGTACCACATTGAGCATGGAGAAAAGAAAGAAGACCAAAGAACTGTCTGAGGACTTGAGAAATCAAATTGTGAGGAAGCATGAGCAATCTTAAGGCTACAAGTCCATCTCCAAAGACCTGAATGTTCCTGTGTCTTCCGTGCACAGTGTCATCAAGAAGTTTAAAGCCCATGGCACTGTGGCTAACCTCCCTAGATGTGGACGGAAAAGAAAAATTGACGAGAGATTTCAACGCAAGATTGTGCGGATGGTGGATAAAGAACCTTGACTAACATCCAAACAAGTTCAAGCTGCCCTGCAGTCCGAGGGTACAACAGTGTCAAGTCATACTATCCATCGGCGTCTGAATGAAAAGGGACTGTATGGTAGGATACCCAGGAAGACCCCACTTCTTACCCCGAGACATAAAAAAGCCAGGCTGGAGTTTGCCAAAACTTACCTGAGAAAGCCTAAAACATTTTGGAAGAATGTTCTTTGGTCAGATGAGACAAAAGTAGAGCTTTTTGGGAAAAAGCATCAACATAGAGTGTACAGGAAAAAAAAAGAACCATTCAAAGAAAAGAACACGGTCCCTACAGTCAAACATGGTGGAGGTTCCCTGATGTTTTGGGTTTGCTTTGCTGCCTCTGGCACTGGACTGCTTGACCGTGTGCATGGCATTATGAAGTCTGAAGACTACCAACAAATTTTGCAGCATAATGTAGGGCCCAGTGTGAGAAAGCTGGGTCTCCCTCAGAGGTCATGGGTCTTCCAGCAGGACAATGACCCAAAACACAGTTCCAAAAGCACTATAAAATGGTTTTAGAGAAAGCACTGGAGACTTTTAAGGTGGCCAGCAAGGAGTCCAGACCTGAATCCCATAGAACACCTGTGGAGAGATCTCAAAATGGCAGTTTGGAGAAGGCACCCTTCAAATATCAGGGACCTGGAGCAGTTTGCCAAAGAAAAATGGTCTACAATTCCAGCAGCATTGTAAGAAACTCATTGATGGTTACCGGAAGCGATTGTTCGCAGTTATTTTGGCTAAAGGTTGTGCAACCAAGTATTAGGCTGAGGGTGCCAATACTTTTGTCCGGCCCTTTATTGGAGTTTTGTGTGAAATGATCAATGATTTGATTTTTGCTTCATTCTCTTTTGTGTTTTTTCCTTGCAAGCAAATTAAATGAAGATAATACCAAAGAATTTGTGATTGCAATCATTTTCAGGAAGAAACTGAGTATTATCTGACAGAATTGCAGGGGTGCCAATACTTTTGGCCAGCACAGTATGATCATTGAATGTAACCAAATTCCTGACAACATATCTGAAATTCCTACACATAATGTAGCAATCCACCACACTCACTTACTCACTTAAAGCGTATAGCACACCTTTTACCAGAACCTGACCACCAGGCCCACATAATCCTGCTTTTTGGGAAGACAACCTGTAAGTTTATAAAGTGAAACATCACATTAATGAGCCTCACAATGCTCCCTATGCCCAAAGCCTAGACCTAGGATGGGTCCAAATAGGAGCTGTATGCCTGGAACTCATGCACTCTCCCACTTCTGTGCAAAGAATGATTACAAATACTCTGGAAACTGGTCGTCCATCTCTGTTCCAACTCTGCAGCAATGACTTTTATGCCAAGGAACTGCCATATGGCACCCAATTACCCAACCCTTTAATAGACTCTACTCGTGACAACAGTAAAACGCCCGACAGCTATGGAGATCATTTAGGATGTACAGTCTTCCAGAGAACAAAACAAGAAACTCAGGTGGCAATGTCTATAGAAGGCAAGTTGTTCTTAGTGATAATGGACAAGGAACTTGTTAAAGATAAGACTAACAGCTGGGACGCACCTCTTCCGTTCAGAACCAATAGACTACGCCTGCCAAATAAGAGAGATCAAGTGTTAGGCCACGGCTCCACTATCAGTATTTGGTCAGTATTCAGTCAGTATTTTTTCTCAGGAGTGGAAGACAACACAGCGGGAGGCCGCACGTAGCCATCTATACACAGCGGGAGGCCGCACGTAGCCATCTATACACAGCGGGAGGCCGCACGGTGCCATCTACAATATACACAGCAGGAGGCCACACGGCGCCATCTATACACAGCGAGAGGCCACACGGTGCCATCTATACACAGCGAGAGGCCGCACGGCGCCATCTATACACAGCGGGAGGCCGCACGGTGCCATCTATACACAGCTAGAGGCCGCACGGCGCCACCTATACACAGCGGGAGGCCGCACGGCGCCACCTATACACATCGGGAGGCCGCACCGCGCCATCTATACACAGCGGGAGGCCGCACGGCGCCATCTATACACAGCGGGAGGCCGCATGATGCCTTCTATACACAGCAGGGGGCCGCACAATGCCATCCATACACAGCAGGAGGCCGCACGTAGCCATCTATACACAGCAGGAGGCCGCACGTAGCCATCTATACACAGCGGGAGGCCGCACGTAGCCATATATACACAGCGGGAGGCGGCACGGCACCATCTATACAAAGCGGGAGGCGGCACGGCGCCATCTATACACAGCGGGAGGCCGCACGTAGCCATCTATACACAGCGGGAGACCGCAAGGCGCCATCTATACACAGTGGGAGGCCGCACGGCGCCATCTATACACAGCGGGAGGCCGCACGGCACCATCTATAAACAGCGGGAGGCCGCACGGCGCCACCTATACACAGCGGTAGGCCGCACGGCGCCATCTATACACAGCAGGAGGCCACACGATGCCATCTATACACAGCAGGGGGCCGCATGGTGCCATCTATAAACAGCGGGAGGCCGCACGAAGCCATCTATACACAGCAGGAGGCCGCACGGCGCCATCTATACACAGTGGGAGGCCTCACGGCGCCATCTATACACAGCGGGAGGCGGCACGGCGCCATCTATACACAGCGGGAGGCCGCACGTAGCCATCTATACACAGTGGAAAGCCGCAAGGCGCCATCTATACACAGCGGGAGGCCATACGGCGCCATCTATACACAGCGGGAGGCCGCACGGCACCATCTATACACAGCGGGAGGCCGCACGGCGCCACCTATACACTGCGGTAGGCCGCACGGCGCCAACTATACACAGCGGGAGGACGCACGGCGCCATCTATACACAGTGGGAGGCCACACGATGCCATCTATACACAGCAGGGGGCTGCATGGTGCCATCTATACACAGCGGGAGGCCGCACGGCGCCATCTATACACATCGGGAGGCCGCACGGTGCCATCTATACACAGCAGGAGGTCGCATGATGCCATCTATATACAGCAGGGGGCCGCACGATGCCATCTATACACAGCAGGGGGCCGCACGATGCCATCTATACATAGCGGGAGGCCGCACGGCGCCCCCCCCAGAGAGAGCAGGAGGCCGCACGGCGCCATCTATACTCAGCAGGAGGCCGCACGTAGTCACGCATGCAGTCACGCACACACACAAACATATACAGACATATACATACACGCATAAACACATTTGAAACACAAAAATACATATAAACAGACATCACACAATGATATCTGCCTGCACACACACACACACACCCTCACACTCAGTCACACACACAGACAGAAAAACACAGACACACACAGACACACACACACACATTCACCATCCCCCTGCTCGGCTCCAGTCCTCCTGCTCTTTTCCGGTGCAGCACTGCAGGCCGGGTGCGCACTGCGTGACGTCACAGCTAGGAGACACGGTCGTGCACAGGGCCGTGTCTCCTAGCAGTGACGCTGCCGGGCCAGCACAGGGAAGTTAACTGCTGCAGTGCTGGCCCGGCCGAAGAAGAAGCAGCGGCCGTGCGCCGCTGCTGGGGGAGCGGTCCGGGGGCCCCCCCAGCCACTGTCTGCCGGTATGTGCCGCGGCGTTGCACATATAATGAGGGCAATCTGGCCATACACACCCCGGAGCCCCGGTATCCCGGAGGCTTGGGGCCCCGGGCGGTAGCCCAGATTGCCCTCATTATAATCCACCTATGTGCGCATGCAGGTTATAGAATGCTGAAAAGAAGTCATCCCTGTATGCCACATATCAGATGCCTTGCTGAAAAATCATCTTTTATCATTTTATATAAATGACCTCTTCCAGACTATGGGGAGGATGTTGCCTGGAAGATATATCTGCCTCCAGAGCTTATTTTAAATAAAGGGGGAATTACCAGTGTGATGTGTAATGGCCGCTCTCTGCTCTCCTGATCTCACTGCTGAGCTGTGTTTGATCATACCTGACACATCCCCAGGTTTCTGTCAGTGCTTCAGCTTCCAGCTCACAGGCAGACAGGGTTGCAATATTGTTACAGTACAGCAGAGCTCAGAAGAGAAGCAAAAAATCTGTTTACTTCATTTCTCCTGTTCTGTGTTAGTTACAAGCTGGTCCAGACTGGCCCACAGGAGAGCAGGAGGATCCTCTGGTGGGCCCCCAAGCAGGGATGGGATTTCCATGCCACTTATATGGGAAGTAGTTGGCACAATACATATTTCACTATGTACAGACAAGGGCAACATCTCAACATTCATGTAACAAACTACCCTGTTTATTATTACATAGAAATATAAGCAAATTTGTGAGTGAGGGTACTGTGATATTTGCATGTAGCTGAAAAGTGGGCCACCAAACTCAATGTTTCTGGCACTGGTTACATATCACACACTGGTAACTCCCCTTTTTATTTTAAATAAGCTCTGGAGGCAGAGCTCTCTTCCAGGCAACATCCCCTCCATAGCCTGGAAGAGGTAATTTATATAAAGTGAGATAGGATAATTTAACAACAACAAGACATCTGATATGAGGCGTACAGGTATGACTTTTTTCAGCAGTCTATAACCTGTATGCCCATATTAATAGTTTAGATGCATGTGCACACAGTCAGTGAAACTCTGGAACTACACACAGCTTCACTGCGCATGCGCTGGGAGCCGAGCCTGGCCAATACACACTGCGCAAGCGAGAGATTTAAGCACCAAAAATAGTGACGTCGGCGCAAACCCAGTGAAAAAAATTCAAATGGCGTGGGAAGCGACAAGCCTGACTGTACGCCATGAAGCACACCCCTATGACTAAACGAGCAGTTAAGAAATAACCATACAAAATGCATTTTACAAAGGATAAAAGCGCTGATTTTAATGAAAAAAGCATGTTAGTGATGCACATTGAATCACTAACAATGCAAACGGGCCAGTTTACATAGGATAAATTACATGACAGGTTTCCTTTAAAACAAAGTTAATCCAAGGAAAGCCCCTGTGCTCTAGACCTAGGACATTTATACCAGGGACCTCTCGCAAATTCTTCTCTATATTCACATATAATATTGTATAAATTAATATTAAGGTTTTACGACGCTTTGTTCTTGGCAGAATTCCTCTGTGCCCCATAGTAGCCAAAAAGCTCAAAGTTTCAGTTAAGTTTGTCCACTAAGTTATTTAATAACCTTCATATTGGCTTCATCTAAGGTTCACTGTTTATTGGCCTACAGTATTTTTTATTTGAGAGATTCACATTACATTGGCACGATTCTCTTATTGATACAGTAAAAGAGAGTTGTCTGTCAGCAGCTATATCATGCAGATCTTGTGTCGAAATGTACCATGTAAGCCAAAATTCCCTCACACGAAAAGACCTCATGTCCTCTAGTGATTTCATCAAAGTCGCAGCAGAGGTAGGCAGATATTCTGCAAATATTCTGCCCAAATGTTAGTAGTGCTAGACGCTCTCACAAAAAATCCAAATAGTCTTAACCCAAAATGCTGCTTCTCCTATTGTCCATATGTTTCGCCATCCTTTCCTTGGAAGGATCATCACCTTCAGAACCATGAGTTGTTTATTATCTTTTTACTAGGCTCCTTTACTGAAAAGCTGTGTTGATCAGACAAGTAATCCACAATTTCATTTCAGTCAAAACCCAGCCAAATAATCCAAGTCAGGTTTACATATTTTTTTTACCTTACACTTTAGAATTTTCCAGTTGCTTTACTTTTTTCCACCTATTGATCTCAATGATAAAAAAAATAATAATTCATGATAAATCTTATCAAAATTTAATTCTGTAGGAGCTGATGAACATTGAAATAAACATTTGGTATGTCAAAAAGGATTACCTTTCTGTTGTACCAGATCCCTGCTACATTTTTAGAGGTGGTCCATTACAGATCTAGTGGGCTTGCTTAAATTCTCAGATCATCATTGACATCCAAGGCTCAAAAAATCATCTTACTAACCAGACATTCTCGGAATTATTTTCCAAATTTGTAGCAAGCACCAACATTTTGATCTCATCATTAAAGAGAACCTGTCACCATGAAAATGCAGTGCAATCTTCAGATATTTATGTTATAGAGAAGGAGGAGCTGAGTAGATTTATATATAATTTTGTGAGAAAAAATTCAGCATAACCTGTATTTTATGCTAGAATTTTCGGTCGAGTGGGTGGTCCCATCAGTCATTGACAGCTACTTATGTGTGCACTTGTATGCAAAGATGCTGCCAGTCACTGCTAGGACTGCCCACTGGACCAAAAATCTCTGAAACAGCAAAGCTTTAAATAATTAATCACAGGTTCTACTCTCACAAAACTATATATTAATCAACTCAGCTCCCCCTGCTCTATAACATGGTTTCCTTTAAATTATTGTTTTGTTTTTTTATTTAAAAGGTTGAACAGTAGTGTTGAGCGAGCATGCTCAACACTGCTCGTTACTTGCCCGAGCATCTCACTACTCAGGATGTTCGGCGAGCACCGAGCATTTCCGAGTTACTCGGGCAGGAGCTCAGGTCTCGGCCCTGCACGTTTGGCGCTCTTTACAAAGCCAATGAACATGCAGGGATTGCCAGCCAGTCACTGTAATGCCACAGCCATGTTGTTTGTGGGCATTACAGTGATTGGCTGGCAATCCCTGCATGTTCATTGGCTCTGTAAAGAGCGCCAAACGTGCAGGGCGGAGACCCGAGCTCCTGCCCGAGTAACACGGAAATGCTCGGTGCTCACCTCGAGTATAAAAAAAAAACATTTTCAGTGTTTCGCTGACTGTTCAGACACCATTAAATCTGTTTAAAAGAGTCAGGTGTAGGCCAGAGAACTAGAACTAGACTTTCCTCTTCCACAGTTCAAATCTACTTTTTATTACCCTTTTGCCATTGATAGTGCGAGTGAAAGCTATTTTACTTAATTTACCATGGGCAAGGCGCGTGGCAAGGGACGTTCTGGTGATGGTGCGTACAGAGGATGGGGCCGTGGCCAAGGTGAAAATGTGCCACAACCAACAGCCACATCTTCTCGCTCCCACTTCTTGACCAAATTACTAGGGAAGCACACAACACCACTATTGCGAACTGATCAGTGTGAACAGGTTATTAATTGGATAGCAGATAATACTTCCAGTTACCTGGGCACCACCACCTCCGGTCTGTCTTCCACATGGTCCTCCTCACCCTGATGCTCTTTCCTCCCACCATGCCGAGTGTATTCAGACAGCAACTGATCCCACAGTTGGACACTCTGAAGAGCTGTTCACTGGTCCATTTCTATATTTGTGCCCCTCGCCTGCTCCGCTTAAAGTGGTGGAAGAGGAGATCCCATGTAGCGATGGCCAAATATTTGAACAGCCACGGCCACAGGAAGGCGATGCTGGCAATTTGTCACAAGAGGTGGATGATGACGAGACACAATTGCCACAAAGTGAGGAGGAGGACCGTGGTGAGCAAGTGGAAGAGAAGGAGGTGGTGGATGATCTAGTAACTGACCCAACATGGCAAGAAGACACGCAGAGCGAGGCAAGCAGCACACAGGGGGAGGGAGACAGAGTACCCCAACAGGCAGGAAGAAGCTGTGTGGTGGCCGCAGACAGAAGGCGGGCAACCGTTCCCCGTAACACCAACACGAGGGATGTTGCCAGTACAACCGGTAGGTCTTCCAGAGTCTGAAATTTTTTTAAAGACTCTGCTAATAACCCCAGAGAGGCCATTTGTACCACCTGCCAGGCCAGCATCAGCAGGGGTGACAAAACTACCAGCTTGACCACCACCAGCATGATCAGGCACATGGCAGCAAAGCACCCGACTTTGTGGGGCGAACCCCAGGGTCCACGACCAGTCTCAGCGGTTGTCACCACTGCTTCTTCCACTGTTGTGCATGTAAGAAAACCCCCTGTTGTGCGTGCAAGGCTATCCCTTGTCCATACTGCATGCAAAGATGCCCCCTCCTCTCAGTCTTCACTTGGTATGGCAGTTTCTCAAGAAACAGCATCAGCGTTAACATCCACGTCCCACCACAGCGTTCAATTGTCCATATCCCAGAGTTTTGAACGAAAGTGCAAATTCGCATCCAATGGCCCACAGGCCACAATCCTAAATTCACACATTTCACCACTGCTTGCGTTGGAAATGCTGCCTTTTAGGCTAGTGGAGATGAAATCCTTCCGCAACCTTATGGTGGTGGCCGTCCCTCGGTACTCGGTCCCCAGCCGACACTATTTTGCCCGGTGCGCCATCCCCGCACTACGCAACCACGTCTCCCAAAACATCTGCCGTGCCCTCAACAACGCAGTTACTGGGAGAGTCCACCTGACAACGGACACGTGGACAAGTGCTTGTGGCCAGGGACGGTACATCTCCCTGACGGCACACTGGGTAAACATAGTGGAAGCCGGGACCCAGTCGGACCTTGGGACGGAACATATCCTCCCCACACTGAGGATTGCGGGCCCTATGTCTTTCAGAGTTGCCCCCACAGTGTACAGGTCCTGTGCATCCTCCTCCTCCTCCTCATGTTCAGCCTCCATCTCAGATATCACCACATCAGTTACAAGCTGGAAGCACTGCAGTACTGCCTCAGTCAAGCGGCAACAGGCTGTGCTGAAACTCATAAGCTTAGGTGATAAACCTCACACTGCTTGTGAGTTGTGGACTGCTGTGAAAGAGCAGGCAGATCTGTGGCTGAGACCGCTGAACCTACATCCAGGCATGGTCATGTGTGACAATGGCCATAACCTGGTGGCGGCTCTGAGGCGAGGCGAGATCACACACGTACCATGCCTAGCTCATGTGCTTAACCTCGTGGTTCAGTGGTTTCTTAAATCATACCCCAAGGTGCCAGATCTGCTTGTCAAAGTACGCCGCCTGTCAGCTCATTTTCGGAAGTCGGTTAAAGCTTTCGCCGCCCTTGCTGTGTTGCAGCAGCGTTTGCAGCTTCCGGCACACCGACTGGTGTGTGATGTCCCCACACGTTGGAACTCTACCCTCCACATGTTGCAAAGGATTTGTGAGCAGAAGAGAGCAGTTGTGGAGTACCAGCTGCAACAAGGCCGTCGATATTCAGGTCAGACTCCACACATAAGACCTCAGGAGTGGACCTGGATGTCTGACATATGTACCATCCTGACAAACTTTGTGGAGTCCACTAAGATGGTGAGTGGCGATGACACCATCATTAGCGTCAGCATCCCTCTTGTCTGTCTTTTGCAACGCTCTCTGCAGAGAATTAAAGAGGAGGCATTGCAGCCAGAGTATGATGAGATGGATCAAGATGCCATAGCGGGTGATAACACACAGCCCAGCCTCATCTCATCCCAATGTGCATTGGGGGACAATGAGGGAGAGGAGGAGGAGGAGGAAGAACAGGAGCTGGTATCATGCACTGTAGACGGTAGTACCTGTACAACTGTCATACCGTCGGTTCAGCGTGGGTGGCCTGAGGACAGGGGGGAGGAGGAGGAGGAGGAGGAGAACATGGTCAGTCATCATTTTGGTGAGGACACGGAAGTCTTGCCCGTTACCAGTCTGGCACGCATGGCTGACTTTACTTTACACTGCCTTAACCGTGACCCTCGAGTTGTCAAAATGTTGGGTGACAGTCATTACTGGTTGGTGACACTTTTAGACCCCCGCTACAAGGAGAACTTTCACTCTCTTATTCCTGAGGTGGAGAGGTCTACAAAAATGGGGCAGTACCAGAAGGCCCTTGCTGCAGAACTGTTAAAAAAATTCCCATCTGAACACGCTAGCGGCAGAGGTCACAGTTAGTTGACCAACCAAAGCGTACATGCAAGAGAGACGCAACTCCAATCCAGCAGAGGCAGGGGAACACTGTCAACGTTCTGGGACAGTTTTCTGAGACCCGTCCAGCTTACAGGCCCTGAGGCGCGGGGTACTCTCACAAGGAGTGGAAAGTTTCAAAAGATGGTGAGGGAGTACCTTGCCGGCCGTACCAGCATCCTCCGTGATTCCTCTGTGCCTTTTAATTATTGGGTATCCAAGCTGGACACTTGGAATTAACTCGCTCTGTGTACGCCTTGGAGGTCCTGGCCTGCACTGCCGCTATCGTGTTATCGGATCGTGTTTTTAGTGCCGCTGGGGGAATTATAACTGATAAGCGCACTCGCCTGTCAGCTGACAATGTTGACAAGCTGACCCTTATCAAAATGAAGAACGGCTGGATTGGGCCAGACTTCTCATCACCACCAAATGATAGCAGAGTAACATAAAGTCAAATCCACTGCATTGTTTAGGGAGGTGTATTCCCATGCACCGCTTCACACCCACACATGGGTACACTCTTCCTCATTTCGGCTGTATTTTGCTCTTCTCCTTATCCTCAGCCTCCACCACCACTATACCACCAGGGTGATCGTGGTCCATGTTGCCAGCATTGCAAGTTCCTCCATCCTAATTTTTGGCAGCTTTTGCTTGGAAGGCATAGGCAAAGACTATGGGAGACCCACTCCCCAATAATGGAAATAATGTTTTTAATATGCTGTACTGCATGGCTCTTGTACGGGGCATTAAAATCGTCTTGTTAAGCTACTGTGACCTCCACGTTTCTTCCACGGGGCAATGTTATTGTCTTTTTATTCCACTGTGACCTCCACGTCTCTTCCAAGGGGCATTAAAACCGTCTTGTTAAGCTACTGCGACCTCCTCCACTCTTCCAAGGGGCATTGATATTGTCTTTTTATTTCACTGTGACCACCATGTCTCTTCCAATGGGCATTTAAACCATCTTGTTAAGCTACTGTGACCTCCACGTCTCTTCCAAGGGACATTTAAACTGTCTTGTTAAGCTACTGTGACCTCCAAGTCTCTTCCAAGGAGCATTAAAACCGTCTTGTTAAGCTACTGTCACCTCCACGTCTCTTCCAAGGGGCATTGATATTGTTGTTTTATTCCACTGTGACCTCGACGTCTCTTCCAAGGGGCATTTAAACCGTCTTTTTAAGCTACTGTGACCTCCATGTCTCTTCCAAGGTGCCTTAAAACCATCTTGCTAAGCTACTGCGACCTCCACGTCTCTTCCAAGGGGCATAGATATTGTCTTTTTATTCCACTGTGACCTCTACGTCTCTTCCAAGGGGCATTTAAACCATCTTCTTAAGCTACTGTGACCTCCACGTCTCTTCCAAGGGGCATTTAAACTGTCTTGTTAAGCTACTGTGACCTCCACGTCTTTTCCAAGGGGCATTAAAACTGTCTTGTTAAGCTACTGTGACCTCCACGTCTCTTCCAAGGGGCATTGATATTGTCTTTTTATTCCACTGTGACCTCCACCACTCTTCCAAGGGGCATTTAAACCATCTTGTTAAGCTACTGTGACCTCCACGTCTCTTCCAAGGGGCATTTAAACCATTTTGTTAAGCTCCTGTGACCTCCACGTCTCTTCCAAGGGGCATTAAAATCGTCTTGTTAAGCTACTGTGACCTCCATGTCTCTTCCAAGGGGCATTAAAACCATCTTGTTAAACCACTCTGAACTCCACAGCTCTTCCAAGGGGCATTGAAATGTTGTTTTTAATTAACTCTAACCTCCACGACTATTCCAACGGGCATTGCATTTCCTCCTAATTTTAGTCAGCTTTTGCTTTTCAATGCATAGGCTAACACTAAGGGAGATCCACTCCCCAATAATGGGTAGAAGTAGAAGCTTTTTAGTACGCTGTAATCCATGTCTGTTTCAAGGGGCATTGCAGTTCCTCATAATTTTTGGAAAGCCTTCCATTCACTGCTTAGGCCAACAGTGTACAGGAGACCCAGTTGCTATAAATGGAAAAAACGGTTTAGTTAAGGCCCTCTGACCTCCATGTCACTTCCAAATGGCATTGGAGTGCCTCAAAATTTTTGGTAGGCATTGCACTCACTGTATGCCCTATAACTGTGTAGCTGAACCGCTCCTTTTGGTACAGAGTATAGTAGAGTTAATACATCGCACTCTCGTATAGATGCATAAGTAGAAATACTTAAACCAGACCAGTGGTAGAAGGCGACAATACAAAGAATATAGCGAACAGTGAAGACGTTTCGGCCCACTCGGCTGTCAGGTAATGCTGGATAGCGGTGCTGCCAGCACCTTGCTCTGTGGATCAGCGACACAGCTCTGTGACACAGCTTATCCACAGAGTAAGGTGCTGGCAGCACCGCTATCCAGCATTACCTGACAGCCTATAACCGGATGTTTTACCAGTCCCTACACGCTTACCTGGACTAAGAGTCTAGCTTCTAAGGAACCCTACCTACCTGAATACACAGCTATCATTTCTATACATATACTAACCAGTAGAAATAGCGACTGAATTGAATAAGGCTGAGTGGGACGAAACGTCTTCACTGTTCACTATATTCTTTGTATTGTCGCCTTCTACCACTGGTCTGGTTTAAGTATTTCTACTTATGCTGTTTTAATAAACCACACTTTGCATCTATACGAGAGTGCGATGTATTAACTCTACTATACTCAACTTGGGCTTACTGGCCCATTACATCTGCACCTCAACCTGTGACAGAGTGCACGCCAATCTTACCCCCTTTTGGTACAGAAACATATCCTACAAGACATGTGTGGTTGACTGACCTGATATTGATGTGAATAGTCCCTGTTCCTCCTGTTCTTTTTCCTTTGCCACCACCTCATCCATCATTTATCACCTGAAGCTTTATTTTAACGGGAGTCATAGAACTGGGATAGTAGCAGGAAAACATCCAGCAATCCTCGGAGGAGGTAGGATATGCTCCAAAACGCTGACTACCTCAGGCCTAGCCGCTACTACATACATGCGCTTGAATTCCAAGGAACAGAAAGCAAAGGAGATGGATGGCCTCATGATTAGAGATGAGCGTTGTTCTACTCGAACTGTTCGCCAATCTCAAATTCGAGCTGTTTTGGGCGGTGTTCGAGCCGTTCGGCGAACACGAACAATTTGAGAAAAATTCGGCTGTTCGAGGTTATGTTCGATAACTGTTCGTGCACCAAAATCATAACTGGATTTTTTCTCAGTAATGATGAAAATTAATGTTAATACGCAGTTTGAGTGTACAGCGGGGTGGGGGGAGGGGCAGGGGATGGATCTCTGCAGGAACAATGAAGATCTCCATTTTTTTTTCTCTTTCCCGCATTTACAGTGGGGAGGTGCAATCTGTCAGCCTATCAGCAGCGCACACACGGAGCGAAGTGCTTTTTTTCACACAAGCAAGGGCATGTGTCATTGGCAGTGTATGTCACATGTCCTTGCCCTATAAGACCAAGCAATTTTCCCCGTCGCCACCATTTTCTCACTGCTGCAGCTGCGTGTTAGACGGCACCGCTGTTGCTGTGTGCGCTATACCTTGTTAATTTCAAGCCAATTTTCGCACAAATATACAGATAGCTTGGGAGTAGGGAATAGTTGTGATTGCAGTCCTTTTAAGGACTAGGTTACAGCATTTCCTACGACTTTTATCAGGGAGGTCTGTGCTCTTAAATAGATCGGTTGTGGGAGTAAAGACTAATTGTAATTGCAGTCCTTTTCAGGACTAGGTTACATGAGTTCCTATCAGTTTTTGCCAGGCAGGTCTGTGCCAGTGCTGTGCAAGTTTTTTTCACAGCATTTGGCTGAATCTAGCAAAGCTAATCCTTTTTGGCCTATTGCAGAGTGTGTTAGTCAGTGGAGTAGCCTATCTGTGTTGCAAGATATACCACCTGTGTATAGAATACCAATTTTTTTACTGCACCTAGTGAAGTAAAATATTTTGGGCATAGCATCATTCTATTAGTCCATCTATACTGACCTCCATCAGGTTGCAAATTAAAACTAATTTTTATCTGCATCTACAGTACCTCTGAAAAAATATTTGGGCTTCTAGCAGTGTGTGGGACTTGTTCTATTAGTCCATCTATACTGACCTCCATCAGGTTGCAAACTGAATATATTTTTTTCTGCATCTACCTCTGAAAAAATATTGGGCTTCTAGCTGTGTGTGGGTCTTGTTCTATTAATCCATCTATACTGACCTCCATCAGGTTGCAAACTGAATATAATTTTTTTCTGCATCTAGCTCTGAAAAAATATTTGGCCTTCTAGTAGTGTGTCGGACTTTCTCTATTAGTCCATCTATACTGACCTCCATCAGGTAGCAAATTAAAACTAATTTTTATCTGCATCTACAGTACCTCTGAAAAAATATTTGGGCTTCTAGCTGTGTGTGGGACTTGTTGTATTAGTCCATCTATACTGACCTCCATCAGGTTGCAAACTGAATATATTTTTTTCTGCATCTACCACTGAAAAAATATTTGGCCTTCTAGTAGTGTGTCGGACTTTCTCTATTAGTCCATCTATACTGACCTCCATCAGGTTGCAAATTAAAAATAATTTTTATCTGCATCTACAGTACCTCTGAAAAAATATTTGGGCTTCTAGCTGTGTGT
This sequence comes from Phyllobates terribilis, assembly GCF_046119375.1. Taxonomy (NCBI): domain Eukaryota; kingdom Metazoa; phylum Chordata; class Amphibia; order Anura; family Dendrobatidae; genus Phyllobates; species Phyllobates terribilis. The sequence continues at coordinate 415,999,914 of NW_027362765.1, forward strand.
GGGACTTGTTGTATTAGTCCATCTATACTGACCTCCATCAGGTTGCAAACTGAATATATTTTTTTCTGCATCTACCTCTGAAAAAATATTTGGCCTTCTAGTAGTGTGTCGGACTTTCTCTATTAGTCCATCTATACTGACCTCCATCAGGTTGCAAATTAAAAATAATTTTTATCTGCATCTACAGTACCTCTGAAAAAATATTTGGGCTTCTAGCTGTGTGCGGGACTTGTTGTATTAGTCCATCTATACTGACCTCCATCAGGTTGCAAACTGAATATATTTTTTTCTGCATCTACCTCTGAAAAAATATTTGGCCTTCTAGTAGTGTGTCGGACTTTCTCTATTAGTCCATCTATACTGACCTCCATCAGGTTGCAAATTAAAACTAATTTTTATCTGCATCTACAGTACCTCTGAAAAAATATTTGGGCTTCTAGCAGTGTGTGGGACTTGTTCTATTAGTCCATCTATACTGACCTCCATCAGGTTGCAAACTGAATATATTTTTTTCTGCATCTACCTCTGAAAAAATATTTGGCCTTCTAGTAGTGTGTCGGACTTTCTCTATTAGTCCATCTATACTGACCTCCATCAGGTTGCAAACTGAATATGATTTTTTTCTGCATCTAGCTCTGAAAAAATATTTGGCCTTCTAGTAGTGTGTCGGACTTTCTCTATTAGTCCATCTATACTGACCTCCATCAGGTTGCAAATTAAAACTAATTTTTATCTGCATGTGCAGTACCTCTGAAAAAATATTTGGGCTTCTAGCAGTGTGTGGGACTTGTTCTATTAGTCCATCTATACTGACCTCCATCAGGTTGCAAACTGAATATATTTTTTTCTGCATCTACCTCTGAAAAAATATTGGGCTTCTAGCTGTGTGTGGGTCTTGTTCTATTAATCCATCTATACTGACCTCCATCAGGTTGCAAACTGAATATATTTTTTTCTGCATCTACCTCTGAAAAAATATTTGGCCTTCTAGTAGTGTGTCGGACTTTCTCTATTAGTCCATCTATACTGACCTCCATCAGGTTGCAAATTCAAAATATTTTTTTTCTGCATCTAATTCAGCCAATAGTTTTGGCCTAATACCACAGTTTGGCCACTCAGCTCTGCTCGGTTACCATCCATTGTTTTTTTGTGCAAACAACTCCAGAGTTGTGAATTAGTTAACCACCAAAATGAGTGGAAAAATGCCTGCTGCTGGTGGAAAGGGGAATAGGTGTTATGTTCTGCTACCAAAGCTAAGGAAAGAGAGGAGATCTGTCCCTACTATAAGACTCAGCTGAATCCCTACGATGTAACAGGGAACCTGATCCTGCGATCAGACCTGCTAAAGTCCTAATCTAGTCTGTACGGAGACCTATAGATGTGGGGAGGGAATCCCTACAAGTACTAAGGACTGGGAGGAATATGGGACACCTCCTAACAGAAATAGCAGCAGACAGACGAACAAACAAAATAGATAGAACCTAGAGGTCCGTAGACCAAGCAAACTAACAGAGTTAGATACAGAGCACAGGCTAGCTAGAAAGTAGATATACAATGAAGTCCAGCAAAGCCAGAAGGGCGGAGCAGGATTAAATAGGCCAACAAGGTCATGTGACCAGCAAAGGAAAAAAAACCTAACAGCAAGGTTCTAACAGTACCCCCCCTTCTAAGAGGATCCTCCGGATCCCCTAGGACCAGGCTTATCAGGAAATCTCCTGTGAAACGCTCTGATAAGTCTGGACGCGGAAACATCATCTGACCTCACCCAAGAGTTATCCTCGGGTCCGAAACCTTTCCAGGCCACAAGATACTGCAAACTACCTCTATACCGTCTAGAGTCAAGGATGCGAGAAATTTCATATTCCCCGTCCTCCACCACCGGAGGAACAGAGGCAGAGGCGTCACCATCCGACACAACAGCTTTTTTTAACAGAGAGACATGAAAGACCGGATTAATTCTCCAGGAGGTAGGAACCTCCAACCTAACAGCAGATTGGTTGACAACCTGAAGCACCTTAAAGGGCCCTACAAACTTGGGACCCAATTTCTTAGAAGGAATCCTCAACCGCAGATTCCTAGAGGACAACCAAACCATGTCACCAACAGCGAACAAAACCTCCTGTCGTTTCCTATCAAAGTAGTCTTTAGATTTTCTGTTGGCCTCCTGAAGATTACCACGCACATCCGTCCAAACTCTTTCCAAATCACCGGAAAAATTCTCCTCCTCAGGCACGGCAGATCCCAACTTGGAGAACGACCCAAACGACGGATGTCTCCCAGAACAACATAAAAAAGGCGAACAACCAGCAGAAGAAGATGTATGATTGTTCAGAGCAAATTCGGCAAGTGGCAGAAACTCAGACCACCCCTCTTGATTGTCTGCCACAAAACAACGCAAGAACTGCTCAACATCCTGGTTTTTCCTTTCTGTCTGGCCATTAGATTCAGGATGATATCCGGACGAAAACGACAAATGAATTCCCAACCTGTCACAAAAGGCACGCCAAAAACGAGCCACGAACTGAGGACCCCTATCAGAAACAATGTCAGTAGGAACGCCATGAAGTCTGACAATTTCCTTGACAAAGGCCTTAGCGAGAGTTTTAGCGCAGGGCAGTTTGACGAAGGGAACCAAGTGACACATCTTGCTAAAACGGTCCACGACCACCCAGATGACAGTAAAACCCTCAGAGGGGGGAAGGTCAGTTATAAAGTCCATAGCCAAATGTGTCCAAGGAGCACTGGGGACCTCCAAAGGACAAAGCAACCCCGCAGCAGGAGTATGTGAGGACTTAGATCTAGCACATATAGTACATTGGCGCACCCACTTAATGACTTCCTTCTGCCATCCAGGCCACCAAAAACTGCGACCCACCAGTCTCTTGGTCTCAGAGATTCCGGGATGACCTGCCAACCGAGATTCGTGACACTCAACAAACAAATCTCTCCTAAAGGTCCCAGGCACAAACAACCTCCCATGAGGAGTGTTAGATGGGGCATTCTCCTGAGCTTTAAGAATCTCATCTTCCAAAACGGAGTCTAAAGCAGCTATCACAACACCTTCTTGTAAAATGTTTTCCTCTTTCTCAGCACCGACTATGGGAGAAAAACTGCGAGACAAGGCATCCGCCTTAACATTCTTAGTACCAGGGATGTAAGTAACGGAGAAATTAAACCGCGAGAAAAACAGTGCCCACCTAGCCTGACGGGCATTCAGGCGCTTGGCAGCGTCAAGATATATCAGATTTTTATGATCCGTAAGAACCTGAACGGGAAATTCCGCACCTTCCAAGAAGTGGCGCCAGTGTTCAAATGCGAGTTTAATAGCCAATAATTCCCGATTACCAATATCGTAATTCAATTCAGTCTCCGAAAATTTTTTTGAAAAAAATGCACAGGGATGTAATCCATCCCCGTTATCCTGAGACAATACTGCGCCAACCCCCACAGAGGAAGCATCAACCTCAACCAAAAACGGCCTAGTAACATCAGGCTGCATAAGGATGGGAGCAGAGGTGAACCTCTCCTTGAGATACACAAAAGCTTCAATGGCCTCAGAAGACCACTGAACCGCATCAGCACCTTTCCTGGTGAGATCAGTCAGAGGTTTGACAATACTAGAAAAATTTTTTATGAATTTTCTATAGTAATTGGCGAAACCCAAAAACCTCTGTATTGATTTCAAACCAATAGGCCTAGGCCATTCCTGCACAGCCTGAACCTTAACCGGATCCATCTCAAAACCTTTGCTGGAGATAATGTAGCCCAAAAAACTAATTCTCTGTACAGCGAACTCACATTTCTCCAGCTTAGCAAAAAGCGAATTGTCCATTAATAACTGTAATACCTCACGCACGCTCCGCCAATGAGACTCCAGATCTGGCGAATAAATCAAAATGTCATCCAAATACACAACCACATTTTTACCGATCAAAGGTCTAAGGATGTCATTAATCAGATTCTGAAAAAATGCAGGAGCATTAGTAAGACCAAAAGGCATAACCAGATTCTCAAAATGACCCACAGGAGTGTTAAAAGCAGTCTTCCATTCATCACCCTCCTTCATGCGCAACAGATTGTATGCCCCCTTAAGGTCAATTTTAGAGAACCACTTGGCCCCCAATAACTGGTTAAACAGATCAGGAATCAATGGCAGTGGGTAAGGATTGCGTACCGTAATTTTGTTAATCTCACGAAAATCCAGACAAGGACGTAAACCGCCGTCCTTTTTTTTTTACAAAAAAAAATCCAACCGCCACAGGAGACTTAGAGGGCCTAATGTGACCGGCGGCCAAACTTGTCTGTATGTATTCCTCCAAAGCCTTCCTCTCAGGAATAGTAAGGTTAAATAAACGACTTTTAGGAAGAGTCGCTCCAGGGACAAATTCAATAGAACAATCATAGTCTCTATGGGGAGGCAAAACCTGCGATTCTTTCTCAGAAAAAACTCTCCAAAAATCCTGAATAGGAACAGGCAATTCTCCCCTATCCAAAGCTGCAATACGCCCGTTACAACACTTGTCATAACATTTATGGCTCCAGGATTTAATTTCACTGGTAGACCAATCCAGTACAGGATTGTGAAATTTTAACCAGGGCAAACCCAATATTACTGGAGAAGGCAAGTTATTCAACACTACCAAATCCAATTTCTCATGGTGAACACCATTAATAGTGAGAGGAAATTCACTGACCTTGAGAGTAATATTCTTCAAAGGGGAGCCATCCACAGAAACCACAGCAATGGGGGATGATAAAGGTTCAGGTTTTAAATTGAGTTTTTCCACGAATCCCCCATCAATAACATTCAGTGTAGACCCGCAATCAACAAACACCCGAAATTCCATTAATTTTTCCTGAGCAATCGTGGAAGCAGCTAAAAATATACCCTTGGAATTTAAACAGGCAATACGGGCGTGACTGACCATTTTTTTTTCTTTCTTCATACGAAGCTCACAGCCTTTAATCAAATGACCAGATTTTCCACAATAGAAACACAAGCCTTCTGAAAAACGACGGTGTTTTTCTTGAGAGCGAGGTGCCACCGATCCAATCTCCATCGGTTCACCACTGTTAGTACACACATTATCATAACCAGAAACTGACATAGCAGAGGATTTGCTCTCATTAACCCTAGCACGCAGTCTTCTGTCCACCCGTATAGCTAATTGCATAGCCTGTTGCAAATCCTCAGGTGTAGGATAAGCAATTAGCAGGTCTTTAACCTTTTCACTGAGCCCAGCAAGAAATAGACTTTTCAGAGCAGAATCGTTCCACCCTGTTTGAGTGGACCAACGACGAAAATGTGTACAATATTTTTCCATATTACCTGATCCTTGTTTTAAACGTCTCAACTCAGTCTCAGCTGATGCCACACGGTCAGGATCATCATATAATAGTCCTAAAGCAGAAAAAAAACTATCCACTGATCTGAAGCATGTATCACTAGGTTGCAAAGAAAAGGCCCACTCCTGAGGCTCTTTGCGCAAAAGTGACATTATGAACCCTACGCGCTGGGATTCATCCCCAGAGGACTTGGGTCTCAAACGAAAATACAATAAGCAAGCATTTTTAAATGAAAAAAATTCTCGATGTTCACCAAAAAATAAATCCGGCAAACATACCTTAGGCTCCAAGAAATATGCTCCAGGACAGTTACTCACGTGCTGACGGAGCTCGGCCACTTCCAGAGAGAGTCCCTGCAGGTGTTTAGCCAAATCCTGAACCGACACCATGATGGAACAAAAAAAAAATCTTTCCTTAGAGAATTTACAGGCTGGACTTACTGTTATGTTCTGCTACCAAAGCTAAGGAAAGAGAGGAGATCTGTCCCTACTATAAGACTCAGCTGAATCCCTACGATGTAACAGGGAACCTGATCCTGCGATCAGACCTGCTAAAGTCCTAATCTAGTCTGTACGGAGACCTATAGATGTGGGGAGGGAATCCCTACAAGTACTAAGGACTGGGAGGAATATGGGACACCTCCTAACAGAAATAGCAGCAGACAGACGAACAAACAAAATAGATAGAACCTAGAGGTCCGTAGACCAAGCAAACTAACAGAGTTAGATACAGAGCACAGGCTAGCTAGAAAGTAGATATACAATGAAGTCCAGCAAAGCCAGAAGGGCGGAGCAGGATTAAATAGGCCAACAAGGTCATGTGACCAGCAAAGGAAAAAAAACCTAACAGCAAGGTTCTAACAATAGGCGTGTTGGGAAGGGGAAAAAAGGTTGTGTGCGTGGGGTAGGTGTTAAAGCAACAGTAACATCTGCAGAAGAAAGACCATCTTCCAGCCAAACTAAAATGTCTACTTCTTTTAGCGGACAATGTGATAAGATCCCTTTCTTGCGGCCACGCCAATCGCTACAAATTCCAGATGAGGCACAAAAACAGCAGGTGCTTCAACGGATATCAAGTGCTCCTTTAAGTGGGCTCTCCTCCACATCAACTTCAACATCACAAATACTCCAGTCCTCAAAGGTGTCACCCAAATCGCACTTGCTTCCTCACAGCTCCCAAATCTCCAGCTGCCCGTCTGAGTATGAGGTAGAACAGATGGTTGAGTCTGCAGAGCTGTTTACTCATACTATAGCCTGGGAATCAGAGGTCGACTCCAGCGCTTCTGTGAATCCAGACGAGGAAATGATCTGCACTGATGCCCAGAATCTTTATGAGTCGGATCCAGGACCAGACGCAGAAGGTTCTGACCATAATGTAGACCCTCATTCCCAAACTGTAACTCCTGTTGGTGGAGACAATGAGGAAGACGATGATAAGACTCAAATACCTGATTGGAGCGACAACTTTAGTTTTTTGTCAGGGCAGGAACAGGTTGGCTCTGAGGACGACGGGTGTGATAACGCACAGGGTGATGATGATGAGGTCGGAGATCCCACTTACTGTCAACCCACAGTCAGCCAAGAGATGAGGTCAGCAGAGGAGGTGGAGGAAGATGCTAGTGACGACGAGGTCAGGTTGCGCCTTCCTGGACAGAGACGTAGTACTGGAAGCACGTCAACAACTGCATCCTCAAACACAACTCTGCCTCTCACCACAAGTCGTGGTGGCTCTTCAGGTCGCATGGGTGCTAAGCCTTGCATAGCCTGGGCATTTTTTCAGATCGATAAAGATGACCCAACTCGTGTTATCTGTAACATTTGTCAGCAAAAGCTAAGTAGAGGCCAAAAAATACATAGTTTGAGTACTTCATGCATGAACCGGCACATGGACATGAAGCATAAGTTGCAGTGGGAAGCTCAGTGTGCTACAATGCGGCCTAGCCGGCCGGGCCAACCACCGTCTGCCATATCTTGTGCATCCGCGGCCTCTTCATCCTCTGTGACTGGGGGGACAGCAGTCACACCTGTTTTGGGGCGCAGACCTGCCACCTCTTTACCCTCAACAGCCAGCATGATTGGCAGGTCATCATTTTCTTTGGAGGTGGTAACACCAGCTGGTGTTGAGCGCTGTCCGACATCGATAGCACCACCTTTGGATGAAGGCAACCTAACATGTCCGCCTGCATCTTCCTCACAGACCGGCAGTTTGCCGGGGACACCCTTATCAACCCCGTCTAAGCACAATAGCCAGCCCTCGGTCCCTCAGATGTGGACAAGTAAAAGACCATTTCCTCCTAGCCATGAGAAAGCTAAGAGGTTGAATTTCACCATCTGCAAGCTCTTGGCTACAGAAATGCTGCCTTTCCGCCTGGTGGACACAGAGGATTTTCGAGACCTTATGTCCGTCGCAGTGCCCCAGTACCAGATGCCCAGTCGGCACTACTTCTCAAAGAAAGGTGTGCCTGCGCTCCACCAGCATGTCGCACACAACATCACCGCTTCTTTGAGAAACTCTGTGTGTGACAGGGTGCATTTACCACAGACACTTGGACGAGTAGGCATGGACAGGGGCGTTACATGTCGCTGACTGGGCACTGGGTAACTATGGTGACAGCAGGACAAGGGGCTGCTGTCCAAGTCTTGCCGTCCCCACGAGTTGTGCGTCAATCCTCTTTATGTCAAAGTTCCTCCACTGCTTCTGCCTCCTCAACCTCCTCTCGGTCTTCCACCTGCACCCAAAGCCTGTCTGGTCATGTCACAAGCTTTCTAACTGCGCAGAAGGGATCCTGCACACCTCCTTACTATGCTGGCAGTAGGGCTCAACGTCATCAGGCGGTTTTTACATTGAAATGTCTGGGAAATGTGAGTGACACAGCTGAGGAGTTGTGGTCAGCTCTGGAGAACCAATTTCATGAATGGTTGTCTCCACTGGACCTGAAACCAGGGAAGGCCGTGTGCGACAATGCTGCAAACCTGGGTGCGGCCCTTCGCCGGGGCAATGTCACACACGTGCCTTGTATGGCTCACGTGTTGAACCTGGTTGTCCAGCAATTTTTAGCCCACTATCCCAGACTAGATGGCCTTCTGCAGAGGGCACGGTCGCTGTGTGCTCACTTCCGCCGTTCGCATCCCGCAGCTCAGCGACTTACATCTCTACAGAAGTCGTTGGGCCTGCCACTTCACCGGCTAAAATGCGATGTGCCTACCCGGTGGAATTCAACTCTGCACATGTTGCAGCGACTGTGGCAGCACCGACAAGCCCTGGTGCAATACGTTCTGACGTATAGCCTGGGCCAACGAGATTCAGAGGTGGGGCAAATCACGCTGGAGGAGTAGTCTCAGATCAGGGACCTATGCACCCTTCTGCACAGTTTTGAAATGGCGACGAAGATGTTTAGTGCTGACGATGCCATTATCAGCATGACTATTCCGGTGATTTACATACTGGAGCACATGTTAAACAGAATTCGGAGTCAGGTGGTGGCACAAGAGGAGGTGGAGGAAGTAGAGGAGGAGGAGTTGTATGCGGAAGGGCTAACATCTGCAAGGTCCAGAAGGTCGGCAGCACCAAGGCGGCAGGCATGTGAGGGTGGGGGAGATGGTTTTACCAGGGCGCATGGTAGCAGCCAAACTAGTGAGGAAGGTGCAGGAGCCCAGGAAGAAGTGGAGGACGAACTGATGGAAGACTCATCAGATGAGGGAGACCTTGATCACATTTCTGTTGTGCGAGGTTGGGGGGAGAGGACAGAGGAAGGAAGCATGATTGTTACCTCGCCACCAACACAACAGGGACTTGGTGCTCCTGGATGCGCAACACACATGAGTGCCTTCTTGCTGCACTACCTGCAACATGACCCTCGAATTGTGAGAATTAGAAATAATCCTGACTACTGGGTTGCCACACTGTTAGATCCCCGGTACAAAAGTAAATTTGCAGAAATTATTCCTGCCATAGAAAGGGATGCACGCATGCAGGAGTATCAGCAGAGACTGTTGCAGAATCTTACATGTGCTTTTCCACAAAATACCAGTGGTGCACGTAGTGAATCTCACAGTTCCAACTTGCCAACCGTGGGACCGTCAAGTGTTCAGCACTCAAACCGTAACAGAACCACAGTATCTGCTGGTAACATCAATTTTGCGGAATCATTTCACCACTTTTTTAGCCCATCCTTTGCAAGGCCACAGGAGACAAGAAGTCTGACACATAGTCAACGCCTAGAGACGATGGTACAGGAGTATCTCCAAGTAAACATTGAAGCCACAACTGTGTCACTGGACCCTTGCTCTTTTTGGGCTTCCAATCTGGATAAATGGCCGGAGCTAGCCACTTACGCCTTGGAGATCTTGTCATGCCCCGCAGCCAGCGTTCTGTCTGAACGTGTGTTCAGCGCTGCTGGTGGTGTGCTGACAGATAAGCGCACGCGGCTCTCCACTGATAATGTAGACAGACTCACGTTCATAAAGATGAACAAATCATGGATCCGAAACGACTTTTCTACCCCTGTGTCATCCTGGGGAGAGTAAAAGCTTGATGATTGGTTAAAATCACCCTACCAAACGTTTTAAGCTTTCAAATTACTAATCATGTTTATCTGTATCTTGACTGGAAAATAATTTGGGCTTTGTAGCAGTGTGCAGCACTGATCCTATTAGGCCATCTATAATAAGCTCCACCAGATTTAAAATTAAAAATAATTTTTAGCTGCATCTAGCCCGGAAAATAATTTTGGGGCTCCGAGATGCGCAAGACACATAAGTGCCTTCTTGCTGCACTACCTGCAGCATGACCCTCATATTGTCAGAATTCGAAGTAATCATGACTACTGGGTTGCCACACTCTTAGATCCCCCAAACTTTTCGATCAACCTTTTCATTTTAATAAAGACCAAAAAAATGGTCATTTTTGAAATTATAAGCATTAGCAGGTTGTTAGAAACTGAAATCAAACAGTTTTCAACTCAAAACTTTATTCTAGGTGATGTTACATTTTCACATAGGACCCCTTGTTCGAAAGGAGCTTCTGAACTCTCTCGTCCATTGAATTTGTCAGGTTTTGGATGGTTTCTGCTTCAATTGTTTTGCATGAGGACAGAATACCCTCCCAGAGCTGTTGCTTAGATGTGAACTGCCTCCCGCCATCATAGACACTCCTTTTATTGATGCTCCAAAGGTTCTGAATGGGGTAGAGGTCAGGGGAGCATGGGGGTCACACCATAAGTTTGTCCCCTTTTATGCCCATATCAGCCAGAGATGCAGATGTTTTATGTGCAGCATGAGATGGTGCATTATCATGCAGAAAAATGATCTTGCTGTGAAATACACGGTTCTTCTTCTTGAACCATGGCAGGAAGTGCTGTTTGAGAAAATCCACATACATTATGGAGTTCATCTTTAGCGCCTTCAGGGATCCTAAAGGGGCCGACAATCTCTCTCCCCATGATTCCAGCCCAAAACATTACTCCACCTCCTCCTTGTTGGCGCTGTAGCCGTGTTTGCGTGGGGTGTCCATCAACCAGCCATCCTCCACTCCATCCATCTGGACCATCGAGCGCTGCACGGCACTCATCCGTGAACAAAACAGTTTTGAAATCAGTCTTCATGTAATGTTTGGCCCACTGGAGCCGTTTCTGCTTGTGTGAAGTGGATAGAGGAGGTCGACAGGATGGCGTATGCACAGCTGCAAACCTCTGAAGGACCCTGCATCTTGTTGTTCGGGGGACGTTGGAGGCACAAGCAGCTTCAAAAACTTGTCTGCTGCTATGACAAGGCTTTTTTGCCGCTGCTCTTTCAACCTGACGTAATTGCCTGTAGGAAAGAGTCCTCAATTTGCCCTTATCAGCACGCACACGTGTGTACTGTGAATCAGCTACATACTTCTTGATTGCCAAGACACTTCACCCTGATCATCGCACAATGTTGATTGTAGTCATGCCTTGACCTAAACACTCCACAATTTGTTGCTTCTCAGAAGCCGACGCATCCTTTTTCTTTCCCATTTTGGCAGAAAATGTAGGCTGCTTAATAATGTGAGAGAGCCTTCTTAAGTAGTCTTGCCTTTCATTGGACACACCTGCCAAACTAATTAGCACAGGTGTCTGCAATTGCTTACAGTGATATAAAGAGCCCTGACACACATCACCATCAATGAGTTTAACTGACAAACAAACAAATTCTTCCCTTATCACTCCTAAACACTTTTTGCATAATAATTTGGAACGCGGTGTACATGTGCTTTTCCACAAAACACCAGCGGTTCACGTAGTGAATCTTACAGTTCTAACTTGCCAACCGTGGTCTGTATGGAATTGTTCAATAAAGGGCCCAAAATTAAGATAACATAGATGGGAGAGGTCTCTATGAATAGGAATTCCTAAGTATTTGATACCCTGTGAGGGCCAGGCAAAGGGAAAGTTGGACTGGATGGAATCCTATATGGATTTGGGGAGGGAGACATCGAGGGCCTCAGACTTCGCTGCATTGATTTTAAAATTTTACCATGTAACAAAGTGATCTATTTCAGCCATAACAGCATGGATGGATATATGTGATTGAGTGATATATACTAGGACATCATCAGCAAATAGAGAGCACTTGTACTCGGTGCCTCCCACCTCAATCCACCTAATATTGGGGTTATGGCGAATTGATGAGAGCAGGTGCTCCGTCACTAGGATGTATAAGAGAGGGGACAGAGGACATCCCTGCCTTGTCCCATTGGTGATTGTGAAAGGTGATGAAAATGTTCTGACGCACCCCCTGGGCCTTGGGACACCCGGAGCCGGACCCTTTTTGGTGGATGCTGGTGGTTGTAGTCTTCGTGGCGGCGACCCGGTTCCGTGGCTCAGGGCGGTCAAACCAGTGGCGGAACTATTTATGTGGTTTTGATGTTTAAATGTCCGACTACGCCACCCGTGGATTGCGGTCAGAGTGAACCGCCGCTACAGGGCAGACCGCTGAGGCTGGTGTTGTTGGTGCAGCAGAGCGTAGCATAACTCCCCACGGGAGGAGTATAGCCTCAGGGCAGTGTATGCGGAGGATGGGGGTGATGGTGCAGGGCAGCAGCAGTAACGACACGGAGTCAGTGATGCAGTCCAGGGCCTTTACTCACAGTTCTTATTATCCAGACCACGTCTGCAGGTAACGGCTGCCCACGTCGTACTGTGCTCACCAGGTGAGGGGCTCAGACAACTCCCAGATAACTTTGGAGCACTTCATAGGACCCCCTTTGTGTGTCCTTTGTCTGGCCTTTCTTACCAACACTTCTGTCCGGCTGCCTCGGGCCTCCTCTTGGTAAACTTGGCGCCAGTTTCCCTGACCCTATGTGGTGCCTTCCTAGCGGGTGTAGCGAGGGGCTGCGCCACATAAAATGTCAGAGCCTCCGGTTTCTAGCTGAGGGTCGTTTCCTGCCTCCACTAGTTCGGGGACCGGTCTCCCCCTTTGGCCTGACCCCTCCACGCAGGTGGATTCGGGCGTGCGGTGGCGAATCGCCCGTCCGCACCCCTGGGATCCCTTCATTCCTCGTTCCTGGAGCCTTCTCCGCTCCTCTTCCTTCCTTCTCCCTCTTCCAGGCCTGGGCCTCTGTTACTAGGCCCGCCTCCGGAGCAGAGCTCATGCAGAGCCCCTGCTCCCTGCCACTTCTGCTCAGACTTCTCTGCACTGAACTAAGATGGTGCCCACCTTTTATACTCCCTTCTCAATGCACCCAGGAACTGCTTCCTCCCTGCTCCTGCACTACAGGGTTCCCCTTCCTCAGTGTTCCCTCCCCCCACTCCAGCCAGGGACAGGGACTGTCGTGCCCATCTCAGGGGCATATTGGTCGCCCTGCCCCACGGCAATGTGGTGTAATGCATGCAGGTGTCGGGTCCTGATCCACACTCCATCCTTACCTGAGAGTGAGATATCACACCTCTGGGTGAGGTCCAATACGTCTGTAGCAACCGAGCCCTCAGGGTGCTACAGTTCCATTCATCTTCAGCCTAGGTGACGTATTGCGATACAGGGCCGTGATTTTGGCTATAAAAGGGTCCCCTAGACCCCTACCCCAAGCTTTTTAAGAGAATCCTATATGGCGTGCCAGGAGACTCTATGGAATGCTTTCTCAGCATCCAACGAGAGTATCTAATTACAAATTTTTAACTGCATCTAGCCCAGGAAATACTTTGTGCCTAGTAGCAGTGTCTGCTAGTCAGCGGATTATCCCGGCTGTTAAGCAAGCTACACCACCTGTAGTTTAGACACTTAATTTTTTCAAAGGAAATGCTTCGGGACCATGGGATACTCAGTGAAGAGCATCAGGAGGCACCCCAAGGCATAGGGGCTGGGACTGGCAGTAGGATGCCTTGCGGTGGACAGCCGAGCTCGATCCTTATAAAAGCTTTTTAACTGCAGCAGCTTTAGTGGACGCTACTGGAGCTGGAATTACGCGGCTGCTGGCATGAGACTTGCCCTCCAATAGATCCTTGTAAATGGATTTAAAGTGTATTCATTCAAATTAGAGAGACAATTTAAATTAAAAAGCTTAGAGCTGCCTCCACCACAGGGGGGCTCGCTCGACCCACCAGCGGACAGGCACCAGTATTGGGAGAGGGGGGCTGGCCATCAGGGTTCACCGCGGCTCTGGCACAAACCCGGCGACACGGAGGTGGCACGGGCAGGAGCGGACTGGCCGTGTCGGCTTCTCACTTTTTGGATTTTAGAAGGGCATGACATGCCTATATCTGTGTCTCCCCCTCCTTTTACTCCTCCACCTCTTTTATTTTCGCATGACTATATGTACTTGTCACTTTTCCATGTGTTAGTTGTGTCTTCTGAGCAGTTTGTCAGCTTTTGGACACCTTTGAAGGTGTTTTCTATGTGTTTCTATGTGTTTTTGTTTGCCTGCCATTGGTTTTAACGGTGTTCGAAGGTGTTCGACGAACAGTTCGACGAACAGTTCGGCGAACACACGGGTGTTCGACGAACCGAACCGAACTCGAACACTACGGGGGTGGCTCAACACTACTCATGATCATGAATAATTTACTCATTGTGTAGGAGGCCGACCACTGCTGCTGTCTACCTTCTGAACTTAGTATTGAAGCCTGATTGACCCAGGACTAGTGTTGAGCCACCCCCGTAGTGTTCGAGTTCGGTTCGGTTCGTCGAACACCCGTATGTTCTCCGAACTGTTCTTCGAACACCTTCGAACACCGTTAAAACCAATGGCAGGCAAACTAAAACACAGAGAAACACATAGAAAACACCTTCAAAGGTGTCTAAAACCTGACAAACTGCTCAGAAAACACAACCAACACATGGAAAAGTGACAAGTACATATAGTCATGCGAAAAGAAAAGAGGTGGAGGAGTAAAAGGAGGGGGAGACACAGATATAGGCATGTCATGCCCTTCTAAAACCAAAAAAGTGCGAAGCCGATACGGCCAGTCCGTTCCTGCCTGGGCGACCTCCGTGTCGCCGGGTTTGTGCCAGAACTGCGGTGGACCCTGACGGCCAGCCCCCCTCTCCCAATACTGGTGCCTGTCCGCTGGTGGGTTGAGCGAGCCCCCCTGTGGTGGAGGCAGGTCTAAGCTTTTTAATTTAAATTGTCTCTCTAATTTGAATGAATACACTTTAAATCCTTTTACAAGGATCTATTGGAGGGCAAGTCTCATGCCAGCAGCAACGTAATTCCAGCTCCAGTAGCGTCCACTAAAGCTGCTGCAGTTAAAAAGCTTTTATAAGGATCGAGCTCGGCGGTCCACCGCAAGGCGTCCTACCTCCAGTCCCAGCCCCTATGCCTTGGGGTGCCTCCCGATGCTCTTCACTGAGTATCCCGGGGGCCCGAAGCATTTCCTTTGAAAAAATTAAGTGTCCAAACTACAGGTGGTGTAGCTTGCTTAACAGCCGGGATAATCCGCTGACTAGCAGACACTGCTACTAGGCACAAAGTATTTCCTGGACTAGATGCAGTTAAAAAATTGTAATTAGATACTCTCGTTGGATGCTGAGAAAGCATTCCATAGAGTCTCCTGGCACGCCATATATTATTCTCTTAAAAAGCTTGGGGTAGGGGTCTAGGGGACCCTTTTATAGCCAAAATCACGGCCCTGTATCGCAATACATCACCTAGGCTGAAGATAAATGGAACTGTAGCACCCCGAGGGCTCGGTTGCTACAGAGGTATTGCACCTCACCCAGAGGTGTGATATCTCACTCTCAGATAAGGATGGAGTGTGGATCAGGACCCCGACACCTGCATGCATTACACCACATTGCTGCGGGGCAGGGCGACCAATATGCCCCTGAGATGGGCACGACAGTCCCTGTCCCTGGCTGGAGTGGGGGAAGGGAACACCGAGGAAGGGGAACCCTGTAGTGCAGGAGCAGGGAGGAAGCATTTCCTGGGTGCATTGAGAAGGGAGTATAAAAGGTGGGCACCATCTTAGTTCAGTGCAGAGAAGTCTGAGCAGAAGTGACAGGGAGCAGGGGCTCTGCATGAGCTCTGCTCCGGAGGTGGGCCTAGTAACAGAGGCCCAGGCCTGGAAGAGGGAGAAGGAAGGAAGAGCAGCAGAGAAGGCTCCAGGAACGAGGAACGAAGGGATCCCAGGGGTGCGGATGGGCGAGTCGCCACCACACGCCCGAATCCACCTGCGTGGAGGGGTCAGGCCAAAGGGGGAGACCAGTCCCTGAAACTAGTGGAGGCGGGAAACGACCCTCACCTATAAACCGGAGGCTGTGACATTTTATGTGGCGCAGCCCCTCGCTACACCCGCTAGGAAGGCACCACATAGGGTCAGGGAAATTGGCGCCAAGTTTACCAAGAGGAGGCCCGAGGCAGCCGGACAGAAGCGTTGGTATGAAAGGCCAGACAAAGGACACACAAAGTGGGTCCTGTGAAGCGCTCCAAAGTTATCTGGGAGTTGTCTGAGCCCTTCACCTGGTGAGCACAGTACGACGTGGGCAGCCGTTACCTGCAGAAGTGGTCTAGATAATAAGAACTGTGAGTAAAGACCCTGGACTGCATCACTGACTCTGTGTCGTTACTGCTGCTGCCCTGCACCATCACCCCCATCCTCCGCATACACTGCCCTGAGGCTATACTCCTCCCGTGGGCAGTTATACTACGCTCTGCTGCACCCACAACACCAGCCTCAGCGTTCAGCCCTGCAGCGGCGGTTCACTCTGACCGCAATCCACGGGTGGCATAGTCGGACATTTAAACATCAAAACCACATAAATAGTTCCGCCACTGGTTTGACCGCCCTGAGCCATGGAACCGGGTCGCTGCCACGGACTCTACAACCCCCAGCATCCACCAAAAAGGGTCCGGCTCCAGGAGTCCCAAGGCCCAGGGAGCGCGTCAGAACATTTTCATCACCTTTCATAATCACCAATGGGACAAGGCAGGGATGTCCTCTGTCCCCTCTCTTATACATCCTAGTGACGGAGCACCTGCTCTCATCAATTCGCCATAACCCTAATATTAGGTGGATTGAGGTGGGAGGCACCGAGTACAAGTGCTCTGCATTTGCTCATGATGTCCTAGTATATATCACTCAATCACATATATCCATACCTGCTGTTATGGCTGAAATAGATCACTTTGTTACATGGTCAAATTTTATAATCAATGCAGCGAAGTCTGAGGCCCTTGATGTCTCCCTCCCCAAATCCATACAGGATTCCATCCAGTCCAACTTTCCCTTTGCCTGGCCCTCACAGGGTATCAAATACTTAGGAATTTCTATTCATAGAGACCTCTCCCGTCTATGTTATCTTAATTTTGGGCCCTTTATTGAACAACTCCATACAGACCACGGTTGGCAAGTTAAAACAGTAAGATTCACTACGTGAACCACTGGTGTTTTGTGGTAAAGCACATGTACACTGTGTTCCAAATTATTATGCAAAAAGTGTTTAGGAGTGATAAGGGAAGAATTTGTTTGTTTGTCAGTTAGACTCATTGATGGTGATGTGTGTCAGGGCTCTTTATATCACTGTAAGCAATTGCAGACACCTGTGCTAATTAGTTTGGCAGGTGTGTCCAATGAAAGGCAAGACTACTTAAGAAGGCTGTCCCACATTATTAAGCAGCCTACATTTTCTGCCAAAATGGGAAAGAAAAAGGATGCGTCGGCTGCTGAGAAGCAACAAATTGTGGAGTGTTTAGGTCAAGGCATGACTACAATCAACATTGCCAAGACACTTCATCCTGATCATCGCACAATCAAGAAGTATGTAGCTGATTCACAGTACACACGTGTGCGTGCTGATAAGGGAAAATTGAGGACTCTTTCCTACAGGCAATTACGTCAGGTTAAAAGAGCAGCGGCAAAAAAGCCTTGTCATAGCAGCAGACAAGTTTTTGAAGCTGCTGGTGCCTCCAACGTCCCCCGAACAACAAGATGCAGAGTCCTTCAGTGGTTTGCAGCTGTGCGTAAGCCATCCTGTCGACCTCCTCTATCCACTGCACACAAGCAGAAACGGCCCCAGTGGGCCAAACAATACATGAAGACTGACTTGAAAACAGTTTTGTTCACCGATGAGTGTCGTGCAATGCTCGATGGTCCAGATGGATGGAGTGGAGGATGGCTGGTTGATGGACACCCCACGCAAACATGGCTATGGTGCCAACAAGGAGGAGGTGGAGTAATGTTTTGGGCTGGAATCATGGGGAGAGAGATTGTCGGCCCCTTTAGGATCCCTGAAGGCGCTAAAGATGAACTCCATAATGTATGTGGATTTTCTCAAACAGCACTTCCTGCCATGGTTCAAGAAGAAGAACCGTGTATTTCACAGCAAGATCATTTTTCTGCATGATAATGCACCATCTCATGCTGCACATAAAACATCTGCATCTCTGGCTGATATGGGCATAAAAGGGGACAAACTTATGGTGTGACCCCCATGCTCCCCTGACCTCAACCGCATTGAGAAACTCTGGAGCATCATCAAAAGGAGTGTCTATGATGGCGGGAGGCAGTTCACATCTAAGCAACAGCTCTGGAAGGGTATTCTGTCCTCATGCAAAAAAATTGAAGCAGAAACCATCCAAAACCTGACAAATTCAATGGACGAGACAGTTCAGAAGCTCCTTTCGAACAAGGGGTCCTATGTGCAAATGTAACGTCACCTAGAATAAAGTTTTGAGTTGAAAACTGTTTGATTTCAGTTTCTAATAACCTGCTAATGCTTATAATTTCAAAAATGACCATTTTTTTGTTCTTTATTAAAATGAAAAGGGTGATCGAAGAGTATGGGGGATCTAAGAGTGTGGCAACCCAGTAGTCAGGATTACTCCGAATTCTGACAATCTGAGGGTCATGTTGCAGGTAGTGCAGCAAGAAGGCACTCATGTGTCTTGCGCATCTAGGAGCCCCAAAATTATTTTACGGGCTAGATGCAGCTAAAAATTATTATTAATTTTAAATCTGGTGGAGCTTAGTATAGATGGCCTAATAGAATAAGTACTGCACACTGCTACAAAGCCCAAATTATTTTCCAGCCATGATACAAATAAACATGATTAGTAATTTTAAAGCTTAAAACGGTTGGTGAGGTGATTTTAACAAATCATGAAGCTATTACTCTCACCAGGATGACACAGGGGTAGAAAAGTCGTTTCGGATCCATGATTTGTTCATCTTTATGAAAGTGAGTCTGTCTAAATTATCAGTGGAGAGCCGCGTGCGCTTATCTGTCAGCACACCACCAGCAGCGCTGAACACACGTTCAGACAGAACGCTGGCTGCGGGGCATGACAAGATCTCCAAGGCGTAAGTGGCTAGCTCCGGCCATTTATCCAGATTGGAAGCCTATAAAGAGAAAGGGTCCAGTGACACAGTCATGTCTTCAATGTTTACTTGGAGATACTCCTGTACCATCGTCTCTAGGCGTTGACTATGTGTCAGATTTCTTGTCTCCTGTGGCCTTGCAAAGGATGGGCAAAAAAAGTGGTGAAATGATTCCGCAAAATTGATGTTACCAGCAGATATTGTGTTTCTGTTACGGTTTGAGTGCTGAACACTCGACGGTCCCACGGTTGGCAAGTTGGAACTGTGAGATTCACTTTGTGCACCACTGGTGTTTTGTGGAAAAGCACATGTAAGATTCTGCAACAGTCTCTGCTGATACTACTGCATACGTGCATCCCTTTCTATGGCAGGAATAATTTCTGCAAATTTACTTTTGTACTGGGGATCTAACAGTGTGGCAACCCAGTAGTCAGGATTATTTCTAATTCTCCCAATTCGAGGGTCATGTTGCAGGTAGTGCAGCAAGAAGGCACTCATGTGTCTTGCGCATCCAGGAGCACCAAGTCCCTGTTGTGTTGGTGGCGAGGTAACAATCATGCTTCCTTCCTCTGTCCTCTCCCCCCAACCTCGCACAACAGAAATGTGATCAAGGTCTCCCTCATCTGATGAGTCTTCCATCAGTTCGTCCTCCTTTTCTTCCTGGGCTCCTGCACCTTCCTCACTAGTTTGGCTGCTACCATGCGCCCTGGTAAAACCATCTCCCCCACCCTCACATGCCTGCCGCCTTGGTGCTGCCGACCGTCTGGACCTTGCAGATGTTAGCCCTTCCGCATACAACTCCTCCTCCTCTACTTCCTCCACCTCCTCTTGTGCCACCACCTGACTCCGAATTCTGTTTAACATGTGCTCCAGCATGTAAATCACCGGAATAGTCATGCTGATAATGGCATCGCCAGCACTAAACATCTTCGTCGCTATTTCAAAACTGTGCAGAAGGGTGCATAGGTCCCTGATCTGAGACCACTCCTCCAGCGTGATTTGCCCCACCTCTGGATCTTGTTGGCCCAGGCTATACGTCAGAACGTATTGCACCAGGGCTTGTCGGTGCTGCCACAGTCGCTGCAACATGTGCAGAGTTGAATTCCACCGGGTAGGCACATAGCATTTTAGCCGGTGAAGTGGCAGGCCCAACGACTTCTGTAGAGATGCAAGTCACTGAGCTGCGGGATGCGAATGGCGGAAGTGAGCACACAGCGACCGTGCCCTCTGCAGAAGGCCATCTAGTTCGGGATAGTGGGCTAAAAATTGCTGGACAACCAGTTCCAACACGTGAGCCATACAATGCACGTGTGTAACATTGCCCCGGCGAAGGGCCGCACCCAGGTTTGCAGCATTGTCGCACATGGCCTTCCCTGGTTTCAGGTCCAGTGGAGACAACCATTCATGAAACTGGTTTTCCAGAGCTGACCACAACTCCTCAACTGTGTGACTCACATTTCCCAGACATTTCAAAGTAAACACCGCCTGATGACATTGAGCCCTCCTGACAGCATAGTACGGAGGTGTGCAGGATCCCTTCTGCGCAGTTAGAAAGCTTGTGGCATGACCAGACAGGCTTTGGGTGCAGGTGGAGGACTGACAGGAGGTTGAGGAGGCAGAAGCAGTGGAGGAACTTTGGGATAAAGAGGATTGATGCACAACTCGTGGGGATGGCAAGACTTGGACAGCAGCCCCTTGTCCTGCTGTCACCATAGTTACCCAGTGCCCAGTAAGCGACATGTAACGCCCCTGTCCATGCCTACTTGTCCAAGTGTCTGTGGTGAAATGCACCCTGTCACACACAGAGCTTCTCAAAGAAGCGGTGATGTTGTGTGCGACATGCTGGTGGAGCGCAGGCACACCTTTCTTTGAGAAGTAGTGCCGACTGGGCATCTGGTACTGGGGCACTGCGATGGACATAAGGTCTCAAAAATCCTCTGTGTCCACCAGGCGGAAAGGAAGCATTTCTGTAGCCAAGAGCTTGCAGATGGTGAAATTCAACCTCTTAGCTTTCTCATGGCTAGGAGGAAATGGTCTTTTACTTGTCCACATCTGAGTGACCGAGGGCTGGCTGTTGTGCTTAGACGGGGTTGATAAGGGTGTCTCCGGCCGGCTAGGCTGCATTGTTGCACAGTGAGCTTCCCACTGCAACTTATGCTTCATGTCCATTTGCTGGTTCATGCATGAAGTACTCAAACTATGTATTGTTTGGCCTCTACTTAGCTTTTGCTGAAAAATGTTACAGATAACACGAGTTGGGTCATCTTTATCGATCTGAAAAAATGCCCAGGCTATGCAAGGCTTAGCACCTATGCGACCTGAAGAGCCACCACGACTTGTGGTGAGAGGCAGAGTTGTGTTTGAGGATGCAGTTGTTGACGTGCTTCTAGTACTACATCTCTGTCCAGGAAGGCGCAACCTGACCTCGTTGTCACTAGCATCCTCCTCCACCTACTCTGCTGACCTCATCTCTTGGCTGACTGTGGGTTGACAGTAAGTGGGATCTCCAACCTCATCATCATCACCCTGTGTGTTATCACACCCATTGTCCTCAGAGCCAACCTGTTCCTGCCCTGACAAAAAACTAAAGTTGTCGCTCCAATCAGGTATTTGAGTCTCATCATCGTCTTCCTCATTGTCTCCACCAACAGGAGTTACAGTTTGGGAACGAAGGTCTACATTATGGTCAGAACCTTCTGCGTCTGGTCCTGGATCTGACTCATAAAGATTCTGGGCATCAGTGCAGATTATTTCCTCGTCTGGATTCACAGAAGCTCTAGAGCCAACCTCTGATTCCCAGGCTATAGCATCAGTAAACAGCGCTGCAGACTCAACCATCTGTTCTACCCCATACTCAGACGGGCAGCTGGAGACTTGGGAGCTGTGAGGAAGTAAGTGCGATTGGGGTGACACCTCTGAGGACTGGAGTATTTGTGATGTTGAAGTTGAGGTGGAGGAGAGCCCACTTAAAGGAGCACTTGATATCCGTTGAAGCACCTGCTGTTTTTGTGCCTCATCTGGAATTTGTAGCGATTGGCGCGGCCGTAAGAAAGGGATCTTATCACATTGTCCGCTAAAACAAGTAGACATTTTAGTTTGGCTGGAAGATGGTCATTCTTCTGCAGATGTTACTGTTGCTTTAACACCTACTCCACGGACACAACCTTTTTTCCCCTTCCCAACACGCCTATTCCCCTTTCCACCAGCAGCAGGCCTTTTTCCACTCATTTTGGTGGTTAACTAATTCACAACCCTGGAGTTGTTTGCACAGAAAAACAATGGATGGGAACCGAGCAGAGCTGAGTGGCCAAACTGTGGTATTAGGCCAAAAGAATTGGCTGGGTTAGATGCAGAAAAAAATTATATTGAATTTGCAACCTGATGGAGGTCAGTATAGATGGACTAATAGACCAAGGCCCACACATTGCTAGAAGCCTAAATATTTTTTCAGAGCTCGATGCAGAAAAAAATTATTTTTAATTTGCAACCTGGAGGAGGTTACTATAGATGGACTAATAGAATAAGTCCCACACACTGCTAGAAGCCTAAATATTTTTTCAGAGCTAGATGCAGAAAAAAATTGTATTGAATTTGCAACCTGATGGAGGTCAGTATAGATGGACTAATAGACCAAGTCCCACACACTGCTAGAAGCCTAAATATTTTTTCAGAGCTAGATGCAGAAAAAAATTATATTGAATTTGCAACCTGATGGAGGTCAGTATAGATGGAGTAATAGACCAAGTACCACACACTGCTAGAAGCCTAAATATTTTTTCAGAGCTAGATGCAGAAAAAAAATATTTTTAGTTTGCAACCTGGTGGAGGTTAGTATAGATGGACTCATAGAACAAGTCCCACACACTGCTAGAAGCCTAAATATTTTTTCAGAGCTAGATGTAGAAAAAAATTATATTGAATTTGCAACCTGATGGAGGTCAGTATAGATGGACTAATAGACCAAGTCCCACACACTGCTAGAAGTCTAAATATTTTTTCAGAGCTAGATGCAGAAAAAAATTATATTGAATTTGCAACCTGATGGAGGTCAGTATAGATGGACTAATAGACCAAGTCCCACACACTGCTAGAAGCCTAAATATTTTTTCAGAGCTAGATGCAGAAAAGAATTATATTGAATTTGCAACCTGATGGAGGTCAGTATAGATGGAGTAATAGACCAAGTACCACACACTGCTAGAAGCCTAAATATTTTTTCAGAGCTCGATGCAGAAAAAAATTATTTTTAGTTTGCAACCTGGTGGAGGTTAGTATAGATGGACTAATAGAACAAGTCCCACACACTGCTAGAAGCCTAAATATTTTTTCAGAGCTAGATGCAGAAAAAAATTATATTGAATTTGCAACCTGATGGAGGTCAGTATAGATGGACTAATAGACCAAGTCCCACACACTGCTAGAAGCCTAAATATATTTTCAGAGCTCGATGCAGAAAAAAATTATATTGAATTTGCAACCTGATGGAGGTCAGTATAGATGGACTAATAGACCAAGTCCCACACACTGCTAGAAGCCTAAATATTTTTTCAGAGCTAGATGCAGAAAAAAATTATATTGAATTTGCAACCTGATGGAGGTCAGTATAGATGGACAAATAGACCAAGTACTACACACTGCTAGAAGCCTAAATATTTTTTCAGAGTTCGATGCAGAAAAAAATTATTTTTAGTTTGCAACCTGGTGGAGGTTAGTATAGATGGACTAATAGAACAAGTCCCACACACTGCTAGAAGCCTAAATATTTTTTCAGAGCTAGATGCAGAAAAAAAATATATTGAATTTGCCACTTGATGGAGGTCAGTATAGATGGACTAATAGACCAAGTCCCACACACTGCTAGAAGCTGAAATATTTTTTCAGAGCTAGATGCAGAAAAAAAATATTTATAATTTGCACCCTGGTGGAGGTTAGTATAGATGGACTAATAGAATGATGCTATGCCCAAAAGGTTTTACTTCACTAGGTGCAGTAAAAAAAATTGAATTCTATACACAGGTGGTGTAGCTTGCAACACAGATAGGCTACTCCACTGACTAACACACTCTGCAATAGGCCAAAAAGGATTTGCTTTGCTAGATTTACCCAAATGCTGTGAAAAAAACTTGCACAGCACTGGCACAGGCCTGCCTGGCAAAAAGTGATAGGAACTGATGTAACCTAGCCCTGAAAAGGACTGCAATTACAATTAGTCTTTACTCCCAACCTATCTATTTAAGAGCACAGAGCTGCCTGATAAAAGTCGTATGAAATGATGTAACATAGTCCTTAAAAGGACTGCAATCACAACTCTTCCCTACTCCCAAGCTATCTGTAGATTTGTGCGAAAATTGGCTTGAAATTAACAAAGTATAGCGCACACAGCAACAGCGGTGCCATCTAGCACGCAGCTGCAGCAGTGAGAAAATGGTGGCGACGGGGAAAATGGCTGGGTCTTATAGGGCAAGGACAAGTGACATACACTGCCAATGACACATGCCCTTGCTTGTGTGAAAAAAAGCAGTTCTCTCCGTGTGTGCTCTGCTGATAGGCTGACAGACTGCACCTCCCCACTGTAAATGCGGGAAAGAGAAAAAAAAATGGAGATCTTCATTATTCCTGCAGAGATCCATCCCCTGACCCTCCCCCCGCCCCGCTGTACACTCAAACTGCGTATTAACATTAATTTTCATCATTACTGAGAAAAAATCCAGTTATGATTTTGGTGCACGAACAGTTATCGAACATAACCTCGAACAGCCGAATTCTTTTCAAATCGTTCGTGTTCGCCGAACGGCTCAAACACCGCCCAAAACTGTTAGAACCTTGCTGTTAGGTTTTTTTTCCTTTGCTGGTCACATGACCTTGTTGGCCTATTTGGTCCTGCTTCGCCCTTCTGGCTTTGCTGGACTTCATTGTATATCTACTTTCTAGCTAGCCTGTGCTCTGTATCTAGCTCTGTTAGTTTGCTTGGTCTACGGACCTCTATGTTCTATCTATTTTGTTTGTTCGTCTGTCTGCTACTATTTCTGTTAGGAGGTGTCCCATATTCCTCCCAGTCCTTAGTACTTGTAGGGATTCCCTCCCCAAATCTATAGGTCTCCGTACAGACTAGATTAGGACTTTAGCAGGTCTGATCGCAGGATCAGGTTCCCTGTTACATCGTAGGGATTCAGCTGAGTCCTATAGTAGGGACAGATCTCCTCTCTTTCCTTAGCTCTGGTAGCAGAACATAACAGTAAGTCCAGCCTGCAAATTCTCTAAGGAAAGATTTTTTTTTTTTTGTTCCATCATGGTGTCGGTTCAGGATTTGGCTAAACACCTGCAGGGACTCTCTCTGGAAGTGGCCGAGCTCCGTCAGCATGTGAGTAACTGTCCTGGAGCATATTTCTTGGAGCCTAAGGTATGTTTGCCGGATTTATTTTTTGGTGAACATCGAGAATTTTTTTCATTTAAAAATGCTTGCTTATTGTATTTTCGTTTGAGACCCAAGTCCTCTGGGGATGAATCCCAGCGCGTAGGGTTCATAATGTCACTTTTGCGCAAAGAGCCTCAGGAGTGGGCCTTTTCTTTGCAACCTAGTGATACATGCTTCAGATCAGTGGATAGTTTTTTTTCTGCTTTAGGACTATTATATGATGATCCTGACTGTGTGGCATCAGCTGAGACTGAGTTGAGACGTTTAAAACAAGGATCAGGTAATGTAGAAAAATATTGTACTCATTTTCGTCGTTGGTCCACTCAAACAGGGTGGAACGATTCTGCTCTGAAAAGTCTATTTCTTGCTGGGCTCAGTGAAAGGGTTAAAGACCTGCTAATTGCTTATCCTACACCTGAGGATTTGCAACAGGCTATGCAATTAGCTATACGGGTGGATAGAAGACTGCGTGCTAGGGTTAATGAGAGCAAATCCTCTGCTATGTCAGTTTCTGGTTATGAGAATGTGTGTACTAACAGTGGTGAACCGATGGAGATTGGATCGGTGGCACCTCGCTCTCAAGAAAAAGACCGTCGTTTCTCGGAAGGCTTGTGTTTCTATTGCGGAAAATCTGGTCATTTGATTAAAGGCTGTGAGCTTCGTATGAAGAAAGAAAAAAAAATGGTCAGTCACGCCCGTATTGCCTGTTTAAATTCCAAGGGTATATTTTTAGCTGCTTCCACGATTGCTCAGGAAAAATTAATGGAATTTCGGGTGTTTGTTGATTGCGGGTCTACACTGAATGTAATTGATGGGGGATTCGTGGAAAAACTCAATTTAAAACCCGAACCTTTATCATCCCCCATTGCTGTGGTTTCTGTGGATGGCTCCCCTTTGAAGAATATTACTCTCAAGGTCAGTGAATTTCCTCTCACTATTAATGGTGTTCACCATGAGAAATTGGATTTGGTAGTGTTGAATAACTTGCCTTCTCCAGTAATATTGGGTTTGCCCTGGTTAAAATTTCACAATCCTGTACTGGATTGGTCTACCAGTGAAATTAAATCCTGGAGCCATAAATGTTATGACAAGTGTTGTAACGGGCGTATTGCAGCTTTGGATAGGGGAGAATTGCCTGTTCCTATTCAGGATTTTTGGAGAGTTTTTTCTGAGAAGGAATCGCAGGTTTTGCCTCCCCATAGAGACTATGATTGTTTTATTGAATTTGTCCCTGGAGCGACTCTTCCTAAAAGTCGTTTATTTAACCTTACTATTCCTGAGAGGAAGGCTTTGGAGGAATACATACAGACAAGTTTGGCCGCCGGTCACATTAGGCCCTCTAAGTCTCCTGTGGCGGTTGGATTTTTTTTTGTAAAAAAAAAGGACGGCGGTTTACGTCCTTGTCTGGATTTTCGTGAGATTAACAAAATTACGGTACGCAATCCTTACCCACTGCCATTGATTCCTGATCTGTTTAACCAGTTATTGGGGGCCAAGTGGTTCTCTAAAATTGACCTTAAGGGGGCATACAATCTGTTGCGCATGAAGGAGGGTGATGAATGGAAGACTGCTTTTAACACTCCTGTGGGTCATTTTGAGAATCTGGTTATGCCTTTTGGTCTTACTAATGCTCCTGCATTTTTTCAGAATCTGATTAATGACATCCTTAGACCTTTGATTGGTAAAAATGTGGTTGTGTATTTGGATGACATTTTGATTTATTCGCCAGATCTGGAGTCTCATTGGCGGAGCGTGCGTGAGGTATTACAGTTATTAATGGACAATTCGCTTTTTGCTAAGCTGGAGAAATGTGAGTTCGCTGTACAGAGAATTAGTTTTTTGGGCTACATTATCTCCAGCAAAGGTTTTGAGATGGATCCGGTTAAGGTTCAGGTTGTGCAGGAATGGCCTAGGCCTATTGGTTTGAAATCGATACAGAGGTTTTTGTTTCGCCAATTACTATAGAAAATTCATAAAAAATTTTTCTAGTATTGTCAAACCTCTGACTGATCTCACCAGGAAAGGTGCTGATGCGGTTCAGTGGTCTTCTGAGGCCATTGAAGCTTTTGTGTATCTCAAGGAGAGGTTCACCTCTGCTCCCATCCTTATGCAGCCTGATGTTACTAGGCCGTTTTTGGTTGAGGTTGATGCTTCCTCTGTGGGGGTTGGCGCAGTATTGTCTCAGGATAACGGGGATGGATTACATCCCTGTGACTTTTTTTCAAAAAAATTTTCGGAGACTGAATTACGGTATTGGTAATCGGGAATTATTGGCTATTAAACTCGCATTTGAACACTGGCGCCACTTCTTGGAAGGTGCGGAATTTCCCGTTCAGGTTCTTACGGATCATAAAAATCTGATAAATCTTGATGCTGCCAAGCGCCTGAATGTCCGTCAGGCTAGGTGGGCACTGTTTTTCTCGCGGTTTAATTTCTCCGTTACTTACATCCCTGGTACTAAGAATGTTAAGGCGGATGCCTTGTCTCGCAGTTTTTCTCCCATAGTCGGTGCTGAGAAAGAGGAAAACATTTTACAAGAAGGTGTTGTGATAGCTGCTTTAGACTCCGTTTTGGAAGATGAGATTCTTAAAGCTCAGGAGAATGCCCCATCTAACACTCCTCATGGGAGGTTGTTTGTGCCTGGGACCTTTAGGAGAGATTTGTTTGTTGAGTGTCACGAATCTCGGTTGGCAGGTCATCCCGGAATCTCTGAGACCAAGAGACTGGTGGGTCGCAGTTTTTGGTGGCCTGGATGGCAGAAGGAAGTCATTAAGTGGGTGCGCCAATGTACTATATGTGCTAGATCTAAGTCCTCACATACTCCTGCTGCGGGGTTGCTTTGTCCTTTGGAGGTCCCCAGTGCTCCTTGGACACATTTGGCTATGGACTTTATAACTGACCTTCCCCCCTCTGAGGGTTTTACTGTCATCTGGGTGGTCGTGGACCGTTTTAGCAAGATGTGTCACTTGGTTCCCTTCGTCAAACTGCCCTGCGCTAAAACTCTCGCTAAGGCCTTTGTCAAGGAAATTGTCAGACTTCATGGCGTTCCTACTGACATTGTTTCTGATAGGGGTCCTCAGTTCGTGGCTCGTTTTTGGCGTGCCTTTTGTGACAGGTTGGGAATTCATTTGTCGTTTTCGTCCGGATATCATCCTGAATCTAATGGCCAGACAGAAAGGAAAAACCAGGATGTTGAGCAGTTCTTGCGTTGTTTTGTGGCAGACAATCAAGAGGGGTGGTCTGAGTTTCTGCCACTTGCCGAATTTGCTCTGAACAATCATACATCTTCTTCTGCTGGTTGTTCGCCTTTTTATTGTTGTTCTGGGAGACATCCGTCGTTTGGGTCGTTCTCCAAGTTGGGATCTGCCGTGCCTGAGGACGAGAATTTTTCCGGTGATTTGGAAAGAGTTTGGACGGATGTGCGTGGTAATCTTCAGGAGGCCAACAGAAAATCTAAAGACTACTTTGATAGGAAACGACAGGAGGTTTTGTTCGCTGTTGGTGACATGGTTTGGTTGTCCTCTAGGAATCTGCGGTTGAGGATTCCTTCTAAGAAATTGGGTCCCAAGTTTGTAGGGCCCTTTAAGGTGCTTCAGGTTGTCAACCAATCTGCTGTTAGGTTGGAGGTTCCTACCTCCTGGAGAATTAATCCGGTCTTTCATGTCTCTCTGTTAAAAAAAGCTGTTGTGTCGGATGGTGACGCCTCTGCCTCTGTTCCTCCGGTGGTGGAGGACGGGGAATATGAAATTTCTCGCATCCTTGACTCTAGACGGTATAGAGGTAGTTTGCAGTATCTTGTGGCCTGGAAAGGTTTCGGACCCGAGGATAACTCTTGGGTGAGGTCAGATGATGTTTCCGCGTCCAGACTTATCAGAGCGTTTCACAGGAGATTTCCTGATAAGCCTGGTCCTAGGGGATCCGGAGGATCCTCTTAGAAGGGGGGGTACTGTTAGAACCTTGCTGTTAGGTTTTTTTTCCTTTGCTGGTCACATGACCTTGTTGGCCTATTTGGTCCTGCTCCGCCCTTCTGGCTTTGCTGGACTTCATTGTATATCTACTTTCTAGCTAGCCTGTGCTCTGTATCTAGCTCTGTTAGTTTGCTTGGTCTACGGACCTCTATGTTCTATCTATTTTGTTTGTTCGTCTGTCTGCTACTATTTCTGTTAGGAGGTGTCCCATATTCCTCCCAGTCCTTAGTACTTGTAGGGATTCCCTCCCCACATCTATAGGTCTCCGTACAGACTAGATTAGGACTTTAGCAGGTCTGATCGCAGGATCAGGTTCCCTGTTACATCGTAGGGATTCAGCTGAGTCCTATAGTAGGGACAGATCTCCTCTCTTTCCTTAGCTCTGGTAGCAGAACATAACAAAAACAGCTCGAATTTGAGATTGGCGAACAGTTCAAGTCGAACACCGCTCATCTCTACCCAGGATCCTCTATGTCTGGAGGACGTGTTGCATCCCAGTGTCCAACTCTGTCCCGGCTTCCACAATATTAACCCAGTGTGAAGGCGTCAGTGAGATGGACCATCCCTGGCCACATTCACTTGTCCATGTGTTTGTGGTTAGGCTGTCCTTCAAATAGGGGCTGCTAGAGACCGAGAATGGTCAGCCGGCCGCCCCCTGGCGGCTGGGGACCGAGTTTTCACACCCGGCCGCGGGGCGGCAGAGGATCGAGTATGGACACCCGGCCACCCCCTGGCGACTGGGGACCAAGTGTTAACACCCGGCCGCCGGGCGGCTGGGGACTGAGTATGGATACCAGGCCAGGCTAAGAAAAGTGTGGGGAAGGTTACCGGGACAAATAGGGACGACTGGGGACCGAGTATGGACACCCGGCCGCCCCCTGGTGGCTGGGGACCGAGTCCGGCCGCCAGGCGGCTGGGGACTGAGTATGGATTCCAGGCCGCTGAAGTAGCCATGACGTGGTGGCCAGATTCGCCTCCACATGCCTAAAAGGCCCAATTTCAAGTGCAAGCAAGCTAGCAGTATGGTATTGCAGCCTGGGGGTGGGTGGGTGGCAGGCTGCATACTTGCGCTTGCATTGCAAGCAATGGGGGAATGGGGTAGGTACAATTGAACACTGCCCTGGGACAAGGACTTGCACGGGGATAGTTGCAAGTCTGCATCTTCTGATGCGGCAAGGATGACTTCTGATGGACACACTTTTAGGCAGTCACCTGGGTGTCAGAGATGCTTCCAGGGGTCTTCCCCATGCTGTTCCCATGTCTTTTCAGCACTGTATGCATGTGTCACACAGCACATGGCCAGATAAGGTTGTAAAATGTTAAAATGACATTTCCCGGTGAATGCATTTGTCACGGTTGAAAGCAATTTTAAAGTGCAAAAACACATAAAAAATGCTACTTGTGAACATAGCCCAAGGTGTGGAGGAGTATTTTTGTTTTTGGTTATTTATTTTACCTTATACACAAGTCTTTTCCCTGGAAAGGATGTTCCTTAACATATTTCACTGGAAAGCACTTTCAGTTTAGCTTTTGAACGTTTTATTGTGAGCCCATAAAACTGGCTTAATACCTCTAACCACGTTGTTGACAGCAGTAACCTGGGGGTCAGAAATGCTTCCTGTCGTGATCCCTATGCTGTCCCTGACTCTCCCCCAGGGCCGTGGGGTACTCGGCAGCCGGGCCTCTGGTTGCCAGGGGATATCACGGTGGCTGGCACGGTCCGTGGCCCAGGGCGGTCACTCAAAAGGGGGATATTTATAGGGGATTTGGAAAGTTCGTGACGCCACCTGTGGTGTCTGGTGAGGATCACCAGTACTGCAACAGTCCTCTGAGGCAGATGTTAGGGCACCTTGTGATGGGACGGCTCCCCACAGGTGGAGCAGGCCTCAGGGCAGTGAAGTGATGGAGAGTGGGTTGCGCTGGGCGTTGTAGTGCAGGGGGAACAATGGCGCCGATGAAAGAATGGATGGAGGCAGTACAGTGCAGTCATCCGAGATTTTACTCACAATTCTTCAGACAGTCCACAGGTGCACTGTACAGGTGCAGGCCTCCCAAGTTGCGCTGCATTCACCGGGCAGGGGTTCAATCCTTCCTCAGGCAAACTGGGAATACCTGGCAAAATCCCAATTTCTCTTGTTCCTATTTTGACCATCTTCACACTGGTCTTTCTCCCTCCTGCTCTGCGCTGCCCACTCTCAGTCCTGCTCGGGTACTCTGAAGTCCCTCCTGTCCGTCGGAGTTGCACATACTTGCTTGACACTCAGGGGACTAGAATGCGGCTGTGATCCCTCTGTCTTCTGACAGATGCGGGGCATACGGGTGCCGTCCTGCACGTGCCGTACCCCCCGGGATCCCCTCGTAGAATGGGGCCTACTCCCTGTCCCCTCCTGGGCCTCCTGACTTGGACCTACTTGTGGAGCAGATCTCCTAAAGAGACTCTGCTCCCGAGCTGTTCTTCTGAACTGCTCCCACTCACTAATCTGCCACCCTAAGATGGCTTCTCTATTTTATACTCCTTCCATAGTGCTCCCTCTAACTACTTCCTCCACCCACACCCACTACTGGTTCCCCCTACCTTTGGGTTCCCCCCCACTAAAGCCAGGGTCAGGGCTCAGCAGCTGCGCTCTGCATGTTGCCCCTCCAGCCGGCCTGGAGCAGTGTAATGTTGGATGCAGGTGTTTTGGGTTCCATGAAGCACTCCCTCCTTACCTGAGAGAAGGGAAACACCAGACCTCTGGGTGAGGTGCAGTACCTCTGTGGCGACTGAACCCTCAGGGGCACCACATTCCCCCCCGGTAAAGCACAGCACGTCCACAGGCTGGAACAAAGCAAAACAGGGATATTTGACATGCAAAATTTTAAGATGCATCCGCATATAAGATTATAACATTTCTTCCCTTTATGGGAGGCGCATCACCTTAAACGTTACTGGTTACATTTTTTCCGAATATTATAAAACTTTCTTAAAGAACATCTTTCTTTTTCAATAAGTGCAACAGGTAGCAGCATGAGGGTCCTGTCCACAAACCCTCAACGTAGGCCCTGGGAGTGGCTGCAGGGCATAGATGATCCTGGTGCAGGACCACGTCTTCTGCCACGTCAAAAGAGTTTTTGTTCTGTGACCATGGTTGTGGATATAAAACCAATAGGGTGCACTTTAAGAAGTGTAGAACTACAAAGTCAATGTCCGGCTGTTCACAGTCCCCAGCCTGTATACCCTGACGGGTAACCATGTAAATGCACACTATTTTAGGAAAACATTATTTTCAACTTTTAAACTCAAAGAAAAACCATTACTTCAACTCTAGCTACTACACCTTTCCAGGTGACTATTTATAGTTAGTTTCAGACCCACCTGCTGGCTCAATAGTGGGAACCCCGCCTGGGGTACTCTTCATTCTTCCCTGACTCAGCCGGGTCATGAGGGACTTCCTGCAGGGGTGTGTACTCGCTGACACGATACACGTGCAGGGCGTACCAGCCACATTCACCATGGTGCCGGGTGAATGTGACACGGTCTCCCGGATACAGGTTCCGGTCGGGATGGCCTTCCTCCAGCTCTGGCTCCACATCCCGCCGGTTTACAAATATGTCCCTTTCGAAGTCGGGACTGCGGATAAAGCCCCACCCAGCCTTCAGATTGAATTTAACTATGAGGCTTTCCTCGAGGGGGCTGGGGTAGGATGACTCCGCCGGATGGACTTGCGCCTTGGCGGCCTTGTCTCGGGCCTCCAGGCGCTCACTGCGCGCCTGCCGCGCACATCGCTCCTTCTTGAGTTGCCAGTGCTCCCGCCTGCAGAACTCTTTCCTCTGCAGGGCGGCGGCCTTCGTCTCATGTAAGAACCCCATCAGGTCACCCCCCTGGTTGTCCCAGCATAACTCTTCTCTGCTGGGGCAGGCAACCGGGGGCACTGGTATTGGCAGGAGCGGGCACGGCTGCTGGTCCTCAAACCGGGCTGACCAATCAAAGACCGGTGCGCCATATATCCACTCAGGTGCCGGAGGTGGCGGTTCCGGGAGGAAACCGATCAGTAGGCTCCGGTCTTCAGCGCCTGGGGTTAGAGGTTCCAGATGGGCACTATATAGGAGGTCCTCCAGTGCAGCCCCCGGAGGTGGAGGTTCCGGGAAGGCACTAGATGGGGGATCCTCTGGTTCTGCACCCGGTGGTGGAGGTTCTGGGCTGCACAGCTGTTCCAGCCAGGGTACGGCAGCATACGGCAATGGCTGGGGGAAGAGGCCCAGGAGCAGGTCGGCGCTGGCAGCGCCTGGGACTGGGGATTCCCTCCTACCTGCTCCTGATCTCCATATGGCCTCCTGGTTCTCCGCGGGCTCTGACGGGGCTGGGGTGCGGCTGCTGGCATCTGGTGTCACTTTCCCACGTGCCGCCAACTTTTCCAGCAGCTCGCTTCTCCACCTTGCGACAGCTGCTTGCTGGGCTTGCTCCACCTGTTGGCCCAGCTTGAGGACCTCGCTCTGGAGGAACTCCACGTCCTCCGGGGACAATTTCTCCACTTCTCCATCTATGGTGAGGGGGGTCACTTGACGCTGCGGCAGGCCAGAGGCGGAGGCTGGACTTTTGCTTCCTTCCATCCTGGCTGCCGGGTGCGGTCTGGCTAGACTGATTAAGGCCACACCTTGTCTCCATTCCTTCTCTCCGCCTCCTCTCTTCTTTCGGGGGCGGTCCCATGGCGATCTGCTGTCGGTCACTCCCTGTGACGGCCTCCCTGCCGTGACGGACACATCTATGCGGACAGTCACTGTTGCAAGGGGCAAGGTATGCTTTTGGCGCCATTCTGGGACCCGGCTCATGATGGAAGGTTCCATTTTGTTGTCTTTTAGCACGCACATAATGGTGCCCGTTCTTCTGGGGAGGGCGCCACATTCAGTAAGATAACACAGTTCTCTAGGCACACTTCACCCGCCGGTACGGGCTGGTCACGCATCCTGTTCGTGACGCCAGAAGATGACTCGCCCCCAGGGCCATGGGGTACTCGGCAGCCGGGCCTCTGGTTGCCAGGGGATATCACGGTGGCTGGCCCGGTCCGTGGCCCAGGGCGGTCACTCAAAAGGTGGATATTTATAGGGGATTTGGAAAGTTTGTGACGCCACCTGTGGTGTCTGGTGAGGATCACCAGCGCTGCAACAGTCCTCTCAGGCAGATGTTAGGGCAGCTTGTGATGGGATGGCTCCCCACAGGTGGAGCAGGCCTCAGAGCAGTGAAGTGATGGAGAGTGGGTTGCGTTGGGCGTTGTAGTACAGGGGGAACAATGGCGCCGATGAAAGAATGGACGGAGGCATTACAGTGCAGTCATCCGAGATTTTACTCACAATTCTTCAGACAGTCCACAGGTGCACTGTACAAGTGCAGGCCTCCCACGTCGCGCTGCGTTCACTGGGCAGGGGTTCAATCCTTCCTCAGGCAACTTGGGAATACCTGGCAGAACCCCACTTTCACGTGTTCCTATTTTGACCGTCTTCACACTGGTCTTTCTCCCTCCTGCTCTGCGCTGCCCACTCTCAGTCCTGTTCGGGTACTCTGAAGTCCCTCCTGTCCGTCGAAGTTACACAGACTTGCTTGACCCTCAGGGGACTAGAATGCAGCTGCAATCCCTCTGTCTTCTGACAGATGCGGGGCGTACGGGTGCCGTCCTGCATGCGCCGTACCCCCCGGGATCCCCTCTTAGAACGGAGCCTACTCCCTGCTCCCCTCCTGGGCCTCCTGACTTGGCCCTACTTGTGGAGCAGATCTTCTAATGAGACTCTGCTCCCGGACTGTTCTTCTGAACTGTCCCGAGCTGTTCTTCTGAACTGCTCCCACTCACTAATCTGCCACCCTAAGATGGCTTCCCTATTTTATACTCCTTCCAAAGTGCTCCCTCTAACTATTTCCTCCACCCACACCCACTACTGGTTCCCCCTACCTTTGGGTTCCCCCCCACTCCAGCCAGCGTCAGGGCTCAGCAGCTGCGCTCTGCATGTTGCCCCTCCAGCCGGCCTGGAGCAGTGTAGTGTTGGATGCAGGTGTTTGGGGTTCCGTGCAGCACTCCCTCCTTACCTGAGAGAAGAGAGACACCACACCTCTGGGTGAGGTGCAGTACCTCTGTGGCGACTGAACCCTCAGGGGTGCCACATCCCCATGTCATTTGAGCACTGTGACTATCGTTTTGGGCACTTTTTAGGCTTTCTACAGACTGCCGGGGGTGCCACCGCAAAAATGCTCGGGTCTGCCATAGACTAACATTGGGCTCGTTGCTCGGGTCGAGCACCCGAGTATTACGGTGAGCTCGGCCAAGCTTCGAGCACTCGAGCATTTTACTGCTCGCTCAACACTATTGAACAGGTCTGCAAGCTTGAAGAATTGATCAAATAGGAACTTTACACCTACAGCACCTTTTCCAAGATCAGACCAAAAATACCACATAGCCCATGACAATACAGACACACTCTATTGAATCATAACTGAAAATGCTTTATTCCCTACCCACCACTCCATTAACCAACAGATAAGACTACTTTTTCTACATTGGGTTGCTACTAATTGAACCCAACTGAACTTACTTTACCCTAGTCTTCTGTTCTGTCTCCTTAACTATCTATTTCCTATCAGTATAGAGTATTCCTACAGGACAAAGCTCTGTTCACATCTGTGCTATTATTTCCTATAATGGAACAGAATTACAAAATGGTGGCTGATGAAGGATACTTACAGTACCTGATAAAGTCTGAATTGTCCAGCTTTTTCACAAAATCTGCAACGGAGACAGCAATGCAGATATGAACACAGCGGTAAATGGGATTTCCGGTTTTAAGATATTGATGAATTATCATTTAGATGGGTCATCAATTTTAAATCAGTGGTGGTCCGATACCTGGCACCCCCCACTGATCACCTATTATCAGCTCTGGCAGCCACATGTAAATGGTAAACGGAGCTGAACAGTACAGCCTTGATCTTTGTCTACTAGCTGCTGATAAGAACTGCAACTCAGCCATTGTTCTCTTCAATAGAAGCTGAGCTGCAGTTCTTTGTTACCTTAGACTGTGTGCCCACGATGTGTTTTTTAAGCATTTCCGCAGCAGCAAAGCGCTTAAAAAACGCATGATAGAAGGCCTGCCATGTTCCCCAATGATAATACGCATGTGCTGTGCACATGCTGCAGAAATTTCCACTGTTGGTTATCATTGCGGAAAAAAACGCAGCACTACCAATTATTTTGCGGAAGCGCTGCGTTTTCG
This sequence comes from Phyllobates terribilis, assembly GCF_046119375.1. Taxonomy (NCBI): domain Eukaryota; kingdom Metazoa; phylum Chordata; class Amphibia; order Anura; family Dendrobatidae; genus Phyllobates; species Phyllobates terribilis. Next base: position 416,036,653 of record NW_027362765.1, read on the forward strand.
CTGCCATTGACTTTCATTGGAACGCATGGATTCCACATCACTGCTTCTGTACATGTGGAATCCATGCGTTTTAATGTGCGGATGTTACCCGGGTGTGGAGGAGAGGAGACTCTCCTCCGGACCCGGGTACCATAGAACCTGTGAAAAAAAAGAATAAAATAAAAAATAAATATGATATTTACCTTCTGATGGCCCCCGGTCTCCTTGTCTTCACTTGCCGGCAACTCGCGGTGGACTGAAGGACCTGCGCTGACATCATAGTCATGTGACGGCAGGTCCTTCAGTGTAGTGCACCGCGAAGCAAGACTCCGGGGGCCATCGGAAGGTAAGTATAGATTTATTTTTTTATTTTTTACCATTCTTTAAAGGTCACAGTATATAAATCCATGTCTTTTGCATGAATTTATATAGTGTGACCAAGTTGACAAGCACTTTCCAAGTGATGCTAAAATCGCATGGAAAGCGCTTGTCAACCCGCATGCGGAAATGCATGTGAAGAACGCTTCACTTCCGCATGACCCTGGCAGGAAAAACGCATGTACAATCCGCATGTACAATCCACATGTACAATCCACATGTACAATCCACATGCGTTTTTTCTGCCAGGGAGATGCAGAAACGCTTAGGAAAAAATCCTGAGCATTTCTGCATCGTGGGCACATAGCCTTATACTATCCCCCTTTTTCTCTAAAATCCCAAAGCATTTCAGACTAAAAACATAGATGTCTATAATGAAAGAGCAGGGCTCTAATTCATGCTGCCTGTGGTTCGCATGAATCATGTGACAGGTTGCCTTTTATTTTGGATTACATGCTTCTACTGACCACTATCTATCTCATCACAATACTCATAGTCCCTGGTTCATTAAGACTGGCATTTTGTAGTTCAGTCTTTATAATCGGTTCACACACCCCTTAATGAATTAGGCACATTTTATTAGTGGCGTACACCTTTATGGGCCTCAAAAGAAACTAAATTGACGGGCAGGCGTTGCATTGCCCGTCCAGCCCCAACTACTCCTCAGCCCCTCCTATTTCAGACCTGCCAGGAGCTGTCGAGAAAATGTCAAAAGTTGCAATTTTTTTCTGCAACTTTGTGTTACACAAAAATTCTTCAACACTTGAAGTCGTTTTAATGTAAAATTCTGGCATAAACAGCATTATGAATCAGGGACTTTATCTTTTTTTTGTGTATATTCGCAGATTACACTGAAAAACTTTAGCCATTTCATTGATTACCTCTGGTAACAAAAGAATCCAGTATACTGATGAGATGATGACATAGAATCATAGAATGTTAGTGTTGCCAAAATGGAGTACCAGGGAATGGCGCTATCCTTGCCATCGAGTGATATCAAGGTGCAGGAGCTTCAGGTAGCTTGTAAGTAACATTTTTATTCATACTGATCTAAAACAAATGAAAACTATATAAACAAAGCATTTCGGCTGTTTGCAGCTTTCTTCAGGTGTATGGAGAAAATTAAACTGACCCTTCTTATATAGCCGTTTCCCAAAATGAGAGAGGGAGGGGATACAAAATAGGAAGAGAAGGAGTCTTTCCCAAATTTATCCATTCTTCAATCGGAAGTTGTGTCTCTGTTTGCACAACCGCATCGGGGAAGCAAGTTCTTACAGATACTCACCCTTTCATTTGATCAAATCTTACTACGCTTAGATAGCACCACATTTTTTCTCCTTTGGGAAATTTATCTCATAGAATGTTAGAGTTGGAAGGGACTTCCAGGGTCATCGTATCCAACCCAACCCCCTGCTTAATGCAGGATTCACTCAGCCATCTCAGACAAATATCTGTCCAGCCTCTGTTTGAAGACTTTCATTGAAGGAGAACGCACCACCTCTTGTGGCCGCCTGTTCCACTCATTGATCACCCTCACTGTCAAAAAGTTTTTTGTAATTTCTAATCCTTATCTTCTCCCTTTCAATTTCATTCATTGCTTCTTATGTTTCCATGTGCAAATGAGAATAGGAATGATCCCTTTGCACTGTGAGATCCCTTCAGATATTTGTAGACAGCTATTAAAGGGGTTTTCTTGCAAACAAAAGTTTATTTTAAAAATTGGTTGTATCTGACCGTGTACGGAACATGGTCTGATCATACTACTGCTCCTGGGCAGGGGAGGAAGCAAGAGAGTATGCAGACATTATGGCAGGGGATCCCAGAAGATTAATTTTGTGAGGTCAAATATTGTTTATAAACAGGCAGTGAAATGTTTTACCTCACAAAATGAATCCTCTGTGATCCCCTGTTGTAATGTCTGTATTGTCTTTTGCTTCCTCCCCTGCCCAGGAGATGTGGTTTGTTTTGTACACGGTCACACACAGCCAACTTTTAAAATTAACTTTTCTTCGTGGGAAAACCTCTTTAAGTGTTCTCTAAGCCTTCTTTTTTGCAAGCTAAACATTCCCAGATCCTTTAACCGTTCCTCATAGGACATAGTTTGCAGTCCGCTCACCATCCTGGTAGCTATTTTCAGAACTTGCTCCCGTTTTTTGATGTCTTTCTTAAAATGGAGTGCCCAGAACTGGACACAGTATTCCAGATGAGATTTGACCAAGGAGGAGTAGAGGGGGATAATTACTGTTATGTTCTGCTACCAGAGCTAAGGAAAGAGAGGAGATCTGTCCCTACGATAGAACTCAGCTGAATCCCTACGATGTAACAGGGAACCTGATCCTGCGATCAGACCTGCTAAAGTCCTAAGCTAGTCTGTACGGAGACCTATAGATGTGGGGAAGGAATCCCTACAAGTACTAAGGACTGGGAGGAAAATGGGACACCTCCTAACAGAAATAGTAGCAGACAGACAAACAAACAAAATATATAGAACAAAGAGGTCCGTAGACCAAGCAAACTAACAGAGTTAGATACAGAGCACAGGCTAGCTAGAAAATAGTTATACAATGAAGTCCAGCAAAGCCAGAAGGGCGGAGCAGGATTAAATAGGCCAACAAGGTCATGTGACCAGCAAAGGAAAAAACCTAAGAGCAAGGTTCTAACCCCCCCTTCTAAGAGGATCCTCCGGATCCCCTAGGACCAGGCTTATCAGGAAATCTCCTGTGAAACGCTCTGATAAGTCTGGACGCGGAAACATCATCTGACCTCACCCAAGAGTTATCCTCGGGTCCGAAACCTTTCCAGGCCACAAGATACTGCAAACTACCTCTATACCGTCTAGAGTTAAGGATGCGAGAAATTTCATATTCCCCATCCTCCACAACCGGAGGAACAGAGGCAGAGGCGTCACCATCCGACACAACAGCTTTTTTTAACAGAGAGACATGAAATATCGGATTAATTCTCCAGAAGGTAGGAGCCTCCAACCTAACAGCAGATTGGTTGACAACCTGAAGCACCTTAAAGGGCCCTACAAACTTGGGAACCAATTTCTTAGAAGGAATCCTCAACCGCAGATTCCTAGAGGACAACCAAACCATGTCACCAACAGCGAACAAAACCTCCTGTCGTTTCCTATCAAAGTAGTCTTTAGATTTTCTGTTGGCCTCCTGAAGATTACCACTAGAGATGAGCGGTGTTCGACTAGAACTGTTCGCCAATCTCAAATTCGAGCTGTTTTGGGCGGTGTTCGAGTTGTTCGACGAACCCGAACGATTTGCAAAAAATTCGGCTGTTCGAGGTTATGTTCGATAACTGTTCGTGCACCAAAAGCGTGTCCTGCATGTCTGGCGCTATTTAGAGCACCAATCATGCAGGGATTGTCTGCCACTCACTGTAATGCCACAGCCATGGTGGTTGTGGCATTACAGTGATTGCCCAAATCGATGGGAACAGTGCCAACAGTGAAACATGAAAAGCCGGCAATTCAGCAGCGGCATACACCTGTACCCGACAATTTAGAACCGAAAGAATAGAGCTTCACACATAGATTAGATAGATATAAACATGTCAGCCACATATATACGAAGTACAGTGAAAGTGCTGCTTACTGTACTTGTCATTTAGCGTAAAGGATTTATCAAAAAAAATAATAGTGTTTTCATGCACCGTCTCTTTAAAAAAGCCGGCAGGCAATTCAGCAGCGGTACCCGACAATTTAGAATAGAAGGAATAGAGAATCACACATAGATTAGATAGATAGAAACATGTCAGTCACATATATATGAAGTACAGTGATAGTGTTGGTTACTGTACTTGTCATTTAGTATTAAAATAAAGGATTTATTATTAAAAAAATTGGCGTGGGGTTCCCCTTAATTTTAGGCTCTAGCGGAGGTTAAGCAGACGGCTGGGGCAGATGTTTGAAGCCTGGGAAGGGGGTAATACCCACGGAGCTTCCCAGGCTACTAATATCAGCCCCCAGCTGAATACATAGCCTTTACTAGCTATTAAAATGGGGGACCCCCCAAAAAAAATGACCTGGGGTCCCCCCTAATTTAATAGCTAGCAAAGGCTAGGCAGACAGCTGGGGGCTGATATTAATAGCCCAGGAAGGGAGCCATGAATATTGGCCCCCTCCCAGGCTAGAAACACCAGCCGTCAGCCGCCCCAGAAATGGCGCATTCATAGGATGCGCCAATTCTGGCACTTAGCCTCGCTCTTCCACGCTGCCCTGGTGCGGTGGCAGGGGGTAATAGGGTTGGGGTTGATGTCAGCTTATAATGCCAGCTGACATCAAGCCCAGGTTAGTAATGGAGAGGCGTCTATAAGACACCCCCATTACTAACCCCATAGTCAAAGTTAAAAAAAACACAAACACCCAGAATAAAGTCCTTTAATTGAAATAAAGACACAATCCTTTATTGTTCTAAATTAAACCATACTTACCGTCACGCCCATTCCAGCTGAAGCCAACGATCTCCTGCAATAAAAGAAAAGTAATAAAGCAACCTCATCCTTACCTTTCCATGGTTCCCACGACAGCTTCAGCTCTGCTACATCGAGATGACAGGCTGGACCGCAGCAGAACGCTGCCATCCAGCCTGTCATCCCGCAGACACTGAGAAGCGCAGGCTTGCTTGCGCTGCTCAGCGTCTCTCTGTGACGACATCCAGATGAGCCGAGTTCATGTCCAATGAACTCGGCTCACCTCATGCACGTCACTGACAGCGTGGGAAAATTCTCACGCTGAAGCGGTGAGTGCAGGAGAATTCTCCCACGCTGTCAGTGACGTGCATAAGGTGAGCTCATGTCCAATGAACTCAGCTCACCTCCTGCACGTCACTGACAGCGTGGGAGAATTCTCCTGCACTCAGCGCTTCAGCGTGAGAATTCTCCCACGCTGAAGCGCTGAGTGCAGGAGAATTTTCCCACGCTGTCAGTGACGTGCATAAGGTGAGCTCATGGCCAATGAACTCAGCTCACCTCCTGCACGTCACTGACAGCGTGGGAGAATTCTCCTGCACTCAGCGCTTCAGTGTGAGAATTCTCCCACGCTGAAGCGCTGAGTGCAGGAGAATTCTCCCACGCTGTCAGTGACGTGCATGAGGTGAGCCGAGTTCATTGGACATTAACTCGGCTCATCTGGATGCCCTCACAGAGAGACACTGTGGAGCGCAAGCAAGCCTGCGCTTCTCAGTGTCTGCGGGATGACAGGCTGGATGGCAGCTTTCTGCTGCGGTCCAGCCTGTCATCTCGATGTAGCAGAGCTGAAGCTGTCGTGGGATCCATGGAAAGGTAAGGATGATGTTGCTTTATTATTTTTCTTTTATTTCAGGAGATCGTTGGCTTCAGCTGGAATGGGCGTGATGGTAAGTATGGTTTAATTTAGAACAATAAAGAATTGTGTGTTTATTTCAATTAAAGGACTTTTTTCTGGGTGTTGTGTTTTTTTTAAATACTTTACTAGAAATTCATGGTGGTCATGTCTAATATTGGCGTGACCCCATGAATTTCGGGCTTAGGGCCAGCTGATAATGCCAAGCTGGCCCTAACCCCTTTATTACCCAGTGAGCCACCGCATCAGGGCCCTGGATGAGTTGGGTACAGCGCCAGAAGATGGCGCTTCTATGAACGCGCCATTTTCCGGGGTGGCTGCGGACTGCAATTTGCAGCGGGGGTGGCCCAGAAAGCTTGGGCCTCCCTGCGCTGCGGATTCCAGCCCCCAGCTGCCTAGTTGTACCTGGCTGGACACAAAAACAGGGCGAAGCCCCACGTCAATTTTCTTTAAATTATTTCATGAAATAATTAAGAAAAAAAGGGCTTCCCTATATTGTTGTGTCCGGCCAGGTACAAATAGGCAGCTGGTGGTTGGGGGCAGCCCGTTCCTGCCTGCTGTACCTGGCTGGACACAAATATAGTGCGAAGCCCCACGTCAATTTTTTTTTAATTATTTCATGAATTTCCTGAAATAATTTAAAAAAATTGAAGTGGGGCTTCGCACTATATTTGTGTCCAGCCAGGTACAGCAGGCAGGAACGGGCTGCCCCCAACCACCAGCTGCCTATTTGTACCTGGCAGGACACAACAATATAGAGAAGGCCTTTTTTTCTTAATTATTTCATGAATTTCATGAAATAATTAAAAAAAATTGAAGTGGGGCTTCGCACTATATTTGTGTCCAGCCAGGTACAGCAGGCAGGAACGGGCTGCCCCCAACCACCAGCTTCCTATTTGTACCTGGCCGACACAACAATATAGGGAAGGCCTTTTTTTCTTAATTATTTCATGAATTTCATGAAATAATTAAAAAAAAAATACGTGGGGCTTCGCCCTATTTTTGTGTCCAGCCAGGTACAACTAGGCAGCTGGGGGCTGGAATCTGCAGCGCAGGGAGGCCCAAGCTTTCTGGGCCCCCCCCCCGCTACAAATTGCAGTCCGCAGCCACCCCGGAAAATGGCGCGTTCATAGAAGAGCCATCTTCTGGCGCTGTACCCAACTCATCCAGGGCCCTGGGACGGTGGCTCACTGGGTAATAAAGGGGTTAGGGCCAGCTTGGTATTATCAGCTGGCCCCAAGCCCAAAATTCATGGGGTCACGCCAGTATTAGACATGACCGCCATGAATTTCTTGTAAAGTATTTAAAAAAAACACAACACCCAGAATAAAGTCCTTTAATTGAAATAAAGACACAATTCTTTATTGTTCTAAATTAAACCATACTTACCATCACACCCATTCCAGCTGAAGCCAACGATCTCCTGCAATAAAAGAAAAATAATAAACCAACCTCATCCTTACCTTTCCATGGTTCCCACGACAGCTTCAGCTCTGCTACATCGAGATGACTGGCTGGACCGCAGCAGAACGCTGCCATCCAGTCTGTCATCCCGCAGACACTGAGAAGCGCAGGCATGCTTGCGCTCCTCACTGTCTCGCTGTGACGGCATCCAGATGAGCCGAGGTCATGTCCAATGAACTCGGCTCACCTCATGCACGTCACTGACAGCGTGGGAAAATTCTCACGCTGAAGTGCTGAGTGCAGGAGAATTCTCCCACGCTGTCAGTGATGTGCATGAGGTGAGCTCATGTCCAATGAACTCAGCTCACCTCCTGCACGTCACTGACAGCGTGGGAAAATTCTCCTGCACTCAGCGCTTCAGCGTGAGAATTTTCCCACGCTGTCAGTGACGTGCATGAGGTGAGCCGAGTTCATTGGACATGAACTCGGCTCATCTGGATGTCGTCACAGAGAGACGCTGAGCAGCGCAAGCAAGCCTGCGCTTCTCAGTGTCTGCGGGATGACAGGCTGGATGGCAGCGTTCTGCTGCGGTCCAGCCTGTCATCTCGATGTAGCAGAGCTGAAGCTGTCGTAGGAACCATGGAAAGGTAAGGATGAGGTTGCTTTATTATTTTTCTTTTATTGCAGGAGATCGTTGGCTTCAGCTGGAATGGGCGTGACGGTAAGTATGGTTTAATTTAGAACAATAAAGGATTGTGTCTTTATTTCAATTAAAGGACTTTATTCTGGGTGTTTGTGTTTTTTTTAACTTTGACTATGGGGTTAGTAATGGGGGTGTCTTATAGACGCCTCTCCATTACTAACCTGGGCTTGATGTCAGCTGGCATTATAAGCTGACATCAACCCCAGCCCTATTACCCCACTGCCACCGCTACAGGGCAGTGGGAAGAGCGAGGCTAAGTGCCAGAATTGGCGCATCCTATGGATGCGCCATTTCTGGGGCGGCTGACGGCTGGTGTTTCTAGCCTGGGAGGGGGCCAATATTCATGGCACCCTTCCTGAGCTATTAATATCAGCCCCCAGCTGTCTGCCTAGCCTTTGCTAGCTATTAAAATAGGGGGGACCCCACGTCATTTTTTTGGGGGGGTCCCCCATTTTAATAGCTAGTAAAGGCTATGTATTCAGCTGGGGGCTGATATTAGTAGCCTGGGAAGCTCCGTGGGTATTACCCCCTTCCGAGGCTTCAAACATCTGCCCCAGCCGTCTGCTTAACCTCCGCTAGAGACTAAAATTATGGGGGATCCCACGCCAATTTTTATTTTAATAATCCTTTATTTTAACACTAAATGACAAGTACAGTAACCAACACTGTCACTGTACTTATTATAAATGTGACTGACATGTTTCTATCTATCTAATCTATGTGTGATGCTCTATCTTTCTGTTCTAAATTGTCGGGTACCGCTGCTGAATTGCCGGCCGGCTTTTTTAAAGAGACAGTGCATGAAAACACTATTATTTTTTTAAATAAATCCTTTACACTAAATGACAAGTACAGTAAGCAACACTGTCACTGTACTTATTATATATGTGACTGACATGTTTCTATCTATCTAATCTATGTGTGAAGCTCTATTCTTTCTGTTCTAAATTGTCGGGTACAGATGCTGAATTGCCGGCCGGCTTTTTTAAAGAGACGGTGCATGAAAACACTAATATTTTTTTTAATAAATCCTTTACACTAAATGACAAGTGCAGTAACCAACACTGTCACTGTACTTCATATATATGTGACTGACATGTTTCTATCTATCTAATCTATGTGTGATGCTCTATTCCTTCTTGTCTAAATTGTCGGGTACCGGTGTATGCCGCTGCTGAATTTGCCGGCCGGCTTTTTTAAAGAGAGGGTCTTCTGAGCAGTTTGTCAGCTTTTGGACACCTTTGCAGGTGTTTTCTATGTGTTTCTATGTGTTTTTGTTTGCCTGCCATTGGTTTTAACGGTGTTCGACGGTGTTCTAAGGTGTTCGACGAACAGTTCAACGAACAGTTCCTCGAACATCCCGGTGTTCGACGAACCGAACCGAACCCGAACACTACGGGGGTGGCTCAACACTAATTACCACGCACATCCGTCCAAACTCTCTCCAAATCACCGGAAAAATTCTCCTCCTCAGGCACGGTAGATCCCAACTTGGAGAACGACCCAAACGACGGATGTCTCCCAGAACAACAAAAAAAAGGCGAACAACCAGCAGAAGAAGATGTATGATTGTTCAAAGCAAATTCAGCAAGTGGCAGAAACTCAGACCACCCCTCTTGATTGTCTGCCACAAAACAACGCAAGAACTGCTCAACATCCTGGTTTTTCCTTTCTGTCTGGCCATTAGATTCAGGATGATATCCGGACGAGAACGACAGATGAACTCCCAACCTGTCACAAAAGGCACGCCAAAAACGAGCCACGAACTGAGGACCCCTATCAGAAACAATGTCAGTAGGAACGCCATGAAGTCTGACAATTTCCTTGACAAAGGCCTTAGCGAGAGTTTTAGCGCAGGGCAGTTTGACGAAGGGAACCAAGTGACACATCTTGCTAAAACGGTCCACGACCACCCAGATGACAGTAAAACCCTCAGAGGGGGGAAGGTCAGTTATAAAGTCCATAGCCAAATGTGTCCAAGGAGCATTAGGAACCTCCAAAGGACAAAGCAACCCCGCAGCAGGAGTATGTGAGGACTTAGATCTAGCACATATAGTACATTGACGCACCCACTTAATGACTTCCTTCTGCCATCCAGGCTACCAAAAACTGCGACCCACCAGTCTCTTGGTCTCAGAGATTCCGGGATGACCTGCCAACCGAGATTCGTGACACTCAATAAACAAATCTCTCCTAAAGGTCCCAGGCACAAACAACCTCCCATGAGGAGTGTTAGATGGGGCATTCTCCTGTGCTTTAAGAATCTCATCTTCCAAAACGGAGTCCAAAGCAGCTATCACAACACCTTCTTGTAAAATGTTCTCCTCTTTCTCAGCACCGACTATGGGAGAAAAACTGCGAGACAAGGCATCCGCCTTAACATTCTTAGTACCAGGGATGTAAGTAACGGAGAAATTAAACCGCGAGAAAAACAGTGCCCACCTAGCCTGACGGGCATTCAGGCGCTTGGCAGCATCAAGATATATCAGATTTTTATGATCCGTAAGAACCTGAACGGGAAATTCCGCACCTTCCAAGAAGTGGCGCCAGTGTTCAAATGCGAGTTTAATAGCCAATAATTCCCGATTACCAATATCGTAATTCAGTTCAGTCTCCGAAAAATTTTTTGAAAAAAAGGCACAGGGATGTAATCCATCCCCGTTATCCTGAGACAATACTGCGCCAACCCCCACCGAAGAAGCATCAACCTCAACCAAAAACGGCTTAGTCACATCAGGCTGCATAAGGATGGGAGCAGAGGTGAACCTCTCCTTGAGATACACAAAAGCTTCAATGGCCTCAGAAGACCACTGAACCGCATCAGCACCTTTCCTGGTGAGATCGGTCAGAGGTTTGACAATACTAGAAAAATTTTTTATGAATTTTCTGTAATAATTGGCGAAACCTAAAAACCTCTGTATCGATTTCAAACCAATAGGCCTAGGCCATTCCTGTACAGCTTGAACTTTAACCGGGTCCATCTCAAAACCTTCGCTGGAGATAATGTAACCCAAAAAACTAATTCTCTGTACAGCGAACTCACATTTCTCCAGCTTAGCAAAAAGCGAATTGTCCATTAACAATTGTAATACCTCACGTACGCTCCGCCAATGAGACTCCAGATCCGGCGAATAAATCAAAATGTCATCCAAATACACAACCACATTTTTGCCGATCAAAGGTCTAAGAATGTCATTAATAAGATTCTGAAAAAATGCAGGAGCATTAGTAAGACCAAAAGGCATAACCAGATTCTCAAAATGACCCACAGGAGTGTTAAAAGCAGTCTTCCATTCGTCACCCTCCTTCATGCGCAACAGATTGTATGCCCCCTTAAGGTCAATTTTAGAGAACCACTTGGCCCCCATTAACTGGTTAAACAGATCAGGAATCAATGGCAGTGGGTAAGGATTGCGTACAGTAATTTTGTTAATTTCACGAAAATCCAGACAAGGACGTAAACCGCCGTCCTTTTTTTTTACAAAAAAAAATCCAACCGCCACAGGAGACTTAGAGGGCCTAATGTGACCGGCGGCCAAACTTGTCTGTATGTATTCATCCAAAGCCTTCCTCTCAGGAATAGTAAGGTTAAATAAACGACTTTTAGGAAGAGTCGCTCCGGGGACAAATTCAATAGAACAATCATAGTCTCTATGGGGAGGCAAAACCTGCGATTCCTTCTCAGAAAAAACTCTCCAAAAATCCTGAATAGGAACAGGCAATTCTCCCCTATCCAAAGCTGCAATACGCCCGTTACAACACTTGTCATAACATTTATGGCTCCAGGATTTAATTTCATTGGTAGACCAATCCAGTACAGGATTGTGAAATTTTAACCAGGGCAATCCCAATATTACTGGAGAAGGCAAGTTATTCAAAACTACCAAATCCAATTTCTCATGGTGAACACCATTAATAGTGAGAGGAAATTCACAGACCTTGAGAGTAATATTCTTCAAAGGGGAACCATCCACAGAAACCACAGCAATGGGGGATGATAAAGGTTCGGGTTTTAAATTGAGTCTTTCCAAGAATCCCCCATTAATTACATTCAGAGTAGATCCACAATCAACAAACACCCGAAATTCCATTAATTTTTCCTGAGCAATCGTGGAAGCAGCTAAAAATACACCCTTGGAATTTAATCAGGCAATACGAGCATGACTGACCATTTTTTTTTCTTTCTTCATACGAAGCTCACAGCCTTTAATCAAATGACCAGATTTTCCGCAATAGAAACACAAGCCTTCAGAAAATCGACGGTCTTTTTCTTGAGAGCGAGGTGCCACCGATCCAATCTCCATCGATTCACCACTGTTAGTACACACATTCTCATAACCAGAAACTGACATAGCAGAGGATTTGCTCTCATTAACTCTTGCACGCAGTCTCCTATCCACCCGTATAGCTAATTGCATAGCCTGTTGCAAATCTTCAGGTGTAGGATAAGCAATTAGCAGGTCTTTAACCCTTTCATTGAGCCCAGCAAGAAATAGACTTTTCAGAGCAGAATCGTTCCACCCTGTTTGAGTAGACCAACGACGGAAATGAGTACAATATTTTTCCACATTACCTGATCCCTGTCTCAAACGTCTTAACTCAGTCTCAGCTGATGCGACACGGTCAGGATCATCATATAATAGTCCCAAAGCAGAAAAAAAACTATCCACTGATCTGAAGCATGTATCACTAGGTTGCAAAGAAAAGGCCCACTCCTGAGGCTCTTTGCGCAAAAGTGACATTATGAACCCTATGCGCTGGGATTCATCCCCAGAGGACTTGGGTCTCAAACGAAAATACAATAAGCAAGCATTTTTAAATGAAAAAAATTCTCGGTGTTCACCAAAAAATAAATCCGGCAAACATACCTTAGGCTCCAAGAAATGTGCTCCAGGACAGTTACTCACGTGCTGACGGAGCTCGGCCACCTCCAGAGAGAGTCCCTGCAGGCGATGAGCCAAATCCTGAACCGACACCATGATGGAACAGAAAAATCTTTCCTTAGAGAATTTGCAGGCTGGACTTACTGTTATGTTCTGCTACCAGAGCTAAGGAAAGAGAGGAGATCTGTCCCTACGATAGAACTCAGCTGAATCCCTACGATGTAACAGGGAACCTGATCCTGCGATCAGACCTGCTAAAGTCCTAAGCTAGTCTGTACGGAGACCTATAGATGTGGGGAAGGAATCCCTACAAGTACTAAGGACTGGGAGGAAAATGGGACACCTCCTAACAGAAATAGTAGCAGACAGACAAACAAACAAAATATATAGAACAAAGAGGTCCGTAGACCAAGCAAACTAACAGAGTTAGATACAGAGCACAGGCTAGCTAGAAAGTAGTTATACAATGAAGTCCAGCAAAGCCAGAAGGGCGGAGCAGGATTAAATAGGCCAACAAGGTCATGTGACCAGCAAAGGAAAAAACCTAAGAGCAAGGTTCTAACAATTACTTCATGTGATCTAGACTCTAAGCTTCTCTTAATACATCCCAGAATTGTATTTGCCTTTTTGCTGCTCCATCATTCTGTTGACTCATTTTCAGTCTGTGATCTATTAGTATACACAAGTCTTTTTCAAACATGCTGATGTCTAATTCTATTTCTTCCATTCTGTAGATGTAAATTTTATTTTTCATACCCAGATGTAGAATCTTGCATTTCTCCATGTCAAATACCATTCTATTAGTTGCTACCCATTGTTCAAGATTACCTAAATCCTTCCGAATCCTTTCTCTATCTTCTCTATTTTTAGGAGTCTCTCCTAGCTTGGACTCGTCTGCAAATTTGATTAGTTTACCTTAAGTTCCCTTATCCAGATAATTTATAAAAATGTTGAACAATACTGGGGCCAAGGCAGAGCCTTATGGTACCCCACGTGAAAGACTTTTCCAATTGGATGTACAACCATTTATTGCCACTCTTTGAGTACGATCACTGAGCCAGTTATGAATCCACCTAACTGTAGCCTTGTCAATCCCATACTTGGTCATTTGTTCAATTAGGATAGTGTGAGATACTTTATCAAATGCTTTTCTGAAGTCAAGATATACTATATCTACCACATTTCCCTGATCCACCCAGTCAGTGATTCCATCATAGCAGGAAATTAGATTACATGCTGTTTAATAGTTTACATTATTACATGCTGGTTAATAGTTTATTCAAAGATTTTTCCTGGTATAGAAGAAAGGCTCACTGGCCTGTAATTTCCTGGCTCCATCTTCTTTCCCTTTTTGAAGATAGGGACAGCATTTTCACTTCTCCAATCTTTTGGGACTTTTCCTCTTCTCCGAGAATTTTCAAAGATTCTGGCTAGTGGTTCTGCAATTTCCTCTGCTATCTCTTTCAGTACCCTAGGATGTAATTCATCCGAACCAGGAGATGTAAATTCATTTAAATTAGCTAAGTGTTACCTCACCATCTCTCTGTTTATAGATAGGGTGGATTATTTTATTCCTTCAATAGCGCAGTGAAGATCAGTTGATTTGTTTTCTTAGAGAACACAGATGCAATATAGGAATTTAAAAGTTTGGCCTTCTCAATACCATTTTTGACCACTTTACCCTTTTGATCCTGTAAAAATCCTATAGCATCTTTGACTTTTCTTTTACTTTTGACTAGTGTAGAGCGAATTTGTTCGGCATTTCAAATTCGGGTTCGTGTTCGTAACATCTGCGTGACAAATCAGGGATGTTCATGGGCGGAGCCGATTTTTTTTCACGAACAAGCCAGAACCCCGAACACGAAGCCGAATTTGAAATGCCGAACAAATTCACAGAACACTACTTTTGACATACCTCCAGAATCCATTTTTATTGCTTTTGTTCTCCCTTCAAGCCTCACTTCCTTACTGGCTTTAGCTATTCTAACACTTGCCCTGCATTCCCTGCAGACAGCATTATATTCTTCTATAGATATGCCCCCCTCTTTCCATTTGATATACATTTCTTTTTTCCTTTTTAACAAGTGTTTAAGTTCTGTGCTCTCCACCCTTATCTCTGTAAATGCTTCCAACTCTTCCTATACATAAGTATAGGCAAAATTGTTTTTTGACAAAATAGATCACGCACAAAAATCAAAGTATTGTGATCCATATGTAGCGCCCCTGCTGTGCATTAGTGTCACAGATCCTAGAGGGGTGCATGGATGGATTCCTCCACAAGAGGCCTTCGCAGCATACACGCACCTCCACCTTCCACCTCAGACCACCAGAGGGAGCCCGGATAGGGATATAAGTAGGGAAGGTGGAGCTAGGCAGTTCAGTCTAGTCCAGACAACACAGCTAAAAGTTCCTGCAGTAGTTAAGCCTGAGAGAGGTCAGCCTGCAGTGGAGCTCAGTCCACAGAGAGCTCAGTTTAGTGAGCCCAAGGCGTGCCGACGCCATAAGAGCGGTGAAGCGCGGCAAGCTGCCGCTACTGTGTATAGCCTAGTGAGGGCCCGAGCGAGGCCGAAGGCTAGAGGAGTGAGTAGCATTGGGGGCAGAGAAGCCGTACAAGCTCACCCCAGAAAACATATACCGGACACCAGGTCCGCGTCTACAGGGCCGTATATCCCCCTGTAGAGACAACCGGAGACCCCTGGAAGACTTCAGGTCCCAGGATCACCGAAGAGCTGATACGTATCAGAGCCAGGAGTTACAGAGGCCCCGCAAGCTGGGAGCGTGTACTCCAAGAGAAGGCCCTACCACAAAGTCAGCCGGTGCAGGACAGCGACAAAGTTAGGCCTAGCTCCAGGCAGGTGAGAAACTTACTACACAAAGGCAAGAAACAGGAGGCCCTATACCTGCTCACTAGGGAGAATCCTGATATGCACCCTTCACCCTACAGTGCTCCGGGATGTGCCTGAACTTCCATCAGTAAAAGGTACTGAAGTGAACTGTGTGTTTGCCTATCCTTCTGCAGACCCGGCTGGGTCTCCTCTGTCCTGCATCCCTTCTCCTACGCTGCCTTGAGGCCTAGCTCCACCTGTGGGGAGCTATACCACCCAAGCTGCCTTAACACCGGCCTCAGTGGGCTGCCGCAGCGCTGGTGATCCTCACCAGACACCACAGGTGGCATCACGAATAGAGATGAGCGTTGTTCTACTCGAACTGTTCGCCAATCTCAAATTCGAGCTGTTTTGGGCGGTGTTCGAGCCGGTCGGCGAACACGAACAATTTGAGAAAAATTCGGCTGTTCGAGGTTATGTTCGATAACTGTTCGTGCACCAAAATCATAACTGGATTTTTTCTCAGTAATGATGAAAATTAATGTTAATACGCAGTTTGAGTGTACAGCGGGGCGGGGGGAGGGGCAGGGGATGGATCTCTGCAGGAACAATGAAGATCTCCATTTTTTTTTCTCTTTCCCGCATTTGCAGTGGGGAGGTGCAATCTGTCAGCCTATCAGCAGCGCACACACGGAGCGAAGTGCTTTTTTTCACACAAGCAAGGGCATGTGTGATTGGCAGTGTATGTCACATGTCCTTGCCCTATAAGACCAAGCCATTTTCCCCGTCGCCACCATTTTCTCACTGCTGCAGCTGCGTGTTAGACGGCACCGCTGTTGCTGTGTGCGCTATACCTTGTTAATTTCAAGCCAATTTTCGCACAAATATACAGATAGCTTGGGAGTAGGGAATAGTTGTGATTGCAGTCCTTTTAAGGACTAGGTTAAAGCATTTCCTACGACTTTTATCAGGCAGGTCTGTGCTCTTAAATAGATAGATTGTGGGAGTAAAGACTAATTGTAATTGGAGTCCTTTTCAGGACTAGGTTACATCAGTTCCTATCAGTTTTTGCCAGGCAGGTCTGTGCCAGTGCTGTTCAAGTTTTTTTCACAGCATTTGGCTGAATCTAGCAAAGCTAATCCTTTTTGGCCTATTGCAGAGTGTGTTAGTCAGTGGAGTAGCCTATCTGTGTTGCAAGATATACCACCTGTGTATAGAATACCAATTTTTTTACTGCACCTAGTGAAGTAAAATCTTTTGGGCATAGCATCATTCTATTAGTCCATCTATACTGACCTCCATCAGGTTGCAAACTGAATATAATTTTTTTCTGCATCTAGCTCTGAAAAAATATTTGGGCTTCTAGCAGTGTGTGGGACTTGGTCTATTAGTCCATCTATACTGACCTCCATCAGGTTGCAAATTAAAAATAATTTTTTTCTTCATTTAGCTCTGAAAAAATATTTGGGCTTCTAGCAGCGTGTGGGACTTGTTCTATTAGTCCATCTATACTGACCTCCAACAGGTTGCAAATTAAAAATAATTTTTTTCTGCATCTAGCTCTGAAAAAATATTTGGGCTTCTAGCAGTGTGTGGGACTTGGTCTATTAGTCCATCTATACTGACCTCCATCAGGTTGCAAATTAAAAATAATTTTTTTCTGCATCTAGCTCTGAAAAAATATTTGGGCTTCTAGCAGTGTGTGGGACTTGGTCTATTAGTCCATCTATACTGACCTCCATCAGGTTGCAAATTAAATAAAAAAATTTTCTGCATCTAGCTCTGAAAAAATTTTTGGGCTTCTAGCGGTGTGTGGGACTAGGTCTATTAGTCCATCTATACTGACCTCCATCAGGTTGCAAATTAAAAATAATTTTTTTCTTCATTTAGCTCTGAAAAAATATTTGGGCTTCTAGCAGTGTGTGGGACTTGTTCTATTAGTCCTTCTATACTGACCTCCAGCAGGGTGCAAATTGAATATAATTTTTTTCTGCATCTAGCTCTGAAAAAATATTTGGGCTTCTAGCGGTGTGTGGGACTTGGTCTATTAGTCCATCTATACTGACCTCCATCAGGTTGCAAATTAAAAATAATTTTTTTCTTCATTTAGCTCTGAAAAAATATTTGGGCTTCTAGCAGTGTGTGGGACTTGTTCTATTAGTCCTTCTATACTGACCTCCAGCAGGGTGCAAATTGAATATAATTTTTTTCTGCATCTAGCTCTGAAAAAATATTTGGGCTTCTAGCGGTGTGTGGGACTTGGTCTATTAGTCCATCTATACTGACCTCCATCAGGTTGCAAATTAAAAATAATTTTTTTCTGCATCTAGCTCTGAAAAAATATTTGGGCTTCTAGCAGTGTGTGGGACTTGGTCTATTAGTCCATCTATACTGACCTCCATCAGGTTGCAAATTGAATAAAAAAATTTTCTGCATCTAGCTCTGAAAAAATATTTGGGCTTCTAGCGGTGTGTGGGACTTGGTCTATTAGTCCATCTATACTGACCTCCATCAGGTTGCAAATTAAAAATAATTTTTTTCTGCATCTAACCCAGCCAATAGTTTTGGCCTAATACCACAGTTTGGCCACTCAGCTCTGCTCGGTTACCATCCATTGTTTTTTTGTGCAAACAACTCCAGAGTTGTGAATTAGTTAACCACCAAAATGAGTGGAAAAAGGCCTGCTGCTGGTGGAAAGGGGAATAGGCGTGTTGGGAAGGGGAAAAAAGGTTGTGTCCGTGGGGTAGGTGCAGAAGAAAGACCATCTTCCAGCCAAACTAAAATGTCTACTTCTTTTAGCGGACAATGTGATAAGATCCCTTTCTTACGGCCACGCCAATCGCTACAAATTCCAGATGAGGCACAAAAACAGCAGGTGCTTCAACGGATATCAAGTGCTCCTTTAAGTGGGCTCTCCTCCACATCAACTTCAACATCACAAATACTCCAGTCCTCAAAGGTGTCACCCAAATCGCACTTGCTTCCTCACAGCTCCCAAATCTCCAGCTGCCCGTCTGAGTATGAGGTAGAACAGATGGTTGAGTCTGCAGAGCTGTTTACTCATACTATAGCCTGGGAATCAGAGGTCGACTCCAGCGCTTCTGTGAATCCAGACGAGGAAATGATCTGCACTGATGCCCAGAATCTTTATGAGTCGGATCCAGGACCAGACGCAGAAGGTTCTGACCATAATGTAGACCCTCATTCCCAAACTGTAACTCCTGTTGGTGGAGACAATGAGGAAGACGATGATAAGACTCAAATACCTGATTGGAGCGACAACTTTAGTTTTTTGTCAGGGCAGGAACAGGTTGGCTCTGAGGACGACGGGTGTGATAACGCACAGGGTGATGATGATGAGGTCGGAGATCCCACTTACTGTCAACCCACAGTCAGCCAAGAGATGAGGTCAGCAGAGGAGGTGGAGGAAGATGCTAGTGACGACGAGGTCAGGTTGCGCCTTCCTGGACAGAGACGTAGTACTGGAAGCACGTCAACAACTGCATCCTCAAACACAACTCTGCCTCTCACCACAAGTCGTGGTGGCTCTTCAGGTCGCATGGGTGCTAAGCCTTGCATAGCCTGGGCATTTTTTCAGATCGATAAAGATGACCCAACTCGTGTTATCTGTAACATTTGTCAGCAAAAGCTAAGTAGAGGCCAAAAAATACATAGTTTGAGTACTTCATGCATGAACCGGCACATGGACATGAAGCATAAGTTGCAGTGGGAAGCTCAGTGTGCTACAATGCGGTCTAGCCGGCCGGGCCAAACACCATCTGCCATATCTTGTGCATCCGCGGCCTCTTCATCCTCTGTGACTGGGGGGACAGCAGTCACACCTGTTTTGGGGCGCAGACCTGCCACCTCTTTACCCGCAACAGCCAGCATGATTGGCAGGTCATCATTTTCTTTGGAGGTGGTAACACCAGCTGGTCTTGAGCGCTGTCCGACATCGATAGCACCACTTTTGGATCAAGGCAACCTAACATGTCCGCCTGCATCTTCCTCACAGACCGGCAGTTTGCCGGGGACACCCTTATCAACCCCGTCTAAGCACAATAGCCAGCCCTCGGTCCCTCAGATGTGGACAAGTAAAAGACCATTTCCTCCTAGCCATGAGAAAGCTAAGAGGTTGAATTTCACCATCTGCAAGCTCTTGGCTACAGAAATGCTGCCTTTCCGCCTGGTGGACACAGAGGATTTTCGAGACCTTATGTCCGTCGCAGTGCCCCAGTACCAGATGCCCAGTCGGCACTACTTCTCAAAGAAAGGTGTGCCTGCGCTCCACCAGCATGTCGCACACAACATCACCGCTTCTTTGAGAAACTCTGTGTGTGACAGGGTGCATTTCACCACAGACACTTGGACGAGTAGGCATGGACAGGGGCGTTACATGTCGCTGACTGTGCACTGGGTAACTATGGTGACAGCAGGACAAGGGGCTGCTGTCCAAGTCTTGCCGTCCCCACGAGTTGTGCGTCAATCCTCTTTATGTCATTTTTCCTCCACTGCTTCTGCCTCCTCAACCTCCTCTCGGTCTTCCACCTGCACCCAAAGCCTGTCTGGGCATGCCACAAGCTTTCTAACTGCGCAGAAGGGATCCTGCACACCTCTTTACTATGCTGGCAGTAGGGCTCAACGTCATCAGGCGGTTTTTACGTTGAAATGTCTGGGAAATGTGAGTCACACAGCTGAGGAGTTGTGGTCAGCTCTGGAGAACCAATTTCATGAATGGTTGTCTCCACTGGACCTGAAACCAGGGAAGGCCGTGTGTGACAATGCTGCAAACCTGGGTGCGGCCCTTCGCCGGGGCAATGTCACACACGTGCCTTGTATGGCTCACGTGTTGAACCTGGTTGTCCAGCAATTTTTAGCCCACTATCCCAGACTAGATGGCCTTCTGCAGAGGGCACGGTCGCTGTGTGCTCACTTCCGCCGTTCGTATCCCGCAGCTCAGCGACTTACATCTCTACAGAAGTCGTTGGGCCTGCCACTTCACCGGCTAAAATGCGATGTGCCTACCCGGTGGAATTCAACTCTGCACATGTTGCAGCGACTGTGGCAGCACCGACAAGCCCTGGTGCAATACGTTCTGACGTATAGCCTGGGCCAACGAGATTCAGAGGTGGGGCAAATCACGCTGGAGGAGTGGTCTCAGATCAGGGACCTATGCACCCTTCTGCACAGTTTTGAAATGGCGACGAAGATGTTTAGTGCTGACGATGCCATTATCAGCATGACTATTCTGGTGATTTACATGCTGGAGCACATGTTAAACAGAATTCGGAGTCAGGTGGTGGCACAAGAGGAGGTGGAGGAAGTAGAGGAGGAGGAGTTGTATGCGGAAGGGCTAACATCTGCAAGGTCCAGACGGTCGGCAGCACCAAGGCGGCAGGCATGTGAGGGTGGGGGAGATGATTTTACCAGGGCGCATGGTAGCAGCCAAACTAGTGAGGAAGGTGCAGGAGCCCAGGAAGAAGTGGAGGACGAACTGATGGAAGACTCATCAGATGAGGGAGACCTTGATCACATTTCTGTTGTGCGAGGTTGGGGGGAGAGGACAGAGGAAGGAAGCATGATTGCTACCTCGCCACCAACACAACAGGGACTTGGTGCTCCTGGATGCGCAACACACATGAGTGCCTTCTTGCTGCACTACCTGCAACATGACCCTCGAATTGTGAGAATTAGAAATAATCCTGACTACTGGGTTGCCACACTGTTAGATCCCCGGTACAAAAGTAAATTTGCAGAAATTATTCCTGCCATAGAAAGGGATGCACGCATGCAGGAGTATCAGCAGAGACTGTTGCAGAATCTTACATGTGCTTTTCCACAAAATACCAGTGGTGCACGTAGTGAATCTCACAGTTCCAACTTGCCAACCGTGGGACCGTCAAGTGTTCAGCACTCAAACCGTAACAGAACCACAGTATCTGCTGGTAACATCAATTTTGCGGAATCATTTTACCACTTTTTTAGCCCATCCTTTGCAAGGCCACAGGAGACAAGAAGTCTGACACATAGTCAACGCCTAGAGACGATGGTACAGGAGTATCTCCAAGTAAACATTGAAGCCACGACTGTGTCACTGGACCCTTGCTCTTTTTGGGCTTCCAATCTGGATAAATGGCCGGAGCTAGCCACTTACGCCTTGGAGATCTTGTCATGCCCCGCAGCCAGCGTTCTGTCTGAACGTGTGTTCAGCGCTGCTGGTGGTGTGCTGACAGATAAGCGCACGCGGCTCTCCACTGATAATGTAGACAGACTCACGTTCATAAAGATGAACAAATCATGGATCCGAAACGACTTTTCTACCCCTGTGTCATCCTGGGGAGAGTAAAAGCTTGATGATTGGTTAAAATCACCCTACCAACCGTTTTAAGCTTTCAAATTACTAATCATGTTTATCTGTATCTTGACTGGAAAATAATTTGGGCTTTGTAGCAGTGTGCAGCACTGATCCTATTAGGCCATCTATAATAAGCTTCACCAGATTTAAAATTAAAAATAATTTTTAGCTGCATCTAGCCCGGAAAATAATTTTGGGGCTCCGAGATGCGCAAGACACATAAGTGCCTTCTTGCTGCACTACCTGCAGCATGACCCTCATATTGTCAGAATTCGAAGTAATCATGACTACTGGGTTGCCACACTCTTAGATCCCCAAAACTTTTCGATCAACCTTTTCATTTTAATAAAGACCAAAAAAATGGTCATTTTTGAAATTATAAGCATTAGCAGGTTGTTAGAAACTGAAATCAAACAGTTTTCAACTCAAAACTTTATTCTAGGTGATGTTACATTTTCACATAGGACCCCTTGTTCGAAAGGAGCTTCTGAACTCTCTCGTCCATTGAATTTGTCAGGTTTTGGATGGTTTCTGCTTCAATTGTTTTGCATGAGGACAGAATACCCTCCCAGAGCTGTTGCTTAGATGTGAACTGCCTCCCGCCATCATAGACACTCCTTTTAATGATGCTCCAAAGGTTCTGAATGGGGTAGAGGTCAGGGGAGCATGGGGGTCACA
Source organism: Phyllobates terribilis (assembly GCF_046119375.1). NCBI lineage: Eukaryota > Metazoa > Chordata > Amphibia > Anura > Dendrobatidae > Phyllobates > Phyllobates terribilis. The sequence goes on from NW_027362765.1 coordinate 416,059,193, forward strand.
CCATAAGTTTGTCCCCTTTTATGCCCATATCAGCCAGAGATGCAGATGTTTTATGTGCAGCATGAGATGGTGCATTATCATGCAGAAAAATGATCTTGCTGTGAAATACACGGTTCTTCTTCTTGAACCATGGCAGGAAGTGCTGTTTGAGAAAATCCACATACATTATGGAGTTCATCTTTAGCGCCTTCAGGGATCCTAAAGGGGCCGACAATCTCTCTCCCCATGATTCCAGCCCAAAACATTACTCCACCTCCTCCTTGTTGGCGCTGTAGCCGTGTTTGCGTGGGGTGTCCATCAACCAGCCATCCTCCACTCCATTCATCTGGACCATCGAGCGCTGCACGGCACTCATCCGTGAACAAAACAGTTTTGAAATCAGTCTTCATGTAATGTTTGGCCCACTGGAGCCGTTTCTGCTTGTGTGAAGTGGATAGAGGAGGTCGACAGGATGGCATATGCACAGCTGCAAACCTCTGAAGGACCCTGCATCTTGTTGTTCGGGGGACGTTGGAGGCACAAGCAGCTTCAAAAACTTGTCTGCTGCTATGACAAGGCTTTTTTGCCGCTGCTGTTTCAACCTGACGTAATTGCCTGTAGGAAAGAGTCCTCAATTTGCCCTTATCAGCATGCACACGTTTGTACTGTGAATCAGCTACATACTTCTTGATTGCCAAGACACTTCATCCTGATCATCGCACAATGTTGATTGTAGTCATGCCTTGACCTAAACACTCCACAATTTGTTGCTTCTCAGCAGCCGACACATCCTTTTTCTTTCCCATTTTGGCAGAAAATGTAGGCTGCTTAATAATGTGAGAGAGCCTTCTTAAGTAGTCTTGCCTTTCATTGGACACACCTGCCAAACTAATTAGCACAGGTGTCTGCAATTGCTTACAGTGATATAAAGAGCCCTGACACACATCACCATCAATGAGTTTAACTGACAAACAAACAAATTCTTCCCTTATCACTCCTAAACACTTTTTGCATAATAATTTGGAACGCGGTGTACATGTGCTTTTCCACAAAACACCAGTGGTTCACGTAGTGAATCTCACAGTTCTAACTTGCCAACCGTGGTCTGTATGGAATTGTTCAATAAAGGGCCCAAAATTAAGATAACATAGATGGGAGAGGTCTCTATGAATAGGAATTCCTAAGTATTTGATACCCTGTGAGGGCCAGGCAAAGGGAAAGTTGGACTGGATGGAATCCTATATGGATTTAGGGAGGGAGACATCGAGGGCCTCAGACTTCGCTGCATTGATTTTAAAATTTTACCATGTAACAAAGTGATCTATTTCAGCCATAACAGCAGGGATGGATATATGTGATTGAGTGATATATACTAGGACATCATCAGCAAATAGAGAGCACTTGTACTCGGTGCCTCCCACCTCAATCCACCTAATATTGGGGTTATGGCGAATTGATGAGAGCAGGTGCTCCGTCACTAGGATGTATAAGAGAGGGGACAGAGGACATCCCTGCCTTGTCCAATTGGTGATTGTGAAAGGTGATGAAAATGTTCTGACGCACCCCCTGTGCCTTGGGACACCCGGAGCCGGACCCTTTTGGTGGATGCTGGTGGTTGTAGTCTTCGTGGCGGCGATCCGGTTCCGTGGCTCAGGGCGGTCAAACCAGTGGCGGAACTATTTATGTGGTTTTGATGTTTAAATGTCCGACTACGCCACCCGTGGATTGCGGTCAGAGTGAACCGCCGCTACAGGGCAGACCGCTAAGGCTGGTGTTGTGGGTGCAGCAGAGCGTAGCATAACTCCCCACGGGAGGAGTGTAGCCTCAGGGCAGTGTATGCGGAGGATGGGGGTGATGGTGCAGGGCAGCAGCAGTAACGACACGGAGTCAGTGATGCAGTTCAGGGCCTTTACTCACAGTTCTTATTATCCAGACCACGTCTGCAGGTAACGGCTGCCCACGTCGTACTGTGCTCACCAGGTGAGGGGCTCAGACAACTCCCAGATAACTTTGGAGCGCTTCACAGGACCCCCTTTGTGTGTCCTTTGTCTGGCCTTTCTTACCAACACTTCTGTCCGGCTGCCTCGGGCCTCCTCTTGGTAAACTTGGCGCCAGTTTCCCTGACCCTATGTGGTGCCTTCCTAGCGGGTGGAGCAAGGGGCTGCGCCACATAAAATGTCAGAGCCTCCGGTTTCTAGCTGAGGGTCGTTTCCTGCCTCCACTAGTTCGGGTACCGGTCTCCCCCTTTGGCCTGACCCCTCCACGCAGGTGGATTCGGGCGTGCGGTGGCGACTCGCCCGTCCGCACCCCTGGGATCCCTTCATTCCTCGTTCCTGGAGCCTTCTCCGCTCCTCTTCCTTCCTTCTCCCTCTTGCAGGCCTGGGCCTCTGTTACTAGGCCCGCCTCCGGAGCAGAGCTCATGCAGAGCCCCTGCTCCCTGCCACTTCTGCTCAGACTTCTCTGCACTGAACTAAGATGGTGCCCACCTTTTATACTCCCTTCTCAATGCACCCAGGAACTGCTTCCTCTCTGCTCCTGCACTGCAGGGTTCCCCTTCCTCAGTGTTCCCTCCCCCCACTCCAGCCAGGGACAGGGACTGTCATGCCCATCTCAGGGGCATATTGGTCGCCCTGCCCCACGGCAATGTGGTGTAATGCATGCAGGTGTCGGGTCCTGATCCACACTCCATCCTTATCTGAGAGTGAGATATCACACCTCTGGGTGAGGTGCAATACGTCTGTAGCAACCGAGCCCTCGGTGCTACAGTTCCATTTATCTTCAGCCTAGGTGACGTATTGTGATACAGGGCCGTGATTTTGGCTATAAAAGGGTCCCCTAGACCCCTACCCCAAGCTTTTTAAGAGAATCATATATGGCGTGCCAGGAGACTCTATGGAATGCTTTCTCAGCATCCAACGAGAGTATCTACTTACAAATTTTTAACTGCATCTAGCCCAGGAAATACTTTGTGCCTAGTAGCAGTGTCTGCTAGTCAGCGGATTATCCCGGCTGTTAAGCAAGCTACACCACCTGTAGTTTGGACACTTAATTTTTTCAAAGGAAATGCTTCGGGACCACGGGATACTTAGTGAAGAGCATCAGGAGGCACCCCAAGGCATAGGGGCTGGGACTGGCACTAGGATGCCTTGCGGTGGACAGCCGAGCTCGATCCTTATAAAAGCTTTTTAACTGCAGCAGCTTTAGTGGACGCTACTGGAGCTGGAATTACGCGGCTGCTGGCATGAGACTTGCCCTCCAATAGATCCTTGTAAATGGATTTAAAGTGTATTCATTCAAATTAGAGGGACAATTTAAATTAAAAAGCTTAGAGCTGCCTCCACCACAGGGGGGCTCTCTCGACCCACCAGCGGACAGGCACCAGTATTGGGAGAGGGGGGCTGGCCGTCAGGGTTCACCGCGGCTCTGGCACAAACCCGGCGACACGGAGGTGGCACGGGCAGGAGCGGACTGGCCGTCTCGGCTTCTCACTTTTTGGATTTTAGAAGGGCATGACATGCCTATATCTGTGTCTCCCCCTCCTTTTACTCCTCCACCTCTTTTCTTTTCGCATGACTATATGTACTTGTCACTTTTCCATGTGTTAGTTGTGTCTTCTGAGCAGTTTGTCAGCTTTTGGACACCTTTGAAGGTGTTTTCTATGTGTTTCTATGTGTTTTTGTTTGCCTGCCATTGGTTTTAACGGTGTTCGAAGGTGTTCGACGAACAGTTCGACGAACAGTTCGGCGAACACAAGGGTGTTCGACGAACCGAACCGAACTCGAACACTACGGGGGTGGCTCAACACTAATCACGAACTTTCACATAATTATCCACCCTTTTAAAAGAGAGGCCCAGGGTACGGGCCCGGGAGCCGACTACCGCGACATCCCCCAAAACTAACAACAAGGCCCAGGCGCTGAGTCCTCCCCATCCCCATTGTCACATACACCATTTCACTCCAATTTGATTCCTCATGGCAGGAAAGATCAACATCAGCACACAAGGCCAGTACTGCTATACCATACTTTAGGTGCCGTATGTACGGAGTCATTGTTCACTAGACAAAATGCTTTTAGAGGAAAAGACTCCATACATAAGTCATTCAAGAGGACATGCCACAATTTTTTTCCCTGTCCTGTCAAATTAGTCTAAAATTTCAAAGAATAAAAACTATGTATGCTTTCACTTGAAATTAAAGGATGTCTGTAACCATCAAAACTGAATTATAACTACTTATACAGTCCCATAAGGGACTTAGTCTTTATAAAACCCATACCTGAAGCATAGATTTCACTTCTTTAGTTAGATCTAAAATGTTTTTATGTAATATCTATATGTGGGCTCCTCCGTGCACCCTTGGCATGGCCAAAGACTCAGTGCACCATTCTTCCCCCTCAATTAACATTTCACACACCCAAATGTCAGCACTGACACTGCAGGAGCTGAGCTCACTCACAGTGTCAATGTGGCTCACTCTCATCCTTCTCCGATTTTCAGGGAATATGCTCTAATTTTTGTTCATGCAGTGGGCGCAGCAGAAGGAAAGAAGCATGAGAGTGCACCCGCACTTACACTGTGTGTGCCCACTCGGCTCCGGTAGTGTCAGTGCGGACGTGCAGGGTGAGGGATTCAAATCAGGCAGTACTCTCTCTGAGCAAGGAGGCACTGTATAAGTAGTTTAAATCTCACTTTTGGGGTGATATACTCCCTTTAAAGGATATATGTGTATCCTATTATGGCTCCATACAAAACCTTGAGTATGAGGCCAAAGCTATTATTTCAAAAGTTGCATATCCACCCATACACACAAACTTACCATCTGGATATTTACTTCAGAATACCAGGGTTAATACCTACAGTTGTGTACTTTACCTTTTCTCTTGGCTTGACATGAGATGAGTGGTGCCCAAGGACCAGCTTTGAAAAACACAATTGGGCAATACTCTGTCAGAAGATGTCTATGCTAAGTAGGTCTATGTGTGATCACACAGTGGTACTAGTGCGAATTACAATCTGTCAAATGGTTTTGCTAGCACGTTGCAATACTGTTTTATTATATATAAGTATGTTTTGTATAGTAAGAAATTGGAGTTACTTCACAGAAAGGTTTAGCCAATTTTCATTTATTTTTGTGGAGTGTTTTGCGACTTTTCAGGTGTGTTTTTTTTCTTTTTGTTATATTTCTTATGTCTTTGCACCTTTTTTCCACTTAGTACTGTTTTCATCAGTTTGGATTTATTATTAGAAAAGGGGGCTTGTTTTAATGGACTGACAATTTTATCAGGATTTACTACTTGCAATTTTTTTAATTCTTATAAAAAAAAGTCACAAGTTGTTTTTCTGACGTTTGTGACTTTTTACACTTTGATGTCAACTTGCCACTTTTAATAAGGAGGTGGGAATGTGGACGGAGCTAGCTTAGTATATATGGTTTAAGAAAGATTAAAAAATCATTATTATTTATTATTATAGCACCATTTATTCCATGGCGCTTTACATGTTAAAAAGGGGTATACATAGCAAAAACAATTACAATAATCTTGAACACAATGTGACAGCGACTGGTACAGGAGGAGCGAGGACCCTGCCCTCGAGGGCTCACAATCTACAAGGGATGGGTGAGGATACAGTAGGTGAGGGTAGGGCTGGTCGTGGCGCGGTATGGTGGAGTGATGGTTAATGCAAGTTGTAGGCTTGTCGGAAGAGGTGGGTCTTCATGCTCCTTTTGAAGGTTTCCATGGTTGACGAGAGTCTGATATGTTGGGGTAGAGAGTTCCAGAGTAGGGTGAAGCACGGGACAAATCCTGTATGTGATTGTGGGAGGAGGAGATAAGAGGAGAGTAGAGAAGGAGATCTTGTGAGACTAGGTGAGAGATATATGTAGAAGACAGGTTGTGAATGGCTTTGTATGCCATGGTTAGGGTTTTGAACTGGAGTCTCTGAGCAATGGGGAGCCAGTGAAGAGATTGACAGAGAGGAGAGGCCAGGAAATAGCGAGGGGACAGGTGGATTAGTCTGGCAGCAGAGTTTTGGATGGATTGGAGGGGCGTGAGAGTGTTGGAAGGGAGGCCACAGAGCAGGAGGTTGCAGTAGTCAAGGCGGGAGATGATGAGGGCATGCACTAGTGTTTTTGCAGATTCATGGTTGAGCAATGTGCGGAACCGGGAGATATTTTTGAGTTGGAGTCGGCAGGAAGTGGAAAGGGCTTGGATATGTGGTTTGAAGGATAGTTCAGAGTCCAGGGTAACCTCAAGGCAGAGAGCTTGAGGGAATGGGGAGAGTGGGCAGCCACTGATGTTGATAGATAAGTCAGTAGGGGGGGTTGAATGAGATGGCGGGAAGATGATGAATTCTGTTTTGTCCATGTTAAGTTTTAGAAATCTAGCAGAGAAGAAGTATGAAATAGCGGACAGACATTGTGGGATTTTGGTTAGTAGGGAGCAGATATCGGGAGAGGTAGATCTGTGTGTCATCAGCATAGAGGTGATAATGAAAGCCATGAGACTCTATGAGCTGTCCCAGGCCTAAGGTGTAGATGGAGAAGAGTAGGGGTCCTAGAACTGAACCTTGGGGAACACCGACAGATAGGGGCAAGATGAGGAAGTGGTGTGTGAGTGCTAGACACTGAATGTCCTGTCTGTTAGGTATGAGGAGATCCAGGATAGGGCCAAGTCTGTGATGCCGAGAGATGAGAGAGTTTGAAGTAAGAGGGAATGGTCCACTGTGTCGAAGGCAGATGACAGGTCTAGGAGGAGGAGGACAGAGTAGTGTCGCTTGGATTTGGCAGTTAGTAGGTCATTGGTGATTTTAGTCAGTGCAGTTTCAGTAGAATGGTGCGGTCGGAAACCAGATTGTAGGCGGTCGAAGAGGGAGCAGGAGGAGAGGTGGGAGGACAGTTCAGAATGGACGTGTTGTTCCAGTAGTTTTGAGGCATAAGGGAGAAGTGATATGGGGTGATAGCTAGTCAGAGAGGATGGGTCAAGAGAGGTCTTTTTGAGGATGGGTGTGATTGAGGCATGTTTGAAGCATGAGGGGAAGATGCCAGTTGTTAATGACAGGTTGAAGAGGTGGGCTAGGGTTGGGATGAAGATAGTGGTAAGGTTTGGGATGAGGTGGGACGGGATTAGGTCAAGTTCACAGGTGGTGAAGCGTGATTTGCAAAGTAAAGAGGAAAGTTGATCTTCCGTAGTGGTGGAGAAGGTGGTTTTGGAGGAGAGGTATGAGTAGGTGTGGGGAGGGGCTGTGGGGGCTTTAGGCAAAAGCTTTGTCTGATGGTATCAATCTTCTGCTTTAAGAATGAGGCAAAGTCTTGGGCTGAAATAAGAGGAGAGGGAGGAGGCACTGGGGGACGGCGGAGTGTTGGCTGTCGGCTGACAGGAAGTGGGAGGAGGCCTGACAGGAAGTGGTGGAGGCGGAGCCTGCCGTGTGCTGCAAGAGTTGTGCTGTGTGTGGAGAGAGCTCCTGGGAAGGGAGGAGAGCCAGGCGGAGGTGACCGAGCGGACCGGGAGGACCAGTAGGAGGCGACCGGAGGGACGAGCGCAAGAGAGCGCTGTGGCAGCGTGCAGTGCCGGCCAGCGGAGGGTGCCAGGTGGTGGTGACCAGGAGGTGATCAGGAGGACCGGTAAGAGGCGACCGGAGGGACAAGCGCGCTGTGATAGCGTGCAGCGTCCCTAGAGGAGGTGAGTGAGGGGCAGGAGGCCGCGATAAGCGGCCCTACTGAACCCAAGTGTGTACTGTACTGTATTGTATTTGTATCTGTATTGTAATTGTATTGTATTCCCTAGTCCATATTTAATTGATTACCCCCCGTCCATATTTAAATTGATTCCCCTGAACACCCCCGTCCATATTTAACTGATCCCTCTGACCACATTAAATTGACCCCCCCGTCCTCATTTAATTGATCCCTGACCACCCCCCGTCCATATTAAAGTGATCCCCCTGACCACATTTAAATGATTGACCCCCCCAGCCCATAATTGATTGATCCCCCTTGTCCTATTTAATAGATTCCCCTTGTCCACTTTTACTCATCCCCTGTCCCTATCTATTTGCCTTATCCCCCACCATATTTAATTAACCCCTGTCCATAATTAATTGATTGATTCCCCAGACCACAATTAATTATTTCCCCAGTCCATATTTATTGATATTATTGATACTTATTGATCCCCAGTCCTTAGTTAATTGACCCACCGTCCATACCTATTTATTTGCTTTACCCCCCATCCTATTTAATTAAACCCCCTGTCCATAATTAATTGATTGAATCCCTAGTCCACAATTAATTATTTCCCCAGTCCATACTTATTGATCCCAGTCCATAGTTAATTGACACACCGTCCACACTTAATTAATCCACCTGACCCACTCAGCTGATCCCCCGTCCATACTTAATTGATACTTAATTGATCCCCCGTCCATACTTAACTGATCCCGCGCCGATATCTAATCGATACACTTGCACATCCCTAATTGATCCCCGTCCATACACCTATATATAAATAATTGTGTTTTGTACTTGTACATATATACTGACTGTATCCCCATATTTAGAATGACGTCCATGTTGGCCGGAGCCGTGCAGTGTACATCTTGCGCAATGTATGCATTCCCTGAGCTACCGCTCAGGGATCCATACTGCTGCGAGAGATGTGAGCATATCGTGCACTTGGAAGCCCAAATCCTGGATCTAAGTGCTCAGATAGCGGTACTGAGGAGCATCGACAACATGGAACGGAGTTTGCTGCTCACCGAGCAGACACTCAATGGGTCAACACTGGGGGTGGAGCTTAGTGGGGAAGCGCAGGCTGAACAGGCAGGGAGCTGGGTAACGGTTAGAAGGGATAGAGGGAAGAAGTATAGGAAGGCTGGTTCAGAACCGGCATTATTGGAGCACGACAGATCCTCTGACCGCCGGGGGAGTGTATGCTCCAGTAATGAGGGGGAGGGGGGAAGTGTAGGGCAGGCTAGACAGGTCCTGGTAGTGGGTGACTCTATTATTAGGGGGACAGACAGGGCAATCTGTCACAAAGACCGGGATCGCCGAACGGTGTGCTGCCTCCCTGGCGCTCGAGTCCGGCACATCGCGGATCGGGTTGACAGGTTACTGGGTGGGGCTGGCGAAGACCCAGCGGTCATGGTCCACATTGGTACCAATGACAAAGTGAGTGGTAGATGGAGGGTCCTTAAAAATGATTTCAGGGATCTAGGTAGGAAGCTTAGGGCAAGGACCTCCAAGGTAGTTTTCTCAGAAATACTACCAATCCCGCGAGCCACACAGGAGCGCCAACGGGAGGTTAGGGAGGTGAATAAGTGGCTAAAGAGTTGGTGCAAGGCAGAAGGGTTTGGGTTCATGGAGAACTGGGCCGACTTCGCTGTCGGCTACAGGCTCTACCGTAGGGACGGGCTGCACCTCAATGGGGAGGGTGCAGCGGTGCTGGGGAAGAAGATGGCTAATAGGTTGGAGGAGTTTTTAAACTAGAGACGGGGGGGGGGAACCAAGGAAATAGGTGGGATGTGAGGCAAGCAAGGGGGAAGGGGAGAAGTGAATATAATGAGGGTGGAGAGGGGGGTGGGGATAGTACAGTTAGATCGTTAGAGAAGAATAGGATGCTAAATAACCCCAAAGTTTTATCTTGCATGCTGACCAACGCAAGAAGCCTGACCAATAAGGCGGATGAGCTGCGGGCGCTTATATCGGAGGAGAGGTATGACATCGTAGGTATAACAGAGACTTGGCTAGACGATAGCTACGACTGGGCGGTAAATTTAACAGATTATAGTTTATTTAGAAGGGACCGGAAACAGGGGAAGGGCGGAGGAGTCTGCTTATATGTAAAGTCACGTCTAAAGCCCAGACTAAGGGAAGATATAGGAGAGGGAGAAGAGGGGGTCGAGTCCATGTGGGTAGAGATAGAGGGGGCAAAAAATAATAATAAAATATTACTGGGGGTCTGCTATAAGCCACCCAATATAACAGAGGAGAATGAGAAACTGCTATTAGGACAAATAGACAAAGTAGCAAAACATAATGAGGTGATTGTAATGGGGGACTTCAACTACCCGGATATTGACTGGGAAACAGAAACCTGTAGATCGCAGAAAGGAAAAAGGTTCTTGACAAATATCAAGGATAATTATCTCTCCCAACTAGTGCAGGAACCAACGAGAGGGAAGGCAGTGTTGGACTTAATATTGACTAATAGGCCTGATAGAATAACTGAGGTACAGATAGGGGGGCACCTAGGTAATAGCGATCATAATATTATCAATTTCAAAATGCCCTTCAGTAGGGTTATCAATAAGGGAACAACTAAAACATTAAACTTTAGGAGGGCGAAGTTTGATCAGCTGAAAGAAAACCTTCAACTTATAGACTGGGACAAAGTTCTTAATCAAGGAAATACGAATAGTAAATGGGAAACCTTCAAAAGAATTCTGAATACTCAGTGCGAGAGGTATATACCGTATGGGAATAAAAGGGCCAGAAATAAGAGGAAACCAATATGGTTGAATAAGAACGTAAAAGGGGCATTAAATAGCAAAAAAGAGGCATTCAAGAGATTAAAACAGGAAAACAGCAAGGAGGCACTAATGTGTTACAAGGAAAAAACGAGAACCTGCAAAAAACAAATAAAAATAGCAAAGGAGGAAACAGAGAGACGTATTGCTAGGGAAAGTAGATCAAATCCCAAACTGTTCTTTACGTATATAAATAGTAAAAGGATTAAATCGAATAATATTGGACCGATAAAAAGTGATGAAGGCAAAATCAAAAAGATGAGGATAAAGCTAATCTATTAAATAAATTTTTTTCGTCAACTTTCACAAAGGAAAAAGAACTAACAGGCGAAATGAGAAGTGACAAGCTTAATCCTCCACTAAGTATGACAAATCTAACCCAAGCTGGGGTACAGAAACGCCTCAGTAACATTAAAATAAACAAATCACCAGGACCTGATGGCATACACCCACGGGTACTAAGGGAACTAAGTAATGTGATAGACAGACCGTTATATCTTATATTTAAGGACTCTGTTGAGACTGGTTCTGTACCACTTGATTGGCGACAGGCGAATGTAGTGCCAATATTCAAAAAGGGAGCAAAAAGTAACACCGGAAACTATCGGCCGGTGAGTCTGACGTCCGTTGTGGGCAAAATTTTTGAAGGCTTTATTAATGAGGCAATCATGGAGCATCTTGACGCTAATAATCTATTAACCCCGAACCAACATGGATTCATGAGGAATCACTCCTGCCAAACAAACCTGATTGACTTCTACGAGGAGGTTAGCTCTCGAGTAGATCAGGGGGAACCAGTGGATGTCGTGTATCTCGACTTCTCAAAAGCGTTCGATAGCGTGCCACATAATAGGTTGGTATACAAAATGAGAATGATGGGGCTGGGGGAAAATGTCTGCAAGTGGGTAGCTAACTGGCTAAAGGATAGAAGGCAGAGGGTGGTTATAAATGGAATATACTCAGATTGGGTAAGCGTCACTAGTGGGGTACCACAGGGGTCTGTACTAGGCCCAATGTTATTTAATATCTTTATTAACGACATAGTCAACGGGATAAATAGTAAAATATCAATATTTGCAGATGACACAAAGTTATGTAAAACAATTAATACAAAAGAGGATAGTGAAGACCTACAGAGGGATTTGGATAAGCTGGGTAGGTGGAGCATTAAATGGCAAATGAGGTTTAACGAGGAGAAATGTAAGGTCATACATATGGGAAGGAAAAATGGAAGTCACCAGTACTCACTGAATGGGAAATCATTGGGGAATTCAGAGATGGAGAAGGACTTGGGCATCTTGATTGATAGCAAACTAAATTGAAGTGCCCAAAGTCAGGCCGCTGCTGTAAGGGCAAACAGGGTAATGGGATGTATCAGAAGAGGTATAGCTGCAAAGGATGAGAACATTGTTCTTCCACTGTACAAAGCACTGGTCAGACCACACTTGGAATACGGTGCTCAGTTATGGGCACCAATATATAGAAAGGATATAAATGAGCTTGAAAAGGTACAAAGGAGGGCAACAAAATTAATAAAGGGAATGGAGGGACTGCAATACCCAGAGAGGTTGGCAAAACTAGGACTATTCAGCCTGGAAAAGAGAAGGTTGAGGGGGGACATAATAAATGTGTACAAATATGTTAGGGGACAGTATAGAGACCTTGCCCGGGATTTGTTCAAAAGGAGGGATATTACGGTAACAAGAGGGCACTCACTAAGACTGGAAGAGAAAAGGTTTCAGCACCAGCATAGGAAGGGGTTCTTTACGGTAAGAGCAGTGAGAATATGGAATTCACTGAGTGAGGAGACGGTAATGTCGGATTCACTACACCAGTTCAAGCGGGGACTGGATGCATTTCTAGATACCAGGCAGATTTCAGCATATACTTAAAAATAAAATAAAATAGTAGGTTGATACAGGGATTTATTCTGACTGCTGGTTTCAGAGTCGGGAGGGAATTTTTCCTCAGGTGAAGATTGGCTAAATCATTTGGGGTTTTTGCCCTCCTCTGGATCAACTTTAGCAACTACAGAACTTACAGGTCGAACTTGATGGACGCAAGTCTTTATTCGGCTTTACAAACTATGTAACTATTGAAGGTGTTGAATAGTTGTTTGGGGTTGTGAGACAGGGAGGATATGAGAGATGTGAAGTATGTTTGTTTTGCTGTAGTGAGTGTGGACATGAAGGTAGTGAGGGACTGTTTGAATGTGATGAAGTGCCCATCTACGCTCAGCAACTCTGGAGGCCTGTCGCAATTCTTTAGTTAGGCTGGTGTGCCAGAGTTGTCTCTGTTGATTGTTAGCAATGTGTGAGGGCGGCGACCGAATTGAGAGCTGCAGCTGTTGTGGTGTTGTATAAAGTGGCACCAATATCTGCATCATGTAAGGAGCTAATGTCTGTAAGAGGGAGAAGGGATTCAGAGAGTGAGTGTTGGTCAAGGTGTTTAAGATTTCTGCAAGGGTATGCAAGTTTGTGGAGTGGGTATTGTTGCCCTGGTGAGGAGAGGGTAGAGAATGTAAGTAGGTTATGGTCAAAGAGAGGGAGAGGTGAGTTAGTTTGGAAACATAGGCGGGTGAAGATGAGGTCCAGTGTGTGGGCGCCTTTGTGGGTGGGTGCCGAAGACTACTGAGTAAGGCCGAAGGAGGAAGTGAGGGATAGGAGCTTAGAGGCAGCTGAGAGGGAAGTGTCAATGGGGATGTTGAAGTCGCCCATGAGGATAGTAGGGATGTCAACGGAGAGGACATCCCCACTAAAAAATTAAAAGCTTTTGAAAGAAAGTGTCAATAGACAGAAGCATTATATCTAAAGATGTGTCAAATTTGACAAGCAATGTGTGACTCTTTAAAGAGGACCCATCACTTGTCCTAAATATGTAATTTTTTAAATGGAATAAATGCCGCTGTTCTCTTGAATCTGTTTTTCATTTGTTTCTTTGCCTCTCGATTCCTTGGAAATGGGCTCCTTTTCCTTGTATGTAAATGTAGTCTTATTAGATGAGAAGGGGGGCATGGTCTACAAGAAGACACCTACAGAATAGGAAGAGTTGAGGAACATGCCCACTTAGCAAAGAATGCAAGATTTATATACAGGGAAGAGGGGGCCATATCTCAGGAATGGATTGGTGAAGGAACAAAAGGAAAACAACACCAGATAAATAATTGAAATATTTATTACAAGTGACATATCCTCTTTAATAAATTTGAGGCAATGAATTTGCCTGCTCTAAAATATTTTTATGATCATATGAAACTATCCCGTGCCATTCTAGCACTGCCAATTCAATAGTCCAACGCCGGTGTGTGTTTGACTCCGGAAGAAATGACTATTGGTAGAATATGTGTCTCTTGTTTCACAGCTGAAACTTTTAGAAAGGTTTCAGCCTAAGGTGAATGGAATGGTCTACTTGGTATTGGGCTTTGTAGAAGAAGTTTTAATCCTGATGACAATAATAAGTAAATAGGGAATTGCAGAGTTCAGTGTTAGCTATCTCCAGTGATCCCATTAACAATGAATTAAGAGGAGGTGCTCTGCTATATTCAGACGAGACTCTGCAGAACCTCATTTTTGGGATTGTTGGGGTTCCATTGGTCAGACCCTCAGTAATTGGGAAGTTATCACCTCTTCTATGAACAGGGTGTGACTTCTAATCTTGGTACGAACCCTTTAAATCAAAATTGCAGTACGTTAGTAATCAGAAGCAGATTTTGTAACGATCAATGTTCATCCAAAAACTGTCAAAATGCAAAATATATTATATCGCAACCAGTCTAAAGTCTGTTTATTTTGGCTCAGCAAATATTGGTCAGATGTTAGGCCATATTAAATCCTCCCAAAACCTTGATATGTTAGGATAAAGCAAATAAAATGACATAACTTCAGTTGTTAGCTTTAAGCAGAGGCGTAAATTGAAGTTACTGAGTGCCATTGTAAACAGTCTTACGATGAACCCCATGGTCCCATCATGCGCTATTAATAATACTGCTTACCAAGACTGGACTTTAGGTAATAGGGGACCCCATCTAACATATGGAAAACCAGAGAGCACTTAGTGGGATTTTCCTCATGCTAGTGACTCAGAAACCATTATTAAGGAATGTTTTTTGCCACTCAAGGGGACGTTCACTGCATATCAATTTATTATTGAAGGGAAGCTGTCATCGGGATATTATACCCCTAAATAAAGGCAGGTGTGTAAAAGGCATTTAATAATTATTAAATCCACACATTGATTGTAATATTATATTTGGAAATTGCACAGAAATACAGCATTGAAGTTTTAATCACAAGTGCATGGGCGGACACTGCATTTCCAGTTCTTCTGCCTCTCTCCCTATTTCCCTTCCTGTCACAGGCCTCTTAAAGACAGGTTTCTCTTCTCTCAGTGACCTATCTACCCTGCCTGAGAGTCTGCACAGGTGAAGTCATTGCTTGGGATCATCTCGTTACAGAGAGCAACTCAGATCAATAGTCTGGCTCGTCATTAGAAACCAACTGCGTATGCACCACCATCTCTGACGAAGCAATCATGTGCAATGACATCGCCAGCACAGAATCTCGCAGTGAGAGAAGAATGACCTAACAGTTGTTGGTTATTTTTAAATCCACCACAAGGTTCCTCTAATATGAGCTTTTTTATTAGTGCTAATTTTTATTGACTTTACCACTAGTGCATGGCTCACAGGGTAATAATGCAAAGCAGTCTAAAGACATGTCCCCAGAGAATCCTGTGAGCCACAGCCTCTTAGTAAAGACCATAAAAAGTAACACTAAAAAAAAAAATCACTGCATGCCCGAGTTTGATCAGATCGCACTTGGCCATGCAAGTCAACGGGTCAGTAGAAAACATTGAACCACACGCAGATGACTTCTTAGTGCAGACCTATTTCCATAGACTGACAGAATGGAAAAGATGAATAATTTTTCTTTCTCCTTCTTCTCCTCATCCGAAAGAATGAGATCACATTGTGATCTTACTCTTATTAAACTCTGATCAGAGTTTGATCACAGTGTGGTTTGTATAACTGATAGTGATGGGCGAGCACTAAAATGCTCGGGTGCTCATTGCTCGAGTCGAGCAAATCGTAAAGCTTGAGTGATCGACCAGAGCAACGAGCCCAATGTAAGCCAATGGGAAACTCGAGCTTATTTTCATCGGACCCCCCAGAGGTCTGGAGGTTGCCTATAAATTGGCTTAATCAATGGAAACAGTGCTCAAATTATATGGGAACAACATGGTGAAGACCCCTGGAAGCATCTCTGACTCCCAGGTCACTGCTGTGAACAAAGTTGTCAGAGTATTACTCCACTTTTACAGACTCACAATAAAACATACAAAAACGAAACCAAAATGGATTTTCCTGGAAAAAATGTTAAGGAACATTCTTTCCAGGGTAATGACTTGTATATAACGCAAAATAAATAACCAAAACCAAAAATACTCTTCCACACCTTGGGCTATGTTCACACGTAGCGTTTTTGATGCATATTTGCACTTTTGCATTGCTTTCAACGGTGAAAAATACATTCACCAGTAAATGTAATTTTAACATTTTACTACCTTATCTGGTCACGTGGTGTATGAGACATGATCAGACACATCCATGTAGTGTTGAAATGACATGGGAGCAGCATTGGGAAGACCCCTGGAAGCATCTCTGCATCCCAGGTCACTGCCTAAAACCGTGGTCATCAGATGTGATCCTATAATACTGCAGTAAAAATACAGACATTTTTGGCAACATGACAAATATAAAACTCCATTTAAAATGGGCATGGCGCGTGGCAAGGGATGGAAAAGTGGGCATAATGGTGATGGTGATGGTGCACGCAGAGGCAGAGGCTGTGGGCAAGATGAAACTGTGCATGCTGAGGGAGCACAACAAGTACCAACATCATGTCGACCTACCTCATCCTCATCCTGGTCCTCCTCCTCATCCTCCCCCTCTTCAGGCCATCCACGCTGAACAAACGGTATGAATGTGGTGTGGGTAGTACGGTTTGTAAAGCAGGAAACTAGCTCCTGTTCCTCCTCCTTCTGCTCCATCTCCTCATTATCACCCAATCCGTGTTGAGATGAGATGAGGCTGGGCTGTATAGCATCACCCTGTATAGTTCCTTGCTCCAGCTCATTGTGCTCCGCCTGCAATGCCTCCTCTTTAATTGTGAGCAGCGAGCATTTCAGTAGACAGAGAAGCGGGATGGTGATGCTAATTATGGCATTATCGCTGCTCATCATCTTGTTGGAGTCCTCAAAGTTTTGGAGGACGGGACAGATCTCTGACATCCATGCCTACTCATTAGCTCTTATGTGCGGAGGCTGACCTGAATACCGACAAGCGTGAAGCTGGTACTTAACAACTGCCCTCTGCTGCTCACAAATCCTTTCCAACATATGCAACGTTGAGTTTCAATGCATGTGGTGACATCACACACCAGTCGGTGAGCTGTAAGCTGCAAATGCTGCTGAAGTACTGTCAAGGCGGTGGAAGCTGTAGCTGACTTTCTGAAATGGGCACACACGTGGCGTACTTTCACAAGAAGCTCAAGCAGATCTGTTTAGGTTTTGAGAACCTGCTAATTCTCTAGGTTGAGCACATGGGCCAAGCATGGTATGTGTGCGAGGTCGTCAAGCTTCAGAGCCGCCATCAGGTTCCGGCCATTGTCACACACAACCATGTCTGACTGTAGGTTCAGCGGTGAGAGTCACAGATCTGCCTGATATGTTACAGCTTTCAACAACTCTGCAGCAGTGTGCATTTTTTCACCTTAGCAGATAAACTTCAGCACAGCATGTTGCCACTTGGCCGAGGCAGTGCTGCAGTGCTTCCAGCTTGCGACTGATGTGGTTATTTTGGAGATGGAGGCTGAAGAAGAGGAGGAAGATGACAAGTTGCAGGAGCTGTAGAATGTGGGAGCAACCCTGATTGATCCAGGGCACACAATCCTTGGCGTCGAAAGGACGTGTTCCTTCCCAGGGTCCGACTGGTTCCCGGCTTCCACAATATTAACCAAGTGTGCTGTCAGTGAAATGTAGTATCCTGGCCACAAGCACTTGTCCATGTGTCCGTGGTTAGGTGGACCTTCCCAGTAGCTGCTTTGTTGAGGGCACGGTAATGTTCTGGGACACGTGCCTGTATAAGGTGGGGATGGCACACCAGGAGAAATGGTGCCGGCTGGGGACCAAGTACTGAGGGAAAGCTGCCTCCATGAGGTGTCTGAAAGCTTCCGTCTCCACGAGCCTGAAGGGCAACATTTCTAGTGAAATCAGTCGAGAAATGTGGCAGTTTAGTATTGTGGCCTGTGAGTTCGTGGCTGTGTATTTGCACGGTGAGAGGCTTCTTCGCCTGCTTCATGGACAGAGGGTTGGCATGCACGCATAACCGGGTGAGAGGCAGTGGTGTCACCCGCAGACATTGTTTCTGGACCCTGGCATTTGGCCAAACTAGTCCAGTGCTTTGCTGTCATGCTGGTGGTGATCAGGCTGCTAGTTTTTCTGCCCCTGCTGATGCTGGCATGGCCAATGTTGCAAATGGCCTTTTTTGGGTTAACTGGACAGTCTTAAAAAAAACAGCCAGACTCGTGAAGACCTAACAGTTGGACTGGCAACTTCCCTGATATTGTTTTTTTTTCTGGAACAGTTGCCCACCTTTTGTCTGTGGCCACCCCACTGCTTCTTTCTGCCTGTTGTGGTGCTGCGCCTCCTTCCCCCTCTATGAAGCTGTCCTTGCTATGCATGTCACCTTAGCAGGTTGGGTCAGTGACTCCATCATCCACCACCTTGTCTTCCACGTATGCACCCTGGGCCTTCTCTTGACTTGATGGCAATTGTGTCTCATCATCATCATCCACTTCTTGAGACAGTATTTGCACATTCCCACCGTTGCCTTTGTGTGACCATGGCTGCTCAAATATTTGGGCATTGTTACATGCAACCTCCTCTTGCCCCACTTGAAGCACATCGAGTGAGATGCCAGAATCTATAAATGGAAATGACACTTGGCATGGAGGGAGGAAGGAGGATCAAGGTGAGGAATATGTGGTCCAGACTCACGACTACTGTGACTGGACCGTGTGGAAGATAGGGTGGTGATGGTGGTGGCAAACTGACTGGAAGTCAGTTTTAATCTGAATCTGAGTTGGTTGAATCTGCTATTCAACTAATAACCTTTTCATACTGCTCTGGCTTCAAGAGTTGTGTTCTGTGGCCCCCTAAAAAGTGGGACAGGAAGGTAGGTCGACATGATGTGGGTGTTTGTTGTGCTCCCTTAGCAGGCACAATTTCATCTTGCCCACGTCCTCGGCCTCTGCGTATGCCATCAGGATCACGTCCACTTCCCCGTCCCTTACCACGTGCCTTGCCCACTTTAAATGGAGTATAATTTTTTACAGCTTGCCAAAAAATGTCAGGATTAATACCGCAGCATTTGATCACATCAGATGACCAATTTTTTTGCTCAGCGATGGTATAGCGATGCTATTGGTCAGGGAACAAGTGTGGATATATTTTGGACACACAAGTAGCAGACTTTAAATGGAGTATAATATTTTGCAGCTTGCAAAAAAATGTCAGGATTAATACTGCAGTATTTGATCACGTCTGATTACCATTTTTTTTGCCCAGTGACGGTATAACTATGCTATTCGTCAGCGAACAAGTGTGGATATTTCTGGACACACAAGTAGCAGACTTTAAAAGCAGTATAATCTTTTGCAGATTGCAAAAAAAATCAGGATTAATACTGCAGTAATATTTGACCACCTGAGGTGATGGACAAGTTTCTGTGCTTTCACAATACAGCAATGCTATTCAAATCAACCAAGTCTGGCAGTATACTGCTAACAAGCAAATGGAGCAGTGAAAATTGTGTATTATATTGCTTTTCACCAAAATTAGCAGGATTAAGAGCAAAAACAATATTATCAGCCCTGATATCTAGGGCTATTGATAGAAGTTCCAGCAGTAGAAAGAACGTGCAATGGACCCTATTCTGTACTATACTAGCTCTTCACAAACTCTCGCTAACTAGTGCTATCAGCAGGATTAATATTTTCTTCAGAATGAGCCCTTACAAGGACTGTTAGAGTATATTTATAATAATGGTGTGGAATCCCTGATTAAAATAACCGCCAATTCTCTCCCTCGCTCACCTGCAGCTCTCTCTACTCTGTGTCTTTGACCGGTAGACTGTGTCGAGCATAGGGTTCTGGGTCTTATATAGACACGATGACACTACATGGATAGCCAATCACTGTAACGCCACAGCCAACATGTCTACGGCATTACACCAACTGTCAGACAATCCCTGCATGTTAATTGGCTGCTTAAAATGCGCCCAACAGCTCCCACCCGAACATTCAAAAAATACTCGCCAAGCATCTCGAGCATTTTGATGCTCGGGCGAGTAACGAATAGTGGAGAGCATGCTCGCTCATCACTAATCGACAGTTGTAACAGGCAATTGAATGACAATTTAAACAAACATATGATTGAAGACATAAGCAAAAACTGAGTGGCTGTAGAGCTATCAATCTATTTATGTTGCTATCAGCAATCACAGGTTTGTTTAACATGTCATTCAATTGTCTATTAGAACAGACAATCAATGTATGTACAAAGAGAGTTCCTATATTGTATGGCTATTGTTCTAAATAGACAAGGCCTTATCAGATGATAAAAGGCTCAAACAAATTGTGTTCCCACCCTATATATGCTCCTATATCCCTGATGAAGCCAGATTAACAGTGAAACATGTTGGGGACAGGGGCTTGTATGATAGGTTGTAACAATTGTGTGGCTTTCTCTGCTACGAGTAATGTGATGTATACTGCAGACTCACCATCAACACAAGTATTTCAGCAATTGGAGATATTAGAAATATTGGTAAATTAACACATTAGGGCCTTACTCCACCAGCTGGCTTTCAAGTCAATCACTTGCCATATGGGTCAGACCTAGCTGAAGCTGTGTCCTGTGTGCACAGTGGAGTCAACTCAGTTTACATTCAAGTTTAGATTTAGATTCAAGATTTAGTAGTGGACATGCACATGTACTGTATAGGTGGAGGTCGGTTCTTAATAGTCTTTTTTCCCATGTCACGCCAAGAGACTCCAGACTGGTACATTTTACTTAATATGAGTTGTATGTGGCAATGTTATTTATACTGGATTCTTTCCATCAACACAAACTCCACAGGAGATAACAGGTCACAGGTTAACGCTGAAATCTTGCTAATAAGCCAAAATTCTCCTACACAAGTTTATTGTCCCCACAAATCTCCACACAAGGGCTGAGATGGATTTGGAAAGAAACTGCTATATTGCTGTATTGGTCAGAGGATGATAGTGGCTCCTCCTTCATCTATCATTATTATAAGAGAGAGAACATTTCGGAGACCCAGTGAAGGTGACAAGTGATCCAACATGTGGCTTCTTTTGTTATCCGTCTGCCTGGCAATCTTCCACTCATCCTGTACATCATCATCAGAACCGTAAGATCCAAATTATGATTGTTTGTAACACAAGTTACTATTTTATCACAAGGTGTATAATACATCAGAATAATGTTTTATCTGAAAATTACTAGATTGAAAGCAGAAAATAGTTATCCATAGACGATATGTTGTAAGTTGCTCTCAGAGGCATTGCTGCTTCTTTTGGAGTTTCAGCTGACAGTAATGTTACTGGAAAAGTGTGTGAAATAGCTCTCCACCAGAGGAATAAAATGGTGCCTCAAGTGCCACATATTAATGGATATTCTGTAAATGTATATCTAGCTCTTTAATAAGTAAAAAAAAAAAGTTAAATCAGTTGAGCGGTTGTCAGAAAAATTAGCATAATCAGTGCTATTGCCGAAACCGTGCTGTCTAGAAATGTCTTGGCTGATAAAGTGTCATGTTTAAAGCTCTTTAAACTTGGACATGTTCTTACATAGAATAAATTTTCAGCCCAGACAAAGGGCGGCCACACCCTTTTATATGCACTAAAGCATACTGACTGCAAAAGACAAAACCTGAAGGTCTGAACTGAAACGTAAGTTGATGTGCATGCAAAATGTAAATGCATGTTCACACAAGGCCATTAAACATTGAGAAACCAAAGACAAGAAAAATACCCAAATAACTGAAAGTAAATGTATAAATCGAACAGTGCAAAAATAATAATAAATAATAAAGGGTATTTAGTTAACATAATTTTGATCAAAATAATGTGAAAGCCATCCCGCCACTTCATAAGGGTTGCCGTGAAGTGGCGGGATGGCTTTCACATTATTTTGATCAAAATTATGTTAACTAAATACCCTTTATTATTTATTATTATTTTTGCACTGTGCGATTTATACATTTACTTTCAGTTATTTGGGTATTGTTCTTGTCTTTGGTTTCTCTCTATAGAATAAATTTTGCATTTGTTTGTGCAGAAAAACTGTTGCATTTAACTGTTCAAACTCTATTTGATTAAATGACAATTCCTACCTACTGTGCATCTAAAGCCACTGTTTAACTGCAATTTTGGTGTGTGTTTTTCTCTATAGGGAGCCTGAAAACTGGGGAAACAACACATATAAAAATAACCATGCATAAAGTTGTTTTTAAGTGCAGAAAGAAAGTTTTTCTGTAACCAAATGAATTAAAAATTTTGCTGCTTCAGTTCTGCACAAAAATGCATCAAATAAAGATGAAAATGCATTAAAAAATGTAGAGCAAAACACAATAATCAAATATGGTTGTTATTGCATATTATGGTGCGAATATATGTAGATTTTCCAGTTCTCTTAATGCTGAGCTCTGTATAACCTCGCCCACACCACTGATTGGCAGCTTTCTGTGTACACTGTGCATAGGCAGAAAGATACCAATCAGTGGTGGGGCGGAGCTCCTGAACATGGAGGACTACAAGGCAGCAGGCTTAATAGTCCTCTAGTGATAGTCTCCTGCTGATAATACAGTGATTTTATCAAAACTACAGCAAGCAGCTCAGTAACTAACACATCGCTGGAATCAGGGTCTCTACATCATGCTGCTCTCAGATTAGCTGATAAAAACCTGGTGACAGATTCCCTTTAATTCTTTATTTCCATTATTTTATTTTTAATATTTTACCACAAATATTTTACCAATTTAATTATAATATGCGATCAAAATAAAATCAATGGATATGAAAAAATAAGGAGAGGAATTAGTTGGATATTTGGGGGGAATTTTCCTTATTTTGTATTTATTTGTAGTTAATAAATATACATTTGTCAGCCATCAACAGTAGCAATAAATACACCTCTACTGTCATTCTACTTGTTTTCTGATATATTGACAATTATTTTTCTTCCCTTACAGCCATTATGTGATTACAACTCCGAATAACTTCCTATCGGGGACAGAGCAGAAACTCTGTGTGACCTTCCTAGATTTTAAGGGAAAAATTGATATTGAAGCAGAACTAGAGATAAATGATGAAAGTCACGTGCTAGTGAAACATAGAATAGATGACTATCAGCATTCTGAGTGCTTTGTCTTCCAGGTCAGTATACATTTCTAAAACTAGCCCAAGTTGACAGAACAATGTACAATACATACTATGTGAAAGTTTTCCAAACATATCTAAAATAAAATACAGGTCATCAGAAATGTCCCATTGACATGAGGATGATATTGATTGAGTGACATGTAGTGTACATTGTACTGTCCGATACCTCAGTTGATTTAACATTATATTATATACAATCAATGTTATTTTTTTGGAAAATATGAAGGAGTTTTATATCAATCAGTTGTGGACAGCTATCCCCCCCCTACATTAGCTGTTGCAGAATCTCTTTTTTAAAAGGTTTAAGCTTCCTATCCATTAAGATTAATATAAAGGTTCCCACCAGGGCAGGTCAAGCTCTCTTGGCCCCTGAGGCAAATTCTACAAAATATGTCACCCCCTCTTTCCAACTTTTCTGCATTTCAGTGAGACAGCATACACTTATGTCATGCTTTTGACAACCGCTTCTCTGAGACAATCCTGACAGCTGGATGGCAAATAGATAAGGGATTAGTGAAACCATGCCCAAAAGCTGAGACACACACAAATTAGTAACATCACGCGTACTGCACGCTATACAGATTCTCCAGTGCTGGCGCGGAGAATGGGCGTTCAAGTGACCACAAGTATATGATATGCCCAGGGTTGAACTGGGACACCGGAGAACCGTAGAATCCTTCGGTGGGCCCGCCATATGCATACTCCCGGACACATTCTGACTAGACTATTTCCGGCCTGCTCAATACACTTGCATTGAAAGAGGCCGCACCCATCTAGTCTGAGTGTGGCCAGGAGTATGCATAGCACATACACGTGCATCTCACAAATTAGAATATCCTCAAAAATGTAATTTATTTCAGTTCTTCAATACAAAAGTGAAACTTATATATTATATAGAGTCATTACAAACGGAGTGATCTATTTCAAGTGTTTATTTCTGTTAATGTTCATGATTATGGCTTACAGCCTATGAAAACACAAAAATCATTATCTCAGTAAATTAAAAATAATTAACAAAAAACACCTGCAAAGGCTTCCTAATCATTTAAAAAGGCCCCTTAGTCTGTTCCAGTAGGCTCCACAATCATGGGGAAGACCGCTGACTTGACAGATGTCCAGAAGGCAGTCATTGACATGCTCCACAAGGTCACAGAGTTCCAATTTTCATTTGGAAATCAAGGTCCCAGAGTCTGGAGGAAGAGTGGAGAGGCCAAGCTGCTTAAGGTTTAGTGTGAAGTTTCCACAATCAGTGATGGTTTGGGGAGCCATGTCACCTGCTGGTGTAGGTCCACTGTATTTTATCAAGACCAAAGTCAGCGCAGCGGTCTACCAGGAAATTTTAGAGCACTTCATGCTTCCCTCTGCCAACAAGCTTTTTGGATATGGAAATTTCATTCTCCAGCAGGACTTGGCACCTGTCCACACTGCCAAAAGTACCAATACCTGGTTTACACACAACAGTATCACTGTGCTTGATTGGCCAGAAAACTCACCTGACCTTAACCCCATAGAGAATCTAGAAGAAGATGAGAGACACCAGATCCAACAATGCAGACGAGCTGAAGGCTGCTATCAAAGCATCCTGGGCTTCCATAACACCTCAGCAGTGCCACAGGCTGATCGCCTCCATGCCACATTGCTGCATTGATGCAGTAATTGATGCAAAAGGAGCCCCGACCAAGTATTGAGGGCATTTACTGAACATACATTTCAGTAGTAGTTACATTTCGGATTTTAAAAACATTTTTCAAGCTGCTGTTATATAGTATTCTAATTTACTGAGATAATGACTTTTGTGTTTTCATTGGCTGTAAGCCATAATGATCAATATTAACAGAAATAAACACTTGAAATAGATCACTCTGTGTGTAATGACTCTATATAATATATGAGTTTCACTTTTTGTATTGAAGAACTGAAATAAATTAGCTCTTTGATGATATTCTAATTTAGTGAGATTCACCTGTATGTGCTGTCACATCACTGCCGATTCCTGGCTCTGGCACAGGAGAATGTGCACAGCGAGCAATTCGCACAATGAGAGGATTCACAAGTCTTCAGTCACAAAAGTGACTGCAGACTTGTAGTTTAGGACTGTACAATCTCTTTAAATGTGTCATATTACCTTTTCATGTACTTTAATGTGCATAATACATTAGTACATCAGGCCATGTACAAAGACCACAAGGGCTAAAAATCAGTCCTGGTCATGTAATGGACACCCAGGTGTGAAGCTTTGAGCAACGTACTTTCCATCTTATGACATGGACAGATTTTTAGTCCCAAAAGTAAAAAATGATGGGTTCCTATTGAATAATTACTTGCAGAGAGAATAAAGCTGTGAGGAACCCACATAGAAGTACACTGGAAAATAAAATAATTTTTTTATGATACATATAGAACACAGAAACTAGAATAGAATACCCTTTAAAGTTGTGGGTGGTCAGGTTTCACAAGACAAGTATAGCAAAAAACATGCTTCTATTTTTTTATCAGGTCCCAATATTAACAAGAGGTCGTGATTCACACGCCTTTCATGTATCTGCAGTAGGAGAAAACCTCAATGTGAGTGACAGCAAGAATGTGATGATTTTTGACAGACATATTCCATGCATCATTCACAATGATAAGTCGACTTACAAGCCAGGTGATACAGGTAAGTGATTCATGGAAAGGAAAATCAATTATATTATTTTACTTGCTTATGTAGCACCATTAATTCCATAGTACTTTACAGATATTATCGTCACTGTCCCCACTGAGGCTTCATAATATAAATTCCCTATCAGTATGTCTTTGGAATGAGGTAGGAAACTGGAGAACCCAGAGGAAGAAACCCACGCAAACACAGGGAGAACATACAAACTCCTTGCAGATGTCCTTGGTGGAATTTGAACCCAGGACCCCACTGCTGCAAAGCATCAGTGTTAACCACTGAGTCACAGTGCTGCCTTATCACTTAATGAGGCTATAATTATACAAAGTTATGGAAAAAAACAAACACTCCACAACATTATATAATGGAGGCCATACAGGTGCAAAACACTGGTGAATATCCACTCACC
This sequence comes from Phyllobates terribilis, assembly GCF_046119375.1. Classification (NCBI taxonomy): domain Eukaryota; kingdom Metazoa; phylum Chordata; class Amphibia; order Anura; family Dendrobatidae; genus Phyllobates; species Phyllobates terribilis. The sequence continues at coordinate 416,085,285 of NW_027362765.1, forward strand.
CATCAATTATCCACGAGGAAGGACCAGATGCTTTGTATTCAAATTGAAGATAAGGATTTTTTATGGTGGTCACGCTCATACTATTATATTAGCACCTTTTTAAGGGAATCTGTCACAGGTTTTTGCTACCTAATTTGAAATAACTATAATGTAGAGGCAGAGACCCTAATTCCAGTGCTGTACTACCTAGGGTATGTGCACACTACATTTTTTAAATGCCAGTGTACCCACATCATTTTTTAAGCAGAAGACCCTTCAGGAAAATGCCAGCAGTGTGTTTTCTGAAGCGTCTTCTTTGGCATCTTCTTTATCTTTACCACTGACGTATAGAAAATAGTGCTTGGAAGCCACGTAAAGACTGGTCAGGTCAGTTAGCTGCTGAAGCAGTTAAAATAATTTATAAAGGATGGAACATATGCACAGCAAGTTGGTTTGACACTGCAGTGGTGCATATGGCCATTATTTTTAATGTTTATTGAGCTCCTTTTCATGTGGGTTCCAAAACGGAATCTGCCTGAAAAATAAATTGTGTTCACATGCCTTAATTTGCTGCAGTTTTGATAAGAATCAGGTTTATCCATTCTCTGAATGCTGAGCTCAGTAAAACCCGTCCATACTATAGATTGACAGCTTTCTGCGTATAGGCATAAAGCTTCCAATCAGTGTTACTGGTGGGTTTATACCAAACTCCTAATTATGGAGGACTACATGGCAGAAGGTTTACTAGTCCTCTAGTGATAATCTCCTGCTGATAAAACAGTGATTTTATCAAAACTACAGCAAGCATCCTGGTAAGCGACACATTACTCTGTTTTCAGAGTCTATGGCAAAACCCTGGTGCTGACTGATTTCCATTTTCTTCACCTACAAAGAACGGACACTTTATTCTTCCACAACATCCCAAACTTCATCTTAGAAATATAATAAACATGATGTATTAGCCGATGTTTCGGCCAAAGTTTGCAATGTGTCAAGGAAGCTCATCATCTTACAAGTCACTAATCAAAAAGCAGTTTGTCAAACTAAGGTTCGGTGGACCTACCGGAGGAATCTATTGTACTGGCCCCTCTTATGTTTATAAAGAACTTTTGCATCATAAAGATTTCTATTTCATTGTACACAGAACCTAGAAATAAAAAGAAACAACTGATGAGCTCCTCATAGAGGGTCTTCTGGGGAATCTTTTAGGCTTTGTTTTATCTGGCGTCCATTATGGTGTCAGAGCCTAGGCCCATTAGAATCAATGATTATTTGTCACTTGAGTTTGCCAGAGGACCTGTCACCAAGTCAAAAGTGGCAAGTTTTGTTTTTTTTTATTCCCGATATGGCGTTTTTTAATCAATTAAAATCAATTACACAATTCCAGAAATATGGGAGATTATATTTTCTGCTGCTTTGAATATTTTTTACTAAGGGGATATAGTTCACAGGATTCTCGGGGCATGTCTATATGTGACGCCTCATGCTCGAAAAAGCCCTTTATTTTACCCTGGGAGATGGGGGACTCGGAGTCGGGTCCTGTGATGGAGAGATGGGGTGCAGCCGTGGCCCGGACCCGACCCGTGCTCAGGGCTGTCACATTAAAAGAGATGGTGTGGGCTCATCCGGGTTGAGTGGCTGATTTACGACTATGCCACCTGTGGCACCTGGTGAAGGCCACCAGCGCTGCTGCAGTCCGCTGAGGCATGATGTTATGGCGGCCCGAGTTATTACTACTCCCCAAAGGCGGAGCAAGGCCTCAGGGCAGAGAGACAGGAGTATGGGGGTAGTAGTAGAGTAAGACGGGTGCCGCGTCATGCGGTGTAGCGCAGAATAAACAGTCCGGAGGCCATAGGGGTGAACTTCCAAGGCTTTACTCACTTTAGAGATGGCAGAAGGAAGGCGACTCCCTGCTCCCCGCGGAGTCCTGCGGTCACCAGGGACGGGGGTCCGACAACCTCCGAGTAAGTCCAGCATTCAGTCGGGACCCTACACCAGAGTGTTCCTGAACTACAGACCGAATCCTTTCCTGTCCGTGTGTGTGCAAATAGGCCGGGACTCCCTCTGTGCTCCTCTCAGAACAAGGGCACGGGTGGCAGCTCCGCCCCATCCGATACCCAGTGGGATCCTTTGGGCCTACCGGGCTTTCCCGACCAGGACATAGAGTAGCAAGGTTGGGTGTCGGGGGCCGGTACCCCTCTTACAGCCGGAGTCCCTCTGAATATATCAGGTTGGCGAGGACAGGTGGCGTACAATGCTCCGTCTGCATCCTGCCTGGGATCAATTTGCTATGGAGCCACACTCTTGAGCTCCAGGCCTTCTTGGTCCTGGTCATTGGCCGGGTTGAGACATTCCTGGTCTGCAACCTGCCCCTCGTCCCAAGGCCGGGGTACGAGGGCTGTGTCCCTTGCCGATGCAGGCCCACACAGGATCTACGCTCCGGGAGGGAGGTCACATTTACACACAGTATATGACAGCACAGAGAACAGCCGAACGGACCTTGACTATCAAGGACCAGCAAAAGACCAAGACCAAGGATGGCTTTTTATTAAATATGAAATTTAAAGTATAACTAACTTGTAAGTCCTCCACCCTCACCCACTAACTGGTTCCCCTAACTCTTGGTTCCCCATTCTCCCTGTAACCAGGGGAGCAGCACCTAGTGCATACTAGCTCCCTCTGGTGGAGAAATGTGGTGTTGGATGCAAAGGTTGGGTCACGACTATCACACTGTTCTTACCTCAGAGGAGGAACACTACACTCCTTTAGAGAAGTGCAGCATCCCTGTGGCGGTCGAACCCTCAGGGGCGCCACATATACACTTCTCTGTATAATTACCCTTTTAGCCATGCCCCTGTGGCAGAGACTATAAAAATTAACACTGAATAAATATGCTCATATCTCTGACACCGTATGGTGGATTAAAAAAAAATACAAGAAACGGCATACTCAGTGGGAATAAAATCAGAGCAAAACCTGGTCACTTTTGACCTGGTGACAGGTCCTCTTCACAGTTAGCGGTACTTGATTTAGTGGAAACAGTTGCCAGCCTAATGTCTATAAAAGCACTCAAAACTTTTGGAGCACAAAATAAATGTAAATATAACACACCGACAAAACAAATGTCTATTTAATGGAGATGATCACACACTATAGCAATAAAATATCCAATAGAAGAAAAGACCATAGGGGCAACCGAATAATAAAGATACAATAACATAAACTTTATTGAATAATTACAAAAATACAAAAATTACAAATGAATGGGGAAAATGTCTGCTCAGGGAAAAGATGGAATAAAATCCCATAGAGATCAGTAAATTCCTAATGTAAGAGGCAATATATTCCCCCAAAAATGTGCTATACCAGATAATATAGATAGTGTATAATGAAACATGATAATGTGAATTGGCAGCAATAAATAACACAAAAATATAAGCAAATAGCAATTCACAAAAAGATAGTCATGGAGTCATGGAGTGAATAGGACAAATACATATATATATATATATATATATATATATATATGTGTGTGTTGGATTGTACCCCATATACCACACCATACCATCAAGATACGAGATGTGCAGCATCTGAAACAACAGATACTGGAAGCCTGTGCTAGCATTTCTTCTGCGGTGTTGCTATCAGTGTGTCAAGAGTGGGAGAAGAGAGTTATATTGACAATCCAACACAATGAACAGCACTTTGAACACATTTTATAAGTGGTGATAAACTTGTTAAAAACTCATGAAAGAATAAAGTTACGTTAAAACCAAGCACACCATTGTTTTTCTTATGAAATTCTCAATAAGTTTGATGTGTCACATGACGCTCTTCCCTTTGAAAAAAATAAAGTTGGATCCAAAATGGCCAACTTCAAAATGGCCGCCATGGTCACCACCCATCTGAAAAAGTTTTCCCCCTCCCATATACTAATGTGCCACAAACAGGAAGTTGATATCACCAACCATTCCCATTTAATTTAGGTGTATCCATATAAATGGCCCACCCTGTATATTCAATACCTTGAGACATGGCAGGCCAGTGAAAATATATGTCCTTGGTGAGATAGAATGATAGGGACACACAAGCACCTCAACAATCGTTTCCCGCGCACTGGGCTTTTTCAGAAGGCGTGAAAAATGCTCATATCTCTGGAACCATATGGGGAATTATAAAAAAAAAACAGAAAAAACACAAGAAATGGCATACTCAGCGGGAATAAAATAAGAGCAAAAGCTGGTCACTTTTAACCTGGTGGCAGGTCCTCTTTACAGTTGGGGAAGCTTCATTCAGTGTCAGTCTAATGTCTATTAAAGAGCGCAAAGCATTTGGAGTACAAAATAAATATAGATATATTGGATGTATCAATATGACAAAACTTGTAATGTCCTGTAATATATACTTCTTACAGTGAAATTTCATGTGCTATCCGTGGACAATGATTTCAAACCTTTAAATAAAAAGGTGAGAATATTTTTGCCTGTTTGCTAATTACTGTTCAATGTCAATTTAGCCAATAAATAAGATTAAAGAGAAAAAAAACATAATTCAGCTAAAAATATTGGAAAATATTTAGAAGCATGCTTTGGTATATTGTAAAGTAGAAGGATGGACACCTATACAACTTATGAACTTACAACTCATGAGACGGATCCGGGATCATGGAAATAAAGAACATCCATGATAACAGGGCCTATAATAAAAAACGCCCAACATATCACATAAACAAATTCATAGTCAGTTTATGAGTAGTAAGCATAGTGATTAGCAAAACACGAATCGTCATATTTCAATTATCTAATACTGTAATTTTTAAAGGGAGTCTGTCAGGCCAAACAGTGTAATCTAAGCACACAGTCATTTTGGGCGTATACAGTGGGTACGGAAAGTATTCAGACCCCTTTCGATTTTTCACTCTTTGTTTCATTGCAGCCATTTGGTAAATTCTAAAAAGTTCATTTTTTTTCATTAAAGTACACTCTGCACCCCATCTTAACTGAAAAAAAACAGAAATGTAGAAATTTTTGCAAATTTATTAAAAAAGAAAAACTGAAATATCACATGGTCATAAGTATTCAGACCCTTTGCTCAGACACTCATATTTAAGTCACATGCTGTTCATTTCCTTGTGATCCTCCTTGAGATGGTTCTACTCCTTCATTGGAGTCCAACTGTGTTTAATTAAACTGATAGGACTTGATTTGGAAAGGCACACACCTGTCTATATAAGACCTCACAGCTCACAGTGCATGTCAGACCAAATGAGAATCATGAGCTCAAAGGAACTGCCCAAGGAGCTCAGGGACAGAATTGTGGCAAGGCACAGATCTGGCCAAGGTTACAAAAGAATTTCTGCATTACTCAACGTTCCTAAGAGCGCAGTGGCCTCCATAATCCTTAAATGGAAGAAGTATGGGACCACCAGAAGTCTTCCTAGACCTGGCCGTCCAGCCAAACTGAGCAATCATGGGAGAAGGGATTTCGTGAGAGAGGTAACGAAGAACCCCAAGATCACTGTGGCTGAGCTCCAGAGATGCAGTAGGGAGATGGAAGAAAGTTCCACAACGTCAACTATCACTGCAGCCATCCACCTGTCGGGCCTTTATGGCAGAGGGGCCTGACGGAAGCCTCTCCTCAGTGCAAGACCTATGAAAGCCTGCATAGAGTTTGCTCAAAAACACATGAAGGACTCCCAGACTATGAGAAATAAGGTTCTTTGGTCTGATGAGATGAAGATAGAACTTTTTGGTGATAATTCTAAGTGGTATGTTTGGAGAAAACCAGGCACTGCTCATCACCTGCCCAATACAATACCAACAGTGAAACATAGTGGTGGCAGCATCATGCTATGGGGGTGTTTTTCAGCTGTAGGGACAGGACAACTGATTGGAATTGAAGGAAACATGAATGCGGCCAAGTACAGAGATATCATGGAAGAAAACCTCTTCCAGAGTCCTCTGGACCTCAGACTTGGCCGACGGTTCACCTTCCAACAAGACAATGACCATAAGCACACAGCTAAGATAACAAAGGAGTGGCTTCAGAACAACTCTGTGATCATTCTTGACTGGCCCAGCCAGAGCCCTGACCTAAACCCAATTGAGCATCTCTGGAGAGACCTGAAAATGGCTGTCCACCAACGTTCACCATCCAACCTGACAGAACTAGAGAGGATCTGCAAGGAATTTTGGCAGAGGATCCCCAAATCCAGGTGTGAAAAACTTGTGGCATCATTCCCAAGAAGACTCATGGCTATACTAGCTCAAAAGGTTGCTTCTACTCAATACTGAGCAAAGGGTCTGAATACTTATGACCATGTGATATTTCAGTTTTTCGTTTTTAATAAATTTGCAAAAATTTTATACATTTCTGTTTTTTTTCAGTGAAGATGGGGTGTAGAGTGTACTTTAATGAGAAAAAAAATGAACTTTTTAGAATTTACTAAATGGCTGCAATGAAACAAAGAGTGAGAAATGTAAAGGGGTCTGAATACTTTCCATACCCACTGTAGCTCCTGTAAAAATTGCACATTTAGTGTTCTAAGTGCTGCCTCCATTTTGCAGAAACTGTAGTTTAACTAGATATTCTAATTAGGGTGTTCGGTCCACCGTGGCCAAGATGTGGTGCACCACCTTGGTGTGGCCAAGAGAATTGGTGCACCATTACGCCCCCTGACTCTGCATGCACTGCCTCCCTGCTGACTGACAGCACTGGCTTGCCTAAAGCAAGCACTGTCTGTACAGAAAGATCAGGTAAGTCAGTATAAACTATTCAAGTAGACTTGTAGGAGATATAGTCCATATGAAAATCTCACCTTTGAACGCATTGTTCTAATCACTGCTTCTTTTTTGAAGAAATAAAAGTTTATTTAAATATGCTAATTATGGAGCTCTGTGCACCCTCGGTGTGGCCACGGGGCTCAGAACACTGTTGTATCCACTGGTTTTGCATGTCCCCGCCTCCCTTACTGGTTATTGACAGCAATGGCTTACCTTAGCTTTCTGTTCAGACAACTCTGACTCCAGGTAAGTCATTGCTGTCAATCACCAGTAAGGGAGGTGGGGACATGGAAAATCATTGGCTGGAATGGTGCATGAGCCTCATGACTACACCAAGAAGACCTGTTGTCCCAGGCCACACCTGAAACAACAAGCGGAGTGGTTGGCAGTTGTAGTATGCAGCATCAGATGGCTTATACCAGTGCTGCAGAGTGGCCAAGATACCATGTTCAGCCAAAAGCTGTAGCTACAGTCTAGTACATGAAAAAGGGAGAAATGGAGCTGATTATTCCATTTTTGACCTCTTCTTTGCTGCTATGTGGCAAATCTTGAAAGTGTAACTCTTGTTTTAGGAGAATTTGCAGCAAAATGCCTATGTCTTCCTCTAGCTCCTCCCTCATCCCCATCCCCTCCATAAAACTTTATAAGCACCAGTTGTCATCGCTTATCTCAATAGATTTTCTCTATTCTCTCATTATGATTCATTACTAATCTAGAATTAATTCTACCTTCTCAGATTATATTCTAGTAATAGTATTAGTAGAAGTAGTGTTTTTATTTCACATCATCTATTGTGGTTCTGTCTATAAAACATGTATAAGAAATACATAAATACTATGCAGAAGAAGCAAAAAAAGCTGGAGACAAAATAAACTGGTTGCTATAGATAACATTTTAAAGGGATTGTCCATTATTGAACCACCCTTACTTAATTATTTCAGTTCCCCATGGACAAGAAAAACAATCTATATTCACCTCCCAAATTAACGCCATTCCAGTGATGTCCTTCCAGCTATTTTGGGTAGGTCAGGTGTCATTGTTGTGTCAAGTGACCACTGCAGGCAAACAGTGGCAGCTCATCAATAGTCCATCACACTGGATGTTCAATCTGATGAGATAGTAAGGATTACAGCTAATTAGAGGTCACTAATTAGAGGCCACTCAAGAGATACAATAATGTCACCTGACCCATGCAGAATAGTAGTGCCTACATCGATGGATCAGCATCATTGTGGGAGGTGAATATACATTGTTTTCTTTTCTATTGGGTCATGAAGTGATACCACTAATGTGGTCCAGTAGTGGACAACCCCTTCAACTTTTCCTTTCAAAATATTTGAATCATCTATCCATTATATGTTTCACATAAAGGTTATTCGTACCCAAGTTTTATTGCTGCAATGCAACAATTAAATACAAGACTAAGCACCATGGTATTTTCTAAAATATCGTAATGGTTTTTGTCTCTAACTACCATGCAGACCTATTTATTTCCATAGTTAGAGACTACAAAACATATGTAGTCGGCTCCTACAATAATGTGGTACTCCTTCCTGTCATACGCCCCCCAAGGAGGCAGATGAGGGGGATATATATGATGGATTTTCAGACCATATGGGGTTTGCTTGTAGTTTTAATAAACATTTTATAATAAATGCTATACATGACATTTTACAACATTCATATTTGTTACTATTTGTATTTTACATGTAATAATATATTTTTTTCTTTTTTAGTTTTCTGAGGTTGAAATAATAGTAAGTATCAAGCACATCCTCCCAGAGCTAGATAAGTTATATTTCTGCATTATGAATTTTCTTGCACAAATCTTTGGACTGGTGATAATAAGACCAGTTTTAGCCCTGTAAGCACAGATCTAAACCTGAACAGATCACTAGAGTGCACCTTCCAATCAGCTTCAGTGTTCCTGCGTTCACCTAATTTTGAAGCAGATTCGAAGAGTGCACAATTCAGACCAGCAGGACAATTATGTCGCTAGTCCGAACTGTCAGTCTTCAGGAACGCACCGCCCCCTGCAGATCGGAACCTGGGAGGATGTTGAGTGGTGCTCTACAGAAGATTAACACATGAAAACAATCTTTTAAATGGAAACTATGGTCAGAAAATGACTTATAGTTCAGGCAGAGGGACGCTACAAACGCTACAACCTCGTCTCTATGGGTGTGATATCGTCTGGCTGGGCTGAACTGCTCAACACTAAGTGAATGCCATTCTGACTAGTCCAGCTAATTAGAATATGCAGTAACACAAGATTAAAATGCTAATTTTACATTTTTGGTAGCAACTATCCCTTAACATTGGGGCTGCTAGAAATTCATGATTACTGAAAAATGCAGCTCTGTAATTAGTTAATAGGGGTAGATCATGCTGTCAGGTTCCATGTAAGAGGTTAATTAGGTTAAATTGTAACACCAGACATTACCCATGAACTAGCAGGGCTTGCTCTGTTTCTTGAAAGCATTAGGCCTTTTTCTCTAATCTTACACAAACACTCCGGGCTCGGTTCATCATTGAATTTTCACCATTATTTTAGCATAAATACTTCTCAACTTATGACTTATTGTTTTGCGCCAAATTCGTCAAACAATTTGCGCCTATCTCAAGTTGTCTTATGTAGCTTAGTTAGCTTTCTGAATTTTACATCAATGTGATCTTTCCAAATATTTTAGACACATTCATCAAATTTGCCGCAATACTACTGAACTCTACTTCAGTCATGCCTCCCCGAGTGATTTATCTACGCCAGTTATTCTTACGCATTTTTGTGACATTTTGCGAAATGTGCAACTTTTCTTCCTAAAAAGTTGCAAAACCAGTTAAAGACAGTAAAGAAAGGTAATTTGGGGTTTTGCAATTCCCGAATTGCCTCATATTTTTCAATTTAGCACAAACAACTTCATCAAAAACCACAATTAAAAAAATAGTGACAGAAAAAACCTGCAGATGATAAATTGAGATCTTTAGAGGACTTTTCATCAAATTTTTCATGATGAACTGAACGCACGATGTAATAATGGCTGCAAAGTGGAGAAAAACATCTTTTTTTTAATTTCACCTCTCCATGGCGGAGATATTGGCAATCAAAATATTTGGCACCTAATGAGTTAACTTTTATTAAATCTAAGGGGGGTGTTACAGCAACTAATACAGGGAGAAGAAATACACTCCGTCCATTGAAAACACCCACTTGGACTTAAAGGGGTATTCCCATCTCCAAGATCCTATCCCAATATGTAGTAGGTGTAATAATAATATTAGCAAATAACTCCAATTAGAAATGTAGTATAGTACTTCCGATTCACTATGTCGATTTCCCCAAGTGCAGGGCATTGCTGTAGCTTAGATATCCATGATTACGACCAAGTATATAGTGACAATCAGTTAGTTAGTTCATATCGGAGAGGTGAAATTAAAAAACAAGCAAAAAAGTTTTTTTCTGTTCTGCAGCCACTGTTACATCCTATGTCCAGCTGCACATGGAAAATTTGGTTAAAGGACCACTGGTCTCTTTCCGTTGACTGGGAAATGCTTAAAGAGATTGTAAAGGCTTGGGGCTCAAGTCTTCGGTCAAAGCCTGGACAACCCCTTTAACAAACTTTGTCTCCCACTGCAGACAAAGCATTAGGAAATGATCATTCTGCAGACAGTTGACTTAGAGACAGATACAGTGGCATGTAAAAGTGTGTGCACCCGTGGTCAAAATTACTGTTATTGTGAACAGTTAAGCAAGTTGAAAATTAAATGATCTCTAAAAGGACTAAAATTAAAGATGACACATATCCTTTGTACTTTAGGCAAATATATATATATATTGTAATTTTTTACATTTTAAAAATTACAAAAGGAACATGGGCCAATGCAAACGTTTGGGCACCCTTGGAGATTTGTGTGCTCAGATAACTTTGACCAAGGTTTCAGACCTTAATTAGCCTGTTAGGGTTATGGCTTATTCGCTATCATCATTAGGAAAGGCCATGTGATGCAAAATTGCCAGCTTTATAAAAACTCAGCCTCCTCTAACCTTGTGCCAAAAAACAGCAGCCATGGCTCTTCTAAGCAGCTGCCTAGCACTCTGAAAATGAATATGGTGGAGACCCACAAAGCAGGAGAAGGCTATAAGAAGACAGCAAAGCATTTTCAAGTTGCCCTTTCCTTAGTTTCATATGTCATTAAGATATGGCAGTTAACAGGAACAGTGAAGGTCAAGATAAGGTCTAGAAGACCAAGCAAAATTTAAATGAGATCTACTCGTAGGATTGCTAGAGAGGCAAATCAGAACCCTCGCTTGACTGCAAAAGACCTTCAAAGATATTTAGCAGACTCTGAAGTTGTGGTACATTGTTCTACTGTTCAGAGACACCTGCACAAAAATGGCCTTCATGGAAGAGTTATCAGAAGAAAAGCTCTCATACCATAAAATTCAGCGTCAGAAGTATGCAAGAAAACATCTAAAACTGGAAGAATTTTCCAAAGAAGAATGGATGACAATCCCTCAAACAAAAATTGAAAGACCCTTGTTTGGCTACAAAACGTGTTTACAAGCTGTGATACTTTCAAAATGGGGTGCTACTAGGAAGTAACCACGCAGGGTGCCCAAACTTTTGCATCAGCCCATTTTCCTTTCTTGTAATTTTTAAAATGTAAAAAATAGAAATTGTGTCATCTTTAACTTTAGCCCTTTTAGAGATCATTTCATCTTCAACTTGCTTAACTGTTCACAATAACAGTATTTTGACCAGGGGAGCCCAAACGTGTACATGCCACTGTATATAATTGTGAGAAGGATCAGGAAATGGGCTCATAATACATAGAGAATAATATATTATTTTTCCGTTTTCATTACAATATGTAGCAGAATAGGATCAACTGAAAGGTTTCATCTGATCTGGTTCTTATCTATCCAATCCTAAGAAGTTTATAAGTAAATGCTAATTTCCCTTTTTTCTGCAGGATCCAAATAAAAACCGCATAGCACAGTGGCGGAATGTAACAACAAAGCAAGGATTTGCTGAATTCAGCTTTCATCTGGCCAATGAATTAGCTTTTGGAACTTATAAAGTTAACATACCTGATCGTTGTGAAAAAACTTTTAGAGTTGATAAATATGGTAAGATGGCATGAAAATAAGTCTATAAAATTTATATAACAAGGATAAAATATAACTATCACGTTTTCCAATTATCATAAAACCGGCTAAAGGCCAGTTCTGTACTTTTATGTACTTGATACAGATGCACATAGAGAGAACAAATTAGGCTATTCTCTGTAGCCACTTAATCTCCATAATAAATAGTACACCTAGAGGGGACTATGATGTGTTTCAGAACCCAGAAAGTGCCAATTGTTCTTCCGAATACCAAAACTGTGCCGCCATACAGGGTCAATACACAGGTCTCAAAATAGAAAGTTTTTCTGCCATGATATCCCATCTGCCCCACTCCCTCTGAAAAATAAAGAAATAAAAAACAAGATCAAAAGTTTTTTCAAAAATATCAAATGAGAAATCCAGGAATAAAGTGTAAAATTGGATGTTTTAATTTCAGCTCGGTCCCGATCACTTCCAATGGACGAAGGTGTAGTGAGTTGTAATATTAGATACAGCCCCTACTAACTATATAGGGCTGTGTCTTTAAACAATTAAGGGGTTAACACCATCCCACATCAATCAGCAGATTGGTGGGGGTGCCAAAACTTCACTATTATGAGATTTATCCCCTATACTAAGGACATGGCCACAATTTGGTATTTCTGAATGAACCCTTTAAAGGGGTTATTCAAAATTGATGGTCTATCCTTATGGGCCCCACAAAAATTATACTAAAGTTTTTCAAACCCAATGATATCGGTGGGATTGGAAGGCAGTCTAATTCGTATGGGTGCCCACCAACTCCTCCCAGCAGATGATATTGGGAATAGAAAGATCTGGCACGTCGGATTTCCTACGACCTATTCTTTTTTTTTTCCGGGAGATAAGCCACCAACATAGAATTCAGCAGCACCAGCCAAACCGCTAAAAGCAATATTAACAATGAAGAGTCTGCAGCTCCACCATGAGCAGCTGTGGTTCCTTTTAAGCATTTTAAGTATGTTCACACGAGATTTCAGAAATCTCATTGATTATGCTGGTACTGTACAATGCTGCATATTTTATGCACCAAATATGCTGTATAAAACATGCAGCAAAAACACTACGTATGAACATAACATAATATCTCGTTCTGACATGCACCTCACTAGTTGATAACACCTTCCAATCATATGAACTGAACATGTGTGCTGTCTACACTTCCAGATTCCGTAAGCCCAGCATCCCTTATTAATCATGTGAGTTTTATTGAGTTTATGGATCCAACTCATTATGTCTGATATAAAGTATTTCCATTTATTTGATAGCATCTTCCCCTGAGGAAGCTGCCTTTACAAAGTGAAACGTGATATTCTCACTGACACTACCTGCCCTGACCTATTGCCCTATTCTTCCAAATATTGGGATCATACATTTTCACACATCTTGCTCCTGGACTATTAATTTTTACTTAGCCTATATGCTTCTTTATGAGGGTACACCTTTGTGAGAATAGTCCAACTAATACCTATTATTTGATTTCTCCGCCCGATTTGATACTTAGTATTTTGAATTAGTGATTGTGCTGTCTGAATTTTTCATGCATCCCTTGACTTGTACTGAAGATTCTGATCAGTAACTAGGATAAAAAAATGGACAATTCTCCATTTTGATTTTTTTTCCACATCACTGAACAGAATCATAACTATATGCTACAGTTGAAACCAGAAGTTTACATACACTATATAAAAAGACACATAGGCATATTTTTCTCAATATCTGACATAAAATCAGAATAAACCTTTCCTATTTTAGGTCAATTAGGATTACCATAATTTGTAATATTTGCCAAATACCAGAATAATGAGAGAGAATGTTTTAAGGCATTTTTATTACTCACTGCAAAGTCAAAAGTTTACACACACTAAGATTACTATGCCTTTAAACAATTGTGGACTGCCCATATGATGATGTTATGTGTTTGGAAGCATCTGACAGGCTTTTTTGGCAACATCTGAGTTAATTAGAGACACACCTGTGGATGTATTTTAATGTACACCTGAAACACACTGCTTCTTTGTGTAGCATCATGGGAAAGTCTAAAGAAATCAGCCAAAATATCAGGAAGAGAATTGTGGACTTGCACAAGTCTGGCTCATCCTTGGGTACGATTCTATGCAAGTTCAAACAAGATGGGAATGTCCAGTCATCATATTGCTCAGGAAGGAGATAGGTTCTGTGTCCCAGAGATGAATGTGCTTTGGTCCGACGTGTGCATATCAACCCAAGGACAACAGCAGAAGACCTTGTGAAGATGATGGCAGAAGCTGGTAAGATTGTGTCAATATCCACAGTGAAACAAGTACTATATCAACATGGGCTGAAAGGCCACTCTGCCAGGAAGAAGCTATTTGTCCAAAAGAAACATAAAAAAGCCAGATCAATATTTGCAAATGCACACAGGAACAAAGATCTACATTTTTGGAGACATGTCCTGTGGTCTAATGAAACTAAAACTTTTTGGGCGTAATGACCATCGTTATGTTTGGAGGAAAAAGGGAGAAGCTTGGAAGCCTAAGAACACCATCCCAACCATGAAACATGGGGGTGGTATAATTATGTTGTGGGGTTGTTTTGCTGCAGGAGGGACTGGTGCACTTCACAAAATAGATGGCATCATGAGAAAAGAAGACTATGTGGCAGTACTGAAGCAATATCTCAAGACATCAGCCAGGAAGTTAAAGCTTGGGCGGAAATGGGTCTTCCAAATGCACAATGACCCGAAGCATACTGACAAAATGGTAACAAAGTGGCTTAAGGATAACAAAGTCAATGTTTTGGAGTGGCCATCACAAAGCTCTGATCTCTATCCTATTGAAAATTTATGGGCAAAGCTGAAAAGGCAGGTGCAAGCAAGGTGACCTACAAACCTGGATCAGTTACACCAGTTTTGTGAGGAGGAATGGGCCCAAATTCTGACCAACTATTGTTAGAAGCTTGTGGAAGGATATCCCAAACATTTGACCCAAATCATTCAGCTTAATGGTAATGGTATCAAATACTAATGAAATGTATGTAAACTTTTGACGTTGCAGTAAGTAATAAAAATGCCTTAAAACATTCTCTCTCTCTCATTATTCTGGCATTTAGCAAATATTAAAAATTATGGTAATCCTAATTGACCTAAAATGGGAAAGGTTTATTCTGATTTCATGTCAGATATTGAGAAAAACATGCATATGTGTCTTTTTATAT
Source organism: Phyllobates terribilis (assembly GCF_046119375.1). Lineage (NCBI taxonomy): Eukaryota > Metazoa > Chordata > Amphibia > Anura > Dendrobatidae > Phyllobates > Phyllobates terribilis. The sequence continues at coordinate 416,100,387 of NW_027362765.1, forward strand.
GGTATATGCAAGCTTCTGAGTTCAACTGTATATCAGAAAAAATCAATGAAACATGGACGTCTGACTGAGCCCTTGTGTGGCGCTCTCCTGTAGAACATACTGATCTTTGGTAGCGCCCACTTTCTGTTGTCCTTCATGCTCCTTGAATCCACTGATGGGCAGAGGTTCTGAAAATAGGACCCACCAATTGATTGGCCAACAGCTACCCTTCCAAACTCTCCCATACACAGAGCCAAGTCTTGGCCAAGTGTTCCTGTGTTCACTACAGGGAAGCTGCTGCCACAGTCATATGGCAGCGACTTGTCTCCCTGCCAAATCAGAAGAATTTCAAATGCCAGCTCCATATGTTCTCCTACAAAATCTGACAGTCAAGAGGCCCTCATGCACATAGGATGGTTGGCTGATCCGGCCGAAATCTCGGCAGATTCGGCCAATTTTTGCCTAATGTGTATGAGGACTTAAAAAATAAACTATGAATTGAATAAGCCTGGATAACTCCATAAAGTTTCTAAAAAGATGACAATATTGTCAAAAAATAAACAATACCCAATAAGCAATATTTTTTAAATAAACATTAAGAAAGTAAATGATGAAAAAAGGTCACATGTGGATAAAAATAGGAACATTAATGATTCTACGCATAGCATCACTGGCGAATTGTAGAAAGGGTGAGCACATAAATTTGAGCCATCAGGGTTCCAACTGTCATTGCATTGCACATGGCCATACCATAAATCTAAAATCTGTCCTGCTTATCTGCTATGTTCACTGTTGTAAATGCCATAGCAAGTAGTAATAACTCAAGTATTAATAACATACTGCCAAGAGCAAAAAGTGCTATTAAACAATAGTGAGAATTTGTAACAATTGACATTTCTATTCCATTTAGCTACAAAGAGATTCGAGTTAAATATCAGTGCACCATCCGAAGTTGTCCTCACAGATGCATTTTTGAATCTGCACGTTTGTGGCAGGTAAGAAGCCCAATAATGTTACTGCATGACTCCCAAACCTCATAATTACCAATATGGTCAATGGTCACTAGTAGATGTAAAAGTTCCAGCATTGAGAGCATTAAAATGCACAGTCAGCCAAAACAAAGGGATCATTTTTAGATTGTAGATTAATTTTTTTTGTGAACTCATTACAGTGAATCTATCAAATCATTCTACAATTTAAGCTTCATACATTTTCACATAGACCTCTTAGACGAGGTGGGATTGGTGTACTTCCTACAAAATAATCATGTCAGAATGGCTGTATAATTCTAATATTACAATGAACATTTTACAGAGTCCACCTAATGAGTGAGAGAGTTCTTGAGACCAAATTTATTTAGTTTACACAAAAAAATGAGCAACTGCCCTGTAGTAAGTGAATAAATAAATAAAATAGTGCAAGTAAAAAACACAGGGTACTTAGTTAACACTAGTTTGATCAAAAAAGCGTTAAAGCCATCCCACCACGACAAGGTGCGCCCATTAGGCATATGATTAGTTATGCAGATTTTTATCATGTCACTACATTGTTACTGTTTTGCTACTGGTGGTGGAAAAATCTTTTTCTTCCTGTACACTACAAATTACAACCTGTTCTCACATTCCCTAATAGCTCAGTGTGTTATTACGGTAGGTTAATTTCTCAAGCGAAAGGTCACTGGTTCGAATCGAGGAGCAGCCATAAAGAAGATTCCCCAAGAAAAGTGAAACAGCATCATCCTACTCATTGATAGCGGTCTCTCAGCCAAGAAAATTGCCAAACTGCATCATGTGAATGGCATGATAGTTGGATCCATTCAAAAGACAAAAGGTGGACGTCCAGGCAAAATATCAGAGTCAACAAGTCAGCTCATCACAAGGTAAACATGGCAGTAGAGGTGGCTCATACGTTTCGTAATAGTGAGATCACAGAGGTCAATGCAAGTACCGTGCGACTCATGTTACACAAGTCTGGAATGGTGGCCCGAAAAAAGGAGAAGCCTCAACTTCAATATCATCATAAGGAGCATCGGCTTGAGTTTGCAAAAAAGTACAAAAAGTGGACAGTAGAAGATTGGAAACAGGTGATTTGGAGCAATGAGACAAAAGTTAATAGACTAGACTTTGATGGGAGCAAATGAGTCTGGAAGAAACAAGGGGAAAAGGGTCTAAAGGATCGAAAAATTGAAGGTGGAGGAAGATAGATGATATGGGGTTGTTTATAAGCCAAAGGCGTTGGCTACTTGCCCAAGATAGATGGTGGTGTCAATGCTGAGCTATATGTGAGTATCCTAGAAGGCAAGTTACTTTGTACACTCAAGTACTATGGGTATGAAAAGGATGACATAATGTTCTAACAGTTCCAGCAGGACAACGACCCGAAGCATACGTTGAAATTGGAAAAAAAATAGTTTAATAACAAAGAAGTAATGGTGCTGGATTGACCCCCACAGTCCCCAGACCTCAACCCAATGGAAAACTTGTGGGTAGAGTTGAAGAAAAAGCTGTAGACATACCCACATGAGTCGACCAGTATGCACTAACTTTTGGAACATGTAGAAGAGACCTGGTGTGACAATACAGCGTAAAATCTTAATTATGCCACACATCACACCAGGGATCAGATTTTGGTCAAAATATGCTTGAATCTGATTGATAGCATGCCCAGAAGGATTTACAAAATACTAATAAAATACTAAAAAAAATAAATTTGATTTTTAGCAGCAAAACAGTAACAATGTATTGAAATGATAAGAATCTTCATAACTAATCATATGCAAAATAGTTGTAAGTCAAAGTAATGTATGAGATAGCCAAGATAATTGTCTATAAAATGATGGTAGTCTCACGTTCAAAACTGTAGTGGATGGAGCCTGAAAGTCAAAAGTACAAAACATCGTTTGGTTTTGCTCATCAGTGTTTATAATATGATGATTGCAATATATTAAGAGGATAAAATCTTTGATGGGAGTGCTTCTTTAATCGTTAAATAACTTCTTATTTTTAGCTATATACACATATGAGAAAAACTAACTACACTTTTTTTTAATTCTATGGTTGTACCTTTATTGGCATAGCAACAAAACAAGACTCAAATGAACAAGTAGTGTGTGAAAAATTAAGTACACCTTTACTGCTTCCATTGGAATCAGCGAGTGTGACCCCCCTCAATAAAAGCAGAAGTTCTGACATTTTGCTAGTCTGGAGCAGGGGTGGGGACCCTCAGCTCCGTGGACAATTTACAGCCTTCGATGATCTTGTATCCGGCCTCTGGGCAGATTCTCAGGGACCGCAGTGCTTGGGCAGGCGGTAGTGATGAGTGAGTGTATTCGTTACTATTCGCTATTTGCACGAATAGTACAGTATTCGGGTTAATCGTTATTCGGCAAGTATTTGTGCACTCACTTCACTATATTCGGATGTCCCGCCCTTCAGTTTTGACACCTTCTTTGCAGCCACTAAGCATGCTGGGCTTCTTAACCATTCACAGTAATGACGCAGACATCTTGATTGTGACAATACGGTGATTGGCTGGCTGCTCAGTGTCATAGGGTCTATTTAAGCCCTGCCGCCGCCATTTTGTGCACATTGCGTCTGGAGCCGGCGTTGTAATAGCCTAGGGAGAGATCGCTGAGCTGCTAGGGAAAGTGTTTAGGCCTCTTGATCAAACAAAAGCCCTTGTAAGGGCTACCTGCAGTGTGTACTAGTCCTGTGTTTAAAGGAGCCGCTCACTAGCTCCATAAAGCCACCAAAAAATAGCTCTTTTCATAGCTGAAGACTCACAACAAAGTCACAGTACAGGGGAGAGCTTGTGTATTAGCTAGGGAGAGGATAAAGTATTCTTCCAGTGCCCATCTTAAAATATCTCTTGTCAGAGGAAAAGCAATATTTTCCTGCACACATAGAATTAGCATTTTGTGCTGCCTTTTTTTTTTTTAGCACTGGTCTATTTTCCCTGCTGTTTTAGGGGTCAGAGCCTGCCTTCTGTCCATATTAGTGTACGTAAAAAAATTTTGATTGCCCTGCACAAAGCAGTAGTCCAAACATTTCCTACTGTCTGCTACAAACAAGCATCAGGTCATTTTAACCACTATTTTGAGGTGTCAGCCTGCCTTCTGTCTGTATTAGTCTACGTAAAGAATCTTTGATTGCCCTGCACAAAGCAGTAGTCCAAACATTTCCTACTGCCTGCTACAAACAAGCACCAGGCCATTTTAACCACTATTTTTGGGTGTCAGCCTACCTTCTGTCTTTATTAGTCTATGTAAAAAATATTTGATTGCACTGCACAAAGCAGTAGTCCAAACATTTCCTACTGCCTGCTGCAAAGCATGCACCAGGCCATTTTAACCACTATTTTGGCTGTGACAGCTAGCTTGGCTTGTGCCATCAACATCTGAAAATCTGGCAACAAAACCCAAAATGACAAAATAGCCTGTTGTTAAAGGACGTGGATGTGGTGTTGTCCGTGGTGAGCAAGAAGGCACTCAGTCTGTGTCAGGTCAGAAGAAGCTTGCAACATCCACTATGTTCCTGGAAAATATTCCCGGTCTGGAACGTAAATGTGTGTGGAAGCCAGGAGAGCGAGAGCAGATTCTGTCTTGGATAGCAGACAAGGCCTCTATGCATTTGTTAAGCAGCAACAAATCTTCCACGACCACACAGACTACTGTGAATACGCAGAAGGCTGGCCCATCCAATCCTGAAGCTGGTTCTCCTGCCTGCCGCCATTATCAGTCACAGGAGACATATGACCCCAAGGTTGGCCACTTCGAGGATCTGTTTGGTACCTATCCTTTGGTTGGCTCTGGCCTATCACTGTGCAGCATTGAAGAGGGACAAAAGGAGGTGGTGTGCGTTGATGCTCAAGTATTTGATGGAACGTCATTTACTGTCTCCAGAGGTGGAGGCTGATGATGATGAGACACAGTTGCCATCAGGTCAGCCTACAATGTCAACTGGGAATGACGATGAGATGGAAGATGAGGTGGTCGATGATGTGTCCACTGATCCGACCTGGACCGTTGGCATGCATAGCCATGACAGCAACACAGAGGAAGATGGATATGTAGCACCAACACAGGCACCAAGGGGTCGTGGTTTGCCCAGAGTGAGAACTGGGTCAACTGTTCCCAAGAGTACGCCCACTGTGTGCTAAGTCAGGGCAAGGGGGCGTTCAGCTGCTACGTGGAATTTTTTTTCTGAAAGTCCCTCAGAGAAAAACATTATAGTCTGTAGCATCTGCCATGCCAAGTTGAGCAGAGGCCAGGGCAGAGGCAACCTAAGCACCATCAGTATGCGAAACTACATGGTAGCCAAGTACCCCAGAAGGTGGGCGGAACACCAGGGTACCAAATCTGCATATGCGGGTCAAACCAATGCCGTGTTGCCTGGGCTATGTCCTTCAGAATCTGCTGTTCAGGAAGCAGGCGCTCATACCTTCTACCCATAAGCTGAGGTTGCTCATGCACAACATCAACCACATCTATTTCCTTGTCCCAGCAAAGCGTCCAATTGTCCGTGCCTGAGAGCTTGGAAAGAAAGTGTAAATACTCAGCCACGCACCCACAGGCACAAATACTAAACTCGAAGATTGCCAAATTGCTAGCTGTGGAGATGTTGCCGTTTAGGCTTGTGGGAACACAGTCTTTCCGTGATCTCTTGGCTGTGGCTGCCCCACTATACAGTGTTCCCAGCCGCCACTATGTTGGCTGGGAACACGTGTTAAACAATCTGAACTGTGCTCTCACCAACGCCATAACCGGAAAGGTCCACCTAACAAAAGACACCTGGACAAGTTGTTGTGGACAGAGACGATACATTTCTGTCACGGCACACTGGGAGAACCTGGTGGAGGTTGGGACAAAGGCGCAAACGGGAATAACACACATCCTACCCACACCAAGAATAGTGGGCCCAACTTCTGTCAGGATTTCACCTCTTCATATTCCACTTCCTCTCCTGCTCCTCATCCTCTGCTGAATTACCCTCCCCATCACTGCCAAGCTGGGACCTGTGCAACAGCGCATCGGCAAAGTGGCAACACGCTCTGCTGAAGCTTATCTGTTTAGGTCAGAAAGCATACACTGCAGCAGAGCTGTGGCAAGCTTTAAAACAACAGACCGATCAGTGGCTCTCCCCGCTGCACCTCCAACCTGGTCTGGTCGTCTGCGATAATGGGCGGAACCTGGTGGCAGCTTTAAAGGTCGGCAATTTGGTACACGTGCCATGCATGGCTCATGTGCTGAACCTAGTTGTTCAGAAATTTCTGAAAACTTACCATGACTTGCCGTACCTACTTGAGAAGGTGCGTCGCATTAGCGCCCATTTCCACCATTCTTCTACCGCTTTTGCTGCTCTTACAGCACTGCAAAAGTGCTTGAATTTGCCAAGTCACCAACTCATTTGCGACCTGCCCACGTGGTGGAACTCCACCTATCATATGTTTTCGAGTGATTAGTGAAAAGCAGAGGGCAGTAGCTGAATACCAGCATCAGCACGCCCGTCAGACTGAAAGTCAGTCACCACACATAACAACTGTCGAGTGGGTGTGGATCGCTGACATTTGTGAGGTTCTTGAGTACTTTGAGTACTGCACCAACCTCGTGAGCGGTGATCAGGCTATTATTAGGGTAACCATCCCGCTGCTGTGTCTCTTGAAGCAATCACTGCAGAATCTCAAAGAGGAAGCTTTGAGTGCCCAGCATGTTGGTATGGAGCCAGATTTCCCAATGGGTGTTACTACCCAGCCCTGCCAATATTCTGAGGCAACAATGGGTGATGATGAGCAGTGAGAGTACTTGTTTTTCTGTGCTACCAAGGGGTCTCGTAATGCTACAGAGGGGACACCCAACCCAAGCTTCATGTCTGTCCAGCCTGGATGGGCTGGAGAGGAGGAGGTGGATGAGGAGGAGGAGACGAGTCAGCGTGAGGAGAGGATGGGTAATGTTTCTACTGTTGGGGACACAGAACATTTGCCTTTTTGCAGCTTGGCCCACGTGGCACAGTTCATGTGTAAGTGTCTGTGGCAAGACCATCGCGTGATACACATTTTATCCAACAACCTATACTGGTTGGCCACCTTTCTCGATCCACGGTACAAGGAGAAATTTCCTTCTCTCCTTTTGGAGTCACCAAAGAGTTTTACAGCGGAATCGTTCAAGAGGACCATTGTAGATCAATTGCTGAAAACATCACCCTCAATGCCGGTGGCAAAGGTAGCGGCTCTTTTCAACATCAAGGGATAATGGGGAGGAACACGAACATTTGCTCCAACAGAGGTGGGGGGAAAATTAGCACAAATTGGGCAATTTTCAATAAACCAGCACAACAGCAAGGGCTATCTGTGCCTGTAAAAATGCCAAGGAGGGATAAGTTGCCGAACATGGTCAGAGGGTACTTAAGTGACCATATGTACGTCCTTTCTGACGCTTCAGTTTCCTTTAATTATTGGGTGTCTAAGCTGAACACTTGGCCCAACCTCTCCTTATATGCCTTGCAGGTGCTGGCCTGCCCGGCTGCTAGTGTGGTGTCTGAGCGTGTTTTTAGTTCCACTGGGGAAATCATCACTGATAGCCGCACCCGCCTTTCCACGGAAAATGCAGACAGACTTACTCTAATTAAATTCAACAAGGACTGGATATCTTCACAGTTTGTAATCCCAACAGTTGACAGCAAGCCAACCTAAATTCACCAAATAAACAGAATCATGCTACTGCTGTTAACATCACCCCCCTCCCATAAAAAAACGTTTCCTTCCTTCGTCAACCATTTTTAGAAACCCTATGCACATTGTGCAGTGGACAAACCAGGACAGTATTCCTACTCCAGCCTAACTACTATTTGTGATTGGAGGCCCTTGTGATGATGGCTTCCTGCTTCAACCATGACTCAGCCCAGAGGGCTAATTTTTAGAAACCCTATGCACATTGTGCAGTCGACAAACCAGGACAGTATTCCTACTCCAGCCTAACTACTACTTGTGATTGGAGGCCATTGTGATGATAGCTTCTTGCTTCAACCATGACTCAGCCCAGAGGGCTAATTTTTAGAAAACCTATGCACATTGTGCAGTGGACAAATCTGAAATGTACAGTGGTCCTACCAAACTAATATTTGTCATTGGAGGCCCTTGTCACAGGTTGTGCCACATTGTGACTGAGATAGGGTATACATATTCAATAGAAATTTATACTGACTGTTGATGACCAACTGATGGCCCTCTGAAAACTTGAATTGAGGGCCACAACTACTACAGTACTCCATCGTACATAAAGTTTGACAAGGGAGGCCCTCGTCATGGAATCTCCCTGCTCCTGTGACACAGCCCCCAGGAGTAATTTTTGGAAATAAGATGCTGCACATTCTGCACTGGACCAAGTAGTACAGTATCAAGAAGTCTTCTCTTCCTATATAATCGGTCGAATATTGACAATCAAAATCTCTGAGCCATTCGGAGAAGCTTTTCCAACTGATCCTGGAGGGGGGCACCATATATCCTTTGTTCTTTGACTTGCACAAGTGATATAATTGATATTGCAATTTTGGCCTGTTACATGCAATTTAGGTTAGGCTTGATAGTTGTTCTTGTGTGTCTGTATAGGGCGTAACATTGCGACAAACCTATTCCCAGAAACCATATACGAGTCAGAAATGCATGCAGGCACATTCTCCAGGCTCATCCCATTCTGTTTCATCACTTTCCTATCCATTTCAGACTTTTCCTCAGGCCCCCAGGGTCCAGAAGAAAATTACTCGCATTTCCCATTGACTTACATTGTACTCGCTATTCGGAACGAATACGCAATTATTACAAAGTACTCGTTATGAGTATAGCGATTACGAATATTACAGTACTCGCTCATCACTAGCCGGCAGCTGTATTTTTCCGGCCGCTGACCCTTTAATTTCGTCTTGCTCAGTGAGCATGAGCACGAAGTGCTCACTACAGAAGTGCAATGAAAGATTATGTCCTGACACCAGTGCCGGCCTCAGGACGTACTTTGTGGGTGGCGTTAGCGCTAGTTAGCGCTCGCCCAAGCATCTCACTGCTCGACATGCTCGGCGCTCGCCGATTATTTCCCTGTGTTGCTCGGCGGGACCTCTGGTCTCCTCCCTGCATGTTTGGCACTCTTTAGAGAGCCAATGAACATGCAGGAATTGCCTGCCACTCACTGTAATGCCGTAGCCATGTTGGTTGTAGTATTACAGTGATTGGCTGGCCGCACAGCGTTATCAGGTCTATATCAGACCTGGCGCCGCCATGCTCATCACAGTCACTCCGGATCAGGCAGTGTAGGGAGACCTGCTGCTGCATCAGGGAGAGATTTGCTTGTTTCTAGTTAGTGTAGGTGTATCAAATTATATTAGAGACACATATTCATCTCAACAAACAGTCCTTCTGAGGACTAATCCATCTGCAGAGATATAAAGCAGGCGGTGTATATAGGCAGGCAGGGTATATAGCAGACTGCAGTGCACATAGCACAAGAGGCTCCATTCCAGTTCTGTCTGCTGCTGCTGTTATATTTCTAGAAATAGGCCCAGGTCTCAGGGGCCAGGAATATTTTTTTTTTCATCTTAATCCTTATTATTTGCTTAAAAAGCAATCCAGAGAACACAGTTTTTCTGCACCATTTGCTTGTTGGCACTGCAGAATACAGCCAGGTCCTTTCCATATTACAACGCTAAAAATCCAGCTATTTAAAACTGTGTTATCTCCGTCACACGGATCACATATACGTTTTCAGAAAATACTGCCATTTCTAGCCTCCATTAAAAATTTGTTTCAGTGTGTCAGCAAAGTTTTTGATACCAGATTGCTGTTCACAATAGTTACCTACATGCCAGGTATTTAAAACTGTCTTTTCTCCGTGACACGGATCACATATACGTTTTCAGAAAATACTGCCATTTCTGGCCTCCATTAAAAAAAATTTTCAGTGTGTCAGCAAAGTTTTTGACACCAGATTGCTGTTCAAAATAGTTACCTACAGCCCAGGTATTTAAAACTGTGTTTTCTCCGTCACACGGATCACATATACGTTTTCAGAAAATGCTGCCATTTCTGGCCTCCATTAAAAATTTGTTTCAGTGTGTCAGTGAAGCAATTGACACCAGATTAATGTTCAAAATAGTTACCTACAGGCCAGGTATTTAAAACTGTGTTTTCTCCGTCACACGGATCACATATACGTTTTCAGAAAATATTGCCATTTCTGGCCTTCATTAGATATTTGTTGCAGTTTGTCAGAGAAGCAATTGACATCAGATTGCTGTTCAAAATAGTTACCTACAGGTCAGGTATTTAAAACTGTTGTTTGTCCGTCACACGGATCACATATAAGTTCACTCCAAATTCAGTCATTTGTTGTGAGCGTGAAAGATATTGTTCTCCATTTAAAATGGGCAAGGCACGTGGCAAGGGACGGGGAACTGGACGTGATGGTGATGATGGTGCATGCAGAAGCCAAGGCCGTGGGCAAGCTTAAATTGTGCCACAACAAACACCCACATCTTCTCACTCGACCTTCCTGTCCCAATTAATAGGGGACCGCAGAACACCACTATTGAACACAAGCAGTGTCAAAAGGTTATTTGTTGGATAGCAGATAATGCTTCCAGTCACTTAGCCACCACCACCACTTTGTCTTCCACACAGTCAAATCTCAGTAGCTGTGAGTCTGGACCGCATATTCCTCACCCTGAGCCTCCTTCCTCCCACCATGAGTGCCCAGAGACAACTGATCCCACACTTGGACACTCCGAAGAGCTGTTCACTTTCCCATTTATAGATTCGGGGCTCTCTCCCGATCCACTTGAAGCGGGGCAAGAGGAGATCGCATGTAGCGATGCCCAAATATTTGAGCAGCCACGGTCACACAAAGACGACGGTGGGAAAGTGTCACAAGAGGTGGACGATGATGAGACACAATTGCCAGAAAGTCAGGAGGAGGACCAGAGTGCGGAAGTGGAAGACGAGGTGGTGGATGATATATTAACTGACCCAACCTGGCAGGAGGACATGCAGAGCGAGGACAGCAGCACACAGTGGGAGGGAGGCAGAGCACCCCAACAGGCAGGAAGAAGCAGTGTGGCGGCAGGCAATCGTTTCCCATAACACCAACACGAAGGAAGTTGCCAGTGCAACTGTTAGGTCTTCCCGAGTCTGGTTGTTTTTTAAAGACTCTGCCGATAACCCCAAAAAGGCCATTTGCACCACCTGCCAGGCCAGCATCAGCAGGGGTGACAAAACGACCAGCCTGAGCACCACCAGCATGATCAGGCACATGGCAGCAAAGCACCCGACTTTGTGGGCCGAACCCCAGGGTCCAGGAACAGTGTCTACGGGTGGCACCATTGCTTCTTCCGCTGTTGTGCATGCAAGCCAATCTCCTGTCCATGGTGCATGCGAAGATGACTTCTGCCCTGCACCTGTCGTTGCACACTCTCAAATAGCAGCACCAGGAAGCACGTCCACGTCCTTGCCCCAGCGCAGAGTTCAGTTGTCCATGCCCGAGTCCTTGGAATGTAAGAGCAAATACGCTGCCAACGCCCCACAGACCACAGTATTAAATTCCAACATTTCACGACTGCTTGCGCTCAAAATGTTGCCTTTTAGGCTCATGGAGATGGAAGCATTCCGCAACCTGAAGGCGGTGGCCGTCACTCGGTACTCTGTCCCCAGCCGCCACTATTTCTCCCGGTCTGCCATCCCCGCATTACACAAGCACGTATCCCAAAGCATTAGCCATGCCCGCAACAACGCAGTTACTGGGAAAGTCCACCTAACAACGGACACGTGGGCAAATGCTTGTAGGCAGGGACGGTACATCTCACTAACGGCACACTGGGTTAACATAGTGGAAGCCGGGACCCAGTCGGACCTTTGGACGGAACATGTCCTCCCGACGCCGAGGATTGCAGGTCCTAGGTCAATCAGGGTTGCCCCCACAGTTTACAACTCCTGCACCTAATCCTCCTCCTCCACTTCAGCCTCTATATCCGAAATGACCATATCAGTCACAAGCTGGAAGCACTGCAGCACTGCCTCGGCCAAGCGGCAACAGGCTGTGCTGAAGCTAATATGCTTAGGTGACAAACCACACAACGCTGAAGAGTTGTGGACAGCTCTGAAAAAGCAGGCAGATCTGTGGCTCGCTCACGGCACTCTGGGTTAACATAGTGGAAGCCAGGACCCAGTTGGATCTTGGGACGGAACACGTCCTCCCGACGCCGAGGATTGTGGGCCCAGGGTCAATCAGGGTTGCCCCTACATTCTACAGCTCCTGCACCTCCTCCTCCTTCTCTTCAGCAACCAACTCCGAAATGACCACATCACTCTCAAGCTGGAAGCACTGCAGCACTGCCTCAACCAAGCGGCAACAGGCTGTGCTGAAGCTAATATGCTTAGGTGACAAACCATACAACGCTGAAGAGTTGTGGACAGCTCTGAAAGAGCAGCCAGATCTGTGGCTCACACCGCTGAACCTACAGCCAGGCATGGTGGTGTTTGAAAATGACGGGAAACTGGTGGCGGCTCTGAGGCAAAGCGAGCTCACACATGTACCATGCCTGGCCCATGTGCTTAACCTCGTTGTTCAGCGGTTTCTCAAATCCTACCCGGAGCTGCCTGATCTGCTTGTTAAAGTACGCCGCCTGTGTGCCCATTTTAGAAAGTCACCTACAGCTTCCGCCGCCCTTGCCGTGTTTCAGCAGCGTTTGCAGCTTCCAGCTCACAGACTGGTATGTGATGTCCCCACGAGTTGGAACTCTACACTGCAGATGTTGGGAAGGATTTGTGAGCAGAAGAGGGCAGTTGTTGAGTACCAGCATCAACAAGGCCGTCGGTATACAGTTCAGACTCCACACATATGACCTCATGAGTCGACATGGATGTCAGACATATGTACCATCCTCCAAAACTTGGAGGACTCCACCAAGATGGTGAGCGGCGATGACGCCATAATTAGCATCGCCATCCCGCTTCTCTGTCTTCTGAAATGCTCTCTGCTCACAATCAAAGAGGATGCATTGCAGGAGGAGCACGATGAGATGGAGCAAGGAACCATACAGGGTGATTACACACCGCCCAGCCTCATCTCATCCCAACGTGGATTGGGTGACAATAAGGAAGAGGAGGAGGAGGAAGAACAGGAGCTAGTTTCATGCGCTATAGACGGTACTACCTGCACAACTGTCATACCGTCTGTTCAGCGTGGATGGCCAGAGGACAGAGAGGAGGAGGAGGAGGAGAGCATGGTCAGTCATCCTCTTGGTGAGGACACGGAAGTTTTGCCTGTTAGCAGTCTGGCACGCATGGCTGAGTTTATGTTATGCTGCCTTTCCCATGACCCTCGCGTTCACAAAATTTTGGGTGACAGTCATTACTGGTTGGTGACACTTCTAGACAGATGCTACAAGGAGAACTTTATATCTCTTATTCCTGAGGCGGACATGTCTGCAAAAATGGGGCAGTACTAGAAGGCCCTTGTTGCGGAACTATTAAAAAAATTTCCATCTGAAAACGCTGGCGGCAGAGGTCACAGTTAATTTGGACAACCAAGGAGTACAGGCGAGAGAGACATAAATGCAATCCAGCAGAGGCAGGGGAACACTGTTAAAGTTCTGGGACAGTTTTCTCAGACCCTCCCATCGCACAGGCCTTGAGGTGCGGAGTACTCTCACAAGGAGTGTAAAGTTTGGGAAGATGCTGAGAGAGTACCTTGCCGAAGGTACCAACATCCTCCGTGATTCCTCTGTGCCTTTTAATTATTGGGTATCCAAGCTGGATACGTGGAATGAACAGGCTCTCTACGCCTTGGAGGTCCTGGGCTGCCTTTACGCTAGTGTTTTATCAGAGCGGGTTTTTAGTGTCACTGATGGAATTATAATTGATAAGCGCATCCGCCTGTCAACTGAAAATGCTGACAGGTTGACTCTTATAAAAATGGACAAGGGCTGGACTGGGCCAGACTTCTCAACACCACCGAATAATAGCAGCATAACATAAACTCAAATCCAGTGTCTTTTTTTGAGAGGTCTACTCCCATGCACATCTTCACACCCACACATGGGTATGCGCTTCCTGATTTTGGCTATTTGCACTTATCCTCCTCTTTCTCCTCATCCTCACCCACATAATTTTTTTAAAGGGTGTTTATGATGCCCGTAAAAAAAATGTTTTATACAGTATGTTCATGTATACCCCCAGGGGTAAATGTTTGTCAGCCCATGCACTTAGTGCATGGTCATTACAAGTATAGGAGGCCCGCTCCTTTCTAATGGGAACATTTTTTTATGAGGCACTCTAAGTGTCTTCCAAGGGACATTGGAGTGCCTCCCAATTTTTGGCAGCCCTTGCACTCACTTCATATTCAAACACTATGGGAGACCCTCTCATTTCTAATGGAAATTTGTCGTTACTGAGGCCCTACTCTATGTGTCTTTAAATTATTAGTGGGGTTTTTCCTAAATTTGGTCAGCAATTGGACTGACTGCGCACCGTATAACTGTATAGCAGGCTCTCTCCATTCTAATGGGAATTTGTCGTTTCTGTGGCCCTGCTCTATGTGTCTTTAAATTCTTAGTGGGGTTTTCCTTAAATTTGGTCAGCCATTGGACTCACTGCATACCCTATAACTGTATAGCAGACCCTCTCTTTTGTAATGGGAACATATTTTACTTGTTACTATGGCCCTGCTCTCTGTGTCTTTAAATTCTTAGTGCGGTTTTTCCTAAATTTTGTCTTCTGTTGGACTCACTGCATACCTTATAACTAGTGTTGAGCGATACCTTCCGATATCGGGAAATATCGGATCGGATTGGATCGGACCGATACCGAAAAAGTATCGGATATCGCCGATTCCGATACCGGAAACCAATGCAAGTCAATGGGACAGAAATATCGGAATGAAAATAAACCCTGTGTTTCCTTGTAGGTTAATTCTACATGAAGGAAAACAACTAAGAATAATGTAGAATGTATTGGGGGAGGTGGGGGAGACAATAAAGGCATAGAGGTTTAGCCCAATCAAATGGAATAGCAGGAATTAATATTTTTTTTAAGACGTTCTGAGTTACGCAAATATTGACTATGTTAAGTATTTTTATATTTTGTCAGATATTTATGTTTCACTACTTCCATGCTCTTCACCTTCTTTTTTACTTCTCCCACACTTTCTCCTTCATCATCCTCAGCATCTTTTTCATCCACTTCTTCTTCACGTTCTTCATCTTCTTCTTCTTCACCTTCTTCGTATTATTCTTTTTTTTTACATTCTTCATATTCTACTTCTTCATCTTCTTCATATTCTTCTTCTTCATCATATTCTTATTTGTGACAGGCATTCCTGTAGTTGTTATCTATAAAAGGTTGGACATTACACCTTTCGTTCTGCCCGTCACAAAAGATTTACAACAGGATTTGTCCGCGTTCAGTTTGGCCTGCAGCAGCAGGTCTTTTCCAGGGGCACCACGAGGAGGAACGGACTCACCCCCATACACTGCTTAGTCATCTTCTGCTTATAATTTAGATATTATCTTTTGCTCTGATTTTTAGTCTTATGCTTAATGTTCTTCAGCTTTTTGTTCTGCAGCTTCTTGTATTTCTGCTTCTTGGTTTTCTGTCCCTTGTTCTTCTGTATCTTGGTGCTTGTCTTCTCTTCTTTGTCCTCTTGGTCAACTTCTTCAGGGTCATCTTCTTGGTCTTCTTCGGGGTGGTCTTCAGGGTCCTCGTCTTCTTCGGGGTGGTCTTCAGGGTCCTCGTCTTCAGGGTCCTCGTCTTCGGGGTCATCGTCTTCTTCGGGTTGGTCTTCAGGGTCCTCGTCATCAGGGTCCTCGTCTTCAGGGTCCTCGTCAGGGAGATCCAGAGTGATTACCAAGAACCATTTCAAAAAGCTTGAACTTGGAAACGTAGCAGAAGGTACAAGAAGGCTGAGGAACTACCGAGGACCAGCTGACGGTACTGGAACCCGGATGGGTAGAAGAAGGTACAAGAGCCAATGGAACTACCGAGGACCAGCTGATGGTACTGGAACTCGGTTACTAAGCAGGAGGTACCTGTGCCAGAAAGCACTACTAAGGACCAGCAGACGTTGGTGGAACTTGGATACCGAGAAGGAGGCACCTAATCCAAAGGCACTGCCGAGAACCAGCTGACGGTACTGGAACCCGGAAGGGTAGCAGAAGGTACCCATGTAAAAAAAGTTTCAAGGCCGCGAGCCGGCCGCAGTTACCAAAACCCACAGTCCTACAGGGGGTGCTTGTCCTATTGGCACTATGGAACCAGCCTTCATTGCCAGATCCCGCAGCCCACATAGGAGTCACCTAAACTGCAGGCACCATAGAGTCGGCTAACCCGACCGCAACACGACAGGACAACGCATTGGAGGCAAAGTGACGTTGACACTACCCGGAAACAGCTGGCGTGCTGGAACCAGGCTGGGCAGGAGGGAGTACCCGTGCCAAAGACACTGCTGGGAAACAGCTGGCAGTGCTGGAGCCCAGGGTAAATACTAAAAACAGAGTGGAGCCAGAGGCGTAATTGGAGCAACTTTAAAATCTGTAGTAGTGTGAATGAGGACAAAACAGGAGAATTTGCCGGACACACAGCTGGGGATCAGCTGACGTTACTGAACCCCAATAACACTGGAGCAAGCGTTGACTGTGCAGACGGCACTTCTGAGCAGCAACTAACGGTATTGGAGCCCAGGGTAAATACAAAAAACAGAGGAGCCAGAGGTGTATTTGGAGGAGGTTTTAAATCAGTAGTACAGTGGATATGGACAAAGCAGGAGAAATTGCCGTCCGCACAGCAGGGGAACAGCTGACGTTACCGAACCCCAATAACACGGCAGCAAGTGTTGACTGTGCAGACGGCACTTCCGAGCGCCAACTGGCGGTGTTGGAGCTCAGGGATAATACTGAAAACAGATGAGCCAGAGGTGTAATTGGAGCAACTTTAAAATCTATAGTAGTGAGAATGTGGACAGAGCAGGAGAAATTGCCGTCCGCACAGCAGGGGAACAGCTGACGTTACTGAACCCCAATAACACAGCAGCAAATGTTGACTGTGCAGACGGCACTTCCGAGCGCCAACTGGCGGTGTTGGAGCTCAGGGATAATACTGAAAACAGAGGAGCCAGAGGTGTAATTGGAGCAACTTTAAAATCTATAGTAGTGAGAATGTGGACAGAGCAGGAGAAATTGCCGTCCGCACAGCAGGGGAACAGCTGACGTTACTGAACCCCAATAACACGGCAGCAAGTGTTGACTGTGCAGACGGCACTTCTGAGCGCCAACTGGCGGTGTTGGAGCTCAGGGATTACAGTTCAGGTGGTAGAAGCATGAGCAGAACAGGAGACCTGGATACTGTTGCCAACCAATTATTTATTCTGGAAGAGGACTGGCAAATTCATGAGAGATCCAGGCCTTGTTCATTTTGAGAAAAGTAACGTTATCGGAGGATAGTCGCATGCGACGGTCTGTTAGTACACCACCTGCGGCACTAAAGACGCGTTCCGATAATACACTAGCAGCAGGGCAAGCTAGCACCTCCAATGCATACTGACTAAGCTCTGGCCATGTATCCAGCTTACAGACCCAAAACTTGAAGGGAGAAGAGCCGTCTGGGAGTACACTAAGAGGGCAAGACATGTAGTCTGTCACCATCTGACGAAAACGTTGCCTCCTGCTGACTGGAGACGTCTGTGATGGTGTAGACATTTGTGGCGGCGGGGACACAAAACTTTGCCACATTTCGGCCATACTGGCCTTGTGCTGAGGCCCTGCTTCTGCTCCCTCTTTGTGCAGAGCTTCCTCCACTGCCTCGACGCACTGAGCTGCTTTGTAAAGCACTAGCAGCACTGCTCTCGGTTGGAATGGAGAACATGATGGAATGCACCAGTGTGTCTTGGTACTCCCGCATTTTACGCTCCCGGTTCAACGGTGTTATAAGGCTTTGTAAGTTGTCCCAGTAGCGAGGATCTAGGAGGGTGGACACCCAATAATCAGCCGTGTTGAGAATGTGGGCGATGCGGCGGTCGTTTCTCAGGCACTGCAGCATGAAATCAACCATGTGCTGCAGACTGCCAACTGGCCAAGAAACGCTGTCCCCTGCTTGAGGCGTGATCTCTGCCTGCTCTGCATCACCCCAACCTCGCTCTAGATACTGACTACTAGAGCATTGTGTACCTCCCTCCTCTGGACAGATGTCTTCCTCATCCATTGACTCCTCCTCATCCTCCTCACAAAGTGTCCCCTGCCTAGGCCTTTGTGAGGAACCGCGTTGCGCAGACTGTAGAGAAGCAGATGGCATTTGTGACTCCTCATCCTCCACCTCTTCCAAAACCTCGTCCCTTAGTGCTTGCAGTGTTTTTTCAAGCAGGCAGATAAGGGGGATAGTCATGCTGACTAATGCATCATCTGCACTCGCCATCCGCGTGGAATAATCGAAGGCACGCAAAACGTGGCAAATGTCCTTCATAGAGGCCCACTCAGTGGTGGTGAAGTATGAACGGTGCGCACTGCGACTTGTTTGCGCCTGCTGCAGCTGGTACTCCATTACTGCTGCCTGCTGCTCACACAACCTCTCCAACATATGTAACGTTGAATTCCACCTGGTGGGTAGGTCACATATGATGCGATGTTCCGAAAGACGTAATCGGCGCTGCAGAGCTGCAATGCGTGATCTTGCATTGCTGGAACGCCGCAAGTGAGCGCACTCTATGCGGACCTTGTGAAGCAGTGCATCAAGATCCGGATAGTCCCTCAAAAAACTCTGCACGACCAAGTTGAGCACATATGCCAAACATGGGATGTGAGTGAGGTTGCCTAGGCCCGGAGCTGCCACCAGATTTCGGCCATTGTCACACACTACCATGCCTGGCTGGAGATTTGCTGGCACAAACCACACGTCGCTCTGCTGCTTGATGGCATTCCAGAGCTCCTGCGCTGTGTGGCTTCGATTCCCCAAAGAAATTAATTTTAATACGGCCTGTTGACGTTTGGCCACGGCTGTGCTCATATTGGTCATCATAACAGGTAACCGTTCACGGGTCGATGTGGAGGTAGACCGTGACGGCTCCTGCAGCGCTGATTCAGAGGAACTGGAGTATGAGGAGGAGTCAATGTGTACAGACTGGATTCCTGCAATCCTTGGAGTTGGCAGAACACGTACAGCGCCACTCTCAAGATCTGTACCCGGCTCCACAACATTTACCCAATGGGCAGTGTGGGAAAGGTATCGTCCCTGTCCATGCTTACTGGTCCATGCATCGGTGGTCAGGTGGACCTTGCTACTGACGGTGTTTTGTAGCGCATGTTTAATTTTTCCCTCCACATGATGTTGCAGGGCAGGGATGGCTTGCCTGCTGAAATAAAAGCGGCTGGGCACGTTGTATTGTGGGACTGCCAATGCCATAAAGTTACGGAATGTGTCAGTCTCCACCAGCCTGAATGATAGCATTTCAAGGGCCAGTAGTTTAGCAATGCCAGCATTCAGAGCCTGTGCTCGGGGGTGGTTTGCCGAGTATGGGCGCCTTTTCTCCCATGCCTGTGCTAACGATGGCTGTAGACTGGCCTGGGAGTGTGAGGATGACTGGGAAAGTGGTGCTGTGGGTGGAATTATACTGTGTCTCTGTACAACAGTGCCAGAGATTCTTCCATGGCGATCCTGTGAGGAAGCCGAACCAGCTGTGTGTGAGCTGGAGGAAGAGGCTACAACATGAGCTGAAGAGGTGGTAGGTGGCGCTGTAGGTTGGCCTAGGTCTTCAGTGTGTTTTTGTAACTCCACCATGTGCTTGGTCCGCACATGTTTCCACATATTTGTGGTATTGAGGTTGCTGACACTTTTCCCTCTTTTCACCTTCTGATTACACAGCTTGCATTTGACAAAGCAAATTTCATCTGCAACTGTGTCAAAAAAGGACCAGGCACTGCAAGTCTTGGGAGCGCCCGCTTTGGATTTTGGAAGAGCCATGCTCCTAATGGGTGCCGAAGTGGAGGCTACAGGCAACCAAGTCTGCCCCCTCCCTCTCCCTCCTTTTTGGGCTGTTCGGGGAATCTCTTCCTCAGAGCTGCTCCCACCACCTTCCTGTCCCTCACGCCATGATGGGTCAAGGACCTCATCATCTACACCACCCTCTTCAAACAACTGCTTCTCCTGGGTAGTCTCGACAGCACAGTACGCACCAGAAAGTGGCACCTGAGTCTCATCATCAGATGCGTACTGAGGTGTGCTGCTGACCATAGGCACCCGCCTCTTCAGAATCAGAGAGACAAAACGGTTGCGCATCACTGCATACTACCTCTTCTTCAAATTCTCGAATTCTGCTTGGCTGGCCCCCTCTTTCCAAGCCAAGAGATTCAGAGAACAGAAGTAGAGATGGCTCCTGTCCAGAGCTCTCTGACTGCCTGGGCAATTTGGCAGGTGGTGAAGAGACAGATGGGTGCTCTTCAGTGCTCAGGACCTGAGAGGATCTGGAACTAATTGAAGTCGATGCGTTAGCTGCCATCCATCCGACAACAGCTTCAATTTGGTCCTCCCGCAGCAGTGGGGTACGGCTAGCTCCTACAAAGCTGCGCATAAAGGACTGTTCCCTGGTAAAACTGGGGGATGCTGAGTCACTGGTGCCCGCAGCAGGCACAGAATCCCCACGTCCTCTCCCTGCAGGCACAGAATCCTCACGTCCTCTCCCTGCAGAAACTCCACGCCCACGCCCACGCCCACGACCACATGCCTTACTCCCTGCCTTCTTCATCTTGGTAGACTGATAAAGATAGGCAGAAAAGTACTAAGGGCTTAGTGTGCTTATTCCTGAACAGCTGCTAACAGGTATAAGAAACACTAATTTTATAAAGTGTGGACTAGACTTTAATATGAGCTAATGTGGCCTACACAACTGTAAAGTGGAGTGTTTGGTGAACTTTATTTAGGTTTTTTTGTCACAAAAAGACACTGGATGTGCCTAAAGATGTAATAACGATAGTACACAAACTTTTTGTAGCTATTACAATGTAGGAGGGTAACCTACAATGCAATAGATGAGGCTACAAAAAATAGGCTAATACTAATCTGGCTGGGGCTGCAGGGCCCAATGCTGCAGAAAGGCTCCTCTAACTACTCCTATATAGTGTGTTTGGAACCAATTTAGCTGAATACGGATGGAACCACCACACTAATAGGAGAAATCAGGAAAAATTATGAATTGGCAAAAAAGGACAATGTATGAGGCAGTGACACACACTGAGTGCACTACAACCAGACGTGGTTGAAGCACACACTACAGGGTGAGCTGCACTCACACACCAGACCTTGCAGACAGCGGTGAACAGTACAGATGCAGAGCACTGTGCACTAGCGCTGTAAGACCAAAAAAATTTCTCTATCTACTCCTATATAGTGTGTTTGGAACCAACTTAGCTGAATACGGATGGAACCACCACACTAATAGGAGATATCAGGAAAAATTATGAATTGGCAAAAAAGGACAATGTATGAGGCAGTGACACACACTGAGTGCACTACAACCAGACGTGGCTGAAGCACACACTACAGGGTGAGCTGCACTCACACACAGAGACCTTGCAGAAAGCGGTGAACAGCACAGAAAACTAGCACTGCAAGGCACAGCGATTTATAAAGTAGCTTGGGTAAAGCAGAATAGACCAAATAGGTAGCTAAAACTGTCCCTCAGAACAACAGCGTCCTATCCCTAACTGAATTCACAGCAGAGTGAGCTCAAAATGGCGGCGGCGGCTTTTATAGTGCATCATGACATCATTTCAGCAGCCAATCACAGCCATGCCATTAGTTAAGATGCCTACATGCCTAACAGGATGTGCCCACACTTCTTAGGATCCTCATTGGCTGAATAAAATGAAAATGGCTCATTGCATTATGGGAATTTCCGATTCCGGTATACGATATTGCAAAAGTATCGGAATTAAGTATCGGAAGTCCGATACCGCGAATATCGGCCCATACCCGATATTTCGGTATCGAAATGCTCAACACTACTTATAACTGTATAGCAGACCCTCTCCTTTATAATTTGAACATGTCGTACTTCTTACTGTGGCCCTGCTCTATGTGTCTTTAAATTCTTAGTGGGGTTTTTCCTAAAATTGGTCAGTCGTTGGATTCACTGCATACCCTATAACTGTATAGCAGACCCTCTCCTTTCTAATGGGAATTTGTCATTACTGTGGCCCTGTTTTATGTGTCTTTAAATTTTTAGTGGGGTTTTTCCTAAAATTGGTCAGCCGTTGGACTCACTGCATACCCTATAACTGTATAGCAGACCCTCTCTTTTCTAATGGGAACATGTCGTACTTGTTACTGTGGCCCTGCTCCATGTGTCTTTAAATTCTTAGTGGGGTTTTTCCTAAAATTGGTCACCCATTGGACTCACCGCATACCCTATAACTGTATAGCAGACCCTCTCCTTTCTAATGGGAACATGTCGTACTTGTTACTGTGGCCCTGTTCCATGTGTCTTTAAATTCTTAGTGGGGTTTTTCCTAAAATTGGTCACCCATTGGACTCACGGCATACCCTATAATTGTATAGCAGATCCTCTCCTTTCTAATGGGAGCATGTCGTACTTGTTACTTTGGCCCTGCTCTATGTGTCTTTAAATTCTTAGTGGGGTTTTTCCTAAATTTGGTCAGCCGTTGGACTCACTGCATACCCTATAATTGTATAGCAGACCCTCTCCTTTCTAATGGGAATTTGTCATTACTGTGGCCCTGTTTTATGTGTCTTTAAATTCTTAGTGGTTTTTTTCCTAAATTTGGTTAGTTGTTGGAATCACTGCATACCCTATAACTCTATAGCAGACCCTCTCCTTTCTAATGGGAACAAGTCGTACTTGTTACTGTGGCCCTGCTCTATGTGTCTTTAAATTCTTAGTGGGGTTTTTCCTAAAATTGGTCAGCCGTTGGCCTCACTGCATACCCTATAACTATATAGCAGACTCTCTCCTTTCTAATGGTAATTTGTCGTTACTGTGGCCCTGCTCTATGTGTCTTTAAATTCTTAGTGGGGTTTTTCCTTAAATTGGTCAGCCGTTAATGACTCGCCCCCAGAGCTGTGGGGTACTCGGCAGCCGTGCCTCTGGATGCCGGTGGGGGGTGTCACGGTGGCTGGCCCGGTCCGTGGCCCAGGGCGGTCACCAAAAAGGGGATTATTTATAGGGGATTTGTAAAGTGTTCGTGACGCCACCTGTGGAATGTGGCTAAAGATAGCCGCCGCTGCGGAGCAGTCCTCTGAGGCAGATGTTAGGGCAGCTTATGATGGAATGGCTCCCCACAGGTGGAGTGGGCCTCAGGGCAGCGTGGGGTAATGGATGGTGGTACAGGTGAGAGACAGCCAGGACGGGTCAGGGAGAAATGACGGACACTCACACGGGGGTTCACTTCGGTACCTTTACTGGTGTAGTTGCAGGTATGGTCCAGGGTACTCAGTATGCAGGGTGCACTTCTGGACTCTCCCCAGTGAGCGGGTATAGGGCCTCCTGATCCATTGCTTCCACTTGTTAAGCTTCTGACCTGCCTGGAGCTAGGCCTGGCTTAATTACTGTCTCTCTCTCTTGCACCTGCTGACCCGATGATAGGGCCTTCTTTTGGAGATCACTCTCCCTGGATGCTGGGGCCTCCGTGACTCCTAGCCCTAGTACTGTAGTCAGCATTGGTCGACCTGGGACTTGTAGTCCTCCAGGTGTCCGGTGGTCCCTACTGGGTATAAAGTGACCCTGTAGGCGCGGACCCGGTGTCCGGTGTATCGTTCGGGGTGAGCCTGGTACGCTCCTCTGCCCCCTCAACTCCTTTCTCCTTTCCTCTTTGCCATCAGCCACACTCAGGGCCCTCACTAGGCTTCAGTGCGTGCTGTAGGCCTAAACTTGCCTCACACAGCAGCCTGCGTGCTGCTCTCTCGCTGAGCACACTAAACTCTAAACTGAAACTCAACTGAGCTTCCTGGCTCCACCCTCCATATATATATCCCTAACGTGCTCCCTCTGCTGGTCTGAGGTGGTAGGGTGGGGGTGTGTGAATGTGTGAGGGCCTCTTGTGGAGAAGTCCATCCATGCACCCTACTGGGTTCTTTGGCACCTGTGCGTAGCAGGGCGCCACATTAGACTCACTGCATACCCTATAACTGTATAGCAGACCCTCTCCTTTCTAATGGTAACATGTTGTACTTGTTACTGTGGCCCTGTTCTATGTGTCTTTAAATTCTTAGTGGGGTTTTTCCTAAAATTGGTCAGCCAGTGGACTCTCTGTATACCCTATAACTGTATAGCAGACTCTCTTCATTCTAATGGGAATTTGTCGTTTCTGTGGCTCTGCTCTATGTGTCTTTAAATTCTTAGTGGGGTTTTCCTTAAATTTGGTCAGCTGTTGGACTCACTGCATACCCTATAACTGTATAGCAGACCCTTTGTTTTGTAATGGGAACATATTTTACTTGTTACTATGGCCCTGCTCTCTGTGTCTTTAAATTCTTAGTGGGGTTTTTCCTCAAATTGGTCACCCGTTGGACTCATGGCATACCCTATAAATGTATAGCAGACCCTCTCCTTTCTAATGGGAACATGTCGTACTTGTTACTTTGGCCCTGCTCTCTGTATCATTAAATTCTTAGTGGGGTTTTTCCTAAATTTGGTCAGCCGTTGGACTCACTGCATACCCTATAATTGTATAGCAGACCCTCTCCTTTCTAATGGGAACATGTCGTACTTGTTACTGTGGCCCTGTTCTATGTGTCTTTAAATTTTTAGTGGGCTTTTTCCTAAAATTGGTCAGCTGGTGGACTCTCTGCATACCCTATAACTGTATAGCAGACTCTCTCCATTCTAATGGGAATTTGTCGTTACTGTGGCCCTACTCTATGTGTCTTTAAATTCTTAGTGGGGTTTTCCTTAAATTTGGTCTGCCGCTGGACTCACTGCATACCCTATAACTGTATAGCAGACCCGTTCCTTTTAATGGGAACATTTTTTACTTGTTATTATGGCCCTGCTCTATGTGTCTTTAAATTCTTAGTGGGGTTTTTCCTAAATTTTGTCATCCGTTGGACTCACTGCATACCTTATAACTGTATAGCAGACCCTCTGCTTTCTAATTTGAACATGTCATACTTCTTACTGTGGCCCTGCTCTATGTGTCTTTAAATTCTTAGTGGGTTTTTTCCTAAAATTGGTCAGCCGTTGGACTCACTGCATACTATATAACTGTATAGCAGACTCTCTCCTTTCTAATGGGAATTTGTCATTACTGTGGCAATGCTCTATGTGTCTTTAAATTCTTAGTGGGATTTTTCCTAAAAATGGTCAGCCGTTGGACTCACTGCATACCCTATAACTGTATTGCAGACTTTCTCCTTTCTAATGGGAATTTGTCGTTACTGTGGCCCTAGTCTATGTGTCTTTAAATTCTTAGTGGGGTTTTTGCTAAATTTGGTCAGCCGTTGGACTCACTGCATACCCTATAACTGTATAGCAGACCCTCTCCTTTCTAATGGGAACATGTCGTACTTGTTACTGTGGCCCTGCTCTATGTGTCTTTAAATTCTTAGTGGGGATTTTCCCAAATTTTGGCAGCCCTTTCTGCCACAACATGGGCATTAAAACTATAGGAAGCCCTTTCCTTCATAATGGGAATTTTTTTTTTACTGAGACCCTTCTCTATGTCTCTTCAAAGGGGTATTGGGTTGCGTCCAAATTTTTGACAGCCCTTGTAGTCACTGCATACGCAATAACAGTATAGGAGATCCACTTGTTAATAATGTGAACAACAAAGCATAGCCAGCTGATGGCTCTCTGACAATAGCGAGGGCTGACTGTTGGCCTTTTAAGAATAGTAAACGCCGTCTGATGGCCATATAAAAATAGGCTTTATAACTTTCAGAGTCCCTCCATTATACATAAAACAGAATGTGTCTAATGATGTGTCACACACCACATTGCCAGATAAGGTTGTAAAATGTTAAAATGACATTTCCTGGTGAATGCATTTGTCTTAAAAATGACGTAAAAAAAAACAAAACAAAAGGATCTTTCTTTAGTATAAAAAATAGCATCACCAATTTATCCTCAATGTAATCACATTGTTCAGCGCCTGCACCTCCTCCTCCATCTCTGAAATGACCACATCAGTCACAAGCTAACAGCACTGCACCATTGCCTTGGCCAAGCGGCAACAGGCAGTGCTGAAGATAACATTCTTAATGCTTAGGTGACAAACCGCCCAGCGCTGAAGTGTTGTTGAAAACTGTAACACAGCAGTCTGAGCTGTGGTTCTCACCGCTGAACATACAGCCAGGCATGGTCGTGTGTGACGGAGAAATGACAGCCGGAGTAGATATGGTTTACCTCTATGCCAATCCTTTCACCGAGCTAAAGAATATGACTGTGTTGAAATACAACTCCCACTGAGCTGTTTCAGATTGAAAAACATTGTGCCCACCAGAGGATTTGATTCTGAGGGCTCACCTTTCTCTCCCGCTCAAGAGCCCCATAGCAGCTGCAAAGTTAGCGCTATCATGAACTCTCCTGAGGTAGAAGCCAGGGCACACCAGAGGATTCTCTGGTGGGACCGTCCAACCCTGCCGAGAAGCAGTCCTGGCTAAGATTGTGGACAGCTTCCGTCTCCACGAGCCTAATAGGCACATTTCAAGTGCAAGCAGCTGCCCAGAAATCTGGCAGTTTAGAATTGCGGCCTGTGGGTGGTTGGGTGGCTGGCTACATACTTGTGCTTGCATTCCAAGAAACAGAAAACTATGCAGATGGTGATCTCTATCATCATCATGGCCTCACCTCAGCACTATGAACTCTCCTGAAGGAGTAGCCAGGGCCCATCGGAGGAGTCTCCGGTTTTCTGGTGGGTCTGTCCATCCCTGCCGAGAAGCAGTCCTGGCTAAGAAAAGTGTGGGGGAAGGTTCCCGGACACTATGGCTGCTTTTTTAATGTGGATCGGACGTGCTTATGCATGTTATTTCTCAAACCGCATTGCAGATCAGGCCATTGCCCAACTCTGTAGTCATGAAATTAAATGCGCAAAGAAAGATGTGTGTGTGTCAAAGCACCACCGACAAGTGCGAGCTGATGTTGGACGGGCTGCCATCGCTTCTGCAATAAG
This sequence comes from Phyllobates terribilis, assembly GCF_046119375.1. Lineage (NCBI taxonomy): Eukaryota > Metazoa > Chordata > Amphibia > Anura > Dendrobatidae > Phyllobates > Phyllobates terribilis. The sequence continues at coordinate 416,127,503 of NW_027362765.1, forward strand.
CTGCATTAGAGGACTTCCTGGGAGAAATGACACCCAGAGTAGATACGGTTTCCCTCTATGCCAGTCCTTTCACTGAGCTAAATACAACTCAGAAAAAAAAGCTGTGGACTGGCTCCATACCATCCCTTGCCACATTCACCTGTCCACATGTTTGTGGTTAGGCGGTCCTTCCCAGTAAGTGCACTGGGGAGGGCATGGGTAATGTTTTGGGACCCGTGCTTGTGGAAGGCGGAGACGATACCGGGAGAAATAGTGGCGGCTGGGGACCGAGTATGGACACCTGGCTGCCGCCGGCATGAGGTTCTGAAAAGCTTCCTTCTCCACGAGCCTAAAAGGTCACATTTCAAGTGAAAGCAGCTTTAGAGGCCTTCCTGGGAGAAATAACAGCTGGGTAGATATGGTTTCCCAAGTCCTTTCACCAAGCTAAAGAATATGGCTGTGGTGAAATACAACTCAGCAAAAAAAGCTGTGGACTTGCTCCGTACCGTCCCTGGCCACATTCACCTGTCCACTCGTTTGTGGTTAGGCGGTCCTTCCCAGTAAGTGTACTGGAGATACGGGCAATGTTGTGGGACCCGTGCCTGTGGAAGGCGCAGACGATACCGGGAAAAATAGTGGCGGCTGGGGACCGAGTATGGATACCCGGTCGCCACCGCCATAAGAATGTTGACAGCTTCCGCCTCCATGAGCCTACAAGGTCACATTTCAAGTGCAAGCAGCTGCCCAGAAATCTGGCAGTTTAGTATTGCTGCCTGTGTGTGGGCGGGTGGGCGGCTGGCTGCATACTTGCGCTTGCATTCCAAGTAACAGAAAACTAAGCAGATGGTGATCTCTATCATCATCATGGCCTCACCTCGGCACTATGAACTCTCCTGAAGGAGAAGCCAGGGCCCACCGGAGGAGTCTCCGTTTTTTTGGTGGGTCCGTCCATCCCTGCCGAGAAGCAGTCCTGGCTAAGAAAAGTGTGGGGGAAGGTTCCCGGACACTCTATGGCTGCTTTTTTAATGTGGATCAGATGTGCTTATGCATGTTATTTCTCAAACCGCATTGCAGATCAGGCCATTGCCCAACTCTGTAGTCATGAAATTAAATGCACAAAGAAAGATGTGTGTGTGTCAAAGCACCACCGACAAGTGCGAGTTGATGTTGGATGGGCTGCCATTGCTTCTGCAACAAGTTGCATTATAGGACTTCCTGGGAGAAATGACACAAAGAGTAGATGTGGTTTCCGTCTATGCCAGTCCTTTCACCGAGCTAAATACAACTCAGCAAAAAAAGCTGTGGACTGCCTCTGTTCCATTCCTGGCCACATTAGCCTGTCCAGGTGTTTGTGGTTAGGCGGTCCTTCCCAGTAAGTGCACTGGGGAGGGCACGGGTAATGTTGTGGGACCCGTGCTTGTGGAAGGCGGAGACGATACCAGGAAAAATAGTGGTGACTGGAGACTGAGTATGGATACCCGGTCGCTGCCGCCATAAGATTGTTGACAGCTTCCTTCTCCACGAGCCTAAAAGGCCACATTTCAAGTGCAAGCAGCTGTCAAAAATTTGGCAGTATAGTATTGCAGCCTGTGTGCATTCCAAGGAATGGGATAGGGATAACTGAACGCTGCACTGGGACAAGGACGTGGACGGTGATTGTTGCAAGTCTGTAACGACAGGTGCATGGCGGGAGACATCTTCGCATGCTCCAAGGATCACTTATGATGGGCACACTTTTAGGCAGTGACCTGGGTGTCAGAAATGCTTCCAAAGGTCTTCCCCATGCTGTTCCCATGTCTTTTCAGCACTGTATGCATGAGTCTGATGATGTGTCACACACCACATGGCCAGATAAGGTTGTAAAATGTTAAAATGACATTTCCCAGTGAATTCATTTGTCGTGGTTGAAAGCAATGTAAAAGTGCAAAACCGCATCAAAAACGCTACGTGTGAACATAGCCCAAGGTGTGGAGGATTATTTTTGGTTTTGGTTATTTATTTTGCTTTATATGCAAGTCATTACCCTGGAAAGGATGTTCCTTAACATATTTCCCAGGAAAATCCATTTTGGTTTCTTTTTGCATGTTTTAATTTGAGTCCGTAAAAGTGGCGTAATACTCTGACAACTTTGTTGACAGCAGTGACCTAGGAGTCAGAAACGCTTCCAGGGGTCTTCCCCATGCTGATCCCATGTCATTTGAGCACTGTTCCCATCGATTTGGACAATTCTTAGGCCCTCTGCAGACCGCCAGGGGGAGATGCCTGAAAAATACTCGAGTTTCCCATAGACTTACATTGGGCTCGTTGCTCGGGTCAAGCACCCGAGTTTTCGAATTTGCTTGACACAAGCAACAAGTACCCGAGCATTTTAGGGCTCGCTCATCACTAGTTAGCGCGCAATTTGTACGGTCCCCAAAGAATGGTATAAGTACCCAAGTGGCCTTTGGCAGAAAAATGATTCCCCACCCCTAAGTCTGGAGCAATCAGGCATGTTTAAAACAATGCCGAGGAGGAAAGACATCAGCAATGATTTTAGAGAAACAATTGTTGATGCCCATTGATGGAGAGAGGATAATAAGGCCATTTGCAAACAATTTGGAGTACTTCATTCTACAGTAAGTGGAAAACATTCAAGACAGTTGATAATTTCCCAGAAATGGCTATCCTAGTAAATTTATCCCAAAGTCAGATTGTACAATGCTCAGAGAATTTAGAAAAAAAAAACTCAAGAGGGAAGGTACAAATTCCACAGGCCTTTGTAACAATCTGTCTTCACTAACTACAGATTTTAGCAGTGAATTGAGAATCTTGAGAAAAGAATGATCAATCCAGGAGGAAAAAGAAGCAGTTTCTTATTTTCATGTGTATTATTGATTTATGAAATAAAACTTGACGATTACTCTATAATAGCGTGCACAATATACAGATGAGCTCTATTACTCTGAAACAGAGCTCCAAATCCCTTGATTTGACTAACAGTCTAAAGGTTCCCAAAAGAGAAGGATTATCTTTAACCCTTTTCACAGCCTATGACATACTATTGCATCATATTACTGGTTGGGTGTATGGTGCAGGCTCAGGAGCTGAGCCAGTTCCACACAAGGCAGACAACGAAGCAGTAAATGGAACAGAGCTCAGTTCACCGCGATTATCTATTTAAATACCACAATCATTCTCTGACAGGAGTATTTAATGCTCACAAACTGGGGAAGAGAGATCCATCATTCATCGATGGCCTGCTGAAGGCCCCAGTGACTGCTATGATGATGCTCTATTGAAACCCAGCCTATGATTTTTATTATACATTTCAATATTATTGTACTGTGGTATATAGTATAATCAATCAGAGGTTCAGGTTTCTTAAGAGGACTAAAAAAAATATAAAAATATATATGAAAATTTGAATCACCTACCTTTACCGTCATTAAAAGTAAAGAAATAAAATCTATTAAAATATGACATTTGTTAACCTGATCTGTAAATGCTGTAAAGAGAAAAAAATCAAAACACCAGAATTGCCATTTTTTTCAGTCACCGCAACATCTAAAAGAAATATGCAAAAAGAAGCTAACAAAATATTGTACCTACCCCAAAATTATATTGATAAAAATATCAGCTCGCCACACAAGACATAGGCTCTTATGCAGCTCCGTTGATGGAAAAATGAAAACATTACGGGTCTCAGAATTAGGCAATACAAGCAAAATGTTATTTATATACAAATTTCTTTTCACCACTTAAAAAAGATAACTGTACAAGTTTGGCATCACGATAATTGTGCTGACTTGGAGAGTCATATTGCCAGGCCATTTTTACAGCACACTGAATGTTGTATCAAAAAAAAATTACAAAAAAAAAAAAGTCCTGGCTGAGAATATAGAAAAATGCAAGTTATGGCTCTTGGAAAAAGGGGAAAAATGAAAATTTGTCTTTGTCCTGAAACATGTCAGAAAATGTAATCATGGTGTTTTGTGTCTTCTAACCACTTTGAATTGTTAGATCAGAGAGACTGTGGTTCTCTGTTCAGATCTATGGACCTCTGTAGTCATTAATTTCCATACACTTCATGACTTCAACATTTACTTTGATAGTTTACTACATTAACACTGGACAGTGAGTTTATTTTAGTGAGAATTAAACTGTTAAGCTGGATTGAACATGTAATGAATAGCTGAACAACCCATGAGAAGGCACCATCATCTATAACTTGTGTCTTAATTTCTAGGTATACTTATGGAAAGCCGGTAGAAGGGTTAATCGATATTTCAGTGTGTGTACAAGAAACCTCTAATGTATGGTACTACCAATCCGAACATGACAGCAATGAAGAAGACACAAGTGACACAAATTGCATGAAAATTAAGGGAGCGAAGGTGCGGAAAAGTTTATTACAAAAACAAATTTGTTGGTTATTTTATATTTTCCTTTTAAGAGAATGTGCCGTCATAATAAGACCTATTTTTAATCAAATTTTTATCTTAAATCTACAACATTTTTTAAAAAAAAATTTTTTTTGCATAATTTATAGTTTAAAAACGTCAAAATCTTGCAATTTTCACACTAGTCACTAAGTCTAAACTGAAACACATTACTAGATTCATTCTACAGGTACATAGGCAGTTATAGACTTGCTCTGACTCGCTGACTTTTACAGGCGAGCTTTCTATGAAGGGATGGTGAGGATGTAGGTTGTGATCATCTCCCAATGCTAATGGTGGATCCTATGTTATTTACTCTATATACAGTCATGGCCAAAAGTTTGAGATACACCAATATTTGCTTCTTTAGTGTTTTTAGATCTTTTAGTCAGATATTTCTATGGTTTCTGAAGTACAATTATCAGCTTTTCATAGGTTTTTTCCTAGTTTTTATTGACAATTACATCAAGTTTTAGAAACACTCAGTACTTATAGTGTTGACTATGATTTTTCACGACTTCTGCCCTTCGCTGTGGCAGCTGAATATCAACTTCTGGGCCAAATCCTGACTGATTACTGCCCATTCTTTTCTAATCAGTGTTTGGAGTTTATCACATTTTCTCTGTTTTTATTTGTCCACCTGCTTTTTGAGAATTGACTGGTTCAGAAATTGATTGAAATCTGTAGAATTTCTTCGCCATAGACTAAAGTGTCAATGTTTTGTTCACCAAACCGTTTAGTTATCACTTTTGCCTTGTGACATAGTTTCCAACATGCTGGAATAAGCATTGTTCATCACCAAATTGCTCCTGGATCTTTGAGAGAAGTTGATCTTGGAGGAGGTTTAGATCCCATTCTTTATTCATGGCAGTGTTTTTAGGTAAAATTGTAAGTGAGCCTCCTCCATGGATGAAAAGCCCCCACACATGAATGGTCTCAGGATGCTTTACTGTTAGCATGACACAGGACTCATGGTAGCACTCACCTTTTCTTCTCTGGTTAGTCTTCATCTAGATGTTCCAAATAATCTGAAGGGGTCTTCATTAGAGAAACCAATAATTATGCAAAACAGGAATTGGACTGCAGAGGAATGAGATAAAGCTATTTTTTGTGATGATACCCCCTTCGGACTGTTTGGGACTTATGGAAGAATGATGGCTTGGAGAACAAAAAGGTGATAGGTAAAGTGTACAGGGAACCTAGAAAAAAATTATAGAACCTGACTACAGAGAAGATTGTTTGTAGTCAGGATTAGAAATGAGCTAATTTCCTGAAATTTGGTGTTCCATAAGTCTGAATTGGACAAAAAATTTGCTTTGGATTTGTCACAAATAAAACTGATGTTAACAAATATTGATAAGAGTACAAAAACAGTTATCATTGTGAAAGTTTACACCTTCAGAAAAAAATGTGAAGAAACATCCAGTTGGACTGCAAAACAGATTTAATATACTGCGCTCTAAAAGCAACAAACGTTAATATTTCGTCAATCAAGTGACGCAGCACAAAACAAAAAAGAGCAGCAGAATCAAGAGAGGTCAGGGATTTTTTGAGCAAGTGACAGGTCTTCTTAACTACTTCTGGATAGCCCATATACTCTAATTGTCCACATAGTCTACACTATGAACTGGAAGTTATAAAGGGCTTCAACCTACTTGGATCAATGATTACTCAAGATGCAGTAATGACACGGGAAGTCAACATGAGTATAGCTATGGGCAAATCAACATTGAAGTCACTGGACAAGATCTTCAAATTGAGGAATATTTCACTAGCACTGAAGACATGGCTTGAACATAGTTGGGTCTTTTCTGTGGTAACATATGGATGCGAAACCTGGACGATAAAGAAAAGACAGAAGAAGAATCTATGCCTTCGAAAAGTGGTGCTGGAGAAGGATGTTATCAATACCATAGATGGCAAGAAGAACAAATAAATCAATTTTGGAACAAATCAAGCCAGACATGTCATTTGAAGGAAGGACGATCCAACTACGACTTGCCTCCTTTGGACACATCATGTGAAGACAGCAATAACTGGAGAAGGACCTCATGGTTGCAAGAATAGAAAGGGAAGACCAGCAACTCAATAGCTTGATACTATCAAGATAACAGCGGAGAAGACCCTGGTGGACCTATCAAGGTTTGCACAAGATCTTCCTACAGATCGTTCATCAAATTGCCATGGGTCAAGATCGAACTAAAGGCCATTATAATAAAAATAAATAAGTCTACACTATGCTTTGCACTGTTCTAAGACGTCCATGCAGTGTAAGCAGCTTGCACAAGATTATGCAGCTGTAGGGATGGGAAATCGGCTGCCAGATTCTCCAGAGAGAAGATAAATATGATTTATTACCATGTTTACCTTCTTGTTCATTGTATTCACAAGATGAACCAGGACTTAAGAAGCAGTAACAGCGCTTCCTTCTGCTATGCAGCCAGAAGGCTAAAACTCACCTGGAACCTGTCTGGTATATTAACATGAAAAAAAGTATTAATATGTTAAAAAATAAATTAATTAAAGAAGCAAAGCTAAAAAAGCATAAGTAAATAAAACAAAACTAAATGGCCAGTCTGAATCGTTGTTTCTATCCTTGAACACAATTTTAAATATTTTTGCGGTCCTTTGTAGTCATAAAAAAAGAGGAAAAGATAGTTATGTATTTTCTCTTTGTCTTTACATTTTTTTTCCAATGTCAGCAAAAAAAAGTCAAATATAGCAAAGATAGAAAAAAAAATGTAGGAGTTAAAAGCGCATTTACAGAACCTGAAAATGAGCCTGAAACTTCACATTAGGAATTTCTGAATTGTTTTGCAATGTAGAAGATAGAATATAACAACCAAGCTCCTGTGATATATCCTGTTGATTAACATATATTTTTTATCTGTAGACTGACAGCAATGGATGTTTCTCTGGTGGTATTGGTCTTCAAACATTTAATTTCACAGCTACAGCATTCCATACTTTATTAAACATCAAAGCAAAACTGACAGAAGGCACCACAGGTAAGTGATGGGTGGGAAACCCTGCAACAGTGATGACATTTTTAACAATAACAATACCTGCACATAAAACTGAGTCTGTCACCACAAAAATTCATTTCAAATAACCTATACAGTGATATAGAAATGTAGCCCCTATAAATATACCCATGTAACATATAGTAACATACCCATTGGATAGTAACATACCCACGCTCAGTACCTAAGAAAATAAATTTTAATTGGAACGCAATTAATGAACCTTTGGTATGGCCAAGAGTTTTTTGCACAGTTACGAGATAGATAGATAGATAGATAGATAGATAGATAGATAGATAGATAGATAGATAGATAGATAGAGCAAAGCAGTTAGGTCCAGAAATATTTGGACAGTGACACAAGTTTTTGCATTTTAGCGATTTACCAAAACATATTCAAGATACAGTGATATAATGAATATGGGCTTAAAGTGCAGACTCTCAGCTTTAATTTCAGGTATTAACATTCTAATTGGAATAAGGGTTTAGGAATTACAGCTCTTTAATATGTAGCTGCCTCTTTTTAAAGGGACCAAAAGTAATTGGACAGTTATCTCAAAAGCCCTTTAATGGGCCACACTGGCTATTCCCTTAATCCATCATCATTTAAGCAGGTAAAAGGTATGGAGCTGATTCCAGGTATGACATTTACATTTGGAAGCTTTTGCTGTGAACCCGCAACAGACAAAGGTGCTCTCAATGGCAGAGAAACAGACCATTATTGGGCTGAAAAAGAGAAAATCAAACAAACAGCAGAAATGTTAGGAGTAGCTAAATCAACAGTTTGGTACATTCTGCAAAAAAGAATGCACCAGTGAGCTTGGAACTCAAAAAGGCCTGGACATCCACAAAAGACACCAGTGGTGGATGATCACAGAATTCTTCCAATGTTGAAGAAAAACCACTACACAACATCTACCCAAGTGAAGAATACACTCCAGGAAGTAGGTGTTTCAGTAGCTAAGTCTACCATAACGAGAAGACTTAATGAGAGCAAATATGGAAGGTTCGCCACAAAGTGCAAGCCACTAATCAACCTTTAAAAATAGAAATACCAGATTAAACTTAGCCAAAAAAAACATCTAAAGAAGCCAGTCCAGGTCTTGAAAAGCATTCTTTGGACAGATGAAACTATGATCAACCTGTACCAGAATGATGGGAAGAAGAAAGTATGGAGAAAGTTTGGAACGACTCATGATCCAAAGCACAGCACATTCTCTATAAAACAAGGTGGAGACAGTGTGATGGCATGGGCATGCATTGCTTCCAATGGCGATGGGTCACTAGTGTTTATTGATGATATGACTGAAGACAGAAGCAGCCGGATGAATACTGAAGTGTACAAGGCGATGTTTTCTGCTTAGATTCAACCAAATGCAGCAGGGTTGATTGTTTTGGGTCATTGTCCATCTGTGCTGTGAAGAGCTGTCCAAACTGCGAAAGCAACTTAAGGACCCTGGGATTTTCCATTTTTGCATTTTCGTTTTTTGCTCCCCTTGTTCCCAGAGCCATAGCATTTTTACTTTTTTCTCAATATGGCCATGTGAGGGCTTATTTTTTGCGGGACGAGTTGTACTTTTGAATGATGTTACTGGTTTTACCATATCGTTTACAGGAAAACGGGAAAAAAATTCCAAGTGAGGTGAAATTGCAAAAAAAGTGCAATACCACAGATGTTTTTTTGGCTTTTTTTTAAATCACGTTCACTGAATGCTAAAACTGACCTGCCATTCTTATTCTCCTGGTCATTATGAGTTTGTAGATACCAAACATGTATAGATTCTTTTTTATTTACCGTATTTTTCGGACCATAAGACGCACTTTTTTTCCCCAAAATTTTTTGGGGAAAAAGGGGTGCGTCTTATGGTCTGAAAGTAGTCAAAATATAGTTATTATGGTGCTTACTGTGGCGTGGCAGTGTGCGGCGGAGGCGGCAGTGATTGAGTTTGGTCGTACTGCAGGTAGCAGGTGGCAGGACAGGAAGAGGGATCACACACAGCAAAATCAGTGGCGCCACCATTAATGCACTATGCTGTGTTACACAGGAGTTAGTGGGCAGTCCCGGGCTAGATCACATGCTGCAGTGAGGATACAAAGGAGGCCCTGCCTAGAATATAAGACATATTTTCAGTTGTTTCACACTTTTTTTTTAACTATATAATTCCACATGTGTTAATTCATAGTTTGGATGCCTTCAGTGTGAATGTACAATTTTCATAGTCATGAAAATACAGAAAAATCTTTAAATGGGAAGGTGTGTCCAAACTTTTGGTCTGTACTGTATATATATATATATATATATATATATATATATATATATATATATATACATTTTTTGTTTACTTTTCATTGCTGTATGCTTTTCCTCCAGGTCCCGTAGCTGATATCTGTGACCTAAAGTCTTCTGTGAGCTTAAAGGGGTTTTCCATTGCCTTAGATTACCCCTCCAATGTATCCCCCTGGGGCCCCTAAGACTTTTTGTAAATACCTTCCGTTGCAGATAATGCCTGTTAGCGGCGCTATCACTGGCCGCTCACAGGCATCATGTGACCCCCGGCTGCAGCCGGCTCTGACATCCGCTGATGTCACGACAAGTGCTGGCAGTAGACGGGGGTCTTTGTCTTCCTGGTGTAAGGTGCCCCAGCGAGGTAGTCATGGGCGAGCTGTAGCCCCCTCTCACTCTGGCACCCTACAGACAATGCATGTCCTCCCTCTGGTGTGTTGCTGTGTATGTGGTGCTCTTCACTTACTTCAAGCCATCCGATCGTGGCTGTCTCCAGGCATTTCTCTTCTGGGACCAGGGCAGCAATAAATTCAGAGGACACGAGGTTCTTAACCAGAACTTGGACTTTACTTGGGGAAGAAAAAGAGGAATATGTACAATATTTACAGGCAGATATAATGGATAAGGCCCGACAGGTTATCATCTCTTTCACAGGCGCTGGTAACTCCTTCAGCCCTGGCTCCCTCTTTAAGTGAAGCATCTCTGTGACTCTAATCTCTGGCCCAAGAGACTCTTCTGTAACACTGACAGTGACCTGGATCTGATCTCTCCCCCACGTCTTAGCCTGGAGTCCTATTTGTCTTCCTCTGCTCCCTGCAGACTAGAAGTGCCCCGGGTTCTCACTACCTCTGATGAGCTTCTCCGGCCGGCTAACAGGACTCTTGCTCTTGCGTAAGGAGACTGTAACACTAGTGATCCCACTGTCTGAGGGTATGGAGCTCCCATCTACCCTAGCAGCCACTATAGTCAGGCTGCCTGAACGATTTATTGTCCAATCTCTTACTGAGTGACTCCTCCTGCTTTCTGGAAACTTAAGCAGGAATTTTCCTAAAGTGCCCACCCTCGGTGAGCTGTCATCACACAGCATTAACTCCTCACTGCCTGTAACCCTGCTAGCAGACTCAACCTGACATCTGCACCCAGAGCAGTGGCATCTTGTGGCTGTTTACAGGTACTGCAGCCCACAAGGAATTATGCCAGGAACAAGCTCTATGTTACTCAAGGCTTGATCAGGCACTAAGTTCCCCCTCTACTCTACTAACTGGACCACTAAAGCTAACCCCCTTAGCTTGGTCTACCACAGTTAGAGAGGTCTGACTTCAGGAACATTTCCTTTAACTATCTCAGTACAAAGGGAAGGCTACGCCCTTCCCCACTATTACACTGGTTCCACGGTGGATGCCAGGCAGTGGGCGGGGTTACCCCCCGCGTCACACCCGACATCCACCGCGCGCTCTGCCTCTCCCCATTCATTGGGAAAGTGTGCGGTGGATGATGGGTGTGACTCCCACAAACCAGCCGCCACCGCGGGGACACCAGCACTGAGTCACGCCTCACTTGTCGTGACGTCAGCGTGGGGTCACGTGATGCCTGTGAGCGGCCATCGATAGCGCCGCTCACAGGCATTATCTGCAACGGAAGGTATTTACAAAAAGTCTTAGGGGCCCTGGGGGGATACATTGGGGGAATAATATAAAGTAGTGTACAACTTCTTTAAGTTGCAGGTTGCTGCTTCTGTCCAGGAAGAATGATGTATTTGGCTAGCTTTATGTCCTCTTGAGCTCTCAGCGCAAGTGTTGGACAACTTGTGAATTCTTACCTTACGTGGCCGCTATCTTAGTTGGGGCACTAACTCCTTATTTTTTCCATACAAAAACCATCAAAAATTCCACCTGTTCAGTCAGCTAGTAGGGTGAAGCATTTCTCCATATATTGTGTTGCTGAAAAGACTAAGAGAAAAAAGATTTACATTATAAATCATAACAGAGTCTGCCATAGACCAAAATTATAGTAATGAACATCTCCAATGTCGCTAATTATAATACTTGGACAAAGTTTGCTTTCCTTCCCTCCAAAATATGTATTTATTGTTTTAGGTCATAGTGAAAAAGCATCAGCTGTTGTGCATGGCAAACAAAGCAAACCAATTGAATTTATGGAATGTAAAAATTATTACATTAGAGAATCTCCATATCATTGCAAGGTAAGGTAAAAACAAGAGAATAATTCTATATTTTAAGGGAGAGAAAATGCTTTACTTATGTGGTTATGATGTAATACAATATGCTCATTAATCTATGAAAAAGCCGTTAAAAATATGAGACGATCACATTGTGGAAATTCGTGACCTTGGAATCCTCTACAGATATCAAGAATAAAGGGATTTATAGCATTGTGAAACCCCTTTGCTATTGCTCAGAGCTAAATGTTACTATAAATCTGACTCATCAATCTGTGTGTAGCAGAGGCGATCAGACAATCCCAGCTTCTAGTCTCCCATGAAGACTATTGAAGCATGTTTAAAGTTAAAAAAAAAAAGTTTTTAAAAATGTAAACTTTTTAAAAAAAAAATTAAATCAACCACATTTCGCCCCATACAAAATAAAACATTAAAAAAAAATCACGCATACACATATTTGGTATCGCCGAGTTCAGAATCGCCTGATTTATCAAAATATAATAAGAATTAATCTGATCAGTAAACGGCATAACGAGAAAAAAAGTAAAAACACCAGAATTACGTTTGTTTGGTCGCCGTAACATAAAATGCAATAATAAGCGATCAAAGCATCATATCTACCCTAAAATGGTATCAATAGAAATGTCAGCTCGGCACGCAAAAAATCTCCCAGCCCCAGATCCCAAAAAATGGAGACGCTATGGACCTCGGAAAATGGCAATTTTTTTTTTTTTTTACATTTTAAATTTTGGTGAGCTGATTTTCTTTTTCTTTCTAATTAGGAATAAAACAATGATACAAAACTGATAAAGTAAAATATTTTTTTTTTTTTTTTAAAAAAAATAAAAATTTGATTTGTGCTTCCAAATTTTCAGACGCTTTAGGAGTATATATATTTTTGTGATCAGTATGTTTTTTTTATACTTTTTTGAGGTTGAGCACTGGCCTAAAAAAACAGCAATTTTGGCAGGATAAATCACAAAATAATTATGTCTGACTTTTATGAACGCAGTGATATCAATTATATTTTTTGCATTTTTTTAAATGCTTTTTTTATCCAATGGAAAAAAGTGTAACTTTATTTGAACTTTTATATTTTGTTTTTTTATATTTTCAAAAAGTTACTGGTAAAATTCACTGTAATACTTCTGTACTACAGTGATTTGTCCTAACAATTCTCTCCTATGCATCCCTGTTAACTCAGGAGCATACATTAGGCCACCATTTGTCAGGAAAACCCATAGGTCCCCTGCAATTACATCCTGGGGATTGGGGATGGAAGGGTAAACAGTTTAATCACTGTCTAACCACTTAGATGACATGGTTACTATTTACTTAATAGGTTAAACCAGGGCCAGACTGATATTTGAAAGCCACTCTAGCACACAAACCACACCAGACCACTTTTACAATATGCCCCCCATGCAGAAAAACAGCGTTGTGCAATACACCCTTCAGAAAATCTTTAAGTTCTGTCAACTTTCCTGATGTGTGTTAAAGAGCAAGGGGGTATTCCAATCTTAGACTTTTTTGGTACATCTCTCACCGGTCTACCTTCCAGAAGTGGCAACTGATTGATGAACCTCGAAGTTTAGCGAGTGATTAGCTTTAGTGAGGAGGAGAGGGCATTGTGACCTGGCGCATGCTGCCTGCTCACTTCAATACTCACTTTTCCTCACTGAAGCAGCTCGAGTGGTGGCTAAAGACAGGCAAGAACCAGGTATTGGAATGGGCCCACTGCCACATTGCGCACCCGCACTGACAGTTTGAATGTGTCACTGTACTCCTTCAGTGCTTACCGCTGTGCTCCTCCAGTGAGCAATGAAACTCTGTCAATCAAGAAAGGGACTGTCCTAAATATGCAAATCGAAAGGCGTAACAGTGCACCAAGACATAGGCCACTCCAAAGTTGCACTGTAGTGCCCTCATTATCATGTAGAATAAAAGTAGAATTTTCAGCAAATATTACGTTAAACTCTATATGCCTGGTTTGACTTTTATAGGGGCTACGTCCCATATATAAATGTTTATGAAGTTTTATTTGCATTTTGGGGCTGACAGACTCCCTTTTAGCCAACATTATTCCAAACATCTATTACTACCAAAAAAGCTGCATAAAAAGCTCCAAATTGTCAGAATGTATTCCTATACCTCGGTACCTACTGTATGATGACCATTTCTGATTGCATTAAAGTGCTCACAGCCTCACATCAACTACATCCTTGTTGTGTGGATACCTTTGACCAGAGGTGATAAAAGCTGAGGATCTCGAGAACTGCACTTCTGAATTGGAATAGTGAGGATCAATATGGGGATGATATGGAGATAATTTTGGGGCTTTATGTCAGAAGAATACGCTGCTTGAAAGAAGTTTTCTCAGCTGGTTCCTTTACTCACCCTCAGCTTCAAGTCAGAGATGAGATGGGACAACCCAAAGTTAATGAAGACATAACCCTATATATAAATGAAGACGAGTCTTCTAATGCGACACATGTAAAACTGGTGACGAATTCCAATGGAATAGCAGAATTTACACTCAGTACCTCAGACTGGGAATCGCATGTAGCTATAAAGGTAAGTCAGAAGATCGTTACATAGAAATGCATTGAATTTCCATGCAAAAGAACAGTGTAGATTCTCTCTAGCAATGGGATCCATGAGCATTTGCATTTACGAGAAAAAATTGTACAATCAACATATTTCAAGGATACTGAATTTGCAGGGATTTAAAAACAATGTCCAGAAGTGCACTGTAACCCTTCTGTTTAATAATTATTGGGGGTCTCAGGCCCTATCCCAAATATAACATGCCAGATGATTAAAATTAGAGTTTGTACAATGCATACCCCTGTAATAAGCAAAGCAAAGCTGACTTGAACCTTTATTCTATTCCTAACATTCTGGTCCATGTAAGGTGAAGGGAGACTATTCCAACCTTTAGGTGGCAGGACAAGAAGTAAAATATAGAGATTAGAGGACATAGATTTTTTTCTAGCCAACTTTCCTCTTTCTTCTTTACCCTCACCAATTGGTCAGGTAGTGCTGATGAAATGCATAGGGAGATATTGGGAATTAGTGAATTTATAACAGCTTTTTAGGCAGTTGGTACCTACATTGGAGGCAGCCCCATTTAATGTGTAGTATAAGGAAATAAACTAATACTATCTGACTAACTGGGATCAGAATGACAGTGATTGACTACAAAATCCCAAATTTATTGTTTTACATGCTATATTGCACATGGCACTTTGTATGTGGATCGTATAATGAACTTGAGCTCAAAATACTTCAACAAGGATACGTATGAGTACATTATACTGTATAAAAGTACGTTAATCAGCAAAAAAAAACAATTTACATGCTGAAATGTACTTGTTGATTCTTTTGAATTATGTCATGGATTACGCATAGTTAGGCTGATATCTATAGACAAAAATAAAATTTAGCAAAATTATTATAGATTTTCAAATATATGCCTAATTTGCCTTTTTTCTCTTTTTTTGTGTGTTCTAATACACATAAAGGAAACAAACATGTGTATAACAAAACATGTGTAATTGCAATAATTTTCTGGGAAAAATACTTCATTTTCTGGAACAACTTCAAGGGTGTCAACACTTTGGGCCATGACTGTAAATCATTGTATTGTCCCACCAAGATAGGAATATTTTTAGATAATAAGATACATAAAAGTCTTAAAGACCCAGTTGTTTCTTCTTCTTTCAGGCACGTTTTTCATCTGATGTTCATGATGATGATGATCAACAGTATGAGAATGTTTGGCATTATCGTTATTTTTATGAAGCTTTTCCCCAAACTATGTTGTGGCTTTCACCTTATGACCCTAAAACGGAAAGCTCATTGACAATCCAAAAGCATCTGATGGATATATCCTGTAACACTGATCAGACGGTGACCGTGGAATATGACATCCATAGGAAGAACCTCAATGCTGACACGGATCATCTTGACTTTTTCTATGTTGTAAGTATTCTTATTCTTGGAATTAAAATAGTACATTTTGTAAATTTGGCATTAATATTATAGCTTTCTTGTTAACAGGATCCATAACAAATATGATGGGATCATTATGATCTTGCCATGATTTATCTTATATATGACACTGTTTTTTTCATTGATCATATTTAGCAGTTTTGCATGATACAAGCTTACCATTCAGTTCCATATATATTTATCTTTATATTAGCACTTACAGAAGCACTTTATAGTTTTTTGTTTGATTGACACTTTGCTTTCAACATTTCATCAACAGTGTTCTTTTGAAGGTGCTAAGGGTGGTAACGCAAGCAGATACCTTGATCAGAGTGTAGATGTGCAAGACAAAATAAAACTCTCCCACAAAGCCTGGCCTAGATATGGTCAGATCCATATTTGAGATCATAGCTGCAAACTTAGTAAAGTGGTCAATAATGATCAATGAAAAGCTTGTAACTAGTGATGAGCGAGCTTACTCACAAGTACTCGGTACTCGCCCGAGCATCTCAGTATTCGAGATGCTCGGAGCTCGCCGAGTACTTGCGAGATGCTCGGGCGGATGATCGGGTCCCCTCCCTGCATGTCTGGCGCTCTTTAGAGCACCAATCAACATGCAGGGATTGCCTGCCACTCATTGTAATGCCGCAGCCATGGTGGTAGTGTAGGTAGAAAACAAGTACATTACACATATCCATCTCAACAAACAGTCCTTCTGAGAACTAATCCATCTGCAGAGATATCAGGCAGGGTGTATAGGCAGGCAGTGTATATAGCAGACTGCAGGGCATATATCACAAGAGGCTCCATTCCAATTCTGCCTTCTGCTGCTGTTAGATATTTCAAAGGCCAGGTCTCAGGGGCAGGAATACGTTTTTTGAATCTTAATCCTCATTATTTGCTTAAAAAGCAATACAGAGAACACAGTTTTTCTGCGCCATTTGCTTGTTGGTACTGCAGAATACAGCCAGGTGCTTTCCATATTACAGCGCTAAAAATCCAGCTATTTAAAACTGTGTTTTCTCCGTCACACGGATCACATATACATTGTCAGAAAATACTGCCATTTTTGGCCTCCATTCAATTTTTTTTCACTGGGTCAGTGAAGATTTTGACACCGGTTTGCTATTCAAAATAGTTACCTACAGGCCATGTATTTAAAATTGTATTTTCTCCATCACACGGATCACATATACGTTTTCAGAAAATACTGCCATTTCTGGCCTCCATTACAAATTTGTTTCAGTGTGTCAGTGAAGCAATTGACACCAGATTGCTGTTCAAAATAGTTACCTACAGGCCAGGTATTTAAAATTGTGTTTTCTCCGTCACATGGATCACATACAGTACAGACCAAAAGTTTGGACACACCTTCTCATTTAAAGATTTTTCTGTATTTTCATGACTATGAAAATTGTATATTCACACTGAAGGCATCAACACTATGAATTAACACATGTGGAATTATATACTTAACAAAAAAGTGTGAAACAACTGAAAATATGTCTTATATTCTAGGTTCTTCAAAGTAGCCACCTTTTGCTTTGATGACTGCTTTGCACAATCTTGGCAAGGCAACCTTTCCCTGTAACACCAACACGAAGGAAGTTGCCAGTACAACTGTTAGGTCTTCCCGAGTCTGGTTGTTTTTTAAAGACTCTGCCGATAACCCCAAAAAGGCCATTTGCACCACCTGGCAGGCCAGCATCAGCAGGGGTGGCAAACGACCAGCCTGACCACCACAAGCATGATCAGGCACATGGCAGCAAAGCACCCAACTTTGTGGGCCAAACCCCAGGGTCCAGGAACAGTGTCTGCCTGTGGTACCATTGCTTCTTCCGCTGTTGTGCATGCAAGCCAATCCCCTGTCCATGGTACATACGAAGATGCCTCCTGCCCTGCACCTGTTGTTGCACACTCTTAAGTAGCAGCATCATGAAGCACGTCCTTGTCCCAGTGCAGTGTTCAGTTGTCCATACCCCAGTCCTTGGAACGCAAGCCCAAATACACAACCAACGCCCCTCAGGCCACACTACTAAATTCTCACATTTCACGAATGCTTGCGTTCGAAATGTTGTCTTTTATTCTCATGGAGACGGAAGAATTCCTCAACCTGATGGTGGCAACCGTCCCTCAGTTCTCGGTCCCCAGCCGCCACTATTTCTCCCAGTTTGCCTTCCCCGCATTACATAAGCTCGTGTCCCAAATCATTAGCCGTGCCCTCAACAACGCAGTTACTGGAAAAGTCCATCTAACCACAGACAAGTGGACAAGTGCTTGTGTGTGTACATCTCGCTGACGGCACACTGGGTTAACATATTGGAAGCCGGGACCCAGTCGGACTTTGGGACGGAACACATCCTCCCGACACCAAGGATTGTGGGCCCTAGGTCAATCAGGCTTGCCCCCACGGTCTACAGCTCCTGCACCTCATCCTCCTCAGCCTCCTCCTCCTCTTCAGCCTCCATCTCTGAAATGACCACAACAGTCACAAGCTGGAAGCACTGCAGCGCTGCCTCGGCCAAGCGGCAACAGGCTATGCTGAAGCTAATATGCTTAGGTGACAAACCACACAATGCTGAAGAGTTGTGGACAGCTCTGAAAGATCAGGCAGATCTGTGGCTCACACCGCTGAACCTACAGCCAGGAAAGGTCGTGTGTGACAATGACCGGAACCTGGTGGTGGCTCTGAGGCGAGGCGAGCTCACACACGTACCATGCCTGGCCCATGTGCTTAATCTCGTGGTTCAGCGGTTTCTCAAATCCTACCCGGAGATGCCAGATCTGCTTGTTAAAGTACGCCACCTGTGTGCCCATTTTAGAAAGTCACCTACAGCTTCCGCCGCAGTTGCCGTGTTTCAGCAGCATTTGCAGCTTCCGGCTCACAGACTGGTGTGTGATGTCCCACGCGTTGGAACTCTACACTGCAGATGTTGGGAAGGATTTGTGAGCAGAAGAGGGCAGTTGTTGAGTACCAACATCAACAAGGCCGTCGGTATTCAGTTCAGACTCCACACATATGACCTCAGGAGTGGACATGGATGTCAGACATATGTACCATCCTCCAAAACTTTGAGGACTCCACCAAGATGGTGAGCGGTGATGACGCCATAATTAGCGTCACCATCCCGCTTCTCTGTCTTCTGAAATGCTATCTGCTCACAATCAAAGAGGATGCATTGCAGGCGGAGCACGATGAGATGTAGCAAGGAACCATACAGGGTGATTACACACCGCCCAGCCTCATCTCATCACAACGTGGATTGGGGGACAATGAGGAAGAGGAGGAGGAGGAAGAACAGGAGCTAGTTTCATGCGCTATAGACGGTACTACCTGCACAGCCGTCATACCATCTGTTCAGCGTGGATAGCCAGAGGACAGGGAGGAGGAGGAGGAGGGGGAGAGCATGGTCAGTCATCCTCTTGGTGAGGACACGGAAGTCTTGCCTGTTAGTAGTCTGGCACGCATGGCTGAGTTTATGTTATGCTGCCTTTCCCATGACCGTCGCATTCTCAACATTTTGGGTTACAGTCATTACTGGTTTGTGAAACTTTTAGACCCACGCTACAAAGAGAACTTTATATCTCTTATTCCTGGGGCAGACAGGTCTGCAAAAATGGGGTTGTACCAGAAGGCCCTTGTTGCGGAACTATTAAAAAAATTCCCATCTGAAAGCGCTGGTGGCAGAGGTCACACTTCATTGGAAAACCAAGGAGTACAGGCGAGAGAGAAACACCTTCAATCCAGCAGAGGCAGGGGAACACTGTCAAAGTTCTGGGAGAATTTTCTCAGCCCATCCTATCGCACAAGGCCTGAGGCGCGGGGTACTCTCACAAGGAGTGCAAAGTTTGGGAAGATGCTGAGGGAGTACCTTGCCGACCGTACCAACATCCTCTGTGATTCCTCTGTGCCTTATAATTATTGGGTATCCAAGCTGGATACGAGGAATGAACTGGCTCTCTACGCCTTGGAGGTCCTGGCCTGCCCTGCCGCCAGCGATTTATCAGAGCGGGTTTTTAGTGCCGCTGGTGGAATTATAACTGATAAGCGCATCCGCCTGTCAACTGAAAATGCTGACAGGCTGACTCTTATAAAAATGAACAAGGGCTGGATTTGGCCAGACTTCTCAACACCACCGAATGATAGCAGCGTAACATAAACTTAAATCCAGTATCTTTTCTTGGGAGGTGTATTCCCATGCACCTTTTCACACCCACACATGGGTATACGCTTCCTGATTTTGGCTATTTGCTCTTGTCCTCCTCCTTTTCCTCATCTTCCACCACCATATTACCAGGGTGATCGTGGTCCGTGATGCAACACCCATATAATTTTTTAAAGAGTGTTTATGATGCCCGTAAAAAATTTTTTTTATACAGTATGTTCATGTATACCCCCCAGGGGTAAATGTTTGTCAGCCCATACAGTTAGTGCATGGGCATTACAAGTATAGGAGGCCCGCTCCTTTCTAATGGGAACATTTTTTTATGAGGCCCTCCTCCACGTGTCTTCCAAGGGGCATTGGAGTCCCTCCAAATTTTTGGCAGCCCTTGCATTCACTGCATATTCAAACACTATGGGAGACCCACTTCCTAAAAATGGGAACATTTTTTCATGAGACCCTCTACGTCTCTTCCAAGGGGCATTGGAGTGCCTCCAAATTTTTGGCAGCCCTTGCATTCACTGCATGGGCAAACACAATGAGAGACCCACTTCCTAATAATGGGAACATTGTTTTCAGGAGGCCCTCTGACCTCCACGTCTCTTCCAAGGGGCATTGGAGTGCCTCCAAATTTTTGGCAACCCTTGCATTTACTGCATTGGCAAACACAATGAGAGACCTATTTCCTAATAATGGGAACATTGCTTTCAGGAGGCCCTCCTCTAAGTCTCTTCAAAGGGGTATTGGGGTGCATCAAAATTTTGGGCAGCCCTGCCACTCACTGCATATGCAATAATAGTATAGGAGACCCACTCTGTAGTAATGGGAACAATAAAACATAGCCGGCTGATGGCTCTCTAAGAATAGTGAGGGTCGACTGCTGGCACTATAAAAATAGGCTTTGTGACTTTCAGAGTCCCTCCTTCATAAATGAAACACGATGTGTCTGATGATATCTCACACACCACATGGCCAGATAAGGTTCTAAAATGTTAAAATGACATTTCCTGGTGAATGCATTTGTCACGGTTGAAAGCAATGCAAATGTGGAAAAAAATGCATCAAAAAAGCTACGTGTGAACCTAGCCCAGGGTGTGGAGGAGCATTTTTGTTTTTGGTTATTTATTTTGCTTTCTATAAAAGTCATTACACTGGAAAGGATGTTCCTTAACATATTTCCCAGGAAAATCCATTTTGGTTTTGTTTTTGTATGTTTTATTGTGAGTTTGTAAAAGTGGCGTAATACCTCTGACAACGTTGTTGACAGAAGTGACCTAGAAGTCAGAAATGCTTCCAGGGGTCTTCCCCATGCTGTCCCCATGTCATTTGAGCACTGTTCCCATCGATTTGGGCAATTTTTAGGCCCTCTGCAGACCGCCGGGGGGAGCTGCCTGAAAAATGCTCGAGTTTCCCATAGACTTACATTGGGCTCGTTGCTCCGGTTGAGCACCCGAGTATTTCAATGTACTCGACACGAGCATTGAGCACCCAAGCATTTTAGTGCTCGCTCATCACTACTTGTAACGACTCTTTCATAGCAAGATAATTCATTAGCATGAATGCTATGAGGTTGGAAATTGGGTGGCTATATAGTCCTGCTTTGTTCCCCTTTTTTCTTCTTCCAATAACTCTTTCACTAGTTCTTATACTTCAAATATGGAGATCATGTTAACATCTTCCTCTGAAGTTTCCCTTTTCACTGTGCAAAAGCTGCATCCTGATAAGCTCTAAGCCCTAAGTCTTCTTTTTTATTTCTGTTATTAGTCTTCAAGATACATTAGCAGAAATATTTATTACAGTTCAATATCGCAGTTATACCACCACACCTGAGAGCAGACCAAATGGAGGTGTTAGTCTTCTCCTTTAAGCACAATGTGCTTTTCAGGTTATCCCCTGTGTAAACCCGGGGTCTTCCGTGGGAATAATACTACTCAGACAACACAGGGTGAGGGTTAACAGTGTGGAAATACTTTATTGAACCACCAAACAGACAATAACATATAGAACAGTCCCAGATACACAAGATGGTGCAAAATTACACAGTCTCACCCTTTCTCTGGCCCACTCGGAATAGAGCAACTGTGATTTTGGGACTTCCAGGGCCAACTACCTCAACCATTGTCCCCCGTTTTTGGCGGGCACCCACAGAGAGGAGGTAACGGTAAGCTTAGGAACCTGACAGTCCATTGAGGTACGTGGCCAGGTGACCTGAAGTCCCCACCCTGGCTTTCTCCAAACATATCCATGGATCCAGGTGACCGGATGGTCCCAATCTGGATTTCTCTGGATGTATCCATGGGTTCCAGGTGAACAGATGGTCCCAACCTGGCTAACCCAAAAATATCCATGGGACCAGGTGACTGGAGGATCACAATCCTGGCTTTCCTCAAATGTCTCCATGGGACCAGGCGACCGAATGGTCCCAACCTGGCGGACCAGGCGACTGAATGGTCCCAACCTGGGGTCTCAGAATATATCCATGGAACCAGGTAACTGGAGCGTCACAATCCTGGTTTCCCCAAACATCTCCATAGGGTCAGTGATGGTCAATGTAGAAGGTCTGTATCCTTCCAGCCTGGGCAGTGTTCCCTTAGGCTGGCATCCTGTAGAATCCAAATCTGTGTCCCTTGGGATGGAGCCATGCTACCAAGCTGTATTCCTGAAGAGTCTCTCTGATTCTCTTAGCTGTACTATAGAAATCCCTTTGTACATATATCCATCTGTGGCCCAGGTCATCATTCACAGGCCAGGTTGAAAGGTGCAGGGCTCATGTCTCATTGTTTGAGCATTTAATCAATTTGCATAGTTTGTATCCCCCTGCTCTTTAAATGAATAAACTAGCTGGCTTAGTTAAATATGTAATTAGCATATTAATAAACAGAATTGTTCCCCAACCCTGAGTCTCTGTCCTTCATACAATAATAAAGGATTTACAGATGCCCTGCTATAGCAAAAATGTAAAAAAAAAAAAAATAATATTTTGCTGTTAAAACAAAATATTGAACTGGAAATAAACAACTACAGTATATAATGCACATTTATAGTTACAGGTATATTTTTTGAAATAGTGACAGCTTTGTTTGCATGTTTTTTATACCATGAAAAATAGTGCCAAATTCTGATAATGAAGGACAGGTAAAGTAATAAAGGAATGGGGCAAATCAAAATTGATTAATTAGCACCATAATTAAGTGGTCTACAGAGGTGAGAAAGATTTAAAAATCTTGATAAGGGTTTTAATTATATTCAAGTATTGAGAAAGTTATCTGTGGCATACTATATTTGATAATAGCATGAATTCCCTCATATTTCATCACCTAAGAAACACAAAATTTCAATGAGGATAAACATAGAAGAAAATAATTCCTTCTTCCTGCTTTAATTATCCAAATAAATTGGGAGAGTTTGTGTGGTCACTTAAGACCAGGACAAAACCATACAAGTTTATGCATACCAAACATAACGACTTGTGGCAAATTCATGTAAAACCTTAAAGAGAACCTGTCATCAGGATTATGAATGTTAAACTAAAGGCATGCCCATAATGGCACTGTATAGAGATTCAATAGATATCTTCAGTGAATAAATCTGCATCCTGGTTGTTGTTGTTCAATCAACATTTGAAGGTTGGGTTTCCTAAGCTTTCGGTGAACTTGGGCATGGACTGTGGGTTGGGGCTTCAGCTCCATCCCCACCCTCTGCCTGACTCTGGTGTCTGCATCTCCCTCCTGTTTTAAAGTTTGCGTCAGCATCTTTCTAGCAGTGGACAGCGCTTGCGCAGATTGAGTTTTTCAGTAAAGTGGCGCCAGTGACGGTACATGTGCAGATTGTGATCTCGGCTCGTCATTGAGCCATAATGTAAATCTGCACATGTGCCACCACAGGCTCCATTTTCCTGAAGACTTCTGGGATATCAGCAGCGAGGACGGACTTGGCGCAAACTTTAACATAGGTGGAGGAGCCGGGACAGAGCAGAAGACCTTACCCACAGTCCCTCCCCACTGTTCCGCCCCAATGCACAATAAGCTTAGGAAAGGCAAACTTCTAATGATGAATAAACAACCAGAATGCAGATTTCCTCACTGAAGGTATCTATTGAATTTGTATAACAGTACCATTATGTCCATAACTTTTATTTAGCATGCCTAATCCTGATGACAAATTCTCTTTAACTGATATATAAGCAATGGTAACCTCTTGTCCAAGCTATATTTAAGCTTTTTTCATTATAGACAAAGGCTCAGTTTTGTACCCCAGCTGTGTATCTATTTTCTCTGGCTTAGTTTAAGTAACTTGTTGGAGCCAATATTTAACAACCCTAGCGATTCCCCAGCCTTTTGCTATAGAAGTACAGCAATTATGAGAACAACGTATTTCTTATTCATATGTTACCTGCTTTCTATGTTTTCACAGCTTGTAGACAGAAATGGAATCTTCTCTTATAATGAACATAAAGTAAACATTAAAGACCAAGAAAAAAGCCAAAGTGAGTATAATGGTTTTCTTCCAACAGAAAAAAAATATAAGCAGAATTTAAAAATCATGATAAATGGACCCTGCCTAATTCCTGGAGGCATAACAGACCCGAATTCTTCTTGAGTATATTCACTTAGGTTTACCATTCATCTGGGACCACAAAATTAATAATCATGTTCTTGCGGCCACTTTATTCATTCTGTCTTATATACAGTTGTAATTAAAAACTATTCAACTGTCATTACAAATAGGTTTATTACCAAAATGGACACATTTTCTGCTGTCTGCAATTAACTAATCAAACATGAACACTAAATACTACAACAAACAAATATAACAAGTGGTTTCTCCAAATGCAACACAAAATGCCACTTTTAATGACTATTTTAGTTTCATAATAATACAACCCCTTCTTGACAAGCATCTTAAGTACTCAGTAGAGCCGATTGACTGCACTAACCTGCTGAAAATATGATGAATAGCCAGACACCGGCATCTGGCAGCCTTCCTGAGAAATCTTAGTCTATTCCTTATGGGCAACGACCTCCAGTTTACTGATTTCCAAGGATTTCCATGCTGTAACTGCCTTGTTCAAATCCCACCAAAGATTTTCTATAGTGATTCAAGTCAAATGACTGTGCAAAGCTGCTCCAAGATTTTCCAGCACTACTTCTGAAACCAAGCCGTGGTGGAGTTTGAGGTATGCTTGGGATCATTGTCCTGTTGGAAGGTCTAATAAAGCCCAAGCCTCTTCATGGAAGGCATGACGTTTTCTCTTTGGATTTCCCTATGCTTGAATGAATCTATCTTCCCCTCCGCACACTGCAGGTTTCCAGTTCCAGACAAAGCAAAGCTGTGCAAGAGCATCACCAAGCCACCGCCATGGTTCACTGTAGGCAGGGTGTTCTTTTCAGAATTTGCCTCTTTCTTCCTCCCTACTCCATACATCCTGCTGATCCATATGCCTGAAAAGTTCCACTCTATTTCATTACTCCTCAGAGCAAAATTTTAGAACTACTGTGGCATATTTATATGGTTTTCAGCAATTTAGTGCTTCCAATTATTCTTGGGTTTTTGAATCAGCAGAGGCGTACATATTGAATTCCGGGTATAGAGACCTTGAGTGTTTAGTATGCGCCTTACTGTTCAGACTGAAACCTCATTATCTGCTGAAGCCACATCTTCCTGCTGGTCTTTTGCAATCACTGGATGGTTTTTGACAATTTAAATCCTCAGGAATCTGCTAGCAGCTGGGTGACAGCTTCCTGTTTCTGACACATCCAGATAGTGCAGCCAGTGTTCCTTTACATTTCAACTTGAAAACCATGTTTCCACTCTATTAGTAGAAATATGGGTCAGTGCAATGCCTTAGCTATCTGTTTTAATCTTTTTTCTTTGTGCAAGGCAATTACTTCACTAGAGTAATACTGGTGAGGGTCAGCATAGGGTTATATTTCTATACACACAAATTGCCTTAGGCAAATAAAGATACCTTATTAAAGACCCTAATAAAACATAACTTTAATTTTTAATTATTAAACAACAAAAAAAGACCCTATTCATTAAAAACACATGGTGCTATGAAGTGGATAGTATTCAACAGGTCAATCCTGATCATAAAGTGCTAGTGCTTTAATTTGTGGCAATCTCTTTAACAGGAGGACCTACAGGTGCTTCTCACAAAATTAGAATATCATCAAAAGGTTAATTTATTTCAGTTCATCAATACAAAAAGTTAAACTTATATATTACAAATAGAGTGATCTATTTCAAGTGTTTATTGCTGTTAATGTTGATGATTATGGCTTGCAGTCAATGAAAACACAAAAGTCATTATCTCAGTAAATTAGAATACTTTATAACAACAGCTTGAAAAAAGTTTTTAAAATCCGAAATGTTGGCCTACTGAAATGTATGTTCAGTAAATGCACTCAATACTTGGTCGGGGCTCCTTTTGCATCAAATACTGCATCAATGCGGCGTGGCATGGAGGCGATCAACCTGTGGTACTGCTGAGGTGTTATGGAGGCCCAGGTTGCTTTGATATCATCCTTCAGCTCGTCTGCATTGTTGGGTCTGGTGTCTCTCATCTTCCTCTTGACAATACCCCATAGATTCTCTATGGGGTTAAGGTCAGGCGAGTTTGCTGGCCAATCAAGCACAGTGATACTGTTGTTTTTAAACCAGGTATTGGTACTTTTGGCAGTGTGGACAGGGGCCAAGTCCTGCTGGAGAATGAAATTTCCATCTCCAAAAAGCTTGTCGGCAGAGGGAAGCATGAAGTGCTCTAAAATTTCCTGGTAGACCGCTGCGCTGACTTTAGTCTTAATAACTGACTTTGGTCTTAATAAAACACAGTAGACCTGCACCAGGAGATGACATGGCTCCTCAAACCATGATTGATTGTGGAAACGTCACACTAGACCTCAAGCAGCTTGGCTTGTGTGCCTCTCCACTCTTCCTCCAGACTCTGGGACCTTGATTTCCAAATGAAAATTGGAACTCTGGGACCTTGTGGAGTGTGTCAATGACTGCCTTCTGGACATCTGTCAAGTGAGCAGTCTTGCCCATGATTGTGGAGCCTACTGAAACAGACTAAGGGACATTTTTAAATGCTTAAGAAGCCTTTGCAGGTGTTTTTTGTTAATTATTCTAATTTACTGAGATAATGACTTTTGTGTTTTTATTGGCTGTAAGCCATAATCATCAACATTAGCAGAAATAAACACTTGAAATAGATATCTCTGTTTGTAATGACTCTATATAATATATGAGTTTCATTTTTTGTATTCAAGAACTGAAATAAATTAAATTTTTGATGATATACTAATTTTGTGAGATGCACGTGTATCTCTCTGTGTATACAATAAGTATCATGCAATATAACTTCATTAAGTGATAATACATTCACAGCTCTAACTATCTATCTAATTGCTTCGTTCCTTACTTTCAGGCAATCTCTTTGCCAGATGCTATCTGTACATCATTATTACCTAATTTAACTTTATAAAGTGCTGCTAATACATTCAGGTCCTGGCCATCTATCTAGTAGCTTACTGTCTCTTTCCATCACATTCCAGGAGCTAACTTCCTATTACATTCCATATTATCCCTACTACCTAGTACATGCTTTTAAAACTTACACAGCCATTAGCCTCACCAACATGTTTCGCCACATAGGCGTCATCAGGGGAATGAGGCTATAAAAGATGGAAAGATCATAACATCCAGAGGGACTTTAATAAATACCAAAGCCTCTTGTTATGTAGATAAAAAAGAGCAACAATTGTGATTCCTCCATAGTTGTTGATACTTTTCAATGGCTCATAACAAATAACAAGCTTCTGAGACTACTTAGGTCACTTCATCGGGCATGGTTTAATACAGTATCAGAAAGTCACATATTACGTGACTTGCATATTATACTGCACTATTCCTGAGTCCTATTGTGGAGGAAATATAAGGAAAGTGATGTGAAGCAGAACTATTAA
Organism: Phyllobates terribilis; assembly: GCF_046119375.1. Taxonomy (NCBI): domain Eukaryota; kingdom Metazoa; phylum Chordata; class Amphibia; order Anura; family Dendrobatidae; genus Phyllobates; species Phyllobates terribilis. Next base: position 416,155,508 of record NW_027362765.1, read on the forward strand.
TAATGAAAGGGGAGAAAAAAGTTGTAAGAGTAAACATTGGAGAAGTTCATAAATAAGGAACTTGGGTGTTTTATTATCCACTGATGGAGGTCTGGTCCGGGGTTGTGATGCTCCAACGAGGTCTAAGGAGCACATTCTTTAAGTGATGTACGAGATTGATGTAAATCTATTTGACACATTCATTTCAGCCCTTAAATGTGTCACAGTTTGTCATGAGCTTGTACTCCCAATATCATTCTTCTCTCTTGGATTTGAAGTTATCTTTCAATACTTGTAGCATCATTATTATTATTATTATTATTATTATTATTATTAATATTATTATTCTTTTTATATTAAGATGTTGAATGTTTCTGAGACTGCAGTAATCAGTAAAAGTTGCATTATCTGTTGAATTTTAAAAAACATTTATTATATTAGTTTAGTGAGCTATATAAATTGTTTTTCAATAGATTTATTGCTAACAGCAGAAAGTTTGTAAATGCTGCTAAACCAAATTTGGGGGGTTGGGTAAGGTGTTGAATAATTTTGATTGCAATAGTATAAAGCCTGACCCTTATTAAAAACATGAGAGAAATGTTGGCAAAATGCTCACTCAACAGAAAGCTGACTTGCAAAACTCCTTCATAATTTTGCTTACATTTATTGGCCAAGCTTGCATGTCTGTTTCAACAGGGTCATGGGGATAAGTAACTCTGTAATTTATAGAATCTCTTGTGGATGATTGATTGACCAACTGATTTATTTCCATTTTTCACATTTTTAGAGCTGCATGGTTCATTCTCTCTCAGTTTCCATGTTGAAAATTTCTTCCCTATACTCCGATTTCTTATTTTCTCTATTCTGCCTAATGGAGAGACCATTGCTAGATTTACCACTTTCTTTGTTTCACCGTGTATAGAAAACAAGGTAAGGCGCTTACCTGAAAACAACACTTGCTTTCCTGACAATGACAAATAGAAATACTACGCTTTAGCAGGACAAGCCACAATGTTATCTGAGTACTTATTTCAGGAAAAAAGCAAAAAGAAAAAGGAACCAGTAGGGTCAATATTTATGTGCACATTTTTTTGTTTAATGGTCTGCATTAAAGAGGTCCTTTCACCAATTTTTTCATGTTGAACTGGACATATGACATAACAGTGAATGCAGAGCAGAATAAAATATATATATATTTTTTTTTACATTTTGCCTCTCTGTTGTGGCGATATTAGCCATCAAATATTTGGCACCTAATGAGTTAACTTTAGTGAAGTCCAGGTGGGTGTTAAGGTATAGTTTTCACTAGGGGAGTATTCTTCTGCCTTTTGTATGTAAATGCAGTAGGACCTGTGATAATGTCATCAGGGTCACATGACCAAAGTCCACAGGTCCTGCAGCCTAGTATACATAACACGCCACAGCTGTTGCAGAATATCACAATACACAGCCCTGATGCTACAAATCCCCCTAATATATATTAACTGCTGCAGAACCTCTTAATACACCTCATCTGCTACAGAACCTCATAATACACCACAGTTCCTGGAAAATCTCATAATATCCTGTATATGAGACTCTGCTACAAAATGATTTCACTAAATGACTGTTCACTCAAATACCCCCTGTCCATCAGTGCACTCTGTACTGCTCCCTTCATTTATTTTCCACCAGTTATTTTTGTTCAGAGCCCTGAATAGACTTTCAAATCCACCAACGTAACAATTATGATCAGTTTCATCACAAGTTAATGGCTTCAAACTTCTGTGCTTTGTAATGTATTTTCAGTGCTAAGTTAGGCTGCATATTCTGCCTGGCAGGAACTGTGAACTCAGGTCATGTGAACCTGATGACAAATTTAATCTCACAGATCCTTCAGCACTTCTATGTTGCTGCCTGCTTATGATTGGTCAGCATCATACAAGAGGCAGAAGTAGATGTCCAAGTGAAAACTATCTGAAATTGAAAAAAACAAACAAAGAAAAATGTTTTATGCCGCCCTGCAGCCACTATTACATTGTGTGTTCAGCTGTTCAATATTAAAAATTTGTTGAAAGGTCCTCTTTAAGTGGGGCTCACTTTATCATTTGTGCTCAAAGCTACAGTAAATGTATATCATAATCAGTGCAGCCAAAGCCCCAAACCCTTCTTCAATGGGTGCAACGCTTTATCCAGACTTTTCAGACAGTAGTATTAAAAGTCTTTAATAAAAGTCTCAGCTTACAATGAGAATTTGAGATTCAAAGGGTGTATTTGGCAAGTAATGGAGACATCTTGAACATAAAAACATATTGGCCCCAATCCATCAAAAATTTTACCCCAGAAAATTATCATAAAACACTTTGAAAAGGTGCAAAACTTTTGCGCAATGCAAAGTTGAAGAAAGCGTTGCAAATTTCTGCATTTTCATCTGAGTTTTGGACAGCTTTATCAAAATGAGTGGAACTGGGAAGGAGCTGGGTGGGATGCGGTGTAGCTACATCTGCATGTCAAATTCTTCAAAAGTGTGGTGTCTTTTACTTCAGAAATATTACTCCAATAACATTTTTGCTGAGGCGCACGCCACTGATAAGATGAGATTAATTCATCAAGTGGTGTGTGCCACTTAGAGAGAACCTGTCATGTCTAATAACACTACTATCCTGCAGAAGGTGCCCAGACTCAGGTGAATATTAACTTTATTTCTCCCAGGAGCTGCCAGCTTTCAGTCTTGCAGGTGTGCCTGAAGCAATTACAGTCACCACTCATAGCACAGAAGCTTTAAGCACGCTCCCGGCACTGAATGACAGTCAGCCCTGAATTATTGCATAGATGATACAAACTTGGCTTCAAATATACAATAACCCCCTTTTTTATTTTCTTTCTATGGTATAAAACACATTTTTTCACCATTTATTACAAATAGATGAAACTTACCTTTTCTGAAGAACAAGTCCGACCCGGGGAAAATGTTAATCTGAAAATCACAGCAGATGGTGGAGCACTTTGCTCTGTGAGATCTGTAGATAAAGGATACTTGCTTGACAAGCCTCATGAAGACAATCATATGATAAGGATAATGGTAAGTTCGATAAACACATATATATTAATTTATTTCTGAACTTGTCTTTTTTTCTGATTAGATATTAATGGGAGTACTGTAGATTATATGCAGGAAACTCACAGTGAAATACAACATATGTACATGGCTTATAGGATGCTGTAGGTAAGAGCACATAGGTCCATGTAATTTCACAACAGCCAGAGAACTTTTGTATATGAGTGGAGAAAGTGGTCTGTAAAATAGTAGAGAACACTTCAAAAATAAGCACTAAATACAGGTTTTAGAGCAGGTGGTCACCAATAACTGTTTACCACATCATGTTGTATACAGCAGATTTTCAGTATAAATCAGATTTTTGCCACCTTCAAAAATTCTCAAATGACTTTGTTGTAGTCGAATTTATTTGGGGGGTGGCTAAGGAGGATTATAGGAGGGTGGTGTCAGATTTTGTGGATTGGTGCCAGGCTAACTATTTAAAACTAAACATAAAACTAAAGAGTTGGTCGTGAACTATAGCAGGAGAAAGATGGACTGTTCACCTGTCACTATTCCTGGTCAGGAGGTGGAGCAGGTTGAGAGTTACAAATATTTGGGGGTCCACTTGGACAGTAAACTTGATTGGAGGTGGCATACAGAGTGGGTTTACAAGAAGGGGATGAGAAAACTGTACTTCCTACTGAAAATAAGGTCATTTAATGTGTGTGGGAAAATGTTAGAAATGTTCTACCAGTCAGTAGTGGCAAGTACCATCTTATTTGAAATCATATATTGGGGAAATAGTTTTCAGATGTCTGATACTAATAAGCTAAATAAGCTTAAAAGAAGGCAGGCTCCGTTCTTGGCCGCCATCTTGCCACTTTTGAGGAGGTAGTGGAGAAAAAAATTCAGAAGAAGTGTTTGGCGATAATGAATAAGAACGCACACCCAATATATGAGCTGTTCATGAGAGAGGAGCAGCTTCACTAACCGTCTAATCCTACTAAGGTGTAAGAAGGAACTGTTGGAATAATGCTTATTATTGAGTTTGTTTATTGCAAGACTGACCAGATGATAGCTGATGTTATGAGAAAGCCACTTCCAAGAGCCAAATCTGAAGAATTCAGAACCACTATGGGACTGATAGGATAAGTAGTTATTGAGTGGGGGTGTTGAAATAATGCTTACTATTTTATATATTGCAATAACTACTATTTACTACTGTTTAATAGTGCATATGTTTCTGTCTCCAGCAAAAGTGTAATATTGCCAGTAAAGCACTGTTGAAAAAAGAAACCAGGAAGTTCTTGTTTTATAAGAAATATAAGTTGTAAGCTGTGCTATCTTTGTTCCTGAATAAATATATATTCACTGCTTAACGGCTGGACACTACAGAGTTTAATCCACTGCCAACAGGAACTATACAGGAAATCATTTGTGCCGGCTGCTATGGGAATGTGTCACAATTCCAGCCCTTAGTGTGTCTGGGATGCAGTTACTGATGGCTCAGCCATCCAATCTGGTAGAGGAGCGTGCTGAAGCTGTTGTTGTTTTGATTGACAGCTCGGCTGTCCAGTCTGAGATTGGGAGGTGCTGGCTATCTCCAGGTGTTCATTGTCCCAGGTGATTGCTTGAATACTTTACTGGGCTATTAGTCCCAGACTTCTGCCAGACGTACATTCATCATTTGTGTGGTTTGTCTGTGCCCTGTGTTCTCTTTGTTGATCTTTCATTGCATGATCTTGGACCTCGTTCTTTTTTTTTAATAAATTTATCTTTATTAAGTTTTGAAAAGGGAATACAAATACAAACACCAGGTACTAGTTGTGAAGCAAGCTCTTGGACCTCGTTCTGACCATCCGTCTGTTTAACTCATTTGTTCTGATCTACTATCTTCCTGGTATTTTGACCTTGGACCGTTACCTAATTACGACTTTGTCTCATCCTTTTGTTTACGACTTACCCTCTTGGCTTTTGACCTCGAACTCCTTGACTATCCCGATTCATGGCTTGTCGATGAGACGTGACTCAGTGTCAGCGTCACTCATTGTATAACAATTACCAAAGTGGAAAATGTACAAAATGAACTGCTGTTTTATTGGGCACCAAGTGTGTGTAAACTGTGGATAATTGTGTATGACCTGTGTATAACATATCAGGAATAATTGTAATGTATGACATTCTTCTGTCAATTCTACTACTGATTTTTTTTATAAATTAACCTCGAAACACAGTGTCTGCAAACTGAGTTTCTGGTAATGGCTTTCATTCTAAGTCATGTGATAAGGCTCGTTAAAGTGTCACTATTGACTTTTAGGATTGCTACTTCCTGTAGGTGGCACTAGAGTTCTAGTCCTCTTCCTCTCTGAAGAGACAATTTTTATAAATTAAGTAATTCATGTTCTTGTTTATGTTGTGCTGCTGTGATACTACAATTTCCCGCACGATCAATAAAGTGTATCGTATGGTGCGGTATTGTATAAAATCAGTGCAGGATATGCGGAGTCTTTACAATTGTGGTCAAAACTTTTGAGATTGACACAAATTTTGTTTTTTACAAAATTTGCAGCTTCACTTTTATAGTGCCAATTTGCATGAACTCTTATTGTAAGATTGTTAGCAAGAGTAATCAGACGAATTGTAAAACAAAATGCAAAGTCATTTTTTGCAATGACAATTATATTAATCATACAAAAAAAAACATTTCCATTAAATCTCAGCCTTGCGACAAAGTGACCTGCATACATCATTTCAGCGATCTTCTGAAGATTAGAAAGTGTTAATGAGGACAAGGCAGCTCATATCACTCATTCAAGGTGAATGTGTAATAAAAGCAGACTGCTCAGATCAAGGCATGAATCAGAGTCTGACTTCATGATTGCAGCCTGGTGTACCTTCCTCTGAAATGCTCCAGTGTTCAGAGAAAATATACTTTAAAGGTCCAGCCGGGGACCATAGGTGGAGACCATAGCCAGGGACAAGACTAGTCCAGTGACGCCATCTGTCAATTACCTCTAGCAGCACTGGAAAAAGCCATCCAGGGGCACAGCCAGTTTGGACAGCATGAATCCCTTTAAAGGAAGTCTGTCACCCTGAAAATGAAAATTAAACTTCTTAAACATTTATATAGGGAATGCTGTTTCTATAAATATCACACCAATCATGTATATTTTAAAATTATATTTGCAGCAAAATGTACTTTTAAAATGTATTTTTTAATCTGCAAATGAGGGTACTTCAGTGTACTCTTGGCATGGCCTATGGCTTAGTGCACCGTTGTGTCCTTTGATTTGCATATTAAGCACAGTCTCTTACATTGATTGACAGCACTTGCTAGGTAAGAGCAACCATTGATTGACAGCACTTTCTAGGTAAGAGAAAATTTACTGACACTGTAAGAGCGCCACTGTGATCAGTGTCATTGCACAATTGCAGAAACAGGGATTGATTTTAGACAGCAGTCAATTCAGATAAGGGACTGGGCTTATTATGCAAATCGGAGAGTGCAACAAGCCATGACCACGCCAATGTTGCACCAAAGCTCCCCCATTTGCATCATGAATTAAGTAAATTTTTCTGCAATCATTAAAATGTATATGCTTGGTATGATTTTTATATAGGGTGAGTCCCCTATATAAATGTTTAAGTAGTTTCATTTGCATTTTGGGGATGAGAAACCTTCTTTAGAAGGGGCCTGTTTAAAATCACTGTACTCTTCTGTTAATCATGGTTACCTTCAAGGAAACATACTATATGTAGTCATCATTGCTTTGCATCTAAGGGGCTTTACAGGCAAGGGCATTGCTGTTTGTAAGATTATCCCTAACTCAACTATCTGATGGATCATCAAGAACATCACAGATAGAGGTTCAATTGCTGTGAAAAAGGCTTTGGGCACACAAAAAAATCCAGCAAGTGCCAGGATTCAACTACGGGCTCAATTCAAAACCAGTGCAGGGCTTACTCAGGAATGGCAAAAGGCAGGTGTTAGTGCATCTGCATGTACAGATAGGCAAAAGCTTTGGAGAATGGCCTGATGACAAGAAGGTCAGCAAAGAAGCCACTTATTTCCAAGAAAAACATCAACAAAAGTCTGACATTCTGCAAGAAGTGCAAGGTTTTTACTGCAGATGATTGGGGAAAAGTTATTTTCTCTGATTTAAGACTGACACATCTGGAAGAATGATTGCTTGGTGAAGAAAAGGTAAGTCCTTCCATGAGTCCTGTGTCCTGTCAACAGTAAAGCATCCTGAGATCAATCATTTGGGGTTGCTTTTCATCCAAAGGAGTGGGCGCACTCACAATTCTGACTAAGAACTCTACCATGAATAAAGAATGGTATCTAAACATCCTCCATGAGCAACGTCTCTCAATAAACCAGGAGCAATTAGGTGATAACAATGCGTTTTCCACCATGATGGAGACCATGTCACAGGGAAAAAAAGTTATAACTAAGTGACTTGGTAAATGAAACACTGAAATTTTGGATCCATAGCCAGGAGACTTACCAGATCATTAGCCCATTGAAAGCCTGTCATCAAAAAGTGGGTGGACGAAAAAGGATGGAAATTGTGATATTGTGAAAATGTGATGACTCCAAGACTGATTAGTCATGAATGAGTTGTCATCAGTAAGGATTTGGCACCAAAGCTGCTATCCAGCATGCCAGAATGAATTGCAGAAGTCTTGAAAAATAAGTGTCAACACTGTAAATATTGAGGCCCCAATTCATTATGTTTCTAATACCAGAAATCTGGCATATAACATCTTCAAATATTGCAGAATTTTTGTGTAATGTGAAGTTGCCCAAAAATATAGCGACTTTTGATGCTTACACGCCAATGGCGTGAGGAGCTGGGTGTGAGATGGAGCATGGCAACACCCATCGACAAATTTATTACATTATGGTGGCAATCCTTAGGTCAGCAATGTTATTCCACTCTCTGACTGCAGTAATATTTCTAGCAAGGCACACAGAGCTGCATGCCACTAATAAGATGCGCCAAATTCATTAAGTGGTATGTGCCATGTTATGAACATTTTATTTCTGTATGCTCAGCATACGTATGAAACACCAGTCTTAATGAATCAGAGCTTGTGTCTTTGCATAGACGTGAAATATTGGAAATAAGAGCCTAAAAATGTAGAACATCTGGCGACAGAAAAATCTGCCAAAAAGTCCTAAGAACATTGAAACACTGAAACGTGAAAATTGAAATTTGCGTCAGTCTCAAAACTTTTGGCCACAACTGTAGAAAGTCTTTTGTGGGCCGATATTATAAAAGAGAGAACAATGCTATTACCCAAATGGGTCCATTTTACAATATAGAGAGGTATTCACTATAGCCTGGACATTAACAGATTAAAAAATCCAAGGAAATCTGAGGCACCAGAAAACTTTTCATAGGAATAAAATATAACTTTTATTCTGTCTTTAAACGAATATGGCAGTAGTTACAAATGAGGTAGATGAATCAAGCAACGTTTCAGCCATGATAGACCTTTCTCAAGCCAAAATTACAGATTACAAATGTTACAAAAAGTCGGCCATAACATTACTTTTCGTAATTTGTAATTTTGGCTTGAGAGAGGCCTACCATTGCTGAATTCTTGATTCTTCTACCTCATTTGTAACTACTGCCATATGCTTTCAAGAACAGAATAAAAGTTATATTTTATCCCTATGAGCAGTTTTCTGGTGCCTCGGATTACCTTAGATTTTTGAAGCTGATTTGGACCTTGTGGGGGGTCAGTCCAAGCCTGCACAAAGTGGCCTTTGGAGCATGAGAAACATCCACTGGACTCTGGACATTAACAGATGTTACATTACAGTTTCAAAGAATGTGTCATAAATTACTTTTGGTTTTGCTGGCAGGAAAATTTGAAAGACGCTTATACTAGCCATGAATTGAGACGAGCAATGAACTCTGATGATCGCGAGTTTGATCTTTTGAAGTTATTCGAGGTAAGCCAAATTTACTAAATATCACATTTAGACTAAATTTTTGTATTTTTTGTGAGTTAAAAGGATTGTCGGGACCTTTATTTAATTTTAGAAACAGGATCAATTTGAAATAAAAATTAAAACTAAAATAACCCTCTAAAGATCTTTCACCGCTTCTTAGCCGGAAAAAGAAACATGAAGACTGGTGGGGGACCCTCACATGAAATATCCAGATAACAATGATTAATCTTAAATGTCATAACTAGCATTATACTTACGCCATGATGATGATTGTAGAAGGGGGCATGCCCCTCAAAACATCCAGGTGTGTTTTTCCTGCAGTCACTGATTCAGTGTCTCATTGGCGGATAATATCATCTCTTACTACCAAGTTAACCATAATGTGGTGAAGATAATTATGAATATAATGTTCTGACATATTCCTTGATAAATGTGATTTGGTTGTAAAATTCCCCTAGAGATACTATTTTATGATTGATCATCATTGTCTGGATATTTCATGCAAGGTTTGATTATTTACTAAGTGGCAAGATCCCAGCAGATTGGATGATTACACCAGATGCTACTTGTTGTTATATGGTGTATGTATTTTCAAGATTGGTGAGAAACTCTGTAAGCACTGAGGAAGAGGTCAACCCCTTTATCAAGGCTATATGTTCCAAATGGGAAAAATCAAATTTAACATATTTTATCATTTTTTTAGCGTTATTAATTTCAAAAATGAAAATTTTACTATAAAACCAGAAAGAAGAATAGATTGAAACTGTGCATCTTGCATCTTTATTTGTGCTGCCTTGGGGGTAGTGAGTGCACCAAATATCAGTCACATCTTAATGAATTTATGTTTCCCTGACAAACTATTTTAGTGGCTTATGCCAATAGTTGTCTGTGTGTGTGGGGTGGGTGGCATTATTTCTTGGTGTCATGAATGCAGGTTGCCAACAATGTATAATAAAAATGTATCCCATGTTCATGGAAGTAATGTTGCCTGGCGAATTACTGGCGTTAGGGGACCTATGGCAGGGCGGGTTTGGGGGTCAATAGTCCCCCGTGATCCACTTCTTCATAGCCAGTTATTGTATTTTATTACAGGTCTAGTGCATTTATGTTGGATTGACTTTTTGCGTTCTGAACCTGCTTATGTTCCATATATTCTTTATTGTGTAATCCATATGTTGATTTTCTGGACTTGACTCTAGGACTAATTTGATTATTTTTCTGCCTAACGTCATTGTAACGGGTCTGGGAGGCGGAACCTCTGAGCTACTATACAAGGGGGCGGTCCTTGTAAGGGAGCGGGTGGCGACCAGGCAGGCAGTCACAGCAGGTGACCGGGACAGTCTCTGGAAGAACGGGCAGGAGATCATGGCAAGTGACTGGGGCAGTCTCTGGATGAACGGGCAGATGGTCACGGCAAGTGACCGGGGCAGTCTCTGGATGAACGGGCAGACGGTCACGGCAAGTGACCGGGGCAGTCTCTGGGTAAAGGGTTGGTACGACCTGTGGCGGCTGATGGTAGACGTGAGCTCCCAGGTGAGCAGGCGAGAGTCTCTGGATAAACGGGTGGTCACAGCATGTGACGGCGGAGCCTCCAGGAAGACCAACAGACAGGCGGCAGATGAGCGCTCCCAGGTGAGCGGGCAGAAGTCTCTGGACAGGCGGGTGGTCACAGCACGTGACGGCAGAGCCTCCAGGTAGGCTAGCAGACAGGCAGCAGATGAGCGCTCCCAGGTGAGCGGGCAGGAGTCACTGGACAGGCAGGTGGTCACAGCACGTGACGGCGGAGCCTCCAGGTAGGCTAGCAGGCAGGTAGCAGATGTGCGCTCCCAGGTGAGCGGGCAAGCTGGTCCATAGACAGACTGACAGGAGTTGGAAGGCAGACCGTCGGACCTCAGGCAAGCAGGCAGGTAGCTGATGTGCGCTCCCAGGTGAGCGGGCAAGCTGGTCCTTAGACAGACTGACAGGAGTTGTAAGACAGACCGTCGGACCTCAGGCTAGCAGGCAGGTAGCAGAATATCAGGCAGGAATAAGACAGCAAGCTGGCAGGAATCTGGCAGGTATCTGGCAGGTAACTGGCAACGGGACCTGAGGGCTGAAGCAGAGTAGTGAACAGTGCAACAACATTGCTCGGGCACCTCCATTTTGGAGGAGGTGCCTTATATATGGTGAAGTCCTCCGGCCATTGGCCGGGGACTCCTTAGGACGGCGCGCGCGGCCCCTTTAAGAGGGAGGGAGAGCGCGCGCCCTAAGCACAGTGGCCGGGAAGGAGCGCGCGCTGCCAGCAGAGCGGGAGGAGGACGCCGGGCACGGAGCAGAGAGGTGAGGGGAACAGCGTCCCTGCCTAGCAGAGGGCAGGGACGCCGGCGCTACAGTACCCCCCCCTTTAGGCCCCCCTTTTTTAGGCCAGACAGAAATTTAGCAAGGATGAGAGGGGCATGGATGTTCTCCCGGGGCTCCCACGTTATCTCCTCAGGACCAAACCCCTTCAAATCTACTAGAAAAAAGGTCTTTCCTCTTACCCTTTTGGTGGCAAGAATGTTCTCTACCTCAAAATCGTCCTCAGCAGAAACCGGAGCAGGAGGCGTACCTGTAGACTTGGAAAAAGAGTTAAGTACCACAGGTTTGAGGAGAGATACATGGAAGGAGTTAGGGATCCGTAAGTTGGCCGGGAGTTTCAATTTATAGGCCACCGGGTTGATCTGACTGATGACCTCCAGAGGACCGATGAACCGAGGCCCTAACTTGTAAGAAGGTATCTTGAGTCGGACATATTTAGATGAGAGCCAGACTTTATCTCCAGGACGAAATTGTGGAGGATCCAGGCGTTTTTTGTCAGCGTGTCTTTTCATCCGTTCGGACGACTGAAGGAGTGCGGATCGGGTACTCTCCCAAATGGAGGAAAATTTGCTAACGAGAGATTCCGCAGCCGGTTTGTCCACAGAGGTGGAGACAGGAAAAGGAATCCGAGGATGCTGACCGAAGACTACAAAAAACGGGGATTTGGAGGAGGATTCGCTCTCGTGATTGTTATAAGAGAACTCGGCCCATGGTAGGAGATCCACCCAGTCTGAATGATGGGCATTAACGAAGTGCCGGAGGTAACTGGTCAGGTTCTGATTGATCCGCTTCACTTGACCATTGGACTGTGGGTGGTAAGCGGAAGAGAAATCCAGGGTGACGTCTAGCAGTTTACAAGTGGCTCTCCAGAAGCGTGAGGTGAACTGTACCCCACGATCCGACACGATGTGGAGGGGCAGGCCATGAAGACGAAAGATGTGACGAATAAAGTCTTTAGCTAGCTCGGGTGCAGACGGGAGGCCTGGCAGGGGAACGAAATGAGCCATCTTGGAGAAGCGGTCAGCGACCACCCAAATGACCGTACAACCGGCAGAGACTGGGAGGTCAGTTATAAAGTCCATTGCTATATGCTGCCAGGGGGCAGCAGGTACAGAAAGCGGAAGTAGGCGACCGGCTGGCAGATGTCTCGGAACCTTGTTGCGGGCGCAGGACACACAGGCAGAAACAAAGTCTATTACGTCCTTGTGCAGGGTAGGCCACCAGTAGTGCCGGGTAATAAGCTGGAGGGTCTTTTTCTGACCGTCATGGCCAGCCAGTTTAGACGAGTGACCCCAGTGAAGGATCTTCTCCCGATCAGGTACTGATACGAACGTCTTTCCGGGAGGGAGACGATTTAGACTCACGGGAGCCACCTGCATTACTCTGGCGGGATCGATGATGTGTTTCGGATCTTCCTCGAGATCAGACACCAGAAAGGATCGAGACAAGGCGTCCGCCTTGACGTTTTTGTCAGCCGGGCGAAAATGAAGAACAAAATCAAAGCGAGCAAAAAACAAGGACCACCGGGCTTGGCGCGGGTTAAGTCTCTGGGCATGCTGGAGGTAAGCCAAGTTCTTGTGGTCAGTGTAAATTATTATCGGGTGAAGAGCCCCCTCGAGCAGGTAACGCCACTCCTCCAATGCCAGTTTGATGGCCAATAACTCTCGGTCTCCTATGGAATAATTGCGCTCTGAGGAGGAGAAGAGTTTAGAGAAGAAGCCGCAAGTTACCATCCTCCCGGAAGATGATTTTTGAGTAAGTACCGCTCCGGCTCCAGAGGAGGAGGCGTCAACTTCCAGGAAGAACTGCTTGTTGCTGTCCGGGCGATGCAGCACCGGGGCGGAAGAGAAGGCCTGTTTTAAGGAAAGAAAGGCCTCCTCTGCTTCGGGCGGCCACTCTTTGGGATTAGTACCCTTACGGGTGAGCGCGGAAATTGGGGCAGTCCGGGAAGAGAAGTGTGGTATGAAGAGGCGGTAGTAGTTGGCGAAGCCCAGGAACCGCTGAATGGCCTTCAACCCCTCCGGTCGAGGCCATTTCTCGATGGCAGACAGTTTCTCTGGATCCATTCGTAGGCCGGTCTGAGAAATAATGTAGCCCAAAAACGGAAGCGAGGTCTGCTCAAAGAGGCACTTCTCGTATTTAGCGAAGAGGTGATTCTGCCTGAGCCTGAGCAGGACCTGACGAACGTCCCTCCGGTGAGTCTGGAGATCCGGAGAGAAGACCAAGATGTCGTCCAGGTACACCACTACGCAGGAGTAGAGAAGGTCCCGGAAGATGTCATTGACCAACTCTTGAAAGACGACAGGAGCGTTACAGAGACCAAAGGGCATTACCAGATATTCATAGTGGCCGTCCCGGGTGTTGAATGCCGTCTTCCATTCATCCCCCTGACGGATACGAACCAGGTTGTACGCCCCACGGAGGTCCAGTTTGGTGAAGATTCTAGCCCCCATCAGACGATCAAATAACTCCGGAATGAGCGGAAGGGGGTACTTATTCTTCACCGTGATCTGGTTAAGGCCTCTATAGTCTATACAGGGACGGAGAGAGCCGTCCTTCTTTTTGATGAAAAAGAAGCCTGCTCCCGCCGGGGAGGTAGATTTCCGGATGAATCCCCTGGCCAGATTCTCCTCAATATATTCGGACATCGACCGGGTCTCAGCAGCGGATAATGGATAAATACGCCCACAGGGAGGAGTAGTACCGGGTAACAGGTTGATAGGGCAGTCGTATGGTCTATGAGGGGGTAGTGTCTCTGCCTCCTTTTTATTAAAGACATCAGCATAAGACCAATAAGGAATCGGAAGTCCAGGTAGATTAGCTGGGGTAGGAGAAGGATGGACGGGATGGACGGGAACCAGACAGGTCTTATGGCAGTCCTGTCCCCAGCGAAGGACCTCTCCGGTCTGCCAGTCAAGCACGGGTGCATGTCTCTGGAGCCAAGGTAGGCCTAGCAAGAGAGCGTGAGAGAGTCCAGGCAGAACATGAAAGGAGATACTCTCAGAATGCAGCATTCCCACCTGCAGAGTAATGGATTCGGTGATGAGTTGGATGGGGCGTGGTAAGAGACCCCAATCCACGGCAGCAACAGACAAGGGTACAGCCAGAGGTTTGGTGGGGATGCGGTATTTCTCTACCAGGGACTGTGAAATAAGATTCCCGGCTGCTCCAGAGTCAAGTTGGGCTAGTTCGAAATAACGGTTCTCCCCGCAGACGATTGAGACTGACAGCAGCAGAGATGGAGAGGATTTATTCTTGTCTAGGTCGACCTCTCTGAGCGAACCTAGACACAGGCGTTTCCCGACCTCACCGGGCAGGCACGGATCCGGTGCTCCTTACTGCCACAGTAGAAGCAGCTCCCCTCGGCACGGCGTAAGTCCTGACGGGTTTTGACCATCTTGGTCTGGTCGACCTGCATAGGCACAGGAGAGTGTACCTGGGGAGAGACGGAGGGAGTGACGGGTTTCTGAAAAGTAGGAGCTAGACGTGGAAACCTCCTCTCACGGGTGACCTCTTTGGCACGCTCCTGGAACCGTAGGTCAATCCGGGTGGCAAGAGTTATTAGGTCATCGAGAGTGGTAGGAATGTCCCGACCGGCAAGTTCATCTTTAATACGGCCGGACAGACCCTCCCAGAAGACGGATACCAGAGCGTCGTTATCCCAGGCCAGCTCCGAGGCAAGGGTACGGAACCGTATGGCATATTGGCCCACGGTGAGACTTCCCTGATGGAGGCGTAGCAGAGATGATGCGGATGAGGTCCTCCGTCCGGGTTCGTCGAAGACTTTCCGGAAAGCCGTGAGAAAGGCAGGCAAGTCGGACACCAGGGGGTCTCCTCTCTCCCATAGAGGATTTAGCCAGGCCAGGGCCTCCCCGGTGAGATGGGACATGATGAAAGCAATTTTGGCCTGGTCGGAGTTAAACTGGTGGGACAATAGTTCAAAGTGCAGGGTGCACTGATTTATGAAGCCCCGAGCCTGGGCGGAGTCGCCTCCGAAGCGAGGAGGTGCAGAAAGCCGGGGTCCGGGGTAGGATACCATGGTATTAGTGGGCAGCGGAGCTGCCGGATTGCGAGTCATGGCACTGGCGGAGGTTGCTGGCGGAGCAGTCAGAGTGTCCAGGCGAGAATTGACATTCCGCAGGTGACCCAGGATGGACTCCTGTTGGGACCTCTGACGGGACAGTTCATGACACAGGTCCGAGAGCGAGGGAGCTTGGGTGCCACCGGGTTCCATGGCCCGAGCAAACTGTAACGGGTCTGGGAGGCGGAACCTCTGAGCTACTATACAAGGGGGCGGTCCTTGTAAGGGAGCGGGTGGCGACCAGGCAGGCAGTCACAGCAGGTGACCGGAACAGTCTCTCGAAGAACGGGCAGGAGATCACGGCAAGTGACTGGGGCAGTCTCTGGATGAACGGGCAGATGGTCACGGCAAGTGACCGGGGCAGTCTCTGGATGAACGGGCAGATGGTCACGGCAAGTGACCGGGGCAGTCTCTGGGTAAAGGGTTGGTACGACCTGTGGCGGCTGATGGTAGACGTGAGCTCCCAGGTGAGCAGGCAAGAGTCTCTGGATAAACGGGTGGTCACAGCATGTGACGGCGGAGCCTCCAGGAAGACCAACAGACAGGCGGCAGATGAGCGCCCCCAGGTGAGCGGGCAGATGTCTCTGGACAGGCGGGTGGTCACAGCACGTGACGGCAGAGCCTCCAGGTAGGCTAGCAGACAGGCAGCAGATGAGCGCTCCCAGGTGAGCGGGCAGGAGTCACTGGACAGGCAGGTGGTCACAGCACGTGACGGCGGAGCCTCCAGGTAGGCTAGCAGGCAGGTAGCAGATGTGCGCTCCCAGGTGAGCGGGCAAGCTGGTACATAGACAGACTGACAGGAGTTGGAAGGCAGACTGTCGGACCTCAGGCAAGTAGGCAGGTAGCTGATGTGCGCTCCCAGGTGAGCGGGCAAGCTGGTCCTTAGACAGACTGACAGGAGTTGTAAGACAGACCGTCGGACCTCAGGCTAGCAGGCAGGTAGCAGAATATCAGGCAGGAATAAGACTGCAAGCTGGCAGGAATCTGGCAGGTATCTGGCAGGTAACTGGCAACGGGACCTGAGGGCTGAAGCAGAGTAGTGAACAGTGCAACAACATTGCTCGGGCACCTCCATTTTGGAGGAGGTGCCTTATATACGGTGAAGTCCTCCGGCCATTGGCCGGGGACTCCTTAGGACGGCGCACGCGGCCCCTTTAAGAGGGAGGGAGAGCGCGCGCGCGCGCCCTGAGCACAGTGGCCAGGAAGGAGCGCGCGCTGCCAGCAGAGCGGGAGGAGGACGCCGGGCACGGAGCAGAGAGGTGAGGGGAACAGCGTCCCTGCCTAGCAGAGGGCAGGGACGCCGGCGCTACAGTCATTACATGATTACCTGTATTTGAACCTGGTTATCCCCCTAATTACACTATTCATATATAATTCTGTTATTGTCATTGCCCCTAATTCTATTTGACTCAGCTAGCAGACACCTATTTCCTCAAGGTGCTCCACCGGCCAGCCGCCACTTTGTGGACCAGATCCATGTAGAAGGTGAATATCAGAGTGCCTTTAGGACTTGCTATGCAGAATAGCTATGGCATGTCTGTACTTGAAGACTTATTTTAGTATGTGGATATATATCACACATGTCCTGTCCCTGACTGGACATCTGATAGTTACCTATTACACACATGGACAAAATTGTTGGTAACCTTCTGGTAAAGTAAGAAAAACCTACAATGGTCACTAAAATAACTTGGAACTAACAAATATAATTTTTTATGTAAATTTACTGAGTTTAGAAAATTAAAAAAAAAACAAAACTAATAAATATAGCCTAGATAAAAATGGTGCCCCTAGAAAAGATTGAAAATATTTTGATTATACAGACTAGTGATGAGCGAGCATGCTCGCTACTTCTTGGTGCTCGCCCGAGCATCTCACTGCTCGAGATGTTCGGTGCTCGCCGGGTATTTCCGGGGTTGCTCGGCGGGAGCTTGAGTCCCCTCTCTGCATGTTTGGTGCTCTTTAGAGTGCCAATCAACATGCAGGGATTGTCTGCCACACAATGTAATGCCGCAGCCATGTTGGTTGTGGCATTACAGTGATTGGCTGGCAGCACAGCGTCATCAGGTCTATATCAGACCTGGCTCCGCCATGCTCGTCACAGTCTACTCCGGAATCAGGCAGTGTAGGGAGAGGTGCTGCTGAGCTAGGGAGAGATTAGGTTGTTTATTATTTAGAGTAGGTATTCTATAAGATTCTCTGCATATCCATCTCAACTAACAGTCCTTCTGAGGACTAATCCATTGATTTGGGCAATTTTTAGGCCCTCTGCAGACCGCTGGGGGCAGCCGCCTGAAAAATGCTCGAGTTTCCCATAGACTTACATTGGGCTCATTGCTCGGGTCGAGCACCCGAGTATTCCAATGTGCTCGACCCGAGCAACGAGCATCCGAGCATTTTAGTGCTCGCCCATCACTAATAGAGGCATGTTAAACTTGTCATCAATCAGTTTGCCTATTTAAAGGGTGAAAAGTAGTCACTGTGCTGTTTGGTATAATGGCATGGAACATGGACTGCATGAAACTTAAGGAGAGAATTGTTTAAGGAGATTTTAAAGAAAATTACAGCTGAACATGTTAAAGGTAAAGGTTATAAGATCACCTCCTTTTTTTGGTAAATTGAAGCTCCCCTGTAGAAACCTGTGCAGAATTTGAAAGATGAGAAGCTAGTGTTTCTATAGTTATGTGCCTTGTACTCAATAGGAAGCAAATATCAGGTAGTTTAGGAGACAGCAACTCAATGCTGATCGACAAGAGATGACAATATTAAACAGTTATCTTGAGAAGGCTTTGCTTCTTCAAGGATTTCAGGTTCAACAGAATTTAATTTACATTAGTAATGGCTAATTATTCTGGTGCTGAAATGTCTATTGAGAGTTCTTCAGCAAAATCACAATTACCAAATACAGGTTCTTCAATCCAGGGTGTCATTTGTCGGTACTAAGTCACATGTATGGAGAGGGTGAAAGAATAAAACCATCAAATTAAAAAAAAAAAAAAAAAAGAACCTCTTGATGGCTGTCTAAATATAAAGTAAGTTGGTTAATGTGACCAAATCAATATTTTTCTTTCTTTTTTAGGAAAACTCCGTACTCGTTTTTACCAACATTGGCTCAAAAGACTTGACTCCCCGAATGTCTGTAACAAAGAAAAAAACGAAAGGTAGTTCCATAAATCAGAATCCTTATGTAAGCGTCACACGGGTCAAGGTTTAGTACTGTGACCCCAGGCACCAGTAGAACGGGTGGGTACCTTTGAGTGTGTGGGTGTAATTAGTGCATTGAAATGTTCTCCATTCAGGCCGCAAACCTTCAGATGATGCAGGATCTCCCAATGTATTATGTTCACAAAGAAGCAGGCAATCCATTTAATAAAAATAAAGTCTTCACTGATGAAACCAGTATAACATATGTACAATAGACAGCAGGCACAAAACTTAGTATTCACATCTTCATATGTTTTCACAGAGGCATAGACATTTTGGTTACATGTGGCGGCACTGCACTTGTAAGCAACAACATTTCAGAGATATGGCTTGCCTGACTTGAATACTCTCTTTCTTTTGTCTGACCTTCACTGACTACAGCCCTCTGCAGTGATTCCCTTGCCCAGGGGCATACATAGACATCATGGGGCCCCATAGCAGAAGTTCTAGCTACCCCCTCCCACCCAAGAAAAGAAAATTTATATTCAGCGGGTTCACATAAGTGCATATCTCACACCTTTGCAGCCCTCACAAAGTACTTTTGCACCTATTGAAGACCCTTAGTGTTCCCATGCACTAAGATACCTCTCTGATGGCCCCCATAAAGTATGATGCCAGCAAAAGTGCCCCCGACAGTAAGATACCCCCATAGTGATTTCCTCCTCAGTACCCTCCACACACACAGTACCAGTACCTACAGTACCACCTACAAAGTATGATACCCCCACAGTAACCCCAACACAATCTTCCACAAAATATGATGCTCCCCCAAACAGCCCTTCAAATGGTATAATATCCTCTCAAATGGTATAATGGCTCCACATATCCCTCCAAATAGTATAATGACCCTCACATAGCCCCCCAAATAGTATAATTGGCCCTCACCAGTCTTCCAAACAGTATAATTGTCCTCACAAAGTATTCACTTAATAAAAAAAAAATACCTGTTTCTCCCTGTTCCTCTGCTACGCCAGGCTCTGCAATGTGTAATCTAAAGCCCTGCGCGTCTCAGTGCAGCAAGTCATCGCCCCTGCTATGCTGAGACTTTAGATGCACAGCGAGAATGATGGAGAAGGGAGAGGACAGCTCCCTCTTCCATCATTACTTTCAAGTGCATCTGCATCCAGGGTGCCGATACAGTTGAAAATGTGATGCCGTGTGGGGGCCAGAATCTGGTGCTGATACGGGGTCCTATCGACTCATAGTCCCTATAGCAGCTCAATAGTCTGCCAGTATTAGGGGTACATCACTGCCCTTGTCTCGGCTTGGCAAGTCCATTATTTATTCACTATGCCTCCCAGGTCTGGCCTACAAGTTGCTTCTTCAACCCACTCCTCTACTATCTGCCTTGGGCCCACAGCCCACAGCTCTATTTCTGGCTCTAGGCCGTACTCACTGCAGCTCAGTTCTCTTTCTGTGTCTCTTCTATTCACCACACAGGGTCCAGGTTGCTTTGGCTGCCGCTGGATCCAGTTACATAATTTTACTTTCTTTTTTCTGCTAATTCCTTTCACACACTCTTCTATATGTAGCCTAATCTGATATATGGCCCAGTCTGTCACAATGCCTGTGACTGCCTTCAATTCACTACTAACAGCTGACTCACTGTAACTGGGAAGCGACTCTTCTTTTAAGCCCCCGTTTCACATAGCGAGATCGCTAGCGAGATCGCTGCTGTGTCACTGTTTTGGTGACGCAACAGCGACCTCACCAGCGATGTCGCTATGTGTGACACTTTGCAGCAATCAGGCCCCTGCTGTGAGGTCGCTGATCGCTGCAGAATGTCCTGGACCTTTTTTTGGTCGTTGCCCTCCCGCTGGTCAGCACACATCGCTGTGTGTGACCAGTGGGAGCAGCGATCAGGCTGGTAACCATGATAAACATCGGGTTACTAGGGGCACATGCGCACCTAGTAGCCTGCTGTTTATCATGGTTACGAGCCTGCTAAAGTGAGTGGTAACCTCCTGCTCACCGTAGCAGGCTGGTAACCATGATAAACATTGGGTTACTAGGAGCGCGTGTGGCCCTAGTAACCCGATATTTACTATTGTTACCAGCCTGCTCCTGCTTCAGCAGGCTGGTAACCAGGAGCAGGACATCGTGGAAAGATTCTTTCCACTATGTCGCTGCTCCCCTGATCGTTGGTGAGCCTGCCTGTTTGACAGCTCACCAGCGACCACATAGCGACGCAGCAACGATCCCTGACAGGTCGTATCGTTGTCGGGATCGCTGCAGCGTCGCTACGTGTGATGGGGCCTTTACTCCCAAACATTCCTCCCATCTAGAGGACAGTCTGACTGTAAACTCTTCCTTTCCCAGCTCTAATGGGAGAAGTTAACTAAATTCAGCATAAAACAATGCTCAACAATAAAATATTTTATAATATCACATAAAAGTCTTCAGGGAGGGTGTCAGACATCTTCTCGTTCCTTTATACTTAGATTAGACCATTTTTAGTAAAATACTAAACATAAAAGAGAAAGTTTAAAGGTGTCCCAGCTAAATCTATCCGGTACCCAGTGTTGTACTGAGGTGCCAAGGGCCCACCAGTAACCAACTCCAGGGCCCCACTTTTCAGATACATGCAAATGTGATATTAGTCTCAATCACAAATTTATATACAAGTGCATGTCACTAAATTAGAATATCATCAAAAAGTTAATTTATTTCAGTTCTTCAATACAAATAGTGAAACTCCTACATTATATAGAGTCATTACAAACAGAGTGATCTATTTCAAGTGTTTATTTCTGTTAATGTTGATGATTAACACAAAAGTCATTATCTCAGTAAATTAGAATACTTTATAACAACAGCTTGGAAAATGTTTTTAAAATCCGAAATGTTGACCTACTGAAATGTACATATGTTCAGTAAATGCACTCAATACTTGGTCGGGGCTCCTTTTGCATCAATTACTGCATCAATGCGGCGTGGCATGGAGGCAATCAGCCTGTGGCACTGCTGAGGTGTTATGGAAGCCCAGGTTGCTTTGATAGCAGCCTTCAGCTCGTCTGCATTGTTGGGTCTGGTGTCTCTCATCTTCCTCTTGACAATACCCCATACATTCTCTATACTAGATTCTCTATGGGGTTAAGGTCAGGCGAGTTTGCTGCCAATCAAGCACAGTGATACTGTTGTTTGTAAACCAGGTATTGGTACTTTTGTCAGTGTGGACAGGTGCCAAGTCCTGCTGGAGAATGACATTTCCATCTCCAAAAAGCTTGTCAGCAGAGGGAAGAATGAAGTGCTCTAAAATTACCTGGTAGACGGCTGCGCTGTCTTTGGTCTTGATAAAACACAGTGGACCTACACCAGCAGATAACATGGCTCCCCAAACCATCATTGATTGTGGAAACTTCACACTAGACCTCAAGCAGCTTGGCTTGGGTACTTCTCCACTCTTCCTTTAGACTGGTACCCTGATTTCCAAATGAAAATTGGAACTCTGGGACCTTGGGGAGTGTGTCAATGACTGCCTTCTGGACATCTGTCAAGTCAGCAGTTTTCCTCATGATTGTGGAACCTACTGAAACAGACTAAGGGACCTTTGTAAACGCTTAGGAAGCCTTTGCAGGTGTTTTCTGTTAGTTATTCTGATTTACTGAGATGATGACTTTTGTGTTTTCATTGGCTGTAAGCCATAATCATCAACATTAACAGAAATAAAAACTTGAAATACATCACTCTGTTTGTAATGACTCGATATAATATCTGAGTTTCACTTTTTGTACTGAAGAACTGTAATAAATTAACTTTTTGATGATATTATAATTTAGAGAGATTCACCTGTAACAATGAACTGGGTAGATTGTTAAATGAATAAGAAGCTGTATTTGTCTGTACATACTGACTCAAGTACATTGTAATAAGTACTGCTCATGTAAGAGGGTGGTGGTCCGCTCTTGCATAGGGCCCACCAGAGGATTCTCCTGTTCTCCTGTGGGCCAGTCCAAGCCTAGCGGTACCTCATTACAAATATGATTTCAGCAGCTAACTATTATTCGCAGGAGAAAGTTACCAGTACATATGCCAAATGTAGCCATGAGTCCTCACCCAATGATCTTTTGAACTCCGTTGGGTGTAGTATACTTGTTTTAATTACTGTATGAGGTAGCACTGTTGACTTTGCTTTCCCAAACAGTGGTCAACTCCCAAATAGTATGCAGTATTTTTTTTTTTACATTGTGGCCAATGACCAAATGTTGCATGCCACTATAAAGCTATACATCAGGGAATATTCATAACGTACACTTATGTAGAGCCATAGTGTATAGAAAGAGCCAAACAGTGGGAGCAGTTTTTTTAACAGTTAACTATTAATTAATGGTTAAAGAACACACATATATACTATTAATTATTATGATAATGTGCATAAAAGTATAAAATCTAATAATACTTTAAAATCATATCATATAGAAGTGCTTTATATTAATAGTATAAAGAAAACAGCATAATAATGAAACTGAAAATGCTGCAATAATGTGCTGTGACAGATATATCCATCATGAGCTCTTGGTAATCATTATGTGTCCCCGGTGTACATGTTTGTCAGGGTGTAGATGTATGTAACGAGCTCAGAAGCTGAGGACACCACATACAGGGCAGGTGCTGGGTATGCTATACAACTGGCACCTGCTTCTAAGAGCAGGGATCAACTCAATCTCTGTTTGCTGATGTTTAACAATTGAAGTGTCAATGTTAATAATTAAAAGTGGCATTTAAATGATGTGAATGTCGGTTGATATGCACACCAACTCCCATCAGCATCAAGCCACCATTAGGCAATCTCTGAGTGAGGATGGGTTGTCATGACCTGTTGAAGGCCCCCATTGCTGCCACCTTAATCCTTAGAAGAATGAAGCTACTTAAAAGAACTAAAAAGTAAAAGAAAAAAAGAAAATTGAAAAAAATCTAAAAATTAAAATCGCCCCCTTTTTCCTCATTAAAAATAAAAAAAGCATAACTGGTATTGTCGCTTTCTTCAAAATATACAATCTAGCAAAAGATAAAATATATTAAACCATGCGTTAACACCATGAAAAGAAAAAAATAAACTCTAGAATTGCGTTTTTTTGGTCTCCATACCTCCCTAAAAACTTGATGCAATGCAATCAAAATGTCATATGTACCCAACAACAACGTCAACTTGTGGTGCCTCTGCGGATTCAGTCGCCACAGAGGTACTGCATCTCACCCAGAGGTGTGGTATCTCACGCTCAGGTAAGGATGGAGTACTGCCCGGAACCCTAACACCTGCATCCAACACTACACTACTCCAGACCGGCAGGAGGGGCAAGATGCGTCACTTTCCTGCTGAGCCCTGTCCCTGGTTGGAGTGGGGGGAACCAAGTGAGGGGGAACCATGTAGTGGGTGTGGGTGGAGGAAGTAGTTTAGGGGAGCACTTCAGTAGGAGTATAAGAAAGAAAGGAACCATCTAGAAGCAGCCAGTCCTGCTCAGGAGAGCAGTGGAGGAGGTCTAGGCTCCTGGCTCCAGTGCTTGGAGCAGGAGTTGAGAGGAGGAGGGCCTAGTAAGAGAGGCTCAGGAGAGAGAGAGAGGACGGAGCAGAGGAAGGCTCCAAAAGGAACAGAAGGGATCCTAGGGGCACGGGAAGTGTGGATGCCACCCGTGCGCCCGAATCTGCAGGAACGTAGAGGGATCAGGCCGCAGAGGGGACCGGCCCCTAAGTTAGTGGAGAACTACAAGGCTCAGCTAGAAACCGGAGGCTTCTGTACTTTCAGGGTGCAGCTGCCAACCACCACAATTACATCGCCGAAAAGGTGGCCACAGATAGTCCAGGGGACTGCAGGTCGCCCGACAAGATCCGAGGCTACCGGCTTGGGACACTGATTGTGAGGCACAGGGCAGGAGGGTGAGAGCCTGAGCAGGAAGACGATCGAGGAGGGAACATAGAACGGGGTGCCGTTTAAGTACTCCTGAGTTACTTGAGAGATTGCTGAACCCCTTCCTTGGTGAACGCAGGATGACGTGGGAGGTTACTATAGTACTGGTAACCTGGAGTTCAACAACTGTGAGTAAACCTTGAAGACTGCACCCCACTGTGTCCTAGAATTATTGCTGCGCCATTATCTGCACTACACTGCACAGCAACATCTACCTCATCATTAACCATCACAGCACCGCTCTGGAGCTTAGCTCTACCTGTGGAGAGCTGAACCAACTCTGCTGCATTACCAACAGCTCCAGAGAATCGGCAACGCAGCGGCGGCTCCATATAGCCGAATACCACAGATAGCGTCACAAACATTAAACTTTAAAAACTATAATCCCCTTTTATTGACTGCCCTGGGTCACGGACCGGGTCACCGCCACTGTGACATCCCCCAGCATCGACCGGCCCAGCTACTGAGTATCCTACGGCCCAGGGGGCGAGTCATACTCACTACACAAAACAAGCCCTCACACAGCTCCATAAAAAAGAAAAAATGGCAATACAAGACAGATTTTTTTTTTACAAATATTTGAATTTTTTTTCACCACTTAAAGGGAATGTCACCCCTCTGGGCGATATCAGACCTCTACTATGGGCATACAGGTGTTTGAAATGTAAATCTATACATACCTGTATGGCCTATAGTAGAGGTTTGATTGCAGAAAAATCAGTTTTAATCAATTCTATTTTCCACAGGTTTGGCGTCCGGAGAATGCCAAAAAATCCCTGCCTATCTCTTTATTATTCCCCTGAATCCTCACCTCTCTATCATATTCCCACCCTCCACTACATGTCACAGGGCCTTGTGACGTGCACTATTGTCCTTCACTAGCTGGGCATACGCAAAGTGCCGCTCACATAGAGCACGCTTTGCTTTCTCCTGGCCCCGTCTTTCTGTGCTCCGCGCCGCAGGGTTCTATTGCGCAGGTGCCGGGGAGTCACTGTTACTGTGACATGCGGGGGAGGGGAATATGATAACTAAGCAGATAGGAGGGGACTTAGGGAAATAATAAAAAGGCGGGGATTTCTTGGCGTCTCCCGGACACCAAGCCTGTGGAAATCAGAATTAACAGATTTCTCTGCAATCAAACCTCTACTGTGGGCCATACAGGTAAGTTTAGATTTTCATTTCTATAACCTGTATGCCCATAGTAGAAGTCTAATATCGCCCAGGGGGGTGACCGATTCCCTTTAAGTAAAAGAAAAAAAAACTATGCAAGTTTGGTGACACTGCAATCAAAGTGGGAAATTATGTTGCCAGGTCCTTTTTACTGCACAATAAACATCTGAAAACATCAGAAAAAATAGAATTTCTTTTTTTTTATCATTTCATCAAACTTGGAATTTTTGTTTTCCTTTAAAAGTACATTACATAGTAAATGTAATGATATCATTCAAAATTGCAACATATCCTGCAAAAAATCAACCATCATATGGTCATGTCGACAGAAAAGTAAAAAAAGTTAAAGCGCACCTGTCAGCAGGATTGTGCTCAGTAAACTACATACACTGTCAGGTGGGTGACATTACACTGATTAAAATGATACCTTTGTTGATTAAATCCATTCTGTGGTTCTTGTGAAATCTTTACTTTCAGTTTGGAGATAATGATATGCTCGTGCTCCGGGGCAGCCTGTGGGGGGTCACTCTATCTGGTGCTCTGCTTACATATTCATCTGTATGCTCTCGTGGTACTGTAGGTCACTGATTGTTCACTGACCTGCCTCCTATTTTACATAATGCATCTAGTAGTGCGGGGCTAGGTAAAATAGGAGGCAGGTCAGTGAATGATCAGTGACCTACAGTACCACGAGAGCATACAGATGAATATGTAAGCAGAGCACCAGATAGAGTGCCCCCCACAGACCGCCCACAGGACGGATTTCATCTACCAACGTATCATATTAATCAGTGCCCACCTGACAGTGTATGTAGTTTACTGAGCACAATCCTGCTGACAGGTGCACTTTAAGTATATTTTATAGTAAATGTAATGATATCACTCAAAATTTGCACTTATCCTGCAAAAAACCAACCCTCATATGACCATGTTGACAGAAAAGTAAAAAAAGTTATGGCTCTTGAAAGAAAAGGAGAAAAAAACAAAATTGCAAAAAGGAAAATTGGCCGCTAGGGGTTTAAGAGTCAAATGACTTGACTACATTTATTTTTAATGTAACACTTGCCTTTCCTAGATGATGTCAAAGAAAGGCCAAAACATTTTACAACAAAAAGAAGTTATTTTCCAGACATCTGGCTGTTTGAGTTAGTTCCTGTAGGGTGAGTATGACACCACTTTATTACATCAATGTCTTTAGTTGTGTGAAATATACATTATTATATTAAGGCCACGTTCACACATTCAGTATGTGGGCAGTATTTTACATCAATATTTGCAAGCCATGCTGGGCATGCTAACTTGGTCACCATGACTGACTATCAACCTCCTGATGAACCTGTTGGGGAAATGAGTCGGGGCTATAGCTGAGGCTATCATCATGAATATGAGCTGATAATTATTATTTATTATTTACCATATATTATTTGTCCCTGTTTTTGCCCAATTAGAGATAGTTATTTGGTATATCATTGTACTACTATTGGAAATACTACACACTAGTGCATGTGCCCATTCACATATTATTACCTATGATAGGGACATATTGGGCAATTATAGCGACAGCCACCGATGAGTGGGGGCGCCATTCTCATTCATCAGTAGGGTGCCAACCTCCGTGTATAGGCAGTTACAGATACTTGGGATACAACCTAGTTTAATTTAGCGCATCTTTATTGCCTAGTATTTTTGACATATTTTATCAAATTTTCTTAGATTATCTTTCCTGTTTTTTGTCTTTTTTGTTCTTAATTTTTTAACATACAGTGAAGGAAATAATTTTTTGATCCCTTGCTGTTTTTGTAAGTTTGCCCAATGACAAAGACATGAACAGTCTATAATTTTAAGGGTAGTTAAATTTATTTGCATTTTGCAGTGAGAAATAAGTATTTGATCTCCTACATACCATTATGAGTTCTGGCTCCTACAGAACAGTTAGACACTCCTAATCAACTCGATACCTGCATTAAAGACAGCTGTCTTACATAGTCACCTGTATAAAAGACTCCTGTCCACAGACTCAATTAATCAGTCAGACTCTAACCTCTACAACATGGGCAAGACCAAAAAGCTTTCTAAGGATGTCAGGGACAAGATCATAGACCTGTACAAAGCTGGAATGGGCTACAAAACCATAAGTAAGACGCTGGGTGAGAAGGAGACAACTGTTGGTGCAATAGTAAGAAAATGTAAGAAAAAAAATTACTGTCAATCGACATCGATCTGGAGCACCATACAAAATCTCACCTTGTGGGGTATCCTTGATCATGAGGAAGGTGAGAGATCAGCCTAAAACTACACGGGGGGAACTTGTTAATGATCTCAAGGCAGCTGGGACCACAGTCACCATGAAAACCATTGGTAACACGTTACGTCTAAAGGTTTAAAATCCTGCAGTGCTCGCAAGGTCCCCCTGCTCAAGAAAGCACATGTGCAGGCCCGTCTAAAGTTTGCCAATGAACACCTGGATGATTCTGTGAGTTATTGGGAGATGGTGCTGTGGTCAGATGAGACAAAAATTGAGTTCTTTGGCATTAACCCAACTCACCGTGTTTGGAGGAAAAGAAATTCTGCCTATGACCAAAGAACACCGTCCCCACTGTCAAGCATGGAGGTGGAAACATTATGTTTTGGGGGTGTTTCTCTGTTAAGGGCACAGGACTACTTCACCACATCAATAGGAGAATGGATGGAGCCATGTACCGTAAAATCCTGATTGACAACCGCCTTCCCTCTGCCAGGACATTAAAAATGGGTCATGGCTGGGTCTTCCAGCAAGACAATGACCAAAAACATACAGCCAAGGCAACAAAGGAGTGGCTCAAAACAAAGCACATTAAGGCCATGGAGTGGCCTAGCCAGTCTCCAGACCTTAATCCCATAGAAAACTTATGGAGGGAGTTGAAGCTCCAAGTTCACAAGCGACAGCCTCAAAATCTTAATGATTTGGAGATGATTTGCAAAGAGGAGTGGACCAAAATTCCTCCTGACATGTGCGCAAACCTCATTATCAACTGCAAAAAACGTCTGACTGCTGTGCTTGCCAACAAGGGTTTTGCCACCAAGTATTAAGTGTTGTTTGCCAGAGGGATTAAATACTTAGTATTTTTTTGGGATATTCTATCTCTCAATGTTAAAATTAACCTACCCTTAAAATTATAGACTGTTCATGCCTTTATCAGTGGGCAAACTTACAAAACAGGAAGGGATCAAATAATTATTTCCTTCACTGTATATCTAATAAAAACATTCATTCATTCATCACAGCATTTGTCTTGTCTTACAGCTCAGATGGACACGTTGTGCTGAATCGAACAACTCCACACAGTATCACTAGATGGGTAACCGATGCCTTCTGCTTGGGCAAGAATGGTTTAGACAGTGTCACCGATGTTGACCTCACCACATTCCAACCATATTTCATTGACTTGATTGTCCCCTCCTCTGTGGTACAAGGAGAGAAATTTACAATACAAGCCTTGGTCTTCAGCTATGAGAAGAAATGCATTCTGGTGAGAAATATTATGCACATTTTTAATGTTAAAAAAAAAGTTTGCCCTTGTCCTTGGCTGACAGATTCGTGAACCCTTTGTACCTGAACTCTCAACATGACAAGTGTAAAACATGTTTACCCATCTCACCAGAAGCTCCCCAAGCACAAGTGGCCCTGGCATCAGCCCTGGTTTGCCTGAAGTTAACATTAACCTTGTTTTATTTCTATAGTAAGAGGTCACATTGCCATCATTAGTCAAATTATCCCTTCACAGCATGGCCAGCAGTAGACTAAGTGGACTGTACCTTTAACTAGTTGGTCAAAAATTTTAACCACATGCATTTGGTTCATAAAATGAAAGATAAAGCCATGCAATTGACATGGCCAAACATCAAGAGCAGAATAAGATATTCTCCCTGCGTGTAGCTGGGAGGGAAATAAACAGGAGATAGAACTGAATTACAGTCCTAATTAAGCAGGGCCATATTATAAATTTTGCAGTATGGCTGCAAAATTAGTTATTACAGTCCTGTATAAATTTCTTATAAATCTAGTAGACAACCTTTCCATCGTTGTGGTGTCGACAATTGAGGGAAAGTGAAGGTAAATTTTATACTACAACTCATAATTTTACTAAGTATCTCAAGGATTTTATGTTCAGGTCACCAAAAACCTCAACTGTACAGAATAAGAACATGTTTTATCTTTTTTGCATTTCTGAAGTGTGTATTAATTTGCTTTATTGTTATAACAGATTGGTGCGGCGCTGGGTGACTCAGAAGATCTGATAACAGCCCAGGACAAGGAGCAGGCCCGATGTGTCTGTGAGGGGCATTCACACAGTTTCACCTGGGATGTTTCAGCTGTAAAACTAAGTACTGCAATGATTCATTATTTTATGTATAACTGATGTTTTTTTTTAATAATCAAAACGATTTGACTTTTGTTTTCTCAAATCCATACAATGTGGTTGTTGTTTTATAAACTACTCCATGTGTAAAACATATTGCCTTAGGTGTCTTCACATGTGAAGGCATATGGAGAGACAGTAGGAGCCCAATTAATTTATATGAGAACCCCATTACCACGCCTTACAACCTTGTCAATGAGCCCTTAGTGGTAGTATTAGGTTCCTTTAGCCCAACATCTTGTGATCCAAAAAGTTTGATATTCCGGTTCTTGATTCGAACACAGAAATGATAGATAATTTACTTTATACTCCATAATATGTCCCTTACTTTGGACTCTAAATTCATGTTTCAGAAACCCTAAAGATTCATGTTGAGAGTGGGTCCTTAGACGTGAAAGGAGATTGCACCGAGGATGTTCTTCTCATAGGAAAGGATCTCAGAACGGACTCTGTGGAGAAAACTATTGAGGTCAAGGTGAGAGACAATAACCACAATGCATATATAATGTGCTACAACATTTTAGGGTTATCTAAAGAGGACCTGAATACTTAGTAATTGTAAGCCCTCGTACAACTATGTTGGATTGCTGATTGCCATGTATTTACCGGGAAGGTCAATTTTGTGGCAATATAAATTCTCATAGATTCTGCAGCAATGAGCACATTTTAAAGTATATTCTGCCAGAGTCAATCTTAAAGGGAACCTGTCATTTCCAGAAACATCTGAATCATTTATTCCCAAAGCTGGACCGCACTGATATCTTCAGAAATAGAATGATGGCTACACATGTGTGGCTCTATCCATTCATTATCATAGGAGCTTACTTGGCAGGTTTTGGAGATTACATAGGAATGAATGGAGAGAGCTATAATGTACCATGTAGTGCTCAAATAATATAATGTACTACTAACACATAGTGACATTGCCAGATACTGTCCAAACAACAGTCCAATAAAAAAGTAATACATTGTAGAATAGATTCAAACATCAAGTATGAGATTGAGGTATAAACTCTAGTTGTTCCAAGTACCCAAAGCATCAGGACCAGTTGCAAACTTTCTGTAAAGAAAATACAGTAGGTTAAACATATATGGACTGTACATAAAGTTATTTCTTTCTGTTTAGCCAAAAGGATATGAAGAGGAAAAGACGAAGTCATTCCTTATTTTCCCAGCAGGTAATTAAAATAAGAACATGAACACAATCTGAGATAAATGCAGATGCTGCACAAACAATAAATTAACGCTGATATGTTTAGGTTTTAGATTCTCTATTCACACATTCATCTGCAATAAATAAGGGACATGAGACAAACATGGAGATTAAGTCCTCTCTTATTCTATTAATCTTGTGACTTTAAAAAAATGTCCCTCTGGAAATATTCCCCTAAAGTGCATAGTCCCACTCTGTTGTAACATTACAGGACATGTATACTGCCTATGTAACACATATTAACATCAAAATTTATTGGGGTGGCTAATTTCCTTCATCTCTCCCATAGACATCACCAACCAGTAGTTATAGTCTACGGCCCACAGCTTGCTGGTTACAGTTTATTGCCCACAGCTTGGCGATTACAGTCTATGGTGGACAGTTGGGTGGTTACAGTATATGGTCCAAAGCTTGGTGGTTACAGTTTATGAAACACAGCTCAGTGGTTACAGTCTATGACCTACAGATTAGTGCTTACAGTTTATGAAACACAGCTTGCTGGTTACAGTCTATACAACACAGATTGGGGCTTACAGTCTATGGCCCACAGCTTGCTAGCTACTATACATGGCACAGAGATTGGTGATTATAATTTATGAAACACAGCTTGGTCGTTATAGATAATTTACAGCACCACAACCAGTGAAAGTTTAGAAAGGCAGTGGTAAATCTTTCTAAGCAAAATGACTCTCTAAGTTAGTGAACAAAAATATTTGTGGGTTTGTGGTGGCCGTTTCTGAGACCAGTCCTTAGTATATTTTTCTGTTGTTTTATCTGTGTGAGGTCTTGTTTTTTGTTTGATGAGCAGACACTTTTATTGATATTATTTTGGCGTACATATGTGTTATGCGCTGTGCAGAGGGACCCAGGAAGACTGGCACAAAACCAGCAAAGGTGCAGCCACAGACGCACTTGGCACAATCTGCCCAGCTAGGCGAGCCCTTGAGGGCCGGAAATACTCTTCACGCAGCTATCAGTAAGGCTATGTGCCCACGATGCAGAAATGCTCAGGATTTTTTCCTGAGCGTTTCTGCATCTCCCTGGCAGAAAAAAACGCATGCGGATTGTACATGCGGATTGTATATGCGGATTGTACATGCGGATTGTACATGCGGATTGTACATGCGTTTTCCTGCCAGGGACATGCGGAAGTGAAGCGTTCTTCACATGCATTTCCGCATGCGGGTTGACAAGCGCTTTCCAATCGATTTTA
The DNA here is from genome assembly GCF_046119375.1 of Phyllobates terribilis. Taxonomy (NCBI): domain Eukaryota; kingdom Metazoa; phylum Chordata; class Amphibia; order Anura; family Dendrobatidae; genus Phyllobates; species Phyllobates terribilis. The sequence continues at coordinate 416,187,994 of NW_027362765.1, forward strand.
GCATCACTTGGAAAGTGCTTGTCAACTTGGTCACACTATATAAATCCATGCAAACAGCATGGATTTATATAGTATGACCCCCAAAGAATGTCAAAAAATAAAAAATAATCTATACTTACCCTCCGATGGCTCCTGTGTCTTGCTTCGCGCTCCGTCCTGGCTGCCAGCAGTGGTACACTGAAGGACCTGCCGACGTCAGCGTCGCGTGACCCGTCACATGACTCTGACGTCAGCGCAGGTCCTTCACTCCACCGCTAAGTGCCGGGAAGCAAGGAGGAGAGCACCGCGGGCCGCCAGAAGGTAAGTATATATATATTTTTTATTTTATTCTTTATTTACAGGTTTTTTAATGGTACCTGGGAATGGAGGAAAGTCTCCTCTCATCCACACCCGGTACCATCCGCACATTAGAACATGCCAATTATGCAAGTACAGATGCAGTCTAGCGGAATTGGCGCGTTCTAATGCAAGTCAATGGCGGCGAAAACGCAGCGCTTCTGCAAAATAATTGGTAGTGCTGCGTTTTTTTCTGCAATGATACTCCGCAGCGGAAATTTCAGCAGCATGTGCACAGCACATGCGGATTATCATTGGGGAACATTGCTGCCCTTCTACCATGCATTTTTAATGTGTTTCCGCAGCGTTTCCGCAGCTGCAAAAAAGTGGAGAAACGCATTAAAAATGCATCGTGGGCATACAGCTGACGCGCCCCCTGGGCCAGTGCTGTAGTGCGGCGCACGTGTGCGCGGGGGAATACCCGGAGCCGGATCCGATGGGGGTAGTAGTCTCCGAGTGGCGGGGACCCGGTCCGTGCCCAGGGTGGTCAAACTAAGTGTGTGGCAGTCTTTGTAGATGTTGTTTAAGTGTCGACTACGCCACCCGTTGATTTGCGGTCGCAAGGCCGCCGCTGCAGAACAGTCCGCTGAGGCCGGTGGTATGTGTGCAGCAATGGTGGTATAACCCCCAACGGGAGAGGTATGGCCTCAGGGCAGCTGGTGCGGGTGAAGGGAGTGATAGAAAGGGCGTCCCGGTACCTTTAGTGCTGGTAGTGCGATGGAACACAGAGACTGATTGCAGTTTTCAATGCTTTACTCACAGATGTTATCAGTGTCAGTCCTGCAGGTGATGACGACCCGAGCCGTGCTGCGTCCACCAGGTACGGGGCTCGACCAACCCCCAGGCAGTTCCAGAGTGTGACCTTGAACTCCTTTCTCCGTTCCTTTCTCTGGCCGTCCCCACTAGGGACCCACCCATGTCCAGCTTCCTCGGGCCTTCTGGTGGCGAAACCTATCTCCGGTTTCCCTGACCCTATGTGGCGTGCCTTCGTGGTGAGTGTAGTGAGTGGTCGCGCCAAGACGTGGCCACGACCTCCAGTTCCTGGCTGAGGATAAGTGGCCTCCACCAGTTCGGGATCCGGTACCCTGATCTGCCAACCCTTCACCCGCTGACTCCTAGCGTGTTCGGGTTCCCTCTTCCTTCATGTCTCTGGGCCTTTCTCCAGGTTCCATTCCTTCCTTGTTCCTTTCCTCTTGTCTTTCTCTCTCTTGCTCCCTTCAGGAGCAGCACCCAGACAGGGCTGCTGCTCCCTGTCACTACTCTTCTTCTCTTTTTCTGTCTGACTGAACTGAACTCCTAAGATGGTGCCCACCTTTTATACTCCCTCTGACACCCGAGCCCAGGTGACTAGCCACCAATGGGCTCCTTCCTATGCCCAGAGTCCCTCCCCTCTCTGCTCCTGCACCACTGGGATATTCCTCCCCCCCTCCCACTCCAGCCAGGGACAGACGCTGTCGTACCTGCACATCTATCTGGTGGGAGTACCGTTGTTCTGTCCCCCAGAAATGGGATGTATGTGGTGCATGCAGCTAACTGAGTTCTAGTCCACACTCCATCCTTACCCGGGAGTGGAATACCACACCTCTGGTTCGAGGTGCAATACCCCTGTAGCAGCCGAGCCCTCGGGGTGCTACACAGCCTTAATGGAAGGGGGACTTTGGCTGAGCCCTTCCTAGGCCCACTGTCACCTGGTATAAAGTGTAGAGGCTGGAAAGATAATGAGCGCAAATAGGGCTTTACCTGATTACAACCAGTATAAATTAATTAAATTCTTGCACTCACCTTAGTAAGTTGCAGCCTGCAACTATATGTAAGCATGTACCAGCTGCTGCATAGCCTTGGATCTGTCGGATAAAGAGTTGATGCAGTATGGAGTAAAAATGGTTTGTACTGCGCTGCTGGCTGACCACGTGGGAAAGACACATCAAATCCAAAGGAATTCCAATAAGGATTTTTTACTTTTTTATGTCCTGTCTGCTAAAGATTAAAATCAACCCATTTTGAAGTTTTATCCAACTTCTTCATCAGGATAGGATAGGACAAATCATATGGTCAGCCAACAGTGCAGTAAAAAACGTTTTTACTCCATATCGCATCACTGTCACCTGGTGACGCAGTCAGTGCCTGCCTAGTCAAGAACCTGCTGAGTACCTCTGCAAGAACTCCAGAAGTAAAGCCAGAAGAGAAAATGAGAAAACCCCTGAAAAGATATCAACACTAATGCTAGCACCACTCACCACCAAGCACATGGGAACTGCAATAAACAGCAAAGGACTGAGCAGGGAGCAAGATTAAATAGCCTGCCTAATGATCAGGTGTTGCATACCTACAAATCATCCCAAGACAGCCACTCCCTGCTAGTTTGAACAGCAGAATGGATAACATCTCACCATTGCATAGTGCCAGGCACCGCAGCGTCCTGCGTTGCCTGCAAATCAGAGAAATCAGTGAAAGACATGGTGTCCTGCATCCTCACACATCTTACAACACCAGAATATGATCCTCCATAAGATTGGGACAGTTGTTCAGGACAATTGTGGCGCCTGCGACCAGAGTAGCGTAACACTGGACCTGCTCCATTCCAAGGTGGGAGCATAGAAACACGATTCATAACAATATGATGTATTAATTGCTTTTTACTGCATTTGTTATTTTTGGGGTGGAGATGTGCCAACCAAAAATGGCTATTCTTACTTTTCCTCCTCCCCATACACCAGTTACTGCTACTGAGTAAATTATTACTCAATATTTTTATTTTTTTAATTTATTTTCAATTGGGGATAAAAGGGGTGATTCGTGCTTGCATGTTTTTATTTTTTTTATTTGTTACTGTTTATTTTATTGTTTTATCTATATAATGCAATACTATAATATGACACTGGTAGAAAATGACTAGTTATGAGCGAGCATGCTTGCTACTGCTCGGTGCTCGCCCAACCATCTCACTGCTTGAGATGCTCGGTGCTCGCCTGTTATGTTCTGCTACCAGAGCTAAGGAAAGAGAGGAGATCTGTCCCTACGATAGAACTCAGCTGAATCCCTACGATGTAACAGGGGACCTGATCCTGCGATCAGACCTGCTAAAGTCCTAAGCTAGTCTGTACGGAGACCTATAGATGTGGGGAAGGAATCCCTACAAGTACTAAGGACTGGGAGGAATATGGGACACCTCCTAACAGAAATAGTAGCAGACAGACGAACAAACAAAATATATAGAACATAGAGGTCAGTAGACCAAGCAAACTAACAGAGCAAGACACAGAGCACAGGCTAGCTAGAAAGTAGATATACAATGAAGTCCAGCAAAGCCAGAAGGGCGGAGCAGGATTAAATAGGCCAACAAGGTCATGTGACCAGCAAAGGAAAAAAAACCTAAGAGCAAGGTTCTAACAGTACCCCCCCTTCTAAGAGGATCCTCCGGATCCCCTAGGACCAGGCTTATCAGGAAATCTCCTGTGAAACGCTCTGATAAGTCTGGACGCGGAAACATCATCCGACCTCACCCAAGACTTATCCTCGGGACCGAAACCTTTCCAGGCCACAAGATACTGCAAACTACCTCTATACCGTCTAGAGTTAAGGATGCGAGAAATTTCATATTCCCCGTCCTCCACCACCGGAGGAACAGAGGCAGAGGCGTCACAATCCGATACAACAGCTTTTTTCAACAGAGAGACATGAAATACCGGATTAATTCTTCAGGAGGTAGGAACCTCCAACCTAACAGCAGATTGGTTGACAACCTGAAGCACCTTAAAGGGCCCTACAAACTTGGGACCCAATTTCTTTGAAGGAATCCTCAACCGCAGATTCCTAGAGGACAACCAAACCATGTCACCAACAGCGAACAAAACCTCCTGTCGTTTCCTATCAAAGTAGTCTTTAGATTTTCTGTTGGCCTCCTGAAGATTACCACGCACATCCGTCCAAACTCTCTCCAAATCACCGGAAAAATTCTCCTCCTCAGGCACGGCAGACCCCAACTTGGAGAACGACCCAAACGACGGATGTCTCCCAGAACAACAAAAAAAAGGCGAACAACCAGCAGAAGAAGATGTATGATTGTTCAGAGCAAATTCAGCAAGTGGCAGAAACTCAGACCACCCCTCTTGATTGTCTGCCACAAAACAACGCAAGAACTGCTCAACATCCTGGTTTTTCCTTTCTGTCTGGCCATTAGATTCAGGATGATATCCGGACGAGAACGACAAATGAACTCCCAACCTATCACAAAAGGCACGCCAAAAACGAGCCACGAACTGAGGACCCCTATCAGAAACAATGTCAGTAGGAACGCCATGAAGTCTGACAATTTCCTTGACAAAGGCTTTAGCGAGAGTTTTAGCGCAGGGCAGTTTGACGAAAGGAACCAAGTGACACATCTTGCTAAAACGGTCCACGACCACCCAGATGACAGTAAAACCCTCAGAGGGGGGAAGGTCAGTTATAAAGTCCATAGCCAAATGTGTCCAAGGAGCACTGGGAACCTCCAAAGGATAAAGCAACCCCGCAGCAGGAGTATGTGAGGACTTAGATCTAGCACATATAGTACATTGACGCACCCACTTAATGACTTCCTTCTGCCATCCAGGCCACCAAAAACTGCGACCCACCAGTCTCTTGGTCTCAGAGATTCCGGGATGACCTGCCAACCGAGATTCGTGACACTCAACAAACAAATCTCTCCTAAAGGTCCCAGGCACAAACAACCTCCCATGAGGAGTGTTAGAAGGGGCATTCTCCTCTGCTTTAAGAATCTCATTTTCCAAAACGGAGTCCAAAGCAGCTATCACAACACCTTCTTGTAAAATGTTCTCCTCTTTCTCAGCACCGACTATGGGAGAAAAACTGCGAGACAAGGCATCCGCCTTAACATTCTTAGTACCAGGGATGTAAGTAACGGAGAAATTAAACCGCGAGAAAAACAGTGCCCACCTAGCCTGACGGGCATTCAGGCGCTTGGCAGCATCAAGATATATCAGATTTTTATGATCCGTAAGAACCTGAACGGGAAATTCCGCACCTTCCAAGAAGTGGCGCCAGTGTTCAAATGCGAGTTTAATAGCCAATAATTCCCGATTACCAATATCGTAATTCAGTTCAGTCTCCGAAAATTTTTTTGAAAAAAAGGCACAGGGATGTAATCCATCCCCGTTATCCTGAGACAATACTGCCCCCACAGAGGAAGCATCAACCTCAACCAAAAACGGCCTAGTAACATCAGGCTGCATAAGGATGGGAGCAGAGGTGAACCTCTCCTTGAGATACACAAAAGCTTCAATGGCCTCAGAAGACCACTGAACCGCATCAGCACCTTTCCTGGTGAGATCAGTCAGAGGTTTGACAATACTAGAAAAATTTTTTATGAATTTTCTGTAGTAATTGGCGAAACCCAAAAACCTCTGTATCGATTTCAAACCAATAGGCCTAGGCCATTCCTGCACAGCCTGAACCTTAACCGGATCCATCTCAAAACCTTTGCTGGAGATAATGTAGCCCAAAAAACTAATTCTCTGTACAGCGAACTCACATTTCTCCAGCTTAGCAAAAAGCGAATTGTCCATTAATAACTGTAATACCTCACGCACGCTCCGCCAATGAGACTCCAGATCCGGCGAATAAATCAAAATGTCATCCAAATACACAACCACATTTTTACCGATCAAAGGTCTAAGGATGTCATTAATCAGATTCTGAAAAAATGCAGGAGCATTAGTAAGACCAAAAGGCATAACCAGATTCTCAAAATGACCCACAGGAGTGTTAAAAGCAGTCTTCCATTCGTCACCCTCCTTCATGCGCAACAGATTGTATGCCCCCTTAAGGTCAATTTTAGAGAACCACTTGGCCCCCATTAACTGGTTAAACAGATCAGGAATCAATGGCAGTGGGTAAGGATTGCGTACAGTAATTTTGTTAATCTCACGAAAATCCAGACAAGGACGTAAACCGCCATCCTTTTTTTTTACAAAAAAAAATCCAACCGCCACAGGAGACTTAGAGGGCCTAATGTGACCGGCGGCCAAACTTGTCTGTATGTATTCCTCCAAAGCCTTCCTCTCAGGAATAGTAAGGTTAAATAAACGACTTTTAGGAAGAGTCGCTGCAGGGACAAATTCAATAGAACAATCATAGTCTCTATGGGGAGGCAAAACCTGCGATTCCTTCTCAGAAAAAACTCTCCAAAAATCCTGAATAGGAACAGGCAATTCTCCCCTATCCAAAGCTGCAATACGCCCGTTACAACACTTGTCATAACATTTATGGCTCCAGGATTTAATTTCACTGGTAGACCAATCCAGTACAGGATTGTGAAATTTTAACCAGGGCAATCCCAATATTACTGGAGAAGGCAAGTTATTCAACACTACCAAATCCAATTTCTCATGGTGAACACCATTAATAGTGAGAGGAAATTCACAGACCTTGAGAGTAATATTCTTCAAAGGGGAACCATCCACAGAAACCACAGCAATGGGGGATGATAAAGGTTCAGGTTTTAAATTGAGTCTTTCCACGAATCCCCCATCAATTACATTCAGAGTAGACCCGCAATCAACAAACACCCAAAATTCCATTAATTTTTTCTGAGCAATCGTGGAAGCAGCTAAAAATATACCCTTGGAATTTAAACAGGCAATACGGGCGTGACTGACCTTTTTTTTTTCTTTCTTCATACGAAGCTCACAGCCTTTAATCAAATGACCAGATTTTCCGCAATAGAAACACAAGCCTTCAGAAAATCGACGGTCTTTTTCTTGAGAGCGAGGTGCCACCGATCCAATCTCCATCGGTTCACCACTGTTAGTACACACATTCTCATAACCAGAAACTGACATAGCAGAGGATTTGCTCTCATTAACCCTTGCACGCAGTCTTCTATCCACCCGTATAGCTAATTGCATAGCCTGTTGCAAATCTTCAGGTGTAGGATAAGCAATTAGCAGGTCTTTAACCCTTTCACTGAGCCCAGCAAGAAATAGACTTTTCAGAGCAGAATCGTTCCACCCTGTTTGAGTAGACCAACGACGGAAATGAGTACAATATTTTTCCACATTACCTGATCCCTGTTTTAAACGTCTCAACTCAGTCTCAGCTGATGCGACACGGTCAGGATCATCATATAATAGTCCCAAAGCAGAAAAAAAACTATCCACTGATAGTTACATAGTTACATAGTTAGTAAAGCCGAATAAAGACTTGCGTCCATCAAGTTCGACCTGTTAGTTCTGTAATTGCTAAAGTTGATCCAGAGGAGGGCAAAAACCCCAAATGATTTAGCCAATCTTCACCTGAGGAAAAATTCCCTCCCGACTCTGAAACCAGCAGTCAGAATAAATCCCTGTATCAACCTACTATTTTATTTTATTTTTAAGTATATGCAGAAATCTGCCTGGTATCTAGAAATGCATCCAGTCCCCGCTTGAACTGGTTTAGTGAATCCGACATTACCGTCTCCTCACTCAGTGAATTCCATATTCTCACTGCTCTTACCGTAAAGAACCCCTTCCTATGCTGGTCCTGAAACCTTTTCTCTTCCAGTCTTAGTGAATGCCCTCTTGTTACCGTAATATCCCTCCTTTTGAACAAATCCCGGGCAAGGTCTCTATACTGTCCCCTAACATATTTGTACACATTTATTATGTCCCCCCTCAACCTTCTCTTTTCCAGGCTGAATAGTCCTAGTTTTGCCAACCTCTCTGGGTATTGCAGTCCCTCCATTCCCTTTATTAATTTTGTTGCCCTCCTTTGTACCTTTTCAAGCTCATTTATATCCTTTCTATATATTGGGGCCCATAACTGAGCACAGTATTCCAAGTGTGGTCTGACCAGTGCTTTGTACAGTGGAAGAACAATGTTCTCCTCCTTTGCAGCTATACCTCTTCTGATACATCCCATTACCCTGTTTGCCCTTACAGCAGCCGCCTGACTTTGGGCACTCCAATTTAGTTTGCTATCAATCAAGATGCCCAAGTCCTTCTCCATCTCTGAATTCCCCAATGATTTCCCATTCAGTGAGTACTGGTGACTTCCATTTTTCCTTCCCATATGTATGACCTTACATTTCTCCTCGTTAAACCTCATTTGCCATTTAATGCTCCACCTACCCAGCTTATCCAAATCCCTCTGTAGGTCTGCACTGTCCTCTTTTGTATTAATTGTTTTACATAACTTTGTGTCATCTGCAAATATTGATATTTTACTATTTATCCCGTTGACTATGTCGTTAATAAAGATATTAAATAACATTGGGCCTAGTACAGACCCCTGTGGTACCCCACTAGTGACGCTTACCCAATCTGAGTATATTTCATTTATAACCACCCTCTGCCTTCTATCCTTTAGCCAGTTAGCTACCCACTTGCAGACATTTTCCCCCAGCCCCATCATTCTCATTTTGTATACCAACCTATTATGTGGCACGCTATCGAACGCTTTTGAGAAGTCGAGATACACGACATCCACTGGTTCCCCCTGATCTACTCGAGAGCTAACCTCCTCGTAGAAGTCAATCAGGTTTGTTTGGCAGGAGCGATTCCTCATGAATCCATGTTGGTTCGGGGTTAATAGATTATTAGCGTCAAGATGCTCCAAGATTGCCTCATTAATAAAGCCTTCAAAAATTTTGCCCACAACGGACGTCAGACTCACCGGCCGATAGTTTCCGGCGTCACTTTTTGCTCCCTTTTTGAATATTGCCACTACATTCGCCTGTCGCCAATCAAGTGGTACAGACCCAGTCTCAACAGAGTCCTTAAATATAAGATATAACGGTCTGTCTATCACATTACTTAGTTCCCTTAGTACCCGTGGGTGTATGCCATCAGGTCCTGGTGATTTGTTTATTTTAATGTTACTGAGGCGTTTCTGTACCCCAGCTTGGGTTAGATTTGTCATACTTAGTGGAGGATTAAGCTTGTCACTTCTCATTTCGCCTGTTAGTTCTTTTTCCTTTGTGAAAGTTGACGAAAAAAATTTATTTCATAGATTAGCTTTATCCTCATCTTTCTCTATGATTTTGCCTTCATCACTTTTTATCGGTCCAATATTATTCGATTTAATCCTTTTACTATTTATATACGTAAAGAACAGTTTGGGATTTGATCTACTTTCCCTAGCAATACGTCTCTCTGTTTCCTCCTTTGCTATTTTTATTTGTTTTTTGCAGGTTCTCTTTTTTTCCTTGTAACACATTAGTGCCTCCTTGCTGTTTTCCTGTTTTAATCTCTTGAATGCCTCTTTTTTGCTATTTAACGCCCCTTTTACGTTCTTATTCAACCATATTGGTTTCCTCTTATTTCTGGCCCTTTTATTCCCATACGGTATATACCTCTCGCACTGAGTATTCAGAATTCTTTTGAAGGTTTCCCATTTACTATTCGTATTTCCTTGATTAAGAACTTTGTCCCAGTCTATAAGTTGAAGGTTTTCTTTCAGCTGATCAAACTTCGCCCTCCTAAAGTTTAATGTTTTAGTTGTTCCCTTATTGATAACCCTACTGAAGGGCATTTTGAAATTGATAATATTATGATCGCTATTACCTAGGTGCCCCCCTATCTGTACCTCAGTTATTCTATCAGGCCTATTAGTCAATATTAAGTCCAACACTGCCTTCCCTCTCGTTGGTTCCTGCACTAGTTGGGAGAGATAATTATCCTTGATATTTGTCAAGAACCTTTTTCCTTTCTGCGATCTACAGGTTTCTGTTTCCCAGTCAATATCCGGGTAGTTGAAGTCCCCCATTACAATCACCTCATTATGTTTTGCTACTTTGTCTATTTGTCCTAATAGCAGTTTCTCATTCTCCTATGTTATATTGGGTGGCTTATAGCAGACCCCCAGTAATATTTTATTATTATTTTTTGCCCCCTCTATCTCTACCCACATGGACTCGACCCCCTCTTCTCCCTCTCCTATATCTTCCCTTAGTCTGGGCTTTAGACGTGACTTTACATATAAGCAGACTCCTCCGCCCTTCCCCTGTTTCCGGTCCCTTCTAAATAAACTATAATCTGTTAAATTTACCGCCCAGTCGTAGCTATCGTCTAGCCAAGTCTCTGTTATACCTACGATGTCATACCTCTCCTCCGATATAAGCGCCCGCAGCTCATCCGCCTTATTGGTCAGGCTTCTTGCGTTGGTCAGCATGCAAGATAAAACTTTGGGGTTATTTAGCATCCTATTCTTCTCTAACGATCTAACTGTACTATCCCCACCCCCCTCTCCACCCTCATTATATTCACTTCTCCCCTTCCCCCTTGCTTGCCTCACATCCCACCTATTTCCTTGGTTCCCCCCCCCCCGTCTCTAGTTTAAAAACTCCTCCAACCTATTAGCCATCTTCTTCCCCAGCACCGCTGCACCCTCCCCATTGAGGTGCAGCCCGTCCCTACGGTAGAGCCTGTAGCCGACAGCGAAGTCGGCCCAGTTCTCCATGAACCCAAACCCTTCTGCCTTGCACCAACTCTTTAGCCACTTATTCACCTCCCTAACCTCCCGTTGGCGCTCCTGTGTGGCTCGCGGGATTGGTAGTATTTCTGAGAAAACTACCTTGGAGGTCCTTGCCCTAAGCTTCCTACCTAGATCCCTGAAATCATTTTTAAGGACCCTCCATCTACCACTCACTTTGTCATTGGTGCCAATGTGGACCATGACCGCTGGGTCTTCGCCAGCCCCACCCAGTAACCTGTCAACCCGATCCGCGATGTGCCGGACTCGAGCGCCAGGGAGGCAGCACACCGTTCGGCGATCCCGGTCTTTGTGACAGATTGCCCTGTCTGTCCCCCTAATAATAGAGTCACCCACTACCAGGACCTGTCTAGCAGCCCTACACTTCCCCCCTCCCCCTCATTACTGGAGCATACACTCCCCCGGCGGTCAGAGGATCTGTCGTGCTCCAATAATGCCGGTTCTGAACCAGCCTTCCTATACTTCTTCCCTCTATCCCTTATAACTGTTACCCAGCTCCCTGCCTGTTCAGCCTGCGCTTCCCCACTAAGCTCCACCCCCAGTGTTGACCCATTGAGTGTCTGCTCGGTGAGCAGCAAACTCCGTTCCATGTTGTCGATGCTCCTCAGCACCGCTATCTGAGCACTTAGATCCAGGATTTGGGCTTCCAAGTGCACGATATGCTCACATCTCTCGCAGCAGTATGGATCCCTGAGCGGTAGCTCAGGGAATGCATACATTGCGCAAGATGTACACTGCACGGCTGCGGCCAACATGGACGTCATTCTAAATATGGGGATACAGTCAGTATATATGTACAAGTACAAAACACAATTATTTATATATAGGTGTATGGACGGGGATCAATTAGGGATGTGCAAGTGTATCGATTAGATATCGGCGCGGGATCAGTTAAGTATGGACGGGGGATCAATTAAGTATCAATTAAGTATGGACGGGGGATCAGCTGAGTGGGTCAGGTGGATTAATTAAGTATGGACGGTGTGTCAATTAACTATGGACTGGGATCAATAAGTATGGACTGGGGAAATAATTAATTGTGGACTAGGGAATCAATCAATTAATTATGGACAGGGGGTTTAATTAAATAGGATGGGGGGTAAAGCAAATAAATAGGTATGGACGGTGGGTCAATTAACTAAGGACTGGGGATCAATAAGTATCAATAATATCAATAAATATGGACTGGGGAAATAATTAATTGTGGTCTGGGGAATCAATCAATTAATTATGGACAGGGGTTAATTAAATATGGTGGGGGATAAGGCAAATAGATAGGGACTGGGGATGAGTAAAAGTGGACAAGGGGAATCTATTAAATAGGACAAGGGGGATCAATCAATTATGGGCTGGGGGGGTCAATCATTTAAATGTGGTCAGTGGGATCACTTTAATATGGACGGGGGGTGGTCGGGGATCAATTAAATGAGGACGGGGGGTCAATTTAATGTGGTCAGAGGGATCAGTTAAATATGGACGGGGGTGTTCAGGGGAATCAATTTAAATATGGACGGGGTTGTTCAGGGGAATCAATTTAAATATGGACGGGGGTGATCAATTAAATATGGACGGGGGGGTAATCAATTAAATATGGACTAGGGAATACAATACAATTACAATACAGATACAAATACAATACAGTACAGTACACACTTGGGTTCAGTAGGGCCGCTTATCGCGGCCTCCTGCCCCTCACTCACCTCCTCTAGGGACGCTGCACGCTATCACAGCGCGCTTGTCCCTCCGGTCTCCTCTTACCGGTCCTCCTGATCACCTCCTGGTCACCACCACCTGGCACCCTCCGCTGGCCGGCACTGCACGCTGCCACAGTGCTCTCTTGCGCTCGTCCCTCCGGTCGCCTCCTACTGGTCCTCCCGGTCCGCTCGGTCACCTCCGCCTGGCTCTCCTCCCTTCCCAGGAGCTCTCTCCACACACAGCACAACTGCTGATCTGAAGCATGTATCACTAGGTTGCAAAGAAAAGGCCCACTCCTGAGGCTCTTTGCGCAAAAGTGACATTATGAACCCTACGCGCTGGGATTCATCCCCAGAGGACTTAGGTCTCAAACGAAAATACAATAAGCAAGCATTTTTAAATGAAAAAAATTCTCGGTGTTCACCAAAAAATAAATCCGGCAAACATACCTTAGGCTCCAAGAAATGTGCTCCAGGACAGCTACTCACGTGCTGACGGAGCTCGGCCACCTCCAGAGAGAGTCCCTGCAGGCGATGAGCCAAATCCTGAACCGACACCATGATGGAACAGAAAAATCTTTCCTTAGAGAATTTGCAGGCTGGACTTACTGTTATGTTCTGCTATCAGAGCTAAGGAAAGAGAGGAGATCTGTCCCTAGAACTCAGCTGAATCCCTACGATGTAACAGGGGACCTGATCCTGCGATCAGACCTGCTAAAGTCCTAAGCTAGTCTGTACGGAGACCTATAGATGTGGGGAAGGAATCCCTACAAGTACTAAGGACTGGGAGGAATATGGGACACCTCCTAACAGAAATAGTAGCAGACAGACGAACAAACAAAATATATAGAACATAGAGGTCAGTAGACCAAGCAAACTAACAGAGCAAGACACAGAGCACAGGCTAGCTAGAAAGTAGATATACAATGAAGTCCAGCAAAGCCAGAAGGGCGGAGCAGGATTAAATAGGCCAACAAGGTCATGTGACCAGCAAAGGAAAAAAAACCTAAGAGCAAGGTTCTAACATCGCCGAGTAATTCCAGGGTTGCTCGGCGGGAGCTTGGGTCTCCTCCCTGCATGTTTGGCTCTCTTTACAGAGCCAATGAACATGCAGGGATTGCCTGCCACTCACTGTAATGCCATAGCCATGTTGGTTGCGGCATTACAGTGATTGGCTGTCCGAAAAGCGTTATCAGGTCTATATCAGACCTGGCGTCGCCATGCTCGTAACAGTTACTCCGGAATCAGACAGTGTAGGGAGAGGTGCTGCTGAGATTTGCTTGTTTCTAGTTAGTGTAGGTGTACCAAACTATATTAGAGACACATATCCATCTCAACAAACAGTCCTTCTGAGGACTAATCCATCTGCAGAGATATCAGGCAGGCAGTGTATATAGACAGGCATGCAGGGTATATAGCAGACTGTAGTGCACATAGCACAAGAGGCTCCATTCCAGTTTTGTCTGCTGCTGCTGTTAGATATTTCTAGAAATAGGCCCAGGTCTTGGGGGGCCAGGAATAATTTTTTTTGGATCTTAATCATCATTATTTGCTTAAAAAACAATCCAGAGAACACCGTTGTTCTGCGCCATTTGCTTGTTGGCACTGCAGAATACAGCCAGGTCCTTTCCAAATTCCATATACTGTCATTTCTGGCCTCCATTTATTTTTTTTTTCAGTGTGTTAGTGAGGCAATTGACACCAGTTTGCTGTTTAAAATAGTTACCTACAGGTCAGGTATTTAAAACTGTGGTTTAGCCATCACATGGATCACATAAGTTTGCTCCAAAATCAGTCATTTGTAGTGAGCGTGGAAGATATTGTCCTCCATTTAAAATGGGCAAGGCACGTAGCAAGGCACGGGGAACTGGACGTGATGGTGATGGTGCATGCAGAGGTCGAGGCCATGGGCTAGCTGAAATTGTGTCACAACAAACACCCACATCTTCTAGCTTGACCTTCCTGTCCCAATTAATAGTGGACCGCAGAACACCACTATTGAACACAGAGCATTGTGAAAAGGTTATTGGTTGGATAGCAGATAATGCTTCCAGTCACTTAGCCAAAACCACTACCACCTTGTCTTCCACACGGTCAAGTCGCATGAGCTGTGAGTCTGGACCGCATATTCCTCACCCTGAACCTCCTTCCTCCCACCATGCCGAGTGCCTGGAGACAACTGATCCCACACATAGACACTCCGAAGTGCTGCTCACTTTTCAATTTATAGATTCGGGCCTCTCGCCCCGTTCACTTGAAATGGGGCAAGAGGAGATCATATATAGCGTTGCTCAATTATTTGAGCAGCCACGGTCACACGAAGGCGACGGTGGGAAAGTGTCACAAGAGGTGGATGATGATGAAACACAATTGCCAGAAAGTCAGGAGGAGGACCTGAGTGTGGAAGTGGAAGACGAGGTCATGAATGATATAGTAACTGACCCAACCTGGCAGGAGGACATGCAGAGCGAGGAGAGCAGCACACAGGGGGAGGGAGGCAGAGCACCCCAAAAGGCAGGAAGAAGCAGTGTGGTGGCTGCAGAATGAAGGCAGGCAACCGTTCCCCGTAACACCAACACGAAGGAAGTTACCAGTACAACTGTTAGGTCTTCCCGAGTCTGGTTGTTTTTTAAAGACTCTACCGATAACCCCAAAGAGGTCATTTGTACCACCTGCCAGGCCAGCTTCTGCAGGGGTGGAAAAACAACTAGCCTGACCACCACCAGCATGATCAGGCACATGGCAGCAAAGCACCTGACTTTGTGAGCCGAACCCCAGGGTCCAGGAACAGTGTCTGCGGGTGCCACCACTGCTTCTACCGCTGTTGTGCATGCAAGCCAATCCCCTGTCCATGGTGCATGCAAAGATGCCTCCTGCCCTGCACCTGTCATTACACACTGTCAAGTAGCAGCATCAGGAAGCACATCCATGTCCTTGTCCCAGCGCAGCGGTCAGTTGTCCATACCCCAGTCCTTGTATCGCAAGCGCAAATATGCAGCCAACGCCCCACAGGCCACACTACTAAATTCCCACATTTTGCGACTGCTTGCGCCAGAAATGTTGCCTTTTAGGCTCGTGGAGATGGAAGCATTTCACAACCTAATGGCGGCGGTCGTTCCTTGGTACTCGGTCCCCAGCCGCCACTATTTCTCCCGGTGTGCCTTCCCAGCATTACACAAGCACGTGTCCCAAAACATTATCCATGCCCTCAGCAACGCAGTTACTGGGAAAGTCCACCTAACCACAGACACGTGGGCAAATGCTTGTGGGCAAGGATGAAACATCTCGCTAACGGCACACTGGGCTAACATAGTGGAAGCTGGGACCCAGTCAGACCTTTGGACGGAACACGTCCTCCCGACGCCAAGGATCGCAGGCCCTATGTCAGTCAGGGTTGCCCCCACAGTCTACAGCTCCTTCACCTCATCCTCCTCAGCCTCCTCCTCCTCTTCAGCCTCCATCTCTAAAATAGCCACATCAGTTACAAGCTGAACGCACTGCAGCAGTGCCTTGGCCAAGCGGCAACAGGCTATGCTGAAGATAACATGCTTAATGCTTAGGTGACAAACCTCCCAGCGCTGCAGAGTTGTTGAAAGCTGTAACACAGCAGCCTGATCTGTGGCTCTCACCGCTGAACATACAGCCAGGCATAGTCATGTGTGACAATGGGCGGAACCTGATGATGGAGAAATGACAGCCGGAGTAGATACGGTTTCCCTCTATGCCAGTCCTTTCACTGAGCTAAAGAATATGGCTGTGGTGAAATACAACTCCCACTGAGAAGCCGTTTAAAATTGAAAAACATTGGGCCCACCAGAAGATTTGATTCTGAAGGTTCACCTTTCTCCCCCGCTCAAGAACCCCATAACAGCCGCAAAGTCAGCGTTATCATGAACTCTCCTGATGTAGAAGCCAGGGCGCACCAGAGGATTCTCTGGTGGGACCATCCAACCTTGCCGAGAAGCAGTTCTGGTTAAGAAAAGTGTGTGGGAAGGTTCACGGACACTGTATGGCTGCTTTTTTACTGAGGTGGAAACCCACGCAAACACGGGGAGAACATACAAAATCCTTGCAGATATTGTCCTTGCTGGGATTTAAACCCAGGATCCCAGCGCTGCAAGGCCTCAGTGCTAACCACTGATCCAGTGCTCTGCCGTTCACCTTCTGATATCTAACAGGCTGGAGAAACTTGCACCTCCTGCCACTCTATCTTCAGCTCCTTTGTGAGAAACTAATGTATTTGGGCCGCCACTCAGTCTACCAAATAAAATTCCTGAGAAGGAAATTGGGGAAATTCGCTACTGGTACTGGGAGCAGTGCTAATAACATGGCGTTGTAACATATCTTCTGGAAATATTCCAGGCTGGTAGGAGTCAAGCAGATTCCCACAGAAAAGTACCAGCAGTAATTTTCAGGGACCCGCCTTTGTAGAAGGTGGAGACAACACCAGGAGAAATAGTGGTGGCAGGAGACCAAGTATGGACACAAGGCATGAGGTTGTGAAAAGCTTCCACCTCAACGAGCCTAAAAGGCCACATTTCAAGTGAAATCAGCTTTAGAGGACTTCCTGGGAGAAATGACACAAAGAGTAGATATGGTTTCCCAAGTCCTTTCATCAAGCTAAAGAATATGGCTGTGGTGAAATACAACTCAGCAAAAAAAGCTATGGACTGGCTCCGTACCGTCCCTGGCCACATTCACTTGACCACGTGCTTTTGGGTAGGCGGTCCTTCCCAGTAAGTTCACTGGGGAGGGCACGGGTAATGTTGTGGGATGCATGCTTGTGGAAGGCGGAGACAACACCGGGACAAATAGTGGCGGCTGGGGACTGAGTATGGATACCTGGTCGCTGCCGCCATAAGATTGTGGACAGCTTCCACCTCCACCAGCCTAAAAGGCCACATTTCAAGTGCAAGCAGCTGTCAAAAATCTGGCAGTATAGTATTACAGCTTGTGGGTGGGTGCTGGCTGCATACTTATGCTTGCATTCCAAGGAATGGGGTAGGGACAACTGAACGCTGCACTGGAACAAGGATGTGGACGGTGATTGTTGCAAATCTGCAACGACAGGTGCATGGCGGCAGCCATCCTCGCATGCGCCAAGGATCACTTATGATGGGCACACTTTTAGGCAGTGACCTGGGAGTCAGAGATGCTTCCAGGGGTCTTCCCCATGCTGTTGCCATGTCTTTTCAGCACTGTATGCATGCTTATGATGATGTGTCACACACCACATGGCCAGATAAGGTTTGAAAATGTTAAAATGACATTTCCCAGTGAATGCATTTGTCTTGGTTGAAAGCAATGCAAAAGTGCAAAACCGCATCGAAAACGCTACGTGTGAACATAGCCCAAGGTGTGGAGGAGTATTTTTGGTTTTGGTGATTTATTTTGCCTTATATACAAGTCATTACCCTGGAAAGGATGTACCTTAACATATTTCCCCAAAAAATCCATTTTGAGTTTGTTTTTGTACATTTTATTGTGAGTCCGTAAAAGTGGCGTAATACCTCTGACAACGTTGTTGACAGCAGTGACCTGGGAGCCAGAAATGCTTCCAGGGGTCTTCCACATGCTGCTCCCATGTTATTTGAGCACTGTCCCCATCGATTTTGGCAATTTTTAGGCCCTCTGCACACCGCCGGGGGAAGCCGCCTGAAAAATGCTCGAGTTTCCCATAGACTTACATTGGTCTCGTTGCTAGGGTCGAGCACCCGAGTATTCCAGTTTGCTCGACCCGAGCAACAAGTACCCGAGCATTTTAGTGCTCACTCATCACTAAAATTGACAACCTCATAGGAACATGAGGAAGGCCGCCACAAGGACTTTTAGCTGGCCTATGGATTCCATAGTCACCAAATATATAAAACCAAATTTAATCCTATCTCACTTGTTTATGTTCACCAGGTAAACTAATATCAGTGCACAAAATTTAGAAATAAACATTTCTGACATGCAAAACAAAAACCAAAAAATTAGTGATCAATATAGCCACCTTTCTTTATGATGACACTCAACAGCCTTCCATCCATAGATTCTGTCAGTTGCTTGATCTGTTTTCGAACAACATTGCATGCAGCAGCCACCACAGCCTCCCAGACACTGTTCCGAGAGGTGTACTGTTTTCCCTCCCTGTAGATCTCACATTTTATGATGGACCACAGGTTCTCTATGGGGTTCAGATCAGGTGAATAAGGGGGCCATGTCATTATTTTTTCTTCTTTTAGACCATTACTGTCCAGCCAGGCTGTGGAGTAGTTGGATGCATGTGATTTAGCATTGTCCTGCATGAAAATCATGTGTTTCTTTAACGATACCGACTTCTTCCTGTACCACTGCTTGAAGAAGTTGTCTTCCAGAAACTGGCAGTAGGCATGGGAGTTGAGCTTCATGCCATCCTCAACCCGAAAAGGTCCCACAAGTTCATCTTTGATGATACCAGCCCATACCAGTACCCCACCTCCACCTTGCTGGCGTCTGAGTTGGAGTGGAGCTCTCTGCCCTTTACTGATCCAGCCTCTGGCCCATCCATCAGGCCCATCAAGAGTCATTCTCATTTCATCAGTCCATAAAACCTTTGAAAAATCAGTCTTAAGATATTTCTTGGCCCATTCTTGACGTTTTATCTTATGTTTCTTGTTCAAAGGTGGTGTTTTTCAGCCTTCCTTACTTTGGCTATGTCCCTGAGTATCACACACCTTGTGCTTTTTGATACTCCAGTAACGTTGCAGGTCTGAAATATGGCAAAACTGGTGGCGAATGGCATCTTGGCAGCTTCACGTTTGATTTTCCACAATTCATGGGCAGTTATTTTGCGCCTTTTTTGGCCAACACTCTTCTTGCGACCCTGTTGGCAATCACCATGAAGCACTTGATTGTTCAGTGATCACGCTTCAAAAGTTTGGAAATTTCAAGACTGCTGCATCCCTCTGCAAGACATTTCACAATTTTGGACTTTTCAGAGCCCGTCAAATCTCTGCTCTGACACATTTTGCCAAAGGAAAGGAAGTTGCCTAATAATTAAGCACACCTTATAAAGGGTGTTGATGTCATTAGTCAACACCCCTCCTCTTTACAGAGATGCACATCACCAGATTTATTTAATTGGTAGTTGGCTCTCAAGCCTATGCAGCTTGGTGTAGGACAACATGTATAAAAAGCATCATGTGATCAAAATACTCATTTGCCTAATAATTCTGCACACAGTGTATTGTGTTCCTCCTAAATAAAATATTAGCAGCTGGACTCACCTCCGGTGTAGATGTGTGACATTGTTATTATGTAACTTCACTTTCCCCTCCTTCTGACGTAACTGACGTTTGGAGGAGGCAAGAGAACAGCCACAACTCTGACTTTCTCCAGATATCAGTTACATCCAAAGTAGAGGGGAGTGAAGCTGCCGCTGTTTGGCCTTACAGACAGCTTGATATAATAATGTCACGTGAGCCTTGGGAGAGCCAGTGTCGACACCACTTTAGCGGCGCAGCACCAGAGGTGAGTATAGCTGTTATTGTTTTACTTGGTCGAAACATAGTGATTGAGAAGGGGTTGTCTAAGTAGTTGACAACCCCTTTAAGGGCATGATAGAATTTTTCTATGTATATTTCGTATGGAATTCCAAAATATCTTGTGGACCTAGACTACCAGTCAGTGAAGTGTCTGCTGCTCTGGTGGATTCAAGCTATTCCTTTATTACATGGGCAGCCATGTCAGCAAAAAAAACCTACACTGCTTGTAGCTTCCTCTGTCAAAATCAGTTATCTGCCCAAGGATCTGAGGAGTCACGGCACCACCCATATGAAAAGTTGTTCATGAAGCGACTACGGTGGCAGATACATGTAGTAATGTCTACTCTACTTTCCAGCTGGAGTAGTCAGCTAAATTCTTCAGCCTATTGTAAAGCATCACACCCTACTAAAGCTCCCAGCATATTGCTGGAAGCAGCCAGATATAGTCTTGTGCTCCTCGAGTTCTGTCCTGTGTTTGCAGCTCCTTATTAGTGTTTTGTTTTGACATCAACATGTTTAGTAATTACTCTTCCCCGTCTTTTGATTTTGTATATACTCTGCCCTTTCGGTTCTGATCCAGCTACCTGACCATTCCTGCCAGCCTGCACCACCGGCAAGCTGTTGACTTCATGGCCCCAGCTTAGGGGCTCCTTTGTAAGTCCAGATCCCTATACATGAGTTAAAGGGCAAAGGCCTGGACTACCCCTTGGAGCTGGTAAATAGAGTGGCTTGCACTAAGCTAGTCCATGGTAGACATTTTTAAAGCTGCCAGACCACCACTGACAGAGCTACATGACACCTGGTAGAGAATTTTGACTGAAAGTATTTGTGAACCTGTCCTTAGGTAAATAGTAAGGCTCCATTCACATGTGTGTTCAGGTTGCCAATGTTGTTTAATTGCTACAGTGTAGCACTATTTGGGATGTACTGTAGAATGGATGTAAGAAATGTAAACCTGGAAGACCCATTACAGGTCATTGTGGGTATGGGGACAGACCCAGATAAAATTCTAACTTTAATTTTATCTCTTCTCTTATAAGATGACACTGAGGCGATTGCTATTAACATCGATGTTCCAGCGAGACTAGTCCCAGGTTCTGAACGTGCGCACATCATAATTATGGGTGAGTCCTTTTCAACAATAAAAATATTACCTGGGAAATCTTACATTTGAGAGAAATATAATGCTATTGTATATGCTATTCTATATTATTTATTTAATATTTTGCTAGGTGATCTGCTGGCCAATGTTATTCCTAATTTGGCTGATCTGGTCTATTTGCCTGATGGATGTGGAGAACAGAACTTAGCAAAGTTTACAAGATATGTTTCCACAATGGAGTATCTCGAGAGTACAGAAGAACTGACACCTGAAACAAAAGCAGAGGCTATACAAGCAATGACTGAAGGTGAGTGACATGAATAAAACATAATATCATGATTAAAACAGGGTCATTGTGCCCAACTCCCTGCTCAATGCAGGAGTCACTAAACCATCTCAGACAGATGTCTGTCCAGCCTCTGTTTGAAGACTTCCATTGAAGGAGAACTCACCACCTCTCGTGGCCGCCTGTTCCACTCATTGATCGCCCTCACTGTCAAAAAATTTTCTAATATCTAATCTGTGTCTCCTCCCATTCAGTTTCATCCCATTGCTTCTAGTCTTTCCTTGTGCAAATGAGAATAAAGATGATCCTTCTACAATGTGACAGCCCTTGAGATATTTGTGGACAGCTATTAAGTCTCCTCTTAGCCTTCTTTTTTGCAAGCTAAACATTCCCAGATCCTTTAACCTTTCCTTGTAGGATATACTTTGCAGTCCACTCACCATCCTGGAAGCTCTTCTCTGAGCCTGTTCCATATACGCATACTGGAGGCGGACGCAGAAGACCGTGCAGGGTGTCCGCCTCCAGTAGGCGTACACGCCCGAAAATGATGCACAACAGAGCACATGTTCACTCTGTGAGCACCATTACAGTCTATAGCCCCGTTGGCGCATACACCCAAATCCTGGGGGTTCGGACGTAAGCCCCGATGGGGCCATCTGGCGGTTGACAAAATGCACTGTGAAAGCCTTATGCTTCTCAATAAAACATTTCTCTACAGACTGATAGTGTTCAGCTAATGCTGACCATGTCAGACTGCCTAGGGACACACAGTATTGAAACACTATTAACAATGTCTTCTTCCATTTTTAGGAGTATTAACAAAGAAATAACACAGCACAAATTTTTATTATAAAGGGAATAGAAGAATATTTATGACAGCAGATGTATCAGTAGAGCTGAAAGGTCTATTTTATACTAAGTTGTGGAGTGAATCTTGTGGCATAAATCCTTGTTTTGATTTGAGACATGAATTGTATGACAAAATATATTATTAGTGTGACTGCAAAATTTTTTCTATCTATAGGCTACCAAAAACAACTCACACATAAGGTAGAAAATGGATCCTATGCAATGTTTTATGGTGATGGAAATATATGGTAGGTATGAAAAATGCAGAACAAACACCTGTATAGTAAGCTTACATGAGAATATTGGGAATGATAGGTATTCTGTGTCTAACTCCTTTGGTTTTCATATTTTGAGCTCCTCAATAAAAACAGAGTGATAATATAATGAACTAATTTATAAATGAGCGCCAATCTTTCTAAAAACTTGGCTTGATCGCACCAGAAATATGTTATATACGCCAAAAGTATGGTCTAATGAATACAATCATGTTCTATACAGTTGCCTACTGGCTCTGAAGTGCAGTATGTTCTTTTTTTGTGAGGTCCACCTATATAAAAAGAGTAGTCAATTAAATAGAAATGATCAAATCTTTTGAAATTTGAATTCTCCAAGTTCAGCAAATATTTCCCAAAAATTAGATTCATTGTAAATTGCCATCTTTAATTGCCCAGAAAAGATGTCTAATACCTTGAGTTTTCCTAGAACTGTATTGAACCCCTTTAGAGCTCTTGAAT
Organism: Phyllobates terribilis; assembly: GCF_046119375.1. Classification (NCBI taxonomy): domain Eukaryota; kingdom Metazoa; phylum Chordata; class Amphibia; order Anura; family Dendrobatidae; genus Phyllobates; species Phyllobates terribilis. The sequence continues at coordinate 416,210,973 of NW_027362765.1, forward strand.
GTAAATACAGTCTTAGAAATGTCAAAGAGACTTTACCATATAAATGGATAGTAACCTCTGGTAACCAACAGCCTGTTTAGCAACACACAGCACTCACAGACTTTTTTTTAATTAAAAAAAGTCCAAAAATATTCTTTTGAGGGGGCAGATACCTGCCTTACAGGTGTTTATACACTCCCGGTGCACACGGAAGAAGGGGTGTTTTTTTCACAAGGGGGAAGAGCAAAAATTATCTCTTTTTGGGGAGTATCAAGGGGTTTGACTTTGCTAAATGAAAAAGTGACAACTTTTTCACAAGGTTTTCAGATTAGCAGACAGCAACACGTTTTTTGGATAGAGACTATAGCTTATTCTTAAGAAGCCATATAAAAAAACTATCCCTATTTTCCACAGTTTGCAATTTGAGAAATGAAGAAACAATGGTGCATTCTCAAACATTGAAAAAATTACCCCTTTATTTAGGGAACAAAAGCAAGTGAAGAAGCTATGAATTCTCAACTGGGAATGAAAACGTTATCCCTTTTTTGAGATCTGCAATAGCTTTGCTATTAGAAAAATGAATAAGCAATCGCAAAGGATTTTATCAAGCCATCCAAGAATTAACCCTTCATTTACTGGTCAGTGACAGGTTAGCTGTTTTCAAATACAATCAGCAATGTCTTGTCAACAAACCATGAAAAAAGTATCCATATTTTGGATGCAGTCTTATATTTGTGTACCTTGAGGAGAGTGAGTTTCCCTACAACAGTACAGTACAGCTATACAACTCCCTCTACAAGCACAGTAGATGTGTGTGGGGCAAATTTCAAGCTGAGGTAGCAGCAGCCGAACAATGTAGAATATGGTGAAGCAGGCAAGAGGATGTTTGACAGTTTAGGTCCAGCTCTGGCAGTCCCAGCAGCAGCAGTACAGTATTGCACCATAAAATACTGTGTGTAAGTAGGAGATATATTTCTGGCATGGCTGTCTAGTGGTAGTGTCAGGAGCAGAAGCTTCACAGTATAGAAATATGAAGGGCAAGCAAAGAAATATCTGCCAGTGTATGGTCAGCATTAGTAGCAGCAGATCATCGTAGGTGACGTGATGGATCTGGAACAGATGTCCAGCTGGGTGAAGGCCATCAGTAATGATGGCAGCAGAACAATGTGGAAGATGATGGAAAGGCAGTCAGATGCTATAGCTGATCTAGGCAATGTCATCAGTCAAAGGTGAAAGAAAATCAATACTAATCCATGCCAGCTTCATTTTAACAAATATAAGGTTGCAAGGAATAACCTGGTCTGCTATGGCGTGAAAAAGCCACTGGCCACACAGTATACCCTCTTTGACAGTACACTGAAGGATGGACATGAGAGTACCAGTATATCCATAGAAAACAGGGCCAGTTCTTGCCACCTGTCTAATCTGCTCACCTAAAAGTCCATGTGATCAAGGAGAAGGGTCAATTGAACCTGGTTATTGAACTCAATATTTTAGTTGCCGCTGCACCATCCTAAGGCACCCCAGAAAACATGGGTGAACCTGCAAATAAAACATTGAGTCATCATGTCAAATATACTGTACTGCCTGCTTGTGGTCTTTCCTCAGCTACTTCTTCTAGCCTTTGCACTGGTACAGATGGAACAGTGTTGGCTCTACTGTATGTAGAGATGGGTCTTCTTGTCAGCTGTGCATTCAGCTGGTGTCCACTCAGCGGACGCTTCACTGTGTAGGGAACACAGCTTATCCTCTTAATAAGTTCATTTGAACTCCCTTTTGGTAGCTGGACAAAATGCTCCCATTTTGCTTTTACAATGGATGTCTAAAAGCATGCCTATCCAAGAGTCATCCCTTTGCTTGATAGTAATAATATGATTGTCATCCCACAAGCATTCCAGCTTATAGCCTGCCATGCTGGCTAGAATCACTGAGGGATATGTTGGTACACTATCTGCACCCTGTTGTTACTGTTGGTTGTCATGCCCAGCATCATACTCATCATTTTCACTCTGTCAACCTCATAACGTGCCTGGGATAGTTCATTGTCACCTGGTGCTGCCCCTCCTTGTCTACATCTTTCTGCATGAAACATGGACCCTCAGGGTCCCCAACAGTGGCAGGTTTGTGATAAACATATACAGTTGATGTTCTTCCTCTAACCCCTGTTGCATCCTGGAGAGTGTGTTCTTCCAAGATAAATATGATTGGGATGACAAAGTTGATGTCACAGTTGTCGATGCTGCCAAATTAAGTAGCCTCTTCAAAAAGCTTCAGTAGGAGGCATGCGTCCCTTATCAACTGCCAATGGCAGATCTCAAAGTAATATACTCTTCAGTTTGCCTCTTGCATGATGTAGTCTGTCATCGCTTTCCATTTCTCGGGCAGATGCACCAACTTATGGACAAATTCTAGCAGGTGACAGCAATGCAAATCAAGCGGTGCTTATGGAGAACATTCTGCTTTTACAAAGTCAGGAGGGCATGATTCACCATGTAAAAGTGGTTGAATTATCCTGGAATCTGACAAGCATATAGCATCCAATGCGAGAGCATTGGGTGTGCTATGCTAATGACACTCAGTTCTAGCTTGGCTGCGAACGTGATCTGAGTGTCCATTCACTATGCTCCGATTCTCTCGCATGAGAGAATCGCAGCACAGGTGTGGAGGAAACGGAGAAATTAATTTCTCCATCTCCTCCATTGCCTGTCTTGAAGTATATCGGACTACATTAGGATGATATCTGAGTGCAGTCCAAAGCTCATACAAGTGTATGAGTGCATGTGAGACGAGTCTCGCTGCCAATCGAAGCATGCTGTGATTGTACTCTCATGCTGAATCGGCATGAGAAAATAATCACAGATGTAAGCTACCCCAAAGAATAACACTGGGCCAAGTGCTACGCGACGTTTTATCGCATAGCACTTGGCAGTGTTATATGCTCGTGTGACCCTGGCCTTAAGCAGACAAATTGCTGGCAACAGCCATCATATAAATCAAGCGTGCATACTATTTTAAGAAATTTTACACAATTAAATGCAGGACATGTGCCATGTAGTGTTGAGCCACCCCCGTAGTGTTCGAGTTCGGTTCGGTTCGTCGAACACCCGTGTGTTCGCCGAACTGTTCGTCGAACTGTTCGTCGAACACCTTCGAACACCGTTAAAACCAATGGCAGGCAAACAAAAACACATAGAAACACATAGAAAACACCTTCAAAGGTGTCCAAAAGCTGACAAACTGCTCAGAAGACATAACTAACACATGGAAAAGTGACAAGTACATATAGTCATGCGAAAATAAAAGAGGTGGAGGAGTAAAAGGAGGGGGAGACACAGATATAGGCATGTCATGACCTTCTAAAATCCAAAAAGTGAGAAGCCGACACGGCCAGTCCGCTCCTGCCCGTGCCACCTCCGTGTCGCCGGGTTTGTGCCAGAGCCGCGGTGAACCCTGACGGCCAGCCCCCCTCTCCCAATACTGGTGCCTGTCCGCTGGTGGGTCGAGCGAGCCCCCCTGTGGTGGAGGCAGCTCTAAGCTTTTTAATTTAAATTGTCTCTCTAATTTGAATGAATACACTTTAAATCCATTTACAAGGATCTATTGGAGGGCAAGTCTCATGCCAGCAGCCGCGGTAATTCCAGCTCCAGTAGCGTCCACTAAAGCTGCTGCAGTTAAAAAGCTTTTATAAGGATCGAGCTCGGCTGTCCACCGCAAGGCATCCTACTGCCAGTCCCAGCCCCTATGCCTTGGGGTGCCTCCTGATGCTCTTCACTAAGTATCCCATGGTCCCGAAGCATTTCCTTTGAAAAAATTAAGTGTCTAAACTACAGGTGGTGCAGCTTGCTTAACAGCCGGGATAATCCGCTGACTAGCAGACACTGCTACTAGGCACAAAGTATTTCCTGGGCTAGATGCAGTTAAAAATTTGTAATTAGATACTCTCGTTGGATGCTGAGAAAGCATTCCATAGAGTCTCCTGGCACGCCATATATGATTCTCTTAAAAAGCTTGGGGTAGGGGTCTAGGGGACCCTTTTATAGCCAAAATCACGGCCCTGTATCGCAATACGTCACCTAGGCTGAAGATAAATGGAACTGTAGCACCCTGAGGGCTCGGTTGCTACAGACGTATTGCACCTCACCCAGAGGTGTGATATCTCACTCTCAGGTAAGGATGGAGTGTGGATCAGGACCCGACACCTGCATGCATTACACCACATTGCCGTGGGGCAGGGCGACCAATTTGCCCCTGAGATGGGCACGACAGTCCCTGTCCCTGGCTGGAGTGGGGGGAGGGAACACTGAGGAAGGGGAACCCTGTAGTGCAGGAGCAGGGAGGAAGCAGTTCCTGGGTGCATTGAGAAGGGAGTATAAAAGGTGGGCACCATCTTAGTTCAGTGCAGAGAAGTCTGAGCAGAAGTGGCAGGGAGCAGGGGCTCTGCATGAGCTCTGCTCCGGAGGCGGGCCTAGTAACAGAGGCCCAGGCCTGGAAGAGGGAGAAGGAAGGAAGAGGAGCGGAGAAGGCTCCAGGAACGAGGAATGAAGGGATCCCAGGGGTGCGGACGGGCGAGTCGCCACCGCACGCCCGAATCCACCTGCGTGGAGGGGTCAGGCCAAAGGGGGAGACCGGTCCCCGAACTAGTGGAGGCAGGAAACGACCCTCAGCTAGAAACCGGAGGCTCTGACATTTTATGTGGCGCAGCCCCTCGCTACACCCGCTAGGAAGGCACCACATAGGTTCAGGGAAACTGGCGCCAAGTTTACCAAGAGGAGGCCCGAGGCAGCCGAACAGAAGTGTTGGTAAGAAAGGCCAGACAAAGGACACACAAAGGGGGTCCTGTGAAGTGCTCCAAAGTTATCTGGGAGTTGTCTGAGCCCCTCACCTGGTGAGCACAGTACGACGTGGGCAGCCGTTACCTGCAGACGTGGTCTGGATAATAAGAACTGTGAGTAAAGGCCCTGAACTGCATCACTGACTCCGTGTCGTTACTGCTGCTGCCCTGCACCATCACCCCCATCCTCCGCATACACTGCCCTGAGGCTATACTCCTCCCGTGGGGAGTTATGCTACGCTCTGCTGCACCCACAACACCAGCCTCAGCGGTCTGCCCTGTAGCGGCGGTTCACTCTGACCGCAATCCATGGGTGGCGTAGTCGGACATTTAAACATCAAAACCACATAAATAGTTCCGCCACTGGTTTGACCGCCCTGAGCCACGGAACCGGGTCGCCGCCACGAAGACTACAACCACCAGCATCCACCAAAAAGGGTCCGGCTCCGGGTGTCCCAAGGCCCAGGGGGTGCGTCAGAACATTTTCATCACCTTTCACAATCACCAATGGGACAAGGCAGTGATGTCCTCTGTCCCCTCTCTTATACATCCTAGTGACGGAGCACCTGCTCTCATCAATTCGCCATAACCCCAATATTAGGTGGATTGAGGTGGGAGGCACCGAGTACAAGTGCTCTCTATTTGCTGATGATGTCCTAGTATATATCACTCAATCACATATATCCATCCATGCTGTTATGGCTGAAATAGATCACTTTGTTACATGGTAAAATTTTAAAATCAATGCAGCGAAGTCTGAGGCCCTTGATGTCTCCCTCCCCAAATCCATATAGGATTCCATCCAGTCCAACTTTCCCTTTGCCTGGCCCTCACAGGGTATCAAATACTTAGGAATTCCTATTCATAGAGACCTCTCCCATCTATGTTATCTTAATTTTGGGCCCTTTATTGAACAACTCCATACAGACCACGGTTGGCAAGTTAGAACTGTAAGATTCACTACGTGAACCACTGGTGTTTTGTGGAAAAGCACATGTACACTGCGTTCCAAATTATTATGCAAAAAGTGTTTAGGAGTGATAAGGGAAGAATTTGTTTGTTTGTCAGTTAAACTCATTGATGGTGATGTGTGTCAGGGCTCTTTATATCACTGTAAGCAATTGCAGACACCTGTGCTAATTAGTTTGGCAGGTGTGTCCAATGAAAGGCAAGACTACTTAAGAATGCTCTCTCACATTATTAAGCAGCCTACATTTTCTGCCAAAATGGGAAAGAAAAAGGATGTGTCGGCTGCTGAGAAGCAACAAATTGTGGAGTGTTTAGGTCAAGGCATGACTACAATCAACATTGTGCGATGATCAGGATGAAGTGTCTTGGCAATCAAGAAGTATGTAGCTGATTCACAGTACACACGTGTGCGTGCTGATAAGGGCAAATTGAGGACTCTTTCCTACAGGCAATTACGTCAGGTTGAAAGAGCAGCGGCAAAAAAGCCTTGTCATAGCAGCAGACAAGTTTTTGAAGCTGCTTGTGCCTCCAACGTCCCCCGAACAACAAGATGCAGGGTCCTTCAGAGGTTTGCAGCTGTGCATGCGCCATCCTGTCGACCTCCTCTATCCACTTCACACAAGCAGAAACGGCTCCAGTGGGCCAAACATTACATGAAGACTGATTTCAAAACTGTTTTGTTCACGGATGAGTGCCGTGCAGCGCTCGATGGTCCAGATGGATGGAGTGGAGGATGGCTGGTTGATGGACACCCCACGCAAACACGGCTACAGCGCCAACAAGGAGGAGGTGGAGTAATGTTTTGGGCTGGAATCATGGGGAGAGAGATTGTCGGCCCCTTTAGGATCCCTGAAGGCGCTAAAGATGAACTCCATAATGTATGTGGATTTTCTCAAACAGCACTTCCTGCCATGGTTCAAGAAGAAGAACCGTGTATTTCACAGCAAGATCATTTTTCTGCATGATAATGCACCATCTCATGCTGCACATAAAACATCTGCATCTCTGGCTGATATGGGCATAAAAGGGGACAAACTTATGGTGTGACCCCCATGCTCCCCTGACCTCTACCCCATTCAGAACCTTTGGAGCATCATTAAAAGAAGTGTCTATGATGGCGGGAGGCAGTTCACATCTAAGCAACAGCTCTGGGAGGGTATTCTGTCCTCATGCAAAACAATTGAAGCAGAAACCATCCAAAACCTGACAAATTCAATGGACGAGAGAGTTCAGAAGCTCCTTTCGAACAAGGGGTCCTATGTGAAAATGTAACATCACCTAGAATAAAGTTTTGAGTTGAAAACTGTTTGATTTCAGTTTCTAACAACCTGCTAATGCTTATAATTTCAAAAATGACCATTTTTTTGGTCTTTATTAAAATGAAAAGGTTGATCGAAAAGTTTGGGGGATCTAAGAGTGTGGCAACCCAGTAGTCATGATTACTTCGAATTCTGACAATATGAGGGTCATGCTGCAGGTAGTGCAGCAAGAAGGCACTTATGTGCCTTGCGCATCTTGGAGCCCCAAAATTATTTTCCGGGCTAGATGCAGCTAAAAATTATTTTTAATTTTAAATCTGGTGAAGCTTTAGTATAGATGGCCTAATAGGATCAGTGCTGCACACTGCTACAAAGCCCAAATTATTTTCCAGTCAAGATACAGATAAACATGATTAGTAATTTGAAAGCTTAAAACGGTTGGTAGGGTGATTTTAACCAATCATCAAGCTTTTACTCTCCCCAGGATGACACAGGGGTAGAAAAGTCGTTTCGGATCCATGATTTGTTCATCTTTATGAACGTGAGTCTGTCTACATTATCAGTGGAGAGCCGCGTGCGCTTATCTGTCAGCACACCACCAGCAGCGCTGAACACACGTTCAGACAGAACGCTGGCTGCGGGGCATGACATGATCTCCAAGGCGTAAGTGGCTAGCTCCGGCCATTTATCCAGATTGGAAGCCCAAAAAGAGCAAGGGTCCAGTGACACAGTCGTGGCTTCAATGTTTACTTGGAGATACTCCTGTACCATTGTCTCTAGGCGTTGACTATGTGTCAGACTTCTTGTCTCCTGTGGCCTTGCAAAGGATGGGCTAAAAAAGTGGTGAAATGATTCCGCAAAATTGATGTTACCAGCAGATACTGTGGTTCTGTTACGGTTTGAGTGCTGAACACTTGACGGTCCCACGGTTGGCAAGTTGGAACTGTGAGATTCACTACGTGCACCACTGGTATTTTGTGGAAAAGCACATGTAAGATTCTGCAACAGTCTCTGCTGATACTCCTGCATGCGTGCATCCCTTTCTATGGCAGGAATAATTTCTGCAAATTTACTTTTGTACCGGGGATCTAACAGTGTGGCAACCCAGTAGTCAGGATTATTTCTAATTCTCACAATTCGAGGGTCATGTTGCAGGTAGTGCAGCAAGAAGGCACTCATGTGTGTTGCGCATCCAGGAGCACCAAGTCCCTGTTGTGTTGGTGGCGAGGTAACAATCATGCTTCCTTCCTCTGTCCTCTCCCCCCAACCTCGCACAACAGAAATGTGATCAAGGTCTCCCTCATCTGATGAGTCTTCCATCAGTTCGTCCTCCACTTCTTCCTGGGCTCCTGCACCTTCCTCACTAGTTTGGCTGCTACCATGCGCCCTGGTAAAACAATCTCCCCCACCCTCACATGCCTGCCGCCTTGGTGCTGCCGACCGTCTGGACCTTGCAAATGTTAGCCCTTCCGCATACAACTCCTCCTCCTCTACTTCCTCCACCTCCTCTTGTGCCACCACCTGACTCTGAATTCTGTTTAACATGTGCTCCAGCATGTAAATCACCGGAATAGTCATGCTGATAATGGCATCGTCAGCACTAAACATCTTCGTCGCCATTTCAAAACTGTGCAGAAGGGTGCATAGGTCCCTGATCTGAGACCACTCCTCCAGCGTGATTTGCCCCACCTCTGAATCTCGTTGGCCCAGGCTATACGTCAGAACGTATTGCACCAGGGCTTGTCGGTGCTGCCACAGTCGCTGCAACATGTGCAGAGTTGAATTCCACCGGGTAGGCACATCGCATTTTAGCCGGTGAAGTGGCAGGCCCAACGACTTCTGTAGAGATGTAAGTCGCTGAGCTGCGGGATGCGAACGGCGGAAGTGAGCACACAGCGACCGTGCCCTCTGCAGAAGGCCATCTAGTCTGGGATAGTGGGCTAAAAATTGCTGGACAACCAGGTTCAACACGTGAGCCATACAAGGCACGTGTGTGACATTGCCCTGGCGAAGGGCCGCACCCAGGTTTGCAGCATTGTCGCATACGGCCTTTCAGGTCCAGTGGAGACAACCATTCATGAAATTGGTTCTCCAGAGCTGACCACAACTCCTCAGCTGTGTGACTCACATTTCCCAGACATTTCAATGTAAAAACCGCCTGATGACGTTGAGCCCTACTGCCAGCATAGTAAGGAGGTGTGCAGGATCCCTTCTGCGCAGTTAGAAAGCTTGTGGCATGACCAGACAGGCTTTGGGTGCAGGTGGAAGACCGAGAGGAGGTTGAGGAGGCAGAAGCAGTGGAGGAACTTTGACATAAAGAGGATTGACGCACAACTCGTGGGGACGGCAAGACTTGGACAGCAGCCCCTTGTCCTGCTGTCACCATAGTTACCCAGTGCCCAGTCAGCGACATGTAACGCCCCTGTCCATGCCTACTCGTCCAAGTGTCTGTGGTGAAATGCACCCTGTCACACACAGAGTTTCTCAAAGAAGCGGTGATGTTATGTGCGACATGCTGGTGGAGCGCAGGCACACCTTTCTTTGAGAAGTAGTGCCGACTGGGCATCTGGTACTGGGGCATTGCGACGGACATAAGGTCTCGAAAATCCTCTGTGTCCACCAGGCGGAAAGGCAGCATTTCTGTAGCCAAGAGCTTGCAGATGGTGAAATTCAACCTCTTAGCTTTCTCATGGCTAGGAGGAAATGGTCTTTTACTTGTCCACATCTGAGGGACCGAGGGCTGGCTATTGTGCTTAGACGGGGTTGATAAGGGTGTCCCCGGCAAACTGCCGGTCTGTGAGGAAGATGCAGGCGGACATGTTAGGTTGCCTTGATCCAAAGGTGGTGCTATCGATGTCGGACAGCGCTCAACACCAGCTGGTGTTACCACCTCCAAAGAAAATGATGACCTGCCAATCACGCTGGCTGTTGCGGGTAAAGAGGTGGCAGGTCTGCGCCCCAAAACAGGTGTGACTGCTGTCCCCCCAGTCACAGAGGATGAAGAGGCCACGGATGCACAAGATATGGCAGACGGTGGTTGGCCCGGCCGGCTAGGCCGCATTGTAGCACACTGAGCTTCCCACTGCAACTTAGGCTTCATGTCCATGTGCCGGTTCATGCATGAAGTACTCAAACTATGTATTTTTTGGCCTCTACTTAGCTTTTGCTGACAAATGTTACAGATAACACGAGTTGGGTCATCTTTATCGATCTGAAAAAATGCCCAGGCTATGCAAGGCTTAGCACCCATGCGACCTGAAGAGCCACCACGACTTGTGGTGAGAGGCAGAGTTGTGTTTGAGGATGCAGTTGTTGACGTGCTTCCAGTACTACGTCTCTGTCCAGGAAGGCGCAACCTGACCTCGTCGTCACTAGCATCTTCCTCCACCTCCTCTGCTGACCTCATCTCTTGGCTGACTGTGGGTTGACAGTAAGTGGGATCTCCGACTTCATCATCATCACCCTGTGCGTTATCACACCCGTCGTCCTCAGAGCCAACCTGTTCCTGCCCTGACAAAAAACTAAAGTTGTCGCTCCAATCAGGTATTTGAGTCTTATCATCGTCTTCCTCATTGTCTCCACCAACAGGAGTTACAGTTTGGGAATGAGGGTCTACATTATGGTCAGAACCTTCTGCGTCTGGTCCTGGATCCGACTCATAAAGATTCTGGGCATCAGTGCAGATCATTTCCTCGTCTGGATTCACAGAAGCGCTGGAGTCGACCTCTGATTCCCAGGCTATAGTATGAGTAAACAGCTCTGCAGACTCAACCATCTGTTCTACCTCATACTCAGACGGGCAGCTGGAGATTTGGAAGCTGTGAGGAAGCAAGTGCGATTTGGGTGACACCTTTGAGGACTGGAGTATTTGTGATGTTGAAGTTGATGTGGAGGAGAGCCCACTTAAAGGAGCACTTGATATCCGATGAAGCGCCTGCTGTTTTTGTGCCTCATCTGGAATTTGTAGCGATTGGCGTGGCCGTAAGAAAGGGATCTTATCACATTGTCCGCTAAAAGAAGTAGACATTTTAGTTTGGCTGGAAGATGGTCTTTCTTCTGCAGATGTTACTGTTGCTTTAACACCTACCCCACGGACACAACCTTTTTTCCCCTTCCCAACACGCCTATTCCCCTTTCCACCAGCAGCAGGCCTTTTTCCACTCATTTTGGTGGTTAACTAATTCACAACTCTGGAGTTGTTTGCACAAAAAAACAATGGATGGTAACCGAGCAGAGGTGAGTGGCCAAACTGTGGTATTAGGCCAAAACTATTGGCTGGGTTAGATGCAGAAAAAAATTATTTTGAATTTGCAACCTGATGGAGGTCAGTATAGATGGATTAATAGAACAAGACCCACACACAGCTAGAAGCCCAAATATTTTTTCAGAGGTACTGTAGATGCAGATAAAAATTAGTTTTAATTTGCAACCTGATGGAGGTCAGTATAGATGGACTAATAGAATGATGCTATGCCCAAAAGATTTTACTTCACTAGGTGCAGTAAAAAAATTGGTATTCTATACACAGGTGGTATATCTTGCAACACAGATAGGCTACTCCACTGACTAACACACTCTGCAATAGGCCAAAAAGGATCAGCTTTGCTAGATTCAGCCAAATGCTGTGAAAAAAACTTGCACAGCACTGGCACAGACCTGCCTGGCAAAAACTGATAGGAACTGATGTAACCTAGTCCTGAAAAGGACTCCAATTACAATTAGTCTTTACTCCCACAACCTATCTATTTAAGAGCACAGACCTCCCTGATAAAAGTCGTAGGAAATGCTGTAACCTAGTCCTTAAAAGGACTGCAATCACAACTATTCCCTACTCCCAAGCTATCTGTATATTTGTGCGAAAATTGGCTTGAAATTAACAAGGTATAGCGCACACAGCAACAGCGGTGCCGTCTAACACGCAGCTGCAGCAGTGAGAAAATGGTGGCGACGGGGAAAATGGCTTGGTCTTATAGGGCAAGGACATGTGACATACACTGCCAATGACACATGCCCTTGCTTGTGTGAAAAAAAGCACTTCGCTCCGTGTGTGCGCTGCTGATAGGCTGACAGATTGCACCTCCCCACTGCAAATGCGGGAAAGAGAAAAAAAAATGGAGATCTTCATTGTTCCTGCAGAGATCCATCCCCTGCCCCTCCCCCCACCCCGCTGTACACTCAAACTGCGTATTAACATTAATTTTCATCATTACTGAGAAAAAATCCAGTTATGATTTTGGTGCACGAACAGTTATCGAACATAACCTCGAACAGCCGAATTTTTCTCAAATTGTTCGTGTTCGCCGAACGGCTCGAACACCGCCCAAAACAGCTCAAATTTGAGATTGGCGAACAGTTCGAGTAGAACAACGCTCATCTCTAGTGCCATGCAGGAAGCGTGAGTTTCTGTTCTCAATCTTAAGGCAATTAGAATGTCCTGGGCAATGTTGCTCATGACAATACCCATTTGCAATTGACAGGGAGCCATTTACTGCAACTTGCTCCCTTTATCACTTTTGTCACTCAAGCTTTCTAGATGTAAAACCTTATGGCAGCTCTTTAAAGGGGTTGTCTGGTCTAAATTGATAAGTCTGCAGTCACTCTGTGTGTCTGCAGACCTATGAAATCCCCTAGGGCACGCACTGTGCGCTGCTGGGATTTGCCGGTTTCTGAGCCAGGAACGGCGGTGATATAGGCGTTATGCATACTCCCGGCCAAAACCCAACTAATGGGCATGGCCTCGTTCCATAAACTTGTATAGATCGAGGATGAACCCAGTGGACAGCCACATCCACTGGACTGGGTTATAGGAAGTTTCGCCCCCAGCAGTTCGCCCCCAGCAATTTGCCCCCATCATTTCGCCCCCGCACATTTCGCCCCTGCACATTTCGCCCCTGCACATTTCGCCCCCGGACGTTCTCGTAGACCAACTTCTTCCTCCCATGTTTGGATAGAACTGAATTCCTAGTTGTAGACAGTGAATTGCTATGAAAGCTGACTGATTTTTTTGTGCTCGTACACCTCTCTCTTTGTAGAGATTTTAGACACTGCTATATTCTGATGTAAAGATGGAATAAAAGCTAGTCTAATGCAACTTGCAGGACACCTGACATGCAAATTGTTACATCTGCAACAAAACTTGCAAAAAAGCAGGTCAGTGCTGGGTCAGGTAAAAGTTCACAAAATGTTTAGATTTTAGAGTGGTTTACATTCCCCACATAAATCAGGCTTCATTCACACTACATTTTTTGAATCCATTTATTTTTTTTACATTCCCCACATAAATCAGGCCTCATTCACACTACATTTTTTGAATCCGTTTATTTGTTTCGTGTTATGTTTTTGTGACACAAAAGCGTTTTAGAAACGTTTTGGAAAATGTCTTGTTAAAATTGCGGGCAAAATGCTTTGACACTATAATGCAATCAGTTGTGAGGTTTACAGATGGAAACAGTTGATTTAACTTGTCACAACAGTGCAGCACTCTGTACAGTACTTTGGTGACATGTGGTTTGCTGACGGACGGGAATTTATAAACCACAAGGACAACTGGTGAAACATCCAAACACAAAATTCTGGGGGCAAAACAGGGTACAAACATCCAGGGTCGAACTGCTGGTGGCGAAACATCGAGGGGCGAACTGGGGGCAAAACATCCTGGGGGCCAAATGCTGGGGACGAAATGTGCGGGGGCGAAATGTACCTGGGGGCGAATTGCTGGGGGCGAAACATCCAATTCCCCTGGACTGCTATATCACTAGACAGATAATACTGTAACCTGTAATTTACTTGATCAGATGTTGAAAATCCTCCAAAAGAGGCAAAACCCAAAAATATGTACCTTTTTTGCCCATACAACACCAATATTTAGGATCTTCTGAGGCGGTTGATCTATGTAATTGTAGCAGGATTCTGTACCATCTATACAAAATTTTGTAATTAGCATCTTGCAATCATGAACCAATAGAAGTTTTATGCTCTAACGACAGAGCTCTATACCTTTGTCAGTGAAAAGTGACATACCCTCTTCCCACTGAGAAAGGAATTTGGGTGCGATCTGGGGAGTAGATTAACAAAGTATATATTAAATATAAAGTATGATGGGCAGGTCCCTTTCCCATAGATAAGACTTTGAATTGGAGGAAAATATTTTCCCTGCTTGAAAATTAAAAAGAAAAAAGTGTCTAAGCTGAAGCATATACAACCATCCTAGTGGAACTGGGTCAAAAATTACTTATCCATAATTGACCCAAATAATTAACATAAAAACAGCCCCTAGCCATCCATAATTCATATATTTGATCTTCCAATCTTGAGGGGAAGGCCAGGTTACTAAATAGAGGATATAGAGAGGAAGGAAATTAAATGTTTTTGGATTTCTGAGTTGGAGCAACAGGCAATCATAGAGCCTACAACAGAATGATTACGGAGACAAGAAAGATCGTTATGAGGCAACCATGGAATGGAAGTAAAATAAATAGAAGTAAAGTTCTGTTAAGTTTGCACCCAGTGCTTAAAGTGGAAATGGCTACACCAACTGATATAATAGGTATCCAATATATATAAAATAGGAGGTAATATGTTACATTTATTAATCATACACATGCCAAATTACATAAAGATATTTTTGGACCACAACTTGCAGTCAACTTCTATAGACTTCAGCAAATCCAAAAGATTAAGCTTGAATGTTTCTTAAACACTTGTAGAGAGATTTATGCCTATATATTTTTGTGATTTCGAGGCCCATCTGAAACTAAAGGAGGCTTCTAGTGTGTTTATTAAGGACCTCATTGGCAAAATATTCAGAACTTTTGATTTCGGAAGATTAATTTTAATTTGATAGAATGGCAAAACATCTAAACTTAGATTGTTACCTCCTTTCCCAATATAATGTTTATGTTAAAAAAAATAAGTCCCCTGCATATGCAGCTATCTTATTGAAGGTATAAGAGACGAGTCCTGTACAAACACTGTTGTTTTTTTCAAATATGTCAAAGGAATTATTTAAGAGTGATTATAAAAATCAGGGGTGAGAAGGGACAACCCTGATGTGTCCCATTTTGAATAGTGAAATGTTTTTGAGAGGACACTATTCACCCAGACACAAGCTTAGGGGGCAATATATAGAGATCTAATCAATTTCAACAATTTTAAGACATAAACCTTTAAAAGATTACTCCATAAAAATCCAACAAACCAAATCAAAAGCTTTCTCCACATCAGCTGAAAGAAACAGCATTGGGATAGGCTTTAATTTGGATTTATGGTTCAAATTCAATGCCTTAATAGTCTTATGTGTCTCACTACTTACCGTGAACCCTGCTTCGTCAGATAGGATAGATATGATTTTCTAATTACGTGCAATTCCATTAAATCTGCAATGTTCTCTTTGAAGGGTCACTGCATTCGTAGTCAAGGCTTATAATGGAGCTAAGAAATTTGTTCCTATCGATGAGAAAGATATTCAAGAGTCTGTGAAGTGGCTGCAGAGCAAACAACAGCCTAATGGCTGCTTTGAAGTCGTAGGAAATTATTTTAACAATTACCTACAGGTAAATATTGATTACAATTATATGTATTAACGCACATAGTTCAACAAATCATATACATCCCAGCACTGTACAAAATTTTTAGAAAGGTTTGAAAAAAAGTGCTGCAAAGTAAAATTGCTTTAAAAAAATTAGAAGTGTTAATAGTTTATTTTTATCAATTAACAAAAATCAACAAAAATGCAAAGTGAATGGACACACAAAAAAAATCTAAATCAAATCAATATTTGGTGCCACCACCTTCTTCTTTCATAACAGTATCTATTCTTCTAGGTACACTTGTATTTATACACAGTTTTTGAAAGAACTTGCCAGGAAGGTTGTTCCAATCATCTTGCAGAACAAACCAGATCAGGGATGTAGGCATGCACAAATCCTTCCATCTTTTCATGTAATCCCACACAGAGTTGAAGATATTGAGATCATGGCATGATGAAGGTCATATTGTCACTCCCAGGACTCTTTGTTCTTCTTTACACTGACGGTAGTTCTTAATGAAATTGATTGTACATTTGGAGTCATTGTTCTGCTACAGAATAAATTTAGAGCCAATCAGATGCCTTCTTGATGGTAGTGGATTACATTCCAAATAGTTGGGAAACTGTATAAAATGTAAAGAAAGCAAGAATGCAATGATTTGAAAATCTCTTTTAGACATATTTTATTTACAACAAAACATATCAGAAGTTGAACATTAGATATTTTTCCTTTTCATTTGATCACCTAAAACTACATCAGATTTTTACTCAAGTCCCTTAAATAATCCGGAGAACCAAAAAAAATAAATGAGTAAAAATTATTAGACTTTGTAATTTTTAAATGAAGAAAACGATCCACTATCACATGTGTTAGTGACAAATGTATGTGAACCTTTTGGACTAGCAGATAATTTGGAGGTGAAATTAGTCTTGTGTTTTCAATCAATGGGATGACAATCAGGTGTGAGTGGGTGATCTGTTTTGTTTAAAGAACAGGAATTAATGTCTGCTTTCACAACATATCCTTGTGGAAGTAGATCATGGCACAAAGGAATTACATATCTGAGGACCACAAAAAAAGAATTATAGATGCTCATTAGGCTGGAAAAAGTAAAAAAAAAACTATCTATAAAAAGTTTTTAACTCCCATCAGTCCAGAGTAATTTAGATTGTGTGCAAGTGGAGGAAATTAAAGATCATTATTACCTTGCCCCAACAAAAACCACTTCAAGAGCATGGTGTATAATAGTCTGCAAGGTTACAGAGGAACCCAAGGTTACCTCTAAGCAACTAAAGGCATCTCTCTCATTAGCGACTATAAATGTTTAGTTTTCCACAATCAGAACAACACTGAACAACAATAGTTTACATGACAGGATTACATGGAGAAAGCTAATTCTCTCTATAAAGAACATTGTTGCCCAGCTGCCAGAAACCTTGTTTGTGGATGGTTGAAACCAATATATAGCTTTCTGTTTTAAATGAGAAATGAGAAATTTCTCATGTTTGGAGAAAGAAAATACTGCACTACAGTATGTAAACCTCATACCATCTGTGAAACATTGTGGTGGGCGCATCATGAATTGGGCTTGTTTTGCTGGAACAATGAATTCTGAATTGTATCAGAAAATCCAAAAGGAGAATGTCAGGACATTTATCCATGAGCTGAATTTAATAAGAATGTGAGTCATGCAGCAAGGAAAAATTTCATTCCTCCCGGCAGCGTGGGTCTAAGTGCCTGTAGCGGGCAGGTTCAGAATGCTATTAATCTGCAGATTAACCCATTATCTGAAGGTTGATAGTGTTTTTTCAGGTAACAGGTTCCCCTTTAACCTCATAATCTACACTTATAATGCAAGACTGGCATTATCAGTTCAGTGTCAGTGTTTTTAAGTCAGGCATCTCAGGGACTGACTGTTCAACCAAACCTGTATAAGGCCTTGCAAGGGCCACTTTGTAGATGGGAGAAAGTGATATATGCCTAATTTGTCCTTCCAACGCCAATCTCGTACATATGTACACAATGATACACACATTTAGTATGCACACTGTAACAATGCTACTCACTTGGGAGCAGGACAAGGTACCACAGGAACCGTTTCCATTTAAAAGTCCGGCTGGTTTATTTCATTTCTCATAAGCCACATCAAAGGAAAACTTAAATACAGCCATTGTCTGGCATTCAGTAAAACATAAAGTAAAAAGTCCATACAATAGTGTGGGTTCGCCAGCTAGGGTAAGAGTCCAGCTTCCTAGTCCTTTAGCAACGGCACACAATCCTGGAGGTCTGCACACCTTCACGCACAGAAACATGTGTGAGACAAACAGGTCCCCTTTTACAATGTGAACCACACCCAGGGGTGGAGATATGGTGAGCAGCCATCCAGCCCAACTCTTCAGCTGCTCACATTATACCCAGCCCTGTCATGGCCGATTAATCCCTCTTAGTACTATGTATATTAGAGCATTACTCCAGGTTTACATCACAGAGGACAACCACCTCTTTGACACATATTTCCCATCCGCTATTTGTTCACCATCTACCTTACAACATACAGACACACACACCCATGCACACAGATTGTTTTAGGATTGTATGATCTCCTAAATAAAATTGCAAAGTATCTGAAACATGTCTGATTGTTGTTATGTGTGTCACCATCTCTAAATTTTGCCCTAATTTCTGTTCATAACCCTGTTTATCATCTCCCCAAAAAACTTTCACAACCGGTTGAGTTCTGTCTCCTGCAGAAAAGTGCATACCTCCATAAACTACAGATCCCAGAATCCTTGTTCAGCACTTATTCTTTCTTCCGCTTCACTCTTTTTCCCACCTACACAACAAAGTGTGCTCCAGAAACTCTGCCCCTCTTTTTCCCATCGCCATGTAATTATTTTTCTCTGCCCACTGCTGTTTGCTTTTATAGGATTCTGCTTGCAGGAAAGGGTTCTCATTGAGCGCTGCAGCGTCAGAAAAAGTGCACTACACACTGTCATATCCCATGCACGGCACACAACACACCAGTATAGTAGAGGGGTGGTAATTGTCAAGTGCAATGATGAGTAATGGGATTTAATGAAGCCATACTCCTAAAGCTGTGAAGCAGCATGTCAAACGGGAGGGGGAGTAATGAAACGCAGCTTCTCTTAGGTGATGTGATGTAACCAGCAGATCCTAGAACGACTCAGCTTCTGGCCAATGGTGAGTAGTATGAGATCTTCAAAAAAAACCTGGCTTGGGCCATGTTCATACATTGTGCTTTTGCTGATTTTTATGTGCCATTTTATACAAATTAAAAGCTGCTTTTTACCGTAACAGCAAAAGCTATGAAATTTCAAAAATCTCAAGAATATACTTGTTTTTTTTCCTGACTGACTTGGAAAACTGCAGTGTTTTTAAATCTGCAGCATAACAATTCTTTCAGCATTTTTGCAGCATTTTTCACTCATATAAAGTAAAGAGAACATTCAAAACTGCTTAGTTTAGTTTCTGTAGCATTTTTGCTGAATTTACGGTGAATAAAACTAACTTCAATAAATATATACTGTAGGCAATGACACAAATACTCTGCACCAAAAAAAAAGTTGCGAAAAAACACTGCTAAAACGCTGAAAAACTGGCATTTTGAATCCAGCATTTTTACTGCCAAGAGAGGGGATTTTAGCTGCTGAAAAAAATGCTGCAAAAACGCAATGTGTGAATGTAGCTTTACAGTTGTGATGGGAGACACTTTTTCCCGAAATTGCTTAAATTAGAAAATGTTTGGACTTATTGGAGTACCCCCTGAACTATATAATACTGACCACTCCTAAATATGTGCACTGTAATGATAAAACTAAGTTTTCCAAACTTTTTTAACTGTAGGACGATGACGAGATCACATGTACGGCCTATGTCACTATCGCTCTCCTTGAACATCACGCCGTTTATAATGTGAGTAATTTTAGGCTCATGTGCAAAACTGTAAACATATGAAAAGTATTTTATGGAGTTACAAATTTCTCATTCCTAAAAAAGTCTTAAACAGTTATTCCCACTGTATATATATTTGGCATATACACAGAAGCCCAATCTTCCATCTCCAGAATGGGGCTGTGTCACACACCGCTGACACAGGAGAGGTGGCCGCTCATGCACAGATCTCTATCAACTTCTATAAGGGTATGTGCACACGATGCAGAAATGCTCAGGTTTTTTTCCTGAGCGTTTCTGCATCTCCCTGGCAGGAAAAAAATGCATGCGGATTGTACATGCGTTTTCCTGCCCGGGACATGCGGAAATTAAGCGGTCTTCACTTTCATTTCCGCATGCGGGTTGACAAGCGCTTCCCAAGCATTACTTGGAAAGCGCTTGTCAACTTCACACTATATAAATCCATGCAACCGTCATGGATTTATATAGTGTGTGAATGTCAAAAAATAAAAAAATAAATATATATTTACCCTCTGATGGCCCGCGGTGTCCTGCTACCCTCCGTCCCGGCTGCCGGCAATGTAAGACTGAAGGACCTGCCGACGTCAGCGTCACGTGACCCGTCACATGACTCTGACGTCAGCGAAGGTCCTCATTCAACCGCGAAGTGCCCGGGAAGCAAGCAGGAGCGCAGCGCGGGCCGCCAGAAGGTGAGTATATATATATTTTTTATTTTATTCTTTTTTTTTTAATGGTACCTGGGTCTGGATGAGAGTCTCCTCTCATCCACACCCGGGTACCATCCGCACATTAGACCGCATGAAAAGCGCATCAACATATACAGTGATGCGGATTCCCTGCGTTCTAATGCAAGTCAATGGCGGCGAAAAAGCAGCGTTTCCGCAAAATTAATGGACATGCTGCGGATTTCTGATCGCAGCGTTTACGC
Source organism: Phyllobates terribilis (assembly GCF_046119375.1). NCBI lineage: Eukaryota > Metazoa > Chordata > Amphibia > Anura > Dendrobatidae > Phyllobates > Phyllobates terribilis. The sequence continues at coordinate 416,231,400 of NW_027362765.1, forward strand.
TGCGGAAAAATCTGCATCATGGGCACAGCACATGCGGATTTCCATTGGGGAACATTGCTGCCCTTCTACCAAGCGTTTTTAATACGTTTCCGCGGCGTTTACGCAGCTGAAAAAACGCTGCGGAAGTGCATTAAAAACGCATCATGTGCACACAGCCTAAGAGTTCTGAAAGTTGCCTGGAAATTACAGATCACTTGTAGAAATTAATGGCGAGAGATGCATTTGATTGGTCATCTCTCGTCTATCAGAGGCAGGCAGCAGTGTCAGCAGTGGGTGCTAATGTGTTTTATACTGTACATCCATGATAGGAAAAAACTGGGAGTCTGAGCTGAAACGTAAATTAATGTGCATGCAAAATGTAAATGCATGTTCACACAAGGTCATTAGACAGAGAAAAACCAAAAACAAGCAAAATACCCAAATAACTGGAAGTAAATGGATAAATCGCACAGTGCAAAAATAATGATAAATAATAAAGGGTATTTAGTTAGCATAATTTTGATCAAAATAATGTAAAAGCCATCCCACCACGTCACGGTAACCCTTATGGGACAGTCCTAACTCTAATATTAAAACCTTACCATTTGTCAAGCGACATACATATGGACAAGGGCAGAGAGTCTGAACCCGAAGTAGAAGCATAGACCTAAGAGGCAGAATGAACCTTTCAGCTCAGACAAAGGGAGGCCACACCCTTAAATGCACTAAAGCACACTAAACTGCAAAGAAAAAAACTGGGAGTCCAAACTGAAACGTAAATTAATGTGCATGCAAAATGTAAATACATGTTCACACACGGCCATTAGACAGAGAAAAACCAAAAACAAGCAAAATACCCAAATAACTGGAAGTAAATGGATAAATCGCACAGTGCAAAAATAATGATAAATAATAAAGGGTATTTATTTAATATAATTTTGATCAAAATAATGTAAAAGCCATCCCACCACGTCACGGTAACCCTTATGGGACAGTCCTAACTCTAATATTAAAACCTTACCATTTGTCAAGTGACATACATATGGACAAGGGCAGAGAGACTGAACCCGAAGTAGAAGCATAGACTTAAGAGGCAGAGTGAACCTTTCAGCTCAGACAAAGGGAGGCCACACCCTTAAATGCACTAAAGCACACTAAACTTCAAAGAAAAAAACTGGGAGTCCGAACTGAAATGTAAATTAATGTGCATGCAAAATGTAAATGCATGTTCACACAAGGCCATTAGACAGAGAAAAACCAAAAACAAGCAAAATACCCAAATAACTGGAAGTAAATGGATAAATGGCACAGTGCAAAAATAATGATAAATAATAAAGGGTATTTAGTTAATATAATTTTGATCAAAATAATGTAAAAGCCATCCCACCACGTCACGGTAACCCTTATGGGACAGTCCTAACTCTAATATTAAAACCTTACCATTTGTCAAGTGACATACATATGGACAAGGGCAGAGAGACTGAACCCGAAGTAGAAGCATAGACCTAAGAGGCAGAATGAACCTTTCAGCTCAGACAAAGGGTATATATATTTGGCATATACACAGAAGCCCAATCTTCCATCTCCAGAATGGAGCTGTGTCACACACCACTGACACAGGAGAGGTGGCCTCTCATGCACAGTTCTCTATCAATTTCTATAGGAGTTCAGAAAGTTGCCTGGAAATTACAGATCACTTGTAGAAATTAATGGCGAGAGATGCATTTGATTGGTCATCTCTCGTCTATCAGAGGCACGCAGCAGTGTCAGCAGTGGGTGCTAATGTGTTTTATACTGTACATCCATGATAGGAAGTCTATGAAAATTATGCTTTATTGTTTCTTGTTTATATTATGTTTAGGGAAGTATTGTGGAAAATGCCCTGAGCTGTCTTAGGAAGTCAGTGGACAGAGCTGAATTGGTATATACCCAGGCTCTTCTGGCGTATGCCTTCACCTTATCAGGAGACAGCGAGCTGAGACATCAGACCCTGGAGAAACTGGAACAGAGCATTATAAAGGAAGGTGCGAAAAAGAAATATATTTACAAATTTACTATTAAAGAAACAATCATATCGTAGTTTTTATCATATTAATATATTGCATTCATCATATTAAATAGCACTGTGTACTTACAATTGCTCAATTTGCCCTTCTACCCAGCTAATTCTTTTCTCTGCTCTATGTAGAACCAGGAAGTCTCTTGTCCCTGCAATTCATACCTGTATTTAACTCCTGACCCAGATGATCCCTTTCCCTCTGCTAGCGACTTTTTCAGTGATTCATGAGTGATACAGGGAAAACTGACCTTCTTTTTGTACATAGAGTTTAGAAGGATTCAGCTAGTCAGTATTTAATCATGTGATGTCATAGACCTAATGGAAAAGAGAAAAATTAGTTGGGTAGAAGGGCAAAATGAGCAATTGTAATTATGTGAACAGGTTGCAACACGCAGATAGAGATGAGGTGGGAGTAACCAACTAAGCTATTTATTTTCCTAACACTGAAATTAAGGTGTCAGTTATGGAGACAGTCAGTTATTCGGGTACAGGGTATCAAGTCACACAATATTAGCAGCAATGGCAATAACGACAGTTTACCAGTTCAACATCTTATTCTCCATTCTATCTATCTCTCAATATGAACAGCCCTTTAATGTTCTTCTCCTTTAACTTCCCCCTATGCCGCAAGTCTTTAGTAGCCAGTCCCAAAATACTTACACTGTCCGTATGATTCACTCATATCTCCTGGTCACCACAGCAGATGTCCAGCCCTGTCTGATGATCAGGGATCGACCTTCGGTGCTTGACCTGCGGGGTGCAGATATCGGGTCTCAAGCGGGGAAGACTGGGCTTTGGGCCTTGACTGGCACAGTCTTGATCTGGGGTCTTGACCGGCGGCATTTGAATTTCAATGCTTGGCCATTGATGTCCCACTGGTCTCTGTCCTCAACCACTCCTCGGTCGTTCTGCCTCTGCGTTTCACTGCTCACACATTCTTCATCTCTCATTGGTTGGCGTCGACTGCCTTCCCGCCTTGCCACTTCACCCTTTTATATTTGGCATCTGCACCAGAGCTACCACCTGACCTGGTGCTCTCTTCAAATTCATTCCCCCAGGAATGCTTCTTCCATCTTCCAGTTCTATCATATGCAGCTTACTCATTGGATGGACATTTGTGGACAAGTGTCGTGGAACTTTGATGTACCTTATCTTCGACTCTACACCCCCTTACAAGTACACAGTGCAAAATAATATAATGGTTGCAATATATTAAGAGGATAAAAATTTTGATGGGGGGTGCTTCTTTAAATAAGCACTCCCATTAACTTTTTTTTATCTTTAAACCTGTACATATCTGTGTGTATTGTAGTGTCAGTGTGTTAACATGCTCACCTATAACCGTATTCTCTGGCGTCCAGCGCCGGTCCTCTTCTGAGTCACGTGACAACAATTCAGACTATCTGGATCGCACTGTGCTCTATGTGAGAGACAGAAGTTTCTTTTAAAATAAAATATTTGGAGCCTCAGTCTGGCGCTCCATAGACTAACATTTGTAAAAGCCACTTCCATGACACATAGAGCGTAGTGTGATCTGGACAGTTTGAAGAGCCACCTCGTGACTCAGAAGAGGAATGGATCTTTGCTGAATATAGGATAACTTTTTGGTTTGTGGAGAACACTGACTCAAACTGATGGTGTCGTTATCAAAGGTAACATCATCCTGCTGTGGCTGATATGAGTGGTGTGTCATATATTCCATAACACTGTTTTTTCCCCACTAGTATGCTTAGTGGAGACAAAAGAGGTGACGGTTGGGCTCCCACATTTTTAGCAATGGTATGGTTTTTTTTTTTAACAATACACCATCCACTGCCATTAACACTTTTTCTTATACCATACATTTTGTACAACACTACTTTTAAATTTTGACAATCTTTTCAACTCCAATTATTCAACACTTGACAAAAAAGATGTAACAAGTAATGCTACATAGGCAGGTACATAAACAGAAAGCAAACTGTAACAGCAAGCCAAGTATAGGTGTGGCATGTCAATTTGAACTAGTAAACCAGTTGTGCAAACAGCGACAAGCGCAGTTAACTGTCTACATTTTATTTTGCTTACATTTTTTTTTTATCAAAAATCAACCCTTGTCCCCAAAATTACGAAATAAGAAATGTTAGGCTTGTACATGCCCAAAAAAACAGCATCAAATTAATTCACTCATCTCTACTGGCCATCATCAAAACTACAGCTTTACCTCTAACTGGCTTGAATCTAAATTCAGGTTGTCTTCAAGACAGTGTTCTCAGAAATGAATGTTGCACATCTGTTTGTACAGTTCACTGATAACTATGATTTAATAGGCTGTTACCATAAGAGCCCTGTTACCAGCAATCCGTATGTGGTAACCTCATGTGGTGCACGGCAGAGAGTTGTACTCCTGGCAGTGTATACTGTGCCTCACGGTGGCCCAGCTTTCTGTCAGGATGAGTTGCTTCCACTCTCAGATTATAAGCACACAAAGTTCTACAGTATAAGGTTTGCACAGTAGCTGCCTCTTTAAGTAGAGGATGATGGTGGTGATGGTAGTTTGTGCAACTGAGCCCCAATCAAGAAGAAGCGTATGAACTTAAACAGAGCAGTCTTTTTACTAGTGATAAAGGGGGCAAGTAATTATTTACACACAGTAGGGAATTGGTGTTCGGGTTTACACTCACAGTTGAAGATTGCTTTGTACCTACAGACAGGCCGATGGTTCCATAAAATCAGAATATTTCTTCCTTAGAGCTGAGCTATGATTTTGCCCTGAGGTAGTTTTTCATCCCAGAGACACAATAAGAATCTTCCTAAAATGAAGGCTGTCAGCTCCCCTTATTTAATTAGTCCCTTCTAGATCTAGCAGTCAGGGGGAGGAAAGTCCTTCTCCTACAAAATGGCTTCCTCTTCTCACTCCTCTCACAAAATGTCTGACCTTCAACTGCCACCTGAATTCTTAACTACCTCATAGGATTTAGCTCCTCCCACTCTCATGTGACTTTTACAGCTGCAGTCATTGGCTCACTACACAGGGTCATTTATTCCAGAAGCTTCTGCATACTAAGCAGGGCTGGGTCACATGATCAAGCCACTTTAGGGAAGATGAATCCGTTTTGTGCTGCCTGTTAGCAGGTCTCACATGTGTTTACAATGTACAGTTTACACAGAAATCACACCATTAGTATAGAACAGATTATACATCCGGTATCCCATGGAAATGGCCACCTTGTAGGATACCACACATACATAGAGAAAGCAGTAAACACACACAATGTGACCCCATAATAAAAATAAAAGTTGATACATAAATGTAGGAAAATATCAATAAATGAAATAAAAAAAGAAAGCTAAAAAAAAAGAAAAGTGTAAACTAAATTAATACAATTTTCCTCAACATAAAAAGTGCACACCACCTCAAACTAACATATTCCAATTTTGGTGCAAAAATTATTTTTAATAGCAAGTAACCCAAACAGTCCATGTAAACCCCAACATGCAGGACTGTGTCTGCTGAAATAGAATAATTTAATTAATCTTATTTTTTAGTAGCCACTAGTGATGAGCGAGCATGCTCGTTGCTCAAGATTTACGAGCATGCTCGGGCGAGCACCTATTATCTTCAGCGTGCTCCAGCTTTAAGTTTTTGTCTCTTCATGAACATGGTTTGCGACTGTTTGACAGCTTTAATACATGTGAGGAATACCTGTTTTTCCAGCATTCCTCACATGTATTAAAGCTGTCAAACAGTCGCAAATGATTTTCACTGAGCGACGAAAACTTAAAGCCCGAGCACAACTTAAAGCCCGAGCACACTGAAGATAATAGGTGCTCACCCGAGCATGCTCGTAAATCTCAAGCAACGAGCATGCTCGCTCATCACTAATGGCTACTAAAAAATAAGATTAATTAAATTATTGAATTTTAGCTACTACTGTAATATTTATAAATGTTCTATGAATTCTGAAAAATAGGTGGATATAAAGACGTTGAGACGGCCTCATATGCTGTTCTGACCTTGCTTTCTGATAAGACAACAACCATGAAGAATTTGGAAGACAGTGTGGATATCATCCGTTGGATGGTGAAAGAGCAAAATCCATGGGGCGGCTTCCGTTCTTCTCAGGTTACCATTTTTCTAAAACTGTTCTTCTTTTCTTGCAGACAACACAATCATGTATCATTCTTCAATGCATATTCTTATTGACTCTTTTCATAATGATTCAAGGAGAATGTATGAAAAGGGTTACGTCAATGGTTACCAAGTTCAACCAGGGGAAGGGAGAAAACCTAAGTAAGGACATGTTCACACATTCAGTATTTGGTCAGTATTTTACATGAATAGTGGTGACGTGTTTCTATGATACTTTTCTTCTGACTGTTTCACTCCTGATTTTGGCTTACAAATACTGATGTAAAATACTGACCAAATACTGAATGTGTGAACGTGGCTTAAAAGAAGGGTTGGGAAGGGGTAAATCTTTTTTTTATTCTCTCCATTTGATCAAGAGAAATTAAAAAAAAAAGTAAAAAAACATAAATAAAAATAAATCCATAAGATATAAGTTAGTATTGACCTTAGAGTGACAACAATCTTTAGAGACTCGGAGAGATGATTAGACTTCTTACAAAGAATCTATGCATTTATGTAAGTCATCAATTTTGCTAAAAATCAGTTCCTGAGATAATTATTTCACAGCTTCACCACTCTGACAGTAAAGAAGCATTATCATCTCTGGAAAATGAAGGTTGTATCTTCTATGCTCAGTACGTGCTCCCTTGTTTTTTGAGTGAGCTTTACATTGAACAAATTTTAATGTATTGTCAGCATGCAACATTTTTAGACTATTTTTTGTGTCCTCCCTTGGATATCTCTTCTGAAAATGTAATAAATGAAATAAATTTAATCTATTAAATAACTGATGTCTGAAGGCTTGTTTGGTTCACCGACTTTTATTTTTCCCAAGTTACCCATCATATGCTTGTTGAAATCCAACATCTTCACTCCTTTTCCCCAAAATCTTTCATCAAGGGATAGGAACCCTATGCACTGTGTTCACTGGCTTATCCCAGTGTGCACATTAAGTTGCTGTAGAATCTCTGCCTAAAATTTTGCAATTTTTTTTTTCAACTGATTTCTTTTTCTTTATTTTGCACTTGGTTCTGCAGGACACAACCATGGCTCTCCAAGCTCTGGCTAAATATGCCAAAGCCATCTACCGCAAAAAGGGTGATTCAACAGTGACAATTCGTTCAAAGTCCGGTTTTGAGGAGATCGTCCATGTAGCCAAAAGCAACAGTCTTAATGTACATACTGTTAATCTTCCTGAAGTCCCTGGAGAATATAGTGTCGCTGCTACAGGCGAAGGATTCCTCTATTTACAGGTACAAGTTAATAATTAGTATTCCACCAAAATTAAAATACCAAAATCTGAAATCAATATTGTTGGAAAGACAACTGATGATGGTTTCCTCCAAAAATGTTTAATTCTTGATATTTTAATCATTTATTCACAGTCACATTTACATTGCAATGTTCTACCTGAGGATACTGAAAAAGAATACTTTTCTTTCAATGTGAGCACTGAGCCGTCAGACTGGACTCATGCATCTAAGAAAAAGTTTAATGTCCATTTGGACGTTAGGTAAGTTGAAAGATGCCTGAAATTGATTGTCAGTACACAAAGTGGTAATTTGACAATCTTTTATCCATATAAAACTTAAGTCATTATTTAATGGGCTTTATCGACCATACAAGTAATAATGGCATATCATTCGGATAGGTCATTAGTTTCTGGTCAGTGACTGTCCAACTGCAGTGACCCACAGTATCCTCTGAATAAACGGTCTGCAGCACTAGTTAAGTGATTTTAGTGCAACTTCATACACTCAAATCACTTCAATTGCTCAACGCAAGTTCCTGAGAGCAGACCTCTAATGATCATATTGTTATGGCTAGTGGTGTAACTTGAAACATGTGAGCCCCAATGTAAAATCTCCAACAAGGCCCCCATCTTTTAGACAACTTTAATAATATGTGGCATCTCATGTGAGCCGAAGAGATCTTTTGGACCTCTCTAGACTCCATGGTCAAGGTGCGATTGCAACCCTTACACCCACTATGGTTATGTCCCTGGTTATAGCTCATCCTAGTGATATTCCATAACATTACATGATGGCAATACTCTTTTAATGGATTTGTGTCATCAAAACTATCAACATTATACAGGAGGTCCTCTCTAGAGACCAGAGCAGGTAAGAGCAGCTCCTGCCATAGTGAGCTCAGCTTATCCATGCTTTATATACGTGACTGCTATGTAATAATACAATAATATCTCCCCTTCGGTCACTAGACCTTCACCACAAAGGGATTGTCCACTAAGCAACTAAAACAAATGCATCCCATTATCCTAGACGCGCTTTTGACTTTTCTTCTTTCCATTCTTATTGTCTGTGATATATTACTAGTCTTTCTAATTTCCTTAGGTATTTAGGAAAACGAGAAAACACCAATATGGCGCTGATTATAGTGACGATGGTATCTGGCTATGTTCCTGACAGAGAAAGTGTGAATAAGGTGAGAAGCCTGACGCGGGATTCAGTTGTTTGTAAAGTAGTGAAATGAATATACAGTAAAATAATAATCTTTATTATAACCTGTATAATAAAATATTGGCCCTTAATGCAGAAACTCATTTAATTAAATTCCAGCTTTGTTTTTATTTTTCGGGGTAAGATTTGGCATAAAATAAGGGGTTAAATTGATTGGAGTGGGCAACATAGGTACATGTCAAAAGCTCTCAAACACATTAGATAGCTGTCAGCCAACAGATAACTCTCCCAACCCATTCATACACAGGGGGAAAGCTTGGCTCCTAAGTTCTCTATAAGAGAGCCATCACAAAAAGGGTTGGCTGCTGAAATTTAGCAGGATGGATCCTTTTCTCCCCTAACATCATCTTCTGAGGGAGCTTTGGGAAGCCCAAATTCACATTAGACTGTTGGCTGATCCTGATGATAATGGAGGGTTTTGGACAATTTTATTTTCAATGTGTTTGATGGCTTCAAGACTTCTGAGTAAAAGAAAAACTTGAAATAATTTATGTTCATCAAGTGTGGTAATAGATTTTAATTTATCAATTAATGTTACAGCAGATGGGTGCCAATATGTTCCTGGTTGCAATATCATAGCTTCCTCTATAGAAGACACAATCTTGATCCACACAAATATTCTACTGTTGGTTGGTAGTAAGGATCTTTCTTAACCACATCAATGATTTTCTTTAATAATTCTGACTAGGAGACTAGAAATGTTGCCAAAGTGATCCGAATGAAAATAGCATGTGATAGAAGATCAGAATTTTGGGTACTAGTGAAGCATTTTTATAAAAAAAAAAAGGAGTTGTATGAGGTTAGCAAAAAGGTCTACTTTTCTACATCTGTAGGATGTACCTAAAATTACTGCTCAATTTACAAAGCAATTATATTTTACTAATCTTAGATAACACATTTAAGGAAGAAAAGTAATACTGTTACCACATTTGAAGAATAAGAAAATTTTATTAAAAAAAATTCTAATGTTACTTATTGAAAGGTTAACTTATCAACCATTTTAACACTAACCAAAAGTTCAGAATTCCTGTGTAATTATTTGTATGACAACATTCAAACTTATGATAATTCTGTATCGCAAAATGTTATAAAAAGTTTTGAAGAATTTTTAATCGCTATCAGAGACCAGCAAATAGATTGGATGTGAATCATATTCGTGTCGAATTTTGCCAAATATTTACTTGATCTGGAGAATTCAAACAATTTATGATTCAATTTATGTGAATTGCCAAAAATGCCCACCTCTATTACAGAATGCAGGAGATTACAGTATCCACATATCTCCGGCAGATTTGACCTCAGGCTCACAGCGGGCAGGCTTCCCTATAATGTCTTGCACCTATCACATCGCATGGTATGGCACAGCCATTAGAAGGGACTGTCATAGCCAGTATAAAAGCTGAAATAAGAATGCACAGCGGCAGCCATTTTGGGGTGAATCTGAATAGTGAGAGGACGTCACAGCCCCACAGCTAAGCAATAGAGATAGGGAGAAAAAGCCCCCAAACTCTGAATAAACTGTACAGATTGTGTTTAACAGTGAATAAAGGTTACCATCAGTTTACCCATAGTCATATTTGTTGAGATAATATTTCCATTAAGCAGCTTGAAAGGGGTAGGATGCAATCACAGGACATCTCAAAGAAGTATACACATTTTTTTAGGCAAATGGTGGAGAGAAAAAGTCCAGCATCCAATATGGGAAAAAAAATTTTTTTTCGTAAAAGCAACCTTTAATGAAAAATCTTTTTAAAAAACATGTGAGGTTAAAAACTGGTCGCGGATGCAACCGCACCGCAACCAGTTTTTAACCTCACATGCGTGAGGTTAAAAACTGGTTGCGGTGCGGTTGCATCCGCGACCAGTTTTTAACCTCACATGTTTTTTTAAAAAGATTTTTCATTAAAGGTTGCTTTTACGAAAAAAAATGTTTTTTCCCATATTGGATGCTGGACTTTTTCTCTCCACCATTTGTTTCATTTCTTGTGGCCGATACAAGCTTTCAGCCCCTGCACCGCTTTGGGATAACTACTTAATCGTGAGTGAGCTGGATACAATTGTATTTTTTTCATGTTTGAACATTTTTTTTAGGGTAGAGCAAATTTATCCATGTGAAATGTTTTTTTGTTTTTTTAGAAAAGTTCACCAAAACTGACGAATTTGAATTTCAAAAGATTTGCTCATCTCTAGTCATTATCATTGCTAATTGATATCCTTGCAGAACTGACATTTACATGTCCTCTTTTTTTGTTTAGCTGATGAAAAATCCTTTGGTGGCAAGAACAGAAATATTACCGCAAAATGTTTCCATTTACTTAACAAAGGTGAGACAGATTGTTTTTTTTTTTCTAAAGCATTAGACGTCATTGAAACAGTTTTGATTATTGAGGCCCAGTATATTCATATCTTGTTGCTTTAAAGGGAATATGTAGAATGAAAGTAACGTGTTGTTTAAAGTTTTTATGTTAAATGTATTTTTTTTTTTTTTACATTTTTCGTAATTTTTCTCTAATTTCCCATGCCATGACCACTGAGCCTCAAAATCGGCTGACACTTTCCAAAGAGATTTCTATAGAGATTTCTCCTTAACAGTCATCTTATTAGTATGACATGCAGTAATATATAAAGCAACACCTATGTTAGACAGCTGGAAGCCGATAACCCCAAATTCACCACTGACACAAGGTAATGGTCACAGCCCACCTCCCCCTACCTCTGCACAGTGACCTCTGCACAGCACACAACACTCTCCAATAGAAGTTAAAGAAGTTGTCCACTACTTTTACATTTATGCACCCCCGCCGATCAGCTGTTATCGGTGCCGATGGCGGCCTCCACCGCCCGGAAGTGTTCACCTGCGGGGCTCCGCGGTGTACTGCACATCCGCCTCCTATTCGATTAAATGGGAAGCGGATATGTAGTACACCGCAGCGGCCACTACCACTTCCGGCCGGCAGCTGCCGCCACCGGCACCAATAACAGCTGATCGGCAGGTGTCGCGTGAGGGACCCTAGCCGATCATACATTGATGCCCTATCCTGTGGATAGGGCATCAATGTAAAAGTAGCGGACAGCCTCTTCAATCAGTTATCGTCTGACAGCAGTTTCCTGTGTAGCTGCGATATAGCATCTCTGAAATCCTGTTTATGGAGTCGAACAGCTGCTTTAGCAAATTGTAGAGGTTCAGAAAATAAAATCCCTACAAATAGAAATCTAGTGAAGTTAGGACAGTGGCCTCTGTTCAATAAATGTTTTCTTTATATGCAGGAGCATTGGTGTTTTTCTATTCAGTCACAGAAAGTGCAACCATTTTGTAGTCATTAGAGATACGTTTTTTAGTAAAAACTATCTTGTCTGCGCTTTGCTTCAGTGCAAAGTATATATTATGGAGTCCTATTCACTGATTAAAGGGAATCTGTGAGCAGTTTATACTATGTTATCTGAAAGCAGTATGATGTAGGGACAGAGACGCTGCTTCCAGCGATATATCACTTAGTTGTGATAGAATCACAGTTTTCTCTGAAGCAGATCTAGTAGAGTTCGGAATGGTGACCCCGCCCACATCATTGATTGACAGCTTTTTGTATACACTGTATATTGACAGTAAGCTGCTAATGAGGTTGGACTAGGAGGCATGAGACACCTAGTCCTCTAGTAATAATCTCTTGCTGATAAAACACTGATTTTATTGAAACAGCAACACAGCCTAATAAGTGACACATCACTGGAATCAGGGTCTCTGCCCCTACATCATGCTGCTATCAGATTAAATAGCAAAAACCTCCTGATAGATTCCGTTTAAGACAATGGAAGCCAATAAATAGATCCAAGATAGAAAATTTGCCCTTGGATAAAATGCCAATAACCTGAATTTTCAGGTTTTCTTCAGAACTAAAAGAAACTGATTATGCCTTACCAGTAACTTATTTTTCTAAGTTTTTCTAATTCGTTTTTGCTGTTTTATGGTGTTTTGGGGTATTTTCAAACACAATATCTAGGATGACACCATATTGACCCAGCTATCCCATTCTTATTGCTTTTCTAGTGCTGACGTATTCCATAACACAGTAAAAATATGTATACACAGCCAATTAGCTTATCAGCTGATGTACCAGTCTCTTTTATATACAGACATTTTATTTTTCACATTTGATTAATTTGCAGTTGACCCATGAAACTATAAAGTTAGACTTTTCTGTGGAACAAGAAGCTCTAGTGGAGAATCTGCAGCCTGCCACTGCTTTTGTGTTGGATTACTATGATCCAGGTATGTAATGTAAAGAATTCAATTTATTTTCAGTATTGTGCCTAATTTTTAGTCAAGTGTGGAAAAAAGTACTGCAAAGTAAGAATGCTTTAAAAATCGAAGGGTTTAGAGTTTGTTTGTTTTTAATTACCAAAGGTGATGAAATCTAAATCAAATCAATATTTGATGTGACAGCCCTTTGCCTTCAAAATGGCATTCTTCCAGGTTCACTTATCACTTGTACACAGTTTTTGAAAGAACTTTACAGGGAGGTTGTTCCAAACATCTTGAAGAAATAACCACAGATCTTCTGTGGATGTCACTTGTGCAAATCCTTCTGTCTCTTCATGTAATACCAGACAGACTCGATGATGTTGAGATCAGAGTTCTGTGGAGACCATATCATCACTTTCAGGACTCATTGTTCTTCTTTATGGTAAAGATCATTCTGTATTTGTGGCGTCGTTGCTCAGCTGTAGAATAAATTTGGAGCCAGTCAGATTCCTTCTTGATGTTATTTACGCATGCCTACATCCACAGGAGATCTGTGGTTAGTTCTCCAAGATGTTTGGAACAACCTCCTTGCCAATTTCCTACAAAAACTGTGTACAAGTGTACCTACAAGAAATGATGCTGTTTTAAAGGCAGATGGTGGTCACAACAAATACTAATTTGATTTAGATTTCTCTTTTATTCATTCACTTTGCGTTTTGTTAATTGATAAAAATAAACTATCAACACATATTTTCAAAGCATTCTTCCTTTGCAACATTTTATACATACCTGGCTAAAACTTTTGCACTTTTGAATCTTTCAGAATATTGTTCACTGGATTAAAATGTGTCACAATAGTGTCAATACACTCTTTGCTGTTGAACAAGCTTGGGAGTTTAATTTCATTGCTGTCTTCTCTATGCAAATAGATCAGCTTGGCACTTGCTATAGCTGAATACTATATAATAATTATATAGCAGCATCATGTAGCGTTCGCAATCAATAACACAATACAACATGTATTGTGACCTAATAAAATTTCCATACATTTGTCAAAATACTGCTACATAACGTAAAAAACATCCTGTAATATTCCAAAAAATGCAAAAGTAAATACCACAATTCAGTGCTCTAATAATACTGTCATACCTAATACCAGTATCATATGTAAAGTACCCTCATAACAGTGCAATATAATGTCTAGAAAATAATGATAGATAATTAATATTCAAATTCTCCAAAAGTTCAAGGCACCAGATAATTTAATGAGAAAAATGTAGCTTTAATTTAATCAGTCTATAAAAAAAAAACTTTACAAATTCTATAATAATATAGGTGAATGTTAGCGAACTGTGTCTTCCAGGACTGACAATGACAACAATGAGAACAACTCAAACTCTGATTTTATTAGATAAACGTTATGCCCACATGCCTCCCCATATGTAATGTTAACCTTCTGTCCGATATTAATTTGGTATAAATCCTATAAGAAAAAGGAAATACCAAAGATACATACAATCATATACTCAAAATGCCTCAATAAATTAGAATTGAAACCACCGGAAAGGTATAATGAAAACCACAATGATATTAATAAATGTAAAATATTTTATTAATCAATTAAAATTAAAAAATACACAGGACTTAAGACAAATAGACATTAAAAACAAAAACAAAGAAGCTCATGAGGGGGGAGGGGTATGTCCCTAAAAGTTTATACAAATGTCTAGTATAATAAACCTCTCACAAATATTGTTGCTAGAAAAATATAACTAATTATATATATATATATATCTATCTATAATATAACCGGGAATGCGTGTTTCTGTCCGAAGCATCGATAGACTGCGCATGCGTGACACGCAGTCTGACTCCAGACAGAAGCAGGCATCCAGCCGTTACAGGTAAGAGGAAGTATATGGCGCCGGAGATCGCGCAGTATGGGTAGACACTGAACGCATACTGCGATCTCCGGTGCCATACTTACATACTTACCTGACCGGGAGGAGCGTTGCCGCGGCGCCTCTCTTCGCTGGAGACCGGGGGCGGAGTGAAGGCGTCGGACCGGCGCGTGCGCATATCGCTATCCGGCGCCATTTTACTTAAGACACATTTACAGTGTGTCTTCAGCAAAATGGTGCTGGACAGCGCGGTGCTCCGGCGCCGCACTCCTCCCCTGGCTTCCGGCAGAAGAGGACACAGCAGCGCTGGAGCACAGAGAAGAAAGGTGAGTATAACTGTTTATTTTTTTCATATGTGTGTACAGTGTGAAAGGGGTGAAGGGACCATGCATATATCAGGATTGGGGGGGTGAGGGGTACCACACTTACCAGGATTGGGGTGTGAGGGGTACCACACATACCAGGATTGGGGGTGAGGGGTACCACACATACCAGTATTGGGGGTGAGGGGTACCACACATACCAGGATTGGGGGTGAGGGGTACCACGCATACCAGGATTGGGGGTGAGGGGTACCATGCATACCAGAATAGGGATGAGGGGTACCATACATACCAGGATAGGAATTCGGAGTACTATGCATACCAGGATAGGGATGAGGGGTGCCATGCATACCAGGATAGGGATGAGGGGTACCATACATACCAGGATAGGGATGATGAGTACCTTACATACTAGGATGAGGGATGGGGTGCCATGCATACCAGGATGAGGGGTACCATGCATACCAGAATTGGGGGATGAGGGGTACCATACATACCAGGATAAGGATGAGGGGTACCATAAATACCAGAATAGGAATGCAAGGTACCATGAATACCAGGATAGGGATTGGGTACCGTGCATACCAGGATAGGGGGATGAGGGGTACCATATATACCAGGATAGTAATGCAGGGTACCATGCATTCCAGGATGATGGATGGGGTGCCATGCATACCAGGATGAGGGGTACCAAGCATACCAGGATTGGAGGATGAGGGGTAGCATCCATACCAGGATAGGGGGATGAGGGGGCCACACATACCAGGATAGGGATGAGGGGTGCCATACATACCAGGATTGAGGGATGAGGGGTACCATACATGCCAGGAAAGCAATGCGGGGTACCATGCATACCAGGATGATGGATGGGGTGCCATGCATACCAGGATGAGGGGTACCATGCATACCAGAATAGGGATGAGGGGTACCATGCATACCAGTATAGGGATGAGGAGTGCCATGCATACCAGGATAAGGGATGGGGTGCCATGCATACCAGGATAGTGATGAGGGAGCCATACATACCAGGATTGGGGATGAGGCGTGCCATGCATACCAGGATGAGGGATTGGGTGCCATGCATACCAGGTTTCTGGGATGAGGAGGCCATACATACCAGAATTGGGATGAGAGGTGCCATGCATACCAGGATGAGGGGTACCATACATAGGGATGATGGGTACCATGCATACCAGGATAGGAATGCGAGGTGCCATGGGTACCATGCATACCAGGATTGGGGATGAAGGGTGCCATGCATACCATACCAGGATTGGGGGATGAGGGGTGCCGTACATACCAGAATAGGGATGCGGGATACCATGCATACCAGGATGAGGGATGGGGTGCCATGCATACCAGGATGAGGGGTACCATACATACCAGGATAGGAATGTGGGGTACCATACATACCAGGATGAGGGATGGGGTGCCATGCATACCAGGATTGGGGGATGAGTGGTGACATGCATACCAGGATAAGGAATTGGGTACCATACATACCAGGATTGGGGGATGAGGGGTGCCATGTATATCAAATTTAGAATGAGGTGTGCCATGCATATCAGGATGAGAGATGGGGTGCCATGCATACCAGGATTGGGATGAGGGGTGCAATGTATACCAGATTTGGAATGAGGGCTGCCATACATGCCAGGATTGTGGATGAGGGGTGCCATGCATACCAGGATTGGGGATGAGGGGGCCATACATACCAGGATTGGGGATGAGGGGTGTCATGCATAAGAGGATTGGGGATGAGGGGTGCCATGAATACCAGGATTGGGGATGAGGGGTGCCATGTATACCAGGATTGGGATGAGGGGTGCCATGCATACCAGAATTGGGGATGAGGGGTGCCATGCATACCAGGATTGGGGATGAGGGGTGCCATGCATACCAGGATTGGGGATGAGGGGTGCCATGCATACCAGGATTGGGGATGAGGGGTCCCATGCATACCAGGATTGGGGATGAAGGGTGCCATGCATACCATACCAGGATTGGGGATGAGGGGTGCCATGCATACCAGGATGGGGATGAGGGGTGCCATGCATACCAGGATTGGGATGAGGGGTGCAATGTATCCCAGATTTGGAATGAGGGTTGCCATATATACCACAATTGGGGATGAGGGGTGCCATGCATACCAGGATGAGGAATGGGGTGCCATGCATACCAGGATGAGGGTACCATGCATACCAGGATAGGAATGAGGGGTACCATACATACCAGGATGAGGGATGGGGTGCCATGCATACCAGGATTGGGGGATGACTGGTGACATGCATACCAGGATAAGGGATTGGGTACCATATATACCAGGATTGGGGGATGAGGGGTGCCATGTATGCTAGATTTGGAATGAGGTGTGCCATGCATATCAGGATAAGAGATGGGTGCCATGCATACCAGGATTGGGATGAGGGGTGCAATGTATACCAGATTTGGAATGAGGGGTGCCATACATACCAGGATTGTGAATGAGGGGTGCCATGCATACCAGGATTGGGGATGAGGGGGCCATACATACCAGGATAGGATGGTGGGGACAGGATGGGGGCAGCACAAATACCAGGATGGGGGCAGCACAAATACCAGGATGGGGGCAGCAGAGATACCAGGAGGGGGGTAGCACATACCAATATGGGAGACCATATACCAATAAAAATGCTTGCCACCCGGACATAGAACGGGTTCAATAGCTAGTATACATACATATATATATACATATAATCAAATATGCCCCCAGTGAAGACAAGGAAATAAATAATAATGAATTACTGATGGTATTAATAATACATACTGGAATACATTATGAATAAAATTATATCAATTTATATAAAGTGCTTGTACAAATAAGTTAAATATATACTCAATTAATATCCAATATCCATTACATCTATAGAAAAAATCCTGCTCTATTAGAGACTACGAGATGCCATAGCTGGAAACAATACCAGAGCTAGTGTTCAAGTCAAAAATAGGAAGGCATATACGACATAATAAGATGGCAACAATCAGAGGGACCTCAAAAAATTGTAGTCAAGACATACCCCAGCCCCCTCACACCATTCCAACGCTGTTTCGCTCTTGCTTCGTCAGGCATCTTATTATGTCATATATGCCTCCCTATTTTTGATTTGAACACTAGCTCTGGTATCGTTTCCAGATATGGCATCTCATAGTCTCTAATAGAGTAGGATTTTTTTCTATAGATGTAATGGATATTAGATATTAATTGAGTATATATTTAATTTCATTGCATATTTTTATACTTAATTTATTCCAGTATGTATTATTAATACCACCAGTAATTTGTTATTATTTATTTCCTTGTCTTCACTGGGAGCATATTTAAATATATACATATATATATATATATATATATATTGTATATAGATATTAGTTATATTTTTCTGGCAAACATACAGTATTTGTGAGAGGTTTATTATAATAGACATTTGTATAAACTTTTAGGGACATACCCCTCCCCCCTCTTTGTTTTTAATGTTGTCTATTTGTCTTGAGTCCTGTGTTGTTTTCAATTTTAATTGGTTAATAAAATATTTTGAATTTATTAATATCATTGTGGTTTTCATTATACCTTTCTGGTGGTTTCAGTTAGATATTAATTTGAGGCTGATCGGCAGGTAACACAGTGATGTAAGTAATTGCGTTACGTTCGCCACTTGGTCACAACGCTTAAAATATGTCTTCCAATACTGTAGGAGCTATACCTTTCACAAAAAAAACAATATTCATAACTGGAGTCTGGGCTCGAAGCAGTTTGTTTGCAGTTCTCTGAACATAGGAATGCAAGGGCGATAAGGCATCTCCACAGGCCATAAATCTGTCACCTTCTATATTCTTCTGTAAACTGTGTCTGGACTTCGTGTCTGTGATCCATGAGATAACCTACTCTAATTACCTGTTCACAGCAGGGGGGATCCCAGCTACATGTATGTATAGTGTCTTAGAGTGTGAGCTCTTTTCCTTTCAATCCATGATGAAGCCATGCTTCAATCTTCAATATGAGGGAGACCTTCACCAATATTAATTCTGCTCTGGTGCCAACAGCCTATTTTCTTGAAGGGACTAGATATTTTAACCCAACATATGTCAGTCTTTTTGCTCCTGAATTATATTCAATATATATTTCTATTGCAGATGAGCATACAGTGGTGGAGTATAATGCCCCGTGGGATTTTGGTAAGGAATCATCCCTGAATATTTTGTCATTGGGTTTAATATCAGTGGTTGGTTGTCTTTGCATGTGAATTACAATACTAATTACTCCGGAATGCAGTCACAGGTAGAAGAATTAAAGGTGTCAATGAATTTACATTGCAAAGACTGCACAATATGCCGTTTTGGTGGGTTGATCTTACAGATTCCCTTCATGGCGAAAGCTACATGGTGACTTTGGCCACAATAGCAATTGAGCGACTGAAGCTAACTCAGTGCCGCTGCTACATCACAGCGCTTTAGAAGTGAATGGAGCGGCATTCCAACTACTGCACTACAGCAACCACAAGAAAAAAGTCGCAGAAAATCAGACTCAGTTGGATTTTTTGTGACTTTGTTGTCACAGTACTGTAGGTGTCACAATGCGACAACCCAAAGTTGCCATGTAGCCCTAGCCTAAAGTAACACAAGTATAAGAGCGATATGAATGCATCGGGCCACTGGTTGAATACATAGATTCCAAAAATAGACAGTTCTCTAGAAAATATCTCCAAGAATAGAGAACTTTTTAGCCAATCAGCTAAAATCAGCTTTTCTCAAGCAAGAAAGGCTCATATTTTTGTCCCCAAACGTCACCACATATGGGCTATTAAAGACTGCTCTTTTCCAAAATATTTTCTGGAGTGCTGTCAATTTTTGGAATATATACAGTACAGACCAAAAGTTTGGACACACCTTCTCATTTAAAGATTTTTCTGTATTTTCATAACTATGAAAATTGTACATTCACACTGAAGGCATCAAAACTATGAATTAACACATGTGGAATTATATACTTAACAAAAAAGTGTGAAACAACTGAAAATATGTCTTATATTCTAGGTTCTTCAAAGTAGCCACCTTTTGCTTTGATGACTGCTTTGCACACTCTTGGCATTCTCTTGATGAGCTTCAAGAGGTAGTCACCAGAAATGGTATTCCAACAATCTTGAAGGAGCTCCCAGAGATGCTTAGCACTTGTTGGCCCTTTTGCCTTCACTCTGCGGTCCAGCTCACCCCAAACCATCTCGATTGGGTTCAGGTCTGGTGACTGTGGAGGCCAGGTCATCTGGTGTAGCACCCCATCACTCTCTTTCTTGGTCAAATAACCCTTACACAGCTTGGAGGTGTGTTTGGGGTCATTGTCCTGTTGAAAAAGAAATGATGGTTCAACTAAACGCAAACCGGATGGAATAGCATGCCGCTGCAAGATGCTGTGGTAGCCATGCTGGCTCAGTATGCCTTCAATTTTGAATAAATCCCCAACAATGTCACCAGCAAAGCACCCCCACACCTTCACACCTCCTCCTCCATGCTTCACGGAGAGAAATATAGGCATGTAGAGTCCATCCATTCACTTTTTCTGCGTCGCACAAAGACACGGTGGTTGGAACCAAAGATCTCAAATTTAGACTCATCAGACCAAAGCACAGATTTCCACTGGTCTAATGTCCATTCCTTGTGTTCTTTAGCCCAAACAAGTCTCTTCTGCTTGTTGCCTGTCCTTAGCAGTGGCTTCCTAGCAGCTATTTTACTATGAAGGCCTGCTGCACAAAATCTCCTCTTAACAGTTGTTGAAGAGATGTGTCTGCTGCTAGAACGCTGTGTGGCATTGACCTGGTCTCTAATCTGAGCTGCTGTTAACCTGCGATTTCTGAGGCTGGTGACTCGGATAAACTTATCCTCAGAAGCAGGTATTCCTTTCCTGGGGCGGTCCTCATGTGAGCCAATTTCTTTTTAGTGCTTGATGGTTTTTGCAACTGCACTTGGGAACACTTTCAAAGTTTTCCCAATTTTTCGAACTGACTGACCTTCATTTCTTAAAGCAATGATGGCCACTCGTTTTTCTTTACTTGGCTGCTTTTTTCTTGCCATAATACAAATTCTAACAGTCTATTCAGTAGGACTATCAGCTGTGTATCCAACTGACTTCTGCAAAACACAACTGATGGTCCCAACCCCATTTATAAGGCAAGAAATCCCACTTATTAAACATGACAGGGCACACCTGTGAAGTGAAAACCATTTCCGGTGACTACCTCTTGAAGCTCATCAAGAGAATGCCAAGAGTGTGCAAAGCAGTCATCAAAGCAAAAGGTGGCTACTTTGAAGAACCTAGAATATAAGACATATTTTCAGTAGTGTTGAGCCACCCCCGTAGTGTTCGAGTTCGGTTCGGTTCGTCGAACACCCGTGTGTTCGCCGAACTGTTCGTCGAACACCTTCGAACACCGTTAAAACCAATGGCAGGCAAACAAAAACACATAAAAACACATAGAAAACACCTTCAAAGGTGTCCAAAAGCTGACAAACTGCTCAGAAGACACAACTAACACATGGAAAAGTGACAAGTACATATAGTCATGCGAAAATAAAAGAGGTGGAGGAGTAAAAGGAGGGGGAGACACAGATATAGGCATGTCATGCCCTTCTAAAATCCAAAAAGTGAGAAGCCGACACGTTCAGTCCGCTCCTGCCCGTGCCACCTCCGTGTCGCCGGGTTTGTGCCAGAGCCGCGGTGAACCCTGACGGCCAGCCCCCCTCTCCCAATACTGGTGCCTGTCCGCTGGTGGGTCGAGCGAGCCCCCCTGTGGTGGAGGCAGCTCTAAGCTTTTTAATTTAAATTGTCTCTCTAATTTGAATAAATACACTTTAAATCCATTTACAAGGATCTATTGGAGGGCAAGTCTCATGCCAGCAGCCGCGTTATTCCAGCTCCAGTAGCGTCCACTAAAGCTGCTGCAGTTAAAAAGCTTTTATAAGGATCGAGCTCGGCTGTCCACCGCAAGGCATCCTACTGCCAGTCCGAGCCCCTATGCCTTGGGGTGCTTCCTGATGCTCTTCACTGAGTATCCCGTGGTCCCGAAGCATTTCCTTTGAAAAAATGAAGTGTCCAAACTACAGGTGGTGTAGCTTGCTTAACAGCCGGGATAATCCGCTGACTAGCAGACCCTGCTACTAGGCACAAAGTATTTCCTGGGCTAGATGCAGTTAAAAATTTGTAATTAGATACTCTCGTGGGATGCTGAGAAAGCATTCCATAGAGTCTCCTGGCACGCCATATATGATTCTCTTAAAAAGCTTGGGGTAGGGGTCTAGGGGACCCTTTTATAGCCAAAATCATGGCCCTGTATCGCAATACGTCACCTAGGCTGAAGATAAATGGAACTGTAGCACCCTGAGGGCTCGGTTGCTACAGAGGTATTGCACCTCACCCAGAGGTGTGATATCTCACTCACAGGTAAGGATGTAGTGTGGATCAGGACCCGACACCTGCATGCATTACACCACATTGCCGTGGGGCAGGGCGACCAATATGCCCCTGAGATGGGCACGACAGTCCCTGTCCATGGCTGGAGTGGGGGGAGGGAACACTGAGGAAGGGGAACCCTGTAGTGCAGGAGCAGGGAGGAAGCAGTTCCTGGGTGCATTGAGAAGGGAGTATAAAAGGTGGGCACCATCTTAGTTCAGTGCAGAGAAGTCTGAGCAGAAGTGGCAGGGAGCAGGGGCTCTGCATGAGCTCTGCTCCGGAGGCGGGCCTAGTAACAGAGGCCCAGGCCTGGAAGAGGGAGAAGGAAGGAAGAGGAGCGGAGAAGGCTCCAGGAATGAGGAACGAAGGGATCTCAGGGGTGCGGACGGGCGAGTCGCCACCGCACGCCCGAATCCACCTGCGTGGAGGGGTCAGGCCAAAGGGGGAGACCGGTCCCCGAAACTAGTGCAGGCAGGAACCGACCCTCAGCTAGAAACAGGAGGCTGTGACATTTTATGTGGCGCAGCCCCTCGCTACACCCGCTAGGAAGGCACCACATAGGGTCAGGGAAACTGGCGCCAAGTTTACCAAGAGGAGGCCCGAGGCAGCCGGACAGAAGGGTTGGTAAGAAAGGCCAGACAAAGGACACACAAAGGGGGTCCTGTGAAGCACTCCAAAGTTATCTGGGAGTTGTCTGAGCCCCTCACCTGGTGAGCACAGTACGACGTGGGCAGCCGTTACCTGCAGACGTGGTCTGGATAATAAGAACTGTGAGTAAAGGCCCTGGACTGCATCACTGACTCCGTGTCATTACTGCTGCTGCCCTGCACCATCACCCCCATCCTCCGCATACACTGCCCTGAGGCTATACTCCTCCCGTGGGGAGTTATGCTACGCTCTGCTGCACCCACAACACCAGCCTCAGCGGTCTGCCCTGGAGCGGCGGTTCACTCTGACCGCAATCCACGGGTGGCGTAGTCGGACATTTAAACATCAAAACCACAAAAATAGTTCCGCCACTGGTTTGACCGCCCTGAGCCACGGAACCGGGTTGCCGCCACGGAGACTACAACCACCAGCATCCACCAAAAAGGGTCCGGCTCCGGGTATCCCAAGGCCCAGGGGGCGCGTCAGAACATTTTCATCACCTTTCACAATCACCAATGGGACAAGGCAGGGATGTTCTCTGTCCCCTCTCTTATACATCCTAGTGACAGAGCACCTGCTCTCATCAATTCGCCATAACCCCAATATTAGGTGGATTGAGGTGGGAGGCACCGAGTACAAGTGCTCTCTATTTGCTGATGATGTCCTAGTATATATCACTCAATCACATATATCCATCCATGCTGTTATGGCTGAAATAGATCACTTTGTTACATGGTCAAATTTTAAAATCAATGCAGCGAAGTCTGAGGCCCTCGATGTCTCCCTCCCCAACTCCATATAGGATTCCATCCAGTCCAACTTTCCCTTTGCCTGGCCCTCACAGGGTATCAAATACTTAGGAATTCCTATTCATAGAGACCTCTCCCATCTATGTTATCTTAATTTTGGGCCCTTTATTGAACAACTCCATACAGACCACGGTTGGCAAGTTAGAACTGTAAGATTCACTACGTGAACCACTGGTGTTTTGTGGAAAAGCACATGTACACTGTGTTCCAAATTATTATGCAAAAAGTGTTTAGGAGTGATAAGGGAAGAATTTGTTTGTTTGTCAGTTAAACTCATTGATGGTGATGTGTGTCAGGGCTCTTTATATCACTGTAAGCAATTGCAGACACCTGTGCTAATTAGTTTGGCAGGTGTGTCCAATGAAAGGCAAGACTACTTAAGAAGGCTGTCTCACATTATTAAGCAGCCTACATTTTCTGCCAAAATGGGAAAGAAAAAGGATGTGTCGGCTGCTGAGAAGCAACAAATTGCGGAGTGTTTAGGTCAAGGCATGACTACAATCAACATTGTGCGATGATCAGGATGAAGTGTCTTGGCAATCAAGAAGTATGTAGCTGATTCACAGTACACACGTGTGCGTGCTGATAAGGGCAAATTGAGGACTCTTTCCTACAGGCAATTACGTCAGGTTGAAAGAGCAGCGGCAAAAAAGCCTTGTCATAGCAGCAGACAAGTTTTTGAAGCTGCTTGTGCCTCCAACGTCCCCCGAACAACAAGATGCAGGGTCCTTCAGAGGTTTGCAGCTGTGCATACGCCATCCTGTCGACCTCCTCTATCCACTTCACACAAGCAGAAACGGCTCCAGTGGGCCAAACATTACATGAAGACTGATTTCAAAACTGTTTTGTTCACGGATGAGTGCCGTGCAGCGCTCGATGGTCCAGATGGATGGAGTGGAGGATGGCTGGTTGATGGACACCCCACGCAAACACGGCTACAGCGCCAACAAGGAGGAGGTGGAGTAATGTTTTGGGCTGGAATCATGGGGAGAGAGATTGTCGGCCCCTTTATGATCCCTGAAGGCGCTAAAGATGAACTCCATAATGTATGTGGATTTTCTCAAACAGCACTTCCTGCCATGGTTCAAGAAGAAGAACCGTGTATTTCACAGCAAGATCATTTTTCTGCATGATAATGCACCATCTCATGCTGCACATAAAACATCTGCATCTCTGGCTGATATGGGCATAAAAGGGGACAAACTTATGGTGTGACCCCCATGCTCCCCTGACCTCTACCCCATTCAGAACCTTTGGAGCATCATTAAAAGGAGTGTCTATGATGGCGGGAGGCAGTTCACATCTAAGCAACAGCTCTGGGAGGGTATTCTGTCCTCATGCAAAACAATTGAAGCAGAAAGCATCCAAAACCTGACAAATTCAATGGACGAGAGAGTTCAGAAGCTCCTTTCGAACAAGGGGTCCTATGTGAAAATGTAACATCACCTAGAATAAAGTTTTGAGTTGAAAACTGTTTGATTTCAGTTTCTAACAACCTGCTAATGCTTATAATTTCAAAAATGACCATTTTTTTGGTCTTTATTAAAATGAAAAGGTTGATCGAAAAGTTTGGGGGATCTAAGAGTGTGGCAACCCAGTAGTCATGATTACTTCGAATTCTGACAATATGAGGGTCATGCTGCAGGTAGTGCAGCAAGAAGGCACTTATGTGTCTTGCGCATCTCGGAGCCCCAAAATAATTTTCCGGGCTAGATGCAGCTAAAAATTATTATTAATTTTAAATCTGGTGAAGCTTTAGTATAGATGGCCTAATAGGATCAGTGCTGCACACTGCTACAAAGCCCAAATTATTTTCCAGTCAAGATACAGATAAACATGATTAGTAATTTTAAATCTGGTGGAGCTTATTATAGATGGCCTAATAGAATCAGTGCTGCACACTGCTACAAAGCCCAAATTATTTTCCAGCCAAGATACAGATAAACATGATTAGTAATTTGAAAGCTTAAAACGGTTGGTAGGGTGATTTTAACCAATCATCAAGCTTTTACTCTCCCCAGGATGACACAGGGGTAGAAAAGTCGTTTCGGATCCATGATTTGTTCATCTTTATGAACGTGAGTCTGTCTACATTATCAGTGGAGAGCCGCGTGCGCTTATCTGTCAGCACACCACCAGCAGCGCTGAACACACGTTCAGACAGAACGCTGGCTGCGGGGCATGACAAGATCTCCAAGGCGTAAGTGGCTAGCTCTGGCCATTTATCCAGATTGGAAGCCCAAAAAGAGCAAGGGTCCAGTGACACAGTCGTGGCTTCAATGTTTACTTGGAGATACTCCTGTACCATCGTCTCTAGGCGTTGACTATGTGTCAGACTTCTTGTCTCCTGTGGCCTTGCAAAGGATGGGCTAAAAAAGTGGTGAAATGATTCCGCAAAATTGATGTTACCAGCAGATACTGTGGTTCTGTTACGGTTTGAGTGCTGAACACTTGACGGTCCCACGGTTGGCAAGTTGGAACTGTGAGATTCACTACGTGCACCACTGGTATTTTGTGGAAAAGCACATGTAAGATTCTGCAACAGTCTCTGCTGATACTCCTGCATGCGTGCATCCCTTTCTATGGCAGGAATAATTTCTGCAAATTTACTTTTGTACCGGGGATCTAACAGTGTGGCAACCCAGTAGTCAGGATTATTTCTAATTCTCACAATTCGAGGGTCATGTTGCAGGTAGTGCAGCAAGAAGGCACTCATGTGTGTTGCGCATCCAGGAGCACCAAGTCCCTGTTGTGTTGGTGGCGAGGTAACAATCATGCTTCCTTCCTCTGTCCTCTCCCCCCAACCTCGCACAACAGAAATGTGATCAAGGTCTCCCTCATCTGATGGGTCTTCCATCAGTTCGTCCTCCACTTCTTCCTGGGCTCCTGCACCTTCCTCACTAGTTTGGCTGCTACCATGCGCCCTGGTAAAACCATCTCCCCCACCCTCACATGCCTGCCGCCTTGGTGCTGCCGACCGTCTGGACCTTGCAGATGTTAGCCCTTCCGCATACAACTCCTCCTCCTCTACTTCCTCCACCTCCTCTTGTGCCACCACCTGACTCCGAATTCTGTTTAACATGTGCTCCAGCATGTAAATCACCGGAATAGTCATGCTGATAATGGCATCGTCAGCACTAAACATCTTCGTCGCCATTTCAAAACTGTGCAGAAGGGTGCATAGGTCCCTGATCTGAGACCACTCCTCCAGCGTGATTTGCCCCACCTCTGGATCTCGTTGGCCCAGGCTATATGTCAGAACGTATTGCACCAGGGCTTGTCGGTGCTGCCACAGTCGCTGCAACATGTGCAGAGTTGAATTCCACCGGGTAGACACATCGCATTTTAGCCGGTGAAGTGGCAGGCCCAACGACTTCTGTAGAGATGTAAGTCGCTGAGCTGCGGGATGCGAACGGCGAAAGTGAGCACACAGCGACCGTGCCCTCTGCAGAAGGCCATCTAGTCTGGGATAGTGGGCTAAAAATTGCTGGACAACCAGGTTCAACACGTGAGCCATACAAGGCACGTGTGTGACATTGCCCCGGCGAAGGGCCGCACCCAGGTTTGCAGCATTGTCGCACACGGCCTTCCCTGGTTTCAGGTCCAGTGGAGACAACCATTCATGAAATTGGTTCTCCAGAGCTGACCACAACTCCTCAGCTGTGTGACTCACATTTCCCAGACATTTCAATGTAAAAACCGCCTGATGACGTTGAGCCCTACTGCCAGCATAGTAAGGAGGTGTGCAGGATCCCTTCTGCGCAGTTAGAAAGCTTGTGGCATGACCAGACAGGCTTTGGGTGCAGGTGGAAGACCGAGAGGAGGTTGAGGAGGCAGAAGCAGTGGAGGAACTTTGACATAAAGAGGATTGACGCACAACTCGTGGGGACGGCAAGACTTGGACAGCAGCCCCTTGTCCTGCTGTCACCATAGTTACCCAGTGCCCAGTCAGCGATATGTAACGCCCCTGTCCATGCCTACTCGTCCAAGTGTCTGTGGTGAAATGCACCCTGTCACACACAGAGTTTCTCAAAGAAGCGGTGATGTTGTGTGCGACATGCTGGTGGAGCGCAGGCACACCTTTCTTTGAGAAGTAGTGCCGACTGGGCATCTGGTACTGGGGCACTGCGACGGACATAAGGTCTCGAAAATCCTCTGTGTCCACCAGGCGGAAAGGCAGCATTTCTGTAGCCAAGAACTTGCAGATGGTGAAATTCAACCTCTTAGGTTTCTCATGGCTAGGAGGAAATGGTCTTTTACTTGTCCACATCTGAGGGACCGAGGGCTGGCTATTGTGCTTAGACGGGGTTGATAAGGGTGTCCCCGGCAAACTGCTGGTCTGTGAGGAAGATGCAGGCGGACATGTTAGGTTGCCTTGATCCAAAGGTGGTGCTATCGATGTCGGACAGCGCTCAACACCAGCTGGTGTTACCACCTCCAAAGAAAATGATGACCTGCCAATCACGCTGGCTGTTGCGGGTAAAGAGGTGGCAGGTCTGCGCCCCAAAACAGGTGTGACTGCTGTCCCCCCAGTCACAGAGGATGAAGAGGCCGCGGATGCACAAGATATGGCAGACGGTGGTTGGCCCGGCCGGCTAGGCCGCATTGTAGCACACTGAGCTTCCCACTGCAACTTATGCTTCATGTCCATGTGCCGGTTCATGCATGAAGTACTCAAACTATGTATTTTTTGGCCTCTACTTAGCTTTTGCTGACAAATGTTACAGATAACACGAGTTGGGTCATCTTTATCGATCTGAAAAAATGCCCAGGCTATGCAAGGCTTAGCACCCATGTGACCTGAAGAGCCACCACGACTTGTGGTGAGAGGCAGAGTTGTGTTTGAGGATGCAGTTGTTGACGTGCTTCCAGTACTACGTCTCTGTCCAGGAAGGCGCAACCTGACCTCGTCATCACTAGCATCTTCCTCCACCTCCTCTGCTGACCTCATCTCTTGGCTGACTGTGGGTTGACAGTAAGTGGGATCTCCAACCTCATCATCATCACCCTGTGCGTTATCACACCCGTCGTCCTCAGAGCCAACCTGTTCCTGCCCTGACAAAAAACTAAAGTTGTCGCTCCAATCAGGTATTTGAGTCTTATCATCGTCTTCCTCATTGTCTCCACCAACAGGAGTTACAGTTTGGGAATGAGGGTCTACATTATGGTCAGAACCTTCTGCGTCTGGTCCTGGATCCGACTCATAAAGATTCTGGGCATCAGTGCAGATCATTTCCTCATCTGGATTCACAGAAGCGCTGGAGTCGACCTCTGATTCCCAGGCTATAGTATGAGTAAACAGCTCTGCAGACTCAACCATCTGTTCTACCTCATACTCAGACGGGCAGCTGGAGATTTGGGAGCTGTGAGGAAGCAAGTGCGATTGGGGTGACACCTTTGAGGACTGGAGTATTTGTGATGTTGAAGTTGATGTGGAGGAGAGCCCACTTAAAGGAGCACTTGATATCCGTTGAAGCACCTGCTGTTTGTGTGCCTCATCTGGAATTTGTAGCGATTGGCGTGGCCGTAAGAAAGGGATCTTATCACATTGTCCGCTAAAAGAAGTAGACATTTTAGTTTGGCTGGAAGATGGTCTTTCTTCTGCAGATGTTACTGTTGCTTTAACACCTACCCCACGGACACAACCTTTTTTCCCCTTCCCAACACGCCTATTCCCCTTTCCACCAGCAGCAGGCCTTTTTCCACTCATTTTGGTGGTTAACTAATTAACAACTCTGGAGTTCTTTGCACACAAAAAACAATGGATGGGAACCGAGCAGAGCTGAGTGGCCAAACTGTGGTATTAGGCCAAAACTATTGGCTGGGTTAGATGCAGAAAAAAATTATATTCAATTTGCAACCTGATGGAGGTCAGTATAGATGGACTAATAGAGAAAGTCCCACACACTGCTAGAAGGCCAAATATTTTTTCAGAGATAGATGCAGAAAAAAATATATTCAGTTTGCAACCTGATGGAGGTCTGTATAGATGGATTAATAGAACAAATCCCACACACAGCTAGAATCCCAATATTTTTTCAGAGGTAGATGCAGAAAAAAATATATTCAGTTTGCAACCTGATGGAGGTCAGTATAGATGGACTAATACAACAAGTCCCACACACAGCTAGAAGCCCAATATTTTTTCAGAGGTAGATGCAGAAAAAAATATATTCAGTTTGCAACCTGATGGAGGTCTGTATAGATGGATTAATAGAACAAGTCCCACACACAGCTAGAAGCGCAATATTTTTTCAGAGGTAGATGCAGAAAAAAATATATCCAGTTTGCAACCTGATGGAGGTCAGTATAGATGGACTAATACAACAAGTCCCACACACAGCTAGAAGCCCAATATTTTTTCAGAGGTAGATGCAGAAAAAAATATATTCAGTTTGCAACCTGATGGAGGTCTGTATAGATGGATTAATAGAACAAGTCCCACACACAGCTAGAAGCCCAATATTTTTTCAGAGGTAGATGCAGAAAAAAATATATTCAGTTTGCAACCTGATGGAGGTCTGTATAGATGGATTAATAGAACAAGTCCCACACACAGCTAGAAGCCCAATATTTTTTCAGAGGTAGATGCAGAAAAAAATATATTCGGTTTGCAACCTGATGGAGGTCAGTATAGATGGACTAATACAACAAGTCCCACACACAGCTAGAAGCCCAATATTTTTTCAGAGGTAGATGCAGAAAAAAATATATTCAGTTTGCAACCTGATGGAGGTCTGTATAGATGGATTAATAGAACAAGTCCCACACACAGCTAGAAGCCCAATATTTTTTCAGAGGTAGATGAAGAAAAAAATATATGCAGTTTGCAACCTGATGGAGGTCAGTATAGATGGACTAATACAACAAGTCCCACACACAGCTAGAAGCCCAATATTTTTTCAGAGCTAGATGCAGAAAAAAATTATATTCAATTTGCAACCTGATGGAGGTCAGTATAGATGGACTAATAGAATGATGCTATGCCCAAAAGATTTTACTTCACTAGGTGCAGTAAAAAAATTGGTATTCTATACACATGTGGTATATCTTGCAACACAGATAGGCTACTCCACTGACTAACACACTCTGCAATAGGCCAAAAAGGATTAGCTTTGCTAGATTCAGCCAAATGCTGTGAAAAAAACTTGCACAGCACTGGCACAGACCTGCCTGGCAAAAACTGATAGGAACTGATGTAACCTAGTCCTGAAAAGGACTCCAATTACAATTAGTCTTTACTCCCACAATCTATCTATTTAAGAGCACAGACCTCCCTGATAAAAGTCGTAGGAAATGCTGTAACCTAGTCATTAAAAGGACTGCAATCACAACTATTCCCTACTCCCAAGCTATCTGTAGATTTGTGCGAAAATTGGCTTGAAATTAACAAGGTATAGCGCACACAGCAACAGCGGTGCCGTCTAACACGCAGCTGCAGCAGTGAGAAAATGGTGGCGACGGGGAAAATGGCTTGGTCTTATAGGGCAAGGACATGTGACATACACTGCCAATGACACATGCCCTTGCTTGTGTGAAAAAAAGCACTTCGCTCCGTGTGTGCGCTGCTGATAGGCTGACAGATTGCACCTCCCCACTGTAAATGCGGGAAAGAGAAAAAAAAAATGGAGATCTTCATTGTTCCTGCAGAGATCCATCCCCTGCCCCTCCCCCCACCCCGCTGTACACTCAAACTGCGTATTAACATTAATTTTCATCATTACTGAGAAAAAATCCAGTTATGATTTTGGTGCACGAACAGTTATCGAACATAACCTCGAACAGCCGAATTTTTCTCAAATTGTTCGTGTTCGCCGAACGGCTCGAACACCGCCCAAAACAGCTCGAATTTGAGATTGGCGAACAGTTCGAGTAGAACAACGCTCATCTCTAATTTTCAGCTGTTTCACACTTTTTTGTTAAGTATATAATTCCACATGTGTTAATTCATAGTTTTGATGTCTTCAGTGTGAATGTACAATTTTCATAGTCATGAAAATACAGAAAAATCTTTCAATGAGAAGGTGTGTCCAAACTTTTGTTCTGCACTGTATATGTATATATATATATATATATATATATATATATATATATTATATATAATAATTTTATATGTATAAATAATAGTATATTGTATATGCAACCTATACTATAGCTATGATATAACTGTTTTCTTTCCATTACATCAGAAAATTTGGTGTTACATGTAATCAGTAAAAAAATGCTAAGAAAAATTATAAACCAAAAATTAATTAATAATTAAGATATTCATATGAACTCCAAATAGCAATGAAATTAATAACATGAATAATAACAAAAAACAAAGCCGCATACACCCACGTCACAAGTTATGGCTGCTCAGATGGTTTACAGCCAAAACAATATTGCAGAATATTAAAAGTGTTTTCCGGTTTAAAAAAAAAACCCAGGTGCAGTTTAAAAAAAAAAAAAAAAAATTGTGTTTTACTCACTCCTCTGGGGTCTTTGCCAATGCTCACCGTATCTGTTATCATCTGCAGTGCTATTGTTACCTCAGCAGTGCTACAGCCAAAACGTGAGTCCAGCAGCTCTACCCAAGTTGACAGCACGTGCTGCTGAGCTCACTGATTGACTGCAGTTCTGTCGATGTGACATCAGCACTGCAGGCTATCACAGACATAGGGCACAGACTCGTGGACTTGAGCAGGGTGAGTAAAGAACCGTTTTTCTTTTTTAAATAAATTGGAGAACCCCGTTTAGGACCAAATATAGATAAGTAGCATGCAAAACCAAAATTCCTATAAGAACTGTACAGCAAGATAAAATGTACTGAACTGTTGTGCAGTGTACCTTGTGTGAGATGCAATAAAAATTAATACAATTAAAATATCATAACACAAGCAAGAAGAAAAAGTAACTTTACAAGAAAACGGGGAAATAAAGAGTGGATGACAGGATATAAAGAGGGTACAGTAATTATTGATGGTCAGGCTGAAGTTGTGCTCTATGGAAATCAAAGGGTTAAAACAACATAATAATGATTAAGAGAAGTCCTAATTGGATTTATTGACACAGTAGATTCTTACCAATTTTTTGTAAAAATCATAACAGTATACCCACAATGTACAGTAACTGCGAAGTGTTAATACACCCTAATATCTGTAATCATGTGAAGGGTGTGCGATTATTAGCTCTAATTTGTAGAGCACATAACTCATACAGCACAGGGGTCATAGTTAAAGAGGCTGTCTGCTCTGTGTGACTGCAGACTTATGAATCCCCGCAGCGCACAGTGCTGGTTTCAAACCCGGGACCCGAGGGTATGTATGTGACTCGCTGTCACGGGTGTGTTGCCACGAAGATCGTCACGA
Organism: Phyllobates terribilis; assembly: GCF_046119375.1. Lineage (NCBI taxonomy): Eukaryota > Metazoa > Chordata > Amphibia > Anura > Dendrobatidae > Phyllobates > Phyllobates terribilis. Next base: position 416,264,777 of record NW_027362765.1, read on the forward strand.
GTACACAGCCTGACTTCTCGCAGCTGACTTGTTGGTGCTTTGTGTTTTCTCGGCAGTGAAGGAGTTAATTCTCTCTCTCTCTGGGCTAGCTGAGGTCCAGCCTCGCCCAGCTGCAATCAATGCTTCGTTAGTGAGACTCCTTTATATTCCTGCAGGTCTGTTTGTGAGGTGTCGGTGAAAGCTTTTCATTCAGACTTACAGAGCGGATCGTGGTGTTTGGAGTTGCTGAGATAAGTGTATTTGGAAGTTTTATTTCCCTTTCCTCGCTTTATCATTTATCTCCTCTCCCGTTGGTGTTCCCTCTGTTGTAGTTGTGTTGAAGTTGTATGCAAGGTGGTTTTGGGTTTTTCCCTTGTACTGTCTCGTTCGTCTAAATACTGTGTGTGGGCATATTATTGCTGGTTCCCAATTGTTGTGATCGGGGTCCTTCTCAGGACTAGATTACTGTGGTGCAGGGATCCTCAGGAGGTAGGGGTTACGCTGGCGGCCTGGACCTCTGTACCTTTAACAGTACCTCCAGGATGAGGGATTAGTCAGGGCCCCAGCTTAGGGTCAGCTTAGGCCCCCTACCTCCAGTATTCTGTGACAGTGTGACATTTTCACCGACCCACTTAGTTTTTCTCCAGCTACCATGGATCCAGTAGCCGGTCTAGCTCGGCAGTTGCAGAGTTTGTCCATGGGGCTGGCGGACGTTAGGTCCAAGGTTTTGCATCCTCTGGAGCAAGCCGGACCAGAACCTAAAGTAGCTCTCCCTGACAGGTTCACTGGGGGGCGGGACAAGTTTTTTGTTTTCCGGGAGGCATGCAAATTGTACTTTCGGCTGCGGCCTCGGTCATCGGGCAGTGAAGAACAAAGGGTGGGAATTGTCATCTCGCTCCTACAAGGGGACCCACAATCTTGGGCGTTCTCTCTTCCCCCAAGCTCCCCGGTTCTCCAGTCAGTGGATAGGTTTTTCGCTGCTTTGGGACTCGTATATGATGACCCAGATCGGATCTCCCTTGCTGAGTCTAAGTTACGTAGGATTCAGCAGGGAGATCGTCCGGCGGAGGAATTCTGTTCAGAGTTCCGTAGGTGGGCCACGGACACCCAGTGGAATGACCCGGCTCTTAGGAGCCAGTTTTGTCATGGTTTATCCGACAAATTACAGGATGTGTTGGCACAGTGACTCTCCCGCGTCACTGGAAGCCGCTATGGCCCTTGCTATTCGCGTTGACAGACGGCTTCGGGAGAGGTGCGGGATAACTCTACCCCCTGTAATGTCTCCACCTCTTACAAGGTCCCCTCATATGGTGGTTCCCCTGGTCAGTCCGGAGGAGCCTATGCAATTAGGAGGGACATCATTTCGGGGAAGGGGACCGGTGGTGTGCCATAAGACAGGAAGGTGTTTCCTCTGCGGGAAAAAGGGACATTTTATTGGGGGGTGTCCATCCCGCCCCTTGCTGAGTAAAGAATCGTCGAAAAAACTGTTGATCCCAGGTTGTGTGGTGGACGGCAATCTGGGAGTAGGTATTTCGTCCCTAGGTTCGTCTCAGTTTCTCGTACCGGCGGAGGTGGTGGTGGGTACGAGAACTGAGAGGATATCTGTTCTTCTGGATAGTGGGGCCGGGGCTAATCTGGTTGATGCTCGGTTTGCCCGGGTTCAAGGTATGCGATTGAGTGAGTTGGCTAAACCCATCCCCATATTCTCGATCGATGCCAGGCCTCTCGGTCAGGGAAGTTTTTTGCAAGCTGTGCATGGCGTAAAACTTCAAGTGGGGGCAATACATAAAGAACTGTTGTCTTGCTACGTGTTGGAGGGTCTTCCCACTCCTATAGTGTTGGGCCTTCCTTGGTTAGCTAAGCATAACCCTGTTATTAATTGGCAAACCAGAGAGATAAGCCAATGGAGTAAATTCTGTAATAAAAACTGCATGAACACGGTCATCGGTGCGGTTACTCCTTGGGTCTTACCTCCATTTCTGGCAGACTTTGAGGATGTATTCTCGGAGAATGGGTGTCAGGAACTACCTCCTCATCGCGAGTATGACTGTTCTGTAAAACTGCTCCCTGAGGCCAAGTTACCTAAAGCTAGGTTGTATAACCTTTCTGGTCCTGAGAGGCAGGCCATGAAGGATTATATTTCAGAAAGTCTGGCTAAGGGGCATATTAGACCTTCATCTTCACCGGTGGCCGCGGGGTTCTTCTTTGTTAAGAAGAAAGATGGAGGCCTACGCCCTTGCCTGGATTTCCGTGAACTTAATCGGATTACGGTCCGAGATCCGTATCCGCTCCCACTTATTCCCGATCTCTTTAATCAGATCGTGGGCGCCAAATGGTTCTCTAAGTTGGATCTCAGGGGGGCGTACAATCTGATTAGGATGAAGGAGGGGGATGAGTGGAAGACGGCTTTTAACACTCCGGAGGGGCATTATGAGAACCTTGTCATGCCATTCGGTCTGACTAATGCCCCGGCGGTGTTTCAACACTTTGTTAATGATATTTTTCGCCACCTGGTGGGACAGTTTGTTGTCATATATCTGGATGATATCTTAATTTACTCGCCGGATCTGGTGTCTCATCAGGAGCACGTTAGACAGGTGTTACAGATCTTGCGGGATAATAAACTGTATGCCAAATGGGAAAAGTGTGTGTTCGCCGTACAGGAACTCCAGTTTTTAGGCTTCCTGGTTTCTGCGTCCGGTTTTCGTATGGACCCTGGGAAAGTGCGGGCAGTTCTTGAGTGGGATCGGCCGGAGAATCTTAAGGCACTACAACGTTTCCTGGGGTTTGCTAACTATTACCGGAAGTTCATTCGTAATTTCTCGTCCATGGTTAAGCCTCTCACAGACATGACTAAAAAGGGGACGGATTTTTCTAGGTGGTCTGACAAGGCTTGTCAAGCATTCTCCTCCTTGAAAAAATGTTTTGCCTCGGCACCCATACTCATTCAACCTGATGCGTCTCAGCCATTCTTTGTAGAGGTAGACGCTTCCGAGGTAGGGGTGGGAGCAGTATTGTCACAGGGTTCGTCCCCTGGTAAGTGGCATCCGTGCGCCTTTTTCTCTAAAAAATTGTCGTCCGCTGAGAGGAATTACGATGTCGGCAATAGGGAACTCCTGGCCATTAAGTTAGCTTTTGAGGAGTGGCGCCATTTTTTGGAGGGGGCAGTTCATCCGGTCACCGTCATCACCGATCACAAGAACCTGCTATATCTGGAGTCCGCTAAACGTCTGAATCCCAGACAAGCTAGGTGGTCATTGTTTTTTACCAGGTTTAATTTCGTCGTTACATATCGTCCTGGGTCTAAAAATGTAAAGGCGGATGCCTTATCTCGTAGTTTCCCTGGGGCCGGGAATACAGACGACCCGATTCCTATTCTTCAGGAGGGGGTGGTGGTTTCGGCAGTATGCTCTGAGCTGGAGGAGGAGATATTGGAGGCTCAGGGGGACGCCCCTGTTGGACCTTCGGGGAGACTGTTCGTTCCAGATCAGTTGCGACAAAAGGTGATCGAGGCACACCATAACTCAGTTTTTGCAGGACACCCGGGGAGTAAAGCAACTGTGGATCTCCTCTCGCGTTGGTTTTGGTGGCCTAACTTACATAAAGAGGTGGTAACTTTTGTCGCGTCCTGTGGGGTTTGTGCGCGCTCTAAGACCTCACATACCCGTCCGTCTGGGGCCCTCTTACCTTTGAAGATCCCGGAGCGTCCTTGGACTCATCTGTCTATGGACTTTATTACGGACCTCCCTCCGTCTTCGGGTAAAACGGTCATACTCGTTGTAGTGGACAGGTTCAGCAAGATGGCACATTTTATCGCTCTTCCGGCTCTCCCTAATGCTAAAACTCTTGCGCAGGTGTTCATTGGGGAGATTGTGAGGCTTCACGGGGTACCCTCCGAGGTGGTGTCTGATCGGGGGTCTCAGTTTGTGTCCAAGTTCTGGAAGGCGTTTTGTGCACGGCGGGGGATGCATTTGTCATTCTCGTCGGCTTTTCATCCTCAGACCAATGGTCAGACGGAACGTATGAACCAGAGCTTGGAGACATATCTTCGGTGTTTTGTGTCAGAGAACCAGGAGGACTGGGCTTCTTTCCTACCTCTGGCAGAGTTTGCTCTCAATAATAGGCGAAGCGAGTCCACTGGTAAGTCCCCGTTTTTTGGGGCATATGGTTTTCACCCCCAGTTTTGTACTTTCAGTAGGGGGGGCTCTTCGGGGGTTCCGGAGGAGGAACGATTTTCCTCATCTCTCGCTTCAGTATGGAGAGGGGTGCTGAAGAATCTGAATACTATGGGGAACCAATACAAACGTATGGCTGATAGGTCCGGACCAGACACTCTCCTCCTAAGTGTGAACGATCGGGTATGGTTGTCTACCAGGAATATTAAACTTAAGGTTCCCTCCTGGAAACTGGGTCCCAGGTTCATCGGGCCGTACAGAATCAGTTCTGTTATTAATCCGGTGGCATTCCGTCTTGACCTCCCCCCTACGTTTAAAATTCACAACGTGTTTCACAGATCATTGCTTAAGAGGTATGTGGCGCCGGTGGTACCGTCACCTTTACCTCCCCCTCCTGTGGTTGTCAATGGTAACTTGGAGTTCCAGGTATCGAGGGTCATTGATTCACGCTTTAATCGCCGGTCCCTTCAGTACTTGGTTCATTGGAAGGGGTATGGTCCTGAGGAGAGGATGTGGGTTCCTGCGTCGGATATTAACGCAGACCGATTAGTTCGGGCCTTCCACACGACTCACCCGGATAAACCTGGCCCTGAGGGTCCGGAGGCCCCTCGTAGAAGGGGGGGTACTGTCACGGGTGTGTTGCCACGAAGATCGTCACGAGTACACAGCCTGACTTCTCGCAGCTGACTTGTTGGTGCTTTGTGTTTTCTCGGCAGTGTAGGAGTTAATTCTCTCTCTCTGGGCTAGCTGAGGTCCAGCCTCGCCCAGCTGCAATCAATGCTTCGTTAGTGAGACTCCTTTATATTCCTGCAGGTCTGTTTGTGAGGTGTCGGTGAAAGCTTTTCATTCAGACTTACAGAGCGGATCGTGGTGTTTGGAGTTGCTGAGATAAGTGTATTTGAAAGTGTTATTTCCCTTTCCTCGCTTTATCATTTATCTCCTTTCCCGTTGGTGTTCCCTCTGTTGTAGTTTTGTTGAAGTTGTATGCAAGGTGGTTTTGGTTTTTCCCTTGTACTGTCTCGTTCGTCTAAATACTGTGTGTGTGGGCATATTATTGCTGGTTCCCAATTGTGATCGGGGTCCTTCTCAGGACTAGATTACTGTGGTGCAGGGATCCTCAGGAGGTAGGGGTTACGCTGGCGGCCTGGACCTCTGTACCTTTAACAGTACCTCCAGGATGAGGGATTAGTCAGGGCCCCAGCTTAGGGTCAGCTTAGGCCCCCTACCTCCAGTATTCTGTGACAGTGTGACACTCGCCCCTGGGCCTGCTGTGTCGTGCGGCATCGCGCGCACGGGGGCTTACCCGGAGCCGGATCAGATGGGGGTAGTAGTCTCGTGGCGGTGACCCGGTCCGTGCCCAGGGAGTCAAGCTGAGCGGCAGTCTTTAGCAGTAGATGTTAGAATGTTCGACTACGCCACCCGTTGAATGCGGCTATGAAGCCGCCGCTGCAGGGCAGACCGCTGAGGCCGGTGGTAAGATTGTGCAGCGTAGCTGGTAGAACCCCCAACGGGAGGGGTATGACCTCAGGGCAGCAGATGTGGAAGATAGTGGTAGTGATGGTGCAGCAAGGAAGCTCAGAGACGTGTGGTGCAGTTTCAAGGCTTTTACTCACAGGTGTTGCTCCGGTCACTTTGGCCAGCAGTGACCACCCGAGCCGTGCTGCGTCCACCAGGTGCGGGACTCGGCCAACCCCCAGGCAGTTCCAGAGCGTGGTCCCAAGCTCCCCTCTATTCCTTCCTACGGGCCGTCCTCACCAGGGACCCACCTTTGTCCGGCTCCCTCGGGTCTTTTAGTGGCGAAACCTTTCCCGGCTTCCCTGACCCTATGCGTGGTTTGCCTTCCTGGTGGATATGGTGAGGGGTTGCGCCAAAACTTGTCCACGACCTCCGGTTCCTGGCTAAGGATGTTTAGCCTCTACCAGTTTGGGATCCGGTACCCTCTTCTGCCAACCCTTCACCCGTCTTAGTTCACTTGTGGGATCTCAGGGTTCCCTCTAATTGTGTCTCTGGGCCTTTCACTGGGTTTTTCCTCTACTTCCTCTTTCTCTGCGCTTCAGGCCTGGCCCTGGAGCTGGGCCAAGCCGGAGCCACAGCTCCCTGTCAGCCCTCTCTGGCTGAACTCTCCCTCAGCTTCTCCTCAGACTCAACCCTGTCTCAAGATGGTGCCCACCTTATATACTCCCTCTGACACCCGAGCCCAGGTGACTAGCACCCAATGGGCTCCTTCCTATGCCCAGAGTCCCTCCCCTGTCTGCTCCTACACTACTGGGATGTTCCTCCCCCCCTCCCACTCCAGCCAGGGACAGACGCTGTCGTACCTGCACATCTACCTAGTGGGAGTACCGTTGTTCTGTCCCCCGGAAATGGGGTGAGTGTAGTGCATGCAGCTAACTGAGCTCGGTCCCACACTCCATCCTTACCCGGGAGTGGAACACCACACCTCTGGTTTGAGGTGCAATACCCCTGTAGCAGCCGAGTCCTCGGGGTGCTACATTCCCCCCTGGTAAACCACAGCACGTCCTCGGGCTGTAAAAGAATAAAACAAAACATACAAAAATTTTTTAAAGTACACACTAAGATATAAAACATTATAAAAAACATTATCAGAAAAATATAACGTTACAGGTAACTTTTTTTTTTTTTAGATTACTATCTTAGCAGCATAAACTTTTGATATAAAACTTTTCCATATAAAGCATTCTTGTTCCTCCGGCCACGGTGCAACTTATGACCGGGTAAAGTGCAACAGTCACTAGAGAAAAACAGTTCTTTATAAAACCAAAAGGGGGCGCTTTAGGAAGCGCAACTATTTACAGGGTATGGCCGCTCTCAGTCCTCGGCCAGTGGGGAATAGGGGAATGGCTGCTCACAGTCCTCAGCCTGGTAAGGGATAGGGGCACACAGGAAACAGTTCTTTTAAACAGTTCCACACTAGTCCCAACGGGGACCATACTCTGATTAGCAACAACTTAGGTACCCCTACGGGTAACTTATCTACAGTACTTTGCTTATGCTACTCCCCTTTAGTAGCGGTGTCCTCTCCTTGTCTCCTCCTGAGGGTAGTCTTCAGACCCGTCCGGGTCCTCTTGATCTTCCCCATACTGCAACTCCTCCTCCGTCAACCGGTGCACGTGAAGGGCGTATGGTCCTTTGGCACACTGATGCCGGGTGAAGGTAACCTCATCACCCGGGTAGAGGTCACGTCCTCGGTGTCCCTCCGGCAGGTGGCTCTCAACATCCCTGCGGGTAACAAAGACATCGCCGGGGGTTCTGTGATCCCGGATAAAGCCCCAGCCGTGCTCCATTTGAAACTTTATGACAGTCCCGGTGGCGCAGGGACCGTGGGCCGCACGGTTTCGTCAGGTCCGGCTTTTCTGCTCCGCGCTTTGGACCTGCAGCCGCTCCTCGCGGACCCGCCTCTCTTGCCGTTCCCTCTGAAAGACCTCCAGCTGTTGACGACAGCACTCCTCACGTTGGGCTGCGGCCTCCCGGGTCTCTTGGGTGAACCCCATGAGGTCTTCGCCGGTGGGGTCCCACGCAAATTGGGCCTCTTCCAATGGGAGCGGGACAATGTTGGAGGGCGCCGGAGCCGGGATCAGAGGCTCACACTGGGGCCACTCCTTCCGGAGTCGGGGGTTGACGTACTCCGGTGGCCAAATGAAAGGCAGCCCGTCCGGGCTAGTGTGCTGTGCGAATAGATCTTCACCCAGGGGCAGCATTGTGGAAGTTGAGGGCACTGGAGGGGCAGCGGCGCCCGGATTCACCAGGCCTTGCGACCAGGCCGGTGGCACTCTGAAGGTGAAGGGTACTGTGGAGACGGCAGCGCCCGGGGGTACTCGGCCTTGCGACCAGGCCAGGGGGCACTTCCTCTTTTGCCGCGCTCAGGGTCAAGGGGCGTGGCGTAACAGAGGGCACGACCGCGGCTCCTGCCGCTTGAGGCCTAGTTGGAAGCAGCGGCGGTGCGGCAACGGGCGCGGTAAGTGGAACTTCGGGCTCTGCGACGGGGAGCTGGGGCAGGCTTGCGGCTACGGGGCACGGGGTGATGACGTCCCCATTACCTGCTTCCATCTCTGCAGCTCCCTCCGCGGCGTCGCCTCCGGCCTCCGCTCCTCCTGCACCATCCTCAGGGGCAGACACGCTCCACGTTGCGGGTGGCATCCTCTGCTGGCGGGTTCCAGCCTGCTGGACCATCTCTCTCCTCCACTCGGCCAGCGCTTCTTGCTGTACCCGGGCCATCTTCCGGGCCAAGGCCTCCAGCGCGGTCTGTGCACGCTCCCGATTTCTGGGGAGCTGTGCCAGGATCTCCACCAGGCCTTCTGGGGTGGCAGCCTGTAACATGTTCCGGACCACAGGGTCGGTGCTGATCGACTCTCCCTCCATCTCCGGGTGCGATCTGTCCAGACTCCTCCAGGCCGCACCCATCTTCTCTGTTTTGTTCTGTATCCGCCCCCATTGAGGGTGGTCCCGTGGCAACTTAGTGATTGTCAGTTCCAGGGGCAGCCCTCTCACACTGATGGACATTTCTATCATTGCAGTCTCTGCTGGTGGGGGCGGTTTCCGCTTTTGGCGCCATTCCTGGACCTGGCCCACGATGGGAGGTGGCCTCTTGCCACCCTCTGGCACGCCCATAATGGAGTCCGCTCTGCCAGGGCGGGAAACCGTCTCAGATGGCGGGAATCGTCTCCTTATGGCGGGAAACTCCGTGGATGGCGGGAAAAGGCTGCAGATGGCGGGCAAACGGCGGGAAACGACCCGAGATGGCGTCCGATGGCGGGAACCCTCTGGAATTGGCGGGAGACTCCTTTTTACGGTAAATGTGAACTTTTCTTCAGGCACGCAGTACCCGGTGGTTGCGGGCACGTAATCCTGCCGACTACGCCAAAGTTGACGCGCCCCTGGGCCTGCTATGTCGTGCGGCATCGCGCGCATGGGGGCTTACCCGGAGCCGGATCAGATGGGGGTAGTAGTCTCGTGGCGGTGACCCGGTCCGTGCCCAGGGAGTCAAGCTGAGCGGCAGTCTTTAGCAGTAGATGTTAGAATGTTCGACTACGCCACCCGTTGAATGCGGCTATGAAGCCGCCGCTGCAGGGCAGACCGCTGAGGCCGGTGGTAAGATTGTGCAGCGTAGCTGGTAGAACCCCCAACGGGAGGGGTATGACCTCAGGGCAGCAGATGTGGAAGATAGTGGTAGTGATGGTGCAGCAAGGAAGCTCAGAGACGTGTGGTGCAGTTTCAAGGCTTTTACTCACAGGTGTTGCTCCGGTCACTTTGGCCAGCAGTGACCACCCGAGCCGTGCTGCGTCCACCAGGTGCGGGACTCGGCCAACCCCCAGGCAGTTCCAGAGCGTGATCCCAAGCTCCCCTCTATTCCTTCCTACGGGCCGTCCTCACCAGGGACCCACCTTTGTCCGGCTCCCTCGGGTCTTTTAGTGGCGAAACCTTTCCCGGCTTCCCTGACCCTATGCGTGGTTTGCCTTCCTGGTGGATATGGTGAGGGGTCGCGCCAAAACTTGTCCACGACCTCCGGTTCCTGGCTAAGGATGTTTAGCCTCTACCAGTTTGGGATCCGGTACCCTCTTCTGCCAACCCTTCACCCGTCTTAGTTCACTTGTGGGATCTCAGGGTTCCCTCTAATTGTGTCTCTGGGCCTTTCACTGGGTTTTTCCTCTTCTTCCTCTTTCTCTGCGCTTCAGGCCTGGCCCTGGAGCTGGGCCCAGCCGGAGCCACAGCTCCCTGTCAGCCCTCTCTGGCTGAACTCTCCCTCAGCTTCTCCTCAGACTCAACCCTGTCTCAAGATGGTGCCCACCTTATATACTCCCTCTGACACCCGAGCCCAGGTGACTAACACCCAATGGGCTCCTTCCTATGCCCAGAGTCCCTCCCCTGTCTGCTCCTACACTACTGGGATGTTCCTCCCCCCCTCCCACTCCAGCCAGGGACAGACGCTGTCGTACCTGCACATCTACCTAGTGGGAGTACCGTTGTTCTGTCCCCCGGAAATGGGATGAGTGTAGTGCATGCAGCTAACTGAGCTCGGTCCCACACTCCATCCTTACCCGGGAGTGGAACACCACACCTCTGGTTTGAGGTGCAATACCCCTGTAGCAGCTGAGTCCTCGGGGTGCTACATATGCGTTATACATACTCCTGGTCAATGGGCATGGTTTCACTCCATACACTTGTATGGAGCGAGGCTGTGCCCAGTCTAGTGACAAGACCGGCTGGTGGCCCATTATGCGTATGGATCAAGGCCATGCCCACTGACCGGGAGTATGCATGACTCATACATACCCTCAGGTCCCGGGTCTGAAACCAGCACTGTGCGCTGCGGGGATTCATATAAGTCTGCAGTCACACAGAGCAGACAGCCTCTTTAACTATGACCCCTGTGCTGTATGAGTTATGTGCTCTACAAACCACTACAAAGTCACTAACTTTACCATAAGTTAATTGACAAGAAATCATTCCAATAAAAAAAGTTGAACACAAGCATTTTCTGGCCTCATACAACATAGGAATGCATAATTCTGCAGAAGTTTTACAGAGGTTGTTCATTACTTTTACATTGATGGCCTATCAAGATTATATGTTGTAACAGATAACATTTTAATAACTTGTCCATGTTCAGTCGTAGCTCACTGTGCATTATCTGCTACCGAAAGAGAAGATTGTGGGTACGCAAGGATAACAAAGGAGCAATGTGAACATAGAGGCTGCTGCTACGACACCAGCATCCCTGAGACCAAATGGTGTTTCCACCATGGTATGACTTCACATTTTATCTTCTTTAGACTCTTAACTTTTTTTTTTGTCTTTGTATTACTTTTATCAATTCCTGTTATAATATCAGAAAGAACCCTTTATTGTACACTGATGTAGTTTGATGTACAAAGTTCTGTGGCTAGAGATCTCTAACTCCCTTAGGACAGCCCCTAAACATGAACAACATCTATTCAACATTACTATATGGATCGGGCTCAGGATCTGTAGATTTGTTGTTTGATCTACAAAATGTTTCTATTTTTCACAGGTTTTAAGAAGATAGTAGGCCAATAACCAAAGCATATTGCCCCAGTGACCTCTTCTCTTTGGAACAGACCAAGAAAATTATATGAAGAGCGGGAAGAATGTTCAGACATACACACCATCACATTCTGTTGCTTTTAAATAATCATTAAAGTGAAAGTGTCCTTCTAACACGAGTCTTGTCTTATGTCAGACTGTTGCGAACTTAAAAAGGAACAAAAATAGATTATGTATACAAGTGTACATTTTTGCAAATATGAAATTTTAATCGTCAGAACCCTCCATAGTCTTAAAAAATTCCTCTAAAAGTGGTGGAGAGTGGAGATTGACTGGATAGTGCTTAAACAGTCCAGCTCTACGACTCCACACCAGAACAAGCCCATCCACCAAGGACAACTCTAGAAAAAAAATTCACATAGTAATACAAAAGAACGTAAAAGACTCAAGATATAAAGGTTTAATACAATATCCTTGGTTGCACTATATTTAATACATACTTACACTGTTGTATACTTATCGAATGAACTACCACTGTATTGTGGAGCCTAGTTTTAATCAGAGCACTGCATGTCAACAAGCTTGTAAATGGTTTCCAATACTAGTCAGAGAAATTTAAAATGCAGTCCTGGGGTATAATACATTATATAAGTCAGGATTGCTTGAAGAGAAGTAATTTAATGTTTGTATACAATGCAAATGTATATGCATACGAATAATTAAACAGAAATACTTGCAGGAGGGTCAGTTTTCACATGTGGCCTTTAGATACCAGATACGGGAATGGAGCAATGTTGGACACAGACAAGTCAGAGTTACATAGGGAATGGTTTCACTTCAACATCAGATAAGACAGAATAACAGTTACAGTCTCTCAATAATGTTTGGAAATTAATTGTTACTCATTGGGTAAGTGGTACACAGTTTGCTGTTTATAAAATAATATAGATCATAGTAGTTACACTTCACTATCAAGGCACAGAGATTGGTGGTTACAATTTTTGATACCAGCGTACCCGCTAACTTTTTCTAGCAGAAGATAGTTCAAGGAAACGTTAGTGTAGGTTGTTTTTTTCTTTTTTTTTACTTTCATGCATAAATTAATTAGCGGCTTTCAAGCGAAAGCCATCTGAAGAATGGTAAATTCACTTATTTTTATTGCTTCCCGTCTTTAAAAACATGAAGCAGAAAACAGAAGTTCAAAAGAATAAACATATCCACAACTCACAAAACCTATGCAGACAATGCAAAAACTCCAAAAAATTTGGAAGGAAGAATTACTCTGATATACCTGTATTAGACATAAAGGAAGGCCTCATACACACTCTATTAAAATTGTTAGGTAGTAGGACCCCTAGACTCATAAAACCTATGCACTAAATGTGAGGGCTTCCAAAAATTAGAAGTGGGGACTGTAAAACACCCTGGAAGACACATAGGGCCTCAGAAACATTTTTTTTCAATTTTAAGGAGTGGAACTCCTAGACTGGTAAAGCATATGCACTAAGTCCAAAGGCTAAATATAATTACCCCTGGTGGTGTATACATATTTATGTAAGAGCATTGTAGAGGCAAGCCTCATACACATCCTGTAAAAGTTATGAAGAAGGGCATCATACACACCCTGGAAAAATTAAAACTGAGGGTCGCATGATTACCATCTAAAAATTATGAGCGAGGGCCGCCCGATGACCCGCTAAACATTTTGAGTGAGGGCCACCTGATGACCTTCTAAAAATTATGACTGAAAGCTGTCTGATGACCCTCTAAAAATTTGGAGCGAGGGCTCTGTTGATATGGTGGAGGAGGAGGACAAGAAAAAGAAGAAACCATGAACCATATACTCTTTTTTGGGTGGGAATGGGTGCATGGTAATACAACAGAAAAAAAGGAATATTTAAATTGGTTTTATGTTCTGCTGTTGTCATCTGGTTACGTTGAGAAGTCTGGGCCAATCCAGGCCTTGTTCAGTATTTTCAGTAGACAGGCAGATGTGCCTATCAGTTATCATGCCCCCGGCGGCACTAAAAACCTACTCTGACAAAACTCTAGTGTCAGGGCTAGCTAGCTCCAAAGCGTAGAGGGAGAGTTCATCCAACGTGTCCAGCTTGGACACCCAATAGTTGTACCGCACAGAGGAATCACAAAGGACGCTGGTACGGTTGGCTAGGTACTCCTTCACAATCTTCACAAACATTTCCCTCTTTGTCACATTACCCCGCGCATCAGAGCCTGGATGTTGGGAGTGACTAATGAAACTGTCCCATATTTTTCATAGTGTTCCCCTGCCTCTGTTGGACCTGGTCTGTGTCTCCCTTGTCTCCCCTTCTTGATTGCCCAAGGTTCTATGAATTCTGTAGCCAGTGTTGTCAGATAGGAATTTTTTTGATTATGCCTTCTGATATTACACCATTGGAAAGTTGTCCTTGTAACATGGGTCGAGGAGGGTGAACAGCCAGTACTAAGTGTTGGCCAAAATACATATAAGGCAAGAGTCTCGGGAAAGGCAGCGGGACATAAGTCAGCCATGTCTGTCAGACTCCCAACAGGCAAGAGTTCCCTGACCCCACCAGGAGGATAACTTTCCATCTCCTCCTCTTCAGTAGTGTTGAGCCACCCCCGTAGTGTTCGAGTTCGGTTCGGTTTGTCGAACACCCGTATGTTCGCCGAACTGTTCGTCGAACACCTTCGAACACCGTTAAAACCAATGGCAGGCAAACAAAAACACATAGAAACACATAGAAACCACATAGAAAACACTTCAAAGGTGTCCAAAAGCTGACAAACTGCTCAGAAGACACAACTAACACATGGAAAAGTGACAAGTACATACAGTCATGCGAAAAGAAAAGAGGTGGAGTAGTAAAAGGAGGGGGAGACACAGATATAGGCATGTCATGCCCTTCTAAAATCAAGAAAGACTGGGGTAAAATTCTAAAATCAGCCTACCAACACCCAGACGTCGTGACAAGAAAATTAAAAAAATAAATATCTTTAGGTAGAATGGCGGTTCCATTCAGAACACTTTCCTTACAAGACGTAGTGGTATCCCCGTTGTGAGTTGTGCCAAAAACGGAACCCAATACATTCGGACTAATCCACCATTTGTCATATCCAAGGGGCAGGTCAGTAAACGACAACATCGACGCGGAACCAAGTACAGTAGTATATACTGAACATCCTTTGACAAGGCAATCAGGTGGATCAAGAAGTTGGGAAGGGTCACCCTAATGGCCAAAATAGACATTGATGCGGCGTTCCGGTTACTTACTACCTGTGCCTCCGAATAGTGTCCACCTATTGGGCTGCTTCTGGGAAGGAGCATACTATATAGATCGCTGTTTGCCCGTGGGGTGGTCCAGATCCTGCTCACTATTTGAGGCATTTAGTTGCTTCCTCGAATGGGTTGTAATGGACGTTTCTAAGGGGGCACATATTATCCATTACCTCGACAACTTCTTATGCCTGGGCCCAAAAGATTCGCCACAGTGTGAATACACGTGGTAGTCCACCTGTGAGAAGGAGAGAGCTGGAGGGAGAGCAGACATCACATAGCTGAGGGGTTAGACGTAGAACGGAAGAAGGAAAGAGGGCGAGGGAGGTAAGGGAGTATAGTGGAAGGCCGACCTGAGCTCCCCCACATTCCTGCTGGGCGGGTAACAGCCCTGGGAAGAAAAGCCGCTTGGGCATCCCTTTGAGGTTACGGGCGCGAGCGGGCAGAGGGACTACACTGGAGTGCGAAGCCGACACGGCCAGTGCGTTCCTGCCCGTGCGACATCCGTGTCACCGGGTTTGTGCCAGAGCCGCGGTGGACCCTGACGGCCAGCCCCCCTCTACCAATACTGGTGCCTGTCTGCTGGTGGGTCGAGCCCACCCGCGGTGGGGGGGAGTAACATCTGCAGAAGAAAGACCATCTTCCAGCCAAACTAAGATTTTCATGGACAATGTGATACGATCCCTTTCTTACGGACACGCCCATCGCTACAAATTCCAGATGAGGCACAAAAACAGCAGGTGCTTCAACGGATATCAAGTGCTCCTTAAAGTGGGCTCTCCTCCACCTCAACTTCAACATCACAAATACTCCAGTCCTCAGAGGTGTCACCCCAATCGCACTTGCTTCCTCACAGCTCCCAAGTCTCCAGCTGCCCGTCTGAGTATGGGGTAACACAGATGGTTGAGTCTGCACAGCTGTTTACTCATACTATAGCCTGGGAAAAGGAGGTCTGCTCCAGAGCTTCTGTTAATACAGATGAGGAAATGATCTGCACTGATGCCCAGAATCTTTATGAGTCGGATCCAGGACCAGATGAAGAAGGTTCTGAGCATAATGTCGACCCTCGTTCCCAAACTATAACTCCTGTTGGTGGAGACAATGATGAAGACGATGATGAGACTCAAATACCTGATGGGAGTGACAACTTGACTTTTCAGTCAGGGCAGGAAGAGGTAGGCTCTGAGGATGACGGGTGTGAGAACACACAGGGTGATGATGATGAGGTTGGAGATCCCACTTACTGTCAACCCACAGTCAGCCAGTCGATGAGGTCAGCAGAGGAGGTGGAGGAGGATGTGACTAGCCCAAAGGATGGGGATGACTCGGTACCCGGGCCTTTGCCTGGCCTTTGGGATGTCACGGTGGTCGGCTCCAGGACCCGTACCCTGGGGTCACTCTTTAAAAGGGTGGATAATTGTTAATTTTATAAGAGTTTGTGACGCCACCTGTGGTATCTGGTGAGAAGCACCAGCGCTGCAGCAGTCCACTGAGGCCGGTGATAAGGCAGCTCGATGGTATAGCTCCCCACAGGTGGAGCTAGGCCTCAGGGCAGCGTATGCAGGGGGAATGCAGGACAGGCGAGACCCAGCTGGGTCAGAGCAAGAACGGGAACGGACACGGTAGTCACTTCAGTACCTTTTACTGGTGGAAATTCAGGCACATCCCGGAGCACTGTAGGGTGAAGGGTGCATATCAGGATCCTCCCCAATGAGCGGGTGTAGGGCCTCCTGTTTCTTGCCTCTGCGTAGTAAGTTTCTGATCTGCCTGGAGCTATGCCTAACTTTGTCTCTGTCCTGCGCTGGCTGACCTTGTGGTAGGGCCTTGCCTTGGAGTTCACGCTCCCAGTATGCGGGGCCTAAGCATCTCCTGGCTCTGTTACGTATCAGCACCTTAGCGATCCTGGGACTTGTAGTTCTCCAGGGATTCCGGTTATGCCTTACTGGGTCATAGAGATCCCGGTAAGCTTGGATCTGGTGTCCGGTAAATGCTTCGGGGTGAGCTGGTTAAGCTCCTCTGCCCCCTATGTACTAACTCTCCACTCACCTTTGGCCTACTCGGGCCCTCACTAGGCTATACACACTAACGGCAGCTTGCCGCGTTTCACCGATCTTATGGTGCCGGCACACCTTAAGCTCTAACTGGGCTCCCTGAATCTAGCTAGCAGGAGACTCGTGCTCCACTGCTGAACAATTAACTGAGTTCTCTAGACTAGACTGAGCTCCACTGCAGAATGACCTCTCTTAGGCTTCTCTACTGCAGGCACTCTTCAGAGGAACTGAACTGCCTAGCTCCACCTTCCCTATTTATATCCCTAACGGGCTCCCTCTGCTGGTCTGAGGTGGAAGGTGGAGATGTGTGAATGTTTATAGGGGCCTCTTGTGGAGGATTCCATCAATGCACTCTTCTAGGATCTGTGATACCAAGTTCAGCTGGGCGTCACAGATGCTATTGACGACGAGGTTAGGTTGCGCCTTCCTGAACAGAGACGGAGTACTGAAAGCACGTCAACAACTGCATCCTCAACCACAACTCTGCCTCTGACCACAAGTCGTGGTGGCTCTTCAGGTCGCATAGGCTCTAAGCCTTGCATAGCCTGGGAATTTTTTCAGATCGATATGGATGACCCAACTCGTGTTATCTGTAATATTTGTCACCAAAAGCTAAGTAGAGGCCAAAAAAGCCATAGTTTGAGTACTTAATGCATGAACCGTCACATGGATATGAAGCATAAGTTGCAGTGGGAAGCTCACTGTGCTACAATGCGGCCTAGTGGGCCGGGCCAACCACCGTCTGCCCCATCTTGTGCATCCGCGGCCTCTTCATCCTCTGTGACTGGGGGGACAGCAGTCACACATGTTTTTGGACGCAGACCTGCCACCTCTTTACTCGCAACAGCCAATGTGATTGGCAGGTAATCATTTCATTTGGAAGTGGAAACACCAGCTGGTGTTGAGCGCTCTCTGACATCGAGAGCACCACCTTTGGATCAAGGCAACCTAACATTTCCACCTGCATCTTCCTCACAGACCGGTAGTTTGCCGGGGACACCCTACTCAACCCCGCCTAAGCACAACAGCCAGCCCTCGGTCCCTCAGATGTGGACAAGTAAAAGACCATTTCCTCCTAGCCATGACAAAGCTAAGAGGTTGAATTTCACCATCTGCAAGATGTTGGCTACAGAAATGCTGCCTTTCCGACTGGTGGACACAGAGGATTTTCGAGACCTTATGTCCATCGCAGTGCCCCAGTACCAGATGCCCAGTCGGCACTACTTCTCAAAGAAAGGTGTGCCTGCGCTACACCAGCATGTCGCACACAACATCACCGCTTCTTTGAGAAACTCTGTGTGTGCAGTGTGCATTTCACCACTGACACTTGGACGAGTAGGCATGGACAGGGGCGTTACATGTCGCTGACTGGGCACTGGGTAACTATGGTGACAGCAGGACAAGGGGCTGGTGTTGAAGTCTTGCCGTCCCCACGAGTTGTGCGTCAATCCTCTTTATCTAGAAGTTCCTTCACTGCTTCTGCCTCCTCAACCTCCTCTCTGTCCTCCACCTGCACCCAAAGCCTGTCTGGTAATGCCACCCCCTTTCTAACTGCGCAGAAGGAATCCTGCACACCTCATTACTATGCTGGCAGCAGGACTCAACGGCATCAGGCGGTGTTTACTTTGAAATGTCTGGGAAATGTGAGTCACACAGCTGAGGAGTAGTGGTCAGCTCTGGAGAACCAATTTCATGAATGGTTGTCTCCACTGGACCTGAAACCAGGGAAGGCCGTGTGCGACAATGCTGCAAACCTGGGTGCGGCCCTTCGCCGGGGCAATGTCACACACGTGCCTTGTATGGCTCACGTGTTGAACCTGGTTGTCCAGCAATTTTTAACCCACTATCCCGGACTAGATGGCCTTCCGCAGAGGGAACGGTCGCTGTGTGCTCACTTCCGCCGTTCGTATCCCGCAGCTCAGCGACTTACATCTCTACAGAAGTCGTTGGGCCTATCTACAGAAGTCGTTGGGCCTGCCAGTTCACCGGCTGAAATGCGATGTGCCGACACGGTGGAATTCAACTCTGCACATGTTGCAGCGACTGTGGCAGCACCGGCAAGCCCTGGTGCAATACGTTCTGACGTATAGCCTGGGACAACGAGATCCAGAGGTGGGGCAAATCACGCTGCAGGAGTGTTCTCAGATCAGGGACCTCTGAAGATGATGCGCCCCCTGGGCCGTGGGGTACCCGGAGCCGAGCCGGTAGACGCTGGGGGTTGTAGTCACTGTGGCGGTGACCCGGTCCGTGACCCAGGGCGGTCAATCCAAGGGTAATTTGTATATATGGGTTTTATAATGTCCGACTACGCCACCTGTGGAGTGCGGCCAAAGGGGCCGCCGCTGCGGAACAGTCCTCTGAAGTTGGTGGTTTTGCAGCAATGGTATTATTATTCCCCACAGGAAGAGTGTAGCTTCAGGGCAGTGTGGGTGGATGATGGTTGTTGTAGTGCAGGGAGTCAGTAATGAACACAGAGTCCGTGTGATGCAGTCCCAAGATCTTTACTCACAGTTGTTGCAGTCCAGATTACAGGTACCAGAGCAATCTCCCCCGTCGTGCTGTGCGTACTCAGTGAGGGGCTCAGTCCACCCTCTGATAGCTCCGGAGTACCTAGCAGGACCTCCTTCTGTGTGTCCTTTCTCTGGCCTTTTCCCTGCACCTCACACCCAGTGACACTTCTATCCGGTTTCCTCGGGCCTTGGCGGGCGACATGTGTTCCGTCCCCTGGGTCCTATGTGGCTACCTTCTTAGTGAGACTGGTGTGGACTTTGGCCTGCAGTACATGAAATTCTGCAACCTCCGGTTTCTAGTTGAGCCTTGCTGTTTCTCCGCTAGTTGAGGTACCGGTTCCCCTTATCTGGCCTGACCCCTCTAACTCCTGGTAGCAGCGGGCGTTCGGGTGGCCTTCTACACGGCCCATACCCCTAGGGTCCCTTCGGTTCCTGGAGCCTTCCTGCTCCCACTCCTCTCTTCTCTCCTTCAGTCCTGGGCCTCCCAGGCTAGGCCCGCCTCCGGAGCAGAGCTCATGCAGAGCCTCTGCTCCTGTCACTTCTCCTCCTCTGACTGGCTTGCTCTTTCTAAGATGGCTTCCTATTTATACTCTCCCTGTCATGTGTTCCCCTAAGCTGCTTTCTCCACCCACACCCACTACATAGGACCCTCCCGCCAGCTAGGGACCTGGGACTGTGCTCTCCCTTAGGAGCAATCTCGCCCCACTGCGGGTATGTGTTGGATGCAGGTGTTAGGGTCCCGAGCCATACTCCTTCCTTACCTGAGGGTGAGATACCACACCTCTGGATGAGATGCAGTACCTCTGTGGTGACTGAACCCTCAGGGGTGCCACACACCCTTCTGCACAGTTTTGAAATGGCGACGAAGATGTTTAGTGCCGACGATGCCATTATCAGCATGACTATTCCAGTGATTTACATGCTGGAGCACACGTTAAACAGAATTCAGAGTCAGGTGGTGGGACAAGAGGAGGTGGAGGAAGTAGAGGAGGAGTCGTATGCGGAAGGGATAACATCTCCAAGGTCCAGACGGTCGGCAGCACCAAGGTGGCAGGCATGGGAGGGTGGGGGAGAGGGATTAACCAAGGCGCATGGTAGCAGCCAAACTGTTGAGGAAGGTGCAGGAGCCGAGGAAGAAGTGGAGGACAAACTGGCTATGGGCATGTAAGACTCATCAGATGAGGGAGACCTTGATCACATTTCTGTTGTGTGAGGTTGCTGGGAGAGGGCAGAGGAAGGAAACATGATTCTTACCTCGCTACCAACACAACAAGGACTTGGTCCTCCTGGATGTGCAAGACACATGAGTGCCTTCTTGCTGCACTACCTGCAACATGACCCTTGGATTATCAGAATTCGAAGTAATCCCGACTACTGGGTTGCCACACTCTTAGATCCCCAGTACAAAAGTAAATTTGCCAAAATAATTCCTGCCATAGAAAGGGATTCACGCATGCAGGAGTATCAGCAGAGGCTGTTGCAGAATCTTATATGTGCTTTTCCACAAAACACCAGTGGTGTACATAGTGAATCTCACAGTTCTAACTTGCAAACCGTGGGACTGTCGAGTCTTCATCACTCAAACCGTAACAGTAACACAGTATCTGCTGGTAACAGCAATTTTGTGAAATCATTTCACCACTTTTTTAGACCATCCTTTGCAAGGCCACAGGAGACAAGAAGTCTGACACATAGTCAACGCCTAGAGAGGATGGTACAGGAGTATCTCCAAGTGAACATGGAAGCCATGACTGTGTCACTGTACCCTTGCTCATTTTGGGATTCCAATCTAGAAAAATGTCCGGAGTTCGCCACTCACGCCTTGGAGATCTTGTCATGCCCTGCAGCCAGCGTTCTCTCTGAATGTGTTTTCAGCGCTGCTGGTGGTGTGCTGACAGATAAGCGCACGCGGCTGTCCACTGAGAATGTAGACAGACTCACGTTCATAAAGATGAACAAATCATGGATCCGCAAGGACTTTTCTACCCCTGTGTCATCCTGGGGAGAGTAAAAGCTTGAGGATTTGGTAAAATCAGCTCACCAACCGTTCTAAGCAACTCTGGAGCAATTGATGCCACTTAAGTGGTGTCTGTGCCACAATTTTTGGAAAAAATAGAGACTCTATTTGGAGTCCCCTTGCTGTGTTTTACGTGACGTTAGCATCGTCAATTCGAGGTGGGTTGGGTCGCCCCCCCCCCCCCCCTTTAACTGTAAGAAACTACATACACTATGGCTTGGGGTAACACAGATGGTTGAGTCTGAAGAGCTGTTTACTCAGAGGTCTGCTCCAAAGCTTCAGTGTCTGCTAGTCGGCGTAGAATTTTTAACTGCATCTAGCCTAGGCAATACTTTTGGCATAGTAGCCCAGCTGCGAAGCAAGCTGCACCGCCTGTGTATCTAATAAGAATTTTTAAATGCATCTAGCCTAGGCAGACTGTGGCGACCCCCAATCAAACCCAGACGCTCATCCCCCCTACCGCCCCCCTTTCCTTGACAATATAATAATGTAACTCTTACAACTGGATGGGTGAGGATCGGTCACAGCTTTATTAACTCTTTATACTCATTCCATTAGAAAGGCATTTTATTTCTAAAATAATTCAGCTTGTTGCAGCATGCCCTGGGTCTCCACACCGGCAAGTTGGCCAACAAGTGTAACTCTCCAACATGTCCTTTCTATTTCCAGTCCACGGAGGATCCTGCGTACTCGTATGCAGGACTCTGACCCCCATCCATCACTCTTAACGCTTGTTCCACTCCGTCCTGGAGTCCTGACAGGAATATGTCCAGTCCAATATCCATTAAGTGAACACCGTCGGGCCGTATGAGGCCTGCTTTATCTCCTTCCAGTTGTCGGTGTTGTATCACTACACCGCCTCTGTCTCTTCCAAATTTTGCCATCCGAATATTTATTACCCGCCTTGTCCGTTCAATGGCCGTGATGTCTCGCGCACTTTGCCATACCACTATCGGCACAATCTCTGAACATACTATTGTTAGTTTTGTGAAAAATTCTCTGAAGCGCTCAGTGTCTAGTTTCATTATTGCCATTAGTCATGTGCTCTTGTGATGACCTAGGTCGTTTCCCCCGGCCTGTATTACTAAGATGACCGGACCTCTTGCCTCTCTCCCTACCTTGATTACCTCCATTAGTACCTGTGGCCATAGCAGGCCTCTAATAGCTCTCCAGTTGAAATATGTGTTATGAAACTCTAATTTCCTCCCGCCTGGGCGGACTTTCGCCCTTTTTTCTGCCCAATATATATACGAGTGGCCTATTACTCACACTGTTGGCTTAGCGTCACCTGTAAAAGAAACAAACCACGTTAGGATAACAAGTCCGGTCTTATGTATCTCGCCAAACACGTGGATCGCCATCTCCCTATCTTCTGAACTTCCGTTTCTGACAGTCCTGCTCTTGCTGCTTCCGTGGCCGCGCCTATGCGGAATGAGTGTGTCCATAATCTTTGGGGCGGTTCCCCGCCGATGTTATTCATTTATTAAATATAGCTTGGAACTGGTATCTTGATAATGACATTCCATCAATGTGTGATAGGAAGAAATTACTTTGTGATCTGATGGTTATATATGTTTTTACTATTGTTACCCGACTCAGTGTACTGTTTGTGGGTTGTAGAAGTACCCAAGTGCCCCTGCCCGCTGCAACCGTTTTCGATTGGCGTATGCGTAGACGTATTCCATTATTGGCTATGACTACGTCCTGTTGTAATAAGCCTCCACTGGTGGTAATTTTGGATTGACGGACTAATTCGCTTATGCATAGCGCCCCGATGAAGGTGACTGCAAATGCAGTAGACAGTAGTGTTGCTTCAAATTGTGAGTGTCATGTTAATGGTGTTATGGATATGATAGGAGAAATCAGTTTTAGTGACACGGGACGGGACGTCTACACTCCTGACTTGGCTGACCCCTTTTCCACCCTTTTATGGATTGTCTGATGATGAATCTCTTTGTCACATCTCCCCAATTCAGTAGTTGGAAGTGAAATGCTACTCCGGTCAGACACCACTTCGCTGACGCCCCTGATATGCCCCTCATCATTAGCTGGTGGAGAAATTCTATGGTGACTTGTAATCTGGCTTGTTCACATTGGTCAACCCGTCTGCTTGCTAAGAGTCGTGTCCACTCTTCCCATGCCTTACCGTATGCTTGCCACGTCGACGGGGCAACTGACGCTCTGATTAATGGCATCAACTATTCGCCACTAGAACCCATAGGGAGGGTGGGCAACTGTTGCCCGATGGGTGGGCATTGGGGAGGAGCTCTGTGAAAATCTGCCAATTGAATTGTGATAAAGCGTTAGCAGCAGCTTTAGACCCCTCAGCATCGTGGCTAGCGCGGACCCATACATTGTGTTTTAGGCACAGGAATGCTAGCCGGCGTAGTAGGCCTAGCACTGGAAGAGACAATGATGCCATCTTATTAATGCAATGAGCTAGCCTGGTGTTTTTTGTTATGAAGCGTATATTCTTGTTAGCCAGGCGCGCGCCCTATATTTCTATTGCTACCACTATTGGGAAGAAAAATTATTTTCCGGGCTAGATGCAGCTAAAAATTATTCTTAATTTCAAAGCTGGTGGAGCTTGGTATAGATGGCCTAATACAATGAGTACCACACACTGCTACTATGCCCAAAATTATTTTCCGGGCTAGATGCAACTAAAAATTATTATTAATTTCAAAGCTGGTGTAGCTTGGTATAGATGGCCTAATACAATGAGTACCACACACTGCTACTAAGCCCAAAATTATTTTCCGGGTGAGATGCAGCTAAAAATTATTATTAATTTCAAAGCTGGTGGTTCTTAGTATAGATGGCCTAATACAATGAGTACCACACACTACTACTATGCCCAAAATTATTTTCCAGGCTAGATGCAGCTAAAAATTATTAGTAATTTGAAATCTGGTGGAGCTTAGTATAGATGGCCTAATAGAATGAGTACCACACACTGCTAATATGCCCAAAATTATTTTACAGGCAAGATACAGCTAAAAATTATTATTAATTTCAAAGCTGGTGGAGCTTGGTATAGATGGCCTAATACAATGAGTACCACACACTGCTACTAAGCCCAAAATTATTTTCCGGGCTAGACGCAGCTAAAAATTATTATTAATTTTAAAGCTGGTGGAGCTTGGTATGGATGACCTAATACAATGAGTACCACACACTACTACTATGCCCAAAATTATTTTCCATGCAAGATGCAGCTAAAAATTATTAGTAATTTGAAAGCTGGTGGAGCTTAGTATAGATGGCCTAATAGAATGAGTACCACACGCTGCTAATATGCCCAAAATTATTTTACAGGCAAGATGCAGCTAAAAATTATTATTCATTTCAAAGCTGGTGGAGCTTGGTATAGATGGACTAATACAATGAGTACCAAACACTGCTACTAAGCCCAAAATAATTTTCCGGGCTACATGCAGCTAAAAATTATTATTAATTTCAAAGCTGGGGGAGTTTGGTATAGATGGCCTAATATAATGAGTACCACACACTAATATTATGCCCAAAATGCAGCTAAAAATTATTAGTAATTTGAAATCTGGAGGAGCTTAGTATAGATGGCCTAATAGAATGAGTACCACACACTGCTAATATGCCCAAAATTATTTTACAGGCAAGATGCAGCTAAAAATTATTAGTAATTTCAAAGCTGGTGGAGCTTGGTATAGATGGCCTAATACAATGAGTACCACACACTACTACTATGCCCAAAATTATTTTCCAGGCAAGATGCAGCTAAAAATTATTAGTAACTTGAAAGATGGTGGAGCTTGGTATAGATGGCCTAATACAATGAGTACCACACACTGCTACTAAGCCCAAAATTATTTTCCGGGCTAGACGCAGCTAAAAATTATTATTAATTTTAAAGCTGGTGGAGCTTGGTATGGATGACCTAATACAATGAGTACCACACACTACTACTATGCCCAAAATTATTTTCCATGCAAGATGCAGCTAAAAATTATTAGTAATTTGAAAGCTGGTGGAGCTTAGTATAGATGGCCTAATAGAATGAGTACCACACGCTGCTAATATGCCCAAAATTATTTTACAGGCAAGATGCAGCTAAAAATTATTATTCATTTCAAAGCTGGTGGAGCTTGGTATAGATGGACTAATACAATGAGTACCAAACACTGCTACTAAGCCCAAAATAATTTTCCGGGCTACATGCAGCTAAAAATTATTATTAATTTCAAAGCTGGGGGAGTTTGGTATAGATGGCCTAATATAATGAGTACCACACACTAATATTATGCCCAAAATGCAGCTAAAAATTATTAGTAATTTGAAATCTGGAGGAGCTTAGTATAGATGGCCTAATAGAATGAGTACCACACACTGCTAATATGCCCAAAATTATTTTACAGGCAAGATGCAGCTAAAAATTATTAGTAATTTCAAAGCTGGTGGAGCTTGGTATAGATGGCCTAATACAATGAGTACCACACACTACTACTATGCCCAAAATTATTTTCCAGGCAAGATGCAGCTAAAAATTATTAGTAACTTGAAAGATGGTGGAGCTTAGTATAGATGGCCTAATAGAATGAGTACCACACACTGCTAATATGCCCAAAATTATTTTACAGGCAAGATGCAGCTAAAAATTATTATTAATTTCAAAGCTGGGGGAGCTTGGTATAGATGGCCTAATACAATGAATACCACACACTGCTACTATGCCCAAAATTATTTTCCGGGCTAGATGCAGCTAAAAATTATTATTAATTTCAAAGCTGGTGTAGCTTGGTATAGATGGCCTAATACAATGAGTACCACACACTGCTACTAAGCCCAAAATTATTTTCCGGGCGAGATGCAGCTAAAAATTATTATTAATTTCAAAGCTGGTGGTTCTTGGTATAGATGGCCTAATACAATGAGTACCACACACTACTACTATGCCCAAAATTATTTTCCAGGTAAGATGCAGCTAAAAATTATTAGTAATTTGAAATCTGGTGGAGCTTAGTATAGATGGCCTAATAGAATGAGTACCACACACTGCTAATATGCCCAAAATTATTTTACAGGCAAGATGCAGCTAAAAATTATTAGTAATTTCAAAGCTGGTGGAGCTTGGTATAGATGGCCTAATACAATGAGTATCACACACTGCTACTAAGCCCAAAATTATTTTCCGGGCTAGATGCAGCTAAAAATTATTATTAATTTCAAAGCTGGTGGAGCTTGGTATGGATAGCCTAATAGACTGAGTACCACACACTGCTACAGGCCCAAAAGATTTTACTTGGCTAGGTGCAGTAAAAAATTTATATTACATACACAGGTGGTGTAGCTTGCCACACAGATAGGCTACTCCACTGACTAACACATACTGCAAGAGGCCCAAAAGGATTTGCTTAGCTAGATTTAGCCAAATGCTGTGAAAAACACTTGCACAGCACTAAAACACACCTGCCTGGCAAAAAGTGATAAGAACTGATGTAACCTAGGCCTCAAAAGGACTGGAATTACAACTAGTCACTAATCCCAACCTATCTGTCGATTTAAGAGCACAGACCTGCCTGCTAAAAGTGCTAGGAACTGCTGTAACCTAGCCCTCAAAAGGGCTGCAATTACAAACTAGTCCCTACTCCCTAAACCAATATAGCGCTAACAGCAGCAGCAGTGCCGTCTAACACTCAGCTGCAGCAGTGAGAAAATGGTGGCGACGGGGAAAATGGCTGGGTCTTATAGGGCAAGGACATGTGACATACACAGCCAATGACACATGCCCTTGCTTGTGTGAAAAAAGCACTTCGCTCCGTGTGTGCGCTGCTGATAGGCTGACAGACTGCAGCTCCCCACTGTAAATGCGGGAAAGAGAAAAAAAATGGAGATCTTCATTATTTCTGCAGAGATCCATCCCATGCCCCTCCCCCCAACCTGCTGTACACTCAAACTGTGTATTAACATTAATTATCAGCATTACTGTGAAAAAATCCAGTTACGACTTGGGTGCACGAACAGTAGAGATGAGCGGTGTTCGACTCGAACTGTTCGCCAATCTCAAATTCGAGCTGTTTTGGGCGGCGAACACGAACGATTTGAAAAAAATTTGGCTGTTCGAGGTTATGTTCGATAACTGTTCGTGCACCAAAATCATAACTGGATTTTTTCTCAGTAATGCTGAAAATTAATATTAATACGCAGTTTGAGTGTACAGCGGGGCGGGGGGAGGGGCAGGGGATGGATCTCTGCAGGAATAATGAAGATCTCCATTTTTTTTTCTTTTTCCCGCATTTACAGAGGGGAGGTGCAATCTGTCAGCCTATCAGCAGCGCACACACGGAGCGAACTGCTTTTTTTCACACAGGGCATGTGTCATTGGCAGTGTATGTCACATGTCCTTGCCCTATAAGACCCAGCCATTTTCCCCGTCGCCACCATTTTCTCACTGCTGCAGCTGCGTGTTAGACGGCACCGCTGTTGCTGTGTGTGCTATACCTTGTTAATTTCAAGCCAATTTTCGCACAAATCTACAGATAGCTTGGGAGTAGGGAAGCGTTTTGATTGCAGTCCTTTAAAGGACTAGGTTACAGCATTTCCTACGACTTTTATCAGGCAGGTCTGTGCTCTTAAATAGATAGGTTGGGAGTAAAGACTAATTGTAATTGGAGTCCTTTTCAGGACTAAGTTACATCAGTTCCTATCAGTTTTTGCCAGGCAGGTCTGTGCCAGTGCTGTGCAAGTTTTTTTCACAGCATTTGGCTAAATCTAGCAAAGCAAATCCTTTTTGGCCTATTGCAGAGTGTGTTAGTCAGTGGAGTAGCCTATCTGTGTTGCAAGCTACACCACCTGTGTATAGAATACCAATTTTTTTACTGCACCTAGTGAAGTAAAACCTTTTGGGCATAGCATTATTCTATCAGTCCATCTATACTAACCTCCACCAGGTTGCAAATTGAATATAATTTTTTTCTGCATCTAGCTCTGAAAAAATATTTGGGCTTCTAACAGTGTTTGGGACTTGTTCTATTAGTCCATCTATACTGACCTCCATCAGGTTGCAAATTAAAAATAATTTTTATCTGCATCTAGCTCTGAAAAAATATTTCAGCTTGTAGCAGTGTGTGGGACTTGTTCTATTAGTCCATCTATACTGACCTCCATCAGGTTGCAAATTAAAAATAATTTTTATCTGCATCTAGCTCTGAAAAAATATTTCAGCTTCTAGCAGTGTGTGGGATTTGTTCTATTAGTCCATCTATACTGACCTCCATCAGGTTGCAAATTCAATATAATTTTTTTCTGCATCTAGCTCTGAAAAAATATTTGGCCTTCTAGCAGTGTGTGGGACTTGGTCTATTAGTCCATCTATACTAACCTCCATCAGGTTGCAAATTCAATATATTTTTTTTCTGCATCTAGCTCTGAAAAGATATTTGGGCTTCTAGCAGTGTGTGGGACTTGGTCTATTAGTCCATCTATACTGACCTCCATCAGGTTGCAAATTAAAAATGATTTTTATCTGCATATAGCTCTGAAAAAATATTTGGGCTTCTAGCAGTGTGTGGGACTTGTTCTATTAGTCCATCTATACTGACCTCCATCAGGTTGCAAATTGAATATAATTTTTATCTGCATCTAGCTCTGAAAAAATTTTTGGGCTTCTAGCCGTCTGCGGGACTTGTTCCATTAGTCCATCTATACTGACCTCCATCAGGTTGCAAATTGAATATAATTTTTTTCTGCATCTAGCTCTGAAAAAATATTTGGGCTTCTAGCAGTGTGTGGGACTTGGTCTATTAGTCCATCTATACTGACCTCCATCATCAGGTTGCAAATTAAAAATAATTTTTATCTGCATCTAGCTCTGAAAAAATATTTTAGCTTGTAGCAGTGTGTGGGACTTGTTCTATTAGTCCATCTATACTGACCTCCATCAGGTTGCAAATTCAATATAATTTTTTTCTGCATCAAGCTCTGAAAAAATATTTGGGCTTCTAGCAGTGTGTGGGACTTGGTCTATTAGTCCATCTATACTGACCACCATCAGGTTGCAAATTGAATATAATTTTTTTCTGCATCTAGCTCTGAAAAAATATTTCAACTTCTAGCAGTGTGTGGGACTTGTTCTATTAGTCCATCTATACTGACCTCCATCAAGTTGCAAATTGAATATAATTTTTATCTGCATCTAGCTCTGAAAAAATATTTGGGCTTCTAGCAGTGTGTGGGACTTGTTCTATTAGTCCATCTATACTGACCTCCATCAGGTTGCTAATTCAATATTATTTTTTTCTGCATCTAGCTCTGAAAAAATATTTCAGCTTGTAGCAGTGTGTGGGACTTGTTCTATTAGTCCATCTATACTAACCTCCATCAGGTTGCAAATTCAATCTAATTTTTTTCTGCATCTAGCTCTGAAAAAATATTTCAGCTTCTAGCAGTGAGTGGGACTTGTTCTATTAGTCCACCTATACTGACCTCCATCAGGTTGCAAATGCAATATCATTTTTATCTGCATCTAACCCAGCCAATACTTTTGGCCTAATACCACAGTTTGGCCACTCAGCTCTGCTCGGTTCCCATCCATTGTTTTTTTGTGCAAGCAACTCCAGAGTTGTGAATTAGTTAACCACCAAAATGAGTGGAAAAAGGCCTGCTGCTGGTGGAAAGGGGAATAGGCGTGTTGGGAAGGGGAAAAAAGGTTGTGTCCGTGGGGTAGGTGTTAAAGCAACAGTAACATCTGCAGAAGAAAGACTATCTTCCAGCCAAACTAAAATGTCTACTTCTTTTAGCGGACAATGTGATAAGATCCCTTTCTTACGGCCACGCCAATCGCTACAAATTCCAGATGAGGCACAAAAACAGCAGGTGCTTCAACGGATATCAAGTGCTCCTTTAAGTGGGCTCTCCTCCACCTCAACTTCAACATCACAAATACTCCATTCCTCAGAGGTGTCACCCCAATCGCACTTGCTTCCTCACAGCTCCCAAATCTCCAGCTGCCCATCGGAGTATGGGGTAGAACAGATGGTTGAGTCTGCAGAGCTGTTTACTCATACTATAGCCTGGGAATCAGAGGTCGGCTCCAGAGCTTCTGTGAATCCAGACGAGAAATGATCTGCACTGATGCCCAGAATCTTTATGAGTCAGATCCAGGACCAAACGCAGAAGGTTCTGACCATAATGTAGACCCTCATTCCCAAACTGTAACTCCTATTGGTGGAGACAATGAGGAAGACGATGATGAGACTCAAATACCTGATTGGAGCGACAACTTTAGTTTTTTGTCAGGGCAGGAACAGGTTGGCTATGAGGACAACGCGTGTGATAACACACAGGGTGATGATGATGAGGTTGGAGATCCCACTTACTGTCAACCCACAGTCAGCCAAGAGATGAGGTCAGCAGAGGAGGTGGAGGAGGATGCTAGTGACGACGAGGTCAGGTTGCGCCTTCCTGGACAGAGGCATAGTACTGGAAGCACGTCAACAACTGCATCCTCAAACACAACTCTGCCTCTGACCACAAGTCGTGGTGGCTCTTCAGGTCGCATCGGTGCTAACCCTTGCATAGCCTGGGCATTTTTTCAGATCGATAAAGATGACCCAACTTGTGTTATCTGTAACATTTGTCAGCAAAAGCTAAGTAGAGGCCAAAAAATACATAGTTTGAGTACTTCATACATGAACCGGCACATGGACATGAAGCATAAGTTGCAGTGGGAAGCTCACTGTGCTGCAATGCGGCCTAGCCGGCCGGGCCAACCACCGTCTGCCCCATCTTGTGCATCCGCGGCCTCTTCATCCTCTGTGACTGGGGGGACAGCAGTCACACCTGTTTTGGGACGCAGACCTGCCACCTCTTTACCTGCAACAGCCAGCGTGATTGGCAGGTCATCATTTTCTTTGGAGGTGGTAACACCAGCTGGTGTTGAGTAGTGTTGAGCCACCCCCGTAGTGTTCGAGTTCGGTTCGGTTCGTCGAACATCCGTGTGTTCGTCGAACTGTTCGTCGAACACCTTCGAACACCGTTAAAACCAATGGCAGGCAAACAAAAACACATAGAAACACATAGAAAACACCTTCAAAGGTGTCCAAAAGCTGACAAACTGCTCAGAAGACACAACTAACACATGGAAAAGTGACAAGTACATATAGTCATGAGAAAAGAAAAGAGGTGGAGGAGTAAAAGGAGGGGGAGACACAGATATAGGCATGTCATGCCCTTCTAAAATCCAAAAAGTGAGAAGCCGACACGTTCAGTCCGCTCCTGCCCGTGCCACCTCCGTGTCGCCGTGTTTGTGCCAGAGCCGCGGTGAACCCTGACGGCCAGCCCCCCTCTCCCAATACTGGTGCCTGTCCGCTGGTGGGTCGAGCGAGCCCCCCTGTGGTGGAGGCAGCTCTAAGCTTTTTAATTTAAATTGTCTCTCTAATTTGAATGAATACACTTTAAATCCATTTACAAGGATCTATTGGAGGGCAAGTCTCATGCCAGCAGCCGCGTAATTCCAGCTCCAGTAGCGTCCACTAAAGCTGCTGCAGTTAAAAAGCTTTTATAAGGATCGAGCTCGGCTGTCCACCGCAAGGCATCCTACTGCCAGTCCCAGCCCCTATGCCTTGGGGTGCCTCCTGATGCTCTTCACTGAGTATCCCGTGGTCCCGAAGCATTTCCTTTGAAAAAATTAAGTGTCCAAACTACAGGTGGTGTAGCTTGCTTAACAGCCGGGATAACCCGCTGACTAGCAGACACTGCTACTAGGCACAAAGTGTTTCCTGGGCTAGATGCAGTTAAAAATTTGTAATTAGATACTCTCGTTGGATGCTGTGAAAGCATTCCATAGAGTCTCCTGGCACACCATATATGATTCTCTTAAAAAGCTTGGGGTAGGGGTCTAGGGGACCCTTTTATAGCCAAAATCACGGCCCTGTATCGCAATACGTCACCTAGGCTGAAGATAAATGGAACTGTAGCACCCTGAGGGCTCGGTTGCTACAGAGGTATTGCACCTCACCCAGAGGTGTGATATCTCACTCTCAGGTAAGGATGGAGTGTGGATCAGGACCCGACACCTGCATGCATTACACCACATTGCCGTGGGGCAGGGCGACCAATATGCCCCTGAGATGGGCACGACAGTCCCTGTCCCTGGCTGGAGTGGGGGGAGGGAACACTGAGGAAGGGGAACCCTGTAGTGCAGGAGCAGGGAGGAAGCAGTTCCTGGGTGCATTGAGAAGGGAGTATAAAAGGTGGGCACCATCTTAGTTCAGTGCAGAGAAGTCTGAGCAGAAGTGGTAGGGAGCAGGGGCTCTGTATGAGCTCTGCTCCGGAGGCAGGCCTAGTAACAGAGGCCCAGGCCTGGAAGAGGGAGAAGGAAGGAAGAGGAGCGGAGAAGGCTCCAGGAACGAGGAACGAAGGGATCCCAGGGGTGCGGACGGGCGAGTCGCCACCGCACGCCCGAATCCACCTACATGGAGTGGTCAGGCCAAAGGGGGAGACCGGTCCCTGAAACTAGTGGAGTCAGGAAACGACCCTCAGCTAGAAACCGGAGGCTGTGACATTTTATGTGGCGCAGCCCCTCGCTACACCCGCTAGGAGGGCAGCACATGGGGTCAGGGAAACTGGCGACAAGTTTACCAAGAGGAGGCCCGAGGCAGCCGGACAGAAGGGTTGGTAAGAAAGGCCAGACAAAAGACACACAAAGGGGGTCCTGTGAAGCACTCCAAAGTTATCTGGGAGTTGTCTGAGCCCCTCACCTGGTGAGCACAGTACGACGTGGGCAGCCGTTACCTGCAGACGTGGTCTGGATAATAAGAACTGTGAGTAAAGGCCCTGGACTGCATCACTGACTCCGTGTCGTTACTGCTGCTGCCCTGCACCATCACCCCCATCCTCCGCATACACTGCCCTGAGGCTATACTCCTCCCGTGGGGAGTTATGCTACGCTCTGCTGCACCCACAACACCAGCCTCAGCGGTCTGCCCTGCAGCGGCGGTTCACTCTGACCGCAATCCACGGGTGGCGTAGTCGGACATTTAAACATTAAAACCACATAAATAGTTCCGCCACTGGTTTGACCACCCTGAGCCACGGAACCGGGTCGCCGCCACGAAGACTACAACCACCAGCATCCACCAAAAAGGGTCCGGCTCCGGGTGTCCCAAGGCCCAGGGGGTGCATCAGAACATTTTCATCACCTTTCACAATCACCAATGGGACAAGGCAGGGAAGTCCTCTGTCCCCTCTCTTATACATCCTAGTGACGGAGCACCTGCTCTCATCAATTCGCCATAACCCCAATATTAGGTGGATTGAGGTGGGAGGCACCGAGTAGAAGTGCTCTCTATTTGCTGATGATGTACTAGTATATATCACTCAATCACATATATCCATCCATGCTGTTATGGCTGAAATAGATCACTTTGTTACATGGTCAAATTTTAAAATCAATGCAGCGAAGTCTGAGGCCCTCGATGTCTCCCTCTCCAAATCCATATAGGATTCCATCCAGTCCAACTTTCCCTTTGCCTGGCCCTCACAGGGTATTAAATACTTAGGAATTCCTATTCATAGAGACCTCTCCCATCTATGTTATCTTAATTTTGGGCCCTTTATTGAACAACTCCATACAGACCACGGTTGGCAAGTTAGAACTGTAAGATTCACTACGTGAACCACTGGTGTTTTGTGGAAAAGCACATGTACACTGTGTTCCAAATTATTATGCAAAAAGTGTTTAGGAGTGATAAGGGAAGAATTTGTTTGTTTGTCAGTTAAACTCATTGATGGTGATGTGTGTCAGGGCTCTTTATATCACTGTAAGCAATTGCAGACACCTGTGCTAATTAGTTTGGCAGGTGTGTCCAATGAAAGGCAAGACTACTTAAGAAGGCTGTCTCACATTATTAAGCAGCCTACATTTTCTGCCAAAATGGGAAAGAAAAAGGATGTGTCGGCTGCTGAGAAGCAACAAATTGTGGAGTGTTTAGGTCAAGGCATGACTACAATCAACATTGTGCGATGATCAGGATGAAGTGTCTTGGCAATCAAGAAGTATGTAGCTGATTCACAGTACACACGTGTGCGTGCTGATAAGGGCAAATTGAGGACTCTTTCCTACAGGCAATTACGTCAGGTTAAAAGAACAGCGGCAAAAAAGCCTTGTCATAGCAGCAGACAAGTTTTTGAAGCTGCTGGTGCCTCCAACGTCCCCCGAACAACAAGATGCAGGGTCCTTCAGAGGTTTGCAGCTGTGCATATGCCATCCTGTCGACCTCCTCTATCCACTTCACACAAGCAGAAACGGCTCCAGTGGGCCAAACATTACATGAAGACTGATTTCAAAACTGTTTTGTTCACGGATGAGTGCCGTGCAGCGCTCGATGGTCCAGATGGATGGAGTGGAGGATGGCTGGTTGATGGACACCCCACGCAAACACGGCTACAGCGCCAACAAGGAGGAGGTGGAGTAATGTTTTGGGCTGGAATCATGGGGAGAGAGATTGTCGGCCCTTTTAGGATCCCTGAAGGCGCTAAAGATGAACTCCATAATGTATGTGGATTTTCTCAAACAGCACTTCCTGCCATGGTTCAAGAAGAAGAACCATGTATTTCACAGCAAGATCATTTTTTTGCATGATAATGCACCATCTCATGCTGCACATAAAACATCTGCATCTCTGGCTGATATGGGCATAAAAGGGGACAAACTTATGGTGTGACCCCCATGCTCCCCTGACCTCTACCCCATCCAGAACCTCTGGAGCATCATCAAAAGGAGTGTCTATGATGGCGAGAGGCAGTTCACATCTAAGCAACAGCTTTGGGAGGGTATTCTGTCCTCATGCAAAACAATTGAAGCAGAAACCATCCAAAACCTGACAAATTCAATGGACGAGAGAGTTCAGAAGCTCCTTTCAAACAAGGGGTCCTATGTGAAAATGTAACATCACCTAGAATAAAGTTTTGAGTTGAAAACTGTTTGATTTCAGTTTCTAATAACCTGCTAATGCTTATAATTTCAAAAATGACCATTTTTTTGGTCTTTATTAAAATGAAAAGGTTGATCGAAAAGTTTGGGGGATCTAAGAGTGTGGCAACCCAGTAGTCATGATTAATTCGAATTCTGACAATATGAGGGTCATGTTGCAGGTAGTGCAGCAAGAAGGCACTTATGTGTCTTGCGCATCTCGGAGCCCCAAAATTATTTTCCGGGCTAGATGCAGCTACAAATTATTATTAATTTTAAATCTGGTAGAGCTTAGTATAGATGGGCTAATAGGATCAGTGCTGCACACTGCTGCAAAGCCCAAATTATTTTCCAGTCAAGATACAGATAAACATGATTAGTAATTTGAAAGATTAAAACGGTTGGTAGGGTGATTTTAACCAATCATCAAGCTTTTACTCTCCCCAGGATGACACAGGGGTAGAAAAGTCGTTTCGGATCCATGATTTGTTCATCTTTATGAACGTGAGTCTGTCTACATTATCAGTGGAGAGCCGCGTGCGCTTATCTGTCAGCACACCACCAGCAGCGCTGAACACACGTTCAGACAGAACGCTGGCTGCGGGGCATGACAAGATCTCCAAGGCGTAAGTGGCTAGCTCCGGCCATTTATCCAGATTGGAAGCCCAAAAAGAGCAAGGGTCCAGTGACACAGTCATGGCTTCAATGTTTACTTGGAGATACTCCTGTACCATCGTCTCTAGGCGTTGACTATGTGTCAGACTTCTTGTCTCCTGTGGCCTTGCAAAGGATGGGCTAAAAAAGTGGTGAAATGATTCCGCAAAATTGATGTTACCAGCAGATACTGTGATTCTGTTACGGTTTGAGTGCTGAACACTTGACGGTCCCACGGTTGGCAAGTTGGAACTGTGAGATTCACTACGTGCACCACTGGTGTTTTGTGGAAAAGCACATGTAAGATTCTGCAGCAGTCTCTGCTGATACTCCTGCATGCGTGCATCCCTTTCTATGGCAGGAATAATTTCTGCAAATTTACTTTTGTACCGGGGATCTAACAGTGTGGCAACCCAGTAGTCAGGATTATTTCTAATTCTCACAATTCGAGGGTCATGTTGCAGGTAGTGCAGCAAGAAGGCACTCATGTGTGTTGCGCATCCAGGAGCACCAAGTCCCTGTTGTGTTGGTGGCGAGGTAACAATCATGCTTCCTTCCTCTGTCCTCTCCCCCCAACCTCGCACAATAGAAATGTGATCAAGGTCTCCCTCATCTGATGAGTCTTCCATCAGTTCGTCCTCCACTTCTTCCTGGGCTCCTGCACCTTCCTCACTAGTTTGGCTGCTACCATGCGCCCTGGTAAAACCATCTCCCCCACCCTCACATGCCTGCCGCCTTGGTGCTGCCGACCGTCTGGACCTTGCAGATGTTAGCCCTTCCGCATACAACTCCTCCTCCTCTACTTCCTCCACCTCCTCTTGTGCCACCACCTGACTCCGAATTCTGATTAACATGTGCTCCAGCATGTAAATCACCGGAATAGTCATGCTGATAATGGCATCATCAGCACTAAACATCTTCGTCGCCATTTCAAAACTGTGCAGAAGGGTGCATAGGTCCCTGATTTGAGACCACTCCTCCAGCGTGATTTGCCCCACCTCCGGATCTTGTTGCCCCAGGCTATACGTCAGAACGTATTGCACCAGGGCTTGTCGGTGCTGCCACAGTCGCTGCAACATGTGCAGAGTTGAATTCCACCGAGTAGGCACATCGCATTTTAGCCGGTGAAGTGGCAGGCCCAACGACTTCTGTAGAGATGTAAGTCGCTGAGCTGCGGGATGCGAATGGTGGAAGTGAGCACACAGCGACCGTGCCCTCTGCAGAAGGCCATCTAGTCTGGGATAGTGGGCTAAAAATTGCTGGACAACCAGGTTCAACACGTGAGCCATACAAGGCACATGTGTGACATTGCCCCGGCGAAGGGCCGCACCCAGGTTTGCAGCATTGTCGCACACGGCCTTCCCTGGTTTCAGGTCCAGTGGAGACAACCATTCATGAAATTGGTTCTCCAGAGCTGACCACAACTCCTCAGCTGTGTGACTCACATTTCCCAGACATTTCAAAGTAAAAACCGCCTGATGACGTTGAGCCCTACTGCCAGCATAGTAAGGAGGTGTGCAGGATCCCTTCTGTGCAGTTAGAAAGCTTGTGGCATGACCAGACAGGCTTTGGGTGCAGGTGGAAGACCGAGAGGAGGTTGAGGAGGCAGAAGCAGTGGAGGAACTTTGACATAAAGAGGATTGACGCACAACTCGTAAGGACGGCAAGACTTGGACAGCAACCCCTTGTCCTGCTGTCACCATAGTTACCCAGTGCCCAGTCAGCGACATGTAACGCCCCTGTCCATGCCTACTCGTCCAAGTGTCTGTGGTGAAATGCACCCTGTCACACACAGAGTTTCTCAAAGAAGCGGTGATGTTGTGTGCGACATGCTGGTGGAGCGCAGGCACACCTTTCTTTGAGAAGTAGTGCCGACTGGGCATCTGGTACTGGGGCACTGCGACGGACATAAGGTCTCGAAAATCCTCTGTGTCCACCAGGCGGAAAGGCAGCATTTCTGTAGCCAAGAGCTTGCAGATGGTGAAATTCAACCTCTTAGCTTTCTCATGGCTAGGAGGAAATGGTCTTTTACTTGTCCATATCTGAGGGACCGAGGGCTGGCTATTTTGCTTAGACGGGGTTGATAAGGGTGTCCCCGACAAACTGCCGGTCTGTGAGGAAGATGCAGGCGGACATGTTAGGTTGCCTTGATCCAAAGGTGGTGCTATCGATGTCGGACAGCGCTCAACACCAGCTGGTGTTACCACCTCCAAAGAAAATGATGACCTGCCAATCACGCTGGCTGTTGCGGGTAAAGAGGTGGCAGGTCTGCGCCCCAAAACAGGTGTGACTGCTGTCCCCCCAGTCACAGAGGATGAAGAGGCCGCGGATGCACAAGATATGGCAGACGGTGGTTGGCCCGGCCGGCTAGGCTGCATTGTAGCACACTGAGCTTCCCACTGCAACTTATGCTTCATGTCCATGTGCCGGTTCATGCATGAAGTACTCAAACTATGTATTTTTTGGCCTCTACTTAGCTTTTGCTGACAAATGTTACAGATAACACGAGTTGGGTCATCTTTATCGATCTGAAAAAATGCCCAGGCTATGCAAGGCTTAGCACCCATGCGACCTGAAGAGCCACCACGACTTGTGGTGAGAGGCAGAGTTGTGTTTGAGGATGCAGTTGTTGACGTGCTTCCAGTACTACGTCTCTGTCCAGGAAGGCGCAACCTGACCTCGTCGTCACTAGCATCTTCCTCCACCTCCTCTGCTGACCTCATCTCTTGGCTGACTGTGGGTTGACAGTAAGTGGGATCTCCAACCTCATCATCATCACCCTGTGCGTTATCACACCCGTCGTCCTCAGAGCCAACCTGTTCCTGCCCTGACAAAAAACTAAAGTTGTCGCTCCAATCAGGTATTTGAGTCTCATCATCGTCTTCCTCATTGTCTCCACCAACAGGAGTTACAGTTTGGGAATCAGGGTCTACATTATGGTCAGAAGCTTCTGCGTCTGGTCCTGGATCCGATTCATAAAGATTCTGGGCATCAGTGCAGATCATTTCCTCGTCTGGATTCACAGAAGCGCTGGAGTCGACCTCTGATTCCCAGGCTATAGTATGA
The DNA here is from genome assembly GCF_046119375.1 of Phyllobates terribilis. Classification (NCBI taxonomy): domain Eukaryota; kingdom Metazoa; phylum Chordata; class Amphibia; order Anura; family Dendrobatidae; genus Phyllobates; species Phyllobates terribilis. The sequence goes on from NW_027362765.1 coordinate 416,303,474, forward strand.
GTAAACAGCTCTGCAGACTCAACCATCTGTTCTACCTCATACTCAGACGGGCAGCTGGAGATTTGGGAGCTGTGAGGAAGCAAGTGCGATTGGGGTGACACATTTTAGGACTGGAGTATTTGTGATGTTGAAGTTGGTGTGAAGGAGAGCCCACTTAAAGGAGCACTTGATATCCGTTGAAGCACCTGCTGTTTTTGTGCCTCATCTGGAATTTGTAGCGATTGGCGTGGCCGTAAGAAAGGGATCTTATCACATTGTCCGCTAAAAGAAGTAGACATTTTAGTTTGGCTGGAAGATGGTCTTTCTTCTCCAGATGTTACTGTTGCTTTAACACCTACCCCACGGACACAACCTTTTTTCCCCTTCCCAACATGCCTATTCCCCTTTCCACCAGCAGCAGGTCTTTTTCCACTCATTTTGGTGGTTAACTAATTCACAACTCTGGAGTTGTTTGCACAAAAAAACAATGGATGGGAAAAGAGCAGAGCTGAGTGGCCAAACTGTGGTATTAGGCCAAAATTATTGGCTGGGTTAGATGCAGAAAAAAATTATATTCAATTTGCAACCTGATGGAGGTCAGTATAGATGGACTAATAGAGAAAGTCCCACACACAGCTAGAAGCCCAAATATTTTTTCAGAGGTAGATGCAGAAAAAAAATATATTCAGTTTGCAACCTGATGGAGGTCAGTATAGATGGACTAATAGAGAAAGTCCCACACACTGCTAGAAGGCCAAATATTTTTTCAGAGGTAGATGCAGAAAAAAAATTATATTCAGTTTACAACCTGATGGAGGTCAGTATAGATGGACTAATAGAACAAGTCCCACACACAGCTAGAAGCCCAAATATTTTTCCAGAGGTAGATGCAGATAAAAATTATTTTTAATTTGCAACCTGATGGAGGTCAGTATAGATGGACTAATAGAGAAAGTCCCACACACTGCTAGAAGGCCAAATATTTTTTCAGAGCTAGATGCAGACAAAAAATTATTTTCAGTTTGCAACCTGATGGAGGTCAGTATAGATGGACTAATAGAACAAGTCCCACACACAGCTACAAGCCCAAATATTTTTTCAGAGGTAGATGCAGAAAAAAATTATATTCAGTTTGCAACCTGATGGAGGTCTGTATAGATGGATTAATAGAACAAGTCCCACACACAGCTAGAAGCCCAATATTTTTTCAGAGCTAGATGCAGACAAAAAATTATTTTGAATTTGCAACCTGATGGAGGTCAGTATAGATGGACTAATAGAGAAAGTCCCACACACTGCTAGAAGGCCAAATATTTTTTCAGAGCTGGATGCAGATAAAAATTATTTTTAATTTGCAACCTGATGGAGGTCAGTATATATGGACTAATAGAGAAAGTCCCACACACTGCTAGAAGGCCAAATATTTTTTCAGAGGTAGATGCAGAAAAAAATTATATTCAGTTTGCAACCTGATGGAGGTCTGTATAGATGGATTAATAGAACAAGTCCCACACACAGCTAGAAGCCCAAATATTTTTCCAGAGGTAGATGCAGATAAAAATTATTTTTAATTTGCAACCTGATGGAGGTCAGTATAGATGGACTAATAGAGAAAGTCCCACACACTGCTAGAAGGCCAAATATTTTTTCAGAGCTAGATGCAGACAAAAAATTATTTTCAGTTTGCAACCTGATGGAGGTCAGTATAGATGGACTAATAGAACAAGTCCCACACACAGCTACAAGCCCAAATATTTTTTCAGAGGTAGATGCAGAAAAAAATTATATTCAGTTTGCAACCTGATGGAGGTCTGTATAGATGGATTAATAGAACAAGTCCCACACACAGCTAGAAGCCCAATATTTTTTCAGAGCTAGATGCAGACAAAAAATTATTTTGAATTTGCAACCTGATGGAGGTCAGTATAGATGGACTAATAGAGAAAGTCCCACACACTGTTAGAAGGCCAAATATTTTTTCAGAGCTGGATGCAGATAAAAATTATTTTTAATTTGCAACCTGATGGAGGTCAGTATATATGGACTAATAGAGAAAGTCCCACACACTGCTAGAAGGCCAAATATTTTTTCAGAGGTAGATGCAGAAAAAAATTATATTCAGTTTGCAACCTGATGGAGGTCTGTATAGATGGATTAATAGAACAAGTCCCACACACAGCTAGAAGTCCAATATTTTTTCAGAGGTAGATGCAGAAAAAAAATATATTCAGTTTGCAACCTGATGGAGGTCAGTATAGATGGACTAATAGAGAAAGTCCCACACACTGCTAGAAGGCCAAATATTTTTTCAGAGCTAGATGCAGACAAAAAATTATTTTTAATTTGCAACGTGATGGAGGTCAGTATAGATGGACTAATAGAGAAAGTCCCACACACTGCTAGAAGGCCAAATATTTTTTCAGAGCTGGATGCAGATAAAAATTATTTTTAATTTGCAACCTGATGGAGGTCAGTATAGATGGACTAATAGAGAAAGTCCCACACACTGCTAGAAGGACAAATATTTTTTCAGAGCTAGATGCAGAAAAAAATTATATTCAGTTTGCAACCTGATGGAGGTCAGTATAGATGGACTAATAGAACAAGTCCCACACACAGCTAGAAGCCCAAATATTTTTTCAGATGTAGATGCAGATAAAAATTATTTTTAATTTGCAACCTGATGGAGGTCAGCATAGATGGACTAATAGAGAAAGTCCCACACACTGCTAGAAGGCCAAATATTTTTTCAGAGCTACATGCAGACAAAAAATTATTTTCAGTTTGCAACCTGATGGAGGTCTGTATAGATGGATTAATAGAACAAGTCCCACACACAGCTAGAAGCCCAATATTTTTTCAGAGGTAGATGCAGAAAAAAAATATATTCAGTTTGCAACCTGATGGAGGTCAGTATAGATGGACTAATAGAGAAAGTCGCACACACTGCTAGAAGGCCAAATATTTTTTCAGAGCTAGATGCAGACAAAAAATTATTTTTAATTTGCAACCTGATGGAGGTCAGTATAGATGGACTAATAGAGAAAGTCCCACACACAGCTAGAAGCCCAAATATTTTTTCAGAGCTAGATGCAGAAAAAAATTATATTCAGTTTGCAACCTGATGGAGGTCAGTATAGATGGACTAATAGAACAAGTCCCACACACAGCTAGAAGCCCAAATATTTTTTCAGAGGTAGATGCAGAAAAAAATTATATTCAGTTTGCAACCTGATGGAGGTCTGTATAGATGGATTAATAGAACAAGTCCCACACACAGCTAGAAGCCCAATATTTTTTCAGAGGTAGATGCAGAAAAAAAATATATTCAGTTTGCAACCTGATGGAGGTCAGTATAGATGGACTAATAGAGAAAGTCCCACACACTGCTAGAAGGCCAAATATTTTTTCAGAGCTAGATGCAGACAAAAAATTATTTTTAATTTGCAACCTGATGGAGGTCAGTATAGATGGACTAATAGAGAAAGTCCCACACACTGCTAGAAGGCCAAATATTTTTTCAGAGCTGGATGCAGATAAAAATTATTTTTAATTTGCAACCTGATGGAGGTCAGTATAGATGGACTAATAGAGAAAGTCCCACACACTGCTAGAAGGCCAAATATTTTTTCAGAGCTAGATGCAGAAAAAAATTATATTCAATTTGCAACCTGATGGAGGTCAGTATAGATGGACTAATAGAATGATGCTATGCCCAAAAGATTTTACTTCACTAGGTGCAGTAAAAAAATTGGTATTCTATACACAGGTGGTATATCTTGCAACACAGATAGGCTACTCCACTGACTAACACACTCTGCAATAGGCCAAAAAGGATTAGCTTTGCTAGAGTCAGCCAAATGCTGTGAAAAAAACTTGCACAGCACTGGCACAGACCTGCCTGGCAAAAACTGATAGGAACTGATGTAACCTAGTCCTGAAAAGGACTGCAATTACAATTAGTCTTTACTCCCACAATCTATCTATTTAAGAGCACAGACCTGCCTGATAAAAGTCGTAGGAAAAGCTGTAACCTAGTCCTTAAAAGGACTGCAATCACAACTATTCCCTACTCCCAAGCTATCTGTAGATTTGTGCGAAAATTGGCTTGAAATTAACAAGGTATAGCGCACACAGCAACAGCGGTGCCGTCTAACACGCAGCAGCAGCAGTGAGAAAATGGTGGCGACGAGGAAAATGGCTTGGTCTTATAGGGCAAGGACATGTGACATACACAGCCAATGACACATGCCCTTGCTTGTGTGAAAAAAGCACTTCGCTCCGTGTGTGCGCTGCTGATAGGCTGACAGATTGCACCTCCCCACTGTAAATGCGGGAAAGAGAAAAAAAAATGGAGATCTTCATTATTCCTGCAGAGATCCATCCCCTGCCCCTCCCCCCACCCCGCTGTACACTCAAACTGCGTATTAACATTAATTTTCATCATTACTGAGAAAAAATCCAGTTATGATTTTGGTGCACGAACAGTTATCGAACATAACCTCGAACAGCCAAATTTTTCTCAAATCGTTCGTGTTCGCCGAACGGCTCAAACACCGCCCAAAACAGCTCGAATTTGAGATTGGCGAACAGTTCGAGTAGAACAACGCTCATCTCTAGTGTTGAGCGCTCTCCGACATCGAGAGAACCACTTTTGGATCAAGGCAACCTAACATTTCCGCCTGCATCTTCCTCACAGACCGGCAGTTTGCCGGGGACACCCTTCTCAACCCCGTCTAAGCACAACAGCCAGCCCTCGGTCCCTAAGATGTGGACAAGTAAAAGACCATTTCCTCCTAGCCATGAGAAAACTAAGAGGTTGAATTTCACCATCTGCAAGCTCTTGGCTATAGAAATGCTGCCTTTCCGCCTGGTGGACACAGAGGATTTTCGAGACCTTATGTCCGTCGCAGTGCCCCAGTACCAGATGCCCAGTCGGCACTACTTCTCAAAGAAAGGTGTGCCTGCGCTCCACCAGCATGTCGCACACAACATCACCGCTTCTTTGAGAAACTCTGTGTGTGATAGGGTGCATTTGACCACTGACACTTGGACGAGTAGGCATGGACAGGGACGTTACATGTCGCTGACTGGGCACTGGGTATCTATGGTGACAGCAGGACAAGGGGCTGCTGTCCAAGTCTTACCGTCCCCACGAGTTGTGCGTCAATCCTCTTTATCTCAAAGTTCCTCCACTGCTTCTGCCTCCTCAACCTCCTCTTGGTCATCCACCTGCACCCAAAGCCTGTCTGGTCATGCCACAAGCTTTCTAACTGCGCAGAAGAGATCCTGCACACCTCCTTACTATGCTGGCAGTGGGGCTCAATTTCATCAGGCAGTTTTTACTTTGAAATGTCTGGGAAATGTGAGTCAAACAGCTGAGGAGTTGTGGTCAGCTCTGGAGAACCAATTTCATGAATGGTTGTCTCCACTGGACCTGAAACCAAGGAAGGCCGTGTGCGACAATGCTGCAAACCTGGGTGCGGCCCTTCACCGGGGCAATGTCACACATGTGTCTTGTATGGCTCACGTGTTGAACCTGGTTGTCCAGCAATTTTTAGCCCACTATCCCGGACTAGATGGCCTTCTGCAGAGGGCATGGTCGCTGTGTGCTCACTTCCGCCATTCGCATCCCGCAGCTCAGCGACTTACATCTCTACAGAAGTCGTTGGGCCTGCCACTTCACCGGCTAAAATGCGATGTGCCTACCCGGTGGAATTCAACTCTGCACATGTTGCAGCGACTGTGGCAGCACCGACAAGCCCTGGTGCAATACGTTCTGACGTATAGCCTGGGCCAACGAGATCCAGAGGTGGGGCAAATCACGCTGGAGGAGTGGTCTCAGATCAGGGACCTATGCACCCTTCTGCACAGTTTTGAAATGGCGACGAAGATGTTTAGTGCTGACGATGCCATTATCAGCATGACTATTCCGGTGATTTACATGCTGGAGCACATGTTAAACAGAATTCGGAGTCAGGTGGTGGCACAAGAGGAGGTGGAGGAAGTAGAGGAGTAGGAGTTCTATGCGGAAGGGCTAACATCTGCAAGGTCCAGACGGTCGGCAGCACCAAGGCGGCAGGCATGTGAGGGTGGGGGAGATGGATTTACCAGGGCGCATGGTAGCAGCCAAACTAGTGAGTAAGGTGCAGGAGCCCAGGAAGAAGTGGAGGATGAACTGATGGAAGACTCATTAGATGAGGGAGACCTTGATCACATTTCTGTTGTGCGAGGTTGGGGGGAGAGGACAGAGGAAGGAAGCATGATTGTTACCTCGCCACCAGCACAACAGGGACTTGGTGCTCCTGGATGCGCAACACACATGAGTGCCTTCTTGCTGCACTACCTGCAACATGACCCTCGAATTGTGAGAATTAGAAATAATCCTGACTACTGGGTTGCCACACTGTTAGATCCCCGGTACAAAAGTAAATTTGCAGAAATTATTCCTGCCATAGAAAGGGATGCACGCATGCAGGAGTATCAGCAGAGACTGTTGCAGAATCTTACATGTGCTTTTCCACAAAACACCAGTGGTGCACGTAGTGAATCTCACAGTTCCAACTTGCCAACCGTGGGACCGTCGAGTGTTCAGCACTCAAACCACAACAGAAACACAGTATCTGTTGGTAACATCAATTTTGCGGAATCATTTCACCACTTTTTTAGCCCATCCTTTGCAAGGCCACAGGAGACAAGAAGTCTGACACATAGTCATCGCCTAGAGATAATGGTACAGGAGTATCTCCAAGTAAACATTGAAGCCATGACTGTTTCACTGGACCCTTGCTCTTTTTGGCCTTCCAATCTGGATAAATGGCCGGAGCTCGCCACTTACGCCTTGGAGATCATGTCATGCCCCGCAGCCAGCGTTCTGTCTGAACGTGTGTTCAGCGCTGCTGGTGGTGTGCTGACAGATAAGCACATGCGGCTCTCCACTGATAATGTAGACAGACTCACGTTCATAAAGATGAACAAATCATGGATCCAAAATGACTTTTCTACCCCTGTGTCATCCTGGGGAGAGTAAAAGCTTGATGATTGGCTAAAATCACCTAACCAACCGTTTTAAGCTTTCAAATTACTAATCATGTTTATCTGTATCTTGGCTGGAAAATTATTTGGGCTTTGTAGCAGTGTGCAGTACTAATTCTATTAGGCCATCTATACTAAGCTCCAACAGATTTAAAATTACAAATCATGCTTATCTGTATCTTGGCTGGAAAATAATTTGGGCTTTGTAGCAGTGTGCAGTACTGATTCTATTAGGCCATCTATACTAAGCTCCAACAGATTTAAAATTACTAATAATGTTTATCTGTATCTTGACTGTAAAATAATTTGGGCTTTGTAGCAGTGTGCAGTACTGATTCTATTAGGCCATCTATACTAAGCTCCACCAGATTTAAAATTACTAATCATGTCTATCTGTATCTTGGCTGGAAAATAATTTGGGCTTTGTAGCAGTGTGCAGTACTGATTCTATTAGGCCATCTATACTAAGCTCCACCTGATTTAAAATTAATAATAATTTTTAGCTGCATCTAGCCCGGAAAATAATTTTGCGGCTCCTAGATGCGCAAGACACATGAGTGCCTTCTTGCTGCACTACCTGCAACATGACCCTCAGATTGTCAGAATTCGAAGTTATCCTGACTACTGGGTTGCCACACTCTTAGATCCCCCACACTCTTCGATCAACCTTTTCATTTTAATAAAGAACACAAAAATGGTCATTTTTGAAATTATAAGCATTAGCAGGTTATTAGAAACTGAAATCAAGCAGTTTTCAACTCAAAACTTTATTCTAGGTGATGTTACATTTGCACATAGGACCCCTTGTTCGAAAGGAGCTTCTGAACTCTCTCGTCCATTGAATTTGTCAGGTTTTGGATGGTTTCTGCTTCAATTGTTTTGCATGAGGACAGAATACCCTCCTAGAGCTGTTGCTTAGATGTGAACTGCCTCCCGCCATCATAGACACTCCTTTTGATGATGCTCCAGAGGTTCTGAATGGGGTAGAGGTCAGGGGAGCATGGGGGTCACACCATAAGTTTGTCCCCTTTTATGCCCATATCAGCCAGAGATGCAGATGTGTTATGTGCAGCATGAGATGGTGCATTATCATGCATGAAAATCATCTTGCTGTGGAATACACGGTTCTTCTTCTTGAACCATGGCAGGAAGTGGTGTTTGAGAAACTCCACATACATTATGGAGTTCATCTTTACCCCTTCAGGGATCCTAAAGGGGCCGACAATCTCTCTCCCCATGATTCCAGCCCAAAACATTAATCCACCTCCTCCTTGTTAGCGCTGTAGCCGTGTTTGCGTGGGATGTCCATCAACCAGCCATCCTCCACTCCATCCATCTGGACCATCGAGCGTTGCACGGCACTCATCCATGAACAAAACAGTTTTGAAGTCAGTCTTCATGTATTGTTTGGCCCACTGGAGCCATTTCTGCTTGTGTGCAGTGGATAGAGGAGGTCGACAGGATGGCTTACGCACAGCTGCAAATCTCTGAAGGACCCTGCATCTCGTTTTTCGGGGGACGTTGGAGGCACCAGCAGCTTCAAAAACTTGTCTGCTGCTATGACAAGGCTTTTTTGCCGCTGCTCTTTTAACCTGACGTAATTGCCTGTAGGAAAGAGTCCTCAATTTGCCCTTATCAGCACGCACACGTGTGTACTGTGAATCAGCTACATACTTCTTGATTGCCAAGACACTTCATCCTGATCATCGCACAATGTTGATTGTAGTCATGCCTTGACCTAAACACTCCACAATTTGTTGCTTCTCAGCTGCCGACACATCCTTTTTCTTTCCCATTTTGGCAGAAAATGTAGGCTGCTTAATAATGTGGGACAGCCTTCTTAAGTAGTCTTGCCTTTCATTTGACACACCTGCCAAACTAATTAGCACAGGTGTCTGCAATTGCTCACATTGATATAAAGAGCCCTGACACACATCACCATCAATGAGTTTAACTGACAAACAAACAAATTCTTCCCTTATCACTCCTAAACACTTTTTGCATAATAATTTGGAACACAGCGTACATGTGCTCTTCCACAAAACACCAGTGGTTCACATAGTGAATCTTACAGTTCTAACTTGCCAACCGTGGTCTGTATGGAGTTGTTCAATAAAGGGCCCAAAATTAAGATAACATAGATGGGAGAGGTCTCTATGAATAGGAATTCCTAAGTATTTGATACCCTGTGAGGGCCAGGCAAAGGAAAAGTTGGACTGGATGGAATCCTGTACGGATTTGGGGAGGGAGACATCGAGGGCCTCAGACTTCGCAGCATTGATTTAAAAATTTGACCATGTAACAAAGTGATCTATTTCAGCCATAACAGCAGGGATGGATATATGTGATTGAGTGATATATACTAGGACATCATCAGCAAATAGAGAGCACTTGTACTCGGTGCCTCCCACCTCAATCCACCTAATATTGGGGTTATGGCGAATTGATGAGAGCAGGTGCTCCGTCACTAGGATGTATAAGAGAGCGGACAGAGGACATCCCTGCCTTGTCCCATTGGTGATTATGAAAGGTGATGAAAATGTTCTGACGCGCTCCCTGGGCCTTGGGACACCGGAAGCCGGACCCTTTTTGGTGGATGCTCGTGGCTGTAGTCTCCGTGGCGGCGACCCGGTTCTGTGGCTCAGGGCGGTCAAACCAGTGGCGGAACTTTTTATGTGGTTTTTATGTTTAAATCTCCGACTACGCCACCCGTGGATTGCGCTCAGAGTGAACCGCCGCTGCAGGGCAGACCACTGAGGCTGGTGTTGTGGGTGCAGCAGAGCGTAGCATAACTCCCCACGGGAGGAGTATAGCCTCAGGGCAGTGTATGCGGAAGATGGGGGTGATGGTGCAGGGCAGCAGCAGTAACGACACGGAGTCAGTAATGCAGTCCAGGGCCTTTACTCACAGTTCTTATTATCCAGACCACTTCTGCAGGTAACGGCTGCCCACGTCACACTGTGCTCACCAGGTGAGGGGCTCAGACAATTCCCAGATAACTTTGGAGCGCTTCACAGGACCCCCTTTGTGTGTCCTTTGTCTGGCCTTTCTTACCAACGCTTCTGTCCGGCTGCGTCGGGCCTCCTCTTGGTAAACTTGGAGCCAGTTTCCCTGAACCTATGTGGTGCCTTCCTAGCGGGTGTAGCGAAGGGCTGCACCACATAAAATGTCACAGTCTCCGGTTTCTAGCTGAGGGTCGTTTCCCGCCTCCACTAGTTTCGGCGACTGGTCTCCCCCTTTGGCCTGACCCCTCCACGCTGGTGGATTCGGGCGTGCGGTGGCGACTCGCCCGTCCGCACCCCTGGGATCCCTTCGTTCCTCGTTCCTGGAGCCTTCTCCGCTCCTCTTCCTTCCTTCTCCCTCTTCCAGGCCTGGGCCTCTGTTACTAGGCCCGCCTCCAGAGCAGAGCTCATGCAGAGCCCCTGCTCCCTGTCACTTCTGCTCAGACTTCTCTGCACTGAACTAAGATGGTGCCCACCTTTCATACTTCCTTCTCAATGCACCCAGGAACTGCTTCTTCCCTGCTCCTGCACTACAGGGTTCCCCTTCCTCAGTGTTCCCTCCCCCCACTCCAGCCAGGGATAGGGACTGTCGTGCCCATCTCAGGGGCATATTGGTCGCCCTGTCCCACGGCAATGTGGTGTAATGCATGCAGGTGTCGGGGTCCTGATCCACACTCCATCCCTACCTGAGAGTGAGATATCACACCTCTGGGTGAGGTGCAATATCTCTGTAGCAACCGAGCACTCGGGGTGCTACAGTTCCATTTATCTTCAGCCTAGGTGACGTATTGCGATACAGGGCCGTGATTTTGGCTATAAAAGGGTCCCCTAGACCCCTACCCCAAGCTTTTTAAGAGAATAATATATGGCGTGCCAGGAGACTCTATGGAATGCTTTCTCAGCATTCAACGAGAGTATCTAATTAAAAATTTTTAACTGCATCTAGCCCAGGAAATACTTTGTGCCTAGTAGCAGTGTCTGCTAGTCAGCGGATTATCCCAGCTGTTAAGCAAGCTACACCACCTGTAGTTTGGACACTTAATTTTTTCAAAGGAAATGCTTCGGGACCCCGGGATACTAGGTGAAGAGCATCAGGAGGCACCCCAAGGCATAGGGGCTGGGACTGGCGGTAGGACGCCTTGCGGTGGACCGCCGAGCTCGATCCTTATAAAAGCTTTTTAACTGCAGCAGCTTTAGTGGACGCTACTGGAGCTGGAATTACGCGTCTGCTGGCATGAGACTTGCCCTCCAATAGATCCTTGTAAATGGATTTAAAGTGTATTCATTCAAATTAGAGAGACAATTTAAATTAAAAAGCTTAGACCTGCCTCCACCACAGGGGGGCTCGCTCGACCCACCAGCGGACAGGCACCAATATTGGGAGAGGGGGGCTGGAGGTCAGGGTCCACCGCGGCTCTGGCACAAACCCGGCGACACGGAGGTGGCACGGGCAGGAACGGACTGAACGTGTCGGCTTCTCACTTTTTGGATTTTAGAAGGGCATGACATGCCTATATCTGTGTCTCCCCCTCCTTTTACTCCTCCACCTCTTTTATTTTCGCATGACTATATGTACTTGTCACTTTTCCATGTGTTAGTTATGTCTTCTGAGCAGTTTGTCAGCTTTTGGACACCTTTGAAGGTGTTTTCTATGTGTTTCTATGTGTTTTTGTTTGCCTGCCATTGGTTTTAACGGTGTTCGAAGGTGTTCGACGAACAGTTCGACGAACAGTTCGGCGAACACAAGGGTGTTCGACGAACCGAACCGAACTCGAACACTACGGGGGTGGCTCAACACTAACGAACAGTTATCGAACATAACCTCGAACAGCCGGATTTTTTTCAAATCGTTCGGGTTTATCGAACGGCTCGAACACCGCCCAAAACAGCTCAAATTTGAGATTGGCGAACAGTTCGATTCAAACACTGCTCATCTCTACTCTTCAGGCCATCCACGCTGAACAGAGGGGATGAAGGGGATGTGCGTAGTACCATCTGTAGCACAGGCAACAAGATCCTGTTTCTCCTCCTCCTCTTCATTATCACCCAATCCATGCTGAGATGATGAGATAAGGCTGGGCTGGGTAGTATCACCCTGTGTACTTTCTTCCTCAATCTCCACTTGGTCCACATGCAAATCTTCCTCTTTAATTGTAAGCAGCGAACATTTAAGCACACAGAAGTGGAATGGTTATGCTGATTATGGCATGAACACTGCTCACTACCTTGGTTGATTCTTCAAAGTTTTGTAGAACCTCACAGATGTCAGACATCCATGCCAACTCATCAGTTGTTATGTGCAGAGGCTGACTGTAATATTGATAGGCATGTTACAGCTGGTATTCAACTACTGCCCTCACAAAGTCTTGCCAACATGTGAAATGTGGAGTTCCAGCACATGTTCATGTCGCACACTAGTCAGTGAGCTGGCACTTGCAAGTGCTGCGGCAGCACTGCCAGACCGGCGGCAGCTGTAGCAGACTTGTGGAAATTGGTGTACACACAGCGTACCTTCACAAGTAGCTCAGGCAAGTCTGGGTAGGTTTTCAGAAAGTGAAAGCTTGTGGGCCATGCATTGTACGTGTGCTAGCTTGCCAAGCTTCAGAGCCGCCACCAGGTTATGGCCATTATCACACACGACCATGCCTGGTTGTACATTCAGCAGCAAGAGCCGCAGATCTGTTTAGTCTGTTATACCTTTCCACAACTCTGCGGCGGTGTGCGGTTTGTCACTTAAACAAATTATTTTCATCAGAGCCTATTGCTGCCTCACCGAGGTAGTGCTGCAGTGATTCCAGCTTGCGACTGATATTGACGACATGCTCTGAGAAGACAGTTGGAGATGGAGGATGATTAGGAGGAGGGGATGCAGGAATTGGTGTGGGAGGTGGAGGAAACCCTGACATAACTAGGGCCCGAAATCCTCGGAGTCCGTAGCACATGTGCCGTCCCAGGGTCCGACACGATCCCTGTCTCCACAGGGTTCACCCAGTGTATCATCAGGGAAATGTAGCATCTTAAGCACTTGTCCACATGTAGGTCATTAACTGGACTTTCCCGGTAACTGCATTGGTCAGGGCACAGGTGATGTTATGTGACACGTGCTGGTGTATGGGGGGCAGCAAACTGGGAAAAATAGTGGCTACTGGGACCAAGTACGGAGGGATGGCCACCGTCATGAGGTTGCGGAGAACCTCTGTGTCCACAAGCCTAAATGGCAGCGTTTCCAGGGCAAGCAGTCTGGAAATGTGCCCAATAGTGTTTGGGTCTGTGGTTGGGGAGCTGGATATTTACATTTGCATTCCAAGGCCTGGGGTAGGAACCACTGAATGATGCGCTGGGACAAAGAACTGGACGTGGTTGCTGATGGTGCTTGTGAATGTGCAACAAAAGGTGCAGGGCGGAAGGCATCCGCACCTACATCCTGGACAGGGAATTGGCAAGCATGTAGCACAGGGGAAGAGGCAGTGGTGTCACCTACAGACACTGATTGTGGACCCAGGCATTCGGCCCATCTAGTCAGATGCTTTGATAACACATGCCTAAGCAGGTCTCTGCTGATCTTGGTATGGCACAGGTTGCAAATGATCGTTCTCTTATCATCCACGTCTTCTTTAAAAAAGCGCCAGACTTGGGTACACCTAACCCTTGGCCTGGGAACTTGCCATTTGTCTGTGCTTTGGGGAACAGTTGCCGCCTTCTTCCTCTGGCCACCCCACTGCCTCTCCCTGTCTGTTGCAGTGCTGCGGATCCTATCCCCTCTGCACTGCTGTCCTCACTCTGCATGGTACTTTCCCAGATTGGGTTAGTGACTTCATCATCCACTACCTCGCTTTCCACTTCCACACTCTGGACTTGTTGATTAGCAACATCATTTGTTGGTAACTGTGTCTCATCATCATCTACCTCTTGAGACACTAATTGTGGTTCCCACCGTTGTCTTCTTCTAACGTGGCTGCTCAAATATTTGGGCATCACTACACACAATTTTCTCATGTTCCTCTTGAAATGTACATGGCAAGAGGCCAGAATCAACGAATGGAAATGTAAAACGCCCCTCAGAGTGTCTGAGCGTGGGATTATTTATACATTGAGTGTTTACTCTGTGGAAAATGGCACCAGACCAGTGACATGCATTGCCCAAACTTTGGCTGGAAGCATGTAGATATCAGATCAACCAAAAGTGATTTTAAAGAGCTTGGCCACTTTATAATTAATAAATGTGCTGGGGACATGATTTTGTGGTACTTGTCTGTATATAAGTCTTATATTTTAACTTATCCCATAGATTTCTTTAGGATTGCTTTCACAGCAGTACTGTCTGAAAATGGATGCTGATAGAGGAGGATATGACTAACTCTGTCCAAGAGTATTCTCCAATTCAAAACCACTTAAGAAAAATATTTTTCATTTAGAGGAGGCTGATGAAAATGTCTGATTTGATGACTCTCCATCAGCAGACATTTTGAGAACAGTAGTCCTGTGTAATCTGTGAGAAAGTAGGAAAAACAGTACTACCTATAAAAGCCATGTCCATAAAAGCATGTCCCCAACACATTTGTAAAAAAAAAGTTGGCCAGGCGACATGCTGCTCATGCTAATATGAGCAATCTGCATCACCCAAATGTTCTACCATGGCCTGTAGCATCTCCGGACTTGTCTCCCATCAAGCACATCTAGGATATAATTGGTGGTCAATTTCAAAGTGAACTAACAGCAATGAATCTTGATTATTTGCATATCTATACGCATTCAGAGTGGTAGAACATTTCTTTAACTACCATTGGTGACCTAATATTTAGCATGCCAAGACGGGTGTGTGTATTTCTGTGTGTGGCTCTCATTCTTGATACTGAACAAATTGAGATGTTTTGGAAACTTAGTTTCCATTTCCATTCCACAATTCTCCCATGAAGCCCAATTCTGGAAAGACTTCTCTTAACAGTAGATGGGTGTAGCTGGGATCCACTGGTTGCAGCCAGTTTTGAGCTAATTGCACGGCTGGACGTCTTCCATTTTTGAAGGGAAGTAAGCATGATGTGTCTTTACAAAAAAACAATATATGCCTCACCATGCATTTAATTCATCCTGCTGCTCATATCTTCTGGGCTCAGACCCACACTGCCGTGACTCTCGGCCAGTATACATAAAGAAAAAGTGGGAAAAGTCTCCAATAAAAATTAATTCTCACTTTATTTGTGCAAAATATTAAAATATATAAAGGTCCATGATAGCGGACCGACAGCGGAAAGCAGTTAGGCCTGGTTTGAGGTGGGATCAAAAAGACAAAGCATTGTGGATGCGTCTTATGGTCTCTGCTCGTGCGCCGCAGCCTTTTCAGCAAGGGGCTGGGAGTGCGGCCTCGGGGTCAACACCTTCCGCCAATCAGAGGCCAGGATGTTGCTGGCAGTTTAACGACGGCCAGTGCAAATATGGCACCAACTGTCGCTTTAAACATGAGTGTTCATTCTGCATTGGAAATCACGCCCAATCAAAATGTTTTAAAAAATCTAGGGGGCGGGGAAATGAGGCTAACCAAAAAGGGAGCGACTCCAGTGAAAATAGGAGCAATGCTGCCATTACTAAGGGAATATACAGATAGGGCAGCCTCAGATCTAATAAAAATTGGTTCCCTTTTTTTGTCAGATGTTCACCCAAAAAATCTCAGGTCTGCACGTCTCCACCAAACGGTGGTGACGGACAAATTTGAGAAGGAGGTAGCCCTGGGGTGCATGTCGGGTCCATTTGGGGAACTGCCTTGGCCTCACCTGCGAGTTTCTCTTTTGTGGGTAGTCCAAAGAAACCGAACCAGTTTCAGTTGATCCATCACTTATCCTTTCCGGCGGGTCAATCGGTAAATTATGGTATTAGTGCCGAGTAGTGATGAGCGAGCATGCTCGCTACTGCTCGGGGGTTTCATAGAGGGAGCTCGGGTCCCCTCTCTGCATGTTTGGCACTCTTTAGAATGCCAATGAATAAACAGGGATTGTCTGCCACACACTGTAATGCCGCAGTCATGTTGGTTGTGGCATTACAGTGATTGGCTGGCCGCACAGCGTCATCAGGTCTATATCAGACCTGGCGCCACCATGCTTGTCACAGTCTACTCCGGAATCAGACAGTGAAGGGAGAGGTGCAGCTGAACTAGGGAGAGATTTGCTTGTTTCTTAGTTAGTGCAGCTATACCACAACATATTCTACACATATCTATATCAACTAACAGCCCTTCTGAGGTCTAATCCAGCTGCATAGATATCAGTGCTAGGCAGGCAGGCAGTGTATGTGGCAGACTGCACTGCATATAGCAAGAGGCTCCATTCCAGTTCTGTCTGCTGCAGTTCCCTACAGGAAGTGGTGGAGGTGGAGCCTGCAGTGAGCTGTGCTGAGTGTGCTTCCTGGACTGTGTGGCTGCGTTTGGAGAGAGCTCCTGGGAAGGGAGGTTTTTTTTTCCATCTGGGACTTTTTGTCTGCCCCCTTCCCAGGAAGGAAAGCTTGTGGTGGGACTGGCCTCCGGGGCCGGGCCCCCGGCTCCCACCTCCCGGTCCAAGCTGGCGGGGGGTGGGAGAAACACCAAGCCGGCTAAGGCAACAAGATCTGGCCAAGACAGCAAGGGGTCCGGCATGAGGACCCGGAGGACCCCCGAGGCTATGACCGCGGCGGCTCCTCCCTCCGGAGGTGGGTCGAGTATGAGCGGAGGTGCTGCAGCGGTGCCCCCTGATTGGGGTACCAAGGCGTCGAGGGAGGCAACCGTCACCTATGCCTCCCGTATACATGCACACCTCTGCGAGTATGAGGACGCCACAAAGAAGCTAAGTTCCCTCTGGGGGGAGTTGAGGGTGGCTCAGGAGAGGTCCGTGAGGGCCTCTGGCAGTAAGAAGCCTGAGCTATCCGCCGCGGTCCGGAAGATCAAGCGGGCCATACAGGACCTGGAGGACCGCAGGAACACCATCATGGCGGGCAGCGGACCATTTAAGGAAAAGCTGCAGAATGATAGCCGGTTCAGAGCCATGACCGGTGGGGCTCTGGAGGGGTCGCAGGGCCCCGGCCAGGCGGTGGAGGAGGAGGAAGAAGAGGTATGCGTGGAGGAGGTCGCACCCTACCCGCCGCCTGGTGGCCTGGTAAGTGATCTCCAGGCATCGTATAGCGGGATAGCCCCTGAGCAGATGGCTCTCCCGTCGGATTCTAGCCCTTCAGAGGGCAGCGGGAGCGAGGGGGAGGATGAGGAGGATGGGAGCAGTAGCAGTGAGGGGGGCTGCCTTATCATGCAGCAGATCCAGCAGATCGAGTCCCCGATACGTTTTGGTCAGCTTACGTTCGGGGATGAGATCTGCGAGGATGAGGCACCCGTGAGGGGGATGAAGAGAAAAGCAAAAAAAAAGAGAAAAACAACTGTTGCGCACAAATTTGTGTATGTCCCCCTCTCTGGGGCCCCCCTGTCCCGTTGTGCGGCACCCGCTACCCACCCCGGCTTGGACTCTGTTGTGGGTCCACAGCGAGGGAGCGGGGAGAACATAGGCCATGGCACGCAGAACGCTGCCTCTGTTTGTGGTAATGGAGGCAGTGGGTCCAAGGTGTCTGATATGGAGCATGGCGCGGAGGGCGGCCCGATGGTGGGAGTCATCAGTGGAGGTGCTCAGGCTGGATCCCCTGTAAAAGGGGGGTCTGGCCTGGCACCTGGTGCGCCTGCTGGCGTGCGGGGGGCGGCGTGTACATCCGCCGCTGCCTCCTGCGCTGCCGGCGGTGCACCGACAGCCGGGGCCGCATCTCCGGCGGCGTGTGCTGGGGTGTCTGGGTCCCTCACGCACGGATCCACTAAATCTGGATCACTTTCAGGGACCCAGAGACCTGGTAAGGTGAAGGGCGCGGGGCCTGCGGCTCCGGCAGAGCCGGCTCATAAACGAAAGGTGGGGCTTGCTCCCCTGGCAAAATCCGTGGCGAGGTCGGGGCCCCCTGCGCAGGGGCCCAGTAATGGGTCAGCGCGGGGGGCTCCACCGCCGCTGGGTGCCGAGGGGGAGTGGCCTAGCCTGGGGCCGGCCACCGGAGCTGGGGTGGCCAGGCTTTTTGTGGCAACGGGTGTGACGGTAGGGGGTGCTATGCCCCTGAGAGCTGGTGCCGCTGGTCCAGGGGCCCCTGTGAGTAGACCCGGCTCCGGGTCAGCTTCGGGGGTCCCTGCGCGGCCGGCTTCGGGGTGTGTGGCCTCCCAGCCGTCCACAGCGCCAGTGGGAGTGGCCTCTGGGGCCCCCACCGTGCTGCCTGGTGCGGGGGGCGTGGCCTCCCTGTCACCAAAGGCACCGGTGGGAGTGGCCTCTGGGGCCCCCGCCGTGCTGCCTGGTGTGGGGGGCGTGGCCTCCCTGTCATCCACGGCACCGGTGGGAGTGGCCTCTGGGGCCCCCACTGTGCTGCCTGGTGCGGGGGGCGTGGCCTCCCTGTCACCCACTGCACCGGTGGGAGTGGCCTCCGGGGCCCCCACCGTGCTGCCTGGTGTGGGGGGCGTGGCCTCCCTGTCATCCACGGCACCGGTGGGAGTGGCCTCTGGGGCCCCCACTGTGCTGCCTGGTGCGGGGGGCGTGGCCTCGCGGGTAAATCCCGCACAAGTGGGCGTGGCTTCACCCGAAAAGGGGCGGGGCTTAGCGCCGGCAGCTGCTGGGAGCAGTGGTGCCACAGTTGTGGCTAAAAATGGAGGTGGTGCCTGCCTGCCGGTGTCCTCTGTGCCCACGGGCTTATCTGGGGCAGGGGCGCCGGCAAAAATAGCTGCAGCACCAGGCTCCCAAAACCCCCCGGCAGGGAAGGTGCTGCCAGCAGGTGGCAGCAGTAGTAATGCTGGTGGAAAACCTGCTGGCAGAAAGTGTGTGGAGAAAAGAAATAACTGTGACCCCAGTGTGCATGTGAGTGGGAGTGGGGCAAGTGGGGTCACTGTCGGTATGGATGTGTCTGTGGTGGAGGAAGCGAGTGCTGGTGTGTCTGTTGCTAGTGGGGGGAGTGGGGGTGGGGCTGGTCCATCTGCCCCCCCGGCTGCTGGTCCCCGGAGTTTTGCGGGGGTAGTAGCCGGGGCCTCGGGGTCTTCTCGGGGGGCTTCCTCACCTCTGGACCTCAGGGATGGTGACTTGCGACGCCGTTTCCTGGAGGCCCTCAAGAAGGGAGAACGGACGATCCAGGTAGAGGGAAGAGAGGTGGACCTGGCCTTTTGGCTAGATAGGCATGGCCTGGCCGCCTTCCAAGATAAAAAGGAGGGGGAGACAGCGTGGTCCCTCCCGACAGCCGGGCAGGGGGTGGCCAGGAGGAATGTAGTTCGTCTTCGGTGGAGGGGCAGTGAAGCGTGCCCGCCAAGAGCAAGGGTCGTGGAGCTCCTCCTGAAGATGAACTTCAGGGCGACTGACATCTTTGCCCTGATCCATCCTTTTGGTACCCCCATCTTCGACATCAGTTTTGTTCGGCCGGAGGGCCTAGAGCTTTTTTGGTCGAATTTTGAACTGGTGAAGGGGGAGCCCGGCTGGCGAGACTTTGCCGTGCAGGCGGTGTCTCGCCAAAATGGAGTAAAGAGAGTGACCGTTCTAACTAATAACGAGTCACTCTCTGGGGTTGATATTATGACGTGGCTTTCCCGCTATGGGGAGGTCACGGACGTCCCAAAAAAGAACAGGGACGAGTTTGGCATCTGGTCAGGGGGCTGGACCTTCATGATGAGGTTGAAGGTCTCAGGCGGTACTGTCACCCACATCCCCTCCTCAGCATTCCTGGGGAGGGACAGGATCCTGATCTTCTACCAGGGGCAACCAAAGGTCTGCCACAGGTGCGGTGATCCCCGCCACTTCAGCGCGGGCTGCAAGGTGCAGAAATGTGCCTTGTGTGGCGGGGTAGGTCATCTTGCCGCGGCCTGTGGTGACATTAGGTGTCACCTGTGTGGTGACCTAGGTCACCCGTACAGCCGCTGCCCCCGCTCCTTTTCTAACACCATCTCTGGTCAGGCGGGGGAGAGCCATGGGGGGGTCCCCAGCGGTGCATCCTCTGCTGGAGCCGGAGGTGGGGGCGGGAGAGGAGCTGAGGGGTCGGTGAAGGAAGGCGTGGCCAGTACATCTGCCCACCAGTGGCATCAGGTGAGGCGCCGTGGGGGTAGGGGGCAGGATAAGCCCCAGGCGACTGGGGTGATGTCTGTACCCTCCTCGGAAGCGGCAGCCGGTGCCCCTGAGGCCCTGGGGGAGGAGGCGGTGAGCGAGGAGATCAGGAGGATGGAGAGGGAGGAGGTGGCTGCTTCTGATGACTCCTCCCAGTATGAAAGTCTGGACGAGGAGGTGGTGGAGCAGCCTAAAACAAAAGGTGACAATAAGACCAGTAAGAGTCGGAGGAGGAAACGAAAAGGGGCAAAAACATCTAAGGCCCCCCCCCTGGCCACTAAGGTGCCTACGGAAGGGCTCACCGGCTCCCCTCTGATCCCCCTCTCCAACCGGTTCCATGCCCTCGATGACTCTGCTGTGTCGGAGGTCGGGGGTGAGGGACCGGCAGTAACATCTGAGGTGCCTTCAGGGAGCGGCGGGGTCCGTCCTCCGGAGGGCTCACTTTCCTCTGGGGGGGGGACTGCCCTGGGGTCCAGGGGTGAGGAACCCGGTACTGGGAAGGTGGTGACGGGTGCTATGGACACCTCGGTGTCACTAAAGAGGAGGGGAGAGTCTGGCTCCTCCTCTGAGGGTGAAAAAGGTAAATTGAGGGGTGCGGTTAAAAAGAAGGCCGTCTAACTCAATCACCCATGATGGCGGAACCTACCCCGTTGACTCTGGCGTCGATTAATGTCGCCAGTATAAAGTCAGATGCGGCCAGATTTATGGCCTTTGATTTTTTCAACCGAGTTGAGGCTGACATTTTATTTTTGCAGGAGACCAGACTAACAGACATGGGGGCCATTTACAAAGCAAGGAGGGAGTGGAGGTGCGGGCCCTCATACTGGTCTCTTGCGGCCGAGCCGTATAGCGGGGTAGCGGTCCTTTTTAAGGCCGCTTCGGTGGAATGCAGACGGGTGATCGAGGTAGAAATGGGGAGGTGCTTGGTCCTTGACGTCTTCATGGGGGGACAGGAGCTCCGGCTCATTAACATCTATGGTCCACAGTCAGAGTGGGACCGTAAATGTCTCTTCCTGAAGATCAAGCCCTATCTTTTTACCAGCCGGCAGGTGGTCTTCGGTGGGGACTTTAATACTATAACTAGACCCCGTGATAGGGGAGGCCCCGGAGACCGAAGGCTGGCTTTTGATAGTAATACCCTCAACAGCATAGCAAGCGAAGCTCGCCTGGTGGATGTCCACATCCGGCACACCCCAGGTCACGGGGGTTTCACCTTTCATAGGGGTAGTTGTAGGTCTAGGATAGATAGGTTTTTTTTAAAGGAGGAAGCCGTCTCTTCTGCAGTGTCCGCTGTTGAGGTGGAATTCTCCGATCACTGTTTCATTTCCTTTTCTTTGAATGTTGCAGAGACTCCCCGGATAGGGAGAGGCCTATGGAAGCTGAATTCGTCCCTGTTGGAAGAAGCGGATGTGAGACAATCCTTTGAGGAATTTCTTCAGAGCCAGGTACCTCTCTTGGGTCTCTGTAGCAGTAAGTCTGAGTGGTGGGAGATCTTCAAAACAAGGGTTGCGGGGTTCTTCCGTCAGCTTTCGAGCCTCAGAGGCCTGAACAGGTACCGCCTGTATCGGGAGCTGGGGAGGAAACTCGAGCAGCTCGTCTCGACTGGAGGGGACCGTGAGGAAATCTCCAGGGTGAAGGCCTTGCTCAAGGGGTGCCAGTATGATAGGCACACATCCTTAGTTTTTGAGAGGGATTTCGGGAGGTACCGCTCGCCCGACCCCTACAGGAACTGCAGGATGTCAGTGAGTTGCAAGATGGTAACAGGACTGATCGACAGTACGGGTTCCCTGAACAGATCCAAATCAGGGATCCTGGAGGTGGTCAGATCCTTCTACTCGCATCTCTTGGGAAGGAGGGATCCAGATCGGGATGAGATGTCGGCTTTCCTGGCTGAAACCATCCCTGAACCAGGGGATGACCCCTCTCTTCATGGTTTGGCAGAAGCAATCAGGGAAGAGGAAGTGAGACGGGCCATTGATGGGCTCCGGCCCAAAAAATCGCCCGGTCCGGATGGCTTAACATCCGAGTTTTACAGGACTTTTAGGGACTCTTTGGTCCCCCTCATGACTGAGGTTTTTAATGAATGTCTTTCCTCGGACATTCTTCCCGGTTCAATGAGGAAGTCCGCCCTGATTATCCTGTCAAAGGGTAAAGACTCGTCCCGTATTGAGAATTGGCGTCCCATAGCGCTTCTCAATACGGACCGAAAGGTTCTGGCAAAGGTGCTTTTCAATCGGTTGGTGAAGTTTGCACCCCGGCTCCTTTCGGGGGCCCAGCACTGCTCTGTTCCAGGCCGCAGTACTTTT
Source organism: Phyllobates terribilis (assembly GCF_046119375.1). NCBI lineage: Eukaryota > Metazoa > Chordata > Amphibia > Anura > Dendrobatidae > Phyllobates > Phyllobates terribilis. The sequence goes on from NW_027362765.1 coordinate 416,325,908, forward strand.
AGTGCTGTGCTCGGTGTCCGGGAGGCAGTGGAGCAGGGCAGGGCAGGTCTCTGGAAGGGGTACTTGCTGTCCTTAGACCAAGCGAAGGCCTTTGACCGGGTTAACCATGAGTACCTCTGGTCCGTCCTTCTGAGGTACGGTCTGCCCGGGAGGTTTGTTGATTGGTTGAGAGTATTATACAATGGGGCAGAGACTTTTCCGCTTGTGAACGGTTGGGTCGGACCCCCTTTTGAGGTGAGGTCTGGTGTCCGCCAGGGCTGTCCTCTGAGCCCACTGTTATACGTGTTCGCGATCGACCCCTTTTTAAGGAGAGTGGAACGCGGACCGTTGGTGGGAGTCGGGATGGACCGGGCGGAGCCAGAGGCCACCTTGAGGGTAGTGGCGTACGCCGACGACGTTTCCCTCTTTGTATCCTCGAGAGAGGAGGCGGACTGGGTCATGTCTGAAGTTGAGCGCTACTCGGTGGCTTCTGGGTCCATGATCAACCGGGATAAGTGTGAGAGTCTCTGGCTGGGAGGGGGAGATCCAAGTTTCGATCTCCCGGACACCCTTCCAGGGCCTCAGGCCACAGCAAAAATTTTAGGCATCAGTTTCGGCCCGGGGGACTATCCCCAGCAAAACTGGGAGGGCAGACTTAAGATTGCCGCCCAGAAGGTGGATCAGTGGAAGGGTTGGTCCTTGACCCTGAGGGAAAGGGTTAACCTGGCCAAGGGGTATTTGCTCCCTTTATTAATATACCTGGGCAGCGTCTGCATCTTGCCAGAACCTCTTTGGACACGGGTCTACAGCCTGTTCTTCCAACTATTATGGGGGAATAGGCTGAACCTGATCAAGAGGGAGGTCACGTACCGCACGAGGAGACTAGGAGGGTTGGGTATGGTCAACCCGGTGGTGTTTCTAGTAAACACCTTTCTTAAGGCAAACATCGCCAACCTCTGGTTAGAGAGGGCTCCTCCGTGGGTATTCTCCTGTAGGGGGTGGTTTCGGCCTTTCTTCCAGGAATGGGAGACAGGAGGGCGGGTGAAGGACCTTCGCACGCCTCATGGGCATCTTCCGGCTTATGCTACCCTGGTTGTGAAGGCGATCCGCCGGTGGGGTCTGGGAGTGTGGGAGATCAGGACCTTGTCAAGGAGGTTACTTGACAATAGGGTTCTGTTGACCCACTTCCAGAAGCCCCTGGCCCTCAAGGATTGCCCAAGCCGGGATCTGGAGGTGGGGCTCGGGTTATTAAACTCTAAGCGGATCCCCTTGAAGTTTTGGGACTTGACTTGGCGCTGCTTCCATGGGAGACTGTATGTGAGGGGCAACCTGAAGTACAGGAACTCTGATGACCGGGATTGTCCCCGCGAGGAGTGTGGCGGCATGCTTGAAAGCATGGAGCACTTCCTGCTTCAATGTCCCTTTAATACAGAGGTCTACAGTAGGGTGGGTGCTTCCATTGGCTGGCCTAGGCTGGCAGGCCTTTCCTATGCGGAGTGGGCCTATGGGGCATTCAGATCCCTTGGTGGCCGAGATCGGGGCACTGTCTTCTTAGTTAGTTTAGTGACTAGGTTTTACACGTGGAACGCACGGTGTTTAGTGTCCACCCAGCATAAAGTCCTCCCCCGGGAAGAGGTGATTAGGAACATCCTGGGTGACCTGGCAAAAGTGCGCTCGCTGGAGTATGAGAGGCTGGGTGCAGGGAGGGCTTCCCTTCTATGGAGGGGGTTCTCATTTAATGTGCCCTAGGGAGAGTTAGGGTATGTGTGTCTGTGATAGGGTTAGTTTAGTCCTTTCTATATTTTATATTTATTTGTAGGGTCAGATGGATGTGTAGGGTCAGGGAGGGACAGGTAGGGACAGTCTTTAGGGATAGGTAGTTAGCATTAGGTTGGTAGTGAGGGTCAGAGAGGGACAGGTAGGGACAGGTAGGGAAAGATTGGTAGGGCGGTAGGGACAGGTTTTTCTTTTTCTTTAATAGGGAGGGACAGGCTGTTTGTGTGTTAGAGCAGGGTGAGAGCCTCTGTAGTCTCCAGTTTCCTGGTGGTGGGCTGCTCCCCTCACATTTGTAGTTTTTTGTTTTACGGTTCAGAATCTGAATATAGGGCTTGCAAGCACTGAACTTGGGTCTGATCCTTTGGTTCATGTTTAGTAGTCTTAAAAAATCGGTTAAGTTGTTATGTCATGATGATTTGGTTAGTTGTTGTTACATCGTTATGTTGTGTTGTATATAAATAATGTATGTGTATTGTGTGTGTGGGGGGGTTAGTTTAGGTTGGGTGGGGGGCTTTAGGGGGGAGGGGGGAGGGGTTTGCGGTGGTTTTGTGAAAAATGTGGACGTCCTGCGGGATGCCGGAAGAGGCAAAGGGACCTTTTTGTGTGTGAAATGGCCACAAACTTTAGTGGGGCTTGTTGTGATAAGGCCACAGACTCTCGTGGGACCTTGGGTGTTAAAAAATGGTGGTGGGGGAAAAAAAAAAAAAAAAAAAAAAAATAAAAAAAAAAAAAAAAAAAAAAAGGTTTGCTGTGCATTAAGTTTTGTTTCGGCCAGGTGGCCTATTTCTTTGTTTTTGGCAGTGGGCCAGTTATTTAGTTTTCCTTTTTTGTTAGGGGGTTAGGTATGAGTGTGCAGGTATGGATGTTGTGTATGCTGGGGGTCGGGTGCGTTTTAGGGCGCACCCTGGAGTTATGGTAGGGTCTTCCCTTGCTGGGGGGTCTCCTACAGAGTCTGCTGGAGGACTTGAACTTTGTGTCGTCATATATTTCTTTGTTGGACTCTATATAATTTCAGATTTTAGGTTATGTCTTGCTGGGGTTTTGTTGGTTGTTAGTTGTTTGTTTGTTGTATAATTGTATCTGTGGTTTGGTTTTTGTGTTTTGTATATGTGTTTTTGTACTTTTATAATAAAAGAGCTCCAGTTCTGTCTGCTGCAGTTCCCTACAGGAAGTGGTGGAGGTGGAGCCTGCAGTGAGCTGTGCTGAGTGTGCTTCCTGGACTGTGTGGCTGCGTTTGGAGAGAGCTCCTGGGAAGGGAGGTTTTTTTTTCCATCTGGGACTTTTTGTCTGCCCCCTTCCCAGGAAGGAAAGCTTGTGGTGGGACTGGCCTCCGGGGCCGGGCCCCCGGCTCCCACCTCCCGGTCCAAGCTGGCGGGGGGTGGGAGAAACACCAAGCCGGCTAAGGCAACAAGATCTGGCCAAGACAGCAAGGGGTCCGGCATGAGGACCCGGAGGACCCCCGAGGCTATGACCGCGGCGGCTCCTCCCTCCGGAGGTGGGTCGAGTATGAGCGGAGGTGCTGCAGCGGTGCCCCCTGATTGGGGTACCAAGGCGTCGAGGGAGGCAACCGTCACCTATGCCTCCCGTATACATGCACACCTCTGCGAGTATGAGGACGCCACAAAGAAGCTAAGTTCCCTCTGGGGGGAGTTGAGGGTGGCTCAGGAGAGGTCCGTGAGGGCCTCTGGCAGTAAGAAGCCTGAGCTATCCGCCGCGGTCCGGAAGATCAAGCGGGCCATACAGGACCTGGAGGACCGCAGGAACACCATCATGGCGGGCAGCGGACCATTTAAGGAAAAGCTGCAGAATGATAGCCGGTTCAGAGCCATGACCGGTGGGGCTCTGGAGGGGTCGCAGGGCCCCGGCCAGGCGGTGGAGGAGGAGGAAGAAGAGGTATGCGTGGAGGAGGTCGCACCCTACCCGCCGCCTGGTGGCCTGGTAAGTGATCTCCAGGCATCGTATAGCGGGATAGCCCCTGAGCAGATGGCTCTCCCGTCGGATTCTAGCCCTTCAGAGGGCAGCGGGAGCGAGGGGGAGGATGAGGAGGATGGGAGCAGTAGCAGTGAGGGGGGCTGCCTTATCATGCAGCAGATCCAGCAGATCGAGTCCCCGATACGTTTTGGTCAGCTTACGTTCGGGGATGAGATCTGCGAGGATGAGGCACCCATGAGGGGGATGAAGAGAAAAGCAAAAAAAAAGAGAAAAACAACTGTTGCGCACAAATTTGTGTATGTCCCCCTCTCTGGGGCCCCCCTGTCCCGTTGTGCGGCACCCGCTACCCACCCCGGCTTGGACTCTGTTGTGGGTCCACAGCGAGGGAGCGGGGAGAACATAGGCCATGGCACGCAGAACGCTGCCTCTGTTTGTGGTAATGGAGGCAGTGGGTCCAAGGTGTCTGATATGGAGCATGGCGCGGAGGGCGGCCCGATGGTGGGAGTCATCAGTGGAGGTGCTCAGGCTGGATCCCCTGTAAAAGGGGGGTCTGGCCTGGCACCTGGTGCGCCTGCTGGCGTGCGGGGGGCGGCGTGTACATCCGCCGCTGCCTCCTGCGCTGCCGGCGGTGCACCGACAGCCGGGGCCGCATCTCCGGCGGCGTGTGCTGGGGTGTCTGGGTCCCTCACGCACGGATCCACTAAATCTGGATCACTTTCAGGGACCCAGAGACCTGGTAAGGTGAAGGGCGCGGGGCCTGCGGCTCCGGCAGAGCCGGCTCATAAACGAAAGGTGGGGCTTGCTCCCCTGGCAAAATCCGTGGCGAGGTCGGGGCCCCCTGCGCAGGGGCCCAGTAATGGGTCAGCGCGGGGGGCTCCACCGCCGCTGGGTGCCGAGGGGGAGTGGCCTAGCCTGGGGCCGGCCACCGGAGCTGGGGTGGCCAGGCTTTTTGTGGCAACGGGTGTGACGGTAGGGGGTGCTATGCCCCTGAGAGCTGGTGCCGCTGGTCCAGGGGCCCCTGTGAGTAGACCCGGCTCCGGGTCAGCTTCGGGGGTCCCTGCGCGGCCGGCTTCGGGGTGTGTGGCCTCCCAGCCGTCCACAGCGCCAGTGGGAGTGGCCTCTGGGGCCCCCACCGTGCTGCCTGGTGCGGGGGGCGTGGCCTCCCTGTCACCAAAGGCACCGGTGGGAGTGGCCTCTGGGGCCCCCGCCGTGCTGCCTGGTGTGGGGGGCGTGGCCTCCCTGTCATCCACGGCACCGGTGGGAGTGGCCTCTGGGGCCCCCACTGTGCTGCCTGGTGCGGGGGGCGTGGCCTCCCTGTCACCCACTGCACCGGTGGGAGTGGCCTCCGGGGCCCCCACCGTGCTGCCTGGTGTGGGGGGCGTGGCCTCCCTGTCATCCACGGCACCGGTGGGAGTGGCCTCTGGGGCCCCCACTGTGCTGCCTGGTGCGGGGGGCGTGGCCTCGCGGGTAAATCCCGCACAAGTGGGCGTGGCTTCACCCGAAAAGGGGCGGGGCTTAGCGCCGGCAGCTGCTGGGAGCAGTGGTGCCACAGTTGTGGCTAAAAATGGAGGTGGTGCCTGCCTGCCGGTGTCCTCTGTGCCCACGGGCTTATCTGGGGCAGGGGCGCCGGCAAAAATAGCTGCAGCACCAGGCTCCCAAAACCCCCCGGCAGGGAAGGTGCTGCCAGCAGGTGGCAGCAGTAGTAATGCTGGTGGAAAACCTGCTGGCAGAAAGTGTGTGGAGAAAAGAAATAACTGTGACCCCAGTGTGCATGTGAGTGGGAGTGGGGCAAGTGGGGTCACTGTCGGTATGGATGTGTCTGTGGTGGAGGAAGCGAGTGCTGGTGTGTCTGTTGCTAGTGGGGGGAGTGGGGGTGGGGCTGGTCCATCTGCCCCCCCGGCTGCTGGTCCCCGGAGTTTTGCGGGGGTAGTAGCCGGGGCCTCGGGGTCTTCTCGGGGGGCTTCCTCACCTCTGGACCTCAGGGATGGTGACTTGCGACGCCGTTTCCTGGAGGCCCTCAAGAAGGGAGAACGGACGATCCAGGTAGAGGGAAGAGAGGTGGACCTGGCCTTTTGGCTAGATAGGCATGGCCTGGCCGCCTTCCAAGATAAAAAGGAGGGGGAGACAGCGTGGTCCCTCCCGACAGCCGGGCAGGGGGTGGCCAGGAGGAATGTAGTTCGTCTTCGGTGGAGGGGCAGTGAAGCGTGCCCGCCAAGAGCAAGGGTCGTGGAGCTCCTCCTGAAGATGAACTTCAGGGCGACTGACATCTTTGCCCTGATCCATCCTTTTGGTACCCCCATCTTCGACATCAGTTTTGTTCGGCCGGAGGGCCTAGAGCTTTTTTGGTCGAATTTTGAACTGGTGAAGGGGGAGCCCGGCTGGCGAGACTTTGCCGTGCAGGCGGTGTCTCGCCAAAATGGAGTAAAGAGAGTGACCGTTCTAACTAATAACGAGTCACTCTCTGGGGTTGATATTATGACGTGGCTTTCCCGCTATGGGGAGGTCACGGACGTCCCAAAAAAGAACAGGGACGAGTTTGGCATCTGGTCAGGGGGCTGGACCTTCATGATGAGGTTGAAGGTCTCAGGCGGTACTGTCACCCACATCCCCTCCTCAGCATTCCTGGGGAGGGACAGGATCCTGATCTTCTACCAGGGGCAACCAAAGGTCTGCCACAGGTGCGGTGATCCCCGCCACTTCAGCGCGGGCTGCAAGGTGCAGAAATGTGCCTTGTGTGGCGGGGTAGGTCATCTTGCCGCGGCCTGTGGTGACATTAGGTGTCACCTGTGTGGTGACCTAGGTCACCCGTACAGCCGCTGCCCCCGCTCCTTTTCTAACACCATCTCTGGTCAGGCGGGGGAGAGCCATGGGGGGGTCCCCAGCGGTGCATCCTCTGCTGGAGCCGGAGGTGGGGGCGGGAGAGGAGCTGAGGGGTCGGTGAAGGAAGGCGTGGCCAGTACATCTGCCCACCAGTGGCATCAGGTGAGGCGCCGTGGGGGTAGGGGGCAGGATAAGCCCCAGGCGACTGGGGTGATGTCTGTACCCTCCTCGGAAGCGGCAGCCGGTGCCCCTGAGGCCCTGGGGGAGGAGGCGGTGAGCGAGGAGATCAGGAGGATGGAGAGGGAGGAGGTGGCTGCTTCTGATGACTCCTCCCAGTATGAAAGTCTGGACGAGGAGGTGGTGGAGCAGCCTAAAACAAAAGGTGACAATAAGACCAGTAAGAGTCGGAGGAGGAAACGAAAAGGGGCAAAAACATCTAAGGCCCCCCCCCTGGCCACTAAGGTGCCTACGGAAGGGCTCACCGGCTCCCCTCTGATCCCCCTCTCCAACCGGTTCCATGCCCTCGATGACTCTGCTGTGTCGGAGGTCGGGGGTGAGGGACCGGCAGTAACATCTGAGGTGCCTTCAGGGAGCGGCGGGGTCCGTCCTCCGGAGGGCTCACTTTCCTCTGGGGGGGGGACTGCCCTGGGGTCCAGGGGTGAGGAACCCGGTACTGGGAAGGTGGTGACGGGTGCTATGGACACCTCGGTGTCACTAAAGAGGAGGGGAGAGTCTGGCTCCTCCTCTGAGGGTGAAAAAGGTAAATTGAGGGGTGCGGTTAAAAAGAAGGCCGTCTAACTCAATCACCCATGATGGCGGAACCTACCCCGTTGACTCTGGCGTCGATTAATGTCGCCAGTATAAAGTCAGATGCGGCCAGATTTATGGCCTTTGATTTTTTCAACCGAGTTGAGGCTGACATTTTATTTTTGCAGGAGACCAGACTAACAGACATGGGGGCCATTTACAAAGCAAGGAGGGAGTGGAGGTGCGGGCCCTCATACTGGTCTCTTGCGGCCGAGCCGTATAGCGGGGTAGCGGTCCTTTTTAAGGCCGCTTCGGTGGAATGCAGACGGGTGATCGAGGTAGAAATGGGGAGGTGCTTGGTCCTTGACGTCTTCATGGGGGGACAGGAGCTCCGGCTCATTAACATCTATGGTCCACAGTCAGAGTGGGACCGTAAATGTCTCTTCCTGAAGATCAAGCCCTATCTTTTTACCAGCCGGCAGGTGGTCTTCGGTGGGGACTTTAATACTATAACTAGACCCCGTGATAGGGGAGGCCCCGGAGACCGAAGGCTGGCTTTTGATAGTAATACCCTCAACAGCATAGCAAGCGAAGCTCGCCTGGTGGATGTCCACATCCGGCACACCCCAGGTCACGGGGGTTTCACCTTTCATAGGGGTAGTTGTAGGTCTAGGATAGATAGGTTTTTTTTAAAGGAGGAAGCCGTCTCTTCTGCAGTGTCCGCTGTTGAGGTGGAATTCTCCGATCACTGTTTCATTTCCTTTTCTTTGAATGTTGCAGAGACTCCCCGGATAGGGAGAGGCCTATGGAAGCTGAATTCGTCCCTGTTGGAAGAAGCGGATGTGAGACAATCCTTTGAGGAATTTCTTCAGAGCCAGGTACCTCTCTTGGGTCTCTGTAGCAGTAAGTCTGAGTGGTGGGAGATCTTCAAAACAAGGGTTGCGGGGTTCTTCCGTCAGCTTTCGAGCCTCAGGGGCCTGAACAGGTACCGCCTGTATCGGGAGCTGGGGAGGAAACTCGAGCAGCTCGTCTCGACTGGAGGGGACCGTGAGGAAATCTCCAGGGTGAAGGCCTTGCTCAAGGGGTGCCAGTATGATAGGCACACATCCTTAGTTTTTGAGAGGGATTTCGGGAGGTACCGCTCGCCCGACCCCTACAGGAACTGCAGGATGTCAGTAAGTTGCAAGATGGTAACAGGACTGATCGACAGTACGGGTTCCCTGAACAGATCCAAATCAGGGATCCTGGAGGTGGTCAGATCCTTCTACTCGCATCTCTTGGGAAGGAGGGATCCAGATCGGGATGAGATGTCGGCTTTCCTGGCTGAAACCATCCCTGAACCAGGGGATGACCCCTCTCTTCATGGTTTGGCAGAAGCAATCAGGGAAGAGGAAGTGAGACGGGCCATTGATGGGCTCCGGCCCAAAAAATCGCCCGGTCCGGATGGCTTAACATCCGAGTTTTACAGGACTTTTAGGGACTCTTTGGTCCCCCTCATGACTGAGGTTTTTAATGAATGTCTTTCCTCGGACATTCTTCCCGGTTCAATGAGGAAGTCCGCCCTGATTATCCTGTCAAAGGGTAAAGACTCGTCCCGTATTGAGAATTGGCGTCCCATAGCGCTTCTCAATACGGACCGAAAGGTTCTGGCAAAGGTGCTTTTCAATCGGTTGGTGAAGTTTGCACCCCGGCTCCTTTCGGGGGCCCAGCACTGCTCTGTTCCAGGCCGCAGTACTTTTAGTGCTGTGCTCGGTGTCCGGGAGGCAGTGGAGCAGGGCAGGGCAGGTCTCTGGAAGGGGTACTTGCTGTCCTTAGACCAAGCGAAGGCCTTTGACCGGGTTAACCATGAGTACCTCTGGTCCGTCCTTCTGAGGTACGGTCTGCCCGGGAGGTTTGTTGATTGGTTGAGAGTATTATACAATGGGGCAGAGACTTTTCCGCTTGTGAACGGTTGGGTCGGACCCCCTTTTGAGGTGAGGTCTGGTGTCCGCCAGGGCTGTCCTCTGAGCCCACTGTTATACGTGTTCGCGATCGACCCCTTTTTAAGGAGAGTGGAACGCGGACCGTTGGTGGGAGTCGGGATGGACCGGGCGGAGCCAGAGGCCACCTTGAGGGTAGTGGCGTACGCCGACGACGTTTCCCTCTTTGTATCCTCGAGAGAGGAGGCGGACTGGGTCATGTCTGAAGTTGAGCGCTACTCGGTGGCTTCTGGGTCCATGATCAACCGGGATAAGTGTGAGAGTCTCTGGCTGGGAGGGGGAGATCCAAGTTTCGATCTCCCGGACACCCTTCCAGGGCCTCAGGCCACAGCAAAAATTTTAGGCATCAGTTTCGGCCCGGGGGACTATCCCCAGCAAAACTGGGAGGGCAGACTTAAGATTGCCGCCCAGAAGGTGGATCAGTGGAAGGGTTGGTCCTTGACCCTGAGGGAAAGGGTTAACCTGGCCAAGGGGTATTTGCTCCCTTTATTAATATACCTGGGCAGCGTCTGCATCTTGCCAGAACCTCTTTGGACACGGGTCTACAGCCTGTTCTTCCAACTATTATGGGGGAATAGGCTGAACCTGATCAAGAGGGAGGTCACGTACCGCACGAGGAGACTAGGAGGGTTGGGTATGGTCAACCCGGTGGTGTTTCTAGTAAACACCTTTCTTAAGGCAAACATCGCCAACCTCTGGTTAGAGAGGGCTCCTCCGTGGGTATTCTCCTGTAGGGGGTGGTTTCGGCCTTTCTTCCAGGAATGGGAGACAGGAGGGCGGGTGAAGGACCTTCGCACGCCTCATGGGCATCTTCCGGCTTATGCTACCCTGGTTGTGAAGGCGATCCGCCGGTGGGGTCTGGGAGTGTGGGAGATCAGGACCTTGTCAAGGAGGTTACTTGACAATAGGGTTCTGTTGACCCACTTCCAGAAGCCCCTGGCCCTCAAGGATTGCCCAAGCCGGGATCTGGAGGTGGGGCTCGGGTTATTAAACTCTAAGCGGATCCCCTTGAAGTTTTGGGACTTGACTTGGCGCTGCTTCCATGGGAGACTGTATGTGAGGGGCAACCTGAAGTACAGGAACTCTGATGACCGGGATTGTCCCCGCGAGGAGTGTGGCGGCATGCTTGAAAGCATGGAGCACTTCCTGCTTCAATGTCCCTTTAATACAGAGGTCTACAGTAGGGTGGGTGCTTCCATTGGCTGGCCTAGGCTGGCAGGCCTTTCCTATGCGGAGTGGGCCTATGGGGCATTCAGATCCCTTGGTGGCCGAGATCGGGGCACTGTCTTCTTAGTTAGTTTAGTGACTAGGTTTTACACGTGGAACGCACGGTGTTTAGTGTCCACCCAGCATAAAGTCCTCCCCCGGGAAGAGGTGATTAGGAACATCCTGGGTGACCTGGCAAAAGTGCGCTCGCTGGAGTATGAGAGGCTGGGTGCAGGGAGGGCTTCCCTTCTATGGAGGGGGTTCTCATTTAATGTGCCCTAGGGAGAGTTAGGGTATGTGTGTCTGTGATAGGGTTAGTTTAGTCCTTTCTATATTTTATATTTATTTGTAGGGTCAGATGGATGTGTAGGGTCAGGGAGGGACAGGTAGGGACAGTCTTTAGGGATAGGTAGTTAGCATTAGGTTGGTAGTGAGGGTCAGAGAGGGACAGGTAGGGACAGGTAGGGAAAGATTGGTAGGGCGGTAGGGACAGGTTTTTCTTTTTCTTTAATAGGGAGGGACAGGCTGTTTGTGTGTTAGAGCAGGGTGAGAGCCTCTGTAGTCTCCAGTTTCCTGGTGGTGGGCTGCTCCCCTCACATTTGTAGTTTTTTGTTTTACGGTTCAGAATCTGAATATAGGGCTTGCAAGCACTGAACTTGGGTCTGATCCTTTGGTTCATGTTTAGTAGTCTTAAAAAATCGGTTAAGTTGTTATGTCATGATGATTTGGTTAGTTGTTGTTACATCGTTATGTTGTGTTGTATATAAATAATGTATGTGTATTGTGTGTGTGGGGGGGTTAGTTTAGGTTGGGTGGGGGGCTTTAGGGGGGAGGGGGGAGGGGTTTGCGGTGGTTTTGTGAAAAATGTGGACGTCCTGCGGGATGCCGGAAGAGGCAAAGGGACCTTTTTGTGTGTGAAATGGCCACAAACTTTAGTGGGGCTTGTTGTGATAAGGCCACAGACTCTCGTGGGACCTTGGGTGTTAAAAAATGGTGGTGGGGGGAAAAAAAAAAAAAAAAAAAAAAAAAAAAAAAATATAAAAAACTACAAAAAAAAGGTTTGCTGTGCATTAAGTTTTGTTTCGGCCAGGTGGCCTATTTCTTTGTTTTTGGCAGTGGGCCAGTTATTTAGTTTTCCTTTTTTGTTAGGGGGTTAGGTATGAATGTGCAGGTATGGATGTTGTGTATGCTGGGGGTCGGGTGCGTTTTAGGGCGCACCCTGGAGTTATGGTAGGGTCTTCCCTTGCTGGGGGGTCTCCTACAGAGTCTGCTGGAGGACTTGAACTTTGTGTCGTCTTATATTTCTTTGTTGGACTCTATATAATTTCAGATTTTAGGTTATGTCTTGCTGGGGTTTTGTTGGTTGTTAGTTGTTTGTTTGTTGTATAATTGTATCTGTGGTTTGGTTTTTGTGTTTTGTATATGTGTTTTTGTACTTTTATAATAAAAGAGCTCCAGTTCTGTCTGCTGCAGTTCCCTACAGGAAGTGGTGGAGGTGGAGCCTGCAGTGAGCTGTGCTGAGTGTGCTTCCTGGACTGTGTGGCTGCGTTTGGAGAGAGCTCCTGGGAAGGGAGGTTTTTTTTTCCATCTGGGACTTTTTGTCTGCCCCCTTCCCAGGAAGGAAAGCTTGTGGTGGGACTGGCCTCCGGGGCCGGGCCCCCGGCTCCCACCTCCCGGTCCAAGCTGGCGGGGGGTGGGAGAAACACCAAGCCGGCTAAGGCAACAAGATCTGGCCAAGACAGCAAGGGGTCCGGCATGAGGACCCGGAGGACCCCCGAGGCTATGACCGCGGCGGCTCCTCCCTCCGGAGGTGGGTCGAGTATGAGCGGAGGTGCTGCAGCGGTGCCCCCTGATTGGGGTACCAAGGCGTCGAGGGAGGCAACCGTCACCTATGCCTCCCGTATACATGCACACCTCTGCGAGTATGAGGACGCCACAAAGAAGCTAAGTTCCCTCTGGGGGGAGTTGAGGGTGGCTCAGGAGAGGTCCGTGAGGGCCTCTGGCAGTAAGAAGCCTGAGCTATCCGCCGCGGTCCGGAAGATCAAGCGGGCCATACAGGACCTGGAGGACCGCAGGAACACCATCATGGCGGGCAGCGGACCATTTAAGGAAAAGCTGCAGAATGATAGCCGGTTCAGAGCCATGACCGGTGGGGCTCTGGAGGGGTCGCAGGGCCCCGGCCAGGCGGTGGAGGAGGAGGAAGAAGAGGTATGCGTGGAGGAGGTCGCACCCTACCCGCCGCCTGGTGGCCTGGTAAGTGATCTCCAGGCATCGTATAGCGGGATAGCCCCTGAGCAGATGGCTCTCCCGTCGGATTCTAGCCCTTCAGAGGGCAGCGGGAGCGAGGGGGAGGATGAGGAGGATGGGAGCAGTAGCAGTGAGGGGGGCTGCCTTATCATGCAGCAGATCCAGCAGATCGAGTCCCCGATACGTTTTGGTCAGCTTACGTTCGGGGATGAGATCTGCGAGGATGAGGCACCCGTGAGGGGGATGAAGAGAAAAGCAAAAAAAAAGAGAAAAACAACTGTTGCGCACAAATTTGTGTATGTCCCCCTCTCTGGGGCCCCCCTGTCCCGTTGTGCGGCACCCGCTACCCACCCCGGCTTGGACTCTGTTGTGGGTCCACAGCGAGGGAGCGGGGAGAACATAGGCCATGGCACGCAGAACGCTGCCTCTGTTTGTGGTAATGGAGGCAGTGGGTCCAAGGTGTCTGATATGGAGCATGGCGCGGAGGGCGGCCCGATGGTGGGAGTCATCAGTGGAGGTGCTCAGGCTGGATCCCCTGTAAAAGGGGGGTCTGGCCTGGCACCTGGTGCGCCTGCTGGCGTGCGGGGGGCGGCGTGTACATCCGCCGCTGCCTCCTGCGCTGCCGGCGGTGCACCGACAGCCGGGGCCGCATCTCCGGCGGCGTGTGCTGGGGTGTCTGGGTCCCTCACGCACGGATCCACTAAATCTGGATCACTTTCAGGGACCCAGAGACCTGGTAAGGTGAAGGGCGCGGGGCCTGCGGCTCCGGCAGAGCCGGCTCATAAACGAAAGGTGGGGCTTGCTCCCCTGGCAAAATCCGTGGCGAGGTCGGGGCCCCCTGCGCAGGGGCCCAGTAATGGGTCAGCGCGGGGGGCTCCACCGCCGCTGGGTGCCGAGGGGGAGTGGCCTAGCCTGGGGCCGGCCACCGGAGCTGGGGTGGCCAGGCTTTTTGTGGCAACGGGTGTGACGGTAGGGGGTGCTATGCCCCTGAGAGCTGGTGCCGCTGGTCCAGGGGCCCCTGTGAGTAGACCCGGCTCCGGGTCAGCTTCGGGGGTCCCTGCGCGGCCGGCTTCGGGGTGTGTGGCCTCCCAGCCGTCCACAGCGCCAGTGGGAGTGGCCTCTGGGGCCCCCACCGTGCTGCCTGGTGCGGGGGGCGTGGCCTCCCTGTCACCAAAGGCACCGGTGGGAGTGGCCTCTGGGGCCCCCGCCGTGCTGCCTGGTGTGGGGGGCGTGGCCTCGCTGTCATCCACGGCACCGGTGGGAGTGGCCTCTGGGGCCCCCACTGTGCTGCCTGGTGCGGGGGGCGTGGCCTCCCTGTCACCCACTGCACCGGTGGGAGTGGCCTCCGGGGCCCCCACCGTGCTGCCTGGTGTGGGGGGCGTGGCCTCCCTGTCATCCACGGCACCGGTGGGAGTGGCCTCTGGGGCCCCCACTGTGCTGCCTGGTGCGGGGGGCGTGGCCTCGCGGGTAAATCCCGCACAAGTGGGCGTGGCTTCACCCGAAAAGGGGCGGGGCTTAGCGCCGGCAGCTGCTGGGAGCAGTGGTGCCACAGTTGTGGCTAAAAATGGAGGTGGTGCCTGCCTGCCGGTGTCCTCTGTGCCCACGGGCTTATCTGGGGCAGGGGCGCTGGCAAAAATAGCTGCAGCACCAGGCTCCCAAAACCCCCCGGCAGGGAAGGTGCTGCCAGCAGGTGGCAGCAGTAGTAATGCTGGTGGAAAACCTGCTGGCAGAAAGTGTGTGGAGAAAAGAAATAACTGTGACCCCAGTGTGCATGTGAGTGGGAGTGGGGCAAGTGGGGTCACTGTCGGTATGGATGTGTCTGTGGTGGAGGAAGCGAGTGCTGGTGTGTCTGTTGCTAGTGGGGGGAGTGGGGGTGGGGCTGGTCCATCTGCCCCCCCGGCTGCTGGTCCCCGGAGTTTTGCGGGGGTAGTAGCCGGGGCCTCGGGGTCTTCTCGGGGGGCTTCCTCACCTCTGGACCTCAGGGATGGTGACTTGCGACGCCGTTTCCTGGAGGCCCTCAAGAAGGGAGAACGGACGATCCAGGTAGAGGGAAGAGAGGTGGACCTGGCCTTTTGGCTAGATAGGCATGGCCTGGCCGCCTTCCAAGATAAAAAGGAGGGGGAGACAGCGTGGTCCCTCCCGACAGCCGGGCAGGGGGTGGCCAGGAGGAATGTAGTTCGTCTTCGGTGGAGGGGCAGTGAAGCGTGCCCGCCAAGAGCAAGGGTCGTGGAGCTCCTCCTGAAGATGAACTTCAGGGCGACTGACATCTTTGCCCTGATCCATCCTTTTGGTACCCCCATCTTCGACATCAGTTTTGTTCGGCCGGAGGGCCTAGAGCTTTTTTGGTCGAATTTTGAACTGGTGAAGGGGGAGCCCGGCTGGCGAGACTTTGCCGTGCAGGCGGTGTCTCGCCAAAATGGAGTAAAGAGAGTGACCGTTCTAACTAATAACGAGTCACTCTCTGGGGTTGATATTATGACGTGGCTTTCCCGCTATGGGGAGGTCACGGACGTCCCAAAAAAGAACAGGGACGAGTTTGGCATCTGGTCAGGGGGCTGGACCTTCATGATGAGGTTGAAGGTCTCAGGCGGTACTGTCACCCACATCCCCTCCTCAGCATTCCTGGGGAGGGACAGGATCCTGATCTTCTACCAGGGGCAACCAAAGGTCTGCCACAGGTGCGGTGATCCCCGCCACTTCAGCGCGGGCTGCAAGGTGCAGAAATGTGCCTTGTGTGGCGGGGTAGGTCATCTTGCCGCGGCCTGTGGTGACATTAGGTGTCACCTGTGTGGTGACCTAGGTCACCCGTACAGCCGCTGCCCCCGCTCCTTTTCTAACACCATCTCTGGTCAGGCGGGGGAGAGCCATGGGGGGGTCCCCAGCGGTGCATCCTCTGCTGGAGCCGGAGGTGGGGGCGGGAGAGGAGCTGAGGGGTCGGTGAAGGAAGGCGTGGCCAGTACATCTGCCCACCAGTGGCATCAGGTGAGGCGCCGTGGGGGTAGGGGGCAGGATAAGCCCCAGGCGACTGGGGTGATGTCTGTACCCTCCTCGGAAGCGGCAGCCGGTGCCCCTGAGGCCCTGGGGGAGGAGGCGGTGAGCGAGGAGATCAGGAGGATGGAGAGGGAGGAGGTGGCTGCTTCTGATGACTCCTCCCAGTATGAAAGTCTGGACGAGGAGGTGGTGGAGCAGCCTAAAACAAAAGGTGACAATAAGACCAGTAAGAGTCGGAGGAGGAAACGAAAAGGGGCAAAAACATCTAAGGCCCCCCCCCTGGCCACTAAGGTGCCTACGGAAGGGCTCACCGGCTCCCCTCTGATCCCCCTCTCCAACCGGTTCCATGCCCTCGATGACTCTGCTGTGTCGGAGGTCGGGGGTGAGGGACCGGCAGTAACATCTGAGGTGCCTTCAGGGAGCGGCGGGGTCCGTCCTCCGGAGGGCTCACTTTCCTCTGGGGGGGGGACTGCCCTGGGGTCCAGGGGTGAGGAACCCGGTACTGGGAAGGTGGTGACGGGTGCTATGGACACCTCGGTGTCACTAAAGAGGAGGGGAGAGTCTGGCTCCTCCTCTGAGGGTGAAAAAGGTAAATTGAGGGGTGCGGTTAAAAAGAAGGCCGTCTAACTCAATCACCCATGATGGCGGAACCTACCCCGTTGACTCTGGCGTCGATTAATGTCGCCAGTATAAAGTCAGATGCGGCCAGATTTATGGCCTTTGATTTTTTCAACCGAGTTGAGGCTGACATTTTATTTTTGCAGGAGACCAGACTAACAGACATGGGGGCCATTTACAAAGCAAGGAGGGAGTGGAGGTGCGGGCCCTCATACTGGTCTCTTGCGGCCGAGCCGTATAGCGGGGTAGCGGTCCTTTTTAAGGCCGCTTCGGTGGAATGCAGACGGGTGATCGAGGTAGAAATGGGGAGGTGCTTGGTCCTTGACGTCTTCATGGGGGGACAGGAGCTCCGGCTCATTAACATCTATGGTCCACAGTCAGAGTGGGACCGTAAATGTCTCTTCCTGAAGATCAAGCCCTATCTTTTTACCAGCCGGCAGGTGGTCTTCGGTGGGGACTTTAATACTATAACTAGACCCCGTGATAGGGGAGGCCCCGGAGACCGAAGGCTGGCTTTTGATAGTAATACCCTCAACAGCATAGCAAGCGAAGCTCGCCTGGTGGATGTCCACATCCGGCACACCCCAGGTCACGGGGGTTTCACCTTTCATAGGGGTAGTTGTAGGTCTAGGATAGATAGGTTTTTTTTAAAGGAGGAAGCCGTCTCTTCTGCAGTGTCCGCTGTTGAGGTGGAATTCTCCGATCACTGTTTCATTTCCTTTTCTTTGAATGTTGCAGAGACTCCCCGGATAGGGAGAGGCCTATGGAAGCTGAATTCGTCCCTGTTGGAAGAAGCGGATGTGAGACAATCCTTTGAGGAATTTCTTCAGAGCCAGGTACCTCTCTTGGGTCTCTGTAGCAGTAAGTCTGAGTGGTGGGAGATCTTCAAAACAAGGGTTGCGGGGTTCTTCCGTCAGCTTTCGAGCCTCAGAGGCCTGAACAGGTACCGCCTGTATCGGGAGCTGGGGAGGAAACTCGAGCAGCTCGTCTCGACTGGAGGGGACCGTGAGGAAATCTCCAGGGTGAAGGCCTTGCTCAAGGGGTGCCAGTATGATAGGCACACATCCTTAGTTTTTGAGAGGGATTTCGGGAGGTACCGCTCGCCCGACCCCTACAGGAACTGCAGGATGTCAGTGAGTTGCAAGATGGTAACAGGACTGATCGACAGTACGGGTTCCCTGAACAGATCCAAATCAGGGATCCTGGAGGTGGTCAGATCCTTCTACTCGCATCTCTTGGGAAGGAGGGATCCAGATCGGGATGAGATGTCGGCTTTCCTGGCTGAAACCATCCCTGAACCAGGGGATGACCCCTCTCTTCATGGTTTGGCAGAAGCAATCAGGGAAGAGGAAGTGAGACGGGCCATTGATGGGCTCCGGCCCAAAAAATCGCCCGGTCCGGATGGCTTAACATCCGAGTTTTACAGGACTTTTAGGGACTCTTTGGTCCCCCTCATGACTGAGGTTTTTAATGAATGTCTTTCCTCGGACATTCTTCCCGGTTCAATGAGGAAGTCCGCCCTGATTATCCTGTCAAAGGGTAAAGACTCGTCCCGTATTGAGAATTGGCGTCCCATAGCGCTTCTCAATACGGACCGAAAGGTTCTGGCAAAGGTGCTTTTCAATCGGTTGGTGAAGTTTGCACCCCGGCTCCTTTCGGGGGCCCAGCACTGCTCTGTTCCAGGCCGCAGTACTTTTAGTGCTGTGCTCGGTGTCCGGGAGGCAGTGGAGCAGGGCAGGGCAGGTCTCTGGAAGGGGTACTTGCTGTCCTTAGACCAAGCGAAGGCCTTTGACCGGGTTAACCATGAGTACCTCTGGTCCGTCCTTCTGAGGTACGGTCTGCCCGGGAGGTTTGTTGATTGGTTGAGAGTATTATACAATGGGGCAGAGACTTTTCCGCTTGTGAACGGTTGGGTCGGACCCCCTTTTGAGGTGAGGTCTGGTGTCCGCCAGGGCTGTCCTCTGAGCCCACTGTTATACGTGTTCGCGATCGACCCCTTTTTAAGGAGAGTGGAACGCGGACCGTTGGTGGGAGTCGGGATGGACCGGGCGGAGCCAGAGGCCACCTTGAGGGTAGTGGCGTACGCCGACGACGTTTCCCTCTTTGTATCCTCGAGAGAGGAGGCGGACTGGGTCATGTCTGAAGTTGAGCGCTACTCGGTGGCTTCTGGGTCCATGATCAACCGGGATAAGTGTGAGAGTCTCTGGCTGGGAGGGGGAGATCCAAGTTTCGATCTCCCGGACACCCTTCCAGGGCCTCAGGCCACAGCAAAAATTTTAGGCATCAGTTTCGGCCCGGGGGACTATCCCCAGCAAAACTGGGAGGGCAGACTTAAGATTGCCGCCCAGAAGGTGGATCAGTGGAAGGGTTGGTCCTTGACCCTGAGGGAAAGGGTTAACCTGGCCAAGGGGTATTTGCTCCCTTTATTAATATACCTGGGCAGCGTCTGCATCTTGCCAGAACCTCTTTGGACACGGGTCTACAGCCTGTTCTTCCAACTATTATGGGGGAATAGGCTGAACCTGATCAAGAGGGAGGTCACGTACCGCACGAGGAGACTAGGAGGGTTGGGTATGGTCAACCCGGTGGTGTTTCTAGTAAACACCTTTCTTAAGGCAAACATCGCCAACCTCTGGTTAGAGAGGGCTCCTCCGTGGGTATTCTCCTGTAGGGGGTGGTTTCGGCCTTTCTTCCAGGAATGGGAGACAGGAGGGCGGGTGAAGGACCTTCGCACGCCTCATGGGCATCTTCCGGCTTATGCTACCCTGGTTGTGAAGGCGATCCGCCGGTGGGGTCTGGGAGTGTGGGAGATCAGGACCTTGTCAAGGAGGTTACTTGACAATAGGGTTCTGTTGACCCACTTCCAGAAGCCCCTGGCCCTCAAGGATTGCCCAAGCCGGGATCTGGAGGTGGGGCTCGGGTTATTAAACTCTAAGCGGATCCCCTTGAAGTTTTGGGACTTGACTTGGCGCTGCTTCCATGGGAGACTGTATGTGAGGGGCAACCTGAAGTACAGGAACTCTGATGACCGGGATTGTCCCCGCGAGGAGTGTGGCGGCATGCTTGAAAGCATGGAGCACTTCCTGCTTCAATGTCCCTTTAATACAGAGGTCTACAGTAGGGTGGGTGCTTCCATTGGCTGGCCTAGGCTGGCAGGCCTTTCCTATGCGGAGTGGGCCTATGGGGCATTCAGATCCCTTGGTGGCCGAGATCGGGGCACTGTCTTCTTAGTTAGTTTAGTGACTAGGTTTTACACGTGGAACGCACGGTGTTTAGTGTCCACCCAGCATAAAGTCCTCCCCCGGGAAGAGGTGATTAGGAACATCCTGGGTGACCTGGCAAAAGTGCGCTCGCTGGAGTATGAGAGGCTGGGTGCAGGGAGGGCTTCCCTTCTATGGAGGGGGTTCTCATTTAATGTGCCCTAGGGAGAGTTAGGGTATGTGTGTCTGTGATAGGGTTAGTTTAGTCCTTTCTATATTTTATATTTATTTGTAGGGTCAGATGGATGTGTAGGGTCAGGGAGGGACAGGTAGGGACAGTCTTTAGGGATAGGTAGTTAGCATTAGGTTGGTAGTGAGGGTCAGAGAGGGACAGGTAGGGACAGGTAGGGAAAGATTGGTAGGGCGGTAGGGACAGGTTTTTCTTTTTCTTTAATAGGGAGGGACAGGCTGTTTGTGTGTTAGAGCAGGGTGAGAGCCTCTGTAGTCTCCAGTTTCCTGGTGGTGGGCTGCTCCCCTCACATTTGTAGTTTTTTGTTTTACGGTTCAGAATCTGAATATAGGGCTTGCAAGCACTGAACTTGGGTCTGATCCTTTGGTTCATGTTTAGTAGTCTTACGGTTAAGTTGTTATGTCATGATGATTTGGTTAGTTGTTGTTACATCGTTATGTTGTGTTGTATATAAATAATGTATGTGTATTGTGTGTGTGGGGGGGTTAGTTTAGGTTGGGTGGGGGGCTTTAGGGGGGAGGGGGGAGGGGTTTGCGGTGGTTTTGTGAAAAATGTGGACGTCCTGCGGGATGCCGGAAGAGGCAAAGGGACCTTTTTGTGTGTGAAATGGCCACAAACTTTAGTGGGGCTTGTTGTGATAAGGCCACAGACTCTCGTGGGACCTTGGGTGTTAAAAAATGGTGGTGGGGGAAAAAAAAAAAAAAAAATATAAAAAACTACAAAAAAAAGGTTTGCTGTGCATTAAGTTTTGTTTCGGCCAGGTGGCCTATTTCTTTGTTTTTGGCAGTGGGCCAGTTATTTAGTTTTCCTTTTTTGTTAGGGGGTTAGGTATGAATGTGCAGGTATGGATGTTGTGTATGCTGGGGGTCGGGTGCGTTTTAGGGCGCACCCTGGAGTTATGGTAGGGTCTTCCCTTGCTGGGGGGTCTCCTACAGAGTCTGCTGGAGGACTTGAACTTTGTGTCGTCTTATATTTCTTTGTTGGACTCTATATAATTTCAGATTTTAGGTTATGTCTTGCTGGGGTTTTGTTGGTTGTTAGTTGTTTGTTTGTTGTATAATTGTATCTGTGGTTTGGTTTTTGTGTTTTGTATATGTGTTTTTGTACTTTTATAATAAAAGAGCTCCAGTTCTGTCTGCTGCAGTTCCCTACAGGAAGTGGTGGAGGTGGAGCCTGCAGTGGGTTGTGTGCCGTGTGCTGTCTGGACTGAGTGCTGCTGTGCAGAGAGCTCCTGGGAAGGGAGGTTTTTTTTTTCCATCTGGGACTTTTTTGTCTGCCCCCTTCCCAGGAAAGAGGGCTCAGAGTGGGACTGGCCTCCGGGGCTGGGCCCCCGGCTCCCACCTCCCGGTCCAAGCTGGCGGGGGGTGGGAGGAACACCAAGCCGGCTAAGGCTACAAGATCTGGCCAAGGCAGCAGGGGTTCCAGCATGAGGACCCGGAGGACCCCCGAGGCTACGACCGCGGCGGCTCCTCCCTCCGGAGGTAGGTCGAGCACGAGCGGAGGTGCTGCAGCGGTGCCCCCTGATTGGGGTACCAAGGCGTCGAGGGAGGCAACCGTCACCTATGCCTCCCGTATACATGCGCACCTCTGCGAGTATGAGGACGCCACAAAGAAGCTAAGTTCCCTCTGGGGGGAGTTGAGGGTGGCTCAGGAGAGGTCCGTGAGGGCCTCTGGCAGTAAGAAGCCTGAGCTATCCGCCGCGGTCCGGAAGATCAAGCGGGCCATTCAAGACCTGGAAGACCGCAGGAGCACCATACTGGCAGGAAGTGGACCCTTCATGGAGAAGCTGCTTAATGATGACCGGTTCAGAGCCATGACCGGTGGGGCTCTGGAGGGGTCGCAGGGCCCCAGCCAGGCGGTGGAGGAGGAGGAAGAAGAGGTATGCGTGGAGGAGGTCGCACCCTACCCACCGCCTGGTGGCCTGGTAAGTGATCTCCAGGCATCGCATAGCGGGATAGCCCCTGAGCAGATGGCTCTCCCGTCTGATTCTAGCCCTTCAGAGGGCAGCGGGAGCGAGGGGGAGGATGAGGAGGATGGGAGTAGCAGCAGTGAGGGGGGCTGCCTTATCATGCAGCAGATCCAGCAGATCGAGTCCCCGGTACGTTTTGGTCAGCTTACGTTCGGGGATGAGATCTGCGAGGATGAGGCACCCGGGAGGGGGACGAAGAGAAAAGCAAAAAAAAAAAAGAAAACATCTATTGCACATAAATTTGTGTTTGTCCCCCTCTCTGGGGCCCCCCTGTCCCGTTGTGCGGCACCCGCCACCCACCCCGGCTTGGACTCTGTTGTGGGTCCACAGCGAGGGAGCGGGGAGAACATAGGCCATGGCACGCAGAGCGCTGCCTCTGTTTGTGGTAATGGAGGCAGTGGGTCCAAGGTGTCTGATATGGAGCATGGCGCGGAGGGCGGCCCGACGGTGGGTGTGATCTGTGGTGGTGCTCAGGCTGGATCCCCTGTAAAAGGGAGGTCTGGCCTGGCACCTGGTGCGCCTGCTGGCGTGCAGGGGGCGGCTTGTACATCTGCCGCTGCCTCCTGCTCTGCTGGCGGCGCACCGACAGCCGGGGCCGCATCTCCGGCGGCGTGTGCTGGGGTTTCTGGGTCCCTCACGCGCGGATCCACTAAATCTGGATCACTTTCAGGGACCCAGAGACCTGGTAAGGTGAAGGGCGCGGGGCCTGCGGCTCCGGCAGAGCCGGCTCATAAAGGAAAGGTGGGGCTTGCTCCCCTGGCAAAATCCGTGGCGAGGTTGGGGCCCCCTGCGCAGGGGCCCAGTAATGGGTCAGCGCGGGGGGCTCCACCGCCGCTGGGTGCCGAGGGGGAGTGGCCTAGCCTGGGGCCGACCGCCAGAGCTGGGGTGGCCAGGCTTTTTGTGGCAACGGGTGTGACGGTAGGGGGTGCTATGCCCCTGAGAGCTGGTGCCGCTGGTCCAGGGGCCCCTGTGAGTAGACCCGGCTCCGGGTCGGCTTCGGGGGTCCCTGCGCGGCCGGCTTCGGGGGGTGTGGCCTCCCAGCTGTCCACGGCGCCAGTAGGAGTGGCCTCTGGGGCCCCCACCGTGCTGCCTGGTGTGGGGGGCGTGGCCTCCCTGTCATCCACGGCACCGGTGGGAGTGGCCTCTGGGGCCCCCACTGTGCTGCCTGGTGCGGGGGGCGTGGCCTCCCTGTCACCCACGGCACCGGTGGGAGTGGCCTCCGGGGCCCCCACTGTGCTGCCTGGTGTGGGGGGCGTGGCCTCCCTGTCATCCACGGCACCGGTGGGAGTGGCCTCTGGGGCCCCCACTGTGCTGCCTGGTGCGGGGGGCGTGGCCTCCCTGTCACCCACGGCACCAGTGGGAGTGGTCTCTGGGGCCCCCACTGTGCTGCCTGGTGCAGGGGGCGTGTCCTCACGGGTAAATCCCGCACAAGTGGGCGTGGCTTCACCCGAAAATGGGCGGGGCTTAGCGCCGGCAGCTGCTGGGAGCAGTAGTGCCACAGCTGTGGCTAAAAATGGAGGTGGTGCCTGCCTGCCGGTGTCCTCTGTGCCCACGGGCTTATCTGGGGCAGGGGCGCCGGCAAAAATAGCTGCAGCACCAGGCTCCCAAAACCCCCCGGCAGGGAAGGTGCTGCCAGCAGGTGGCAGCAGTAGTAATGCTGTTGAAAAACCTGCTGGCAGAAAGTGTGTGGAGAAGAAAAACAACTGTGACCCCAGTGTGCATGTGAGTGGGAGTGGGGCAAGTGGGGTGACTGTCGGTATGGATGTGTCTGTGGTGGAGGAAGCGAGTGCTGGTGTGTCTGTTGCTAGTGGGGGGAGTGGGGGTGGGGCTGGTCCATCTGCCCCCCCGGCTGCTGGTCCCCGGAGTTTTGCGGGGGTAGTAGCCGGGGCCTCGGGGTCTTCTCGGGGGGCTTCCTCACCTCTGGACCTCAGGGACGGTGACTTGCGACGCCGTTTCCTGGAGGCCCTCAAGAAGGGAGAACGGACGATCCAGGTAGAGGGAAGAGAGGTGGACCTGGCCTTTTGGCTAGATAGACATGGCCTGGCCGCCTTCCAAGATAAAAAGGAGGGGGAGACAGCGTGGTCCCTCCCGACAGCCGGGCAGGGGGTGGCCAGGAGGAATGTAGTTCGTCTTCGGTGGAGGGGCAGTGAAGCGTGCCCGCCAAGAGCAAGGGTCGTGGAGCTCCTCCTGAAGATGAACTTCAGGGCGACTGACATATTTGCCCTGATCCATCCTTTTGGTACCCCCATCTTCGACATCAGTTTTGTTCGGCCGGAGGGCCTAGAGCTTTTTTGGTCGAATTTTGAACTGGTGAAGGGGGAGCCCGGCTGGCGAGACTTTGCCGTGCAGGCGGTGTCTCGCCAAAATGGAGTAAAGAGAGTGACCGTTCTAACTAATAACGAGTCGCTCTCTGGGGTCGATATTATGACGTGGCTTTCCCGCTATGGGGAGGTCACGGACGTCCCAAAAAAGAACAGGGACGAGTTTGGCATCTGGTCAGGGGGCTGGACCTTCATGATGAGGTTGAAGGTCTCAGGCGGTACTGTCACCCACATCCCCTCCTCAGCATTCCTGGGGAGGGACAGGATCCTGATCTTCTACCAGGGGCAACCAAAGGTCTGCCACAGGTGCGGTGATCCCCGCCACTTCAGCGCGGGCTGCAAGGTGCAGAAATGTGCCTTGTGTGGCGGGGTAGGTCATCTTGCCGCGGCCTGTGGTGACATTAGGTGTCACCTGTGTGGTGACCTAGGTCACCCGTACAGCCGCTGCCCCCGCTCCTTTTCTAACACCATCTCTGGTCAGGCGGGGGAGAGCCATGGGGGGGTCCCCAGCGGTGCATCCTCTGCTGGAGCCGGAGGTGGGGGCGGGAGAGGAGCTGAGGGGCCGGTGAAGGAAGGCGTGGCCAGTACATCTGCCCACCAGTGGCATCAGGTGAGGCGCCGTGGGGGTAGGGGGCAGGATAAGCCCCAGGCGACCGGGGTGATGTCTGTACCCTCCTCGGAAGCGGCAGCCGGTGCCCCTGAGGCCCTGGGGGAGGAGGCGGTGAGCGAGGAGATCAGGAGGATGGAGAGGGAGGAGGTGGCTGCTTCTGATGACTCCTCCCAGTATGAAAGTCTGGACGAGGAGGTGGTGGAGCAGCCTAAAACAAAAGGTGACAGTAAGACCAGTAAGAGTCGGAGGAGGAACCGAAAGGGGGCAAAAACATCTAAGGCCCCCCCCCTGGCCACTAAGGTGCCTACGGAAGGGCTCACCGGCTCCCCTCTGATCCCCCTCTCCAACCGGTTCCATGCCCTCGATGACTCTGCTGTGTCGGAGGTCGGGGGTGAGGGACCGGCGGTAACATCTGAGGTGCCTTCAGGGAGCGGCGGGGTCCGTCCTCCGGAAGGCTCACTTTCCTCTGGGGGGGGGACTGCCCTGGGGTCCAGGGGTGAGGAACCCGGTAAGACTGGGAAGGTGGTGACGGGTGCTATGGACACCTCGGTGTCACTAAAGAGGAGGGGAGAGTCTGGCTCCTCCTCTGAGGGTGAAAAAGATAAATTGAGGGGTGCGGTTAAAAAGAAGGCCGTCTAACTCAATCACCCATGATGGCGGAACCTACCCCGTTGACTCTGGCGTCGATTAATGTCGCCAGTATAAAGTCAGATGCGGCCAGATTTATGGCCTTTGATTTTTTCAACCGAGTTGAGGCTGACATTTTATTTTTGCAGGAGACCAGACTAACGGACATGGGGGCCATTTACAAAGCAAGGAGGGAGTGGAGGTGTGGGCCCTCATACTGGTCTCTTGCGGCCGAGCCGTATAGCGGGGTAGCGGTCCTTTTTAAGGCCGCTTCGGTGGAATGCAGACGGGTGATCGAGGTAGAAATGGGGAGGTGCTTGGTCCTTGACGTCTTCATGGGGGGACAGGAGCTCCGGCTCATTAACATCTATGGTCCACAGTCAGAGTGGGACCGTAAATGTCTGTTCCTGAAGATCAAGCCCTATCTTTTTACCAGCCGGCAGGTGGTCTTCGGTGGGGACTTTAATACTATAACTAGACCCCGTGATAGGGGAGGCCCCGGAGACCGAAGGCTGGCTTTTGATAGTAATACCCTTAACAGCATAGCAAGCGAAGCTCGCCTGGTGGATGTCCACATCCGGCATACCCCAGGTCACGGGGGTTTCACCTTTCATAGGGGTAGTTGTAGGTCTAGGATAGATAGGTTTTTTTTAAAGGAGGAAGCCGTCTCTTCTGCAGTGTCCGCTGTTGAGGTGGAATTCTCCGATCACTGTTTCCTTTTCTTTGAATGTTGCAGAGACTCCCCGGATAGGGAGAGGCCTATGGAAGCTGAATTCGTCCCTGTTGGAAGAAGCGGATGTAAGACAATCCTTTGAGGAATTTCTTCAGAGCCAGGTACCTCTCTTGTGTCTCTGTAGCAGTAAGTCTGAGTGGTGGGAGATCTTCAAAACAAGGGTTGCGGGGTTCTTCCGTCAGCTTTCGAGCCTCAGAGGCCTGAACAGGTACCGCCTGTATCGGGAGCTGGGGAGGAAACTCGAGCAGCTCGTCTCGACTGGAGGGGACCGTGAGGAAATCTCCAGGGTGAAGGCCTTGCTCAAGGGGTGCCAGTATGATAGGCACACATCCTTAGTTTTTGAGAGGGATTTCGGGAGGTACCGCTCGCCCGACCCCTACAGGAACTGCAGGATGTCAGTGAGTTGCAAGATGGTAACAGGACTGATCGACAGTACAGGTTCCCTGAACAGATCCAAATCAGGGATCCTGGAGGTGGTCAGATCCTTCTACTCGCATCTCTTGGGAAGGAGGGATCCAGATCGGGATGAGATGTCGGCTTTCCTGGCTGAAACCATCCCTGAACCAGGGGATGACCCCTCTCTTCATGGTTTGGCAGAAGCAATCAGGGAAGAGGAAGTGAGACGGGCCATTGATGGGCTCCGGCCCAAAAAATCGCCCGGTCCGGATGGCTTAACATCCGAGTTTTACAGGACTTTTAGGGACTCTTTGGTCCCCCTCATGACTGAGGTTTTTAATGAATGTCTCTCCTCGGACATTCTTCCCGGTTCAATGAGGAAGTCCGCCCTGATTATCCTGTCAAAGGGTAAAGACTCGTCCCGTATTGAGAATTGGCGTCCCATAGCGCTTCTCAATACGGACCGAAAGGTTCTGGCAAAGGTGCTTTTCAATCGGTTGGTGAAGTTTGCACCCCAGCTCCTTTCGGGGGCCCAGCACTGCTCTGTTCCAGGCCGCAGTACTTTTAGTGCTGTGCTCGGTGTCCGAGAGGCAGTGGAGCAGGGCAGGGCAGGTCTCTGGAAGGGGTACTTGCTGTCCTTAGACCAGGCGAAGGCCTTTGACCGGGTTAACCATGAGTACCTCTGGTCCGTCCTTCTGAGGTACGGTCTGCCCGGGAGGTTTGTTGATTGGTTGAGAGTATTATACAATGGGGCAGAGACTTTTCCGCTTGTGAACGGTTGGGTCGGACCCCCTTTTGAGGTGAGGTCTGGTGTCCGCCAGGGCTGTCCTCTGAGCCCACTGTTATACGTGTTCGCGATCGACCCCTTTTTAAGGAGAGTGGAACGCGGACCGTTGGTGGGAGTCGGGATGGACCGGGCGGAGCCAGAGGCCACCTTGAGGGTAGTGGCGTACGCCGACGACGTTTCCCTCTTTGTATCCTCGAGAGAGGAGGCGGACTGGGTCATGTCTGAAGTTGAGCGCTACTCGGTGGCTTCTGGGTCCATGATCAACCGGGATAAGTGTGAGAGTCTCTGGCTGGGAGGGGGAGATCCAAGTTTCGATCTCCCGGACACCCTTCCAGGGCCTCAGGCCACAGCAAAAATTTTAGGCATCAGTTTCGGCCCGGGGGACTATCCCCAGCAAAACTGGGAGGGCAGACTTAAGATTGCCGCCCAGAAGGTGGATCAGTGGAAGGGTTGGTCCTTGACCCTGAGGGAAAGGGTTAACCTGGCCAAGGGGTATTTGCTCCCTTTATTAATATACCTGGGCAGCGTCTGCATCTTGCCAGAACCTCTTTGGACACGGGTCTACAGCCTGTTCTTCCAACTATTATGGGGGAATAGGCTGAACCTGATCAAGAGGGAGGTCACGTACCGCACGAGGAGACTAGGAGGGTTGGGTATGGTCAACCCGGTGGTGTTTCTAGTAAACACCTTTCTTAAGGCAAACATCGCCAACCTCTGGTTAGAGAGGGCTCCTCCGTGGGTATTCTCCTGTAGGGGGTGGTTTCGGCCTTTCTTCCAGGAATGGGAGACAGGAGGGCGGGTGAAGGACCTTCGCACGCCTCATGGGCATCTTCCGGCTTATGCTACCCTGGTTGTGAAGGCGATCCGCCGGTGGGGTCTGGGAGTGTGGGAGATCAGGACCTTGTCAAGGAGGTTACTTGACAATAGGGTTCTGTTGACCCACTTCCAGAAGCCCCTGGCCCTCAAGGATTGCCCAAGCCGGGATCTGGAGGTGGGGCTCGGGTTATTAAACTCTAAGCGGATCCCCTTGAAGTTTTGGGACTTGACTTGGCGCTGCTTCCATGGGAGACTGTATGTGAGGGGCAACCTGAAGTACAGGAACTCTGATGACCGGGATTGTCCCCGCGAGGAGTGTGGCGGCATGCTTGAAAGCATGGAGCACTTCCTGCTTCAATGTCCCTTTAATACAGAGGTCTACAGTAGGGTGGGTGCTTCCATTGGCTGGCCTAGGCTGGCAGGCCTTTCCTATGCGGAGTGGGCCTATGGGGCATTCAGGTCCCTTGGTGGCCGAGATCGGGGCACTGTCTTCTTAGTTAGTTTAGTGACTAGGTTTTACACGTGGAATGCACGGTGTTTAGTGTCCACCCAGCATAAAGTCCTCCCCCGGGAAGAGGTGATTAGGAACATCCTGGGTGACCTGGCAAAAGTGCGCTCGCTGGAGTATGAGAGGCTGGGTGCAGGGAGGGCTTCCCTTCTATGGAGGGGGTTCTCATTTAATGTGCCCTAGGGAGAGTTAGGGTATGTGTGTCTGTGATAGGGTTAGTTTAGTCCTTTCTATATTTTATATTTATTTGTAGGGTCAGATGGATGTGTAGGGTCAGGGAGGGACAGGTAGGGACAGTCTTTAGGGATAGGTAGTTAGCATTAGGTTGGTAGTGAGGGTCAGAGAGGGACAGGTAGGGACAGGTAGGGATAGATTGGTAGGGCGGTAGGGACAGGTTTTTCTTTTTCTTTAATAGGGAGGGACAGGGTGTTTGTGTGCTAGATTAGGGTGAGAACCTCGGTAGTCTCCAGTTTCCTGGTGGTGGGCTGCTCCCCTCACACTATAGTTTTTTGTTTTACGGTATTGGAAACCCGAATATAGGGCTTGCAAGTACTGAACTTGGGTCTGACTTTTGTTCATGGTTATGGTCATTTGTTTATATTGTGCTATTGTTATGTTGTGTTTGCTTTGGTTATGTTGAGTACTGTATATACATGTATAGTTTTGTGTATTGTATGTATGTGTAATTTGCGCACGGAGGGGTTAGTGTAGGTTGGGTGGGGGGTTTCAGGGGGGGAGGGGGAGGGGTTTTTGGGAGAATGGACGTCCTACGGGATGCGGGAAAAAGGACCCGTTATTTGTGGGCCACAAACTTTCGTGGGACCTAAAAAGAGATGCTGTGATAAGGCCACAGACTTTCGTGGGACCTTGGGTGTTAAAAAATGGTGGTGGGGAAAAAAAAAAAAAAAAAAAAATATAAAAAACTACAAAAAAAAAGGTTTGCTGTGTAAGTTTTGTTTCGGCCAGGTGGCCTATTTCTTTGTTTTTGGCAGTGGGCCAGTTTGTTGTTTTGTTTTGGGGGTTTAGGTATGAATGTGGAGTGAATGTTGGAAGGGGGTATTTTTGGAAAAAAAAGGTTTAAGGTCTTCCCTTGCTGGGGGGATTTTGGGAAATGGACTTTATGTTATGAACATTGTAGGACATTTTTGCTTTGCTTTATAATTTATACTGGACATTATAATTTTGGATTTGTTTGTGTTTCGTTGGGGTTTGTGTCTTGGTTCTTTGTATAGTATGTTTTTATGGTTTGTTTTATATTTTTATAATAAAAGAGCTCCAGTTCTGTCTGCTGCAGTTTCTTTCAGGAAGTGGTGGAGGTGGAGCCTGCAGCGAGCTGTGCTGAGTGTGCTTCCTGGACTGTGTGGCTGCGTTTGGAGAGAGCTCCTGGGAAGGGAGGTTTTTTTTTTCCATCTGGGACTTTTTGTCTGCCCCCTTCCCAGGAAGGAAAGCTTGTGGTGGGACTGGCCTCCAGGGCTGGGCCCCCGGCTCCCACCTCCCGGTCCAAGCTGGCGGGGGGTGGGAGAAACACCAAGCCGGCTAAGGCAACAAGATCTGGCCAAGACAGCAAGGGGTCCGGCATGAGGACCCGGAGGACCCCCGAGGCTATGACCGCGGCGGCTTCTCCCTCCGGAGGTGGGTCGAGTACGAGCGGAGGTGCTGCAGCGGTGCCCCCTGATTGGGGTACCAAGGTGGCGAGGGAGGCAACCGTCACCTATGCCTCCCGTATACATGCGCACCTCTGCGAGTATGAGGACGCCACAAAGAAGCTAAGTTCCCTCTGGGGGGAGTTGAGGGTGGCTCAGGAGAGGTCCGTGAGGGCCTCTGGCAGTAAGAAACCTGAGCTATCCGCCGCGGTCCGGAAGATCAAGCGGGCCATTCAAGACCTGGAAGACCGCAGGAGCACCATACTGGCAGGAAGTGGACCCTTCATGGAGAAGCTGCTTAATGATGACCGGTTCAGAGCCATGACCGGTGGGGCTCTGGAGGGGTCGCAGGGCCCCGGCCAGGCGGTGGAGGAGGAGGAAGAAGAGGTATGCGTGGAGGAGGTCGCACCCTACCCACCGCCTGGTGGCCTGGTAAGTGATCTCCAGGCATCGCATAGCGGGATAGCCCCTGAGCAGATGGCTCTCCCGTCTGATTCTAGCCCTTCAGAGGGCAGCGGGAGCGAGGGGGAGGATGAGGAGGATGGGAGCAGTAGCAGTGAGGGGGGCTGCCTTATCATGCAGCAGATCCAGCAGATCGAGTCCCCGGTACGTTTTGGTCAGCTTACGTTCGGGGATGAGATCTGCGAGGATGAGGCACCCGTGAGGGGGATGAAGAGAAAAGCAAAAAAAAAGAGAAAAACAACTGTTGCGCACAAGTTTGTGTATGTCCCCCACCCCGGCTTGGACTCTGTTGTGGGTCCACAGCGAGGGAGCGGGGAGACTATAGGCCACGGCACGCAGAGCGCTGCCCCTGTTTGTGGTAATGGAGGCAGTGGGTCCAAGGTGTCTGATATGGAGCATGGCACGGAGGGCGGCCCGACGGTGGGTG
Organism: Phyllobates terribilis; assembly: GCF_046119375.1. NCBI lineage: Eukaryota > Metazoa > Chordata > Amphibia > Anura > Dendrobatidae > Phyllobates > Phyllobates terribilis. The sequence goes on from NW_027362765.1 coordinate 416,356,952, forward strand.
TGATCTATGGTGGTGCTCAGGCTGGATCCCCTGTAAAAGGGAGGTCTGGCCTGGCACCTGGTGCGCCTGCTGGCGTGCGGGGGGCGGCTTGTACATCTGCCGCTGCCTCCTGCTCTGCTGGCGGCGCACCGACAGCCGGGGCCGCATCTCCGGCGGCGTGTGCTGGGGTTTCTGGGTCCCTCACGCGCGGATCCACTAAATCTGGATCACTTTCAGGGACCCAGAGACCTGGTAAGGTGAAGGGCGCGGGGCCTGCCGCTCCGGCAGAGCCGGCTCATAAAGGAAAGGTGGGGCTTGCTCCCCTGGCAAAATCCGTGGCGAGGTCGGGGCCCCCTGCGCAGGGGCCCAGTAATGGGTCAGCGCGGGGGGCTCCGCCGCCGCTGGGTGCCGAGGGGGAGTGGCCTAGCCTGGGGCCGACCGCCGGAGCTGGGGTGGCCAGGCTTTTTGTGGCAACGGGTGTGACGGTAGGGGGTGCTATGCCCCTGAGAGCTGGTGCCGCTGGTCCAGGGGCCCCTGTGAGTAGACCCGGCTCCGGGTCGGCTTCGGGGGTCCCTGCGCGGCCGGCTTCGGGGGGTGTGGCCTCCCAGCTGTCCACGGCGCCAGTAGGAGTGGCCTCTGGGGCCCCCACCGTGCTGCCTGGTGTGGGGGGCGTGGCCTCCCTGTCATCCACGGCACCGGTGGGAGTGGCCTCTGGGGCCCCCACTGTGCTGCCTGGTGCGGGGGGCGTGGCCTCCCTGTCACCCACGGCACCGGTGGGAGTGGCCTCCGGGGCCCCCACTGTGCTGCCTGGTGTGGGGGGCGTGGCCTCCCTGTCATCCACGGCACCGGTGGGAGTGGACTCTGGGGCCCCCACTGTGCTGCCTGGTGCGGGGGGCGTGGCCTCCCTGTCACCCACGGCACCAGTGGGAGTGGCCTCTGGGGCCCCCACTGTGCTGCCTGGTGCAGGGGGCGTGGCCTCACGGGTAAATCCCGCACAAGTGGGCGTGGCTTCACCCGAAAATGGGCGGGGCTTAGCGCCGGCAGCTGCTGGGAGCAGTAGTGCCACAGCTGTGGCTAAAAATGGAGGTGGTGCCTGCCTGCCGGTGTCCTCTGTGCCCACGGGCTTATCTGGGGCAGGGGCGCCGGCAAAAATAGCTGCAGCACCAGGCTCCCAAAACCCCCCGGCAGGGAAGGTGCTGCCAGCAGGTGGCAGCAGTAGTAATGCTGTTGAAAAACCTGCTGGCAGAAAGTGTGTGGAGAAGAAAAACAACTGTGACCCCAGTGTGCATGTGAGTGGGAGTGGGGCAAGTGGGGTGACTGTCGGTATGGATGTGTCTGTGGTGGAGGAAGCGAGTGCTGGTGTGTCTGTTGCTAGTGGGGGGAGTGGGGGTGGGGCTGGTCCATCTGCCCCCCCGGCTGCTGGTCCCCGGAGTTTTGCGGGGGTAGTAGCCGGGGCCTCGGGGTCTTCTCGGGGGGCTTCCTCACCTCTGGACCTCAGGGACGGTGACTTGCGACGCCGTTTCCTGGAGGCCCTCAAGAAGGGAGAACGGACGATCCAGGTAGAGGGAAGAGAGGTGGACCTGGCCTTTTGGCTAGATAGACATGGCCTGGCCGCCTTCCAAGATAAAAAGGAGGGGGAGACAGCGTGGTCCCTCCCGACAGCCGGGCAGGGGGTGGCCAGGAGGAATGTAGTTCGTCTTCGGTGGAGGGGCAGTGAAGCGTGCCCGCCAAGAGCAAGGGTCGTGGAGCTCCTCCTGAAGATGAACTTCAGGGCGACTGACATATTTGCCCTGATCCATCCTTTTGGTACCCCCATCTTCGACATCAGTTTTGTTCGGCCGGAGGGCCTAGAGCTTTTTTGGTCGAATTTTGAACTGGTGAAGGGGGAGCCCGGCTGGCGAGACTTTGCCGTGCAGGCGGTGTCTCGCCAAAATGGAGTAAAGAGAGTGACCGTTCTAACTAATAACGAGTCGCTCTCTGGGGTCGATATTATGACGTGGCTTTCCCGCTATGGGGAGGTCACGGACGTCCCAAAAAAGAACAGGGACGAGTTTGGCATCTGGTCAGGGGGCTGGACCTTCATGATGAGGTTGAAGGTCTCAGGCGGTACTGTCACCCACATCCCCTCCTCAGCATTCCTGGGGAGGGACAGGATCCTTATCTTCTACCAGGGGCAACCAAAGGTCTGCCACAGGTGCGGTGATCCCCGCCACTTCAGCGCGGGCTGCAAGGTGCAGAAATGTGCCTTGTGTGGCGGGGTAGGTCATCTTGCCGCGGCCTGTGGTGACATTAGGTGTCACCTGTGTGGTGACCTAGGTCACCCGTACAGCCGCTGCCCCCGCTCCTTTTCTAACACCATCTCTGGTCAGGCGGGGGAGAGCCATGGGGGGGTCCCCAGCGGTGCATCCTCTGCTGGAGCCGGAGGTGGGGGCGGGAGAGGAGCTGAGGGGCCGGTGAAGGAAGGCGTGGCCAGTACATCTGCCCACCAGTGGCATCAGGTGAGGCGCCGTGGGGGTAGGGGGCAGGATAAGCCCCAGGCGACCGGGGTGATGTCTGTACCCTCCTCGGAAGCGGCAGCCGGTGCCCCTGAGGCCCTGGGGGAGGAGGCGGTGAGCGAGGAGATCAGGAGGATGGAGAGGGAGGAGGTGGCTGCTTCTGATGACTCCTCCCAGTATGAAAGTCTGGACGAGGAGGTGGTGGAGCAGCCTAAAACAAAAGGTGACAATAAGACCAGTAAGAGTCGGAGGAGGAACTGAAAGGGGGCAAAAACATCTAAGGCCCCCCCCTGGCCACTAAGGTGCCTACGGAAGGGCTCACCGGCTCCCCTCTGATCCCCCTCTCCAACCGGTTCCATGCCCTCGATGACTCTGCTGTGTCGGAGGTCGGGGGTGAGGGACCGGCGGTAACATCTGAGGTGCCTTCAGGGAGCGGCGGGGTCCGTCCTCCGGAGGGCTCACTTTCCTCTGGGGGGGGGACTGCCCTGGGGTCCAGGGGTGAGGAACCCGGTAAGACTGGGAAGGTGGTGATGGGTGCTATGGACACCTCGGTGTCACTAAAGAGGAGGGGAGAGTCTGGCTCCTCCTCTGAGGGTGAAAAAGATAAAATGAGGGGTGCGGTTAAAAAGAAGGCCGTCTAACTCAATCACCCATGATGGCGGAACCTACCCCGTTGACTCTGGCGTCGATTAATGTCGCCAGTATAAAGTCAGATGCGGCCAGATTTATGGCCTTTGATTTTTTCAACCGAGTTGAGGCTGACATTTTATTTTTGCAGGAGACCAGACTAACGGACATGGGGGCCATTTACAAAGCAAGGAGGGAGTGGAGGTGCGGGCCCTCATACTGGTCTCTTGCGGCCGAGCCGTATAGCGGGGTAGCGGTCCTTTTTAAGGCCGCTTCGGTGGAATGCAGACGGGTGATCGAGGTAGAAATGGGGAGGTGCTTGGTCCTTGACGTCTTCATGGGGGGACAGGAGCTCCGGCTCATTAACATCTATGGTCCACAGTCAGAGTGGGACCGTAAATGTCTCTTCCTGAAGATCAAGCCCTATCTTTTTACCAGCCGGCAGGTGGTCTTCGGTGGGGACTTTAATACTATAACCAGATCCCGTGATAGGGGAGGCCCCGGAGACCGAAGGCTGGCTTTTGATAGTAATACCCTTAACAGCATAGCAAGCGAAGCTCGCCTGGTGGATGTCCACATCCGGCACACCCCAGGTCACGGGGGTTTCACCTTTCATAGGGGTAGTTGTAGGTCTAGGATAGATAGGTTTTTTTTAAAGGAGGAAGCCGTCTCTTCTGCAGTGTCCGCTGTTGAGGTGGAATTCTCCGATCACTGTTTCATTTCCTTTTCTTTGAATGTTGCAGAGACTCCCCGGATAGGGAGAGGCCTATGGAAGCTGAATTCGTCCCTGTTGGAAGAAGCGGATGTGAGACAATCCTTTGAGGAATTTCTTCAGAGCCAGGTACCTCTCTTGGGTCTCTGTAGCAGTAAGTCTGAGTGGTGGGAGATCTTCAAAACAAGGGTTGCGGGGTTCTTCCGTCAGCTTTCGAGCCTCAGAGGCCTGAACAGGTACCGCCTGTATCGGGAGCTGGGGAGGAAACTCGAGCAGCTCGTCTCGACTGGAGGGGACCGTGAGGAAATCTCCAGGGTGAAGGCCTTGCTCAAGGGGTGCCAGTATGATAGGCACACATCCTTAGTTTTTGAGAGGGATTTCGGGAGGTACCGCTCGCCCGACCCCTACAGGAACTGCAGGATGTCAGTGAGTTGCAAGATGGTAACAGGACTGATCGACAGTACAGGTTCCCTGAACAGATCCAAATCAGGGATCCTGGAGGTGGTCAGATCCTTCTACTCGCATCTCTTGGGAAGGAGGGATCCAGATCGGGATGAGATGTCGGCTTTCCTGGCTGAAACCATCCCTGAACCAGGGGATGACCCCTCTCTTCATGGTTTGGCAGAAGCAATCAGGGAAGAGGAAGTGAGACGGGCCATTGATGGGCTCCGGCCCAAAAAATCGCCCGGTCCGGATGGCTTAACATCCGAGTTTTGCAGGACTTTTAGGGACTCTTTGGTCCCCCTCATGACTGAGGTTTTTAATGAATGTCTCTCCTCGGACATTCTTCCCGGTTCAATGAGGAAGTCCGCCCTGATTATCCTGTCAAAGGGTAAAGACTCGTCCCGTATTGAGAATTGGCGTCCCCTAGCGCTTCTCAATACGGACCGAAAGGTTCTGGCAAAGGTGCTTTTCAATCGATTGGTGAAGTTTGCACCCCGGCTCCTTTCGGGGGCCCAGCACTGCTCTGTTCCAGGCCGCAGTACTTTTAGTGCTGTGCTCGGTGTCCGAGAGGCAGTGGAGCAGGGCAGGGCAGGTCTCTGGAAGGGGTACTTGCTGTCCTTAGACCAGGCGAAGGCCTTTGACCGGGTTAACCATGAGTACCTCTGGTCCGTCCTTCTGAGGTACGGTCTGCCCGGGAGGTTTGTTGATTGGTTGAGAGTATTATACAATGGGGCAGAGACTTTTCCGCTTGTGAACGGTTGGGTCGGACCCCCTTTTGAGGTGAGGTCTGGTGTCCGCCAGGGCTGTCCTCTGAGCCCACTGTTATACGTGTTCGCGATCGACCCCTTTTTAAGGAGAGTGGAACGCGGACCGTTGGTGGGAGTCGGGATGGACCGGGCGGAGCCAGAGGCCACCTTGAGGGTAGTGGCGTACGCCGACGACGTTTCCCTCTTTGTATCCTCGAGAGAGGAGGCGGACTGGGCCATGTCTGAAGTTGAGCGCTACTCGGTGGCTTCTGGGTCCATGATCAACCGGGATAAGTGTGAGAGTCTCTGGCTGGGAGGGGGAGATCCAAGTTTCAATCTCCCGGACACCCTTCCAGGGCCTCAGGCCACAGCAAAAATTTTAGGCATCAGTTTCGGCCCGGGGGACTATCCCCAGCAAAACTGGGAGGGCAGACTTAAGATTGCCGCCCAGAAGGTGGATCAGTGGAAGGGTTGGTCCTTGACCCTGAGGGAAAGGGTTAACCTGGCCAAGGGGTATTTGCTCCCTTTATTAATATACCTGGGCAGCGTCTGCATCTTGCCAGAACCTCTTTGGACACGGGTCTACAGCCTGTTCTTCCAACTATTATGGGGGAATAGGCTGAACCTGATCAAGAGGGAGGTCACGTACCGCACGAGGAGACTAGGAGGGTTGGGTATGGTCAACCCGGTGGTGTTTCTAGTAAACACCTTTCTTAAGGCAAACATCGCCAACCTCTGGTTAGAGAGGGCTCCTCCGTGGGTATTCTCCTGTAGGGGGTGGTTTCGGCCTTTCTTCCAGGAATGGGAGACAGGAGGGCGGGTGAAGGACCTTCGCACGCCTCATGGGCATCTTCCGGCTTATGCTACCCTGGTTGTGAAGGCGATCCGCCGGTGGGGTCTGGGAGTGTGGGAGATCAGGACCTTGTCAAGGAGGTTACTTGACAATAGGGTTCTGTTGACCCACTTCCAGAAGCCCCTGGCCCTCAAGGATTGCCCAAGCCGGGATCTGGAGGTGGGGCTCGGGTTATTAAACTCTAAGCGGATCCCCTTGAAGTTTTGGGACTTGACTTGGCGCTGCTTCAATGGGAGACTGTATGTGAGGGGCAACCTGAAGTACAGGAACTCTGATGACCGGGATTGTCCCCGCGAGGAGTGTGGCGGCATGCTTGAAAGCATGGAGCACTTCCTGCTTCAATGTCCCTTTAATACAGAGGTCTACAGTAGGGTGGGTGCTTCCATTGGCTGGCCTAGGCTGGCAGGCCTTTCCTATGCGGAGTGGGCCTATGGGGCATTCAGGTCCCTTGGTGGCCGAGATCGGGGCACTGTCTTCTTAGTTAGTTTAGTGACTAGGTTTTACACGTGGAATGCACGGTGTTTAGTGTCCACCCAGCATAAAGTCCTCCCCCGGGAAGAGGTGATTAGGAACATCCTGGGTGACCTGGCAAAAGTGCGCTCGCTGGAGTATGAGAGGCTGGGTGCAGGGAGGGCTTCCCTTCTATGGAGGGGGTTCTCATTTAATGTGCCCTAGGGAGAGTTAGGGTATGTGTGTCTGTGATAGGGTTAGTTTAGTCCTTTCTATATTTTATATTTATTTGTAGGGTCAGATGGATGTGTAGGGTCAGGGAGGGACAGGTAGGGACAGTCTTTAGGGATAGGTAGTTAGCATTAGGTTGGTAGTGAGGGTCAGAGAGGGACAGGTAGGGATAGATTGGTAGGGCGGTAGGGACAGGTTTTTCTTTTTCTTTAATAGGGAGGGACAGGGTGTTTGTGTGCTAGATTAGGGTGAGAACCTCGGTAGTCTCCAGTTTCCTGGTGGTGGGCTGCTCCCCTCACATTATAGTTTTTTGTTTTACGGTATTGGAAACCCGAATATAGGGCTTGCAAGTACTGAACTTGGGTCTGACTTTTGTTCATGGTTATGGTCATTTGTTTATATTGTGCTATTGTTATGTTGTGTTTGCTTTGGTTACGTTGAGTACTGTATATACATGTATAGTTTTGTGTATTGTATGTATGTGTAATTTGCGCACGGGGGGGTTAGTGTAGGTTGGGTGGGGGGTTTCAGGGGGGGAGGGGGAGGGGTTTTTGGGAGAATGGACGTCCTACGGGATGCGGGAAAAAGGACCCGTTATTTGTGGGCCACAAACTTTCGTGGGACCTAAAAAGAGATGCTGTGATAAGGCCACAGACTTTCGTGGGACCTTGGGTGTTTTAAAAAATGGTGGTGGGGAAAAAAAAAAAAAAAATATATAAAAAACTACAAAAAAAAGGTTTGCTGTGTATTAAGTTTTGTTTCGGCCAGGTGGCCTATTTCTTTGTTTTTGGCAGTGGGCCAGTTTGTTGTTTTGTTTTGGGGGTTTAGGTATGAATGTGGAGTGAATGTTGGAAGGGGATATTTTTTGAAAAAAAGGTTTAAGGTCTTCCCTTGCTGGGGGGATTTTGGGAAATGGACTTTATGTTATGAACATTGTAGGACATTTTTTGCTTTGCTTTATAATTTATACTGGACATTATAATTTTGGATTTGTTTGTGTTTCGTTGGGGTTTGTGTTTTGGTTCTTTGTGTAGTGTGTTTTTATGGTTTGTTTTATATTTTTATAATAAAAGAGCTCCAGTTCAGCCTGCTGCAGCTTCATTCAGGAAGTGGTGGGGGTGGAGCCTGCAGCGAGCTGTGCTGAGTGTGCTGTCTGGACTGTGTGCTGCTGTGGAGAGAGCTCCTGGGAGGGGAGGTTTTTTTTTTCCATCTGGGACTTTTTGTCTGCCCCCTTCCCAGGAAAGAGGGCTCATAGTGGGACTGGCCTCCGGGGCTGGGCCCCCGGCTCCCACCTCCCTGTCCAAGCTGGCGGGGGGTGGGAGGAACACCAAGCCGGCTAAGGCTACAAGATCTGGCCAAGGCAGCAGGGGTTCCAGCATGAGGACCCGGAGGACCCCCGAGGCTACGACCGCGGCGGCTCCTCCCTCCGGAGGTAGGTCGAGTACGAGCGGAGGTGCTGCAGCGGTGCCCCCTGATTGGGGTACCAAGGCGTCGAGGGAGGCAACCGTCACCTATGCCTCCCGTATACATGCGCACCTCTGCGAGTATGAGGACGCCACAAAGAAGCTAAGTTCCCTCTGGGGGGAGTTGAGGGTGGCTCAGGAGAGGTCCGTGAGGGCCTCTGGCAGTAAGAAGCCTGAGCTATCCGCCGCGGTCCGGAAGATCAAGCGGGCCATTCAAGACCTGGAAGACCGCAGGAGCACCATACTGGCAGGAAGTGGACCCTTCATGGAGAAGCTGCTTAATGATGACCGGTTCAGAGCCATGACCGGTGGGGCTCTGGAGGGGTCGCAGGGCCCCAGCCAGGCGGTGGAGGAGGAGGAAGAAGAGGTATGCGTGGAGGAGGCTGCACCCTACCCACCGCCTGGTGGCCTGGTAAGTGATCTCCAGGCATCGCATAGCGGGATAGCCCCTGAGCAGATGGCTCTCCCGTCTGATTCTAGCCCTTCAGAGGGCAGCGGGAGCGAGGGGGAGGATGAGGAGGATGGGAGCAGTAGCAGTGAGGGGGGCTGCCTTATCATGCAGCAGATCCAGCAGATCGAGTCCCCGGTACGTTTTGGTCAGCTTACGTTCGGGGATGAGATCTGCGAGGATGAGGCACCCGTGAGGGGGATGAAGAGAAAAGCAAAAAAAAAGAGAAAAACAACTGTTGCGCACAAGTTTGTGTATGTCCCCCTCTCTGGGGCCCCCCTGTCCCGTTGTGCGGCACCCGCCACCCACCCCGGCTTGGACTCTGTTGTGGGTCCACAGCGAGGGAGCGGGGAGAACATAGGCCATGGCACGCAGAGCGCTGCCTCTGTTTGTGGTAATGGAGGCAGTGGGTCCAAGGTGTCTGATATGGAGCATGGCGCGGAGGGCGGCCCGACGGTGGGTGTGATCTGTGGTGGTGCTCAGGCTGGATCCCCTGTAAAAGGGAGGTCTGGCCTGGCACCTGGTGCGCCTGCTGGCGTGCAGGGGGCGGCTTGTACATCTGCCGCTGCCTCCTGCTCTGCTGGCGGCGCACCGACAGCCGGGGCCGCATCTCCGGCGGCGTGTGCTGGGGTGTCTGGGTCCCTCACGCACGGATCCACTAAATCTGGATCACTTTCAGGGACCCAGAGACCTGGTAAGGTGAAGGGCGCGGGGCCTGCGGCTCCGGCAGAGCCGGCTCATAAAGGAAAGGTGGGGCTTGCTCCCCTGGCAAAATCCGTGGCGAGGTCGGGGCCCCCTGCGCAGGGGCCCAGTAATGGGTCAGCGCGGGGGGCTCCACCGCCGCTGGGTGCCGAGGGGGAGTGGCCTAGCCTGGGGCCGGCCGCCGGAGCTGGGGTGGCCAGGCTGTTTGTCGTAAAGGGTGTGACGGTAGGGGGTGCTATGCCCCTGAGAGCTGGTGCCGCTGGTCCAGGGGCCCCTGTGAGTAGACCCAGTTCCGGGTCGGCTTCGGGGGTCCCGGCGCGGCCGGCTTCGGGGGGCGTGGCCTCCCAGCCGTCCACGGCACCAGTGGGAGTGGCCTCCGGGGCCCCCACCGTGCTGCCTGGTGTGGGGGGTGTGGCCTCCCTGTCATCCACGGCACCGGTGGGAGTGGCCTCTGGGGCCCCCACTGTGCTGCCTGGTGCGGGGGGCGTGGCCTCCCTGTCACCCAAGGCACCGGTGGGAGTGGCCTCTGAGGCCCCCACTGTGCTGCCTGGTGCGGGGGGCTTGGTCTCCCTGTCACCCACGGCACCGGTGGGTGTGGCCTCTGGGGCCCCCACCGTGCTGCCTGGTGCGGGGGGCGTGGCCTCGCGGGGAAACCCCACCCAAGTGGGCGTGGCTCCTCCCAAAAAGGGGCGGGGCTTAGCGCCGGCAGCTGCTACTGCTGGGAGCAGTGGTGCCACGGCTGCGGCAGACAACGGAGGAGGTGCCTGCCTGTCGGTGTCCTCTGTGCCCACGGGCTTATCTGGGGCAGGGGCGCCGGCAAAAATGGCAGCAGCACCAGGTTTCCAAAACCCCCTGGCAGGGAAGGTGCTGCCAGCAGGTGGCGGCATTGCTGCTGCAGGGAAAAAATGCTTGCAGAAAAAAAAAAACTGTGACCCCAGTGTGCATGTGAGTGAGAGTGGGGCGAGGGGTGTGACTACTGACGTGGATGGGGATAGCGTGGGTATGGATGTGGCTGTGATTGAAGATACAAGTGTTGAGGTGTCTGTGGAAGGGAGTAAGAATGGTGTGTCTGTTGGTAGTGGGGGTGGGGCTGGTCCATCTGCCCCCCCGGTTGCAGGTCCCCGGAGTTTTGCGGGGGTAGTAGCTGGGGGCTCGGGATCTTCAGGGCGGGCTTCCTCACCTCTGGACCTCAGGGATGGTGACTTGCGGCGCCGTTTCCTCGAGGCCCTCAAAAAGGGAGAACGGACGATCCAGGTAGAGGGAAGAGCGGTAGACTTGGCCTTTTGGCTGGATAGACATGGCCTGGCCGCCTTCCAAGATAAAAGGGAGGGGGAGACAGTGTGGTCCCTCCCGACAGCCGGGCAGGGGGTGGCCAGGAGGAATGTGGTCCGTCTTCGGTGGAGGGGCAGTGAAGCGTGCCCGCCAAGATCGAGGGTCGTGGAGCTCCTCCTGAAGATGAGCTTCAGGGCGACTGACATCTTTGCCCTGATCCATCCTTTTGGTACCCCCGTCTTTGACATCAGTTTTGTTCGACCGGAGGGCCTAGAGCTTTTCTGGTTGAATTTTGAACTGGTGAAGGGGGAGCCCGGCTGGCGAGACTTTGCCGTGCAGGCGGTGTCTCGCCAAAATGGCGTAAAGAGGGTGACCGTTTTGACAAATAACGAGTCACTCTCTGGGGTCGATATTATGACGTGGCTTTCCCGCTATGGGGAGGTCACGGACGTCCCAAAAAAGAACAGGGACGAGTTTGGCATTTGGTCAGGGGGCTGGACCTTCATGATGAGGTTGAAGGTCTCAGGCGGTACTGTCACCCACATCCCCTCCTCAGCATTTCTGGGGAGGGACAGGATCCTGATCTTTTACCAGGGGCAGCCGAAGGTCTGCCACAGGTGCGGTGATCCCCGCCACTTCAGCGCGGGCTGCAAGGTACAGAAATGTGCCTTGTGTGGCGGGGTAGGTCATCTTGCCGCGGCCTGTGGTGACATTAGGTGTCACCTGTGTGGTGACCTAGGTCACCCGTACAGCCGCTGCCCCCGCTCCTTTTCTAACGCCATCTCTGGTCAGGCAGGGGTGAGCCATGGGGGGAGTCCCTGGCGGTTCATCTTCTGCTGATGCTGGAGGTGGGGGCGGGAGAGGGGCTGGGGGGCCAGTGAAGGAAGGCGTGGCCAATACATCTGCCCCAGGCGACTGGGGTGATGTCTGTACCCTCCTCGGAAGCGGCAGCCGGTGCCCCTGAGGCCCTGGGGGAGGAAGCGGTGAACGAGGAGATCAGGAGGATGGAGAGGGAGGAGGTGGCTGCTTCTGATGACTCCTCCCAGTATGAAAGTCTGGACGAGGAGGTGGTGGAGCAGCCTAAAACAAAAGGTGACAGTAAGACCAGTAAGAGTCGGAGGAGGAACCGAAAGGGGGCAAAAACATCTAAGGCCCCCCCCCTGGCCACTAAGGTGCCTACGGAAGGGCTCACCGGCTCCCCTCTGATCCCCCTCTCCAACCGGTTCCATGCCCTCGATGACTCTGCTGTGTCGGAGGTCGGGGGTGAGGGACCGGCGGTAACATCTGAGGTGCCTTCAGGGAGCGGCGGGGTCCGTCCTCCGGAGGGCTCACTTTCCTCTGGGGGGGGACTGCTCTGGGGTCCAGGGGTGAGGAACCCGGTACTGGGAAGGTGGTGACGGGTGCTATGGACACCTTGGTGTCACTAAAGAGGAGGGGAGAGTCTGGCTCCTCCTCTGAAGATGAGCACAAAAAATCTGGGGGTACGGTCAAAAAGAAGGCCGTCTAACTCAATCACCCATGATGGCGGAACCTACCCCGTTGACTCTGGCGTCGATTAATGTCGCCAGTATAAAGTCAGATGCGGCCAGATTTATGGCCTTTGATTTTTTTCAACCGAGTTGAGGCTGACATTTTATTTTTGCAGGAGACCAGACTAACGGACATGGGGGCCATTTACAAAGCAAGGAGGGAGTGGAGGTGCGGGCCCTCATACTGGTCTCTTGCGGCCGAGCCGTATAGCGGGGTAGCGGTCCTTTTTAAGGCCGCTTCGGTGGAATGCAGACGGGTGATCGAGGTAGAAATGGGGAGGTGCTTGGTCCTTGACGTCTTCATGAGGGGACAGGAGCTCCGGCTCATTAACATCTATGGTCCACAGTCAGAGTGGGACCGTAAATGTCTCTTCCTGAAGATCAAGCCCTATCTTTTTACCAGCCGGCAGGTGGTCTTCGGTGGGGACTTTAATACTATAACCAGATCCCGTGATAGGGGAGGCCCCGGAGACCGAAGGCTGGCTTTTGATAGTAATACCCTTAACAGCATAGCAAGCGAAGCTCGCCTGGTGGATGTCCACATCCGGCACACCCCAGGTCACGGGGGTTTCACCTTTCATAGGGGTAGTTGTAGGTCTAGGATAGATAGGTTTTTTTTAAAGGAGGAAGCCGTCTCTTCTGCAGTGTCCGCTGTTGAGGTGGAATTCTCCGATCACTGTTTCATTTCCTTTTCTTTGAATGTTGCAGAGACTCCCCGGATAGGGAGAGGCCTATGGAAGCTGAATTCGTCCCTGTTGGAAGAAGCGGATGTGAGACAATCCTTTGAGGAATTTCTTCAGAGCCAGGTGCCTCTCTTGGGTCTCTGTAGCAGTAAGTCTGAGTGGTGGGAGATCTTCAAAACAAGGGTTGCGGGGTTCTTCCGTCAGCTTTCGAGCCTCAGAGGCCTGAACAGGTACCGCCTGTATCGGGAGCTGGGGAGGAAACTCGAGCAGCTCGTCTAGACTGGAGGGGACCGTGAGGAAATCTCCAGGGTGAAGGCCTTGCTCAAGGGGTGCCAGTATGATAGGCACACATCCTTAGTTTTTGAGAGGGATTTCGGGAGGTACCGCTCGCCCGACCCCTACAGGAACTGCAGGATGTCAGTGAGTTGCAAGATGGTAGCAGGACTGATCGACAGTACGGGTTCCCTGAACAGATCCAAATCAGGGATCCTGGAGGTGGTCAGATCCTTCTACTCGCATCTCTTGGGAAGGAGGGATCCAGATCGGGATGAGATGTCGGCTTTCCTGGCTGAAACCATCCCTGAACCAGGGGATGACCCCTCTCTTCATGGTTTGGCAGAAGCAATCAGGGAAGAGGAAGTGAGACGGGCCATTGATGGGCTCCGGCCCAAAAAATCGCCCGGTCCGGATGGCTTAACATCCGAGTTTTACAGGACTTTTAGGGACTCTTTGGTCCCCCTCATGACTGAGGTTTTTAATGAATGTCTCTCCTCGGACATTCTTCCCGGTTCAATGAGGAAGTTCGCCCTGATTATCCTGTCAAAGGGTAAAGACTCGTCCCGTATTGAGAATTGGCGTCCCATAGCGCTTCTCAATACGGACCGAAAGGTTCTGGCAAAGGTGCTTTTCAATCGGTTGGTGAAGTTTGCACCCCGGCTCCTTTCAGGGGCCCAGCACTGCTCTGTTCCAGGCCGCAGTACTTTTAGTGCTGTGCTCGGTGTCCGGGAGGCAGTGGAGCAGGGCAGGGCAGGTCACTGGAAGGGGTACTTGCTGTCCTTAGACCAGGCGAAGGCCTTTGACCAGGTTAACCATGAGTACCTCTGGTCCGTCCTTCTGAGGTACGGTCTGCCCGGGAGGTTTGTTGATTGGTTGAGAGTATTATACAATGGGGCAGAGACTTTTCCGCTTGTGAACGGTTGGGTCGGACCCCCTTTTGAGGTGAAGTCTGGTGTCCGCCAGGGCTGTCCTCTGAGCCCACTGTTATACGTGTTCGCGATCGACCCCTTTTTAAGGAGAGTGGAACGCGGACCGTTGGTGGGAGTCGGGATGGACCGGGCGGAGCCAGAGACCACCTTGAGGGTAGTGGCGTACGCCGACGACGTTTCCCTCTTTGTATCCTCGAGAGAGGAGGCAGACTGGGTCATGTCTGAGGTTGAGCGCTACTCTGTGGCATCTGGGTCCATGATCAACCGGGATAAGTGTGAGAGTAGTGTTGAGCCACCCCCGTAGTGTTCGAGTTCGGTTCGGTTCGTCGAACACCCGTGTGTTCGCCGAACTGTTCGTCGAACTGTTCGTCGAACACCTTCGAACACCGTTAAAACCAATGGCAGGCAAACAAAAACACATAGAAACACATAGAAAACACCTTCAAAGGTGTCCAAAAGCTGACAAACTGCTCAGAAGACACAACTAACACATGGAAAAGTGACAAGTACATATAGTCATGCGAAAAGAAAAGAGGTGGAGGAGTAAAAGGAGGGGGAGACACAGATATAGGCATGTCATGCCCTTCTAAAATCCAAAAAGTGAGAAGCCGAGACGGCCAGTCCGCTCCTGCCCGTGCCACCTCCGTGTCGCCGGGTTTGTGCCAGAGCCGCGGTGAACCCTGACGGCCAGCCCCCCTCTCCCAATACTGGTGCCTGTCCGCTGGTGGGTCGAGAGAGCCCCCCTGTGGTGGAGGCAGCTCTAAGCTTTTTAATTTAAATTGTCCCTCTAATTTGAATGAATACACTTTAAATCCATTTACAAGGATCTATTGGAGGGCAAGTCTCATGCCAGCAGCCGCGTAATTCCAGCTCCAGTAGCGTCCACTAAAGCTGCTGCAGTTAAAAAGCTTTTATAAGGATCGAGCTCGGCTGTCCACCGCAAGGCATCCTAGTGCCAGTCCCAGCCCCTATGCCTTGGGGTGCCTCCTGATGCTCTTCACTAAGTATCCCGTGGTCCCGAAGCATTTCCTTTGAAAAAATTAAGTGTCCAAACTACAGGTGGTGTAGCTTGCTTAACAGCCGGGATAATCCGCTGACTAGCAGACACTGCTACTAGGCACAAAGTATTTCCTGGGCTAGATGCAGTTAAAAATTTGTAATTAGATACTCTCGTTGGATGCTGAGAAAGCATTCCATAGAGTCTCCTGGCACGCCATATATGATTCTCTTAAAAAGCTTGGGGTAGGGGTCTAGGGGACCCTTTTATAGCCAAAATCACGGCCCTGTATCACAATACATCACCTAGGCTGAAGATAAATGGAACTGTAGCACCGAGGGCTCGGTTGCTACAGACGTATTGCACCTCACCCAGAGGTGTGATATCTCACTCTCAGATAAGGATGGAGTGTGGATCAGGACCCGACACCTGCATGCATTACACCACATTGCCGTGGGGCAGGGCGACCAATATGCCCCTGAGATGGGCACGACAGTCCCTGTCCCTGGCTGGAGTGGGGGGAGGGAACACTGAGGAAGGGGAACCCTGCAGTGCAGGAGCAGGGAGGAAGCAGTTCCTGGGTGCATTGAGAAGGGAGTATAAAAGGTGGGCACCATCTTAGTTCAGTGCAGAGAAGTCTGAGCAGAAGTGGCAGGGAGCAGGGGCTCTGCATGAGCTCTGCTCCGGAGGCGGGCCTAGTAACAGAGGCCCAGGCCTGCAAGAGGGAGAAGGAAGGAAGAGGAGCGGAGAAGGCTCCAGGAACGAGGAATGAAGGGATCCCAGGGGTGCGGACGGGCGAGTTGCCACCGCACGCCCGAATCCACCTGCGTGGAGGGGTCAGGCCAAAGGGGGAGACCGGTCCCCGAACTAGTGGAGGCAGGAAACGACCCTCAGCTAGAAACCGGAGGCTCTGACATTTTATGTGGCGCAGCCCCTTGCTCCACCCGCTAGGAAGGCACCACATAGGGTCAGGGAAACTGGCGCCAAGTTTACCAAGAGGAGGCCCGAGGCAGCCGGACAGAAGTGTTGGTAAGAAAGGCCAGACAAAGGACACACAAAGGGGGTCCTGTGAAGCGCTCCAAAGTTATCTGGGAGTTGTCTGAGCCCCTCACCTGGTGAGCACAGTACGACGTGGGCAGCCGTTACCTGCAGACATGGTCTGGATAATAAGAACTGTGAGTAAAGGCCCTGAACTGCATCACTGACTCCGTGTCGTTACTGCTGCTGCCCTGCACCATCACCCCCATCCTCCGCATACACTGCCCTGAGGCTATACTCCTCCCGTGGGGAGTTATGCTAGTATGCTAATAGTTCCGCCACTGGTTTGACCGCCCTGAGCCACGGAACCGGATCGCCGCCACGAAGACTACAACCACCAGCATCCACCAAAAAGGGTCCGGCTCCGGGTGTCCCAAGGCCCAGGGGGTGCGTCAGAACATTTTCATCACCTTTCACAATCACCAATGGGACAAGGCAGGGATGTCCTCTGTCCCCTCTCTTATACATCCTAGTGACGGAGCACCTGCTCTCATCAATTCGCCATAACCCCAATATTAGGTGGATTGAGGTGGGAGGCACCGAGTACAAGTGCTCTCTATTTGCTGATGATGTCCTAGTATATATCACTCAATCACATATATCCATCCCTGCTGTTATGGCTGAAATAGATCACTTTGTTACATGGTAAAATTTTAAAATCAATGCAGCGAAGTCTGAGGCCCTCGATGTCTCCCTCCCTAAATCCATATAGGATTCCATCCAGTCCAACTTTCCCTTTGCCTGGCCCTCACAGGGTATCAAATACTTAGGAATTCCTATTCATAGAGACCTCTCCCATCTATGTTATCTTAATTTTGGGCCCTTTATTGAACAATTCCATACAGACCACGGTTGGCAAGTTAGAACTGTAAGATTCACTACGTGAACCACTGGTGTTTTGTGGAAAAGCACATGTACACCGCGTTCCAAATTATTATGCAAAAAGTGTTTAGGAGTGATAAGGGAAGAATTTGTTTGTTTGTCAGTTAAACTCATTGATGGTGATGTGTGTCAGGGCTCTTTATATCACTGTAAGCAATTGCAGACACCTGTGCTAATTAGTTTGGCAGGTGTGTCCAATGAAAGGCAAGACTACTTAAGAAGGCTCTCTCACATTATTAAGCAGCCTACATTTTCTGCCAAAATGGGAAAGAAAAAGGATGTGTCGGCTGCTGAGAAGCAACAAATTGTGGAGTGTTTAGGTCAAGGCATGACTACAATCAACATTGTGCGATGATCAGGATGAAGTGTCTTGGCAATCAAGAAGTATGTAGCTGATTCACAGTACACACGTGTGCGTGCTGATAAGGGCAAATTGAGGACTCTTTCCTACAGGCAATTACGTCAGGTTGAAACAGCAGCGGCAAAAAAGCCTTGTCATAGCAGCAGACAAGTTTTTGAAGCTGCTTGTGCCTCCAACGTCCCCCGAACAACAGGATGCAGGGTCCTTCAGAGGTTTGCAGCTGTGCATATGCCATCCTGTCGACCTCCTCTATCCACTTCACACAAGCAGAAACGGCTCCAGTGGGCCAAACATTACATGAAGACTGATTTCAAAACTGTTTTGTTCACGGATGAGTGCCGTGCAGCGCTCGATGGTCCAGATGAATGGAGTGGAGGATGGCTGGTTGATGGACACCCCACGCAAACACGGCTACAGCGCCAACAAGGAGGAGGTGGAGTAATGTTTTGGGCTGGAATCATGGGGAGAGAGATTGTCGGCCCCTTTAGGATCCCTGAAGGCGCTAAAGATGAACTCCATAATGTATGTGGATTTTCTCAAACAGCACTTCCTGCCATGGTTCAAGAAGAAGAACCGTGTATTTCACAGCAAGATCATTTTTCTGCATGATAATGCACCATCTCATGCTGCACATAAAACATCTGCATCTCTGGCTGATATGGGCATAAAAGGGGACAAACTTATGGTGTGACCCCCATGCTCCCCTGACCTCTACCCCATTCAGAACCTTTGGAGCATCATTAAAAGGAGTGTCTATGATGGCGGGAGGCAGTTCACATCTAAGCAACAGCTCTGGGAGGGTATTCTGTCCTCATGCAAAACAATTGAAGCAGAAACCATCCAAAACCTGACAAATTCAATGGACGAGAGAGTTCAGAAGCTCCTTTCGAACAAGGGGTCCTATGTGAAAATGTAACATCACCTAGAATAAAGTTTTGAGTTGAAAACTGTTTGATTTCAGTTTCTAACAACCTGCTAATGCTTATAATTTCAAAAATGACCATTTTTTTGGTCTTTATTAAAATGAAAAGGTTGATCGAAAAGTTTGGGGGATCTAAGAGTGTGGCAACCCAGTAGTCATGATTACTTCGAATTCTGACAATATGAGGGTCATGCTGCAGGTAGTGCAGCAAGAAGGCACTTATGTGTCTTGCGCATCTCGGAGCCCCAAAATTATTTTCCGGGCTAGATGCAGCTAAAAATTATTATTAATTTTAAATCTGGTGAAGCTTATTATAGATGGCCTAATAGGATCAGTGCTGCACACTGCTACAAAGCCCAAATTATTTTCCAGTCAAGATACAGATAAACATGATTAGTAATTTGAAAGCTTAAAACGGTTGGTAGGGTGATTTTAACCAATCATCAAGCTTTTACTCTCCCCAGGATGACACAGGGGTAGAAAAGTCGTTTCGGATCCATGATTTGTTCATCTTTATGAACGTGAGTCTGTCTACATTATCAGTGGACAGCCGCGTGCGCTTATCTGTCAGCACACCACCAGCAGCGCTGAACACACGTTCAGACAGAACGCTGGCTGCGGGGCATGACAAGATCTCCAAGGCGTAAGTGGCTAGCTCCGGCCATTTATCCAGATTGGAAGCCCAAAAAGAGCAAGGGTCCAGTGACACAGTCGTGGCTTCAATGTTTACTTGGAGATACTCCTGTACCATCGTCTCTAGGCGTTGACTATGTGTCAGACTTCTTGTCTCCTGTGGCCTTGCAAAGGATGGGCTAAAAAAGTGGTGAAATGATTCCGCAAAATTGATGTTACCAGCAGATACTGTGGTTCTGTTATGGTTTGAGTGCTGAACACTTGACGGTCCCACGGTTGGCAAGTTGGAACTGTGAGATTCACTACGTGCACCACTGGTATTTTGTGGAAAAGCACATGTAAGATTCTGCAACAGTCTCTGCTGATACTCCTGCATGTGTGCATCCCTTTCTATGGCAGGAATAATTTCTGCAAATTTACTTTTGTACCGGGGATCTAACAGTGTGGCAACCCAGTAGTCAGGATTATTTCTAATTCTCACAATTCGAGGGTCATGTTGCAGGTAGTGCAGCAAGAAGGCACTCATGTGTGTTGCGCATCCAGGAGCACCAAGTCCCTGTTGTGTTGGTGGCGAGGTAACAATCATGCTTCCTTCCTCTGTCCTCTCCCCCCAACCTCGCACAACAGAAATGTGATCAAGGTCTCCCTCATCTGATGAGTCTTCCATCAGTTCGTCCTCCACTTCTTCCTGGGCTCCTGCACCTTCCTCACTAGTTTGGCTGCTACCATGCGCCCTGGTAAAACCATCTCCCCCACCCTCACATGCCTGCCGCCTTGGTGCTGCCGACCGTCTGGACCTTGCAGATGTTAGCCCTTCCGCATACAACTCCTCCTCCTTTACTTCCTCCACCTCCTCTTGTGCCACCACCTGACTCCGAATTCTGTTTAACATGTGCTCCAGCATGTAAATCACCGGAATAGTCATGCTGATAATGGCATCGTCAGCACTAAACATCTTCGTCGCCATTTCAAAACTGTGCAGAAGGGTGCATAGGTTCCTGATCTGAGACCACTCCTCCAGCGTGATTTGCCCCACCTCTGAATCTCGTTGGCCCAGGCTATACGTCAGAACGTATTGCACCAGGGCTTGTCGGTGCTGCCACAGTCGCTGCAACATGTGCAGAGTTGAATTCCACCGGGTAGGCACATCGCATTTTAGCCGGTGAAGTGGCAGGCCCAACGACTTCTGTAGAGATGTAAGTCGCTGAGCTGCGGGATGCGAACGGCGGAAGTGAGCACACAGCGACCGTGCCCTCTGCAGAAGGCCATCTAGTCTGGGATAGGGGGCTAAAAATTGCTGGACAACCAGGTTCAACACGTGAGCCATACAAGGCACGTGTGTGACATTGCCCCGGCGAAGGGCCGCACCCAGGTTTGCAGCATTGTCGCACACGGCCTTCCCTGGTTTCAGGTCCAGTGGAGACAACCATTCATGAAATTGGTTCTCCAGAGCTGACCACAACTCCTCAGCTGTGTGACTCACATTTCCCAGACATTTCAATGTAAAAACCGCCTGATGACGTTGAGCCCTACTGCCAGCATAGTAAGGAGGTGTGCAGGATCCCTTCTGCGCAGTTAGAAAGCTTGTGGCATGACCAGACAGGCTTTGGGTGCAGGTGGAAGACCGAGAGGAGGTTGAGGAGGCAGAAGCAGTGGAGGAACTTTGACATAAAGAGGATTGACGCACAACTCGTGGGGACGGCAAGACTTGGACAGCAGCCCCTTGTCCTGCTGTCACCATAGTTACCCAGTGCCCAGTCAGCGACATGTAACGCCCCTGTCCATGCCTACTCGTCCAAGTGTCTGTGGTGAAATGCACCCTGTCACACACAGAGTTTATCAAAGAAGCGGTGATGTTGTGTGCGACATGCTGGTGGAGCGAAGGCACACCTTTCTTTGAGAAGTAGTGCCGACTGGGCATCTGGTACTGGGGCACTGCGACGGACATAAGGTCTCGAAAATCCTCTGTGTCCACCAGGCGGAAAGGCGGCATTTCTGTAGCCAAGAGCTTGCAGATGGTGAAATTCAACCTCTTAGCTTTCTCATGGCTAGGAGGAAATGGTCTTTTACTTGTCCACATCTGAGGGACCGAGGGCTGGCTATTGTGCTTAGACGGGGTTGATAAGGGTGTCCCCGGCAAACTGCCGGTCTGTGAGGAAGATGCAGGCGGACATGTTAGGTTGCCTTGATCCAAAGGTGGTGCTATCGATGTCGGACAGCGCTCAACACCAGCTGGTGTTACCACCTCCAAAGAAAATGATGACCTGCCAATCACGCTGGCTGTTGCGGGTAAAGAGGTGGCAGGTCTGCGCCCCAAAACAGGTGTGACTGCTGTCCCCCCAGTCACAGAGGATGAAGAGGCCGCGGATGCACAAGATATGGCAGACGGTGGTTGGCCCGGCCAGCTAGACCGCATTGTAGCACACTGAGCTTCCCACTGCAACTTATGCTTCATGTCCATGTGCCGGTTCATGCATGAAGTACTCAAACTATGTATTTTTTGGCCTCTACTTAGCTTTTGCTGACAAATGTTACAGATAACACGAGTTGGGTCATCTTTATCGATCTGAAAAAATGCCAAGGCTATGCAAGGCTTAGCACCCATGCGACCTGAAGAGCCACCACGACTTGTGGTGAGAGGCAGAGTTGTGTTTGAGGATGCAGTTGTTGACGTGCTTCCAGTACTACGTCTCTGTCCAGGAAGGCGCAACCTGACCTCGTCGTCACTAGCATCTTCCTCCACCTCCTCTGCTGACCTCATCTCTTGGCTGACTGTGGGTTGACAGTAAGTGGGATCTCCGACCTCATCATCATCACCCTGTGCATTATCACACCCGTCGTCCTCAGAGCCAACCTGTTCCTGCCCTGACAAAAAACTAAAGTTGTCGCTCCAATCAGGTATTTGAGTCTTATCATCGTCTTCCTCATTGTCTCCACCAACAGGAGTTACAGTTTGGGAATGAGGGTCTACATTATGGTCAGAACCTTCTGCGTCTGGTCATGGATCCGACTCATAAAGATTCTGGGCATCAGTGCAGATCATTTCCTCGTCTGGATTCACAGAAGCGCTGGAGTCGACCTCTGATTCCCAGGCTATAGTATGAGTAAACAGCTCTGCAGACTCAACCATCTGTTCTACCTCATACTCAGACGGGCAGCTGGAGATTTGGGAGCTGTGAGGAAGCAAGTGCGATTTGGGTGACACCTTTGAGGACTGGAGTATTTGTGATGTTGAAGTTGATGTGGAGGAGAGCCCACTTAAAGGAGCACTTGATATCCGTTGAAGCACCTGCTGTTTTTGTGCCTCATCTGGAATTTGTAGCGATTGGCGTGGCCGTAAGAAAGGGATCTTATCACATTGTCCGCTAAAAGAAGTAGACATTTTAGTTTGGCTGGAAGATGGTCTTTCTTCTGCACCTACCCCACGGACACAACCTTTTTTCCCCTTCCCAACACGCCTATTCCCCTTTCCACCAGCAGCAGGCCTTTTTCCACTCATTTTGGTGGTTAACTAATTCACAACTCTGGAGTTGTTTGCACAAAAAAACAATGGATGGTAACCGAGCAGAGCTGAGTGGCCAAACTGTGGTATTAGGCCAAAACTATTGGCTGGGCTAGATGCAGAAAAAAATTATTTTTAATTTGCAACCTGATGGAGGTCAGTATAGATGGACTAATAGACCAAGTCCCACACACTGCTAGAAGCCCAAATATTTTTTCAGAGCTAGATGCAGAAAAAAATTATTTTTAATTTGCAACCTGATGGAGGTCAGTATAGATGGACTAATAGACCAAGTCCCACACACTGCTAGAAGCCCAAATATTTTTTCAGAGCTAGATGCAGAAAAAAATTATTTTTAATTTGCAACCTGATGGAGGTCAGTATAGATGGACTAATAGAACAAGTCCCACACGCTGCTAGAAGCCCAAATATTTTTTCAGAGATAAATGAAGAAAAAAATTATTTTTAATTTGCAACCTGATGGAGGTCAGTATAGATGGACTAATAGACCAAGTCCCACACACTGCTAGAAGCCCAAATATTTTTTCAGAGCTAGATGCAGAAAAAAATTATTTTTAATTTGCAACCTGATGGAGGTCAGTATAGATGGACTAATAGACCAAGTCCCACACACTGCTAGAAGCCCAAATATTTTTTCAGAGCTAGATGCAGAAAAAAATTATTTTTAATTTGCAACCTGATGGAGGTCAGTATAGATGGACTAATAGAACAAGTCCCACACGCTGCTAGAAGCCCAAATATTTTTTCAGAGATAAATGAAGAAAAAAATTATTTTTAATTTGCAACCTGATGGAGGTCAGTATAGATGGACTAATAGACCAAGTCCCACACACTGCTAGAAGCCCAAATATTTTTTCAGAGCTAGATGCAGAAAAAAATTATTTTTAATTTGCAACCTGATGGAGGTCAGTATAGATGGACTAATAGACCAAGTCCCACACACTGCTAGAATCCCAAATATTTTTTCAGAGCTAGATGCAAAAAAAAATTATTTTTAAATTGCAACCTGATGGAGGTCAGTATAGATGGACTAATAGACCAAGTCCCACACACTGCTAGAAGCCCAAATATTTTTTCAGAGCTAGATGCAGAAAAAAATTATTTTTAATTTGCAACCTGATGGAGGTCAGTATAGATGGACTAATAGAACAAGTCCCACACGCTGCTAGAAGCCCAAATATTTTTTCAGAGATAAATGAAGAAAAAAATTATTTTTAATTTGCAACCTGATGGAGGTCAGTATAGATGGACTAATAGACCAAGTCCCACACACTGCTAGAAGCCCAAATATTTTTTCAGAGCTAGATGCAGAAAAAAATTATTTTTAATTTGCAACCTGATGGAGGTCAGTATAGATGGACTAATAGACCAAGTCCCACACACTGCTAGAAGCCCAAATATTTTTCAGAGCTAGATGCAGAAAAAAATTATTTTTAATTTGCAACCTGATGGAGGTCAGTATAGATGGACTAATAGAACAAGTCCCACACGCTGCTAGAAGCCCAAATATTTTTTCAGAGATAAATGAAGAAAAAAATTATTTTTAATTTGCAACCTGATGGAGGTCAGTATAGATGGACTAATAGACCAAGTCCCACACACTGCTAGAAGCCCAAATATTTTTTCAGAGCTAGATGCAGAAAAAAATTATTTTTAATTTGCAACCTGATGGAGGTCAGTATAGATGGACTAATAGACCAAGTCCCACACACTGCTAGAAGCCCAAATATTTTTTCAGAGCTAGATGCAGAAAAAAATTATTTTTAATTTGCAACCTGATGGAGGTCAGTATAGATGGACTAATAGACCAAGTCCCACACACCGCTAGAAGCCCAAATATTTTTTCAGAGCTAGATGCAGAAAATAATTATATTCAGTTTGCAACCTGATGGAGGTCAGTATAGATGGACTAATAGAATGATGCTATGCCCAAAAGATTTTACTTCACTAGGTGCAGTAAAAAAATTGGTATTCTATACACAGGTGGTATATCTTGCAACACAGATAGGCTACTCCACTGACTAACACACTCTGCAATAGGCCAAAAAGGATTAGCTTTGCTAGATTCAGCCAAATGCTGTGAAAAAAACTTGCACAGCACTGGCACAGACCTGCCTGGCAAAAACTGATAGGAACTGATGTAACCTAGTCCTGAAAAGGACTCCAATTACAATTAGTCTTTACTCCCACAATCTATCTATTTAAGAGCACAGACCTGCCTGATAAAAGTCGTAGGAAATGCTGTAACCTAGTCCTTAAAAGGACTGCAATCACAACTATTCCCTACTCCCAAGCTATCTGTATATTTGTGCGAAAATTGGCTTGAAATTAACAAGGTATAGCGCACACAGCAACAGCGGTGCCGTCTAACACGCAGCTGCAGCAGTGAGAAAATGGTGGCGACGGGGAAAATGGCTTGGTCTTATAGGGCAAGGACATGTGACATACACTGCCAATCACACATGCCCTTGCTTGTGTGAAAAAAAGCACTTCGCTCCGTGTGTGCGCTGCTGATAGGCTGACAGATTGCACCTCCCCACTGCAAATGCGGGAAAGAGAAAAAAAAATGGAGATCTTCATTGTTCCTGCAGAGATCCATCCCCTGCCCCTCCCCCCGCCCCGCTGTACACTCAAACTGCGTATTAACATTAATTTTCATCATTACTGAGAAAAAATCCAGTTATGATTTTGGTGCACGAACAGTTATCGAACATAACCTCGAACAGCCGAATTTTTCTCAAATTGTTCGTGTTCGCCGACCGGCTCGAACACCGCCCAAAACAGCTCGAATTTGAGATTGGCGAACAGTTCGAGTAGAACAACGCTCATCTCTATGTGAGAGTCTCTGGCTTGGGGGGGGAGATCCTAGTTTTGATCTCCCGGACACCCTTCCAGGGCCTCAGGCCACAGCAAAAATTTTAGGCATCAGTTTCGGCCCGGGGGACTATCCCCAGCAAAACTGGGAGGGCAGACTTAAGATTGCCGCCCAGAAGGTGGATCAGTGGAAGGGTTGGTCCTTGACCCTGAGGGAAAGGGTTAACCTGGCCAAGGGGTATTTGCTCCCTTTATTAATATACCTGGGCAGCGTCTGCATCTTGCCAGAACCTCTTTGGACACGGGTCTACAGCCTGTTCTTCCAACTATTATGGGGGAATAGGCTGAACCTAATAAAGAGGGAGGTCACGTATCGCACGAGGAGACTAGGAGGGTTGGGTATGGTCAACCCAGTGGTGTTTCTGGTAAACACCTTTCTTAAGGCAAACATCGCCAACCTCTGGTTAGAGAGGGCTCCTCCGTGGGTATTCTCCTGTAGGGGGTGGTTTCGGCCTTTCTTCCAGCAATGGGAGACAGGAGGGCGGGTGAAGGACCTTCGCACGCCTCATGGGCATCTTCCGGCTTATGCTACCCTGGTTGTGAAGGTGATCCGCCGGTGGGGTCTGGGAGTGTGGGAGATCAGGACCTTGTCAAGGAGGTTACTTGACAATAGGGTTCTGTTGACCCACTTCCAGAAGCCCCTGGCCCTCAAGGATTGCCCAAGCCGGGATCTGGAGGTGGGGCTCGGGTTATTAAACTCTAAGCGGATCCCCTTGAAGTTTTGGGACTTGGCTTGGCGCTGCTTCCATGGGAGACTGTATGTGAGGGACAACCTGAAGTACAGGAACTCTGATGACCGGGATTGTCCCCGCGAGGAGTGTGGCGACATGCTTGAAAGCATGGAGCACTTCCTGCTTCGGTGTCCTTTTAATACAGAGGTCTACAAGAGGGTGGGTGCTTCCATTGGCTGGCCCAGGCTGGCAGGCCTTTCCTATGCGGAGTGGGCCTATGGGGCATTCAGATCCCTTGGTGGCCGAGATCGGGGCACTGTTTTCTTAGTTAGCTTAGTGACTAGGTTTTACACGTGGAACGCACGGTGTTTAGTGTCCACCCAGCAGAAAGTCCTCCCGCGGGAAGAGGTGATTAGGAACATCCTGGGTGACCTGGCAAAAGTGCGCTCGCTGGAGTATGAGAGGCTGGGTGCAGGGAGGGCTTCCCTTCTATGGAGGGGGTTCTCATTTAATGTGCCCTAGGGAGAGTTAGGGTATGTGTGTCTGTGATAGGGTTAGTTTAGTCCCTTTCTATATTTTATATTTATTTGTAGGGTCAGATGGATGTGTAGGGTCAGGGAGGGACAGACAGGGGCAGTCTTTAGGGATAGGTAGTTAGCATTAGGTTGGTAGTAAGGGTCAGAGAGGGACAGGTAGGGACAGGTAGGGAAAGATTGGTAGGGCGGTAGGGACAGGTTTTTCTTTTTCTTTAATAGGGAGGGACAGGCTGTTTGTGTGTTAGATTAGGGTGAGAGCCTCGGTAGTCTCCAGTTTCCTGGTGGTGGGCTGCTCCCCTCACATTATAGTTTTTTGTTTTACGGCATTGGAAACCCGAATATAGGGCTTGCAAGCACTGAACTTGGGTCTGACTTTTGGTTCATGTTTATGGTCAGTTGTTTATATTGCTATTGTTATGTTGTGTTTGCTTTGGTTATGTTGTGTAATGTATATACGTGTATAGTTTTGTGTATTGTGTGGGTGGGGGGTTTAGTGTAGGTTGGGTGGGGGGTATCAGGGGGGGAGGGGGGAGGGGTTTTGGGAAAATGGACGTCCTACGGGATGCGGGAAAAAGGACCCGTTATTTGTGATTTTGATGGCCACAAACTTTCGTGGCTTGCTGTGATAAGGCCACAAACTTTCGTGGGACCTTGGGTGTTTTAAAAAATGGTGGTGGGGAGAAAAAAAAAAAAAAAAATATATATATATATATAAAAAAATAAATAAATAAATAAAAATAGGGTTGCTGTGCACTAAATTTTCGGCCAGGTGGCCTATTTTTTTATTTTTGGCGATGGGCCAGTTATTTAGTTTTCCTTTTTTGTTAGGGGGTTAGGTATGAATGTGCAGGTATGGATGTTGTGTATGCTGGGGGTCGGGTGCGTTTTAGGGCGCACCCTGGAGGTATGGTAGGGTCTTCCCTTGCTGGGGGGTCTCCTAGAGAGTCTGCTGGAGGACTTGGACTTTGTGTCGTCACATATTTCTTTGTTGGACTCGTATAATTTCAGATTTTAGGTTATGTCTTGCTGGGGTTTTGTTGGTTGTTAGTTGTTTGTTTGTTGTATAATTGTATCTGTGGTTTGGTTTTTGTGTTTTGTATATGTGTTTTTGTACTTTTATAATAAAAGAGCTCCAGTTCAGCCTGTTGCAGCTTGTTTCAGGAAGTGGTGGAGGTGGAGCCTGCAGTGAGCTGTGTGCAGTGTGCTTCCTGAACTGTGTGCTGCTGTGGAGAGAGCTCCTGGGAAGGGAGGTTTTTTTTTTTTTCATCTGGGACTTTTTGTCTGCCCCCTTCCCAGGAAAGAAGGCTCATAGTGGGACTGGCCTCCGGGGCTGGGCCCCCGGCTCCCACCTCCCGGTCCAAGCTGGCGGGGGGTGGGAGGAACACCAAGCCGGCTAAGGCTACAACATCAGGCCGAGGCAGCAAGGGGTCCGCCATGAGGACCCGGAGGACCCCCGAGGCTACGACCGCGGCGGCTCCTCCCTCCGGAGGTGGGTCGAGTGCCAGCAGAGGTGCTGCAGCGGTGCCCCCTGATTGGGGTACCAAGGTGGCGAGGGAGGCAACCGTCACCTATGCCTCCCGTGTCCATGCGCACCTCTGTGAGTATGAGGACACCGCAAAAAAGCAAAGTTCCCTCTGGGGGGAGTTGAGGGTAGCTCAGGAGAGGTCCGAAAGGGCCTCTGGCATCAAGAAGCCTGAGCTATCCGCCGCGGTCCGGAAAATCAAGCAAGCCATCCAAGAGCTGCAGGACCGCAGGAGCACCATACTGGCAGGCAGTGGACCCTTCTTGGAGAAGCTGCGGAATGATGACCGGTTCAGAGCCATGACCGGTGGGGCTCTGGAGGGGTCGCAGGGCCCCGGCCAGGCGGTGGAGGAGGAGGAAGAAGAGGTATGCGTGGAGGAGGTCGCACCCTACCCACCGCCTGGTGGCCTGGTAAGTGATCTCCAGGCATTGCATAGCGGGATAGCCCCTGAGCAGATGGCTCTCCCGTCTGATTCTAGCCCTTCAGAGGGCAGCGGGAGCGAGGGGGAGGATGAGGAGGATGGGAGTAGCAGCAGTGAGGGGGGCTGCCTTATCATGCAGCAGATCCAGCAGATCGAGTCCCCGGTACGTTTTGGTCAGCTTACGTTCGGGGATGAGATCTGCGAGGATGAGGCACCCGGGAGGGGGACGAAGAGAAAAGCAAAAAAAAAAAAGAAAACATCTATTGCACATAAGTTCGTGTATGTCCCCCTCTCTGGGGCCCCCCTGTCCCGTTGTGCGGCACCCGCCACCCACCCCGGCTTGGACTCTGTTGTGGGTCCACAGCGAGGGAGCGGGGAGAACATAGGCCATGGCAAGCAGAGCGCTGCCTCTGTTTGTGGTAATGGAGGCAGTGGGTCCGAGGTGTCTGATATGGAGCATGGCGCGGAGGGCGGCCCGACGGTGGGTGTGATCTGTGGTGGTGCTCAGGCTGGATCCCCTGTAAAAGGGAGGTCTGGCCTGGCACCTGGTGCGCGTGCTGGCGTGCAGGGGGCGGCTTGTACATCTGCCGCTGCCTCCTGCTCTGCTGGCGGCGCACTGACAGCCGGGGCCGCATCTCCGGCGGCGTGTGCTGGGGTGTCTGGGTCCCTCACGCACGGATCCACTAAATCTGGATCACTTTCAGGGACCCAGAGACCTGGTAAGGTGAAGGGCGCGGGGCCTGCGGCTCCGGCAGAGCCGGCTCATAAAGGAAAGGTGGGGCTTGCTCCCCTGGCAAAATCCGTGGTGAGGTCGGGGCCCCCTGCGCAGGGGCCCAGTAATGGGTCAGCGCGGGGGGCTCCACCGCCGCTGGGTGCTGAGGGGGAGTGGCCTAGCCTGGGGCCGGCCGCCGGAGCTGGGGTGGCCAGGCTGTTTGTGGTGAAGGGTGTGACGGTAGGGGGTGCTATGCCCCTGAGAGCTGGTGCCGCTGGTCCAGGGGCCCCTGTGAGTAGACCCAGTTCCGGGTCGGCTTCGGGGGTCCCGGCGCGGCCGGCTTCGGGGGGCGTGGCCTCCCAGCCGTCCACGGCACCAGTGGGAGTGGCCTCTGGGGCCCCCACCGTGCTGCCTGGTGTGGGGGGTGTGGCCTCCCTGTCATCCACGGCACCGGTGGGAGTGGCCTCTGGGGCCCCCACTGTGCTGCCTGGTGCGGGGGGCGTGGCCTCCCTGTCACCCAAGGCACCGGTGGGAGTGGCCTCTGAGGCCCCCACTGTGCTGCCTGGTGCGGGGGGCTTGGTCTCCCTGTCACCCACGGCACCGGTGGGTGTGGCCTCTGGGGCCCCCACCGTGCTGCCTGGTGCGGGGGGCGTAATCTCGCGGGCAAACCCCAGCCAAGTGGGCGTGGCTCCACCCAAAAAGGGGCGGGGCTTAGCGCCGGCAGCTGCTACTGCTGGGAGCAGTGGTGCCACGGCTGCGGCAGACAACGGAGGAGGTGCCTGCCTGTCGGTGTCCTCTGTGCCCACGGGCTTATCTGGGGCAGGGGCGCCGGCAAAAATGGCAGCAGCACCAGGTTCCCAAAACCCCCGGCAGGGAAGGTGCTGCCAGCAGGTGGCGGCAGTGCTGCTGCCGGGAAAAAATGTTTGCAGAAAAAAAAAAACTGTGACCCCAGTGTGCATGTGAGTGAGAGTGGGGCGAGGGGTGTGACTATTGACGTGGATGGGGATAGCGTGGATATGGATGTGGCTGTGATTGAAGATACAAGTGTTGAGGTGTCTGTGGAAGGGAGTAAGAATGGTGTGTCTGTTGGTAGTGGGGGTGGGGCTGGTCCATCTGCCCCCCCCGGTTGCTGGTCCCCGGAGTTTTGCGGGGGTAGTAGCTGGGGGCTCGGGATCTTCAGGGCGGGCTTCCTCACCTCTGGACCTCAGGGATGGTGACTTGCAGCGCCGTTTCCTCGAGGCCCTCAAAAAGGGAGAACGGACGATCGAGGTAGAGGGAAGAGCGGTAGACTTGGCGTTTTGGCTGGATAGACATGGCCTGGCCGCCTTCCAAGATAAAAGGGAGGGGGAGACAGTGTGGTCCCTCCCGACAGCCGGGCAGGGGGTGGCCAGGAGGAATGTGGTCCGTCTTCGGTGGAGGGGCAGTGAAGCGTGCCCGCCAAGATCGAGGGTCGTGGAGCTCCTCCTGAAGATGAGCTTCAGGGCGACTGACATCTTTGCCCTGATTCATCCTTTTGGTACCCCCATCTTCAACATCAGTTTTGTTCGGCCGGAGGGCCTAGAGCTTTTCTGGTCGAATTTTGAACTGGTGAAGGGGGAGCCCGGCTGGCGAGACTTTGCCGTGCAGGCGGTGTCTCGCCAAAATGGCGTAAAGAGGGTGACCGTTTTGACAAATAACGAGTCACTCTCTGGGGTCGATATTATGACGTGGCTTTCCCGCTATGGGGAGGTCACGGACGTCCCAAAAAAGAACAGGGACGAGTTTGGCATTTGGTCAGGGGGCTGGACCTTCATGATGAGGTTGAAGGTCTCAGGCGGTACTGTCACCCACATCCCCTCCTCAGCATTTCTGGGGAGGGACAGGATCCTGATCTTTTACCAGGGGCAGCCGAAGGTCTGCCACAGGTGCGGTGATCCCCGCCACTTCAGCGCGGGCTGCAAGGTACAGAAATGTGCCTTGTGTGGCGGGGTAGGTCATCTTGCCGCGGCCTGTGGTGACATTAGGTGTCATCTGTGTGGTGACCCAGGTCACCCGTACAGCCGCTGCCCCCGCTCCTTTTCTAACGCCATCTCTGGTCAGGCAGGGGTGAGCCATGGGGGAGTCCCTGGCGGTTCATCTTCTGCTGATGCTGGAGGTGGGGGCGGGAGAGGGGCTGAGGGGCCAGTGAAGGAAGGCGTGGCCAATACATCTGCCCGCCAGTGGCATCAGGTGAGGCGCCGTGGGGGTAGGGGGCAGGATAAGCCCCAGGCGACTGGGGTGATGTCTGTACCCTCCTCGGAAGCGGCAGCCGGTGCCCCTGAGGCCCTGGGGGAGGAGGCGGTGAACGAGGAGATCAGGAGGATGGAGAGGGAGGAGGTGGCTGCTTCTGATGACTCCTCCCAGTATGAAAGTCTGGACGAGGAGGTGGTGGAGCAGCCTAAAAAATCAGGTGACGGTAAGACCATTAAGAGTCGGAGTCGGAGGAACAAAAAAGGGGCAAAAACATCTAAAGCCCCCCCCCCCGGCCGCTAAGGTGCCTACGGAAGGGCTCACCGGCTCCCCTCTGATCCCCCTCTCCAACCGGTTCCATGCCCTCGATGACTCTGCTGTGTCGGAGGTCGGGGGCGAGGGACCGGCGGTAACATCTGAGGTACCTTCACGGAGCGGCGGGGTCCGTCCTCCGGGGGGCTCTCTTTCCTCTGGGGGGGGGACTGCCCCGGGGTCCAGAGGTGAGGAAACCAGTACTGGGAAGGAGGTGTCTAGTACTATGTTCACCTCTGTGTCACTAAAGAGGAGGGGAGAGTCTGGCTCCTCCTCTGAAGGTGAGCACAAAAAATCTGGGGGTACGGTCAAAAAGAAGGCCGTCTAACTCAATCACCCATGATGGCGGAACCTACCCCGTTGACTCTGGCGTCGATTAATGTCGCCAGTATGAAGTCAGATACGGCCAGATTTATGGCCTTTGATTTTTTCAACCGAGTTGAGGCTGACATTTTATTTTTGCAGGAGACCAGACTAACGGACATGGGGGCCATTTACAAAGCAAGGAGGGAGTGGAGGTGCGGGCCCTCATACTGGTCTCTTGCGGCCGAGCCGTATAGCGGGGTAGCGGTCCTTTTTAAGGCCGCTTCGGTGGAATGCAGATGGGTGATCGAGGTAGAAATGGGGAGGTGCTTGGTCCTTGACGTCTTCATGGGGGGACAGGAGCTCCGGCTCATTAACATCTATGGTCCACAGTCAAAGTGGGACCGTAAATGTCTCTTCCTGAAGATCAAGCCCTATCTTTTTACCAGCCGGCAGGTGGTCTTCGGTGGGGACTTTAATACTATAACTAGATCCCGTGATAGGGGAGGCCCCGGAGACCGAAGGCTGGCTTTTGATAGTAATACCCTTAACAGCATAGCAAGCGAAGCTCGCCTGGTGGATGTCCACATCCGGCACACCCCAGGTCACGGGGGTTTCACCTTTCATAGGGGTAGTTGTAGGTCTAGGATAGATAGGTTTTTTTTAAAGGAGGAAGCCATCTCTTCTGCTGTGTCCGCTGTTGAGGTGGAATTCTCCGATCACTGTTTCATTTCCTTTTCCTTGAATGTTGCAGAGACTCCCCGGATAGGGAGAGGCCTATGGAAGCTGAATTCGTCCCTGTTGGAAGAAGCGGATGTGAGACAATCCTTTGAGGAATTTCTTCAGAGCCATGTGCCTCTCTTGGGTCTCTGTAGCAGTAAGTCTGAGTGGTGGGAGATCTTCTTCAAAACAAGGGTTGCGGGGTTCTTCCGTCAGCTTTCGAGCCTCAGAGGCCTGAACAGGTACCGCCTGTATCGGGAGCTGGGGAGGAAACTCGAGCAGCTCGTCTCGACTGGAGGGGACCGTGAGGAAATCTCCAGGGTGAAGGCCTTGCTCAAGGGGTGCCAGTATGATAGGCACACATCCTTAGTTTTTGAGAGGGATTTCGGGAGGTACCGCTCGCCCGACCCCTACAGGAACTGCAGGATGTCAGTGAGTTGCAAGATGGTAACAGGACTGATCGACAGTACGGGTTCCCTGAACAGATCCAAATCAGGGATCCTGGAGGTGGTCAGATCCTTCTACTCGCATCTCTTGGGAAGGAGGGATCCAGATCGGGATGAGATGTCGGCTTTCCTGGCTGAAACTATCCCTGAACCAGGGGATGACCCCTCTCTTCATGGTTTGGCAGAAGCAATCAGGGAAGAGGAAGTGAGACGGGCCATTGATGGGCTCCGGCCCAAAAAATCGCCCGGTCCGGATGGCTTAACATCCGAGTTTTACAGGACTTTTAGGAACTCTTTGGTCCCCCTCATGACTGAGGTTTTTAATGAATGTCTCTCCTCGGACATTCTTCCCGGTTCAATGAGGAAGTCCGCCCTGATTATCCTGTCAAAGGGTAAAGACGCGTCCCATAGCGCTTCTCAATACGGACCGAAAGGTTCTGGCAAAGGTGCTTTTCAATCGGTTGGTGAAGTTTGCACCCCGGCTCCTTTCAGGGGCCCAGCACTGCTCTGTTCCGGGGCCGCAGTACTTTTAATGCTGTGCTCGGTGTCCGGGAGGCAGTGGAGCAGGGCAGGGCAGGTCACTGGAAGGGGTACTTGCTGTCCTTAGACCAGGCGAAGGCCTTTGACCGGGTTAACCATGAGTACCTCTGGTCCGTCCTTCTGAGGTACGGTCTGCCCGGGAGGTTTGTTGATTGGTTGAGAGTGTTATACAATGGGGCAGAGACTTTTCCGCTTGTGAACGGTTGGGCCGGACCCCCTTTTGAGGTGAAGTCTGGTGTCCGCCAGGGCTGTCCTCTGAGCTCACTGTTATACGTGTTCGCGATCGACCCCTTTTTAAGGAGAGTGGAACGCGGACCGTTGGTGGGAGTCGGGATGGACCGGGCAGAGCCAGAGACCACCTTGAGGGTAGTGGCGTACGCCGACGACGTTTCCCTTTTTGTATCCTCGAGAGAGGAGGCAGACTGGGTCATGTCTGAGGTTGAGCGCTACTCTGTGGCATCTGGGTCCATGATCAACCGGGATAAGTGTGAGAGTCTCTGGCTGGGAGGGGGAGATCCTAGTTTTGATCTCCCGGACACCCTTCCAGGGCCTCAGGCCACAGCAAAAATTTTAGGCATCAGTTTCGGCCCGGGGGACTATCCCCAGCAAAACTGGGAGGGCAGACTTAAGATTGCCGCCCAGAAGGTGGATCAGTGGAAGGGTTGGTCCTTGACCCTGAGGGAAAGGGTTAACCTGGCCAAGGGGTATTTGCTCCCTTTATTAATATACCTGGGCAGCGTCTGCATCTTGCCAGAACCTCTTTGGACACGGGTCTACAGCCTGTTCTTCCAACTATTATGGGGGAATAGGCTGAACCTGATCAAGAGGGAGGTCACGTACCGCACGAGGAGACTAGGAGGGTTGGGTATGGTCAACCCAGTGGTGTTTCTAGTAAACACCTTTCTTAAGGCAAACATCGCCAACCTCTGGTTAGAGAGGGCTCCTCCGTGGGTATTCTCCTGTAGGGGGTGGTTTTGGCCTTTCTTCCAGCAATGGGAGACAGGAGGGCGGGTGAAGGACCTTCGCACGCCTCATGGGCATCTTCCGGCTTATGCTACCCTGGTTGTGAAGGTGATCCGCCGGTGGGGTCTGGGAGTGTGGGAGATCAGGACCTTGTCAAGGAGGTTACTTGACAATAGGGTTCTGTTGACCCACTTCCAGAAGCCCCTGGCCCTCAAGGATTGCCCAAGCCGGGATCTGGAGGTGGGGCTCGGGTTATTAAACCCTAAGCGGATCCCCTTGAAGTTTTGGGACTTGGCTTGGCGCTGCTTCCATGGGAGACTGTATGTGAGGGACAACCTGAAGTACAGGAACTCTGATGATCGGGATTGTCCCCGCGAGGAGTGTGGCGACATGCTTGAAAGCATGGAGCACTTCCTGCTTCGGTGTCCTTTTAATACAGAGGTCTACAAGAGGGTGGGTGCTTGCATTGGCTGGCCCAGGCTGGCAGGCCTTTCCTATGCGGAGTGCGCATATGGGGCATTCAGATCCCTTGGTGGCAGAGATCGGGGCACTGTTTTCTTAGTTAGCTTAGTGACTAGGTTTTACACGTGGAACGCACGGTGTTTAGTGTCCACCCAGCAGAAAGTCCTCCCCCGGGAAGAGGTGATTAGGAACATCCTGGGTGACCTGGCAAAAGTGCGCTCACTGGAGTATGAGAGGCTGGGTGCAGGGAGTGCTTCCCTTCTATGGAGGGGGTTCTCATTTAATGTGCCCTAGGGAGAGTTAGGGAATGTGTGTCTGTGATAGGGTTAGTTTAGTCCCTTTCTATATTTTATATTTATTTGTAGGGTCAGATGGATGTGTAGGGTCAGGGAGGGACAGACAGGGACAGTCTTTAGGGATAGGTAGTTAGCATTAGGTTGGTAGTGAGGGTCAGAGAGGGACAGGTAGGGACAGGTAGGGAAAGATTGGTAGGGCGGTAGGGACAGGTTTTTCTTTTTCTTTAATAGGGAGGGACAGGCTGTTTGTGTGTTAGATTAGGGTGAGAGCCTCGGTAGTCTCCAGTTTCCTGGTGGTGGGCTGCTCCCCTCACATTATAGTTTTTTGTTTTACGGTATTGGAAACCCGAATATAGGGCTTGCAAGCACTGAACTTGGGTCTGACTTTTGGTTCATGTTTATGGTCAGTTGTTTATATTGTGCTATTGTTATGTTGTGTTTGCTTTGGTTATGTTGTGTAATGTATATACGTGTATAGTTTTGTGTATTGTGTGGGTGGGGGGTTTAGTGTAGGTTGGGTGGGGGGTTTCAGGGGGGGAGGGGGGAGGGGTTTTGGGAAAATGGACGTCCTACGGGATGCGGGAAAAAGGACCCGTTATTTGTGATTTTGATGGCCACAAACTTTCGTGGCTTGCTGTGATAAGGCCACAAACTTTCGTGGGACCTTGGGTGTTTTAAAAAATGGTGGTGGGAAAAAAAAAAAATAAATAAATAAAAAACTACAAAAAAAAGGTTTGCTGTGTATTAAGTTTTGTTTCGGCCAGGTGGCCTATTTCTTTGTTTTTGGCAGTGGGCCAGTTTGTTGTTTTGTTTTGGGGGTTTAGGTATGAATGTGGAGTGAATGTTGGAAGGGGATATTTTTGGAAAAAAAAGGGTTAAGGTCTTCCCTTGCTGGGGGGATTTTGGGAAATGGACTTTATGTTCTATGAACATTGTAGGACATTTTTGCTTTGCTTTATAATTTATACTGGACATTATAATTTTGGACTTGTTTGTGTTTCGTTGGGGTTTGTGTCTTGGTTCTTTGTGTAGTGTGTTTTTATGGTTTGTTTTATATTTTTAGAATAAAAGAGCTCCAGTTCAGCCTGTTGCAGCTTCTTTCAGGAAGTGGTGGAGGTGGAGACTGACGTGTGCTGTGCTGAGTGCTGTGTTTGGAGAGAGCTCCTGGGAAGGGAGGTAATCTTTTCCATCTGGGACTTTTTGTCTGCCCCCTTCCCAGGAAAGAAGGCTCATAGTGGGACTGGCCTCCGGGGCGGGGCCCCCGGCTCCCACCTCCCGGTCCAAGCTGGCGGGGGGTGGGAGGAACACCAAGCCGGCTAAGGCTACAAGATCTGGCCAAGACAGCAGGGGTTCCAGCATGAGGACCCGGAGGACCCCCGAGGCTACGACCGCGGCGGCTCCTCCCTCCGGAGGTGGGTCGAGTACGAGCGGAGGTGCTGCAGCGGTGCCCCCTGATTGGGGTACCAAGGCGTCGAGGGAGGCAACCGTCACCTATGCCTCCCGTATACATGCGCACCTCTGCGAGTATGAGGACGCCACAAAGAAGCTAAGTTCCCTCTGGGGGGAGTTGAGGGTGGCTCAGGAGAGGTCCGTGAGGGCCTCTGGCAGTAAGAAGCCTGAGCTATCCGCCGCGGTCCGGAAGATCAAGCGGGCCATTCAAGACCTGGAAGACCGCAGGAGCACCATACTGGCGGGCAGTGGACCCTTCATGGAGAAGCTGCTTAATGATGACCGGTTCAGAGCCATGACCGGTGGGGCTCTGGAGGGGTCGCAGGGCCCCAGCCAGGCGGTGGAGGAGGAGGAAGAAGAGGTATGCGTGGAGGAGGTCGCACCCTACCCACCGCCTGGTGGCCTGGTAAGTGATCTCCAGGCATCGCATAGCGGGATAGCCCCTGAGCAGATGGCTCTCCCGTCTGATTCTAGCCCTTCAGAGGGCAGCGTTAGTGAGGGGGAGGATGAGGAGGATGGGAGTAGCAGCAGTGAGGGGGGCTGCCTTATCATGCAGCAGATCCAGCAGATCGAGTTCCCGGTACGTTTTGGTCAGCTTACGTTCGGGGATGAGATCTGCGAGGATGAGGCACCCGGGAGGGGGACGAAGAGAAAAGCAAAAAAAAAAAAAAGAAAACATCTATTGCACATAAATTTGTGTATGTCCCCCTCTCTGGGGCCCCCCTGTCCCGTTGTGCGGCACCCGCCACCCACCCCGGCTTGGACTCTGTTGTGGGTCCACAGCGAGGGAGCGGGGAGAACATAGGCCATGGCACGCAGAGCGCTGCCTCTGTTTGTGGTAATGGAGGCAGTGGGTCCAAGGTGTCTGATATGGAGCATGGCGCGGAGGGCGGCCCGACGGTGGGTGTGATCTGTGGTGGTGCTCAGGATGGATCCCCTGTAAAAGGGAGGTCTGGCCTGGCACCTGGTGCGCGTGCTGGCGTGCAGGTGGCGGCTTGTACATCTGCCGCTGCCTCCTGCTCTGCTGGCGGCGCACCAACAGCCGGGGCCGCATCTCCGGCGGCGTGTGCTGGGGTGTCTGGGTCCCTCACGCACGGATCCACTAAATCTGGATCACTTTCAGGGACCCAGAGACCTGGTAAGGTGAAGGGCGCGGGGCCTGCGGCTCCGGCAGAGCCGGCTCATAAAGGAAAGGTGGGGCTTGCTCCCCTGGCAAAATCCGTGGCGAGGTCGGGGCCCCCTGCGCAGGGGCCCAGTAATGGGTCAGCGCGGGGGGCTCCACCGCTGCTGGGTGCTGAGGGGGAGTGGCCTAGCCTGGGGCCGGCCGCCGGAGCTGGGGTGGCCAGGCTGTTTGTGGTGAAGGGTGTGACGGTAGGGGGTGCTATGCTCCTGAGAGCTGGTGCCGCTGGTCCAGGGGCCCCTGTGAGTAGACCCAGTTCCGGGTCGGCTTCGGGGGGCGTGGCCTCCCAGCCGTCCACGGCACCAGTGGGAGTGGCCTCTGGGGCCCCCACCGTGCTGCCTGGTGTGGGGGGTGTGGCCTCCCTGTCATCCACGGCACCGGTGAGAGTGGCCTCTGGGGCCCACACTGTGCTGCCTGGTGTGGGGGGCATGGCCTCCCTGTCACCCAAGGCACCGGTGGGAGTGGCCTCTGAGGCCCCCACTGTGTTGCCTGGTGCGGGGGGCTTGGTCTCCCTGTCACCCACGGCACCGGTGGGTGTGGCCTCTGGGGCCCCCACCGTGCTGCCTGGTGCGGGGGCATGGCCTCGCGGGCAAACCCCACCCAAGTGGGCGTGGCTCCACCCGAAAAGGGGCGGGGCTTAGCGCCGTCAGCTGCTACTGCTGGGAGCAGTGGTGCCACAGCTGCGGCAGACAACGGAGGAGGTGTCCTCTGTGCCCACGGGCTTATCTGGGGCAGGGGCGCCGGCAAAAATGGCAGCAGCACCAGGTTCCCAAAACCCCCCGGCAGGGAAGGTGCTGCCAGCAGGTGGCGGCAGTGCTGCTGCAGGGAAAAAATGTTTGCAGAAAAAAAAAAAACTGTGACCCCAGTGTGCATGTGAGTGAGAGTGGGGCGAGGGGTGTGACTACTGACGTGGATGGGGATAGCGTGGGTATGGATGTGGCTGTGATTGAAGATACAAGTGTTGAGGTGTCTGTGGAAGGGAGTAAGAATGGTGTGTCTGTTGGTAGTGGGGGTGGGGCTGGTCCATCTGCCCCCCCGGTTGCTGGTCCCCGGAGTTTTGAGGGGGTAGTAGCTGGGGGCTCGGGATCTTCAGGGCGGGCTTCCTCACCTCTGGACCTCAGGGATGGTGACTTGCGGCTCCGTTTCCTCGAGGCCCTCAAAAAGGGAGAACGGACGATCGAGGTAGAGGGAAGAGCGGTAGACTTGGCCTTTTGGCTGGATAGACATGGCCTGGCCGCCTTCCAAGATAAAAGGGAGGGGGAGACAGTGTGGTCCCTCCCGACAGCCGGGCAGGGGGTGGCCAGGAGGAATGTGGTCCATCTTCGGTGGAGGGGCAGTGAAGCGTGCCCGCCAAGATCGAGGGTCGTGGAGCTCCTCCTGAAGATGAACTTCAGGGCGACTGACATCTTTGCCCTGATTCATCCTTTTGGTACCCCCATCTCCGACATCAGTTTTGTTCGACCGGAGGGCCTAGAGCTTTTCTGGTCGAATTTTGAACTGGTGAAGGGGGAGCCCGGCTGGCGAGACTTTGCCGTGCAGGCGGTGTCTCGCCAAAATGGCGTAAAGAGGGTGACCGTTTTGACAAATAACGAGTCACTCTCTGGGGTCGATATTATGACGTGGCTTTCCCGCTATGGGGAGGTCACGGACGTCCCAAAAAAGAACAGGGACGAGTTTGGCATTTGGTCAGGGGGCTGGACCTTCATGATGAGGTTGAAGGTCTCAGGCGGTACTGTCACCCACATCCCCTCCTCAGCATTTCTGGGGAGGGACAGGATCCTGATCTTTTACCAGGGGCAGCCGAAGGTCTGCCACAGGTGCGGTGATCCCCGCCACTTCAGCGCGGGCTGCAAGGTACAGAAATGTGCCTTGTGTGGCGGGGTAGGTCATCTTGCCGCGGCCTGTGGTGACATTAGGTGTCACCTGTGTGGTGACCTAGGTCACCCGTACAGCCGCTGCCCCCGCTCCTTTTCTAACGCCATCTCTGGTCAGGCGGGGGTGAGCCATGGGGGAGTCCCTGGCGGTTCATCTTCTGCTGATGCTGGAGGTGGGGGCGGGAGAGGGGCTGAGGGGCCAGTGAAGGAAGGCGTGGCCAATACATCTGCCCGCCAGTGGCATCAGGTGAGGCGCCGTGGGGGTAGGGGGCAGGATAAGCCCCAGGCGACTGGGGTGATGTCTGTACCCTCCTCGGAAGCGGCAGCGGGTGCCCCTGAGGCCCTGGGGGAGGAAGCGGTGAACGAGGAGATCAGGAGGATGGAGAGGGAGGAGGTGGCTGCTTCTGATGACTCCTCCCAGTATGAAAGTCTGGACGAGGAGGTGGTGGAGCAGCCTAAAACAAAAGGTGACAGTAAGACCAGTAAGAGTCGGAGGAGGAACCGAAAGGGGGCAAAAACATCTAAGGCCCCCCCCCTGGCCACTAAGGTGCCTACGGAAGGGCTCACCGGCTCCCCTCTGGTCCCCCTCTCCAACCGGTTCCATGCCCTCGATGACTCTGCTGTGTCGGAGGTCGGGGGTGAGGGACCGGCGGTAACATCTGAGGTGCCTTCAGGGAGCGGCGGGGTCCGTCCTCCGGAGGGCTCACTTTCCTCTGGGGGGGGGACTGCTCTGGGGTCCAGGGGTGAGGAAGGTGGTGACGGGTGCTATGGACACCTCGGTGTCACTAAAGAGGAGGGGAGAGTCTGGCTCCTCCTCTGAGGGTGAAAAAAGTAAATCGAGGGGTGCGGTGAAAAGGAAGGCCGTCTAACTCAATCACCCATGATGGCGGAACCTACCCCGTTGACTCTGGCGTCGATTAATGTCGCCAGTATAAAGTCAGATGCGGCCAGATTTATGGCCTTTGATTTTTTCAACCGAGTTGAGGCTGACATTTTATTTTTGCAGGAGACCAGACTAACGGACATGGGGGCCATTTACAAAGCAAGGAGGGAGTGGAGGTGCGGGCCCTCATACTGGTCTCTTGCGGCCGAGCCGTATAGCGGGGTAGCGGTCCTTTTTAAGGCCGCTTCGGTGGAATGCAGACGGGTGATCGAGGTAGAAATGGGGAGGTGCTTGGTCCTTGACGTCTTCATGGGGGGACAGGAGCTCCGGCTCATTAACATCTATGGTCCACAGTCAAAGTGGGACCGTAAATGTCTCTTCCTGAAGATCAAGCCCTATCTTTTTACCAGCCGGCAGGTGGTCTTCGGTGGGGACTTTAATACTATAACTAGATCCCGTGATAGGGGAGGCCCCGGAGACCGAAGGCTGGCTTTTGATAGTAATACCCTTAACAGCATAGCAAGCGAAGCTCGCCTGGTGGATGTCCACATCCGGCACACCCCAGGTCACGGGGGTTTCACCTTTCATAGGGGTAGTTGTAGGTCTAGGATAGATAGGTTTTTTTTAAAGGAGGAAGCCGTCTCTTCTGCAGTGTCCGCTGTTGAGGTGGAATTCTCCGATCACTGTTTCATTTCCTTTTCCTTGAATGTTGCAGAGACTCCCTGGATAGGGAGAGGCCTATGGAAGCTGAATTCGTCCCTGTTGGAAGAAGCGGATGTGAGACAATCCTTTGAGGAATTTCTTCAGAGCCAGGTACCTCTCTTGGGTCTCTGTAGCAGTAAGTCTGAGTGGTGGGAGATCTTCAAAACAAGGGTTGCGGGGTTCTTCCGTCAGCTTTCGAGCCTCAGAGGCCTGAACAGGTACCGCCTGTATCGGGAGCTGGGGAGGAAACTCGAGCAGCTCGTCTCGACTGGAGGGGACCGTGAGGAAATCTCCAGGGTGAAGGCCTTGCTCAAGGGGTGCCAGTATGATAGGCACACATCCTTAGTTTTTGAGAGGGATTTCGGGAGGTACCGCTCGCCCGACCCCTACAGGAACTGCAGGACTTCAGTGAGTTGCAAGATGGTAACAGGACTGATCGACAGTACAGGTTCCCTGAACAGATCCAAATCAGGGATTCTGGAGGTGGTCAGATCCTTCTACTCGCATCTCTTGGGAAGGAGGGATCCAGATCGGGATGAGATGTCGGCTTTCCTGGCTGAAACCATCCCTGAACCAGGGGATGACCCCTCTCTTCATGGTTTGGCAGAAGCAATCAGGGAAGAGGAAGTGAGACGGGCCATTGATGGGCTCCGGCCCAAAAAATCGCCCGGTCCGGATGGCTTAACATCCGAGTTTTACAGGACTTTTAGGGACTCTTTGGTCCCCCTCATGACTGAGGTTTTTAATGAATGTCTCTCCTCGGACATTCTTCCCGGTTCAATGAGGAAGTCCGCCCTGATTATCCTGTCAAAGGGTAAAGACTCGTCCCGTATTGAGAATTGGCGTCCCATAGCGCTTCTCAATACGGACCGAAAGGTTCTGGCAAAGGTGCTTTTCAATCGGTTGGTGAAGTTTGCACCCCGGCTCCTTTCAGGGGCCCAGCACTGCTCTGTTCCAGGCCGCAGTACTTTTAGTGCTGTGCTCGGTGTCCGGGAGGCAGTGGAGCAGGGCAGGGCAGGTCACTGGAAGGGGTACTTGCTGTCCTTAGACCAGGCGAAGGCCTTTGACCGGGTTAACCATGAGTACCTCTGGTCCGTCCTTCTGAGGTACGGTCTGCCCGGGAGGTTTGTTGATTGGTTGAGAGTATTATACAATGGGGCAGAGACTTTTCCGCTTGTGAACGGTTGGGTCGGACCCCCTTTTGAGGTGAAGTCTGGTGTCCGCCAGGGCTGTCCTCTGAGCCCACTGTTATACGTGTTCGCGATCGACCCCTTTTTAAGGAGAGTGGAACGCGGACCGTTTGTGGGAGTCGGGATGGACCGGGCAGAGCCAGAGACCACCTTGAGGGTAGTGGCGTACGCCGACGACGTTTCCCTTTTTGTATCCTCGAGAGAGGAGGCAGACTGGGTCATGTCTGAGGTTGAGCGCTACTCTGTGGCATCTGGGTCCATGATCAACCGGGATAAGTGTGAGAGTCTCTGGCTGGGAGGGGGAGATCCTAGTTTTGATCTCCCGGACACCCTTCCAGGGCCTCAGGCCACAGCAAAAATTTTAGGCATCAGTTTCGTCCCGGGGGAATATCCCCAGCAAAACTGGGAGGGCAGACTTAAGATTGCCGCCCAGAAGGTGGATCAGTGGAAGGGTTGGTCCTTGACCCTGAGGGAAAGGGTTAACCTGGCCAAGGGGTATTTGCTCCCTTTATT
This sequence comes from Phyllobates terribilis, assembly GCF_046119375.1. NCBI lineage: Eukaryota > Metazoa > Chordata > Amphibia > Anura > Dendrobatidae > Phyllobates > Phyllobates terribilis. The sequence continues at coordinate 416,399,924 of NW_027362765.1, forward strand.
AATATACCTGGGCAGCGTCTGCATCTTGCCAGAACCTCTTTGGACACGGGTCTACAGCCTGTTCTTCCAACTATTATGGGGGAATAGGCTGAACCTAATAAAGAGGGAGGTCACGTATCGCACGAGGAGACTAGGAGGGTTGGGTATGGTCAACCCAGTGGTGTTTCTAGTAAACACCTTTCTTAAGGCAAACATCGCCAACCTCTGGTTAGAGAGGGCTCCTCCGTGGGTATTCTCCTGTAGGGGGTGGTTTCGGCCTTTCTTCCAGCAATGGGAGACAGGAGGGCGGGTGAAGGACCTTCGCACGCCTCATGGGCATCTTCCGGCTTATGCTACCCTGGTTGTGAAGGTGATCCGCCGGTGGGGTCTGGGAGTGTGGGAGATCAGGACCTTGTCAAGGAGGTTACTTGACAATAGGGTTCTGTTGACCCACTTCCAGAAGCCCCTGGCCCTCAAGGATTGCCCAAGCCGGGATCTGGAGGTGGGGCTCGGGTTATTAAACTCTAAGCGGATCCCCTTGAAGTTTTGGGACTTGGCTTGGCGCTGCTTCCATGGGAGACTGTATGTGAGGGACAACCTGAAGTACAGGAACTCTGATGACCGCGAGGAGTGTGGCGACATGCTTGAAAGCATGGAGCACTTCCTGCTTCGGTGTCCTTTTAATACAGAGGTCTACAAGAGGGTGGGTGCTTGCATTGGCTGGCCCAGGCTGGCAGGCCTTTCCTATGCGGAGTGGGCCTATGGGGCATTCAGATCCCTTGGTGGCCGAGATCGGGGCACTGTTTTCTTAGTTAGCTTAGTGACTAGGTTTTACACGTGGAACGCACGGTGTTTAGTGTCCACCCAGCAGAAAGTCCTCCCCCGGGAAGAGGTGATTAGGAACATCCTGGGTGACCTGGCAAAAGTGCGCTCACTGGAGTATGAGAGGCTGGGTGCAGGGAGGGCTTCCCTTCTATGGAGGGGGTTCTCATTTAATGTGCCCTAGGGAGAGTTAGGGTATGTGTGTCTGTGATAGGGTTAGTTTAGTCCCTTTCTATATTTTATATTTATTTGTAGGGTCAGATGGATGTGTAGGGTCAGGGAGGGACAGACAGGGACAGTTTTTAGGGATAGGTAGTTAGCATTAGGTTGGTAGTGAGGGTCAGAGAGGGACAGGTAGGGAAAGATTGGTAGGGCGGTAGGGACAGGTTTTTCTTTTTCTTTAATAGGGAGGGACAGGCTGTTTGTGTGTTAGATTAGGGTGAGAGCCTCGGTAGTCTCCAGTTTCCTGGTGGTGGGCTGCTCCCCTCACATTATACTTTTTTGTTTTACGGTATTGGAAACCCGAATATAGGGCTTGCAAGCACTGAACTTGGGTCTGACTTTTGGTTCATGTTTATGGTCAGTTGTTTATATTGTGCTATTGTTATGTTGTGTTTGCTTTGGTTATGTTGTGTAATGTATATACGTGTATAGTTTTGTGTATTGTATGGGTGGGGGGTTTAGTGTAGGTTGGGTGGGGGGTTTCAGGGGGGGAGGGGTTTGGGAAAATGGACGTCCTACGGGATGCGGGAAAAAGGACCCGTTATTTGTGATTTTGATGGCCACAAAACTTTCGTGGCTTGCTGTGTTAAGGCCACAAACTTTCGTGGGACCTTGGGTGTTTTAAAAAATGGTGGTGGGGAGAAAAAAAAAAAAAAATAGGGTTGCTGTGCATTAAATTTTCGGCCAGGTGGCCTATTTCTTTATTTTTGGCGATGGGCCAGTTATTTAGTTTTCCTTTTTTGTTAGGGGGTTAGGTATGAATGTGCAGGTATGGATGTTGTGTATGCTGGGGGTCGGGTGCGTTTTAGGGCGCACCCTGGAGGTATGGTAGGGTCTTCCCTTGCTGGGGGGTCTCCTAGAGAGTCTGCTGGAGGACTTGAACTTTGTGTCGTCATATATTTCTTTGTTGGACTCTATATAATTTTAGGTTATGTCTTGCTGGGGTTTTGTTGGTTGTTAGTTGTTTGTTTGTATAATTGTATCTGTGGTTTGGTTTTTGTGTTTTGTATATGTGGCACCCCAGGGTTCTGGTTACCATAGTAATAGCAATATTACGTCTGTGAGCAGGTGGGAGGTCTCCTGGTCAGGAATCCTAAGCATGCCACACCTCCTGCCCAGTCCTGGGAGGGGAAGAACTTCAACTATATAAACTGGGGCTGAGGTAGGGTTAGTGAGTAGAGAAGAGAAGAAGAGGAGTCCCAGACAGAGACACAGTCTGGTCTGGTGTGGAGCAGTTGCAGGGAAAGTGACAACAGGAGCTCTGTAGGAGCAGGAGTGAGTGCCAGAGGCTGGAAGCTAGATAGCTCGCCTTGGCTGAAGAGATCTCACCGGACACGGAGTCCGAGGCTGTGGGGACTGAGCCATACCCAGCAGCAGAAACCGACCGGCAGGGGATTTCAGGTCCTCTGGCCAAGAAACCCGAAGGCACGGTCACACGCAAGGGACCAGCACCGCCGTCGTGGAGCGGAGGCTACCAGAAGGCCCCGAGTCACCGGCCATACGGGTGAGCACCACACGGTACACTCAGGGACGTGGGCTACTTTTACCCGCTTCTAGCAAGGTAGCCAGGAAGAGTACAATTAGTTGGGGAGGCCTACAACTCCGCCTGGCCAGGGGAGATCCTATCTGCTCACGGACTGACCAGGCCCCGATCGCTAGCCAGTACTCCCGGGAGGGTCTACCTTTGCCACCAGTAAAGACCCTGAACTACACCGCACCGTCTCTGAGTGGTTCCTGGTGCCTGCGTGCAAATCCGCTATCCCAATCATCCACGTCCGCTGCCCTGAGGCCATACCCCTCCCGTTGGGGGTTATACTACCCACGCTGCACAACTGTACCACCGGCCTCAGCGGTCTGCCCTGCAGCGGCGGTTTCGTAACCGCATTCAACAGGTGGCGTAGTCGAACAATATCACATCTGCCACTAAAAACACCGCCACTTAGTTTGACACCCTGGGCATGGACCGGGTCACCGCCACGAGGACTACCACCCCCAACAGATCCGGCTCCGGGTATTCCCCAAACATGGCCCAGGGGGCGCGTCAACTTTTGGCGTAGTCGGTAGGATTCCGTGCCCGCAACCACCGGGTACTGCGCGCCTGAAAAAGAACTGTTAAACTTACCTGTGGTGAAGATTCCCGCCATCCGACGCCATCTTTTGCCTTCTTCCCGCCATCCATGGAGTTTTCCCGCCATCCGACGCCATCTTCTGCCTTCTTCCCGCCATCCGTGGAGTCTTCCCGCCATTGGACGCCATCTTGAGGACGCCGCGCGGGAAGAAGAGGGGCGTGGACTCCGAAAGCGCGCGAGAACTGAAGCCCCGCCTCACGTCCGGACGTTGCGTAAGGTCCTGAAAGGAGCCCAGCAGACGCCGACGTCACAGGAGCGCGACGGAAGGTCCTCAACCCTGACGATCCACTGCGGAGCCGCGGCCTACGGAAGAGGATCATCGCAAGGTAGGCCACGGTCCACTAGGGGGGAGGAGGATGTCGGATACGGAGGAGAGCTTCACTGCCACAGCCACCGCCAGCGCCACCGCTGCGGCGGTCATGCCTTTCACCATGCCCTATATCCCGGGGGCAGCCTGGCTACCCCAGTACTCCGGGGAGTCACATACCCTAAATGACTTCAGAGAAAGGCTGGATAGCCTCTTCCAGGTGTACCCCCTCACAGAAGAGCAAAAAGTGAGCATCCTGGTGGCTCAATTAACGGGGGCAGCCCAAAGGGAGGTAAAGTCCTGGCCACTCGGGAGGAGGAGGACTGTCGCAGAGATACTAGCCCGGCTGAAGGACACCTTTGATACCCGTACCTCAGCCGAGATCAAGCTTAGATTCTACGGGTGCAAGCAGCGAGCACATGAGAATATAAGGGACTATGCACTAAATCTACAAGAGGCCCTGAGAGCCGTTAAGCAGGCCGACCCTGACGGCGTGGGAAACGAAGACAAGCTGTTGACTGAACAATTTATAGAGGGTCTACATTGCAATGCCCACCGAACCCAGTTGCGAGCAATGGCCTTACAGAACCCTCATCTGGACTTTGCACAGTTCAAGGACAGAGCCATCCGGGTGCTCCGAGAACCGGCACCAGGTGGCGCTGTGACCCACAAACGCCCTGCTACCATTTACCACCAGGAGACGGCGCCGTTGTCGGCAGGGCCTGTGGGAGCTGATGCGCAGGCTTTAAACAATGACCCGGCTACAGACCTGCACCATCAGGTCCAAGAGCTAACTAAAAGCGTTGCCGCGCTAACCCGAACTGTGCAGTCTTTACAGGTTTCTACTCCAGGGAAGATCCAGCTGGCATCCGGACCGGAGGATATCCCGTGGCGCCGACCAAGGAGGACCCCACCGGCCAGAGGAAGACCCAGCGACCGATACAACGAGGACGGACAACCCATCTGCCGCCGCTGCAATAAACCCGGACATATGGCAAGGTACTGTCCTTTTAAACTGGCACAACCTGGGGTAGAGGGCCAACCCCTAGGAATAAGATCACCAGGCCCATCGAACTGGCGTGACAAATACGTGGGAGGACGTCCAATCTTACCTGTAGTACTGGATGGCATTCCTATGAGTGCCCTACTTGACACCGGGTCACAGGTCACCACCATCCCGTACGTGCTCTTCAAGCAGTACTGGAATGACTCGGATATAACCCGCTACCCAGACGACGACTTGAGTATCATCGCCAGCAATGGTCAGCCCGTGCCACAGATCGGATTTAAAGAGATGACCATTAAAATCGGTAAAGTCGAACTGGCAGCACAGGGACTGATCATTGTGGACATTGACAAGCGCAAGAGTCACCCAAAGATAACTCTAGGAACTAATGTGATTGAAAATTGTCTTGCAGAGGTGATTCTTATTTTACAGCAGGTTGCCAAGAACGCCAGCTCCGGCCAGCAGCGAGTGCTCCAAAAAGAGATCCGGGCACTTATGCGACGGCAACAGGTGGAACTCTCCGGTGGTGAGATAGGTAGCGTGAGAATGTGTGACCCGTTCCCTATTGCCATGCCCCCAAAAAGTGAGATGATGATTTGGTGCCGGGCAGCTATTGGTCTCAGAGGTAGAGACTACCAAGCAATGGTAGAACCCGTCTACTCAGACAGTAGGCCCACCATTTTGACAGCACGGGGGGTGGTTGATGTACGCCATGGGAGGGTGCCCGTTCGCATAATAAATATCGGGAAGAGGGAAGTGTACCTGCCCCGGTATGCTACGCTAGCCAAATTGTATACCATCAACCAAAATTCTGTACAGTCCGTGGAACCCTTGCCTCCATCTCATCCAGAGGAAGGTAACGGCTCTAAGCAACAAATGGAGGACTGGTGTCAGCAACTGCATTTGGGTACTGACTCCACTCCCTCACACCAGAAACAGGGAGTCTATCGGGTGGTTCGAGAGTACGAGAGAGTGTTTAGTAAACACCCGCTAGACTTCAGGCGAGTAAAGGGGGTAGAACACCACATCCCCACGGGAGACCATCCTCCCATAAAGGAGAGATACCGACCCGTACCCCCTGCACACTACCAACACGCCAAGGGGATGCTTAGAGACATGAAGGAGGCTGGGGTAATCAGGGATAGCTGTAGCCCCTGGGCAGCTCCACTAGTCTTGGTTAAAAAGAAAGACAACACTATGAGAATGTGTGTAGATTACCGGAAAATCAACCGTATCACACACAAAGATGCGTACCCCTTACCAAGGATAGAGGAGTCTTTGGCTGCTTTAAAATCTGCTAACTTCTTCTCCACTTTGGATCTCACTAGCGGGTACTGGCAGGTTCCTGTAGCAGAGGCGGACCGGGAGAAGACCGCATTCACCACCCCGATTGGACTTAGCGAGTTTACCTGCATGCCGTTCGGACTCTGCAACGCACCAGGAACCTTCCAACGATTGATGGAATGCTGTCTGGGACACCGGAACTTTGAGACGGTCCTGCTGTACCTGGACGATGTTATAGTTTATTCCAAAACCTACGAGGACCACCTGAAACACCTGGCGGAGGTGTTTGAAGCCCTGGCAAACTACGGTCTGAAGGTGAAACCGTCGAAGTGTCACCTGCTAAAACCAAAAGTGCAGTACCTGGGACACGTGGTGAGTGCTGACGGAGTGGCCCCCGACCCTGATAAGATCACCGAGATTAAGGAATGGCCAAGACCCTCCAGCGTAAAGGAAGTGCGGCAGTTCCTCGGGTTGGTAGGCTACTACCGAAGATTCATTCCCGGTTTCACCAAAAAGGCAGCTCCTATGCAGGACCTCCTGATAGGCCAGTCCAGGAAGGCCAAGAACCAGAAGCCGCCCTTCAGATGGGAGAAGCTGGAAGAAGAGTCCTTCCGCCAGCTGAAGATGGCCCTCACGGGGGATGAAATCCTGGCGTACCCTGATTACAGCCAGCCCTTTATCCTCTACACCGACGCAAGTAACATCGGGCTGGGAGCCGTACTGTCCCAGATCCAGCAGGGGAGAGAACGGGTAATTGCTTACGCCAGCCGAAAACTGCGACCCACCGAAAGAAACCCTGATAATTACAGCTCATTCAAGCTAGAGTTCCTGGCAGTGGTGTGGGCAATCACCGAACGCTTTAAGCACTACCTCGCCTCTTCCCGGTTCACCGTGTACACGGATAACAACCCGTTGACACACCTGGACACTGCAAGACTCGGTGCCATGGAGCAGAGATGGATGGCCCGCCTGACCAACTATGAGTTCACGATCAAATACCGGGCAGGACGCTCCAATACCAACGCGGATGCCTTGTCCAGAATGCCAAACCTACCGGACGTAGGGGAAGATCCAGGGGAACTGGAAGAAGTTGAACTCCCCGCGTTCCACCGTCATGGGACCACCCAGTATTCCCACCGTGTAAGGGGTAAGCAATCCACTACGTTCAACCCCTTACCTCATTACAACTGGGCGGAAACGCAGGACAGTGACCCCGCCGTCCGACGGGTGAAGGAGATGCTGACTCAGCCAGATGCCCGCCTTGACCCAGACGCTCCGGAAGAGACCAAGCAACTGTGGGCTGAGAAGAGTCGACTGTTCCTTTACAAGGGGAAGTTGTGCCGCAGAATGGTTAACTCCCGGACGCATGAACTGATCTGGCAAGTAGTGGTGCCAAGAAGAGACGCGGCTATGGTACTGGAGGCATACCACGACGGAGCTGGGCACTTCGGATGGAAGAAGCTGGAGTTCCTGCTGCGCGGGCGGTTCCACTGGGTAGGCATGAGAGGAACCATCGAGAGGTGGTGCAGAGACTGTGGCCCATGCAACCTAAGAAGGAAGGACCGTGCCAGCCAGAAGACTCCCCTGCAGTCCATCGTCACCAGGCAGCCGTTGGAACTGGTAGCCTTGGACCATGTAAAACTGACCCCCAGCAGAAGTGGCTACGTTTATGCGTTAACCATCGTGGATCACTACTCCCGGTTCTTGGTTGTAGTCCCCGTCAAGGACTTAACGGCTCAAACAGCAGCTAGAGCCTTCCAGCAGCACTTCTGTCGTCCACACGGATACCCAGAGCAGGTGCTGACGGACCAAGGACCTGCCTTTGAAGCGGAAGTCTTCCAGGAGTTCTGCACTCTGTATGGCTGCCGGAAGATAAGAACAACACCCTATCATCCGCAAACCAATGGACTTTGCGAGAAGATGAACCAGGTGGTGATATACCTTCTGAAAACATTGCCCCTGGAAGAACGCAGTCTGTGGCCTGAGAAACTGCCTGATCTGGTGGACCTATACAACCACATCCCTGTAGGTTCTACCAACTGTACCCCGGCTTACCTAATGAGAGCAAGACCTGGTAAGCTGCCTGTTGATCTGGATATGGGAGTCCTGACTCCCGAGGACACTTACCCAGAAGCAGACTGGGACACAGAGAGGCAGCAGCAGTACCGGAAAGTACAGGAGAGCGTTGAGCGAAGTCTCCGTCAAGCAAGAGAAAGACAGGAGAAGACTTACAACCAGTATGCTCCCGCTGTTCCCCTGGTACCTGGAGAGCAGGTCTTGAAGAGGAAAAGACGGCTCCACAAGTTGGACGACCAGTGGGAGAAGGACCCGTACACCGTACTGCCCTCAAGCCATGAAAACCCGAAAGTCTGCACAATCAGTAAGGATGGAAGAGAAACCACAGCCATTGTCTCCCGAGATCACCTGAAGAAGTGTCCCGAGCAACTACGAAACCCTGAAGAAGATCAAGAAAACCCTCGACCCGCAGAGGAAAGGGAAGAGATGGTCAGTACTGTACTCGGAGACTTCCCTCGGTCTTGGACACAAGTAAATGGCGCTGTTGTGGTACCCGTCCTCACCTTCCTCCAGCCAGCATCCCAAGTGCCTACGGAAAAACAGGTAGAGCTGGAAGAGCAACCGGTCCAGGAGGCAGAAGACCCCACACAAGCAGACCAGGAGAATCGACCCTCTGCTTATAGTGAGCCTGCCGTGCCCCTAGTGAGCCAAAGAGTCCGTAGACAGCTGCCCAGCTTACCTTTGACAGCTCCTACACCCTGTAGTGCAGGACCAGTTAGTGAGCTCCGTAGGTCCACTAGACCCACTAGAGGCCAGTTGCCCGTACGTTGGAGGATCTGAAGTGTTTAGACTGTTTTATTGGTATTTACCTGTTTACTGTTGCTTGTAAATAATTATGTTTTTCCAGTTATGTTATAGGTGTCTTTTGTGGATTTACTAGAACTCTATTGTATATATGTTTGGAGCGTAACCCAGGAACGGACTAAAGACTGTTAAAGACTCGGGGCAGGACAGACCCCTACCTGGTTACGGCTCCCTGTTCTTTGGTGAAACAGACACCCTTTTGCTTCAAAAATTGCACCCGGTTGCGGACACTCGGTAACCACCCTAACGTGTTTTTCCTTATTGTATTGTTCCTGTTTATACCCTGTTATGTTTTCAAAAATATGTTTAGTCCCGGAGTACTAAATTTTACTAGGGGGGAATGTGGCACCCCAGGGTTCTGGTTACCACAGTAATAGCAATATTACGTCTGTGAGCAGGTGGGAGGTCTCCTGGTCAGGAATCCTAAGCATGCCACACCTCCTGCCCAGTCCTGGGAGGGGAAGAACTTCCCCTATATAAACTGGGGCTGAGGTAAGGTTAGTGAGTAGAGAGTAGAGAAGAGAAGAAGAGGAGTCCCAGACAGAGACACAGTCTGGTCTGGTGTGGAGCAGTTGCAGGGAAAGTGACAACAGGAGCTCTGTAGGAGCAGGAGTGAGTGCCAGAGGCTGGAAGCTAGATAGCTCGCCTTGGCTGAAGAGATCTCACCGGACACGGAGTCCGAGGCTGTGGGGACTGAGCCATACCCAGCAGCAGAAACCGACCGGCAGGGGATTTCAGGTCCTCTGGCCAAGAAACCCGAAGGCACGGTCACACGCAAGGGACCAGCACCGCCGTCGTGGAGCGGAGGCTACCAGAAGGCCCCGAGTCACCGGCCATACGGGTGAGCACCACACGGTACACTCAGGGACGTGGGCTACTTTTACCCGCTTCTAGCAAGGTAGCCAGGAAGAGTACAATTAGTTGGGGAGGCCTACAACTCCGCCTGGCCAGGGGAGATCCTATCTGCTCACGGACTGACCAGGCCCCGATCGCTAGCCAGTACTCCCGGGAGGGTCTACCTTTGCCACCAGTAAAGACCCTGAACTACACCGCACCGTCTCTGAGTGGTTCCTGGTGCCTGCGTGCAAATCCGCTATCCCAATCATCCACGTCCGCTGCCCTGAGGCCATACCCCTCCCGTTGGGGGTTATACTACCCACGCTGCACAACTGTACCACCGGCCTCAGCGGTCTGCCCTGCAGCGGCGGTTTCGTAACCGCATTCAACAGGTGGCGTAGTCGAACAATATCACATCTGCCACTAAAAACACCGCCACTTAGTTTGACACCCTGGGCATGGACCGGGTCACCGCCACGAGGACTACCACCCCCAACAGATCCGGCTCCGGGTATTCCCCAAACATGGCCCAGGGGGCGCGTCATATATGTGTTTTTGTACTTTTATAATAAAAGAGCTCCAGTTCTGCCTGTTGCAGCTTCTTTCAGGAGGTGGTGGAGGCGGAGCCTGCCGTGTGCTGTCTGGACTGTTTGGCTGTGTTTGGAGAGAGCTCCTGGGAAGGGAGGTTTTTTTTTTCCCATCTGGGACTTTTTGTCTGCCCCCTTCCCAGGAAAGAAGGCTCATAGTGGGACTGGCCTCCGGGGCTGGGCCCCCGGCTCCCACCTCCCGGTCCAAGCTGGCGGGGGGTGGGAGGAACACCAAGCCGGCTAAGGCTACAAGATCTGGCCAAGACAGCAGGGGTTCCAGCATGAGGACCCGGAGGACCCCCGAGGCTACGACCGCGGCGGCTCCTCCCTCCGGAGGTAGGTCGAGTACGAGCGGAGCTGCTGCAGCGGTGCCCCCTGATTGGGGTACCAAGGCGTCGAGGGAGGCAACCATCACCTATGCCTCCCGTATACATGCGCACCTCTGCGAGTATGAGGACGCCACAAAGAAGCTAAGTTCCCTCTGGGGGGAGTTGAGGGTGGCTCAGGAGAGGTCCGTGAGGGCCTCTGGCAGTAAGAAGCCTGAGCTATCCGCCGCGGTCCGGAAGATCAAGCGGGCCATTCAAGACCTGGAGGACCGCAGGAGCACCATACTGGCAGGCAGTGGACCCTTCATGGAGAAGCTGCGGAATGATGACCGGTTCAGAGCCATGACCGGTGGGGCTCTGGAGGGGTCGCAGGGCCCCGGCCAGGCGGTGGAGGAGGAGGAAGAAGAGGTATGCGTGGAGGAGGTCGCACCCTACCCACCGCCTGGTGGCCTGGTAAGTGATCTCCAGGCATCGCATAGCGGGATAGCCCCTGAGCAGATGGCTCTCCCGTCTGATTCTAGCCCTTCAGAGGGCAGCGGGAGCGAGGGGGAGGATGAGGAGGATGGGAGTAGCAGCAGTGAGGGGGGCTGCCTTATCATGGAGCAGATCCAGCAGATCGAGTCCCCGGTACGTTTTGGTCAGCTTACGTTCGGGGATGAGATCTGCGTGGATGAGGCACCCGGGAGGGGGACGAAGAGAAAAGCAAAAAAAAAAAAGAAAACATCTATTGCACATAAGTTCGTGTATGTCCCCCTCTCTGGGGCCCCCCTGTCCCGTTGTGCGGCACCCGCCACCCACCCCGGCTTGGACTCTGTTGTGGGTCCACAGCGAGGTAGCGGGGAGAACATAGGCCATGGCACGCAGAGCGCTGCCTCTGTTTGTGGTAATGGAGGCAGTGGGTCCGAGGTGTCTGATATGGAGCATGGCGCGGAGGGCGGCCCGATGGTGGGAGTCATCAGTGGTGGTGCTCGGGCTGGAGCCCCTGTAAAAAGGGGGTCTGGCCTGGCACCTGGTGCTCCTGCTGGCGTGCGGGGGGCGGCGTGTACATCTGCCGCTGCCTCCTGCGCTGCCGGCGGTGCACCGACAGCCGGGGCCGCATCTCCGGCGGCGTGTGCTGGAGTGTCTGGGTCCCTCACACACGGATCCACTAAAAAATCTGGATCACTTTTAGGGACCCAGAAACCTGTTAAGATAAGGGGCGCGGGGCCTGCGGCTCCGGCAGAGCCGGCTCATAAGGGTAAGGTGGGGCTGCTCCCCTGGCAAAATCCGTGGCGAGGTCGGGGGCCCCTGCACAGGGGCCCAGTAATGGGTCAGCGCGGGGGGCTCCACCGCCGCTGGGTGCCGAGGGGAAGTGGCCTAGCCTGGGGCCGGCCACCGGAGCTGGGGTGGCCAGGCTTTTTGTGGCAACGGGTGTGACGGTAGGGGGTGCTATGCCCCTGAGAGCTGGTGCCGCTGGTCCAGGGGCCCCTGTGAGTAGACCCAGTTCCGGGTCGGCTTCGGGGGTCCCGGCGCGGCCGGCTTCGTGGGGCGTGGCCTCCCAGCCGTCCACGGCGCCAGTGGGAGTGGCCTCTGGGGCCCCCACCGTGCTGCCTGGTGCGGGGGGCGTGGCCTCCCTATCACCAAAGGCATTGGTGGGAGTGGCTTCTGGGGCCCCCACTGTGCTTCCTGGCGTGGGGGGCGTGGTCTCTCTGCCATCCACGGCATCGGTGGGAGTGGCCTCTGGGGCCCCCACTGTGCTACCTGGTGTGGGGGGCGTGGCCTCCCTGTCATCCACGGCACCGGTGGGAGTGGCCTCTGGGGCCCCCACTGTGCTGCCTGGTGCGGTGGGCGTGGCCTCCCTGTCACCCACGGCACAGGTGGGAGTGGCCTCCGGGGCCCCCACCGTGCTGCCTGGTGTGGGTGGCGTGGCCTCCCTGTCATCCACGGCACCGGTGGCAGTGGCCTCTGGGGCCCCCACTGTGCTGCCTGGTGCGGGGGGCGTGGCCTTCCTGTCACCCACGGCACCGGTGGGAGTGGCCTCCGGGGCCACCACCGTGCTGCCTGGTGCGGGGGGCGTGGCCTCGCAGGCAAAACCCGCCCAAGTGGGCGTTGCTCCGTCCAAGTTGGCGTTGCTCTGCCCAGAAAGGGGCGGGGCTTAGTGTTGGCAGCTGCTGGGAGCAGTGGTGCCACAGACAGCAGAGGTGGTGCCTGCCTGTCGGTGTCCCCTGTGCTCGTGGGCTTATCTGGGGCAGGGGCACCGGCAAAAGTCTCAGTACCTGGCTCCCAAATCCCCCCGGCAGGGAAGGTGCTGCCAGCAGGTGGCAGCAGTGGAAAAACTGCTGGCAGAAAATGCTTGCAAAAAATGAAAAACTGTGACCCCAGTGTGCATGTGAGTGAGAGTGGCCCAAGTGGGGTGACTGTTGACATGGATGGGGATGGCGTGGGTATGAATGTGGCTGTGGTTGAGGATACGAATGTTGGCGTGTCGGTGGCCGGGGGTAAGAATGGTATGTCTGTTGGTAGTGGGGGGAGTGGGGACAGGGCTGGTCCATCTGCCCCCCCGGCTGCTGGTCCTCGGAGTTTTGTGGGGGTAGTAGCCGGGGCCTCGGGGTCTTCTCGGGGGGCTTCCTCACCTCTGGACCTCAGGGATGGTGACTTGCGGCGCCGTTTCCTGGAGGCCCTCAAGAAGGGAGAACGGATGATCCAGGTAGAGGGAAGAGAGGTGGACCTGGCCTTTTGGCTGGATAGACACGGCCAGGCCGCCTTCCAAGATAAAAGGGAGGGGGAGACAGTGTGGTCCCTCCCGACAGCCGGGCAGGGGGTGGCCAGGAGGAATGTAGTCCGTCTTCGGTGGAGGGGCAGTGAAGCGTGCCCGCCAAGAGCGAGGGTCGTGGAGCTCCTCCTGAAGATGGACTTCAGGGCGACTGACATATTTGCCCTGATCCATCCTTTTGGTACCCCCGTCTTCGACATCAGTTTTGTTCGACCGGAGGGCCTAGAGCTTTTCTGGTCGAATTTTGAACTGGTGAAGGGGGAGCCCGGCTGGCGAGACTTTGCCGTGCAGGCGGTGTCTCGCCAAAATGGCGTAAAGAGGGTGATCGTTCTAACCAATAACGAGTCACTCTCTGGAGTCGATATCTTGACGTGGCTTTCTCGCTATGGGGAGGTCACGGACGTCCCAAAAAAGAACAGGGACGAGTTTGGCATTTGGTCAGGGGGCTGGACCTTCATGATGAGGTTGAAGGTCTCAGGCGGTACTGTCACCCACATCCCTTCCTCAGCGTTTCTGGGGAGAGACGGGATCCTGATCTTCTACCAGGGGCAACCGAAGGTCTGCCACAGGTGCGGTGATCCCCGTCACTTCCGCGCGGGCTGCAAGGTGCAGAAATGTGCCTTGTGTGGCGGGGTAGGTTATCTTGCCGCGGCCTGTGGTGACATTAGGTGTCATCTGTGTGGTGACCTAGGTCACCCGTATAGCCGCTGCCCCCGCTCCATTTCTAACACCATCTCTGGTCAGGCGGGGGAGAGCCGTGGGGGGGTCCCCAGCGGTGCATCCTCTGCTGGAGCTGGAGGTGGGGGCGGGAGAGGAGCTGAGGGGCCAGTGAGGGAAGGCGAGGCCAGTTCATCTGCCCACCAGTGGCAACAGGTGAGGCGCCGTGGGGGTAGGGGGCAGGATAAGCCTCAGGCGACTGGGGTGATGTCTGTCCCCACCCCAGAAGCGGCAGCCGGAGCCCCTGAGGCCCTGGGGGAGGAGGTGGTGAACGAGGAGATCAGGAGGATGGAGAGGGAGGAGGTGGCTGCTTCTGATGATTCCTCCCAGTATGAAAGTCTGGACGAGGAGGTGGTGGAGCAGCCTAAAAAATCAGGTGACGGTAAGACCATTAAGAGTCGGAGGAGGAGGAACAAAAAAGGGGCAAAAACATCTAAAGCCCCCCCCCCCTGGCCACTAAGGTGCCTACGGAAGGGCTCACCGGCTCCCCTCTGATCCCCCCTCTCCAACCGGTTCCATGCCCTCGATGACTCTGCTGTGTCGGAGGTCGGGGGCGGGGTACCGGCGGTAACATCTGAGGTGCCTTCAGGGAGCGGCGGGGTCCATCCTCCGGGGGGCTCACTTTCCTCTGGGGGGGGGGACTGCCCTGGGGTCCAGGGGTGAGGAACCCAGTACTGGGAAGGAGGTGGCGGGTACCATGGACACCTCGGTGTCACTGAAGAAGAGGGGAGAGTCTGGCTCCTCCTCTGAAGGTGAGCGGAAAAAATCTGGGGGTAGGGTCAAAAAGAAGGCTGTCTAACTCAATCACCCATGATGGCGGAACCTACCCCGTTGACTCTGGCGTCGATTAATGTCGCCAGTATAAAGTCAGATACGGCCAGATTTATGGCCTTTGATTTTTTCAACCGAGTTGAGGCTGACATTTTATTTTTGCAGGAGACCAGACTAACGGACATGGGGGCCATTTACAAAGCAAGGAGGGAGTGGAGGTGCGGGCCCTCATACTGGTCTCTTGCGGCCGAGCCGAATAGCGGGATAGCGGTCCTTTTTAAGACCGCTTCGGTGGAATGCAGACGGGTGATCGAGGTAGAAATGGGGAGGTGCTTGGTCCTTGACGTCTTCATGGGTGGACAGGAGCTCCGGCTCATTAACATCTATGGTCCACAGTCAAGGTGGGACCGTATATGTCTCTTCCTGAAGATCGAAGAAAAAAAAAAAAAAATGTGTGTTGTAGAGTGGGTTAAGTTTTGGCCAGGTGGCCTATATTTTGATTTTGGGTGATGGGCCAGTTTTTTAGTTTTCCTTTTTAGGGGGTTAGGTGTAAATGTGCAGGTGTGAGTGGAAGAGTGTTGGGGGTCTAGTATACTTCAGGGCAGGAAGAGGGTGTGTTAGGGTCTTCCCTTGCTGGGGGGTCTCCTACAGAGACATTTTTGTGTGGACATTTCTGTGTCGTACGTTAATTTATTGGACTCTACATAATTTTTGGGATTTGGGGCTGTGTTTTGCTGGGGCTTTTGTTTCTTATTGTATAATGTTTGTATTTGTGTTGTGTATCTGTGTTTTTGTAATTTTATAATAAAAAAGAGTTCCAGTTCTGCCTGTTGCAGTTCCCTACAGGAAGTGGTGGAGGTGGAGCCTGCCGTGAGCTGTGCTGTTTGTGCTGCGTGTGGAGCGAGCTCCTGGGAAGGGAGGTAATCTTTTCCATCTGGGACTTTTTGTCTGCCCCCTTCCCAGGAAACAAGGCTCAGAGTGGGACTGGCCTCCGGGGCTGGGCCCCCGGCTCCCACCTCCCGGTCTAAGCCGGCGGGGGGTGGGAGGAACACCAACCAGGCTAAGGCGACAACATCAGGCCGAGGCAGCAAGGGGTCCGCCATGAGGACCCGGAGGACCCCCGAGGCTACGACCGCGGCGGCTCCTCCCTCCGGAGGTGGGTCGAGTGCCAGCAGAGGTGCTGCAGCGGTGCCCCCTGATTGGGGTACCAAGGTGGCGAGGGAGGCAACCGTCACCTATGCCTCCCGTATCCATGCGCACCTCTGTGAGTATGAGGACACCTCAAAGAAGCTAATTTCCCTCTGGGGGGAGTTGAGGGTAGCTCAGGAGAGGTCCAAAAGGGCCTCTGGCACCAAGAAGCCTGAGCTATCCGCCGCGGTCCAGAAGATCAAGCAAGCCATCCGTGAGCTGGAGGACCGCCGAAGTACCATATTGGCAGGCAGTGGACCGTTCAAGGAGAAGCTGGAGAACGGTGACCGGTTCAGAGCCATGACCGGTGGGGCTCTGGAGGGGTCGCAGGGCCCCGGCCAGGCGGTGGAGGAGGAAGAGGTATGCGTGGAGGAGGTCGCACCCTACCCACCGCCTGGTGGCCTGGTAAGTGATCTCCAGGCATCGCATAGCGGGATAGCCCCTGAGCAGATGGCTCTCCCGTCTGATTCTAGCCCTTCAGAGGGCAGCGGGAGCGAGGGGGAGGATAAAGAGGATGGGAGTAGCAGCAGTGAGGGGGGCTGCCTTATCATGCAGCAGATTCAGCAGATCGAGTCCCCGGTACGTTTTGGTCAGCTTACGTTCAGGGATGAGATCTGCGAGGATGAGGCACCCGGGAGGGGGACGAAGAGAAAAGCAAAAAAAAAAAAGAAAACATCTATTGCACATAAGTTCGTGTATGTCCCCCTCTCTGGGGCCCCCCTGTCCCGTTGTGCGGCACCCACCACCCACCCCGGCTTGGACTCTGTTGTGGGTCCACAGCGAGGGAGCGGGGAGAACATAGGCCATGGAACACGGAGCGCTGCCTCTGTTTGTGGTAATGGAGGCAGTGGGTCCGAGGTGTCTGATATGGAGCATGGCGCGGAGGGCGGCCCGACGGTGGGTGTCATTGGTGGTGGTGCTCAGGCTGGATCCCCTGTAAAAGGGAGGTCTGGCCTGGCACCTGGTGCGCCTGCTGGCGTGCAGGGGGCGGCTTGTACATCTGCCGCTGCCTCCTGCTCTGCTGGCGGCTCACCGACAGCCGGGGCCGCATCTCCGGCAGCGTGTGCTGGGGTGTCTGGGTCCCTCACGCACGGATCCACTAAATCTGGATCACTTTCAGGGACCCAGAGAACTGGTAAGGTGAAGGGCGCGGGGCCTGCGGCTCCGGCAGAGCCGGCTCATAAAGGAAAGGTGGGGCTTGCTCCCCTGGCAAAGTCCGCCGCGAGGTTGGGGCCCCCTGCGCAGGGGCCCAGTAATGGGTCAGCGTGAGGGGCTCCACCGCCGGTGGGTGCCGAGGGGGAGTGGCCTAGCCTGGGGCTGGCCGCCGGAGCTGGGGTGGCCAGGCTGTTTGTGGTGAAGGGTGTGACGGTAGGGGGTGCTATGCCCCTGAGAGCTGGTGCCGCTGGTCCAGGGGCCCCTGTGAGTAGACCCAGTTCCGGGTCGGCTTTGGGGGTCCCGGAGCAGCCGGCTTCGGGGGGCTTGGCCTCCCAGCCGTCCACGGCACCAGTGGGAGTGGCCTCTGAGGCCCCCACTGTGCTGCCTGGTGGGGGGGCCTTGGTCTCCCTGTCACCCACGGCACTGGTGGGAGTGGCCTCTGGGGCCCCCACCGTGATGCGGGGGGCGTGGCCTCGCGGGCAAACCCACCCAAGTGGGCGTGGCTCCACCCGAAAGGGGCGGGGCTTAGCGCCGGCAGCTGCTACTGCTGGGAGCAGTGGTGCCACGGCTGCGGCAGACAACGGAGGAGGTGCCTGCCTGTCGGTGTCCTCTGTGCCCATGGGCTTATCTGGGGCAGGGGCGCCGGCAAAAATGGCAGCAGCACCAGGTTCTCAAAACCCCCCGGCAGGGAAGGTGCTGCCAGCAGGTGGCGGCAGTGCTGCTGCAGGGAAAAAATGTTTACAGAAAAAAAAAAACTGTGACCCCAGTGTGCATGTGAGTGAGAGTGGGGCGAGGGGTGTGACTATTGACGTGGATGGGGATAGCGTGGGTATGGATGTGGCTGTGATTGAAGATACAAGTGTTGAGGTGTCTGTGGAAGGGATTAAGAATGGTGTGTCTGTTGGTAGTGGGGGTGGGGCTGGTGCATCTGCCCCCCTGGTTGCTGGTCCCCGGAGTTTTGCGGGGGTAGTAGCTGGGGGCTCGGGATCTTCAGGGCGGGCTTCCTCACCTCTGGACCTCAGGGATGGTGACTTGCGGCGCCGTTTCCTCGAGGCCCTCAAAAAGGGAGAACGGACGATCGAAGTAGAGGGAAGAGCGGTAGACTTGGCCTTTTGGCTGGATAGACATGGCCTGGCCGCCTTCCAAGATAAAAGGGAGGGGGAGACAGTGTGGTCCCTCCCGACAGCCGGGCAGGGGGTGGCCAGGAGGAATGTGGTCCATCTTCGGTGGAGGGGCAGTGAAGCGTGCCCGCCAAGATCGAGGGTCGTGGAGCTCCTCCTGAAGATGAGCTTCAGGGCGACTGACATCTTTGCCCTGATTCATCCTTTTGGTACCCTCATCTTCGACATCAGTTTTGTTCGGCCGGAGGGCCTAGAGCTTTTCTGGTCGAATTTTGAACTGGTGAAGGGGGAGCCCGGCTGGCGAGACTTTGCCGTGCAGGCGGTGTCTCGCCAAAATGGCGTAAAGAGGGTGACCGTTCTAACCAATAACGAGTCACTCTCTGGGGTCGATATTATGACGTGGCTTTCCCGCTATGGGGAGGTCACGGACGTCCCAAAAAAGAACAGGGACGAGTTTGGCATTTGGTCAGGGGGCTGGACCTTCATGATGAGGTTGAAGGTCTCAGGCGGTACTGTCACCCACATCCCCTCCTCAGCATTTCTGGGGAGGGACAGGATCCTGATCTTTTACCAGGGGCAGCCTTGCGCGGGCTGCAAGGTACAGAAATGTGCCTTGTGTGGCGGGGTAGGTCATCTTGCCGCGGCCTGTGGTGACATTAGGTGTCACCTGTGTGGTGACCTAGGTCACCCGTACAGCCGCTGCCCCCGCTCCTTTTCTAACGCCATCTCTGGTCAGGCAGGGGTGAGCCATGGGGGAGTCCCTGGCGGTTCATCTTCTGCTGATGCTGGAGGTGGGGGCGGGAGAGGGGCTGAGGGGCCAGTGAAGGAAGGCGTGGCCAATACATCTGCCCGCCAGTGGCATCAGGTGAGGCGCCGAGGGGGTAGGGGGCAGGATAAGCCCCAGGCGACTGGGGTGATGTCTGTACCCTCCTCGGAAGCGGCAGCCGGTGCCCCTGAGGCCCTGGGGGAGGAGGCGGTGAACGAGGAGATCAGGAGAATGGAGAGGGAGGAGGTGGCTGCTTCTGATGACTCCTCCCAGTATGAAAGTCTGGACGAGGAGGTGGTGGAGCAGCCTAAAACAAAAGGTGACAGTAAGACCAGTAAGAGTCGGAGGATGAACCGAAAGGGGGCAAAAACATCTAAGGCCCCCCCCCTGGCCACTAAGGTGCCTACGGAAGGGCTCACCGGCTCCCCTCTGATCCCCCTCTCCAACCGGTTCCATGCCCTCGATGACTCTGCTGTGTCGGAGGTCGGGGGTGAGGGACCGGCGGTAACATCTGAGGTGCCTTCAGGGAGCGGCGGGGTCCGTCCTCCGGAGGGATCACTTTCCTCTGGGGGGGGGACTGCTCTGGGGTCCAGGGGTGAGGAACCCGGTACTGGGAAGGTGGTGACGGGTGCTATGGACACCTCGGTGTCACTAAAGAGGAGGGGAGAGTCTGGCTCCTCCTCTGAGGGTGAAAAAAGTAAATCGAGGGGTGCGGTGAAAAAGAAGGCCGTCTAACTCAATCACCCATGATGGCGGAACCTACCCCGTTGACTCTGGCGTCGATTAATGTCGCCAGTATAAAGTCAGATGCGGCCAGATTTATGGCCTTTGATTTTTTCAACCGAGTTGAGGCTGACATTTTATTTTTGCAGGAGACCAGACTAACGGACATGGGGGCCATTTACAAAGCAAGGAGGGAGTGGAGGTGCGGGCCCTCATACTGGTCTCTTGCGGCCGAGCCGTATAGCGGGGTAGCGGTCCTTTTTAAGGCCGCTTCGGTGGAATGCAGACGGGTGATCGAGGTAGAAATGGGGAGGTGCTTGGTCCTTGACGTCTTCATGGGGGGACAGGAGCTCCGGCTCATTAACATCTATGGTCCACAGTCAAAGTGGGACCGTAAATGTCTCTTCCTGAAGATCAAGCCCTTCTTTTTACCAGCCGGCAGGTGGTCTTCGGTGGGGACTTTAATACTATAACTAGATCCCGTGAGAGGGGAGGCCCCGGAGACCGAAGGCTGGCTTTTGATAGTAATACCCTTAAAAGCATAGCAAGCGAAGCTCGCCTGGTGGATGTCCACATCCGGCACACCCCAGGTCACGGGGGTTTCACCTTTCATAGGGGTAGTTGTAGGTCTAGGATAGATAGGTTTTTTTTAAAGGAGGAAGCCGTCTCTTCTGCAGTGTCCGCTGTTGAGGTGGAATTCTCCGATCACTGTTTCATTTCCTTTTCCTTGAATGTTGCAGAGACTCCCCGGATAGGGAGAGGCCTATGGAAGCTGAATTCGTCCCTGTTGGAAGAAGCAGATGTGAGACAATCCTTTGAGGAATTTCTTCAGAGCCAGGTACCTCTCTTGTGTCTCTGTAGCAGTAAGTCTGAGTGGTGGGAGATCTTCAAAACAAGGGTTGCGGGGTTCTTCCGTCAGCTTTCGAGCCTCAGAGGCCTGAACAGGTACCGCCTGTACCGGGAGCTGGGGAGGAAACTCGAGCAGCTCGTCTCGACTGGAGGGGACCGTGAGGAAATCTCCAGGGTGAAGGCCTTGCTCAAGGGGTGCCAGTATGATAGGCACACATCCTTAGTTTTTGAGAGGGATTTCGGGAGGTACCGCTCGCCCGACCCCTACAGGAACTGCAGGATGTCAGTGAGTTGCAAGATGGTAACAGGACTGATCGACAGTACGGGTTCCCTGAACAGATCCAAATCAGGGATCCCGGAGGTGGTCAGATCCTTCTACTCGCATCTCTTGGGAAGGAGGGATCCAGATCGGGATGAGATGTCGGCTTTCCTGGCTGAAACCATCCCTGAGCCAGGGGATGACCCCTCTCTTCATGTTTTGGCAGAAGCAATCAGGGAAGAGGAAGTGAGATGGGCCATTGATGGGCTCCGGCCCAAAAAATCGCCCGGTCCGGATGGCTTAACATCCGAGTTTTACAGGACTTTTAGGGACTCTTTGGTCCCCCTCATGACTGAGGTTTTTAATGAATGTCTCTCCTCGGACTTTCTGCCCGGTTCAATGAGGAAGTCCGCCCTGATTATCCTGTCAAAGGGTAAAGACTCGTCCCGTATTGAGAATTGGCGTCCCATAGCGCTTCTCAATACGGACCGAAAGGTTCTGGCAAAGGTGCTTTTTAATCGGTTGGTGAAGTTTGCACCCCGGCTCCTTTCGGGGGCCCAGCACTGCTCTGTTCCAGGCCGCAGTACTTTTAGTGCTGTGCTCGGTGTCCGAGAGGCAGTGGAGCAGGGCAGGGCAGGTCACTGGAAGGGGTACTTGCTGTCCTTAGACCAGGCGAAGGCCTTTGACCGGGTTAACCATGAGTACCTCTGGTCCGTCCTTCTGTGGTACGGTCTGCCCGGGAGGTTTGTTGATTGGTTGAGAGTATTATACAATGGGGCAGAGACTTTTCCGCTTGTGAACGGTTGGGTCGGACCCCCTTTTGAGGTGAAGTCTGGTGTCCGCCAGGGCTGTCCTCTGAGCCCACTGTTATACGTGTTCGCGATCGACCCCTTTTTAAGGAGAGTGGAGCGCGGACCGTTGGTGGGAGTCGGGATGGACCGGGCAGAGCCAGAGGCCACCTTGAGGGTAGTGACGTACGCCGACGACGTTTCCCTTTTTGTATCCTCGAGAGAGGAGGCAGACTGGGTCATGTCTGAGGTTGAGCGCTACTCTGTGGCATCTGGGTCCATGATCAACCGGGATAAGTGTGAGAGTCTCTGGCTGGGAGGGGGAGATCCAAGTTTTGATCTCCCGGACACCCTTCCAGGGCCTCAGGCCACAGCAAAAATTTTAGGCATCCGTTTCGGCCCGGGGGACTATCCCCAGCAAAACTGGGAGGGCAGACTTAAGATTGCCATCCAGAAGGTGGATCAGTGGAAGGGTTGGTCCTTGACCCTGAGGGAAAGGGTTAACCTGGCCAAGGGGTATTTGCTCCCTTTATTAATATACCTGGGCAGCGTCTGCATCTTGCCAGAACCTCTTTGGACACGGGTCTACAGCCTGTTCTTCCAACTATTATGGGGGAATAGGCTGAACCTAATAAAGAGGGAGGTCACGTACCGCACGAGGAGACTAGGAGGGTTGGGTATGGTCAACCCAGTGGTGTTTCTAGTAAACACCTTTCTTAAGGCAAACATCGCCAACCTCTGGTTAGAGAGGGCTCCTCCGTGGGTATTCTCCTGTAGGGGGTGGTTTCGGCCTTTCTTCCAGGAATGGGAGACAGGAGGGCGGGTGAAGGACCTTCGCACGCCTCATGGGCATCTTCCGGCTTATGCTACCCTGGTTGTGAAGGTGATCCGCCGGTGGGGTCTGGGAGTGTGGGAGATCAGGACCTTGTCAAGGAGGTTACTTGACAATAGGGTTCTGTTGTCCCACTTCCGGAAGCCCCTGGCCCTCAAGGATTGCCCAAGCCGGGATCTGGAGGTGGGGCTCGGGTTATTAAACTCTAAGCGGATCCCCTTGAAGTTTTGGGACTTGGCGCTGCTTCCATGGGAGACTGTATGTGAGGGACAACCTGAAGTACAGGAACTCTGATGACCGGGATTGTCCCCGCGAGGAGTGTGGAGGCATGCTTGAAAGCATGGAGCACTTCCTGCTTCGGTGTCCTTTTAATACAGAGGTCTGCAAGGGGGTGGGTGCTTCCATTGGCTGGCCCAGGCTGGCAGGCCTTTCCTATGCGGAGTGGGCCTATGGGGCATTCAGATCCCTTGGTGGCCGAGATCGGGGCACTGTTTTCTTAGTTAGCTTAGTGACTAGGTTTTACACGTGGATCGCACGGTGTTTAGTGTCCACCCAGCAGAAAGTCCTCCCACGGGAAGAGGTGATTAGGAACATCCTGGGTGACCTGGCAAAAGTGCGCTCGCTGGAGTATGAGAGGCTGGGTGCAGGGAGGGCTTCCCTTCTATGGAGGGGGTTCTCATTTAATGTGCCCTAGGGAGAGTTAGGGAATGTGTGTCTGTGATAGGGTTAGTTTAGTCCCTTTCTATATTTTATATTTATTTGTAGGGTCAGATAGATGTGTAGGGTCAGGGAGGGACAGACAGGGACAGTCTTTAGGGATAGGTAGTTAGCTTTAGGTTGGTAGTGAGGGTCAGAGAGGGACAGAGAGGGACAGGTAGGGAAAGATTGGTAGGGCGGTAGGGACAGGTTTTCTTTTTAATAGGGAGGGACAGGCTGTTTGTGTGTTAGATTAGGGTGAGAGCCTCAGTAGTCTCCAGTTTCCTGGTGGTGGGCTGCTCCCCTCACATTTGTAGTTTTTTGTTTTACAGTATCAGAATGTGAATACAGGGCTTGGAAGCACTGAACTTCGGTCTGATCTTTTGGTACATGGTTAGTGGTCTTATGGTTAAGTTGTTATGTCATGTCATGTAGGTATATGGTTAGTCTTTGTTATGTTGTTATTATGTTGTGTATTATTGTTACTGTTGTGTTGTGTACTGTATATAAATTATGTATGTGTATTGTGCGTGTGGGGGGGTTAGTTTAGGTTGGGTGGGGGGCTTTAGGGGGGTGGGGGGTAGGTGTTGGGGTGGTTTTGTGTGCGAATTTGGACGTCCTGCGGGATGCCAGAAAAGGCAAAAGGACCTTTTTGTGTAGGCCACAAACTTTCGTGGTTACCTTGCTGTGATAAGGCCACAGACTTTCGTGGGACCTTGGGTGTTTTAAAAAATGGTGGTGGTGAAAAAAAAAAAAAATTATAAAAAAAAAAAAAAAAAGTGTGTGTTGTAGAGTGGGTTAAGTTTTGGCCAGGTGGCCTATATTTTGATTTTGGGTGATGGGCCAGTTTTTTAGTTTTCCTTTTTAGGGGGTTAGGTGTAAATGTGCAGGTGTGAGTGGAAGAGTGTTGGGGGTCTAGTATACTTCAGGGCAGGAAGAGGGTGTGTTAGGGTCTTCCCTTGCTGGGGGGTCTCCTACAGAGACATTTTTGTGTGGACATTTCTGTGTCGTACGTTAATTTATTGGACTCTACATAATTTTTGGGATTTGGGGCTGTGTTTTGCTGGGGCTTTTGTTTCTTATTGTATAATGTTTGTATTTGTGTTGTGTATCTGTGTTTTTGTAATTTTATAATAAAAAAAAGTTCCAGTTCAGCCTGTTGCACCTTCAATCAGGAAGTGGTGGAGGCGGAGCCTGCCGTGTGCTCTGCTGTTTGTGCTGCGTTTGGAGAGAGCTCCTGGGAAGGGAGGTAATCTTTTCCATCTGGGACTTTTTGTCTGCCCCCTTCCCAGGAAACAAGGCTCAGAGTGGGACTGGCCTCCGGGGCTGGGCCCCCGGCTCCCACTTCCTGGTCTAAGCCGGCGGGGGGTGGGAGGAACACCAACCAGGCTAAGGCTTCAACATCAGGCCGAGGCAGCAAGGGGTCCGGCATGAGGACCCGGAGGACCCCCGAGGCTATGACCGCGGCGGCTCCTCCCTCCGGAGGTGGGTCGAGTGCCAGCAGAGGTGCTGCAGCGGTGCCCCCTGATTCGGGTACCAAGGTGGCGAGGGAGGCAACCGTCACCTATGCCTCCCGTATCCATGCGCACCTCTGCGAGTATGAGGACACCTCCAAAAAGCTAAGTTCCCTCTGGGGGGAGTTGAGGGTAGCTCAGGAGAGGTCCGAAAGGGCCTCTGGCAGCAAGAAGCCTGAGCTATCCACCGCGGTCCGGAAGATCAAGCAGGCCATACAAGACCTGGAGGACCACAGGAGCACCATATTGGCAGGCAGTGGACCATTCATGGAGAAGCTGCGGAATGATGACCGGTTCAGAGCCATGACCGGTGGGGCTCTGGAGGGGTCGCAGGGCCCCGGCCAGGCGGTGGAGGAGGAGGAAGAAGAGGTATGCGTGGAGGAGGTCGCACCCTACCCACCGCCTGGTGGCCTGGTAAGTGATCTCGCACCCTACCCACCGACAGCCGGGGCCGCATCTCCGGCGGCGTGTGCTGGGGTGTCTTGGTCCCTCACACACGGATCCACTAAAAAATCTGGATCACTTTTAGGGACCCAGAAACATGTTAAGTTAAGGGGCGCGGGGCATGCGGCTCTGGCAGAGCCGGCTCATAAGCGTAAGGTGGGGCTTGCTCCCCTGGCAAAATCCGTGGCGAGGTCGGGGCCCCCTGCGCAGGGGCCCAGTAATGGGTCAGCGTGGGGGGCTCCACCGCCGCTGGGTGCCGAGGGGGAGTGGCCTAGCCTGGGGCCGGCCACCGGAGCTGGGGTGGCCAGGCTTTTTGTGGCAACGGGTGTGACGGTAGGGGGTGCTATGCCCCTGAGAGCTGGTGCCGCTGGTCCAGGGGCCCCTGTGAGTAGACCCGGTTCTGGGTCGGCTTCGGGGGTCCCGGCGCGGCCGGCTTCGGGGGGCGCGGCCTCCCAGCCGTCCACGGCGCCAGTGGGAGCAGCCTCTGGGGCCCCCACCGTGCTGCCTGGTGCTGGGGGCATGGCCTCCCTGTCACCAAAGGCATTGGTGGGAGTGGCCTCTGGGGCCCCCACCGTGCTGCCTGGTGTGGGGGGCGTGGCCTCCCTGCCATCCACGGCACCGGTGGGAGTGGCCTCTGGGGCCCCCACTGTGCTGCCTGGTGCGGGGGGCGTGGCCTCCCTGTCACCCACGGCACCGGTGGGAGTGGCCTCCGGGGCCCCCACCGTGCTGCCTGGTGTGGGGGGCGTGGCCTCGCAGGCAAAACCCGCCCAAGTGGGCGTGGCTCCGCACGAAAAGGGGTGGGGCTTAGCGTTGGCAGCTGCTGGGAGCAGTGGTGCCACAGCTGTAACAGACAGCAGAGGTGGTGCCTGCCTGTCGGTGTCCCCTGTGCTCGTGGGCTTATCTGGGGCAGGGGCACCGGCAAAAGTCTCAGCACCTGGCTCAAAAATCCCCCCGGCAGGGAAGGTGCTGCCAGCAGGTGGCAGCAGTGGAAAAACTGCTGGGAAAAAATCCTTGCAAAAAATGAAAAACTGTGACCCCAGTGTGCATGTGAGTGAGAGTGGCCCAAGTGGGGTGACTGTTGACATGGATGGGGATGGCATGGGTATGAATGTGGCTGTGGTTGAGGATACGAATGTTGGCGTGTCTGTGGCCGGGGGTAAGAATGGTATGTCTGTTGGTAGTGGGGGGAGTGGGGACAGGGCTGGTCCATCTGCCTCCCCGGCTGCTAGTCCTCGGAGTTTTGCGGGGGTAGTAGCCGGGGCCTCGGGGTCTTCTCGGGGGGCTTCCTCACCTCTGGACCTCAGGGATGGTGACTTGCGACGCCGTTTCCTGGAGGCCCTCAAGAAGGGAGAACGGACGATCCAGGTAGAGGGAACAGAGGTGGACCTGGCCTTTTGGCTGGATAGACACGGCCAGGCCGCCTTCCAATATAAAAGGGAGGGGGAGACAGTGTGGTCCCTCCCGACAGCCGGGCAGGGGGTGGCCAGGAGGAATGTAGTCCGTCTTCGGTGGAGGGGCAGTGAAGCGTGCCCGCCAAGAGCGAGGGTCGTGGAGCTCCTCCTGAAGATGGACTTCAGGGCGACTGACATATTTGCCCTGATCCATCCTTTTGGTACCCCCGTCTTCGACATCAGTTTTGTTCGACCGGAGGGCCTAGAGCTTTTCTGGTTGAATTTTGAACTGGTGAAGGGGGAGCCCGGCTGGCGAGACTTTGCCGTGCAGGCGGTGTCTCGCCAAAATGGCGTAAAGAGGGTGACCGTTCTAACCAATAACGAGTCACTCTCTGGGGTCGATATCTTGACGTGGCTTTCTCGCTATGGGGAGGTCACGGACGTCCCAAAAAAGAACAGGGACGAGTTTGGCATTTGGTCAGGGGGCTGGACCTTCATGATGAGGTTGAAGGTCTCAGGCGGTACTGTCACCCACATCCCTTCCTCAGCATTTCTGGGGAGAGACAGGATCCTGATCTTCTACCAGGGGCAACCGAAGGTCTGCCACAGGTGCGGTGATCCCCGTCACTTCAGCGCGGGCTGCAAGGTGCAGAAATGTGCCTTGTGTGGCGGGGTAGGTCATCTGGCCGCGGCCTGTGGTGATATTAGGTGTCATCTGTGTGGTGACCTAGGTCACCCGTATAGCCGCTGCCCCCGCTCCGTTTCTAACACCATCTCTGGTCAGGCGGGGGAGAGCCGTGGGGGGGTCCCCAGCGGTGCATCCTCTGCTGGAGCTGGAGGTGGGGGCGGGAGAGGAGCTGAGGGGCCAGTGAGGGAAGGCGAGGCCAGTTCATCTGCCCACCAGTGGCAACAGGTGAGGCGCCGTGGGGGTAAGGGGCAGGATAAGCCTCAGGCGACTGGTGTGATGTCTGTCCCCACCCCAGAAGCGGCAGCCGGAGCCCCTGAGGCCCTGGGGGAGGAGGCGGTGAACGAGGAGATCAGGAGGATGGAGAGGGAGGAGGTGGCTGCTTCTGATGATTCCTCCCAGTATGAAAGTCTGGACGAGGAGGTGGTGGAGCAGCCTAAAAAATCAGGTGACAGTAAGGCCGGTAAGAGTCGGAGGAGGAAGAACCGAAAAGGGGTAAAAACATCTAAAGCCCCCCCCTTGGCCGCTAAGGTGCCTACGGAAGGGCTCACCGGCTCCCCTCTGATCCCCCTCTCCAACCGGTTCCATGCCCTCGATGACTCTGCTGTGTCGGAGGTCGGGGGCGAGGGACCGGCGGTAACATCTGAGGTGCCTTCAGGGAGCGGCGGGGTCCATCCTCCGGGGGGCTCACTTTCCTCTGGGGGGGGGACTGCCCTGGGGTCCAGAGGTGAGGAACCCAGTACTGGGAAGGAGGTGACAACAACCATGGACACCTCGGTGTCACTAAAGAGGAGGTGAGAGTCTGGCTCCTCCTCTGAAGGTGAGAGGAGAAAATCGAGGGGTATGGTCAAAAAGAAGGCCGTCTAACTCAATCACCCATGATGGCGGAACCTACCCCGTTGACTCTGGCGTCGATTAATGTCGCCAGTATAAAGTCAGATACGGCCAGATTTATGGCCTTTGATTTTTTCAACCGAGTTGAGGCTGACATTTTATTTTTGCAGGAGACCAGACTAACGGACATGGGGGCCATTTACAAAGCAAGGAGGGAGTGGAGGTGCGGGCCCTCATACTGGTCTCTTGCGGCCGAGCCGTATAGCGGGGTAGCGGTCCTTTTTAAGGCCGCTTCGGTGGAATGCAGACGGGTGATCGAGGTAGAAATGGGGAGGTGCTTGGTCCTTGACGTCTTCATGGGGGGACAGGAGCTCCGGCTCATTAACATCTATGCTCCACAGTCAAGGTGGGACCGTAAATGTCTCTTCCTGAAGATCAAGCCCTATCTTTTTACCAGCCGGCAGGTGGTCTTCGGTGGGGACTTTAATACTATAACTAGATCCCGCGATAGGGGAGGCCCCGGAGACCGAAGGCTGGCTTTTGATAGTAATACTCTTAATAGCATAGCAAGCGAAGCTCGCCTGGTGGATGTCCACATCCGGCACACCCCAGGTCACGGGGGTTTCACCTTTCATAGGGGTAGTTGTAGGTCTAGGATAGATAGGTTTTTTTTTTAAAGGAGGAAGCCGTCTCTTCTGCAGTGTCCGCTGTTGAGGTGGAATTCTCCGATCACTGTTTCATTTTCTTTTCCTTGAATGTTACAGAGACTCCCCGGATAGGGAGAGGCCTATGGAAGCTGAATTCGTCCCTGTTGGAAGAGGCGGATGTAAGACAATCCTTTGAGGAATTTCTTCAGAGCCAGGTACCTCTCTTCAGTCTCTGTAGCAGTAAGTCTGAGTGGTGGGAGATCTTCAAAACAAGGGTTGCGGGGTTCTTCCGTCAGCTCTCGAGCCTCAGAGGCCTGAACAGGTACCGCCTGTATCGGGAGCTGGGGAGGAAACTCGAGCAGCTCGTCTCGACTGGAGGGGACCGTGAGGAAATCTCCAGGGTGAAGGCCTTGCTGAAAGGGTGCCAGTATGATAGGCACACATCCTTAGTTTTTGAGAGGGATTTCGGGAGGTACCGCTCGCCCGACCCCTACAGGAACTGCAGGATGTCAGTGAGTTGCAAGATGGTAACAGGACTGATCGACAGTACGGGTTCCCTGAACAGATCCAAATCCGGGATCCTGGAGGTGGTCAGATCCTTCTACTCGCACCTCTTGGGAAGGAGGGATCCAGATCGGGATGAGATGTCGGCTTTCCTGGCTGAAACCATCCCTGAGCCAGGGGATGACCCCTCTTCTTCATGTTTTGGCAGAAGCAATCAGGGAAGAGGAAGTGAGACGGGCCATTGATGGGCTCCGGCCCAAAAAATCACCCGGTCCGGATGGCTTAACATCTGAGTTTTACAGGACTTTTAGGGACTCTTTGGTCCCCCTCATAACTGAGGTTTTTAATGAATGTCTCTCCTCGGACATTCTGCCCGGTTCAATGAGGAAGTCTGCCCTGATTATTCTGTCGAAGGGTAAAGACTCGTCCCGTATTGAGAATTGGCGTCCCATAGCGCTTCTCAATACGGACCGAAAGGTTCTGGCAAAGGTGCTTTTTAATCGGTTGGTGAAGTTTACACCCCGGCTCCTTTCGGGGGCCCAGCACTGCTCTGTTCCAGGCCGCAGTACTTTTAGTGCTGTGCTCGGTGTCCGAGAGGCAGTGGAGCAGGGCAGTGCAGGTCACTGGAAGGGGTACTTGCTGTCCTTAGACCAAGCAAAGGCCTTTGACCGGGTTAACCATGAGTACCTCTGGTCCGTCCTTCTGAGGTACGGTCTGCCTGGGAGGTTTGTTGATTGGTTGAGAGTATTATACAATGGGGCAGAGACTTTTCCGCTTGTGAACGGTTGGGTCGGACCCCCTTTTGAGGTGAGGTCTGGTGTCCGCCAAGGCTGTCCTCTGAGCCCACTGTTATACGTGTTCGCGATCGACCCCTTTTTAAGGAGAGTGGAGCGCGGACCGTTGGTGGGAGTCGGGATGGACCGGGTGGAGCCAGAGGCCACCTTGAGGGTAGTGGCGTACGCCGACGACGTTTCCCTTTTTGTATCCTCGAGAGAGGAGGCTGACTGGGTCATGTCTGAGGTTGAGCGCTACTCGGTGGCATCTGGGTCCATGATCAACCGGGATAAGTGTGAGAGTCTCTGGCTGGGAGGGGGAGATCCAAGTTTTGATCTCCCGGACACCCTTCCAGGGCCTCAGGCCACAGCAAAAATTTTAGGCATCAGTTTCGGCTCGGGGGACTATCCCCAGCAAAACTGGGAGGGCAGACTTAAGATCGCCGCCCAGAAGGTGGATCAGTGGAAGGGTTGGTCCTTGACCCTGAGGGAAAGGGTTAACCTGGCCAAGGGGTTTTTGCTCCCCTTATTAATATACCTGGGCAGCGTCTGCATCTTGCCAGAGCCTCTTTGGACGCGGGTCTACAGCCTGTTCTTCCAACTATTATGGGGGAATAGGCTGAACCTAATCAAGAGGGAGGTCACGTACCACACGAGGAGACTAGGAGGGTTGGGTATGGTCAACCCAGTGGTGTTTCTAGTAAACACCTTTCTTAAGGCAAACATCGCCAACCTCTGGTTAGAGAGGGCTCCTCCGTGGGTATTCTCCTGTAGGGAGTGGTTTCGGCCTTTATTCCAGGAATGGGAGACAGGAGGGCGGGTGAAGGACCTTCGCAAGCCTCATGGGCATCTTCCGGCTTATGCTACCCTGGTTGTGAAGGTGATCCGCCGGTGGGGTCTGGGAGTGTGGGAGATCAGGACCTTGTCAAGGAGGTTACTTGACAATAGGGTTCTGTTGACCCACTTCCAGAAGCCCCTGGCCCTCAAGCCGGGATCTAGAGGTGGGGCTTGGGTTATTAAACTCTAAGCGGATCCCCTTGAAGTTTTGGGACTTGGCTTGGCGCTGCTTCCATGGGAGACTGTATGTGAGGGACAACCTGAAGTACAGGAACTCTGATGACCGGGATTGTCCCCGTTAGGAGTGTGGCGGCATGCTTGAAAGCATGGAGCACTTCCTGCTTCGGTGTCCTTTTAATACAGAGGTCTACAAGAGGGTGGGTGCTTCCATTGGCTGGCCCAGGCTGGCAGGCCTTTCCTATGCGGAGTGGGCCTATGGGGCATTCAGGTCCCTTGGTGGTCGAGATCGGGGCACTGTTTTCTTAGTTAGCTTAGTGACTAGGTTTTACACGTGGAACGCACGGTGTTTAGTGTCCACCCAGCAGAAAGTCCTCCCCCGGGAAGAGGTGATTAGGAACATCCTGGGTGACCTGGCAAAAGTGCGCTCACTGGAGTATGAGAGGCTGGGTGCAGGGAGGGCTTCCCTTCTATGGAGGGGGTTCTCATTTAATGTGCCCTAGGGAGAGTTAGGGTATGTGTGTCTGTGATAGGGTTAGTTTAGTCCCTTTCTATATTTTATATTTATTTGTAGGGTCAGATGGATGTGTAGGGTCAGGGAGGGACAGTCTTTAGGGATAGGTAGTTAGCATTAGGTTGGTAGTGAGGGTCAGAGAGGGACAGGTAGGGACAGGTAGGGAAAGATTGGTAGGGCGGTAGGGACAGGTTTTTCTTTTTCTTTAATAGGGAGGGACAGGCTGTTTGTGTGTTAGATTAGGGTGAGAGCCTCGGTAGTCTCCAGTTTCCTGGTGGTGGGCTGCTCCCCTCACATTGTAGTTTTTTGTTTTACAGTATCAGAATCTGAATATAGGGCTTGCAAGCACTGAACTTGGGTCTGATCTTTTGGTACATGGTTAGTGGTCTTATGGTTAAGTTGTTATGTCATGTAGGTATATGGTTAGTCTTTGTTATATTGTTATTGTTATGCTGTGTATTGTTGTTACTGTTATGTTGTGTACTGTATATAAATTATGTATGCGTATTGTGCGTGTGGGGGGGGTTAGTTTAGGTTGGGTGGGGGGCTTTAGGGGGGTGGAGGGAGGTGTTGTGGTGGTTTTGTGTGGAAAACTGGACGTCCTGCGGGATGCCAGAAAAGGCAAAAGGACCTTTTTGTTGTGTAGGCCACAAACTTTCGTGGTACCTTGCTGTGATAAGGCCACAGACTTTCGTGGGACCTTGGGTGTTTTCAAAAATGGTGGTGGGAAAAAAACCAAAACAAAAAAAAATACAAAAACAAAAACAAAAAAAAAATGTTTGCTGTGTATTAAGCTTTCGGCCAGGTGGCCTATTTCTTTAAGTTTTTGGCAGTGGGCCAGTTTTGTTGTTTCTTTTGGGGGTTAGGTATGAATGTGACTGAATGTTGGAAGGGGTTTTTCTGGATAAATAAAAAAAAAAAGAGGTTAAGGTCTTCCCTTGCTGGGGGGAATAAGGATTTTGGGAAAGTATGGACATTTTATGTTTTATGCTGGACATTTTTGCTTTATATTTAGTGGACATTATAATTTTGGACTTGTTTGTGTTTTGTTGGGGTTTTGCATCTTGTTCTTTGTGTAGTGGGTATTTATGGTTTATATTTTTATAATAAAATAGAGTTCCAGTTCTGTCTGCTGGTTCTTTTACAGATATTTCTAGAAATAGCCCCAGATATCAGGGGCCAGGAATAATTTTTTTGGAACTTAATCCTGATTATTTGCTTAAAAAGCAATCCAGAGAACACCATTTTTCTGCTCCATTTGCTGGTTGGCACTACAGAATACAGCCAGATCCTTTCCATATTACAGTGCTAAAAATCCATCTATTTAAAACTGTGGTATGTCCGTCACACGGATCACATATAATTGAGCTGAAAATTCTGCCATTTCTGGCCTCCATTGAAATTTTGTTGCAGTGTGTCAGTGAAGTTATTGACACTAGGTTGCTGTTAAACATAATTACCTACAGGCCAGCTATTTAAAACTGTGGTTTTTGGTCACACGTCTCACATATCACTGCGGTTCAAATCCAGCCATTTGTACTGAACGTGGAAAATATTGTCCTCCATTTAAAATGGGCAAGGTGCATGGCAAGGGACGGGGAACCGGACGTGATGGTGATGATAGTACATGCAGAGGCTGAGGCCGTGGACTAGCTGAAATTGTGCCACAACAAACACCCACATCTTCTCGCTCAACCTTCCTGTCCCAATTAATAGGGGACCGCAGAACACCACTATTGAACACAGAGCAGTGTGAAAAGGTTATTGGTTGGATAGCAGATAATGCTACACGGTCAAGTCTCAAAACCAGACAATGTGAACTGAGGTCTAAGATGGCAGACATACAAGAAACAGAGGCATGTTCACACTAGCAAAAAAGAAGCAAGACAAAAATATATCTCATACCCTACCATAATTATATATAAATGTAAAGCAAAGTTGCATAATAAATATAGGGTACTTAGTGAACTATTTTTGATCAAAAAAAGTATACAAGCCGTCCCACCAGCGGCAAGGTGACCCTAAATTGGGACGGTACCTATACTGCCTATATTAAAAACCTTACTGTATATCAAAGTTGAAGTAATGCATATAAAAGGGTAGACAAATAGGACCGGGTCCCAACTCCAGACCACCTAGGCCCGTGGTTTTTGACTTGTTTGCATTCTGTGCAATTTAAGGGTGTGGCATGCCCTTTGTTGAGCTGATTGGTATATATGTAGCTTACCACGGGCCTAGGTGGTCTGGAGTTGGGACCCGGTCCTATTTGTCTACCCTTTTATATGCATTACTTCAACTTTGATATACAGTAAGGTTTTTAATATAGGCAGTATAGGTACCGTCCCAATTTAGGGTCACCTTGCCGCTGGTGGGACGGCTTGTATACTTTTTTTGATCAAAAATAGTTCACTAAGTACCCTATATTTATTATGCAACTTTGCTTTACATTTATATATAATTATGGTAGGGTATGAGATATATTTTTGTCTTGCTTCTTTTTTGCTACGGTCAAGTCTCAGT
The DNA here is from genome assembly GCF_046119375.1 of Phyllobates terribilis. Taxonomy (NCBI): domain Eukaryota; kingdom Metazoa; phylum Chordata; class Amphibia; order Anura; family Dendrobatidae; genus Phyllobates; species Phyllobates terribilis. The sequence goes on from NW_027362765.1 coordinate 416,433,760, forward strand.
AGCCGTGAGTCTGCACCGCATATTCCTCACCCTGATCCTCCTTCCTCCCACCATGCCGAGTGCCCGGAGAAAACTGATCCCACATTTGGAGACTCCGAAGAGATGTTCACTTTTCCATTTATAGATTCGAGCCTCTCGCCCGGTCCACTTGAAGCGGGGCAAGAGGAGATCGCATGTAGAGATGTCCAAATATTTGAGCAGCCACGGTCACACGAAGGCGACGGTGGGAAACTGTTACAAGAGGTGGACAATGATGAGACACAATTGCCAGAAAGTCAGGAGGAGGACCAGGGTGCGGAAGTGGAAGACGAGGTGGTGGATGATATAGTAATTGACCCAACCTGGCAGGAGGACATGCAGAGTGAGGACTGCAGCACACAGGTTGAGGAAGGAGTAACATCACAACAGGCAGGAAGAAGCAGTGTGGTGGCCACAGACTGAAGACGGGCTATCGTTCACCGTAACATCAACATGACAGAAGTTGCCAGTACAAATGTTAGGTCTTCCCGAGTCTGGTTGTTTTTTAAAGACTCTGCCGATAACCCCAAAAAGGCCATTTGCATCACTTGCCAGGCCAGCATCAGCAGGGATAGGAGAACCACCAGCTTGACCACCACCAGCATGAGCAGGCACATGGCAGCAAAGCACCCGACATGTCTTATATAGACCTGATGACGCTGTGCGGCCAGCCAATCACTGTAATGCCACTACCAGCATGGCTGTGGCATTACAGTGTGTAGCAGGCAATCCCTGCATGTTCATTGGCTCTGTAAAGAGCGCCAAACATTCAGGGAGGGGACCTGAGCTCCCGCCTGAGCAACCAGGAAATACTCGCACAGTGTCGAGCATCTCAAGCAGTGAGATGCTCGGGCGAGTACCGGGCAGTGGCAAGCACACTCGCTCATCACTATATTCTACCCCTGCGGAAGCCACATGGCAGATGGCAAAAGGCAATGGGGCTTATCCTCTACTTTAGTTTTACTCCATCCATTGGACTGCACTATGAGCCCCCACTTCTTACCCCGAGACATAAAAAAGCCAGGCTGGAGTTTGCCAAAACTTACCTGAGAAAGCCTAAAACGTTTTGGAAGAATGTTCTCTGGTCAGATGAGACAAAAGTAGAGCTTTTTGGGAAAAAGCATCAACATAGAGTGTACAGGAAAAAAAAAGAGGCATTCAAAGAAAAGAACACGGTCCCCACAGTCAAACATGGCGGAGGTTCCCTGATGTTTTGGGGTTGCTTTGCTGCCTCTGGCACTGGACTGCTTGACCGTGTGCATGGCATTATGAAGTCTGAAGACTACCAACAAATTTTGCAGCATAATGTAGGGCCCAGTGTGAGAAAGCTGGGTCTCCCTGAGAGGTCATGGGTCTTCCAGCAGGACAATGGCCCAAAACACACTTCCAAAAGCACTATAAAATGTTTTGAGAGAAAGCACCAAGACTTTTTTGACCAGAGGTCAGGTTTGTGCTTGTGTTCAGCAATTATTACATTGACATCATTATATTATCCACTGAGGATAGTTGCTTATTATTTTCTTTATTATTATTTTGAATGCTGATGCATGGATATATTTGATCATTTGTGGGAATTACTCTGACCCTTGGGTTCGTTTAGCAATTGGCTACTCGTAGTGATATTAATGATGACATGCTAGATTTACAATAATTCATTGATTAAGGCAGCACATTACTTACATTTTTACTATTGGCAGTCCTGATGATTACATTGTGGAGCAGATGAGGAAAGGTGATTGCTATTATTTTGCATACCTTTATCAGAATGACAACCTTTTGGTTTTTAAATGTTTTTAACTTTGTCTGCAAGTGTTCACATGTTGTGCAATAAAAATTCACTAGGTGATCCCAATTTATTTTTTGCATAATACTTTCTTGTTTACACCTTTGATCTCTCTTGTACACTGCTGGTATTTATTCATGTGGATACTACAAACACGCGCAGTATACGATGCACACACTGTATGTTACACACATGTATATACATATACCGACACACACATTCATACATACAGAGACATGCTGCATACACAGAGCGCAAACATACATGCAGATATGCTGTACATACAGAGCACATACATACATAGACATGCTGCATACAGAGAGCACATACAGTACATGCAGACACACACTATAGAATACCTACCAGTCTGTCTCCTCCTCTTCAGTTCTTCTAGACCCTCGCACTGTACAGAACCTGTGGTGACATCACAGTCACATGAACCTGATGTCGCCACAAGTCCTCAAGCGGTCACAACTTTGGAAACTACAAAGAAGTTTTTGCAATAGATACTGGGAGTCCCCTGAGGCAGTGGGCAATTGCCCAGTTGCCACCCCTCATAATTGAGTCTGTCTGGGATTACATGAAGAGATGGGAAAATTTGCACAAACCTACATCTACAGAAGATGAAGATCTTAAAAGATGCTTGGAACCACCTTCCTGCCAAATTTCTTTAAAAACTGCTTGCAAGTGTACTTGAAAGAATTAATTCTTTCTTGCTGTTTTGAAGGTGAAGGGTGGTCACACCAAATATTGAGTTGATTTAGATTTTTCTTTTGATCATTCACTTTTCATTTTGTTAATTGACAAAAAATAATTTAGTAACACTCCGGTTTTTGAAAACATTCTTTCTTTGTAGCTATTTTTTAACATCTGCCTAAAACTTTTGCACAGTACTGCATATGAATATGGGTGAACAGGTGGTAAACGGTAGTAACCAACAGCCTGTTTAATAAAAGACTGCATTGTCTGACTTTTTGTGCTTTTTTAAATTACTAATGCTCCAAAAATAAAAAAATGTAAGGGCTAGATGTCTACTTTGTCAGTCGTTATACACATGCAGTGTATGCAAAAAAAAAACAATTGCTTTTTGACAATCTGCCTTTCAAAAATGATCACCTTTTGGAGAGTTGCAGAAGTTGTGGAGTTCACAAACTGAAAAATCAATGAAATGTTATCTTTTAGCCATCAAAAAAGTATCCCTTTTTGTGAAGTGACAACAGATTAGGTGAAAAAGCAAAGGGAAAGCGCCAGGACCCAGACAGTATGGCCAATCAAGAAGCAATTGCAAGCTCCAGTCCAGGGCCCAGACATCATATAGATAATTTTAGGCAGCCCTTGACAATTTTAATCTTTTTTTTTTTGCAACAGAAAAAATCACAAAAGATAGCGATTTTTTTGCTTTCCAGATTCATGTCATCTGCTCAGTACGGATTAGGTAATAATGAGGAAGTGGAGGATGAGGAGGAACAGGAGCGGGTGGCAAGCAAAACACAAGCCAGTACCCACGCAGCCTTCGTCCCGTCTCTCCTACGTGGATGGGCTGAGAAGGAGATTGAGGAGGAATAGAAGAAGGAGCAGATAGAGAGTTGTCATCATGGTGGAGACAGGAAAGTGTTGGCTGTAGCAAGCTTGGCACATATGGCCGACTCTATGTACCGCTGCCTTTCCCGTGACCCTCCTGTTACCTTCATCTTGGCCAAAAAAAAGAGTACAGGTTGTTCACCCTGCTAGACTCACACTACAAGGAGAACTTTGCATCTCTTCTTCCTGAGGCGGAGAAGTCTTCTAAAATGGTGCTATACCAAAAGGCCATTGTGGAAAATATGTTGAAAAACCAAGGTGAGGGAGACACACATCAGGGGCAGCAGAAGCCTGGGTACACAATCAAAGGCCTTAGCCAATTTCATGACACCCTCCCAGCGTCCAGGCCCTGATGACTGGGTACTTTTGACAAGGAGGGAAAAGTTTTTCAAGATGGTCAAGCAATACCTGGCCGACCAAATCAGTGTACTTCCTAATTCCTCTGTGACATTCAGCTATTGGGTCTCAAAACGGAACACCTGGTATGAGCTTTCCCTCTATGCCTTGGAGGTGTTGTGCTGCCTTAGCGTCTTGACTGGGCGGGTTTTTAGTGTTCCCAGGGGGTCATAACTAGTGTTTGAGTGAATTTTTTTGCCATTTCAAATTTGGTTTCGTGTTTGGGGTCTCGGCTTGTTCGCACCAAAAATCCTGAATTTGAAATGCTGAACAAATTCTCTCAACACTAGTCAGACAGGCGCTTTCATCTGTCAACAGAAAATGCTGACAGGCTCACTCCTCTGTTAAAAATGAACAAAACCTGGATTATTCCTGATTTTTCCACACCACCAGATGACAGCAGCCCATAAAGTGTTTTTAATATTCAATAAATAGAATATCATAAATGATATAAATACCATATTCAGGAGAACAGAGCCGTTTACACCAGATAAATAAATGAAATATTTATTACAAGTGACATGTCCTCTTTAATGAATTTGCAGCAATGAATTTGCCTGCACTAAAATATTTTTATGGTCATATGAAACTATCCCGGGTCATTCTAGCACTGCCAATTCAATTGTTCACCGCCGGTGTGTGTTTGACTCCGAAAGTAATGACTATTAGTAGAATACGTGACTCAGCTGAAAGTTTTAGAAAAGTAAGGTGAATGAAAATAGTCTACTTGGTATTTGGCTTTGAAGTTTTAATCCAATAACCAGTGAATGGGGAGCTGCAGAGTTCATGCCATTTTTAAAACAATTTTAAAATCAGCAGACCCAAATAACCCAAGGCAGTACTATTCATAGCTTACTATAATCATGTACTGTTTCTCCCTTCTTAATCTACTATACTTTAGGAATGTTTAGGACTTCTATACTAGTCTATGGGTGCATGTGAAACATCGGACTGCACTCGGATGTCAACCAAGTGCAGTCCGACTACAGCAGACATCGGTAATGGAGGAGATAGAGAAATTAGTTTCTTAATCTCATCCACACCTATACTGTTATTCTCTCATGCGAGAGAATCGGAGCACAGTGCACAGACACTCGGCTCACACTCGCAGCAAAGTTTGGACCAAGGGTCATTTGCATAAAGCATCCAATTCTCTAGCATGAGAGAATCATCAGGCGCTACTTCCCAGTGTGAGCGAGTCCTTACTCTGGTAACATCTTTACAGACACTTGGCATTCTCGCTGGACTAGGCACGTCTCTCCCATAGGTTGACATATGGCCTTTCAAACAATGTTTTTTTCTGAAATGCTGCAATGTTTGAAGTGTTTCAGAATAAAACATTGTGACATGCAGAAGTAGTGCTGTTGCAGAGTGTGAAAGTCACAAGTAGTGCTGTTGCTTTAATAACATATAGGAGTTGCCCGGGGAAAGAAATTACATGACCCACCACGGAGTCCTGGGATCCCCAAGTACCCCTGGAATACTTGTGTGCTGAAGATCGAGTGGTAGCAAAACAGATGCTGAGAGAAGAGTGTCATGCATTCTCCAAAGATGACTCTGATATAGGCTGTATCCCATCATTGCAGTTGAAAATCAATTTGAAAGACACGACCCCTGTAACCAGAAGTTACATGTCGGTGATGAAACCATTACACCATGAAGTGAAAGAGTATTTACAACAGAGGTTGGGTCCAAAAGTCGAAGTCGTCTTATTCCTCTCCTATTGTTTGTGTTAGAAAGAAGGATGGTACGTTGAAACTCTGCTGTGATTACAGGGAATAAAAGCGAAAGTCAGTACCTGATTGGCACCCAATACCAAAGATCCAAGATATGCTGGATAGCCTATCAGGAAGTACCTGGTTGTCTGTCCTCAATCAGGGTAAGGCATATCACCAAGGGTTTGTCGAAGAGTCCGGTAGACCCCTGACAGCATTCATCACACCGTGGGGATTATATGAGCGGATCAGCTTTCCGTTTTGGGCTCAGTTCAGCTCCAGCAGAATTCCAGAGGAGCATGGAGACCTGTTTGGAAGGATTGAGGGATCATATCTGCCAGCCATACTTGGATGACAATGTAGTACACAGCAAAATCTTCCAGGAGCATTTTGAACACGTGAGGACCGTATTACAACGTTATCAACAACACAGAGTTAAGTTCACCCCAAAGAAGTGTGAACTGTTCAAAAGGCAAGTACAATTTCTAAGGAAAACTGTGTCCGGAGAATGATATACCATGGACCCAGCAGAAATCGCTCCGGTACTGGCCTTAAAAGACAAGCGGCCCTCTACCGTCGGGTAGTTGAGGCAGATATTAGGATTCCTCTCCTACTATCGTACTTACATTCAGAACGTCTCCAGGATTGCCGCCCCACTATACCTCCTCTTGGGGGTGACGACAGAGACGACAACACCCACAAAGAAAAAGAAGAGCGTGGGTAGGACCGGGCTTAAAAGAAACAACACCGTTTCGTCCTAACAGCCCATTCTCTTGACAGCAGACCACCAGGAGGTATTGGAAGAACTAGTAGACTACCTGGTAAAACTACCCATCTTGTGATATCCTGATTTCAATTTACCATTTGTTCTTCACTGTGACTCTTCTCAAGTTGGACTGGGAGCTGCCCTGTATCAGCATCAAGATGGAAAATTGAGAGTCATCGGTTACGGTTCTAGAACATTGACAGATGCCAAGAAGAATTACCATCTACATTCTGGAAAATTGGAGTTCCTGGCACTGAAATGGGCTATCTGTGAACGATTTAAAGATTATCTCTACTACAGCAAAGAGTTTGAGGTATACACAGACAACAACCCTTTGACCTATGTCCTTACTACAGCCAAACTGAATGCAACCGGTCAGAGATGGGTTGCTGAACTAGCTGATTTCAATTACAGCATCAAGTATAGGCCAGGAAAATGCCATGCGGATGCTGACGGATTGTCAAGAATACCACTAGAGCCTGAGGAGATCATGCAAGGATCATCAGAAGAAGTCAGTCTGGAAGCAATTGAGAGCACTACCCAAGCAGTACAAGCTTATCAGGAGGAAAACACACCATTGTGGTGTCCGTTGAAGGTGGACACCACCATAAAAGCGGGAGAACAAGATCACCCCTGGTCTATTCAACAACTACCAAAAGGGAAAATCCATAGAGCACAACGGGAAGATCAGATAATTGGTAGAATACTACTTTATGTGGATCAAAATCGGTTTCCAAGTAAATGGGAGAGAGACAATGAGTCACCAGCAGTATCTGTTTTAATTAAAGAATGGACGAAGCTCTACCTCAGTGAAGACAGTATCCTGTATCGTGGAGGACAAAACCGGCAGTTGGTACTACCCAGAGTATTCCGTAGATTGGTCTTCAAGGAACTCCATGAAAACATGGGACACCTGGAGTGGAAAGGACAACCAGCTTGATCCGTGAATGTTTCTTCTGGCTGTACATGCAGAGAGATATTGAGAGGTACGTGACCAGGGAGTGTGGGTGTCTCAAAGATATACGTCCCAACACATCAACCCGGGCACCTATGGGCAAAATCCAAACTACGTATCTGTTTGAGATGGTCTCAATAGACTTTCTACATCTCGAGACGTGCAAGGGTGGTTACGAATACATCTTGGTGGTGATGGACCATTTCACTCAATTTGATCAAGCATATGCCACCACCAATAAATCAGGTCGAACAGCGGCAGAGAAGATCTTCAGTGATTTTGCTTTGAGGTTTGGGTTCCCTACGAGGTTACACCATGACCAAGGAAGAGAATTTGAGAACCAGCTCTTTGCCAAGCTAGGAAAGTACTGTAGAATTCAGAGGTCCCACACAATTCCCTATCACCCGGAGGGTAATGGACAAGTGGAACTTTTTAACTGGACATTATTGTCAATGTTGCGCACTTTAACAGCTGATTAGAAGAAAGAAGAAGAGTTCCCTATCAAAAGTGGTACAGTACATGCCTATAACTGTACAAAGAGCGATGCAATGGGTTACTCACCCTTTTTCCTTTTGTATGGCCGATCACCAAAGACTGCCAATCGACATCTTGTTCGATACTCCGGCGTCAGAGACTTACAGAACGTATCTGGAGTACGTTCGGAAATGGAAGGAACGGATGGCGGAGGCATACAACATAGCATCCAAAGAGGTTACGCAAGGACAGAGAAAGAGTAAGCCGTATTATGATCGAAAATGTTATGGGCCAAAATTGGCATCGGGAAGCTGGGTGCTGGTCAAGAATGTACGTGAGATAGGTGGTCCAGGAAAACTTTGTTCATACTGGGATGATAAGGTGTATGTGGTCGTAAGGAGGAAAGCTGATGAAATTCGATTTGAAAACAGGAGACAAGAAAGCCAGAATAGTCCATCGGAATTTACTACTACCCTGTGATTATCTCCCACCACAACAACACTTCCCAGAAGTAGACCGACATCGTCCGAGATCGACTAAGGGACCACCACAGACTGAAGGTCCGGAGGTGGATAGTGACCTTGAAAGTTCCGATGGAGAAGAGCACACCTTTGTATTTCTCGGACCGGCAAGGAGAGGGATGTACCATCCTCAGGAAAGTGAACTAAGTCCTGAGGCTCCAGAGTTCGTACCAACGAGTACAGATGCAATCCAATTCAAATGATCAAACACCGGCACCTGAAGAGTCCGATCGACACTCAGGAGGAGAGGAATTACCAGACCGTGTGGAAACAAGTGACTCAGGAGAAGTACAGGAACTTACAGAGGCAGCTCCAAGAGCATTTGAGGAAGCACGGGAAATGAGTGCAGCGGAAGAAACTTCTGTGACTGAAAAACCTGTGGTCTCTGATGAGCAACCCACGAGGAGAATGTCAACTCGAGAAGTGAGGAGGCCCGTGATGCTGACATATGAGACACTTGGTGAACTGAGTCAAGTGCCAAGGACTGTCGACTGGAAACAGGTATCTTTGCCTCGGGACCAGGTAAGCCCACTTGAGTGGTATTCACCACAGAGAGAGGCAGTATGGAAAATGATGCCTACTGGAAAGACTTTTTTTCATGCTTTGATTTTTCTTAAAAGACTTTGTAGAAACTGTTAAAGCATAGGTAGAGAGAGCTGGTTGAAGACGTACGAAAAGCTCCAGCTGAAGAAATGCTGATTGTTTTAATTGTGTTAATTGTTTATTTCTTAAAGGCGTCCTACAAGAAAAAAGTCATAAGCAGCTATCAATGTTTATGAACGTTATACCAATTTGTCAATGCCAATTTGTATATAAAGCTATCCAACTTTCACCACTGTCACAGAATTGGTCAGATTGCCCAATTAAGACGAATGTCGAGGACGACATTCAAAAAGGAGGGAAGAGTGTGACATGCAGAAGTAGTGCTGTTGCAGAGTGTGACCATCACAAGTAGTGCTGTTGCTTTAAAAGCATTCAACAACTATTAGAAGTAACACAAGCACATGAGACAGGAAGTGTTGTGCTCCAGAAGCATCCAGCAACTAGAGGGGTTAACACAGTCACAGGAGACAGGGAGGGTTTTAGCAGAGCCCCAGGGAATTGTGGGGAAGTTCTTTACTGTCTGGCTGGAGCCGAAGAGAAAGGTGGTGTGTGTATTCTGCATCCGACAGAACCGCCCCTGCAAAGGAAAAGGATTCAAGTCAGGAATGAAGCTAAGCACAGGTCAGGTAGAGTTCCTAAACTAGCAGTGCAGAGTATTGTCAAGCAGAAAGATAAGGACTTTAAGAAATGGTGTCACAGGGATCATCTCCCTCAGCAAACCCTCCCCCCTCCTCCATCTCATTGTGCTGTAAGGAATGCTGTGTTCATTATTGTGCCTTTGCATTAGAACTGTGCTGTCCTGTACTACTGGGAAAACTGTGAACTGCTGTGCTGCTAAGGAATCTGTACTGTTTTTCACTGGAGCCTGTTGTTGATAAGATTTAACTTGCACTGGCTGTGCGGCTTCTTATTAAATGCTACTGTTCTACCGTTTATGAGGACTCTTGTCAAGTGTGCATGGTCAGCAAGTGAAACAACCTACGTGTCTGTACCTGAGAGTCAATACCCCTGTGTGCCTGAGAAAAGCTGAAGCACATGATCTATGGTCGCCCTGAGTAACGGTTCCCCCAGGATTCCAAAGTATTCATGTAACCTGTCTCGCCCCTATCTGAACCTAGCGGCGTGCGTGTATCAACATACCTGGCTGTAATGCACAGTCAGACTGTGATTCATGCTTACTGTGGGTCGGGCAGCATGAATCTAGCGACAGGTTACCTTTAGAAATCTGCTTCATACATTTGAATGAGATTGTTTTTGCATCATGACATGAATTTCTGCAATCCTCAATCAGATAATTAAGACTTTAGCAAACATTTTTCCAGCAAACTATATTCAATGTGAATGTATCCTGAGGCTAGGGCTAAGCAGTCTCATGACAACATGTCTCAGGCAAGTTGCAGGGTGAAAACTTTTGTGTGTACCCATGTTACATACAAATTGTGTTACCTTAAAGGGAAGGAGGGTAGCTTGGAACAGATTTCATTTTTGTGTGATAATCAATAGGTCTCAGAGAGCAACTCCACTAAACATTATTAGATGCAATCTCCATATCTCGGGATATACAGTATTTTTCAGTGTAGCTTTAGCCTAACAGCTATTTTGATGAGATTAAATTCCAGAACTGGAAAACCATTCGTACACCAGAATTATGTCTAATAATGTTTGTACTATGATGGCTTCTCGATTGCCGGAGGTTTGACTGCTGGGACCCCCACTTATCCAGAGAATGGGGCCTCTGCAGTATGTGCACATTTGTTTAATGCATTACAGCACAGCAGTCAGCTATCTCCAGTGATCCCATTAAGAATGAATTAAGAGGAGGTGCCCATGCTAGACCTCTGCTCCAGTCAGACTTCAGAACCCATTTTTGGGATCGGTGGGGGTCATTTGGTTGGACCCTCAGTGATCGGGAAGTTATTCCCTCTCCTATGAACAGGGTATGACTTCTAATCTTGGTATAAACCCTTTATTTCAATCTCTCATTATATGAGAGGCCTTCCATCCCATGTAATAATCTAGTTGCTGCCTTTGAACTGACTCCTAACTTCTGAATATCCTTCTTAAAATGTGGAGCCCAAAACTGGATCCCATATTCCAGATGTGGCCTCACCAGTGATTTATAAAGAAGTAACAATACGTTGGGATCGCGGGATTTTCTCTCTCTTTTTATACATCCTAAAATCTTGTCTGCTTTTGCAGCTGCTGCCTGACATTGAGTACTGCTGCTCAGCTTACTTGTAACCAGAATAGCCAAGTCCTTCTCCTGTTCTGTAGTCCCGAGTATACTCCCATTTAATGTGTAGTATGCAGCAATAGTATTACTGCGTCCAAGGTGCATTACTCTACATTTATCAACATTAAACCTCATTTGTCAAGTGTTTGCCCATTCAGTCAAACACTGATTTTGCAACTATCAAAATTCAGCCAAAAAAACATCAAAATATATTATAACGCAACCAGTCTAAAGTCCGTTTATTTCTGCTCTGCAAATATTGGTCAGATGTTAGGCCATATAAAATCCTCTAAAAACCTTGATATGTTAGGATAAAGCAAATAATATTACATGAATTCAGTTTTTGTTAGCTTTAAGCAGAGGCATAAATTGAAGTTACTGAGTCTCATTGTAAATGGTGTTATGATGAACCTGATTGTCCTATCATGTGCTATTAATAATAATGCTTACCAAGGTTTGGTTAATGGGGGACCCCATCTAATAACTCAAAAACCAGGGAGAACTTAGAGGGATTTTCCTCATGCTAGTGATTCAGAAACCATTGTCAAGGAATGTTTTTTGCCACTCAAGGGGACGTTTACTGCATATCAATATTATTCTTGAATGGAACCTGTCACCAGGAGGTAATTAGAAAGAAGCTTCTATTTATCATTAAAACACATTGGCATATTTTTGAAAGTACTGGACAACCCCTTCAATGCTTATTAAATCCACGCATTGATTGCAGTATTATATTTGAAAATTGCACAGAAATCCAGCGTTGAAGTTTTAATCACAAGTGCATGGGCGAACATTGCATTTCCAGTTCTCCTGCCTCTCTCCCTATTACCCTACCTGCCACAGGCCTCCGGATTCTAAAAGACAGGTAACTCTTTTCTCAGTGACCTATCTACCCTGCTTGAGAGTCTGCGCAGGCGAAGTCATTGCCTGGGGTCATCTAGTCACAGAGAGTGGCGCAGGTCAATAGTCCGGCTTGTCATTAGAAACAAACTGCGTATGCGCCGCCATCTTTGAGGAGGCAGTCATTGGCAATGGCAGCTCCAGCACAGAATCATGGGCATGGGAGGACACTCAATGAGAGAAGAGTGACCTGTCAAACAGCTGATGTTGTTTTTTTATATATACTGTATATATGAGCTTTTTTATTTAGTGCTAATTTTTATAGACTTTACCACAAGTGCGTGGCTCACAGGGTAATAATACAGAGCAGTCTAAAGACATGTCCCCAGAGAATCCTGTGAATCACACTCCCTTAAAGACTATAAAAAGGAACACTAAGAAAAAAAAATCACAGCATGCCGAGTTTAATCAGATATGACATCTGAGTGCAGTCCGATTTCCACAAACTGACAATGGAGAAGATGGAGAAATTTTTCTCTCCATCTTCTCTTCGTCCAAGAGAATCTAATGAGGGTTTGATAAGTGTGGTTTGCATAACTAATTAGGTTCTCTCAGATGAGAGAATATATGCTCGTTTGCACCTTCACTTATAGAGAATAATTATCTGTTTATACATTGCAGACATGGAATAATGCATTTTGTAAGGTTGCAGCTGGACAGGTCGTGGACTGGAGGTATGTGTCCCCAAGTTACCAAGCCTCGGTGATGTAGGACTCGGAAAAGCAGTCTCCAGCACACATAGTGTTGAGAGGTGTTTAATGGGCCCAGATTATGAGGGTTTTACGAGCAGCTGAAAGAGCTGGGTGGGATCGGCTGCTCGCTTACCTCTAGTCTAGGTCTTGGAAGATCTAATTTAAGGCAGCTGCGGCTGTCTCACTCTGTCTGTGTGTTTTGCAGGGTGAGTAAGCCTTGCATGTGCAGATCAGACCCTGCTGGAGTCAGAAGAAAGCACTTCATTTAAACGGCTGAGGTCGTGCTGCATGTGGACTGGTTATTTTTGAGTTTTGTTCAGTTATACCTTTTGTGCTGAAAAAGGCTGTTTTTTGTGTTTTGCTTCCTAAGCGGTTTATGCTGTCTAAATAAACCAGCCTGGATATTCTAATGAAAATGCTTCCTGTGCCTACCTCAACCGCAGCCGAGTGAGTACCAAACCCTACAATTTATATAGTGAGGCAACCAAAGATATGTGGGTAAAAAGTAAAAGGAGTAAAATTTAAAGGAGTTGTCGCCATTCAGACAATGTTCTGCCCAGGCTGCAGTTTGTTAAAAACAACAAACTGCTCTATTTTCAACTTCCCCGAGTCTCTGCCTTGGCTCCAGGTATCTGGCATTGGCTATGGCACTGGTAGCACATCAACAGAGTGGCAGCAAATCAGAGAGTTCAGTAGTTCTAAAGGGAGTGTGATGCTGAGCTCATTGATTGAGTGCCATGCTGTTGACGTGATGTCACCATAACAGTGAATGCCAAATACCAGGAGCCCGGGAAGGTGAGTACAGCTCGATTTGTTGTTTTTTAACAAACAGCAGCCAGGGCAGAATGTTGTCTTAAAAGAGACAAGTAATTTAAGTGCAGGTACAGTAATAATATAATAATAACAATAATTTTTATTTCGATTGCGTCAACGTATTCCGCAGAACTTTACAATTTAGAAAGTAATTATACAAACAAGATAAGACATTACAGAGTAATACATAGTTCAATGGATATAAAGAGGAGTGAGGGCCCTGCTCACAAAGTTACAATCTAGAAGTTTTCTTACAATCTAGAAGTTCAATTGTCTAAATGGACATGAAAATGTTACCCTTCCCCCACCTTATCCACTACTGAGAGGCCGCTTTCACTAGCACCAGTGAAACAGCGCCTGTTCAGCCCAATAGGACTGGCACCAGTTCCTCGTTAGATATAAGCCTGGTCTGTTAATGGGATTATATCGAGCCAGAAACCAGCCCTGGTAGCATGGAAAGTTAAGACCGAGAACACGGATGTGCTTCTTAAGGGCACACTAGACAAAACACTATATACACAATGGTTATTGTTATGCACACGCCCGGGCTAGAGCGGCGTGTGCATGTGATTGGTAGTGATTCCACTGGACCGTGCCGGAGAGTGTATGCCTGGAGGGGCGTAACTAAGTATCTACCCGATCCGACCAAGGTGGCACGACGGCATACGACGCCAGTGCACCAAGGAGGAACCGAGCAGAGGGACCAGGTGCTACTCCAGGACAGACCCCGGACACGGCTGTTGACCCACACAGGGAAATACAGGAACAGACTGGTATGCAGGCAGGCGGGTATGCAGGCAGGCGGGTATGCAGGCAGGCGGGTATGCAGGCAGGCGGGTAAAGGCAAGCACAGCTAGAGTGCAGACGGGGAGGCACTAGCAGGTAGGAACACAGGCGGGATAGAGCCCAGTACACACCGGGACTCAGGAACAATACAGGCAGGATAGGGCCCAGTACACACTGGGACTCAGGAACAATACAGGCAGGATAGGGCCCAGTACACACTGGGACTCAGGAACAATACAGGCAGGATAGGGTACAGGCAGGGCAGGACAGGACTGCCGGAGCAGCGGGCAGAAGCAGGGCAGGACAGGACTGCCGGAGCAGCGGGCAGAAGCAGGGCAGGACAGGACTGCCAGAGCAGCGGGCAGAAGCAGGGCAGGACAGGACTCTGTTCACACGGAACAGACAGGAAGGGAAAGACAGAGCCAGACACCCACAGGGTACTTGCAGTGAAGTAGCGAGTGGACCACAAACTCACAAACGGGAGTACAGAGACAACAGGCAGGAGTTAGGTACGAGTTCAGACTCTGCAGAAAAAGGAAGGGAACGGACATAGAGGCAAAACAGGTAAAGGATAGGAGAGAGTTCAGACTGGAACTGAGTGTACGGAGGAGACCGACACTGCAGCGGGATACAGGAGCAGGTCTGGGAATACTGCCCCCAGAGAGGCGGGACGAACAGGCAAGGAGCGTGTTCAGACAGGACAGACAAGATACAGGAGCGGGTCTAGGTAATCGGCCCCTAGAAGGCGGGAGGAACAGGCTAGGAGCGTGTTCAGACAGGACAGGCAAGATACACAGAAAGGACTCAGTTCAGACACGGGAGCTGATACCGCAAAGCAGGAGACATACAGGACACAGTTCAGACACGGGAGCTGATACTGCAAAGCAGGAGACATACAGGACTAAGTTCAGACAGGCCTGGAAATACAGCCTCCAGGAAAGGCAGACAAGGAAACAAAGACGGGACCTGGCACCTTCAGAATGCAAGCACACACTGAAGGAAACACTTATGCTCAGGCAGGGATAGAAGGGAGCTGCTGAGCTATATACCAAGTGTCAGACAGCAATAGGCTGAGGACGCACAAGGGGTGTGACCCACAGCAGGTACAAAAAGCAGGAAGTGATCGGGCGCCGCCCTTAAGCAGCAGAGACAGACACAAACAGACAGCATGGAGGGAAGCCAGAGAGACACTCTGGACAGGAGATCAAGTGCGCTCTCTTGCACAGTGGGAGATGGACCACCATGCAAGGACGCCGCCAGGTATGTTACAGTACCTCCCCCCTTACGCCCCCTCTTCTTCAGGCCTGCCAGAATCTTCCGCAGGGAATTCGAGGACCAGTCGTTCACTGGGTTGGAGGGGGACAGAGACTTGAGGGTAATCTCTGCTTCGAGGTACATCTTGTCAAGCTCACAGGAAAAAATAGACGGGTTATCAGGTACATAATGAGGAAAAGTCACTGTCTCTTTGTTATCTGGTGGTACCCCGGAGGATTCAGGAAACAACTGGAGGTCCTCCGCCGGGTCAGAAGAGTGCAGAGGCTCAGAGAAAACAACTGCTTCAGAGTACACTAGGTCGGACTCACTGGAGGAAGCAGGCGAGGTATCGGGTACCGAGTATAGGAAAGTCTCTGTCCATTCACCACCAGGTGGCACCCCGAAGGGTTCTGAACACAACTGGAGGTCCTCCGCCTGGTCGGAGGGGTGTAGAGACTCGGGAGTAACCTCTGCTTCGGAGTACACTAGGTTGGACTCACTGGACGAAGCGAGCGAGGTATCAGGTACAGGATATAGGAAAGTCTCTGTCCATTCACCACCAGGTGGCACCCCGAAGGATTCTGAACACAACTGGAGGTCCTCCGCCTGGTCGGAGGGGTGTAGAGACTCAGGAGTAACCTCTGCTTCGGAGTACACTAGGTTGGACTCACTGGACGAAGCGAGCGAGGTATCAGGTACAGAGTATAGGAAAGTCTCTGTCCATTCACCACCAGGTGGCACCCCGAAGGATTCTGAACACAACTGGAGGTCCTCCGCCTGGTCGGAGGGGTGTAGAGACTCAGGAGTAACCTCTGCTTCGGAGTACACTAGGTTGGACTCACTGGACGAAGCGAGCGAGGTATCAGGTACAGAGTATAGGAGAGTCTCTGTCCTTTCGCTACCAGGTAGCACCCCGAAGGGTTCAGGAGACAACTGGAGATCCTCCGCCTGGTCGGAGGGGTGTAGAGACTCGGAGGTAACTACCACTTTGGGGTACCCATTGTCAGGCTCACAGGACGAAGCGGACAAAGTATTGAGTACCGGGTGTAGAGAAGTCTCTCTCCATTTGTCATCGAGTGGTATCCCGGAGGATTCAGGAGGCAACAGGGGATCCTCCGCCAGGTAGTAGAGGTGCACAGACTCGGAGGTAACCACAGCTTTGCAGCATCCTTGGACATGCACACCGGTTAAAGAGAGAGAAGCATCTGATGCCGGGTGCAGGAAGTTCTCCTGTGTGGAGTCTGGATGGGCAGAAGTCTCTTCGGGCAGGAGAACTGGTGCACTACCCACGCACACTACCCATTGGGGTTTCTCCGGGATACAGGGAGATGAAGCTTCAGTAGGGACTTCAAGGTTGGGGTCAGGAGGTCTCAGGGAGGACAGGCCCTGGCGTGACGGCTTGCCTCTAAGTCTAGCACGTCTGGACTGCCTCTTGAGGTTGAGAGAAGTATTCCGGAAAGCGTAGTCACCCTGAGAGGATTCTGGGTGGGCAGTAGTCTCATTGGGCTGGAGGACTATTGCGCTACCCACACACATTACCCATTGGGGCTGCTCCGGGATATTGGGAAGTGAAGCTTCAGCAGGAGCCTCCGGGTTAGGATCATCGAAGACCATTAGAAAGGCCACCAGGAAGGCCATTAGGTCCCGGAGGATCGGATCCTGTGTTTCATATAGGGGGTTGATCCATTCCAAGGCATCACCCGCCAGGTAAGACATCATAAAGGCCACTTTAGCCCAATCGGAAGGAAAATAAAGAGGGTAGGCCTTAAAGTGTAGCATGCATTGCTCCACAAATGCACGACACTGTCTTGGATCCCCATAGTAACGTGGCGGATCCGCAGGAACGAGAGCTGATAGATCCATCTGGACGGTGCGTAATTCGCCTGGAACTCAGCTAAGGGAAAAAAAATTTATTTATTTATTTTAATGCAAGTCTTCGCTGGAAACTTCTCAGAGAGCGAAGGCCGTGGGGCTCAACGGGAACCATGGCCTGAGCATGCTGTTATGCACACGCCCGGGCTAGAGCGGCGTGTGCATGTGATTGGTAGTGATTCCACTGGACCGTGCCGGAGAGTGTATGCCTGGAGGGGCGTAACTAAGTATCTACCCGATCCGACCAAGGTGGCACGACGGCATACGACGCCAGTGCACCAAGGAGGAACCGAGCAGAGGGACCAGGTGCTACTCCAGGACAGACCCCGGACACGGCTGTTGACCCACACAGGGAAATACAGGAACAGACTGGTATGCAGGCAGGCGGGTATGCAGGCAGGCGGGTATGCAGGCAGGCGGGTATGCAGGCAGGCGGGTAAAGGCAAGCACAGCTAGAGTGCAGACGGGGAGGCACTAGCAGGTAGGAACACAGGCGGGATAGAGCCCAGTACACACCGGGACTCAGGAACAATACAGGCAGGATAGGGCCCAGTACACACTGGGACTCAGGAACAATACAGGCAGGATAGGGCCCAGTACACACTGGGACTCAGGAACAATACAGGCAGGATAGGGTACAGGCAGGGCAGGACAGGACTGCCGGAGCAGCGGGCAGAAGCAGGGCAGGACAGGACTGCCGGAGCAGCGGGCAGAAGCAGGGCAGGACAGGACTGCCAGAGCAGCGGGCAGGAGCAGGGCAGGACAGGACTCTGTTCACACGGAACAGACAGGAAGGGAAAGACAGAGCCAGACACCCACAGGGTACTTGCAGTGAAGTAGCGAGTGGACCACAAACTCACAAACGGGAGTACAGAGACAACAGGCAGGAGTTAGGTACGAGTTCAGACTCTGCAGAAAAAGGAAGGGAACGGACATAGAGGCAAAACAGGTAAAGGATAGGAGAGAGTTCAGACTGGAACTGAGTGTACGGAGGAGACCGACACTGCAGCGGGATACAGGAGCAGGTCTGGGAATACTGCCCCCAGAGAGGCGGGACGAACAGGCAAGGAGCGTGTTCAGACAGGACAGACAAGATACAGGAGCGGGTCTAGGTAATCGGCCCCTAGAAGGCGGGAGGAACAGGCTAGGAGCGTGTTCAGACAGGACAGGCAAGATACACAGAAAGGACTCAGTTCAGACACGGGAACTAATACCGCAAAGCAGGAGACATACAGGACTCAGTTCAGACACGGGAGCTGATACCGCAAAGCAGGAGACATACAGGACACAGTTCAGACACGGGAGCTGATACCGCAAAGCAGGAGACATACAGGACTAAGTTCAGACAGGCCTGGAAATACAGCCTCCAGGAAAGGCAGACAAGGAAACAAAGACGGGACCTGGCACCTTCAGAATGCAAGCACACACTGAAGGAAACACTTATGCTCAGGCAGGGATAGAAGGGAGCTGCTGAGCTATATACCAAGTGTCAGACAGCAATAGGCTGAGGACGCACAAGGGGTGTGACCCACAGCAGGTACAAAAAGCAGGAAGTGATCGGGCGCCGCCCTTAAGCAGCAGAGACAGACACAAACAGACAGCATGGAGGGAAGCCAGAGAGACACTCTGGACAGGAGATCAAGTGCGCTCTCTTGCACAGTGGGAGATGGACCACCATGCAAGGACGCCGCCAGGTATGTTACAGTTATACATATACAATGGTCAGATGCGCAAATACAGGTCAAGTACAAAAGATATAAGCAGATGAAACATGTCAGTTACTGGTTGGACATTCGACCATGTTAGCTGGGTCGTATGGGGGCATGGGGTTCCAGGTGGCTCCAGTTCCTTCCAGCACGTTACATGATGTGGCTCCTCTTTTGAAGTGAACAGCAAGAAGACAAGAAGAGAAAGAGAGTGTGGCACCCCAGAGGGTCTGGTTGCCACAGTGGTAGCAATACCATGTCTGGGAGCAAAACAGGAGTTTCCTGGTCAGGAACACACCACATGCAACACCTCCTGCTCCAGACCAGAGAGGGGAGGATCCTGCCCTTTATAACTGGGTCTGGAGGCAGGGTTAGTGAGTTGAGTCTAAGTCTAGTGAGTGTCAGGAGTGAGATAGGACATGAAGGAGCAAGGAGCCAGGGACTGGAGTTGGAGTTAGCTCATCCTGGCCAGTGTACACAGAGGACCGGACACCGGAGTCCGAGGCTGTGGGACCCTTCAGGCCCAGCAGCAGATACCGCAGGGCAGGGGATTGCAGGTCTCCGGGCCCAACAGAAGCCCGGAGGTTCAGCCACACGAAAGGACCAGTACCGCCACAGAGGAGCGAGGAATACAGGGGATCCGAGTTGCCAGCCATACGGGTGAGCACTGCACGTCACACTCAGGGACGTGGGCTACAACATGACTATAAGCGGGATAGCCAAAGAGTACAGTCAGAACGGCAGGCCTACAACTCCACCTGGCCAGAGGAATTCTAGGATTGCTTCCTGACTGACTAGGCCCTCATCCCTAGCAAGTACTCCCGTTGGGGCCTATATAATTGCCACCAGTAAAGACCCTAGAACTGCACTGCAAAGACTCCGTGTTATCATTACTGATCCAGGCATGATCACCACCATCACCCCTACACGCTGCCCTGAAGCTCCACTCTTCCTGTGGGGAGTCACATCACCTTGCTGCACACACCATCAGCTTCAGTGGACTGCTCCACAGCGGCGGTTCCCAATAACCGCATCCCACAGGTGGCGTAGTCGGACTATATATAACAGAGACACATAGACTACCCTGGTTTGACCGCCCTGGGTCACGGACCGGGTCACCACCACGGTGACTACAACCCCCAGCATCCACAGGCCCGGCTCTGGGTATCCCCATGGCCCAGGGGGCGCGTCAACTTTGGAGTAGTCGGCAGGATTTCGTGCCCGCAACCACCGGGTACTGCGCGCCTTCACAGACTGTGTCGCATACCGTGGTGAAGATTTCCCACCATCTGTCGCCGTTTTTCTGCCATCGTCCACCATTTTCAAGTCGCCGCGTGGGAAGAAGAGGGGCGTGATCGCTGAATACGCGCGAAGTCCAATGCCCCGCCCCACGCACAGACGCAGCGCCAGGTCCTGGAAGGAGCCGCAGCGAATGCTGACGTCAGACGCGTGCGACGCCAGGTCCTCGACGGAGACTATCGCCTGCAGAACTGCGGTCTACGGAAGGAAAGAGAAGGAAGGTAGGCCACGGTTCACTAGGGGGGAGGAAGACACCCGATATGGAGGGAACTTCAACCACCGGAGCGGCCGCTGCCGCTGTAATGCCATTCACCATGCCTTATATACCGGGGGCAGCGTGGTTGCACCAGTACTCAGGAGAGTCGCACACCCTGAGTGACTTCAAGGAGAGACTAAGCAGTTTATTTAAAGTATACCACCTGTCCGAGGAGCAGAAAATGAGCATCCTTATAGGCCAGCTGATTGGTGCGGCCCAGAGAGAAGAAAAATCCTGGTCAGCCAGAGAAAAAGGGACTGTAAAAGAGATACTGGCCCGCCTAAAGGACACTTTTGACACCCGTACTACAGCAGAGATAAAGATGAAGTTTTATGGGTGCAAACAACGGGCACAGGACAGTGTACGGGACTATGCTTTAAACCTGCAGGAGGCGCTGAGGGCCATCAAACAGGTAGACCCCGACAGTGTGCGTGATGAAATCAGACTGTTAACTGAGTAATTTATTGAGGGTTTACTGTCCAGCGCCCACCGAACCCAGCTGCGCATAATGGCTCTGCAAAACCCTGACTTGGACTTTGCTCAGTTTAAGGACAGGGCCATCCGGGTGCTACGAGAACCAGCACCAGGTGGCGCTACAGCTCACCGCCGCCCAGCTATCACCTACCACCAGGAGGTGGCACCCTTTCCCCCGGAGCCTGTAGGAGCTGATGCACAGACTCTGGACAATGCCCCATCTACAGACCTGCACCATCAGGTCCAAGAGTTAACTAAAAGTGTAGCTGTGCTAACCAAAACTGTGCAGTCCTTGCAGGTGTCTCCCAAAGGAAAGATCCAGCTGGCTTCCAGTCCGGAGGACGTCCCGTGGCGCCGACAGAAGAGGATTCCACCATCCAGAGGGAGGAACAGCGACCGCTACGACCAGGACGGACAATCCATCTGCCGCCGCTGCAACCAGCCAGGACATTATGCAAGGTACTGTCATTTAAACGAGCAAAACCTGGGGCAGAGGGCCAACCCCCAGGCATAAGACCACCAGGCCCATCAAGCTGGCGAGACAAATATGTGGGAGGACGACTGGTCCTACCTGTCGTGCTGGACGGCTGTCCAATGAGCGCGTTGCTGGACACTGGATCCCAGGTGACCACCATCCCCTACATTCTTTTCAAACGGTACTGGACTGACACTGACATCACCTGCCATCCAGATCAACATTTGAGAATTTATGCCAGCAATGGTCAACCCGTACCTCAGGTGGGGTTCAAAGAAGTGACCATAAAGGTTGGCAAAGTCAAAATGCCAGTACAAGGACTGATTATTGTCGACATTGATCGCCGAGAAAGTCATCCCATGATAACCTTAGGCACTAATGTCATTGAAAATTGTCTTGCAGAAATAATTGTCTTGTTATAGCAGGTTGCGGAGACCGCCAGTTCCAGCCAGCAGTGGGTTCTACAGAGAGAGATCAGAGCCCTGATGAAAAGACAACAGGTAGAACTGTCTGGTGGTGAAATTGGCAGTGTCAGGATGAGTGACCCATTCCCTATTGCCATGCCCCCAAGAAGTGAAATGCTGATATGGTGCCGGGCAGCCATCGGTGTAAGGGGTAGAGATTACCAGTCCCTGGTAGAGCCCGTCTACTCTGACAGTAGGCCCACCATTTTGACGGCCAGGGGGGTGGTTGATGTCCGCCATGGGAGAGTGCCAGTCCGCATCCTGAACATTGGGGAAAAAGAAGTCCATTTGCCCCGGTATTACACCCTAGCCAAGTTATTCACCGTCAATCAAAATTCTATAAAGACAGTGGAATCCTTACCTCCATCCAAACAGGCGGAGGATAATGGCTCCAAGGGACAGATGGAGGACTGGTGCCAGAAGCAGCATGTGGGCACTGACTCCACCCCTCCACACCAAAAACAAGGAGTATACCGGGTGGTCCAGGAGTATGAGAGGGTCTTCAGTAAACACCCACTCGACTTCGGGCAGGTAAAGGGGGTTCAACACCATATCCCCACAGGAGACCATCCACCCATTAAAGAAAGGTACCGGCCTGTACCGCCAGCACACTACCAAAATGCCAAAGGGATGTTACGAGAGATGAAGGAGGCTGGGGTAATAAGAGACAGTTGTAGCCCCTGGGCAGCTCCATTAGTTCTTGTAAAGAAAAAGGATGGCACAATGAGAATGTGTGTAGACTACAGGCAAATTAACCGCATAACACATAAAGATGCATACCCGCTACCCAGGATAGAGGAGTCACTAGCTGCATTAAAATCTGCTACTTATTTCTCTACTTTGGATCTTACTAGTGGGTATTGGCAGGTTCCTGTAGCAGAGGCGGATAAGGAAAAGACAGCATTCACCACCCCGATGGGCCTCAGCGAGTTCAACTGCATGCCATTCGGGCTCTGCAACGCCCCAGGAACCTTCCAGCGGTTGATGGAGTGCTGTCTAGGACATAAGAATTTCGAGACAGTCCTCCTGTACCTGGATGACGTCATAGTATACTCCAAGACATATGAGGATCATCTGAAGCACCTGGCGGAAGTGTTTGAAGCCCTGGCTGGCTTTGGCCTGAAGGTGAAGCCATCAAAGTGCCACCTACTGTAGCCCAAAGTACAGTACTTAGGACATATGGTAAGTGCTGACAGTGTAGCACCAGACCCCGACAAGATCACCGTAATCAAGGACTGGCCGAGACCTTCCACCATCAAAGAAGTGCGGCAGTTCCTCGGGTTGGTAGGCTACTACCGAAGGTTTATACCAGGCTTCACCAAGATGGCGGCACCTATGCAGGACCTCCTGATAGGCCAGTCCAGAAAGGCCAAGAACCAGAAACCACCATTCAAATGGGACAAGCTGGAAGATGAGTCCTTCACCAGGCTGAAGATGGCTCTCACAGGAGACGAAGTCCTGGCCTACCCTGATTATGGACAGCCCTTCATCCTTCACACGGACGCGAGCAACGTGGGACTGGGAGCGGTGCTGTCCCAGATCCAACAAGGCAGAGAAAGGGTAATAGCCTACGCCAGCAGGAAGCTCTGGCCCACCGAAAGAAACCCAGAAAACTACAGCTCCTTCAAGTTGGAGTTCCTTGCCATCGTCTGGGCCGTGACTGAGCGCTTCAAGCATTATCTCGCCTCCTCCAAATTCACTGTGTACACGGATAATAACCCGCTGACACACCTGGACACTGCAAAACTTGGTGCCCTGGAACAAAGATGGATGGCCCGACTGTCTAATTACAAATTCACCATCAAGTACCGGGCTGGGCACAAGAATGCAAACACAGATGCGCTGTCCAGAATGCCTAACTTGCCAGACGGGGGAGAAGACCCGGAGGAGCTGGAAGAGATAGAAATCCCTGCGTTCCACCGCTCCCATTGTGTGAAGAACAGGTGCTCTGCCAACAGAGAAGCCACGTTCAATCCATTGCCCCACCATGGATGGGCAGAAACACACGACAGTGACCCGGCTGTTCACCTAGTCAAAGAGTTGCTGACACAAGCTGACTCGTACCCTGATTCAGATGCTCCAGAAGAGACCAAACAGCTGTGGAAAGAAAAGAGCAAGATGTTCATCTATGAAGAGAAGCTGTGTCGAAGAACTGTCAACTCCCGGACACATGAGCTGGTCTGGCAGGTGGTAGTCCCGAGGCGGGATGCGTCTATGGTCTTGGAAGCGTACCACGATGGAGCAGGACATTTCGGATGGAAGAAGCTGGAAGTCCTGCTACGTGAACGGTTCTATTGGGCTGGCATGAGGAAAGCAATCGAGAGGTGGTGTCGAGAATGCGGACCATGCAACCTGAGAAGAAAAGACCGTGACAGCCAGAGGGCTCCCCTGCAGCCCATCATCACCAAGCAGCCACTCGAACTGGTAGCCCTGGACCATGTGAAGTTATCCCCGAGCAGGTCAGGCGATGTCTACGCTCTCACCATTGTAGACCACTACTCCCGGTTCCTGGTAGTAGTGCCAGTCAAGGACCAAACGGCTCAGACAGCAGCCAGAGCTTTCCAACAGCACTTCTGGCACCAGCATGGTTACCCAGAATGTGTGCTAACTAACCAAGGTCCGACCTTCGAAGCAGAAGTATTCCAGGAATTCTGCAACCTGTACGGCTGCAAGAAGATCAGGACAACGCCTTATCACCCCCAGACCAACGGGATGTGTGAAAAGATGAATCAGGTGGTGATAGACCTACTGAAGATGTTGCCCCTGGAGGAACGCAGCCTGTGGCCAGAAAAGTTGCAAGACCTGGTGGACCTCTACAATCATATCCCAGTGAATTCCACCAACTGCACACCTGCTTACTTGATGAGAGCAAGACCTGGTAAGCTGCCCATTGACCTGGATATGGGAGTCCTGACGCCAGAGGACGCCTCACCAGATGCAGATTGGGATACTGAGCAGCAGCAGCAATACCGCAAGGTACAGGAAAGTGTTGAAAGAAGTCTGTCTCAAGCAAGACAAAGGCAGGAGAAGACTTACAATCAACATGCACCTGCTGTTCCCCTGTCACCTGGAGAGCAAGTCCTAAAGAGGAAGAGGCGACTCCACAAGTTGGATGACCAGTGGGAGGAAGAGCCGTACACCGTTCTACCCTCAAACCATGATAACACCAAGGTGTGCCTCATAAGTAAGGACGGAGGTGAGACAACAGCAACAGTTTCCAGAGACCACCTGAAGAAATGTCCCGAACAGCTGCAACATGCTAAGGAAGGCCAAGATATCCCTCAACCCGCAGAGAAAGTGGAAGAAATGTTCAGCACGGTACTCGGAGAATTTCCACGGTCGTGGACACAAGTAAATAATGCAATAGTTGTGCCAATCCTTACATTTCTCCAACCAGCCCCTCAAGAAGCTGTAGAAGTCCCAGTAGAGTTGGAAGAACCATTGGCCCCGGAGACAGAAGATTCCTCATCAGCAGACCAGGAGAATCTACCCTCTGCTAGTAGCGAACCTGTCGTACCCACGGTAAGCCAAAGGATCCGTAGGAAGCTGCCCAACCTACCAGAGACAAATCCAAACACCTGTAGTGAGGTGAACATTGAGCCCACCACACCAGGGGTAAATACAGGGGACCAAGGTAGAGCACTGACAGAAAGTGTACTCCGTAGGTCTACCAGAATCACCAGAGGTCAGATCCCTGCTCGTTGGAGAATTTAAAGTGTAATGTATAACTGTATTATTGCGAATGTTGTATATGTGTGTATTAAATATGTTTTTCCAGTTACCCGATAGGATCCAA
The DNA here is from genome assembly GCF_046119375.1 of Phyllobates terribilis. Classification (NCBI taxonomy): domain Eukaryota; kingdom Metazoa; phylum Chordata; class Amphibia; order Anura; family Dendrobatidae; genus Phyllobates; species Phyllobates terribilis. The sequence goes on from NW_027362765.1 coordinate 416,459,592, forward strand.
AAAGACTTTCAGGTTATGGACAATGGATAACCAAAAACTTTACCTTGTAAATAGTTGCACCTGTAAAGTGCCCCCTTTGTGCCAGACCACAGAACAAAAACCTGTGGAGGTGGCTGAAGACGTGGTCCAACATCTGGATCATCAATGCCCTGTAGCCACCCCAGGGCCCCCGTGGAGGGTTTGGGACGAGTCCCTCAAACTACATCTTCAGTAGAATGGACACCTGGTTACGGATGATACTGTGACCTATAAAGACTGTAATGTTTGTAATATTCTAATGTACCTTGTTTACTGTTACCTGTTATTTTTGCAAAATATGTTCAGTCCCGGAGTACTGAAATTTGTTAGAGGGGAATGTGGCACCCCAGAGGGTCTGGTTGCCACAGTGGTAGTAATACCATGTCTGGGAGCAAAACAGGAGTTTCCTGGTCAGGAACACACCACAGGCAACACCTCCTGCTCCAGACCAGAGAGGGGAGGATCCTGCCCTTTATAACTGGGTCTGGAGGCGGGGTTAGTGAGTCGAGTCTAAGTCTAGTGAGTGTCAGGAGTGAGATAGGACATGAAGGAGCAAGGAGCCAGGGACTGGAGCTGGAGTTAGCTCGTCCTGGCCAGTGTACACAGAGGACCGGACACCGGAGTCCGAGGCTGTGGGGCCCTTCAGGCCCAGCAGCAGATACCGCAGGGCAGGGGATTGCAGGTCTCCTGGCCCAACAGAAGCCCGGAGGCTCAGCCACACGAAAGGACCAGTACCGCCACAGAGGAGCGAGGAATACACGGGATCCGAGTCGCCAGCCATACGGGTGAGCACAGCACGTCACACTCAGGGACGTGGGCTACAACACGACTATAAGCGGGATAGCCAAAGAGTACAGTCAGAACGGCAGGCCTACAACTCCACCTGACCAGAGGAATTCTAGGATTGCTCCCAGACTGACTAGGCCCTCATCCCTAGCAAGTACTCCCGTTGGGGCCTATATAATTGCCACCAGTAAAGACCCTAGAACTGCACTGCAAAGACTCCGTGTTATCATTACTGATCCAGGCATGATCACCACCATCACCCCTACACGCTGCCCTGAAGCTCCACTCTTCCTGTGGGGAGTCACATCACCTTGCTGCACACACCATCAGCTTCAGTGGACTGCTCCGCAGCGGCGGTTCCCAATAACCGCATCCCTCAGGTGGCGTAGTCGGACTATATATAACAGAGACACATAGACTAACCTGGTTTGACTGCCCTGGGTCACGGACCGGGTCACCGCCACGGTGACTACAACCCCCAGCATCTACAGTCTCGGCTGTGGGTATCCCCATGGCCCAGGGGGCGCGTCAAGAGCACATGGCTTTACACAAGCCTTTTATCCCCTTGGTCATTCTTACCCTTTTAAGTCACCGGGATAATTCTTATCCCCCTCCCCTGGGTGTTTGTAGCTAAAACTCCCAAAACCTATGAAGGATCATAACTTCCCAACAGAAGGTCATATAGCAGCTGTTCTAGCGCCATCAGATCCAGCTGGGCCCCCACTACACCTGGAGACCAACCACAGCATCACTACCTGGCTTCCACCAGCCATTCTGCATATCTCCCCACTCTGGGGTGCTAAATGGGACCGAGACCCTGGAAGGCATTTGGCCCATTCCAGAGCTTTCGATAATTTAACCAGTATGTAGCTAGAATGTATGATAACTAAATATTCTCCTTAAATCTCCTTAAGAAATTCTATCTGACTGGTCAAGGCAGTTACACAGCGTGGGCTCCACATGAGGTCATTCTGTATGAGCTTGGATACAAGCTGGTGTGGGTGGACCACATGCTGAGCCATGTGTCCTTTTATATCTACACATGCTAAAAGAGGATTGTAAGCTGCCATTAAATCACCTGATATTCCTAACACCTTCCCCCTTTAGAGGGTCCTTGGGGGCAGCACTTTCAGCTGTTCCCCCATGCTCTGTTTGCAACCTCCCCTCGTCGGGATAATCCATCGGCATTACCGTGGTCACGGCACTTCTTGTGGTGAATAGGGAAGTGGTACTGCTGGAGCGGTAGGCTCCAATATAGCAACCTACCATTCATTCCAGACACCATGTGTAACCAGCTGAGGGGAATGTGGTCCTTTTCTATGGTGAATTGCTGTCCATACAAATAGACTTTGCAGGGCCCATACAATTGTCAGGCATTACTTTTCCATCGTGGAGTAGGCCACCTCCCTCGGCAGGACCTTCCACCTCAGGTACAAAATTGGGTGATCTGGCTGAGCACAGCACCGAGGCCAACGTCTCTGTACTACAAACGGCTTTGTGAAGTTGGCTGCTTATAGTATCGGGAAGCTGGAAAGGGCGGTTTTCAGTGCCGTCTCACAGTTGTTTGTTCAATTGACTGCAGAGGGCAGCTTCTTCCTGGTGAGGTCCGTCAGGGGCTTCGTCAGGCTGCTATAGTGGGGGACAAACCTACTATAGTACCCGGCGTTGCCCAGGAAGGAGGTCACCTGTTTCTTGGTCCTGGGAGTGGGCAAGGATGTGATGGCATCCTCCCTCCCAGGCTTCGGTTTTAGACCCCCCCACCTGCCCGGTGTTACAGGTAATGGACCTCACTAATACCCAGCTGGCACTTTTCCAGCTTAATGGTCAAGACTGCCCGGCAGATCTGCCCAATCACCTGTACCAGATGCTGTAGGTGATCATCCCAGATGGGACTGAAGATGTCAATGTCATCCAGGTACGAGGCCGCGTACCCTTTAATTACCTTGAGCAGCGTGTTGACCATCAATTGAAAAGGGGCAGGGGCATTCTTCATAACAAATGGCATCACTGTGGACTCATAGAGTCCGAATGGGGTGAAAAAGGCAGTGTTCTCGCAGGTCAGGGGAATCTACCAATATCGCCGGCTCAGATTAATGATAGTCAGGTACTTGGGCCCGGCCAATGGAATGAGCATGTCATTGTTGCATGGCATGGGGTACGCATCTGTGACCATGAAAGCGTTGAGCCCTCGGTAGTCCCTGCAGAGCTGGGTTGTTTGGTCCTTCTTTGGGACGAGGGCTAGAGGCGAAGCCCAAGTGCTGCTGGATGTTTGGATGACCCCCAGCTTCAGCATCTCATCAATCATCTGGCACATGAGCTGCTGCACCTCCATGGAGACCCATTATGTTGAACGCTGGATTGAATGGTGATCACCGGTGTCCATGTGATGGACACCGATGCTGTCCTTCTGGGCTTGTTGCTGAACAAATCCTGGAACGGGTGTATGGTTGCCTACAGCTGGGTCCATTGGTTCAACAAGAGCTGGTTGCAACCCTCCACATCTTCGATGGTCACACTTACCCTAGCCTGGACGAGCATGTCCAGGAGGGTCTCCGCCTCTCCCTCTTCTGGCAGGTTGCATACAGGGAGGGCGCCGGCCTTTCCCTCATGATGTGCCTTCATCACTTTCATGTGGAAAGCCTTCCTCCTTCACCGGTGTGGTCCAGGGTAACCAGGTATGTTACGGCGTTGAGCCACTGGTACATGAGGTACAGGCCTTCTCAGAACACCTGAAGCTTGTCCTGGGGTACAGAGACCAATACCCACACCTTTTGACCGACCTGGTATGTCCTCTCATAAGCACTCTGGTCTTACTATAGCTTCTGGTCAGCCAGGGCTAGCATCATGTTATCATTCACCAGCTGTGCCAAGGCCTGCATTTTGTCTTGAAAGCGCACGGCCTACTCAATGATCGATACTTCAATGGTGGCTAAGTCTCCTTCCCAGACCTGTTTCACAAGAGCCAGTGGCCCCCACTCACTTCATCCATTCAGGAGCTCAAGGAAGGAGAACGCCATTGAGACTCGTGGAACCTCACAGTAGGCAAAAAGCAGGTGTGGAAAGTACCATTTTCATTTGCGCCCATAGGAGTGACCAAATCTTAAGTATCTGCTTCAGGGTGCCATAGAACCGTTCACACAGGCCAGTAGTCTGTGCGTGTTAAGGGCTGTTCACCAGAAGTTGCACCTGTATTTGTTTACAGAGGGACTCCATCAGCTGCGACATGAACTGGGTCCCCTGGTCAAAGCATTTAATGGGGAAAACCCACTCTGGAGAATATCTCCAGTAAGGCGGTGGTCATCTTGTCGCCCGAATAGATGACAAGACTACTGCTTCCGTGTACCGGGTGGCATAGTGTACTGCCGTCAGTACGAAGTGTTTCCCAGAGCTGCTGGGAGGCTCTTCAATAATGGGTAGAGTTACCAGTGGGGCTTTGGGGCGACGCTCTGCATTCCCCACTTTCTGACAGATATAGCACAAATGGCAGTAGGCAGCCCCATCGGCCCCCATTTTTGGCCAGTAGAAATGCTGGGCTAGCCTGGCCTTTGTCTTAGTGATCCCTAGATGCTCAGCCATAGGAATCTCGTGTGCAATCGCTAACAACTCCACACTGAACGGAAACGGTACCACTAACTGTCGATCCATAGATCACACCTTTGATGAAACCTGCTGGAACGTTACCCAGTACAGCTGTCCTTGGTCCCAGACTACCCACTCGAAGTCTGAGTCCGAGGAAGGTTGTGCCACCTACTCCTTGAGAGCTTTCAAGCTGTTGTCAGTTTCCAACGAGCCCCTGAAACCCCTGACTGGACATGGACAGAATAGAGCTGGAGTTGGAGCTGAAGCTCACGCTGACATTCTGGTACGAACTTCTTGTAGGTGGTCTTGTCCCCAGCCTGGAGATTGGCCAGAGCAACTTGCAGGAGGGCATCTGAGCCTGCCTGGCTGGGGGGACAGGCAGGTGGTGAGTGGCCCACTGCGGGACTGACCACCGGCGACTGGCTCCTTGGAGAGCCTTGGCTGGACTCCCCCCTCAGCTTGAGCAACATCACCTTACACCTCCTCCCCACTGTCTGTAGCACTGGCCATCTCCCTAGCTCTGCCATCCTTGCACTCTTTGGTCACTGACACACTGACACAGAGCTGCAACCTAGTGCATCCACACACCTTACAGTATTTGCACTCGGACTTTCTAGTGCTGAGCTGATCTTAAGGCCAAAGCTACTGCTGGTAATTTTTAGTGTCTGGCATTATGGGCTCCACACACACTATTATCTCAATCCCACTGCACTGCCACCACATGTCATGAATAGTGTTGAGCGATACCTTCCGATATCGGGAAATATCGGATCGGATTGGATCGGACCGATACCGAAAAAGTATCGGATATCGCCGATTCCGATACCGGAAACCAATGCAAGTCAATGGGACATAAATATCGGAATTAAAATAAACCCTTTCTTTCCTTGTAGGTTATTTCTACATGAAGGAAAACAACTAAGAATAATGTAGAATGTATTGGGGGAGGTGGGGGAGACAATAAAGGCATAGAGGTTTAGCCCAGTCAAATGGAATAGCAGGAATTAATATTTTTTTATTATGTTCTGAGTTACGGAAATATTAACTATGTTAAGTATTTTTATATTTTGTCAGATATTTATGTTTCACTACTTCCATGCTCTTCACCTTCTTTTTTACTTCTCCCACACTTTCTCCTTCATCATCCTCAGCATCTTTTTCATCCACTTCTTCTTCACCTTCTTCTTCTTCACCTTCTTCGTATTATTCTTTTTTTTACATTCTTCATATTCTACTTCTTCATCTTCTTCATATTCTTCTTCTTCATCATATTCTTATTTGTGACAGGCATTCCTGTAGTTGTTATCTATAAAAGGTTGGACATTACACCTTTCGTTCTGCCCGTCACAAAAGATTTACAACAGGATTTGTCCGCGTTCAGTTTGGCCTGCAGCAGCAGGTCTTTTCCAGGGGCACCACGAGGAGGAACGGACTCACCCCCATACACTGCTTAGTCATCTTCTGCTTATAATTTAGATATTATCTTTTGCTCTGATTTTTAGTCTTATGCTTAATGTTCTTCCGCTTTTTGTTCTGCAGCTTCTTGTATTTCTGCTTCTTGGTTTTCTGTCTCTTGTTTTTCTGTATCTTGGTGCTTGTCTTCTCTTCTTTGTCTTCTTGGTCAACTTCTTCAGGGTCATCTTCTTGGTCTTCTTCGGGGTGGTCTTCAGGGTCGTCGTCTTCGGGGGTCCTCGTCTTCGGGGTCCTCGTCTTCTTCGGGTTGGTCTTCTGGGTCCTCGTCTTCGGGGTCCTCGTCTTCTTCGGGGTGGTCTTCAGGGTCCTCGTCTTCTTCGGGGTGGTCTTCAGGGTCCTCGTCTTCTTCGGGGTGGTCTTCAGGGTCCTCGTCTTCAGGGTCATTGTCTTCGGGGTCCTCGTCTTCTTAGGGTTGGTCTTCAGGGTCCTCGTCTTCAGGGTCCTCGTCAGGGAGATCCAGAGTGATTACCAAGAACCATTTCAAAAAGCTTGAACTTGGAAATGTAGCAGAAGGTACAAGAAAGCTGAGGAACTACCGAGGACCAGCTGACGGTACTGGAACCCGGATGGATAGCAGAAGGTACAAGAGCCAATGGAACTACCGAGGACCAGCTGATGTTACTGGAACTCGGTTACTAAGCAGGAGGTACCTGTGCCAGAAAGCACTACCAAGGACCAGCAGACGTTGGTGGAACTTGGATACCGAGAAGGAGGCACCTAATCCAAAGGCACTGCCGAGAACCAGCTGACGGTACTGGAACCCGGATGGGTAGCAGAAGGTACAAGAGCCAATGGAACTACCGAGGACCAGCTGATGTTACTGGAACCCGGATGGGTAGCAGAAGGTACAAGAGCCAATGGAACTACCGAGGACCAGCTGATGTTACTGGAACTCGGTTACTAAGCAGGAGGTACCTGTGCCAGAAAGCACTACCAAGGACCAGCAGACGTTGGTGGAACTTGGATACCGAGAAGGAGGCACCTAATCCAAAGGCACTGCCGAGAACCAGCTGACGGTACTGGAACCCGGATGGGTAGCAGAAGGTACCCATGTAAAAAAAAAGTTCAAGGCCGCGAGCCGGCCGCAGTTACCAAAACCCACAGTCCTACAGAGGGTGCTTGTCCTATTGGCACTATGGAACCAGCCTTCATTGCCAGATCCCGCAGCCCACATAGGAGTCACCTAAACTGCAGGCACCATAGAGTCGGCTAACCCGACCGCAACACGACAGGACAACGCATTGGAGGCAAAGTGACGTTGACACTACCCGGAAACAGCTGGCGTGCTGGAACCAGGCTGGGCAGGAGGGAGTACCCGTGCCAAAGACACTGCCGAGAACCAGCTGACGGTACTGGAACCCGGATGGGTAGCAGAAGATACAAGAGCAAATGGAACTACCGAGGACCAGCTGACGGTACTGGAACCCGGATGGGTAGCAGAAGGTACAAGAGCCAATGGAACTACCGAGGACCAGCTGATGTTACTGGAACTCGGTTACTAAGCAGGAGGTACCTGTGCCAGAAAGCACTACCAAGGACCAGCAGACGTTGGTGGAACTTGGATACCGAGAAGGAGGCACCTAATCCAAAGGCACTGCCGAGAACCAGCTGACGGTACTGGAACCCGGATGGGTAGCAGAAGGTACCCATGTAAAAAAAAAGTTCAAGGCCGCGAGCCGGCCGCAGTTACCAAAACCCACAGTCCTACAGAGGGTGCTTGTCCTATTGGCACTATGGAACCAGCCTTCATTGCCAGATCCCGCAGCCCACATAGGAGTCACCTAAACTGCAGGCACCATAGAGTCGGCTAACCCGACCGCAACACGACAGGACAAAGCATTGGAGGCAAAGTGACGTTGACACTACCCGGAAACAGCTGGCGTGCTGGAACCAGGCTGGGCAGGAGGGAGTACCCGTGCCAAAGACACTGCCGAGAACCAGCTGACGGTACTGGAACCCGGATGGGTAGCAGAAGGTACAAGAGCCAATGGAACTACCGAGGACCAGCTGATGTTACTGGAACCCGGATGGGTAGCAGAAGGTACAAGAGCCAATGGAACTACCGAGGACCAGCTGATGTTACTGGAACTCTGTTACTAAGCAGGAGGTACCTGTGCCAGAAAGCACTACCAAGGACCAGCAGACGTTGGTGGAACTTGGATACCGAGAAGGAGGCACCTAATCCAAAGGCACTGCCGAGAACCAGCTGACGGTACTGGAACCCGGATGGGTAGCAGAAGGTACCCATGTAAAAAAAAAGTTCAAGGCCGCGAGCCGGCCGCAGTTACCAAAACCCACAGTCCTACAGAGGGTGCTTGTCCTATTGGCACTATGGAACCAGCCTTCATTGCCAGATCCCGCAGCCCACATAGGAGTCACCTAAACTGCAGGCACCATAGAGTCGGCTAACCCGACCGCAACACGACAGGACAACGCATTGGAGGCAAAGTGACGTTGACACTACCCGGAAACAGCTGGCGTGCTGGAACCAGGCTGGGCAGGAGGGAGTACCCGTGCCAAAGACACTGCCGAGAACCAGCTGACGGTACTGGAACCCGGATGGGTAGCAGAAGGTACAAGAGCCAATGGAACTGCCGAGAACCAGCTGGCGGTGCTGGAGCCCAGGGTAAATACTAAAAACAGAAGAGCCAGAGGTGTATTTGGAGGAGGTTTTAAATCCGTACTACAGTGGATGTGGACAAAGCAGGAGAATTTGCCGGACACACAGCTGGGGATCAGCTGACGTTACTGAATCCCAATAACACTGGAGCAAGCGTTGACTGTGCAGACGGCACTTCTGAGCAGCAACTAGTGGTATTGGAGCCCAGGGTAAATACTAAAAACGGAGGAGCCAGAGGTGTAATTGGAGCAAGTTTTAAATAAGTAGCACAGTGAATATGGACAGAGCAGGAGAAATTGCCGTGAACACAGCAGGGGAACAGCTGACGTTACCGAACCCCAATAACACCGCAGCAAGTGTTGACTGTGCAGACGGCACTTCCGAGCGCCAACTGGCGGTGCTGGAGCCCAGGGATAAGAATGAAAACAGAGGAGCCAGAGGTGTAATTCGAGCAACTTTAAAATCTGTAGTAGTGAGAATGTGGACAGAGCAGGAGAAATTGCCGTCCGCACAGCAGGGGAACAGCTGACGTTACTGAACCCCAATAACACGGCAGCAAGTGTTGACTGTGCAGACAGCACTTCCGAGCGCCAACTGGCGGTGTTGGAGCCCAGGGTAAATACTAAAAACGGAGGAGCCAGAGGTGTAATTGGAGCAAGTTTTAAATAAGTAGCACAGTGAATATGGACAGAGCAGGAGAAATTGCCGTGAACACAGCAGGGGAACAGCTGACGTTACTGAACCCCAATAACATGGTAGCAAGTGTTGACTGTGCAGACGGCACTTCCGAGCGCCAACTGGCGGTGCTGGAGCCCAGGGATAAGAATGAAAACAGAGGAGCCAGAGGTGTAATTCGAGCAACTTTAAAATGTGTAGTACAGTGGATGTGGACAAAGCAGGAGAAATTGCCGTCCGCACAGCAGGAGAACAGCTGACGTTACTGAACCCCAATAACACGGCAGCAAGTGTTCACTGTGCAGACGGCACTTCCGAGCGCCAACTGGCGGTGCTGGAGCCCAGGGATAAGAATGAAAACAGAGGAGCCAGAGGTGTAATTCGAGCAACTTTAAAATGTGTAGTACAGTGGATTTGGACAAAGCAGGAGAAATTGCCGTCCGCACAGCAGGAGAACAGCTGACGTTACTGAACCCCAATAACACGGCAGCAAGTGTTGACTGTGCAGACGGCACTTCCGAGCGCCAACTGGCGGTGCTGGAGCCCAGGGATAAGAATGAAAACAGAGGAGCCAGAGGTGTAATTGGAGCAACTTTAAAATCTGTAGTAGTGAGAATGTGGACAGAGCAGGAGAAATTGCCGTCCGCACAGCAGGGGAACAGCTGACGTTACTGAACCCCAATAACATGGTAGCAAGTGTTGACTGTGCAGACAGCACTTCCGAGCGCCAACTGGCGGTGCTGGAGCCCAGGGATAAGAATGAAAACAGAGGAGCCAGAGGTGTAATTGGAGCAACTTTAAAATCTGTAGTAGTGAGAATGTGGACAGAGCAGGAGAAATTGCCGTCCGCACAGCAGGGGAACAGCTGACGTTACTGAACCCCAATAACACGGCAGCAAGTGTTGACTGTGCAGACGGCACTTCCGAGCGCCAACTGGCGGTGTTGGAGCTCAGGGATTACAGTTCAGGTGGTAGAAACATGAACAGAACAGGAGACCTGGATACTGTTGCCAACCAATTATTTATTCTGGAAGAGGACTGGCAAATTCATGAGAGATCCAGGCCTTGTTCATTTTGAGAAAAGTAAGCCGGTCAACGTTGTCGGAGGATAGTCGCATGCGACGGTCTGTTAGTACACCACCTGCGGCACTAAAGACGCGTTCCGATAATACACTAGCAGCAGGGCAAGCTAGCACCTCCAGTGCATACTGACTAAGCTCTGGCCATGTATCCAGCTTACAGACCCAAAACTTGAAGGGAGAAGAGCCGTCTGGGAGTACACTAAGAGGGCAAGACATGTAGTCTGTCACCATCTGACGGAAACGTTGCCTCCTGCTGACTGGAGCTGTCTGTGATGGTGTAGACATTTGTGGCGGCGGGGACACAAAACTTTGCCACATTTCGGCCATACTGGTCTTGCCTTGTGCTGAGGCGCTGCTTCTGCTCCCTCTTTGTGCAGAGCTTCCTCCACTGCCTCGACGCACTGAGCTGCTTTGTAAAGCACTAGCAGCACTGCTCTCGGTTGGAATGGAGAACATGATGGAATGCACCAGTGCGTCTTGGTACTCCCGCATTTTACGCTCCCGGTTCAATGGTGTTATGAGGCTTTGTAAGTTGTCCCGGTAGCGAGGATCTAGGAGGGTGGACACCCAATAATCAGCCGTGTTGAGAATGTGGGCGATGCGGCGGTCGTTTCTGAGGCACTGCAGCATGAAATCAACCATGTGCTGCAGACTGCCAACTGGCCAAGAAACGCTGTCCCCTGCTTGAGGCGTGATCTCTGCCTGCTCTGCATCACCCCACCCTCGCTCTAGATACTGACTACTAGAGCATTGTGTACCTCCCTCCTCTGGACAGATGTCTTCCTCATCCATTGACTCCTCCTCATCCTCCTCACAAAGTGTCCCCTGCCTAGGCCTTTGTGAGGAACCACATTGCGCAGACTGTAGAGAAGCAGATGGCATTTGTGACTCCTCATCCTCCACCTCTTCCAAAACCTCGTCCCTTAGTGCTTGCAGTGTTTTTTCAAGCAGGCAGATAAGGGGGATAGTCATGCTGACTAGTGCATCATCTGCACTCGCCATCCGCGTGGAATAATCGAAGGCACGCAAAACGTGGCAAATGTCCTTCATAGAGGCCCACTCAGTGGTGGTGAAGTGTGAACGGCGCGCACTGCGACTTGTTTGCGCCTGCTGCAGCTGGTACTCCATTACTGCTGCCTGCTGCTCACACAACCTCTCCAACATATGTAACGTTGAATTCCACCTGGTGGGTAGGTCACATATGATGCGATGTTCCGGAAGACATAATCGGCGCTGCAGAGCTGCAATGCGTGATCTTGCATTGCTGGAACGCCGCAAGTGAGCGCACTCTATGCGGACCTTGTGAAGCAGTGCATCAAGATCCGGATAGTCCCTCAAAAAACTCTGCACGACCAAGTTGAGCACATGTGCCAGACATGGGATGTGAGTGAGGTTGCCTAGGCCCAGAGCTGCCACCAGATTTCGGCCATTGTCACACACTACCATGCCTGGCTGGAGATTCGCTGGCACAAACCACACGTCACTCTGCTGCTTGATGGCATTCCAGAGCTCCTGCGCTGTGTGGCTTCGATTCCCCAAAGAAATTAATTTTAATACGGCCTGTTGACGTTTGGCCACGGCTGTGCTCATATCGGTCATCATAACAGGTAACCGTTCACGGGTCGATGTGGAGGTAGACCGTGACTGCTCCTGCAGCGCTGATTCAGAGGAACTGGAGTATGAGGAGGAGTCAATGTGTACAGACTGGATTCCTGCAATCCTTGGAGTTGGCAGAACACGTACAGCGCCACTCTCAAGATCTGTACCCGGCTCCACAACATTTACCCAATGGGCAGTGAGGGAAAGGTATCGTCCCTGTCCATGCTTACTGGTCCACGCATCAGTGGTCAGGTGGACCTTGCTACTGACGGCGTTTTGTAGCGCATGTTTAATTTTTCCCTCCACATGATGTTGCAGGGCAGGGACGGCTTGCCTGCTGAAATAAAAGCGGCTGGGCACGTTGTATTGTGGGACTGCCAATGCCATAAAGTTACGGAATGTGTCAGTCTCCACCAGCCTGAATGATAGCATTTCAAGGGCCAGTAGTTTAGCAATGCCAGCATTCAGAGCCTGTGCTCGGGGGTGGTTTGCCGAGTATGGGCGCCTTTTCTCCCATGCCTGTGCTAACGATGGCTGTAGACTGGCCTGGGAGTGTGAGGATGACTGGGAAAGTGGTGCTGTGGGTGGAATTACACTGTGTCTCTGTACAACAGTGCCAGAGATTCTTCCATGGCGATCCTGTGAGGAAGCCGAACCAGCTGTGTGTGAGCTGGAGGAAGAGGCTACAACACGAGCTGAAGAGGTGGTAGGTGGCGCTGTAGGTTGGCCTAGGTCTTCAGTGTGTTTGTGTAACTCCACCACGTGCTTGGTCCGCACATGTTTCCACATATTTGTGGTATTGAGGTTGCTGACACTTTTCCCTCTTTTCACCTTCTGATTACACAGCTTGCATTTGACAAAGCAAATGTCATCTGCAACTGTGTCAAAAAAGGACCAGGCACTGCAAGTCTTGGGAGCGCCCGCTTTGGATTTTGGAAGAGCCATGCTCCTAATGGGTGCCGAAGTGGAGGCTACAGGCAACCAAGTCTGCCCCCTCCCTCTCCCTCCTTTTTGGGCCGTTCGGGGAATCTCTTCCTCAGAGCTGCTCCCACCACCTTCCTGTCCCTCACGCCATGATGGGTCAAGGACCTCATCATCTACACCACCCTCTTCAAACAACTGCTTCTCCTGGGTAGTCTCGACAGCACAGTACGCACCAGAAAGTGGCACCTGAGTCTCATCATCAGATGCGTACTGAGGTGTGCTGCTGACCATAGGCACTGGCCCACCCGCCTCTTCAGATTCAGAGAGACAAAACGGTTGCGCATCACTGCATACTACCTCTTCTTCAAATTCTCGAATTCTGCTTGGCTGGCCCCCTCTTTCCAAGCCAAGAGATTCAGAGAACAGAAGTAGAGATGGCTCCTGTCCAGGGCTCTCTGACTGCCTGGGCAATTTGGCAGGTGGTGAAGAGACAGATGGGTGCTCTTCAGTGCTCAGGACCTGAGAGGATCTGGAACTAATTGAAGTCGATGCGTTAGCTGCCATCCATCCGACAACGGCTTCAATTTGGTCCTCGCGCAGCAGTGGGGTACGGCTAGCTCCTACAAAGCTGCGCATAAAGGACTGTTCCCTGGTAAAACTGGGGGATGCTGAGTCACTGGTGCCCGCAGCAGGCACAGAATCCCCACGTCCTCTCCCTGCAGGCACAGAATCCTCACGTCCTCTCCCTGCAGAAACTCCACGCCCACGACCACGACCACATGCCTTACTCCCTGCCTTCTTCATCTTGGTAGACTGATAAAGATAGGCAGAAAAGTACTAAGGGCTTAGTGTGCTTATTCCTGAACAGCTGCTAACAGGTATAAGAAACACTAATTTTATAAAGTGTGGACTAGACTTTAATATGAGCTAATGTGGCCTACACAACTGTAAAGTGGAGTGTTTGGTGAACTTTATTTAGGTTTTTTTTGTCACAAAAAGACACTGGATGTGCCTAAAGATGTAATAACGATAGTATCACAAACTTTTTGTAGCTATTACAATGTAGGAAGGTAACCTACAATGCAATAGATGAGGCTGCAAAAAATAGGCTAATACTAATCTGGCTGGGGCTGCAGGGCCCAATGCTGCAGAAAGGCTCCTCTATCTACTCCTATATAGTGTGTTTGGAATCAATTTAGCTGAATATGGATGGAACCACCACACTAATAGGAGATATCAGGAAAAATTATGAATTGGCAATAAAGGACAATGTATGAGGCAGTGACACACACTGAGTGCACTACAACCAGACGGGGTTGAAGCACACACTACAGGGTGAGCTGCACTCACACACCAGACCTTGCAGACAGCGGTGAACAGTACAGATGCAGAGCACTGTGCACTAGTGCTGCAAGACGGAAAAAAAATTCTCTATCTACTCCTATATAGTGTGTTTGGAACCAATTTAGCTGAATACAGATGGAACCACCACACTAATAGGAGATATCAGGAAAAATTATGAATTGGCAATAAAGGACAATGTATGAGGCAGTGACACACACTGAGTGCACTACAACCAGACGGGGTTGAAGCACACACTACAGGGTGAGCTGCACTCACACACCAGACCTTGCAGACAGCGGTGAACAGTACAGATGCAGAGCACTGTGCACTAGTGCTGCAAGACGGAAAAAAATTTCTCTATCTACTCCTATATAGTGTGTTTGGAACCAATTTAGCTGAATACAGATGGAACCACCACACTAATAGGAGATATCAGGAAAAATTATGAATTGGCAATAAAGGACAATGTATGAGGCAGTGACACACACTGAGTGCACTACAACCAGACGGGGTTGAAGCACACACTACAGGGTGAGCTGCACTCACACACCAGACCTTGCAGACAGCGGTGAACAGTACAGATGCAGAGCACTGTGCACTAGTGCTGCAAGACGGAAAAAAATTTCTCTATCTACTCCTATATAGTGTGTTTGGTACCAATTTAGCTGAATACAGATGGAACCACCACACTAATAGGAGATATCAGGAAAAATTATGAATTGGCAAAAAAGGACAATGTATGAGGCAGTGACACACACTGAGTGCACTACAACCAGACTTGGCTGAAGCACACACTACAGGGTGAGCTGCACTCACACACACAGACCTTGCAGATAGCGGTGAACAGCACAGGGAACTGTGCACTAGCACTGCAAGGCACAGTGATTTAGAAAGTAGCTTGGGTAAAGCAGTATAGAGCAAATAGGTAGCTAAAACTGTCCCTCAGAACAACAGCGTCCTATCCCTAACTGAATTCACAGCAGAGTGAGCTCAAAATGGCGGCGGTGGCTTTTATAGTGCATCATGACATCATTTCAGCAGCCAATCACAGCCATGCCATTAGTTAAGATGCCTACATGCCTAACAGGATGTGCCCACACTTCTTAGGATCCTCATTGGCTGAATAAAATGAAAATGTCTCATTGCATTATGGGAACTTCCGATTCCGGTATACGATATTGCAATAGTATCGGAATTAAGTATCGGAATTCCGATACCGCGAATATCGGCCGATACCCGATATTTCAGTATCGGAATGCTCAACACTAGTCATGAACCCGCACCTCGCCACCCTTCCTGACATCACTATTGCATCAGAGGGACAAAGTGGTATGGTCTCCTCACTTGAACCAACGTGACACTCCACACCTTCTGGGGACACGTAAGGTCAGCTTGGCCCAGTTTTACACAGACACCCCCTGTCTACACGGGCCCAGGGAGGCATTTTGGATATGCTAACCATGTTATTTATGCCTTACTTATGAATTTTCACTAGTGTGTTTTTAGGTGTTGGTATCAATTTGTGTGTTTTTAATGTTTTTAAAGAGGTCCATCAATAAATTTTGTACTTTTTACTATAATTGATACATTGAAGGTGTGCGGATACTTATATGTACCGTCTTTTTCTTCTTTGTCATTCCATATTGGTACATGATTATGTGGCGCCCCTTCGGGTTCAATCACCACAGAGGTATTGCATCTCACCCAGAGGTGTGGTATCCCACTCTCAGGTAAGGATGGAGTACTGCCTGGGACTCACCCACCTGCATCCAACACTACACCATTCCACACCAGCAGGTGGGGCAAGATGCACAGGCTTATGCTGAGCCCTGTCCCTGGTTGGAAGTGGGGGGAACCGAGAGAGGAGGAACCATGTAATGGGTGTGGGTGGAGGAAGCAGGGCAGGGGAGCACTTGAGTAGGAGTATAAAAAGGGGAACCATCTTGGGAGAGTGAGATCAGACTGAGGAGAAGTAGTGGGAGCAGGAGCTCTGTAGGCGCTCTGCTCAGAGGAGAGGGCCTAGATTGAGAGGCCCAGGAGGACAGACTGGAAGAGGACAGGAGCAGAGGGATGGCTCCAGAAGTGAGGGGATCCCAGGGGCACAGCGAGTGCGGAAGCCACCTGTGCGCCCGAATCTACAGGAACGTGGAGGGATCAGGCCGCAAAGGGGACTGGCCCCTAACTAGTGGAGAACTACAAGGCTCAGCTAGAAACCGGAAGCTACTGTACTTTCAGG
This sequence comes from Phyllobates terribilis, assembly GCF_046119375.1. Classification (NCBI taxonomy): domain Eukaryota; kingdom Metazoa; phylum Chordata; class Amphibia; order Anura; family Dendrobatidae; genus Phyllobates; species Phyllobates terribilis. Next base: position 416,475,928 of record NW_027362765.1, read on the forward strand.
GTGCAGCTGCTCACAACCGCAACTAAATCGTTAAAAAGGTAACAGCATAGGATTCAGGGGACTGCACGTTGCCCAACAAAATCCCAGGCTACCAGCTTAGGATACTGGTTGCGAGGCGCAGGCCAGGAGGGTGAGAGCAAGCACAGGAAGACGACCGAGGAAGGCACACAGCATGGGGTCCTGTTATGTATTCCTGAAACACCTGGGAGATTGCTGAACCCCTGCCTTGGTAAACACAGGGCGGCGTGGGAGGTTACCCTGGTACTGGGAACCTGGAGTCTGACAACTGTGAGTAAATCTGAAGACTGCACCACGCTGTGTCCTAGAATTATTATCTGCGCCATCACCTGCACCACACCGCACAGCAACATCTACCTCATTAAATCATCCCTGCACCACCCTGGAGCTTAGCTCTGCCTGTGGAGAGCTGAACCAACTCTGCTGCGTCACCACCAGCTCCAGAGGATCTGCACCGCAGCGACGGGTCCATATAGCCGCATACCACAGGTGGCATCACGAACATTATAAATAAAAACTTTATTTCCCTTTAACTTTACTTCTCCTTTTATTGACCGCCCTGGGTCACGGACCGGGTCACTGCCACTGCACCCTTATTTACACTAAGGTTGTGCATCCTTTCTCTGTGTTTGTTACTGGCACCAGCTCTGTTGTCATAGTGGTCACTTCCTCTTCAGGATCTTCTGCTTCCTTCTGACTCATTTCACATCATTCCTTGTGCTGGGCTGAGAGCCAGCAGTGAGCACAGACACTGACATGGATGGATGGATGGATGGATGGATGGATGGATGGATGGATGGATAGGGAGACATCTGAATCTAAAGAATCTCTACACTATTAATATAATGAAGACAACTGCTTTATAGGAAGTTTCAATTACCAAAGACAGCAGCTTCAAAGTAGCAACCTGATTAAATTGCTACCAATAAATGAAAATTTAAAAGGTACTTTGCCATAGAAAACATTAAGATTCACAACACATTTCCAAAAAAGTGACATTCACTCACCTCCACCTCTTCTCTCACACAAAATCTCTCTAGAGGGACAAGAGCTTACACTTAGTGATGAGCGAATGTGCTCGCCACTACTTGGTACTCGCCCGAGCATCACGGTGATCGACGAGCTCGGCGAGTATTTCTGGGTTGCTCGGGTGCTCGGGTGGGAGCTCGGGTCCTCTCCCTGCATGTTTGACGCTCTTTAGAGAGACAATGAACATGCAGGGATTGCTTGCTATGCACTGTAATGCCGTAGCCATGTTGGTTGTGGGCATTACAGTGATTGGCTGGCCGCACAGCCTCATCGGGTTTATTTAAGACCCGGTGACACTAGGCTCAACACAGTCTACCCCATAAACAGGCAGAGTAGGGAGAGCTGGTGCTGAGTCAGGGAGAGATTTGCTTGTTTATAGTTAGTATAGATATTTGTTCTGTCCCATGTTTAGGACATTTATGGACTATAATGGACCTTTTTACAGCTGCTATTCACTGCTGTCTTATTGCAGTGCTGTAGTATTTACCTTCCTTAAGTTTGGCCCTTCTCTCTCCCTGTCTACCTCTCATGTGACTGTAATGCAGCAAATCTCTCCCTTCTTGTCCCACCTTTTCTTCACTTCTTCATGTTATCCACCATTAAAAGCTCATGTGCTTATAACCTGTCTCAAGTAAAGTTCTTTTTTACCTGCTGCTCCTGCATGCATTTAACAAGAGTTCTTTTACAAAAACAAAGTCTCTTCTGAATTCTTCACAATGTGCCGGCTTGCAGTCGAGTTAAACTGTCACACTGTCACAGAATACTGGAGGTAGGGGGCCTAAGCTGACCCTAAGCTGGGGCCCTGACTAATCCCTCATCCTGGAGGTACTGTTAAAGGTACAGAGGTCCAGGCCGCCAGCGTAACCCCTACCTCCTGAGGATCCCTGCACCACAGTAATCTAGTCCTGAGAAGGACCCCAATCACAACAATAGGGAACCAGCAATAATATGCCCACACACAGTATTTAGACGAACGAGACAGTACAAGGGAAAAACCAAAACCACCTTGCATACAACTTCAACAAAACTACAACAGAGGGAACACCAACGGGAAAGGAGATAAATGATAAAGCGAGGAAAGGGAAATAACACTTTCAAATACACTTATCTCAGCAACTCCAAACACCACGATCCGCTCTGTAAGTCTGAATGAAAAGCTTTCACCGACACCTCACAAACAGACCTGCAGGAATATAAAGGAGTCTCACTAACGAAGCATTGATTGCAGCTGGGCGAGGCTGGACCTCAGCTAGCCCAGAGAGAGAGAGAATTAACTCCTACACTGCCGAGAAAACACAAAGCACCAACAAGTCAGCTGCGAGAAGTCAGGCTGTGTACTCGTGACGATCTTCGTGGCAACACACCCGTGACAGTACCCCCCCTTCTACGAGGGGCCTCCGGACCCTCAGGGCCAGGTTTATCCGGGTGAGTCGTGTGGAAGGCCCGAACTAATCGGTCTGCGTTAATATCCGACGCAGGAACCCACATCCTCTCCTCAGGACCATACCCCTTCCAATGAACCAAGTACTGAAGGGACCGGCGATTAAAGCGTGAATCAATGACCCTCGATACCTGGAACTCCAAGTTACCATTGACAACCACAGGAGGGGGAGGTAAAGGTGACGGTACCACCGGCGCCACATACCTCTTAAGCAATGATCTGTGAAACACGTTGTGAATTTTAAACGTAGGGGGGAGGTCAAGACGGAATGCCACCGGATTAATAACAGAACTGATTCTGTACGGCCCGATGAACCTGGGACCCAGTTTCCAGGAGGGAACCTTAAGTTTAATATTCCTGGTAGACAACCATACCTGATCGTTCACACTTAGGTCCGGACCAGACACTCTCCTCCTATCAGCCATACGTTTGTATCGGTTCCCCATAGTATTCAGATTCTTCAGCACCCCTCTCCATACTGAAGCGAGAGATGAGGAAAATCGTTCCTCCTCCGGAACCCCCGAAGAGCCCCCCCTACTGAAAGTACAAAACTGGGGGTGAAAACCATATGCCCCAAAAAACGGGGACTTACCAGTGGACTCGCTTCGCCTATTATTGAGAGCAAACTCTGCCAGAGGTAGGAAAGAAGCCCAGTCCTCCTGGTTCTCTGACACAAAACACCGAAGATATGTCTCCAAGCTCTGGTTCATACGTTCCGTCTGACCATTGGTCTGAGGATGAAAAGCCGACGAGAATGACAAATGCATCCCCCGCCGTGCACAAAACGCCTTCCAGAACTTGGACACAAACTGAGACCCCCGATCAGACACCACCTCGGAGGGTACCCCGTGAAGCCTCACAATCTCCCCAATGAACACCTGCGCAAGAGTTTTAGCATTAGGGAGAGCCGGAAGAGCGATAAAATGTGCCATCTTGCTGAACCTGTCCACTACAACGAGTATGACCGTTTTACCCGAAGACGGAGGGAGGTCCGTAATAAAGTCCATAGACAGATGAGTCCAAGGACGCTCCGGGATCTTCAAAGGTAAGAGGGCCCCAGACGGACGGGTATGTGAGGTCTTAGAGCGCGCACAAACCCCACAGGACGCGACAAAAGTTACCACCTCTTTATGTAAGTTAGGCCACCAAAACCGACGCGAGAGGAGATCCACAGTTGCTTTACTCCCCGGGTGTCCTGCAAAAACTGAGTTATGGTGTGCCTCGATCACCTTTTGTCGCAACTGATCTGGAACGAACAGTCTCCCCGGAGGTCCAACAGGGGCGTCCCCCTGAGCCTCCAATATCTCCTCCTCCAGCTCAGAGCATACTGCCGAAACCACCACCCCCTCCTGAAGAACAGGAATCGGGTCGTCCGTATTCCCGGCCCCAGGGAAACTACGAGATAAGGCATCCGCCTTTACATTTTTAGACCCAGGACGATATGTAACGACGAAATTAAACCTGGTAAAAAACAATGACCACCTAGCTTGTCTGGGATTCAGACGTTTAGCGGACTCCAGATATAGCAGGTTCTTGTGATCGGTGATGACGGTGACCGGATGAACTGCCCCCTCCAAAAAATGGCGCCACTCCTCAAAAGCTAACTTAATGGCCAGGAGTTCCCTATTGCCGACATCGTAATTCCTCTCAGCGGACGACAATTTTTTAGAGAAAAAGGCGCACGGATGCCACTTACCAGGGGACGAACCCTGTGACAATACTGCTCCCACCCCTACCTCGGAAGCGTCTACCTCTACAAAGAATGGCTGAGACGCATCAGGTTGAATGAGTATGGGTGCCGAGGCAAAACATTTTTTCAAGGAGGAGAATGCTTGACAAGCCTTGTCAGACCACCTAGAAAAATCCGTCCCCTTTTTAGTCATGTCTGTGAGAGGCTTAACCACGGACGAGAAATTACGAATGAACTTCCGGTAATAGTTAGCAAACCCCAGGAAACGTTGTAGTGCCTTAAGATTCTCCGGCCGATCCCACTCAAGAACTGCCCGCACTTTCCCAGGGTCCATACGAAAACCGGACGCAGAAACCAGGAAGCCTAAAAACTGGAGTTCCTGTACGGCGAACACACACTTTTCCCACTTGGCATACAGTTTATTATCCCGCAAGATCTGTAACACCTGTCTAACGTGCTCCTGATGAGACACCAGATCCGGCGAGTAAATTAAGATATCATCCAGATATATGACAACAAACTGTCCCACCAGGTGGCGAAAAATATCATTAACAAAGTGTTGAAACACCGCCGGGGCATTAGTCAGACCGAATGGCATGACAAGGTTCTCATAATGCCCCTCCGGAGTGTTAAAAGCCGTCTTCCACTCATCCCCCTCCTTCATCCTAATCAAATTGTACGCCCCCCTGAGATCCAACTTAGAGAACCATTTGGCGCCCACGATCTGATTAAAGAGATCGGGAATAAGTGGGAGCGGATACGGATCTCGGACCGTAATCCGATTAAGTTCACGGAAATCCAGGCAAGGGCGTAGGCCTCCATCTTTCTTCTTAACAAAGAAGAACCCCGCGGCCACCGGTGAAGATGAAGGTCTAATATGCCCCTTAGCCAGACTTTCAGAAATATAATCCTTCATGGCCTGCCTCTCAGGACCAGAAAGGTTATACAACCTAGCTTTAGGTAACTTGGCATCAGGGAGCAGTTTTACAGAACAGTCATACTCGCGATGAGGAGGTAGTTCCTGACACCCATTCTCCGAGAATACATCCTCAAAGTCTGCCAGAAATGGAGGTAAGACCCAAGGAGTAACCGCACCGATGACCGTGTTCATGCAGTTTTTATTACAGAATTTACTCCATTGGCTTATCTCTCTGGTTTGCCAATTAATAACAGGGTTATGCTTAGCTAACCAAGGAAGGCCCAACACTATAGGAGTGGGAAGACCCTCCAACACGTAGCAAGACAACAGTTCTTTATGTATTGCCCCCACTTGAAGTTTTACGCCATGCACAGCTTGCAAAAAACTTCCCTGACCGAGAGGCCTGGCATCGATCGAGAATATGGGGATGGGTTTAGCCAACTCACTCAATCGCATACCTTGAACCCGGGCAAACCGAGCATCAACCAGATTAGCCCCGGCCCCACTATCCAGAAGAACAGATATCCTCTCAGTTCTCGTACCCACCACCACCTCCGCCGGTACGAGAAACTGAGACGAACCTAGGGACGAAATACCTACTCCCAGATTGCCGTCCACCACACAACCTGGGATCAACAGTTTTTTCGACGATTCTTTACTCAGCAAGGGGCGGGATGGACACCCCCCAATAAAATGTCCCTTTTTCCCGCAGAGGAAACACCTTCCTGTCTTATGGCGCACCACCGGTCCCCTTCCCCGAAATGATGTCCCTCCTAATTGCATAGGCTCCTCCGGACTGACCAGGGGAACCACCATATGAGGGGACCTTGTAAGAGGTGGAGACATTACAGGGGGTAGAGTTATCCCGCACCTCTCCCGAAGCCGTCTGTCAACGCGAATAGCAAGGGCCATAGCGGCTTCCAGTGACGCGGGAGAGTCATACTGTGCCAACACATCCTGTAATTTGTCGGATAAACCATGACAAAACTGGCTCCTAAGAGCCGGGTCATTCCACTGGGTGTCCGTGGCCCACCTACGGAACTCCGAACAGAATTCCTCCGCCGGACGATCTCCCTGCTGAATCCTACGTAACTTAGACTCAGCAAGGGAGATCCGATCTGGGTCATCATACACGAGTCCCAAAGCAGCGAAAAACCTATCCACTGACTGGAGAACTGGGGAGCTAGGGGGAAGAGAGAACGCCCAAGATTGTGGGTCCCCTTGTAGGAGCGAGATGACAATTCCCACCCTTTGTTCTTCACTGCCCGATGACCGAGGCCGCAGCCGAAAGTACAATTTGCATGCCTCCCGGAAAACAAAAAACTTGTCCCGCCCCCCAGTGAACCTGTCAGGGAGAGCTACTTTAGGTTCTGGTCCGGCTTGCTCCAGAGGATGCAAAACCTTGGACCTAACGTCCGCCAGCCCCATGGACAAACTCTGCAACTGCTGAGCTAGACCGGCTACTGGATCCATGGTAGCTGGAGAAAAACTAAGATGGTCGGTGAAAATGTCACACTGTCACAGAATACTGGAGGTAGGGGGCCTAAGCTGACCCTAAGCTGGGGCCCTGACTAATCCCTCATCCTGGAGGTACTGTTAAAGGTACAGAGGTCCAGGCCGCCAGCGTAACCCCTACCTCCTGAGGATCCCTGCACCACAGTAATCTAGTCCTGAGAAGGACCCCAATCACAACAATAGGGAACCAGCAATAATATGCCCACACACAGTATTTAGACGAACGAGACAGTACAAGGGAAAAACCAAAACCACCTTGCATACAACTTCAACAAAACTACAACAGAGGGAACACCAACGGGAAAGGAGATAAATGATAAAGCGAGGAAAGGGAAATAACACTTTCAAATACACTTATCTCAGCAACTCCAAACACCACGATCCGCTCTGTAAGTCTGAATGAAAAGCTTTCACCGACACCTCACAAACAGACCTGCAGGAATATAAAGGAGTCTCACTAACGAAGCATTGATTGCAGCTGGGCGAGGCTGGACCTCAGCTAGCCCAGAGAGAGAGAGAATTAACTCCTACACTGCCGAGAAAACACAAAGCACCAACAAGTCAGCTGCGAGAAGTCAGGCTGTGTACTCGTGACGATCTTCGTGGCAACACACACGTGACATAAACTATCTGCGACCATCACCATTGTAAGTATAGGTGAAGAGTAGAGATGAGCGTTGTTCTACTCGAACTGTTCGCCAATCTCAAATTCGAGCTGTTTTGGGCAGTGTTCGAGCCGGTCGGCGAACACGAACAATTTGAGAAAAATTCGGCTGTTCGAGGTTATGTTCGATAACTGTTCGTGCACCAAAATCATAACTGGATTTTTTCTCAGTAATGATGAAAATTAATGTTAATACGCAGTTTGAGTGTACAGCGGGGCGGGGGGAGGGGCAGGGGATGGATCTCTGCAGGAACAATGAAGATCTCCATTTTTTTTTCTCTTTCCCGCATTTGCAGTGGGGAGGTGCAATCTGTCAGCCTATCAGCAGCGCACACACGGAGCGAAGTGCTTTTTTTCACACAAGCAAGGGCATGTGTGATTGGCAGTGTATGTCACATGTCCTTGCCCTATAAGACCAAGCCATTTTCCCCGTCGCCACCATTTTCTCACTGCTGCAGCTGCGTGTTAGACGGCACCGCTGTTGCTGTGTGCGCTATACCTTGTTAATTTCAAGCCAATTTTCGCACAAATATACAGATAGCTTGGGAGTAGGGAATAGTTGTGATTGCAGTCCTTTTAAGGACTAGGTTACAGCATTTCCTACGACTTTTATCAGGCAGGTCTGTGCTCTTAAATAGATAGATTGTGGGAGTAAAGACTAATTGTAATTGGAGTCCTTTTCAGGACTAGGTTACATCAGTTCCTATCAGTTTTTGCCAGGCAGGTCTGTGCCAGTGCTGTGCAAGTTTTTTTCACAGCATTTGGCTGAATCTAGCAAAGCTAATCCTTTTTGGCCTATTGCAGAGTGTGTTAGTCAGTGGAGTAGCCTATCTGTGTTGCAAGATATACCACCTGTGTATAGAATACCAATTTTTTTACTGCACCTAGTGAAGTAAAATCTTTTGGGCATAGCATCATTCTATTAGTCCATCTATACTGACCTCCATCAGGTTGCAAATTAAAAATAATTTTTTTCTTCATTTAGCTCTGAAAAAATATTTGGGCTTCTAGCAGTGTGTGGGACTTGGTCTATTAGTCCATCTATACTGACCTCCATCAGGTTGCAAATTAAAAATAATTTTTTTCTGCATCTAGCTCTGAAAAAATATTTGGGCTTCTAGCGGTGTGTGGGACTTGGTCTATTAGTCCATCTATACTGACCTCCATCAGGTTGCAAATTAAAAATAATTTTTTTCTGCATCTAGCTCTGAAAAAATATTTGGGCTTCTAGCAGTGTGTGGGACTTGGTCTATTAGTCCATCTATACTGACCTCCATCAGGTTGCAAATTGAATAAAAAAATTTTCTGCATCTAGCTCTGAAAAAATATTTGGGCTTCTAGCGGTGTGTGGGACTTGGTCTATTAGTCCATCTATACTGACCTCCATCAGGTTGCAAATTAAAAATAATTTTTTTCTGCATCTAACCCAGCCAATAGTTTTGGCCTAATACCACAGTTTGGCCACTCAGCTCTGCTCGGTTACCATCCATTGTTTTTTTGTGCAAACAACTCCAGAGTTGTGAATTAGTTAACCACCAAAATGAGTGGAAAAAGGCCTGCTGCTGGTGGAAAGGGGAATAGGCGTGTTGGGAAGGGGAAAAAAGGTTGTGTCCGTGGGGTAGGTGCAGAAGAAAGACCATCTTCCAGCCAAACTAAAATGTCTACTTCTTTTAGCGGACAATGTGATAAGATCCCTTTCTTACGGCCACGCCAATCGCTACAAATTCCAGATGAGGCACAAAAACAGCAGGTGCTTCAACGGATATCAAGTGCTCCTTTAAGTGGGCTCTCCTCCACATCAACTTCAACATCACAAATACTCCAGTCCTCAAAGGTGTCACCCAAATCGCACTTGCTTCCTCACAGCTCCCAAATCTCCAGCTGCCCGTCTGAGTATGAGGTAGAACAGATGGTTGAGTCTGCAGAGCTGTTTACTCATACTATAGCCTGGGAATCAGAGGTCGACTCCAGCGCTTCTGTGAATCCAGACGAGGAAATGATCTGCACTGATGCCCAGAATCTTTATGAGTCGGATCCAGGACCAGACGCAGAAGGTTCTGACCATAATGTAGACCCTCATTCCCAAACTGTAACTCCTGTTGGTGGAGACAATGAGGAAGACGATGATAAGACTCAAATACCTGATTGGAGCGACAACTTTAGTTTTTTGTCAGGGCAGGAACAGGTTGGCTCTGAGGACGACGGGTGTGATAACGCACAGGGTGATGATGATGAGGTCGGAGATCCCACTTACTGTCAACCCACAGTCAGCCAAGAGATAAGGTCAGCAGAGGAGGTGGAGGAAGATGCTAGTGACGACGAGGTCAGGTTGCGCCTTCCTGGACAGAGACGTAGTACTGGAAGCACGTCAACAACTGCATCCTCAAACACAACTCTGCCTCTCACCACAAGTCGTGGTGGCTCTTCAGGTCGCATGGGTGCTAAGCCTTGCATAGCCTGGGCATTTTTTCAGATCGATAAAGATGACCCAACTCGTGTTATCTGTAACATTTGTCAGCAAAAGCTAAGTAGAGGCCAAAAAATACATAGTTTGAGTACTTCATGCATGAACCGGCACATGGACATGAAGCATAAGTTGCAGTGGGAAGCTCAGTGTGCTACAATGCGGTCTAGCCGGCCGGGCCAACCACCGTCTGCCATATCTTGTGCATCCGCGGCATCTTCATCCTCTGTGACTGGGGGGACAGCAGTCACACCTGTATTGGGGCGCAGACCTGCCACCTCTTTACCCGCAACAGCCAGCGTGATTGGCAGGTCATCATTTTCTTTGGAGGTGGTAACACCAGCTGGTCTTGAGCGCTGTCCGACATCGATAGCACCACCTTTGGATCAAGGCAACCTAACATGTCCGCCTGCATCTTCCTCACAGACCGGCAGTTTGCCGGGGACACCCTTATCAACCCCGTCTAAGCACAATAGCCAGCCCTCGGTCCCTCAGATGTGGACAAGTAAAAGACCATTTCCTCCTAGCCATGATAAAGCTAAGAGGTTGAATTTCACCATCTGCAAGCTCTTGGCTACAGAAATGCTGCCTTTCCGCCTGGTGGACACAGAGGATTTTCGAGACCTTATGTCCGTCGCAGTGCCCCAGTACCAGATGCCCAGTCGGCACTACTTCTCAAAGAAAGGTGTGCCTGCACTCCACCAGCATGTCGCACACAACATCACCGCTTCTTTGAGAAACTCTGTGTGTGACAGGGTGCATTTCACCACGGACACTTGGACGAGTAGGCATGGACAGGGGCGTTACATGTCGCTGACTGGGCACTGGGTAACTATGGTGACAGCAGGACAAGGGGCTGCTGTCCAAGTCTTGCCGTCCCCACGAGTTGTGCGTCAATCCTCTTTATGTCATTTTTCCTCCACTGCTTCTGCCTCCTCAACCTCCTCTCGGTCTTCCACCTGCACCCAAAGCCTGTCTGGTCATGCCACAAGCTTTCTAACTGCGCAGAAGGGATCCTGCACACCTCCTTACTATGCTGGCAGTAGGGCTCAACGTCATCAGGCGGTTTTTACATTGAAATGTCTGGGAAATGTGAGTCACACAGCTGAGGAGTTGTGGTCAGCTCTGGAGAACCAATTTCATGAATGGTTGTCTCCACTGGACCTGAAACCAGGGAAGGCCGTGTGCGACAATGCTGCAAACCTGGGTGCGGCCCTTCGCCGGGGCAATGTCACACACGTGCCTTGTATGGCTCACGTGTTGAACCTGGTTGTCCAGCAATTTTTAGCCCACTATCCCAGACTAGATGGCCTTCTGCAGAGGGCACGGTCGCTGTGTGCTCACTTCCGCCGTTCGCATCCCGCAGCTCAGCGACTTACATCTCTACAGAAGTCGTTGGGCCTGCCACTTCACCGGCTAAAATGCGATGTGCCTACCCGGTGGAATTCAACTCTGCACATGTTGCAGCGACTGTGGCAGCACCGACAAGCCCTGGTGCAATACGTTCTGACGTATAGCCTGGGCCAACGAGATTCAGAGGTGGGGCAAATCACGCTGGAGGAGTGGTCTCAGATCAGGGACCTATGCACCCTTCTGCACAGTTTTGAAATGGCGACGAAGATGTTTAGTGCTGACGATGCCATTATCAGCATGACTATTCCGGTGATTTACATGCTGGAGCACATGTTAAACAGAATTCGGAGTCAGGTGGTGGCACAAGAGGAGGTGGAGGAAGTAGAGGAGGAGGAGTTGTATGCGGAAGGGCTAACATCTGCAAGGTCCAAACGGTCGGCAGCACCAGGGCGGCAGGCATGTGAGGGTGGGGGAGATGATTTTACCAGGGCGCATGGTAGCAGCCAAACTAGTGAGGAAGGTGCAGGAGCCCAGGAAGAAGTGGAGGACAAACTGATGGAAGACTCATCAGATGAGGGAGACCTTGATCACATTTCTGTTGTGCGAGGTTGGGGGGAGAGGACAGAGGAAGGAAGCATGATTGTTACCTCGCCACCAACACAACAGGGACTTGGTGCTCCTGGATGCGCAACACACATGAGTGCCTTCTTGCTGCACTACCTGCAACATGACCCTCGAATTGTGAGAATTAGAAATAATCCTGACTACTGGGTTGCCACACTGTTAGATCCCCGGTACAAAAGTAAATTTACAGAAATTATTCCTGCCATAGAAAGGGATGCACGCATGCAGGAGTATCAGCAGAGACTGTTGCAGAATCTTACATGTGCTTTTCCACAAAATACCAGTGGTGCACGTAGTGAATCTCACAGTTCCAACTTGCCAACCGTGGTCTGTATGGAATTGTTCAATAAAGGGCCCAAAATTAAGATAACATAGATGGGAGAGGTCTCTATGAATAGGAATTCCTAAGTATTTGATACCCTGTGAGGGCCAGGCAAAGGGAAAGTTGGACTGGATGGAATCCTATATGGATTTAGGGAGGGAGACATCGAGGGCCTCAGACTTCGCTGCATTGATTTTAAAATTTTACCATGTAACAAAGTGATCTATTTCAGCCATAACAGCAGGGATGGATATATGTGATTGAGTGATATATACTAGGACATCATCAGCAAATAGAGAGCACTTGTACTCGGTGCCTCCCACCTCAATCCACCTAATATTGGGGTTATGGCGAATTGATGAGAGCAGGTGCTCCGTCACTAGGATGTATAAGAGAGGGGACAGAGGACATCCCTACCTTGTCCCATTGGTGATTGTGAAAGGTGATGAAAATGTTCTGACGCACCCCCTGGGCCTTGGGACACCCGGAGCCGGACCCTTTTTGGTGGATGCTGGTGGTTGTAGTCTTCGTGGCGGCGATCCGGTTCCGTGGCTCAGGGCGGTCAAACCAGTGGCGGAACTATTTATGTGGTTTTGATGTTTAAATGTCCGACTACGCCACCCGTGGATTGCGGTCAGAGTGAACCGCCGCTACAGGGCAGACCGCTAAGGCTGGTGTTGTGGGTGCAGCAGAGCGTAGCATAACTCCCCACGGGAGGAGTATAGCCTCAGGGCAGTGTATGCGGAGGATGGGGGTGATGGTGCAGGGCAGCAGCAGTAACGACACGGAGTCAGTGATGCAGTTCAGGGCCTTTACTCACAGTTCTTATTATCCAGACCACGTCTGCAGGTAACGGCTGCCCACGTCGTACTGTGCTCACCAGGTGAGGGGCTCAGACAACTCCCAGATAACTTTGGAGCGCTTCACAGGACCCCCTTTGTGTGTCCTTTGTCTGGCCTTTCTTACCAACACTTCTGTCCGGCTGCCTCGGGCCTCCTCTTGGTAAACTTGGCGCCAGTTTCCCTCACCCTATGTGGTAGCGGGTGGAGCAAGGGGCTGCGCCACATAAAATGTCAGAGCCTCCGGTTTCTAGCTGAGGGTCGTTTCCTGCCTCCACTAGTTCGGGGACCGGTCTCCCCCTTTGGCCTGACCCCTCCACGCAGGTGGATTCGGGCGTGCGGTGGCGACTCGCCCGTCCGCACCCCTGGGATCCCTTCATTCCTCGTTCCTGGAGCCTTCTCCGCTCCTCTTCCTTCCTTCTCCCTCTTGCAGGCCTGGGCCTCTGTTACTAGGCCCGCCTCCGGAGCAGAGCTCATGCAGAGCCCCTGCTCCCTGCCACTTCTGCTCAGACTTCTCTGCACTGAACTAAGATGGTGCCCACCTTTTATACTCCCTTCTCAATGCACCCAGGAACTGCTTCCTCCCTGCTCCTGCACTGCAGGGTTCCCCTTCCTCAGTGTTCCCTCCCCCCACTCCAGCCAGGGACAGGGACTGTCGTGCCCATCTCAGGGGCATATTGGTCGCCCTGCCCCACGGCAATGTGGTGTAATGCATGCAGGTGTCGGGTCCTGATCCACACTCCATCCTTATCTGAGAGTGAGATATCACACCTCTGGGTGAGGTGCAATACGTCTGTAGCAACCGAGCCCTCGGTGCTACAGTTCCATTTATCTTCAGCCTAGGTGACGTATTGTGATACAGGGCCGTGATTTTGGCTATAAAAGGGTCCCCTAGACCAGGGTTCCCCAACTCCAGTCCTCAAGGCCCACCAACAGGTCATGTTTTCAGGATTTCCTTAGTATTGCACAGGTGATGTAACTATTGTCTGTGCTGATGATGGAATTATCACCTGTGCAATACTAAGGAAATCCTGAAAACATGACCTGTTGGTGGGCCTTGAGGACTGGAGTTGGGGAACCCTGCCCTAGACCCCTACCCCAAGCTTTTTAAGAGAATCATATATGGCGTGCCAGGAGACTCTATGGAATGCTTTCTCAGCATCCAACGAGAGTATCTACTTACAAATTTTTAACTGCATCTAGCCCAGGAAATACTTTTCGCCTAGTAGCAGTGTCTGCTAGTCAGCGGATTATCCCGGCTGTTAAGCAAGCTACACCACCTGTAGTTTGGACACTTCATTTTTTCAAAGGAAATGCTTCGGGACCACGGGATACTCAGTGAAGAGCATCAGGAGGCACGCCAAGGCATAGGGGCTGGGACTGGCACTAGGATGCCTTGCGGTGGACAGCTGAGCTCGATCCTTATAAAAGCTTTTTAACTGCAGCAGCTTTAGTGGACGCTACTGGAGCTGGAATTACGCGGCTGCTGGCATGAGACTTGCCCTCCAATAGATCCTTGTAAATGGATTTAAAGTGTATTCATTCAAATTAGAGGGACAATTTAAATTAAAAAGCTTAGAGCTGCCTCCACCACAGGGGGGCTCTCTCGACCCACCAGCGGACAGGCACCAGTATTGGGAGAGGGGGGCTGGCCGTCAGGGTTCACCGCGGCTCTGGCACAAACCCGGCGACACGGAGGTGGCACGGGCAGGAGCGGACTGGCCGTCTCGGCTTCTCACTTTTTGGATTTTAGAAGGGCATGACATGCCTATATCTGTGTCTCCCCCTCCTTTTACTCCTCCACCTCTTTTCTTTTCGCATGACTATATGTACTTGTCACTTTTCCATGTGTTAGTTGTGTCTTCTGAGCAGTTTGTCAGCTTTTGGACACCTTTGAAGGTGTTTTCTATGTGTTTCTATGTGTTTTTGTTTGCCTGCCATTGGTTTTAACGGTGTTCGAAGGTGTTCGACGAACAGTTCGACGAACAGTTCGGCGAACACACGGGTGTTCGACGAACCGAACCGAACTCGAACACTACGGGGGTGGCTCAACACTAGTGAAGAGACCCCGTCTCACAGAGCCATATTTACAGCCACAGGCCATGGGGACAGAATAGTAAAAAAGAACTTCCCAGATTCATCTGTAAAGCCAGCCACAGCTTCTATAAAGCTACAGAACTTTCAGCAGAGAATCTGCTCTCAGCACATAAGAGATCACACAGTGTTCCTTCTCCCTGTGAATTAAGATGGCTGAGAGAATGACTACCCGGTCTCTGCCAGACCTATTGCTATAGGATTAATGCATAGAACTTGACCCACCATCTAGTGAGAAGGCTAAGTGCCCCACAAAGTCTACATGGAAGGTTAGAGAGAACCTTGAAATCAGTAAACATGAACTTTCCTGTGTTCTAGCAGACTTATGGCAAAAACTGCTGAGTCACTTGGACAACCTGTCTCAGCCTGCTTCTCTCAAACTACCACCAGAGGGAGCCCTTGCACAACTGTGTTCAGATTATCAACTTTATGTAAAAACAACAGATCAATGTGCCACCATTTTACAAAAGCTTATCTCTTCTGTTTCTTGTAAAGAGCTGCAAGCTTTCCAACAACTTAACTTTGAGAGAAAGTATGGTGCGTGATATTAAAGCCAAGAAAGAGGCCAGAATTGCACTAATGGCCAAGATGTCATCTTGCATTTCTGGGTCAGCCAGAAAGTCAAAGCGATCATCTAAGTCACGCTCTTCAAAATCTTCAACCCTCAGCGAACAGCTTATAAGAGCACATGCAGAAGCCGAGGAAAATAAAGTACGAGCCGTCTTCGCGCAAAAGAAAACTGAGATGGAAGCGAGCACGGTAGCCGAAGCAGCACGCAAGAAAGCAGAAATTGAAGTTAGCGCAGCATGCAAGAAGGCAGAAATAGAGACCCTAGAAAAGGAAAGTGAATGCGCCACAGCCGTGGCAAGGTTAAAGGTCCTGGAACAAGCTATCAGTGGGAGTCAAAGAGACAGCATCAGTTTAAGTGAATTTGATACTGAAGACCCCATTAAGCGTACTAGAGACTGTGTACAAAGCCAAAATAGTACACCCCCAGCTCCAACAATCCTTCCTGACAGCATAGACATTCCTCTAAGGCATCAGGGTGCAGAGCGTTTATCAGCATCCTGCATTCAAGGTCAGTATCACATGCTGCCAACTCTTCATCCTGATCCTCCTCATCATCAGAATGTACCAGGCCCCTGCACCTCACCAAACCCTATACACAGAAGCGCACGTACAGGCCAATATGCAGGCAAGTTATCACATTCCGATCAGCCACAGAGTTCCAGTCCCATGTGTGGCAGAAACTAAGCACATTAAGCCAGCTACTGGACTGAATGCCTACGCTGTACCATACTTTCCTGCATTTCTAGGTCAAAACACCGCAGACAGTATGAACAATGCTAGCCAACCAGCAGCTATCTTTCCAAAAGCAGAGAATACTGACATGACCGCCTTTGCAAGGTACATGATTCGCCATGATCTAACTAAGACCGGTCTTACTAATTTTGATGATCAACCTGAAAACTACAAAGGTTGGAAATATACCATTAAAACTGCAATTTGAAACATCATTATCACTGCTACTGAAAAGCTAGACCTGTGATTAGGTGGCTTGGGCCACAATCCACAGAACGGGTCAAGAGACCTAAATCTGTCTGCATTAGTAATCCAATGGCTGGTTTCACTGCTGCATGGGAGAGACTAGAAGGTAGTTGGTAGATGGTAGTTCTGAGGCCATAGAAAACGCCCTGTTCAAGCATTTAGATGACTTTCCAAAAATATCCAGTAAGGACAGTCTAAAATTCCAAGAGCTCAGTGACCTCCTGTTAGAGCTTCAGCTGGCCAAAGCAGACCCACACCTGCTTGGCCTCAGCTACCTGGACACTGCTCGTGTGGTAATCCCAATAGCTTCTAAGCTACAATCCTATATCCAAGATAGGTGGACCATGCTTGGATCAAAATACAAAAGGGAAAACCAAGTCTCCTTTCCTCCATTTTCATTCTTCTGTCAGTTTATCGAAAAGATTGCAGAGTGTAAGACTAACCGAAGCATCTTCCACAAAGGACCCAGTGGCCCTGGTTCATTCCCTTCCAAGTATGAAAGTCCACATTCAAGCAACAGAAACAACAGCAGTCCAGTGTCAGCAAAGAAGACTAATGTTCTTTCCACACCTTCACCAGCTACAGACCAGAGCGAGGTACAGTATATCAAAAGATCGAAAATCCTAATCGTATGTGTCCCATTCATAAGATGCCACATCCCCTAAAGAAGTGCATCGGCTTCAGAAAGAAACCCCTACAGGAATGCATGGAGCTACTAAAGAAGTTTGGGGTATGTTACAGATGTTGTGCGTCTACTGAACACTTTGCTAAAGACTGTAAAATCTCCATTAAGTGTTTTGAGTGCGACAGTGAGGACCACGTACAAGCGCTCCATCCACTCCAACCTGACTCTGCACCGCTTATGCCTTCCCCCACCACAAGGCATGGCGGGGAGAACGCAGAGCAACCAGCAAGTCCTACCACAATATCTTCTTCATGTACAGAAGTCTGTGCAGAAGACCTGTGTGACAAGTCCTGTGCGAAGATATGTCTGGTGAACGTGCATCCTAAGGACCATCCAGAGAAAACCATAAAGATGTATGCCATTCTGGACGATCAGAGCAACCGATCCCTTGCAAGGTCGGAACTCTTTGATCTATTTGATTTAAAGGGAAATGTTCACCCCTACACTCTGGGCACCTGTAGTGGTGTTACAGAGGTCTCTGGGAGAAGAGCCAATGGACTCATAGTATCTGCTCTTAAGAACAATGTGAAGATACCTCTACCCACTTTGGTCGAGTGCAACCAGATACCATCCAACAGAGAGGAGATCCTAACTCCAGAGGCTGCTCTTCATCACCCCCATCTAAAGACTATAGCCAACAAAATCCCAGCTCTTGACAACAGCGCGAACATCCTGATTCTGCTTTTCAGAGACATTAAGCGGCTACACCAGGTACATCGGCAAATCAACGGGCCACATTATGCTCCATTTGCTCAACGCTTTGATTTAGGCTGGCATAGATGATGTCTGCGTGGAAAGAACGAAGAGACCTGCAAGGATCTTCTCATTTAAGACTCATGTTTAGCCAAATGGTTGCAGTGCCCACTCTCAACTATGCCCACAGCATTACTGGGTGAAAGAGAAGCCGAGTAACTGTAAGTGTCAGCAAGAAACCCCTGACAACATAAACACGTTCCCGTCCTGTGATGACAGCCTCGGGTCAATGGCGTTCAGTTCTTCAAGTGAAGGCAACCGGCTGGTACCTGCTAGTGAAGACAATGAAAACTATCTCAGGTTCCTACGGCACAAGGACAATGATGTCCACAACGAGGTCATACACTACTGGACGAAGGTACATGTCTTTGGGAACAGTCCCCCACCTGCTGCAGCAACCTGTGGACCGAGACACACAGCCCAGGAAGGTTAGAGAGCTTATGGACCTGATGCTCCTCTATCTGTGGAGAAGAACTATTATGTAGATGATGTGCTTAAATCTCTACCCACAAGTGAAGAGACAATTGATCTTCTCTCTGAAGCACAGGAAATGTAGTTGGTAGCAAACCTCAGACCTCACAAGATCGTCTCCATCAGCCAGGAGATAATGAAGGCATTTACATCTGAGGACAGTACAACGAGCTTAAAGGATCTTGATCTAGGTTCTGACGTTCCTTCTATACAATGCAGCCTTGGTCTACGCCGGGACATTAAACAGGACATGTTCTCATTCCATATGTCAGTCTGCATTAAACCTTTCACCAAAAGAGGAGTTTTTCCTGTTGTGAACAGCATCTACGATCCTCTCGGATTTATAGCACACATCACCATTCAAGGCAAGATTCTGTTGAGACAGTTGACCGCTGAGAACACGGTTTGGCACATCTCATTTCCGTCCCAGAAACCACAAAGGTGGAAAACATGGAAAATGTCTCCAAGGATCTTAGATCATCCCATCTCATTCCTATCTGGCCCTGTCTTAAGGTCTCTTTCAGCCGCCATAAGAAGAGAAGTCCCCATTCACTCTGACGCATCTGCAAGGGTCATAGCTGCAGTAGCCTACTTGAAGACCTCAGAAGCCGTCATCAAGGTACACTGTGAATTTATCCTGGACAGGACCAAACTAGCCTCAATGCCTACTCACACTGCACCAAGACTTGGTCTTTGTGCTGCTGTACTAGTGGTTGAGGTTGCAGAAGTTGCCCCTGGACAGTGGCTCCACATCTCCACTGACTTGCATCCAACTCACCCAGAAACAGGACCTGTGGATGCATCCAGCCTTTGTGACAACACCTGGTTGTCGTCCCCAAGATTCATTTCTGAGGACCCTTGTGCTGTCAATTCTGGCATCACATTTGAACTTGACAAACCAGTTGCTGACGGAGAGACCAGACCCGTCATCTCTACACGCAGCATAATTCTGACTCCAAAGTTGAAGCTGAGGACTCATCTCTCTGGATGCTTTTTGAGCTGGTCACCGGTTGTGTAAGCTGGTATTCACCTAACGTACACCGCCAAGCGCTTCATGCGAGAAGGCATCACATGAAGGACATTGCTTCTGGACACAGCTTACGGCGGGGAGCCTACCGCCATGTGCTTCCAGCTGTGTTAAGACATTGAACTTTCTCCAGCAGATTGTTGGGTTGGAGGAAGTGCTTGCACGTTGCGGCTTCCCCAATCCGAAGATGGGTTTCCATTTGGACTCGGACTATCCGGCTGTTGAGGACTTCAGGCCTCCAACGGAAAATTGGACTACAACTGTTGCTGTTATTGTCGCATATTCGTACGTTTCTTTCTTTTGTCTTTCAGGTCTACTGTGACATCCCCAAAAGACACCACGTCAGGGAATTATTGAAATCAAAAGATTTCAGATGGGGAGTGTTCTGTCCCATGTTTGGGACATTTACAGACTATAATGGACCTTTTTACAGTTTCTATTCACTGCTATCTTATTATATGGCTGTAGTGTTTATCTTCCTTAAGTTTGTCCCTTCTCTCTCCCGGTCTCTCATGTGCCTGTAATGAAGCAAACTCCTCCCTTCTTGTCCTGCCTTCTCATAGAATCATAGAATGGTAGAGTTGGAAGGGACCTCCTGGGTCATCTGGTCCAACCCCATGCTCAAAGCAGGATTCACTAAATCATCCCAGACAGATATCTGTCCAGCCTCTGTTTGAAGACGTCCATTGAAGGGGAATTCACCACCTCTCGTGGCAACCTGTTCCACTCATTGATCACCCTAACTGTCAAAAAGTTCTTTCTAATATCTAATCTGTGTCTCCTCCCTTTCAGTTTCATCCCATTGCTTCTAGTCTTTACTTGTGCAAATGAGAATAAAGATGATCCTTCTACAATGTGACAGTCCTTGAGATATTTGTAGACACCTATTAAGTCTCCTCCCAGTCTTCTTTTTTGCAAGCTAAACATTCCCAAATCCTGTAACCATTCCTCATAGGACATGTTTTGCAGACCGGTCACCATTCTGGTCGCTCTTCTCTGAACTTGCTCCAGTTTGTCGATGTCTTTTTTAAAATGTGGTGCAGAAAACTGGACACAGTATTCCAGATGAGGTCTGACCAAAGAGGAGTAAAGTGCGATAATCACTTCACGTGATCTAGACTGTATGCTTCTGTTAATACATCCCAGAATTGTATTTGCCTTTTTTTCTGATGCATCACACTGTTGACTCATGTTCAGTCTATGATCTATTAGTATGCCTAAGTCTTTTTCACATGTACTGCTGCTTAGCTCTATTCCTCCCATTCTATATATGCTTTTTCATTTTTATTGCCGAGATGTAGAACTTTGCATTTTTCCCTGTTAAAAACCATTCTGTTAGTTGCTGTCCACTGCTCCAGTTTATTTAGGTCTTTTTGAATCCTCTCTCTCTCTTCTCTAGTATTAGCTATCCCTCCTAGCTTTGTGTCATCAGCAAATTTAATCGGTTTACCCTCAATTCCTTCATCTAAACCATTGATAAAGATGTTGAACAATACAGGACCCAGGACAGAGCCCTGTGGTACCCCACTTGAGACATTCATCCAACTGGATGTGAAGGCATTTACGACCACTCTTTGAGTCCGATCACTAAGCCAGTTATGAATCCACCTAACAGTTGCCTTGTCCATTCCATACTTGGTCATTTTTTCAATAAGGATGGTGTGAGATGCTTTGTCAAATGCTTTGCTGAAGTCAAGATATACTTTATCTACAGTCATGGCCAAAAGTTTTGAGAATGACACCAAAATTATATTTTCACATGATCTGCTGGCCTCTGGTTTTTATTAGTGTTTGTCTGATGTTTATATCACATACAGAAATATAATTGCAATCATATTATAAGTACCAATAGGTTATATTGACAGTTAGAATGAGTTAATGCAGCAAGTCAATATTTGCAGTGTTGCCCCTTCTTTTTCAAGACCTCTGTAATTCTCCCTGGCATGCTCTCAATCAACTTTTGGACCAAATCCTGACTGATAGCAGTCCATTCTTGCATAATCAATGCTTGAATTTTGCCAGAATTTGTTGGTTTTTGTTTGTCCACCCATCTCTTGATGATTGACCACAAGTTCTCAATGGGATTAAGATCTGGGGAGTTTCCAGGCCATGGACCCAAAATCTCTATGTTTTGTTCCATCAGCCATTTAGTTATCACTTTTGCTTTATGGCAAGGTGCTCCATCATGCTGGAAAAGGCATTGTTGGGCGCCAAACTGCTCTTGGACGGTTGGGAGAAGTTGCTCTTGGAGGACATTCTGGTACCATTCTTTATTCATTGCTGTGATTTTAGGCAAGACTGTGAGTGAGCCGATTCCCTTGGCTGAGAAGCAACCCCACACATGAATGGTTTCAGGATGCTTTACAGTTGACAAGACTGGTGGTAGCGCTCACCTCTTCTTCTCCGAATAAGCTGTTTTCCAGATGTCCCAAACAATCGAAAAGGGGATTCATCAGAGAAAATGACTTTGCCCCAGTCCTCAGCAGTCCACTCCCTGTACCTTTTGCAGAATATCAGTTGGTCCCTGATGTTTTTTCTGGAGAGAAGTGGCTTCTTTGCTGCCCTCCTTGAAACCAGCCCTTGCTCAAAGAGTCTCCGCCTCACAGTGCGAGCAGAAGCACTCACACCAGCCTGCTGCCATTCCTGAGCAAGCTCGGCACTGCTGGTAGTCCGATCCCGCAGCTGAAACAGTTTTAAGAAACGGTCCTGGCGCTTGCTGGTCTTTCTTGGGCGCCCTGGAGCCTTTTGGACAACAATGGAAGCTCTCTCCTTGAAGTTCTTGATGATGCGATAGATTGTTGACTGAGGTGCAATCTTTGTAGCTGCGATACTCTTCCCTGTTAGGCCATTTTTGTGCAGTACAATGATGGCTGCACGTGTTTCTTTAGAGATATACATGGTTAACTGAAGAGAAACAATGATACCAAGAACCAGCCTCCTTTTAAAGTGTCCAGTGATGTCATTCTTACTTAATCATGACTGATGGATCGCCAGCCCTGTCCTCATCAACACCCACACCTGTGTTAATGGATCAATCACTAAAACGATGTTAGCTGCTCCTTTTAAGGCAGGACTGCAATGATGTTGAAATGTGTTTTGGGGGTTAATGTTCAATTTCTGGGCAAATATTGACTTTGCAAGTACAGTAATTGCTGTTAAGCTGATCACTCTTTGACATTCAGGAGTATATGCAAATTGCCATTACAAAAAATGAAGCAGTAAACTTTGGAAAAATTACTATTTGTCTCATTCTCAATACTTTTGGCCATGACTGTACAGCATTTTCCTGATCCACCCAGTCAGTGATTCTGTCATAGAAGGAAATTAAGTTAGTCTGACATGACTTGTTAATTACAAACCCATGCTGACTCTGGTTAATCACTTCATTCTTATCCAGGTACTTACATACATGTTGTTTAATAATTTGTTCAAAGATCTTTCCTGGTATAGAAGTCAGACTCACCGGCCTATAGTTCCCTGGGTCCACCTTCTTCCCCTTTTTGAAGATAGGAACAACATTTGCTTTTCTCCAGTCTTCTGGGACTTCTCCTGTTCTCCAAGAATTTTCAAAGATTATGGAGAGTGGTTCTAAAATTTCTTCTACGATCTCCTTCAGTACTCTGGGGTGTAATTCATCTGGACCTGGAGACTTGAACTCCTTTATGTTAGCTAAGTATTCCCTCACAATCTTTCTGTTTACAAATAACCTGGATTCTTCTATTCCTTTAATAGGACAGTGAAGATCAGTTGATGTTACATTTTCTTCCTGAGAGAAAACAGATGCAAAATAGGAATTAAAAAGTTCGGCCTTCTCAATATCCTTTCTTACCATTTCACCATTTTCATCCTGTAAAAATCCTATAGCATCTTTGACTTTTCTTTTACTTTTGACATACCCCCAAAATCCTTTTTTTTGCTTTTGACATCTCCTGCAAGCCTTAATTCATTGTCAGCTTTAGCTAACCTGATAAGTGCCCTGCAGGTTCTGCAGACTGCATTATAATCCTCTTTAGATATGCCTCCCTCTTTCCATTTGATAAACATTTCTTTCTTTCTTTTTAGCATGTGTTTAAGTTCTGTGTTCATCCATCCTGGTTTCCTTAAATGTTTCCCATTCTTCCTACTTTTCAGGATTGTTAACGTTTGTGCTTTGAGAATCTCGTTTTTAAAAGTTTCCCATCCTTCCTGGACATTTTTGTCCTTAAGGACATCAAGCCATTGGATCCCTCCTATTCTCTTTCTGAGTCGCTTAAAATCTGCCTTTCTGAAATCTAACCTTAAAGTTTGACTCTTCAAGGTTAAAGCCCCAATGGGCTTCACTTCTTCATGTTATCCACCATTAGAAGCTCATGTGCTTATAGCCTGTCTCAGTCCCAATGGGCTTCACTTCTTCATGTTATCCACCATTAGAAGCTCATGTGCTTATAGTCTGTCTCAGGTAAAGTTCTTTTTTACCTGCTGCTCCTGCATGCATTTAACAAGAGCTCTTAAAGAAAACAAAGTTTCTTCTGAATTCTTCACAACGTGCCTGCTTGCAGTCGAGTTAAGGTATCTGCGACCATCGCCATTGTAAGTACAGGTGAAGAGACCCCATCTCACAGAGCCATATTTACAGCCACAGGCCATGGGGACAGAATGGTATTCTACAGCATATCTATATATCAATCTGAACTAACAGTCCTTCTGAGGACTAATCCAGCTGCATATATTCAGTGGTGATAGCAGGAGGTAGGCAGACAGGGTATGTGGCAGACTGCAGTGCATATAGCACAAGAGGGTCCATTGCACGTTCTATCTGCTGCTTCTGTTGTTACAGATATTTGTAGACATAGCCCCAGATATCAAGGGCCAGGGCTAATTTCTTTTATCTTAATCCTGATTAATTTGCTTAAAAAGCAATCCAGAGTACACAATTTTTCTGCTCCATTTGCTTGTTAGCACTGCAGAATACAGCCAGATGTTTTCCATATTACCGCTATAAAAATCCAGAAATTTGAACTGAATATGGAAAATATTGGCCTCCACTTCCATTTTGTTGCAGTGTGTCGGTGAAGCTATTCAAACGAGGTCGATGTGAAGAATAGTATTAGTAAACTACAGGCCCACTTTATAAAACTGTGGTTCTCCATCAGACGTATCACATATAACTGCATTCCAAAATCAGCCATTTCTGGCTTCCTTTTCCATTTTGTTGCAGTGTGTCAGTGAAACTATTCACACGAGGTCGCTGTGAAGAATAGTATTAGTAAACTACAGGCCCGCTTTTTAAAACCGTGGTTCTCCATTAGACGTATCACATATAACTGCGTTCCAAAATCAGCCATTTCTGGCTTTCATTTCCATTTTGTTGCAGTGTGTTAGTGAAGCTATTTACACAAGGTCGCTGTGAAGAATAGTATTAGTAAACTACAGGCCAGGCCCACATTTTAAAACCATGGTTCTCCATCAGACGTATCACATATAACTGCGGTTCAAATCCAGCCATTTGTAGTGAACGTGGAAAATATTGTCCTCCATTTATAGTTTGTAGCAGTGTGTCTGTGTACACCATTTTACTGCTCCATTTGCTTGTTCACAGAATACAGCCAGATTTTTTAAGTTTTATTCATTTTACTGTATTGTGGAAGTAGAGGAACTTTTTTCAACGATCAGACGCACGTGATCCATGTGTCTGCCGTAATAATACAGACATTTTGTGGAGTGTGCCAAATATTCCACTCCATTTAAAGTCAGCCACCTGTGTTTTGTTGAACCAATTGACACTTGGTCACTGAGAAATACCATACTATTAGGCGACTGCCTGAAACCGTGGCCATCAGACATTATCCCATATAACTGCCTTAATAATCCAGGAATTTTTGTCAAATATTACACTCCATTTAAAGTATTGCAGTTGTGGGTTCAAACCTATTCACAGTTGGCCGCTGACAAATAGCATATCTCTGAGCAATGTTGTCAGAGTATTACGCCACTTTTACGGACTGAAAAAAAAAAACATAAAAAAAATAAGCTAGAAAGGAAAAAATGTTAATAAACATTCTTTCCAGGGTAATGACTTGTATATAAGGCCAAAGAAACAAAAACATAAAGTTATGGACTGTGGAAGACATTTATGTGACCAGAATGAACACTCATCTGTAGCTGGTGATGATACCACCTAGCAGCACCTGTCCCTATTGTAAATGCATCTAACAGCGTTATCGATAGGGAATAGAATAGGTTTTAAATTTTTTTGGGCAGCACCAGCAGCACGCATTATAAGGCAATAATACCTGGCTGGATCGGTGTAACACGCTATCCATACTGCGATACCTCACCCGTAAAAGAATTTCAGATAAGACAGTTAATATTCTAGAATATAGAATTTATTTGAATTGTCCTTCCCATTATTAAGGAGTGTGTCTCCTATACTGTTATTGCATATGCAGCAATTTCAAGGGCTGCCAAAAATTAGGACGCACTCCAATACACATTTGAAGAGATGTAAAAAAATAAATAAATAAATAAATAAATAAAAACACAGTAGGATCTTTCTTTAGTATGTAAACCAGACTCGCCAATGTAACCTATATGTAATCACATTGTTCAGCTCCTGCACCTCCTCCACATCCTCTTGTTCGGCCTCCATCTCCGAAATGACGACATCAGTCACAAGCTGACAGCACTGCAGCACTGCCTTGGCCAAGCGGCAACAGGCTGTGCTGAAGATAATATGCTTATTGCTTAGATGACAAACCGCCCACCGCTGTAGAGTTGTTGAAAGCTGTAACACAGCAGTCTGATCTATGGCTCTCACCGCTGAACATACAGCCAGTGATGGTCGTGTGTGACAATGGCCTGAACCTGGTGGCGGAGAAATGACAGCCGGAATAGATACAGTTTCCCTGTATGCCAGTCCTTTCACTGAGCTATAGAATATGGCTGTGGTGAAATACATTTCTCACCGAGAAGCAGTGTCAGACTGAAGAACATTGGGCCCACCAGAGGATTTGATTCTGAGTGCCCACCTTTTTTCCCCCTCAAGAGCCCCATAGCAGCTGCAAAGTTTGCGCTATCATGAACTCTCCTGATAGAGAAGCCAGGGCCCACCGGAGGATTCTCTGGTAGGCCCATTCAACCCTGCCGAGAAGCAGCCCTGGCTAAGAAAAGTCTGTGGGAAGGTTCCCGGACACTCTATGGCTGCTTTTTTACTGTGAACTGGCTCCAGCAATCTATAAGATTGCAATCTATAAGATCCCTTCACTGGCTCCCCATTGGCCAGAGACTTCAGTTCAAACCGTAACCATGACATGAAAAGCCATCCACAACCTGTCTCCTCCATATATCTGTAACCTAGTCTCCCGGTACATACCTGTACGCAACCTCCGATCCTCACAAGATCTCTTTCTGTACTCCTGTCTACTCTCTTCTTCCCACTATCTCATACTAGATTTTTCCTGTGCATCCCTTCTACTCTTGAACTCTGTACCCCAACATATCAGACTCTCGCCTACTGTTGAAACCTTTGAAAGGAAGCTGAAGACCCACCTCTTCCGACAAGCCTACAACCTGCAGTAACCCTCGCTCCACCATACCGCTGCACGACCAGCTGTACCCTCATCTACTGTATCCCCATTCCTCACCCATCCCTTATAGACTGTTTGTGCGCCATCACGGGCAGGGTTCTCTCTCCTCTTGTACCAGTCAGTGACACTTTTCACATGTAAAGCGCAATGGAATAAATGGCACTATAATAATAAATAATAATAATTATACTACTTGTATTCTAGGTCAAATGATGGCATTTTCCTGGTGACTGCCCCTAAATTGATGTGTTTTGGAAGCTTTTGGTCTCGTTTAAAGGTGTTGTATATGCATTTTGTTTTGGCACCCATTGGATGCAATGCAGTTCGGCAATGTTTGGCAAATATTCGACAATAACATTGGCGAATAGTGCAAAAATGGTGATTGTAATCCGAAACGAATATTGAAATATTCGCTCGTCTCTAATCAGAAACACGCTTAAAAAAATTATGTGGGTGTTGCATCACAGTCACCCTGGTGATATGGTGGTGGAGGGTGAGGAGGAGGAGGAGGGCGACATAAAGTATAACAATTCCTGAAGTGTATACCCATTTCTGGATGTGATGGGGTGCATGGGAATAGACCCCCCAAAAAATAACCCCTTTATTTGAGTTTAGGTTTGATACTATCATCTGGTGGTGCTGAGAAGTCTGGCCCAATCCAGCCCTTGTTCATTTTTATAAGAGTCAGCCTGTCAGCATTTTCAGTTGACAGGCGGATGCGCCTATCAGTTTTATCAGTTATAATGCCCCCGGCGGCACTAAAAACCATCTCTGACAAAACGCTAGCGGCAAGGACCGCCAAGGCGTAGAAAGACGGTTCATGCCACGTGTCCTGCTTGGATACCAAACAGTTGTAAGGCACAGAGACAGAGAGGAATCATGGAGCATGCTTGTATGGTCACCAAGGTAGTCCTTCAGCATCTTCCAAAACTTTTCCTTCCTTGTCAGAGTACCCCATGTATCAGGGCCTGGGCGCTGGGAGGGACTGAGAAAACTGTCCTAGACCTTTGACAGCGTTTTCCTGCCTCTGCCGCATCTGGTTTGTGTCTCCCTCGCTTGTACTCCTTGGTTGTCCAATGAACTGTCTGTGACCTCTGCCACCAGCATTATCAGATGGGAATTTTTTTTTTGTTAGAATTCTTCAACAAGAGCCTGAACTTAATATCTCCAAAAACCTTTACTAACCTACCTATACCCGACTTTGCAATTTCCTTTAGGTGGTGCCACCATTACTCCCACTCGGTACGCCTGCTGTCTTGGAGTCATATTTGTCACACAACTTTCCTGTATTCAACGTGAAAAATCACTCACTCGCTCATGTCACCTGCACCTTAAAAACATCTCCAGAATTCAACCTTTTCTCACCTTTGATACTGCAAAAATTCTTACTGTCGCTCTTATTCACTACTGCAACTCTCTTCTAATCGGTCTCCCTCTAAACAAACTGTCTCCTCTCCAATCCCTTCTGAATGCAGCAGCCAGTGTCGTATTTCTATCAAGCCGCTTCACCGACGCCTCTACCCTGTGCCAGTCATTGCACTGGTTAGGTTAAACAATCAATCACTACAGAATACAATACAAACTCATCTCTCTCACCCACCAAGCTGTCCACAGTTCTGCACTGGCCTATATCTCATCCCTCATTTCTGTGTATCACCCCTCCTGTGCCCTCCATTTTGCAACTGATCTAAGACTGACATCCTCCTTAATCAGAACCTCACACCTCCATCTACAAGAATTCTATCGTGCCGTGCCAGTTTTCTGTAATGCCCAAAATGTGTACAATGCTATGGTCACGGTAAAGGCAGCGGAACATAAAATTGGCCATGTGTGCCAGAATGCCAACAGCCAAGACTTCCCTGTTCTCACCAAGAGTACGACTATCTATGTTCTCTTCTTCCTCTGCATCCTCATTATCACCCAATCCACCTTGAGTTGAGATGAGGCTGGGCTGAGTAGCATCACCCTGTATAATTGCTTGCTCCGCCTGCAATGCCTCCTCTTTAATTGTGAGCAGCGAGCGTTTCAGTAGACACAGAAGTGGGATGGTGACACTAATTATGGCGTCATCGCCGCTCACCACCTTGGTGGAGTCCTCAAAGTTTTGTAGGACAACACAGATGTCAGACATCTATGCCCACTCATCAGCTCTTATGTGCGGAGGCTGACCTGAATGCCGATGGACGTGTTGAAGCTAGTACACAATAAATGCTCTCTGCTGCTCAAAATGATTCCAAACATCTGCAAACTTGATTTCCAGCACATAGTCACATCACACACCAGTCGGTGAGCTGGAAGCTGCAAACGCTGCTGAAGCCCTTCCAGGGCAGCAGGAGCTGTAGCTGACTGTCTGAAATTTGTGTACTGCAGGAGTACACCTTTGAAACTCAAATTTTTTCTGTTACTACCGTGCTGCATAAAGCAGGCCACATCTTAGCTTGTAAAAGTTTTGAGCTGAGGTTCTTCTGTGTCCAGGGCTCCACAGTAGAAAATCTAATTTTTTCTGTTACTACTGTGCTACATAAAGCAGGTCACATCTGAGCTTGTAATTGTTTTGTGATGAGATTCTGCTGCATTCAAGACTCCACAGTAGAAAATCTAATTTTTTGTCGCTAATAGCGTGCTTCAGCCACACTGAGCAAATAAATACTGATTAGTAATTTAGTGACAGGTGACTCACAGGTTTGGGCATAGGTTTGTTAAAAAGCTGGTTAAAAGAGGGGAAGGGTACATCCAACATGAGTGGGAAAAAGCAATGTCGTGGTGGAAGTTGTAATAGGCTTGGTGATCAAGGTGTACGTGTGGTAGGTGATAATGTTTGTGAAAGCTCTAATGAACCAACACAGTCACATCGTATCCGAAGACAACTGACAACTTCTGTTACTGGACAGGATACTGCACTCCCTTTCTTTGTCAGCCACACTGCGGTATGCCTTGTAGATGAGGGCCAGAAAGAGCATGTGCTCCAGTAGGTGGCAAGTGCTGTATCAAATGGCCTCTCCTCCTCTTCCTCCTCCACCTCACATCACACACAGAACAGTCCTCAGAGGTGGCACCCCAATTACCCTTGTTTTCCCCCGCGTCATAACTCTCAAACCGCCCAATTGACTGTAGGGAACCACAGATGGGCGAGTCTGCAGAGCTGCTCACATATTCTATGCCATGGGCATCAGAAGTCTTCTCCAAAGATTTACAAACTCAAGAGGAGGAAAGTATCTAAACCGATGCCAAATTTTTTTTTCTGTTGGATCCGGGAGAGAACGAAGTAGGGTCCGAGCAGAATTGTGACCCTCATCAAAAGACATTAACCCCGAGGGTTGTAGGTGATACTGATGAGACTCAGATACCTGAGGTGCACGTGGACTGTACTGTGCTATCAGGGCAGGAAGAGGAGGGGGATGTCTCTCAGGGCAAGGCGTGAGA
Source organism: Phyllobates terribilis (assembly GCF_046119375.1). Taxonomy (NCBI): domain Eukaryota; kingdom Metazoa; phylum Chordata; class Amphibia; order Anura; family Dendrobatidae; genus Phyllobates; species Phyllobates terribilis. The sequence continues at coordinate 416,506,372 of NW_027362765.1, forward strand.
GAAGAGAGAGGATGATGATGAGGCTGTAAATCCCACTTGGTGTGAACCCAGAGGCATGCTGCTCAGTAGCTCATTTGAGGAGGTGGAGGAGGAGGAAGATGAGGAGGTTACGTTGCGGCCTACCGCACAGACACTGAGTGATGCAACCACGATGAGCACTGCATCCTCAGCCACAACTGTGGCCAGCAGCAGTCGAGGGTCTGCAGTTTGCAAGGGCAGCAAGAGTTGCCTAGCCAGGGCCTTTTTTGAGATCACAAATAATGACCCAACTCATGTTATCTGCCAATTTTACGAAAAATGAATCAGTAGAAGGAAAAATTGCAATAACTTGACTACTACATGCATGAACTCATACATGCATGATCAACATGCGTTAGTCTAGGAATCTCATTGTGATAAAATGTGGACCAGCGGGCCTCACCAACCATTAGCCGTCCCATCAACCGTATCTGTTGCTTCTTCCTCCTCCATCATCGTGCCAAGTGTTTTCACACGGGTCTCTGGCCCGCTCCAGTCAGAGTGAGTGAGAGCCCGTCAGCTATAACAGAAGTGGACATGCCTGCTGTTTTTGTTTCACTGAGCACACCCCATCTTTCTCAATCCACCATAACATCTCTGCCTGCATCTCACTTATGGTCCAGCAGTTTGTCATGTTCACCCTGTTCCACCCTCTCTCAGCATTGCAGCCAGCCCTCGGTCCCGCAGTTGTGGTCACGTAAAAGATTGTTTTATCTTACACATGACAGAAATACTACCTTTCTGCCTGGTGGATACAGACGGTTTCCAAAAGCTGATGGCCATCACAGTCCCCCAGTACCTGTTGCCATTAATTCTCTAAGAAAGCTGTGCCTGTGCTACACCAGCATGTCGCAGACAATATCACCCATTCCTTGAAAAAATCTATGTCTGCCAGGGTTCATTTCACCACAGACACCTGGACGAGCAAGCATGGCCAGCAGTGTTATATCTCACTGACTGGATGACTGATGACTGTGGGGGCAGGCGGGGAAGTTCTGCTCTACAAGTTTTGCAATCCCCAAGGCTTGCGGGACAAACCTATGATTCTAACACTTCCTCCACTGCTTCTGCCTCCTCCACCTCCTCTAGGGCCTCCACCTGCACCCTCAAATTGTGCCTTAATGAGACATGCATACCAACAGTGCAGAGAGAATACCCCCCATCTCCGTACTGCCTGCTAGGGCCCATCCAATCATATAAAAATAATAATCATTTGATATCGCAGTCATACAGCTCAAGAGTTGTGGACAGCTATCCAAGCCGAGTTTGATCAATGTCTGTCTCCACAGAACCTGGAGCCAGGGAAGGTCATGTGGAAGAATGGTGCAAACCTGGTAGTGGCCCTATGCTGTGGCAACCGCACAGAAGTGCCTTGCATGGCTCACGTCCTCAACCTGGTGGTACAGCAATTTCGCCACTACTATCCTTGCCTGGATGTACTGTTGCAGAAATCATGGTCGCTGTGTGCTCACTTCCACCATTTGCACCCCACGGGTCATCGACTTGCACCAATACAGAGCCCTTTGGCCACACCGGTTAAGTGGTTGATATGTGATGTGCCGACACAGTGGAATTTCACTCTGCACTTGTTGCAGCAACTGTGGCAGCAGTGACGACCCTAACACATTATCTCAGGTCGTATAGCCTGGGCCAATGCAGTAAGGACATGGTGCAAATTACATTTGCGGAGTGGGCACAGATTAAGGACCTCTGCACCCTTCTGCACAGATTTGAAATTACTTCTAAGATGGTTTGCGCTGATGATTAGTGTTGAGCCACCCCCGTAGTGTTCGAGTTCGGTTCGGTTCGTCGAACACCCGTGTGTTCGCCGAACTGTTCGTCGAACTGTTCGTCGAACACCTTCGAACACCGTTAAAACCAATGGCAGGCAAACAAAAACACATAGAAACACATAGAAAACACCTTCAAAGGTGTCCAAAAGCTGACAAACTGCTCAGAAGACACAACTAACACATGGAAAAGTGACAAGTACATATAGTCATGCGAAAAGAAAAGAGGTGGAGGAGTAAAAGGAGGGGGAGACACAGATATAGGCATGTCATGCCCTTCTAAAATCCAAAAAGTGAGAAGCCGACACGGCCAGTCCGTTCCTGCCTGTGCCACCTCTGTGTCGCCGGGTTTGTGCCAGAGCCGCGGTGGACCCTGACGGCCAGCCCCCCTATCCCAATACTGGTGCCTGTCCGCCGGTGGGTCGAGGCCCCCCACGGTGGGGGGGGGGTAGTAACATCTGCAGAAGAAAGACCATCTTCCAGCCAAACTAAGATGTCGACTTCTTTTCGTGGACAATGTGATACGATCCCATTCTTACGGACACGCCCATCACTACAAATTCTAGATGAGGCACAAAAACAGCAGGTGCTTCAACGGATATCAAGTGCTCCTTCAAGTGGGCTCTCCATCACCTCAATTTCAACATCACAAATACTCCAGTCCTCAGAGGTGTCACCCCAATCGCACTTGCTTCCTCACAGCTCCCAAGTCTCCAGCTGCCCGTCTGAGTATGGGGTAACACAGATGGCTGAGTCTGCCCAGCTGTTTACTCATACTATAGCCTGGGAAACGGAGGTCTGCTCCAGAGCTTCTGTTAATCCAGATGAGGAAATGATCTGATCCGATGCCCAGAATCTTTATAAGTTGGATCCAGGACCAGATGAAGAAGGTTCTGAGCATAATGTAGACCCTTGTTCCCAAACTGTAACTCCTGTTGGTGGAGACAATGATGAAGACGATGATGAGACTCAAATACCTGATTGGAGCGACAACTTGACTTTTCGGTCAGGGCAGGAAGAGGTTGGCTCTGAGGGCGACAGGGGTGATAACACACAGGGTGATGATGACGAGGTTGGAGATCCCACTTACTGTCAACCCACAGTCAGACAGTCGATGAGGTCAGCAGAGGAGGTGGAGGAGGATGTGACTAGCCCTGGGGATGGGGATGACTCGGTACCCGGGCATTTGCCTGGCCTTGGGGATGTCGCGGTGGTCGGCTCCCTGGCCCGTACCCTGGGGTCTCTCTTTAAAAGGGTGGATAATTGTTAATTTTATAAGAGTTCATGACGCCACCTGTGGTATCTGGTGACAAGCACCAGCGCTGCAGCAGTCCACTGAGGCCGGTGATAAGGCAGCTCGATGGTATAGCTCCCCACAGGTGGAGCTAGGTCTCAGGGCAGCGTATGCAGGGGGAATGCAGGACAGGCGAGACCCAGCTGGGTCAGAGCAAGAACGGGAACGGACACGGTAGTCACTTCAGTACCTTTTACTGGTGGAAATTCAGGCACATCCCGGAGCACTGTAGGGTGAAGGGTGCATATCAGGATCCTCCCCAATGAGCGGGTGTAGGGCCTCCTGTTTCTTGCCTCTGCGTAGTAAGTTTCTGACCTGCCTGGAGCTAGGCCTAACTTTGTCTCTGTCCTGCGCTGGCTGACCTTGTGGTAGGGCCTTCTCTTGGAGTTCACGCTCCCAGTATGCGGGGCCTAAGCGTCTCCTGGCTCTGTTACATATCAGCACCTTAGCGATCCTGGGACTTGTAGTTCTCCAGGGATTCCGGTTATGCCTTACTGGGTCATAGAGATACCGGTAAGCTCGGATCCTGTGTCCGGTAAATGCTTCGGGGTGAGCTGGTTAAGCTCCTCTGCCCCTTATGTACTAACTCGCCACTCGCCTTCGGCCTATTCGGGCCCTCACTAGGCTATACACACTAACGGCAGCTTGCCGCGCTTCACTGATCTTACGGCACCGGCACACCTTAAGCTCTATCTGGGCTCCCTGAATCTAGCAAGCAGGAGCCTCGTGCTCCACTGCTGAACTATTAACTGCGTTCTCTAGACTAGACTGAGCTCCACTGCAGACTGACCTCTCTTAGGCTTCTCTACTGCAGGAACTCTTCAGAGTAACTGAACTGCCTAGCTCCACCTTCCCTATTTATATCCCTAACGGGCTCCCTCTGCTGGTCTGAGGTGGAAGGTGGAGATGTGTGAATGTTTATGGGGGCCTCTTGTGGAGGATTCCATCAATGTACTCTTGTAGGATCTGTGATACCAAGCGCAGCGGGGCATCACAGATGGTATTGACGACGAGGTTAGGTTGCGCCTTCCTGAACAGAGACGGAGTACTGGAAGCACGTCAACAACTGCATCCTCAACCACAACTCTGCCTCTGACCACAAGTCGTAGTGGCTCTTCAGGTCACATGGGCTCTAAGCCTTGCATAGCCTGGGCATTTATTCAGATCGATAAGGATGACCCAACTCGTGTTATCTGTAATATTTGTCAGCAAAAGCTAAGTAGAGGCCAAAAAATACATAGTTTGAGTACTTCATGCATGTACCGTCACATGGATATGAAGCATAAGTTGCAGTGGGAAGCTCACTGTGCTACAATGCGGCCTAGCCGGCTGGGCCAACCACCGTCTGCCCCATCTTGTGCATCCGCAGCCTCTTCATCCTCTGTGACTGGGGGGACAGCAGTCACACATGTTTTTGGACGCAGACCTGCCACCTCTTTACCCGCAACAGCCAGTGTGATTGGCAGGTCGTCAGTTCATTGGGAAGTGGAAACACCTGCTAGTGTTGAGCGCTCTCCGACATCGAGAGCACCACCTTTGGATCAAGGCAACCTAACATGTCCGCCTGCATCTTCCTCACAGACCGGCAGTTGCCGGGGACACCCTACTCAACACCGTCTAAGCACAACAGCCAGCCCTCGGTCCCTCAGATGTGGAAAAGTAAAAGACCATTTCTTCCTAGCCATGAGAAAGCTAAGAGGTTGAATTTCACCATCTGCAAGCTGTTGGCTACAGAAATGCTGCCTTTCCACCTGGAGGACACAGAGGATTTTCAAGACCTTATGTCCGTCACAGTGCCCCAGTACCAGATGCCCAGTCGGCACTACTTCTCAAAGAAAGGTGTGCCTGCGCTCCACTAGCATGTCGCACACAACATCACCGCTTCTTTGAGAAACTCTGTGTGTAACAGGGTGCACTTCACCACAGACACTTGGACGAGAAGGCATGGACAGGGGCGTTACATGTCGCTGACTGGGCACTGGGTAACTATGGTGACAGCAGGACAAGGGGCTGCTGTCCAAGTCTTACCGTCCCCACGAGTTGTGTGTTAATCCTCTTTATCTCGAACTTCCTCCACTGCTTCTGCCTCCTCAACCTCCTCTCGGTCCTCCACCTGCACCCAAAGCCTGTCTGGTAATGCCACCTGCTTTCTAACTGCGCAGAAGGAATCCTGCACACCTCCTTACTATGCTGGCAGCAGGGCTCAACGCATCAGTGTTTACTTTGAAATGTCTGGGAAATGTGAGTCACACAGCTGAGGAGTTTTGGTCAGCTCTGGAGACCCAGTTTCATGAAAGGTTGTCTCCACTGGACCTGCAACCAGGGAAGGCCATGTGCGACAATGCTGCAAACCTGGGTGCGGCACTTCACCGGGGCAATGTCACACACGTGCCTTGTATGGCTCACGTGTTGAACCTGGTTGTCCAGCAATTTTTAGCCCACTATCCCGGACTAGATGGCCTTCTGCAGAGTGCACGGTCGCTGTGTGCTCACTTCCGCCGTTCGCATCCCGCAGTTCAACGACTTACATCTCTACAGAAGTCGTTGGGCCTGCCAGTTCACCGGCTGAAATGCGATGTGCCGACACGGTGGAATTCAACTCTGCACATGTTGCAGCGACTGTGGCAGCACCGACAAGCCCTGGTGCAATACGTTCTGACGTATAGCCTGGGCCAACGAGATCCAGAGGTGGGGCAAATCACGCTGGAGGAGTGGTCTCAGATCAGGGACCTATGCACCCTTCTGCACAGTCTTGAAATGGCGACGAAGATGTTTAGTGCTGACGATGCCATTATCAGCATGACTATTATGGTGATTTACATGCTGGAGCACATGTTAAACAGAATTCGGAGTCAGGTGGTGGGACAAGAGGAGGTGGAGGAAGTAGAGGAGGAGTCGTATGCGGAAGGGATAACATCTCCAAGGTCCAGACGGTTGGCAGCACCAAGGAAGCAGGCATGGGAGGGTGGGGGAGAGGGATTAACCAGGGCGCATGGTAGCAGCCAAACTGTTGAGGAAGGTGCAGGAGCCGAGGAAGAATTGGAGGACGAACTGGCAATGGGCATGGAAGACTCATCAGATGAGGGAGACCTTGATCACATTTCTGTTGTGCGAGGTTGGAGGGAGAGGGCAGAGGAAGGAAGCATGATTCTTACCTCGCTACCAACACAACAAGGACTTGGTCCTTCTGGATGAGCAAGACACATGAGTGCCTTCTTGCTGCACTACCTGCAACATGACCCCCGGATTGTCAGAATTCGAAGTAATCCCGACTACTGGGTTGCCACACTCTTAGATCCCCGGTACAAAAGTATATTTGCCGAAATAATTCCTGCCATAAAAAGGTATTGACGAATGCAGGAGTATCTGTTGCAGAATCTTACATGTGCTTTTCCACAAAACACCAGTGGTGCACGTAGTGAATCTCACAGTTCTAACTTGCCAACGGTGGGACTGTCGAGTCTTCATCACTCAAACAGTAACAGTAACACAGTATCTGCTGGTAACAGCAATTTTGTGGAATCGTTTCACCACTTTTTTAGACCATCCTTTGCAAGGCCACAGGAGACAAGAAGTCTGACACATAGTCAATGCCTAGGGAGGATGGTACAGGAGAATCTCCAAGTGAACATCGAAGCCATGACTGTGTCACTGGACCCTTGCTCATTTTGGTATTCCAATCTTGAAAAATCGCCGGAGCTCGCCACTCACGCCTTGGAGATCTTGTCATGCCATGCAGCCAGCGTTCTCTCTGAACGTGTTTTCAGCGCTGCTGGTGGTATGCTGACAGATAAGCGCACGCGGCTGTCCACTGAGAATGTAGACATACTCACGTTCATAAAGATGATCAAATCATGGATTCGCAAGGACATTTCTACCCCTGTGTCATCCTTGGGAGACTAAAAGCTTGGGGATTTGGTAAAATCACCTCACCAACCGTTTTAAGCAACAGTGGGGCAATTGATGCCACTTAACCCTAGAACGCATGACCATAAAAATCTACACTTTCACATACCTGGGGCCCTTTAGGCCCGTGTGCAAATAACATGGAATAACTCAAACTCAAATGACAAACAACTATATACATGAAGAATACCTAGAGTTTCAAAATTCTAACTAAAGCAATCTTGCAGAAAATAGAAAACAATTAACTGGGCGGGCCTGCAAGGCCACAGGTATGCGTTCTAGGGTTAAGTGGTGTCTGTGCCACAATTTTGGGAGTCCCCTTGCTGTGTCTTACGTGACGTTGGCATCGTCAATTCCAGGTGGGTTGGGTCGCACCCCCCCCTTTTAACTGTAAGAAACTACATACACTATGGCTTGGGGTAACACAGATGGTTGAGTCTGAAGAGCTGTTTACTCATAGGTCTGCTCCAAATCTTCAGTGTCTGCTAGTCAGCGTAGAATTTTTAACTGCATCTAGCCTAGGCAATACTTTGGGCGTAGTAGCCAAGCTGCGAAGCAAGCTGCACCGCCTGTGTATCTAATAAGAATTTTTAAATTAATCTAGCCTAGGCAGACTGTGGGGACCCCCAACCAAACCCAGATGCTCAGCCCCCCTACCGCCCCCCTTTCATGGACAACCCAATAATGTAACTCTTACAACTGGATGGGTGAGGATCGGTCACAGCTTTATTAACTCTTTATACTCATTCCATTAGAAAGGCATTTTATTTCTAAAAAAATTCAGCTTGTTGCAGCATGCCCTGGGTCCCCACTCCGGCAAGTTGGCCAACAAGTGTAACTCTCCAACATGTCCTTTCTATTTCCAGGCCACGGAGGATCCAGCGTACTCGTATGCAGGACTCTGACCCCCACCCATCACTCTTAACGCTTGTTCCACTCCGTCCTGGAGTCCTGACAGGAATATGTCCAGTCCAATATCTATTAAGTGAACACCGTCGGGCCGTATGAGGCCTGCTTTATCTGCTTCCAGTTGTCGGTGTCGTATCACTACACCGCCTCTGTCTCTTCTAAATTTTGCCATCCGAATATTTATTACCCGCCTTGTCCATTCGATGGCCGTGATGTCTCGCGCACCTTGCCATACCGCTATCGGCACAATCTCTGACCATACTATAGCTAATTTTGTGAAAAATTCTCTGAAGCGCTCAGTGTCTAGTTTCATTATTGCCATTAGTTATGCCCTCTTGTGATGACCTAGGTTGTTTCCCCCGGCCTGTATAACTAAGATGACCGGACCTCTTGCCTCTCTCCCTACCTTGATTACCTCCATTAGTACCTGTGGCCATAGCAGGCCTCTAATACCTCTCCAGTTGAAATACATGTTATGAAACTCTAATTTCCTCCCGCCTGGGCGGACTTTCGCCCTTTTTTGTGCCCAATATATATACGAGTGGCCTATCACTCACACTGTTGGCTTAGCGTCACCTGTAAAAGAAACAAACCACGTTAGGATAACAAGTCCGGTCTTATGTATCTCGCCAAACATGTGGATCGCCATCTCCCTATCCTCTGAACTTCCGTTTCTGACAGTCCTGCTCTTGCTGCTTCCGTGGCCGCACCTATGCGGAATGAGTGTGTCCCGTAATCTTTGGGGTGGTTCCCTGCCGATGTTATGCATTTATTAAATATAGCTTGGAACAGGTATCTTGATAATGGCGTTCCATCAATGTGTGATACGAAGAAATTACTTTGTGATCTGATGGTTAGATATGTTTTTACTATTGTTACCCGACTCAGTGTACCGTTTGTGGGTTGTAGAAGTACCCAAGTACCCCTGCCCGCTGGAACCGTTTTCGATTGGTGTATGCGTACACGTATTGCATTATTGGCTATGACTACTTCCTGGTGTAATAAGCGTCCACTGGTGGTAATTTTGGATTGAGGGACTAATTTGCTTATACATAGCGCCCCGAAGAAGGCGATCACAAATGCAGTAGACATTAGTGTTGCTTCAAATTGTGAGTGTCATGTTAATGGTGTTAGGGATAAGATGTGAGAAATCAGTTTTAGTGACACGGGACGGGACGTCTACATTCCTGACTTGGCTGACCCCTTTTCCACCCTTTTATGGATTGTCTGATGATGAATCTTTGTCACATCTCCCCAATTCAGTAGTTGGAAGTGAAATGCTACTCCGGTCAGACACCGCTGTGCTGATGCCCCTGATATGCCCCTCATCATTAGCTGGTGGAGAAATTCTATGGTGACTTGTGATCTGGCTTGTTCACATTGGTCAACCCGTCTGCCTGCTACTAGTCGTGTCCACTCTTCCCATGCCTTACCGTATGCTTGCCACGTTGACGGGGCAACTGACGCTCTGATTAATGGCATCAACTATTCGCCACTAGATCCCATAGGGAGGGTGGGCAACTGTTGCCCGATGGTTGGGCGTTGTGGAAGAGCTCTGTGAAAATCTGCCAATTGAATTGTTATAAAGCGTTAGCAGCAGCTTTATACCCCTCAGCATAGTGGCTAGCGCGGACCCATACATTGTGTTTTAGGCACAGGAATACTAGCCTGCGTAGTAGGCCTAGCACTGGGAGAGACGATGATGCCATCTTATTAATGCAGTGCGCTAGGCTGGTGTTTTGTGTTATGAAGCATATATTTTTGTTAGCCAGGCGCGCGCCCCATATTTCTATTGCTACCACTATTGGGAAAAATTATTTTCAGAGCTAGATGCAGCTAAAAATTATTATTAATTTCAAAGCTGGTGGAGCTTGGTATAGATGGCCTAATACAATGAGTCCCACACACTGCTAGAAGCCCAAATATTTTTTCAGAGGTAGATGCAGATAAAAATTATTTTGAATTTGCAACCTGATGGAGGTCAGTATAGATGGACTAATACAACAAGTCCCACACACAGCTAGAAGCCCAATATTTTTTTCAGAGCTAGATGCAGACAAAAAATTATTTTGAATTTGCAACCTGATGGAGGTCAGTATAGATGGACTAATAGAGAAAGTCCCACACACAGCTAGAAGCCCAATATTTTTTCAGAGGTAGATGCAGAAAAAAATATATTCAGTTTGCAACCTGATGGAGGTCTGTATAGATGGATTAATAGAACAAGTCCCACACACAGCTAGAAGCCCAATATTTTTTCAGAGGTAGATGCAGAAAAAAATATATTCAGTTTGCAACCTGATGGAGGTCTGTATAGATGGATTAATAGAGAAAGTCCCAAACACAGCTTGAAGCCCAATATTTTTTCAGAGGTAGATGCAGAAAAAAATATATTCAGTTTGCAACCTGATGGAGGTCTGTATAGAAGGATTAATAGAACAAGTCCCACACACAGCTAGAAGTCCAAATATTTTTTCAGAGGTAGATGCAGATAAAAATTATTTTTAATTTGCAACCTGATGGAGGTCAGTATAGATGGACTAATAGAGAAAGTCCCACACACTGCTAGAAGGCCAAATATTTTTTCAGAGCTAGATGCAGATAAAAATTATATTCAATTTGCAACCTGATGGAGGTCAGTATAGATGGACTAATACAACAAGTCACACACACAGCTAGAAGCCCAATATTTTTTCAGAGCTAGATGCAGAAAAAAATTATATTCAATTTGCTACCTGATGGAGGTCAGTATAGATGGACTAATAGAATGATGCTATGCCCAAAAGATTTTACTTCACTAGGTGCAGTAAAAAAATTGGTATTCTATACACAGGTGGTATATCTTGCAACACAGATAGGCTACTCCACTGACTAACACACTCTGCAATCCATCCCCTGCCCCTCCCCCCACCCCGCTGTACACTCAAACTGCGTATTAACATTAATTTTCATCATTACTGAGAAAAAATCCAGTTATGATTTTGGTGCACGAACAGTTATCGAACATAACCTCGAACAGCCGAGTTTTTCTCAAATTCTTCGTGTTCGCCGAACGGCTCGAACACCGCCCAAAACAGCTCGAATTTGAGATTGGCGAACAGTTCGAGTAGAACAATGCTCATCTCTACTGATGATGCTGTGGTCAGCATCACTATTCCGGTCATCTACATGCTGGAGCACACTTTGAATATTCTGCTGGAGCAGGTGGTGTGTAACGCTGGGCATGGGGAGATCTCAGCGTATAATGACATGAAAAGGGAAGGGTGCCCTACAAGTAGGGAAAGGGGGAGTGGTGAGCACTAGTCAGCCCCACTGCAAACTAAGGTACACACAAAGGAAACAAACAAGGGAATACACTTAGCTTTAAGATGACACCGGAGAGAACATGACAACAATCCACAAAGGAACGCCAAGGAAATTCTAGCCGACTACTAGAATTCCAGGCCTGAGAAGAAGAAGAACTATCAACTCTCTGGAGAAACTGAGCGTATTTAAGGATACAGCAAGGGTGTGGAAATTAGCAGCAGAAGGTGTGGATCACTGCTGGGTCCTAGAGAGAGAGGGATCATGAAAGGATCAGGAAGATGTTTACAAGGCCAAACGCAGCGACCTTCTATAGCCAGACCCCATATGACTGTTTGTCAAACCTGATACACCCATGACTTGGTGGTCCCAGGGGAAGAGGAAAAAGCAGAGGAGGATGTGGAAGGGATAACAATGTCTCTAAGTTCCAGACTGTTGTCACACAGGCGGGTGGCAAGGGAGGGTGGATTACAGCGATCGAGGGGGGCTCGGGTTACCAAACAAACTGTTGGTGCCGAGGAACAAATGGAGGAGAACGGGGAGGAAGAGGTGATGAGCGAGCAACAATCAGGAGATGAAGAGGATTTTGATCCCCTATCTGTTGTCTGTGGTTGGCGGGAGGTGACGGAGGAATCAAGCATCAGTGTTACCCATCCACCAACACACGATGGGCTTGGATTTCTTGGAAGAGCCCGACGCATGAGCACCTTCTTGCTGCACTATCTGCAACATGATCCCCGTATTGTTAGGATTCAAAATAGTACTGTGTTGCCACTGCTAAATCCATGGTACAAGAGTAAATTTTGCCAGGTGCTTACCGCCCTGGAGAGAGACCCGTGCATACTGGAAAATCGAAACACGCTTTTAGACAACCTTAAGAGTGGTATTCCTCAAGACACAGTGTGTCATAGTGTGCATCACAGTTCTAGACTTCTAACCCAGGAACGTCAATTCGACAAAGCAAAAACATTAGCAGCAGCAGCGTAAGTGACAGAAGCAATTTCTGTAAGTCGTTTCACACAGTTTTTACACCAGTGCGTGCAACAGCACAACAGAGTACAAGTCTGACATGTAGTGAACGACTGAAAAGGATGGTGCAGGAGTATCTTGATCTCAATATCAATACCATCAGGGAGGATTTGGACGCTTTTACATCTTAGTCTTCAAAAATGGATGAGTGGCCTGAGCTCGCCTGTCAAGCGAGGTATTATCATGCCTGGCAGCCAGCGTTCTCTCAGACCGTGTCTTCAGTGCTGCTGGTGGCATCCTGACAGACAAGCACATCCAGCTGTCCCATGAAAATGTAGAACACCTAACTTTCATTAGGTGTTTCGATTGCACCCCAATCGCAGACTGTGCAGACTAGGCGATGATGTAGTTTTTAGTGTGCTGCATTGATCTTGCGTTATTGCAGTCTGTAACATCTTTGTCGTGTCATGCTTTGAAATGTGGAGACTCCTGGGTGGGTCTCCATCTAGGGTGTTTCCTGTAGTGGAGGGGTGTCAGTCCCCATTATACTATTTCTATTCTGGTGAAATTCATGCCACTTTGGTGGTGTTTGCCCCTAATTTTTAGAAATGGGGAGACACCTGGTTGGGTCTACTTCATGTGTGTTTCCTGTAGCAGTAGGGCTCCCAGACCGGCAGGCCTGCACTTACTTTCAGTCAACTACCTGTGTTACTATCCTTACATTTTTCTAGCAATATTATTCTACAAAATTGATATTTGTGCCACCTGAGTGTGACTGAGCAGAAAAGCAGCTTGAGCTGATGCATGTGGTTTCAGGGCTCCCAGCACAGCAGGCCTACAATGATCCCTCAACCACTTCATCTTAAGTTGAACCTAAATTCAAAGCTGTAAATGTTGGCTCAAACCCTGATACCTCATGCAAGGCTCAAGGCTTACTGCTGCTTGATGCCACTTTGGTGGTGTCTACCCCTAATTTGAGCTGTTTTGGCAGCTTTTGGACCCCTTTGAAGTTGTTGTCTATGCTTTTGGTTTTGCTTCCCATTGAATCCAATTGAATCCCATTGAATCATTCTGCGAAAATTGGGAAATTCGTCCATCTGAGCCAAATCAAACCTTGAAAGGTTTGCTCATCTCTAATCCTGAGTTCTTTAATTGGGCGTGTAGGTGTATTTACTATACTGTATATATATTAGTAAAACATCTGAATGTATTCACATTATAAAGGGTATTCATTCTCAATAATCTCAATTCACAGGTTGACTCTTGACTTGCGTGAATACTGACTTTCTCATACAGTTCTAAGGAGAGGGGAGGAGGAGGGAAGAACTAGTGCCAAATATAAACCTGCTGTTGTAAGTTCTCCAGAATCGACAGTTACACTTTAAATGATTAAAATACAATTGGTGGATTGTTGGACTAAATCCTTAATGTGTGAATTTTCCAATATTTCTGTCTAATTGATAGCACTATACAGTACTTCAACTCTACAACTGCTGCAGTAGTTGTTTTGGTTGTGCCAGGAACAGCCGCGACAAATGTTAAAACCTATTAAACTTTCTACCAAGACATGTTTCACCATTAAGCCAGCTTCTTCAGAAGTACAGGTGCTAATAACATGAACACATCATTCACTTGAACCTTTTATCACATGATAAGGCTATAACTGTCTACTTAGTCTAATAGGCATACCAGGTAAGAACTGTCTGTAAATAGATCGACTTGTAACAGACAATTGAATGATAATTTAAACAAACATCTGATTGAAAACATGAGCAAAATCTGATTGGCTATAGAGCTATCAATCAATTTATGCTGATGTCAGCAATCATAGGCTTGTTTAACATGTCATTCAATTGTCTGGTAGAATCGACAATCAATCTGTGTACAAAGACAGCTCCTATATTTATACCTATTGGTCTAAATAGACAGGTAGGCTGTGTTCACACGTTGCGTTTATGTTGCTTATTTTTCTGCAGGCAAAACCTGCTCTCTTGGCAGTAGAGAAGCTGCTTACGAAAAGCTGGTTTTGTTGCATTTTTGCTGCATTTTTTTGCTGCATTTTTCAGGATCCAAAAGTTCAGATTTGCTTCCACCACAAAAGCATGAACAATGCAAGGTGTTGGGTCACCAATGCAAGGCATATGTGAAACTATAAAACAATTTTGGAAAAAGGGTAATTTGATCAAATTATTTAGAGAAAAAAGATTTTTATGTCTGAAAAAAATAGTGACTATTCTGAACAAAAAAGTTCATATGAGTTAATGAAAAAATACACAACTACAAATGTAACAGCGGATGGAGTTGAAATGATCAGAAATAGTTTACCTAAGACATTCACAGAGCACTGAGTTTGTAGAGCACTGTATACTTTCACACGTTGGTTGGCCTTTGAGTTGGTCAGGTATTGTTCAATTTCACATTTTAGTCAGCCAGTGTTTACTTTACACATATGACAAACACTATGGTTTAAACTTAGGAAAATCACAAAAATAAATGAGCTTCACATCCTGCTATACCTGCGTTTTTTCACTAAATATACAGCAAAACCTGACAGATGAGACCAAAATAGAACTTTTTGACCACCAAGGAAAATACTATGTCTGGCGCCAAACAAACACAGCTCATCACCCCAAAAACACCATCCCCACAGTGAAACATGGTGGTGGCAACATCATGCTGTGGGATGTTTTTCGGCAGCAGGGACAGGGAAAATGGTCCAAGTCAAGGATAAATGGATGGTGCGAAATACAAAGATATTCTGGAGCAAAACCTATTTCTGTCTGTCACTGATTTGAGACTGGAACGGTATTCACCTTCCAACAAGACAATGACCCAAAGCATACTGCTAAAGCAGCACTCGAGTGGTTTAAGGGGAGACGTGTAAATGTTTTGGAGTGGCCTAGTTAAAGCCCAGACCTTAATCCAATTGAGAATCTGTGGTCAGACTTGAAGATTGCTGCTCACCAGAGGAAACTATCCAAGAGACTCCAGACAGGTACCTTTTACCTAATATGAGTTGTATGTGGCAATGTTATTTATACTTGATTCTTTCCATCAACACAAACTCCACAGTAGATAACAGGTCACAGGTTAACGCTGAAATCTTGCTAATAAGCCAAAATTCCCCCACACAAGTTTATTGTCCCCACATGTCTCCACACAAGGGCTGAGATGGATTTGGAAAGAAACTGCTATAGTATTGGTCAGAGGATGATAGTGGCTCCTCCTTCATCTATCATTATTATAAGAGAGAGAACATTTCGGAGACCCAGTGAAGGTGACAAGTGATCCAACATGTGGCTTCTTTTGTTATCCCTCTGCCTGGCAATCTTCCACTCATCCTGTACATCATCATCAGAACCGTAAGATCCAAATTATGATTGTTTGTAACACAAGTTACTGTTTTATCACAATGTGTATAATATATCAGAATAATGTTTTATCTGAAATTACTAGATTGATTGGAGAAAAATAGTTATCAATAGACGATATGTTGGAAGTTGCTCTCAGAGGCATTGCTGCTGCTTTTGGAATTTCAACTGATAGTAATGTTACTAGAAAAGTGTGTGAAATAGCTCTCCACCAGAGGAATAAAATGCTGTCCCTAGTGCCACATATTAATGGATATTCTGTAAAAGTATATCTAGCTCTTTAATAGGTACCTGAAAAAATCAGCATAATCAGTGCTATTGCCAATACAGTGCTGTCTACAAGTGTCTTGGCTGATAAAGTGTCATGTTTAAAACTCTTTAAACTTGCACATGATTTATGTATGTATGTTCCATTTTTTTGTGCAGAAAAACTTGAATTTAACTGTTCAAGCAAAGTCGATGTGATTACATTAAAACTCCTACCCACTGTGCATCTAAAGATGCTGTTTAATTGCAATTTTGGTGTTTTTTTCTATATAGGGAGCCTGAAAACTGAGAAAAAAAAAACTAATGTAAAAAAAATTAGCATGTAAAAAGTTGCTTTTAAGTGCAGAGTGAAAGCTTTTCTGTACTAACAAAATGGATTAAAAATATGCTGCTTCAAATCTGTACAAAAGATGCATCAAATAATGGGGAAAAGGCAACAAAAAATATAGCGGAAATGCAATAATCAAAGGTTTTGATTACATATTATCGTGAGGATATCTGTAGATTTACCAGTTTTGTGAATGCTGAGCTCTGTATAATCCCGCTCACACCACTGATTGGCAGCTTTCTGTGTACACTGTACATAGGTAGAAAGATGCCAATCAGTGGTGGGGGATGGGGTTTTACAGAGCTCCTGAATATGGAGGACTACAAGGCAGCAGGATTAATAGTCTTTTAGTGATAACCTCCTGCTGATAATACAGTGATTTTATTAAAACTACAGCAAGCAGCCCAGTAAGTGACACATCATTGGAATTAGGGTATCGGTCTCTACATCATGCTTTCAGATAAGGTGACAAAAAACTGGTGACAGATTCCCTTTAAATTCTTTATTTCCATTATTTTATTTTTTACCACAAACATTTTACCAATTTTAATTATAATATGTGATCATAATATAAAATCAATGGACTTGAAAAGACAAGGAGAGGAATTAGTGGGATGTTTTGGGGGAATTTTTTATATTTTGTATTTATTTGTAGTTAATAAATATACATTTGTCAGCCATTAACAGTAGCAATAAATACACCTCTACCGTCATTCTACTTGTTTTCTGATATATTGACAATTATTTTTCTTCCCTTACAGCCATTATGTGATTACAACTCCGAATAACTTCCTATCGGGGACTGAGCAGAAACTCTGTGTGACCTTCCTAGATTTTAAAGGAGCAATTGAGATTAAACTAGAACTGGAGATAAATGATGAAAATGTTGTACTACTGAAACATAGAATAGATGACTATCAACATTCTGAGTGCTTTGTCTTCCAGGTCAGTATACATACTATGTAAAAGTTTTCCAAAGATATGTAAAAAATAATACATCTGAAATTTCCCATTAACTTGTCAGGAAAGAAAATTTGTGATGTCAGAACCTGAGGATCATATCGATTGAGTGACATGTAGTGTACATTGTACTGTCTGATACCTCAAACTTAGCTGCTTTAACATTATATTATATACATCCAAAACATGCCCAAAAGCTGAGACATACATACATTAGTATCCTGCTTATTGTTTTTCTACATTTTTATGCAGTTTTACTTTTTACTTTTCCCCAAAATTTTGCTACATTGTTTTTACCACTAGGTACTCACTACCTACAAATGTATTCCCCCTAAAATTTAAAACAAACTGTTTTAACCCCTTCAAGCTACATGATGTACCAATAAATCAAGAAGCTGGTGTGAGTATAAGGAGTAGGCTCAGGTGCTGAGCCTGCGCCCTGCAAGACAGATGCCGGCTGTACTATACAGTCAACATCTGCCTTCAACTGCATCATTCAGATCTAGTTCTGATTGCTGCTGTCACCACTAAACTAAGGCTATCAATCATTAACAGTAACATTTAAAACACATGGTCCTGCCCATGAGTCTGGCCGCTGCGTGCATTGAGAACAGCTGATCAGTGGGGGTGCCAGGTGTCGGACTCCTACCAATCTGATATTGATGACTTATTTTAAGGAAATGTCATCAATATAAAAGTAGTGGACCAACCTTTGGGCTTGATAAGAGTCCGTGATTTGTTCTATTGTTATGCAATATGGGAGAGTGAACAGATCAGAGCAGCAGCAAGGTCATGCCACTGGTCTGAACACTTAATCTTCAGAAGCGTGCCACCCCATGGCAAGCAGGAACCCGGGAGACCAGGGAGCAATGAGCTCCTGAAGAATGAACCTCTCTAACTTGCATCCCCCTGTGTCTGAGGTCTAATGGCACTGTAGGCCCCTGTCTACACCTTGTACCCAGCCGTTACTAACATATCTTATGTTAATAATAATCTTTATTTTTATATAGCGCCAACATATTCCGCAGCGCTTTTACAGACATTATCATAGCTGTCCCCATTTTGGGGCACAATCTACATTCCCTATCAGTATGTATTTGGAGTGTGGGAGGAAACCGGAGAACCCGGAGGAAACCCACAAACTCCTTGCAGATGTTGTCCTTGGTGGGATTTGAACACATGACCCCAGTGCTGCAAGGCTGCAGTGCTAACCACTGAGCCACCATGCTGTCCTACATGAAAAAGAAGCTTTGCAGCATCTTATACAGAATGAGTTACACCAAAATGTAAAGTATACAACTATTGTCACCTTAGAATTCCTTGCTGATGCTTAAAGGGGTTGTAAGGCCCTAAACTACAAGTCAGAGGTCACTTTATGTGACTGAACACTTGTGAATCCTCACATCATGCGTATTGCTCGCTGAAAGGATTCTCCAGTGCTGGAACAAGGAATGGGCGGACATGACCACAAGTATGCAATATGGATATTTCCGGCCACATTCTGACTAGACTGTTTCTGGCCTCGCTCAATACACAGGCACTCAAGGAGGTCACACCCATCTAGTCGGAGTGTGGCCAGGAGTATGCATATCACATATGTGTGGTCACATCACTACGCGTTCCTGGCCCTAGCACAAGAGAATCCTCGCAGCCAGCAATGAGCACAACATGAGGATTCACAAGTCTGCAGTCACAGAGTTACTGCAGAATTTTAGTTTAGGAACAGACAGCCTCTTTAAATGGGTCACATTACATTTTCATGTACTTTAATGTGCATAATACCCTAGTGAATTAAAGTACATCAAGCCATGTATAAAGACCACAGGGTCTAAAAAGCAGTCCTGGTCATGTTATGGACACCCAGGTGTAAAGCTTTGCCTAATGTAGTGTCCATCTTATGACATGGACAAATTTTTAGTTCCAGAAGTGAACAATGATGGGTTCCTATTGAGTAATTGCTAGCAGAGAGTATAAAGTTGTGAGGAACCCACATAGAATTATACTGGAAATTAAAATAGATTTTTCATGATACAGAAAGAACACAGAAAATAGGATAGAATACCCCTTAAAGTTGTTGATGGTCGGGTTTCACAAGACAAGTATAGCAAAACACGTGCTTCTATTTAATTTTTTTTTTCAGTTCCCAAAATCATGGAGAGGTCATCATCATTCAAATGTCTTACACGTATCTGCAGTTGGAGAAAACCTCAATGTGAGTGACAGCAAGAAAGTTACAATTTATCAAAGAGATATCCCATGCATTATTCACAATGATAAGTCGACCTACAAGCCAGGTGATATAGGTAAGTGATTCATGGAAAGGAAAAGCAAATCTATTATTTTACTCGTCTATGTAGTAACATTAATTCTACAGCACTTTACTGACATTATGATCACTGTCCCCATTGGGGCTTCATTATATAAATTCCCTATCAGTATGTCTTTGTAGTTTGGGAGGAAACCGGAGAACCCGGAGGAAACCCACGCAAACACGGGGAGAGCATACAAACTCCTCGCAGATGTTGTCCTTGGTGGGTTTGAACCCAGGACCCCAGCGCTGCAAAAACTGCTAACCGCTGGGCCACCGTGCTGTCTCATCACTGAATGTGGCTATAATTATATAAACTTATGAAAAAAACAGACACTTCACAATATTATATAACGGAGGCAGTACAGATGCAAAACACAGGTGAATATCCACTCACCCATCAATTATCCACGAGGAAGGGGCAGATGCTTTGTAGTCAGACTGCAGATAAGGATTTTATATGGTGGTCATGTGGGCTCCAAAACAGAATCCGCCTGAAAAGACATTGTGTTAATATACCTTAACTTGCTGCAGTTTTCATAAAAATGAGGTTTATCCATTCTCTGAATGCTGAGCTCAGCAAAACTCCACCCACACTATCGATTGACAGCATTTTGCGTATAGGCAGAAAGCTGCCAATTAGTGGTAGTGTGGCGCCCCTGAGGGTTCAGTCACTACAGAGGTACTGCACCTCACCCAGAGGTGTGGTGTCTCCTTCTCTCAGGTAAGGAGGCAGTGCTGCCCGGGACCCCAACACCCACATTCAACACTACACTGCTTCAGGCCGGCTGGAAGGGCAAGATGCACTGTGTTACTGCTGAGCCCTGTCCCTGGCTGCAGTGGGGGGAACCAAAGAGAAGGGGAGCACAATTGTAGGAGGTATATAAAGGGAAGCCATCTTAGGGTGGCAGGAGAGTCGGTTAGTCAGTCAGTGAGTAGTAAGGAGAGGAGGGGAGCAGAGTCTCTTCAGGAGCTCTGCTCCACAAGTGGGGCCTAGTAATAGAGGCCCAGAAGGGGAGCAGAGGAGAAAGGCTCCGTTTTATAGAAGGGATCCCAGGGAGTACGGTGAGTGCAGGACGGCACCCGTACGCCCCGAATCTGCCAGGTGTCAGAGGGATCAGGCCGCAAGGTGGGACCGGTCCCAGGCCCAGCCGTGTTATTCCCGGTCTCGGCTGGAAAAACCGGAGGCTTCTGCACTTCCATGGTGCAGTCGCCACAGTCTCATCCTAGTTACCGTGAGGGTCAAGTAGGTCCGGGAACTCCAGGTTGCCTAGAGGGACTTCAGAGCACCCAATCGGGACTGTGTGTGGGAAGCGCAGGGCAGGAGGGAGAAGACCCAGCGCGAGAAGTCGGTCTAGTAAGGAACATAAATAAAGTGGGGTTCCGTCAAGCGCTCCTGATCAATTTGAGAAAGTGCTGAATGCCTTATCTGGTAGACGCAGTGCGATGCAGAGGCTGACACCCGTTCAGTGTACCTGTGAACCTTGAACAAGAACTATGAGTAAAACTCGGATGACTGCACTGCACTGCCTCTGTCAGTTATTTCCGCTGCACCATCTCTCCTGCACCACAAGCCCCAGCATCACCACCATTTGCACCTACACTGCCCTGGGGGCCCGCTCCGCCTGTGGGGAGCAGAAACATCCCAGCTGCCATCCCATCACCCCCGGAGGTCTGCAGCAGCGCCGGTAACCATTACCGGAAACCACAGGTGGCGTCACGAGACAAACTGTACACTAAAACCCCTTTTTAAAGAGAGACCCAGAGTACGGGCCCGGGAGCCGACTGCCGTGACCTCCTAAACAAGGTAAAAGGCCCGGGTACCGAGTCCTCTATATTCCCCCTGGGTGACACAGTAGCGTAATATGGAGGACTACATGTCAGCATGTAGAAACAACAACTGATGAGCTCCACATAGAGGGTCTTCTGGTGGACCCTTTAGGTTATATATTATCTGGAGTCCATTATTGTGTGAGAGGCTAGGCCCATTGGATGATGCTTTGGCACTCGATTGATCCAGATGACCTGACACCAAATCAAAGGGGCCATTTTTTTTATTTATTCTGTATGCTGTTTTTTGATCAATTAAAATACATTATACAGTTTCAGAGATATTGGACATTATATTATTTGCTGCCTCTTTTTACAGTTTTTGTTTTTTACTAAGTGGATATAGCTCACAGGATTTTCGAGATATGTCTTTACACTGCTCTGTATAATTACCCTGTTAGCCATGCCCCCTTCGTAGAGACCATAAAAATGAACACTAAATAAATATGCTCATATCTCTAAAACCGTAGGATGGATTTAAAAAAAAAATACAAGAAATAGCATGCTCAGTGGGAATAAAATAAGAGCAAAACCTGGTCACTTTTGATCTGGTGACAGGTCCTCTTCACAGTTGGCAATGCATGATTTAGTGGAAACAGTTGCCAGCCTAATGTCTAGAAAAGTATTCAAAAATTTTGAAGCTCAAAATAAATGTAAATTAGTGATGAGCGAATGTGCTTGGTGATATTCGGATATCACTCGAGTATCTGGGTGCTGGGATATGCTCGGCATTCTCCAAGCATTGGCTGGTGCTCGGATTTGAAGCTCGAATACCCATGCCGCATGTTTGGCGCCTGTTCTATACAGACAATAAGAATACGGGGATTGCTTACCAGTCACTGTAATGCCATAGCCATCTTGGTAATGGCATTACTTTAATTGGCTGGGTGCATTACCTCATCAGGGGTTATAAAGGAACCCGCGACGCCATGCTTGGCACAATGACTCCATTGCACAGCTCAGGGACAGTTGTGATTAGAAGGAGAGAGCACTTATCCAGGCCTGTGCGTGTGCACAGTTTAACTAATCAGAGTCTGTAGTGATGATGCAAGGTTGCAGTGCAAACCACTGACCACCGTGCTGCTCCATTATGGAAAATATGTTGAAAAAATTCCCATCAGACAACGCTAGCGGCAGAGGGAAAGCTTCCTTGCACAACCAAGGAGGAGAGTCGAAGAAAACACACACCAGGTACAGCAGAGGCAGGGGTACACTGTCAAAGGCCTGGGCCAATTTCATGACACCCTGCCAGTGTCCAGACCCTGATGACCGAGTATTTTTGACAAGGAGGGCAAAGTTTTTAAAGATGGTCAAGCAATAGTAGTGGTGCTGATGTGCTGATACTGAACCATCATACAAACAGTCCTTCTAAAGGCTAATCCTGTGCTTTGCTGTTTGTATCAGATACATGCTGCATTTAACCTAGAGACAGCTGCAGGAGCAGGGAAAGTGGCAGAATACAGCCTCTAGGCAGGGCTTAGGTCTTTGCAGTCCGTTGCTAAAAATATAGCTGCTGCACGTGACGAGTACATTTTTTTATTTTTTGTGAAAAAATTTATTGTGATCCATACAGATTAACGTGCCCTGTGTGAAATTAGAGTGGTGTTAACCACAAAAAAACTTTCAAAACAGTTGTGATCCATAAAGATTAACATGCTCTATGTGAAATTACTGTGGTTTTAAGTGCAAAAAAACATTCAAAACAGTTTACTGCATTGTGATCCATAAAGATTAAATGTGCTCTGTGTGAAATTACTGTGGTATTAACCGCAAAAAAAGCTTCAAAACAGTTTACTGCATTGTGATCCTTAGAGATTAACGTGCTATGTGTAAAATTACAATGGTTTAAGACTATTAAAAACCGCTTAGCCTGCTACAAGTGACCACATTTTTTTGTTCCAAAAATTGTCTATAGTCATCCATATAGTTTAATGTACTCTGCGTAAAATTACAGTGGCTTAAAATTTTTAAAAGCCTCTTGGCCTGCTACAGTTGACCATTTTTTTTTATTAAAAAAAAATAGCTTCAATTAATAAAGGATACTTGGTTTCTAGAGACTTAGCAATTACAAAATGCGTAAGGCGTGCAGTAAGGGATGGGGATGTGGAAGTGCTGATGATGGTACACGCAGATGCTGAGGACATGGGGCAGGTGCAGCTACGCCTGTTGCTGGAGCAGGAGAAACATGCCCATTCATGACACATAGCTTCCTGTCCCACTTTGCAGGGAGGCACGGTACACCACTTCTGAACCTTGCATCTCTCCTTCCTGAGGCAGTGAGGTCTAATAAAATGGTGCTATATCAGAAGGCCATTATGGAAAATATGTTGAAAAAATTCCCATCAGACAATGCTAGCGGCAGAGGGAAAGCTTCCTTGCCCAACCAAGGAGGAGAGGTGAAGGAGACACACACCAGGTACAGCAGAGGCAGTGGTACTCTGTCAAAGGCCTGGGCCAATTTCATGACACCCTGCCAGTGTCCAGACCCTGATGACCGAGTATTTTTGACAAGGAGGGCAAAGTTTTTAAAGATGGTCAAGCAATAGTAGTGGTGCTGATGTGCTGATACTGAACCATCATACAAACAGTCCTTCTAAAGGCTAATCCTGTGCTTTGCTGTTTGTATCAGATACATGCTGCATTTAACCTAGAGACAGCTGCAGGAGCAGGGAAAGTGGCAGAATACAGCCTCTAGGCAGGGTTTAGGTCTTTGCAGTCCGTTGCTAAAAATATAGCTGCTGCACGTGACGAGTACATTTTTTTATTTTTTGTGAAAAAATTTATTGTGATCCATACAGATTAACGTACCCTGTGTGAAATTAGAGTGGTGTTAACCACAAAAAAACTTTCAAAACAGTTGTGATCCATAAAGATTAACATGCTCTATGTGAAATTACTGTGGTTTTAAGTGCAAAAAAAACATTCAAAACAGTTTACTGCATTGTGATCCATAAAGATTAAATGTGCTCTGTGTGAAATTACCGTGGTATTAACCGCAAAAAAAACTTCAAAACAGTTTACTGCATTGTGATCCTTAGAGATTAACGTGCTATGTGTAAAATTACAATGGTTTAAGACTATTAAAAACCGCTTGTCCTGCTACAAGTGACCACATTTTTTTGTTCCAAAAATTGTCTATAGTCATCCATATAGTTTAATGTACTCTACGTAAAATTACAATGGTTTAAAATTTTTAAAAGCCTCTTGGCCTGCTACAGTTGACCATTTTTTTTTATTAAAAAAAATAGCTTCAATTAATAAAGGATACTTGGTTTCTAGAGACTTAGCAATTACAAAATGCGTAAGGCGTGCAGTAAGGGATGGGGATGTGGAAGTGTTGATGATGGTGCACGCAGATGCTGAGGACATGGGGCAGGTGCAACTACGCCTGTTGCTGGAGCAGGAGAAACATGCCCATTCATGACACATAGCTTCCTGTCCCACTTTGCTGGGAGGCACGGTACACCACTTCTGAACCTTGCATCTCTCCTTCCTGAGGCAGTGAGGTCTAATAAAATGGTGCTATATCAGAAGGCCATTATGGAAGATATATTGAAAAAATTCCCATCAGACAACGCTAGCGGCAGAGGGAAAGCTTCCTTGCCCAACCAAGGAGGAGAGGTGAAGGAGACACACACCAGGTACAGCAGAGGCAGGGGTACACTGTCAAAGGCCTAGGCCAATTTCATGACACCCTGCCAGTGTCCAGGCCCTGATGACCAAGTATTTTTGACAAGGAGGGCAAAGTTTTTAAAAATGGTCAAGCAATACCTGGCTGACAAAACTAGGATGCTCCCAAATTCCTCTGCAACCTTCAGCTATTGGGTCTCAAAGCTGGACACCTGGCATGAGCTGTCCCTCTATGCCTCGGTGGTGTTGTGCTGCCCTGCTGCTAGCGTGTTGTCTGTGTTGGTTTTTAGTGCCGCGGCGGGGGGGGGGGGTCATAACAGACAGGCAATTTTGCCTGTCAACAGAAAATGCTGACAGGCTCAATCTGAAAAAAATTAGCAAAGCCTAGATTAACTCCAACTTGTCCACACCACCAGATGACAGCAGCACATAAAGAGTTTTAAATTTTCAGTATTTGAATGAGGCCTGCCGGTTGTTGCCTTCAAGGATCTATGGATGACTAGATGACCTTCCTACCACTACATGACAATTTGAACAGAATGTGTGTGAAGTCCCACTTTATGTCTAATACAGTGTGTATTTGAGTCCATCTTCCATAAATTTTTTGTCAGTTCTTGCTTCCTTCATAAATTACATGGACATTTCCAATGTTTTAATAAAAACTTCAATTTAGGTTAACTTAAATGATCATTTTTATCAAATCCCTTTAAAATGTTGCCTTATACAAGTATTATACAGGAAAGAATGTTTCTTAACATTTTTTTTCCTGTAAACTCCAATTTCTCATCAATTTGGAATGTTTTATTGTCAGTCTTTAAAGTGGAGTAAAAAAGTGATACCATTGTTCTCAGCAGCGATCTGGGAGTCAGAGATGCTTCCATGATCTTCCCCATGCTGTTCTCCTACCATTCAGCACTTTTTCCATCCATTTCAACATTTCCACTGCCCCCCAGACCTCCTTGAAGGGTCTGCCAGAAAAATGTTTGTATTTCCCATTGACTCCTGTGACAAATTGACATGACAATGAGACATGAGCCTCTGCAACGTCCCCTACTAGTAGTACTACTCCTACTCCCACAGGAGAGCCCCGTGTCTCCACATTTATCACCATTATACCCTTTACTCGAAATGAGCATCCGAGCATTAAGAATTGCTCGGTTTGAGCAACGAGCATCCAAGCATTTTAGTGCTCGCTCATCTCTAATGTAAATATAACACTGACAAAACAAATCTCTATCTAATGGAAACGATCACATAATACAGCAAAAGTATAACCAATTGTAGAAAAGACCATAAGGGCAACCGAATAATTAAGATATGATAATATAAACGTTATTAAAAAATTACAAAAATAAAAAAATTACAATGAATGGGGAAAAGGTCTGCCAAAAAATAAAATCATACATCAGGAAAAAGATGGGATAAAATCCCATAGAGATCAGTAAATTCTTGACTTAAGAGGCAATGTATCCCCCAAAAAATGTGCTATCCCAGATAACATCAGTAGTGTATAATGAAACATGATATGTAAATTGGCAGCAATAAATGAGAAAAAAAATAAATAAAAAAATAATATATATATACACTGCTCAAAAAAATAAAGGGAACACTAAGGCTGAGTTCACACGATGCATTTTTAATGCATTTCCGCGGCGTTTTTGCAGCTGCGTAAATGCCGCGGAAACGCATTAAAAACGCATGGTAGAAGGGCAGCAATGTTCCCCAATTGAAATCCGCATGTGCTGTGCCCACGATGCGGATTTTTCCGCAGCGTAAATGCTGCGCTCAAAAATCCACAGCATGTCCATTAATTTTGCGTAAACGCGGCGTTTTCGCTGCCATTGACTTGCATTGAAATGCGCCAATTCCGCAAGACTGCATTTGTACTTGCGTTATTGGCGCGTTCTAATGTGCGGATGGTACCCGGGTGTGGAGGAGAGGAGAGTCTCATCCACACCCAGGTACCATTAAAAAATCTGTAAAAAAAGAATAAAATAAAAAATAAATGTATACTTACCTTCTGTCGGCCCGCGCACCGCTCCTGCTTGGTTCCCGGCACTTTGCAGTGAGTTGAAGGACCTGCGCTGACGTCAGAGTCATGTGACGGGTCACGTGACACTGACGTCGGCAGGTCTTTCAATTCAATGTTGCTGGCAAGGGAGAACGGAGTGTAAAGCAGGACACCGGGGGCCATCAGAGGGTAAGAATACATTTATTTTTTATTTTTACCATTCTCTCGGGTCACACTATATAAATCCATGCCGGTTGCATGGATTTATATAGTGTGACCTGGTTGTCAAGCACTTTCCAAGTGATGCTAAAATCGCCTGGAAAGCGCTTGTTAATCCGCATGCTGAAACGCATGTGAATCCGCATGTATTCCGCAGGAAAAACGCATGTACAATCCGCATGCGTTTTTTCTGCCAGGGAGATGCAGAAATGATGCAGAAATTTTCTGCTTCATTTCTGCATCGTGTGCACATACCCTTAAACAACAGAATATAGATCCAAGTAAATCAAACTTCTGTGAAATCAAACTGTCCACTTAGGAAGCAACACTGATTGACAATCAATTTCACATGCTGTTGTGCAAATGGAATAGACAATAGATGGAAATTATTGGCAACTATCCAGATACCCTCAATAAAGGAGTGGTTCTGCAGGTGGGGACCACAGACCACATCTCAGTACCAATGCTTTCTGGCTGATGTTTTGGTCACTTTTAAATGTTGGTTGTGCTTTCACCCACAGAAATTGCTCAGGTAGTGCAGCTCATCCAGGATGGCACATCAATGTGAGCTGTGGCAAGAAGGTTTGCTGTGTCAGTCAGCGTAGTGTCCAGAGGCTGAAGGCGCTACCAGGAGACAGGCCAGTACACCAGGAGATGTAGAGGGGGCTGTAGGAGGGCGACAACCCAGCAGCAGGACCGCTACCTCTGCCTTTGTACAAGGAGGAACAGGAGGAGCACTGCCAGAGCCCTGCAAAATGACCTCCAGCAGGCCACAAATGTGCATGTGTCTGCACAAACTGTTAGAAACCGACACCATGAGGGTCCGACGTCCACAGATGGGGGTTGTGCTCACAGCCCAACACGGTGCAGGACGCTTGGCATGTGCCACAGAACACCAGGATTGGCAAAGTTGCCACTGGCGCCCTGTGCTCTTCACAGATGAAAGCAGGTGCACACTGAGCACATGTGACAGACGTGACAGAGTCTGGAGATGCCGTGGAGATTGATCTGCTGCCTGCAACATCCTTCAGCATGACCAGTTTGGCGGTGGGTCAGTAATGGTGTGGGGTGGCTTTTTTTTGGAGGGCCACACAGCCCTCCATGTTCTCGCCAGAGGTAGCCTGACTGCCATTACGTACCGAGATGAGATCCTCAGACCCTTTGTGAGACCATATGCTGGTGCAGTTTGCCCTGGGTTCCTCCTAATGCAGGACAATGCCAGACCTCATGTGGCTGGAGTGTGTCAGCAGTTCCTGCAAGATGAAGGTATTGAAGCCATGGACTGGCCCGCCCGTTCCCCAGACCTGAATCCAATTGAGCACATCTGGGACATCATGTCTCGCTCAATCCACCAACGTCACGTTGCACCACAGACTGCCCAGGAGTTGGCGGATGCTTTAGTCCAGGTCTGGGAGGAGATCCCACAGGAGAACATCCGCAACCTCATCAGGAGCATGCCCAGGCATTTTAGGGAGGTCATACAGGCACGTGGAGGCCACACACAATACTGAGCCTCATTTTGACTTGTTTTAAGGACATTACATCAAAGTTGAATCAGCCTGTAGTGTGTTTTTCCACTTTAATTTTGGGGGTGACTTCAAATCCAGGCCTCCATTGGTTAATAAATTTGATTTCCATTGATGATTTTTGCGTGATTTTGTTGTCAGCATATTCAACTTTGTACAGAACAAAGTATTGAATGAGAATATTTCATTCATTCAGATCTAGGATGTGTTATTTGAGTGTTCCCTTTATTTTTTTGAGCAGTGTATATATATGTGTATATATATACTAGCTATTGAACCCATTCTATGACCAGGTGGTGAGCATTTTTATTGGTATATGGTCTCTCATGCTGGTATGTGCTGCCCCCCTCCTTGTATTTGTGCTGCCCCCATCCTGTCCCCACCATCCTATACTGGTATGCATGGCACCCGTCATCCCTATCTTGGTATGCATGGCACCCCTCCTCCATATCCTGGTATGCATGGCATCCCTCATCCCTATCCTGGTGTGCATGGCACCCTTCATCCCTATCCTGTAATGCATGGCACCCTTCACCCCCAATCCTGGAATGCATGGCACCCCTCATCCCCAATCCTGGTATGCATGGCACCCCTCACCCCCAATCCTGGTATGCATGGCACCCCTCACCCCCAATCCTGGTATGCATGGCACCCCTCAACCCCAATCCTGGAAGGCATGGCACCCCTCATCCCCAATCTTGGTATGCATGGCACCCCTCATCCCCAATCTTGGTATGCATGGCACCCCTCATCCCCAATCCTGGTATACCTGGTACCCCTCCTCCATATCCTGTAATCCATGGCACCCCTCATCCCTATCCTGGTATGCATGGCACCCCTCATCCCTATCCTGTAATGCATGGCAGCCTTCACCCCCAATCCTGGAATGCATGACACCCCTCACCCCCAATCCTGGTATGCATGGCACCCCTCACCCCCAATCCTGGTATGCGTGGGACCCCTCACCCCCAATCCTGGTATGCATGGCACCCCTCAACCCCAATCCTGGAAGGCATGGCACCCCTCATCCCCAATCCTGGTATGCATGGCACCCCTCACCCCAAATCCTGGTATGCATGGCACCCCTCACCCCAAATCCTGGTATGCATGGTACCCCATCTCTCATCCCTATCCTGGTATATATGGTATCCCTCATCCTGGTATGCATGGCACCCCTCACCCACATCCTGGTATGCATGGCACTCCTCATCCCTATCCTGGAATACATGGCACCCCTCACCCCCAATCCTGGTATGCATGGCACCCCTCACCCCCAATCCTGGTATGCATGGCACCCCTCACCACCAATCCTGGTATGTATGGAACGCCTCACCCCCAATCCTGGTATGCATGGCACCCCTCACCCCAAATCCTGGTATGCATGGCACCCCTCACCCCCAATCCTGGTATGCATGGCACCCCTCAACCCCAATCCTGGAAGGCATGGCACCCCTCATCCCCAATCCTGGTATGCATGGCACCCCTCACCCCAAATCCTGGTATGCATGGCACCCCTCACCCCAAATCCTGGTATGCATGGTACCCCATCTCTCATCCCTATCCTGGTATATATGGTATCCCTCATCCTGGTATGCATGGCACCCCTCACCCACATCCTGGTATGCATGGCACTCCTCATCCCTATCCTGGAATACATGGCACCCCTCACCCCCAATCCTGGTATGCATGGCACCCCTCACCCCCAATCCTGGTATGCATGGCACCCCTCACCACCAATCCTGGTATGTATGGAACGCCTCACCCCCAATCCTGGTATGCATGGCACCCCTCCACCCCAATCCTGGAAGGCATGGCACCCCTCATCCGCAATCCTGGTATGCATGGCACCCCTCATTCCCAATCCTGGTATGTGTGGTACTCCTCAACCCTATCCTGGTATGCATGGTACCCCATCCCTCATCCCTATCCTGGTATGTATGGTATCCCTCATCCTGGTATGCATGGCACCCCTCACCCCCATCCTGGTATGCATGGCACTCCTAATCCCTATCCTGGTATGCATGGCACCCCTCATCCCCAATCCTGGTATGTATCGTACCCCTCATCCCCAATCCTGGTATGCATGGCACCCCTCATCCCCAATCCTGGTATGCATGGCACCCCTCAACCTCAATCCTGGTATGCATGGCACCCCTCATCCCCAAACCTGGTATGCATGGCACCCCTCATCCCCAATCCTGGTATGCATGGTACCCCTCATCCCCAATCCTGGTATGCATGGCACCCTTCATCCTTTATCCTGGTATGCATGGCACCCCTCATCCCCAATCCTGGTATGCATGGTCCCCTCATCTCCCAATCCTGGTATGTGTGGTACCCCTTACCCCACAATCCTTGTATGCATGGTCCCCTCACCCCGCAATCCTAGTATGAATGGTCCCCTCACCACCCAATCCTGGTATGCATGGTCCCCTCACCCCCCAATCCTGGTATGCATGGTCCCCTTACCCCCCAATCCTGGTATGCATGGTCCTCTCATCCCCCAATCCTGGTATGCATGGTCCCCTCATCACCCAATAATGGTATGTGTGAAACCCCTCATCCTGGTATGCATGGTCCCCTCAACTCCCAATCCTGGTATGTGTGGTACCCCTCACCCCCCAATCCTGGTATGCATGGTCCCCTCACCCCCAATCCTGGTATGCATGGTCCCCTCACCCCCCAATCCTGGTATGCATGGTCCCCTCACCCCCAATCCTGGTATGTATGGTACCCCTCATCCTGGTATGCATGACCCCCCTCACCCCCCAATCCTGGTATGCATGGTCCCCTCACCCCCAATCCTGGTATGCATGGTCCCCTCACCCCCCAATCCTGGTATGCATGGTCCCCTCACCCCCCAATTCTGGTATGTGTGGTACCTCTCATCCTGGTATGCATGATCCCCCTCACCCCACAATCCTGGTATGCATGGTCCCCTCACCCCCCAATCCTGGTATGCATGGTCCCCTCAGCCCCCTAATCCTGGTATGTATGGTACCCCTCATCCTGGTATGCATGATCCCCCTCACCCCACAATCCTGGTATGCATGGTCCCCTCACCCCCCAATCCTGGTATGCATGGTCCCCTCACCCCACATTCCTGGTATGTGTGGTACCCCTCCATCCTGGTATGCATGATCCCCTCACCCCACAATCCTGGTATGCTTGGTACCCCTCATCCCCCAAATCCTGGTATGTGTGGACTCCTCACCCCCCAATCCCCTAGTATGTGTGGCTCCCTCACCCCCCAATCCTGGTATGTATGGCACCCCTCATCCCTTTCACGCTGTATACACATACAAAAAAATACACACTTATACTCACCTTTCTTCCCTGTGCTCCAGTGCTACGGTGTCCTGTTCTGCCGGAGGCCGGGGGAGGAGTGAGGCGCCGGAGTACATGCGTGCCCATACCGCGCTGTCCGGCGCCATTTTGCTGAAGACAAACTGCAAATGTGTCATCATTAAAATGGCGCTGGATAGCGCTATGCGCATGCGCCGATCCAACACCTCACTCCTGTCCCGGCCTCCGGCGAAGAGCGGCGCCACGGCAACGCTCCTCCCGTTCAGGTAAGTATGAAAGTATGGCGCCGGAGATCGCGGTATACGTTCAGTGTCTACACATACCGTGATCTCCGGCGCCGTACACACTCCTCTTACCTGTAACGGCTGGATGCGGTCTTTTGTCTGGAGCCAGACTGCGGTTCGCTTATGCGCAGTCTATTAAGGCCTCAG
This sequence comes from Phyllobates terribilis, assembly GCF_046119375.1. Classification (NCBI taxonomy): domain Eukaryota; kingdom Metazoa; phylum Chordata; class Amphibia; order Anura; family Dendrobatidae; genus Phyllobates; species Phyllobates terribilis. The sequence continues at coordinate 416,538,748 of NW_027362765.1, forward strand.
ACAGAGATACGCATCTCCTGTTATATTATATATATATATATTTATATATATATATTTTTTTTATATATATAAAAGGAAATAACAATTCACAATAAGAAATTCACGGAGTGCATTGGACAAATATACAGTATATATGGTATATCTATAATAGACACCTGTATAGATTAGAAAGGGACTATGGACTAGACTAAACCCCATAACGTCAAAGATATATATTTATATATACAGGGTGGTCCAAAAGTAGGTGGCCAGAAAATAATAACACTTATTTTGATTTATATATAAAATTATATTTACTAACACAAGCATAACATTGACAATTAAATTTTATTCTGAACAATAATACAAAAGCCCTTGATAAAATTTAACGCAGGTGCTCAAACTGTTTTCCATTACAATTTGCACAGCTTTGAAGTCGCCTCTTACGCTTCGACAAACTTTTTTGCACAAGTCTCTTTGGGTATTAATTTCTTGAAATGCATCTCTTATGTCATTTTTCAAATCACTGACACTTTTTGGTTTTCGACTATAAACTTTGTGACGAATGAAAAGTGGAATCTGATTGGTTGCTAAGGGCAACTGAGCCAGTTTCACTTTACACCATGTTTGATAAATCTCCCCCTTCATAACCTTATTACACTTTCTGTCCACCTACTTTTGGACCACCCTGTATATACGGTAATCAGGAGTAAAAGGCATTATATAACAGGTAACATGATATAGCCAAGAAAAGGCCATAATCTATTTTTTAATGCCTTGAGACATGGCAGGCCAGTAAAAAATGCATATCCTTTGAGATACAGAATATGGGGGGCGCACAAGCACCTCGGCATTCATTTTACTACATTGGGCTTCGTTAGGAGAAGTGAAAAATGTTCATAACTCTAGAAATGTATGGTGAATTTAAAAAACAAATAAAACACAATAAATGGCATACTCAGTGGGAATGAAATAAGAGCAAACTGGTCAGTTTAGACCTGGTGACAGGTCCTCTTTACAGCTGGGGATACTTGATTTAGTGGAAACGTTTCTCAACCTAGTGCCATGGCCCCACTATCACTATTTTATAAGTAATCGGTCAGTATTTTCTCTCAGGAGTGGGAGCCAAAACCAGGTGAGGAACAATCAGAGAAAAGGTATAATAGAAACAAGTCACCAATTCTGCATTTATCACCCACTCCTGGTTTTGGCTCCCACTCCTGAGAAAAAATACTGACCGAATACTGACCAAATACTGATAGTGGGGCTGTGACCTAATGTCTATTGAAACGCTCAAAACCTTTTGAGCACAACATAAATGTAAATATATTGGATGTATCAATATGACAAAAACTTATAATGTCTTGTAATCTATACTTCTTACAGTGAAATTTCATGTGATATCTGTGGACAATGAATTCAAAGCTTTAAATAAAAAGGTGAGAATGTTTTTGTCAGTTTTTTTGCTAATTACTGTTCAATGTCAATTTAAATAAAAAATAAGATGAAAGGAATAAACATACAGTAATTCAGCTAAAAATACTGGAAAATATTTAGAAACATGCTTTGGTATATTGTACAGTCAAAGGACAGATACCCATACAACTTATGAATTTACAACTCATGAGACGGATCAGGGACTGCCGTCATTTTTATTTTTCGATAAATCAGAACCATGGAAATAAAGAACACAGATGTTAATGGGGCCTATAATAAAAAACGTTCAACATATCACATAAATAAGGCATATTCAATTTATGAGTAATGAGCAGAGTCGTCAGCAAAACACGAATCGTCATATTTCAATTACCTAATACTGCAGTTTTTAAAGGGAGTCTGTCAGCCCAAACACATAGTATAATCTGGTCATGCAACCATTTTGGGCATATCCTATAAAAATTGCACATTTAGTGTTCTAAGCACTGCTTCCGTTTTCAGAAGCTGTAGTTTAATCAGATATGCTAGTTAGGTTGTTTGTGCACCTTTGGTGTCGCCAAGATACTCGGTGCACCATTACGCCCCCTGATTCTGTATGCACCACCTCCATGCTGACTGACAGCACTGGCTTGTCTAAACACAAAGATCGGGCAAGTCAGTATAAACAATGCAACTAGTAGGGGATGTAGACCATATAAAAATTGCACATTCATTGTTCTAATCACTGCTTCTTTTTTGAAGAAGCAAAAGTTTAATTAAATATGCTAATTATGGAGCTCTGTGCACCCTCGGTGTGGCCACGAGGCTCAGAACACTTTTGCATTTACTGGTTTTGCATGTCCCCACCTCCCTTACTGGTTATTGACAGCAATGGCTTGCTGTAGCTTTTTTTTTTCCATACAGTTCTCACTCCAGGTAAGTGATTGCTGTCAATCACCAGTAAGGAAGGCGGGGACATGGAAAATCATTGGCCAGAATGGTGCAATGAGCCTCATGGTCACACTAAGAAGACCTATTGTCCCAGGCCACACCTGAAACAACTTTCGGAGTGATTGGCAGTAGTGTTGAGCCACCCCCGTAGTGTTCGAGTTCGGTTCGTTTCGTCGAACACCCGTGTGTTCGCCGAACTGTTCGTCGAACTGTTCGTCGAACACCTTCGAACACCGTTAAAACCAATGGCAGGCAAACAAAAACACATAGAAACACATAGAAAACACCTTCAAAGGTGTCCAAAAGCTGACAAACTGCTCAGAAGACACAACTAACACATGGAAAAGTGACAAGTACATATAGTCATGCGAAAAGAAAAGAGGTGGAGGAGTAAAAGGAGGGGGAGACACAGATATAGGCATGTCATGCCCTTCTAAAATCCAAAAAGTGAGAAGCCGACACGTTCAGTCCGCTCCTGCCCGTGCCACCTCCGCGTCGCCGGGTTTGTGCCAGAGCCGCGGTGAACCCTGACGGCCAGCCCCCCTCTCCCAATACTGGTGCCTGTCCGCTGGTGGGTCGAGCGAGCCCCCCTGTGGTGGAGGCAGCTCTAAGCTTTTTAATTTAAATTGTCTCTCTAATTTGAATGAATACACTTTAAATCCATTTACAAGGATCTATTGGAGGGCAAGTCTCATGCCAGCAGCCGCGTATTTCCAGCTCCAGTAGCGTCCACTAAAGCTGCTGCAGTTAAAAAGCTTTTATAAGGATCGAGCTCGGCTGTCCACCGCAAGGCATCCTACTGCCAGTCCCAGCCCCTATGCCTTGGGGTGCCTCCTGATGCTCTTCACTGAGTATCCCGTGGTCCCGAAGCATTTCCTTTGAAAAAATGAAGTGTCCAAACTACAGGTGGTGTAGCTTGCTTAACAGCCGGGATAATCCGCTGACTAGCAGACACTGCTACTAGGCACAAAGTATTTCCTGGGCTAGATGCAGTTAAAAATTTGTAATTAGATACTCTCGTTGGATGCTGAGAAAGCATTCCATAGAGTCTCCTGGCACGCCATATATGATTCTCTTAAAAAGCTTGGGGTAGGGGTCTAGGGGACCCTTTTATAGCCAAAATCACGGCCCTGTATCGCAATACGTCACCTAGGCTGAAGATAAATGGAACTGTAGCACCCTGAGGGCTCGGTTGCTACAGAGGTATTGCACCTCACCCAGAGGTGTGATATCTCACTCTCAGGTAAGGATGTAGTGTGGATCAGGACCCGACACCTGCATGCATTACACCACATTGCCGTGGGGCAGGGCGACCAATATGCCCCTGAGATGGGCACGACAGTCCCTGTCCCTGGCTGGAGTGGGGGGAGGGAACACTGAGGAAGGGGAACCCTGTAGTGCAGGAGCAGGGAGGAAGCAGTTCCTGGGTGCATTGAGAAGGGAGTATAAAAGGTGGGCACCATCTTAGTTCAGTGCAGAGAAGTCTGAGCAGAAGTGGCAGGGAGCAGGGGCTCTGCATGAGCTCTGCTCCGGAGGCGGGCCTAGTAACAGAGGCCCAGGCCTGGAAGAGGGAGAAGGAAGGAAGAGGAGCGGAGAAGGCTCCAGGAACGAGGAACGAAGGGATCCCAGGGGTGCGGATGGGCGAGTCGCCACCGCACGCCCGAATCCACCTGCGTGGAGGGGTCAGGCCAAAGGGGGAGACCGGTCCCCGAAACTAGTGGAGGCAGGAAACGACCCTCAGCTAGAAACAGGAGGCTGTGACATTTTATGTGGCGCAGCCCCTCGCTACACCCGCTAGGAAGGCACCACATAGGGTCAGGGAAACTGGCGCCAAGTTTACCAAGAGGAGGCCCGAGGCAGCCGGACAGAAGGGTTGGTAAGAAAGGCCAGACAAAGGACACACAAAGGGGGTCCTGTGAAGCGCTCCAAAGTTATCTGGGAGTTGTCTGAGCCCCTCACCTGGTGAGCACAGTACGACGTGGGCGGCCGTTACCTGCAGACGTGGTCTGGATAGTAAGAACTGTGAGTAAAGGCCCTGGACTGCATCACTGACTCCATGTTGTTACTGCTGCTGCCCTGCACCATCACCCCCATCCTCCGCATACACTGCCCTGAGGCTATACTCCTCCCGTGGGGAGTTATGCTACGCTCTGCTGCACCCACAACACCAGCCTCAGCGGTCTGCCCTGGAGCGGCGGTTCACTTTGACCGCAATCCACGGGTGGCGTAGTCGGACATTTAAACATCAAAACCACATAAATAGTTCTGCCACTGGTTTGACCGCCCTGAGCCACGGAACCGGGTCGCCGCCACGGAAACTACAACCACCAGCATCCACCAAAAAGGGTCCGGCTCCGGGTGTCCCAAGGCCCAGGGGGCGCGTCAGAACATTTTCATCACCTTTCACAATCACCAATGGGACAAGGCAGGGATGTTCTCTGTCCCCTCTCTTATACATCCTAGTGACGGAGCACCTGCTCTCATCAATTCTCATCAATTCGCCATAACCCCAATATTAGGTGGATTGAGGTGGGAGGCACCGAGTACAAGTGCTCTCTATTTGCTGATGATGTCCTAGTATATATCACTCAATCACATATATCCATCCATGCTGTTATGGCTGAAATAGATCACTTTGTTACATGGTCAAATTTTAAAATCAATGCAGCGAAGTCTGAGGCCCTCGATGTTTCCCTCCCCAAATCCATATAGGATTCCGTCCAGTCCAACTTTCCCTTTGCCTGGCCCTCACAGGGTATCAAATACTTAGGAATTCCTATTCATAGAGACCTCTCCCATCTATGTTATCTTAATTTTGGGCCCTTTATTGAACAACTCCATACAGACCACGGTTGGCAAGTTAGAACTGTAAGATTCACTACGTGAACCACTGGTGTTTTGTGGAAAAGCACATGTACACTGTGTTCCAAATTATTATGCAAAAAGTGTTTAGGAGTGATAAGGGAAGAATTTGTTTGTTTGTCAGTTAAACTCATTGATGGTGATGTGTGTCAGGGCTCTTTATATCACTGTAAGCAATTGCAGACACCTGTGCTAATTAGTTTGGCAGGTGTGTCCAATGAAAGGCAAGACTACTTAAGAAGGCTGTCTCACATTATTAAGCAGCCTACATTTTCTGCCAAAATGGGAAAGAAAAAGGATGTGTCGGCTGCTGAGAAGCAACAAATTGTGGAGTGTTTAGGTCAAGGCATGACTACAATCAACATTGTGATGATCAGGATGAAGTGTCTTGGCAATCAAGAAGTATGTAGCTGATTCACAGTACACACGTGTGCGTGCTGATAAGGGCAAATTGAGGACTCTTTCCTACAGGCAATTACGTCAGGTTGAAAGAGCAGCGGCAAAAAAGCCTTGTCATAGCAGCAGACAAGTTTTTGAAGCTGCTGGTGCCTCCAACGTCCCCCGAACAACAAGATGCAGGGTCCTTCAGAGGTTTGCAGCTGTGCATACGCCATCCCGTCGACCTCCTCTATCCACTTCACACAAGCAGAAACGGCTCCAGTGGGCCAAACATTACATGAAGACTGATTTCAAAACTGTTTTGTTCACGGATGAGTGCCGTGCAGCGCTCGATGGTCCAGATGGATGGAATGGAGGATGGCTGGTTGATGGACACCCCACGCAAACACGGCTACAGCACCAACAAGGAGGAGGTGGAGTAATGTTTTGGGCTGGAATCATAGGGAGAGAGATTGTCGGCCCCTTTAGGATCCCTGAAGGCGCTAAAGATGAACTCCATAATGTATGTGGATTTTCTCAAACAGCACTTCCTGCCATGGTTCAAGAAGAAGAACCGTGTATTTCACAGCAAGATCATTTTTTTGCATGATAATGCACCATCTCATGCTGCACATAAAACATCTGCATCTCTGGCTGATATGGGCATAAAAGGGGACAAACTTATGGTGTGACCCCCATGCTCCCCTGACCTCTACCCCATTCAGAACCTTTGGAGCATCATTAAAAGGAGTGTCTATGATGGCGGGAGGCAGTTCACATCTAAGCAACAGCTCTGGGAGGGTATTCTGTCCTCATGCAAAACAATTGAAGCAGAAACCATCCAAAACCTGACAAATTCAATGGACGAGAGAGTTCAGAAGCTCCTTTCGAACAAGGGGTCCTATGTGAAAATGTAACATCACCTAGAATAAAGTTTTGAGTTGAAAACTGTTTGATTTCAGTTTCTAACAACCTGCTAATGCTTATAATTTCAAAAATGACCATTTTTTTGGTCTTTATTAAAATGAAAAGGTTGATCGAAAAGTTTGGGGGATCTAAGAGTGTGGCAACCCAGTAGTCATGATTACTTCGAATTCTGACAATATGAGGGTCATGCTGCAGGTAGTGCAGCAAGAAGGCACTTATGTGTCTTGCACATCTCGGAGCCCCAAAATTATTTTCCGGGCTAGATGCAGCTAAAAATTATTATTAATTTTAAATCTGGTGAAGCTTTAGTATAGATGGCCTAATAGGATCAGTGCTGCACACTGCTACAAAGCCCAAATTATTTTCCAGTCAAGATACAGATAAACATGATTAGTAATTTTAAATCTGGTGGAGCTTATTATAGATGGCCTAATAGAATCAGTGCTGCACACTGCTACAAAGCCCAAATTATTTTCCAGCCAAGATACAGATAAACATGATTAGTAATTTGAAAGCTTAAAACGGTTGGTAGGGTGATTTTAACCAATCATCAAGCTTTTACTCTCCCCAGGATGACACAGGGGTAGAAAAGTCGTTTCGGATCCATGATTTGTTCATCTTTATGAACGTGAGTCTGTCTACATTATCAGTGGAGAGCCGCGTGCGCTTATCTGTCAGCACACCACCAGCAGCGCTGAACACACGTTCAGACAGAACGCTGGCTGCGGGGCATGACAAGATCTCCAAGGCGTAAGTGGCTAGCTCCGGCCATTTATCCAGATTGGAAGCCCAAAAAGAGCAAGGGTCCAGTGACACAGTCATGGCTTCAATGTTTACTTGGAGATACTCCTGTACCATCGTCTCTAGGCGTTGACTATGTGTCAGACTTCTTGTCTCCTGTGGCCTTGCAAAGGATGGGCTAAAAAAGTGGTGAAATGATTCCGCAAAATTGATGTTACCAGCAGATACTGTGGTTCTGTTACGGTTTGAGTGCTGAACACTTGACGGTCCCACGGTTGGCAAGATGGAACTGTGAGATTCACTACGTGCACCACTGGTATTTTGTGGAAAAGCACATGTAAGATTCTGCAACAGTCTCTGCTGATACTCCTGCATGCGTGCATCCCTTTCTATGGCAGGAATAATTTCTGCAAATTTACTTTTGTACCGGGGATCTAACAGTGTGGCAACCCAGTAGTCAGGATTATTTCTAATTCTCACGATTCGAGGGTCATGTTGCAGGTAGTGCAGCAAGAAGGCACTCATGTGTGTTGCGCATCCAGGAGCACCAAGTCCCTGTTGTGTTGGTGGCGAGGTAACAATCATGCTTCCTTCCTCTGTCCTCTCCCCCCAACCTCGCACAACAGAAATGTGATCAAGGTCTCCCTCATCTGATGAGTCTTCCATCAGTTCGTCCTCCACTTCTTCCTGGGCTCCTGCACCTTGCTCACTAGTTTGGCTGCTACCATGCGCCCTGGTAAAACCATCTCCCCCACCCTCACATGCCTGCCGCCTTGGTGCTGCCGACCGTCTGGACCTTGCAGATGTTAGCCCTTCCGCATACAACTCCTCCTCCTCTACTTCCTCCACCTCCTCTTGTGCCACCACCTGACTCCGAATTCTGTTTAACATGTGCTCCAGCATGTAAATCACCGGAATAGTCATGCTGATAATGGCATCGTCAGCACTAAACATCTTCGTCGCCATTTCAAAACTGTGCAGAAGGGTGCATAGGTCCCTGATCTGAGACCACTCCTCCAGCGTGATTTGCCCCACCTCTGGATCTCGTTGGCCCAGGCTATACGTCAGAACGTATTGCACCAGGGCTTGTCGGTGCTGCCACAGTCGCTGCAACATGTGCAGAGTTGAATTCCACCGGGTAGGCACATCGCATTTTAGCCGGTGAAGTGGCAGGCCCAACGACTTCTGTAGAGATGTAAGTCGCTGAGCTGCGGGATGCGAACGGCGGAAGTGAGCACACAGCGACCGTGCCCTCTGCAGAAGGCCATCTAGTCTGGGATAGTGGGCTAAAAATTGCTGGACAACCAGGTTCAACACGTGAGCCATACAAGGCACGTGTGTGACATTGCCCCGGCGAAGGGCCGCACCCAGGTTTGCAGCATTGTCGCACACGGCCTTCCCTGGTTTCAGGTCCAGTGGAGACAACCATTCATGAAATTGGTTCTCCAGAGCTGACCACAACTCCTCAGCTGTGTGACTCACATTTCCCAGACATTTCAATGTAAAAACCGCCTGATGACGTTGAGCCCTACTGCCAGCATAGTAAGGAGGTGTGCAGGATCCCTTCTGCGCAGTTAGAAAGCTTGTGGCATGACCAGACAGGCTTTGGGTGCAGGTGGAAGACCGAGAGGAGGTTGAGGAGGCAGAAGCAGTGGAGGAACTTTGACATAAAGAGGATTGACGCACAACTCGTGGGGACGGCAAGACTTGGACAGCAGCCCCTTGTCCTGCTGTCACCATAGTTACCCAGTGCCCAGTCAGCAACATGTAACGCCCCTGTCCATGCCTACTCGTCCAAGTGTCTGTGGTGAAATGCACCCTGTCACACACAGAGTTTCTCAAAGAAGCGGTGATGTTGTGTGCGACATGCTGGTGGAGCGCAGGCACACCTTTCTTTGAGAAGTAGTGCCGACTGGGCATCTGGTACTGGGGCACTGCGACGGACATAAGGTCTCGAAAATCCTCTGTGTCCACCAGGCGGAAAGGCAGCATTTCTGTAGCCAAGAGCTTGCAGATGGTGAAATTCAACCTCTTAGCTTTCTCATGGCTAGGAGGAAATGGTCTTTTACTTGTCCACATCTGAGGGACCGAGGGCTGGCTATTGTGCTTAGACGGGGTTGATTAGGGTGTCCCCGGCAAACTGCCGGTCTTTGAGGAAGATGCAGGCGGACATGTTAGGTTGCCTTGATCCAAAGGTGGTGCTATCGATGTCGGACAGCGCTCAACACCAGCTGGTGTTACCACCTCCAAAGAAAATGATGACCTGCCAATCACGCTGGCTGTTGCGGGTAAAGAGGTGGCAGGTCTGCGCCCCAAAACAGGTGTGACTGCTGTCCCCCCAGTCACAGAGGATGAAGAGGCCGCGGATGCACAAGATATGGCAGACGGTGGTTGGCCCGGCCGGCTAGGCCGCATTGTAGCACACTGAGCTTCCCACTGCAACTTATGCTTCATGTCCATGTGCCGGTTCATGCATGAAGTACTCAAACTATGTATTTTTTGGCCTCTACTTAGCTTTTGCTGACAAATGTTACAGATAACACGAGTTGGGTCATCTTTATCGATCTGAAAAAATGCCCAGGCTATGCAAGGCTTAGCACCCTTGCGACCTGAAGAGCCACCACGACTTGTGGTGAGAGGCAGAGTTTTGTTTGAGGATGCAGTTGTTGACGTGCTTCCAGTACTACGTCTCTGTCCAGGAAGGCGCAACCTGACCTCGTCGTCACTAGCATCTTCCTCCACCTCCTCTGTTGACCTCATCTCTTGGCTGACTGTGGGTTGACAGTAAGTGGGATCTCCAACCTCATCATCATCACCCTGTGCGTTATCACACCCGTCGTCCTCAGAGCCAACCTGTTCCTGCCCTGACAAAAAACTAAAGTTGTCGCTCCAATCAGGTATTTGAGTCTTATCATCGTCTTCCTCATTTTCTCCACCAACAGGAGTTACAGTTTGGGAATGAGGGTCTACATTATGGTCAGAACCTTCTGCGTCTGGTTCTGGATCCGACTCATAAAGATTCTGGGCATCAGTGCAGATCATTTCCTCGTCTGGATTCACAGAAGCGCTGGAGTCGACCTCTGATTCCCAGGCTATAGTATGAGTAAACAGCTCTGCAGACTCAACCATCTGTTCTACCTCATACTCAGACGGGCAGCTGGAGATTTGGGAGCTGTGAGGAAGCAAGTGCGATTGGGGTGACACCTTTGAGGACTGGAGTATTTGTGATGTTGAAGTTGACGTGGAGGAGAGCCCACTTAAAGGAGCACTTGATATCCGTTGAAGCACCTGCTGTTTTTGTGCCTCATCTGGAATTTGTAGCGATTGGCGTGGCCGTAAGAAAGGGATCTTATCACATTGTCCGCTAAAAGAAGTAGACATTTTAGTTTGGCTGGAAGATGGTCTTTCTTCTGCAGATGTTACTGTTGCTTTAACACCTACCCCATGGACACAACCTTTTTTCCCCTTCCCAACACGCCTATTCCCCTTTCCACCAGCAGCAGGCCTTTTTCCACTCATTTTGGTGGTTAACTAATTCACAACTCTGGAGTTGTTTGCACAAAAAAACAATGGATGGGAACCGAGCAGAGCTGAGTGGCCAAACTGTGGTATTAGGCCAAAACTATTGGCTGGGTTAGATGCAGAAAAAAATTATATTCAATTTGCAACCTGATGGAGGTCAGTATAGATGGACTAATAGACCCAGTCCCACACACAGCTAGAAGCCCAAATATTTTTTCAGAGGTAGATGCAGAAAATTTTTTTATTCAGTTTGCAACCTGATGGACGTCTGTATAGATGGATTAATAGAACAAGTCCCACACACAGCTACAAGCCCAATATTTTTTCAGAGGTAGATGCAGATAAAAATTATTTTTAATTTGCAACCTGATGGAGGTCAGTATAGATGGACTAATAGAGAAAGTCCCACACACTGCTAGAAGGCCAAATATTTTTTCAGAGCTAGATGCAGATAAAAATTATTTTTAATTTGCAACCTGATGGAGGTCAGTATAGATGGACTAATAGAGAAAGTCCCACACACTGCTAGAAGGCCAAATATTTTTTCAGAGCTAGATGCAGATAAAAATTATATTCAATTTGCAACCTGATGGAGGTCAGTATAGATGGACTAATAGAACAAGTCCCACACACAGCTAGAAGCCCAATATTTTTTCAGAGGTACTGTAGATGCAGATAAAAATTATTTTTAATTTGCAACCTGATGGAGGTCAGTATAGATGGACTAATACAACAAGTCCCACACACAGCTAGAAGCCCAATATTTTTTCAGAGATAGATGCAGAAAAAAATATATTCAGTTTGCAACCTGATGGAGGTCAGTATAGATGGAGTAATAGAACAAGTCCCACACACAGCTAGAAGCCCAAATATTTTTTCAGAGGTAGATGCAGATAAAAATTATTTTTAATTTGCAACCTGATGGAGGTCAGTATAGATGGACTAATAGAGAAAGTCCCACACACTGCTAGAAGGCCAAATATTTTTTCAGAGCTAGATGCAGATAAAAATTATTTTTAATTTACAACCTGATGGAGGTCAGTATAGATGGACTAATAGAGAAAGTCCCACACACTGCTAGAAGGCCAAATATTTTTTCAGAGCTAGATGCAGATAAAAATTATATTCAATTTGCAACCTGATGGATGTCAGTATAGATGGACTAATAGAACAAGTCCCACACACAGCTAGAAGCCCAATATTTTTTCAGAGGTACTGTAGATGCAGATAAAAATTATTTTTAATTTGCAACCTGATGGAGGTCAGTATAGATGGACTAATACAACAAGTCCCACACACAGCTAGAAGCCCAATATTTTTTCAGAGATAGATGCAGAAAAAAATATATTCAGTTTGCAACCTGATGGAGGTCAGTATAGATGGAGTAATAGAACAAGTCCCACACACAGCTAGAAGCCCAAATATTTTTTCAGAGGTAGATGCAGATAAAAATTATTTTTCATTTGCAACCTGATGGAGGTCAGTATAGATGGACTAATAGAGAAAGTCCCACACTCTGCTAGAAGGCCAAATATTTTTTCAGAGCTAGATGCAGATAAAAATTATATTCAATTTGCAACCTGATGGAGGTCAGTATAGATGGACTAATAGAGAAAGTCCCACACACTGCTAGAAGGCCAAATTTTTTTTCAGAGCTAGATGCAGATAAAAATTATATTCAGTTTGCAACCTGATGGAGGTCAGTATAGATGGACTAATAGAACAAGTCCCACACACAGCTAGAAGCCCAAATATTTTTTCAGAGGTACTGTAGATGCAGATAAAAATTATTTTTAATTTGCAACCTGATGGAGGTCAGTATAGATGGACTAATACAACAAGTCCCACACACTGCTAGAAGGCCACATATTTTTTCAGAGGTAGATGCAGAAAAAAATATATTCAGTTTGCAACCTGATGGAGGTCTGTATAGATGGATTAATAGAACAAGTCCCACACACTGCTAGAAGCCCAATATTTTTTCAGAGGTAGATGCAGAAAAAAATATATTCAGTCTGCAACCTGATGAAGGTCAGTATAGATGGACTAATACAACAAGTCCCACACACAGCTAGAAGCCCAATATTTTTTCAGAGCTAGATGCAGAAAAAAATTATATTCAATTTGCAACCTGATGGAGGTCAGTATAGATGGACTAATAGAATGATGCTATGCCCAAAAGATTTTACTTCACTAGGTGCAGTAAAAAAATTGGTATTCTATACACAGGTGGTATATCTTGCAACACAGATAGGCTACTCCACTGACTAACACACTCTGCAATAGGCCAAAAAGGATTAGCTTTGCTAGATTCAGCCAAATGCTGTGAAAAAAACTTGCACAGCACTGGCACAGACCTGCCTGGCAAAAACTGATAGGAACTGATGTAACCTAGTCCTGAAAAGGACTCCAATTACAATTAGTCTTTACTCCCACAATCTATCTATTTAAGAGCACAGACCTGCCTGATAAAAGTCGTAGGAAATGCTGTAACCTAGTCCTTAAAAGGACTGCAATCACAACTATTCCCTACTCCCAAGCTATCTGTAGATTTGTGCGAAAATTGGCTTGAAATTAACAAGGTATAGCGCACACAGCAACAGCGGTGCCGTCTAACACGCAGCTGCAGCAGTGAGAAAATGGTGGCGACGGGGAAAATGGCTTGGTCTTATAGGGCAAGGACATGTGACATACACTACCAATGACACATGCCCTTGCTTGTGTGAAAAAAAGCACTTCGCTCCGTGTGTGTGACGCGCCCCCTGGGCCATATTCTTTAGGGGGAATATCCGGAGCCGGATCAGATGGGAGTTGTAGTCTTCCGAGTGGCTGTGACCCGGTCCGTGCCCAGGGTGTCAAACTCAGTTGTATGTGGCAGTCCTACAGATGTTAATAAGTTCTTAATGTCGACTACGCCACCCGTTGTATTGCGGTCACTATGGCCGCCGCTGCAGCAGGGTCCGCTGAGGCTGATGGTGTAGGTGCAGCTTTTGATGGTATAACCCCCAACGGGTGGGGTATAGCCTCAGGGGGTCAGGTGCAGAGAATGGGGGTTGTGGTGGTGCAGCATAGATGTTAAAGGAAGACAGAGTCGGGTTATGCAGTTAAGGGTATTTACTCACTGCTGATGTTCCGGTCACTCCAGCTTCAAGTGACCTCCCGAGCCGTGCTGCATCCACCAGGTCCTGGATCCAGCCAACCCCCAAGCGAGTCCGGAGCGTGACCCTGAGCTCTCCTTCTGTCCTTTCTCTGGCCGTCCCCACTAGTGATCCACCCAGGTCCAGCTCCCTCGGGCCTTCTGTTGGGAGACCCTTGGCCTTGGGTTCCCTGACCCTCCACGTGGTATGCCTTCGGGGTGGATGTGGTGGGTGGCCGTGGCAGACGCTGCCCACGGCCTCCGGTCTCTGGCTGGGGTGTGTTTTTGCCCCCACCAGCTTGGGTTCCGGTACCCTGATGCCGACTCTTCACCCGTGGATTGGATTTGGGGTCTCAGAGTCCTCTCTTCTGTTTCCCCCTCTGGGTCTCTCTTGCTTTCTCCTCTCTCTCTCTCTGGGGCTGCTCTGCTCCTCTGCTTCTTACTTCTCTGCAAAGGCTGACAGACTGACCCTGATCTTTGATGGTGCCCACCTTATATACTCCCTCTATGTGTGAGCTCAGGTGACCAGCACCCAATGAGCTCCTATCTTTACCCAGGCTGCTCCCCCTATCTGCCCCTACACTACTTGGGATGTTCCACCCCCCTCCCACTCCAGCCAGGAACAGACTCGGTCGTACTTGCACATTTCTAAGTGGGAGTACCGTTGGTCTGTTCCCCGGAAATGGGATGTGTGTAGTGCATGCAGCCTACCGAGCTCAGTTCCACACTCCATCCTTACCCGGGAGTGGAATATCACACCTCTGGGTTGAGGTGCAATACCCCTGTAGCAGCCGAATCCTCAGGGTGCTACATTCCCCCCCGGTAAATCACAGCACGTCCTCGGGCTGTAAGACATAACACCAAAAACATACAAATTTTTGCATAAACATATAAAACATATAAAACATTATATATATATATATCAATATAAAACATTCTCGTCGCATCTGGCTCCTCCTCCGGTCACTGTGCAACGTGTGACCGGGTAAAGTGCGACAGTCTCTCTGGAAAACTGGTTTTCCTATAAAACCGGTAGGGGGCGCTTTAGGACGCGCAACTATATACAAGGATATGGCCGCTCTCAGTCCTCGGCCAGGTATTAGGGAGGAATGACCGCTCTCAGTCCTCGGTCAGTGGGATTAAGGGAAATACGGGTAACAGTTCACACATGCTGGTCCCAACGGGGACTATATTAGCAACAGCAACAGTTTCAGTTTCAGTTTCAGTTCCAGTTCACGGTTTCAGTTCACGGTGCCCCGACGGGCAACTATATACAGCTTCTGCTTCGCTGTCCTTAGCGACGGCGTCCTCCTGCTCTTGCTTTATGGTTACCTTTGGCTTCAGACCCGTCCGGGTCCTCTTGCTCTTCCTCCTCACACCGCAGCTCTTCCTCCGTCAGGCGATGCACATGGAGGGCGTAAGGACCTTTGGCACACTTGTGCCGGGTGAAGGTGACCTCGTCCCCGATGTAAAGGTCACGACCTCTGTGTCCCTCCGGTAGGTGGGACTCAACGTCTCTCCTGGTTACGAAGACGTCGCCTAGGGTGTGGTGGTCTCGGATGAAGCCCCACCCATGCTGCAGGTTAAACTTTATCACAGTCCCGGTGGTGCGGGGACTATGCGCTGCACGGGGGTCTCTCCTGGCCCGGCTCTTCTGCTCCGCGCTCTTTACTTGAGCTTGCTGTTCCCGGACCCGCCTCTCTCTCCGCTCCCTCTCGAAGTCCTCGAGCTGTTGGCGGCAGCACTCAGCACACTCCGCTGCAGCTGCCCGAGTCTCTTGAGTGAACCCCATAAGATCTTCTCCGGTGGGGTCCCACTCAAACTGTGCTTCCGCTAGCGGGGGCGAGATCCTCTTTACGGGCTTTGGAGCCGGGATCAGGGGTTCATCCAGGGGTCCCTCTCTCCGGAGTCGGGGATGGTGGAACTCCGGTGGCCATATAAATGGCTGCCCATCCGGGCACGTATGCTGGGCGTACAGGTCCTCTCCCAGATGCGGCACTCTTGGTCTTATGGGCGCGGTGGTGGTGGCGCCCGGGTTGCCCGGGCCTTGCGGCCAGGCCTGGGGTATCTGGAAGGTAAAGGGCACCGTAAGGACGGCGGCGCCCTGGGCTACTTGGCCCTGCGACCAGGCCGGGGGCTCCGCGGAGGTAGGGGGCGCTGTTGGTATTGCGGCGCCCGGGGGTACTAGGCCTTGCGACCAGGCTGGTGGTACTTCCTGCTTGGTCACGCTCGGGGTCGAGGCGTGTGACGTCACAGGGGTCGCGGCTCCCGTTTGAGGCCTAGTCTGCGGCGGTGACGTTGCAGCGACGGGCACGGCAGGATAGACTTCGGGCTCTGCGACGGGGAGCTGGGGCAGGTACGCGGTTTCCCGGTCTGGGGTATAGACGTCCCCTTTACCTGCCTCCACTCGTTCGGCTCCCTTCTCGGCGCCGTCTCCGGCCTTCAGCCCTCCCGCGCCATCCTCAGAGGCGGTCTGTCTCCTCGTCTCGGGTGGCGTGCTCCGCTGACAGGTCTCGGTCTGCTGGGCCATCTCACGGCTCCACTCCGCCAACGTCTCTCGCTGCACCCGGGCCATCCTCCTTGCGAGGCCCTCCAGAGCGGTCTGTGCACACTCCCGGTCTCGGGGGAGCTGTGCTAGGACCTCCACTAGGCCTAGTGGGGTCGTTGTTTCCAGCAGGCTCCTGACCAACGGGTCGGTGCTGCTCTGCTCTCCTACAGTCGTCTCCAGCAGGCTCCTGGCCAGCGGGCCGGTGCTGCTCTGCTTTCTCGCCATCTCCGGGTAAGCTCCTCCGATATTCTTCTCCAGGCTTCTTGCCTCCGGGTGCGCTCGCTCCAGACTGCTCCAGGCGGCACCCATCTTTGTTCTCTCCTTTCGTCTCCTCCCACCTCGATGGCGGTCCCGGGGCCACTTGGTGACTGTCAGCTCCAGGGGCTGTTCTTTCACGCTGACAGACACCTCTAGCATCACAGTCTCTGTTGGTGGGGGCGGTTTCCACTTTTGGCGCCATTTTCGGTCCTGGCCCACGATGGGAGGTGGCCTCTCGCCACCCTCTGGCACGCCCATAATGGCGTCCGCTCTTCCAAGGCGGGAAACCTTTGGAAATGGCGGGAATCGCTTCCCAGTGGCGGGAAACTCTGCAGATGGCGGGAAAAAGCTGTTAATGGCGGACAACCGGCAGGAATCGACCTGTGATGGGGTCCGATGGCGGGGACCCTCCGGAACCGGCAGGAGACTTCTTTTTGAGGTAAACTCGTTCTTTTCTTCAGGCACGCAGTACCCGGTTGTTGCGGGCACGTAATCCTGCCGACTACGCCAAAGTTGACGCGCCCCCTGGGCCATATTCTTTAGGGGGAATATCCGGAGCCGGATCAGATGGGAGTTGTAGTCTTCCGAGTGGCTGTGACCCGGTCCGTGCCCAGGGTGTCAAACTCAGTTGTATGTGGCAGTCCTACAGATGTTAATAAGTTCTTAATGTCGACTACGCCACCCGTTGTATTGCGGTCACTATGGCCGCCGCTGCAGCAGGGTCCGCTGAGGCTGATGGTGTAGGTGCAGCTTTTGATGGTATAACCCCCAACGGGTGGGGTATAGCCTCAGGGGGTCAGGTGCAGAGAATGGGGGTTGTGGTGGTGCAGCATAGATGTTAAAGGAAGACAGAGTCGGGTTATGCAGTTAAGGGTATTTACTCACTGCTGATGTTCCGGTCACTCCAGCTTCAAGTGACCTCCCGAGCCGTGCTGCATCCACCAGGTCCTGGATCCAGCCAACCCCCAAGCGAGTCCGGAGCGTGACCCTGAGCTCTCCTTCTGTCCTTTCTCTGGCCGTCCCCACTAGTGATCCACCCAGGTCCAGCTCCCTCGGGCCTTCTGTTGGGAGACCCTTGGCCTTGGGTTCCCTGACCCTCCACGTGGTATGCCTTCGGGGTGGATGTGGTGGGTGGCCGTGGCAGACGCTGCCCACGGCCTCCGGTCTCTGGCTGGGGTGTGTTTTTGCCCCCACCAGCTTGGGTTCCGGTACCCTGATGCCGACTCTTCACCCGTGGATTGGATTTGGGGTCTCAGAGTCCTCTCTTCTGTTTCCCCCTCTGGGTCTCTCTTGCTTTCTCCTCTCTCTCTCTCTGGGGCTGCTCTGCTCCTCTGCTTCTTACTTCTCTGCAAAGGCTGACAGACTGACCCTGATCTTTGATGGTGCCCACCTTATATACTCCCTCTATGTGTGAGCTCAGGTGACCAGCACCCAATGAGCTCCTATCTTTACCCAGGCTGCTCCCCCTATCTGCCCCTACACTACTTGGGATGTTCCACCCCCCTCCCACTCCAGCCAGGAACAGACTCGGTCGTACCTGCACATTTCTAAGTGGGAGTACCGTTGGTCTGTTCCCCGGAAATGGGATGTGTGTAGTGCATGCAGCCTACCGAGCTCAGTTCCACACTCCATCCTTACCCGGGAGTGGAATATCACACCTCTGGGTTGAGGTGCAATACCCCTGTAGCAGTCGAATCCTCAGGGTGCTACATGTGCGCTGCTGATAGGCTGACAGATTGCACCTCCCCACTGTAAATGCGGGAAAGAGAAAAAAAAAATGGAGATCTTCATTGTTCCTGCAGAGATCCATCCCCTGCCCCTCCCCCCGCCCCGCTGTACACTCAAACTGCGTATTAACATTAATTTTCATCATTACTGAGAAAAAATCCAGTTATGATTTTGGTGCACAAACAGTTATCGAACATAACCTCGAACAGCCGAATTTTTCTCAAATTGTTCGTGTTCGCCGAACGGCTCGAACACCGCCCAAAACAGCTCGAATTTGAGATTGGCGAACAGTTCGAGTAGAACAACGCTCATCTCTAATTGGCAGTTGTAGTATGCAGCATCAGATGGCTTATACCAGTGCTGCAGAGTAGTCAAGTGACCATATTCTGCCAAAGGCTGAAGCTACAGTCTAGTAAATGATAATGGGAGAAATGGAGCTGAGTATTCAGTATTTGACCTCTGGTGTGCCACTATGTGACAAATCTTGAAAGTGTAACTGTTGTTTCAGGAGAACTTGCAGCAGAATGTCTGTATCTTCCTCAAGCTCCACCCTCATCCCCGTCCCCTCCATTAAAGTTTATGAGCACCAGTTGTCATCTCCTGTCTCAATAGATTTTCTCCATTCTCTAATTATGAATCATTACTAATCTAGAATTAATTGTACCTTCTCAAATTGTATTATAGTAATAGTATTAGAAGTAGTGGTGTTTATTTCACATCATCTATTGTGTCTCTCTCTATAAAACATGTACAAGAAATACATAAATACTATGAAAATAAAGCTGGAGAAAAATAGACTCTGATTGGTTGCTATGGATAACATCTAAAAGGGGTTGTCCACTACTGGACCACCCCACTACTGGACCACCCATGGAAGAGAAAAACAGTCTATACTCACCTCCTAAATTAACACCACTCTAGTGATGTCCATCCTGCTATTTTGGGTGGGCCAGGTGACATTGTTGTGTCAAGTGACCGCTGCAGGCAAACAGTGACCGTTGATCAGCAGCAGCTCAGCAATATTCCATCACACTGGATGTCCACTCTGATGAGATAGTAAGGGTTGCAGTTAATTAGAGTTCACTAATAAGAGGCCACTCAAGTGATACAATAATGTCACCTGAACCACGCTGAGCCTACATGGTTGGATCAGCCCCACTGTGGGAAGGGAGTATTCATTGTTTTTCTTTTCTATGGCGCCCAGAGGTGATTAAGCTAATGTGGTCCAATAGTGGTCAACCTCTTCAACTTTTTCTTTGACTATGTTTGAATCATCTACTCATTATATGTTTCACATACAGGCTATTTGCACACAACTTTTATTGCTGCAACAATAAATACAACACTAAGAACTATGGCATTTTTTAAAATATCCTAATGCTTTGTGTCTCTAACTATCATGCAGACCTATCTACCTCCATAGTTACAGACTACAAATATTTGTAGTCTGTTCCTACAATAATGTGGTACTCCTTCCTGTCATCCGCCCCCGAAGAAGCAGATAAGGGGGCGACGTGTCTGCAGGATTATCAGACCATATGGGGTTTGCTTGTAGTTTTAAGAGACTTTTTATAATAAATGTTATACAAGACGTGTTACAACATTCATATTTGTTACTATTTGTATTTTACATGTAATAATATAGTTTTTTCTTTTTTCAGTTTCGTGCGGTTGAAATAATAGTAAGTATGACGTACATTCTCCCATAACTAGATATGTTATATTTCGGCATCGTGAAATTTCTTGCACAAGTCTTTGGACTGGTGATAATAAGACCAGTTTTAGCCCTGTAAGCACAGATCTAAACCTGAACAGATCACTAGAGTGCACCTTCCAATCAGCTTCAGTGTCCCTGCATTCCTCTGATGTTGATGCAGATTCGAAGAGTGCACAGTTCAGACCAGCAGGACAATTATGTCGCTAGTTTGAACTGTCAGTCTTCAGGAATGCACTGTCCCCTGCAGACAGGATCCTGGGAGGCTGTTGAGTGGTGCACTACAGAAGATTAACACATGAAAACAATCATCAGAAAATTACATACAGTTTAGGCAGAGAGGCACTAAAAACACTATAACCGCACCTCTATGGTTGTGATATCTTCTGGCTGGGTTGGACTACGCAGCACTAAGTGCATGCCATTCTGACTATTTAAGCTAATTAAAATATGTAGCAACACAAGATTGAAATGCTGATTTTACATTTATGGTAGCAATGGTCCCTTAACATTGGGGTTGCTAGAAATCAGTGTTTACTGAAAAATGCTCTAATTAATTAACAGAGGTAGATCATGCTATTAGGTTCAATATAAGAGATTAATTAGGTTGAATTGATCATGAACCAGTGTGGCTGGCTCTGTTTAGTGATGAGCGAACCAGTGGATGTTTGGGTCTGGCGGGTTTGGCCGAACATTTTAAAAAAGTTTGGTTCAAGTACCTGAACTCGAACCCAGACCCCATTCAGATGAATGGGGGGGCCCAAATATCTATTGTTTCCCACTCTGTCACAGACTCTGATCGGCTGTAAGATTGTTACTGCCAGTCAGAGCATTGCGGTTTCTGCGCTGTCAGATGACAGCATGTGAGCCAACAGCTATGACTGGCAATACAAAGGTTACCACTGGTCACAGGCGTTGGCTGATGAGAGTACTACTCTCATCATCCCACACCTGCTCTGGCTGATAGCTGTGAGAACAGCCGAGGCTGATGAGAGAATTCATGAGTCGGCGCCTGTGTAATAAATAAATTGAAAAAAATAGTGTGGGTTTCCCTCTATTTTTGATTACCAGTACAGGTAAAGCTGACAGCTGTGGCCTGCAACCCCCAGCTGTCAGCTTTATATTAGCTGGTTATCAAAAATAGAGGGGTTCCCACGCGGTATTTTTTAATTATTTAAATAAATAACTAAAAAACACGGCTTGGGGTCCCCCAATTTTCGACAGCCAGCCAAGCCAAGCTGGAGCAGCTGCTCCAGAAAAGGTACATCAATTAGATTCACCAATTCTGACACTTGCCCGGCTCTTCTTACTTGCCCTGGTGTGGTGGCAAGTAGGGTGATTGCTGTGGGGTTGATGTCAGCTTTGTAATGTCAGTTGACATCAAGCTCACAGGTTAGTAATGGAGAGGTATCTATCAGATGCCCCAATTACTAACCCTTAAGTCAACTCTACTAAATATAGAGACAGAGTAAAGTCCTTTAATTGAAATAAGCACAGACTCCTTTATTTGAAATAAAAACTCCCCACCCTCTTTTACCCATTCATTCACAAAATATAAAAAAGCAAAGTTATACTCACCTTTCCGCTGATAATCCATTGATGCCCATGTCCCACTGTAAAAGACAAAAAATGATAAAACACTATATTCCTCCCCGGTTTGATGATAATCCATTAATGGCCATGTCCCACGGCGATTCAGGTGATTTGGAGAGCGGTCACATCAGTGATGTGACCACTCTCCACGTCAGCCGGAACACACTAAGCAGAGCGTGAGAACACGGCTGCGTATGACTGGCGGTAACCTTAATGATGTCACCGCCTGTCACAGGCAGAGCTTCTCACACACTGCTCAGTGTGAGCCGGCTGGTGTGGACAGCGGTCGCATCACCGATGAGACCGCTCTCCAAATCATCCAGATCATTGTGGGTCATGGCCATTAATGGATCAACTGAAAGGTTTGATCTGATCTGGTTCTTTTTTATCCAACCCTAAGCAGCTTATAAGTAAACAATAATTTCCCTCTTTTCTGCAGGATCCAAATAAAAACCGCATAGCACAGTGGCTGGAGGTAACAACAAAGCAAGGATTTGCTGAATTCACCTTTCACCTGGCCAATGAATTAGCTTTTGGAAGTTATAAAATTAACATACCTGATGGTTGTGAAAAAGAGTTTAAAGTTGATAAATACGGTAAGGTGATGTGAAAATAAGTTAAAAAAAGATATAATAAGGATAAAATATAATTATCACATGTTTTCCAATTATACATGTGAATACAGATGCACATGGAGAGAACAAATTGGGGTTTTCTCTGTAACATGATGTGTTATGCACATATTCTCCATGATAAATGATGTACCTAGAGGAGAATATGATGTCTTTCAGAACCCAGAAAATGCCAATTGTTCTTCTCAATACCAAAACTGTGCTGCCATACAGGGTCAATACACAGGTATCAAAATAGAAAGTTTTTCTGCTATGATATTCCATCCGCTCATCCCCACCCCCTCTGAAAAAAAGATAAGATCAAGTTTTCTCAAAACTATCAAATGGTTTATCCAGGAATAAAGTGTAAAATTGGATGTTTATTCTTATTCCACCTGAGTCCCGATCACTTCAATGGGACGAAGGGTGTGCCTTTAAACAATTAAGGAGTGAACACCCTCTCCCTTCAATTAGCAGATCGGTGGGGTTGCCAAAATGCCACCATTCTGATATTTATCACCTATACTATGGACATGGCCACAATTTGGTATTTCTGAATGAACCCTTTAAAGGGGTTATTCAAATTTGATGGCCTATCCTTATAGCCTCCACAAACATTAGACTAACAATTGAGTTTATAGATCCAACTCATTATGTCTGATCAGGTATTGACAATTATTTGTTAGCATCACCCCGAGAAAACTGCCTTTACAAAGCAAAACACGTGACTCTCCCACTGAGACTATTAGCTCGGAAATATTGTCCTATACTTCCAAATATTGGGAACATCAATTTTCACACATCCTGCACCTTGATTATTCATTTTACTTAGCCTGTATGGTTCTTTGTGAGTGTACACCTTTGTGCGAAAAGTGGACCTATTATCTGCTATGCCTGTGTAGAAATCACTCAGGAATAATAGGTTATACACTAAAAAACTGCAAGTGACCCTGACAGTTCTTGTACAGACTTGATGTCCTGACTCCGCAAGTCCCTTGTGGTACCTGCAGGTGCAGAGATAGCTATAACCACAGACTAAGAGATGGCGACTTGGACCCAATCTGCCTAAAAGACTGTCGAGTTGCTTAATGTTTCTTCTAAAGAACCGGAGGTCAGAGCAGAGTGTGAATTACATACAAAAGGAGAGGTGTGCTGAACAAAGCAAAGAATCCCAAAGTGAGTAAAGAAAATAATGAAATACCAAACAAATAATAAAGCAAATACTGTTAGCAAATATGCAGCCTACTTCCTTAAACAGAAGGTAGGAGCAAATTATAGCAAAGAGACAGCAAAGTGAAAACCCTTTGCTGGAAACTCACAGACTGGCTCTAAACAGCAATAGAATGTCAGATCATCCAAATGAATCTATCACAAGCAGAAAACGCCAGCAGGGGAACATAATATAAAGCTGCACCCAAAAGGTGATAGGCAGACAAATGAAAACACCTGTGTTAAGCTACACAGATTTCAGCCAGAATAACATAACCCAAAAGCCCAGAGAAAAGGTGTGTATCCCGTGGCTCGACTGAAAGAGAAACCGACCACAGAACATAAACTCAAGGGATTGAATGAAGGACCATGACATTATCTATTATTTTAGTTCTCTGCCCGACTTGATACTTATTATTTTGAATTAGTCATTGTGCTGTCTGAATTTTACACACCTCCATAGACTTGCACTGAAGATTCTGATCAGTAACATGGTTAAAATTGGACCAGTCTCCGTTTTGATTTCTTTTTGTAGATCACCGAACAGAATCATAACTATATGCTGTATCAGTAAAAGTCAATGAAACATGAACGTCTGAATGAGCCCTTACACATGTGTGTGATGCTCTGCTGTAGAACATATTGATCTTTGGTAGCGCCCACTCTTTGTTTTCTTTGTTTTCCTTTGTGTTCCTTGAATCCGCTGATGGACAGAGGCGATGAAAATATAACCCACCAATAATATTGACATCTTAACCCAAAACTGGCCATGCATGTTAGAAAGCTGTCAGCTAAAATATTGTTGGGCCAACAGCTATCCTTCCAAACTCTCCCATACACAGGAACATTTGTCTTAGCAAAGCATTCCTGTATTCTCTATGAGAAAGCTGCTGCCACTGTCATATGGCAGTGACTGGTCTCCCTGCCAAACAAGAGCAATTTCAAGTGCCCGATCCATATGTTTCCCTACAAAATCTGACAGTCAAGAGGCCTTCATGCACATAGAATGATTGGCTGATCCCATCGAAATCTCAGCGGATTCAGCCAATTTTTGCTTAATGTGTACGAGGACTTTAAGAATAAACCATGAATTTAATAAGCCTGGATACATAAAGTTTCTAAAAAAAATACAATGTTGTCCAAAAATACAAAATACCCAATAAGCAATATTTTTTACTACATTTTCCTAAATAAACATTAAGAAAGCAAATTATGATGCAAAAAAGTTCACATCACCGGCGCATTGTAGAAAGGGCGAGCACATAAACTTGAGGCATCAGGTATCTCACTGTCATTGCATTGCACATGGCCATACCTAAATGTAAAATCAGTCCTGCTTACCTAGGTTCACGTTTGTATATGCAGTAGCAAGTATTAATAATTCAAGTTTTAATAACACAAGTATTAATAACGTACCGCCTTGAGGAAAAAATGATATTAAACAGTAGTGAAAATTTGTAACAATTGACAATTCTATTTCATTTAGCTTCAAAGAGATTCGAGGTAAATATCAGTGCACCATCCGAAGTTGTCCTCACAGATAAATCTTTTCATCTGGATGTTTGCGGCAGGTAAGAAGCCCAATAATGTTACTGCATGACTCCAAAACCCCACAATTACCAATATGGTCACTGAAACAGAATGCATATATAGGAAACATGAGCATATAAAGTAAAAATCAAGCAAACTTTATTTGAGCAATCAATAAAAGCAGATATCAAGAAATAAAGAACACAATAAAAAGGAGACCAGAAGCAACACCAAAGTTCAACGTCTGTATAAGGAGTATATTAACCTAGGCAAAACTAGCAAGTGGTTGCATGGAGAAGAAGGGGTATGGTCCCATAGGGGTATATAAGATACACAGCAGCATGACAGCATAACGGGCAAAGTATGGCATAATACACCAATAATTTAGATAGTGCTTGTGCAGAGTAAAAATAGTGTGTCAAAAAATAGATGCAATCCTGAGGGGTAGAAACAGTCACTGCTGGTGCCCTTATACGTAAAATATTATCCAAGGAATAATAATAATAATGCATATAAAATATAAAGAAATGAAAATGTAAATATACCAACAATAAATGAAAAAAATATTAGCCCATAAAGCAAATAATGCCGTTACTGCATCAAAACATGAAGTATATAACAAAAAGGACCCATATCAATCCCAGGCAGAGACATATAATGTGCATCTGTGGCGCCCCTGCGGGTCCAGTTGCCATAGAGGTACTGCATCTCACCCAGAGGTGTGGTACTCCACTCTCAGGTAAGGATGGAGTACTACCCGGGACCCACACACCCACATCCAATACACTCCACTTCAGGAGGGAAGGATGAGATTGCTCCTAAGGGAGAGCACAGTCCCTGGTCCCTAGCTGAGCTGGAGGGTGGAACTAGTTACAGGAGGTGGGTGGAGGAAATAGATCAGGGGAGCACAGACAGAAAGGGTATAAAAAGACCGATAGAAACATCTAGAAGGGGATTCTGAGACAGTACAGAGAAGAGACAGTTGGGAGTGGGAGCTCAGAAGGAGCTCTGCTCAGGAGAGCAGAGGAGTGGGGCCTAGTCAGAGAGGTCCAGGAGGAGAGAGTGAGAGAAGATGGGAGCAGAGAGAAAGGCTCCAGAGACAGAAGGGATACTAGGGGCACGGTGAGTGCAAGAAGCCACCCGTGTGCCCGAATTCACACTTCCGTGGAGGGATCAGGCCGCAGAAGGGGACCGACCCCAGACTAGTGGAGAACAACCAGGCTCAGCTAGCCAATCGTAAAATGCAGCATTTTCAAGGTGTTGCAGCCAAAATCCACAGTTATATTTCTGAAAAGGTGACCACATAGGGTCAAGGGGATTTGCAAGTTGCCCGACAAGGCCCGAGGCCACTGGCTTGGGACTGATTGTGAGGTACAGGGCAGGAGGGTGAGAGCCAGCGCAGTGAGACGACCTGGAAAGGTACATAGAACGGGGTCCCGTCCAAGTGCTCCTGAGATACCTGAGAGTTTGCTGGATCACCACCCCGGAGGACACAGGACGACGTGGGGGGTTATAATCCAGAAAGTGTAACCTGAGGAATTTAACAACTGTGAGTAAAATCTGAAGACTGCACCCCAATGTGTCCTTGAATAATTGCTACACCATCACCAGTCCTGCGCTACACCGCACCAACAATATCTACCTCATAGCATCACTATCTCCTGCCCTGGAGCTTAGATCTACCTGTGGAGAGCTGAACCAACTCTGCTGAGTCACCATCAGCTCCAGAGGATCTGCACCGCAGCGGCGGCCCCATATAGCCATATGCCACAGGTGGCGTCATGAACATTTTCTCTAAAAACTTTATTCCCCTTTTACTTTCCCATTAATTAACCGCCCGAGGCCACGGACCGAGTCACTGCCACCATGACATCCCCAGCACTGACCAGGCCGGCTACTGATTACCCCACGACCCCAGGGGACGCGTCACATCTACAACCTGAAATACAACCTTAGTAGGATGTGGATGAGCCCTAATGCGCGTTTTGCATTCCGCTTCCTCGGGGGGTTTTGTGTCAGGGGGAGCAGCAGGTGATTTTTTATATAGGAGGTGAATTAGCTCCTGTGGTTGCGGTCTGTGCGGCGCTTCCGGGGGCCGTGGCAGGGACGGGAAGCCATGGATCCGGTGTAGCAGGTCCATGCCCTCAGCCGGCGCGTCAGTAAAGGGGGAGAGGAGTGCGGAGATATAGGAACATGTGTCCACGGCAACCGGCCACCAGGCGGCCATCAGGAGCGTACACTACAGCTAGTTAAAAAACACAAGAGTGGGACAAAGGAGCAAGGCACAAAGTTGATTGGATACTATAAATGTATGGGATCTAGATAAATGTATGGGAGATAGAGATATTTTAGAGGCAATAAGAGTATAAAGGCTTATGGCTTATTGCAATAGGATCAGATAAAAAACGGGACACAAGGGACAAGGAAATTAATAATAAATACCTGTGCATGAGTCATAAAATCTTGGTAGCCAGGTGCAGTGAGTGACAAACAAAAATAAAAATCCAGAGTGCTTCAAATAGGACTGTGCAGGGAGGGTAAGTAGGGGACAAAGTAATGTAAAGGTGACAAGGAGCTGTAAGAAAGAAGGGAGAAAAAAGCATTACAATATTATTAAAGTGACAGTGTATAGTAAAGTGCGAATGTGTAAAAACACATACAAATGTGCACATATATCAACAATATGAGACTACAATATGAATAGCATAATTGGTGAAAAATGTGCAATGCTTAAAGGGCTATAGTGTAACAAAAGATCAAAAAGAGAGTCAATCAATATAAATTTGCTAAGTGAAGCATGGAGACAATCACATAGCAAAAAATAAAAGAAATACACTGCTCAAAAAAATAAAGGAAACACTTAAACAACAGAATATAACTCCAAATAAATCAAACTTCTGTGAAATCAAACTGTCCATTTAGGAAGCAACACTGATTGAAAATCAATTTCACATGCTGTTGTGCAAATGGAATAGACAATAGATAAATTATTGGTAATTATCAAGACACCCTCAATAAAGGAGTGGTTCTGCAGGTGGGGACCACAGACCACATCTCAGTACCAATGCTTTCTGGCTGATGTTTTGGTCACTTTTGAATTTTGGTTGTGCTTTCACACTCGTGGTAGCATGAGATGGACTCTACAACCCACAGAAGTTGCTCAGGTAGTGCAGCTCATCCAGGATGGCACATCAATGCGAGCTGTGGCAAGAAGGTTTGCTGTGTCTGTCAGCGTAGTGTCCAGAGGCTGGAGGCACTACCAGGAGACAGGTCAGTACACCAGGAGACGTGGAGGGGGCCGTAGAAGGGCAACAACCCAGCAGCAGCAATACTACCTCCGCCTTTGTGCAAGGAGGAACAGGAGGAGCACTGCCAGAGCCCTGCAAAATGACCTCAAATGTGCATGTGTCTGCAAAAACTCTTAGAAACCGACTCCATGAGGGTGGTATGAGGTCCCGACATCCACAGATGGGGGTTGTGCTCACAGTCCAACACCATGCAGGATGCTTGGCATTTGCCACAGAACACCAGGATTGGCAAAGTCGTCATTGGCGTCCTGTGTAGTGTTGAGCCACCCGCGTAGTGTTCGGGTCCGGATCGGTTCGTCGAACACCGGGATGTTCGAGGAACTGTTCATCGAACACCTTAGAACACCGTCGAACACCGTCGAACACCGTTAAAACCAATGGCAGGCAAACAAAAACACATAGAAACACATAGAAAACACCTTCAAAGGTGTCCAAAAGTTGACAAACTGCTCAGAAGACACTCTCTTTAAAAAAGCCGGCCGGTAATTCAGCAGCGGCATACACCGGTACCCGACAATTTAGACAAGAAGGAATAGAGCATCACACATAGATTAGATAGATAGAAACATGTCAGTCACATATATAAGAAGTACAGTGACAGTGTTGGTTACTGTACTTGTCATTTAGTGTTAAAGGATTTATTAAAAAAAATATTAGTGTTTTCATGCACCATCTCTTTAAAAAAGCCGGCCGGCAATTCACCATCGGTACCCGACAATTTATAACAGAAAGAATAGAGCATCACACATAGATTAATTAGATAGAAACATGTCAGTCACATTTATAATAAGTACAGTGATAGTGTTGATTACTGTACTTGTCATTTAGTGTTAAAATAAAGGATTTATTAAAAAAAAAATTGGCGTGGGGTTCCCCTTAATTTTAGTCTCTAGCGGAGGTTAAGCAGATGGCTGGGGCAGATGTTTGAAGCCTGGGAAGGGGGTAATACCCACGGAGCTTCCCAGGCTACTAATATCAGCCCCCAGCTGAATACCTAGCCTTTACTAGCTATTAAAATGGGGGACCCCCAAAAAAATGACGTGGGGTCCCCCCTATTTTAATAGCTAGCAAAGGCTGGGCAGACAGCTGGGGGCTGATATTAATAGCCGAGGAAGGGTGCCATGAATATTGGCCCCCTCCCGGCTAGAAACACCAGCCGTTAGCCGCCCCAGAAATGGCGCATCCCTGTAGCGGTGGCAGTGGGGTAATAGGGCTGGGGTTGATGTCATGAGGTGAGCCGAGTTCATTGGACATGAGCTCACCTCATGCACGTCACTGACAGCGTGGGAAAATTCTCCTGCACTCACCGCATGCGCAGGAGAATTTTCCCACGCTGTCAGTGACGTGCATGAGGTGAGCTGAGTTCATTGGACATGAACTCGGCTCATCTGGATGCCGTCACAACCAGACACTGAGGAGCGCAAGCATGCCTGCGCTTCTCAGTCTCTGCGGCATGGCAAGCTGGATGGCAGCGTTCTGCTGCGGTCCAGCCTGTCATGTGAATGTAGCAGAGCTGAAGCTGTCGTGGGAACCATGGAAAGGTAAGGATGATGTTGCTTTATTATTTTACTTTTATTGCAGGAGATCGTTGGCTTCGGCTGGAATGGGCGTGATGGTAAGTATGGTTTAATTTAGAACAATAAAGAATTGTGTCTTTATTTCAATTAAAGGACTTTATTCTGGGTGTTTGTGTTTTTTTGTAACTTTGACTATGGGGTTAGTAATGGGGGTGTCTTATAGACGCCTCTCCATTACTAACCTGGGCTTGATGACAGCTGGCATTATAAGCTGACATCAACCCCAACCCTATTACCCCACTGCCACGGCTACAGGGCAGTGGGAAGAGCGAGGCTAAGTGCCAGAATTGGCGCATCCTACGGATGCGCCATTTCTGGGGCGGCTGACGGCTGGTGTTTCCAGCCTGGGAGGGGGCCAATATTCATAGCACCCTTCCTGGGCTATTAATATCAGCCCCCAGCTGTCTGCCTAGCCTTTGCTAGCTATTAAAATAGGGGGGACCCCACATCATTTTTTGGGGGGTCCCCCATTTTAATCTATGTGTGATGCTCTATTCTTTCTGTTATAAATTGTCGGGTACAGATGCTGAATTGCCGGCCGGCCGGCCTTTTATAAAAAGAGAAGGTGCATGAAAACACTAATATTTTTTTTAATAAATCCTTTACACTAAATGACAAGTACAGTAACCAACACTGTCACTGTACTTATTATATATGTGACTGACATGTTTCTATCTATCTAATCTATGTGTGCTACTCTATTCTTTCGGTTCTAAGTTGTCGGGTACCGGTGTATGCCGCTGCTGAATTGCCGGCTTTTCGTGTTTCACTGTGAGCATTGTTCCCACCGATTTGGGCAACCACTGTAATGCCACAACAACCATGGCTGTGGCATTACAGTGAGTGGCAGACAATACCGGCATGATTGGTGCTCTAAATAGCGCCAGACATGCAGGACACGCTTTTGGTGCACGAACAGTTATCGAACATAACCTCGAACAGCCGAATTTTTTGCAAATCGTTCGCGTTCGTCGAACGACTCGAACACCGCCCAAAACAGCTCGAATTTGAGATTGGCGAACAGTTCTAGTCGAACACTGCTCATCTCTAGTCCTGTGCTCTTCACAGATGAAAGCAGGTTCACACTAAGCACATGTGACAGACATGACAGAGTGTGGAGACGCCGTGGAGAGCAATCTGCTGCCTACGACATCCTTCAGCATGACCGGTTTGGCAGTGGGTCAGTAATGGTGTGGGGAGGCATTTCTTTGGAGGGCCGCACAGCCCTCCATGTGCTCACCAGACTTAGCCTGACTGCCATTAGGTACCGAGATGAGATCCTCAGACCCCTTGTGAGACCATATGCTGGTGCAGTTGGCCCTGGGTTCCTCCTAATGCAAGACAATGCCAGACCTCATGTGGCTGGAGTGTGTCAGCAGTTCCTGCAAGATGAAGGCATTGAAGCTATGGACTGGCCCGCCCGTTCCCCAGACCTGAATCCAATTGAGCACATCTGGGACATCATGTTTCGCTCCATCCACCAACATTGCCCCACAGACTGTCCAGGAGTTGGCAGATGCTTTAGTCCAGGTCTGGAAGGAGATCCCACAGGAGACGATCCGCAACCTCATCAGTAGCATGCCCAGGCGCTGTAGGGAGGCCATACAGGCACGTGGAGGCCACACACAATACTGAGCCTCATTTTAACTTGTTTTAAGGACATTACATCAAAGTTGAATCAGCCTGTAGTGTGTTTTTCCACTTTAATTTTGGGGGTGACTCCAAATCCAGGCCTCCATTGCTTAATAAATTTGATTTCCATTGATGATTTTTGTGTGATTTTGTTGTCAGCACATTCAACCTTGTACAGAACAAAGTATTCAATGAGAATATTTCATTCATTCAGATCTAGGATCTGTTATTGGAGTGTTCCCTTTATTTTTTTGAGCAGTGCAGATATAAATACTGTATATACGGAGGTCAATAGATGTAAACACAAAAAATCAAGAATTATATTAAATAGTAGCATAGGAGTTCGGTGGTGATCGTCAGAACCCCGGAGTGGGGGACTGCGACCAGCAGCACACTTCAGAGGGGGGTGAATAGAAAGTCGGAACAGGCAACACAGGTCCTGCTGAAGGTTTGTCCACCAGTCCAGAAGTCTCTCAAGATGGTCTGAAATATAGACAGAAAAGTTGGCCTGCAAATGAAAGTAAAGAAATTGTGAGAGGTTAAAAACAACATAAAATAATGCATGATTAAAACAAGACACAAAAGCAAGTTACAAGAAAGGGGCAAAGGTCAAGACCTCATTTATGCCTTTGGGATGTATACAGTCTATTTTCATAATCCATTTTGCCTCTAACACCTGACTAGTTGAATCCTTCTAAACTCCTTCTAAGCTCTATGTAGAAACGGGAGGTAAATTTTACCTGCACGAGTCGTAAGTCACCGCAAAAGTCTCTGGCAGGGGGAGGAGGAGCAGCTGCATCAGAAGTTAAAGAGGGGGATGATAAATGCAAGGAAAAGAGACTTCCTATTTCTACATAGAGCAGAGAAAAGAGAATAATTAGCTGGGTAGAAAGGCAAAATAAGCAATTATAAATATATTGTATACGATGCCATATAACATGATGACTGCAATATATAAGGAGGATAAAAAATGACAGTGCTTCTTTAATCGTTAAATAACTTTTTTTTCATGGCAATATACACACACATGAGAAAAACTAACTACAACTTTTATTTTAATTCTATGGTTTTACAATTAAAAGCTGCAACCGGGCCCTGCAGGTCAGGGGTCCGCTGATGCCAGCAGAAACTTCAACTGGATGTGTGGACTCGGACACACATCCAGCTAAAGTGTATTGCACCGCACAAACCCATGTGGTCCGTGCACCGCAGTACACGCTGCTGGCAAATCAGAGGCCAGAAGCTGACATCGGCGTGCACATGACCGTGGAGCATGGTAGTGACGTCATGCGCTCCTGTCACACCCTGAAGTCAGCTGCTGGCTTCAGAAGAGGACACCATGCGGCGAGGGAGCAAAGGGAAGGTGAGTATTTTTATTTATTTTTTATCAGTGGCTATACTACTACGTGGATGACTATGGGCTGTGCTTTTTACTTTAAGGATGACTATGGATGACAATGAGATGCATACTTTATGGATGACTATAGACTATGCATTATACTATATGAATGCATATGAGGTACATTATACTTTATGGATCATTAAGGGCTGTGCATTATACTTTATGTACAGTGTCCATTTTAGGACATGATCAGATATCAAAATCAAACATCAGAATGGTGTCAGTTTGAGGCTAAATACCCTGCTGGGTGAGCTGGGTG
The DNA here is from genome assembly GCF_046119375.1 of Phyllobates terribilis. NCBI lineage: Eukaryota > Metazoa > Chordata > Amphibia > Anura > Dendrobatidae > Phyllobates > Phyllobates terribilis. The sequence goes on from NW_027362765.1 coordinate 416,572,029, forward strand.
AGGTGGCTGGTGAGCGCTCCCAGGTGAGCGGACAAGAGTCTCTGGACGGGCAGGTGGTCACGGCAAGTGACGGTAGAGCCTCCGGGTAGGCTAGCAGGCAGGTAGCAGGTAGCAGGTGAGCGCTCCCAGGTGAGCGGGCAAGAGTCTCTGGACAGGCAGGTGGTCACGGCAAGTGACGGCAGAGCCTCCAGGTTGGCTAGCAGGCAGGTAGCAGGTGAGCGCTCCCAGGTGAGCGGGCAAGAGTCTCTGGACAGGCAGGTGGTCACGGCAAGTGACGGCAGAGCCTCCAGGTAGGCTAGCAGGCAGGTAGCAGGTGAGCGCTCCCAGGTGAGCGGGCAAGAGTCTCTGGACAGGCAGGTGGTCACGGCAAGTGACGGCAGAGCCTCCAGGTAGGCTAGCAGGCAGGTAGCAGGTGAGCGCTCCCAGATGAGCGGGCTGGCTGGTCCATAGACAGACTGACAGGTGTAGGAAGGCAGACCGTCAGACTGCAGGCTTGCAAGCAGGTAAGCGGATATCAAGCAGGTATGAAGCAGGATTCTGGCAGGTAGCAGGCAGGATTCTGGCAGGTGACTGGCAGGTAACCAGCAGGAATCTGGCAGGTGACTGGCAGGTAACTGGTAACGGGACCTGAGGGCTGAAGCAGAGTGAAGGCTTTGCAACAACATTGCTCGGGCACCTCCATTTTGGAGGAGGTGCCTTATATATGGTGAAGTCCTCCGGCCATTGGCCGGGGACTCCTTAGGACGGCGCGCGCGGCCCCTTTAAGAGAGGGGGAGCGCGCGCGCCCTAAGCACCATGGCCGGGAAGCAGCGCGCGCTGCCAGCAGAGCGGGAGGAAGACGCCGGGCACGGAGCGGAGAGGTGAGGGGAACAGCGTCCCTGCCTAGCAGGAGGCAGGGACGCCGACGCTACAGTACCACCCCCTTTAGGCCCCCCTTTTTTAGGCCAGAGAGAAATTTATCAAGGATGAGAGGGGCATGGATGTTCTCCCGGGGCTCCCACGTTCTCTCCTCAGGACCAAACCCCTTCCAATCTACCAGAAAAAAGGTTTTTCCTCTTACCCTTTTGGTGGCTAGAATGTTCTCTACCTCAAATTCGTTCTCAGCGGAAACCGGAGCAGGGGGCGTACCTGTAGACTTGGAAAAAGAGTTAAGTACTACGGGTTTGAGGAGAGATACATGGAAGGAGTTAGGGATCCGTAAGTTGGCCGGGAGTTTCAATTTATAGACCACCGGATTGATTTGTTTGATAACTTCCAGTGGGCCGATGAACCGAGGCCCTAACTTGTAGGAGGGAATCTTGAGCCGGACATATTTGGACGAGAGCCAGACTTTATCTCCAGGATGGAATTGTGGAGGATCCAGGCGTTTTTTGTCAGCGTGTTTTTTCATCCGCTCGGACGACTGAAGGAGTGCGGATCGAGTACTCTCCCAAATGGAGGAGAATTCGCTAACGAGAGATTCCGCAGCCGGATTGTCCACCGAGGTGGAGACGGGAAACGGGATCCGAGGATGCTGACCGAAGACTACAAAAAACGGGGATTTGGAGGAAGATTCGCTCTCGTGATTATTGTAAGAGATGGTAGGAGATCCACCCAGTCCGAATGGTGGGCATTAACGAAGTGCCGGAGTTAACTGGTCAGGTTCTGATTGATCCGCTCCACTTGACCATTGGACTGTGGGTGGTAAGCGGAGGAGAAGTCCAGAGTGACGTCAAGCAACTTACATGTGGCTCTCCAGAAGCGTGAGGTGAACTGAACCCCACGATCTGACACGATGTGGAGGGGCAGGCCATGGAGACGGAAGATGTGGCGGATAAAGTCTTTAGCCAGTTCGGGTGCAGACGGGAGGCCCGGCAGGGGAATGAAGTGCGCCATCTTGGAAAAGCGATCAGCGACCACCCAAATGACCGTACAACCGGCAGAGACAGGGAGATCCGTTATAAAATCCATAGCTATATGCTGCCACGGGGCAGCAGGTACTGGAAGAGGAAGGAGGCGACCAGCTGGCAGGTGTCTCGGAACTTTGTTGCGGGCGCAGGACACACAGGCTGAAACAAAGTCTATTACATCCTTGTGCAGGGTAGGCCACCAGTAATGCCGGGTAATGAGCTGGAGGGTCTTTTTCTGACCGGCGTGGCCAGCTAGCTTAGACGAGTGACCCCAGTGTAGGACCTTCTTCCGATCAGGTACTGTTACGAACGTCTTTCCGGGAGGGAGACGATTTAGATTCACGGGAGCCACTTGCATTACTCTGGCGGGATCAATGATGTGCTTAGGTTCCTCCTCTAGATCAGATACCAGGAAGGATCGGGACAAGGCGTCAGCTTTGATGTTTTTGTGTGCTGGGCGAAAATGAAGAACAAAATCAAAGCAGGCAAAAAACAAGGACCACCGGACTTGGCGCGGGTTAAGTCTCTGGGCGCTCTGAAGGTAAGCCAAGTTCTTGTGGTCCGTGTAAATTATTACCGGGTGAAGAGCCCCCTCGAGCAGGTAACGCCACTCCTCCAGTGCCAGCTTAATGGCTAACAATTCTCGGTCTCCAATAGAATAATTGCACTCAGAAGAGGAGAAGAGTTTGGAGAAAAAAACGCAGGTTACCATTCTTCCGGAAGATGACTTTTGGGTAGGTACCGCCCCGGCTCCGGAGGAGGAAGCATCAACTTCTAGGAAAAATAGTTTTTTGCCGTCCGGACGATGCACCACCGGGGCGGAGGAGAAAGCCTGTTTAAGGAAAGAAAGGCCTCCTCAGCTTCGGGTGGCCATCTTCTGGGATTAGTGCCCTTACGGGTGAGCACAGAGATAGGGGCAGTCCGGGAAGAGAGGTGCGGTATGAAGAGGTGGTAATAGTTGGCGAAACCCAGGAACCGCTGAATAGCCTTCAACCCCTCTGGTCGGGGCCACTTCTGGATGGCAGACAGTTTCTCAGGATCCATTTTTAGGCCGGTCTGAGAAATTATGTAGCCCAGAAATGGAAGAGAGGTCTGCTCAAAGATGCACTTCTCATATTTAGCGTAGAGGTGGTTCTGCCTGAGCCTGAGCAGGACCTGACGAACATCCCTCCGGTGAGTAGGAAGATCCGGAAAGAAGACCAAGATGTCGTCCAGGTACACCACCATGCAGGAGTAGAGAAGGTCACGGAAGATGTCATTGACCAACTCTTGAAAGACGGCAGGAGCGTTACAGAGACCGAAGGGCATTACAAGGTACTCATAGTGGCCGTCCCGGGTGTTGAATGCCGTCTTCCACTCATCCCCCTGACGGATACGGACCAGGTTATACGCCCCACGGAGATCCAGTTTGGTGAAGATTCTAGCCCCCCTCAGACGGTCAAATAATTCAGGAATGAGCGGGAGGGGGTATTTATTCTTCACTGTAATCTGGTTAAGGCCTCTATAATCTATACATGGTCGGAGTGAGCCGTCCTTCTTTTTGACGAAGAAGAAGCCTGCTCCCGCCGGGGAGGTAGATTTCCGGATAAATCCCCTGCCAGATTCTCCTCAATATATTCTGACATGGACCGGGTCTCTGCAGCGGACAAAGGGTAGATACGCCCACGGGGAGGAGTAGAGCCGGGTATCAGATCGATTGGGCAGTCGTATGGTCTATGAGGGGGTAATGTCTCTGCTTCTTTTTTATTGAAGACATCCGCATAAGACCAATAGGGAACCGGTAGACCGGGTAGATTGACTGGGGTAGGAGAAGGACGAGCAGGATGAACGGGAACTAGACAAATCTTATGGCAGTCCTGTCCCCAGCGAAGGACTTCTCCGGTCTGCCAGTCAAGCACAGGTGCATGTTTCTGGAGCCAAGGTAGACCTAGCAAGAGTGCGTGAGAGAGTCCAGGCAGAACATGAAAGGAAATGCTCTCAGAATGCAGAATTCCCACCTGTAGAGATAGAGATTCGGTGATGAGTTGGATGGGATGTGGTAAGAGGCCCCCATCCACGGCGGCGACAGATAAAGGTACGGCCAGAGGTTTGGTGGGAATGCGGTATTTCTCTACCAGGGATTGAGAGATCAGATTTCCAGCAGCTCCTGAGTCAAGTTGAGCCAGTTCGAAATAGCGGTTCTCTCCGCAGATGATAGAGACTGACAGCATCAGGGATGGAGAGGGTTTACTTTTGTCTAGGGCGACCTCTCTGAGCGATCCTAGACACAGGCGTTTCCCGACCTCTCTGGGCAGGAACGGATCCGGTGCTCCTTACTGCCACAGTAGAAGCAGCTCCCCTCGGCACGGCGTAAGTCTTGACGGGTTTTGATCATCTTGGTCTGGTCGACCTGCATAGGCTCAGGTGAGTGTGCCTGGGGAGTAACGGAGGGAGTGACGAGTTTCTGGAAAGTAGGGGCTAGACGTGGAAACCTCCTCTCACGGGTGACCTCTTTGGCGCGCTCCTGGAACCGGATGTCAATCCGGGTGGCAAGTGTTATTAAGTCGTCGAGAGTGGTAGGAATGTCCCGACCGGTGAGTTCATCTTTAATACGGCCGGACAGACCCTCCCAGAAGACAGACACCAGGGCGTCGTTATCCCAGGCGAGCTCCGAAGCAAGGGTACGGAACCGTATGGCATATTGGCCCACGGTGAGATTCCCTTGATGGAGGCATAGCAGAGACGATGCGGATGAGGTCTTCCGTCCGGGTTCGTTGAAGACTTTCCAGAAAGCCGTGAGAAAGGCTGGCAGGTCGGACACCAGGGGGTCTCCTCTCTCTCATAGAGGATTTAGCCAAGCCAGAGCCTCCCCCGTGAGGTGGGACATGATAAAGGCAACTTTGGACCGGTCGGAGATAAACTGGTGGGACAAGAGTTCAAAGTGCAGGATGCACTGGTTTATGAAGCCCCGAGCTTGAGCGGAGTCACCTCCGAAGCGAGGAGGTGCAGAAAGCCGGGGTCCAGGGCAGGATATTGTGGTATTGGTGGGCAGCGGCGCTGCCAGGTTGCGAGTCATGACACTAGCGGTGGTTGCTGGTGGAGCAGTCAGAGTGTCCAGGCGAGAGTTGACATTCCGCAGGTGACTCAGGATGGACTCCTGTTGGGACCTCTGACGGGACAGTTCATGACATAGGTCTGAGAGCGAGGGAGCTTGGGTGCCACGGGGTTCCATGGCCCGAGCAAACTGTAATGGGTCTGGGAGGCGGAACCTCTGAGCAACTATACAAGGGCGCAGTCCTTGTAAGGAAGCGGGTGGCTCCCAGGGAAGACGGGCAGGTAGTCACGGCAAGTGACAGGGACAGTCTCTGGGTGAAAGGGCAGGTAGTCACGGCAAGTGACAGGGACAGTCTCTGGGTAGAAGGGCAGGTACTCACGGCAAGTGACAGGGACAGTCTCTGAGTAGAAGGACGGGTACTCACGGCAAGTGACAGTGACAGTCTCTGGGTAGAAGGACAGCAGGCAGGTGGCTGGTGAGCGCTCCCAGGTGAGCGGACAAGAGTCTCTGGATGGGCAGGTGGTCACGGCAAGTGACGGCAGAGCCTCCAGGTTGGCTAGCAGGCAGGTAGCAGGTGAGCACTCCCAGGTGAGCGGGCAAGAGTCTCTGGACAGGCAGGTGGTCACGGCAAGTGACGGCAGAGCCTCCAGGTAGGCTAGCAGGCAGGTAGCAGGTGAGCGCTCCCAGGTGAGCGGGCAAGAGTCTCTGGACAGGCAGGTGGTCACGGCAAGTGACGGCAGAGCCTCCAGGTAGGCTAGCAGGCAGGTAGCAGGTGAGCGCTCCCAGGTGAGCGGGCTGGCTGGTCCATAGACAGACTGACAGGTGTAGGAAGGCAGACCGTCAGACCGCAGGCTTGCAAGCAGGTAAGCGGATATCAAGCAGGTATGAAGCAGGATTCTGGCAGGAGACTGGCAGGTAACAGGCAGGATTCTGGCAGGTGACTGGCAGGTAACCAGCAGGAATCTGGCAGGTAACTGGTAACGGGACCTGAGGGCTGAAGCAGAGTGAAGGCTTTGCAACAACATTGCTCGGGCACCTCCATTTTGGAGGAGGTGCCTTATATATGGTGAAGTCCTCCGGCCATTGGCCGGGGACTCCTTAGGACGGCACGCGCGGCCCCTTTAAGAGAGGGGGAGCGCGCGCGCCCTAAGCACCATGGCCGGGAAGCAGCGCGCGCTGCCAGCAGAGCGGGAGGAAAACGCCGGGCACGGAGTGGAGAGGTGAGGGGAACAGCGTCCCTGCCTAGCAGGAGGCAGGGACGCCGACGCTACAGTACCACCCCCTTTAGGCCCCCCTTTTTTAGGCCAGAGAGAAATTTATCAAGGATGAGAGGGGCATGGATGTTCTCCCGGGGCTCCCACGTTCTCTCCTCAGGACCAAACCCCTTCCAATCTACCAGAAAAAAGGTTTTTCCTCTTACCCTTTTGGTGGCTAGAATGTTCTCTACCTCAAATTCGTTCTCAGCGGAAACCGGAGCAGGGGGCGTACCTGTAGACTTGGAAAAAGAGTTAAGTACTACGGGTTTGAGGAGAGATACATGGAAGGAGTTAGGGATCCGTAAGTTGGCCGGGAGTTTCAATTTATAGACCACCGGATTGATTTGTTTGATAACTTCCAGTGGGCCGATGAACCGAGGCCCTAACTTGTAGGAGGGAATCTTGAGCCGGACATATTTGGACGAGAGCCAGACTTTATCTCCAGGATGGAATTGTGGAGGATCCAGGCGTTTTTTGTCAGCGTGTTTTTTCATCCGCTCGGACGACTGAAGGAGTGCGGATCGAGTACTCTCCCAAATGGAGGAGAATTCGCTAACGAGAGATTCCGCAGCCGGATTGTCCACCGAGGTGGAGACGGGAAACGGGATCCGAGGATGCTGACCGAAGACTACAAAAAACGGGGATTTGGAGGAAGATTCGCTCTCGTGATTATTGTAAGAGATGGTAGGAGATCCACCCAGTCCGAATGGTGGGCATTAACGAAGTGCCGGAGTTAACTGGTCAGGTTCTGATTGATCCGCTCCACTTGACCATTGGACTGTGGGTGGTAAGCGGAGGAGAAGTCCAGAGTGACGTCAAGCAACTTACATGTGGCTCTCCAGAAGCGTGAGGTGAACTGAACCCCACGATCTGACACGATGTGGAGGGGCAGGCCATGGAGACGGAAGATGTGGCGGATAAAGTCTTTAGCCAGTTCGGGTGCAGACGGGAGGCCCGGCAGGGGAATGAAGTGCGCCATCTTGGAAAAGCGATCAGCGACCACCGAAATGACCGTACAACCGGCAGAGACAGGGAGATCCGTTATAAAATCCATAGCTATATGCTGCCACGGGGCAGCAGGTACTGGAAGAGGAAGGAGGCGACCAGCTGGCAGGTGTCTTGGAACTTTGTTGCGGGCGCAGGACACACAGGCTGAAACAAAGTCTATTACATCCTTGTGCAGGGTAGGCCACCAGTAATACCGGGTAATGAGCTGGAGGGTCTTTTTCTGACCGGCGTGGCCAGCTAGCTTAGACGAGTGACCCCAGTGTAGGACCTTCTTCCGATCAGGTACTGTTACGAACGTCTTTCCGGGAGGGAGACGATTTAGATTCACGGGAGCCACTTGCATTACTCTGGCGGGATCAATGATGTGCTTAGGTTCCTCCTCTAGATCAGATACCAGGAAGGATCGGGACAAGGCGTCAGCTTTGATGTTTTTGTCTGCTGGGCGAAAATGAAGAACAAAATCAAAGCGGGCAAAAAACAAGGACCACCGGGCTTGGCACGGGTTAAGTCTCTGGGCGCTCTGAAGGTAAGCCAAGTTCTTGTGGTCCGTGTAAATTATTACCGGGTGAAGAGCCCCCTCGAGCAGGTAACGCCACTCCTCCAGTGCCAGCTTAATGGCTAACAATTCTCGGTCTCCAATAGAATAATTGCGCTCAGAAGAGGAGAAGAGTTTGGAGAAAAAAACGCAGGTTACCATTCTTCCGGAAGATGACTTTTGGGTATGTACCGCCCCGGCTCCGGAGGAGGAAGCGTCAACTTCTAGGAAAAATTGTTTATTGCCGTCCGGACGATGCAGCACCGGGGCGGAGGAGAAAGCCTGTTTTAAGGAAAGAAAGGCCTCCTCAGCTTCGGGTGGCCATCTTCTGGGATTAGTGCCCTTACGGGTGAGCACAGAGATAGGGGCAGTCCGGGAAGAGAGGTGCGGTATGAAGAGGTGGTAATAGTTGGCGAAACCCAGGAACCGCTGAATAGCCTTCAACCCCTCTGGTCGGGGCCACTTCTGGATGGCAGTCAGTTTCTCAGGATCCATTTGTAGGCCGGTCTGAGAAATTATGTAGGCCAGAAATGGAAGAGAGGTCTGCTCAAAGATGCACTTCTCATATTTAGCGTAGAGGTGGTTCTGCCTGAGCCTGAGCAGGACCTGACGAACATCCCTCCGGTGAGTAGAAAGATCCGGAAAGAAGACCAAGATGTCGTCCAGGTACACCACCACGCAAGAGTAGAGAAGGTCACGGAAGATGTCATTGACCAACTCTTGAAAGACGGCAGGAGCGTTACAGAGACCGAAGGGCATTACAAGGTACTCATAGTGGCCGTCCCGGGTGTTGAATGCCGTCTTCCACTCATCCCCCTGACGGAAACGGACCAGGTTATACGCCCCACGGAGATCCAGTTTGGTGAAGATTCTAGCCCCCCTCAGACGGTCAAATAATTCAGGAATGAGCGGGAGGGGGTATTTATTCTTCACTGTAATCTGGTTAAGGCCTCTATAATCTATACATGGTCGGAGTGAGCCGTCCTTCTTTTTGACGAAGAAGAAGCCTGCTCCCGCCGGGGAGGTAGATTTCCGGATAAATCCCCTGCCAGATTCTCCTCAATATATTCTGACATGGACCGGGTCTCTGCAGCGGACAAAGGGTAGATACGCCCACGGGGAGGAGTAGAGCCGGGTATCAGATCGATTGGGCAGTCGTATGGTCTATGAGGGGGTAATGTCTCTGCTTCTTTTTTATTGAAGACATCCGCATAAGACCAATAGGGAACCGGTAGACCGGGTAGATTGACTGGGGTAGGAGAAGGACGAGCAGGATGAACGGGAACTAGACAAATCTTATGGCAGTCCTGTCCCCAGCGAAGGACTTCTCCGGTCTGCCAGTCAAGCACGGGTGCATGTTTCTGGAGCCAAGGTAGACCTAGCAAGAGTGCGTGAGAGAGTCCAGGCAGAACATGAAAGGAAATGCTCTCAGAATGCAGAATTCCCACCTGTAGAGTTAGAGATTTGGTGATGAGTTGGATGGGATGTGGTAAGAGGCCCCCATCCACGGCGGTGACAGATAAAGGTACGGCCAGAGGTTTGGTGGGAATGCGGTATTTCTCTACCAGGGATTGAGAGATCAGATTTCCAGCAGCTCCTGAGTCAAGTTGAGCCAGTTCGAAATAGCGGTTCTCTCCGCAGATGATAGAGACTGACAGCATCAGGGATGGAGATGGTTTACTTTTGTCTAGGGCGACCTCTCTGAGCGATCCTAGACACAGGCGTTTCCCGACCTCTCTGGGCAGGAACGGATCCGGTGCTCCTTACTGCCACAGTAGAAGCAGCTCCCCTCGGCACGGCGTAAGTCTTGATGGGTTTTGACCATCTTGGTCTGGTCGACCTGCATAGGCTCAGGTGAGTGTGCCTGGGGAGTAACGGAGGGAGTGACGGGTTTCTGGAAAGTAGGGGCTAGACGTGGAAACCTCCTCTCACGGGTGACCTCTTTGGCGCGCTCCTGGAACCGGATGTCAATCCGGGTGGCAAGTGTTATTAAGTCGTCGAGAGTGGTAGGAATGTCCCGACCGGCGAGTTCATCTTTAATACGGCCGGACAGACCCTCCCAGAAGACAGACACCAGGGCGTCGTTATCCCAGGCGAGCTCCGAAGCAAGGGTACGGAACCGTATGGCATATTGGCCCACGGTGAGATTCCCTTGATGGAGGCATAGCAGAGACGATGCGGATGAGGTCTTCCGTCCGGGTTCGTCAAAGACTTTCCGGAAAGCCGTGAGAAAGGCTGGCAGGTCGGACACCAGGGGGTCTCCTCTCTCTCATAGAGGATTTAGCCAAGCTAGAGCCTCCCCCGTGAGGTGGGACATGATAAAGGCAACTTTGGACCGGTCAGAGATAAACTGGTGGGACAAGAGTTCAAAGTGCAGGATGCACTGGTTTATGAAGCCCCGAGCTTGAGCGGAGTCACCTCCGAAGCGAGGAGGTGCAGAAAGCCAAGGTCCAGGGCAGGATACCGTGGTATTGGTGGGCAGCGGCGCTGCCAGGTTGCGAGTCATGACACTAGCGGTGGTTGCTGGTGGAGCAGTCAGAGTGTCCAGGCGAGAGTTGACACTCCGCAGGTGACTCAGGATGGACTCCTGTTGGGACCTCTGACGGGACAGTTCATGACATAGGTCTGAGAGCGAGGGAGCTTGGGTGCCACGGGGTTCCATGGCCCGAGCAAACTGTAACGGGTCTGGGAGGCGGAACCTCTGAGCAACTATACAAGGGGGCGGTCCTTGTAAGGAAGCGGGTGGCTCCCAGGGAAGACGGGCAGGTAGTCACGGCAAGTGACAGGGACAGTCTCTGGGTGAAAGGGCAGGTAGTCACGGCAAGTGACAGGGACAGTCTCTGGGTAGAAGGGCAGGTACTCACGGCAAGTGACAGGGACAGTCTGAGTAGAAGGACGGGTACTCACGGCAAAGTGACAGGGACAGTCTCTGGGTAGAAGGACAGCAGGCAGGTGACTGGTGAGCGCTCCCAGGTGAGCGGACAAGAGTCTGGATGGGCAGGTGGTCACGGAAAGTGACGGCAGAGCCTCCGGGTAGGCTAGCAGGCAGGTAGCAGGTGAGCGCTCCCAGGTGAGCGGGCAAGAGTCTCTGGACAGGCAGGTGGTCACGACAAGTGACGGCAGAGCCTCCAGGTAGGCTAGCAGGCAGGTAGCAGGTGAGCGCTCCCAGGTGAGCGGGCAAGAGTCTCTGGACAGGCAGGTGGTCACGGCAAGTGACGGCAGAGCCTCCAGGTAGGCTAGCAGGCAGGTAGCAGGTGAGCGCTCCCAGGTGAGCGGGCAAGAGCCTCTGGACAGGCAGGTGGTCACGGCAAGTGATGGCAGAGCCTCCAGGTAGGCTAGCAGGCAGGTAGCAGGTGAGCGCTCCCAGGTGAGCGGGCTGGCTGGTCCATAGACAGACTGACAGGTGTAGGAAGGCAGACCGTCGGACCGCAGGCTTGCAAGCAGGTAAGCGGATATCAGGCAGGTATCAAGCAGGATTCTGGCAGGAGAGTGGCAGGTAGCAGGCAGGATTCTGGCAGGTGACTGGCAGGTAACAAGCAGGAATCTGGCAGGCGACTGGCAGGTAACTGGTAACGGGACCTGAGGGCTGAAGCAGAGTGAAGGCTTTGCAACAACATTGCTCGGGCACCTCCATTTTGGACGAGGTGCCTTATATATGGTGAAGTCCTCCGGCCATTGGCCGGGGACTCCTTAGGACGGCGCGCGCGGCCCCTTTAAGAGAGGGGGAGCGCGCGCGCCCTAAGCACCGTGGTCGGGAAGCAGCGCGCGCTGCCAGCACAGCGGGAGGAAGACGCCGGGCACGGAGCGGAGAGGTGAGGGGAACAGCGTCCCTGCCTAGCAGGAGGCAGGGACGCCGACGCTACACTTATCAAAGTCAGATGTCAAAGTCACTTGTCAAAATCACTTATCAAAATCAGTTCACAGACAGGATATTTAGTCTCAAACTGACATCATTCTGATGTTTGATTTTGATATCTGATCATGTCACTGTATTTATGGATGATTATGGACAGTGCATTATACTATATGAAGGACTATGGGCTGTGCAGTATATTATATGGTGGACTATGGGATATATTATACTATATGGGGAGTGCATTATACTATAGGGAGGACTTTGGGTTGTGCGGTATACTACAGTGGGTACGGAAAGTATTCAGACCCCTTTAAATTTTTCACTCTTTGTTTCATTGCAGCCATTTGGTAAATTCTAAAAAAGTTCATTTTTTTTCTCATTAAAGTACACTCTGCAGCCCATCTTGACTGGAAAAAAACAGAAATGTAGAAACTTTTGCAAATTTATTAAAAAAGAAAAACTGAAATATCACATGGTCATAAGTATTCAGACCCTTTGCTCAGACACTCATATTTAAGTCATATGCTGTCCATTTCCTTGTGATCCTCCTTGAGATGGTTCTACTCCTTCATTGGAGTCCAGCTGTGTTTAATTAAACTGATAGGACTTGATTTTGAAAGGTACACACCTGTGTATATAAAATTTAAAGGGGTCTGAATACTTTCCGTACCCACTGTATATGGAGGACTATGGGGAGTGCATTATACTTCTGCTGTGGGGCAGACTTCTATGTTCACCCTGGTGTATAATCTATATATATAATCGTCTTATCCCGTCTGTCTGTCTGTTTGTCTGTCTGTCTGTCCAGGAAATCCCGCGTCCGGACCAATCAGCGACACGGGATTTGAGAAAAAGATGGCGGCAGTTAGTGGCTCATCTGCAGGACGGAGGTCAGCGGGGATGCAGCCGGGAGATGAGTGGCGCTAGCCGCTCATCTCCCCGCTGCTGGCAGCACAAGTACCCCGACGGGCGGCGCCGCTGACCTCCATGTGGCTGCTGTCGGGAGATCAGCGGCTTGGGCCGCTGATCTCCCGACGGCAAGTGTGTAGGGAGGGACGGCGCCACTGCCCGGTTCTCAGTAATACGGTTCGCTGAGAATTGAGTGAGATTGGCGCCAAATTTAAACAACACTCTGCTGATTGGTCGCGGCCGCCGGCCAGCCGTGACCAATCAGCGAGATTGGCGCCAAATTTAAACAACGCTCTGCTGATTGGTTGCGGCCGCCGGCCAGCCGCGACCGATCAGCGAGATTGGCGCCAAATTAAACAACGCTCTGCTGATTGGTCGCGACCACCGGCCAGCCGCGACCAATCAGCGAGATTGGCGCCAAATTTAAACAACGCTCTGCTGATTGGCGCCAAATTAAAACAACGCTCTGCTGATTGGTCGCGGCCGCCGGCCAGCCGCGACCAATCAGCGAGATTGGCGCCAAATTTAAACACCTCTCTGCTGATTGGTCACGGCCGCCAGCCGCGACCAATCAGCGAGATTGGCACCAAATTTAAGCAACGCTCTGCTGATTGGTCGCGGCCGCCGGCCACCAGCGACCAATTGGCGAGATTGGCGCCAAATTTAAACAACGCTCTGCTGATTGGTCGCGGCCGCCAGCGACCAATTAGCGAGATTAGCGCCAAATTTAAACAACGCTCTGCTGATTGGTCGCGGCCGCCAGCCACCAGCGACCAATTAGCGAGATTGGCGCCAAATTTAAACACCTCTCTGCTGATTGGTCACGGCCGCCAGCCGCGACCAATCAGCGAGATTGGCATCAAATTTAAGCAACGCTCTGCTGATTGGTCGCGGCCGCCGGCCACCGGCCACCAGCGACCAATTGGCGAGATTGGCGCCAAATTTAAACAACGCTCTGCTGATTGGTCGCGGCCGCCAGCCACCAGCGACCAATTAGCGAGATTGGCGCCAAATTTAAACAACGCTCTGCTGATTGGCGCCAAATTTAAACAACGTTCTGCTGATTGGTCGCGGCCGCCAGCCACCCGCGACCAATTAGCGAGATTGGCTCCAATTTAAACAACGCTCTGCTGATTGGTCGTGGCTGGCGGCCGCGACCAATCAGCGAGATTGGCTCCAAATTTAAACAATGCTCTGCTGATTGGCACCAAATTTAAACAACGCTCTGCTGATTGGTCGCGGCCGCCAGCCGCGACCAATCAGCGAGATTGGCGCCAAATTTAAACAACGCTCTGCTGACTGGCGCCAAATTTAAACAACGTTCTGCTGATTGGTCGCGGCCGCCAGCCGGCTGCGACCAATTAGCGTGATTGGCGCCAAATTTAAACAACGCTCTGCTGATTGGTTGCGGCCGCCAGCCACCCGCGACCAATCAGCGAGATTGGCGCCAAATTTAAACAACGCTCTGCTGATTGGCACCAAATTTAAACAACGCTCTGCTGATTGGTCGCGGCCGACGGCCGACCGCAACCAATCAGCAACATTGGCGTCAAATTTAAACACCGCTTTGCTGATTGGTCGCGGTCGCCTGCCGCGACCAATCAGCATTTTTGGCGCCAAATTTAAACACCGCTCTGCTGATTGGTCACGGTCGCCGGCCGCGACCGCTTTGCTGATTGGTCTCGGTTGCCGGCCGCGACCAATAAACATTATTGGCGCCAAATTTAAACACCGCTCTGCTGATTGGTCGCCGGCCGCGAACACTCTGCTGATTGGTCGCGGTCACCAGCCGCAACCAATCAGCATTATTGGCGCCAAATTTAAACACCGCTCTGCTGATTGGTCGCGACCGCCAGCCGCAACCAATGAGCGATATTGGCGCCAAATTTAAACACCGTTTTGCTGATTGGTCGTGGTCGCGACTAATCAGCGATTTTTGGGCCAAATTTAAACAAGCTGTCCAGTCCTCACTAATACAGATCACTGAATGGTCGCGGCCGCCACCCGCGACCAGTCACCGATATTGCCGCCAAATTTAAACACCGTTTTGCTGATTGGTCGTGGTCGCCGGCCGCCACCAATCAGCGATTTTGGCGGCAAATTTAAACAACGCTCTGCTGATTGTGCCCGGTCGGCCGCATACATATTCTAGAATACCCGATGCGTTATGCGTTAGAATCGGGCCACCATCTAGTAGTTTATATTTTTCTATACATTAAAGAACAGCGGCAGAATGGAGGACATATACCAGGATAAGAGATATACAGTGGGTACGGAAAGTATTCAGACCCGTTTAAATTTTTCACTCTTTGTTTCATTGCAGCCATTTGGTAAATTCTAAAAAGTTTATTTTTTTCTCATTAAAGTACACTCTATACCCCATCTTGACTGAAAAAAAAAACAGAAATGTAGAAATTTTTGCAAATTTATCAAAAAAGAAAAACTAAAATATCACATCGTCATAAGTATTCAGACCCTTTGCTCAGTATTGAGTAGAAGCACCCTTTTGAGCTAGTACAGCCATGAGTCTTCTTGGGAATGATGCAACTAGTTTTTCACACCGGGATTTGGGGATCCTCTGCCATTCTTCCTTGCCGATCCACTCCAGTTCTGTCAGGTTGGATGGTGAACGTTGGTGGACAGTCATTTTCAGGTCTCTCCAGAGATGCTCAATTGGGTTTAGGTCAGGGCTCTGGCTGGGCCAGTCAAGAATGGTCACAGAGTATTTCTGAAGCCACTCTTTAGTTATTTTAGCCGGGTGCTTAGGGTCATTGTCTTGTTGGAAGGTGAACCTTTGGACAAGACTGAGATCCAGAGCACTCTGGAAGAGGTTTTCATGCAGGATATCTCTGTACTTGGCCGCATTCATATTTCCTTCAATTACAACGAGTCATCCTGTCCCTGCAGCTGAAAAACACCCCCATAATATGATGCTGCCACCACCATGTTTCACGGTTGGGATTGTATTGGGCAGGTGATGAGCAGTGCCTGGTTTTCTCCACACATACCGCTTAGAATTGTCACCAAAAAGTTCTATCTTTGTCTCATCAGACAAGAGAATCTTATTTCTGATAGTCTGGGAGTCCTTCATGTGTTTTTGAGCAAACTCTATGCTGGCTTTCATATGTCTTGCACTGAGTAGAGGCTTCCGTCGGCCACTCTGCCATAAAGGCCCGACAGGTAGAGGACTACAGTGATAGTTGACTTTGTGGAACTTTCTCCCATGTCACTACTGCATCTCTGGAGCTCAGCCACAATGATCTTGGGGTTCTTCTTTACCTCTCTCACCAAGGCTCTTCTACCATGATTGCTCAGTTTGGCTGGACTGCCAGGTCTAGGAAGATTTCTGGTGGTCCCAAACTTCTTCCATTTAAGGATATGGAGGTCATTGTGCTCTTAGGAACCTTGAGTAATGCAGAAATTATTTTATAACCTTGGCCAGATCTGTGCCTTGCCACAATTCTGTCTCTGAGCTCTTTGGGAAGTTCCTTTGAGCTCATGATTCTCATTTGGTCTGACATGCACTGTGCGCTGTGAGGTCTTATATAGACAGTTGTGTTCCTTTCCAAATAAAGTCCTATCAGTTTAATTAAACACAGATGGACTTCAATGAAGGAGTAGAACCATCTCAAGGAGGATCACAAGGAAATGGACAGCATGTGACTTAAATATGAGTGTCTGAGCAAAGGGTCTGAATACCTATGACCATGTGATATTTCAGTTTTTCTTTTTTAATAAATTTGTAAAAATTTCTACATTTCTGTTTTTTTTCAGTCAAGATGGGCTGCAGAGTGTACTTTAATGAGAAAAAAAATGAACTTTTTTAGAATTTACCAAATGGCTGCAATGAAACAAAGAGTGAAAAATTTAAAGGGGTCTGAATACTTTCCGTACCCACTGTAGTATACCGCACAACCCAAAGTCCTCCCTATAGTATAATGCACTCCCCATATAGTATAATATATGAACATAGAAGTCTGCCCCACAGCAGAAGTATAATGCACTCCCCATAGTCCTCCATATACAGTGGGTACGGAAAGTATTCAGACCCCTTTAAATTTTATATAGACAGGTGTGTACCTTTCAAAATCAAGTCCTATCAGTTTAATTAAACACAGCTGGACTCCAATGAAGGAGTAGAACCATCTCAAGGAGGATCACAAGGAAATGGACAGCATATGACTTAAATATGAGTGTCTGAGCAAAGGGTCTGAATACTTATGACCATGTGATATTTCAGTTTTTCTTTTTTAATAAATTTGCAAAAGTTTCTACATTTCTGTTTTTTCCAGTCAAGATGGGCTGCAGAGTGTACTTTAATGAGAAAAAAATGAACTTTTTAGAATTTACCAAATGGCTACAATGAAACAAAGAGTGAAAAATTTAAAGGGGTCTGAATACTTTCCGTACCCACTGTATGTTAGGATGAGGCCCAGGATAAGGGACACATACCAGGATGGGGGATATAGATATATCAGAGTGAGGTCAAGATGAAGGATATATATATATATATATATATATATATATATATATATATATATATATATATATATATATATATATATATACAGTATATATATATATATATATTGTGACAGGGTCACTGGCAGAATACTGGAGGGGAGAGATACGATTCTCCTACATGTTAAGTGCAGAAAGGGTTAATTGCCAGAGTCACAAGGGCATGCTTTACAGGTGGATAGCTAAGTGCTGGGAGGGAAGCTATCCACCCTATCCTCTCCAGGGCGTGCTTTAGGGGCTATAAAAAAACAGCCTTTGGACTCAGGAGTTGTTCAGTGTTACGCTCGTGCCCGGACAGACTGGCGTGAGCGTGATTAGTGATCCCACTGTACCATGAACTAAGGAGTGCCTGGAGGGGTGTAACTAAGTATCAACTCTATCCGACCAAGGTCGCACGGCGGTTTAGTCGACTCCGTGAACCAAGGAGGAACCAAGCAGAGGGACCAGGTGCTACTCCAGGTCAGACCCCGGTCACAGTTGTTGACCCACACTGGGGAATCCAGGAACAGGCAGGTTAGTATTGGCAGGCATGGCTGGTATGCAGACAGGTGGATACTGGTAAGCACGGCCGGTATCCAGACAGGTGGGCACTGGCAAGCACGGCTGGTATGCAGACAGGTGGGCACTGGAAAGCACGGCTGGAGTGCAGACAGGGAGGTACTAGCAGGTTGGAGCGTAGGCTGGATAGAGTGCAGTACAAACTGGGAGACAGGTTCAGAGCTGCAGATGCGGTAGTCAAGCAGAGTAAAGCGAAACCGCTGGAGCGCAGTATAAGGCAGAGCAGAGAGGAACTGCTGGTGCGGTGAGCAAGCAGAGAGGAGCGAAAACCGCAGGTGCGGTGGGCAGCTCAGAGCAGAGCGGAACCGCCGGAGCGGTGGACAAGGCAGAGCAGAGAGGAACCGCTGGAGCGGTGGACAAGGCAGAGCAAAGCGAAACCGCAGGTGTGGTGGACGAGGCAGAGCAGAGCGAAACCGCACTTGCGGTGGACAAGGCAGAGCAGAGCGAAACCGAAAGTGCGGTGGACAAGGCAGAGCGGAGCGAAACCACAGGTGCGGTGGACAAGGCAGAGCAGAGGAGAACCGCCGGAGCGGTGGGCAAGGCAGAGCAGAGAGAAGCCGCTGGCGCGGTGAGCAAGCAGAGCCAAACAGGGCTGAAGATGCAGGCAGAGAGGACAGGGCTCTGTTAACATAGAACAGACTGGAAAATACAGGAGGATGGCTAGAACACAGGAGGAAGATACGGAGGAAGGGAAAAGGGACAAGCAGAACCAGATACACACAAGGTACTTACTATGAAGTAGCGAGTGGACACAAAACTCACAAACAGAAGTACAGAGACAACGAGTTGGAGTTAGATACAGGTTCAGATACTGCAGAAAAAGGGAAGGTACGGACATAGAGACAAACAGGTAACAGGCTAGGATACAGTTCAGACAGGAACTGCTACTGCAATGAGATACAAGAATGAGCCTGGGTATACAGCCCCCAGAGTGGAGGAAACAGACTAGAAGTCACAGGTAACAGGCCTGGGTATACAGCCCCCAGAGTGGCGGAAACAGACTAGAAGTCAGAGATAACATGTCTGGTTATGCAGCTCCCAGAGCGGCGGAAACAGACTAGATACAGGACCGGACCTGGCAATACAGTTGCAAAGACAAACTGAGTGAAGGTGTTGCTCAGGCCCCTCCTACTGGGTGGAGGGGGTTTAAATATCCAGTGACTCACAGCAATAGGCTGGAGACGCATAAGGGGTGCACCCACAGCAGCTATAAGAATCAGGAAGTAACCGGGCCGCCGCCCTAAGCAGTCAGTCAAGAGACATGCACAGAGCATGAACTGGAGCAAGGTTAGCAAGCTGGACTGACAGGTAAGATTGCGGTCTTGCATAGTGGGAGGTGGTGCACTATGCAAGCACGCCGCCAGGGATGTTACAGTACCCCCCCCTTTACACCCCCTCTTCTTCAAGCCTGCAAGGGTCTTCTGCAGAGAATTTGGAGGTCAATCCTTCTCTTCAAGAGGATTACCTCTTCTGTCCATTAGAGGAAACAAAACTGATCTCATCATCTTGGTGACTAGGATGCTTCCTCCTATCAAGCCATCCTCAGCAACAGATGAAGTGGGTAAAGTACCAGGAACAGCACACAGGAAAGTCTCTCTCCATTTGTTATCAGGTAGCACCCTGGTGCATTCAGGAGACAACTGGAGGTCCTCCACCTGGTTGGAGGGGTGCAGAGACTCGGGGGTAACCACGGCCTTGACGTACACTTTGCCAAGCTCATTGGATGAAGTGGGCGTCGTACCAGGTACTGGGTGTAGGAAAGTCTCTTCTCGTTTATCAGGTAGCACCCTGTGAAATTCAGGAGACAACTGGAGGTCCTCCGCCTGGTTGGAGGGGTGCAGAGACTCGGTGGTAATCACTGCTTTGATGAACACTTTGCCAAGCATACTGGATGAAGTGGGCAAAGTACCAGGTACAGGGTGTAGGAAAGTCTCTCTCCCTTTGTTATCAGGTAGCACCCCGGAGGATTCAGGAGACAACTGGAGGTCCTCCGCCTGGTTGGAGGGGTGCAGAGACTTGGGGGTAAACACCGCCTTGATGGACGTAGGACCAGATTTATTAGAGATGGAGGGTCCTTGCTTTAGGACCATCTTCAGACTGGTTTCAGAGATGACATGTCTGTAAGGCGGGAATGTACCTGAAGCCAGATCATTGGTACAGTCGTCGAGACTGTGTGGGGACATCGCCTCCGCTTCTCTTCCTTCGGACACTTCAGCGCACAGCGATCTGGTGAAGAAGAAGAAACTGCTGACTGTCCTGAAGACGTGGGGACTGGACACCCCTTGTACCTTAGCAGTCCCCCAGGATACACCATGCAGGATCTCCAGACCTGAGCGGGCACTAGATCTCTCGGCTCTGGACGACCTGTGGGTAAGCCAGTCAGCACCTGGAATGTGAACTTCTTCATATGTAATGCTCCAATCTGGAGCTTAATTTGTACAGACATATTTTGACTGTTTCTGAGTAGGGCTCATCCTTCTGCTGACAATGCCCAAACCGGCTTCTGGAGTTGTCAGACGGGAATCAGACACAGACTCTTCAAGGCTTTAAGCCCAAAACTTCCAGTTAATCCGAGGCCTTCACTTGCCACAGAGACAGTCATGGTCATCTGTGGAGAGTAAACACTAACGCCAAGGGCAGCCTCTCCTACAGGCCTAATGTCTTGGGATTCTCCAACCTTCGCTGGACAAAGATCGTCAGGGGGTCCCAAACCACCGCAGCGGGACCGCAATCCGATTTTGTGACTGAGTTCCGGCCTCTGCTTTGCCTGACGAACATGATCAATCTTCATGGATTCAGTGCGGATAGCTGCCTCTACAGACTGGGGAACAGGAGGTCTTTGGGAGTACAGAACCTGGCTTGACAGTTTACCTCTACACGTTACACGTCTGGACTGCCTCTTGAGGTTGGGAAGATAAGTATTCTGTGGAGCATAGTCATTCTCTGTGGATTCTGGGTGGGCAGCAGTCTCTTCGGGCTGGAGGACTTTTAGCCTACCTACACACATTACCCATCAGGGCTGCTCCGGGATATTGGGAAGGGAAGCTTTAGCAGAGGCTTCAGGATTCGGGTCATCGAAGACCATTAGAAAGGCCACCAGGAAGGCCTGCAGGTCGAAAACTATAGGTTCCCATGCTTCCCATAGGGGGGTGATCCATTTCAAGGCATCACCCGCTAGGTAGGACATCATAAATGCCACTTTAACCCGATCGGTAGGAAAATAGTGTGCATAGAACTTGAAATGCAGCATGCATTGCTCCACAAATGCACGGCTTCGTTTTGGATCCCCATAGTACCGTGGTGGATCCGCAGGAACGAGTGCTGATAGATCCATTTGAGCTGGTGCGTAAATCGCCGGGACCTCGGCTTGCGAAAAATTTTTTTCTTGGTGCACGAAGTTGACGCGCTCCCTGGGCCGTGGGGTACCCAGAGCCGGGCCGGTAGACGCTGGGGGTAGTAGTCACAGTGGCAGTGACCCGGTCCGTGACCCAGGCGGTCAATCCAAGGGTAGTATAGGTGTGTAAGTTATATATAATGTCCGACTACGCCACCTGTGGAGTGCGGCTAATGAGGCCGCCGCTGCGGAACAGTCCTCTGAAGCTGGTGGTTTGGCAGCAAGGGTGGTATAACTCCCCACAGGAAGAGTGTAGCTTCAGGGCAGTGTGTGTGGATGATGGTGGTTGTCGGGTGTCGCGGTGCAGAAATAACCACAGAGTCGGTGCAGTGTAGTCCCAGGGTCTTTACAGATGACACTTTAAACAGGCCTGGACTGGAGTACTGGCTAGTGATAAGAGCCCGGTCAGTCTGGGAGCAAGCAAAGAGTCCTCCTGGACAGGTGGAGTTGTAGGCCTGCCGTTCTTACTATACTCCTTGGCTATTCTGCTTGTAGCTGTGTTGTAGCCCACATCCCTGAGTGTAACGTGCTCTGCTCACCTGTATGGCTGGCAGCTCGGGCCTTGTGGATGCCTCGCTCCTCCTTGGCGGTACAGGTCCCTTGGTGCTGCTGAGCCTCCGGGCGTCTGATGGGGGCCAGGAGACCTGCAATCTCCTGCCCTATGGTATCTGCTGCTGGGTCTGGAATCCCCCCAAAGCCTCGGACTCCGGTGTCCGGTTCTCTGTGTATTCTGGCAAGGATGAGCTATCTCCAGCTCCAGTCCCTAGCGCCTCACTCAATTGATGTCCTCCACTCGACTCCTCACACTAGACTAAGCTAACCCCGCCTCCAGATCCAGTTGTCAAGGGCAGGATCCTCCCCTTGCTGATCTGGAGCCAGGATGTGTTGCATGTGTTGTGTTCCTGACCAGGAAACCCCTTCTTGCCTCCAGACATGGTATTACCCCTTTTGAGGGAAGCCATACCACTGAGGCAACCAGACCCTCTGGGGTGCCACATATTCGCCAGACAAGGATTCAAAATGTCTCTGAGAGCGAAAGGCCGTGGGGCTCAACGGGAACCATGGCCTGAGCAAACTGTTACTCTCGCGGCCGGACAGACTGACATGAGCGTGATTAGTGATCCCACTGTCCCATGAACTGAGGAGTGCCTGGAGAGGCTTAACTAAGTATCAACCCGATCCAACCAAGGTCGCACGGCGGCTTAGTCGACTCCGTGAACCAAGGAGGAACCGAGCAGAGGGACCAGGTGCTACTCCAGGTCAGACCCCGGTCACAGTTGTTGACTCACACCGGGGAATCCAGGAACAGGCAGGTTAGTATTGGCATGCATGGCTGGTATGCCAACAGGTGGATACTGGTAAGCACGGCCGGTATGCAGAGAGGTGGGTACTGGCAAGTACAGCTGGTATGCAGACAGGTGGGTACTGGAAAGCACGGCTGGTATGCAGACAGGTGGGCACTGGCAAGCACGGCTGGTATGCAGACAGGTGGGCACTGGCAAGCACGGCTGGAGTGCAGACAGGGAGGTACTAGCAGGTTGGAGCGCAGGCTGGATAGAGTCCAGTACAGACTGGGAGACAGGTTCAGAGCCGCAGATGCGATAGTCAAGCAGAGTAAAGCGAAACCGCCGGAGCGCAGGACAAGGCAAATCAGAGAGAAACTGCTGGTGCGGTGAGCAAGCAGAGCGGAGCATAAACCGCAGGTGCGGTGGGCAGGGCAGAGCAGAGCGGAACCACCGGAGCGGTGGACAAGGCAGAGCAGAGAGGAACCACCGGAGCGGTGGACAAGGCAGAGCAGAGCGAAACCGCAGGTGCGGTGGACGAGGCAGGGCAGAGCGAAACCGCAGGTACGGTGGACAAGGCAGAGCAGAGCGAAACCGCAGGTGTGGTGGACAAGGCAGAGCAGAGCAGAACCGCAGGTGTGGTGGACGATGCAGAGCGGAGCGAAACCGCAGGTGCGGTGGACAAGGCAGAGCAGAGCGGAACCGCCGGAGCAGTGGGCAAGGCAGAGCAGAGAGAAGCCGCCGGAGTGGTGGGTAAGGCAGAGTAGAGGGAAGCCACCGGAGCGGTGGGCAAGTCAGAGCAGAGAAAAACCGCTGGCGCGGTGAGCAAGCAGAGCCGAACAGGGCTGAAGGTGCAGGCAGAGAGGACAGGGCTCTGTTAACATGGAACAGACTGGAAAATACAGGAGGATGGCTAGAACACAGGAGGAAGATACGGAGGAAAGGAAAAGGGACAAGCAGAACCAGATACACACAAGGTACTTACTATGAAGTAGCGAGTGGACACAAAACTCACAAACAGAAGTACAGAGACAACGAGTTGGAGTTAGATACAGGTTCAGATACTGCAGAAAAAGGGAAGGTACGGACATAGAACAGGTAACAGGCTAGGATACAGTTCAGACAGGAACTGCTACTGCAATGAGATACAAGAATGAGCCTGGGTATACAGCCCCCAGAGTGGCGGAAACAGACTAGAAGTCACAGGTAACAGGCCTGGGTATACAGCCCCCAGAGTGGCGGAAACAGACTAGAAGTCAGAGATAACAGGTCTGGGTATGCAGCCCCCAGAGTGCCAGAAACAGACTAGATACAGGACCGGACCTGGCAATACAGTTGCAAAGACAAACTGAGTGAAGGTGTTGCTCAGGCCCCTCCTACTGGATGGAGGGGGTTTAAATATCAAGTGACTCACAGCTATAGGCTGGACACTCATAAGGGGTGCACCCACAGCAGCTATAAGAGTCAGGAAGTAACCGGGCCGCCGCCCTAAGCAGTCAGTCAAGAGACATGCACACAGCATGAACTGGAGCAAGGTTTGCAGGCTGGACTGACAGGTAAGATTGCGGTCTTGCATAGTGGGAGGTGGTGCACTATGCAAGCACGCCGCCAGGGATGTTACATTCAGTACCTGGAAATCAGCTCCAGAGTGAGGAGCTCATGTTTGGTTGTGCTTACCTGAACCGTGTGTTTTGCTAATTCTGAGTGGCCGGACATCGGCCGGTGCAAGAACTTTTTGCTGGACATTTTCCCTTACTTTGTGTGCCGCTATGCCAGATTGGCTATGTTTATCTTCATGAACTTTGCATTGGTTTATTCTGCACAATAAACCAAGTGAAAATTTAAAGAGACAGCATTCCGCGTTTACCTCCATGTGCAGCCAAGTGAACGGAACTACCACAGTTGGTGTTAGAAGTGTGGGCAGCATTCCCAGCAAACACGTGTGACTGTTGGAAGTCCTGGGTGAAGGCAGCCATAAGCCAGCAAGTGACGCCGGACAAAATGGACTACCTGCTTAAGCATTTGTTGCAGTCGCAGGCAATGCAGCACCAGCAAAGCATGCAGAGCATGCGGCAGCACCTGCAGAGCCAGCAGAACATAGAGCAGCAGCAACGTGAGCAGCAGCAGGAGACAAATAAACTACTCGTACAGCAGATCCAACAACAGCAGTAGTAGCAGCAAGACCAGCTCCGTCAACAGCAGCAGTATCAGCAAGACCAGTACCGACAGCAGCAGCAGCAGATTGAGCTACTTGCAGAGGTGATTCGAGGGAGGCCGGCAGTCCCTCCCCCAACTCCAGGTGATGGTTCGTACGTCCGGAAAACGGTAAGACGAGCCATTCAAAAGATGACCCCAGGGGATGATGTGAAGGCATTTCTGTTTTTGAATGGGTAGCAGAACGGGAGAGACTTCCACCAGAAGAGTGAACAGAGGTTATGGCTCCATATTTGTCAGGTGAACCCCAAAAGGCAAATTATGACTTAGCACTACAGGATGCGAAAGAATATGCCAAATTAAAGATGGAAATCTTGGCACGCCTGGGTGTGAACATGGCAATGATTGTGAATATGGTTGTGATTGATAGGTTCATACACTCCCTTCCTAAATCGGTACAGACTTGGGTTGCCCAGGGGGATCCCCAGAATGCAGATGACCTCGTCGGCTTAGTAGAGAGGTAGGTACCAGGTCGTTGAGAAGTCCCTCGGGAAACCGGGTATAGTCACTTCCCCGTATTGGGATACCCAAAAGGAGGTGGGTTCACCATGGAAGGTGTTCAGAGCCACAATTGGGGGGCGTCCCACTTCCTCTGAAGGTGCTAATAATTTGAACAAATTATTAAACAACATGTATGTAAGTACCTGGATAAGAATGAAGTGATTAACCAGAGTCAGCATGGGTTTGTAACTAACAAGTCATGTCAGACTAACTTAATTTCCTTCTATGACAGAATCACTGACTGGGTGGATCAGGGAAATGCTGTAGATATAGTATATCTTGACTTCAGCAAAGCATTTGACAAAGTACCTCACACCATCCTTATTGAAAAAATGACCAAGTATGCAATGGACCAGGCAACTGTTAGGTGGATTCATAACTGGCTTAGTGATCGGACTCAAAGGGTGGTTGTAAATGGCTTCACATCCAACTGGATGAATGTCTCAAGTGGGGTACCACAGGGCTCCGTCCTGGGACCTGTATTGTTCAACATCTTTATCAATGATTTAGATGAAGGAATTGAGGGTAAACTGATTAAATTTGCTGATGACACAAAGCTAGGAGGGATAGCTAATACTAGAGAAGAGAGAGAGAGGATTCAAAAAGACCTAAATAAACTGGAGCAGTGGGCAGCAACCAACAGAATGATTTTTAACAGGGAAAAATGCAAAGTACTACATCTGGGCAATAAAAATGAAAAAAGCATATACAGAATGGGAGGAATAGAGCTAAGCAACAGTACATGTGAAAAAGACTTAGGTATACTAATAGATCATAGACTGAACATGAGACAACAGTGTGATGCAGCAGCAAAAAAGGCAAATACAATTCTGGGATATATTAACAGAAGCATACAGTCTAGATCACGTGAAGTCATTATCGGTCTTTACTCCTCTTTGGTCAGACCTCATCTGGAATACTGTGTACAGTTTTGGGCACCACATTTTAAAAAAGACATAGACAAACTGGAGCAAGTTCAGAGAAGAGCGACCAGAATGGTGACTGGTCTGCAAACCCTGTCCTATGAGGAACGGTTGCAGGATTTGGGAATGTTTAGCTTGCAAAAAAGAAGACTGAGAGGAGACTTAATAGCTGTCTACAAATATGTCAAGGGCTGTCACATTGTAGAAGGATCATCTTTATTCTCATTTGCACAAGGAAAGACTAGAAGCAATGGGATGAAACTAAATGGGAGGAGACACAGATTAGATATTAGAAAAAACTTTTTGACAGTTAGGGTGATTAATGAGTGGAACAGGCTGCCACGAGAGGTGGTGAGTTCCCCTTCAATGGACGTCTTCAAACAGAGGCTGGACAGACGTCTGTCTGAGATGATTTAGTGAATCCTGCTTTGAGCAGGGGGTTGGACCAGATGACCCAGGAGGTCCCCTCCAACTCTACCATTCTATGATTCTATGATTCTATGATTCTATGCTATAAAGACTGTTTTGAGGGATGTCATTTGTTGGCGGTGTCACAACCCGGGACATGTAGCTGCCCGTTGTCATATGTCCTCTGATCCAATGTACTGCAGCCTAGGCAGACGGTGTTCATATTATGCTTATCCAGCCTGCAGTGTGGACGGTCAACCCGGCGAGGGGCCGCAGGCATGTGCCGTATCCATTAATGGAGCAAGGGTGCTTGGACTATTGGACTCTGGGAGTCTGGTGACCCTAATCAGTGCCACTCTTCCCCACCAGCTGATCCCTACCAAAACTGTGGGCATCCACTGCATACATGGGGATGCCAAGAATTACCCGGTGGCCAGAGTGACAGTCGGAACAGACTGTGGCACCCAATTCCACGAGGTCGGGGTGGTCAAGGACCTGATACATCCCGTCATCTTGGGGCGCGATTTTTCCTTGTTCTGGGATTTGTGGGGGAAGGGTTCCAGACTGAGTGACGTGGACAAATCCCACAACCCAAGAGAAATACCCCGGTCTTCATCGGAAATGGATGAGTTCCCACTATGTGTACTTGCTGGCGATGAGGACGAGACTGTGACCGAGGTGGCGGACCTCCCTGAACTAAATGTGCCCGGAGAGAACTTTGGGTCAGCTCAAGTTCGGGACTTAACCTTGAAAGGGGTGTGGGATAATGTCACTGTTTGTAATGGTATTGCTCAAGAGCCGGTGGCGGACACCAGGTATCCACACTTTGCAGTTCAGAGGGAGCTATTATATCAGGTAACTAAATTGAAAGGTGAAGAGGTAGTGGAACAGCTGCTGGTTCCAGGGCCATACCGTCGGAGTGTGTTAGACATGGCCCACTCACATATTCTGGGGGGACCCCTAGTGGTTGAGACAACCCAGGAGAGAATAATGAGGAGGTTCTATTGGCCAGGATGTTAACGGGAAATCTTATGATTATTGTAGGTCCTGCCCCACATGCCAGATAACCGCGCAAACCTCCCATTCCTGTAGTCCCTTAGTTCTACTACCGGTGATAGAGGTCCCCTTTGAGAGAATTTCTATGGACCTAGTGGGGCACTTAGTCAAATTAGCCCGGGGCCACCAATACATTCTGATAGTAATGGACTATGCGACCCGGTATCCAGAAGCGGTATCACCACCCTTGACCTGACAAAGGGCTACTGGCAGATCCCCATGTCTCAGACGGCCAAGGAGAAGACGGCTTTCTCAACACCTGATGGGTGTTTCCAATACACTCGAATGCCATTCGAACTACAGGGGGCCCCAGCCACCTTCCAGAAGGCTATGGATCGAATCCTAGCCCCACATAAGAAGTATGCCGCAGCCTACTTTGATGACATTGTGATCTTTAGTTCAGGCTGAGCTAGTCATCTACTTAAGGTACAGGCGATTTTGGATGCTCTAAGGAAGGCAGGATTTACAATAAATCCTAAAAAAATGCTCCGCTGGAAAAGAAGAAGCTATGTCGTTGGGAGAGGCGAGATAAAGCCACAAATCAATAAAGTGGAGGCAATCCAGACCTGGCCGCAACCGCTCTCCAAGAAGCAAGTGAGAGCGTTCCTGGGAATAGTGGGATATCACTGGTGGTATATCCCAAATTTTGCCATGATGGCCGTGCCACTTACGGATCTCCTCAAAGGCACCAGATCAACAATGGTGAAATGGACCGTGGAAACAGAGACGGCGTTCCAACGGTTGAAGCTAGCACTGTGTAAGAAGCCGATCCTGGTCACACCAGACTTTGAGAAGGACTTTGTGGTCCACACAGACGCTTCAGAAGTTGGCCTAGGAGCCGTGCTCTCTCAAGAGATAAATGGGGAAGAACATCCCATTATCTACCTGAGCCGGAAGCTCTCTTCCTGCGAGAAGAACACAATGGTTACAATGGTAAGGAGGAAAGACATCAGCAATGATCTTAGAGAAACAATTGCTGATGCCCATCAATGGAGGGCATCTGCTAAGGCCATTTGCAAACAATTTGGAGTATTTCGTTCTACAGTAAGTGGAAAACGTTGAAGACAGTTGATAACTCTCCCATAAATGGCTGTCCTAGTAAACTCACCCCAAAGTCAGACTCAGAGCTCAGAGAAATTAGAAAAAAGCTCAAAAGCTAAGGTTCAGAGTCCACAGGTCTCGGTAAAAATCTATCTTCACTAACTACAGATTTTAGCAGTGAATTGGTTATTTTGTTAATGAACGATCAATCAGGGAGGAGAAAGAAGCTGAATTTTCTAATAAGATATCTTATAAAGTATTATTGATTAATGAAATAAAAATTAAAAAGACAGTTACTCTCTAATAGCGTGCACAATATACAGATGAACCAAAAATTGTCTCAGTAGTCCCTCATGTATATATACATAAAAGTATCCTTTTCTACGTAGGGACTAAATATCTAATCATAGGCACAATTAGGTTTTTCTTAACTAAATAGATCCAACATTTTAAGATTTATTTCTGATTTATATCTTTCTTAGGGTCAGAGCTCTATTACTCTGATACAGAGCTCCAAATCCCTTGTTTTGACCAATAGTCTAAAAGTTCCCCAATGAAAAGATTAACTTTAGGTCATGTTCACACATTCAGTATTTGGTCAATATTTTACATCAGTATTTGTAAGCCAAAATCAGGAGTGGAACAATCAGAGGAACATTATAATAGAAACACATCACCTCTTCTGCATTTATCACCCACTCCTGGATTATTTTACAATTACTGATGTAAAATACTGAATGTGTGAAAGTGGCCTTAACCCTTTTCACAATCTATGATATACTATTGCATCATATTACTGGTTTGGGTGTATGGTGCAGGCTCTGGAGCTGAGCCTGCTCCACCCAAGGCAGACAATGAAGCAGTGAGTGGAACAGAGCTCCGATCGCAACAGTTATCTATTTAAATACCACTATCAATCGCTGACAGCAATATTTAGTGCTCACAAACTGGGGAAAGGAGAACCATTCGTCGATGGTCTGCTGAAGGCCCCAGTGACTGCTATGACGATGCTCCATTGAAACCCAGCCTGTGATTTTTACTACATACTGCAATACTATTGTACTGTGTTATATAGTATAATTAATCAGAGCTTCAGGTTTCTCAAGGGGCAAAAAAAAATATATAAAAATATATATGAAAATTCTAATCACCTACTTTTATGCTCGCTAAAAGTAAAGAAATAAAATCTATTAAAACATAAAATGTATTAACCTTATCTGTAAATACTGTAAAGAGAAAAATCAAAACACCAGAACAGCCATTTTTCAGTCACTGCAACACCTAAAAAAATGCAATAAAAAGCTATTAAAATATCGTATCTATTCCAAAATTATATCAATAAAAATATCAGCCTGCCACACAAGACAAAAGCGCTCATGCAGTTCACTTGATGGAAAAATGAAAACACTACGGGTCTGAGAATTAGGCGATGCAAGCAAAATGTTACTTATATACGAATTTCTGAATTTTTTTTCACCACTTAAAAAAAAAAGATAACTGTAGAAGTTTGGCAGCACCATAATTGTACTGACATGGAGAGTCATAATGCCAGGTCATTTTAATAGCACACTGAACATTGTATAAAAAAAAAATGTCCTCTTCCTCTGTTAAGAGACAGTTTGCAAAAAAAAAAAAACCACTCCAAAAATGTTTTGTTTTTGTTTTTTTGGCCATTTCATTGCATTTGGAATTTTTTTCTTATTTTCTCATACATCAAGCGATAAAATGAATGGTGTCCTTTAAAACTACAACTCGTCCCGCACAAAGAAAAAAAAAGTTCTTATATGGCTGTGAAGATAGAAAAATACAAAAGTTATGGTTCTTGGAAAAATGGGAGGAATAAAATAAAAGCAAAAATGAAAAATTGTCTGTGTTCTGAAATATGTCAGAAAATGTAATCATTGTGTTTTATGTTTTTCTAACCACTTTGAATTGTTAGATCAAAGAAATTGTGGTTCTCTGTCCAGATCTTTAGACCTCTGTAGTCAGTAATTTCCATACACTTTAAGATTACTTAAAAATGACATTGCTAGATTAATACATTAACACTGGACAGTGAGTTTGTTTTAGTGAGGATTAAACTGCTAAATTGAATTGAACTTGTACAGAATAGATGAACAATCCATGAGAAGCCTCCAGCATCTATAACTTGTGTCTTAATTTTCAGGTATACTTATGGAAAGCCGGTAGAAGGGTTAATCGATCTTTCAGTTTGCGCACAAGCAAGCAATGATGTGTGGTACTACGAACACAAATCCGAACATGACAACAATGAAGAAGACTTAAGTGAAACAAATTGCTTCTTTCTTAAGGGAGAGAAGGTGCGGAAAAGTTTGTTACAAAAACCAAATTTGTTTGTTATTTTGTATTTTCATTTTAAGGGAATGTGCCATCATAATAAGACCTATTTTTTCAATCAGATTTTTATCTTAAATCTATGGTATTTTTTTACACCATCTATACCTTACAAACTCAGAAATCTTGCAATTTTCACACTGGTCACTAAATCTAAACTGAAAATCATATTACCGTATATTCCGGCGTATAAGACGACCTGGTGTATAAGACGACCCCCCTACTTTCCTGTTAAAATATAGAGTTTAGGATATATTCACCGTATAAGACTACCCCTTTTCCAACGCATACCAAACACCGGTAAAAATTTAAAAAAAACAGATTTGAATTTAACATGGTCCTTTTTTTAATTTAAATTCTTATGACATGCAGGTATATAGCAGGAAAACTGTCACTCATAAACATATTAAAATAGGGGGGACCCCACGTCATTTTTGGGGGGGTCCCCCATTCTAATAGCTAGTAAAGGCTAGGTATTCAGCTGGGGGCTGATATTAGTAGCCTGGGAAGCTCCGTGGGTATTACCCCCTTCCCAGGCTTCAAACATCTGCCCCAGCCGTCTGCTTAACCTCCGCTAGAGACTATAATGATGGTGGATCCCACGCCAATTTTCTTTTTAAAAAATCCTTTATTTTAACACTAAATGACAATTGAGGGGTTAATAAAGATGCAGTCCCTAAATTATTATTAATTTTGTAATTAATTTTTCCCAAAAATGTTGACGTGGGCTTCGCCATATTTTTGTGTCCAGCCAGGTACAGCAGGCAGGAACGGGCTGCCCCCAACCACCAGCTGCCTATTTGTACCTGGCCGGACACAACAATATAGGGAAGCCCTTTTTTTTTTAATTATTTCATGAAATAATTAAAAAAAAAAAGACGTGGGGCTTCGCCCTATTTTTGTGTCCAGCCAGGTACAACTAGGCAGCTGGGGGCTGGAATCTGCAGCGCAGGGAGGCCCAAGCTTTCTGGCCCCCCCCCGCTGCAAATTGCAGTCCGCAGCCACCCCGGAAAATGGCGCGTTCATAGAAGCGCCATCTTCTGGCGCTGTACCCAACTCATCCAGGGCCCTGGTGCGGTGGCTCACTGGGTAATAAAGGGGTTAAGGCCAGCTTGGCATTATCAGCTGGCCCTAAGCCCGAAATTCATGGGGTCACGCCAATATTAGACATGACCGCCATGAATTTCTAGTAAAGTAATTAAAAAAAACACAAACACCCAGAATAAAGTCCTTTAATTGAAATAAAGACACAATTTTTTAATGTTCTAAATTAAACCATACTTACCGTCACGCCCATTCCAGCTGAAGCCAACGATCTCCTGCAATAAAAGTAAAATAATAAAGCAACCTCATCCTTACCTCTCCATGGTTCCCAGGACCGGTCCAGCTCTGCTACATTCACATGACAGGCTGGACCGCAGCAGAACGCTGCCGTTCAGCTTGCCATGCGGCAGACACTGAGAAGCGCAGGCATGCTTGTGCTCCTCAGTGTCTGACTGTGACAGCATCCAGATGAGCCGAGATCATGTCCAATGAACTCGGCTCACCTCATGCACGTCACTGACAGCGTGGGAAAATTCTCCTGCTCCCCGCATGCGCAGTAGAAGTTTCCCACGCTGTCAGTGACGGACGTCCAGGAGGTGAGCTGAGTTCATTGTCGGCTCATCTGGATGCCGTCACAGCCAGACACTGCAGAGCGCAAGCATGCCTGCGCTTCTCAGTGTCTGCGGGATGACAGGCTGGATGGCAGCGTTCTGCTGCGGTCCAGCCTGTCATGTGAATGTAGCAGAGCTGGATCGGTCCTGGGAACCATGGAGAGGTAAGGATGAGGTTGCTTTATTATTTTACTTTTATTGCAGGAGATCGTTGGCTTCAGCTGGAATGGGCGTGATGGTAAGTATGGTTTAATTTAGAACAATAAAGAATTGTGTGTTTATTTCAATTAAAGGACTTTATTCTGGGTGTTTGTGTTTTTTTTAACTTTTACTATGGGGTTAGTAATGGGGGTGTCTTATAGACGCCTCTCCATTACTAACCTGGGCTTGATGTCAGCTGGCATTATAAGCTGACATCAACCCCAGCCCTATTACCCCCTGCCACCGCACCAGGGCAGCGTGGAAGAGCGAGGCTAAGTGCCAGAATTGGCGCATCCTATGGATGCGCCATTTCTGGGGCGGCTGACGGCTGGTGTTTCTAGCCTGGGAGGGGGCCAATATTCATGGCTCCCTTCCTGGGCTATTAATATCAGCCCCCAGCTGTCTGCCTAGCCTTTGCTAGCTATTAAATTAGGGGGGACCCCACGTCATTTTTTTTGGGGGGTCCCCCATTTTAATAGCTAGTAAAGGCTAGGTATTCAGCTGGGGGCTGATATTAGTAGCCTGGGAAGCTCCGTGGGTATTACCCCCTTCCCAGGCTTCAAACATCTGCCCCAGCTGTCTGCTTAACCTCCGCTAGAGACTAAAATTACGGGGAACCCCACGCCAATTTTTTTTTAAATAAATCCGTTATTTTAACACTAGATGACAAGTACAGTAACCAGCACTGTCACTGTACTTCATATATATGTGACTGACATGTTTCTATCTATCTAATCTATGTGTGATGCTCTATCTTTCTGTTATAAATTGTCGGGTACAGATGCTGAATTGCCGGCCGGCTTTTTTAAAGAGACGGTGCATGAAAACACTAATATTTGTTTTAATAAATCCTTTATACTAAATGACAAGTACAGTAAGCAATACTGTCACTGTACTTCATATATATGTGACTGACATGTTTCTATCTATCTAATCTATGTGTGATGCTCTATTCTTTCTATTCTAAATTGTCGGGTGCCGGCTTATGCCGCTGCTGAATTGCCGGCTTTTCATATATTGTCACAGAAGCGATGCGAACTTCCCTGCTCCGGACACAGCGCACCGCTTCTGTGACAAGTGAAAGCTGTCAGCACAGAAGCCCTGCGCTGTGTCCGGAGCTGGGAATACGCAGCGATGTGTCAGTTTCAGCACAGAAGCGCTGACTGTCTGGACCTACCGCCGCCGTATTTTAACTCCCTCCACCTTATATTAACTCCGACATGGCAGGGATACGGCCACGGCAGCTTATTAACACCCCCAGAGTATCCCCGCATGTCAATTTCTGAAAGTTCAAAAGCATTACCGGCGTATAAGACGACCCCAGACTAGACAGCAGATTTTTCAGTCTTCAAAAGTCGTCTTATACGCCGGAATATACGGTACTTGTTTTGTTCCGCAGCCATATGGACATAGGAGGTTAGAGATTTACTCTGACTCGCTGACTTTTACAGGCGAGCTTTCTATGAAAGCTCTGATCTCAGCAAATGTCATTGTGAAGTGATGGTGAGGACGTAGGTTGTGATCATTTCCTAATGCTAATGGTTGATACTATTTTATTTACTCTAAGTACAACCATGGCTAAAAGGTTGAGGCACACCAATAACATTTTTCACAAATGTTGCTTCTTTAATGTTTTTAGATTTTTAGTTAGATATTTCTATGGTTACTGAAGTACAGTTATCAGCATTTCATAAGTTTTTCAACATTTATTGACAATTACATAAAGTTTTTAAAAAGACTCAGTACTTACAGTGTTGACTAGTATTTTTCACGATTTCTGCCCTTCGCCCTGGAAACTGGATATCAATTTCTGGGCCAAATCCTGACTGATGACTGCCCATTCTTGTCTAATCAGTACTGGGAGTTTAATACATTCTCTGTTTTTATTTATCCACCCACTTTTTGAGGATTGACCACAGTCCTTAATAGGATTGAAATCTGTTTCGGGCCATAGTGTAAAATTTAATTATTTTTTCACTGAACCACTTAGTTATCACTTTTGCTTTGTATAATGATCTCCATCATGCTGGAGAAAGCATTTTTCATCCCAAAATTGCTCCTGGATCGTTGGGTGAAGTGGCTCTTGGAGGAGGTTTAGATCCCATTCTTTATTCATGGCAGGGTTCTGAGGTAAAATTGTAAGTGAGCCTCCTCCATGGATAAAAAGCCCCCACACACGAATGGCTCAGGATGCTTTACTGTTGGCATGACACAGGACTCATATTAGGGCCCACCTTTTTTTCTCTGATTTTTATTCTTCTAGATGTCCCAAACAATCTAAAGGGGTCTTCAATAGATAAACTAACAATTAAACAGAACAGGGATTGAACTGCAGAGGACTGGGATACATTTATTTTTTTCTGATGATGCACCCTTCAGACTGTTTAGGACATATGGAAGAATTATGATTTGGAGAAGAAAAGTGTACAGGGATCATGGAGGAAAATGATAGAACCCGATTACAGAGAAGATTGTTTGTAGTCAGGATTAGAGATGAGTTAATTTCCAGAAACTTTGGGTTCCATTAGTCTAAATTGGATAAAAAAATTGTTTTGCATTTGCTACAAATCAAACTTACATCATTAAAAAATATTGATAAGAGTACACAAATAGCTATTATTGTGAAAGTTCACACCTCCAGAAAAAATTAGGAAGAAGCGTCCAGTTGGACTGCAAAACAGATTTCATATACTGCACTCTAAAAGCAACAAACATAAATATTTTAACAATCAAGTGACATAGCACAAAACAAAAAATAGTAGCAGAATCAATGGAGGTCAAGGATTTTTCGAGTAGGTGGCAGGTCTTCTTAATTACTCACGTACTGCCCACAGACTTTAAATGTCCAGACAGTCTACACACGAACTGGAAGTTGTAAAGGGTTTCAACCTACTCGGATTAATGTTCATTCAAGATGCAGTAATGGCACTGGAAGTTAATAGGAGAATAGCCATTGGCAAATCAACAATGAAGTCACTGGACAAGGTCTTCAAATCAAAGAATATTTTATTGTTGATGAAGACATGGCTCATACATAGTTTGATCCTTTCTGTGGTAACATATGAAAGTGAAACCTGGATGATAAAGAATCAAGACAGAAGAAGAATCAATGACTTCTAAAAGTGGTGCTGGAGAAGGATGTTATCAATACCATGGATGACAAGAACAACAAATAAATCAATTTTCTAGCAAATCAAGCCAGACAAGTCACTCGAAGTAAGAATCACCCTGCTATGACTTTGGTCACATCATACAAAGAGAGCAATCACTGGAAAAGGACATCATGGTCAGAAGACTAGAGGGAACAACGTGAAAAGGAAGACCAGCAACCTGATGGCTTGATACTATCGAGATAACTGCAGAGAAGACTCTGTTGGACCTATCTAGGTTTCCACAAGATCCAGCTTCCTACAGATCGATCATCCATCAAGTCGCAATGGCTCAAGATCGAGCCGAAGGCCATTAAAATAAAAATAAATAAGTCTACACTGTACTTTGCATTGATGTTCTAAGACGTCCATGCAGTGTAAGCAGCTTGCACAAGATTGTGCAGCTGTAGGGATGGGAAATCGGCTGTCAGACACAGCTAGATTATCCACTAAAAGATAAACATGATTTATTATCATGTTTACCTTCTTGTTCATTGAAGTTGACGCGCCCCCTGGGCCAGTGTTGTTGGGGATACCCGGAGCCGGATCAGATGGGGGTTGTAGTCTCCGAGTGGCTGTGACCCGGTCCGTGCCCAGGGTGTCAAGCTCAGTGTGTGGCAGTCCTTATGATGTTACTAGATGTTCTTTTGTGTCGACTACGCCACCCGTTGATTTGCGGTCAAAAGGCCGCCGCTGCAGCAGGGTCCACTGAGGCTGGTGATGTGTGTGCAGCTTAGGTAGTATAACCCCCAACGGGAGGGGTATAGCCTCAGGGGGTCAGTTGCAGAGGATGGGGGTTGTGGTGGTGCAGCGAGGATGGAAATGAGACTCAGAGTCGGGCTGTGCAGTTCAGGGTTTGTTTACTTACTGCAGTTGTTCTGGTCACTCCGGCCTTAGGTGACCACCCGAGGTCCACCAGGTCCTGGACTCGGCCAACCCCCAGGTGATTCTGGAGCGTGGTCCTGAGCTCCCTTTCTGTCCTGTCCTCTTCTCTGGCCTTCCCCACCAGGGATCCACCTATGTCCGGCTCCCTCGGGCCTCTTGGTGGTAAACCCTTGTCTCTGGGTTCCCTGACCCTATATGGTATGCCTTCCGGGTGGATTTAGTGGGTGATCGTGGCAGATCCTGCCCACGACCTCCGGTTCCTGGCTAAGGTGTGCTGTAGCCTCTGCCAGCTTGGGATCCGGTACCCTGTTGCCAACTCTTCACCCTCTGGTCTAATTTGGGCTCTTGGAGTTCCTTCTTTCTCCCCCTCTGGGTCTTTCTTTCTCCTCTGCTCTCTTCCTCTACAAAGACCCTGATCTAAGATGGTGCCCACCTTATATACTCCCTCTATGTGTGAGCTCAGGTGACCAGCACCCAATGAGCTCCTAGCACTACCCAGACTGCTCCCCCTATCTGCCCCTACACTACTGGGATGTTCCACCCCCCTCCCACTCCAGCCAGGAACAGACACTGTCGTACCTGCACATTTCTCTAGTGGGAGTACCATCGGTCTGTTCCTCGGAAATGGGATGTGTGTAGTGCATGCAGCTAACTGAGCTCAGTTCCACACTCCATCCTTACCCGGGAGTGGAATACCACACCTCTGGCTGAGGTGCAATACCCCTGTAGCAGCCGAATCCTCAGGGTGCTACATTCCCCCCTGGTAAATCACAGCACGTCCTCGGGCTGTAAGATATAAAAACATCCAAAACATACAATTTTTTTTCATAAACATAAACATAGAAAACATCATATAGATATATCAGCAATAAACTTTTCATATAAATAACATTCTTGTTTCTGGTTCCTCCGGTCACGGTGCAACTTGTGACCGGGTAAAGTGCGACAGTCTCTTTTGGAATAAAACAGTTCCCTATAAAACCGGTAGGGGGCGCTTTAGGAAGCGCAACTATATACAAGGGGATATGGCCGCTCTCAGTCCTCGGCCAGGTATTAGGGAGGATTGACCGCTCTCAGTCCTCGGTCAGTGGGAATAGGGACACACGGGGTTAACAGTTCACTCTTGGCTGGTCCCAACGGGGACTATATTTTAACTAGAACAGTTCTTATACCCTGACGGGTAACTTTATACAGTCTCTCTCTACCGTACTTCAACGACGGCGTCCTCCTGCTCCTTCTTTAGATTCTTCAGACCCGTCCGGGTCCTCTTGCTCCTCCTCACACCGCAGCTCCTCCTCCGTCAGGCGATGTACATGGAGGGCGTAGGGTCCTTTGGCACACTTGTGCCGGGTGAAGGTGACCTCGTCCCCTACATACAGGTCACGACCTCTGTGTCCCTCCGGCAGATGGCTTTCTACGTCTCTGCGGGTCACAAAGACGTCGCCGGGGGTATGATGGTCTCTGATAAAGCCCCATCCGTGCTGCATGTTGAATTTTATCACAGTCCCGGTGGAAGGGGGACCATGTGCTGCACGGGGATTCCTCCTGGTCCGGCTCTTCTGCTCCGCGCTTCTTATCTGCATCTGCTGTTCCCGGACCCGCCTCTCTCTCCGCTCCCTCTCGAAGACCTCGAGCTGCTGCCGGCAGCACTCTGCACGCTCTGCTGCGGCCGCCCGAGTCTCCTGAGTGAACCCCATGAGGTCTTCTCCAGTGGGGTCCCACTCGAACTGTGCCTCCTCCAGCAGGGGCGAGGTCCTCTTTACGGGCTTCGGAGCCGGAATCAGGGGCTCGCACATGGGCCTTGCTCTCTGGAGTTCCAGCTGAATGTACTCCTGGGGCCATATGAAGGGCTGCCCATCCGGGCACGTATGCTGGGCGAATAGATCTTCACCCAGGTGCGGCACTCTAGATGTTGAGGGCGCGTTGATGGTAGTGGCGCCCGGGTCGACCAGGCCTTGCGACCAGGCCTGGGGCACCCTAAAGGCAAAGGGCACCGTAAGAACGGCGGCTCCCGTGGTTACTCGGCCCTGCGGCCAGGCCGGTGGCTCCGCGGAGGTAGGGGGCGCTGTTGGTATTGCGGCGCCCGGAGGTACTAGGCCTTGCGACCAGGCC
The DNA here is from genome assembly GCF_046119375.1 of Phyllobates terribilis. Taxonomy (NCBI): domain Eukaryota; kingdom Metazoa; phylum Chordata; class Amphibia; order Anura; family Dendrobatidae; genus Phyllobates; species Phyllobates terribilis. The sequence continues at coordinate 416,610,772 of NW_027362765.1, forward strand.
GGGGGTATTTCCTGCTTGGCCACGCTCGAGGTCGAGGCGTGTGACGTCACAGGGGTCGCGGCCGCGGTTTCCGGTTGAGGCCTAGTCGGCGGCGGTGACGATGCAGCGACGGGCACGGCAGGGGGAATTTCGGGCTCTGCGACTGGGAGCTGGGGCAGGCACGCGGTTTCCCGGCTCGGGGTAGAGACGTCCCCTTTACCTGCCTCCGTCCGTTCAGCTCCCTTCTCGGCGCCGTCTCCTGCCTTCATTCCTCCTGCGCCATCCTCAGAGGCGGGCTGTCTCCTCGTCTCGGGCGGCGTGCTCCGCTGACGGGTTTCGGTCTGCTGGGCCATCTCTCGGCTCCACTCCGCCAACGTCTCCCGCTGCACCCGGGCCATCCTCCGTGCGAGGCCCTCCAGCGCGGTCTGTGCACACTCCCGGTCTCGGGGGAGCTGTGCTAGGATCTCCAGCAGGCCTTCTGGAGTGGCGACCTGCAACAGGCTCCTGACCACTGGGTCGGTGCTGCCTGACTCTCCCTCCATCTCCGGGTAGGCTTTCTCTGGACTCTCTTCCAGACGTCTTGTCTCCGGGTGCGCTCTCTCTAGACTGCTCCAGGCGACACCCATCTTTGTTCTCTTGTTCTGTCTCCGCCCACATTGAAGGTGGTCCCGGGGCAACTTTGTGATTGTCAGTTCCAGGGGCAGTTCTCTCACGCTGATGGACACTTCCAGCATCACAGTCTCTGTTGGTGGGCGCGGTTTCCGCTTTTGGCGCCATTCTTCGACCTGGCCCACGATGGGAGGTGGCTTCTTGCCACCCTCTGGCACGCCCATAATGGCGTCCGCTCTTCCAAGGCGGGAAATCTTCGGAAATGGCGGGAATCGTCTCCCAGTGGCGGGAAACTCCATGGATGGCGGGAAAAAGCTGCAAATGGCGGACAACCGGCGGGAAACGACCTGTGATGGGGCCCGATGGCGGGGACCCTCCGGAACCGGCAGGAGACTTCTTTTTAAGGTAACGGTGTACTTTTCTTCAGGCACGCAGTACCCGGTTGTTGCGGGCACGTAATCCTGCCGACTACGCCAAAGTTGACGCGCCCCCTGGGCCAGTGTTGTTGGGGATACCCGGAGCCGGATCAGATGGGGGTTGTAGTCTCCGAGTGGCTGTGACCCGGTCCGTGCCCAGGGTGTCAAGCTCAGTGTGTGGCAGTCCTTATGATGTTACTAGATGTTCTTTTGTGTCGACTACGCCACCCGTTGATTTGCGGTCAAAAGGCCGCCGCTGCAGCAGGGTCCACTGAGGCTGGTGATGTGTGTGCAGCTTAGGTAGTATAACCCCCAACGGGAGGGGTATAGCCTCAGGGGGTCAGTTGCAGAGGATGGGGGTTGTGGTGGTGCAGCGAGGATGGAAATGAGACTCAGAGTCGGGCTGTGCAGTTCAGGGTTTGTTTACTTACTGCAGTTGTTCTGGTCACTCCGGCCTTAGGTGACCACCCGAGCCGTGCTGCGTCCACCAGGTCCTGGACTCGGCCAACCCCCAGGTGATTCTGGAGCGTGGTCCTGAGCTCCCTTTCTGTCCTGTCCTCTTCTCTGGCCTTCCCCACCAGGGATCCACCTATGTCCGGCTCCCTCGGGCCTCTTGGTGGTAAACCCTTGTCTCTGGGTTCCCTGACCCTATATGGTATGCCTTCCGGGTGGATTTAGTGGGTGATCGTGGCAGATCTTGCCCACGACCTCCGGTTCCTGGCTAAGGTGTGCTGTAGCCTCTGCCAGCTTGGGATCCGGTACCCTGTTGCCAACTCTTCACCCTCTGGTCTAATTTGGGCTCTTGGAGTTCCTTCTTTCTCCCCCTCTGGGTCTTTCTTTCTCCTCTCTCTCTCTCTTGGCCTTGGAGCTGCTCTTCTCCTCTGCTCTCTTCCTCTACAAAGACCCTGATCTAAGATGGTGCCCACCTTATATACTCCCTCTATGTGTGAGCTCAGGTGACCAGCACCCAATGAGCTCCTAGCACTACCCAGACTGCTCCCCCTATCTGCCCCTACACTACTGGGATGTTCCACCCCCCTCCCACTCCAGCCAGGAACAGACACTGTCGTACCTGCACATTTCTCTAGTGGGAGTACCATCGGTCTGTTCCTCGGAAATGGGATGTGTGTAGTGCATGCAGCTAACTGAGCTCAGTTCCACACTCCATCCTTACCCGGGAGTGGAATACCACACCTCTGGCTGAGGTGCAATACCCCTGTAGCAGCCGAATCCTCAGGGTGCTACATTTTCACAAGCTGAACCAGCACCTGTGTATACAAATTAAGAAGCACTAACAGGGCTTCCTTCTCTGTAAGCAGTGATCATGTGAATGCATGAGTAAAGGGAGATAGCAGGAGGAGCTGGATCGTATTAGACCCATTCCACTCTGCTGTGCAGCCAGAAGGCTAAAATTGGAACTGGAACTGGTATATTAACTAGTAATGAGTGAGCGTGCTTAACACTATTCGTTACTCGTCCGAGCATCACTGTGTTTGGGATGCTCGTTACTCGGTGAATATTTTTTGAAAGCTGTGCGGAAGCTCGAGTCTCCTCCCCGCATGTTTGGCACTTTTTAGACAGCCAATAAACATGCGGGATTGCCTGCCAGTGACTGTAATGCCGTAGCGATGTTGGTTGTGGCATTACTGTGATTGGCTGGCCGCATAGCGTCATTGGGTCTATGTAAGACCCGGTACCCTATGCTTGTCACAGTCTACCCTGGAAACAGGTAAAGTAGTGAGAGCTGCTTCAGCACGAGGGAGAAAATTTTACATGCATTTAGGCAGGGATTCCAAACCACATTTATTTATTTTAGCAGCAACAGCTGCCCTTATTAGGGATCATTTTAATCACTCGTTCTAATCATTATTAATACTGCTGATAGCAGTAGTTAGGAAGAGATTGTGGAGGGATAGTGTAGGACAGGATAGGGTTCACTGCACGTCCTTTCTGCTGCTGGAACTCATATCTAATAGCCCTTCTAAGGGCTACTAATCATTTTAATACTGCTCCATTTGTGTGTTAAAAGCATACAGGCAGACCTGTTTGGTTGCAATAGCATCGCTATATAATGCAAACAGTGAAAAGAGTCCATCTGAGTTGTGCTAAATTTTCTGTGATACAAATACTGAAAAGTTGTTTTCAATTCTACGCTATTTAAACTGTGCTAGTTGAGCATTGAAAGCATACATCCAGACTTGGCTGGTAACCAGTAGCATCGCTATATTGCTATTACACTATAACAAGTCCATCTGAGGTGGGCAAATTTTACTGTGATAAAAATACTGCACAGTTTTCTCAGCAGGGAAATATCATATGCACTTTAAAGTGGACAATGCGCATGTTAAGGGATGGGGAAGTGGGTGTGCTGCTGATGGTGAATGCAGAGGCGAATGCAGAGGTGAATGCAGAGTGGGCAATGTGAAACTGTGTCTGCTGCGGAAGCACAACAAACACACACATCATGTTGACCTAGCTTCCTGTCCCACTTTTTAGGGGGGCACCGAACACCATTCGCGAACCCAGACCAATATGAAAAGGTTGTTGGTTGCATAGCAGATAATGCTTCCAGCCAGTTTGCCAGCACCACCCTGTCTTCAACAAGCACCAATCTCAGTAGCTGAGAGTCTTGGCCACAAAATACTCACCCTGATCATTCTTCGTTCCGCCATGCTGAGTGGCCAGAGACAATTGATCCCAGACTTGGACACTCCGAAGAGCCGTTCACATTTCCATTTATAGATTCGGGCCTCTTGCTGTGCCCACTTCAAGTGGGACATGAGGAGATTGCATGTAGTGATGTCCAAATATTTGAGAAGCCAGGGTCACAAGAAGGCGATGGTGGGAAAGTGCAATTACTTTCGCAAGAGGTGGATGATGAAGAGACACAGTTGCCAGCAAGACAGGAGTAGGACCATGGTGCGGAAGTGGAAGATGAGGTGGCAGACTGACCCAACCTGGCAAGTTGACATGCAAAGCAAGGATAGCAGCACAAAGGGGGCAGGATCCCTAACACCACAACAGACAAGAAGAGGCAGTGGGGTAGCCAGATACACAAGGCGAACAATTGTTCCCCAGAACACCAACACAATGGAAGTTGCAAGTCCAAGGATTAGGTCTTCCTGAGTCTGGCTCTTTTTTAACCCCTTTACCCCAAGGGTGGTTTGCACATTAATGACCAGGCCAATTTTTACAATTCTGACCATTGTCACTTTATGAGGTAATTACTCTGGAACGCTTCAACAGATCCCCCTGATTGATTGTTTTTTCGTGACATATTGTACTTCATGATAGTGGTAAAATTTCTTCAATATCACTTGCATTTATTTGTGAAAAAAATGGAAATTTGGTAAAAATGTAGAAAATTTCACAATTTTCAAACTTTGAAATTCCATGCCCTTAAATCAGAGAGATATGTCACACAAAATAGTTAATAAATAACATTTACCACATGTCTACTTTACATCAGCACAATTTTGGAACCAACATTTTTTTTTGTTAGGGAGCTATAGGGGTTAAAAATTGACCAGCAATTTCTCATTTTTGCAACAAAATTCATAAAAATATTTTTTTAGGGACCACATCACATTTCAAGTGACTTTGAAGTGCCTTTATGACAGAAAATGCCCAAAAGTGACACCATTCTAAAAACTGCATCCATCAAGGTGCTCAAAACCACATTTAAGAAGTTTATTAACTCTTCAGGTGCTTCACAGGAATTTTTGGAATGTGGAAGAAAAAAATGAACATTTATTTTTTTTCACACAAAAATGTTACTTTAGACCCCATTTTTTATATTTTTGCAAGTGTATCATTAAAAAAAGAACCTCAAAATTTGTTGAGCAATTTCTCCTGAGTAAGCAGATGCCCCATATGTGGGGGAAAACCACTGTTTGGGAGCACGGCATGGTTCGGAACGGAAGGAGCGCCATTTGACTTTTTGAATGTAAAATTTGCTTGAATAATTAGCGGACACCATGTTGCGTTTGGGGAGCCCCTGATGTACCTAAACAATGGAAACCACCCACAAGTGACACCATTTTGGAAACTAGACCCCTCAGGGAACTTATCTAGATGTGTGATGAGCACCTTGAACCCCCAGGTGCTTCACAGGAGTTTAGAACATTGAGCCGTAAAAATAAAATTTTCACATTTTTCCCACAAAAATGTTTTTCAGCCCCCAATTTTGCATTTTCATAAGGGTAACAGGAGAAATTGCACCATGCAGTTTGTTGTGCAATTTCTCCTGAGTAAGCTGATACCCCATATGTGGGAGAAAACCACTGTTTGGGTGCACGGCAATAGAACCCCCCCCCCCAAGTTACATCAGTTTGGAAACTAGACCCCTCATGGAACTTATCTAGATATTATGTGGTGAGCACCCTGTACCCCCAGATGCTTCACAGACGTTTATAACATGGAGCCGACAGAGTCATGTGATGGCTTGTTTTCTGTGGGACAAGTAGACATTTTTATTGGTACCATTCTCAGGCACGTGTCATTTTTTGATCGCTTTCTATTTCGATTTTTGGGAGGCAGAATGAACAAAAACCAACAATTCAGGAATTGTTTTTGTTTTGTTTTTTTTTAATGCCGTTCCACATGTGGTAAAATTGATAAGGCAGCTTTATTCTTCGGGGCAGTATGTTTACACCGGTACTACATTTATATAGTTTTTCTATGTTTTGGCGCTTTTACACAATAAAAGCTATTTTATAGAAAAAAAATAATTTTTTGGCATCGCTTTATTCTGAGAGCTGTAACTTTTTTTATTTTTCGGCCAATGGAGCTGTATGGTGGCTTGTTTTTTGCGGGACAAGATGACGTTTTCAGCGGTACCATTTTTATTTATATTAGTCTTTTTGATCGCGTTTAATTCCATTTTTTGTTTGGCGGTATAATGATAAAGCATCATTTTTTGCTTCATTTTTTATTTATTTTTTTTACCGTGTTTACTAAAGGGGTTAACTAGTGGGACGGTTTTATAGGTCAGGTCGTTCCGGACACGGCACATGACAGCAAAGCACCTGACTAGTTCGGCCAAATGCCAGAGTGCACAAACAGTGTCGGCGGGTAACACCACTGTCTTTTCCCCTGTTGTACATGCATGCCAATCCCCTGTCCATGACGCAGGCGAAGATGCCTCCCACCCTACACCTAGGGTGCTCATGCTACCCTCACTATAATTTTTTTTTAAGGGTGTTTATGATGCCCACATGAATAACTTTTAGAGGCCTACCGATAACATAAAGTACAGACCAAAAGTTTGGACACATCTTCTCATTTAAAGATTTTTCTGTATTTTCATGACTATGAAAATTGTACATTCACACTGAAGGCATCAAAACTATGAATTGACACATGTGAAATTATTTACTTAACTAAAAAGTGTGAAAGAACTGAAAATATGTCTTATATTCTAGGTTCTTCAAAGTAGCCACCTTTTGCTTTGATGACTGCTTTGCACACTCTTGGCATTCTCTTGAATGATGTACCTCATCAAAAAAGCTCTATCTTGGTATCATCTGTCCAAAAGACGCCTGTTGGCCCTATAAAAATAGTGGGGGTCACATGCTGGCACTGCAGGTTTCAAACTTTACAGAATATATACAAATAATAAAGTTTGACCACGTCAGATGAATACATTGCAGTAGCAATATATGGCTATGCAAAGCACAGCCGGCTGCTTTCCCTCCAAAAATACTTAGTGAAGACTGGCTGCTTGCCCTCTAAAATTTTAATGAGGGCCCGCCAAAAGGCCCTCTGACAATAGTGAGGGCCGACTGCTGGCCCTCTAATAATAGTAAGGGCCGCCTGATGGCCCTCTACAAATAGTGAGGGCCGCCTGATGGCCCTGAAAAAGTGGGACTTTCTGAGTCCCTCCTTCATAAATTAACAGGATGTGTCTGATCATATCTCATTCACCACATGGCCAGATATGGTGTTAAAAAGTTAAAATTACATTTACTGGTGAATGTTGTGTTCACCATTGAAAGCAATGCTAACGTGCAAAAAATGCAGATAAAACACTACGCGAGAACATAACCCAAGTCATTATCCTGGAAAGAATGTTTCTTAACATTCTTTCCAGTAACATCCATTTTAGCTTCGGTTTTGTATGTTTTATTGTCAGTCCGTAAAAGTGGCGTAATTATCTGACAAACAACATGGTTTCCAGAAGCAACCTGACATTATGAGATGCTTTCAGGGGTCTTCGCCATGCTGTTCCCCTGCCATTTCAGTACTGTTTCCATTGATTTGAGCCATTTTTAGACCCCTCCAGAACTCGGAGGGGGGGGCACCGGAAAATTGTTCTAGTTTTCCATTGACTTTCATTATACTCATTACTTGGGTCGAGCACCCGAGCATTACCATTTGCCCGACAAGAGTACCCGAGTATTTTAGTGCTCGCCCATCACTAATATTGACATAAAAAGAATGTATTATGTTAAAATGCTCCCTCCCCCACCAAAGTTCCTTGAAGACCTTGTGGTGGGTGGACATAGTTTGTGAAATAAATTAAAAAATAAATAAATTAAAAAATAAAAAGCATTTCAGTAAATAGAACAAAACTGAAAAAAGAGATACTGCCAGTTATTGTTTCCATCCCTGCCCCCATAGAAAAAATATTTTCAACGTATAAAAATAATTTCTACAAAAAGGGGAAAACAATTTAAAATATTTTTAGCAGTCCTTTATAGTCATAAAAAAGGAAGAGACATGTATTTTCTGTTTTTCTTTACATTTTTTCCAATATCAGCAAAATAGTCAAAAATATCAGAACAAGAAAAAAATTTAGAGGCGTTAAAAGCGCATTTACAAAACCTGAAAATGTGCCTGAAACTTCACAATAGAAATTTCGGAATCTTTTTGCAATATACAACATAGAATATAACAATCATACCCCTGTGATATTCCCTGTTGATTAACATATATGAATGTCTTCTTTGTAGACTGACAGCAAAGGATGCTTCTCCAGAGATATTGATCTTAAAAAATTTAATTTCACAACTGCAGCCTTCAATAATTTTTTACGAATCAAAGCGAAACTGACAGAAGGCACCACAGGTGAGTGATGGGTGGGAAACCTTGCAACAGTGATGACATTTTTAGCAATAAAAATACCTGCACATAAAAGTCTGTCACCCCAAATCCATTTTAAATTACCTATACAGTGATATAGGAATTTAGCCCCTATAAAAATCAAACCAGTAACAAATCTGTGCTCAGTACAAAAATTAGTGGAATTCGGCATTCTTTTGAAGATTTTATTAAGTCAAAGTATAGTGTATAAAAAATATTTTTTGACATTTTGGTCTCTATGAACTTCTTCAGAATATACACTGAAATTACAAAAAAATATTTGCGTTCAAAATCCATGAACCAAATAACAATCCATGACAAAAAGACAATAATAAAGAAATAAAAATTTACAAAAGTTGAAATATACAATTAATGATAGCTCAATTGATATAACTTAGGTACGCAGACCTGTACATGACAATATCAGAAAGAATAGCATTAAACAGCATAATTACTTAGAGATCAATCATTTCTTATACATATATGTGTAGAACTAAGTAACTGGCTGATCAAATGATGATTAAATTAGATATTATTAGATTTTCTTGTGGCTTTACAGTATCACAAAATATAGGGAATTTCTCTGACATGCAAGCTGATAAGACAGGTGGAATTATTTATTATGCTTAAGCCTATAAAAAGACCCCAAAGACATGTTCCCAAGTAGTTTATATAGTAAGCTCTTTGTGCAGAAACCTGCTGTAATTATCTCTCCAAGCAAAATAGATATGATATCATGAAAACTCACACCCACTGTGTGTGTTTTAAAACACTGTTAAATGGGTTGTCCGGGACTTTTATATTGATGGACTATCCTTAGGATAGGTTATCAATACTTGAATCTGATCGGTGGGAGTGCAACACCCGGCACTCCCCGCTGATCAGCTTCTATCAGGGCCACTGTCCTGCTGCTGATCAATTTTTAAGCCAATCAGTTGCCCCCTGATGGTATTGCTTGGTGGATAAGCATCTGTTTATATTTCTCAGCATTGAGGAGACCAGAAATACTGGTGAAATAGCCAACTCTATTTGCTGAAATCATATGTTTAATCATATATTTAACATTTCCTTACTTTGCAACAGTTTTTCCAAGCCTGCCTAACACTTTTGCATAGTAACATAGAAAAAGTGAGAGATAGATAGATAGATAGATAGATAGATAGATAGATAGATAGATAGATAGATAGATAGATAGATAGATACAAAAAGTTAGGTCCAGAAATGTTTGGACAGTGACACAAGTTTTCATGTTCAAGATACAGTTATACAGTATAATCTATATGGGCTTAAAGTGCAGAATTTCAGCTTTATTTTCAGGGTACTAACATCCTAATTGGAGTAAGGATTTAAGAATTTATGAACAACTCTTTAATATGTGCAGTGCTGGCCAAAAGTATTGGCACCCCTGCAATTCTGTCAGATAATACTCAGTTTCTTCCTGAAAATGATTGCAATCACAAATTCTTTGATATTATTCTCTTCATTTAATTTGCTTGCAAGGAAAAAACACAAAAGAGAATGAAGCAAAAATCAAATCATTGATCATTTCACACAAAACTCCAAAAAAGGGCCGGACAAAAGTATTGGCACCCTCAGCCTAATACTTGGTTGCACAACCTTTAGCTCAAATAACTGCGAACAACCGCTTCCGGTAACCATCAATGAGTTTCTTACAATGCTCTGCTGGAATTGTAGACCATTCTTCTTTGGCAAACTGCTCCAGGTCCCTGATATTTGAAGGGTGTCTTCTCCAAACTGCCATTTTGAGATCTCTCCACAGGTGTTCTATGGGATTCAGGTCTGGACTCATTGCTGGCCACCTTAGAAGTCTCCCGTGCTTTCTCTTAAACCATTTTATAGTGCTTTTGGAAGTGTGTTTTGGGTCATTGTCCTGCTGGAAGACCCATGACCTCTGAGGGAGACCCAGCTTTCTTACACTGGGCCCTACATTATGCTGCAAAATTTGTTGGTAGTCTTCAGACTTCATAATGCCATGCACACGGTCAAGCAGTCCAGTGCCAGAGGCAGCAAAGCAACCCCAAAACATCAGGGAACCTCCGCCATGTTTGACTGTAGGGACCGTGTTCTTTTCTTTGAATGCCTCTTTTTTTTCCTGTACACTCTATGTTAATGCTTTTTCCCAAAAAGCTCTACTTTTGTCTCATCTGACCAGAGAACATTCTTCCAAAACGTTTCAGGCTTTCTCAGGTAAGTTTTGGCAAGCTACAGCCTGGCTTTTTTATGTCTCGGGGTAAGAAGTGGGGTCTTCCTGGTCTACCATACAGTCCCTTTTCATTCAGACGCCGACGGATAGTACGGGTTGACACTGTTGTACCCTCGGACTGCAGGGCAGCTTGAACTTGTTTGGATGTTAGTCGAGGTTCTTTATCCACCATCCGCACAATCTTGCGTTGAAATCTCTCGTCAATTTTTCTTTTCCGTCCACATCTAGGGAGGTTAGCCACAGTGCCATGGGCTTTAAACTTCTTGATGACACTGCGCATGGAAGACACAGGAACATTCAGGTCTTTGGAGATGGACTTGTAGCCTTGAGATTGCTCATGCTTCCTCACAATTTGGTTTCTTAAGTCCTCAGACAGTTCTCTGGTCTTCTTTCTTTTCTCCATGCTCAATGTGGTACACACAAGGACACAGGACAGAGGTTGAGTCAACTTTAATCCATGTTAACTGGCTGCAAGTGTGATTTAGTTATTGCCAACACCTATTAGGTGCCACAGGTAAGTTACAGGTGCTGTTAATTACACGAATTAGAGAAGCATCACATGATTTTTCAAAGGGTGCCAATACTTTTGTCCACCACCTTTTTTAGATTTGGTGTGGAATTATATCCAATTTGGCTTTTTGTGTTTTTTTCATTGAAGACAAATTAAATGAAGAGAATAATACCTAAGAATTTGTGATTGCAATCATTTTCAGGAAGAAACTGAGTATTATCTGACAGAATTGCAGAGGTGCCAATACTTTTGGCCAGCACTGTAGCTGTCTCTTTTTAAAGGGACCAAAAGTAATCAGACTGTTTTCTCAAAAGCTCTTTAATGGACTTCATGGGCCTCATTACTACATCATCAATTATGTAGGTAAAGGTCTGGAGCTGATTTCTGGTGTGGCATTTCATTTGGAAGCTATTACTGTGAACCTACAACATGGGTTTAAAAGATCTCTCAATGGAAGAGGAGCAGACAATTGTTAGGCTAAAAATAAAGAAGAAATCCATCAGACAAAAAGTAGAAATGTAAGGAATGGCCAAATCAACAATTTGGTACATTATACAAAAAAAGAATGCACTGGTGAGCTTGGTAACTCAAAAAGGCCTGAACATTCAAGGAAGACAACAGTGGTGGATGATCGTAGAATCCTTTCCATGGTGAAGAAAAAACACTTCACAACATGAAAGTGAAGAACACTCTCCAAGAAGTAGGTATTTTAGTAGCGAAGTCTACCATAAAGAGAAGAGTTAACGAGAGCAAATACGGAGGGTTCACCACAAGGTGCAAACCATTAATCAGCCTTAAAAATAGAAAGACCAGATTAGCCAAAAAAAACATCTAAAGAAGCCAGCCCAGTTTTGGAAAAGCATTCTTTCAACAGATAAATCTATGATAACCTGTGCCAGAATGATGGGAAGAAGAAAGTATGGGGAAGGTTTGGAACGGCTAATGATCCAAAGCACAGCACATCCTCTATAAAACATGATTGAGGCAGTGTGATGGCATGGGCATGCATGGCTTCCAATGGTCACTAGTGTTTATTGATGATTTGAATGAAGACAAAAGCAGGCAGGTGAATTCCAAAGTGTACAGGGCGATACTTTTCTTCTCAGATTCAAACAAATGCAGCAAGGTTGATTGTTTTGGGTCATTGTTAGTGATGAGCGAGCAATAAAATTCTCATGTACTCGTTGCTCGAGTCGAGCAAATTGGAATACTCGGGTGCTCGACCCGAGCAACGAGCCCAATGTAAGTCTATGGGAAACTCGAGAATTTTTCAGGCGGCTCCCCCGGCGGTCTGCTGAGGGCCTAAAAATTGCCCAAATTGATGGGAACAGTACTCAAATGACATGGGAACAGCATGGGGAAGACCCCTGGAAGCATTTATGACTCCCAGGTCACTGCTGTCAACAACGTTGTCAGAGTATAACGCCACTTTTATGGACTCACAATAAAACATACAAAAACGAAACCAAAATGGATTTTCCTGGGAAATATGTTAAGGAACATCCTTTCCAGCGTAATGACTTGCATATAAGAGAAAATAAATAACCAAAAACAATAATACTCCTCCACACCTTAGGATATGTTCACACATAGCGTTTTTGATGCGTTTTTGCACTTTTGTATTGCTTTCAACTAGAGATGAGCGTTGTTCTACTCAAACTGTTCGCCAATCTCAAATTCAAGCTGTTTTGGGCGGTGTTCGAGCCGTTCGGCGAACACGAACGATTTGAGAAAAATTCGGCTGTTCGAGGTTATGTTCGATAACTGTTCGTGCACCAAAATCATAACTGGATTTTTTCTCAGTAATGATGAAAATTAATGTTAATACGCAGTTAATACGCAGTTTGAGTGTACAGCGGGGTGGGGGGAGGGGCAGGGGATGGATCTCTGCAGGAATAATGAAGATCTCCATTTTTTTTTCTCTTTCCCGCATTTACAGTGGGGAGGTGCAATCTGTCAGCCTATCAGCAGCGCGAAGTGCTTTTTTTCACACAAGCAAGGGCATGTGTCATTGGCAGTGTATGTCACATATCCTTGCCCTATAAGACCAAGCCATTTTCCCCGTCGCCACCATTTTCTCACTGCTGCAGCTGCGTGTTAGACGGCACCACTGTTGCTGTGTGCGCTATACCTTGTTAATTTCAAGCCAATTTTCGCACAAATCTACAGATAGCTTGGGAGTAGGGAATAGTTGTGATTGCAGTCCTTTTAAGGACTAGGTTACAGCATTTCCTACGACTTTTATCAGGCAGGTCTGTGCTCTTAAATAGATAGATTGTGGGAGTAAAGACTAATTGTAATTGCAGTCCTTTTCAGGACTAGGTTACATCAGTTCCTATCAGTTTTTGCCAGGCAGGTCTGTGCCAGTGCTGTGCAAGTTTTTTTCACAGCATTTGGCTGAATCTAGCAAAGCTAATCCTTTTTGGCCTATTGCAGAGTGTGTTAGTCAGTGGAGTAGCCTATCTGTGTTGCAAGATATACCACCTGTGTTTAGAATACCAATTTTTTTACTGCACCTAGTGAAGTAAAATCTTTTGGGCATAGCACCATTCTATTAGTCCATCTATACTGACCTCCATCAGGTTGCAAATTGAATATAATTTTTTTCTGCATCTAGCTCTGAAAAAATATTTGGGCTTCTAGCAGTGTGTGGGACTTGTTCTTTTAGTCCATCTATACTGACCTCCATCAGGTTGCAAACTGAATATAATTTTTTTCTGCATCTAGCTCTGAAAAAATATTTGGCCTTCTAGCAGTGTGTGTGACTTTCTCTATTAGTCCATCTATGCTGACCTCCATCAGGTTGCAAATTAAAAATCATTTTTTGTCTGCATCTAGCTCTGAAAAAATATTTGGCCTTCTAGCAGTGTGTGGGACTTTCTCTATTAGTCCATCTATACTGACCTCCATCAGGTTGCAAATTCAAAATAATTTTTTTCTGCATCTACCTCTGAAAAAAATATTTGGCCTTCTAGCAGTGTGTGGGACTTTCTCTATTAGTCCATCTATACTGACCTCCATCAGGTTGCAAACTGAATATATTTTTTTTCTGCATCTACCTCTGAAAAAATATTTGGCCTTCTAGCAGTGTGTGGGACTTTCTCTATTAGTCCATCTATACTGACCTCCATCAGGTTGCAAACTGAATATATTTTTTTTCTGCATCTACCTCTGAAAAAATATTGGGCTTCTAGCTGTGTGTGGGACTTGTTCTATTAATCCATCTATACAGACCTCCATCAGGTTGCAAACTGAATATAATTTTTTTCTGCATCTACCTCTGAAAAAATATTTGGGCTTCTAGCTGTGTGTGGGACTTGTTCTATTAGTCCATCTATACTGACCTCCATCAGGTTGCAAACTGAATATAATTTTTTTCTGCATCTAACCTAGCCAATAATTTTGGCCTAATACCACAGTTTGGCCACTCAGCTCTGCTCGGTTCCCATCCATTGTTTTTTTGTGCAAACAACTCCAGAGTTGTGAATTAGTTAACCACCAAAATGAGTGAAAAAAGGCCTGCTGCTGGTGGAAAGGGGAATAGGTGTGTTGGGAAGGGGGAAAAAGGTTGTGTCCGTGGGGTAGGTGTTAAAGCAACAGTAACATCTGCAGAAGAAAGACCATCTTCCAGCCAAACTAAAATGTCTACTTCTTTTGTGATAAGATCCCTTTCTTACAGCCACGCCAATCGCTACAAATTCCAGATGAGGCACAAAAACAGCAGGTGCTTCAACGGATATCAAGTGCTCCTTTAAGTGGGCTCTCCTCCATATCAACTTCAACATCACAAATACTCCAGTCCTCAAAGGTGTCACCCCAATCGCACTTGCTTCCTCACAGCTCCCAAATCTCCAGCTGCCCGTCTGAATATGAGGTAGAACAGATGGTTGAGTCTGCAGAGCTGTTTACTCATACTATAGCCTGGGAATCAGAGGTCGACTCCAGGGCTTCTGTGAATCCAGACGAGGAAATGATCTGCACTGATGCCCAGAATCTTTATGAGTCGGATCCAGGACCAGACGCAGAAGGTTCTGACCATAATGTAGACCCTCATTCCCAAACTGTAACTCCTGTTGGTGGAGACAATGAGGAAGACGATGATGAGACTCAAATACCTGATTGGAGCGACAACTTTAGTTTTTTGTCAGGGCAGGAACAGGTTGGCTCTGAGGACGACGGGTGTGATAACGCACAGGGTGATGATGATGAGGTTGGAGATCCCACTTACTGTCAACCCACAGTCAGCCAAGAGATGAGATCAGCAGAGGAGGTGGAGGAAGATGCTAGTGACGACGAGGTCTGGTTGCGCCTTCCTGGACAGAGACGTAGTACTGGAAGCACGTCAACAACTGCATCCTCAAACACAACTCTGCCTCTCACCACAAGTCGTGGTGGCTCTTCAGGTTGCATGGGTGCTAAGCCTTGCATAGCCTGGGCATTTTTTCAGATCGATAAAGATGACCCAACTCGTGTTATCTGTAACATTTGTCAGCAAAAGCTAAGTAGAGGCCAAAAAATACATAGTTTGAGTACTTCATGCATGAACCGGCACATGGACATGAAGCATAAGTTGCAGTGGGAAGCTCAGTGTGCTACAATGAGGTCTAGCCGGCCGGGCCAACCACCGTCTGCCATATCTTGTGCATCCGCGGCCTCTTCATCCTCTGTGACTGGGGGGACAGCGTTCACACCTGTTTTGGGGCGCAGACCTGCCACCTCTTTACCCGCAACAGCCAGCGTGATTGGCAGGTCATCATTTTCTTTGGAGGTGGTAACACCAGCTGGTGTTGAGCGCTGTCCGACATCGATAGCACCACCTTTGGATCAAGGCAACCTAACATGTCCGCCTGCATCTTCCTCACAGACCGGCAGTTTGCCGGGGACACCCTTATCAACCCCGTCTAAGCACAATAGCCAGCCCTCGGTCCCTCAGATGTGGACAAGTAAAAGACCATTTCCTCCTAGCCATGAGAAAGCTAAGAGGTTGAATTTCACCATCTGCAAGCTCTTGGCTACAGAAATGCTGCCTTTCCGCCTGGTGGACACAGAGGATTTTCGAGACCTTATGTCCGTCGCAGTGCCCCAGTACCAGATGCCCAGTCGGCACTACTTCTCAAAGAAAGGTGTGCCTGCGCTCCACCAGCATGTCGCACACAACATCACCGCTTCTTTGAGAAACTCTGTGTGTGACAGGGTGCATTTCACCACAGACACTTGGACGAGTAGGCATGGACAGGGGCGTTACATGTCGCTGACTGGGCACTTGGTAACTATGGTGACAGCAGGACAAGGGGCTGCTGTCCAAGTCTTGCTGTCCCCACGAGTTGTGCGTCAATCCTCTTTATGTCAAAGTTCCTCCACTGCTTCTGCCTCCTCAACCTCCTCTCGGTCTTCCACCTGCACCCAAAGCCTGTCTGGTCATGCCACAAGCTTTCTAACTACGCAGAAGGGATCCTGCACACCTCCTTACTATGCTGGCAGTAGGGCTCAACGTCATCAGGCGGTTTTTACTTTGAAATGTCTGGGAAATGTGAGTCACACAGCTGAGGAGTTGTGGTCAGCTCTGGAGAACCAATTTCATGAATGGTTGTCTCCACTGGACCTGAAACCAGGGAAGGCCGTGTGCGACAATGCTGCAAACCTGGGTGCGGCCCTTCGCCGGGGCAATGTCACACACGTGCCTTGTATGGCTCACGTGTTGAACCTGGTTGTCCAGCAATTTTTAGCCCACTATCCCAGACTAGATGGCCTTCTGCAGAGGGCACGGTCGCTGTGTGCTCACTTCCGCCGTTCGCATCCCGCAGCTCAGCGACTTACATCTCTACAGAAGTCGTTGGGCCTGCCACTTCATCGGCTAAAATGCGATTTGCCTACTAGTGTTGAGCCACCCCCGTAGTGTTCGGTTCGGTTCGTCGAACACCGGGATGTTCGAGGAACTGTTCGTCGAACTGTCCGTCGAACACCTTAGAACACCGTCGAACACCATTAAAACCAATGGCAGGCAAACAAAAACACATAGAAACACATAGAAAACACCTTCAAAGGTGTCCAAAAGCTGACAAACTGCTCAGAAGACGCTTTCTTTAAAAAAGCCGGCCGGCAATTCAGCAGCGGCATACACCGGTACCCGACAATTTAGACAAGAAGGAATAGAGCATCACACATAGATTAGATAGATAGAAACATGTCAGTCACACATGTGTTGCTTACTGTACTTGTCATTTAGTGTAAAGGATTTATTAAAAAATATAATAGTGTTTTCGTGCACCGTCTCTTTAAAAAAGCCGGCCGGCAATTCAGCATCTGTACCCGACAACTTATAACAGACAGAATAGAGCTTCACACATAGATTAGATAGATAGAAACATGTCAGTCACATATATATGAAGTACAGTGACAGTGTTGCTTACTGTACTTGTCATTTAGTGTTAAAATAAAGGTTTTATTATTAAAAAAAATTGGCGTGGGGTTCCCCGTAATTTTAGTCTCTAGCGGAGGTTAAGCAGACGGCTGGGGCAGATGTTTGAAGCCTGGGAAGGGGGTAATACCTATGGAGCTTCCCAGGCTACTAATATCAGCCCCCAGCTGAATACCTAGCCTTTACTAGCTATTAAAATGGGGGACCCCCCCCCAAAAAAATGACGTGGGGTCCCCCCTATTTTAATGACTAGCAAAGGCTAGGCAGACAGCTGGGGGCTGATATTAATAGCCCAGGAAGGGTGCCATGAATATTGGCCCCCTCCCAGGCTAGAAACACCAGCCGTCAGCCGCCCCAGAAATGGCGCATCCATATGATGCGCCAATTCTGGCACTTAGCCTCGCTCTTCCCACTGCCCTGTAGCGGTGGCAGTGGGGTAATAGTGGTGGGGTTGATGTCAGCTTATAATGCTAGCTGACATCAAGCCCAGGTTAGTAATGGAGAGGCGTCTATAAGACACCCCCATTACTAACCCCATAGTCAAAGTTAAAAAAAAAATACAAACACCCAGAATAAAGTCCTTTAATTGAAATAAAGACACAATTCTTTATTGTTCTAAATTAAACCATACTTACCATCACGCCCATTCCAGCTGAAGCCAACGATCTCCTGCAATAAAAGAAAAATAATAAAGCAACCTCATCCTTACCTTTCCATGGTTCCCACGACAGCTTCAGCTCTGCTACATTGAGATGACAGGCTGGACCGCAGCAGAACGCTGCCATCCAGCCTGTCATCCCGCGGACACTGAGAAGCGCAGGCATGCTTGCGCTCCTCAGTGTCTCTCTGTGACGGCATAAAGATGAGCCGAGTTCATGTCCAATGAACTCGGCTCACCTCATGCACGTCACTGACAGCGTGGGAGAATTCTCACGCTGAAGCGCTGAGTGCAGGAGAATTTTCCCACGCTGTCAGTGACGTGCATGAGGCTGATATTTAAATTTGGCGCACAAATCGGTGATTGGTCGCGGGCAGCGTCCACGACCAATCAGCACAGTAGTGTTTAACTTTGGCGGCAAGATCAGTGATTGGTAGCGGTCAAGATGGCGACCAATCACCGATTTGTGCGGCACATTTAAATAGCGGCCGCGACCAATTGGATGTCAGCACCGCTCCCCGGTCCTCCCTTCACACCCTAGCCGCATGGATGTCAGCGGCGCTGCCTGTGCGGATACTTCCGCTGCGAGAACCCGGGACATGAGCGGGCGCTCGCAGCAGAAGTATCCCGACCCGCAGCGCCGCTCCCCGGTCCTCCCTTCACACCCTAGCCGCTGATGTCCCCACAGTATCCGCATGGTGTTACAAAGGTCCGGACATTTGTGTTAAAAATCGCTGATTGGTCGCTGGCGCTGCCCGCGACCAATCACCGATTTGGGCTCCAAATTTAAATATCGTCCGCGACCAATCACCCATCTTGGCTCCACATTTAAACACCGCTGTACTGATTGGTCGCCGATTGGTCATGCACGTCAGTGACGTGCATGAGGTGAGCTCATTCATGTCCAATGATCTCAGCTCACCTCATGCACGTCACTGACAGCGTGGGAAAATTCTCCTGCACTCAGCGCTACAGCGTGAGAATTCTCCCACGCTGTCAGTAATGTGCATGAGGTGAGCTCATTCATGTCCAATGAACTCAGCTGACCTCATGTACGTCACTGACAGCATGGGAGAATTCTCACGCTGAAGTGCTGAGTGCAGGAGAATTCTCCCACGCTGTCAGTGACGTGCACGGGGTGAGCCGAGTTCATTGGACATGAACTCGTCTCATCTTTATGTCGTCACAGCCAGACACTGCAGAGCGCAAGCATGCCTGCGCTTCTCAGTGTCTGCGGGATGACAGGCTGGATGGCAGCGTTCTGCTGCAGTCCAGCCTGTCATCTCGATGTAGCAGAGCTGAAGCTGTCGTGGGAACCATGGAAAGGTAAGGATGAGGTTGCTTTATTATTTTTCTTTTATTGCAGGAGATCGTTGGCTTCAGCTGGAATGGGCGTGGTGGTAAGTATGGTTTAATTTACAACAATAAAGGAATGTGTCTTTTTTTCAATTAAAGGACTTTATTCTGGGTGTTTGTGTTTTCTTTTAACTTTGACTATGGGGTTAGTAATGGGGGTGTCTTATAGACGCCTCTCCATTACTAACCTGGGCTTGATGTCAGCTGGCATTATAAGCTGACATCAACCCCAACCCTATTACCCCACTGCGACCGCTACAGGGCAGTGGGAAGAGCGAGGCTAAGTGCCAGAATTGGCGCATCCTAAGGATGCGCCATTTCTGGGGCGGCTGACGGCTGGTGTTTCTAGCCTGGGAGGGGGCCAATATTCATGGCACCCTTCCTGGGCTATTAATATCAGCCTCCAGCTGTCTGCCTAGCCTTTGCTAGCTATTAAAATAGGGGGGAACCCACGTCATATTTTTTGGGGGGTCCCCCATTTTAATAGCTAGTAAAGGCTAGGTATTCCGCTGGGGGCTGATATTAGTAGCCTGGGAAGCTCCGTGGGTATTACCCCCTTTCCAGGCTTCAAACATCTGCCCCAGCCGTCTGCTTAACCTCCGCTAGAGCCTAAAATTATGGGGACCCCCACGCCAATTTTTTTTTAAATAAATCCTTTATTTTAACACTAAATGACAAGTACAGTAATCAACACTGTCACTGTACTTCATATATATGTGACTGACATGTTTCTATCTATCTAATCTATGTGTGATTCTCTATTCCTTCTATTCTAAATTGTCAGGTACAGATGCTGAATTGCCAGCCGCCTTTTTTAAAGAGACAGTGCATGAAAACACTATTATTTTTTTAAATAAATCCTTTACACTAAATGACAAGTACAGTAAGCAACACTGTCACTGTACTTCGTATATATGTGGCTGACATGTTTCTATCTATCTAATCTATGTGTGAAGCTCTATTCTTTCGGTTCTAAATTGTCGGGTACCGGTGTATGCCGCTGCTGAATTGCCGGCTTTTCATGTTTCACTGTTGGCACTGTTCCCATCGATTTGGGCAATCACTGTAATGCCACAACCACCATGGCTGTGGCATTACAGTGAGTGGCAGACAATCCCTGCATGATTGGTGCTCAAAATAGCGCCAGACATGCAGGACACGCTTTTGGTGCACGAACAGTTATCGAACATAACCTCGAACAGCCGAATTTTTTGCAAATCGTTCGGGTTCGTCGAACAACTCGAACACCGCCCAAAACAGCTCGAATTTGAGATTGGCGAACAGTTCTAGTCGAACACCGCTCATCTCTAGTGCCTACCCTGTGGAATTCAACTCTGCACATGTTGCAGCGACTGTGGCAGCACCGACAAGCCCTGGTGCAATACGTTCTGACGTATAGCCTGGGCCAACGAGATCCAGAGGTGGGGCAAATCACGCTGGAGGAGTGGTCTCAGATCAGGGACCTATGCACCCTTCTGCACAGTTTTGAAATGGCGACGAAGATGTTTAGTGCTGACGATGCCATTATCAGCATGACTATTCCGGTGATTTACATGCTGGAGCACATGTTAAACAGTATTCGGAGTCAGGTGGTGGCACAAGAGGAGGTGGAGGAAGTAGAGGAGGAGGAGTTGTATGCGGAAGGGCTAACATCTGCAAGGTCCAGACGGTCGGCAGCACCAAGGCGGCAGGCATGTGAGGGTGGGGGAGATGGTTTTACCAGGGCGCATGGTAGCAGCCAAACTAGTGAGGAAGGTGCAGGAGCCCAGGAAAAAGTGGAGGACGAACTGATGGAAGACTCATCAGATGAGGGAGACCTAGATCACATTTCTGTTGTGCGAGGTTGGGGGGAGAGGACAGAGGAAGGAAGCATGATTGTTACCTCGCCACCAACACAACAGGGACTTGGTGCTCCTGGATGCGCAACACACATGAGTGCCTTCTTGCTGCACTACCTGCAACATGACCCTCGAATTGGGAGAATTAGAAATAATCCTGACTACTGGGTTGCCACACTGTTAGATCCCCGGTACAAAAGTAAATTTGCAGAAATTATTCCTGCCATAGAAAGGGATGCACGCATGCAGGAGTATCAGCAGAGACTGTTGCAGAATCTTACATGTGCTTTTCCACAAAACACCAGTGGAGCACGTTGTGAATCTCACAGTTCCAACTTGCCAACCGTGGGACCGTCAAGTGTTCAGCACTCAAACCGTAACAGAACCGCAGTATCTGCTGGTAACATCAATTTTGCGGAATCATTTCACCACTTTCTTAGCCCATCCTTTGCAAGGCCACAGGAGACAAGAAGTCTGACACATAGTCAACGCCTAGAGACGATGGTACAGGAGTATCTCCAAGTAAACATTGAAGCCATGACTGTGTCACTGGACCCTTGCTCTTTTTGGGCTTCCAATCTGGATAAATGGTCGGAGCTAGCCACTTACGCCTTGGAGATCTTGTCATGCCCCGCAGCCAGCGTTCTGTCTGAACGTGTGTTCAGCGCTGCTGGTGGTGTGCTGACAGATAAGCGCACGCGGCTCTCCACTGATAATGTAGACAGACTCACGTTCATAAAGATGAACAAATCATGGACCCGAAACGACTTTTCTACCCCTGTGTCATCCTGGGGAGAGTAAAAGCTTGATGATTGGTTAAAATCACCCTACCAACCGTTTTAAGCTTTCAAATTACTAATCATGTTTATCTGTATCTTGGCTGGAAAATAATTTGAGCTTTGTAGCAGTGTGCAGCACTGATTCTATTAGGCCATCTATAATAAGCTCCACCAAATTTAAAATTACTAATCATGTTTATCTGTATCTTGACTGGAAAATAATTTGGGCTTTGTAGCAGTGTGCAGCACTGATCCTATTAGGCCATCTATACTAAGCTCCACCAGATTTAAAATTAATAATAATTTTTAGCTGCATCTAGCCCGGAAAATAATTTTGGGGCTCCGAGATGCGCAAGTCACATAAGTGCCTTCTTGCTGCACTACCTGCAACATGACCCTCATATTGTCAGAATTCGAAGTAATCATGACTACTGGGTTGCCACACTCTTAGATCCCCCAAACTTTTCGATCAACCTTTTCATTTTAATAAAGACCAAAAACATGGTCATTTTTTAAATTATAAGCATTAGCAGGTTATTAGAAACTGAAATCAAACAGTTTTCAACTCAAAACTTTATTCTAGGTGATGTTACATTTTCACATAGGACCCCTTGTTCGAAAGGAGCTTCTGAACTCTCTCGTCCATTGAATTTGTCAGGTTTTGGATGGTTTCTGCTTCAATTGTTTTGCATGAGGACAGAATACCCTCCCAGAGCTGTTGCTTAGGTGTGAACTGCCTCCCGCCATCATAGACACTCCTTTTAATGATGCTCCAGAGGTTCTGAATGGGGTAGAGGTCAGGGGAGCATGGGGGTCACACCATAAGTTTGTCCCCTTTTATGCCCATATCAGCCAGAGATGCAGATGTTTTATGTGCAGCATGAGATGGTGCATTATCATGCAAAAAAATGATCTTGCTGTGAAATACACGGTTCTTCTTCTTGAACCATGGCAGGAAGTGCTGTTTGAGAAAATCCACATACATTATGGAGTTCATCTTTAGCGCCTTCAGGGATCCTAAAGGGGCTGACAATCTCTCTCCCCATGATTCCAGCCCAAAACATTACTCCACCTCCTCCTTGTTGGCGCTGTAGCCGTGTTTGCGTGGGGTGTCCATCAACCAGCCATCCTCCACTCCATCCATCTGGACCATCAAGCGCTGCACGGCACTCATCCATGAAAAAAACAGTTTTGAAATCAGTCTTCATGTAATGTTTGGCCCACTGGAGCCGTTTCTGCTTGTGTGAAGTGGATAGAGGCGGCGGTCGACAGGATGGCGTATGCACAGCTGCAAACCTCTGAAGGACCCTGCATCTTGTTGTTCGGGGGACGTTGAAGGCACCAGCAGCTTCAAAAACTTGTCTGCTGCTATGACAAGGCTTTTTTGCCGCTGCTCTTTTAACCTGACGTAATTGCCTGTAGGAAAGAGTCCTCAATTTGCCCTTATCAGCACGCACACGTGTGTACTGTGAATCAGCTACATACTTCTTGATTGCCAAGACACTTCATCCTGATCATCGCACAATGTTGATTGTAGTCATGCCTTGACCTAAACACTCCACAATTTGTTGCTTCTCAGCAGCCGACACATCCTTTTTCTTTCCCATTTTGGCAGAAAATGTAGGCTGCTTAATAATGTGAGACAGCCTTCTTAAGTAGTCTTGCCTTTCATTGGACACACCTGCCAAACTAATTAGCACAGGTGTCTGCAATTGCTTACAGTGATATAAAGAGCCCTGACACACATCACCATCAATGAGTTTAACTGACAAACAAACAAATTCTTCCCTTATCACTCCTAAACACTTTTTGCATAATAATTTGGAACACAGTGTACATGTGCTTTTCCACAAAACACCAGTGGTTCACGTAGTGAATCTTACAGTTCTAACTTGCCAACCGTGGTCTGTATGGAGTTGTTCAATAAAGGGCCCAAAATTAAGATAACATAGATGGGAGAGGTCTCTATGAATAGGAATTCCTAAGTATTTGATACCCTGTGAGGGCCAGGCAAAGGGAAAGTTGGACTGGATGGAATCCTATATGGATTTGGGGAGGGAGACATCGAGGGCCTCAGACTTCGCTGCATTGATTTTAAAATTTGACCATGTAACAAAGTGATCTATTTCAGCCATAACAGCATGGATGGATATATGTGATTGAGTGATATATACTAGGACATCATCAGCAAATAGAGAGCACTTGTACTCGGTGCCTCCCACCTCAATCCACCTAATATTGGGGTTATGGTGAATTGATGAGAGCAGGTGCTCCGTCACTAGGATGTATAAGAGAGGGGACAGAGGACATCCCTGCCTTGTCCCATTGGTGATTGTGAAAGGTGATGAAAATGTTCTGATGCACCCCCTGGGCCTTGGGACACCCGGAGCCGGACCCTTTTTGGTGGATGCTGGTGATTGTAGTCTTCGTGGCGGCGACCCGGTTCCGTGGCTCAGGGTGGTCAAACCAGTGGCGGAACTATTTATGTGGTTTTGATGTTTAAATGTCCGACTACGCCACCCGTGGATTGCGGTCAGAGTGAACCGCCGCTGCAGGGCAGACCGCTGAGGCTGGTGTTGTGGGTGCAGCAGAGCATAGCATAACTCCCCACGGGAGGAGTATAGCCTCAAGGCAGTGTATGCGGAGGATGGGGGTGATGGTGCAGGGCAGCAGCAGTAATGACACAGTGTTGCAGTCCAGGGCCTTTACTCACAGTTCTTATTATCCAGACCACGTCTGCAGGTAACGGCTGCCCACGTCGTACTGTGCTCACCAGGTGAGGGGCTCAGACAACTCCCAGATAACTTTGGAGCGCTTCACAGGACCCCCTTTGTGTGTCCTTTGTCTGGCCTTTCTTACCAACCCTTCTGTCCGGCTGCCTCGGGCCTCCTCTTGGTAAACTTGGCGCCAGTTTCCCTGACCCTATGTGGTGCCTTCCTAGCGGGTGTAGCGAGGGGCTGCGCCACATAAAATGTCACAGCCTCCGGTTTCTAGCTGAGGGTCGTTTCCTGCCTCCACTAGTTTCAGGGACCGGTCTCCCCCTTTGGCCTGACCCCTCCACGCAGGTGGATTCGGGCGTGCGGTGGCGACTCGCCCGTCCGCACCCCTGGGATCCCTTCATTCCTCGTTCCTGGAGCCTTCTCCGCTCCTCTTCCTTCCTTCTCCCTCTTCCAGGCCTGGGCCTCTGTTACTAGCCCCTGCTCCCTGCCACTTCTGCTCAGACTTCTCTGCACTGAACTAAGATGGTGCCCACCTTTTATACTCCCTTCTCAATGCACCCAGGAACTGCTTCCTCCCTGCTCCTGCACTACAGGGTTCCCCTTCCTCAGTGTTCCCTCCCCCCACTCCAGCCAGGGACAGGGACTGTCGTGCCCATCTCAGAGGCATATTGGTCGCCCTGCCCCACGGCAATGTGGTGTAATGCATGCAGGTGTCGGGTCCTGATCCACACTCCATCCTTACCTGAGAGTGAGATATCACACCTCTGGGTGAGGTGCAATACTTCTGTAGCAACCGAGCCCTCAGGGTGCTACAGTTCCATTTATCTTCAGCCTAGGTGACGTATTGTGATACAGGGCCGTGATTTTGGCTATAAAAGGGTCCCCTAGACCCCTACCCCAAGCTTTTTAAGAGAATCATATATGGCGTGCCAGGAGACTCTATGGAATGCTTTCTCAGGATCCAACGAGAGTATCTAATTACAAATTTTTAACTGCATCTAGCCCAGGAAATACTTTGTGCCTAGTAGCAGTGTCTGCTAGTCAGCGGATTATCCCGGCTGTTAAGCAAGCTACACCACCTGTAGTTTGGACACTTAATTTTTTCAAAGGAAATGCTTCGGGACCACGGGATACTCAGTGAAGAGCATCAGGAGGCACCCCAAGGCATAGGGGCTGTGACTGGCAGCAGGATGCCTTGCGGTGGACAGCCGAGCTCGATCTTATAAAAGCTTTTTAACTGCAGCAGCTTTAGTGGACGCTACTGGAGCTGGAATTACACGGCTGCTGGCATGAGACTTGCCCTCCAATAGATCCTTGTAAATGGATTTAAAGTGTATTCATTCAAATTAGAGAGACAATTTAAATTAAAAAGCTTAGAGCTGCCTCCACCACAGGGGGGCTCGCTCGACCCACCAGCGGACAGGCACCAGTATTGGGAGAGGGGGGCTGGCCGTCAGGGTTCACCGCGGCTCTGGCACAAACCCGGCGACACGGAGGTGGCACGGGCAGGAGCGGACTGAACGTGTCGGCTTCTCACTTTTTGGATTTTAGAAGGGCATGACATGCCTATATCTGTGTCTCCCCCTCCTTTTACTCCTCCACCTCTTTTCTTTTCGCATGACTATATGTACTTGTCACTTTTCCATGTGTTAGTTGTGTCTTCTGAGCAGTTTGTCAGCTTTTGGACACCTTTGAAGGTGTTTTCTATGTGTTTTTGTTTGCCTGCCATTGGTTTTAACGGTGTTCGAAGGTGTTCGACGAACAGTTCGACTAACAGTTCGGCGAACACATGGGTGTTCGACGAACCGAACCGAACTCGAACACTACGGGGGTGGCTCAACACTACTTTCAACCAAGAGAAATGCATTCACTGGGAAATGTCATTTTAACTTTTTCCAATCTTATCTGGTCATGTGGTGTGTGACACATCATCAGACACATGCATACAGTGCAGAAAAGACATGGGAACAGCATGGGGAAGACCCCTGGAAGCATCTCTGACTCCCAGGTCACTGCCTAAAAGTATGCCTATCATAAGTGATCCTTGGCGCTTGCGAAGATGCCTTCCGCCATGCACCTGTCGTTGCAGACTTCCACCATCCACGTCCTTGTCCCAGTGCAGCTTTCAGTTGTCCCTACCCCATTCCTTGGAATACAACCGGGTATCCATACTCGGTCCCCAGCCACCACTATTTGTCCCGGTGTCGTCTCCGCCTTCCACAAGCACGGGTCCCACAACATTACCTGTGCCCTCCCCAGTGCACTTACTGGGAAGGACCGCCAAACCACAAACACATGGACAGGTGAATGTGGCCAGGGATGGTACGGAGGCAGTCCACAGCTTTTTTTGCTGAGTTGTATTTCATCACAGCCATATTCTTTAGCTTGGTGAAAGAACTTGGGAAACCATATCTACCCAGATGTCATTTCTCTCAGGAAGTCCTCTAAAGCTGCTTTCACTTGAAATGTGGCCTTTTAGGCTCGTGGAGGCGGAAGCTTTTCATAACCTCACGCCGGCGGCAGCCGGGTGTCCATACTCGGTCCCCAGCCGCCACTATTTCTCCCGGTATCGTCTCCGCCTTCCACAAGCACAGGTCCCACAACATTATCTGTGCCCTCCCCAGTGCACTTACTGGGAAGGACCGCCTAACCACAAACACATGGACAGGTGAATATGGCCAGTCCACAGCTTTTTTTTGCTGAGAGTTGTATTTCACCACAGCCATATTCTTTAGCTCGGTGAAAGGACTGGCATAGAGGGAACCGTTTCTACTCTGGGTGTCATTTCTCCCAGGAAGTCCTCTAATGCAGATTGTTGCAGAAGCAATGGCAGCCCGTCCAACATCAACTCGCACTCGTCGGTGGTGCTTTGACACACACACATCTTTTTTTGTGCATTTAATTTCATGACTACAGAGTAGGGCAATGGCCTGATCTGCAATGCAGTTTGAGAAATAATATGCATAAGCACATCCGATCCACATTAAAAAAGCAGCCATAGAGTGTCCGGGAACCTTCCCCCACACTTTTCTTAGCCAGGGCTTGTTCTCAGCAGGGTAGGACAGACCCACCAGAAAACCGGAGACTCCTCCGGTGGGCCCTGCCTTCTCCTTCAAGATAGTTCCTAGTGCCGAGGTGAAACCATGATGATGATAGAGGCCACCATCTGCTTAGTTTTCTGTTACTTTGAATGCAACCGCAAGTATGCAGCCAACCAGCCACCCACCCACAGGCTGCAATACTAAACTGCCAGATTTCTGGGCAGCTGCTTGCACTTGAAATGTGGCCTTTTAGGCTCGTGGAGGTGGAAGCTTTTCACAACCTCATGCCTCATGCCCCGTGTCCATACTCGGTCCCCAGCCGTCACTATTTCTCCCGGTGTTGTCTCCACCCTCCTACAAGTGCGGGTCCCTGAACATTACTGAACATTACTGCTGGTACTTTTCTGTGGGAATTTGCTTGCCTCCTACCAGCCTGGAATATTTCTAGTAAACTAGGGTACGACGCCATGGTATTAGCACTGCCCCCAGTACCAGTAGCGGAGCCATCCCCAATTTCCTTCTCAGGAATTTTATTTGGTAGACTGAGTGTCTGCCCAAATACATTAGTTTCTCACAAAGGAGCTGAAGATAGAGTGGCAGTAGGTGCAAGTTTCTCCAGACTGTTAGATATTAGAGGGTGAACGGCAACACATTGGATCAGTGGTTAGCACTAAAGCCTTGTAGCGCTGAGATCCTGGGTTCAAATTCCAGCAAGGACAACATCTGCAAGGACTTTGTATGTTTTCCCCGTGTTTGCGTTGGTTTCCACCTCAGTAAAAAAGCTGCCATAGAGTGTCCGGGAACCTTCCCACACACTTTTCTTAGCCAGCACTGCTTCTCGACAGGGTTGGACGTTCTCACCAGAGAATCCTCTGGTGTGCCCTGGCTTCTACATCAGGAGAGTTCATGATAGCGCTAACTTTGCAGCTGCTATGGGGCTCTTGAGTGGGGGAGAAAGGTGAGCCCTCAGAATCAAATCCTCTGGTGGGCACAATGTTTTTCAATCTGAAACAGCTTCTCAGTGGGAGTTGTATTTCACCACAGCCATATTCTTTAGCTCGGTGAAAGGACTGGCATAGAGATAAACTGTATCTACTCCGGCTGTTATTTCTCAGTCACCAGGTTCCACCCATTGTCACACACGACCATGCCTGGCTGTATGTTCAGCGGTGAGAGCCACAGATCAGGCTGCAGTGTTACAGCTTTCAACAACTCTGCAGCTCTGGGCGGTTTGTCCACCAAGGATTAAGCATGTTATCTTCAGCACAGCCTGTTGCCAAGGCAGTGCTGCAGTGCTTTCAGCTTATGACTGATGTGGTCATTTCGGAGATGGAGGAGGAGGTGCAAGAGCTGAACAATGTGATTACTTTGAGGTTACATTGGCGACTCTGTTTTTTATACTAAAGAAAGATCCTACTGTTTTGTTTTTTTTTACGTTATTTTTTTAAGACAAATGCATTCACCGTGAAATGTAATTTTAACATTTTACAACCTTATCTGGCAATGTGGTGTGTGACACATCATCAGACACATCCTGTTTCATTTATGATGGAGGGACTCTAAAAGGCCAGCAGTCGGCCCTCGCTATTGTTAGAGAGCCATCAGCCGGCTATGCTTTGTTGTTCCCATTAGGGTCTCCTATACTGTTATTGCGTATGCAGTGACTGCAAGGGTTGCCAAAAATCGGATGCAACCCAATACCCCTCTGAAGAGACATAGAGGAGGGTCTCAGTACAAAAAATGCTCCCATTATAAAGGAGCAGGTCTCCTCTAGTGATAATGCCCATGCTGTGACTGCAAGGGCTGCCAAAATTTGGGAAAAGTACGACTTGTTCCTATTAGAAAGGAGAGGGTCTGCTATACAGTTGTAGGGTATGCAGTGAGTCCAACGGCTGAACAAATTTAGGAAAAACCCCACTAAGAATTTAAAGACACATAAAGCAGTGCCACAGTAACGACAAATTCCCATTAGAAAGGAGAGAGTCTGCTATACAGTTAGAGGGTATGCAGTGAGTCCAACGGTTGACCAAATTTAGGAAAAACGCCACTAACAATTTAAAGACACATAGAGCAGGGCCACAGTAACGACAAATTACCATTAGAAAGGAGAGGGTCTCCCACAGTGTTGGCCTATGCAGTGAATGCAAGGGCTGCCAAAAATTGGGAGGCACTCCAATGCCCCTTGGAAGAGACTTAAAGGACCACATAAAAAGGAGGATAAGGAGGAGGACACAAGTAAATATCCAAAATAAGAAAGTGTATACCCATGTGTGAGTGTGAAGAGGTGCATGGGAATACACCTCCCAAAAAAAGACACTAGATTTGAGTTTATGTTACACTGCTATCATTCGGAGGTGTTGAGAAGTCTGGTCCAATCCAGCCCTTGTTCATTTTAATAAGAGTCAGCCTGTCAGCATTTTCAGTTGACAGGCGGATGCGCTTATCAGTTATAATTCCACCAGCAGCATTAAAAACCCTCTCTGATAAAACGCTAGCGGCAGGGCAGGCCAGGACCTCCAAGGCGTAGAGAGCCAGTTCATTCCATGTATCCAGCTTGGATATCCAATAATTATAAGGCACAGAGGAATCACACAGGATGTTGGTACAATCGGCAAGGTACTCTCTCAGCATCTTCCCAAACTTTGCACTCCTAGTGAGAGTACCCCGCACCTCAGGGCCTGTGCGATGGGAGGGTCTGAGCAAACTGTCCCAGAACTTTGACAGTGTTCCCCTGCCTCTGATGGATTGTATTTGTGTCTCTCTCGCCTGTAGTCCTTGGTTGTCCAACGAACTGTGACCTCTGCCGCCAGAGTTTTCAGATGGAATTTTTTTAATAGTTCCTCAACAAGGGCCTTCTAGTACTGCCCCATTTTTGTAGACCTGTCCGCCTCAGGAATATGAGATATAAAGTTCTCCTTGTAGCTTGGGTCTAGAAGTGTCACCAACCAGTAATGACTGTTACCCAAAAGTTTGAGAACGCGAGGGTCATGGGAAAGGCAGCGTAACATAAACTCATCCATGTGTGCCAGACTGCTAACAGGCAAGACTTTCGTGTCTTCACCAAGAGGATGACTGACCATGCTCTCCTCCTCCTACACCTCCTCCTTGCTGTCCTCTGGCCATCCACGCTGAACAAACGGTATGACAGTTGTGCAGGTTGTACCATCTATAGCGCATGAAACTAGCTCCTGTTCTTCCTCCTCCTCTTCCTCATTGTCACACAATCCACTTTGGGATGCGATGAGGCATGGCTGTGCGTAATCACCCTGTATGGTTCATAGCTCCATCTCATCGTGCTCTGCCTGGAATGCATCCTCTTTGATTGTGAGCAGATAGCGTTTTAGAAGACAGAGAAGCGGGATGGTGACGCTAATTATGGCGTCATCGCCGCTCACCATCTTCCCGGCTTCCACTATGTTAACCCAGTGTGCCATCAGAGAGATGTACCGTCCCTGCCCATAAGCACTTGTCAACGTGTCCATGTTTAGGTGGACTTTCCCGGTAACTGCGTTGTTGAGGGCATGGCTAATGTTTTGGGACACGTGCTTGTGTAACGCAGGGACGGCACACCGGGAGAAATAGTGGTGGCTGGGGACCGAGTATCGAGGGACGGCCGCTGCCATCAGGTTGAGGAATGCTTCCATCTCCACGAGCCAAAAAGGCAACATTTTGAGTGCAAGCAGTCGTGAAATGTGGGAATTTAGTAGTGTGGCCTGTGGGGCGTTGGCTGCGTATTTGCGCTTACGTTCCAAGGACTGGGGTATGGACAACTGAACGCTGCACTGGGACAAGGCTGTGGACGTGCTTCCTGATCCTGCTACTTGAGAGTGTGCAACTACAGGTGCAGGGCAGGAGGCATCTTCGCATGCACCATGGACAACAGCGGAATAAGCAATGGTGCCGCCCGCAGACACTGCTCCTGGACCCTGGGGTTCGGCCCACAAAGTCAGGTGCTTTTCTGCCATGTGCCTGATCATACTGGTGGTGGTCAGGCTGGTCATTTTGCCACCCTGCTGATGCTGGCCTGGCAGGTGGTGCAAATGGCCTTTTTGGGGTTATCGGCAGTCTTTAAAAAACAACCAGACTCGGGAAGACCTAATAGTTGTACTGGAAACTTCCTTCATTTTGGTGTTACAGGGAACGGTTGCCTCCCTTCTTTCTGCGGCCACCACACTGCTTCTTCCTGCCTGTTGTGGTGCTCTGCCTCCCTCCCCCTGTGTGCTGCTGTCTTCGCTCTGCATGTCATCCTGTCAGGTTGGGTCAGTTACTATATTATCCACCACATCGTCTTCCACTTTGGCACCCTGGTCCTCCTCCTGGCTTTCTGGCAATTGTGTCTCATCATCGTCCACCTTTTGTGACACTTTCCCACTGTCGCGTTCGTGTGACCGTGGCTGCTCAAATATTTGGGCATTGCTATATGCGATCTCCTCTTCCCTCGCTTCAAGTGAACTGGGCGTGAGGCCCGAATCTATAAATGGAAAAGTGAACAGCTCTTCAGAGTGTCCAAGTGTGTGATCAGTTGTCTCTGGGCACTCGGCATGGTGGGAGGAAGGAGGTTCAGGGTGAGGAATATGCGGTCCAGACTCACAGCTACTGAGACTTGACCGTGTGGAAGACAAGGTGGTCGTGGTGGTGGCTAAGTGACTGGAAGCATTATCTGCTATTCAGCCAATAACTTTTTCACACAGCTCTCGGTTCAATAGTGGTGTTCTGCGGTCCCCTATTAATTGGGACAGGAAGGTCGAGCAAGAAGATGTGGGTGTTTGTAGTGGCACAATTTCAGCTTGCCCACAACCTCGGCCTCTGCATACACCATCAACATCACGTCCAGTTCCCCGTCCCTTGCCACTTGCCTTGCCCATTTTAAATGGAGATCATTTGTGATGCTCACAGCCCTCCCTGAGAAATGGGGTTTTACTCGGAGCCAGGTCAGTGTAGGTGTCTCGGGGTTGCAGTCGTGGCCCGGACCCGGTCCGTGCCCAGGGCGGTCACATAAAAGATTTAATGGGCTTTCAGGGTTGAGTGGTATATGCCGACTACGCCACCTACGGTTTCCGGTGATAGACACCAGCACTGCTTCAGTCCGCTGAGGCCGGTGTTTAAAGGCAGCTTAGATGGGACAGCTCCCCGCAGGCGGAGCAGGCCTCAGGGCAGTGTGTTTAGGAATGGTCGGTGCAGTGCCGCGCAGGAAATGACAGGCTGAAGCGGAGTGTGAAGTCATCCAGGGTTTTTTACTCACATTAAGATGTACTTTAGCCGCAAAGCTTCCCTCTGCTCCTTACGGCGTACTGAGGCCACCGGGAAGGGGGTCCAGCACTTTCCAGGTAGATCAGGAGCACCTGTCGAGACCCCTCTGGTGTGTGTTCCACTCCTTGGTGAGTTCTCCCACTAAGTCTTCTCCTGACTGTATGTGTGGTTAGAACTAGGTGTAAGGCCGGGTCCCACTGGATAAACGCAGGTAGAGAGTTACAGGTGGCGTATGCCGCTCCGTCCGTATCCCTCCTGGGATCCACTAAGCCTCCGGGCTTCTCCGTCTGAGACGTAAAGTAACAGAGTCAGATATCGGGGGCCGGTCACCCCTCTTGCAGCAGGAGTCCCTCTGGCTAGGCCAGAGTAAGAAATACCGGTGGCATATGCCGCTCCGTCCGTATCCCCCTGGGATTCTTTTGCCTGTGGAGCTTGTCTCCTCTGCTCCCCTCCAGGCCTTCTTAGGTAGGGACCTTGACTGGGTAGAGGCAGTGGTTAACTCTGACCCGCTTCTCACCTCAAGGCCAGAGAACGAGGATCGTGTATCTTCAGTCGGATGAGGTCTACTACTGAACTCTGGTGGGTCACCACAATCAGAGACGGAGACCGCAATCACTGATGAAGATCACAATCAAAGACCTTGAACCTAAGATGGCTGCAGATTAAATATGAATTAGTAAGTGTACCCTAAAAGTGTGTCCTCCACCCTCACCCACTACATGGTTCCCCCTATCTTTGGTTCCCCCCATCCCCTCTATCCCGGGCCGGGGCAGCACCCTGGTGCATTTAGGCCCCCTTCAGAACAGGAGTGGTGTAGTGTTGAATGGTGAAGTAGAGTCCTGAGAAGTGCTCCATCCTTACCTGGAAGAGGAGATACCACACCTCAAGCTGAGGTGCAGTACCCCTGTGACGAATGAACCCTCAGGGGCACCACATTATCTTCCACGCTCACTACAAATGACTGAATTTGGAGCGAACTTATATGTGATCCATGTGACGGACAAACCACAGTTTTAAATACCTGGCCTGTAGGTAACTATTTTGAAAAGCAAACTGGTGTCAATTGCTTCACTGACACACTAAAAAAAATTTTAATGGAGGCCAGAAATGGCAGTATTTTCTGAAAACGTATATGTGATTTGTGTGATGGAGAAAACACAGTTTTAAATACCTGGCCTGTAGGTAACTATTTTGAACAGCAAACTGGTGTCAATTGCATCACTGACACACTGAGATAAATTTTTAATGGAGGTCAGAAATGGCAGTATTTTCTGAAAATGTATATGTGATCCATGTGACAACACAGTTTTAAATACCTGGCCTGTAGATAACTATTTTGAACAGCAAACTTGTGTCAAAAACTTTGTTGACACACTGAAACATTTTTTTTGTATTTTCAGCGCAATTATATGTGATCCGTGTGACGGACAAACCACAGTTTTAAATAGCTGGATTTTTAGTGCTGTAATATGGAAAGGACCTGACTGTATTCTGCAGTGCCAACAAGCAAATGGCGCAAAAAAACTGTGTTCTCTTGAAGCAAATAATGAAGATTAAGATCCAAAAAAAATATTCCTGGCCCCTGAGACCTGGGCCTCTTTCTAGAAATATCTAACAGCAGCAGTAGACAGAACTGTAATGGAGCCTCTTGTGCTATATGCACTGCAGTCTGATATATACCCTGCCTGCCTATATACACTGCCTGCCTGACATCTCTGCAGATGGATTAGTTCTCAAAAGGACTGTTTGTTGAGATGGATATGTGTCTCTAGTATAGTTTGGTACACCTACAGTACAGACCAAAAGTTTGGACACACCTCATTTAAAGATTTTTCTGTATTTTCATGACTATGAAAACTGTACATTCACACTGAAGGAATCAAAACTATGAATTAACACATGTGGATTTATATACTTAACAAAAAAGTGTGAAACAACTGAAAATATGTCTTATATTCTAGGTTCTTCAAAGTAGCCACCTTTTGCTTTGATGACTGCTTTTCACACTCTTGGTATTTTCTTGATGAGCTTCAAGAGGTAGTCACCGGATATGGTCTTCCAACAATCTTGAAGGAGTTCCCAGAGATGCTTAGCACTTCTTGGCCCTTTTGCCTTCACTCTGTGGTCCAGCTCACCCCAAACCATCTCGATTGGGTTCAGGTCTGGTGACTGTGGAGGCCAGGTCATCTGGCGTAGCACCCCATCACTCTCCTTCTTGGTCAAATAGCCCTTACACAGCCTGGAGGTGTGTTTGGGGTTATTGTCCTGTTGAAAAATAAATGATGCTCCAACTAAACACAAACCGGATGAAATAGCATGCCGCTGCAAGATGCTGTGGTAGCCATTCTGGTTCAGTATGCCCTCAATTTTGAATAAATCCCCAACAGTGTCACCAGCAAAGCACCCCAACACCATCACACCTCCTCCTCCATGCTTCACGGTGGGAACCAGGCATGTAGAGTCCATCCGTTCACCTTTTATGCATCGCACAAAGACACTGTGGTTGGAACCAAAGATCTCAAATTTGGACTCATCAGACCAAAGCACAGGTTTCCACTGGTCTAATGTCCATTCCTTGTGTTCTTTAGCCCAAACAACTCTCTTCTGCTTGTTGCCTGTCCTTAGCAGTGGTTTCCTAGTAGCTATTTTACCATGAAGGCCTGCTGCACAAAGTCTCCTCTTAACAGTTGTTATAGAGATGTGTCTGCTGCTAGAACTCTGTATGGCATTGACCTGGTCTCTAATCTGAGCTGCTGTTAACCTGCGATTTCTGAGGCTGGTGACTCGGATAAACTTATCCTCAGAAGCAGAGGTGACTCTTGGTCTTACTTTCCTGGTGCGGTCCTCATGTGAACCAGTTTCTTTGTAGCGCTTGATGGTTTTTGCAACTGCACTTGGGGACACTTTCAAAGTTTGCCCGATTTTTCGGACTGACTGACCTTCATTTCTTAAAGTAATGATGGCCACTCGTTTTTCTTTACTTAGAATTTGTATTATGGCAAGAAAAAAGCAGCTAACAGTTTATTCAGTAGGACTATCAGCTGTGTATCCACCAGACTTCTGCACAACACAACTGATGGTCCCAACCCCATTTTTAAGGCAAGAAATCCCACTTATTAAACCTGACAGGGCACACCTGTGAAGCAAAAACCATTTCCGGTGACTACCTCTTGAAGCTCATCAAGAGAATGCCAAGAGTGTGCAAAGCAGTCATCAAAGCAAAAGGTGGCTACTTTGAAGAACCTAGAATATAAGACATATTTTCAGTTGTTTCACATTTTTTTGTTAAGTATATAATTCCACATGTGTTATCATAGTTTTGATGCCTTCAGTGTGAATGTACAATTTTCAAAGTCATGAAAATACAGAAAAATCTTTAAATGAGATGGTGTGTCCAAACTTTTGGTCTGTACTGTACACAAACTAGAAACAAGCAAATCTCTCCCTAACTCAGCAGCATCTCTCTCTACACTGTCTGATTCCGGAGTGACTGTGACGAGCATGACGGCACCAGGTCTGATATAGACCTGATGATGCTGTGCGGCCAGCCAATCACTGTAATGCCACAACCAACATGGTTACAACATTACAGTGAGTGGCAGGTAATGTTCATTCTAAAGAGCGCCAAACATGCAGGGAGGAGACCCGAGCTCCCGCCGAGCAACCCCGGAAATACTCGGCGAGCGCCGAGCATCTCGAGCAATGAGATGCTCGGGCGAGCGCCAAGCAGTAGCGAACATGCTCGCTCATCACTAGTCATTGTCCATCTGTACTGTGAAGAGCTGTCCAAACTGCGAAAGCAACCAAGGCGTTTTTAAGGCAAAAAAATTGAATATTCTGCAATGGCCGAGCTATTCACCAGATCGCAACCCCATTGAGCATGCATTTCCAAGCTTAACACAAAACTTAAGGCAGAAAGACCCACCAACAAGCAACAACTGAAGTCAGCTGCAATAAAGGCCTGACAAAGCATCACAAAGGAGGAAACCTAGCATTTGGTGACATCCATGGTTTCCAGACTTCAGGCAGTCATTGCCTGGGAAGGATTCTCTTCAAAGTATTAAAAAAAAAACATTTTATTTATGGTAAAGTTAATTTGCCCAGATACTTTTGAGCCCCTGAAATGAGGAGGCTTTGTAGAAAAATGGTTGCAATTCCTAAGCATTTTGCAAGATATTTTGGTTCAACCCTATTCATTAAACCTGAAAGTCTTCACTTCAATTTTATCTCAGTTGTTTCAGTTTAAAACAAAATTAGTAGTATGCATAGCCCAAATCATGAAGATTTGGTCACTGTCCAAATAATTTTGGACATATCTGTACATACAGTATATATAGAGCTCTCTGCACATGTGTGGGAACAGCTGTGCATTCTGATCTTACTGGCAGGTTGTGGTCACTATCTTAGTTGGGACACTAAATCCTTATTTTTTCTATACAAAAACCATAATCAAACATTCCTCCTGTTCTATCAGCTAGTAGGGTGAAGCATTTCTCCATATGTTTTGTTGCTGAAAGGACTAAGAGAAAACAGATTTACATTAGAAATCTTTACAGCTTCAGCCATAGACTAAAATTATAGTAATGAACACCTCCAATGTCACTAATTATAATACTTGAACAAAGGTTGCTTTTCTTCCCTCCAAAAATATGTATTTATTGTTTTAGGTCATAGTGAAAAAGCATCCGCTGTTGTCTACGGTACACAAAGTAAACCAATTGAATTTATGGAATGTAAAAATTATTACGTTAGTGGATCTCCATTTCATTGCAAGGTAAGGTAAAAGCAAGAGAATAACTCTATATTTCATGAGAGAGAAAATAAATGCTTTACTTATGTGGTTATGATGTAATACAATATAATTATATAATATATTATATATTCCTCTATGAAAGAGCCAATAAAAATATGAGATGATCACATTGCAGAAATGTGTGACCTTGGAATCCTCTACAGGTATAAGGATTAAAGAGCTTCATAGCATTCTGAAACCTCTTTGCTATTGCTCAGAGCTTAAAGGGGTTGTCCAGGGTTTTTTCCTATTTTTTTTGTGTACCTAGGCTGCAGAATACTGACAGTTTGTAAAATACGCCCTGTCAGCATTCTGCACTGTTGCCTAGATACCGCACTTGGGGATGTAATCAGCGCTCTGCTGATTCTGATCTATCTATGCATCTATCTATCCCCTATTTATCTATCTAATGGCCGAAAGTGTTTGCACGCTTAAAATTGTTCCAGAAACTAAAGTATTTTTCCCAGAAAATTATTGCAATTACACGTTTTGTTATACACATGTTTATTTCCTTTGTTTGTATTGGAAAAACTCTAAAAATAGGCCGGACAAAATTGTTGGATCCTCAACTTAATATTTGGTTGTACACACTTTGGAATAAATAACTGCAATCAATCACTTCCTATAACCATCAACAAGCTTCTTACACTTCCCAACTGGAATTTTGTGCCACTCTTCTCTTTACAGAATTGCCTATTGGCGAGCCTGTCTAAAGCAGCCCGCTATTACCGGCTTACACCCTGAGAATTAGGTTAATTGTATGAGTGCAGCATAGAGAGTAGCTTGCGGTACAGCACTGCAGTTTACAAACTTAACAATGTTTTCCTATATTTTCCCAACCAAATGTCCCTCTCCCTTCCCGTAATGTCTTCAGTGAACTTAGAGGAATAGTCCGTTCTGAATTGCATAGAAAATACCCCAACAAATTACTGTTATGGCGGTTCAGCCATGAGTGAAGTCTATCGCAGTTATCGCAGTTAAATAACTGTCCACTAATATAATGCTCCCCAGAAACTTTCTCCTGAAACAAAATGAAGTTCAAATTTTGGTCAAGAGTCCATTTTCTGCCGCGTCGGCACCTGAGATTGGATTTGGATTTTTAGCTGTTAAACAAACGTGGCAGCAGATCCGGAAGTCCTGGATGCTGAAGATATCAATAACCGTATTTTACAACAGTCAATTTGCCTAACTATCTAACTACAGGCTATATCTCAGCCTTAGATATTTAGGTGCCAAAATGTTATGAGATGCATGCACAGTAACTCACTGCGGGGCCCCTCCAACCGGTGAGCAGTACCAATGATGCTTGTGGCTTGAATCCTCAGCCGCGTCCGTCACCTCTCACTGTGGGTCCTGGCCTTTAAACAATTGTCTTTTAACAGCATTCCTGACAGAAATCTCCTCAAATCCCGACAGGTACTGGTCACAAGCAAGTTCAGCTCCAATCTGCCGCTTCTCTGCTGTCTGTAGGATGCTCCCAGGCGCCAATGCTGCTGAATCCCTTTCAAGCAGGTGTTTTCACTTTCTAGGCCATCTCTGGATTGAAAACAAGATGGTCACACTTCCCCTTCCTGTTTCTCATGAGTCAAACTGTAACCCCTTCTTTGCCACTTCATATGTATTACACAGTCTTTCAACAATACTTAGGCAATAGCGACATCTTGTGGCCAGATAATATCATCATTGTAAAGAAGCAAAATCTATTTACAAGTACAGTGTTACACTGGTATGAATACAGGTAAAAACAACTATATCACCCGGATGAATTGACACACATCTCACAGAGGCTGACCTGGAAGGAAGGGGGGATAGGAATCTTCCTCCCCCCTATGAAGTAAGTGTAGCTTCTATCCTTCAACTCCACAACTTCCGGTGTAGACCTACCATGCTCTTTAGCTGGCGCTCCTTTATTTGTTTGTGTGTGTTAGAGAAGAAGGGGGTTTTCCAATCTTAGACTTTTTTGGTACATCTACTGGATATACCATAGATGTCTGATAGGTTTACCTTCCAGAGGTGGAAACTGACTGATGCACCTCGAAGTTTAGCGAGTTATTGGTTTCAGTGAGGAGGAGAGGGCATTGTGACCTGGCACATGCTGCCTGCTCACTTCAATGCCCACTTCTCCTCACTGAAGTAGCTCGAGTCGTGACTGAAGAGAGGCAGGAACCAGGTATCAGAGTGGGCCTACAGCCACATTGTTTGCACCCGCACTTACACTTGAAATGTGTCGCTGTGCTCCTCCAGTGCGCAATGAAACGCTGTCAATCAAGACAAGGAACTTGCCTTAATATGCAAATAGGAGGGTGTAACAGTGCACTAAGACATAGGCCATATTAAGGCTGCACTGAAGTGCCCTCATTATCATATAGAATAAAAGTAGATTTTTCTGCAAATATTATGTTAAACTGTATATGCCTGGTATGATTTTATTTTAGGTGCCGCGTCCTCTATATAATTGTTTTTGCAGTTTTATTGGCAATTTGGGTCTGACTCCCTTTAAACAAATAATATTCCAAACATCTATTACTACCAACAGGTTGCATTAAAAGCTCCAAATTGTCAGAATGTGTTCCTATACCTCGGCAGCTATAATGACCATTTCTAAATGCATTAAAGTGCTCACAGTCTCACATCAACTAAGTCCTTGTAATGTTGTGTTGATACTAGTGTTGAGCGAACATGCTCGACACTGCTCGGTACTCGCCCGAGCATCACGCTACTCGGGATGTTCGGCGAGCACCGAGCATTTCTGGGTTACTAGGCCGGGAGCTCGGGTCTCCGCCCTGCATGTTTGGCGCTCTTTACAGAGCCAATGAACATGCAGGGATTGCCAGCCAGTCACTGTAATGCTGCACCCATGTTGGTTGTGGGCATTACAGTGATTGGCTGGCCGCACAGCGTCACCTCGAGTATTTAAAACGGGGCGCCGCCATCTTGGACACAGTCTCTCTCCGGATTAGACAGTGTAGGGACAGCGCTGCTGATTTAGGGAGAGATATAAAATGCAAAATAGTTAGTGTAGGGTCTGAAAAGGCTGCCAGAACAAACAAACAGTCCTTTTCAGGACTAATATCCATCCCAGATACCAGGCAGGCAGGCTGTATAGGAGACACAGTGGTTATACCAGCAAACGCTGCATTACAGTCCTGTGTGCTCCTGTTGCTGAAATTGCTGGGCTTAGCACCAGGTGTCGGGGGCCAGGAAAAATCCTTTTTTTTTCATCTAAATCCTCCTTTTTTTTTCCTTCTTCACACTGTACAAATACCCGTCTTATTAACCTTTTGGTGTGTCCCCCCCCCAAAAAAAAAGAGTGTCTCTGATTTTTCAGACACAAATATAACTGTTGAAAATAGTCTGGTGTAGGCTAGAGAAACAGAAGTGTTGTTTTGCACTTCCACGGTTCAAACCTCTGTATTATCCATTTTGGGCCATTTGTATCTAAAAAAAAAAACTGTTTGAGTGTGTCGCTCACTGTTCAGCCGCAAATATCTCTATTTAAAAAAGTGTGGTATACCCCAGTAAACAATAACTGTGGTTTTGCCATCCCATGGTAAAAAATCTATATTATTCAGCTTTTGGTAGTTTTTTCCGTAAAGAAAAACAGTAGTGTCTCCTGACTGTTGGGACACAAAAATATATCTGTTGAAAATAGTCTTGTGTAGGCCCGACATTCCAGTGTGGTTTCGCAGTTCCACGGGTCAAATCGCTGTACTATCCAGTTTTGGGCCTCTGGTATCTAAAAAAAAAGTAGTTTGAGTGTGTCGCTCACTGTTCAGCCGCAAATATCTCTATTTAAAAAAGTGTGGTATACCCCAGTAAACAATAACTGTGGTTTTGCCATCCCATGGTAAAAAATCTCTATTATTCAGCTTTTGGTAGGTTTTTCCGTAAAGAAAAACAGTAGTGTCTCCTGACTGTTGTGACACAAAAATATATCTGTTGAAAATAGTCTTGTGTAGGCCCGACATCACAGTGTGGTTTCGCAGTTCCACGGGTCAAATCGCTGTACTATCCAGTTTTGGGCCTTTGGTATCTAAAAAAAAAGCAGTTTGAGTGTGTCGCTCACTGTTCAGCCGCAAATATCTCTATTTAAAAAAGTGTGGTATACCACAGTAAACAATAACTGTGGTTTTGCCATCCCACGGTAAAAAATCTCTATTATTCAGCTTTTAGTATTTTTTTCCGTAAAGAAAAACAGTAGTGTCTCCTGACTGTTGGGACACAAAAATATATCTGTTGAAAATAGTCTTGTGTAGGCCCGACATCCCAGTGTGGTTTCGCAGTTCCACGGGTCAAATCGCTGTACTATCCAGTCTTGGGCCTTTGGGATCTAAAAAAAAAGCAGTTTGAGTGTGTCGCTCACTGTTCAGCCGCAAATATCTCTATTTAAAAAAGTGTGGTATACCCCAGTAAACAATAACTGTGGTTTTGAAATCCCATGGTAAAAAATCTCTATTATTCAGCTTTTGGTAGTTTTTTCCGTAAAGAAAAACAGTAGTGTCTCCTGACTGTTGTGACACAAAAATATATCTGTTGAAAATAGTCTTGTGTAGGCCCGACATCCCAGTGTGGTTTCGCAGTTCCACGGGTCAAATCGCTGTACTATCCAGTTTTGGGCCTTTGGTATCTAAAAAAAAAGCAGTTTGAGTGTGTCGCTCACTGTTCAGCCGCAAATATCTCTATTTAAAAAAGTGTGGTATACCACAGTAAACAATAACTGTGGTTTTGCCATCCCACGGTAAAAAATCTCTATTATTCAGCTTTTAGTATTTTTTTCCGTAAAGAAAAACAGTAGTGTCTCCTGACTGTTGGGACACAAAAATATATCTGTTGAAAATAGTCTTGTGTAGGCCCGACATTCCAGTGTGGTTTCGCAGTTCCACGGGTCAAATCGCTGTACTATCCAGTTTTGGGCCTTTGGTATCTAAAAAAAAAGCAGTTTGAGTGTGTCGCTCACTGTTCAGCCGCAAATATCTCTATTTAAAAAAGTGTGGTATACCCCAGTAAACAATAACTGTGGTTTTGCTATCCCACGGTAAAAAATCTATATTATTCAGCTTTTGGTAGTTCTTTCCGTAAAGAAAAACAGTAGTGTCTCCTGACTGTTGTGACACAAAAATATATCTGTTGAAAATAGTCTTGTGTAGGCCCGACATCCCAGTGTGGTTTCGCAGTTCCACGGGTCAAATCGCTGTACTATCCAGTTTTGGGCCTTTGGGATCTAAAAAAAAAGCAGTTTGAGTGTGTCGCTCACTGTTCAGCCGCAAATATCTCTATTTAAAAAAGTGTGGTATACCCCAGTAAACAATAACTGTGGTTTTCCTCTTCCACGGTTCTAATCTACTCTTTATTACCCTTTTTCCATTGATAGTGCAAGTGTAAGCTATTTTACTTCATTTACAATGGGCAAGGCGCGTTGCAAGGGATGTGAAAGTGGACGTTCTGGTGATGGTTCGTGCAGAGGACGGGGCCGTGGCCAAGGTGAAAATGTGCCACCACCAACAGCCACATCTTTTCGCTCCCACTTCTTGATCGAATTACTAGGGAAGCACAGAACAACACCAGTATTGAGAACTGATCAGTGTGAACAGGTTATTAATTGGATAGCAGATAATACTTCCAGTTACCTGGGCACCACCACCTCCGGTCTGTCTTCCACACGGTCAACTCTTAGTAGCCGTGAGTCTCGACCGCATACTCCTCCTCACCCTGATGCTGCTTCCTCACACCATGCCGAGTGTCATCAGACAGCAAGTGATCCCACACTTGGACACTCTGAAGAGCTGTTCACTGGTCCATTTCCATATTTGGGCCCCTCGCCTGATACGCTTGAAGTGGTGGAAGAGGAGATCCCATGTTGCGATGCCCAAATATTTGAACAGCCACGGCCACAGGAAGTCGACGTTGGCAATCTGTCACAAGAGGTGGACGATGACGAGACACAATTGCCAGGAAGTGAGGAGGAGGATCGTGGTGCGCAAGTGGAAGAGGAGGAGGTGGTGGATGATCTATTAACTGACCCAACGTGGAAGGAGGACATGCAGAGTGAGGCCAGCAGCACACAGGGGGAGGGAGGCAGAGTACCCCAACAGGCAGGAAGAAGCAGTGTGGTGGCCGCAGACAGAAGGCAAGCAACCGTTCCCCGTAACACCAACACGAGGGACGTTGCCAGTACAAGCGGTAGGTCTTCCAGAGTCTGGAATTTTTTTAAAGACTCTGCTGATAACCCCAAAAAGGCCATATGTTCCACCTACCATGCCAGCATCATCAGGGGTGACAAAACTACCAGCCTGACCACCACCAGCATGATCAGGCACATGGCAGCAAAGCACCCGACTTTGTGGGGCGAAACCCAGGGTCCACGACCAGTGTCAGCGGGTGTCACCACTGCTTCTTCCACTGTTGTGCGTGCAATAGAACCCCCTGTTGTGTGTGCAAGGCAATCCCCTGTCCATACTGCATGTAAAGATGCCCCCTCCTCTCAGTCTTCACTTGTTATAGCAGTTTCTCAAGAAACAGCATCAACGTCCACGTCCACGTCCCACCGCAGCATTCAATTGTCCATATCCCAGACCTTAGAACGAAAGCGGAAATTCGCAGCTAACGCCCCACAGGCCACAGTCCTAAATTCGCACATTTCACGACTGCTTGCATTGGAAATGCTGCCTTTTAGGCTGGTGGAGATGGAATCCTTCCGCTATCTTATGGCGGTGGCCGTCCCTCGGTACTCGGTCCCCAGCCAACACTATTTTGCACGGTGTGCCATCCCCGCACTACACAAGCACGTGTCCCAAAGCATCTGCCGTGCCCTCAACAACGCAGTTACTGGGAGAGTCCACCTGACAACGGACACGTGGACAAGTGCTTGTGGCCAGGGACGGTACATCTCTCTGACGGCACACTGGGTAAACATAGTGGAAGACGGGACCCAGTCGGACCTTGGGACGGAACACATACTCCCCACACCGAGGATTGCGGGCCCTATGTCAGTCAGAATTGCCCCCACAGTGTACAGCTCCTGCGCATCCTCCTCCTCCTCCTCATGTTCAGCCTCCATCTCAGATATCACCACATCAGTTACAAGCTGGAAGCATTGCAGTACTGCCTCCGCCAAGCGGCAACAGGCTGTGCTGAAACTCATAAGCTTAGGTGATAAACCTCACACTGCTTGTGAGTTGTGGACAGCTGTGAAAGAGCAGGCAGATCTGTGGCTGAGACAGCTGAACCTACATCCCGGCATGGT
Source organism: Phyllobates terribilis (assembly GCF_046119375.1). Taxonomy (NCBI): domain Eukaryota; kingdom Metazoa; phylum Chordata; class Amphibia; order Anura; family Dendrobatidae; genus Phyllobates; species Phyllobates terribilis. Next base: position 416,655,689 of record NW_027362765.1, read on the forward strand.
CGTGTGTGACAATGGCCGTAACCTGGTGGCGGCTCTGAGGCTAGGTGAGATCACACACGTACCATGCCAGGCTCATGTGCTTAACCTCGTGGTTAAGCGGTTTCTTAAATCGTACCCCAAGTTGCCAGATCTGCTCGTGAAAGTACGCCGCCTGTCAGCTCATTTTCGCAAGTCGGCTACAGCTTCCGCCGCCCTTGCTGTGTTGCAGCAGCGTTTGCAGCTTCCGGCACACCGACTGGTGTGTGATGTCCCCACACGTTGGAACTCTACTCTCCACATGTTGCAAAGGATTTGTGAGCAGAAGAGAGCAGTTGTGGAGTACCAGCTGCAACAAGGCCGTCGATATTCAGGTCAGACTCCACACATAAGACCTCAGGAGTGGACCTGGATGTCTGACATATGTACCATCCTGACAAACTTTGAGGAGGCCACCAAGATGGTGAGTGGCGATGACGTCATCATTAGTGTCAGCATCCCACTTGTCTGTCTTTTGCAACGCTCTCTGCAGAGAATTAAAGAGGAGGCATTGCAGCCAGAGTATGATGAGATGGATCAAGAAGCCGTAGCGGGCGATTACACACAGCCCAGCCTCATCTCATCCCAACGTGCATTGGGGGACAATGAGGGAGAGGAGGAGGAGGAGGAGGAAGAACAGGAGCTGCTATCATGCGTTGTAGACGGTAGTACCTGTACAAGTGTCATACTGTCGGTTCAGCGTGAGTGGCCTGAGGACAGGGGGGAGGAGGAAGAGGAGGAGGAGGAGAGCATGGTCAGTAGTCATCTTGGTGAGGACACGGAAATCTTGCCCGTTACCAGTCTGGCACGCATGGCTAACTTTATGTTACGCTGCCTTAACCGTGACCCTCGCGTTGTCAAAATGTTGGGTGACAGTCATTACTGGTTGGTGACACTTGTAGACCCCTGCTACAAGGAGAACTTTCACTCTCTTATTCCTGAGATGGAGAGGTCTACAAAAATGGGGAAATACCAGAAGGCCCTTGCTGCAGAACTCTTAAAAAAATTCCCATCTGAACACGCTAGCGGCAGAGGTCACAGTTCGTTGCCCAACCAAGGCGTACAGGCGAGAGAGATGCAACTCCAATCCAGCAGAGGCAGGGGAACACTGTCAACATTCTGGGACAGTTTTCTGACACCCGCCCAGCTTACAGGCCCTGAGGCGCGGGGTACTCTCACAAGGAGTGGAAAGTTTCAAAAGATGGTGAGGGAGTACCTTGCCGATCGTACCAGCGTCCTCCGTGATTCCTCTGTGCCTTTTAATTATTGGTTATCCAAGCTGCACACTTGGAATGAACTCGCTCTGTACGCCTTGGAGGTCCTGGCCTGCCCTGCCGCTAGCGTGTTATCGGAGTGTGTTTTTAGTGCCGCTAGGGGAATTATAACTGATAAGCGCACTCTCCTGTCAACTGACAATGCTGACAAGCTGACCCTTATCAAAATGAACAAGGGCTGGATTGGGCCAGACTTCTCATCACCACCAAATGACAGCAGAGTAACATAAAGTCAAATTCACTATGTTATTTCGGGAGGTGTATTCACATGCACCGCTTCACACCCACACATGGGTATACGCTTACTCGTTTCGGCTGTTTAATCTTCTTCTCCTTATCCTCAGCCTTCACCACCAGTATATCACCAGGGTGCCAGCATTGCAAGTTCCTCCGTCCTTATTTTTGGCAGCTTTTGCTAGCAAGGCATAAGCAAATACTATGGGACACCCACTCCCCAATAGTGTTGAGCCACCCCCGTAGTGTTCGAGTTCGGTTCGGTTCGTCGAACACCCGTGTGTTCGCCGAACTGTTCGTCGAACTGTTCGTCGAACACCTTCGAACACCGTTAAAACCAATGGCAGGCAAACAAAAACACATAGAAACACATAGAAAACACCTTCAAAGGTGTCCAAAAGCTGACAAACTACTCAGAAGACACAACTAACACATGGAAAAGTGACAAGTACATATAGTCATGCGAAAAGAAAAGAGGTGGAGGAGTAAAAGGAGGGGGAGACACAGATATAGGCATGTCATGCCCTTCTAAAATCCAAAAAGTGAGAAGCCGACACGTTCAGTCCGCTCCTGCCCGTGCCACCTCCGTGTCGCCGGGTTTGTGCCAGAGCCGCGGTGAACCCTGACGGCCAGCCCCCCTCTCCCAATACTGGTGCCTGTCCGCTGGTGGGTCGAGCGAGCCCCCCTGTGGTGGAGGCAGCTCTAAGCTTTTTAATTTAAATTGTCTCTCTAATTTGAATGAATACACTTTAAATCCATTTACAAAGATCTATTGGAGGGCAAGTCTCATGCCAGCAGCCGCGTAATTCCAGCTCCAGTAGCGTCCACTAAAGCTGCTGCAGTTAAAAAGCTTTTATAAGGATCGAGCTCAGCTGTCCACCGCAAGGCATCCTACTGCCAGTCCCAGCCCCTATGCCTTGGGGTGCCTCCTGATGCTCTTCACTGAGTATCCCGTGGTCTCGAAGCATTTCCTTTGAAAAAATTAGGTGTCCAAACTACAGGTGGTGTAGCTTCCTTAACAGCCGGGATAATCCGCTGACTAGCAGACACTGCTACTAGGCACAAAGTATTTCCTGGGCTAGATGCAGTTAAAAATTTGTAATTAGATACTCTCGTTGGATGCTGAGAAAGCATTCCATAGAGTCTCCTGGCACGCCATATATGATTCTCTTAAAAAGCTTGGGGTAGGTGTCTAGGGGACCCTTTTATAGCCAAAATCATGGCCCTGTATCACAATACGTCACCTAGGCTGAAGATAAATAGAACTGTAGCACCCTGAGGGCTCGGTTGCTACAGAAGTATTGCACCTCACCCAGAGGTGTGATATATCACTCTCAGGTAAGGATGGAGTGTGGATCAGGACCCGAAGAGGAGCGGAGAAGGCTCCAGGAACGAGGAATGAAGGGATCCCAGGAGTGCGGACGGGCGAGTTGCCACCGCACGCCCGAATCCACCTGCGTGGAGGGGTCAGGCCAAAGGGGGAGACCGGTCCCCGAAACTAGTGGAGGCAGGAAACGACCCTCAGCTAGAAACCGGAAGCTGTGACATTTTATGTGGCGCAGCCCCTCGCTACACCCGCTAGGAAGGCACCACATAGGGTCAGGGAAACTGGCGCCAAGTTTACCAAGAGGAGGCCCGAGGCAGCCGGACAGAAGGGTTGGTAAGAAAGGCCAGACAAAGGACACACAAAGGGGGTCCTGTGAAGCGCTCCAAAGTTATCTGGGAGTTGTCTGAGCCCCTCACCTGGTGAGCACAGTACGACGTGGGCAGCCGTTACCTGCAGACGTGGTCTGGATAATAAGAACTGTGAGTAAAGGCCCTGGACTGCATCACTGACTCCGTGTCGTTACTGCTGCTGCCCTGCACCATCACCCCCATCCTCCGCATACACTGCCCTGAGGCTATACTCCTCCCGTGGGGAGTTATGCTACGCTCTGCTGCACCCACAACACCAGCCTCAGCGGTCTGCCCTGGAGCGGCGGTTCACTCTGACCGCAATCCACGGGTGGCGTAGTCGGACATTTAAACATCAAAACCACATAAATAGTTCCGCCACTGGTTTGACCGCCTTGAGCCACGGAACCGGGTCGCCGCCACGGAGACTACAACCACCAGCATCCACCAAAAAGGGTCCGGCTCCGGGTGTCCCAAGGCCCAGGGGGTACATCAGAACATTTTCATCACCTTTCACAATCACTAATGGGACAAGGCAGGGATGTCCTCTGTCCCCTCTCTTATACATCCTAGTGACGGAGCACCTGCTCTCATCAATTCGCCATAACCCCAATATTAGGTGGATTGAGGTGGGAGGCACCGAGTACAAGTGCTCTCTATTTGCTGATGATGTCCTAGTATATATCACTCAATCACATATATCCATCCATGCTGTTATGGCTGAAATAGATCACTTTGTTACATGGTCAAATTTTAAAATCAATGCAGCGAAGTCTGAGGCCCTCGATGTCTCCCTCCCCAAATCCATATAGGATTCCATCCAGTCCAACTTTCCCTTTGCCTGGCCCTCACAGGGTATCAAATACTTAGGAATTCCTATTCATACAGACCTCTCCCATCTATGTTATCTTAATTTTGGGCCCTTTATTGAACAACTCCATATAGACCACGGTTGCCAAGTTAGAACTGTAAGATTCACTACGTGAACCACTGGTGTTTTGTGGAAAAGCACATGTACACTGTGTTCCAAATTATTATGCAAAAAGTGATTAGGAGTGATAAGGGAAGAATTTGTTTGTTTGTCAGTTAAACTCATTGATGGTGATGTGTGTCAGGGCTCTTTATATCACCGTAAGCAATTGCAGACACCTGTGCTAATTAGTTTGGCAGGTGTGTCCAATGAAAGGCAAGACTACTTAAGAAGGCTGTCTCACATTATTAAGCAGCCTACATTTTCTGCCAAAATGGGAAAGAAAAAGGATGTGTCGGCTGCTGAGAAGCAACAAATTGTGGAGTGTTTAGGTCAAGGCATGACTACAATCAACATTGTGCGATGATCAGGATGAAGTGTCTTGGCAATCAAGAAGTATGTAGCTGATTCACAGTACACACGTGTGCGTGCTGATAAGGGCAAATTGAGGACTCTTTCCTACAGGCAATTACGTCAGGTTAAAAGAGCAGCGGCAAAAAAGCCTTGTCATAGCAGCAAACAAGTTTTTGAAGCTGCTGGTGCCTCCAACGTCCCCCGAACAACAAGATGCAGGGTCCTTCAGAGGCTTGCATCTGTGCATACGCCATCCTGTCGACCTCCTCTATCCACTTCACACAAGCAGAAACGGCTCCAGTGGGCCAAACATTACATGAAGACTGATTTCAAAACTGTTTTGTTCACGGATGAGTGCCGTGCAGCGCTCGATGGTCCAGATGGATGGAGTGGAGGATGGCTGGTTGATGGACACCCCATGCAAACACGGCTACAGCGCCAACAAGGAGGAGGTGGAGTAATGTTTTGAGCTGGAATCATGGGGAGAGAGATTGTCGGCCCCTTTAGGATCCCTGAAGGCGCTAAAGATGAACTCCATAATGTATGTGGATTTTCTCAAACAGCACTTCCTGCCATGGTTCAAGAAGAAGAACCATGTATTTCACAGCAAGATCATTTTTTTGCATGATAATGCACCATCTCATGCTGCACATAAAACATCTGCATCTCTGGCTGATATGGGCATAAAAGGGGACAAACTTATGGTGTGACCCCCATGCTCCCCTGACCTCTACCCCATTCAGAACCTCTAGAGCATCATCAAAAGGAGTGTCTATGATGGCGGGAGGCAGTTCACATCTAAGCAACAGCTCTGGGAGGGTATTCTGTCCTCATGCAAAACAATTGAAGCAGAAACCATCCAAAACCTGACAAATTCAATGGACGAGAGAGTTCAGAAGCTCCTTTCGAACAAGGGGTCCTATGTGAAAATGTAACATCACCTAGAATAAAGTTTTGAGTTGAAAACTGTTTGATTTCAGCTTCTAATAACCTGCTAATGCTTATAATTTCAAAAATAACCATTTTTTTGGTCTTTATTAAAATGAAAAGGTTGATCGAAAAGTTTGGGGGATCTAACAGTGTGGCAACCCAGTAGTCATGATTACTTCGAATTCTGACAATATGAGGGTCATGTTGCAGGTAGTGCAGCTAGAAGGCACTTATGAGTCTTGCGCATCTCGGAGACCCAAAATTATTTTCCGGGCTAGATGCAGCTAAAAATTATTATTAATTTTAAATCTGGTGGAGCTTAGTATAGATGGCCTAATAGGATCAGTGCTGCACACTGCTACAAAGCCCAAATTATTTTCCAGTCAAGATACAGATAAACATGATTAGTAATTTTAAATCTGGTGGAGCTTATTATAGATGGCCTAATAGAATCAGTGCTGCACACTGCTACAAAGCCCAAATTATTTTCCAGCCAAGATACAGATAAACATGATTAGTAATTTGAAAGCTTAAAATGGTTGGTAGGATGATTTTAACCAATCATCAAGCTTTTACTCTCCCCAGGATGACACAGGGGTAGAAAAGTCGTTTCGGATCCATGATTTGTTCATCTTTATGAACGTGAGTCTGTCTACAATATCAGTGGAGAGCTGCGTGCGCTTATCTGTCAGCACACCATCAGCAGCGCTGAACACACGTTCAGACAGAACGCTGGCTGCGGGGCATGACAAGATCTCCAAGGCGTAAGTGGCTAGCTCCGGCCATTTATCCAGATTGGAAGCCCAAAAAGAGCAAGGGTCCAGTGACACAGTCATGGCTTCAATGTTTACTTGGAGATACTCCTGTACCATCGTCTCTAGGCGTTGACTATGTGTCAGACTTCTTGTCTCCTGTGGCCTTGCAAAGGATGGGCTAAAAAAGTGGTGAAATGATTCCGCAAAATTGATGTTACCAGCAGAAACTGTGGTTCTGTTACAGTTTGAGTGCTGAACACTTGACGGTTCCACGGTTGGCAAGTTGGAACTGTGAGATTCACTACGTGCACCACTGGTGTTTTGTGGAAAAGCACATGTAAGATTCTGCAACAGTCTCTGCTGATACTCCTGCATGCGTGCATCCCTTTCTATGGCAGGAATAATTTCTGCAAATTTACTTTTGTACCGGGGATCTAACAGTGTGGCAACCCAGTAGTCAGGATTATTTCTAATTCTCACAATTCGAGGGTCATGTTGCAGGTAGTGCAGCAAGAAGGCACTCATGTGTGTTGCGCATCCAGGAGCACCAAGTCCCTGTTGTGTTGGTGGCGAGGTAACAATCATGCTTCCTTCCTCTGTCCTCTCCCCCCAACCTCGCACAACAGAAATGTGATCAAGGTCTCCCTCATCTGATGAGTCTTCCATCAGTTCGTCCTCCACTTCTTCCTGGGCTCCTGCACCTTCCTCACTAGTTTGGTTGCTACCATGCGCCCTGGTAAAACCATCTCCCCCACCCTCACATGCCTGCAGCCTTGGTGCTGCCGACCGTCTGGACCTTGCAGATGTTAGCCCTTCCGCATACAACTCCTCCTCCTCTACTTCGTCCACCTCCTCTTGTGCCACCACCTGACTCCGAATTCTGTTTAACATGTGCTCCAGCATGTAAATGACCGGATAGTCATGCTGATAATGACATCGTCAGCACTAAACATCTTCGTCGCCATTTCAAAACTGTGCAGAAGGGTGCATAGGTCCCTGATCTGAGACCACTCCTCCAGCGTGATTTGCCCCACCTCTGGTTCTCGTTGGCCCAGGCTATACGTCAGAATGTATTGCACCAGGGCTTGTCGGTACTGCCACAGTCGCTGCAACATGTGCAGAGCTGAATTCCACCAGGTAGGCACATCGCATTTTAGCCGGTGAAGTGGCAGGCCCAACGACTTCTGTAGAGATGTAAGTCGCTGAGCTGCGGGATGCGAACGGCGGAAGTGAGCACACAGCGACCGTGCCCTCTGCAGAAGGCCATCTAGTCTGGGATAGTGGGCTAAAAATTGCTGGACAACCAGGTTCAACACGTGAGCCATACAAGGCACGTGTGTGACATTGCCCCGGCGAAGGGCCGCACCCAGGTTTGCAGCATTGTCGCACACGGCCTTCCCTGGTTTCAGGTCCAGTGGAGACAACCATTCATGAAATTGGTTCTCCAGAGCTGACCACAACTCCTCAGCTGTGTGACTCACATTTCCCAGACATTTCAATGTAAAAACCGCCTGATGACGTTGAGCCCTACTGCCAGCATAGTAAGGAGGTGTGCAGGATCCCTTCTGCGCAGATAGAAAGCTTGTGGCATGACCAGACAGGCTTTGGGTGCAGGTGGAAGACCGAGAGGAGGTTGAGGAGGCAGAAGCAGTGGAGGAACTTTGACATAAAGAGGATTGACGCACAACTCGTGGGGACGACAAGACTTGGACAGCAGCCCCTTGTCCTGCTGTCACCATAGTTACCCAGTGCCCAGTCAGCGACATGTAACGCCCCTGTCCATGCCTACTCGTCCAAGTGTCTGTGGTGAAATGCACCCTGTCACACACAGAGTTTCTCAAAGAAGCGGTGATGTTGTGTGCGACATGCTGGTGGAGCGCAGGCACACCTTTGTTTGAGAAGTAGTGCCGACTGGGCATCTGGTACTGGGGCACTGCGACGGACATAAGGTCTCGAAAATCCTCTGTGTCCACCAGGCGGAAAGGCAGCATTTCTGTAGCCAAGAGCTTGCAGATGGTGAAATTCAACCTCTTAGCTTTCTCATGGCTAGGAGGAAATGGTCTTTTACTTGTCCACATCTGAGGGACCGAGGGCTGGCTATTGTGCTTAGACGGGGTTGATAAGGGTGTCCCCGGCAAACTGCCGGTCTGTGAGGAAGATGCAGGCGGACATGTTAGGTTGCCTTGATCCAAAGGTGGTGCTATCGATGTCGGACAGCGCTCAACACCAGCTGGTGTTACCACCTCCAAAGAAAATGATGACCTGCCAATCACGCTGGCTGTTGCGGGTAAAGAGGTGGCAGGTCTGCGCCCCAAAACAGGTGTGACTGCTGTCCCCCCAGTCACAGAGGATGAAGAGGCCGCGGATGCACAAGATATGGCAGACGGTGGTTGGCCCGGCCGGCTAGGCCGCATTGTAGCACACTGAGCTTCCCACTGCAACTTATGCTTCATGTCCATGTGCCGGTTCATGCATGAAGTACTCAAACTATGTATTTTTTGGCCTCTACTTAGCTTTTGCTGACAAATGTTACAGATAACACGAGTTGGGTCATCTTTATCGATCTGAAAAAATGCCCAGGCTATGCAAGGCTTAGCACCCATGCGTCCTGAAGAGCCACCACGACTTGTGGTGAGAGGCAGAGTTGTGTTTGAGAATGCAGTTGTTGACGTGCTTCCAGTACTACGTCACTGTCCAGGAAGGCACAACCTGACCTCGTCGTCACTAGCATCTTCCTCCACCTCCTCTGCTGACCTCATCTCTTGGCTGACTGTGGGTTGACAGTAAGTGGGATCTCCAACCTCATCATCATCACCCTGTGCGTTATCACACCCGTCGTCCTCAGAGCCAACCTGTTCCTGCCCTGACAAAAAACTAAAGTTGTCGCTCCAATCAGGTATTTGAGTCTCATCATCGTCTTCCTCATTGTCTCCACCAACAGGAGTTACAGTTTGGGAATGAGGGTCTACATTATGGTCAGAACCTTCTGCGTATGGTCCTGGATCCGACTCATAAAGATTCTGGGCATCAGTGCAGATCATTTCCTCGTCTGGATTCACAGAAGCGCTGGAGTCGACCTCTGATTCCCAGGCTATAGTATGAGTAAACAGCTCTGCAGACTCAACCATCTGTTTTACCTCATACTCAGACGGGCAGCTGGAGATTTGGGAGGTGTGAGGAAGCAAGTGCGATTGGGGTGACACCTTTGAGGACTGGAGTATTTGTGATGTTGAAGTTGATGTGGAGGAGAGCCCACTTAAAGGAGCACTTGATATCCGTTGAAGCACCTGCAGTTTTTGTGCCTCATCTGGAATTTGTAGCGATTGGCGTGGCCGTAAGAAAGGGATCTTATCACATTGTCCGCTAAAAGAAGAAGACATTTTAGTTTGGCTGGAAGATGGTCTTTCTTCTGCAGATGTTACTGTTGTTTTAACACCTACCCCACGGACACAACCTTTTTTTCCCCTTCCCAACACGCCTATTCCCCTTTCCACCAGCAGCAGGCCTTTTTCCACTCATTTTGGTGGTTAACTAATTCACAACTCTGGAGTTGTTTGCACAAAAAAACAATGGATGGGAACCGAGCAGAGCTGAGTGGCCAAACTGTGGTATTAGGCCAAAACTATTGGCTGGGTTAGATGCAGAAAAAAATTATGTTCAATTTGCAACCTGATGGAGGTCAGTATAGATGGACTAATAGAACAAGTCCCACACACAGCTAGAAGCCCAAATATTTTTTCAGAGGTAGATGCAGAAAAAAATTGTATTCAGTTTGCAACCTGATGGAGGTCAGTATAGATGGACTAATAGAACAAGTCCCACACACAGCTAGAAGCCCAAATATTTTTTCAGAGGTAGATGCAGAAAAAAATTGTATTCAGTTTGCAACCTGATGGAGGTCAGTATAGATGGACTGATAGAACAAGTCCTACACACAGCTAGAAGCCCAAATATTTTTTCAGAGGTAGATGCAGAAAAAAATTATATTCAGTTTGCAACCTGATGGAGGTCAGTATAGATGGACTAATAGAACAAGTCCCACACACAGCTAGAAGCCCAAATATTTTTTCAGAGGTAGATGCAGAAAAAAAAATATATTCAGTTTGCAACCTGATGGAGGTCAGTATAGATGGACTAATAGAGAAAGTCCCACACACTGCTAGAAGGCCAAATATTTTTTCAGAGCTAGATGCAGACAAAAAATTATTTTAAATTTGCAACCTGATGGAGGTCAGTATAGGTGGACTAATAGAACAAGTCCCACACACTGCTAGAAGGCCACATATTTTTTCAGAGCTAGATGCAGAGAAAAATTATATTCAGTTTGCAACCTGATGGAGGTCAGTATAGATGGACTAATAGAACAAGTCCCACACACAGCAAAAAGCCCAAATATTTTTTCAGAGGTAGATGCAGAAAAAAATTATATTCAGTTTGCAACCTGATGGAGGTCTGTATAGATGGATTAATAGAACAAGTCCCAAACACAGCTAGAAGCCCAATATTTTTTCAGAGGTAGATGCAGAAAAAAAATATATTCAGTTTGCAACCTGATGGAGGTCAGTATAGATGGACTAATAGAGAAAGTCCCACACACTGCTAGAAGGCCAAATATTTTTTCAGAGCTAGATGCAGACAAAAAATTATTTTTAATTTGCAACCTGATGGAGGTCAGTATAGATGGACTAATAGAGAAAGTCCCACACACTGCTAGAAGGCCAAATATTTTTTCAGAGCTAGATGCAGATATAAATTATTTTTAATTTGCAACCTGATGGAGGTCAGTATAGATGGACTAATAGAGAAAGTCCCACACACTGCTAGAAGGCCAAATATTTTTTCAGAGCTAGATGCAGAAAAAAATTGTATTCAGTTTGCAACCTGATGGAGGTCAGTATAGATGGACTAATAGAGAAAGTCCCACACACTGCTAGGAGGCCAAATATTTTTTCAGAGCTAGATGCAGATATAAATTATTTTTAATTTGCAACCTGATGCAGGTCAGTATAGATGGACTAATAGAACAAGTCCCACACACTGCTAGAAGGCCAAATATTTTTTCAGAGGTAGATGCAGAAAAAAATTGTATTCAGTTTGCAACCTGATGGAGGTCAGTATAGATGGACTAATAGAACAAGTCCCACACACAGCTAGAAGCCCAAATATTTTTTCAGAGGTAGATGCAGAAAAAAATATATTCAGTTTGCAACCTGATGGAGGTCAGTATAGATGGACTAATAGAGAAAGTCCCACACACTGCTAGAAGGCCAAATATTTTTTCAGAGCTAGATGCAGACAAAAAAATTATTTTGAATTTGCAACCTGATGGAGGTCAGTATAGATGGACTAATAGAGAAAGTCCCACACACTGCTAGAAGGCCAAATATTTTTTCAGAGCTAGATGCAGACAAAAATTATTTTTAATTTGCAACCTGATGGAGGTCAGTATAGATGGACTAATAGAGAAAGTCCCACACACTGCTAGAAGGCCAAATATTTTTTCAGAGCTAGATGCAGAAAAAAATTATATTCAGTTTGCAACCTGATGGAGGTCAGTATAGATGGACTAATAGAACAAGTCCCACACACAGCTAGAAGCCCACATATTTTTTCAGAGCTAGATGCAGATAAAAATTATTTTTAATTTGCAACCTGATGGAGGTCAGTATAGATGGACTAATAGAGAAAGTCCCACACACTGCTAGAAGGCCAAATATTTTTTCAGAGCTAGATGCAGAAAAAAATTATATTCAGTTTGCAACCTGATGGCGGTCAGCATAGATGGACTAATAGAACAAGTCCCACACACAGCTAGAAGCCCAAATATTTTTTCAGAGGTAGATGCAGATAAAAATTATTTTTAATTTGCAACCTGATGGAGGTCAGTATAGATGAACTAATAGAGAAAGTCCCACACACTGCTAGAAGGCCAAATATTTTTTCAGAGCTAGATGCAGACAAAAAATTATTTTGAATTTGCAGCGTGATGGAGGTCAGTATAGATGGACTAATAGAACAAGTCCCACACACTGCTAGAAGGCCAAATATTTTTTCAGAGCTAGATGCAGAAAAAATTATATTCAGTTTGCAACCTGATGGAGGTCAGTATAGATGGACTAATAGAACAAGTCCCACACACTGCTAGAAGTCCAAATATTTTTTCAGAGCTAGATGCAGAAAAAAATTATATTCAATTTGCAACCTGATGGAGGTCAGTATAGATGGACTAATAGAATGATGCTATGCCCAAAAGATTTTACTTCACTAGGTGCAGTAAAAAAATTGGTATTCTATACACAGGTGGTATATCTTGCAACACAGATAGGCTACTCCACACACTCTGCAATAGGCCAAAAAGGATTAGCTTTGCTAGATTCAGCCAAATGCTGTGAAAAAAACTTGCACAGCACTGGCACAGACCTGCCTGGCAAAAACTGATAGGAACTGATGTAACCTAGTCCTGAAAAGGACTGCAATTACAATTAGTCTTTACTCCCACAATCTATCTATTTAAGAGCACAGACCTGCCTGATAAAAGTCGTAAGAAATGCTGTAACCTAGTCCTTAAAAGGACTGCAATCACAACTATTCCCTACTCCCAAGCTATCTGTAGATTTGTGCGAAAATTGGCTTGAAATTAACAAGGTATAGCGCACACAGCAACAGCGGTGCCGTCTAACACGCAGTTGCAGCAGTGATAAAATGGTGGCGACGGGGAAAATGGCTTGGTCTTATAGGGCAAGGACATGTGACATACACTGCCAATGACACATGCCCTTGCTTGTGTGAAAAAAAGCACTTCGCTCCGTGTGTGCGCTGCTGATAGGCTGACAGATTGCACCTCCCCACTGTAAATGCGGGAAAGAGAAAAAAAAATGGAGATCTTCATTGTTCCTGCAGAGATCCATCCCCTGCCCCTCCCCCCACCCCGCTGTACACTCAAACTGCGTATTAACATTAATTTTCATCATTACTGAGAAAAAATCCAGTTATGATTTTGGTGCACGAACAGTTATCGAACATAACCTCGAACAGCCGAATTTTTCTCAAATCGTTCGTGTTCGCCGAACGGCTCGAACACCGCCCAAAACAGCTCGAATTTGAGATTGGCGAACAGTTCGAGTAGAACAACGCTCATCTCTAATCCTGACCAGGAAACCTCCCACTTGCTCTCCGACGTAATATCTCTATTACTGTGGTGACCAGACCCCTGGGGTGCCACACATGGCTCTTGTAAGGGGCATTGCAGTTCCTCATAATTTTTGGAAAGCCTTCCATTCACTGCTTAGGCCAACAGTGCACGGGAGACCCAGTTGCTATAAATGGAAAAAAAGTTTTAGTTAACGCCCTCTGACCTCCATGTCATTTCCAAGGGGCATTGGAGTGGCTCGAAATTTTTGGTAGGCATTGCACTCACTGTATGCCCTGTAACTGTGTAGCCGAACCGCTCCCTTTGTTACAGAAACATATCCTACAAGACATATCTGATTGACTGGCCTGATATTGATGTGAATGGTCCCTGTTCCTCCTGCTCTTTCTCCTTTGCCACTACTTCATCCATCATTTATCACCTGAAGCTTTGTTTTAACGGGAGTCATAGAACTTTTATAGTAGCAGGAAAACATCCAGCAATCCTCGGAGGAGGTAAGATATGCGCCAAAACGCTGACCACCTCAGGCCTAGCCGCTACTACATACATGAGCTTGCATTACAACAAAACAAAGCAGATGCTAACTTCTATCATCCTCATCATGCTCCTCACCTTGGCACTCTCAACTCCCCTGATGGAGAAGCCAGGGCCCACGGGAGGAGTCTGATAGTCCGGTGGGCTCGGCCAATGCTGCCCTAAAGCAGGCCAGGCTAAGAAAAGTATGGGAAAGGTTACCGGGACAAATAGGGGTGGCTGGGGACCGAGTATGGACACCCGGCCACCCCCTGGAGGCTGGGGAGCAAGCGGGGATGCCCGGCCACCAGGCGGCTGGGGACTGAGTATGGATACCAGGCCGCCGACACAGCCATGGTGTGGTGGCCAGATTCCACCTCCACATGCCTAAAAGGCCCAATTTAAAGTGCAAGCAAGCATGCAGTATGGTATTGCAGCCTGGGGGTGGGTGGGTGGCAGGCTGCATACTTGCGCTTGCATTGCAAGGAATGGGAGAGGTACAATTGAACACTGCCCTGGGACAAGGACTTGAATGGGGATAGTTGCAAGTCTGCAATGACAGGTGCAAGGTGGGAGGCATCTTCGCATGTACCATGAACAGGGGTTTGGCATGCACACACTACAGCGGAATAGGCTCTCCTTCCCACTAAATGCACTGGGGAGGGCACAGGTAATGTTTTGGTATACGCGCTTAATCTTATGTATAAGGCACACCAGGACAAATATGGGCGGCTGGGGACTGAGTATGGATACCTCGCTGCCGAAGCAGCCATGAGGTAGTGGCCAGCTTCGGCCTCCTCCAAACTAAAAGGCCCCATTTCAAGTGCAAGCTAGCAGTATGGAATTGCAGTCTGGGGGTGGGTGGGTGGCAGGCTGCACACTTACACTTGCATTAAAAGAAAACATAGCAGATGCTAACTTCTGTCATCATCATCATGCTCCTCACCTTGGCACTCTCAACTCCACCGATGGAGAAGTCAGGGCCCACCGGAGGAGTCTGGTTCTCTGGTGGGCTCGTCCAATGCTGCCTAAAGCAGGCCGGGCTAAGAAAAGTGTGTGGGGGGATGTTCCAAGGAGAAATAGGGGCGTCTGGGGACCGTTTATGGACACCCGGCTGCCCCCAGGCAGCTGGGGACCGTGTGTGGACACCCGGCCGCGGGGCAGCTGGGGACCGAGTATGGACACCTGGCCGCCGGGCGGCTGGGGACTGAGTATGGATTCCAGGCCGCCAACACAGCCATGACGTGGTGGCCAGATTCCGCCTCCACATGCCTAAAAGGCCCAATTTCAAGTTCAAGCAAGCAAGCAGTATGGTATTGCAGCCTGGGTGTGGGTGGGTGGCAGGCTGCATACTTGAGCTTGTATTGCAAGGAATGGGGGAGGTACAATTGAACACTGCCCTGAGACTAGAACTTGCATGGGGATAGTTGCAAGTCTGCATCTTCTGATGCGGTAAGGATCACTTATGATGGGCACACTTTTAGACAGTGACCTGGGAGTCAGAGATGCTTCCAGGGGTCTTCCCCATGTTGTTCCCTTGTCTTTTCAGCACTTTATGCATGTGTCACACAGCACATGGCCAGATAAGGTTGTAAAATGTTAAAATGACATTTCTCGGTGAATGCATTTGTCATAGTTGAAAGCAATACAAAAGTGAAAAAACGCATAAAAAATGCTACTTGTGAACATAGCCGAAGGTGTGGTGGAGTATTTTTGTTTTTGGCCATTTATTTTAACTTATACACAAGTCTTTTCCCTGGAAAGGATGTTCCTTAACATATTTCACAGGAAAAAAGTTTCACTTTCGTTTTTGAACGTTTTATTGTGAGCCTGTAAAAGTGGCTTAATACCTCTGACCATGTTGTTGACAGCAGGGACCTGGGGGTCATAAATGCTTCCTGGGGCGATCCCCATGCTGTCCCCATGTCATTTGAGCACTGTCACTATCGTTTTGGGCACTTGTTAGGCTTTTAAAAGACTGCCGGGGGTGCCACCGCAAAAATGCTCGAGTCTCCCATAGACTAACATTGGGCTCGTTGCTCGGGTCGAGCACCCGAGTATCACGGCGAGCTCGGCCTGAGCTTCAAGCACCCGAGCATTTTAGTGCTCACTCAACACTAGTTGATACCTTTGACCAGAGGTGATAAAAGCTGAGGCTCCCGGGAACTACACTTCTGAATTGGAATAGCGAGGATCACTATGGGGGATAATATGGAGATAAATTTTGGGCTTTATGTTAGAAAAATACGCTGCTTCACAGGGTTTTTCTCACCTCTTTCTTTTACTCACCCTCAGCTTCAAGCCAAAGATGAGATGGGACAACCCAGAGTTAATGAAGACATAACCCTTTATATAAATGAAGAAGAGTCTTATAATGCGACGCATGTAAAACTGGTGACGGATTCCAATGGAATAGCAGAATTTACACTCAGTACATCAGATTGGGAATCGCGTACTGCTATAAGGGTAAGTTAAAAGATCGTTACGTAGAAATGCATTGAATTCCTATGCAAAAGAACAGTATGGATTCTCTCCAGTAATGGGATCATGAGCATCTGCAATTGAAAGAAAAAATTGTACAATCAGCATATTTCAAGGATACTGAATTTGCAGGGATTTAAAAAGAGGGTCACAATGTTCAGAAGTGCACTGTAACCCTTCTGTTTAATAATTATCGGGGGTCTCACCTTGTGCCCCAAACATAACATGCCAGATAGTTAAAACTAGAGTTTGTACAATGCATACCCCTGTAATAAGCAAACTTGAACCTTTATTCCATTCCTAACATTCCGGCCTATATACGGTGAAGGGAGACTATTCCAATTTTAGTTTGTAGGACAAGAAGTAAAATATAGAGATTTGAAAACATAGATTTTTTTTCTAGCTTACTTTCCTCTTTACCCTCATGAATTGGCCAGGTAGTGCTGATAAAATGAATAGGGAATTAGTGGATTAATAACAGCAATTTAGGCAGTTGGTTCCTGCATCAGTCCCATTTAAGGAGGTTGTCCCCATCAATTTAAACAGTGGAATGAAGTGTTTTTGTAATTACCTTCCATTGTCATTGGTGCCTGTGAGTGGCGCTTTCGCTGAACGCTCACCAGGCATCGTGTGACGCGGCGGCAGCCGGCTCCGACATCCGCTGATGTCACGTCAAATGCCGGATGCAGCCGGGCGTGACCCAGTGACGCGCTCCACACTGATTGATGGGCTGTGAGCGGGGTTTCACACCCAGCATCGAGCACGCGCTTGCCCAATGAATGCAGAGGAGAGTGAAAGGGCGCGCTGGGTGCTGGGCTGTGACGTGCGGTGAAGTCCCGCCCACAGCCCATCAATCAGAGGGGAGCACGTCACTGGGTTACACCTGGCTGCAAAAACAGTATTTCTACTGTTTAAATTGATGGAGGCATTATATATAGTAGTGGACAACCTCTTTAATCTGTAGTGACTAACTGGGATCAGAATGACAGTGATTGACTGCAAAATCCCAGATTTCTTGATTTGCATGCTATATTGCACATGGCACTTTGTATGTGGATCGTATAATGAAATTGAGCTCAAAATACTTCAAAATACTTCAACAAGGATACGTATGAGTACATTATACTGTATAAAAGTACATTAATCAGCAAAAAAAAACAACTTTCATGCTGAAATGGACTTTTTTAATCATGTCATGGATAACATGTAGTCTACTGACATCTAAAGACAAGAATATACATTTTGAAAACTTATTTTCAATTTTCAAATATATAAATCATTGTACTGTCCCTCCAAGATAGGAATATTCTCAGATGTTTGTAATAAGATACATAAAAGTCTTAAAAACTCAGTTGTGACTTCTTTTCTCAGGCACGTTTTTCATCGGATGTTCAGGATGGTGATGGTGAGGATTCTGAGAATTTTAGGTATCATTTTCATGAAGATGTATCCCGAGCTATGTTGTGGCTTTCACCATATGAGCCTAAAACTGAAAGCTCATTGAAAATACAAAAGCATCTGAAGGAAATATCCTGTAACACTGATCAGACGGTGACCGTGGAATATGACATCCATAGGAAGAACCTCAATGCTGACACGGATCATCTTGACTTTTTCTACATTGTAAGTATTCTTATCCTTGGAATTAAAATAGTATATTTTGTAAATGTGGCAATATTATAGTTTTCTTGTTTACAGGATCCGTAACAAATATGATGGGATCATCATTATCCTGTCATGATTCTTTATATGACAAATATATGTTAATTCAAGGGCATTTGACCAATTGCTGGAAAACTTCCCATTTTTTCTATTCTTTTTTGGTATTTTTAAATTTTACATTATTAGTATTATTGAAAGAACTATATTGTTTTACATTGATCATATTTAGCAGTTTTGTATGTTACAAGCTTACCATTCAGTCCCAGAAATATTTATCCCTATATTAGCACTTACAGCAGCACTTTATAGTTTGTTGTTTGATTGACACATTGCTTTCAATATTTCAGCAATAGTGTTCCCTTGAAGAAGCTAACAGTGGTAATGCAAGCAGATACATTAATCAGAGTGTATATGTGTAAGACAAGATAAAACTCTCCCATGAAGCTTGATATGGCCAGATCCATATTTGAGACCATAACTGTAAACTTGGTAAAGTGGTCCATGATGACCAACAGATATTAGAAAGCTTGTAACGACTCTTCCAACAAGATAGTCCGTTAGCATGAATGCTATGAGGTTGAAAATTGGGTGTTCTGCTTTGTTCCCCTTCTTGCCAAATCACAGTTTTTGCACTGCGTTCAAACATTGTGAATGACCTTCTTTAACTTAGAATGATAGCAAAACTTCTGTAACTAGCTGACAGTCTTCGTACTGTCAATGAGTCCCTTCTTTTCATACATTGAATCATTGCTGGTCTAACTTTTTTTTCTACGCAATAGTATTTGCCAGAAGGGACTTCTTTCTTTGGCAATTTTGTGAATTTAACCTGTCAATTTGACACACTTTCATAGAGAGTTAGGAAATCCTATTGCTTCACCAATTGCTTTACTACTTTTCATATGCCATCTTTCTCTTCTTTATGTGGTTATAGCCCTGTCACAAGCCACTGCTTTCCAGCCTCAACGTGACTTACTGTTTTTTATATCAAAACTGTTAAAGCAGCACTCACATCAAAGTTTTTATACCCTTAATATACTGCAGTCATCATAGTATATAGAACCAGGGGTGGACACAGACTGTAGTGGGCCCCTGTGCAAGAAATTTTTGGGGGCCCCCCCTGCCCTTCATAAGGCAACAAAGTTATGTAAACATAACCCCCCCATGTTCATCTCTCACCCCCCCATGTGCAGCTCTCATCCCCTCCATGTGCAGCTCTCATCCCCCCCATGTGCAGCTCACCCCCCCGTGCATCTCTCATCCCCCCCGTGTGCATCTCTCATCCCCCCCGTGTGCATCTCTCATCCCCCCCATGTGCATCTCTCATCCCCCCCATGTGCATCTCTCATCCCCCCCATGTGCATCTCTCATCTCCCCCAATGTGCATCTCTCATCTCCCCCAATGTGCATCTCTCATCTCCCCCAATGTGCATCTCTCATCCCCCCCATGTGCATCTCTCACCACCCCCATGTGCATCTCTCACCCCCCCCATGTATCTCTGATTCCCCCCACTCCTAGTTAATTAATTCTATTTAAAAAAAATAAAACTTGTTATACTTACCCCCATGCGATCCCTGCAGAATCTTGGCGCTCGTCCACGTCGCTGCCACCAGGTTCTCCTGACGTTCGGCCATGTGACGGCGCCATATACATAGCCATCAGCTTTTGTTTTGGCCAAAAGTTTTTAAAGCCGCCACCACGATAAGGTAGACTTTTCTGGCCGGACCCTACTCTAACCTATTAAAATTTTCTTAAAATATCCAATACTCTTTTTAGATATATTTTTATTTAGTTTTCTTTAAGGGAATGTGTCATATACATTTTTTTTTAAAATGACCAATAATAACCACATACAGGGAATACCGCCACACCATGACCAGACCACATATTACCACAACATAGTGACCGAATAATACCACACAGAAGGGAGAAAAACTGCTACACCATGACCAGACCACATATTACCACCACATTACTAATATTACCATAAGTGTCATTATACACGGGAGCTCTTTACATGGTATGTATAATGTAAGTGTCCAGGTAATCTAGTGATCACCAGTGACATTATACACAGGAGCTCTGTATATAGTGTCAGTGTACAGGTAATACAGTGATCACCAGTGACAGTATACACAGGCGCTCTGTATATAGTGTACAGGTAATACAGTGATCACCAGTGACATTATACACAGGAGCCCGGTACATAGTATATGTGTACATGTAATACACTGACTCACTGGTGACGTCTCTAGGTGAAGTCCTTCAGCTACGCTTTTCTCCTTCATCCAGCACAGACCGCCATCACGTCTTCCAGCCAGGACTCGTCTCTGCATAAAATAACACAGTTATCTAGAGCACATTCCCCAACTTCTACATTACGCAGCTGAATACAGACGTGCATCCACTATCAATATATGGTTAGCTATTATGCCACCTACCATTCCAAATATAAATTGTAATCCACCACGGTGCCCCCATTAACTGTAAATAGGTACTTAATATATAATTTAATTAGAACCTCTACTCTTTCCGCCAATTTGTTACCAGTTACACTCCTGCATCCGCAACGCCCCCTACTCTATACTTCCTGCTCCCCGCATTCATTATTTACATGCACCCCCTGCCCCAATTCATTATATCATGTCCGTGCTCTCCCCACCCCATCATCATTTATCATTTACTCTCCCCCACCCCACATTCATTATGTGCAGCTCATTATCCCCCTACTCCCAATTCCCCATGTGCAGCTCATTTTCTCCCAATTCCCCCATGTGCAGCTCTCACTCCCCCATGTGCAGCTCTCAAACCCCCCCATGTGCAGCTCTCAAACCCCCCCATGTGCACATCTCTCACCCCCCATGTGCACATCTCTCACCCCCCCATGTGCACATCTCTCACCCACATGTGCACATCTCTCATCCCCCTCCCCCACATGTGCCCCTCTCTCATCCCCCCATGTGCATCTCTCACCATCCCCCATGTGCACCTCTCTCGTCCCCCCATGTGCACATCTCTCATCCCCCTCCCCCACATGTGCACCTCTCTCATCCCCCTCCCCCACATGTGCACCTCTCTCATCCCCCTCCCCCACATATGCACCTCTCTCATCCCCCTCCCCCACATGTGCACCTCTCTCATCCCCCTCCCCCACATGTGCACCTCTCTCATCCCCCTCCACCACATGTGCATCTCTCTCATCCCCCCACATGTGCACGTCTCTCATCCGCCTCCCCCACATGTGCACCTCTCTCACCCCCCCCACATGTGTATCTCCCATCCCCCCCCACATGTGTATCTCTCATTCCCCCCACTCCTAGTTAATCGTATTTAAAAAAAAAAAAAAAAAACTTGTTATACTTACCCCCATGCGATCCCTGCAGAATCCTGGCGCTCGTCCAAATGACTGACACCAAGTTCTCCTGACTTCCGGCCATGTGACGGCGCCGTCACATGACCGGAAGTCAGGGGAATCATGAAGGCGCTGCCGGAGCAGCGCAGCACAGCGCTGAGATGTCCCGGATCCGGCGCTGAGCATGGGGCTGGGGGCCCCATGAGGAGAGAGACGCACAAGAGGGGGGCCCCCAACGGGGCTCCGAGAGGGCCCCTACCGGCCGGGCCCCATATTGGAGTCAGGACAGTCATACCCTGATGGCGGCCCTGCTGGAGGCTGGAGGGGCCCCCTCTCCCTCGGGGCCCCCGTTCAATGAACCGGCTGCACGGGCGGTAGTTCCGCCCCTGTATAGAACTGTACACTTACAATTGCTCATTTTGCCTTTCTACCCAGTTAATTCTGCTCTTTTCTCTGCTCTATGTAGAAACAGGAAGTCTCTTTTCCCTACACTTATCATTCTCCTCTTCAATTCCTGACCCAGCTGCTCCGCTTCTCTCCTTGCCAGGGATTTTGCAGTGTCTTATGATATGCTAAAAAATATGGAGAGGATGATCTTTTAGGTGGTTTTAAACAAGATGTGAATGAAAAAAAAGAATCCTACAAAACCTAAATGAGAATTTAAAAACCACAGATCTTGTAAACATAAAGCATTTCTTGGGAATGCAGAATGAGAGAAAGAGCAAGATGGCAGTTCTTTCTAAGCCAGGAGCACAAGTTACAAGAGATAATTGAATATTTTAATTTGAAAGATTCCAAACTTGTGATGTCTCCCACTGAAACCAAGCACTTGAAGGAAATGGACAGAAAAGCTAATTTGCTGGCAAATGACAAATCTGTACAGAAATGCAAAAGGAATTTGCTATACATTACCACTCGTAAAACTCCCGGCATCGCTGTAGCAGTAAGAATCTTATGAATAAAGGTCTCAATGCTATTGGGTGAACTACAATGCCATACAGAGAATAACACATTACCTACAAGGAACCATGTATTTAAAACTAAGGTTACCAGCAAGTGATGAATGGAACCTGACCAGATTTGTGGACACTGACTGGATTCTAGACCCATGTGACAGATAATCCACCACTGGCTATCTGTTACTGCTTGCAGGTGGAGCAGTCAGTTAGACTAGCAGAAAACAACTCTCTCTTTCTTCCACAGCGTCCAGTGGATTCCACAACACTCTTTCTTCTTCCACATTTATTTCATATTGACATGTCTACTTACATTACAAAAGAAAGGCTGTTTGCTGCCATGAAAAATTGGCTTCAAATATGATCTTGTTCATGGTGTTGAGTTGAAACCCGAAGTCTAATAGACAGTAGTGATGGGCAAGCACTAAAATGCTCTGGTGCTCATTGCTCGGGTCGAGCACATTGGAATACTCGGGAGCTCGACCCGAGCAACGAGCCCAATGTAAGTCTATGAGAAACTCAAGAATTTTTCAGGCGGCTCCCCCCGGCGGTCTGCATAGGGCCGCCTAAAAATTGCCCAAATTGATGGGAACAGTGCTCAAATGACATGGGAACAGCATTGGGAAGACCCCTGGAAGCATTTCTGACTCACAGGTCACTGCTATCAACAATGTTGTCAGAGGTATTATGCCACTTTTACGGACTCGCAATAAAACATGCAAAAACTAAACCAAAATGGATTTTCCTGGGAAATATGTTAAGGAACATTCTTTCCAGGGTAATGACTTGTATATAAGACAAAATAAATAGCCAAAAACAAAAATACTCCTCCACACCTTGGGCTATGTTTACACGTAGCGTTTTTGATGCGTTTTTGCATTCTGCATTGCTTTCAACAGTGACAAATGCATTCACCGGTAAATGTCATTTTAACATTTTACAACCTTATCTGGCCATGTGGTGTGTGAGACATGATCAGACACATCCTGTTTCATTTATGAAGGAGTGACTCCGAAAGTCACAAAGCCTATTTTTATAGGGCCATCAGGCGGCCTTTACTATTCTTAAAGGGCCATTACTATTCTTTTAGAGCCATCAGCTGGCTATGCTTTGCTGTTCCCATTACTAAAGAGTGGGTCTCCTATACTGTTATTGCGTATGTGACTCGCCCCCTGGGCCGTGGGGTACCCAGAACCGGGCCTTCTGGTGTACGGTGCTGATGGGGGTAGTAGTGGCAACCCGGTCCCGTGGCTCAGGGTGGTCAGACCAATGTTGTAGTCTATTTATGGGGTTTTTATGGTTTAATGTACGACTACGCCACCCGTGGATTGCGGTCAGGATGAACCGCTGCTGCAGGGCAGTCCACTGAGGCTGATGGTGTGTGCAGCAGAGATAGTATAACTCCCCACGGGAGGAGTGTAGCCTCAGGGCAGTGTATGCGGAGGATGGGGGTGATGGTGCAGGAGTAGCAGTGACGACACAGAGTCAGTGATGCAGTCCAGGGTCTTTACTCACAGTTCTTATTATCCAGACCACTTCTGCAGGTAACGGCTGCCCACGTCGTACTGTGCTTACCAGGTGAGGGGCTAGGTTAACTCCCAGGTAACTTTGGAGTGCTTCACAGGACCCCCTTTGTGTGTCCTTCCTCTGGCCTGTCATACCCCACCAGTGACCACGCTTCTGTCCAGCTGCCTTGGGTCTTGGCGGGCAAACGTATGTTCCATTTCCCTGGACCCTATATGGTGCCTTCCTAGTGAGTGTAGCGAGGGGCTGCACCATATAAAATGTCACAGCCTCCGGTTTCTAGTTGAGGGTAGTTGCCCGCCTCCACTAGTTTCGGGGACCGGTCTCCCCCTTGGCCAGACCCCACTACTCAGGTAGATGCGGGCATATGGTGGCTAACAGACGGTCCACACCCCTGGGGTCCCTTCACTCCTCTTCCTGGAGCCACCTTCTCGCCTCTCCTTTCCTCCTCTTCTCCTCCAGGCTCAGGCCTCCTGACAGGGCCTGCCTGCGGAGCAGAGCCCATGCAGAGGCTCTGCTCCCTGTCTTCTCCTCTCACTCTGAGCACTGATCTAAGATGGCTCCTCCCTTTTATATCTCTCTCTCCTGTGCATCCAGGAACTGCTTCCTTTCTGCTCCTGCACTACTGGGTTCCCCCTGTTCTGGGTGTTCCCTCCCTCCCACTCCAGCCAGGGACATGGTCTGTCGTGCTCGCTGCTGGGAGCACCGTCGAGCTTTCCCCCGGAAATTTGGTGTAATGCATGCAGCTGTCAGGGTCCTGACCCACACTCCATCCTTACCTGGAAGTGAGATATCGCACATCTGGTTGAGATGCAATACCTCTGTAGCGGCCGAACCCTCGGGGCGCTACATATGCAGTGAGTGGCAGGGCAGCTAAAAATTTGGATGCACCCCAATACCCCTTTGAAAATTTGGATGCACCTCAATATCCCTTTGAAGAGACTTAGAGGAGGGCCTCCTGAAAACAATGATCCCATTATTAGGAAGTGGGTCTCCCATACTGTTTGCTTATGCAGTGAATGCAAGGGCTGCCAAAAATTGGGAGGTACTCCAATGCCCCTTGGAAGAGACGTGGAGGTCCACATGAAAAAATGTTCCCACTATTAGGAAGTGGGTCTCCCATTGTGTTTGCCTATGCAGTGAATGCAAGGGTTGCCAAAATTGATAGGTACTCCAATGCCCCTTGGAAGAGACGTGGAGGTCAGAGAGCCTCCTGAAAACAATGTTCTCATTATTAGGAAGTGGGTCTCCCATTGTGTTTGCCTATGCAGTGAATGCAAGGGTTGCCAAAAATTTGGAGGCACTCCAATGCCCCTTGGAAGAGAAGTGGAAGAGGGCCTCATAAAAAATGTTTCCTTTAGAAAGGAGTGAGTCTCCTATACTTGTAATGCCCATGCACTAAGTGTGTGGGCTGACAAACATTTACCCCTGGGGGGTATACATGAACAAACTGTATAAAAAAAATTGTTGGTGTTGCATCATAAACACCCTTTAAAAAAATTATGTGAGTGTTGCATCACGGACCACGGTCACCCTGGTGATATGGTGGTGGAGGATAAGGGTGAGGAGAAGGAGGAGGACAAGAGCAAATAGCCAAAATCAGGAAGTGTATACTCATGTGTGGGTGTGAAAAGGAGCATGGGAATACACTGGATTTGAGTTTGTTACGCTATCATTCGGTGGTGTTGAGAAGTCTAGCCCAATCCAGCCGTTGTTCATTTTTATAAGATTCAGCCTGTATGGTTCCTTGCTCCATCTCATCGTTCTCCACCTGCAATGCATCCTCTTTGATTGTGAGCAGAGAGCGTTTCAGTAGACAGAGAAGCGGGATGGTGACGCTAATTATGGCGTCATCGCCGCTCACCATCTTGGTGGAGTCCTCAAAGTTTTGGAGGATGGTACATATGTCTGACATCCATGTCTACTCCTGAGGTCTTATGTGTGGAGTCTGAACTGAATATCGACGGCCTTCTTGATGCTGGTACTCAACAACTGCCATCTTCTGCTCACAAATCCTTCCCAACATCTGCAGTGTAGAGTTCCAACGCGTGGGGACATCACACGCCAGTCGGTGAGCCGGAAGCTGCAAACGCTGCTAAAACACGACAAGGGCGGCGGAAGGTGATTTTCTAAAATGGGCACACAGGCGGCGTACTTTAACCAGCAGATCCGGCAGCTCCGGGTAGGATTTTAGAAACCGCTGAACCACGAGTTAAGCACATGGGCCAGGCATGGTACGTGTGTGAGCTCGCCTCGCCTCAGAGCCGCCACGACCATGCTGTAGGTTCAGCAGTGTGAGCCACAGATCTGTCTGCTCTTTCAGAGCTGTCCACAACTCTTCAGCATTGTGTGATTTGTCACCTAAGCATATTAGCTTCAGCAAAGCCTTGGCCGAGGTTGTGATGCAGTGCTTCCAGCTTGTGACTTATGTGGTCATTTCGGAGATGGAGGCTGAAGAGGAGGCTGAGGAAGATGAGATGCAGGAGCTGTAGACTGTGGGGGAAACCCTGATTGAACTAGGGCCCGCAATCCTTGCCGTTGGGAGGACGTGTTCGTCCAAAGGTCAGACTGGGTCCCGGCTTCCACTATGTTAACCCAGTGTGCCGTCAGTGAGATGTACCGTCCCTGCCCACAAGCACTTGTCCACGTGTCCGTGATTAGGTGGTATTTCCCAGTAACTGCGTTGTTGAGAGCATGACTAATGTTTTGGGACACGTGCTTGTGTAATGCGGGGACTGCACACAGGGAGAAATAGTGGCAGCTGGGGACCGAGTACCGAGGGACGGCCGCCGCCATCAGGTTGCAGAATGCTTCCTTCTCCACGAGCCTAAAAGGCAACATTTCGAGCGCAAGCGGTCGCGAAATGTGGGAATTTAGTAGTGTTGCCTGTGGGGCGTCGGCTGCGTATTTGCACTTGCGTTCCAAGGACTGGAGTATGGACAACTGAATGCTGCGCTGGGACAAGGACGTGCTTGCTGATGGTGCTAGTTGAGAGTGTGCAACGACAGGTGAAGGGTAGGACAGTTCTTCGCATGCACCATGGACAGGGGATTGGCTTGCATGCACAACAGCGGAAGAAGCAGTGGTGCCACCCGCAGACACTGTTTTTGGACTCTGAGGTTCGGCCCACAAAGTCGGGTGCTTTGCTGCCTTGTGTCTGATCATGCTGGTGGTGGTCAGGCTGGTTGTTTTGCCACCCCTTCTGGTGCTTGCCTGGCAGGTGGTGCAAATGGCCTTTTTGGGGTTATCGATGAGATAGATGCTGGGAAAGAAGTTGTTTCTGCGCTCTCTGGAGTCACGACAAACTATTAGTATGGATAAAAATGTAGGTTTATTGTCTACGCGTTTCAAAGTCCACCGACTCCTTCCTCAGGACAACCATACATAACAACGGAGTAATCAACATACATTGTAAAAATACAAGTGGGAAAAAAATTAAAAAAAGCCATCAAACAACAGAGGGAGAGGTGTGTGCAATCACATGCCTATTACCGTCACATGTTTAGCACAGACCATCTGAAGATATGCAAATTGCAAGTATTTTCCACTAGGTAGGGAAAATGAACATATGTTGAACTCTGCCAAAACCCAAATAATTAAATAAATAAAATATGTTAGTATCGACGTGACATACTACTTGGGATGCAAACTGGTAGGGAAAAGGGAGAAGAAAAAAAAAGGGAGTGGATTGCTACCTGTAGAGCAATAGATTAGTACAATTAACAATTGTGCTAGTGGGTTTATACAGGTTCAAATGACCTGGTAACTAGAATTATATCTGTGAATAATTTAAAATTATTGAATGGGTCGCTCCTCATTTTCTAATGTATGCTTTAATGGTTTTATAAAAATATAATATTTATATCCATGTTCATTTTATTTATTTCAATTTTAATAAAATTCACTAAAAACACTTCTTTCAGTTAAAATCATAGTGAGCTCACCCTTCATTGTCTGAGGAGCAGGTACAGAAAATGGAGAATCAAGAGACTGAGACGATCGCTGCAACAGAAGGACACTCTGAGATGGAGTTTCCTTCACTGCTAAGTTCAGAGAGTGAGATCAAATGCAGGGGCGGACCTACCGCCCGTGCAGCCCGTTCATTGAACGGGGGCCCCGAGGGAGAGGGGGCCCCTCCAGCTTCCAGCAGGGCCGCCATCAGGGCATGACTGTCCTGACTCCAGTATGGGGCCCGGCCAGTCGGGGCCCCCTCGGAGCCCAGTTGGGGCCCCCCTCTTGTGCGTCTCCCCATGGGGCCCCCGCAGGGTCGGCGTCAGCAACCGGCGCACGCGGGAAAATGCCGGGGCCCTGAGCAGGGGGGGGCCCTCACCGTCGGGCACCCCGCACGCTATGGGACCCATGAGTGGAGGAGAGCGGTGTCAGCGCCTGCTCCCCCCCGCTTGCTCATGGCCCCGGCACCTGGCACAATACTTACCCCTCCCCGTGCCTCCGCAGCAGCTCCTGCATCCTCCGCGGCTGCTGCACTGTGACGTCCTCAGGTCAGAGGGCTCAGTGACGTCTTTACACCATGCTCTCCTGAGCAGTCACAGCGCAGAGCGGGATGAGGCCAGCGACGCTGGAGTCTGGAGCAGCAGCAGCAGGTGAGAAGTGAGGTGAGTATTTGATTATTTTTTTTTATTGTATGGAGGCCTGTGGCAGTATAAGCAAGGGGGGTGAGGTGGGGGTGTGTTACATCCTGCATGAGGCATTATAAGGGGGGGTGACATCCTTCATGGGGCATTATTAGGGGGTGGGTGACATCCTGCATGGGGCATTATAAGGGAGGGGGGGTGACATCCTGCATGGGACATTATAAGGGAGGGGGGATGTGACATCCTGCATGGGGCATTATAAGGGGGGGTGACATCCTGCATGGGGCATTATAAGGGGGGTGACATCCTGCATCGGGCATTATAAGGGAGGGGGTGTGACATCCTGCATGGGGCATTATAAGGTAGGGGGGAGGGGTTACATCCTGCATGGGGCATTATAAGGAAGGGGGGGTGTCATCCTGCATGGGGCATTATAAGGGGGGGTGACATCCTATATGGGGGGAACAGCCTGCATGGGGCATTATGTGGGGGGAACAGCCTGCGGTGGGCATTATGTGGGGGGAGCAGCCTGCGTGGGGCATTATGTGTGGGAAACAGCCTGCAAGGAGCATTATATGGGGGCCAGTATTCTGTATGGAGCTTTATATGGGGGCCAGTATCCTGCATGGAGCGGTATATGGGGGTCAGCATCCATGCATGGAGCGTTATATGGGGGCCAGTATTCTGTATGGAGCGTTATATGGGGGCCAGTATCCTGTAAGGAGTGTTATATGGGGGCCAGTATTCCGTATGGAGCGTTATATAGGGGCCAGTATTCTGTATGGAGCATTTTATGGGGGCCAGTATTCTGTATGGAGCATTTTATGGGGGCCAGTATTCTGTATGGAGCATTATATCGGGGCCAGTATCCTGTATGGAGCATTATATGGGAGCCAGTATTCTGTATGGAGCGTTATATGGGGGCCAGTATTCTTTATGGAGCATTATATGGGGGCCAGTATCCTGTATGGAGTGTTATATGGGGGTCAGTATCCTGTTTGGAGCGTTATATGGGGACCAGTATCCTGTATGAAGCATTTTATGGGGGCCAGTATTCTGTATGGAGCATTTTATGGGGGCCAGTCTCCTGTATGGAGCATTTTATGGGGGCCAGTATACTGTGTGGAGCGATTCGCTGGTTTCTGAGCTATCGTGGAATTTACAATAGATATCACTCATGTAATGTAAGAAGTGAAATCTTTGCATTGTACTATATATATATTTCTCTTCGGTATCTGTGCATCATGAATCGTGGTATGTGTTAAAGGGGCCCACTGAGACTCTTTCGCCCGGGGCCCACAAAAACCTGGAGCCGACCCTGGGCCCCCGACCCCATGCTGAACGCTAAGAACCGGGACATCTCAGCGCTGCTTTCCTCTGTGTAGCAGTGCAGCGCCTTCATGATTCCCCTGACTTCCGGTCATGTGACGGCGCCGTCACATGGCCGGAAGTCAGGAGAACCTGGTGGCAGCGACTTGGACGAGTGCCAGGATTCTGCAGGGATCACATGGGGGTAAGTATAACAAGTTTTATTTTTTTTAAATACAATTAACTAACTAGGAGTGGGGGGAATCAGAGATGCACGGGGGGATGAGAGATGCACGGGGGGATGAGAGATGCACGGGGGGGATGAGATGCACATGGGGGGGATGAGAGATGCACTGGGGGGGGATGAGATGCACGGGGGGGATGAGATGCACGGGGGGGATGAAAGCTGCACATGGGGGGGTGAGAGTTGCACATGGGGGGTGAGAGCTGCACATGGGGGGGTGAGAGATGCACGGGGGGATGAGAGATGCACGGGGGGAATGAGAGATGCACGGGGGGGATGAGAGATGCACGGGGGGGATGAGATGCACATGGGGGGATGAGAGATGCACGGGGGGGATGAGAGCTGCACATGGGGGGATGAGAGCTGCACATGGGGGGGTGAGAGCTGCACATGGGGGGTGAGAGCTGCACATGGGGGGTGAGAGCTGCACATGGGGGATGAGAGCTGCACATGGGGGGGATGAGAGCTGCACATGGGGGGGTGAGAGCTGCACATGGGGGGTGAGAGCTGCACATGGGGGGGTGAGAGATGCACGGGGGATGAGAGATGCACGGGGGGAATGAGAGATGCACGGGGGGGATGAGAGATGCACGGGGGGGATGAGATGCACATGGGGGGATGAGAGATGCACGGGGGGGATGAGAGCTGCACATGGGGGGGATGAGAGCTGCACATGGGGAGGTGAGAGATGCACATGGGGGGTTATGTTTACATATCTTTGTTGCCCTATGAAGAGCAGGGGGGGGGCAAAAATTTCTTGCACAGGGGCCCACTACATTCTGTGTCCGCCCCTGATCAAATGAGTTCAATAGTGCGGGGATCTGCTGTGTTCACACATAGCAGCCTGAACAGAAATGAAAAGGCAATAAACCAGGATCATGGACAGAATCATGAGTTCCATTGGAATAGAGTGAATAATTTATGAAGTACTGGTGTGTATTTTTTGTGACTGTTTAATGTATAAATAGTGTTAATTTTATTTATATTGTCCTTTAATTAAAGACTTCACTGCCTGTGGAACAGGAGGCAGCGGATCAAACAGAACGACATTGCATCAGGGCTGGGAGTCCCCTCACTCTGAGCTCAGAAAGTGAGGTGAATTGAGTTCAATAGCATGGAAGCAGCCTGGACAGCAGGTTGTTTTTTTTTGTTGATATTTGATGGTATAATATAAATCAAGATGGAAAGATATGAAAAGGGGAGGGATGGGGAGGAACTGGACATATACAAGGGCACAAACTTAATATATTATATTATAGGTGAATATAACCCAAAATTAGGTGTATCTCTCTGGACCAACTTGAAAAGTGAACCAAAGGGTAGACAGAGGGGTCAGATAATGTACATATATATATATATATATATATATATATATATATATATAATTGATCAGCTATACAGATTTATATAGAATTATGCTTGAAACCTCTGTAAGGGATATATAGATGGTGTCTAGTTCAATATATCTGTAACCTCATTTAATCTAAAGGGCTTCAAGGTGTTTAATCTATAAATTCAGTAGATTTCTTTCCTATTAAGTTGTTGAATAGGATTTACAGTGTCACTCGGTATATGCTCAATAGGAGTGATTTTTCGGGTTATCGGCAGAGTCTTTAAAAAACAACCAGGCTCGGGAAGACCTAACAGTTATAATGGCAACTTCCTTCGTGTTGGTGTTACTGGGAACGGTTGCCTGCCTTTTGTCTGTGGCCACCACACTGCTTCTTGCTGCCTGTTGGGGTGCTCTGCCTCCCTCCTCCTGTGTGTTGCTCTCCTTGCTCTGGATGTCCTCTTGCCAGGTTGGGTCAGTTACTATATCATCCACCACCTCGTCTTCCACTTCCGCACCCTGGTCCTCCTCCTGACTTTCTGGCAATTGTGTCTCATCATCGTCCACCTCTTGTGATACTTTCCCATCGTTGCCTTCGTGTGACCGTGGCTGCTTAAATATTTGGGCATCGCTACATGCGATCTCCTCTTGCCCCGCTTCAAGTGGATCAGGAGAGAGGCCCGAATCTATAAATGGAAAAGTGAACAGCTCTTCAGAGTGTCCAAGTGTGGGATCAGTTGTCTCTGGGCACTCTGCATGGTGGGAGGAAGGAGGATCAGGGTGAGGAATATGCAGTCCAGACTCATGGCTACTGAGACTTGACCGTGTGGAAGACAGGGTGGTGGTGGCAAAGTGACTGGAAGCATTATCCGCTATTCAACCAACAACCTGTTGACACTGCTCTGGGTTCAATAGTGGTGTTCTGCGGTCCCCTATTAATTGGGACAGGAAGGTCGGGCGAGAAGATGTGGGTGTTTGTTGTGGCACAGTTTCAGCTTACCCACAGCCTCGGCCTCAACATGCACCATCACTATCACCATCACGTCCAGTTTCCCGTCCCTTGCCACGCGCCTTGCCCATTTTAAATGGAGGACAATATCTTCCACGCTCACTATAAATGGCTGAATTTGGAGCGAAGTTACATGTGATCCGTGTGACGGAGAAACCACAGTTTTAAATAGCTGGCCTGTAGGCAACTATTGTGAACAGCAAACCGTTGTCAAAAACTTCACTGACACACTGAAACAAATTTTTAATGGAGGCCAGAAATGGCAGTATTTTCTGAAAATGTATATGTTATCCGTGTGACGGAGAAACCACAGTTTTAAATACCTGGCCTGTAGGTAACTATTTTGAACAGCAAACCAGCGTCAAAAACTTTGCTGACACACTGTAACAAATTTTTAATGGAGGCCAAAAATGGCAGTATTTTCTGAAAGTGTATATGTGATCCATGTGACGGAGAAACCACAGTTTTAAATAGCTGGATTTTTAGCGCTGTAATATGGAAAGACCCCCGCTGTATTCTGCACTGCCAACAAGCAAATGGTGCAGAAAAGCGGTGTTCTCTGGATTGATTTTTAAGCAAATAATGAGGATTAAGATCCAAAAAAAATTATGCCTGGCCCCTGGGTCCTGGGCCTATATCAAGAGATATCTAAGAGCAGCAGAAGACAGAACTGGAATGGAGCCTCTTGTGCTATATGCACTGCAGTCTGCTATATACCCTGCCTTCCTGCCTATATACACTGCCTGCCTGATATCTTTGCAGATGGATTAGTCCTCAGAAGGACTGTTTGTTGATATGGATATGTGTAATGTACTTGTTTTCTCCCTACACTACCTAATAAACAAGAAAATCTCTCCCTAGCCCAGCAGCACCTCTCCATACACTGTCTGAGTGCGGAGTAGACTGACGAGCATGGCGGCGCCAGGTCTGATATAGACCTGATGACGCTGTGCGGCCAGCCAATCACTGTAATGCCACAACCAACATGGCTGCGGCATTACAGTGAGTGGCAGGCAATCCCTGCATGTTCATTGGCTCTGTAAAGAGCGCCAAACATGCAGGGAGGGGACCCGAGCATCCACCCGAGCATCTAGCAAGTACTGAGTGGTGAGCTCCGAGCATCTCCAGTACTGAGATGCTTGGGCGAGTACTGAGCACTTGCGAGTATGCTCACTCATCACTAATAAACAGTATAACACAATTCCAATAAATTAGCTGTAACTACTCTTTCACTAGTTCTTATGCTTCAGATATGGGGCTTGTGTTAACATCTTCCTCTGAAGTTTGCCTTCTTACTGTAGCTAGTCTTAGTTTAAAGTCCTTTGTCTATCCTATTTTGCTGAACTCCTAACATCTGCTTCCCCATAGCTAATCTATTCTTTCAGACAGCCATCTCCTGGCAAAATATTGCCTTCCCCACCTTAGTTTCCATGGTATCACTTCGTCTTTCCCTTTATGTAGTATGAGAATCTATCAATTCTCTAAGCATCCCTTTCAAGTCCTCCATACAAGCTTTCATCTTGTCTTTATTCAACACCACTTCTCCTTTTTTGAGTTGCTGGGGCTCCTTAACTCTTTTTCCTTCTTTGTAGTAATTACTTGTTTCAGCACTTGGGAGTACTGTCCAGTCAAGATTTGGTTTCACCCTTTTTTGCAGTTCATTATGCCATTGTCTGCATCAATGCAAGGCTGAATTCTTAAGCCCTATAAATGCTATAGATTTTGAACAAAACGAGAGTGAAATTACCTACAAGCGAGATGAACAAGAAAAATGTTTATTGTAGCCAAAAATGTACACAATATTATACATAAAAAATATTGAACATTCATTCTGCAACTTTAATGGAAATTCATTCTTGCACCTTTTCTCTTCAAAGCTTCTATTGATCCCTTTTCTCTTAAAGAAAGGCTGTGGATCTTTTCTGTGAAGAATCCAGCAGTAGTCCCCCATCATGTTCATGTTCCATCTACCTTGGCATCCCGATGAAGTCTTTCTTCTTACTCTTTGTTTAATAACACTGAGGTTTTCAGAAAAGTAGTCCAAATAGGAATGTAAAAAATGTAACTTCAAATTCATCAGACAACTCAAGGCTTTGAAAATGTCAGCATGTCATCCATGATGGACTTAAATTTTGGATCTTTGTTGTTGCCTAGAAATTTATTCGCCACTTCTTTAGAAGAATCCTGAGCCCTTTTCTCAACAGCTTTCATTTTTGCTTTGAACACGTCATCCTTCATGAGTTGCCGAATATCCAGAACCACAAAAATGCCTTCCTTAAAAGTCTCTTTTTCTTTCTGTAGAGCTTTTACAAACTGCTTTATCAGTCCAAGATTAATGTGGAGTGGTGGCAGGAGAACTTTAGTGGGATCAGCTAAACTTTCCGCAGCCATGTTCTTCAGTCAAGGTTGCCAAGATATTCTCGTTGGCCAACTTTTTTGGCTCCAGTGATGAGTCCTATCCCAGCTGTCCCATTCACACAAAAAGCATGGGAACTTTGTGCATCCTCCTTACTGCCCAATGAACAAAGAGAGAACTTTCAGATCACTACATATTGACCATCCTTGATCATCGCAGTTAATTTTCTTAATAACAACGTCTAAAGTCTCATAGCTTTTCTTCAAGTGCACAGAATGCCCTACAGGCACTGAAGCATACTTGTTATCATTGTGTAGTAGCACAGTTTTCAGACTCTTTTTGGATGAATCAATAAAGAGTCTCCACTCGCTCACATGTTAAATTTTTCCATCGGTCCAGGAACATCACTACAATACAGTAGAGCACCATCTTGAGAAAAATATGGAAGGTATTACTTTTCACTGCTTCTGTACCATGAAAAACAAGTACCAGGAGCTAGCAGGTTCTTTTACTTTAGTCTAGAACCTAAAAGTTCTGTAGAATGTTTAGGAAGGTCCACGTCCCTTACTAAATCACCTAATTCGAACTGTGAAAAAAGCTGTGGCTCATTGGGACTAGCAAAAAAGTCTTTGTCAGAATCCTGCCTTGCTCCATAGGTGAAGGGACAGGTATTTCTTGACCATGTGGCAGAGGGAGGTCCGGATATATAATTTCCTTCTTATTTTTTAGGTTTTTATCCCTCTACTTTGCACGGATAATAGTAGCAGTGATCACTATGATTTAACGGTTCCCTCAAGATTATAGGCACACCAAAACGAAGGCTCTCTTTCTTCCCTTTAGACCACTGTCGTAGTTCTTCTACATAAACAGAACAACACTAAATGTGGAGCCCACGACTTGTCCTGATCACCTAATTTTAAACAAAAGTATGAATAATACACTTTTCTAACAAAGTCCACAATGTTCCTAACTTGTTCTTCACTATAAAACAACGGCAAATGTAGCAAAAGTTATTGAGTGAATTACGACATCCCCTTGAAGCTATTTAAATCATGTTGCTAGAAACAGAAGCTTAAGTCACCACAACCACTAAATACTGAAAGAAATCATGGTAAGCACACCACCACACTTTTATGAACTGTCTAAAAGAAAACATGCCTTTGCTTCCCATTGCAACCAGAGTGCAACTTTCAGGTTCGAATATTGCTGAGGTAAAATGAAAGCTGTGCTCTGATTGGTTTCTATGGACACCAACCAATCACAGCGCAGCTTTCATTTCTTAAATTGCTGAGGTAAAATGAAAGATATTCTACAAAGTAATCTGCATCCTAGTTGTTCAATCAACATTTGAAGTTTGGGTTGGTAAACAACCAGAATGCAGATTTCTGAACTAAAGGTATCTATTGAATCTGTATAACAGTACCATTATGCCCATAACTTTGTTTTAATATGAATAATCCTTATGACAGGTTCTCTTTAACTGATATATAATAAATACTTTTGTCAAATTAATTTCTCAGCTTTTTTTTCATTATAGACAAAGGTTCAGTTTTCTAACTCAACTCTATATCCATTTTGTCACTCAAAGTTTAAATAGCTTGTTGGAGCCCACTAGTTGACACCCCTAGCTAGTCCCCTGCCTTTTGTTATAGAAGTACAGCAATCATAAGAACAGCGTATTTATTCATATGTTACCTGCTTTCTATGTTTTCACAGCTTGTAGACAACCATGGAATCTTCTCTTATAATGAACATAAAGTAAACATTAAAGACCAAGAAAAAAGCCAAAGTGAGTATAATGTTTTTTTTCCAACCAAAAAAACAAATAAACAGAATTTAAAAATGATGAGAAATGGACCCTGCCTAATTCCTGGAGGCAAAACAGACCCGAATTCTTCTTGAACATATTCACTTTTTACGAACTAAGTTTTCCCATCCGTCTGGTACCACAAAATTTATAATCATGTTTTTGCCTCCATTTTTTTCCTTCTGTTACTGTCTTAAATACATTTGTAATTAAAAACTATTCCATTGTCATTACAAATAGGTTTATTAACAAAATGTACACATTTTCTGCTGCTTGCAATAAACTAATCAAACAGGAACACTAAATACTTCAACAAACTAATAAGTGGGTTATGCAAATTCAACACAAAAGGCCACTTTTAATGACTATTTTAGTTTCATAATTATACAACCCCTTCTTGACAAGCGTCTTTAGTAGTGTTGAACGAATTTGTTTGGCATTTCAAATTCGTGTTCGTGTGAGGGGGTTCCGAATTGTTCGCGCCAAAAAATCGGCTCCGCTCATAAACATCTCTGATTTGCCACGCTGTCACGCAGATGTAGTCTTTAGTACTCAGTGAATGGGCTAAGATTCCTAAGGAATAATTCCAGAAGCTAGTATCTACCGTAGCTTGCAGATATGTTTACAAATCTGTTTTGCAAAATCTTGCAGTTCTGTTTGAAGCAGCGGAGTGTAACAGCCAGAGGGGCTCTAATAAATACTAAAGCCTTTTGTCATGTAGATAAAAAATAGCAACAACTGTGATCCTGCCATGGTTGATGATACCTGGCAACAAATAGCAAGCTTTGGAGACTACTTAGGTCACTTCATCAGGCATGGTTTAATACAGTACCAGAAAATTCACATATGCATTAACACTATTTCTGAGTCCTGTTGGGTAAGAAATATAAGGAAAGTGATGAGAAGCAGAACTATCAATATGGAAAGGGGAGAAACCATTGTAGGAGAAAATGTAAGGAAAAAAATAAGGAATTTGAGGGTTTTACTGTCCACTGATGGAGGTAATGGAGGTTCGGTCCGGGGTTGTGATGCCCTAACGTCTAACGAGCACATTCTTTAATTGATGTAGAATGATGTAAATCCATGTGACACATTCATTCCAGCCCTCAATGTGTCACAGTCTGACATGAGCTTGTACTCCCAAAGTCATTTTTATCTGTGATTTGAAGTTATCTTTCAATACTTATAACTAGTGTTGAGCCACCCCCGTAGTGTTCGGGTTCGGTTCGGTTCGTCGAACACCGGGATGTTCGAGGAACTGTTCGTCGAACTGTTCGTCGAACACCTTAGAACACCGTCGAACACCGTTAAAACCAATGGCAGGCAAACAAAAACACATAGAAACACATAGAAAACACCTGCAAAGGTGTCCAAAAGCTGACAAACTGCTCAGAAGACACTCTCTTTAAAAAAGCCGGCCGGCAAATTCAGCAGCGGCATACACCGGTACCCGACAATTTAGACAAGAAGGAATAGAGCATCACACATAGATTAGATAGATAGAAACATGTCAGTCACACATATAAGAAGCACAGTGACAGTGTTGGTTACTGCACTTGTCATTTAGTGTAAAGGATTTATTAAAAAAAATATTAGTGTTTTCATGCACCGTCTCTTTAAAAAAGCCGGCCGGCAATTCAGCATCTGTACCCGACAATTTTGAACAGAAAGAATAGAGCTTCACACATAGATTAGATAGATAGAAACATGTCAGTCACATATATAATAAGTACAGTGATAGTGTTGCTTACTGTACTTGTCATTTAGTGTAAAGGATTTATTTAAAAAAATAATAGTGTTTTCATGCACTGTCTCTTTAAAAAAGCCGGCCGGCAATTCAGCAGCGGTACCCGACAATTTAGAACAGAAAGATAGAGCATCACACATAGATTAGATAGATAGAAACATGTCAGTCACATATATATGAAGTACAGTGATAGTGTTGGTTACTGTACTTGTCATTTAGTATTAAAATAAAGGATTTATTATTAAAAAAATTGGCGTGGGGTTCCCCTTAATTTTAGGCTCTAGCGGA
Organism: Phyllobates terribilis; assembly: GCF_046119375.1. Classification (NCBI taxonomy): domain Eukaryota; kingdom Metazoa; phylum Chordata; class Amphibia; order Anura; family Dendrobatidae; genus Phyllobates; species Phyllobates terribilis. The sequence continues at coordinate 416,694,212 of NW_027362765.1, forward strand.
GGTTAAGCAGACGGCTGGGGCAGATGTTTGAAGCCTGGGAAGGGGGTAATACCCACGGAGCTTCCCAGGCTACTAATATCAGCCCCCAGCTGAATACATAGCCTTTACTAGCTATTAAAATGGGGGACCCCCCAAAAAAATGACGTGGGGTCCCCCCTAATTTAATAGCTAGCAAAGGCTAGGCAGACAGCTGGGGGCTGATATTAATAGCCCAGGAAGGGAGCCATGAATATTGGCCCCCTCCCAGGCTAGAAACACCAGCCGTCAGCCGCCCCAGAAATGGCGCATTCATAGGATGCGCCAATTCTGGCACTTAGCCTCGCTCTTCCACGCTGCCCTGGTGCGGTGGCAGGGGGTAATAGGGTTGGGGTTGATGTCAGCTTATAATGCCAGCTGACATCAAGCCCAGGTTAGTAATGGAGAGGCGTCTATAAGACACCCCCATTACTAACCCCATAGTCAAAGTTAAAAAAAACACAAACACCCAGAATAAAGTCCTTTAATTGAAATAAAGACACAATCCTTTATTGTTCTAAATTAAACCATACTTACCATCACGCCCATTCCAGCTGAAGCCAACGATCTCCTGCAATAAAAGAAAAATAATAAAGCAACCTCATCCTTACCTTTCCATGGTTCCCACGACAGCTTCAGCTCTGCTACATCGAGATGACAGGCTGGACCGCAGCAGAACGCTGCCATCCAGCCTGTCATCCCGCAGACACTGAGAAGCGCAGGCTTGCTTGCGCTGCTCAGCGTCTCTCTGTGACGACATCCAGATGAGCCGAGTTCATGTCCAATGAACTCGGCTCACCTCATGCACGTCACTGACAGCGTGGGAAAATTCTCACGCTGAAGCGCTGATTGCAGGAGAATTTTCCCACGCTGTCAGTGACGTGCAGGAGGTGAGCTGAGTTCATTGGACATGAGCTCACCTCATGCACATCACTGACAGCGTGGGAGAATTCTCCTGCACTCAGCACTTCAGCGTGAGAATTTTCCCACGCTGTCAGTGACGTGCATGAGGTGAGCCGAGTTCATTGGACATGACCTCGGCTCATCTGGATGCCGTCACAGCGAGACAGTGAGGAGCGCAAGCATGCCTGCGCTTCTCAGTGTCTGCGGGATGACAGACTGGATGGCAGCGTTCTGCTGCGGTCCAGCCAGTCATCTCGATGTAGCAGAGCTGAAGCTGTCGTGGGAACCATGGAAAGGTAAGGATGAGGTTGGTTTATTATTTTTCTTTTATTGCAGGAGATCGTTGGCTTCAGCTGGAATGGGTGTGATGGTAAGTATGGTTTAATTTAGAACAATAAAGAATTGTGTCTTTATTTCAATTAAAGGACTTTATTCTGGGTGTTGTGTTTTTTTTAAATATTTTACTAGAAATTCATGGCGGTCATGTCTAATACTGGCGTGACCCCATGAATTTTGGGCTTGGGGCCAGCTGATAATACCAAGCTGGCCCTAACCCCTTTATTACCCAGTGAGCCACCGCACCAGGGCCCTGGATGAGTTGGGTACAGCGCCAGAAGATGGCGCTTCTATGAACGCGCCATTTTCCGGGGTGGCTGCGGACTGCAATTTGTAGCGGGGGGGGCCCAGAAAGCTTGGGCCTCCCTGCGCTGCAGATTCCAGCCCCCAGCTGCCTAGTTGTACCTGGCTGGACACAAAAATAGGGCGAAGCCCCACGTACTTTTTTTTTAATTATTTCATGAAATTCATGAAATAATTAAGAAAAAAAGGCCTTCCCTATATTGTTGTGTCCGGCCAGGTACAAATAGGCAGCTGGTGGTTGGGGGCAGCCCGTTCCTGCCTGCTGTACCTGGCTGGACACAAATATAGTGCGAAGCCCCACTTCAATTTTTTTTAATTATTTCATGAAATTCATGAAATAATTAAGAAAAAAAGGGCTTCCCTATATTGTTGTGTCCGGCCAGGTACAAATAGGCAGCTGGTGGATGGGGGCAGCCCGTTCCTGCCTGCTGTACCTGGCTGGACACAAATATAGTGCGAAGCCCCACTTCAATTTTTTTTAATTATTTCATGAAATTCATGAAATAATTAAGAAAAAAAGGGCTTCCCTATATTGTTGTGTCCGGCCAGGTACAAATAGGCAGCTGGTGGATGGGGGCAGCCCGTTCCTGCCTGCTGTACCTGGCTGGACACAAATATAGTGCGAAGCCCCACTTCAATTTTTTTAAATTATTTCATGAAATAATTTAAAGAAAATTGACGTGGGGCTTCGCCCTGTTTTTGTGTCCAGCCAGGTACAACTAGGCAGCTGGGGGCTGGAATCCGCAGCGCAGGGAGGCCCAAGCTTTCTGGGCCACCCCCGCTGCAAATTGCAGTCCGCAGCCACCCCGGAAAATGGCGCGTTCATAGAAGCGCCATCTTCTGGCGCTGTACCCAACTCATCCAGGGCCCTGATGCGGTGGCTCACTGGGTAATAAAGGGGTTAGGGCCAGCTTGGCATTATCAGCTGGCCCTAAGCCCGAAATTCATGGGGTCACGCCAATATTAGACATGACCACCATGAATTTCTAGTAAAGTATTTAAAAAAAACACAACACCCAGAAAAAAGTCCTTTAATTGAAATAAACACACAATTCTTTATTGTTCTAAATTAAACCATACTTACCATCACGCCCATTCCAGCTGAAGCCAACGATCTCCTGAAATAAAAGAAAAATAATAAAGCAACATCATCCTTACCTTTCCATGGTTCCCATGACAGCTTCAGCTCTGCTACATCGAGATGACAGGCTGGACCGCAGCAGAACGCTGCCATCCAGCCTGTCATCCCGCAGACACTGAGAAGCGCAGGCTTGCTTGCGCTCCACAGTGTCTCTCTGTGAGGGCATCCAGATGAGCCGAGTTAATGTCCAATGAACTCGGCTCACCTCATGCACGTCACTGACAGCGTGGGAAAATTCTCCTGCACTCAGCGCTTCAGCGTGGGAGAATTCTCACACTGAAGCGCTGAGTGCAGGAGAATTCTCCCACGCTGTCAGTGACGTGCAGGAGGTGAGCTGAGTTCATTGGACATGAGCTCACCTTATGCACGTCACTGACAGCGTGGGAAAATTCTCCTGCACTCAGCGCTTCAGCGGGAGAATTCTCACGCTGAAGCGCTGAGTGCAGGAGAATTCTCCCACGCTGTCAGTGACGTGCAGGAGGTGAGCTGAGTTCATTGGACATGAGCTCACCTTATGCACGTCACTGACAGCGTGGGAGAATTCTCCTGCACTCACCGCTTCAGCTTGAGAATTTTCCCACGCTGTCAGTGACGTGCATGAGGTGAGCCGAGTTCATTGGACATGAACTCTGCTCATCTGGATGTCGTCACAGAGAGACGCTGAGCAGCGCAAGCAAGCCTGCGCTTCTCAGTGTCTGCGGGATGAGAGGCTGGATGGCAGCGTTCTGCTGCGGTCCAGCCTGTCATCTCGATGTAGCAGAGCTGAAGCTGTCGTGGGAACCATGGAAAGGTAAGGATGAGGTTGCTTTATTATTTTTCTTTTATTGCAGGAGATCGTTGGCTTCAGCTGGAATGGGCGTGACGGTAAGTATGGTTTAATTTAGAACAATAAAGGATTGTGTCTTTATTTCAATTAAAGGACTTTATTCTGGGTGTTTGTGTTTTTTTTAACTTTGACTATGGGGTTAGTAATGGGGGTGTCTTATAGACGCCTCTCCATTACTAACCTGGGCTTGATGTCAGCTGGCATTATAAGCTGACATCAACCCCAACCCTATTACCCCCTGCCACCGCACCAGGGCAGCGTGGAAGAGCGAGGCTAAGTGCCCGAATTGGCGCATCCTATGAATGCGCCATTTCTGGGGCGGCTGACGGCTGGTGTTTCTAGCCTGGGAGGGGGCCAATATTCATGGCTCCCTTCCTGGGCAATTAATATCAGCCCCCAGCTGTCTGCCTAGCCTTTGCTAGCTATTAAATTAGGGGGGACCCCACGTCATTTTTTTGGGGGGGTCCCCCATTTTAATAGCTAGTAAAGGCTATGTATTCAGCTGGGGGCTGATATTAGTAGCCTGGGAAGCTCCGTGGGTATTACCCCCTTCCCAGGCTTCAAACATCTGCCCCAGCCGTCTGCTTAACCTCCGCTAGAGCCTAAAATTAAGGGGAACCCCACGCCAATTTTTTTAATAATAAATCCTTTATTTTAATACTAAATGACAAGTACAGTAACCAACACTATCACTGTACTTCATATATATGTGACTGACATGTTTCTATCTATCTAATCTATGTGTGAAGCTCTATTCTGTCTGTTATAAATTGTCGGGTACCGCTGCTGAATTGCCGGCTGGCTTTTTTAAAGAGACGGTGCATGAAAACACTATTATTTTTTTTGATAAATCCTTTACGCTAAATGACAAGTACAGTAAGCAACACTGTCACTGTACTTCGTATATATGTGGCTGACATGTTTCTATCTATCTAATCTATATATGATGCTCTATTCTGTCTGTTATAAATTGTCGGGTACCGCTGCTGAATTGCCGGCCGGCTTTTTTAAAGAGACAGTGCATGAAAACACTATTATTTTTTTAAATAAATCCTTTACACTAAATGACAAGTACAGTAATCAACACTGTCACTGCACTTCTTATATATGTGACTGACATGTTTCTATCTATCTAATCTATGTGTGATTCTCTATTCCTTCTATTCTAAATTGTCGGGTACCGCTGCTGAATTGCCGGCCGGCTTTTTTAAAGAGACGGTGCATGAAAACACTATTATTTTTTTTGATAAATCCTTTACGCTAAATGACAAGTACAGTAAGCAGCACTTTCACTGTACTTCGTATATATGTGGCTGACATGTTTATATCTATCTAATCTATGTGTGAAGCTCTATTCTTTCGGTTCTAAATTGTCGGGTACCGGTCTATGCCGCTGCTGAATTGCCGGCTTTTCATGTTTCACTGTTGGCACTGTTCCCATCGATTTGGGCAATCACTGTAATGCCACAACCACCATGGCTGTGGCATTACAGTGAGTGGCAGACAATCCCTGCATGATTGGTGCTCTAAATAGCGCCAGACATGCAGGACACTCTTTTGGTGCACGAACAGTTATCGAACATAACCTCGAACAGCCGAATTTTTTGCAAATCGTTCGGGTTCGTCGAACAACTCGAACACCGCCCAAAACAGCTCGAATTTGAAATTGGCGAACAGTTCTAGTCGAACACCGCTCATCTCTACTTATAACATCATTATTATTATTATACTTTTTTATATTAAAGGCATTGTTCACTACTAGGATAACCCCTTCTTGAACTAAAGGTTTGGCCCTGATAAAATAAAAAAACTATACTCACTTCCCATTCTGGCTCCATTCCAACGGTGTCAGCTCTCGCGGTCCTGGAGTTCTAGTGCAGTGGAATGACTTGTGGTGCCCGGCGCCCAAACGCTGGCATCACTGTCCCCCCACCTATGGATGGATTGAAAATGAAAAGGAAGTCAGAGATCAGCTGCAGCCCAGACTATCTCTTCATGTTCAATCCGTCATGTGTCACAACAACAGCATGGGAGCCTCGGGGAGAGCGAGTGCAGACAACGTGGGAAAGGCGCCAGCATGGGAGTTGAGTATAGGTTTTTTTTATTTTATTGAGGCCAAACATTTAGTTCAAGAAGGTGTTGTCCTAGTAGTGGACAACCCCTTTAAGATGTTGAATATTTCTGAAGTTGCAGTAATCAGTAAAAGTGGCATTTTCTGTTGAATTTTGAAAACACTTATTATATTAGTTTTGTGAGCTATTTTAGTTGTTCTTCAACTGATTTGTTGCAAACAGCAGAAAGTTTGTAAATGTTGCTAATAAACCAAATTTGGGGGGAAGGGTTGAATAATTTTGATTGCAACAGTATAACACCTGAGCCTGATTATAAACATAAGAGAAATGTTGGCAAAATGCTCTCAAAAAGAAGCTGACTAGCAAAATTCCTTTATAATTTTGCTTACATGGATTGGGGATAAGTAACATTTATAGAATCTCTTGTGGATGATTGATTGACCAACTGATTTATTTTCATTTTTCACATTTTTAGAGCTGCATGGTTCATTCTCTCTCAGTTTCCATGTTGAAAATTTCTTCCCTATACTCGAATTTCTTATTTTCTCTATTCTGCCCAATGGAGAGACCATTGCTAGATCTACCATTTTCTTTGTTTCACCGTGTATAAAAAACAAGGTAAGAAGCCTAACTGAACAGAACACTTGCTTTCCTGACAAGGAAAAATAAAAATACTAGATCATAGCAGGACAAGCCACAATGTTATCTGAGTATATATTTCAGTAAAAAAGCAAAAAGCAAAATGAACCTGTAGGGTCATATCTATGTGCACATTTTTTGGTTTAACCCCATTACCCCCGAAGATGGTTTGCACGTTAATGATCAGGCCAATTTTTACAATTCTGACCACTATCACTTTATGAGGTAATAACTCTGGAACGCTTCAACAGATCACTGATTCTGAGATTGTTTTTTCGTGACATAATGTACTTCATGATAGTGGTAAAATTTCTTCTATATGATATAAGTTTATTTGTGAGAAAATCAGAAATTTGGTGAAAATTTTGTAATTTTCAAAATTTGAATTTTCATGCCCTAAATCAGAGAGACACAGTACAGACCAAAAGTTTGCACACCTTCTCATTTAAAGATTTTTCTGTATTTTCATGACTATGAAAATTGTACATTCACACTGAAGGCATCAAAACAATGAATTAACACATGTGGAATTATATACTTAACAAAAAAGTGTGAAACAACTGAAAATATGTCTTATATTCTAGGTTCTTCAAAGCAGCCACCTTTTGCTTTGATGACTGCTTTGCACACTCTTGGCATTCTCTTGATGAGCTTCAAAAGGTAGTCACCGGAAATGGTTTTCACTTCACAGGTGTGCCCTGTCAGGTTTAATAAGTGGGATTTCTTGCCTTATAAATGGGGTTGGGACCATCAGTTGTGTTGTGCAGAAGTCTGGTGGATACACAGCTGATAGTCCTACTGAATAGACTGTTAGAATTTGTATTATGGCAAGAAAAAAGCAGCTAAGAAAACAAAAACGAGTGGCCATCATTACTTTAAGAAATGAAGGTCAGTCAGTCTGAAAAATTGGGCAAACTTTGGAAGTGTCCCCAGGTGCAGTTGCAAAAACCATCTCAAGCGCTACAAAGAAATTGGCTCACATGAGGACCGCCCCAGGAAAGGAAGACCAAGAGTCACCTCTGCTTCTGAGGATAAGTTTATCCGAGTCACCAGCCTCAGAAATCGCAGGTTAACAGCAGCTCAGATTAGAGAACAGGTAAATGCCACACAGAGTTCTAGCAGCAGACACATCTCTACAACAACTGTTAAGAGGAGACTTTGCGCAGCAGGCCTTCATGGTAAAATAGCTGCTAGGAAACCACTGCTAAGGACAGGCAATAAGCAGAAGAGACTTGTTTGGGCTAAAGAACACAAGGAATGGACAATAGACCAGTGGAAATCTGTGCTTTGGTCTGATGAGTCCAAATTTGAGATCTTTGGTTCCAACCACCATGTCTTTGTGTGACGCAGAAAAGGTGAACGGATGGACTCTACATGCCTGGTTCCCACCGTGAAGCATGGAGGAGGAGGAGTGATGGTGTGGGGGTGCTTTGCTGGTGACACTGTTGGGGATTTATTCAAAATTGAAGGCATACTGAACCAGCATGGCTACCACAGCATCTTGCAGCGGCATGCTATTCCATCCTGTTAGCGTTTAGTTGGACCATCATTTATTTTTCAACAGGACAATGACCCCAAACACACCTCCAGGCTGTGTAAGGGCTATTTGACCAAGAAGGAGAGTGATGGGGTGCTATGCCAGATGACCTGGCCTCCACAGTCACCAGACCTGAACCTAATCGAGATGGTTTGGGGTGAGCTGGACCGCAGAGTGAAGGCACAAGGACCAACAAGTGCTAAGCATCTCTGGGAACTCCTTCAAGATAGTTGGAAGACCATTTCCGGGGACTACCTCTTGAAGCTGATCAAGAGAATGCCAAGAGTGTGCAAAGCAGTCATCAAAGCAAAATGTGGCTACTTTGAAGAACCTAGAATATAAGACATATTTTCAGTTGTTTCACACTTTTTTGTTAAGTATATAATTCCACATGTGTTAATTCATAGTTTTGATGCCTTCAGTTTGAATGTACAATTTTCATAGTCATGAAAATACCGAAAAATCTTTAAGTGAGAAGGTGTGTCCAAACGTTTGGTCTGTACTGTATGTCACACAAGATAGTTAATAAATAACATTTCCCACATGTCTACTTCACATCAGCATAATTTTTTTAGGGACCACATCATATTTGAAGTGACTTTGAGGGGCCTTTATGACAGAAAATACTCAAAAGTGACACTATTCTAAAAACTGCATCCCTCAAGATACTCAAAACCACATTCAAGAAATGTATTAACTAGTGATGGGCGAGCACTAAAATGCTCGGGTCAAGCACATTGTAATACTCGGGTGCTCAACCCGAGCAATGAGCCCAATGTAATTCTAACGGAAACTCGAGCATTTTTCAGCCGGCTCTCCCCGGCGGTCTGCAGAGGGACTAAAAATTGCCCAAATGGATGGGAACAGTGCTCAAGTGGCATGGGAACAGCATGGGAAGACCCCTGGACTCACAGGTCACTGCTATCAACAATGTTGTCAGAAGTATTACGCCACTTTTACAGACTCACAATAAAACATGCAAAAACGAGACCAAAATGGATTTTCCTGGGAAATATGTTAAGGAACATCCTTTCTAGGGTAATGGCTTGTATATAAGGCAAAATAAATACCAAAACAAAAATACTCCTCCACACCTTGGGCTATGATCACACGTAGCGTTTTTGATAAGTTTTTGCACTTCTGCATTGCTTTCAACTGTGACAAATGCATTCACCGGGAAATGTCATTTTAACATTTTACAAACTTATCTGGCCATGTGGTGTGTGAGACATGATCAGACACATTCTGTTTAATTTATGAAAGAGGGACTCTGAAAGTCACAAAGCCTATTTTTATAGGGCCATCAGGCGGCCTTTACTATTCTTAAAGTGCCAGCAGCTGGCCCTCACTACTCTTAGAGAGCCATCAGCCGGCTATGCTTTGTTCTTCCCATTACTAAAGAGTGGGTCTCCTATACTGTTATTGCATATGCAGTGAGTGACAGAGCTTCCCAAAATATGGACGCCCCCCAATACCCCTTTGAAGAGACTTAGAGGAGGGGGAAGTGGGTCTCCCATACTGTTGCCTATGCAGTGAATGCAAGGGCTGACAAAAATTTGGACCTACTCCAATGCCCCTTGGAAGAGACGTAGAGGAGGGCCTCCTGAAAAAAAATGTTCCCATTATTAGGAAGTGGGTCTCCCATTGTGTTTACCTATGCAGTGAATGCAAGGGTTGCCAAAAATTTGCAGGCACTCCAATGCCCCTTGGAAGAGACGTGGAGGTCAGAGGGCCTCCTGAAAACAATGTCCCCATTATTAGGAAGTGGGTCTCCCATTGTGTTTGCCTATGCAGTGAATGCAAGAGTTGCCAAAAATTTGGAGGCACCCCAATGCCACTTGGAAGAGAGGTGGAGGTCAGAGGGCCTCCTGAAAACAAAGTTCCAATTATTAGGAAGTGAGTCTCCCATTGTGTTTGCCTATGCAGTGAATGCAAGGGTTGCCAAAAATTTGGAGGCACTCCAATGCCACTTGGAAGAGAGGTGGAGGTCAGAGGGCCACCTGAAAAAATGCTCCCATTATAAGGAACTGGGTCTCCCATTGTGTTTGCCGATGCAGTGAATGCAAGGGTTGCCAAAAATTTGGAGGCACTCCAATGCCACTTGGAAGAGAGGTGGAGGTCAGAGGGCCACCTGAAAAAATGCTCCCATTATTAGGAACTGGGTCTCCCATTGTGTTTGCCGATGCAGTGAATGCAAGGGTTGCCAATGAAGGCACTCCAATGCCCCTTGGAAGAGATGTGGAGGTCAAAAGGCCTCCTGAAAACAATGTTCCCATTATTAGGAAGTGGGTCTCCCGTTGTGTTTGCCTATGCAGTGAATGCAAGGGTTGCCAAAAATTTGGAGGCACTCCAATGCCCCTTGGAAGAGACGTGGAGGTCAGAGGGCCTCCTGAAAACAATGTCCCCATTATTAGGAAGTGGGTCTCCCATTGTGTTTGCCTATGCAGTGAATGCAAGAGTTGCCAAAAATTTGGAGGCACCCCAATGCCCCTTGGAAGAGAGGTGGGGGTCAGAGGGCCTCCTAAAAAAATGCTCCCATTATTAGGAAGTGGGTCTCCCATTATGTTTACCTATGCAGTGAATGCAAGGGTTGCCAATGAAGGCACACCAATGCCCCTTGGAAGAGACGTAGAGGACCTCATAACAAAATGTTCCCATTAAAAAGGAGCGGGTCTCCTATACTTGTAATGCACATGCACTAAGTGTATGGGCTTACAAACATTTACCCCTGGGGGGTATACATGAACATACTGTATTAAAAAAAAAATTTAAGGGCATTATAAACGCCCTTTAAAAATATTATGTGGGTGTTGCATCACGGACCATGGTCACCCTGGTGATATGGTGGTGGAGGATGAGGATGAGGTGAAGGAGGAGGACAAGAGCAAATAGCCAAAATCAGGAAGCGTATACCCATGTGTGGGTGTGAAAAGGTGCATGGGAATACACCTCCCAAAAAAAGACACTGGATTTGAGTTTGTTACGCTGCTATCATTCGGTGGTGTAGAGAAGTCTGGCCCTATCCAGCCCTTGTTCATTTTTATAAGAGTCAGACTGTCAGCATTTTAAGTTGACAGACGGATGCACTTATCAGTTATAATTCCACCAGCGGCACTAAAAACCCACTCTGATAAAACGCTAGTGGCAGGGCAGGCCAGGACATAGAGAGCCAGTTCATTTTAAGTATCCAGCTTGGATACTCAATAATTATAAGACACAGAGGAATCACGGACGATGTTGGTAGGGTCGGCAAGGTACTCCCTCAGCATCTTCCCAAACTTTGCACTCCTTGTGAGAGTACCCCATGCCTCAGGGCCTGTGGGATGGGAGGGGCTGAGAAAATTCTTCCAGACCTTTGACAATGTTCCCCTGCCTCTGCTGGATTGGAGTTGTGTCCCTCTTGCCTGTAGTCCTTGGTTGTCCAACGAACTGTGATCTCTGCCGCCAGTGTTTTCAGATGGGAATTTTTTTAATAGTTCCGCAACAAGGGCCTTCTGGTACTGCCCCTTTTTTGTAGACCTGTTTGCCTCAGGAATAAGAGATATAAAGTTCTTCTTGTAGCCTTGGTCTAGAAGTGTCACCAACCTGTAATGACTGTCACCCAAATTTTGAGAATGCGAGGGTTATGGGAAAGGCAGTGTCAAATAAACTCAGCCTTGCGTGCAAGACTGCTAACAGGCAAGACTTCCGTGTACTCACCAAGAGGATGACTGATCATGCTCTCCTCCTCCTCCTTCTCCTCTCTGTCCTAAGGCCATCCACACTGAACAGACAGTATGACAGTTGTGCAGGTAGTACCGTCTATAGCACAGGAAACTAGCTCCTGTTCTTCCTCCTCCTCCTCTTCCTCATTGTCACCCAATCCATGTTGGGATGAGATGAGGCTGGGCTGTGTGTAATCATCCTGTATGGTTCCTTGCTCCATCTCATTGTGCTCCGCCTGCAATGCATCCTCTTTGATTGTGAGCAGAGAGCGTTTCAGAAGACAGAGAAGCGGGATGGTGACGCTAATTATGGCATCATCGCCGCTCACCATCTTGGTGGAGTCCTCAACGTTTTGGAGGATGGTGCATATGTTTGACATCCATGTCCACTCCTGAGGTCTTATGTGTGCAGTCTGAATACCAATGACCTTGTTGATGCTGGTACTCAACAACTTCCCTCTTTTGCTCACAAATCCTTCCCAACATCTGCAGTGTAGAGTTCCAACGCGTGGGGACATCACACACCAGTCTGTGAGCCGGAAGCTGCAAACCCTGCTGAAACACGGCAAGGGCGGCGGAAGCTGTTGGTGACTTTCTTAAATGGGCACAAAGGCGGCCTACTTTAGCCAGCAGCTCTGGGTAGGATTTGAGAAACCGCTGAACCACTAGGTTATGCACATGGGCCACGCATGGTACGTGTGTGAGCTCGCCTTGCCTCAGAGTCGCCACCAGGTTCAATCCATTGTCACACATGACCATGCTTGGCTGTAGGTTCAGCAGTGTGAGCCACAGATCTGCCTGCTCTTTCAGAGCTGTCCACAACTCTTCAGCATTGTGCGGTTTGTCACCTAAGCTTATTAGCTTCAGCACCGCCTGTTGCCGCTTGGCCGAGGCAGTGCTGTAGTGCTTCCAGCTTGTGACTGATGTGGTCATTTTGGAGATGGAGGCTGAAGAGGAGGAGGTGCAGGAGCTGTAGACTGTGGGGGCAACCCTGATTGACCTAGGACCCGCAATCCTTGGCATCGTGAGGATGTGTTCTGTCCCAAGGTCCGACTGGGTCCCGGCTTCCACTATGTTAACCCAGTGTTCCGTCAGCGAGATGTACCATCCCTGCCCACAAGCACTTGTCCATGTGTCTGTGGTTACGTGGACTTTCCCGGTAACTGCGTTGTTTAGGGTATGGCTAATGTTTTGGGACACGTGCTTGTGTAATGCGAGGACTGCACACCGGGAGACATAGTGGTGGCTGGGGACCGAGTACCGCCATCAGGTTGCAAAATGCTTCCATCTCCATGAGCCTAACGGAGGACAATATCTTCCACGCTCACTACAAATGGTTGAATTTGGAGTGAACTGATATGTGATCCGCGTGACGGACAAACCGCAGTTTAAATAGCTGGCCGGTAGGTAACTATTTTTAACAGCAAACTGGTGTCAATAGCTTCACTGACACACTGAAACACAATTTCAATGGAGGCCAGAAATGGCAATATTTTCAGAGCAATTATGCATGATCCGTATGATGGACAAACCACAGCTTTAAATAGCTGGATTTTTAGCACTGTAATATGGAAAGGACCTGGCTGTATTCTGCAGTGCCAACAAGCAAATATCGCAGAAAAACGGTGTTCTCTGGATTGCTTTTTAAGCAAATAATCAGGATTAACATAAAAAAAAAATATTCCTGGCCCCTCATACCTGGGGCTATTTCTACAAATATCTGTAAAAGCAGCAGACAGAACTGGAATGGACCCTCTTGCTATGTGCACTGCAGTCTGCTTTATACCCTGTTTGCCTGCCTAGCACTGATATCTCTGCAGATGGATTAGTCCTCAGAAGGACTGTTAGTTGAGATGGATATGTGTCTTTATAGTCTGGTATACCTACACTTACTAGACACAAGCAAATCTCTCCCTAGTTCAGCAGCACCTCCCCCTACACTGTCTGATTCCTGTGTGACTGTGACAAGCACGGCGGCGCCAGGTCTGATATAGACCTGATGATGCTGTGCGGCCAGTCAATCACTGTAATGCCACAACCAACATGACTGCGGCATTACAGTGTGTGGCAGACAATCCCTGCATGTTGATTGGTGCTCTAAAGAGCGCCAAACATGCAGGGAGGGGACCCGAGCTCCCGCCAAGTAACCCTGGAAATACTTGGAAAGTGCCAAGCATCTCGAGCAGTGAGATGCTCGGGCGAGCACCGAGCAGTAGCGAGCATGCTCACTCATCACTATTATTAACCCTTCAGGTGTTTCACAGGAATTTTTGGAATGTGAAAAAATGTGAGAAAAAAATGAACATTTAACTTTTTTCACAAAAATTTTACTTTAGACCCCAATATTTTTATTTTCGCAAGGGTAACAGGAAAAAATGGACCCAAAAATTTGTTGTGCAATTCCTCCTGAGCTTGTCAATACCCCATATGTTGGGGAAAACCACTGTTTGGGTGCACGGCAGGGTTCGGAAAGGAAGGAGCACCATTTGACTTTTTGAATGTAAAATTTGCTGGAATAATTAGCGGACGTCATGTTGCGTGTGGTGAGCCACTGACGTACCTAAACAGTGGAAACCCCCCACAAGTGACACCATTTTGGAAACTAGACCCCTCAGGAAACTTATCTAGGTGTGGGGTGAGCACCTTGAACCCTCAGGTGCTTCACAGAAGTTTAGAACATTGAGTCGTAAAAATAAAATGTTCACATTTTTCCCACAAAAACGTTTTTCAGCCTCCAATTTTGCATTTTCATAAGGGTAACAGGAGATATTGCATCATGCAATTTGTTGTGCAATTCCTTCTGAGTAAGCCAATACCCAATATGTGGGGAAAAAACACTGGGCGCACGCAGGGTTCCGAAGGGAAGGAGCGCCATTTCACTTTTTGATTGTAACATTTGCTTGATTAATTGGTGGACGCCATGTCACATTTGGGGAGCCCCTAATGTGCCTACACAGTGGAAACCCCCCACAAGTGACACATATTTGGAAACTAAACCGCTCAGGGAACTTATCTAGATGTGTGGTGAGCCCTGAACCCCTGGGTGCTTCACAGAAGTTTAGAACATAGAGCCGTGAAAATAAAAAAATCTAATTTTTTCCACAAAAATGTTTTTTAGCCCCAATTTTTTTTATTTTCACAAGGGTAAGAAGAGAAAATGGACCCCAAAAACTGTCGAGCAATTTCTCCTGAGTACACCGATACTCCATATGTGGGGAAAATTCACTGTTTGGGCGCACGGCAGGGTTCAGAAGGGAAGGAGCACTGTGTGAATTTTTTGAACGCAAAATTGGCTGGAATCGAGAGCGGATGCTTTGTGCGTTTGGAGAGCACCTGATGCGCCTAAACAGTGGAAACCCCCCACAAGTGACCCCATTTTGAAAACTAAATCCCTCAAGGATTTTATCAAGGGGTATAGTGAACATTTTGAACCCAGAGGTACGACACAGAATTTGATAACATTAGGTCATCATACTGAATAAGTTGTCATTAGTCTTAAGCGCATGTGCTCGCTACTTGAGTTTGCATCGGGTGCTTGGGTATGCACCATGTATCTTGGGTGCTCGAGTGATATGCTCGAATCTCCACCCTGTGAGGGAATCGCTTGTGCATGGCAGGAAATCCCCGCAAGGTTTTTTTGGCTGCGAATCATATGGGACGGAGACTCGAGCATGTCACTCGAGCACCCGCGATACTTGGTGCATACCCGAGCACCTAATGCAAACTCAAGTAGCTATCACTTGAGCTAAACACTAGTCACCATATCGTCCTAATTTTTTTCTTTACTTTTGAAAAAATCCCAACCCCAACACAACCCAAATACAACCATAGCCCTAACAAAACCCTAGCACAACCTTAACTCTAGCCCAACCCTAAGCCTAGCACAACCCTAACTCTAACCCTAGCACAACCCTAACCCTAACCCTAGCACAACCCTAACCCTAGCACAACCCTACCCCTAACTCTAGCACAACCCTAACCCTAGCACAACCCTAACCCTAACACAACCCTAACCCTAGAGTTTATTTTTTACGCCGTTCCTCGTGTGGTATAAGTGATTACAAAACTTTATTCTTTGGGTCGGTGCAATTTCAGCGATGCCAGATTCATATTGGGTTTTTATGTTTGGCAGATGTCACACACTAAAAGACACTTTTTTTTGCAAAGACTAGTTTTTGCAATCATTTTTCCATATTTCGGCTGACAGTCATGTAAATGCCTGTTTTTTGCGGGACAAGTTGACATTTTTATTGGTACCATTTTTGGGCACATTACATTTTTGATCGCTTTCTATTCCGATTTTTGGGAGGCAGAATAAAGAAAACCAACAATTCAGGAATTGTTTTTTTGTTTTGTTTTTTGATGTCGTTCTGCGTGTGTTAAAATTGATAGAATAGCTTTATTCTTCGGGTCAGTAAATTTATAGTGGTACCACATTTATATCGTATTTTTATGTTTTGACGCTTTTACACAATAAAAACTATTTTATAGAAAAAAAAAAAAATTTTATCGCTTTATTCTGAGAGCTATACATTTTTTATTTTTTGCCTAAGAGAGCTGTATGGCAGCTTGTTTTTTGCGGGACAAGATGACATTTTCAACTGTATTTTTATTTACATTCTTCTTTGCGATCGTGTTTTATTAAATTTTTTGTTTAGCAGAATGATGATAAAGCATCGTTTTTTGCTTCGTTTTTTATTTATTTTTTTACCATGTTCACTAAAGGGGTTAACTAGTGGGACAATTTTATAGGTCAGGTTGTTCCGGACGCAGCAATACCAAATATGTGTACATTTATTTTTTCATAATAATATTTATTTATGCTATTTATGGGCTCAGTATATTTTTATTTTTTTGGATTATTTTTTCATCTTTTTTTTATATTTTTACAATTTATATTTCATTTTGACACTTTTTTTACTTTTACACTTTATTCCACTATGGGACTTTCATTTTTTGCATGCTGATCGCTTGTATAACATAGAGATGCAGCAGCACAAGCTACTTTGCTTATGCACTGCGCATGATCAAAGTAACTTCCTGACTCCTGGTGACCCGGATGTCGTCATGACGGCATCGGGTCACCATGGCAACTACTGGGACCCAGCACACACTGCAGGACGCTGGAGATAAGGTAAGAGGCTTACGCTTACCTCCCCTTGCTCCCGAAATGCTGCAATCAACTTCGGCACTGCTCTTGGCACATCGTATCGGGTGTCAGCTGTGAGAATCAGCTGACACCCGGCGGCGACCGCCCTGCACAACTTGTGTGCGGGCGCAATCACATTGTGCGTAATAGTACGTACCTGGTCCAATAGGCCCAGGGCACAGAGACGTACTATTACTGACAATGTCAGTAAGGGGTTAATAGTCATCATTAAGAAGGACCAAATTTTTCATGCTGAACTGGACATATGATGTAGTAGTGAATGCAGAGCGGAATAAAATATATATATATATATTTTTTTTTAATTTTGCCTCTCCATTGCAGTGATATTGGCAATCAAATATTTAACTCTTAATGAGTTAACTTTAAAGAGGTCCAGGTGGGTGTTATCATATAGTTTTCACTGGGGGCGTGTACTTCTGCCTTTTGTATGTAAATGTTGTAGGACCTGTGATAATGTCATCATGGTGCCATGACTAAAGTCCACAGGTCCTGCCAGCCGGAGTGTGCAGCCAAGTTTGTTGCAGAACATCATAATACACACCTCAGCTATTGCAGAACCTCACAATACACATCTCAGCTGCTACTAAACCCTATTGTATTTATCAGCTGCTACAGAACCTCTAAATACACCTCAGCTGCTACAGAACCTTACAATACACCTCAGCTGCTTGAAAATCTCATAATATCCTGTATACAAGCGTCTACAACAAGATGACAAAATGATTTCACTAAATGAATGTTCACTCATATACCCCCTGTCCATCAGTTTACTCTATTCTGCTCCCTTCATTTCTTTTCCACCAATCACGTTTGTGCAGAGCACTGAATAGACTTTCATATGTACCAACGAGACAATTTTGATCTTTTCATCTAGAGTTAATGGCTTCAAACTTCTGTGTTGTGTAATGAATCTTCAGTGCTAATTTAGTCTGTACACTCCGGCTGACAGGATCTGTGAACTCAATCTCACAGGTTCTTCAGCACTTCTATGTTGCGAACTGTTTATGACTAGTCATGCAAGAGGCATTTTCTTTCTTTAGTATAAAATAACATTTTTCACCATTTATTACAAATAGATGAAACTTACCTTTTCTGAAGAAGAAATCCGACCCGGGGAAAATGTTAATCTGAAAATCACAGCAGATGGTGGAGCCCTTTGCTCTGTGAGATCTGTAGATAAAGGATACTTGCTTGACAAGCCTCATGAAGACAGTTATATGTTAAGGATTGTGGTAAGTTTGATAAACACATATATATTACTTTATTCCTGAACTTGTTTTTTTGTGATTAGACATTTATCGGAGTACTCTAGATTATAAATTGCGAATTAACTCCACCCACAAAGTACATCCTAATGCTGGCACTGGTGTCAGGATGTAATCTTTCATTGCATGCGCCTCAGCGTTTAGTAGTGAACACTGTGTGCTGTGTTCACAGAGCATAAAGAAATTAATGGGCCGGTGGCTATCAAAGCTGTTGGCCCAAGTACTGTGGTCCCCAGCAATCTGGCCGGGGGCCGGATAAAAGGTCATCGAGGGCTGTAAATGGGCCGTGTGCCTGAGATTCCCACCCCTGGCTTATAGGATGCTGTAGGTAAGAGCACGCTGGACCATCTAGTTTTGCAACAGACGGAGACCTTTTGTACATGAGTGGAGGAAGGGGTCTGTAAAAAGGTAGAGAGCACTTCAAAAATAAGCACTAAATATAGGATAACATCAGTGCTGGATATGCAGTCTTTAAAACTGTGGTCAAAAGTTTTGAGACTCACACAAATTTTGTTTTTTGCAAAGTTTGCAACCTTAGTTTTAGGCCACGTTCACACTATCAGTATTTGGTCAGTATTTCATAAACCAGGAGTGGGTGAAAAATGCAGAAGTGGTGACGTGTTTCTATTATACATTTTCTCTGATTGTTCTTCGCCCGGTTGAGGTAAAATACTGACCAAATACAGATAGTGTTTGTAGCCTAATAGTGGCAATTTGCATTTACTCATTGTAAGATTATTAAGAAGAGTAATCAGACGAATTGTAAAGCAAAATGTCATTTCGTGCCATGACAATTAATTTAATCACACAAAAAAAAACATTTCCACTGAATTTTAGGCCTGCCACAAAATCACCTGCTTACGTCATTTCAGTGATCTTTTCATTAGCTCACAACAAAGTGTTAAGGCTATGTGCACACGGAGAGTTTTTGGTGCATTTTAGTTGAAAATTTTCCTAGGGGAAATGGGCCAAAAACACTAGGTGACCGGTATGTCAGCTAATGCAATGACAATCCTGAAGTGCTGTGCACATGATCAGGAATTTTCCTGTCAGGATTGCCATTGCATTTAAATCTGCAGCATGTCAATTCTTTGTGCATTTATGCAGAGTTTTTCACCCATTGACTTTAATTGAGTAAGTCAAATCCGAAGCAAAAATGCAGGAATAAAAATATTTGCGCATTTGCTGCGGATATTTGCTGCATATTTGACAGACTCAATCCAAGTCAATCAGTCAAAAACATGGCAAATACACACAGAGAATTGCCCACAGGAGACTACTCCTTCCATCATCCTACGACCCCTCCCGCTGACAACAATAGTGGGAGCAGGTGCGGCTGAGGGAAGAAGTAGTCTCCTCAGCCGGCGTCTGTAAAAAAAAAAAATTTAAATAAGTCTATATTAAAATAAAAAACACCTTATATTCACCTGTCTGCTGTAATCCCGATGTCCCACGGTGCTCCAATCACCCGGCAACACACTATACACTGATAGGAGCACCATCGCTCCAGGCAGTGTATAGTGCTCGGCTCTGGGAGTGATGTCACTGGAGTTCAATCAGCTGACAAGCGCCGGTGACCTCACTTACAGCACCAGTGCTGCGTGAGAATTTTCTCAAGCAACACTTTTGCAGTAAGTGAGGTCATCAGAGCTCTCAGCTGATCTTCAGCTGATGAACTCCAGTGACTTCAGTCCCAGCAGCTTAGCGCTATACACTGACAGGAGTGATTATACTCCTGACAGTGTATAGAGTGCTGTCGTACACAACAGTCACGCCAATGATTGCTGCTGTGACTGCTGTAGAAAAGACCCATATCGCTGTGGGACACTGAATTATGTCATCACGGCAGACAGGTGAGGAATATGTTTTTTATTTTTGGTTTCTTACAGTAGACGAGGTCATCGGGGATTAGACGTTAGGTGATTATACAGTGTTTTTTATTTTAAATAAATGAATAAAATCGTGTGGAATTTTATTTACAATAAAAGACTTTATTCTGGCCTTGTCTTTATTTCAAAAACTTTACTATGGGGTTAGTAATGGGGGCATATTATAGGCACCCTACATTACTAACCTGGGCTTCATGTCAACTGCCAATACAAGGCTGACATTAACCCCAACACTATTACCCCACTTGCCACCACACCAGACCAATTGGGAAGAGTAGAGGATAAGAGCCAGATTTGGTGCATCTTAAGAATGCGCCAGTTCTGGGGCCACTGAGAGCTGATATTATTAGCCTCCGAGGGGGCCAGGATCCATGGCCTTTTCCCTGGCTATTAATATCAGCCCACAGCTGTCAGCATAACCTTTCCAAGTTAGATTTTATAGGGGTACACTACATTTTTTTCTGGGGTTCCCCTGTAATTTAGCCAGTAAAAGCTAAGTAAATAGCTGTGGGCTGTTATAGCCAGGGAACATTTTTGGCTAATGGCCCCTTCCCCGGCTACTAATATCAGCCCACAGTCGTTGTCTTTCCCTCTGCTTGTTATGAAAATGATGCTGGAGCCCACGCCATTTTTTTAATTTATGCTCCCGATCAGGACGTAGCAGCGCTTTGGACAAAGCATATATTTGTTGCATCTAAAATGCTGCGTTCTACTGAATGTAGGTAAATCCACATGTGTTTACTGAACCATGTTGATTTAATACATTCTAGTGGTCAAATTTCTGTTATGGAGACTAGCGACTCCGCAAGTCAATTTGACATGCTGTGGTCCTGAAAGACGCACCACATTTCAATGTCCGAAGGTGATCCCCAGACTCAGATGAACGCATAGTGGACATGGGATTTCTAGAAATGCCATCCACTATGCTGTAACATCTGGCCACTTCATGTTTGACACTGCATAAACACGCAGCTTCAAACCCGCAGCGACTCCTCATCGTGGGCACGTACCTAAACTCACCCGCAGCATGTCTATTTCTGTAGCGGAGACGCTAATCTCTGCTGCAGATTTTGACCAATTGAAATGTCATTATGCTGTGGGTTTGTATGTACTGACAAAACAAGTGTGGCATTAGAACGCAGCTTTTTGGATGCCTCAAAAATATGTTCTGTCCAAAGTGCTGCTGGTTGTTGATTGCGGGGACGTAGCGGCTAACCAAACACCTGTGAGCTGTTATTAATAGCCAGGGAACATGTTGTCCTAGTGACCTCTTCCTAGGCTAAATAGAAGCTCTCATCTGCCCCAGAAATGACATGAATGGGAATTACGGCTAATGGGATTAGTGTTTATGGGATTAGGTGTCGCTGGCACCAACCCTTTTGTTTGGTGATGGAGAGATGTCAACCAGACACCCTCATTACTAAACAAACCTGTAAGTAAAGAGTTAAAGAAACACACACACTGAGAGTAAAACACTTTATTTGAAATACAACAGACACATTCTTAATCATTTAAATTAACCAATATGCTCACCCCAGGTCCAACAATAATCCAAAGGTTAAAAAGCAATGTCCCAAAAGATGCAGAAACCTTGCAGAAATTTCTGCAATCAAATCCTGAACTTGCACACACACCCTTAATGAAGACAAGGCACCTGATAGCAGTCTTTTATGCTGAATGTGTTATAAAAACAGACTGCTCAAACCACAGAATGAATCAGAGCCTGACTGCATGATTTCAGGCTAGTGTACCTCTCTGTAAAACGCTCCGGTGTTCAGAGAAAATATACTTTAAAGATTTAGCCGGGGATCATAGGCAGAAACCACAGCCGGAGACAAGACTAGTCCAGTGCAGCCCTCTGTCAATCACCACTAGCAGCACTGTAAAAAGCTGTCCAAGGGCACAGCCAGTTTGGGTGGCATGAATCAGGTGACAGATTTCTTTTAAATGGAGTTTGTCACCCCGAAAATGCTAATTAAACTTCTTAAACATTTATATAGGGAACTTTGTTTCAATAAAAATTATGCCAAGCATGTACTTTTTAAAATTATATTTGCAGAAAAATCTACTTTTATTTAATCTTTTAATCTGCAAATGAGGATACTTCAGTGTACCTTTGGCTTTGTGCACCATTATGCCCTTTGATTTGCATAATAAGCACAGTCTCACAGCAATCAATTCAGGTAAGGGACTGGGCTTAATATACAAATCGGAGAGTGCATTGGTGTACCAAGCCATTGGCCACGTCAATGTTGCACCAAAGCTCCCTCATTTGTAAAATTAATAAAAGTAAAATTTTTCTGCAAATAACATTAAAATGTATATATTTGGTATGATTTTTTTAGAGGTTGAGTCCCCTATATAATTGTTTAAGCAGTTTAATTTGCATTTTGGGGATGACAGACTCCCTTTTGGAAAGGGCCTACTGTTTGAAATTACTGCATTCTTCTGTTAATCATGGTTACCTTCAAGGAAACATATGTAGTCATTATTGCTTAGCATCTAAAGGGCTTTAAAGGCAAGGACATTGCTTCTTGTAAGATTATCCCTAACTCAACCATTTAATTGATCATCAAGAACTTCAAAAATAGAGGTTCAATTGCTGTGAAGAAGGCTTCAGGGCACCCAATAAAATCCAGCAAGTGCCAGGATTCAGCTATGGGATCAGTTCAAAACCAGTGCAGGGCTCACTCAGGAGTGACAACAGGCAGGTGTCAGTGCATCTGCATGTACAGAAAGTTGAAAGCTTTGGAGCATGGCCTGATGTCAAGAAGGGCAGTAAAGTAGCAACTTCTTTTCAAGAAAAAAATCAACGAAAGCCTGACATTCTGCAAGAAGTAAAAGGCTTGGACTACAGAGGAGTGAGGCAATGTTATTTTCTTTGACTAAGCTCTATCAGACTGTTTAGAACATCTGGAAGAATGATTGTTTGAAGAAGAAAAGGTAAACCCTTCCATGAGTCCTGTGTCATCCCAACAGTAACGCATCCCCAGACCATTCATGTTTGGAATTGCTTTTCACTCACAATTTTGACTAAGAACACTGTCATGAATAAAGAATTGTATCTAAACATCCTCCAAGAGCAACTTCTCTCAATAAACGAGAAGCAATTAGGTGATGAACAATGCTTTTTCCACCATGATGGAGATCATGTTACAGGAAAAAAAGTTATAATTAAATGTCTTGGTAAACGAAACATTGAAATTTTGGATCCATAGCCAGAAAACTCTCCAGATTTCAATTCCATTGAAAGCCGGTCCTCAAAAAGAGGGTGGACAAACAAGGAAGGAAACAAGCATGTAAATTGTGATAGACTCCAAGACTGATTTGGCAAGAATGGGTTGTTATCAGTCAGGATTTGACCCCAAAGCTGCTATCCAGCATGTCAGGATGAATTGCAGAAGTCTTGAAAAGTAAGGGTCAAAACTGTAAATATTGAGGCCCCGAATCATTATGTTTCTAAAGCCAGAAATCTGGCATAAAATATCTTCAAATGCTGCAGAATTTTTGCATAACATGAAGTTGACTCAAAATTTAGTGACTTAACATTTACTCGCCAATATTGGGCATGAGGAGGTAGAAACACCCACCAGACAAATTTATTAAATGTGGTGGCGTTCCTTATGCCAGCAATGTTACTCCACTCTCTGACTGGAGTAATATATCTGGCAAGGCACATGGAGGTGCACGCCACTCATACGATGCGCCTAATTCATTAAGTGGTGTGTGCAATTTATTTAGGCTCGCACATCATACGTATGAAACGTCAGTCTTAATGAATCATATATTTGATTTGATATAATTGCAAATAAAGCCTAAAAATGTAGAAACAACGGACCACAGGAAAATCTGACTAAAAGTTCTAAAGACATTGCAACACTGAAACTTTGTGGAAACTAAAATTTGTGTCAGTCTCAAAACCTTTGGCCACAACTGTTGAAAACAAGTATTTTGCGGGCCAGTCAAAGAAAGAACAATGTTATGACCCAGGTGGGTCTATTTTACAATATACAGAGATATTCACAACAGCCTGAACTATTACAGTAATTATATTACAGTTTCAACAAATATGTCATAAATTTGATTTGGTTTTGCTTGCAGGAATTTTTGAAAGACAATTTTTCTAGCCATCCACTCAGACCAGAACCGATCCATGACTATCGCGAATTTGATCTTTTGAGTGTATTCCAGGTAAGCAAAATTTACTGAATAATACAGTACAGACCAAAAGTTTGGACACACCTTCTCACTTAAAGATTTTTCTGTATTTTCATGACTATGAAAATTGTACATTCACACTGAAGGCATCAAAACTATGAATTAACACATGTAGAATTATATACTTAACAAAAAAGTGTGAAACAACTGAAAATATGTCTTATAGTCTAGGTTTTTCAAAGTAGCCACCTTTTGCTTTGATGACTGCTTTGCACACTCTTGGCATTCTCTTGATGAGATTCAAGAGGTAGTCACCGGAAATGGTTTTCACTTCACAGGTGTGCCCTGTCAGGTTTAATAAGTGGGATTTCTTGCCTTCTAAATGGGGTTGGGACCATCAGTTGTGTTGTGCAGAAGTCTGGTGGATACACAGCTGATAGTCCTACTGAATAGACTGTTAGAATTTGTATTATGGCAAGAAAAAAGCAGCTAAGTAAAGAAAAACGAGTGGCCATCATTACTTTAAGAAATGAAGGTCAGTCAGTGCGAAAAATTGGAAAAACTTTGGAAGTGTCCCCAAGTGCAGTTGCAAAAACCATCAAGTGCTACAAAGAAACTGGCTCACATGAGGACCGCCCCAGGAAAGGAAGACCAAGAGTCACCTTTGCTTCTGAGGATAAGTTTATCCGAGTCACCAGCCTCAGAAATCGCAGGTTAACAGCAGCTCAGATTAGAGACCAGGTCAATGCCACACAGAGTTCAAGCAGCAGACACATCTCTTCAACAGCTGTTAAGAGGAGACTTTGTGCAGCAGACCTTCATGGTAAAATAGCTGCTAGGAAACCACTGCTAAGGACAGGCAACAAGCAGAAGAGACTTCTTTGGGCTAAAGAACACAAGGAATGGACATTAGACCAGTGGAAATCTGTGCTTTGGTCTGATGAATCCAAATTTGAGATCTTTGGTTCCAACCACCGTGTCTTTGTGCAACGCAGAAAAGGTGAATGGATGGACTCTACATGCCTGGTTCCCACCGTGAAGCATGGAGGAGGAGGTGTGATGGTGTGGGGGTGCTTTGCTGGTGACACTGTTGGGGATTTATTCAAAATTGAAAGCATACTGAACCAGCATGGCTACCACAGCATCTTGCAGCGGCATGCTATTCCATCCGGTTTGCGTTTAGTTGGACCATCATTTATTTTTCAACAGGACAATGACCCCCAACACACCTCCAGGCTGTGTAAGGGTTATTTGACCAAGAAGGAGAGTGATGGGGTGCTACGCCAGATGCCTCCACAGTCACCAGACCTGAACCTAATCGAGATGGTTTGGGGTGAGCTGGACCGCAGAGTGAAGGCAAAAGGGCCAACAAGTGCTAAGCATCTCTGGGAACTCCTTCAAGATTGTTGGAAGACCATTTCCGGTGACTACCTCTTGAAGCTCATTAAGAGAATGCCAAGAGTGTGCAAAGCAGTCATCAAAGCGAAAGGTGGCTACTTTGAAGAACCTAGAATATAAGACATATTTTCAGTTGTTTCACACTTTTGTGTTAAGTATATAATTCCACAAGTGTTAATTCATAGTTTTGATGCCTTCAGTGTGAATGTACAATTTTCATAGTCAGGAAAATACAGAAAAATCTTTAAATGAGAAGGTGTGTCCAAACTTTTGGTCTGTACTGTTTATTAAGACTGCATTTTTGTACTTTTTGTGAGTTAAAATGATTGTTGGGCCCTTTTATAATTTTAGAAACATGATCAGTCCGATGTAAAAATTAAAACTAAAATAGCACTCAAAGATCTTCCACTGCTCCTTAGCCAGAAAAAGAAGCGTGCAGACTGGTGGGGGACCCTTGCATGAAATATCCAGACAACAATGATTAATCATAAATGTCATAACTAGCATTATTCTTACACCATGATGATGCTTGGAGAAGGGGGCATGCCACTCGAAACATCCAGGTGTGTTGTTCCTGCAGTCACTGACTCAGTTTCTCATTGGCAGACAACATCATTTCTTACTAACAAGTTAAGCATAATATGGTGAAGATCATTATGAATACAATGTTCTGCCATATTCTGTGAGAAATGTGATTTGGGTGTAAAATTCACCTAAATAGCCTATTTTAGGATTGATCATTGTTGTCTGGATATTTCATTCAAGGTTTGATTGATTAGTGGGTGGAGAGATTCCAGCAGATCGGATAATTACACCAGAGGCTACTTGTTGTTATATGGAGTATTTATTTTTAAGATAGGTGGGGAACCCTGTTAGCACTGAGGAAGAGGTCAACCCCTTTAAAAAGCCTATTGCTATGGCTGTATAAGCACACTTACACGGGTTACGTACAATCCAGGAGAGACAAACACCTGAACCCAACAGATCCCTGTTCAGAATAAGAATGTCCCTAATCTGACCCTGATATGTCTTTGCCTGGCCATGGAGGTTGGTACCCTAAGAATATGCAATGGTGCTCCTACTCAAAGTTGACTTACCCTGAATGTCCTTAAGTGCACCCTTATTATAAACAATGTGTAACACTAAAAGAATAATAACTATAAAGTGAAACACACAAAAATCTGAGGAAGAGGCACCGGCCTATGAATGTGTTCACACAGACACACTTGAAAGACAAAAGAAAATAAAAAGAAATACATAACAAATGGAATAAGTGGAAAACCTCTCAGACCCCAAATGCAAAAGAAAGGAAAAGGTACTGGGGAGGAAAACACACAAACAAACTGTAGGAAAAGCAACAGATTAACTAGGTAAAATAATCCCTAGATGAGGAGCTGGATTTCCAAACACCATCCATCTTGAAATATAGCCAGCAAAGATGTAGGTGCAAGGTGAGAATAAATAGCCCCTCCCAAGAAGGTATAGGACAGAACCAAATTGGGAAGTGAGAGACACCTATGTAGAAGCAAACCAAGGAAAGGAATCAAAAGATAAAATAACCATCTGTAGTTGAACAGAAACCAAACTGGCTGTGGGTCAGCAGAAAGGGAAACTGACGATGCAGCAAGATGTCACCAGATCGAGTCCGGAAACCAAGGCGTGATAGCTATATGTTTCAAATGGGAAAAATCAAATCGATTTAATATATTTTATCATTTTTTAGTGTTTATTAATGGCAAAAATAAAAATGTTACTATAAACATATGAATAGAAGGATAGTTTGAAATTGTGCATCTTGCATCTTCATGTGTGCTGCCTTGGAGATACATTGATTGCACCAAATATCAGTCATGTCTTAATGAACTGATGTATTCACCAAACTATTTTAGTGAGTTATGCCAATAGTTTGTCTGTGTGTATGAGGGGCGTGCCATAATTTCTTGGTGTCATGAATGCATGCTGCAATCAATGTATAATAAAGATGTATCCCATACTCATTAAAGTACTGTTACCTGACAAATTACTGGTGCTAGTCAAAGGACCTATGAAGGGGCGGGTTTGGGGGCCAATAGTCGCCGTGATCCACTTCTTTAGAGACAGTTATTGTATTTTATTAGAGGTCTAGTCTATTTATATTGGATTGACTTTTTGTGCTCTGAACCAGCTTACATTTCTTTATTGTTTAACCCCTTCGCCCCCCAATCCTGTTTTCACCTTCTTGACCAGGCCAAATTTTACAATTCTGAGCACTGTCACTTTATGTGGTAATAACTCTAGAATTCTTCAATAGATAACACGAATTCTAAGACTGTTTTATTATTACATATTGTACTTCATGATAATGGGAAAATTTGTATGGTATGACTT
Organism: Phyllobates terribilis; assembly: GCF_046119375.1. NCBI lineage: Eukaryota > Metazoa > Chordata > Amphibia > Anura > Dendrobatidae > Phyllobates > Phyllobates terribilis. The sequence goes on from NW_027362765.1 coordinate 416,721,935, forward strand.
GTGTTTATTTGTGAAAAAATCGAAATCTTGGCAAAAATTTTGCAATTTTAATTTTTATGCCCTTAAATCAAAGAGTTATGTCATACAAAATAGTTGATAAATAACATTTCATACATGTCTACTTTACATCAGCACATTTTTCAAACATAATTTTTTTTATAGTAAGTTAGAAGGATTAAAAGTTGACCAGCAATTTCTAATTTTTCCAACAAAATTTACAAAACTATTTTTTTAGGGACAACATCACATTTGAAGTGACTTTGAGGGGTCTATATGACAGAAAATGCACAAAAGTTACACAATTCTAAAAACTGCACCCCTCAAGGTGCTGAAAACAACATTCAAGAAGTTGCTTCAGGTGCTTCACAGGAACTGACGCAATATGGAAGAAAAAAAAATTTTACTTTTTTCACAAAAATGTTACTTTTAATGCCACATTTTTTATTTTCACAAGGGTAACAGGAGAAAATTATCCCCAAAAATTGTTGTGCAATTTCTCCTGAATACGCAGATACCACATAAATTGGCTGGAATCGAGAGCGAACACCATGTCACATTTGGAGATCCCATGATTTGCCTAAACAGTGGAAACAATTTGCCCAATTTGGAAACTAGACCCCTAAAAGAACTTATCCAGATGTGTGGTGAGCACCTTGAACCCCCAGGTGTTTCACAGAAATTTATAACATTGAGCTGTGAAAATAAAAAAATCACATTTTTTCCACAAAAATGTTATTTTAGCCCCATTTTTTTTATTTTCAGAAGAGTAAAAGGAGAAAATGAACCCCAAAAATTATTGTTCAAATTCTTCTGAATATGCAGATATCCCATATGTGGGGGAAAACTACTGTTTGGGTGCATAGTAGGGCTCCGAAGGGAATGAGTGATAATTTAAAGGCAGACTTTGATGGAATAGTTTGCGGTCATAATGTTGCATTTGAAGAACCCCTGATGTGCCTAAACAGTGAAAAAAAAACACAAGTGAGCCCATTTTAGAAACTAGATCCCTCAAGAAATGTATCTAGATGTGTGTTGAGCACCTTGAACCCCCAAGTGCTTAACAGAAATTTACAACGTCTAACAGTGAAAATATAAAAAATCTAATTTTTTTCCTCAAAAATGTTCTTTTTGCCCCAAAGTTTTTATTTTCACAAGGGTAACACGAGAAAATGGACCTCAAAATTTGTTGTGCAAGTTCTCCTGAGGATACCAATACTTCATATGTGGGGGAAAATCACTGTTTGGGACCATTATAGGGAGTTATGTCGTGTTTCAAGAGCCCCTGATGTGTCTAAACAGTGGAAACCATATTGGAATTTATCTAGTGCTTCCTGGTATGTGAATTTTATAATGTATACGTAAGTTGTGTAAATTTTTTAGCATATGTGAGTAATGTAGAGTGCATCAGGATGGCATAGGTGAGTTGCGTAGAGTGCATAAGGTTGGCATACGTGAGTTGTGTAGAGTGTATCATGTTGGCATACGTGAGTAGTGTAGAATGTATCAGGTTGGCATACATGAGTTGTGTAATTTCCATCAGGTTGGCATACGTGAGTTGTGTAATGTACATTAGGTTGGCATACCTGAGTTGCGTAGTGTACATCAAGTTGGCATAGGTCAGTTGTATAAGTCAGAAAATAATTTAGCAGTCCATGGATGTGTGGTACAGTTGTGGCTTCTTCACTAACCCTATGTGAAGGACAAGTACCCAAAACGCCACCATTTCTACTGCATCTTTATGGGTCCAGTTAGAAAATGATGGTTTTGGGCCAAAAATTGCTGGACATACAAATTTTTCTCAGCCACCATGAGGTTTACAAAATCCTCAGAGAAAAAGACTTTGAAGAAGTCTATTTCTGAGAGGCCGAAGGTGTCAAATTTGATTCCTGATTGCACCACAAAATCAGGAATCTTTGGCTCATAAACTTTGAGGGGATGAGGTCTATTCGGGGTCAGGAACAGTGGGCGCTGGTTTATTTTCTGTCAGGGGTGTCGGCATGGCAGTTCAGTATCACTTGAGGAAGAGGATTAAAAATAAAGGAAGGTGGCATACTCTCCCTCACTATCAGTGTTGGAGGCAATATAGGCGTTTGCCTCCTTTGCTGAATACCGTCATTTGGACAAGCGGGACATTTCACATATGCAGTGTTGTGTGTGTGCCAAATTTTATTCAGGTGTGTGTGTTGGAGTGTTTGGTGTAAACTGTTTTATTTAGAATACAAAAAAAAGAATCTAGAAATGAAAATATAAAAATTCAATTAAAAAAATATAAAAATTTGGTAAAATAAAAAACAAACATACTAAGGGAACATCAGTAAAACAAAATGCTGAGACAATCTGACACTAACCCTGACTACATTCAGTAAAGAATACTGTAGTAGATGCAGATTACTACAGTATATTTTTATTGTCCCTAATCTAGTCCTATCAAAGAATCTAAAGTTTTTTACATAATTTTTCACACCAAAAAACAACAACTGGTGACTGATGTGCGTCAGTGATCAGTGCTCAATGGCTGTAGGACGTATGCATAAATGTGATTATTTTTTTACGCTTTGCTATCTGACACTTATCCTAACAAAAAATACAGTGGCACGTAAAAGTTTGGGCACCCCTGGTCAAAATAACTGTTATTATGAACAGTTAAGCAAGTTGAAGATGAAATGATCTCTAAAAGCCCTGAAGTTAAAGATGACACATTTCATTTGTGTTTTAGGCCAAAAAAAAAAATATATATATATATATATATATATATATATTATATATACACATATATATATATACACAGTATATATACATATACACACACACACATATATAACTTCTTTTTTTACATTTTGAAAATTGCAAAAATGAAAATGGGCTGATGCGAAACTTTGAGCACCCTTGGAGAATTCTGTGCTCAGAAAGCTTTGAACAAGGTTTCAGACCTTAATTAGCCTATTAGGGTTATGGCTTGTTCACTATCATCTTTAGAAAGTCCATCTGATCCAAATTTTCCAGCTTTATAAAAACCCAGCCTCCACTAACCTTGTGCCTTCTAAGCAGCTGCCTAGCATTCTGAAAATGAAAATGGTGGTGGACCACAAATCAGGAGAAAGCTATAAGAACATAGCAAAGCGTTCTCATGTTGCCCTTTCCTCAATTTGAAATGTAATTAAGAAATGGCAGTTAATGGGAACAGTGGAGGTCAAGAAAATGTCTTTAAAACCAAGCAAAATTTCAGTGAGAGCTGCTGGTAGGATTGCTAGAGAGGCAAATCAAAATCCACACTTGACTGCAAAAGACTTTCAGAAAAATTTAGCAGATTCTGGAATTGTGGTACATTGTGCTACTGTTCAGAGACACCTGCAGAAATATGGCCTTCATGGAAGAGTCATCAGAAAAAAACCTCTCCTGCGTCCACATCATAAAATTCAGCGTCAGAAGTATGCAAAATAACTTCTAAACAAGCCTGATGCATTTTGAAAACAAGTCCAGTGGACCGATTAAGTTAAAATAGAACTCTTTGGCCACAATGATCAAAGGTACAGTTGTGCTTAATAGTTTTTGCTTTCTACGCCTTACTTCAGAGAATATGAATAATTAAAATGGGCTGCATGATCGAGTCACGAGAAGAAAGCCATCATTGCGCAAATGCCACAAAATATCTCACCTACAATGCGCCAAACAGCACAGAGACAAAACTCAAAACTTCTGGAACAAGGTAATTTGGAGTGATGAGACCAAAATTTAACTTTTTGGCCACAGCCATAAACATTACATTTAGAGAGAGGTCAACAAGGCCGATGATGAAAGGAACACCATTCCTACTGTAAAGCACGGAGGTGGATCACTGATGTTTTAGAGATGTGTGAGCTACAAAGGCACAGGAAACTTGGTAAAAGTTGAAGGAAAGATGAATGCAGCATGTAATCAGCAAATACTGGAGGCAAATTTGCACTCATCAGCCCGGAAGCTGCGCATGGGACGTACTTGGACATTCCAACATGACAACGATCCAAAACGCAAGGCTAGGTCGACCTGTCATTGGCTACAGCAGAACAAAGTGAAGGTTCTGGAGTGGCCACCTCAATCTCCTGACCTCAATATCATTGAGCCACTCTGGGGAGATCTCAAGCGCGCAGTTCATGCTAGACAGCCCAGGAATTTACAGGAATTGGAGGCTTTTTGCCAAGAAGAATGGGCAGCTTTACCATCTGAGAAAATAATTAACCTCATCCACAACTACCAGAAAAGACTTCAAGCTGTCATTGATGTTAGAGGGGGCAATAGACGGCATTAACAACAAGGGTATGTGAAATTTAGATCAGGGTCATTTGGCTGTTTTTGGTTGTCATTAAGATTTAAAAAGAGAAAACACAGTAATTTGACAATAAATGGATTCACCCAACCAATAACCATGAGTGGAGAAAAAGTTTTTTTGTTATCATTTTCATATTCTCTGAACAAAGGCCAAGAAAGCAAAAATTCTGCCGGGGTATGTAAACTTTTGAGCACAACTGTATGTGTGGAGAAAAAAGGGCACATAATTTCGGGAAAAGAACATCTCAACAACCATTAAGCATGGGAGTGGATCAATCATGCTTTTGTGTTTTGTTGCTGCCAATGGCACCTGGAACATTTCATGGGTAGAGGTAAGAATGGATTCAATGAAATTTCAACAAATTCTTGATGCAAACATAACACCTTCTGTAAGAAAGCTGAAGTTGAAAAGAGGATGGCTTCTACAAATGGATAATATCTGATCCTAAACACACGTCAAAATCCACAATAGCCTGCCTCAAAAGGCACAAGCTGAAGGTTTTACAATGGCCTTCAAAGTCCCCTGATCTGAACATCATTGAAAATCGGTGGCTAAACCTCAAAGGAGCAGTGCATGCAAGAAGACCCAGGAATTTCACAGAACTAGAAGAATTTTCCAAGGAAGAATGGATGAAAATCCCTCAAACAAAAATTGGAAAACTCTTGGCTGACCAGAAAAAGTGTTTACAAGCTGTGATACTTGCAAAAGGGGGTGCTGCTAGGTACTAACTATGCAGGGTGCCAAAACCTTTGGCCATTTTAATTTTTGTAGTTTTTAAAATGTAAAAGATGAAAAATATATATATATATATATATATATGTACTGTATATACATTATATATATATATATATATATATATATATATATATATATATATATATATACTACTCAAAAAAATGAAGGGAACACTTAAACAACACAATGTAACTCCAAGTCATTAACACTTCTGTGAAATCTACCTCTCCAGTTATGAAGCAACACTGATTGTGAATCAATCTCTCCTGCTGTTGTGCAAATGGAACAGACAACTGGTAGAAATGATAGGCAATTAGCAAGATACCCCCTATAAAGGAGTGGTTCTGCAGGTGACCACAGACCATTTCTCTGTTCTCATCCTTTTTGGCTGTTGTTTTGGTCACTTTTTCATTTTGCCATTGCTCTCACCCCTAGAGGTACAGTAGCATGAGGCGGTGTCTACAGTACAACCCACAGAAGTTGCTCAGATGGTGCAGTTCATCCAGGATGGCACATCAGTGCGAGCTGTGGCAAGAAGGGTAGCTGTGTCTGTCAGCACAGTGTCCAGAGCATGGAGCAGATACCAGGAGATGTGGAGGGAGCCATAGGAAGGCAACAACCCAGCAGCAAGACTGTTACCTCCTCCTGTTAGGCGTTGGGCTGTTGCTGGATTCAAAATGGTTCTAGAATAGTGTTGAGCATTCCAATACTGTAATATTGGGTATCGACCGATATTCGCGGTATCGGAGTTCCGATACTGAGTTCCGATACTTTTAGAATATCGGATACCGGAATCGGAAGTTCCCATAATGCCTGCGCTCTGCAGTGTCTCTGAAGGATGACAAGCTGGATGGCAGCGCTTAGCTGCGATCCAGCCTGTCATCAGAATGCCATCCTAGCGTGAGAGAATTCTCCTGATTTTTTAAAAGCCGGCGGGCGGTAAAAAGCCGCCGGATTTTAAACAATCACACAGTCCCATACTGCTTCCCCGCAGCCTTCCATCCCGATCCTCCGCTCCCCCCGTCACCTCCCATCCCGATCCTAAGTTAGGACTGGGCGGGGAGCGCAGCACCAAGGAGTGGGGAGCGAAGGACCCGGGCGGGGAAGCCGGCAGTGAAAAGACTTCACCGCCGGCTTTCCCGTTCTGTGCTGCGCTCCCCGCTCCCTGATGTACGCTCCCCGCACCCTGGTGCTTCGCTCCCCGCCCGGTCCTAACTTAGGATCGGGATGGGAGGCGGCGGGGGAGCGGGGAGCGCACATCAGGGAGCGGGTAGCGCAGCACAGAACTGGAAAGCCGGCCGGTTATTTCAAATGAACAGCTGAGGTATCAGCTGATGCTGATCATCTGTTCATTTGAAGTAGCCGCGGTGCCCTCAGAGGGTTCATGTGAGTTCATGCTTGACTGCATGAACTCACATGAACTTTCCCACGGCCGCACAGGTCAGCCACACCTCCCAAACTATCCCATAAATCCAGGAAGACGAGAATCCCATACCATTCCCATCTTCCTGGATCATGGCTGAGCACCTGGGGTGGTACAAGAGGATGGAGCTGAATGTCCCGGTCATGATTAGTGTGTGCGCGGTGTCTGTGGGTGTTTTCGTGTGTCTGCGGGTGTCTGCGTGCAGGCAGACATAGGCCGATGTGACACTACTACTCCCATCGGCCTATGTCTGTCCCCCGTCCACTCATGCCAGCAGGATCAGCTCGATGGGAGCAGTAGTTCCCATCAGCCTGATCCTGCTATTTAAACTGCCCCATATGTTATTTTTGCCCCTATACATGTTTTATTTTTTTAGGCCCCCATATTTTTTTTTGTTTTTGGTCCCCAATAAATTTTAAATACATTTCATTGGTGGCCAGTGGTTACCTAAAATAAATTAGTTTATACATTACCTGTCCCCGCCGATCGCCACCTAAAATAAAGTAAAAAATAAAAAAATACACCTATACTCACCTAGACACCTAATTCCCCGAAGCCATCGATCCCCTGTAATAAAATATAAAATAATAAACCACAACCTTATCCTTACACCTCCGTAGTAGTCCAAATCGAGTGTCCCATGAAGATCTCCAGATTAGAGCAGCCACATAAAATGTGACCGCTCTAAACCGCTGCTGCCGCCACAATGACGGGGCCGTAAAGCAGCCCCGTCATTGCATAAGCGGGTTCGCCGGATTTCAGGCAGCGCTGCTCTGGTTAGCTCTTTACGGCCCTGCTGTACCGTGAGAAATTTCCACGGTACAGCAGGGCCGTAAAGGAGGTCACCAGAGCTGCGCTGACTGAATGCACTCCGGTGACCTCAGTCAGGGGCTCACGCTACCAGGAGTGGGCGTGTTCCTGGCAGTGTGAGCTTACAGCAGCAATGACGGCTGTCACATCTCCAGATGTGACAGCTGTGCATGGGAGATCAGCGCAGGAACGTGGACAGGTAACTATTTTTTTTTTAGTAAACTAAGAATTAAATAAAATGGTGTGTTTTATTTCAAATAAATTATTTTTTTCTGGGTGTAGTGTGTGTTTTTTCTTTCTAACACTTTGTAGGTTAGTAATGGGGGTGTCTTATAGACACCCATCATTACTAACCTTGGCTTCATGGCAGCTGGCATTATAAGCTGACATGAACCCCACCACTATTACCCCCTGCCACCGCACCAGGGCAGCGTGGAAGAGCAAGGCTAAGCGCCAGATTTGGCGCACAAATAGGATGTGCCAAATCTGGGGCGGCTGAGGGCTGCTGTTTCTAGCCTGGGAGGGGGCCAATATTCATGGCACCCTTCCTGGGCTATTAATATCAGCCCCAGCTGTCTGCCTAGCCTTTGCTAGCTATTAAAATAAGGGGACCCCACGTCATTTTTTTGGGGGTCCCCCATTTTAATAGCTAGTAAAGGCTAGGTATTCAGCTGGGGGCTGATATTAGTAGCCTGGGAAGCTCTGTGTGTATTACCCCCTTCCCAGGCTTCAAACAAATTTTTTTTTTAATAAATCCTTTATTTTAACACTAACTGACACTTGAGGGGTTAATAAAGATGCAGTCCCTAAATTATTATTTATTTTTTAATTAATTTTTCCCAAAAATTTTAATGTGGGCTTCGCCATATTTTTGTATGCCAGCCAGGTACAGCATCCAGGAACGGGCTGCCCCCAACCCCCAGCTGCCTATTTGTACCTGGCCGGACACAACAATATAGGGAAGCCCTTTTTTTTATTATTTCATGAATTTCATGAAATAATTTAAAAAAAAAAATACATGGGGCTTCGCCCTATTTTTGTGTCCAGCCAGGTACAACTAAGCAGCTGGGGGCTGGAATCCACAGCGCAGGGTGGCCCAAGCTTTGTGGGCCCCCCCCTGCTGTGAACTGCAGTCCTCAGCCACACCAGAAAATGTCGCGTTCATAGAAGCGCCATCTTCTGGCGCTGTATCCAGCTCATCCAGGGCCCTGGTGCGGTGGCTCACTGGGTAATAAAGGGGTTAGGGCCAACTTTGTATTATCCGCTGGCCCTAAGCCCGAAATTCATGGGGTCACGCCAATATTAGGCTATGTGCCCACGATGCAGAAATGAAGCAGAAATTTTCCTGACCATTTCCGCATCTCCTTGCCAGAAAAATGCATGCGGATTCTATGTGCGTTTTTGACGTGTTTTTGAAGCGTTTTTGAAGACAAAGTTAGTGAAGAAAAAAAATGGCCAATTTGATGTCATTTCGTAGTCCAACCCCTATTCAATGTATAAAAGAACAAAAAAGAAAAGGGTGGGCTCACGCGTATTTTTAAGGAAAAGAGGGAAAGCTGAGGGCTGATTTAATAGTCTGGGAAGTGGCCAAGGATCATGGCCCCTTCCCTTGCTATTAATATCAGCCCACAGCAGTTAGCTTAGCCTTTACAGCCCATTCTACAGGTGGGATCCTCCCCCCCAAAAAAAAAAAAAATAGGGTCCCCCTATAAATTGGAGCCAGCAAAGGCTAGACGGACAGCTGCGACCTGATATTAATAGCCTAGAAAGGGGCCATGGTTATAGGCCCCCTCCCTGGCTATAATATCAGCCCTCAGCCGCCCCAGATTTGGCACATCCTATTTGTGCGCCAAATCTGGCGCTTAGCCTCACTCTTCCACACTGCCCTGGTGCGGTGGCAGGGGGTAATAGTGGTGGGGTTCTTGTGAGCTCCAGCTGCCATGAAGCCCAGGTTAGTAATGATGGGTGTCTATAAGACACCCCCATTACTAACCTACAAAGTGTTAGAAAGAAAAAACACACACTACACCCAGAAAAAAATAATTTATTTGAAATAAAACACACCATTTTATTTAATTCTTAGTTTACTAAAAAAAAAAAATAGTTACCTGTCCACGTTCCTGCGCTGATCTCCCATGCACAGCTGTCACATCTGGAGATGTGACAGCTGTCATTGCTGCTGTAAGCTCACACTGCCGGGAAAACGTCCGCTCCCGGCAGTGTGAGCCCCTGACTGAGGTCACCGGAGTGCATTCAGTCAGCGCAGCTCCGGAGACCTCCTTTACGGCCCTGCTGTACCGTGGGAATTTCTCACGGTCAGGAGTAGTGTTGAGCCACCCCCGTAGTGTTCGAGTTCGGTTCGGTTCGTCGAACTGTTCGTCGAACACCTTCGAACACCGTTAAAACCAATGGCAGGCAAACAAAAACACATAGAAACACATAGAAAACACCTTCAAAGGTGTCCAAAAGCTGACAAACTGCTCAGAAGACATAACTAACACATGGAAAAGTGACAAGTACATATAGTCATGCGAAAATAAAAGAGGTGGAGGAGTAAAAGGAGGGGGAGACACAGATATAGGCATGTCATGCCCTTCTAAAATCCAAAAAGTGAGAAGCCGACACGGCCAGTCCGCTCCTGCCCGTGCCACCTCCGTGTCGCCGGGTTTGTGCCAGAGCCGCGGTGAACCCTGATGGCCAGCACCCCTCTCCCAATACTGGTGCCTGTCCGCTGGTGGGTCGAGCGAGCCCCCCTGTGGTGGAGGCAGCTCTAAGCTTTTTAATTTAAATTGTCTCTCTAATTTGAATGAATACACTTTAAATCCATTTACAAGGATCTATTGGAGGGCAAGTCTCATGCCAGCAGCCGCGTATTTCCAGCTCCAGTAGCGTCCACTAAAGCTGCTGCAGTTAAAAAGCTTTTATAAGGATCGAGCTCGGCTGTCCACCGCAAGGCATCCTACTGCCAGTCCCAGCCCCTATGCCTTGGGGTGCCTCCTGATGCTCTTCACTAAGTATCCCATGGTCCCGAAGCATTTCCTTTGAAAAAATTAAGTGTCTAAACTACAGGTGGTGTAGCTTGCTTAACAGCCGGGATAATCCGCTGACTAGCAGACACTGCTACTAGGCACAAAGTATTTCCTGGGCTAGATGCAGTTAAAAATTTGTAATTAGATACTCTCGTTGGATGCTGAGAAAGCATTCCATAGAGTCTCCTGGCACACCATATATGATTCTCTTAAAAAGCTTGGGGTAGGGGTCTAGGGGACCCTTTTATAGCCAAAATCACGGCCCTGTATCACAATACGTCACCTAGGCTGAAGATAAATGGAACTGTAGCACCCTGAGGGCTCGGTTGCTACAGACGTATTGCACCTCACCCAGAGGTGTGATATCTCACTCTCAGGTAAGGATGGAGTGTGGATCAGGACCCGACACCTGCATGCATTACACCACATTGCCGTGGGGCAGGGCGACCAATATGCCCCTGAGATGGGCACGACAGTCCCTGTCCCTGGCTGGAGTGGGGGGAGGGAACACTGAGGAAGGGGAACCCTGTAGTGCAGGAGCAGGGAGGAAGCAGTTCCTGGGTGCATTGAGAAGGGAGTATAAAAGGTGGGCACCATCTTAGTTCAGTGCAGAGAAGTCTGAGCAGAAGTGGCAGGGAGCAGGGGCTCTGCATGAGCTCTGCTCCGGAGGCGGGCCTAGTAACAGAGGCCCAGGCCTGGAAGAGGGAGAAGGAAGGAAGAGGAGCAGAGAAGGCTCCAGGAACGAGGAATGAAGGGATCCCAGGGGTGCGGACGGGCGAGTCGCCACCGCACGCCCGAATCCACCTGCGTGGAGGGGTCAGGCCAAAGGGGGAGACCGGTCCCCGAACTAGTGGAGGCAGGAAACGACCCTCAGCTAGAAACCGGAGGCTCTGACATTTTATGTGGCGCAGCCCCTCGCTACACCCGCTAGGAAGGCACCACATAGGGTCAGGGAAACTGGCGCCAAGTTTACCAAGAGGAGGCCCGAGGCAGCCGGACAGAAGTGTTGGTAAGAAAGGCCAGACAAAGGACACACAAAGGGGGTCCTGTGAAGTGCTCCAAAGTTATCTGGGAGTTGTCTGAGCCCCTCACCTGGTGAGCACAGTACGACGTGGGCAGCCGTTACCTGCAGACGTGGTCTGGATAATAAGAACTGTGAGTAAAGGCCCTGAACTGCATCACTGACTCCGTGTCGTTACTGCTGCTGCCCTGCACCATCACCCCCATCCTCCGCATACACTGCCCTGAGGCTATACTCCTCCCGTGGGGAGTTATGCTACGCTCTGCTGCACCCACAACACCAGCCTCAGCGGTCTGCCCTGTAGCGGCGGTTCACTCTGACCGCAATCCACGGGTGGCGTAGTCATACATTTAAACATCAAAACCACATAAATAGTTCCGCCACTGGTTTGACCGCCCTGAGCCACGGAACCGGGTCGCCGCCACGAAGACTACAACCACCAGCATCCACCAAAAAGGGTCCGGCTCCGGGTGTCCCAAGGCCCAGGGGGTGCGTCAGAACATTTTCATCACCTTTCACAATCACCAATGGGACAAGGCAGGGATGTCCTCTGTCCCCTCTCTTATACATCCTAGTGACGGAGCACCTGCTCTCATCAATTCGCCATAACCCCAATATTAGGTGGATTGAGGTGGGAGGCACCGAGTACAAGTGCTCTCTATTTGCTGATGATGTCCTAGTATATATCACTCAATCACATATATCCATCCATGCTGTTATGGCTGAAATAGATCACTTTGTTACATGGTCAAATTTTAAAATCAATGCAGCGAAGTCTGAGGCCCTCGATGTCTCCCTCCCCAAATCCATATAGGATTCCATCCAGTCCAACTTTCCCTTTGCCTGGCCCTCACAGGGTATCAAATACTTAGGAATTCCTATTCATAGAGACCTCTCCCATCTATGTTATCTTAATTTTGGGCCCTTTATTGAACAACTCCATACAGACCACGGTTGGCAATTTAGAACTGTAAGATTCACTACGTGAACCGCTGGTGTTTTGTGGAAAAGCACATGTACACTGCGTTCCAAATTATTATGCAAAAAGTGTTTAGGAGTGATAAGGGAAGAATTTGTTTGTTTGTCAGTTAAACTCATTGATGGTGATGTGTGTCAGGGCTCTTTATATCACTGTAAGCAATTGCAGACACCTGTGCTAATTAGTTTGGCAGGTGTGTCCAATGAAAGGCAAGACTACTTAAGAAGGCTCTCTCACATTATTAAGCAGCCTACATTTTCTGCCAAAATGGGAAAGAAAAAGGATGTGTCGGCTGCTGAGAAGCAACAAATTGTGGAGTGTTTAGGTCAAGGCATGACTACAATCAACATTGTGCGATGATCAGGATGAAGTGTCTTGGCAATCAAGAAGTATGTAGCTGATTCACAGTACACACGTGTGCGTGCTGATAAGGGCAAATTGAGGACTCTTTCCTACAGGCAATTACGTCAGGTTGAAAGAGCAGCGGCAAAAAAGCCTTGTCATAGCAGCAGACAAGTTTTTGAAGCTGCTTGTGCCTCCAACGTCCCCCGAACAACAAGATGCAGGGTCCTTCAGAGGTTTGCAGCTGTGCATACGCCATCCTGTCGACCTCCTCTATCCACTTCACACAAGCAGAAACGGCTCCAGTGGGCCAAACATTACATGAAGACTGATTTCAAAACAGTTTTGTTCACGGATGAGTGCCGTGCAGCGCTCGATGGTCCAGATGGATGGAGTGGAGGATAGCTGGTTGATGGACACCCCACGCAAACACGGCTACAGCGCCAACAAGGAGGAGGTGGAGTAAAGTTTTGGGCTGGAATCATGGGGAGAGAGATTGTCGGCCCCTTTAGGATCCCTGAAGGCGCTAAAGATGAACTCCATAATGTATGTGGATTTTCTCAAACAGCACTTCCTGCCATGGTTCAAGAAGGAGAACCGTGTATTTCACAGCAAGATCATTTTTCTGCATGATAATGCACCATCTCATGCTGCACATAAAACATCTGCATCTCTGGCTGATATGGGCATAAAAGGGGACAAACTTATGGTGTAACCCCCATGTTCCCCTGACCTCTACCCCATTCAGAACCTTTGGAGCATCATTAAAAGGAGTGTCTATGATGGCGGGAGGCAGTTCACATCTAAGCAACAGCTCTGGGAGGGTATTCTGTCCTCATGCAAAACAATTGAAGCAGAAACCATCCAAAACCTGACAAATTCAATGGACGAGAGAGTTCAGAAGCTCCTTTCGAACAAGGGGTCCTATGTGAAAATGTAACATCACCTAGAATAAAGTTTTGAGTTGAAAACTGTTTGATTTCAGTTTCTAACAACCTGCTAATGCTTATAATTTCAAAAATGACCATTTTTTTGGTCTTTATTAAAATGAAAAGGTTGATCGAAAAGTTTGGGGGATCTAAGAGTATGGCAACCCAGTAGTCATGATTACTTCGAATTCTGACAATATGAGGGTCATGCTGCAGGTAGTGCAGCAAGAAGGCACTTATGTGTCTTGCGCATCTCGGAGCCCCAAAATTATTTTCCGGGCTAGATGCAGCTAAAAATTATTTTTAATTTTAAATCTGGTGAAGCTTTAGTATAGATGGCCTAATAGGATCAGTGCTGCACACTGCTACAAAGCCCAAATTATTTTCCAGTCAAGATACAGATAAACATGATTAGTAATTTGAAAGCTTAAAATGGTTGATAGGGTGATTTTAACCAATCATCAAGCTTTTACTCTCCCCAGGATGACACAGGGGTAGAAAAGTCGTTTCGGATCCATGATTTGTTCATCTTTATGAACGTGAGTCTGTCTACATTATCAGTGGAGAGCCGCGTGCGCTTATCTGTCAGCACACCACCAGCAGCGCTGAACACACGTTCAGACAGAACGCTGGCTGCGGGGCATGACAAGATCTCCAAGGCGTAAGTGGCTAGCTCCGGCCATTTATCCAGATTGGAAGCCCAAAAAGAGCAAGGGTCCAGTGACACAGTCGTGGCTTCAATGTTTACTTGGAGATACTCCTGTACCATCGTCTCTAGGCGTTGACTATGTGTCAGACTTCTTGTCTCCTGTGGCCTTGCAAAGGATGGGCTAAAAAAGTGGTGAAATGATTCCGCAAAATTTATGTTACCAGCAGATACTGTGGTTCTGTTACGGTTTGAGTGCTGAACACTTGACGGTCCCACGGTTGGCAAGTTGGAACTGTGAGATTCACTACGTGCACCACTGGTATTTTGTGGAAAAGCACATGTAAGATTCTGCAACAGTCTCTGCTGATACTCCTGCATGCATGCATCCCTTTCTATGGCAGGAATAATTTCTGCAAATTTACTTTTGTACCGGGGATCTAACAGTGTGGCAACCCAGTAGTCAGCATTATTTCTAATTCTCACAATTCGAGGGTCATGTTGCAGGTAGTGCAGCAAGAAGGCACTCATGTGTGTTGCGCATCCAGGAGCACCAAGTCCCTGTTGTGTTGGTGGCGAGGTAACAATCATGCTTCCTTCCTCTGTCCTCTCCCCCCAACCTCGCACAACAGAAATGTGATCAAGGTCTCCCTCATCTGATGAGTCTTCCATCAGTTCGTCCTCCACTTCTTCCTGGGCTCCTGCACCTTCCTCACTAGTTTGGCTGCTACCATGCGCCCTGGTAAAACCATCTCCCCCACCCTCACATGCCTGCCGCCTTGGTGCTGCCGACCGTCTGGACCTTGCAGATGTTAGCCCTTCCGCATACAACTCCTCCTCCTCTACTTCCTCCACCTCCTCTTGTGCCACCACCTGACTCCGAATTCTGTTTAACTTGTGCTCCAGCATGTAAATCACCGGAATAGTCATGCTGATAATGGCATCGTCAGCACTAAACATCTTCGTCGCCATTTCAAAACTGTGCAGAAGGGTGCATAGGTCCCTGATCTGAGACCACTCCTCC
The DNA here is from genome assembly GCF_046119375.1 of Phyllobates terribilis. Taxonomy (NCBI): domain Eukaryota; kingdom Metazoa; phylum Chordata; class Amphibia; order Anura; family Dendrobatidae; genus Phyllobates; species Phyllobates terribilis. Next base: position 416,737,179 of record NW_027362765.1, read on the forward strand.
AGCGTGATTTGCCCCACCTCTGAATCTCGTTGGCCCAGGCTATACGTCAGAACGTATTGCACCAGGGCTTGTCGGTGCTGCCACAGTCGCTGCAACATGTGCAGAGTTGAATTCCACCGGGTAGGCACATCGCATTTTAGCCGGTGAAGTGGCAGGCCCAACGAGTTCTGTAGAGATGTAAGTCGCTGAGCTGCGGGATGCGAACGGCGGAAGTGAGCACACAGCGACCGTGCCCTCTGCAGAAGGCCATCTAGTCTGGGATAGTGGGCTAAAGGCACGTGTGTGACATTGCCCCGGCGAAGGGCCGCACCCAGGTTTGCAGCATTGTCGCACACGGCCTTCCCTGGTTTCAGGTCCAGTGGAGACAACCATTCATGAAATTGGTTCTCCAGAGCTGACCACAACTCCTCAGCTGTGTGACTCACATTTCCCAGACATTTCAATGTAAAAACCGCCTGATGACGTTGAGCCCTACTGCCAGCATAGTAAGGAGGTGTGCAGGATCCCTTCTGCGCAGTTAGAAAGCTTGTGGCATGACCAGACAGGCTTTGGGTGCAGGTGGAAGACCGAGAGGAGGTTGAGGAGGCAGAAGCAGTGGAGGAACTTTGACATAAAGAGGATTGACGCACAACTCGTGGGGACGGCAAGACTTGGACAGCAGCCCCTTGTCCTGCTGTCACCATAGTTACCCAGTGCCCAGTCAGCGACATGTAACGCCCCTGTCCATGCCTACTCGTCCAAGTGTCTGTGGTGAAATGCACCCTGTCACACACAGAGTTTCTCAAAGAAGCGGTGATGTTGTGTGCGACATGCTGGTGGAGCGCAGGCACACCTTTCTTTGAGAAGTAGTGCCGACTGGGCATCTGGTACTGGGGCACTGCGACGGACATAAGGTCTCGAAAATCCTCTGTGTCCACCAGGCGGAAAGGCAGCATTTCTGTAGCCAAGAGCTTGCAGATGGTGAAATTCAACCTCTTAGCTTTCTCATGGCTAGGAGGAAATGGTCTTTTACTTGTCCACATCTGAGGGACCGAGGGCTGGCTATTGTGCTTAGACGGGGTTGATAAGGGTGTCCCCGGCAAACTGCCGGTCTGTGAGGAAGATGCAGGCGGACATGTTAGGTTGCCTTGATCCAAAGGTGGTGCTATCGATGTCGGACAGCGCTCAACACCAGCTGGTGTTCCCACCTCCAAAGAAAATGATGACCTGCCAATCACGCTGGCTGTTGCGGGTAAAGAGGTGGCAGGTCTGCGCCCCAAAACAGGTGTGACTGCTGTCCCCCCAGTCACAGAGGATGAAGAGGCCGCGGATGCACAAGATATGGCAGACGGTGGTTGGCCCGGCCGGCTAGGCCGCATTGTAGCACACTGAGCTTCCCACTGCAACTTATGCTTCATGTCCATGTGCCGGTTCATGCATGAAGTACTCAAACTATGTATTTTTTGGCCTCTACTTAGCTTTTGCTGACAAATGTTACAGATAACACGAGTTGGGTCATCTTTATCGATCTGAAAAAATGCCCAGGCTATGCAAGGCTTAGCACCCATGCGACCTGAAGAGCCACCACGACTTGTGGTGAGAGGCAGAGTTGTGTTTGAGGATGCAGTTGTTGACGTGCTTCCAGTACTACGTCTCTGTCCAGGAAGGCGCAACCTGACCTCGTCGTCACTAGCATCTTCCTCCACCTCCTCTGCTGACCTCGTCTCTTGGCTGACTGTGGGTTAACAGTAAGTGGGATCTCCAACCTCATCATCATCACCCTGTGCGTTATCACACCCGTCGTCTTCAGAGCCAACCTGTTCCTGCCCTGACAAAAAACTAAAGTTGTCGCTCCAATCAGGTATTTGAGTCTTATCATCGTCTTCCTCATTGTCTCCACCAACAGGAGTTACAGTTTGGGAATGAGGGTCTACATTATGGTCAGAACCTTTTGCGTCTGGTCCTGGATCCGATTCATAAAGATTCTGGGCATCAGTGCAGATCATTTCCTCGTCTGGATTCACAGAAGCGCTGGAGTCGACCTCTGATTCCCAGGCTATAGTATGAGTAAACAGCTCTGCAGACTCAACCATCTGTTCTACCTCATACTCAGACGGGCAGCTGGAGATTTGGGAGCTGTGAGGAAGCAAGTGCGATTGGGGTGACACCTTTGAGGACTGGAGTATTTGTGATGTTGAAGTTGATGTGGAGGAGAGCCCACTTAAAGGAGCACTTGATATCCATTGAAGCACCTGCTGTTTTTGTGCCTCATCTGGAATTTGTAGCGATTGGTGTGGCCGTAAGAAAGGGATCTTATCACATTGTCCGCTAAAAGAAGTAGACATTTTAGTTTGGATGGAAGATGGTCTTTCTTCTGCAGATGTTACTGTTGCTTTAACACCTACCCCACGGACACAACCTTTTTTCCCCTTCCCAACACGCCTATTCCCCTTTCCACCAGCAGCAGGCCTTTTTCCACTCATTTTGGTGGTTAACTAATTCACAACTCTGGAGTTGTTTGCACAAAAAAACAATGGATGGTAACCGAGCAGAGCTGAGTGGCCAAACTGTGGTATTAGGCCAAAACTATTGGCTGGGTTAGATGCAGAAAAAAATTATATTCAATTTGCAACCTGATGGAGGTCAGTATAGATGGACTAATACAACAAGTCCCACACACAGCTAGAAGCCCAATATTTTTTCAGAGGTAGATGCAGAAAAAAATATATTCAGTTTGCAACCTGATGGAGGTCAGTATAGATGGACTAATACAACAAGTCCCACACACAGCTAGAAGCCCAAATATTTTTTCAGAGGTACTGTAGATGCAGATAAAAATTATTTTTAATTTGCAACCTGATGGAGGTCAGTATAGATGGACTAATAGAGAAAGTCCGACACACTGCTAGAAGGCCAAATATTTTTTCAGAGCTAGATGCAGAAAAAAATTATATTCAGTTTGCAACCTGATGGAGGTCAGTATAGATGGACTAACAGAGAAAGTCCCACACACTGCTAGAAGGCCAAATATTTTTTCACAGCTAGATGCAGAAAAAAATTATATTCAGTTTGCAACCTGATGGAGGTCTGTATAGATGGATTAATAGAACAAGACCCACACACAGCTAGAAGCCCAATATTTTTTCAGAGGTAGATGCAGAAAAAAATATATTCAGTTTGCAACCTGATGGAGGTCAGTATAGATGGACTAATACAACAAGACCCACACACAGCTAGAAGCCCAATATTTTTTCAGAGGTAGATGCAGAAAAAAATATATTCAGTTTGCAACCTGATGGAGGTCTGTATAGATGGATTAATAGAACAAGACCCACACACAGCTAGAAGCCCAATATTTTTTCAGAGGTAGATGCAGAAAAAAATATATTCAGTTTGCAACCTGATGGAGGTCAGTATAGATGGACTAATACAACAAGTCCCACACACAGCTAGAAGCCCAATATTTTTTCAGAGGTAGATGCAGAAAAAAATATATTCAGTTTGCAACCTGATGGAGGTCAGTATAGATGGACTAATACAACAAGTCCCACACACAGCTAGAAGCCCAATATTTTTTCAGAGGTAGATGCAGAAAAAAATATATTCAGTTTGCAACCTGATGGAGGTCAGTATAGATGGACTAATACAACAAGTCCCACACACAGCTAGAAGCCCAAATATTTTTTCAGAGGTAGATGCAGAAAAAAATATATTCAGTTTGCAACCTGATGGAGGTCAGTATAGATGGATTAATAGAACAAGTCCCACACACAGCTAGAAGCCCAATATTTTTTCAGAGGTAGATGCAGAAAAAAATATATTCAGTTTGCAACCTGATGGAGGTCAGTATAGATGGACTAATACAACAAGTCCCACACACAGCTAGAAGCCCAAATATTTTTTCAGAGGTACTGTAGATGCAGATAAAAATTATTTTTAATTTGCAACCTGATGGAGGTCAGTATAGATGGACTAATAGAGAAAGTCTGACACACTGCTAGAAGGTCAAATATTTTTTCAGAGCTAGATGCAGAAAAAAATTATATTCAGTTTGCAACCTGATGGAGGTCAGTATAGATGGACTAATAGAATGATGCTATGCCCAAAAGATTTTACTTTACTAGGTGCAGTAAAAAAATTGGTATTCTATACACAGGTGGTATATCTTGCAACACAGATAGGCTACTCCACTGACTAACACACTCTGCAATAGGCCAAAAAGGATTAGCTTTGCTAGATTCAGCCAAATGCTGTGAAAAAAACTTGCACAGCACTGGCACAGACCTGCCTGGCAAAAACTGATAGGAACTGATGTAACCTAGTCCTGAAAAGGACTCCAATTACAATTAGTCTTTACTCCCACAATCTATCTATTTAAGAGCACAGACCTCCCTGATAAAAGTCGTAGGAAATGCTGTAACCTAGTCCTTAAAAGGACTGCAATCACAACTATTCCCTACTCCCAAGCTATCTGTATATTTGTGCGAAAATTGGCTTGAAATTAACAAGGTATAGCGCACACAGCAACAGCGGTGCCGTCTAACACGCAGCTGCAGCAGTGAGAAAATGGTGGCGACGGGCAAAATGGCTTGGTCTTATAGGGCAAGGACATGTGACATACACTGCCAATGACACATGCCCTTGCTTGTGTGAAAAAAAGCACTTCGCTCCGTGTGTGCGCTGCTGATAGGCTGACAGATTGCACCTCCCCACTGCAAATGCGGGAAAGAGAAAAAAAAATGGAGATCTTCATTGTTCCTGCAGAGATCCATCCCCTGCCCCTCCCCCCACCCCGCTGTACACTCAAACTGCGTATTAACATTAATTTTCATCATTACTGAGAAAAAATCCAGTTATGATTTTGGTGCACGAACAGTTATCGAACATAACCTCGAACAGCCGAATTTTTCTCAAATTGTTCGTGTTCGCCGAACGGCTCGAACACCGCCCAAAACAGCTCGAATTTGAGATTGGCGAACAGTTCGAGTAGAACAACGCTCATCTCTAGTCAGGAGCAGCGGTGCCTGAACTCCGGCGAACCCACTTATGCAATGACGGGGCTGCTTTACGGCCCCGTCATTATAGCGGAGGCAGCGGTTTAGAGCGGTCACATTTTATGTGGCTGCTCTAATCTGGAGATCTTCGTGGGACACTCGATTTGAACTACTACAGAGGGGTAAGGATAAGGTTGTGGTTTATTATTTTATATTTTATTACAGGGGTTCGATGGCTTCGGGGAATTAGGTGTCTAGGTGAGTATAGGTGTATTTTTTTATTTTTTACTTTATTTTAGGTGGCAATCGGCGGGGACAGGTAATGTATAAACTAATTTATTTTAGGTAACCACTGGCCACCAATGAAATGTATTTAAAATTTATTGGGGACCAAAAACAAAAAAGAAAAATATGGGGGCCTAAAAAAATAAAACATGTATAGGGGCAAAAATAACATATGGGGCAGTTTAAATAGCAGGATCAGGCTGATGGGAACTACTGCTCCCATCGAGCTGATCCTGCTGGCATGAGTGGACGGGGGACAGACATAGGCCGTTGGGAGTAGTAGTGTCACATCGGCCTATGTCTGCCTGCATGCAGACACCTGCAGACATTGCGCAAACACCGGCAGACACCGGCAGACACCCGCAAACACCCGCAGACACACGCAAACACACGCAGACTCCCACAGACACCGCGCACACACTAATCATGACCGGGACATTCAGCTCCATCCTCTTGTACCACCCCAGGTGCTCAGCCATGATCCAGGAAGACGGGAATGGTATGGGATTCTCGTCTTCCTGGATTGATGGGATGGTCTGGGAGGTGTGGCTGACCTGTGCGGCCGTGGGAAAGTTCATGTGAGTTCATGCAGTCAAGCATGAACTCACATGAACCCTCTGAGGGCACCGCGGCTACTTCAAATGAACAGCTGATCAGCATCAGCTGATACCTCAGCTGTTCATTTGAAATAACCGGCTGGCTTTCTAGTTCTGTGCTGCGCTACCCGCTCCCTGATGTGCGCTCCCCGCTCCCCCGCCGCCTCCCATCCCGATCCTAAGTTAGGACCGGGCGGGGAGCGAAGCACCAGGGTGCGGGGAGCGTACATCAGGGAGCGGGGAGCGCAGCACAGAACGGGAAAGCTGGCGGTGAAGTCTTTTCACTGCCGGCTTCCCCGCCCGGGTCCTTCGCTCCCCACTCCTTGGTGCTGCGCTCCCCACCCGGTCCTAACTTAGGATCGGGATGGGAGGTGGCGGGGGGAGCGGAGGATCGGGATGGGAGGCTGCGGAGAAGCAGTATGGGGCGGTTGGCCCTGGATTCATCCTAATGCAGGACAATGCCAGACCTCATGTGGCTGGAGTGTGTCAGCAATTCCTGCAAGATGAAGGCATTGAAGCTATGGACTTGCCCGCCCATTCCCCAGACCTGAATCTGATTGAGCACATCTGGGACATCATGTCTCGCTCCATGCACCAACATCACGTTGCACCACAGACTGTCCAGGAGTTGGAGGATGCTTTAGTCCAGGTCTGGGAGATCCCACAGGAGACCATCCGCAACCTCATCAGGAGCATGCCCAGGCGTTGTAGGGAGGTCATACAGGCAAGTGGAGGCCACACACAATACTGAGCCTCATTTTGACTTGTTTTAAGGACATTACAGCAAAGTTGGATCAGCCTGTAGTGTGTTTCTCCACTTTAATTTTGGGGGTGACTCCAAATCCAGGCCTCCATTGGTTAATAAATTTGATTTCCATTGATGATTTTTGTGTGATTTTGTTGTCAGCACATTCAATTTTGCACAGAACAAAGTATTCAATGAGAATATTTCATTCATTCAGATCTAGGATGTGTTATTTGAGTGTTCCCTTTATTTTTTTGAGCAGTGTATATATTGCCTAAAATACAAAGGAAATGTGCCATCTTTAACTTCAGGCATTTAGACCTTTTAGAGATCATTTCATCTTCAACTTGCTCAACAGTTCGCAATAACAGTAATTTTGACAAGGGGTGCCCAAACTTTTACATGCCACTGTACTGTAGCAGAAACAGATTACTATGGTGTATTTTTTTTGTTTTTTGATGCAAAAAAAACAAAAACAACAACCCGAATCCGATCAATGATGTGAGATAGTGATCAGCTCTCGACAGCTGTAGGACATAGCACGGATGTGATTCTTTTTTTACGCTATGCTATCTGAAACTAACCCTAACTGAATTCAGTAAAAAATAATGTAGTAGATGCCGATTACTACAGTATATGTTTTTTGTCCCTAATCTAGTCCTATCAACAATATCAACCAATCAAAATTATTTATTTTTATTCTTTTTACAAACAAACAAACAAACAAGAACTGGATGCCGATCAATGATCTGCGTCACAGTCCAGCGCTTAATGGCTATAGTACGCACACACAGATGTGGTGCAAAAAGGGGATGAAAAAAAAGACAGGAAAAAAAAAGCTCTTGCCATAAATGAGCATGGGTGCCGGTCAGTGATGTGCAACTGATCAGTGGCTTGGCGGTTGAAGGACGCACACACGGAGGTGGTGCGAATGGGATGTGGGGGAGGAAATAGACAAGGACAAAAAAAAGTCACAGCGATCATAGTTGCGGGTGGGGCGGCACCACTTCCCCCATTATGACGACTCCCTGTGCCCTGCTGCAAGATTCAGCAGGCAAATTAATGCAATCGCCACGACTGCATTCACAGTGCCGCATTAAAAAATAGAACATATCCATACGTCCAAGGTCAGTTAGTACTTACCAACCTGGATGTATACATATGTGTAGGGTTAATCCATGTGATGCCTTCTTGGACTTTACCCCAGGACTATTTTTATTATTTTTCTGTTTAACTTCTTTGCATGATTCATGATTCCCTGGATTTGAACCTGGTTATTCCCCTAATTACACTTTTCAAATACAATTCTGTTATTGTCATTTTCCCTAACTCTATTTGACTCAGCTAGCAGACACCTATTTCCTCAAGTTGTTCCACCGGCCAGCAGCTACTTCGTGGATGCAACCTGGGGTCCTCAGCAGCAAAGATCAGATCCATGTAGAAGGTGAATATCACAGTGCCCTTAGGACCTGTTATGCAGATTAGCTATGCCAAGTCTTTACTTGAGAGCCTATTTGAATATGTGGATTTGTGGCACCCTAGGGGTCTGGTTGCCACAGTAATAGAAATATTACGTCTGAGAGCAAGTGGGAGGTTTCTCTGGTCAGGAGCCCTAAGCATGCAACACCGCCCGCCCAGACCTGGGAGGGGAGGAATCTGCCCATATAAACTGGGTCTGGGGCGGGATTAGTGAGTTGAGTCAGAGCCTGGAGACAGCTCCAGACACAGGGAATGAAACAGCAGGAGCTCTGTAGGAGCTAGGAGCAGAAGACCAGGGGCTGGAAGCTAAGCAGAGATATAGCTCGCCCTGGCAGAAGAATCTGATAACCGGACACAGGAGTCCGAGGCTGTGGGGACTGATATTCACCCAGTGGCAGAAACCAGCCGGCAGGGGATTCCAGGTCCTCTGGCCATAGAAGCCCGGAGGCTCAGTCACAAGGAAGGGACCAGCACCTCCATCCAGGAGCGGAGGCTAACAGAAGGCCCCAAGTCACCAGCCATACGGGTGAGCACCACACGGTATACTCAGGGACGTGGGCTACTTCTACCCGCTTACAGCAAGGTAGCCAGAAAGAGTGCAGATAGACGGGAAGGCCTACAACTCCACCTGGCCAGGGGAACTCCTGTTTGCTCGTAGACTGACCAGGCCCCTTATGTTAGCCAGTACTCCCGGGAGGGTCTGCCTTAATATCACCAGTAAAGACCCTGAACTGCACTGCAAAGACTCTGAGTCGTTCCTGCTTCATCGGCGCACCAGCACTACTAGTGCTGGGACTCCCGTGCACTACCACCCTCACCATCAACTACACTTCCCTGGGGCTCCACTCTTCCCGTGGGGAGTCACACTACCTCAGCTGCACCCACCATCAGCCCCAGCGGTCTGCCTTGCAGCGGCGGTCTGCGCTGACCGCAATCCATGGGTGGCGTAGTCAGACAATTAACCTAAAACCTTCACAAAATACCGCCATCGGCCTGACCACCATGAGCCACGGGACCGGGTCACCGCCACGGATTCTACAACCCCCAGAGACCCGGCTCCGGGTATCCCACACACGTCCACGCTAGGCCCAGGGGGCGAGTCAGATTCATAACACTTGTCTTGTCCCTGACTCAGCGTCTAATATTTAGCTATTACACACATGGACAAAATTGGTGGTAACCTTCTGCTAAAGTAAGAAAAACTTACAATGGTCACTAAAATAACTTGAAACTGACAAAAATAATTTTCAATGGAAATTTACTGAGCATCAACTAATGAAAATCAGACATTGCTTTCAAATTGTGGTTCAATGGAAAATGGAAAAAAATAACATAACAAAAAACTAATGAATATGGCCTGGATAAAAATGATGATACCCCTAGAAAAGATTGAAAATAATTTAACTATAGGGACATGTTAAACTTGTAATCAATCAGTTTGCCTATTTAAAGGGTGAAAAGTAGCCTCTGTGCTGTTTGGAATCATGACGTGAAACATAGTCCAAATGAAAGCTAAGGAGAGAGTTGTCTTAGAAGATTAGAAAGAAAATTGTAGACGAACATGTTAAAGGTAAATGCTATAAGACCATCTCCAAACACCTTGATGTTCCTATTACTAGAGTTTGCCATATTATTCAGAAGTTTAAGTTCTTTAGGACTGTAGCCAACCTCCCTGGATGTACAGTACAGACCAAAAGTTTGGACACACCTTCTCATTTAAAGATTTTTCTGTATTTTCATGACTATGAAAATTGTACATTCACACTGAAAGCATCAAAACTATGAATTAACACATGTGGAATTATATACTTAACAAAAAAGTGTGAAACAACTGAAAATATGTCTTATATTCTAGGTTCTTCAAAGTAGCCACCTTTTGCTTTGATGACTGCTTTGCACACTCTTGGCATTCTCTTGATGAGCTTCAAGAGATAGTCACCGGAAATGGTCTTCCAACAATCTTGAAGGAGTTCCCAGAGATGCTTAGCACTTGTTGGCCTTTTGCCTTCACTCTGCAGTCCAGCTCACCCCAAACCATCTCGATTGGGTTCAGGTCTGGTGACTGTGGAGGCCAGGTCATCTGGCTTAGCACCCCATCACTCTATTCCTTGGTCAAATAGCCCTTACACAGCCTGGAGGTGTGTTTGGGGTCATTGTCCTGTTGAAAAATAAATGATGGTCCAACTAAACGCAAACCGGATGGAAGAGCATGCCGCTGCAAGATTCTGTGGTAGCCATGCTGGTTCAGTATGCCTTCAATTTTGAATAAATCCCCAACAGTGTCACCAGCAAAGCACCCCCACACCATCACACCTCCTCCTCCATGCTTCACAGTGGAAACCAGGCATGTAGAGTCCATCCGTTCACCTTTTCTGCGTCGCACAAAGACACGGTGGTTGGAACCAAAGATCTCAAATTTGGACTCATCAGACCAAAGCACAGATTTCCACGGGTCTTATGTCCATTCCTTGTGTTTTTTAGCCCAAACAAGTCTCTTCTGCTTGTTGCCTGTCCTTAGCAGTGGTTTCCTAGCAGCTATTTTACCATGAAGGCCTGCTGCACAAAGTCTCCTCTTAACAGTTGTTGAAGAGATGTGTCTGCTGCTAGAACTCTGTGTGGCATTGACCTGGTCTCTAATCTGAGCTTCTGTTAACCTGCGATTTCTGAGGCTGGTGACTCCGATAAACTTATCCTCAGAAGCAGAGGTGACTCTTGGTCTTACTTTCATGGGGCAGTCCTCACGTGAGCCAGTTTCTCTGTAGCTCTTTATGGTTTTTGCAACTGCACTTGGGGACACTTTCAAAGTTTTCCCAATTTTTCGCACTGACTGACCTTCATTTCTTAAAGTAATGATGGCCACTCGTTTTTCTTTACTTAGCTGCTTTTTTCTTGCCATAATACAAATTCGAACAGTCTATTCAGTAGGACTATCAGCTGTGTATGCACCTGACTTCTGCACAACACAACTGATGGTCCCAACCTCATTTATAAGGCAAGAAATCCCACTTATTAAACCTGACATGGCACACCTGTGAAGTGAAAACTATTTCCGGTGACTACCTCTTGAAGCTCATCAAGAGAATGCCAAGAGTGTGAAAAGCAGTCATCAAAGCAAAAGGTGGCTACTTTGAATAACCTAGAATATAAGACATATTTTCAGTTGTTTCACACTTTTTTGTTAAGTATATAATTCCCATGTGTTAATTCATAGTTTTGATGCCTTCAGTGTGAATGTACAATTTTCATAGTCATGAAAATACAGAAAAATCTTTAAATGAGAAGGTGTGTCCAAACTTTTGGTCTGTACTGTAGACGCAAGAGGAACATTTTTGACAAATTGAAGAGGAGGATATTACAAAGCCCAGAACAACTTTCAAAGACATTAGAGGTGAACTCAAAAGTCAAGATACATTAGTGGTGCACCATCCATCGCTGTCTTGGCCAAAGTTCACATAAGTAGCTGTTTTTCCGGGCTGCAATTTCCTTGCATGTCTCCGCAAGGTCAGTGGTTACTTTTCCGGGAAAAACAATATTAGCATTGTTATAAGTCTGTGACAAACTGACAATTTAATCATCAGTTGGTGGAAATTCAAGAGTGATGTCCATGTGACTTTTTGTAGCTGCTTTAGCAAAAAGGGCCATTTGCCATAACAAAACTGAAATGTCAATATTGATGATCACATTGATGAACTGTGAGTTGAATTTCATGAAAGTCTCAAGTCTCGGTGACTTCAAACAATTTGCAAATCAATTCATACAGAAAAAGAACTGCTCAGCGTCATGTTACACATTGCTGAAAAGAGCCAGCAAAGAGCAGCTTAACATGACAGCAGGTGAAGCCGCATGTGTTTTCCCATAATACTTTGCAGCTATCACATCACATGGTCTAACGCATCCAATCAGGAGGGACTACAACAGATACTATAAAAAATAAGGGCAGGGAAAGCATTGGTCAATTTAGGGTGTTAAAGCCTGCAAATAATTAAAAGGCCTAATTCTGAGTTTGATGAACTGCAGCACTGAAAAACATAGAAAATGGGAGTGGTAGCCTCAGTCTCCGATTAATAACAGTCAGATTCAAGTGTCAGGGAGGTGCAGAACCTGCAGAGTCAGTGTGACTTTGAATTGATTGACATGTGATATACTGCAGTAACATAGCAGCACTTTGATATTTTTGTTCATTCTTGACACACTACAAAGAAGAGGGCAGTTTTTAAGCTCCCACAGTCCTAATTTTTCTACTGCAGTAGAATACCGAAACCAAGGCTTGCCTATCAGCGAAAGTGAGCTTGAACATGATAGCTAACTCCTTCAGTATCTTTTTCCCCTTCACCTTCCCTGTGTGTCCGTTTCTTCAGTCCGTAATCTGTTCCCTGTCTTATCTCAAATTTTTGTTGGCTAGGATGGTCTAAGTCAAGTATATGATATTTGTCATTGCATTCCTTATAGGTGTATTGCCATGCCCTCCTTTAGGATCACTACTTGTTTGTTTCTCAGTCTGCTTGGAACTAAGCTGTAGGGTCCTGCATATTTGTCATGTTTCACACTTATACCTCTGTATTATTCTACTTTACCAATTCAATGTGAAAGTTTTCTTTGTATGATGCTTGTTTATTAACCTCAATAAAAATTACAGTTTAAAAAAAAAATAAGATAAAGTGTGCTTCCAGGCACGTGAGACAAATAAGCCATAAGTGATATATTTTTGAAGGAAAGAGAGAGACACCCAGAACATCATCTGACACTGATTTTATCATTTTACATTCCAAACCATTGTACTGCTTTTTACTGCAAGGATGATAACTGTCACTTTGAAATCTTCTATTAGTATTGGCGGTGAGGCCCAAGCGTCGATTACTGAAGAATATGACAGGAAACTTGTTTATCTTCCATGACCCCAAATTTTGGGACAGCATACTTATTTTTAGTTAAATGAATTTTTTGAGGTGTAGCATCTGGTGAAAATTCACCTGGTAAGACACTGCACAGGATTAAGACCCTGGTCACAGAATGCTAAATACATTTTCAAAACAAAATTGTATGTCTATCATGAATCTAATTTTTGGGATATCTCAGCATACTCCTCATCATTAGTGAAATTAGTTTTTTGGAAAGCGGCATCTCGAGTGAATTTCATAAGTACGACTCTGCTCAAAATTGGGCCCCTGCACTGAAATGGGCACGAAGGGCAAAATGTTCTAAAAATAATGATGGGTTTATGTGAATCTATTTTCTTTAGATTTCTGCTTCATAAACATTTTTTGTGGAAATCAGAATTTTATTGGAAAAATTTACTGGGTTGACTTTCCACAGTAGTACCCTATGCATGATTGGGTTCTTATGAAGAGGTAGAATCAATGGAAAACATTTTTGTAACTAAAAAAACAAAAAACAAACATTTTTAGTATTCTTTTCTATAAGAAAATTCTCAATTTTTGTATCAATATTTATTTTTTAATGGGTTGAAAATCCCCTGTAGAAACCTGTGCAGAATTGAGAAGATGAAAGGCTAAGTCAGTGTTTCTTTAGTTACGTATATGTCCTGTATTCAATATGAACCAAATATCAGGTAGTTTAGGAGACAGCTGCTCAATGCTGATCGACAAGAGATGACGATATTAGACAGTAAACTTGAGAAGGCTTTGCTCCTTCAATAATTTCAGGTTCAACAGAATTTAATTTACATTAGTAATAGCTAATTCTTCTGGTTATGGAGTGTCTATTGCCAGTTCTTCAGTAACAACGTCACAATTACCTAATACAGGTTCTTCTATCAACGGTCACATGAATGGAGAGGGTGAAAGAATAAAACCATCAAATAAAAATAAAAAAGTACCTCTTTATGATTGGCTAAATATAAAGTACGGTAAGTTAATGTGACCAAGTCAATATTTTTCTTTCTTTTTTAGGAAAACTTCTTACTTGTTTTTACCAACACTGGCTCAAAAGACTTGACTCCCCGAATGTCTGTAACAAAGAAGAAAACTAAAGGTACTTCCATAATTCAGAATCCTTATGTAAGGGTCGTACGGGTCAAGGTTTAGTGCTGTGACCCCAGGCACCAGTAGAACGGGTTCCTTTGAGTGTGTGGCTGTAGTTAGTGCATTGAAATGTTTTCCATTCAGGCTTCATACCTTCAAATCGTGCAGGATCTCCCAATGTTCACAAAGAAACAGACAATCCATTTTATAAAAATAAAATCTAAACTGATGAAACCAGTATACCATATGTCCAAGAGATAGCAGACACAAAACTTAGTATTCATAACTTTATCTGTTTTCACAGAGACATAAATATTTTGGTTACACGTGGCGGCACTGCATTTGTAAGCAACAAAATTTCAGAGATACAATTTGCCCGATTTTAGTACTCCCTTTCTTTTGTCTGAACTTCCCTACCACAGCGCTCTCCAGGAATTCCCTTGCAAAGAGGCGTACATGGAAATCATGGGGCCCCATAGCAGAAGTTCTAGTTGCCCTTCTTCACCCCAAGAAAAGAAACTTAATATTCAGCGGGTTCAAATAAGAGCATTTCTCACACCTTTGCAGCCCTTACAAAGTACTTTTCCCCTATTGAAGACACATAGTGTTCCCATGTACTAAGATACCCCTGATGCCAACAAAAGTGCCCCTCAAACACAGTAAGATGCCCCCCACAGTGAATTCCTCCGCTGTACCTCCACACGCACAGTATGATGACCCTACAGTACCCCCCCTGCAGAATATGATACCCCCACAGTGACCCCAACACAGCATGATGGCCCAACAAAACCCTCCACACAATATGATGCCCCCATAAATAGCCCTTCAAATGGTGTAATGGTCCCCTACATGGTATAATAGCCCCACGTATCCCTTCAAATAGTAGAATGGCCCTCACAAAGTAGTCACTGATTTTTTTTTTTTTAAAGAAATACTCGCCTGTTCCTGTTCCTCTGCTACTCCGAGCGCTGCAATGCGTAGTCTGAAGCTCTGCGCATCTCACCGCAGCACTTTATTGCACCTGCTATGCTGGAATGTTGGACACATGGAGAGTGATGGAGGAGGGAGTGGATAGCTCCCTCTTCCATCATTACTTTCAACTGCCTCTGCATCCAGGATGCCGATATAGTTGAAAGTATGATGTCGTGTGGGAGTGGGGGGACCCGGATCTGGTGTTGATACTGGGTCCCCCCAACTCATAAGCCCTTTAGCAGCGTCATGGTCTGACAGTATTAGCAGTACACCACTGCCCTTGATTTGGCTTGGCAAGTCCATTATTTATTCACTATGCCTCTCAGGTCTGGCCTACAAGTTGCTTCTTCAGCCCACTCCTCCACTAGCTGCCTTGGGCCCACAGCCCACAGCTCTATTTCTGGCTCCAGGCTGTACTCACTGAAGCTGAGTTCTCTTTCTGCATCTTTTCCACTCACCACACAGGGTCCAGGTTGCTTTGGCTATCTTACAATGCCACTGGATCTAATTACAGAATTTTAATTTTTTTTCTGCTTCTTCTTTTCACACACTCCTCTATATGTGGCCTAGTTGGTCACAATCCTTGTGACTGCCTTCACTTCACTAACTGCTGACTCAATGTAGCTAGGAATCAATTCTGTTTTTACTCCCAAAACACACCTCCCATCTACAGGACAGAGCCAAACATGACAGCTGTTTTTTTTTAACAATTTACTTTTAATTAGTGATTAAAGAACACACATATATATTATAAATTATTATGATAATGTGCATAAAAGTATAAAATCTGATAGTAATTGACCCCTGGTGTACATGTGCATCAGGGTGCAGATGGGTGGAACAAGCTCAGGAGCTGAGCAGGAGCAGAGCTTGCCTGCTGCAAGCTCCCATAGGTGCCACCTTTATTTTGTGCAGGATGAAGTTCCTTTAAAAGGAATAAAAAAGTAAACAAAGAAAATTAAAAATATTGAAAAAATATATATTTAAATTGCCCCTTTTTTCCTTAAAAATATAGAAATAAAAAAAGTATATTTGGTATTGTCGCATCCTTCAAAATATCCGATCTAGCAAAAGATAAAATGTATTAACCCATGCAATAAACACCGTAAAAAGAAAAAAAGAAAATAAACGTCAGAATTGCGTTTTTTTGGTCAGCATACCTCCCTAAGAACTTGATACAATGCAATTAAAATGTCTTATGTACCCACCATGATTCCAAATAAAAACATCAACTTGCTACATAAAAAACAAGCCATCACACAGCTCCAGAAAAAAGAAAACAAGTTACGTCTATCAAAAAATAGCAACACAAGCCAGCTTTTTTTTTGTTTGTTTTTTTACATTTCTGAATATTTTTTCACCATTTCAGTAAAAAAAAAAAAAAAAAACTATGTAAGTTTGGTGATACTGCAAACAAAGTGACAAATCATGTTTCCAGGTAATTTTTACTGCACAATAAACATCGGAAAACATGAGGGAATTTCATTTTTTTATCATTTCATCCAGCTTAAAATTCTTGTTTTTCTTTTTAAGTACATTTTACAGTAAATTAATGATACCATTCAAAATTGTAACTCATGCTGCAGGAAACAAACTCTCATATGGCCATGTCGACAGTAAAGTAAAAACATTATAGCTCTGGAAAGAAAAGGAAAAAAAAAACTAAAGCATAAAACGGAAAATTGGCCACTGGGGTTTTAGGAGGCAAATGACTTGACTACATTTATTTTTAATGGAACACTTGCCTTTCCTAGATGCTGCCAAAGCGATCGCGAAACCTTTTACAAGAAGTTTCTTTCCAGACACCTGGCTGTTTGAGTTAGTTCCTGTAGGGTGAGTATGCTACTGCTTTATTACATCAATGCCTACAGATATGAGACTTGCACATTATTATATTAAGGCCACGTTCACACATTCAGTATGTGGGCAGCATTATACATCAGTATTTGTAAGCCATGCTGGGCATGCTGTCTTGATTTTAAAGACAGGCCATCGGCCTCCTGATGAACCTGTTGGGGAAACGCATCAAGGCTATATCTAGGCTATCATCATGAATATGCTCTGATAATTATTATTTATTATTTACCATATATTATTTGTCCCTGTCTTTGCCCAATTAGAGAGAGTTTTATTTGGTATATCATTGTACTACTATTGGGAATACTAGTGCATGTGCCCATTCACACATTATTATCTATGATAGGGGGCATATAGGGCAATTATAGAGACAGCCGCCAAGGAGTGGGGGCGCCAATCTCGCTCATCAGTAGAGTGCCAACCTCCGTGGATAGGCAGTTACAGATACCTAGGATACGAGCTAGTGTAATTTAGCGCATCTTTATTGCCTTTTATTTTTTGCATATTTTATCAAATTTTCTTAGATTATCTTGCTTATTTTTGTTCTTTTTTTTCTTGAATTTTTTAACCTATATCTAAAAAAAACATTCATTACAGCATTCGTCTTGTCTTACAGCTCAGATGGACATGTTGAACTGAATAGAACAACTCCACACAGTATCACTAGATGGGTAACCGATGCCTTCTGCTTGAGCAAGAATGGTTTAGACAGTGTCACCGATGTTGACCTCACCACATTCCAGCCATACTTCAATGACCTGATTGTCCCCTCCTCTGTGGTACAAGGAGAAAAATTTACAATACAAGCCTTGGTCTTCAGCTATGAGAAGAAATGCATTCTGGTAAGAAATATTATGCACGTTTTTAATGTTAAAAAAAAGTTTTCTCTCTCATTGGTTGACAGATTCCCAGGGGAGAACTTTTTAGCTGAACCCTCAACTTGACAAGCAAAGAACATGTTTACCCAGCTCACCTCAAGCTCTCCAAGTGCAAGTGGCCCTGGCATCAGCTCTGGTTTGCCTGATGCTAACATTAGCCTTGTTTTATTTCTATAGTAAGAAATCACATTGCCATTATTTGTCAAATTATTCCTTTACAACATGGCCCACTCCTCCATACAGATCTTCTCCAGATCTTTCAGGTTTCGGGGCTGTCACTTGGCAACATTGAGTTTTAGCTCCCTCCAAAGATTTTCTATTGAGTTCAGGTCTGGAGACTGGCTAGGACACTCCAGGACCTTGAAATGCTTCTTTTGGAGCCACTACTTAGTTGCCCTGGCTGTATATTTTGGGTCATTGTCAAGCTGGAAGACCTAGCCACCCACGACCCATCTTCAATGCTCTTACTAAGGGTAGGCGGTTGTTGGCGATATATGACCCCATCCATCCTCCCCTCAATACAGTGCAGTCGTCCTATCCATTTTGCATAAAAGTACACCAAAAGTATGATGCTTCCCCCACCATGCTTCACGGTTCGGACGGTGTTCTTGGGGTTGTACTCATCCTTCTTCTTCCACCCAAACATGGCGAGTGGAATTGATACCAAAAAGTTCTATTTTGGCCTCATCTGACCACATGACCTTCTGCCATGCCAGATGGTCAATGGCGAACTTCAGACAGGCCTGTATATGTGCTGGCGTGAGTAGGGGACATTGTGCACCCTGCAAGATTTTAATCCATGACGGCGTAGTGTGTTACTAATGGTAATGTTTGAGACTGCGGTCTCAGCTTTCTTCAGGTCATTGACCAGTTCCTCTCGTGTAGTTCTGGGCTGATTCCAGACCTTTCTCAGAATCATCCTTACCCCACAAGGAGAAATGTTACATTGAGCCCCAGACTGAGGAAGTCATCTTGTGTTTCCTCCATTTTCTCTCTAACTGCACCAACAGTTGTTGCCTTCTCACCAAGCTGCTTGCCTATTGTCCTGAAGCCCATCCCAGCCTTGTGCAGGTCTACAATTTTGTCCCTGGTGTCCAGACAGCTCTTTGGTCTTGGCCATGGTGGAAAGGTTGGAGTGTGATTGAGTGTGTGGACAGGTGTCTTTTATACAGGTCACGAGTTCAAACAGGTGCAATTAATATAGATAATGAGTGCAGAGTAGGAGGGCTTCTTAAATAAAAACTAACAGGTCTGTGAGAGCCGAATTCTTGCTGGTTGGTAGGTGATCAAATACTTATTTCATGCAATAAAATGTAATTTAATTATTTAAAAATTATACAATGTGATTTTCTGGATTTTTTTTTACATTCTGTCTAGCACAGTTAAAGTGTACCTATGATAAAAATTACCAATTTCTCCATTTTTTGTAGGTGGGAAAACTAGCAAAATCGGCAGTGTATCAAATACTTATTTTTTTCCACTGTATCAGACATCCTACAAGACCTTAACTGTAGACAATTACAAACCTTTAACTCTCTTATTATTTATTTTTTTATTCTTTTTATTTATATAGCGCCAACATATTCCGCAGCGCTTTACAATTCAGACAATTTAAAGACATTATTGGCACTATCCCCATTGGGGCTCACAATCTACATTCCCTATCAGTATGTCTTAAAAGTGACTTCAGCAAGCATCCCCGATTCATATCTATATAAAAAAATAGAGGAATACATAAATACAAAACTAACATTCCCCCTTACTTTCCCCAGAACAATCTCAATTCTTCTAAATAATACCAAAATTAAAAACATATAGAGTACTAGATCAATCTATCAATAGTTCAATTACTACATAAACATTTTAAAAAACAAATATACTTAAATGTGAAAAAGACCTGAATATTTCATATTCCATTGAAAAATGGTCTCAACTCAAGCCCTGAAATGGAACTTGTGCTCCTTCCAAGAAACCCATTATAAAATATTGGCCAGATTCTACTTCTCTCCAGTAAAACTAAACAAAATATCACGTAACTATCTGAAAAAGTGTTGGAGGAATAGTGACCAAACAAGTGATACGTTACACATTTTCTGGAATTGTCCAAAAAGAAAAAAATTATGGAAAGAAGTACATGAACTCGTTCAGAAAATAACAGAACATACATTTACCCTATCCACCCAACTTGCTTTTCTATCTTTGGACAGTGATGAACTATCCTAAAAAGTAGACCCATTACTGTATATATCTTATTAGCAACAAAAATTCTTATCACATCCAAATGGAAAAAATTTGCAGAAACGCATTAAAAACGCATCGTGGGCACACAGCCAAATGGTTACAGCAATGTCATATAATACAGTTTCAAAACGTTTAAAGAAAGGAAAAAGTACCGTTCATGTCAATTCCCTACTCCCTAACCATTCCCTTCCCTTTTTTACTCATTCTTCCCCCCTCCCGTTCCCCTATTAATAAATGTTCAAACCATTACCACAATCCACTCCTTTTCCTACTTCTACCCCTCCCCTTTCTCTTACAAATTGTTTGTTCATTTTATAATACATTAATGCATTTGTTATGTAAAAAACCCAATAAAGTGATTTGAAAATCATAATGGGACACATGACACTGTATATAATGGACTATAAAAAATGCAAGAGTGCAATAGGGTCTTATTCACGTAATATAATTGATAAAAGAATATATCGATTCAATCACCTAGTAGGTTCGTGTGAGACACAACACCTAAAATGCTTGGAAGCCAGCTGCTGCAGCTTCCTTGGAATATGATAGAATGAAATGCCGGGAATGGAAGTTGTTCTGCTCTCTCTGGAGTCACGACAAACCAGTGATGAGGTAAAAATGTAGGTTTACTGTCTACGCATTTCAGAGTCCACGACTCCTTCCTCAGGACAACCATACATATAGGTGCATCTCACAAAATTAGAATATCATCAAAAAGTTAATTTATTTCAGTTCTTCAATGCAGTGAAACTCATATATTATATACAGTCATTACAAACAGAGTGATCTATTTCTAGTGTTTATTTCTGTTAATGTTCATGATTATGGCTTACAGCCAATGAAAACACAAAAGTCATTATCTCAGTAAGGTAAAATAATTAACAAAAAACACCTGCAAAGGCTTCCTAAGCTTTTTAAAAGGCCCTTTAGTCTGTTTCAGTAGGCTCCACAATCATGGGGAAGACTGCTGACTTGACAGAAGGCAGTCATTGACACACTCCACAAGGTCCCAGAGTTCCAATTTTCATTTGGAAATGAAGGTCCCAGAGTCTGGAGGAAGAGTGGAGAGGCACCCAAGCCAAGCTGCTTGAGGTCTAGTGTGAAGTTTCCACAATCAGTGATGGTTTGGGGAGCCATGTCATCTGCTGGTGTAGGTCCACTGTGTTTTATCAAGACCAAAGTCAGCGCAGCCGTCTACCAGGAAATTTTAGAGCACTTAATGCTTCTCTCTGCAGACAAGCTTTTTGGAGATGGAAATGTCATTCTCCAGCAGGACTTGGCCCCTGTCCACACTGCCAAAAGTACCAATACCTGGTTTACACACAACAGTATCACTGTGCTTGATTGGCAGCAAACTCGCCTGACCTTAATCTATGGGGTATTGTCAAGAGGAAGATGAGAGACACCAGACCCAACAATGCAGACGAGCTGAAGGCTGCTATCAAAGCCACCTGGGCTTCCATAACACCTCAGCAGTGCCACAGGCTGATCGCCTCCATGCCACGCTGCATTGATGCAGTAATTGATGCAAAAGGAGCCCCGACCAAGTATTGAGGGCATTTACTGAACATACATTTCAGTAGTAGTTACATTTCGGATTTTGAAAACATTTTTCAAGCTGTCGTTATAAAGTATTCTAATTTACTGAGATAATGACTTTTGTGTTTTCATTAGCTGTAAGCCTTATCAACATTAACAGAAATAAACACTTGAAATAGATCACTCAATTTGTAATGACTCAATATAATGTATGAGTTTCACTTTTTGGATTGAAGAACTAAAATAAATAAATTTTTTGATGATATTCTAATTTTGTGAGATGCACCTGTACATACATACATACATGGTTGTCCTGAGGAAGCAGTTGGTGGACTCTGAAATGCGTACACAATAAACCTACATTTTTACCTCATCACTGGTTTGTTGTGACTCCAGAGAGCGCAGAACAATTTCCATTCCTGGCATTTCATTCTAACTGTATAAAATGGGACCAATGTGCAGTACAACACATGACACTGTACACAATGGGACCAATGTACAACACATGACACTGTATAAAATGGAACCACTGTACAACACATGACACTGTATACAATGGGACCAATCTACGACACATGTCATTGTATACAATGGGAACAATGTACGACACATGTCACTGTATACAATGGGACGAATGTACGACACATGACACTGTATACAATGGGACCAATGTACGACACATGACACTGTATAAAATGGGACCAATGTACGACACATGACACTGTATACAATGGGACCAATGTACGACACATGACACTGTATACAATGGGACCAATGTACGACACATGACACTGTATACAATGGGACCAATGTACGACACATGACACTGTATACAATGGGACCAATGTGCGACACATGTCACTGTATACAATGGGACGAATGTACGACACATGACACTGTATACAATGGGACCAATGTACGACACATGACACTGTATACAATGGGACCAATGTACGACACATGACACTGTATGCAATGGGCCAATGTACAACACATGACACTGTATACAATGGGACCAATGTACGACACATGACACTGTATACAATGGGACCAATGTACGACACATGTCACTGTATACAATGGGACGAATGTACGACACATGACACTGTATACAATGGGACCAATGTACGACACATGACACTGTATACAATGGGACCAATGTACGACACATGACACTGTATGCAATGGGCCAATGTACGACACATGACACTGTATGCAATAGGACAAATATACAACACATGACACTGCACACAATGAGACCAATGTACAACACATGACACTGTATAAAATGGGACCAATGTTCGACATATGACACTTGATACAATGGGATTAATGTACGACACATGACACTGTATACTATGAGAAGCAATATATGACACATTACACTGTATACAATGGGACTAATATATGACACATGACACTGTATACAATGGGACAAATATACAACACATGACACTGTATATTATGAGACCAATGTATGACACATGACACTGTATATTATGAGACCAATGTACGACACATGACACTGTATACAATGGGACCAATGTACGACACATGACACTGTATACAATGGGACCAATGTACGACACATGACACTGTATGCAATGGGCCAATGTACAACACATGACACTGTATAAATTGGGACCAATGTACGACACATGACACTATACAATGGGACCAATGTACGACACATGACACTGTATGCAATGGGCCAATGTACGACACATGACACTGTATACAATAGGAGAAATATACAACACATGACACTGCACACAATGAGACCAATGTACAACACATGACACTGTATAAAATGGGACCAATGTTCGACATATGACACTTGATACAATGGGATTAATGTACGACACATGACACTGTATACTATGAGAAGCAATATATGACACATTACACTGTATACAATGGGACTAATATATGACACATGACACTGTATACAATGGGACAAATATACAACACATGACACTGTATATTATGAGACCAATATATGACACATGACACTGTATATTATGAGACCAATGTATGACACATGACACTGTATGCCTATACAGCGTACAGCGGCATTGTTGGATCTATCAAAGGTATATATCAAGAATTCCACCCAAATTTTACCTCTGATGGACACTGCAAAGCACAGCATAAAAAAGCCTGAGTAATGCTGATAACTGTGGATGATGGGAGACAAGAGAAGGAAAATATTTTGTAAACCAATAAAAGGAGGGAAATAAAAAGGGGATAGAACTGAATTACAGTTCTAATTAAGCAGAGTCATAAATTTGCAGTACGGCCACAAAATGACATATTACCATCCTGTATAAATCACTCCAAAGTCTAGTAGACAACCTTTCCATCGTTGTGGTGTCGACAATTGAGTCAAAGTGAAGGTAAATTTGATACTACAACTCATAGTCTTGCTAAGTTTTTCAAGGATTTGATGTTTAGGTCACCAAAAACTTTAACTGTTCAGTATAAAAACATGTTTTATCTTTTGTGCATTTCTGAAGTGTGTATTTATTTCCTTTATCGTTATAACAGATTGTCGCGTCATTGACTGACTCTGAAGATCTGATAACAGCCCAGGACAAGGAGCAGGCCCGATGTGTCTGTGAGGGGCATTCACACAGTTTCACCTGGGATGTTTCAGCTGTAAAACTAAGTACTGCAATGATTCATTATTTTTACGTATAACTGATGTTTGTTTTTAACAATGAAAATTTGTTTTTTTGTTTTTTTTCAAATCCATAAAATGTTGTTGTTTTATAACCTAGTCCATGAATAAAAAATATTGCCTTAGGTTTCTATACGGAGCAACAGTAGAGGCCCAATCCATTTATATGAGGACCCTATTACCACGCCTTACAACCATGTCAATGAGCCCTTAGTGGTAGTATTAGGTTCCTTTAGCCCATATTTTGTGATCCAAGTTTGATCTTCCGGCTCTTGATTCAAGCACAGAAATTATAGATATTTTACTTTATACTCCATAATATGTCCCTTACTTTGGATTCTACATTCACTTTTCAGAGACACTAAAGATTCATGTTGACAGTGGGTCTATAGACGTGGAAGGAGCTTGCAACGAAGATGTTCGTCTCATAGGAAAGGATCTCAGAACGGACTCTGTGGAGAAAACCATTGAGGTCAAGGTGAGAGACAATAACCACAATGCATATATAATGTGCTACAACATTTTAGGGTTATATAAAGAGGACCTGAATACTTAGTAATTGTAAGCCCTTGTACAACTACTATTTGATGTTGGATTGCCGATTACAATGTATTTACCGAGGAGGTCAATTTTGTGGCAATATAACTTCTCATAGATTTTGCAGCTATGAGCACATTTTGACGTATGCAGGCTTCCCAAAATGGCAAATACAGAAAGAAAATGCAGTTTTGTTCTCCCTATAGCCCCTCATTTCTCGTTATTTGATTGACAGCCTGCTCTGCACACACACACACACACACACACACACACACTGCAGAGCAGGCTGTTAATCAAAGTACTGGTTAGTTATTACAGAAGCATTCACAGTATCGTGAGAGGTGACTGTAACAGCCCACTGCCTTGCTCTTATGACTAGAAGCAAGCGGCTGCAGGAAGAATAAATCTTCATTTTTTCCATGTAGCTGATGTTCCAATAAACCTGTTAGACATGATTTCAATGTTATTTACCTGAAGATTACTATTAAATCTGGAGGTAAATATTGCTTTTGGAAGTGAAAGGTTTACTTTAAAGGGATTGTGTCATCTGGAACATTTATTCCCAACGCTGGAACTCACGGCTATCTTGAGAAATAGAATGGTGGTTACACATATGCAGCTCTATCTTTTCATTACCATGGGATCTTACTTGGCAGGTTTTTGGAGATTACATAGGAAAAATTGGAGAGAGATATAATGTACCATGTAGTCGCTCAAATAATATTATGTACTAACATAATGATATTGCCAGATAGTTGCCCAAACCACAGTCCAATAAAAAAGTAATACATTTTAAAATAGGGTTGGACATCAGATTGAGATTGAGATAAAAACTTTTGTTGCTTCAAGTACCCAAAGCATCAGGACCTGTAGAGCCAACTTCAGGGTCAACAGTGACAAAAGATTTCACCTTGTGTGAATGCAACAGTTACAAACTTTCTATGAAGAAAATACAGTCGTTTAAACATATATGAACTATACATAAAGTTATTTTTTTCTATTTAGCCAAAAGGATATGAAGAGGAAAAGGCGAAGACATTCCTTATTTTCCCAGCAGGTAATTAAAATAAGAACATGTGCAGAATTCTAGACAAATGTAGATGCTGCACATACAACGAGTTAACACTGATGTTGTTAGGGTTTAGCTTATTTATTCACACAATCATCTGCAATAAGTAAGAGACTTGAGACAAACATGGAGATTATAAGTGTTCTCTTCCTCTAGTAATCTGGTGAGTTTAAAAAAATGTCTCTGAGTCTCTGGAAATATTTCCCTTAAGTGCATAGTCCATCTCTAGTGTAATATTATAGGACATGTATACTGCCCATGTAACATCCATTAACATCAAAATGTAATGGGGATGGGTGATTCCCTTTACCTCTCCCATAGAGATTACCAATCACTAGTTATAGTCTATGACCCACAGCTTGCTGGTTACAATTTATAGCTCACAGCTTGGTGGTTACGGTTTATGAAACACAGCTTGGTGG
The DNA here is from genome assembly GCF_046119375.1 of Phyllobates terribilis. NCBI lineage: Eukaryota > Metazoa > Chordata > Amphibia > Anura > Dendrobatidae > Phyllobates > Phyllobates terribilis. The sequence continues at coordinate 416,763,436 of NW_027362765.1, forward strand.
TTACAGTCTATGGCCTACAGCTTGGTGGTTACAATTTATGAAACACAGATTTATGGTTACATTCTATGGCTTACAGATTAGTGGTTACAGTCCATACAACACAGCCTGGGGCTTACAGCCTATGGGCTAAAACTTGCTAGTTACAATATATGGCACATAGATTGGTGATTATAATTTATGAAACACAGCTTGGTCGTTATAGATAATTTACAGCACCACAACCAGTGAAAGTTCAGAAAGGCAGTGGTAAATCTCTCTAAGCAATATGACTCTCTAAGTTAGTGAACAAAAATATTTGTAGGTTTGTGTTGGCCTTTTCTGAGACCAGTCCTTAGTATATTTTTATGTTGTTGTAGCTGTGTGAGATCTTTTGTTTTTGTTTGATGAGCTGACACTTGTATTGATATCATGTTGCTATACATATGATGTTCTAATTGCTTTTTACTGCGTTTTTTATTTTTGGGGTGGAGATGTGACAACCAAAAAAGAGCTATTCGGACAATCCCCCCCCCATACAACATTTATTGTACAGATTAAATTATTTTATATGTTAATAGCGTAGACTTTTACAGATATGTCAATTATTTGTTTATTTTTTAATTCAGTTTTAATTGAGGATAAGAGGGGTGATTTGTACTTGAATGTTTTTTTAATTTTTTAAATATATATTTTTTTGTTTGATTGCTTGATCTATACAATGCAATACTACATTTAGTACATTTAGCAGGCCTATAAATTCTATAATCACTAATTCGGACACTGAGATCTTGTGTCTGGGGGACTGATAGGTGTCAGAATCAGCACGCCAAACAGCTTACACCACTTAAAGGGAACCTGTCTGTCCCATATGAGATAAGACCACTACCTCTCAGCCCTGCTATCCAACAGTCTAATATGCTTTATATATGCCCTCAACCCAGCCTGCAAGACAAGAAAAAAGACCTTTTACAATATTCCCCCCCTGGGGTGGTTTGGTCCTAAGGTAGTCGCTGTCTTTATCCAGTGCCACCTTCATTTTGTGATGTCGTCCGCATTCTGTGCTTTGTTTGGATGACACGTGCTACATTATCCACAGTCTCACTGGCATCGCTCTCCTGCACAGGCATAATTATCTGCCCTGTCTAGGGCAGAGTAAAGTACTACAGTGCACATGCACCGGGAAAGGTCAAAGAGCCGGGGAAACTGTGTGGATTATGTAGGACGTGTCATCCACACGAAGAACAGGAGGAGGGCAGCATCGCAAGAAGAAGGGAGGCACTGAACTAAGACAGCGACTTCTATCGGACCCAACTGACCCCTAGGCGAGTATTATAAAAGGTCTTTTTCTTGTCTTGTAGGCAGGATTGGAGGCATATATACAGCATATTAGAATGCTATATATCAGGGCTGAGAGGTACTAGTCTTATCTTTTATGGGACAAACCTGGTGACAGGTTCTCTTTAAATTCCGGTGTCAGTCATTGACAGCGGCATTTAAGGGATTAAACAGCACCAATCGGAGCTAGATCTGGTTGCTTTTGATAAAGGCAGTTGCCAACTGTATAACACAGCTGGCATTTGTTATGTGTAGTAGGCTCAACTCCTGTGGATGTTTGTTGGGAAACACATTGATATGCAAATCAAACATTTTAATGACAAGTTTGTCCTTGCACAGAACACATCATTTGTACACTACACCTAAATAAAATAGCAGCGTATAACTATACTGCTAGGTATGATCATTTCCAGTTCACTGATGCTCCATGGGCACCCTACTTAAAGCGCACCTGTCAGCAGAATTGTGCTCAGTAAACCACATACACTGTCAGGTGGGCACCGTTAAACTAAGTAAAATGATACCTTTGTTGACTAAATCCGTCCAATGGTTCTTTTATAATCTTTATTTTCATTTCTGACATAATGAGATGCTTGTGCTTCTGGGCGGCCTTTCGGGAGGGGCTTTATCTGGTGCCCTGATTGTGTATTCCTATGTCTGCCTTCTGACAGGTCACTGTCAGAAGGCTAGTGCCACCATTTTGCTAGAGGAAAAATAAATTTGCCTGCAGCAATATAGCACCGCCTGCCACGCTTTCCCAGTAGCATATCTCGGTTGCTGAGAGATGCTACTGCGCATGCATGGGACGCGGCGCCATATTGCTGCAGGCAAATTAGTTTTCGTCCAGCAAAATGGTGCCCTCGTGGATGCAGTTTCATCTATTGCTAGCGGCGCCATTTTGCTGGAGGAAATAGAAATTTGCCTGCAGCAATATGGTACCATCAAGCGCTTGTGCAGTAGCATCTCTTGACAATCGAGAGATGCTACTGCGCATGTGCGGGCAGCAGGGGCCATTTTGATGCATGTAAATTTCAGGTTTGGAACACAATTACACTGACAGTATTTAAAATAGTAACCAGGTCACTGAAGGCACAGTGACCTGTCAGAAGGCAGACATAGGAATACATAATCGGAGCACCAGATAAAGCCCCTCCCCAAAGGCTATCTTTAAGCATGAGCATCTCATTATGTCATAAAAATAAAAATAAAGATTGTAAAAGAACCACTGGACGGATTTCATCAACAAAGGTATCATATTAATCAGTGTAACGGTGCCCACCTGACAGTGTATGTGGTTTACTGCGCACAATCCTGCTGACAGGTGCGCTTTAAAGAGGTTGTCCACTACTTGGACAATCCCTTCATAATCACTGTTTCTCCCAAGTAAAATATTAACAGCTAGACTCACCTCAGGTGCAGGTGTGTGACATTGTTATGGTGTTAGTTCACTTTCCCCTCCTTCTAACGTAACTGATATCCTGAGGTTGTGAGAGATCAGCCACAACTCTGACTTTCTTTGGATGTCAGCTATATCTGAAGGAAGGGAGAGTTAAGCGGCTGCTGATTGGCCTCAAAGATAGCGTGACATAACAATGTAATGTGAGCCCTGGGTGAGCCAGCGCTGACACCACTGTAATGGTGCTGCCCCAGAGGTGAGTATAGCTGTTATTTTTTTACTTGGGGGAAACAGTGATTGAGAAGGGGTTGTCCAAGTAGTGGACAACCCTTTTAAGGGCATGACCTTAACCTTAATAGAATGCCAATGCATATATTGTATGTAATTACAAAATATCCTGTGGATCCAGACTACCAGCTAATGAAGCGTTGGCTGCTATAGTGGATTCAAGCTATCCCTGTATTACATGGACAAAACCCAAAACAGAAACAATAAAAATAAATTAAATAACCTGCTTTAAATAAATAAGTAAAAGCAGTAGAGCATATAAATAACATTGGGTACTTAGTAGTTATGAGCGAGCATGCTTGTTACTCGAGATTTACGTGCATGCTCGGGTGTTTTCCAAGTATCTTCAGCATGCTCGGGTGTTATGTTTGAGTCACTCCGTGCACATGATTTGCAACAGTTTGACAGCTTTAATACATGTGAGGAATGCCTGTTTCTTAGGCATTTCTCACATGTATTAAAGCTGTCAGTCGCAAATCATGCACACGGAGTGACTCAAACATAACGCCCGAGCATGCTGAAGATACTCGGAAAACAGCTGAGCGTGTTTGCCGAAAGGGTTAACAGAACATGCTCACTCATCACTAGTACTTAGTAAACGCCTTTTTTGATCAAAAAAAGTGTAGATGCCATCCCACCAATGTCAAGGTGTACCCAAGTTCGGGTTTGTCCTCACCTCTATTACTAAAACCTTACCCTGTGTTACATGCGCAGTTATATCCTCAAAAAAAACATCTATTGTGGTTGTAGGTTTCTCTGGTAAAATCTGTCATTTGCCCAATCATCTGAGGAGCCAAAGTCATGGTACCACCCATATGAAAGGTTGTTCATGAAGCGACTATGGTGACCTGTAGTACTGTCTAGTTTGCTTTCAAGCTGAAGTAATCATAATCAGCTCCCTTCTTCAGCCTATTGTAAAGCACCGCACCCCACTAAAGCTCCTAGCATACCAAATATAGTCTTGTGCTCCTCTGGTTCCATCCTGTGTGTGCAGCTCCTGATTAGTGTATTATTTTGACCTGGACATGTTTACTGACTTTCGTCTTTTCATTTTGTACGTTCTCTGGCTTCTCGGTTCTGATCCAGCTACTTGACCACTGTTGCCAGCCTACACCACCAGCCAGCAGTTGACTCCATGGCCCCAGCTCAGGGTCCTCTGTGTAAGTCCAGATCCCTATACAGGAGTTAAAGGGTAAAGGCCAGGGCTACCCCTGAGGTCTGGTAAACGGAGTGGCTTGCACTAAGCCTGTCCATCGTAGACATTTTTAGAGCTGCCAGGTGACCACTGACAGAGCTACATTACACCTGGTAGAGAATTTTGACTGAAGTTTTTTCTGAACCTGTCCTTATGTAAATGATAAGTCTCCATTCACATGTGTGTTCAGGTTGCCAATGTTATTTAATAGCTACAGTACAGTACTATATAGAAATGTATACTGGATATAAGAAAAGTAAACCTGAAAGACCCATTGCATATTATTAATGGTATGATGACAGACCCAATAAAATTCTAACTTTAGTTTTATCTTTACTCTTATAAGACAACAGTGAAGCAATTGCGATTAACATCGATGTTCCAGCGAGACTGGTCCCAGGTTCTGAACGTGCGCACATCATAATTATGGGTAGGTCATTTTGAACTATAGAAAATCTCACCTGGGAAACCTTACATTTTAGGGAAATATAATGCTACTGTATATACTATTCTATATTATTTATATAATATCTTGCTAGGTGATCTCATGACCAATGTTATTCTTAATTTGGACAATCTGGTGGATTTGCCTGATGGATGTGGAGAACAGAATTTAGCAAAGTTTACAAGATATGTTTCCACAATGGAGTATCTCGAGAGTACAGAAGAACTGACACCTGAAACAAAAGCAGAGGCTATACAAGCAATGACTAAAGGTGAGTGACATGATGAAAACATGATATCATAGTATGATTCTCATTCATCTGATTTTTCTACTTAAAATGTACGAAAAGGGGACAATTGAATATTACCATAAAAGTGCGTTCACCTTGCGTTTTGTCACAGGCTAGGTGGCCCCGCTTACATAGCCTACTGAAGGTGGATGCAGTAGACTGCGTCTGGGTGTCCTCCTCCAGGAGGCGTTTATGCCCAAAAATGATGCACGACAAAGTTGGCACCATTATAGTCTATGGCCCCGTCTGCGTATACGCCCGAAGGCCGTTTTGCGGGATTAAAACATAAAACATGTCTCTACACAGTCTGATAGTGTCCAGCCAATGCTGATCATGTCAGACTGCCTAGGGACACACAGTATTGACAAAGCAATCGTAACGCCCAGTTGTCAATTTCTCCTTACATTTTCAGGGGGAATATTAAAGAAACAACACAAAGCACACAATTTTATTATAAAGGGAATAGACAAGTATTTATGATAACAGATGTATCAGGAGAGCTGAAAGGTCTATTTTATACTACATTGTGGCATAAATCCATGTTTTGACTGAGAAAGGCTTGAATTGTATGACAAAATAAATTATTTGTAGGACTGTAAAATATTTTCTATCTATAGGCTACCAAAAACAACTCACACATAGGGTAGAAAATGGAGCCTACTCAATGTTTCATGGTGATGAAAATATATGGTAGGTATGAAAAATGCAGAACAAACACCTGTATAGTAAGCTTACATGAGAATATTGGGGATGATAGGTATTCTGTCTCTCACTCCTTTTGGTTTTTGTGTTTTAAGCTCTTCAATAAGAACAGAGTGATAATAGAATGAACTAATTTATAAATGAGCGCCACTCTTTCCAAAAACTTGGCTTGATCACACCAGACATTTGTTATATACGCCAAATGTATGACCTTGATGAATACAATCATGTACTATACAGTTGCCTATTGGCTCTGAAGTGCAGTAGATGCTTTTTTTGTGAGGTCCACCTATATAAAAAAGAGTAGTCGAGATGATCGAATCTTTTTAAATTTGAATTCTCCCACTTCAGCAAATTTTGCTTAGCCATTATTTGCCCAGAAAAGATGTGTATTACTTTGAGGTCTCCTAGTACTGTATTGAACCCCTTTAGAGTTCTTCAATGTAAATTCAGAAATGTCAAAGAGACTTAACCATATAAACAGATGTTAACCACTGGTTAGCAATAACCTGTTTAGCAACACACAGCGCTAACTGACTTTTTAGACTTTTTTAATTTAAAAAAATGGCCAAAAATATTCTTTTTGGGGTTTGAATTAAGAGCTTGAAGTAGAGGAAAAAATTTTCCCTGCTTGAAAAGGAAGAAAACAAAGTGTTTAAGCTGAAGCATATACAACCATTCTAGTTGAACTGGATCAAAAATTACTTATCCATAATTGGCCCAAATGATAAACATGAAAACAAGCTCTCGCCATCCATAATTCATACATTTGGTCTTCCAATCTTCAGGGGAAGGACAGGTTACTAAATAAAGGATATAAAGGGGAAGGAAATGAAATGAAATGTTTTTGGATATCTGAGATAGAGCAACAGGCAATCATAGAGACTATAACAGAATAATTACAAAGTCAGGAAAGATGGCAATCATAGAATAGAACTAAAAGAACTAGAAGTAAAGCTCTGTTCAGTTTTCACCCAGGGCTTAAAGTGGAAATTAAACACCAATTGATAGAAGAGGTATCCAATAAATATAAGATAAGAGGTATTATGTTAATTTTAGTAATCACACACGTGCCAAATTAGATAAAGATAGTTTTGGACCATGGCTTGCAGTCAACTTGTATAGACTTCAGCAAACTTAAAAAATGAAAGCTTGAAAAACTTGTAGAAAGATTTATGCCTAGATATTTTTGTGATTTCGAGGTCCATCTGAAACTAAATAAGGCTTCTAGTGTGTTTATTAAGGACCTCGTTGTCAAGATATTCAGAGCTTTAGATTTCGGAAGATTCATTTTAAAAGTTGATAGGATGGCAAAACATCTGAACTTGGACATTAGATTAGGAAAGGAGGTAACGATCTGTGTTAAAAAAATAAGTCACCTGCATATGCAGCTATGTTATTGAAGGTATAAGAGTCCTGTACAAACACTGTTATTTGTTCAAACATGTCAAAGGAAATGTTTAACAGGGATTATAAAAATCAGGAGTGAGAAGGAACAACCCTGATGTGTTCCATTTTGAATAGAAAATTGTTTTGAGAGGACATCATTCACCCATACACGAGCTTAGGGGGCAGTATATAGACAACTAATGAATTGAAACAATTTTAAGACCCAAAGCTTTAAAAGATTCTAACATAAAAGTCCAACTAATCAGATCAAAATCTTTCTCTGCATCAGCTGAAAGAAGCATCATGGGGGTATTCTTTAATTTGGCTTTATGGATCACATTCAAAGCCTTAATGGTCTTATGTGCCTCACTACTTACCGTGAACCCTGCATGGTCATATAGGATAGATATGATTTTCTATTACTGAGAAATTTCTTTAAATGTGCAATGCTCTCTTTGAAGGCTCACTGCATTCATAATCAAGGCTTACAATGGAGCTAAGAAGTTCATTCCTATAGATGAGAAAGACATTCAAGATTCCGTGAATTGGCTGCAGAGCAAACAATTGCCTAATGGCTGCTTTGAAGTAGTAGGAACCTACTATAACAATTACCTACAGGTAAATATTGATTATAATTATATGTGTTAACATACATAGGTTCACAATTCATATACATTGGGTAAAATAAGTATTTGATACACTGCCGATTTTGCAAGTTTTCCCACCTACAAAGAATGGAGAGGTCTGTAAGTTTTATTGTAAGTACACTTGACCTGTGAGAGACATAATCTAAAAATAAAAAACAGAAATTCACATTTTATGATTTTTACATATTTAAATTGCATTTATGAATTGCATTGCATGAAATAATTATTTGATCACCTGCCAACCAGCAAGAATTCTGGCTCTCACAGACCTGTTAGTTTTTCTTTAAGAAGCCCTCCTACTCTACACTCATTACCTGTATTAATTGCACCTGTTTGAACTTGTTACCTGTAAAAAAGACACCTGTCCACATAATTAAGGTCTGTGAGAGCCAGAATTCTTGCTCGTTGGTAGGTGACAGGTGATCAAATACTTATTTCAAGCAATAAAATGCAAATTAATTATGTAAAAATCATACAATGTGATTTTCTGGAATTTATTTTTAGATTCGGTCTCTCACCGGTGAAGTGTACTTACTAGTGATGAGCGAGCATGCTCGCTACTGCTCGGTGCTCGCCCGATCTTCTCACTGCTCGAGATGCTTTGCGCTCGCCGAGTATTTCCGGGGTTGCCCGGTGGGAGCTCGGGTCTCCTCCCTGCATGTTTGGTTTGGCGCTCTTTACAGAGCCAATGAACATGCAGGGATTGTCTGCCACTCATTGTAATGCCGCAGCCATGTTGGTTGTGGCATTACAGTGATTAGCTGGCCGCACAGCGTCATCAGGTCTATATCAGACCTGGTGCCGCCGTGCTCGTCACAGTTACTCCGGAATCAGACAGTGTAGAGAGAGGTGCTGCTGAGCTAGGGAGAGATTTGCTTGTTTCTAGTTAGTGTAGGTGTACCAAACTATATTAGAGACACATATCCATCTCAACAAACAGTCCTTCTGAGGGCTAATCCATCTGCAGAGATATCAGGCAGGCAGTGTATATAGGAAGGAAGGCAGGATATATAGCAGACTGCAGTGCACATAGCACAAGAGGCTCCATTCCAGTTCTGTCGGCTGCTGCTGTTAGATATTTCTAGAAATAGGCCCACGTCTCAGGGGCCAGGAATACATTTTTTTTTGGATCTTAATCCTCATTATTTGCTTAAAAAGCAATCCAGAGACCACGTTTTTCTGCGCCATTCGCTTGTTGGCACTGCAGAATACAGCCAGGTCCTTTCCATATTACAGCGCTAAAAATCCAGCTATTTAAAACTGTGGTTTGCCCGTCACACGGATTACAAATAATTGCGCTGAAAATACTGCGATTTCTGGCATCCGTTAAATATTTATTTCAGTGTGTCAGTGAAGCAATTGACACCAGTTTGCTGTTCAAAATAGTTACCTACAGGCCAGGTATTTAAAAACTGTGTTTTCTCCGTCACACGAATCACATATACGTTTTCAGAAAATACTGCCATTTCTGGCCTCCATTAAAAATTTATTTCAGTATGTCATTGAAGCAACTGACACCAGTTTGCTGTTCAAAATAGTTACCTACAGGACAGGTATTTAAAACTGTGTTTTCTCCGTCACATGGATCACATATATGTTTTCAGAAAATACTGCCATTTCTTTCATCCATTAAAAAAAAAATTCAGTTTGTCAGTAAAGCAATTTACATTAATTTGCTGTTCAAAATAGTTACCTACAGGCCAGGTATTTAAAACTGTGGTTTGTCCGTCACACGGATCACACATATGTTTTCAGAAAATACTGCCATTTCTGACCTCCATTAAAAATTTGTTTCAGTATGTCAGTGAAGCAATTGACACCAGTTTGCTGTTCAAAATAGTTACCTACAGGCCAGGTATTTAAAACTGTGTTGTTGTTTTTCCATCACACAGATCACATATAAGTTTTCAGAAAATACTGCCATTTCTGGCCTCCATTAAAAAGATTTTTCAGTGCGTCAGTGATGCAATTTACACCAGTTTACTGTTCAAAATAGTTGCCTACAGGCCAGGTATTTAAAACTGTGGTTTGTCCGTCACACGGATCACATATACGTTCGCTCCAAATTCAGTCATTTGTATTGAGCATGGAAGATATTATCCTCCATTTAAAATGTACAAGGCACGTGGCAAGGGACGGGGAACTGGACGTGATGGTGATGGTGCATGCAGAGGCCGAGGCCGTGGGCAAGCTGAAATTGTGCCACAACAAACACCCACATCTTCACGCTCGACCTTCCTGTCCCAATTAATAGGGGACCGAAAAACACCGCTATTGAACACAGAGCAGTGTGAAAGGTTATTGGTTAGATAGCAGATAATGCTTCCAGTCACTTAGCCAACACCACCACCACCGTGTCTTCCACATGGTCAAGTCTCAGTAGCTGTGAGTCTGGACCGCATATTCCTCACCCTGAACCTTCTTCCTCCCACCATGCCGAGTGCCCAGAGACAACTGATCCCACACTTAGACACTCCGAAGAGCTGTTCACTTTTCCGTTTATAGATTCGGGCCTCTTGCCCGGTTCACTTGAAGCAGGGCAAGAGGAGATCGCATGTAGCGATGCCCGAATATTTGAGCAGCCATGGTCACACGAAGGCGACAGTGGGAAAGTGTCACAAGAGGTGGACAATGATGAAACACAATTGCCAGAAAGTCAGGAGGAGGACCAGAGTGCGGAAGTGGAAGACAAGGTGGTGGATGATATAGTAACTGACCCAACCTGGCAGGAGGACATGCAGAGCAAGGATAGCAGCACACAGGAGGAGGGAGGCAGAGCACCCCAACAGGCAGGAAGAAGTGATGTGGTGGCCACAGAAAGAAGACAGCCAACCGTTCCCCGTAACACCAACATGAAGGAAGTTGCCAGTACAACTGTTAGGTCTTCCCAAGTCTGGTTGTTTTTTTAAGACTCTGCCGATAACCCCAAGAAGGCCATTTACACCACCTGCTAGGCCAGCATCAGCAGGGGTGGCAAAACGATCAGCCTGACCACTACTAGCATGATCAGGCACATGGCAGCAAAGCACCTAACTTTGTGGGCCGAACCCCAGGGTCCAGGAACAGTGTCAGCCGGTGGCACCACTGCTTCTTCCCCTGTTGTGCATGCAAGCCAATCCCCTGTCCATGGTGCATGCAAAGATGCCTCTTGCCCTTCAATCTTGCCTATTGCACACTCTTAAGTAGCAGCATCAGGAAGCACGTCCTTGTCCCAGCACAGGGTTCAGTTGTCTATATCCCAGTCCTTGGAACACAAGCGAAAATAAGCAGCCAAAGCCCCACAGGCCACAATACTAAATTCCCACATTTCGCTACTGCTTGCGCTAGAAATGTTGACTTTTTAGGCTCGTGGAGATGGAAGCATTCCGCAACCTGATGGCAGCGGCCATTCCTTAGTACTCGGTCCCCAGCCGCCACTATTTCTCCCGGTGTGCCGTCCCCGCATTATACAAGCACGTGTCCCAAAACATTAGCCGTGACCTCAACAACGCAGTTACCGGGAAAGTCCACCTAACCACGGACACTTGGACAAGTGCTTGTTTGCAGGGACTTTACATCTCGTTGATGGCACACTGGGTTAACATAGTGGAATCCGGGACCCAGTCGGACCTTGGGACGGAACACGTCCTCCCGATGCCAAGGATCGCGGGCCCTAGGTCAATCAGGGTTGCCCCCACAGTCTAAAGCTCCAGCACCTCATCCTCCTCAGCCTCCCCCTCCTATTCAGCCTCCATCTTCGAAATGACCACATCAGTCACAAGCTGGAAGCACTGCAGCACTGCCTCGGCCAAGCGTCAACAGGCTGTGCTGAAGCTAATATGCTTAGGTGACAAACTGCACAATGCTGAAAAGTTGTGGACAGCTCTGAAAGAGCAGACAGATCTGTGGCTCACACCGCTGAACCTACAGCCAGGCATGGTTGTGTGTGACAATGGCCGGAACCTGGTGGCTCTGAGGCGAGGCGAGCTCACACACGTACCGTGACTGGCCAATGTGCTTAACCTCATGGTTCACTGACTTCTCAAATGCTACCCGGATCTGCCAGATCTGCTTGTTAAAGTAAGTCGCCTATTTTAGAAAGTCACCTACAGCTACCGCCGCCCCTGCCGTGTTTCAGCAGTGTTTGCAGCTTCCGGTTCACAGACTGGTGTGTGATGTCCCCACACATTGGAATGCTACACTGCAGATGTTGGGAAGGATTTATGAGCAGAAGAGGGCAGTTGTTGAATACCAGCGTCAACAAGGCCGTCGGTATTCAGTTCAGATTCCACACATAAGACCTCAGGAGTGGACATGGATGTCAGACATATGTACCATCCTCCAAAACTTTGAAGACTCCACCAAGATGGTCAGTGGCGATGACACCATAATTAGTGTCACCATCCCGCTTCTCTGTCTTCTGAAACACTCTCTGCTCACAATCAAAGAGGATGCATTGCAGGCGGAGCACGATGACATGGAGCAAGGAACCATACAGGGTGATTACACACAGCCCAGCCTTATCTCATTCCAACATGGATTGGATGACAATGAGGAAGAGGAGGAGGAAGAGGAAGAACAGGAGCTAGTTTCATGCGCTATAGACGTTACTACCTGCACAAATGTCATACCGTCTGTTCAGCGTGGATGGCCTGAAGACAGAGAGCAGGAGGAGGAGAGCATGGTCACTCGTCCTCTTGGTGAAGACATGGAAGTCTTGCCTGTTAGTAGTCTGGCACGCATAGCTGAGTTTATGTTGCGCTGCCTTTCCTGTGACCTTCGCGTTCTCAAAATTTTGGGTGACAGTCCTTACTGGTTGGTGACACTTCTAGACCCATGCTACAAGGAGAACTTTATATCTCTTATTCCTGAGGTGGACATGTCTACAAAAATGGGGCAGTACCAGAAGGCCCGTGTTGCGGAACTATTAAAAAAATTCCCATCAGAAAACGCTGGTGGCAGGAGTCATAGTTCGTTGGACAACCAAGGACTACAGGCGAGAGAGACACAACTCTAATTCAGCAGAGGCAGGGGAACACTGTCAAAGTTCTGGGAGAATTTTCTCAGCCCCTCCCATCCCACAAGCCCTGAGGCGCGGGGTACTCTCACGTTGGTACGGTCGGCAAGGTACTCCCTCAACATCTTCCCAATCTTGGCACTACTTGTGAGAGTACCCCACACCTCAGGGATTGTGCGATGGGAGGGGCTGAGAAAATTCTCCCAGAACTTTGACAGTGTTCCCCTGCCTCTGCTGAATTGGAGTTGTGTCTCTCTCACCTGTAGTCCTTGGTTGTCCAACGAACTATAACTCTATAGCAGACCCTCTCCTTTCTAATGGGAACATGTCGTACTTGTTACTGTGGCCCTGCTCTATGTGTCTTTAAATTCTTAGTGAGGTTTATCCTAAATTTGGTCAGCCTTTGGACTCACTGCATACCCTATAACTGTATAGCAGACCCTCTTGTTTCTAATGGGAACATGTCGTACTCGTTACTGTGGCCCTGCTCTATGTGTCTTTGAATTCTTAGTGGGGTTTTTCCTAAATTTGTTCAGCCATTGGACTCACTGCATACCCTATAACTGTATGGCAGACCCTCTCCTTTCTAATAGGAACATGTCATACTCGTTACTGTGACCCTGTTTTATGTGTCTTTAAATTGCTAGTGGGGGTTTTCCTAAATTTGGTCAGCTGTTGGACTCACTGCATACCCTATAACTGTATAGCAGACCCTCTCCTTTCTAATGGGAACATGTCGTACTCGTTACTGTGGCCCTGCTCTATGTGTCCTTAAATTCTTAGTGAAGTTTTTCCTAAATTTGGTCAGCCGTCGGACTCACTGCAACCCTATAACTGTATAGCAGACCGTCTCCTTTCTAATGGGAACATGTTGTACTCGTTACTGTGGCCCTGCTCTATGCGTCTTTAAATTGTTAGTGGGGTTTTTCCCAAATTTTGACAGCTCTTGCAGTCACAGCATGGGCATTACCACTATAGGAGACCAACTCCTTTATAATGGGAACATTTTTTTTATGTCTCTTCAAAGGGGTATTGGGTTGCGTCCGAATATTTGGCAGCCCTTGCAGTCACTGCATCCGCAATAATAGTATAGGAGACCCACTCGTTAATAATGGGAACAACAAAGCATAGCCGGCTGATGGCTCTTTAACAATAGCGAGGGCCAAATGCTGGCCTTTTAAGAATAGTAAGGGTCGCCTGATGGCCCTATAAAAATAGGCTTTGTGACTTTCAGAATCCCTCCATCATAAATGAAACATGATGTGTCTTATGATGTGTCACACACCACATGGCCAGATAAGGTTGTAAAATGTTAAAATGACATTTCCTGGTGAATGCATTTGTCTTAAAAAATAATGTAAAAAAAAAAAAACAGTAGGATCTTTCCTTAGTATTATAAACAGAGTCGCCAATGTAACCTCAATGTAATCACATTGTTCAGCTCCTGCACCTCCTCCTCCATCTCCGAAATTACCACATCAGTCACAAGTTGAAAGCACTGCAGCACTGCCTCGGCCAATCAGTAACAGGCTGTGCTGAAGATAACATGCTGAATGCTTAGGTGACAAACCCCCCAGTGCTGTAGAGTTGTTGAAAGCTTTAACACAGCAGCCTGATCTGTGGCTCTCACCGCTGAACATACAGCCAGGCATGGTCGTGTGTGACAATGGGTGGAACCCGTTGACGGAGAAATGACAGCCGGAGTAGATACAGTTTATCTCTATGCCAGTCCTTTCACCGAGCTAAAGAATATGGCTGTGGTGAAATGCAACTCCCACTGAGAAGCTGTTTCAGATTGAAAAACATTGGGCCCACCAGATGATTTGATTCTGAGGGCTCACCTTTCTCCCCCGCTCAAGAGCCCCATTGCAGCTGCAAAGTTAGCGCTATCATGAACTCTCCTGATGTAGAAGCCAGGGCACACCAGAGGATTCTCTGGTGGGACCGTCCAACCCTGCCGAGAAGCAGTCCTGGCTAAGAAAAGTGTGTGGGAAGGTTCCCGGACACTCTATGGCTGCTTTTTTACTGAGGTGGAAACCCACGCAAACACAGGGAGAACATCTAAAATCCTTGCAGATGTTGTCCTTTCTGGGACTTGAACCCAGGATCCCATCGCTGCAATGCTTCAGTGCTAACCACTGATCCATTGTGCTGCCGTTCACCCTCTGATATCTAACAGGCTGGAGAAACTTGCACCTTCTGCCACTCTATCTTCAGCTCCTTTGTGAGAAACTAATGTATTTGGGCAGCTACTCAGTCTACCAAATAAAATTCCTGAGAAGGAAATTTGGGATGGCATCGCTACTGGTACTGGGGGCAGTGCTAATACCATCGTGTTGTACCATAGTTTACTGGAAATATTCCAGGCTGGTAGGAGGCAAGCAGACTACCACAGAAAAGTACCAGCAGTAATGTTCAGGGACCCGCGCTTGTAGAAGGCGGTTACGATACCGGGAGAAATAGTGGCGGCTGGGGACCGAGTATGGACTCCCGGCCGCCGCCGGCATGAGGTTGTGAAAGGCTTCCACCTCCATGAGCCTAAAAGGCCACATTCCAAGTGCAAGCAACTGCCCTGAAATCTGGCAGTTTAGTATTGCGGCCTGTCGGTGAGTGGGTGGCTGGCTGCATACTTGCGCTTGCATTCCAAGTAACAGAAAACTAAGCAGATGGTGGCCGCTATCATAATCATGGCCTCACCTCAGCTCTATGAACTCTCCTGAACGAGAAGCCAGGGCCCACCAGAGGAATCTCCGGTTCTCTGGTGGGCCCGTCCAACCCTGCCGAGAAGCAGCCCTGGCTAAAAAAAAGTGTGTGGGAAGGTTCCCGGACACTCTATGGCTGCTTTTTTAATGTGGATTGGATGTGCTTATGCATGTTATTTCTCAAACCACATTGCAGATCAGGCCATTGCCCAACTCTGTAGTCATGAAATTAAAGGTGCAAAGAAAGATGTTTGTGTGTTGAAGCACCACCGACAAGTGGGAGCTGATGTTGGAAGGGCTGCCATTGCTTCTGCAACAAGCTGCATTAGAGGACTTCCTGTGAGAAATGAAACCCAGAGTAGATACAGTTTCCCTCTATGCCAGTCCTTTCACTGAGCTAAAGAATATGGCTGTGGTGAAATCCAACTATCAGCAAAAAAAGCTGTGGACTGGCTCCGTACCGTCCCTGTCTACATTCACCTGTCCACATGGTTTTGGTTAGGCGGTCCTTCCCAGTAAGTGCACTGGGGAGGGCATGGGTAATGTTGTGGGACCCGTGCTTGTGGAAGGCAGAGACGATACCGGGAGAAATAGTGGCGGCTGGGGACCGAGTATGGACACATGACGACCGCCGGCATGAGGTTGTGAAAAGCTTCCAGCTCCATGAGCCTAAAAGGCCACATTTCAAGTGAAAGCAGCTTTAGAGGACTTCCTGGGAGAAATGACAGCTGGAGTAGATACGGTTTCCCAAGTCCTTTCACCAAGCTAAAGAATATGGCTCTGGTGAAATACAACTCTCAGCAAAAAAAGGTGGGGACTGGCTCCATACCATCCCGGGCCACATTCACCTGTCCATGTGTTTGTGGTTAGGCAGTCTTTCCTAGTAAGTGCACTGGGGAGGGCACAAGAAATGTTGTGGGACCCGTGCTTGTGGAAGGCGGAGACGATACCGGGAGAAATAGTGGCAGCTGGGGACCGAGTATGGATACCCGGTTGCCGCTACCATAAGGTTTTGGACAGCTTCTGCCTCCACGAGCCTTAAAGGCCACATTTCAAGTGCAAGCAGCTGTCAAAAATTTGGCAGTATAGTATTGCAGCCTGTGGGTGGGTGGCTGGCTGGCTGCATACTTGCGCTTGCATTCCAAGGAATGGAGTAGGGACAACTGAAGGCTGCACTGGTACAAGGATGTGGATGGTGATTGTTGCAAGTCTGCAACGACAGGTGCATGGCGGGAGGCATCTTCGCATGTGCCAAAGATCACTTATGATGGGCACACTTTTAGGCAGTGACCTGGGAGTCAGAGATACTTCCAGGGGTCTTCCCCATGCTGTTCCCATGTCTTTTCAGCACTATATGCATGTGTCTGAAGATGTGTCACACACCACATGGCCAGATAAGGTTGTAAAATGTTAAAATGACATTTCCCAGTGAATGCATTTGTCTTGGTTGTGTGAGGTAGCACTATTGATCATGTTGAGGGGCACTCATTTCACCGGGATAATTAAAGCACACATGCAATGTTTTCTGGTAATCTAAAGTTCAGCAGTTTATTACACATCATAAACTGCTTATTACATAGTCCATCTCAGTGGCTCGCAGGAATGTTACACATGTAATATCCTAGAACCTTTTCAGTGGCAGCTATGCCCGCTTGGCTTCAGATACAATCTTCAGCAAAGTAACAACATCAATGTCCATATCAAGCACCGTCTTTTACCTTTGCCGGGACTAGCTGCTTCCATCAGCTCTGTTCTGCCAAAGCTGTGGTTTAACCCTTTCACCCCGGGCCATTTTTCGTTTTTGAGTTTTCGGTTTTTGCTCCCCTTGTTCCCAGAGCCATAGCGTTTTTATTTTTTGGTCAATATGGTCGTGTGAGGGCTTATTTTTTGTGGGACGAGTTGTACTTTTCAAAGCCATTACTAGTTTTACCATATCGTGTACGAGAAAACGGGAAAAAAATTCCAAGCGCAGTGAAATTGCAAAAAAGTGCAATACAACAGATGTTTTTTGTTTTATTTTTTTACCACGTTCACTGAATGCTAAAACTGACCTGCCATTATTATTCTCCAGGTCATTATGAGTTCGTAGACACCAAACATGTGCAGGTTCTTTTTTATTTAAGTGCTGAAAAAAAATTCCAAACTTTGGTAAAAAAAAAAAAAAGGTGCCATTTTCCGAGACCCGTAGCGTCTCCATTTTTTGGGATCTGGGGCCAGGTGAGGGCTTATTTTTTGCGCACCGAGCTGAAGTTTTATTGATTCCATTTTGGGGTAGATCTGATGTTTTGATAGCCCGTTATTGCATTTTATTGCAATTTTGCGGCGACCAAAAAACATAATTCTGGCGTTTAGAATTTTTTTCTCGTTACGCCGTTTACCGATCAGATTAATTCTTTTTTTATATTGATAGATTGGGCGATTCAGAACATGGTGATATCAAATATATGTGGGGTTTTTTTTTTATAATTTTATTTTGAATGGGGCGAAAGGGGGCTGATTTAAACTTTTTTTTTTTTTTAATTTTTTAAATATTTTTTAAAACATTTTTTTTTCACTTTTTGCATGCTTCTATAGTCTCCATAGGAGACTAGAAGCAGCACTTGTTTGATCGGCTCTGCTACATACAGGGGATGAGCAGATCCCCTGCATGCAGCAGAAATGGTCCTGTGCTATGAGCACCGACCACTAGGTGGCGCTCATAGCGACCAGCTCATGACAACCACAGGCGTCTGCTGCAGACCCTGGGTTGTCATGCACGCCCATCGGTGACCCGCGATCACATGACGGGGTCGCCGATGGGCGGGGCTTAGGACGCGCTTCCAGGAAGCGCGCGTTAAATGCCGCTGTCGGAGATTGACAGCGGCATTTAATATGTTAACAGCCGCGGGTGGATCGCGATTCCACCCGCGGCTGTTGCGGGCACATGTCAGCTGTAATAATCAACTGATATGTGCTTGGTTCAGTGCGGGCTCACCGCCGGAGCCCTCACTGAACCGGGGGTGATGACATAGGACGTATTAATACGCCCTATGTTGTAAAGGGGTTAAGGCTCACCAGGTGTGGCCTCCAGGCCTTGTGCCTTCCAGGGCTAATGGTGTCCCAGGCACAGAGATCAGGTCTCTTGACTCCCCGTGTTTCAAAACCACCTGGATATATATCTCCTCTGTGCGCACAGGACCTGTGATGATGTCACAGTCATGTGATCAGTCACCTGAATTGGAGGTACGTGGTCAGCCAGAACACACCCCCTCAGACATTTTAGCAATGCAGCAAGCTGCATTACAGTTGAAAGCAATGCAAAAGTGCAAAAATGCATCAAAAACGCTACGTGTGAACATAGCCCAAGGTGTGGAGGAGTATTTTTGGTTTTGGTTATTTATTTTGCCTTATATACAAGTCATTACCCTGGAAAGGATGTTCCTTAACATATTTCCCAGGAAAATCCTTTTGGATTTGTTTTTGTATGTTTTATTGTGAGTCCGTAAAAGTGGCGTAATAGCTCTGACAATGTTGTTGACAGCAGTGATCTGGGAATCAGAAATGTTTCCAGGGGTCTTCCCCATGCTGTTCCCATGTCATTTGAGCACTGTTCCCATCGATTTGGGCAATTTTTAGGCCCTCTGCAGACCGCCGGGGGGAGCCGCCTGAAAAATGCTCGAGTTTCCCATAGACTTACATTGGGGTCGTTGCTCGGGTCGAACACCCGAGTATTCCAATTTGCTCGACCCGAGCAGCGAGCACCCGAACATTTTAGTGCTCACCCATCACTAGTACCTACGATAAAAATTACAGACCTCTCCATTTTTTGTAAGTGGGAAAACTTAAAAAATCAGCAGTGTATCAAATATTTATTTTCCCCACTGTATGTGAACCTTTTGGATAAGCATATAATTTGGAGGTGAAATTAGTCTTGTGTTTTCAACCAATGGGATTACAATCAGATCTTCAAAAACCATGGCTTGGGCTATGTTCATATGACGCGCCCCCTGGGCCGCGTGGGGAACCCGGAACCGGGCCTCTGGTGGGATGCTGGGGGTGGTAGTCTCAGTGTGGCGGCGACCCGGTCCGTGGCTCAGGGTGGTCAAACCAGTGGCAGTCTTAGTGTAATAACAAATGTCCGACTACGCCACCCGTGGATTGCGGTCAGTGGGGACCGCCGCTGCGCTGCAGACCGCTGAGGCTGATGTTGTAAGCGCAGCCAAGTATGGGATAACTCCCCACGGGAGAAGTATTGCCTCAGGGCAGCTAGTGTAGATGATGGGAGTGATGGTGCGCGAGTGTCCCAGCACCAGTAGTGCTGGTGCGGTGAAGAAACACAGAGACGTGTGGTGCAGTTCAGGGTCTTTACTGATGGTATAAAGCAGACCCTCCCGGGAGTACTGGTTAGCAGTAGAGGCCTGGTCAGTCTGTGAGCAAGCAGGATCTCCCCTGGCCAGGCGGAGTTGTAGGCCTCCCCGTCTATCTGCACTCTTTCCTGGCTACCTTGCTGTAAGCGGTTACAAGTAGCCCACGTCCCTGAGTATACCATGTGGTGCTCACCCGTATGGCTGGTGACTTGGGGCCTTCTGTTAGCCTCCGCTCCACGACGGCGGTGCTGGTCCCTTGCTTGTGACCGTGCCTCCGGGCTTCTAAGGCCAGAGGACCTGGAATCCCCTGCCGGTTGGATTCTGCTGCTGGACCTGGATGTCCCCACAGCCTCGGACTCCGTGTCCGGGTTTAGTATCTTCAGCCAGGGCGAGCTATCTAGCTTCCAGCCCCTGGTCTTCAGCTACTGTTCCTACAGAGCTCCTGCTGTATCTTTCCCTCTCCAAGCTCTAACTCACCTAATCCGGCCCCAGACCCAGTTTATAAGGGCAGATTCCTCCCCTCCCAGGTCTGGGCGGGCAGTGTTGCATGCTTAGGGCTCCTGTCCAGAGAAACCTCCCACTTGCTCTCAGACATAATATTTCTGTTACTGTGGCAACCAGACCCCTGGGGTGCCACATTCCCTACTAGTAAATTTTAGTACTCCGGGACTAAACACATTTTTAAATAAACATAAATACAAGGGTATAAACGATAATAAAATAACATATTTACAAGCAGCATTAGTTCTTTAAAGGTCACGGCGTGTCCGCAACCGGGTGTCCATATCACCTAAGGTGAAGTTTAAGCGAAGTAGGGGACCTGTCCAAAACAAACCCCTTGCGTTGGCCTTGGGCGTGGCTGCAAGGCTGAAGCTAGCTACTTTGGGCCGCAAGGAGGCCACGCCAGACAGGTTTTCTCTTCCGCGGCCATCTTCGCAAGAGGCACAATGTGCAACTATCTACAAAACTGTTCCGGTTATCCAGCGTCCATAACCTGTTAGTCCAAATAAATCTGCAGGGTAACTGAGAAACATAATTATTAACAGGCAACAACAAAAACCATCAACATTTCTCAATAAACAGGTAAATTTACAGTGCATTACTTTATATTTTCCAGCGAGCGGGCATCTGACCTCTAGTGACTCTAGTGGACCTACGGAGCTCACTAACTGGTTCTGCACTACAGGGTGTAGGGCATGTTGCGGGTAGGCTGGGCAGCTGTCTGCGCACTGTTTGGCTCACTAGGGGCACGGCAGGCTCACTACTAGCAGAGGGTTGATCCTCCTGCGCTGCTGGTGTGGACTCTTCGGCCTCCTGGGCCGGCTGCTCTTCCAGCTCTACCTGGTCTTCTGTAGGCACTTGAGGGGCTGGCTGGAGAAAGGTGAGGACGGGCACCATGATAGCATTGTTTACTTGTGTCCAGGACCGGGAAAGTCTCCGAGTACGGTGCTGATCACTTCCTCCTTTTCCTCTACGGGTTGAGGGTCTTCCTGATCTTCATCCGTGCTTTGCAACTTCTCGGGGCACTTTTTCAGGTGGTCTCTGGAGACAGTGGCTGTGGTCTCTCCTCCATCCTTGCTGATGACGTACACCTTTGGATTATTGTGGCTTGAGGGCAGTACGGTGTACGGGTCCTTTTCCCACTGGTCGTCCAACTTATGGAGCCGCCTTTTTCTTTTCAAGACCTGCTCTCCAGGTACCAGGGGAACAGCGGGAGCATGTTGGTTATAAGTCCTTTCCGGCCTTTTTCTTGATTGACAGAGACTTCGCTCGACGCTCTCCTGTACTTTCCGGTACTGCTGCTGCCGTTCTGTATCCCAGTCTGCCTCTGGCGAGGTGTCCTCAGGTGTCAGGACTCCCATATCCAGGTCAATAGGCAGCTTACCAGGTCTTGCTCTTATTAGGTAAGCCGGGGTACAGTTGGTGGAACCTACCGGGATGTGGTTGTACAGGTCCACCAGATCGGGCAGTTTCTCAGGCCACAGGCTGCGTTCTTCCAGGGGCAATATTTTTAGCTGATCTATCACTACCTGGTTCATCTTCTCGCAGAGTCCGTTGGTCTGCGGGTGATAGGGCGTTGTTCTTATCTTCTTGCAGCCATACAGGTTGCAGAATTCCTGGAAGACCTCTGCTTCGAAGGCTGGTCCTTGGTCTGTCAACACTTGCTCCGGGTACCCGTGTGGACGGCAGAAGTGCTGCTGGAAGGCTCTAGCTGCTGTTTGAGCCGTTAAGTCCTTGACGGGAACCACCACCAGGAACCGGGAGTAGTGATCTACGATTGTGAGGGCGTAGACATACCCAGATCTGCTCAGAGCCAGTTTCACATGGTCCAGGGCTACCAGTTCCAGTGGCTGTCTGGTGATGGTGGGCTGCAGGGGAGTCTTCTGGCTGGCACGGTCCTTTCTTCTTAGGTTGCACGGGCCACAGTCTCTGCACCACCTCTCGATGGCTCCTCTCATGCCTACCCAGTAGAACCGTTCACGCAACAAGTACTCCAGCTTCTTCCATCCAAAATGTCCTGCTCCGTTGTGGTATGCCTCCAGAACCATAGCCGCGTCTCGTCTTGGGACCACTACCTGCCAGGTCAACTCATGTGTTCGAGAGTTAACCATTCTTCGGCACAGCTTCTCCCTGTAGAGGAACAGCTTACTTTTCTCCTTCCACAGTTGCTTGGTCTCCTCCGGAGCGTCTGGGTCAAGACGGGCATCGGCCTGTGTCAGCATTTCCTTCACCAGACGGACTGCGGGATCACTGTCTTGCGTTTCCGCCCAGCTGTAGTGGGGCAAGGGATTGAACGTCACAGAGCGCCTGTCCTTCACACAGTGGGAATACAGGGTAATCCCATGACGATGGAACGCAGGGAGCTCGACTTCTTCCAGATCTTCTGGATCTTCCCCTACGTCCGGTAAGTTTGGCATTCTAGACAGGGCATCCGCGTTGGCATTTGAGCGTCCCGCCCGGTATTTGATGGTGAATTCATAGTTGGACAGGCGGGCCATCCATCTCTGTTCCAGGGCACCGAGCCTTGCAGTGACCAGGTGTGTCAACGGGTTGTTATCCGTGTACACGGTGAACTTGGAAGAGGCAAGGTAATTCTTAAAACGTTCGGTTACCGCCCACACCACTGCCAGGAACTCAAGCTTAAATGAGCTGTAATTCTTAGGGTGTCTTTCCGTGGGTCGCAGTTTTCGGCTGGCATAAGCAATTACCCGTTCTCTCCCCTGCTGGATCTGGGACAGTACGGCTCCTAGCCCGATGTTGCTTGCGTCCGTGTGGAGGATAAAGGGCTGGCTGTAATCAGGGTACGCCAGGATTTCATCCCCCGTGAGGGCCATCTTCAGCTGGCAGAAAGACTCCTCTTCCAGCTTTTCCCACCTGAAGGGCGGCTTCTGGTTTTTGGCTTTCCGAGATTGACCTATCAGGAGGTCCTGCATAGGGGCTGCCCTTTTGGTGAAACCGGGAATGAATCTTCGGTAGTAGCCTACCAACCTGAGGAACTGCCGCACTTCCTTTATGCTGTAGGGTCTTGGCCAGTCTTTAATCACGGTGATCTTATCGGGGTCGGGAGCCACTCCGTCAGCACTCACCACGTGTCCCAGGTATTGCACCTTTGGTTTCAGGAGGTGACACTTGGAGGGTTTCACCTTTAGGCCATAGTTTGCCAGAGCTTCAAACACTTCGGCCAGGTGTTTCAGGTGGTCCTCGTAGGTCTTGGAATAGACGATGACATCGTCCAGGTATAATAGGACCGTCTCGAAGTTCCGGTGTCCCAGACAGCATTCCATCAACCGTTGGAAGGTTCCTGGTGCGTTGCAGAGCCCGAACGGCATACAGTTAAATTCGCTGAGACCCATCGGGGTAGTGAATGCGGTCTTCTCCCGGTCCGCCTCTGCTACAGGAACCTGCCAGTACCTGCTAGTGAGGTTCAAAGTAGAGAAGAAGTTAGCAGATTTTAATGCAGCTAAGGACTCTTCTATCCTTAGTAACGGATACGCATCTTTGTGTGCGATACGGTTGACCTTCCTGTAGTCTACACACAGTCTCATGGTGTTGTCTTTCTTTTTCACTAAGACTAGTGGAGCTGCCCAGGGTCTACAGCTGTCCCTAATTACCCCAGCCTCCTTCATGTCCTTTAACATCCCCTTGGCGTGCTGATAGTGTGCAGGGGGTACGGGTCGGTATCTCTCCTTTATGGGAGGATGGTCTCCCGTTGGGATGTGATGTTCTACCCCCTTTACTCGCCCAAAGTCTAGCGGGTGTTTGCTAAACACTCTCTCGTACTCCTGAACCACCCGGTAGACTCCCTGTTTTTGGTGTGAGGGAGTGGAATCAGTACCCAAATGCAGTTGCTGACACCAGTCCTCCATTGGTTTCTTATAGCCGTTACCTTCTTCTGGTTGAGATGGAGGCAAGGGTTCCACGGCCTGTACAGAGTTCTGGTTTATGGTGAACAATTTGGCTAGCGTGGCATACCGGGGCAGGTATACTTCTCTCTCCCTGATATTTATGATGCGGACGGGCACCCTCTCATGGCGTACATCGACCACCCCCCGTGCTGTCAAAATGGTGGGCCTACTGTCTGAGTAGACGGGTTCTACCATTGCTTGGTAGTCTCTACCTCTTAGACCAATAGCTGCCCGGCACCAAATCATCATCTCACTTTTTGGGGGCATGGCAATAGGGAACGGGTCACACATTCTCACGCTACCTATCTCACCACCAGATAGTTCCACTTGTTGCCGCTTCATCAGTGCCCGGATCTCTTTTTGGAGCACACGCTGCTGGCAGGAACTGGCGTTCTTGGCAACCTGCTGCAAAATAAGAATCACCTCTGCAAGACAGTTTTCAATTACGTTAGTACCTAGGGTTATTTTTGGGTGACTCTCGCGACGGTCAATGTCCACAATGATCAGTCCTTGTGCCGGCAGTTCAACTCTACCGACCTTGATGGTCACCTCTTTAAATCCTATCTGTGGCACGGGCTGACCATTGCTTGCGATAATGCTCAGGTCGTCATCTGGGTAGCGGGTTATGTCCGAGTCATTCCAGTACCGCTTGAAGAGCACGTACGGGATGGTAGTCACCTGTGACCCAGTGTCTAGTAGGGCACTCATAGGAATGCCATCCAGTACCACAGGCAAGACCGGACGTCCCCCTACGTATTTGTCACGCCAGTTCGATGGGCCTGATGATCTTATGCCTGGGGGTTGGCCCTCTACCCCAGGTTGTGCCCGTTTAAATGACAGTACCTTGCCATATGTCCGGGTTGATTGCAGCGGCGGCAGATGGGCCGTCCGTCCTCATTGTATCTGTCGCTAGGTCTTCCTCTGGCCGGTGGGGTCCTCCTCAGTCGGCGCCACGGGATGTCCTCCGGTCCGGATGCCAGCTGGATCTTTCCAGGAGAAGAGACCTGTAAAGACTGCACAGTTCTGGTTAGCGGGGCAATGCTCTTAGTCAGCTCTTGGACATGATGTTGCAGGTCTGTAGCCGGGTTATTGTTCAAAGCCTGCGCATCAGCTCCCACAGGCCCTGCAGACAAGGGCGCCGCGTCCTGGTGATAAGTGAGAGCAAGGCGCCTGTGGGTCACAGCGCCACCTGGTGCCGGTTCTCGGAGCACCCGGATGGCTCTGTCCTTGAACTGTGCAAAGTCCAGGTCAGGGTCCTGTAAGGCCATTGCCCGCAACTGGGTTCGGTGGGCATTGCACAGTAGACCCTCAATAAATTGTTCGGTCAACAGCTTGTCTTCATTTCCCATGCTGTCAGGGTCTGCCTGTTTAATGGCTCTTAGGGCCTCTTGTAGGTTTAGAGCATAGTCTCTTATACTTTCTTGCCCGCTGTTTGCATCCGTAAAATCTGAGCTTTATTTCGGCTGAGGTTCGGGTATCAAATGTGTCTTTCAGCCGGGCTAGTATTTCTCTGACAGTCCTCTTCTTCCCAGGTGACCAGGACTTTACCTCCCTTTGGGCTGCCCCAATTAACTGGGCCACCAGGATGCTCACTTTTTGCTCTTCCGTGAGGGGGTATACCTGGAAGAGGCTATCCAGTCTTTCCCTAAAGTCACTTAAGGTATGTGACTCCCCTGAGTACTGGGGTAGCCAGGTTGCCCCCGGGATATAAGGCATGGTGAATGGCATGACCGCTGCAGCGGTTGCGCTGGCGGCCGGTGTGGCGGTGGAGCTCCCCTCGGTATCCGACATCCTTCTACCCCCCTAGTGGACCGTGGCTTACCTTACGATGCTCTTCTTCCATAGGCCGCGGCTCCGCAGTCAATCGTCGGGGTAGAGGACCTGGCGTCGCGCTCCGATGACGTCAGCGTCGCTCTTCCTCCCTTCCAGGACCTTACGCAGCGTCAGTGCGTGGGGTGGAGCTTCGGATCTCGCGCGCTTTCGGCGTCCACGCCCCTCTTCTTCCCGTGCGGCGTCCGGAAGATGGCGTCCGAAGGCGGGAAGCAGCTGCGGATGGCGGGAAGACGGCAGAAGATGGCGGGAAACGACCCAAGATGGCGTCCGATGGCGGGAAACGACTCCGGACGGCGGGAAACTTCGCCACAGGTAAGTACAAAAGTCTTTTTCAGGCATGCAGTACACGGTGGTTGCGGGCACTAAATCCTGCCGACTACGCCAAAGTTGACGCGCCCCCTGGGCCGCGTGGGGAACCCGGAACCGGGCCTCTGGTGGGATGCTGGAGGTGGTAGTCTCAGTGTGGCGGCGACCCGGTCCGTGGCTCAGGGTGGTCAAAACAGTGGCAGTCTTAGTGCAATAACAAATGTCCAACTACGCCACCCGTGGATTGCGGTCAGTGGGGACCGCCGCTGCGCTGCAGACCGCTGAGGCTGATGTTGTAAGCGCAGCCAAGTATGGGATAACTCCCCACGGGAGAAGTATTGCCTCAGGGCAGCTAGTGTAGATGATGGGAGTGATGGTGCGCGAGTGTCCCAGCACCAGTAGTGCTGGTGCGGTGAAGAAACACAGAGACGTGTGGTGCAGTTCAGGGTCTTTACTGATGGTATAAAGCAGACCCTCCCGGGAGTACTGGTTAGCAGTAGAGGCCTGGTCAGTCTGTGAGCAAGCAGGATCTCCCCTGGCCAGGCGGAGTTGTAGGCCTCCCCGTCTATCTGCACTCTTTCCTGGCTACCTTGCTGTAAGCGGTTACAAGTAGCCCACGTCCCTGAGTATACCGTGTGGTGCTCACCCGTATGGCTGGTGACTTGGGGCCTTCTGTTAGCCTCCGCTCCACGACGGCGGTGCTGGTCCCTTGCTTGTGACCGTGCCTCCGGGCTTCTAAGGCCAGAGGACCTGGAATCCCCTGCCGGTTGGATTCTGCTGCTGGACCTGGATGTCCCCACAGCCTCGGACTCCGTGTCCGGGTTTAGTGTCTTCAGCCAGGGCGAGCTATCTAGCTTCCAGCCCCTGGTCTTCAGCTACTGTTCCTACAGAGCTCCTGCTGTATCTTTCCCTCTCCAAGCTCTAACTCACCTAATCCCACCCCAGACCCAGTTTATAAGGGCAGATTCCTCCCCTCCCAGGTCTGGGCGGGCAGTGTTGCATGCTTAGGGCTCCTGACCAGAGAAACCTCCCACTTGCTCTCAGACATAATATTTCTGTTACTGTGGCAAACAGACCCCTGGGGTGCCACACATACATTGTGTTTTTGCCTTTTTTTGTAGCATATTTTATGCAAATTAAAAGCTGTTTTTTACAGTAACACCAAAAGCTATAAGATTTCAAACATCTCAAGCACATGCTTAATTTTTTCCCAACTGAATTGGAAAACTGCAGTGTTTTTTTAAATTTGCAGCATAACAATTCTTTCAGCTTATTTTCACTCATAGAAAGTAAAGAGAAAGTGCAAAAATAATTAGTTTAGTTTCTGTAGCGTTTTGCAGCATTTCTGCAGCTTTTTTTTTAAATAACTTTATTAAACAAATACTGTAGCCAAATGACATAAATAATCTACACCAAAAAAATTCTGCAAAAAAACATTTTTACTGCCAAGACAGTAAGTTTTGGCTGCTGAAAAAAATGTAAAAATGCAACGTGTGAACATAGCTTTGCAGTTGTGATGGAAGACAATGGGTTCACTATCTCCCTAGGTGTTGCTTCAATTAAGAACATTTTTGGACTCCCTGGAGTATAATCTGTATAATCTTGACAAATCCTAAATATGTGCACTCTAATGATGAAACTACATTTTCTAAACTTTTTTTTTTTAACTTTAGGCAGAAAATGAGATTACGTGCACGGCATACGTCACTATCGCCCTCCTTGAACATCAGGCCATTTATAATGTGAGTAATTTTATGCTCATGTGCAAAACTGTTAACATATGAAAAGTATTGGAGTTTTAAGGATTTACAAATTTATCATTCCTAAAAAAGTCTTTAACAGTTATTCCCACTGTATATATATTTATCATATACACAGAAGCCCAATCTTCCATCTCCAGAATGGGGCTGTGTCGCACACCGCTGACACAGGAGAGGTGGCCGCTCATGCACAGTTCTCTATTCATTTCTATAGGAGTTCTGAAAATTGCCTGGAAATTACAGATCACTTGTACAAATTGAGAGATGAGTATGCTTCGTCATCTCTCCTATCGGAGGCACACAGCAGTGTCAGCAGTGGTTAATGTGCTTTAAACTATCTGTGATATGATGTCTATTAATATTGTACATTGTTGTTTATATTATGTTTAGGGAAGTATTGTGGAAAATGCCCTGAGCTGTCTTAGGAAATCAGTGGATAGTGTTAAATCGATGTATACCCTGGCTCTTCTGGCGTATGCCTTCACTTTATCCAGAGACAGCAAGCTGAGACATCAGATCCTGGAGAAACTGGAACAGAGCATTGTAAAAGAAGGTGTGAAGAAGAAATATATGTACAAATTAACTCTTAAAAACGCACTCACATCAAAGTTTTTATCCTATTATTACAATATATTGCAATCATCACATTATATAGCACTGTGTACTTACAATTGCTCATTTTGCTTTTTTACCCAGCTGACTCTTCTATTTTCTCTGCTATGTAGAAAGAAGAAGTCTCTTGCCCCTGCATTTATTATCATTCCCCAGTGATTCATGAGTAATACAGGGAAAATAAACTTCTTGTTTCTACATAGAGCTTAGAAGGATTCAGCTAGTCAGTTTTTAATAATTTGATGTCATAGAACTAATGGAAAAGAGAATAATTATCTGGGTAGAAAGGCAAAATGAGCAATTGTAAGTACACAGTGCTATATAATATGATGACTGCAATATATTAAGAGGATAGAAACTTTGATGGGAGGAGTTCTTCTTTAAATAAGCACCCCCATTAGCTTTTCTCCCTTTAAACCTGTGCATATGTGTAGTGGAGTCAATGTGTTAACATGCTCAACTATCAAAGTCTTCTCTGGTGTCCAAAGCCGGTCTTCTTCTGAGTCACATGACATAAATTCAGACTATTCAAAGAGCGAGAAGTCTCTTTTAAAATGTAAACCTTTGGAACCCCATTCTGTTGCTTGATAGGCCAACATTGTAAAGGCCACACAGAGCACAGTGTGATGTGGACAGTCTGAAGAGCCGCCTCGTGACTCATGACTCATAAGAGGACTGAAACGTTGCTGGATATAGGATAACTTTCTGATATCTGACATTCTAACTGCTGGGATCCCCACTGATGGAGAGAGCAGATCACTAAAATGAGCCCTAGTAGAGAGGAGCACTGGCCACATATGCGCACCACCATCCTGTTCATTGACTGGGAAAACTCGAGATAACCGAGCAATGTATAAATAATGAATGGAATAATGACAGAAAGGATTTCCATCACTCAATTCTAACAGGGCACTTCAATCCTCTTTTTTTACAATAAGTAGGAGTAACCGTTTAAACTGCAGCTTTCACTTTGTTTGACCGAAATCATCCATGTTTTACCGCTGAATGGTCAGTAGAGGTGATTGAATCTTTCTAAATTCAAATACGCCAGATCCGACTATTTTTTTTTATTATTGATTCACCTATGAAATGCAATACTGTAAAGCTTCAAATTGACTTGAAAAGACATGTGTACCCACTGAGGCCTCCTAGGAATTTATCCAACCCATTCCCAGTTCTTTAATAAACGCAGCCTTACTAATGTCAATGTGGCCTCACCATAGAAAGGTAGTAACAATCAGCTCATTATCAGCTCATTTAATAACACAGTGCACTGACATTAATTATAAAATGGTCAAAAGACTATCCCTTTTAGTTATTGTGAACAGACAAACTGTTTTGTGTAGAACACTGACTCAAACTGACAGTGTTGCTGTCAGAGGTAACATCGTCCTGTTGTGGCGGAGATGAGTGTTGTGCCATATCTATATATATAATCGTCTTATCCCGTCTGTCTGTCTGTCTGTCTTGGAAATCCCGCGTCGCTCATTGGTCCGGCAGCCGTTAGCGGCTCATCTGGCGGACGGAGGTCAGCGGCGATGCAGCGGGTCGCTAGCAGCACAACTACCCCGACCGGCGCCGCTGACCTTCATGCGGCTAATGTCGGAAGATCAGCGGCTTGGCCCGCTGATCTCCCGACAGCAAGTATGAACGGAGGACCGGGGAGCGGCTCCGCCGGTCGGGATGCTTCTGCTGCGAGCAGCCGCTCATCTCCCGGCTTCTCGCAGCAGAAGGAGCCACACAGGCAGCGCCGCTCCCCGGTCCTCACTAATACGGAGCCGCACAAGCAGCGCCGCTCCCGGGCCCACACTAATACGACGCTGATTGGCCGCAGTGGCCGGCCGCGACCAATCAGCGATATAGGCTGCAAATTTAAACGCCGCTCTGCTGATTGGCACAAAATGTAAACACCGCTGTGCTGATTGGTCGCGGCCGCCAGCCACGACCAATCAGCGAGATTGGCGCCAAACTTAAACAACGCTCTGCTGATTGGTCACGGCCGCCGGTGACCGCTACCAATCAGCGAGATTGCCGCCAAATTTAAACAACGCTCTGCTGATTGGTCGATTTTATCGCCAAATTTAAACAAGCTCTCCGGTCCTCACTAACACAGTTCGCTGATTGGTCGCGGCCGCCACCCGTGACCAATCACCGATATTGCCGCCAAATTTAAACACCGTTTTGCTGATTAGTCGCGGTTGCCGGCCGCGACCAATCAGCGATTTTGGCGCCAAATTTAAACAACGTTCTGCTGATTGCGCCCGGTCGGCCGCATACATATTCTAGAATACCCGATGCGTTAGAATCGGGCCACCATCTAGTATTCCTAACACCCTCTGTTTTCCCCCCCACTAATATGCTTAGTGGAGGCAAAATGGGCCAATTGTAATCTTTGTTTCATAGCACTACTGCCCTGACAGCTAATGCTAGTGGTAATGGTTGGGCTACCACATTTTTAACAATTGTATGTTTTTTTTTACATTATGCCATGCACTACCATTGCCACTTTTTGTTATACCATAAATTTTGTATGACACTACTATTAACTTTTGACAATCTTTTCAACACCAGTTATTCAACACTTGACAAACAAAACAAGTAATGCTACATAGGTAGGTGCACATACAGAAAGCAAAATGTGGCAGCTAGCCCAGTATAGGTGTTGCATATATGATTGTCAATTTTAAATAGTAAACCAGTTGTGCAAACACAGACATGAACAGTTAATTGTCTACATTTTTTTTTGCACATTTTTTTTGCACATTTTTTAACAAAAATCAACCGCTTTTGCAAAAATTACGAAATAAGAAATGTTAAATTTGTAAATGTCCAAAAAAATAGCATTGAATGAATTCACTCATCTCTACAGGCCATCATCAAAGCTACAGCTTTACCTCCTGCTGGTTTGAATTTAAATATAGGTTGTCTTTAAGACAATGTTCTCAGAAATGAATGTAGCACGTTTGTGAATACTGTTCACTTATAATACTAATTTAATAGGCTGTTATTATAAGAGTCCTGTTACCAGTGATTCGTAAGTAGAGAAAGCAGTAAACACTCACAACATTGCCCCATACTAAAATTAAAATTGATACATAAATTTAGGAAAATATTAACAAATGACATGAAAAAAAAAGAAAACGAAAAAAAAATAGAAAGTGTAAAAGAAATTAATAAAAGTGCATACCGTGTCCAACTAACATATTCCAATTTTGATACAAAAATAATTTTGAATAGTTAGTCAATGCAACCCAAACAGTCCTGCATGCAAGCCCCAAAATGCAGAAGTGTGAAATGTGGCTACTAAAAAAAATAAAATAAAGTAAATTACTGATTTTTAGCTACTACTGTAATATTTTTGTTCTATGAACTCTGAAAAATAGGTGGATATGGAAACGTTGAGACGGCCTCATATGTTGTTCTGACCTTGCTTTCTGATAAGATAACAACCATGAAGAATTTGGAAGACAGTGTGGATATCATCCGTTGGATGGTGAAAGAGCAAAATCCATGGGGCGGCTTCGGTTCTTCTCAGGTTACCATTTTTCTGAAACTATTTTTTTTTCTTGCAGCCAACACAATCATATACGAGGGTCAGTCAATAAGTAATGCCTCCTATTTTTTTCTCCTTTTAATTGGCAAGAAATTCAAATGCAATTACATAGGTTGAAAACCACAACATTAACGATTAATTTGTCACTTTTCAATATAATCTCCATCCATTTCCATAGTCTCGGTCCACCGTTTAACAAGGGCATGTATTCCAGCATGGAAAAAAGCATTCTTGGGACCCACCGTGCACAAACTTTTCTGTATCCCAGTTGTCCAATAATTTTCATCACACTGCCTTAACTGAGGCAGATAATGCCACACAATTCATCTGCAGTCACCCGGCGGTCACCACGAATGATGTCATCGACTCGCTGAATGTTGCTTGGAGTCACTGCGGTTACTGGTCTGCCACTAGGCATTTTGGCAGCCAACGGTGATGGCCCTTCAGCTGTGTTACAGCGACGAACCCATCGTCTAACAGTACTGACATCCACTGTTGCATCAACGTACACATTTTTCAGTCTCTCATGAATTCGAATGGACGTTTCACCTTCTGCATGCAAGAATTCAATCACAGAACATTGTCTAATACGAACATCGATGTCAGCCAGTTTGCAAACGGATACAGTCCTGCCACCTGTTGGTGCAGGAAGTTGCAATTGCTGTGGATTGGAGAAGTAGGTTTGAGGAATTGTGCCAAATTCGAATATTTAACATAACTACCTTATTTAAGGAGAAAAAAAATAGGAGGCATTACTTATTGACTGACCCTCGTATAATTTTTCAATGCATATTCTTAGTGACTATTTTCATAATGATTCAAGGAAAATGTTCCAAAAGGGTTATATCATTGGTTACCAAGGTTCAACCAGAAAAAGGGAGAAAACCTAAATAAAAAAAAAGATGGGAAGGGGTAAATCTTAGAATTTTTCTCTCCAATTTATCAAGAGAAAAGAAAAAAAGGAAAAAAATACATAAGACATAAGCTAATATTGACCTTAGAGTGAAAACAATCTTTAGAGACTCGAAGTGATGATCTGACTTCTTACAATGAATCTATGCATTCATATAAGTCGTCAATTTTTCTAAAAATCATTTCCTGAGATGACTATTTCACAGCTTCACTACTCTGACAGTAAAGAAGCTTTGTTACTTCTGGAAAATGAAGGTTGTATCTTCTATACTCAGTAAGTGCTCCCATGTTTTTGAGTGAGCTTTACGTTGAATAGATTATTACTGTATTTTAAGCATGGGACATTTTTAGACTAATCTTTTGTGACCTCCCTTGGATATTTCTTCTGAAAACGTAATAAGTGAAATAACAAATTGAATCTATTAAATAGCTGCTGTCTGAAGTCTTGTTTGGTTGGCCTACCCTGATTTTTCCCAACTTACCCATTATATGCATGTTGAAATCCAACATGTACACTCCTTTTTCACAAAATCTTTCCTCAAGGGATAGGAACCCTATACACAGCGTGTTCACTGGCTTATACCAGTGTGGACATTAAGTTGCTGCAGAAATCCTGCCTAAAATTTAGCAATTTTTTTTTTCAACCGATGTCTTATTTCTTTATTTTGCACTTGGTTCTGCAGGACACGACCATCGCTCTCCAAGCTGTGGCTAAATATGCCAAAGCCATCTACCGCAAAAAGGGCGATTCAACAGTGACAATTCATTCAAAGTCTGGATTCGAGAAGATCGTCCATGTAAACAAAAGCAATAGTCTTTATGTACAAAAAATTGATCTTCCAGAAATCCCTGGAGAATATAGTGTCGCTGCTACAGGCGAAGGATTCGTCTACTTACAGGTAGAAATTGATAATTAGTATTCCACCAAAATTAAAATACCAAAATCTAAAATCATATTGTTGGAAAGACAACTGATGATGGTTTCCTCAAAAAATGTTAAATTCTTGATATTTTAATCATTTATTCACAGTCACATTTACATTGCAATGTTCTGCCTGAGCATACTGAAAAAGAATACTTTTCTTTCAATGTGAGCACTGAGCCGTCAGACTGGACTCATGCATCTAAGAAAAAGTTTAATGTCCATGTGGACGTTAGGTAAGTTGAAAGATGCCTGGAAGTAGTTGTCAGTACACAAATTGATAATGTTGTGACAATCTTATCTATACAAGCCGCTCAGCCAAAAAATACATAAATTTACACTAAAACTTAAGTCATTATTTAAAGGGCTTTATCGACCATACAAGTAATAATGGCATATCATTAGGATTGGTCCTTAGTTTCTGGTCAGTGACTGTCCAACTGCAGTGACTCATATTATCCTTTGAATAAAGGGTCTGCAGCACTAGTTAAGTGAATATAGTGCAACTTCATACACTCGAACCACTTCTCAAGACCATGGATGAAGGAGTAAAGGATTATTCCAGTGTCAAGATCTTCTTAAAACCAAAGTTTATTGGATGAATATAAAATATATGACCACCATGTCACCACCCCGCAGGCAATTTTAGGGCCACAAATGTGTTTCATCGAGACCAATCAGAAACCATTGTTTAAACACATATAAAATTAATAGAATTAAAAACAAAATACAAAGACATCAGAAATACACATGGGAAAATTTTGGACAAAGGCATTCATAATGATAAATAAGGTCATGTCTAATATTCAAGCCTTGTGGCATTTTCGTAGATCCACCAAAATTCTCTTTTGAGAAGCTTCCTGCGGTGATCTGGTTCATTGCTAGTCACCACACACGACGCTGTGTCTCCTCCGTGTTTCATCGTAAAATGTTTGTGGCAGCAGAAAATTTGCTTATCAATTTATTAGTAGCATCAGATAAGTGTCGTCTGGTGCAACCTACATATTGAATGTTGCAGGTGTTGCAAAAGCTAAGGTAAACCACATGAGTCGTGTTACAATTGATAAAGTTAAATATGTTATATGTTTTTTGATGAACAAAGAAGTAAAATTAGGGGTATTTACCGCATGTTTGCAACATGTATAGATGGAGTGTCCACATTTGTAGAAACCCTTTGCGTATAATCATGTTTTTGGGAGAGGAATTATTACTCAAAAATAAGCTACGAGACAAGATAATTCCGAAGGTAGGTACTTTTTTTAGCTACAAATCTAACTGGATTAATGAGTATTCTTTTTAAATTGGTATCTTGGTACAGCATGGGCATGTATATCTTGACAATATTTTTTATAGCATTAAATTGTGGACTATACCTAGAAACAAAAAAGTGATGTCTGAATACTGACCAAACTTTTTGTTATTGTCACCAAGCATACTTGTTCTATCAATATGTCTGACAATGTTGTTAGCTCTCTTTAGCATCCAATCAGCTGTAGCTCTATTTTTTGTAAGGGACAATTGTCACATCAGTAGAAAGATTGGACAAGGAAATGTCTAAGAAATCTATTTGTATTTCTTGTATATTGGTAGTGAATTTTAGTTTCATATTATTGTTGTTCAAGTATTGCACAAAACTGATGGCTATGTCTTTAGACCTGTCCCATATCAAGAGGAGGTCGTCTATATAACGACCATATCACCTGATATGGAAGAGGAAAGGACAGGCATCCGAGAAAATATATAGTTCCTCCCATTTGGACATAATGATATTTGCTATAGAGGGGGAAGACCCCTCTCCCATAGAAGCTCCTTGTCATGGGAGATAGATCACCCCATTCAAAGAATAATAATTGTGGTGTAATAAAAAAGCCCACTGCCATTAGAATAAATAGTTTTATCTAAATAGTTTAAACACTGTAATTGTGTAAATGATGGGATAATGAAGAAATAGCTAGTTCATGAGGAAAACATGGATATAATCCCACAACATCACAAGATAACCATATACATGAGTCTTACCATATAGTACCATCTAAGAAGGAAATAACGTGCTTCATATCACGTATATAACTGGTTTGATTTTTTAAGAAGTTCTTGAGAGCAGACCTCTACTGTTATGTTATGGCCAGTGGTATAACTTGAAACTTGTGCGCCCCAATGTAAAATCTCCAACAAGGCCTCCAACTTTTATTAATCTTTAATAATGCATGGCATCTCATGTGAGCCAAAAGGGAAGTTTTTGACCTCTCTAGGCTTCATGGACCAGGTACAATTCCAAATCTTACACCCACTACGATTATGTCTCTGTTTATAGCTCATCCTAGCAATATTCCATAACATTACATGGTGGCAGTACTCCTTTAATGGGTTTGTGTCTTCAAAAATACCAACATTATACAGCAGGACCAGAGTAGGTAAGAGCAGCTCCTGCCATAGTGAGCTAGGCTTATACATGACTGCTATGTAATAATACAGTAATACCTCCCCTTCGGACTCTAGACCTTCCGCACAAAGGAATTATCCACTAAGCAACTAAAACTAAAGCATCCCATTATTCTAGATGCTCTTTTGACTTTTCTTCTTTCCATTCTTATTGTCTGTGATATATTACTAGTCTTTCTAACTTCCTTAGGTATTTAGGAAAAAGAGAAAACACCAATATGGCGCTGATTATAGTGACGATGGTGTCTGGATATGTTCCTGACAGTGAAAGTGTGAATAAGGTGAGAAGCCTGATGTGAAATGAATATACAGTAAAATAATGATCTTTATTTAACCCAAACTTTTATAATAAAATATTGGCCATTCATGCACAAACTCATTCAATTAGATTCCAGCTTTGTTTTTATTTTTCGGGGCAAGACTTGGCATAAAATAAGTGATCAGTTTGATTGGAGTGGGCAACATAGCTACATGTCAAAAGCTCTCAAACACATTAGATAGCTGTCAGCCAACATATAACTCTCCCAACCCATTCATACAAAGGGGGAAAGTTTGGCTCCTGAGTTCTCTATAAGAGAGCCATCACAAAAAAGGGTTGGCTGCTGAAATTCAGCAGGATGGATCCTTCTCTCCCCTAACATCATCTGCTGAGGGAGCTTTGGGAAGTCCAAAATCACATTAGACTGTTGGCTGATCCTGATGATAATGTAGGGTTTGGCCAATTTTATTTTCAATGTGTATGAGGGCTTCAAGACTTCTTGGTACAAGAAAAATTTGAAAAATTCTGTGCTCATCAACTGTGGTAATAGATTCGAAATTATTCATGTTTTGTTTTAGAAAAATTCACCAAAGCTGATGAATTTGAATTTCAAAAGATTTCATCATCTCTAGTATCTATAATTGATATTTACATGTTCTCTTTTTTGCTTAGCTGAAGAAAAATTCTTTGGTGGAAAGAATAGAAATATTAGCGCAAAATATTACTATTTACCTAGAAAAGGTGAGTTGTTGTTTTTTTTTTTAAAAAAAAACATTGATTGTCATTGATTATTGAGGTGCAGTATATTCATATATTGTTGCTTTAACCCCTTTCCGACATGTGTCATACATGTACGGCACAGGTAGGGTCTCTCCCTTTCGTCAGAGCCTGCACCTTTCCGGGGACATGACAACTAATCTGATCAGCTGTCATGTTCCCCTAACAGCCACAGGTGGAATTGTGATCCACCCATGGCTGTTAACATGTTAAATGCCGCTGTCAATTTCGTGTCACATGACTGCGGGTTGCCGATGGGTTGGCATAACAACCTGTGGTCTGCAGGAGACCCTTGCAGTTGTCATTGCCGGGAGGCTATGAGCGTCGCTCAAAGCCAGTGAGCATTTCTGCTACACACAGGCGATTAGACAATCGCAGCTTCTAGTCTACCATGGAGACTATTGAAGTATTTGTAAAGTAAAAAAAAATGTTTTTAAAAATATTAAAAAAATAAAAAAATATAAAAGTTTAAATCACCCCCCTTTCACCCCATTCAAAATAAAACAATTAAAAAAAAATCACATATACACATATTTGGTATCGCCGTGTTCATAAACGCCTGATCTATCAATATATGAAAAGAATTAATCCAATCAGTAAATGGCGCTATGAAAAAATAATCAAAACGCCAGAATTACGTTTTTTTGGTCGTCGCAACACTTCAATACAATGAAATAACGGGCGATTAAAACATTGTGTATACCACAAAATGGTATCAATAAAAACATCAGCTCGGCACGCAAAATATAAGCCCTTACCCGAACCCAAATCCCAAAAAATGGAAACGCTATGGGTCTTGGAAAATGACCCTGATTCCAGTGATGTAGCACTTAGTTTATCGTTTGTAGCAGTTGTGATCCCGCCCACAGCACTGATTGGCAGCTTTCTGTGTACATTGTATAATGAGAGTAAGCTGCTAATCAGAGGTAGGGTGTGTGGTTGGACTAGGAGACACGAGACAACTAGTCCTCTAGTAATAATCTCCTGATGATAAAACATTGATTTTATTGAAACAACAGCACAGCCTAATAAGTGACACATCACTGGAATCAGGCTCTCTGCCCCTACATCATGGTGCTCTCAGAAAAAATAGCAAAAACCTTCTGTTAGATTCCATTAAAGACAATGTAAGCCAATAAATAGATCCATGATGGAAAATGTCATCTCTTAATTGTGTGGAAACTATGTCATAGCCTTTTTGAGAAATAATAGAAACTGTTTATGCCTTATCAGTACCTTCTTTTTCTATGTTTTTAGTATTTTGATATTTGGTATTTTCAAACACAATACCTAGAATGACACCATCTCGGCACAGCTATCCCATTCTTATTGCTTTTCTAGTCCTGACCTATGCAAAGATGTATACACAGCCAATTAGCCTACCAGTTGACGGACCAGTCTCTTCTATACACAGACATTTTGAATTTACAAATAGGCTCAAATAGCCCCTCTCTGCCTGAAACAACCGGACGCCTGGGAAGATTGATGGCGTCCTTGTGGATCTTGGGTAGGAGGTAGAAGGTTGGGGTCTTAGGGAATCTGACAGACAATCCCTCCACTATCTTTTCTTAATAGTCCCATCCTCGCAAGCTCATATGAAGATCCTCTGAAGCTGGACCGAGAAGGAGAACATTGGAACATTGGGTTGTAAGATAGTCTGGTGTAGGTCTGAGTGTCCCTCAACTGGCGGTAAACTTTGCATTCATATTTTTCACAAGGCCAAATAACAATGTCTCCCCCCATGTTCACCGCTTTATACACCACATCGTAGTATGATTGGAGCTGTTTAATAGCCTCACGTTGATGGTATGTGAGGTTATCTTGTCTGGGTCTCGTAGATAGCTTTCTAAAATCATCTGACACTAGTTTCATGAAGATTTCAACAGCTGGGCTTAAGGGCAAGGGGGAAACCTGCCTGTTTTTAAACAATGTTTTACCTCACAAAATGAATCCTCTGAGATCCTGTGCTGTAATGTCTATGGTCGTTTGCTTCCTCCCCTGCCCAAGAGCTGTGGTATGTTTCGTACACGGTCAGACACAGACAACTATTAAAATGAACTTTTGTTCGTGGGAAAACCCCTTTAAGTTAGATGTACTCCGGTGGGGTGGGCGAGATCGATCTTTATAACTCTTCCATCTATATACTCTTTGAGTTTATTTATTACTGGG
The DNA here is from genome assembly GCF_046119375.1 of Phyllobates terribilis. Taxonomy (NCBI): domain Eukaryota; kingdom Metazoa; phylum Chordata; class Amphibia; order Anura; family Dendrobatidae; genus Phyllobates; species Phyllobates terribilis. The sequence continues at coordinate 416,803,096 of NW_027362765.1, forward strand.
CCCAGCAACTTAATGGAAGCTGTAAAGCATATTTGGATTTCTCAATGTGCCATTCTTAATACTGTCAAGAGCACTTATTGTGAACTCAATCTGTGTTGCACTGTTTGCTTGCTTCCACATTGTTTATAACTAGTGTTGAGCATTCCGATACTGAAATATCGGGTACCGGCCGATATTCGCGGTATCGGAATTCCGATACTTAATTCCGATACTTTTGCAATATCGTATACCGGAATCGGAAGTTCCCATAATGCAATGAGCCATTTTCATTTTATTCAGCCAATGAGGATCCTAAGAAGTGTGGGCACATCCTGTTAGGCATGTAGGCATCTTAACTAATGGCATGGCTGTGATTGGCTGCTGAAATGATGTCATGATGCACTATAAAAGCCGCCGCCGCCATTTTGAGCTCACTCTGCTGTGAATTCAGTTAGGGATAGGACGCTGTTGTTCTGAGGGACAGTTTTAGCTACCTATTTGGTCTATTCTGCTTTACCCAAGCTACTTTATAAATCGCTGTGCCTTGCAGCGCTAGTGCACAGTTCTCTGTGCTGTTCACCGCTTTCTGCAAGGTCTCTGTGTGTGAGTGCAGCTCACCCTGTAGTGTGTGTTTCAACCACGTCTGGTTGTAGTGCACTCAATGTGTGTCACTGCCTCATACATTGTCCTTTTTTGCCAATTCATAATTTTTCCTGATATCTCCTATTAGTGTGGTGGTTCCATCCGTATTCAGCTAAATTGGTTCCAAACACACTATATAGGAGTAGATAGAGAAATTTTTTTGGTCTTGCAGCACTAGTGCACAGTGCTCTGCATCTGTACTGTTCACCGCTGTCTGCAAGGTCTGGTGTGTGAGTGCAGCTCACCCTGTAGTGTGTGCTTCAACCACGTCTGGTTGTAGTGCACTCAATGTGTGTCACTGCCTCATACATTGTCCTTTTTTGCCAATTCATAATTTTTCCTGATATCTCCTATTAGTGTGGTGGTTCCATCCGTATTCAGCTAAATTGGTTCCAAACACACTATATAGGAGTAGTTAGAGGAGCCTTTCTGCAGCATTGGGCCCTGCAGCCCCAGCCAGATTAGTATTAGCCTATTTTTTGCAGCCTCATCTATTGCATTGTAGGTTACCTTCCTACATTGTAATAGCTACAAAAAGTTTGTGATACTATCGTTATTACATCTTTAGGCACATCCAGTGTCTTTTTGTGACAAAAAAAACCTAAATAAAGTTCACCAAACACTCCACTTTACAGTTGTGTAGGCCACATTAGCTCATATTAAAGTCTAGTCCACACTTTATAAAATTAGTGTTTCTTATACCTGTTAGCAGCTGTTCAGGAATAAGCACACTAAGCCCTTAGTACTTTTCTGCCTATCTTTATCAGTCTACCAAGATGAAGAAGGCAGGGAGTAAGGCATGTGGTTGTGGGCGTGGGCATGGGTGTGGAGTTTCTGCAGGGAGAGGACGTGAGGATTCTGTGCCTGCAGGGAGAGGACGTGGGGATTCTGTGCCTGCTGCGGGCACCAGTGACTCAGCATCCCCCAGTTTTACCAGGGAACAGTCCTTTATGCGCAGCTTTGTAGGAGCTAGCCGTACCCCACTGCTGTGCGAGGACCAAATTTAAGCCGTTGTCGGATGGATGGCAGCTAACGCATCGACTTCAATTAGTTCCAGATCCTCTCAGGTCCTGAGCACTGAAGAGCACCCATCTGTCTCTTCACCACCTGCCAAATTGCCCAGGCAGTCAGAGAGCCCTGGACAGGAGCCATCTCTACTTCTGTTCTCTGAATCTCTTGGCTTGGAAAGAGGGGGCCAGCCAAGCAGAATTCGAGAATTTGAAGAAGATGCGCAACCGTTTTGTCTCTCTGAATCTGAAGAGGCGGGTGGGCCAGTGCCTATGGTCAGCAGCACACCTCAGTACGCATCTGATGATGAGACTCAGGTGCCCCTTTCTGGTGCGTACTGTGCTGTCGAGACTACCCAGGAGAAGCAGTTGTTTGAAGAGGGTGGTGTAGATGATGAGGTCCTTGACCCATCATGACGTGAGGGACAGGAAGGTGGTGGGAGCAGCTCTGAGGAAGAGATTCCCCGAACGGCCCAAAAAGGAGGGAGAGGGAGGGGGCAGACTTGGTTGCCTGTAGCCTCCACTTCGGCACCCATTAGGAGCATGGCTCTTCCAAAATCCAAAGCGGGCGCTCCCAAGACTTGCAGTGCCTGGTCCTTTTTTGACACAGTTGCAGATGACATTTGCTTTGTCAAATGCAAGCTGTGTAGTCAGAAGGTGAAAAGAGGGAAAAGTGTCAGCAACCTCAATACCACAAATATGTGGAAACATGTGCGGACCAAGCACGTGGTGGAGTTACAAAAACACACTGAAGACCTAGGCCAACCTACAGCGCCACCTACCACCTCTTCAGCTCGTGTTGTAGCCTCTTCCTCCAGCTCACACACAGCTGGTTCGGCTTCCTCACAGGATCGCCATGGAAGAATCTCTGGCACTGTTGTACAGAGACACAGTGTAATTCCACCCACAGCACCACTTTCCCAGTCATCCTCACACTCCCAGGCCAGTCTACAGCCATCGTTAGCACAGGCATGGGAGAAAAGGCTCCCATACTCGGCAAACCACCCCCGAGCACAGGCTCTGAATGCTGGCATTCCTAAACTGGCCCTTGAAATGCTATCATTCAGGCTGGTGGAGACTGACACATTCCGTAACTTTATGGCATTGGCAGTCCCACAATACAACGTGCCCATCTTTTATTTCAACAGGCAAGCCGTCCCTGCCCTGCAACATCATGTGGAGGGAAAAATTAAACATGCGCTACAAAACGCCGTCAGTAGCAAGGTCCACCTGACCACCGATGCGTGGACCAGTAAGCATGGACAGGGACGATACCTTTCCCTCATTGCCCATTGGGTAAATGTTGTGGAGCCGGGTACAAATCTTGAGAGTGGCGCTGTACATATTCTGCCAACTCCAAGGATTGCAGGAATCCAGTCTGTACACATTGACTCCTCCTCATACTCCAGTTCCTCTGAATCAGCGCTGCAGGAGCCGTCACGGTCTACCTCCACATCGACCCGTGAACGGTTACTTGTTATGGTGACCAATATGAGCACAGCCGTGGCCAAACATCAACAGGCCGTATTAAAATTAATTTCTTTGGGGAATCGAAGCCACACAGCGCAGGAGCTCATGAATGCCATCAAGCAGCAGAGCGACGTGTGGTTTGTGCCAGCGAATCTACAGCCAGGCATGGTAGTGTGTGACAATGGCCGAAATCTGGTGGCAGCTCTGGGCCTAGGCAACCTCACTCACATCCCATGTCTGGCACATGTGCTCAACTTGGTCGTGCAGAGTTTTTTGAGGGACTATCCGGATCTTGATGCACTGCTTCACAAGGTCCGCATAGAGTGCGCTCACTTGCGGCGTTCCAGCAATGCAAGATCACGCATTGCAGCTCTGCAGCGCCGATTACGTCTTCCGGAACATCGCATCATATGTGACCTACCCACCAGGTGGAATTCAACGTTACATATGTTGGAGAGGTTGTGTGAGCAGCAGGCAGCAGTAATGGAGTACCAGCTGCAGCAGGAGCAAACAAGTCGCAGTGCGCGCCGTTCACACTTCACCACCACTGAGTAGGCCTCTATGAAGGACATTTGCCACGTTTTGCGTGCCTTCGATTATTCCACGCGGATGGCGAGTGCAGATGATGCACTAGTCAGCATGACTATCCCCCTTATCTGCCTGCTTGAAAAAACACTGCAAGCACTAAGGGACGAGGTTTTGGAAGAGGTGGAGGATGAGGAGTCACAAATGCCATCTGCTTCTCTACAGTCTGCGCAACGTGGTTCCTCACAAAGGCCTAGGCAGGGGACACTTTGTGAGGAGGATGAGGAGGAGTCAATGGAGGAGGAAGACATCTGTCCAGAGGAGGGAGGTACACAATGCTCTAATAGTCAGTATCTAGAGCGAGGGTGGGGTGATGCAGAGCAGGCAGAGATCACGCCTCAAGCAGGGGACAGCGTTTCTTGGCCAGTTGGCAGTCTGCAGCACATGGTTGATTTCATGCTGCAGTGCCTGAGAAACGAACGCCGCATCGCCCACATTCTCAACACGGCTGATTATTGGGTGTCCACCCTCCTAGATCCTCGCTACCGGGACAACTTACAAAGCCTCATAACACCGTTGAACCGGGAGCGTAAAATGCGGGAGTACCAAGACGCACTGGTGCATTCCATCATGTTCTCCATTCCAACCGAGAGCAGTGCTGCTAGTGCTTTACAAAGCAGCTCAGTGCGTCGAGGCAGTGGAGGAAGCTCTGCACAAAGAGGGAGCAGAAGCAGCGCCTCAGCAGAAGGCAAGACCAGTATGGCCGAAATGTGGCAAAGTTTTGTGTCCCCGCTTCCACAAATGTCTACACCATCACAGACGGCTCCAGTCAACAGGAGGCAACGTTTCCATCAGATGGTGACAGACTACATGTCTTGCCCTCTTATTGTACTCCCAGACGGCTCTTCTCCCTTCAAGTTTTGGGTCTGTAAGCTGGATACATGGCCAGAGCTTAGTCAGTATGCATTGGAGGTGCTAGCTTGCCCTGCTGCTAGTGTATTATCGGAACGCGTCTTTAGTGCCGCAGGTGGTGTACTAACAGACCGTCGCATGCGCCTATCCTCCGATAACGTTGACCGGCTTACTTTTCTCAAAATGAACAAGGCCTGGATCTCTCATGAATTTGCCAGTCCTCTTCCAGAATAAATAATTGGTTGGCAACAGTATCCAGGTCTCCTGTTCTGTTCATGTTTCTACCACCTGAACTGTAATCCCTGAGCTCCAACACCGCCAGTTGGCGCTCGGAAGTGCCGTCTGCACAGTCAACACTTGCTGCCGTGTTATTGGGGTTCAGTAACGTCACCTGTTCCCCTGCTGTGCGGACGGCAAATTCTCCAGCTTTGTCCACATCCACTGTACTACTGATTTTAAACCTCCTCCAAATACACCTCTGGCTCCTCCGTTTTTAGTATTTACCCTGGGCTCCAATACCGCTAGTTGCTGCTCAGAAGTGCCGTCTGCACAGTCAACGCTTGCTCCAGTGTTATTGGGGTTCAGTAACGTCAGCTGATCCCCAGCTGTGTGTCCGGCAAATTCTCCTGCTTTGTCCACATCCACTGTACTACGGATTTAAAACCTCCTCCAAATACACCTCTGGCTCCTCCGTTTTTAATATTTACCCTGGGCTCCAATACCGCTAGTTGCTGCTCAGAAGTGCCGTCTGCACAGTCAACGCTTGCTTCAGTGTTATTGGGGTTCAGTAACGTCAGCTGATCCCCAGCTGTGTGTCCGGCAAATTCTCCTGCTTTGTCCACATCCACTGTACTACGGATTTAAAACCTCCTCCAAATACACCTCTGGCTCCTCCGTTTTTAGTATTTACCCTGGGCTCCAATACCGCTAGTTGCTGCTCAGAAGTGCCGTCTGCACAGTCAACGCTTGCTCCAGTGTTATTGGGGTTCAGTAACGTCAGCTGATCCCCAGATGTGTGTCCGGCAAATTCTCCTGCTTTGTCCACATCCACTGTACTACGGATTTAAAACTTGCTCCAATTACACCTCTGGCTCCACTCTGTTTTTAGTATTCACCCTGGGTTCCAGCACCGCCAGCTGGTTCTCGGTAGTTCCATTTGCTCTTGTACCTTCTGCTACCCATCCGGGTTCCAGTACCGTCAGCTGGTCCTCGGCAGTGACTTTGGCACGGGTACTCCCTCCTGCCTACCTGGTTCCAGCACGCCAGCTGTTTCCGGGTAGTGTCAACGTCACTTTGCCTCCAATGCGTTGTCCTGTCGTGTTGCGGTCGGGTTAGCCGACTCTATGGTGCCTGCAGTTTAGGTGACTCCTATGTGGGCTGCAGGATCTGGCAATGAAGGCTGGTTCCATACTGCCAATAGGACAAGCACCCCCTGTAGGACTGTGGGTTTTGGTAACTGCGGCCGGCTCGCGGCCTTGAACTTTTTTTTACATGGGTACCTTCTGCTACCCATCCGGTTTCCAGTACCGTCAGCTGGTTCTCGGCAGTGCCTTTGGATTAGGTGCCTCCTTCTCGGTATCCAAGTTCCACCAACGTCTGCTGGTCCTTGGTAGTGCTTTCTGGCACAGGTACCTCCTGCTTAGTAACCGAGTTCCAGTACCGTCAGCTGGTCTTCGGCAGTTCCATTGGCTCTTGTACCTTCTGCTACCCATCCGGGTTCCAGTACCGTCAGCTGGTCCTCGGTAGTTCCATTTGCTCTTGTACCTTCTACTACCCATCCGGGTTCCAGTACCATCAGCTGGTTCTCGGCAGTGACTTTGGCACGGGTACTCCCTCCTGCCCAGCCTGGTTCCAGCACGCCAGCTGTTTCCGGGTAGTGTCAACGTCACTTTGCCTTCCAATGCGTTGTCCTGTCGTGTTGCGGTCGGGTTAGCCGACTCTATGGTGCCTGCAGTTTAGGTGACTCCTACGTGGGCTGCGGGATCTGGCAATGAAGGCTGGTTCCATATTGCCAATAGGACAAGCACCCCCTGTAGGACTGTGGGTTTTGGTAACTGCGGCCGGCTCGCGGCCTTGAACTTTTTTTTACATGGGTACCTTCTGCTACCCATCCGGGTTCCAGTACCGTCAGCTGGTTCTCGGCAGTGCCTTTGGATTAGGTGCCTCCTTCTCGGTATCCAAGTTCCACCAACGTCTGCTGGTCCTTGGTAGTGCTTTCTGGCACAGGTACCTCCTGCTTAGTAACCGAGTTCCAGTACCGTCAGCTGGTCTTTGGCAGTTCCATTGGCTCTTGTACCTTCTGCTACCCATCCGGGTTCCAGTACCGTCAGCTTGTCCTCGGCAGTGACTTTGGCACGGGTACTCCCTCCTGCCCAGCCTGGTTCCAGCACGCCAGCTGTTTCCGGGTAGTGTCAACGTCACTTTGCCTCCAATGCGTTGTACTGTCGTGTTGCGGTCGGGTTAGCCGACTCTATGGTGCCTGCAGTTTAGGTGACTCCTATGTGGGCTACGGGATCTGGCAATGAAGGCTGGTTCCATAGTGCCAATAGGACAAGCACCCCCTGTAGGACTGTGGGTTTTGGTAACTGCGGCCGGCTCGCGGCCTTGAACTTTTTTTTACATGGGTACCTTCTGCTACCCATCCGGGTTCCAGTACCGTCAGCTGGTTCTCGGCAGTGCCTTTGGATTAGGTGCCTCCCTCTCGGTATCCAAGTTCCACCAACGTCTGCTGGTCCTTGGTAGTGCTTTCTGGCACAGGTACCTCCTGCTTAGTAACCGAGTTCCAGTACCGTCAGCTGGTCTTCGGCTGTTCCATTGGCTCTTGTACCTTCTGCTACCCATCCGGGTTCCAGTACCGTCAGCTGGTCCTCGGTAGTTCCATTTGCTCTTGTACCTTCTACTACCCATCCGGGTTCCAGTACCGTCAGCTGGTTCTCGGCAGTGACTTTGGCACGGGTACTCCCTCCTGCCCAGCCTGGTTCCAGCACGCCAGCTGTTTCCGGGTAGTGTCAACGTCACTTTGCCTCCAATGCGTTGTCCTGTCGTGTTGCGGTCGGGTTAGCCGACTCTATGGTGCCTGCAGTTTAGGTGATTCCTATGTGGGCTGCGGGATCTGGCAATGAAGGCTGGTTCCATAGTGCCAATAGGACAAGCACCCCCTGTAGGACTGTGGGTTTTGGTAACTGCGGCCAGCTCGCGGCCTTGAACTTTTTTTTACATGGGTACCTTCTGCTACCCATCCGGGTTCCAGTACCGTCAGCTGGTTCTCGGCAGTGCCTTTGGATTAGGTGCCTCCTTCTCGTTATCCAAGTTCCACCAACGTCTGCTGGTCCTTGGTAGTGCTTTCTGGCACAGGTACCTCCTGCTTAGTAACCGAGTTCCAGTACCGTCAGCTGGTCTTCGGCTGTTCCATTGGCTCTTGTACCTTCTGCTACCCATCCGGGTTCCAGTACCGTCAGCTGGTCCTTGGTAGTTCCTCAGCTTTCTTGTACCTTCTGCTACATTTCCAAGTTCAAGCATTTTGAAATGGTTCTTGGTAATCACTCTAGATCTCCCTGACGAGGACCCTGAAGACCAGGACCCCGAAGACCAACCCTAAGAAGACGAGGACCCCGAAGACGACGACCCTGAATACGAGGACCCTGAAGACCACCCCGAAGAAGACAAGGACCCTGAAGACCACCCCGAAGAAGACGAGGACCCTGAAGACCACCCCGAAGAAGATGAGGACCCTGAAGACCACCCCCGAAGAAGACGAGGACCCCGAAGACGAGGACCCAGAAGACCAACCCGAAGAAGACGAGGACCCCGAAGACGAGGACCCCCGAAGACGACGACCCTGAAGACCACCCCGAAGAAGACCAAGAAGATGACCCTGAAGAAGTTGACCAAGAGTACAAAGAAGAGAAGACAAGCACCAAGATACAGAAGAACAAGAGACAGAAAGCCAAGAAGCAGAAATACAAGAAGCTGCAGAACAAAAAGCGGAAGAACATTAAGCATAAGACTAAAAATCAGAGCAAAAGATAATATCTAAATTATAAGCAGAAGATGACTAAGCAGTGTATGGGGGTGAGTCCGTTCCTCCTCGTGGTGCCCCTGGAAAAGACCTGCTGCTGCTGGCCAAACTGAACGCGGACAAATCCTGTTGTAAATCTTTTGTGACGGGCAGAACGAAAGGTGTAATGTCCAACCTTTAATAGATAACAACTACAGGAATGCCTGCCACAAATAAGAATATGATGAAGAAGAAGAAGATGAAGAAGATGAAGAAGTAGAATATGAAGAATGTAAAAAAAAAGAATAATATGAAGAAGGTGAAGAAGGTGAAGAAGAAGAAGATGAAGAAGGTGAAGAAGAAGTGGATGAAAAAGATGCTGAAGATGATGAAGGAGAAAGTGTGGGAGAAGTAAAAAAGAAGGTGCAGAGCATGGAAGTAGTGAAACATAAATATCTGACAAAATATAAAAATACTTAACATAGTCAATATTTCCGTAACTCAGAACGTCTTAAAAAAAATATATTAATTCCTGCTATTCCATTTGATTGGGCTAAACCTCTATGCCTTTATTGTCTCCCCCACCTCCCCCAATACATTCTACATTATTCTTAGTTGTTTTCCTTCATGTAGAATTAACCTACAAGGAAAGAAAGGGTTTATTTTCATTCCTATATTTCTGTCCCATTGACTTGCATTGGTTTCCGGTATCGGAATCGGCGATATCCGATACTTTTTCGGTATCGGTCCGATCCAATCCGATCCGATATTTCCCGATATCGGAAGGTATCGCTCAACACTATTTATAACTGATTATACTTACACTGCGGACTCACTCTTAGGGAGTGTGGTGCCGCCTGTCGCCCCGCCACACCTGGCTGTCTATATGCCTCCTGCACATGACTGGGAGCTTTGATTTCTTTCACGCTCCCGTGCATGCGTAGCTGACTTGAAGGCCTGGGTGCGCACTCCCCTTTGGTCACATATCCAGGCCACATGACAGATTTCCGGTCACGCGGTCAAACACGTGACTCTTACCTTTATAAACTCTGCTTTCTCCTGTTTATTAGATATGTAACACAGGTACTTTAGATGCAGTGACACAGAAACAAAGAGCATCCAGTACAGGGTTAATAAACAGGGGGGATTTATTGTAACAGGGTCAATCTCCACGCAGGGAGTAACAGGTGAAATATGGGGACAACAAGGGAAGTAGCAGGTAATATGCTATAACTGACAATACACAGTTGGGCTAGATATAGCAGAGTCGACACGGTTGTAATCGGCAGTTTTTACACTTAGCTGACTCTTGCTCCTCACAAGGCAGTTGCCGGCTGGTGCCGGTGTTGCTTTCTTTCAGCTTCCCAGCCTAAACAATGCTCCGTCTTCTGGCGGCAGCGGGCGGTCTCCGGTTTGACCAGCTGAGCCCCTAGTCCATAACAGTGCACCTCACTTGCTCAGCTGCAGGGATCGTGCGTCTCTTCTCCCTCTAGTCGAGCTTGACTCCCACTGTCCACTGCCGCTTTTCCCACGCAAAAACTCCTTTTCCATTCTCTTCCTAGACACGAGCTCAGCTCCCCGGTCACCTGACTCCTCAGCTCTCTCTCTGGACACACCCCCAGCTTCCCGGTCACCTGACTCCTGTCTCGCAGTCTGTCTTCCCCCTGCAACAAGAGACACGGCCCCGGCAGTTCCAGATCCCTTGTTCTGAAAGTACTTACACCCCGGTCTTCACCCTTACAGATACATCTGTTGGTGTTGTTTTTTTCTGGTGATCCACGGCACCTATATGGTGCGGTATTTCACCCTTAATTTAAATATGCAACTGGCATTCCTGTTATCTATTAAATTTTTCACGTTTGATTCTTTTGCAGCTCACCCCTGAAACTGTAAATTTGGACTTTTCTGTGGAACGAGAAGCTCTAGTGGAGAATCTGCAGCCTGCAACTGCTATCGTGCTGGATTACTATGATCCAGGTATGTGATATAAACAATTAAACTTTTTTACAGCACTGTGCAAAAGTTTTAGGCAGGTGTGGAAAAAATGCTGCAAAGTAAGCATACTTTCAAAAATAGAAGTGTTCAGAGTTTAATTTTATCAATTAGCAAAGTTAAAGGGAATTTGTCAGTAGAATCGTCCCTCCTAAGCCATCTATCTATATGGGCATGCAGGTCATATAAAGCTGAATAAAATTACACCTTGATATCTGTAATCCAATGTTTTATTCCAGAGAAATCCATGTTTTTCTTATATGTAAATGAGCTGGTAAGATCTATGGGCCGGACATAGATCTTCATGAGAATCTGTCTCTAGAGCCTATTATAAATTAAAGGAGGTGTTACCAGTGTGATGTATAATGGCCACTCTCTGCTCTCCTGATCTCACTGCAGAGCTGTGTGTGATTATACCTGACACATCTTCAGGTTCCTCTCAGCTTCAGCCTCTAGCTCATAGGCAGACAGGGTTGCAATATTGCTACAATACAGCAGAACTGTGATATGTTTGCAAAAAGACAAAGTTCAGTTTTACTGTTCAGTGTTAGTTACTTGTCTCACACTGGTAACTCCCCCTTTTATTTACAATAATCTCTGGAGGTAAATTATCATGCAGATCAGTGTCCCCCCATATATCTTAACAGCTCATTTACATATAAGAAAAATGTGAATTTCTCTGGCATAAGACATCAGATCACAGAAATTACTGTATCATTGTATTTAGCTTCCTATGATCATATACACTGTGTGCAGAATTATTAGGCAAATGAGTATTTTGATCACATGATACTTTTTATACATGTTGTCCTACTCCAAGCTGCATAGGCTTGAGAGCCAACTACCAATTAAGTAAATCTGGTGATATGCATCTCTGTAATGAGGAGGGGTGTTGACTAATGACATCAACACCCTATATAAGGTATGCTTAATTATTAGGAAACTTCCTTTCCTTTGGCAAAATGGGTCAGAAGAGAGATTTGACGGGCTCTGAAAAGTCCAAAATTGTGAGATGTCTTGCAGAGGGATGCAGCAGTCTTGAAATTTCCAAACTTTTGAAGCGTTATCACTGAACAATCAAGCGTTTCATGGCAAATAGCCAACAGGGTCGCAAGAAGCGTGTTGGCCAAATAAAGCGCAAAATAACTGCCCATGAATTGAAGAAAATCAAGCGTGAAGCTGCCAAGATGCCATTCGCCACCAGTTTTGCCATATTTCAGAGCTGCAACGTTACAGTAGTATCAAAAAGCACAAGGTGTGCGATACTCAGTGGCATGGCTAAGGTAAGGAAGGCTGAAAAACGGCCACCTTTGAACAAGAAACATAAGATAAAACGTCAAGAATGGGCCAAGAAATATCTTAAGACTGATTTTTCAAATGTTTTATGGACTGATGAAATGAGAGTGACTCTTGGTGGTCCAGATGGATGGGCCAGAGGCTGGATCAGTAAAGGGCAGAGAGCTCCACTCTCACTCAGACGCCAGCAAGGTGGAGGTGGGGTACTGCTATGGGCTGGTATCATCAAAGATGAACTTGTGGGACCTTTTCGGGTGGAGGATGGAGTGAAGCTCAACTCCCAGACCTACTGCCAGTTTCTGGAAGACAACTGCTTCATGCAGTGGTACAGGAAGAAGTCGGTATCGTTCAAGAAAAACATGATTTTCATGCATGACAATGCTCCATCACATGCATCCAACTAATCCGCAGTGTGACTGGCCAGTAAAGGTCTAAAAGAAGAAAAAATAATGACATGGCCCCCTTGCTCACCTGATCTGAACCCCATAGAGAACCTGTGGTCCATCATAAAATGTGAGATCTACAGGGAGGGAAAACAGTACACCTCTCGGAACAGTGTCTGGGAGGCTGTGGTGGCTGCTGCACGCAATGTTGATCGAAAACAGATCAAGCAACTGACAGAATCTATGGATGGAAGGCTGTTGAGAGTCATCATAAAGAAATGTAGCTATATTGATCACTAATTTTTTGGGTTTTTGTTTTTGCATGTCAGAAATGTTTATTTCTAAATTTTGTGCACTGATATTGGTTTACCTGGTGAAAATAATCAAGTTAGATGGGATTATATTTGGTTTTTATTAAGTTGCCTAATAATTCTGCACAGCAATAGTTACCTGCACAAACAGATATCCTCCTAAGATAGCCAAATCTAAAAAAAAAACACTCCAACTTCCAAAAATATTAAGCTTGGATATTTATGAGTCTTTTGGGTTGATTGAGAACATAGTTGTTGATCAATAATAAAAATAATCCTCTAAAATACAACTTGCCTAATAATTCTGCACACAGTGTAGACAGCTTAGGAGGATTGATCCTACTGACAGGTTCCCTTTAAGTAGGACAAGCCATTACACTCCACAGGTACAGATTAAGGTGAGTGATCGTGATTTAGCAATCATGCCATTTCATTACTCTTGTCAGTGATTGACATAAAAACAAGGGAATTGACAGGGATTTACATGGGGGACCCGACATAGGAGGTTCTATTACGTCCTACATCAAGATGGGGTAAATGTATGAACATCCAGATGTTGACTAATTGACCGTGATTTTTACTATAGGCACCAATACTGTTGTTGTTCTGCATGTAGCACAAGCGATCACATGTTCAAGTTACCTAAGGAAACAAACAAAATCAGTGAAAAGTTAAAAAAAGTTTTAAAAAATGTGAAAAAAATCAAAAAAACAAAAGTTCAAATCAACCCCGATCAAAAATAAAGATAATAAAAAAATAAAAAATACACATATGTAGTATCGCCATATTCAGAAGTTTGCTTTATGAAAATTTTAAAATAATTAACCCAGTCGTTAAACACCGTAAACGGAAAAAATAAAATAAAAGCCAAAAATAAGTATTTTTGGTTGCTACAAAGCTATAAAAAATGCTGTACCAAGCGATAAAAATGTTATATTTATGCCAACATGGTATCAAGTATCAATAAAAATGTTGTGTCACTCTGCAAAAAATAAACTATCAAAGAACTCCAATGACTGAAAAATAAAAATGTTATGGGTCTCGGAAAATGGCGACACAACCCCCAAATTTTTTTTGTCAAATTTCTTTTTTTTTTCGCTGCTAAAATAAAAAAATGAACATGTTTTTATCACCATAATAGTACTGATGAGAAGAATCAGACAATGTACACCGTAAAAACAATTCTCGAAAAACAATGTCAAATTTGCATTTTTTTGTTCACAGTTTCTCCCCAATTGGAATTCTTTTTCCAATTTTCCAGTACACTATGCTGTAAAATGAATTCTGTCATTAAAAAGTATATTTTGTCCTGCAGAAAATAAGCCCTCATATGTCTATGAAGAAAAAAGAGAACAAACCGAACCTACAGTCCCTAGATCAGTAAAGAACAATTGAATAGTGTCTAAAGATGAATCAAATACCTTTATTAAATATAGAAACCATGGTACACCATACAGGAGAAGTACATGCGCAGCACATAACATGTATTATATTAATAGAAGAATGATAGTACATAAACATATATTCTGATTACACAGGAAAGAAACACATAATATAATAGTCAGTTGAATCCCAAAAATGCCTGAAAAACTCTCCACTATTCCATAATACATAAATGATTGAAGAAAATAATGAATCTAGACTGTATGCCATCGAACACAGAGGGAAGAGGGATCAAGTCAATACAACATGCACTAATAAGGATAAAGTCAATGTGTGTATGGTTTAGGAAAATATCTCACGAATGTGTGCATGGCCTATATCCTCAATTCCATCCATGTTAGAGGCAACAGTCCGTGGAGTGACAGGAAAATACCAGGGAATAGAAACATTCACAAACTATGTCCCTGAATGCACAATGACATACCTGTGTATCGTTGAAGAACTGCGCAAAGTACACCCCGACGTGCCCTTTGGACGACCGTCCTTCGTCATGGGGTAGCGTCCATAGAGTGTGTAAAGTTTTCTCTGGGAAGAAGGGGATGAAAAACAAAAATGCAAAAAAACGGAAATTGGCCATGTCGTGAAGGGGTTAAGAGTGATTTCGGTGGCAGTGTGTATGATCGACCTCAACTCAATTTACACATTACAGTTTGCTGGGAGCCATGGCAGATGGAGCCCCACTGATGGGAATGTTATCCCCTATCTCATGGATAGTGGAAAACTTTTAAACTTGAGAATACCCATTTATGGAATTTCAAGTTAATAGAGGATCCTCATCTGTTGATTCAAGAATGTCTCCTGCTCTGGAGGACCTTTCCTGCAATACATTATTGTTTTGAGTAGGCATTGTGTATTACTTCATGGCGGTGCAGGTAGTCAGAACACTAATTGCAAGTTTCCCCTAAGAACGCAACTGATTGCTTAGGGATTTCAGCAGAGAGACACTTTGTGATCAACTTATTGGCATGGAACATTTCTAACAAGTAAAGAACCACTGTATGATTATAATTTAATTGTTTATATGCTTCCATCTAAAAATCAAAGTGCGTCTTAAGGCAGTGATGTTCACCAATATTAATTCTGCCCTGGTGCCAATAGCCTATTTTTTTGGAGGGACTAGATATTTTGACTCAAATTTGTAAATTTTTCTGCTCCTGAATTATGTTCAACATAAATTTCTATTGCAGATGAGCATACAGTGGTGGAGTATAATGCCCCATGGAATTCAGGTAAGGAATCATTCCTGAATATTTTGTCATTGGGTTTAATATCAGTGGTTGGTTGCCTTTGCATGTGAATTAAAATACAAATTACTCAGGAATGCAGTCACAGGTAGACGAATTAAAGGTGTCAATGAATTTACATTGCCAAGACTTGCATAGTCATACACAATATGCAATTTGGGGGGTTAATCTTACCGACAGATTCCTTTTATGGCGAAAGTTAGATGGCGACTTTGGCCACAATAGCAATCGAGCGACTGAAGATTGCTCGGTGCCGCTGCTACATCGCGGTACTTTAGAAGTGAATGGAGTGCAATTGCGACACCTACAGTACCGCAACTGCAATAAGAAAGTCGCAAAGAATCTGACTCGGTTGGATATTTTGTGACTTGGTTGTCACAGAACTATAGGTGTCGCAATGCGACATCCCTAAAGTTGCCATAGACTAAAGCAACACAAGTGTAAGAGCGATATGAATGCACCAGGCCACTGGTTCCAATACATGGATTCCAAAAATAGACAGTTCTCCAGAAAATATCTCCAATAATAACCAATATATGTTGATCTTTCGAGTCAAAAAATATTTTCTGGAGTGCTGAGTATGTGACGTCTCTCGGTAGCCCTCCCTGGGATCTTGGGATACTCGGAGCGGGCTTATTATAGGTGTTACGGGGGATGCAGTCGTGGACTGGACCCGTTCCGTGCCCAGGGCCGTCACATTAAAAATAATGGGCTATCAAGTAAGAGTGGTATTTTCGACTATGCCACCTGCGGTTCCTGGTGATGGACACCAGCGCTGCTACAGTCCACTGAGGCTGGTGTTAGGGGCAGCTAGGATGGAACGGCTCCCCACAGGTGAAGCAGGCCTCAGGGCAGTGTGAGAAAGAATGGTGGGTGCAGTGCCGCGCAGGAAATAACGAGCTGAGACGGTATATGAAGTGATCCGGGTCTTTACTCACTTGGGATGAATTTTCAGCCGCAAAGCTTCTCTCAGCTACTCACGGCATACTGCGGCCACCGGGAAGGGGGTCCAGCACTTTCCAGATAGATCAGGAGCACCTGTCGAGACCCCTCTGGTGTGTGTTCCTCTCCTTGGTAGGTTCTCCCACTAAGTCTTCTCCTGACTGTGTGTGGTTAGAACGAGGTGTAAGGCTGGGTCCCACTGGATAAACGCAGTGTAAGAGATACAGGTGGCGTATGCGCCTCCGTCCGTATCCCCCTTGAGATCCACTTGGGCTTTTCTGACTGAGACGTGAAGTAACAAAGTCAGATATCGGGGGCCGGTCACCCCTCTTGCAGCAGGAATCCCTCTGACTAGGCCAGAGTAAAGAATACAGGTGGCGTAGGCCGCTCCGTTCATATCCCCCTGGGATCCTTTTGCCTGTGGAGCCTATTTCCTCTGCTCCCCTCCAGGCCTTCTTAGGTAAGGACCTTGACTGGGTAGAGACAGTGGTTAACTCTGACCCGCTCCTCGTCTCAAGGCCAGAGAATGAGGATCGTGTATCTTCAGTCGGCTGCGGCCTTATGCTGAACTCTGGCGGGTGACCAAAATCAGAGACGAAGACCACAATCACAGACGAAGATCACAATCAAAGACCTTGAACTTAAGATGGCGGTAGATTAAATATGAATGAATATGCGTTTCCTAAAAGTGTGTCCTCCACCCTCACCCACTACATGGTTCCCCCTATCTTTGGTTCCCCCCCATCTCCTCTATCCCGGGCCGGGGCAGCACCCTGGTGCATTTAGGCCCCCTTCAGGACAGGAGTGGTGTAGTGTTGAATGGTGAAGTGGTGTCCTGAGAGATGCTCCATCCTTACCTGGAAGAGGAGATACCATACCTCGAACTGAGGTGCAGTACCCCTGTGGCGATTGAACCCTCAGAGGCGCCACATCTATTTTTAGATTATATATATATTTATATATGTACTGTGTAAAAAAACATATGTCATATGTCATAAAAGGGTTAAAAACAGTATAATTAAAAAAAAGTTATATGATATAAACTGTTTATATATCACAGCCACTAAGTTCACCAGGAGTTTATTGACAGGGAATCATCTCAGTAAAACAAGCATTTTATGGCTTTGCAAAACCTAGAAATACATAATGCAGCAGAAGTTTTAATACTTTAAATTTTAATAGATGACATTTTAATAACTTGTCCATGTTCAGTCGTAGCTCACTGTGTATTGACTGCTACCGAAAGAGAAGATTGTGGATACGCAAGTATAACAAAGGAGCAATGTGAACAGAAAGGCTGCTGCTTCGACTCCAGCATCCCTGAGACCAAATGGTGTTTCCACCATGGTATGACTTCACATTTAATCTTCTTTGGACCATTAAAACTTTTTTTGTCTGTACATCACTTTCACCAGTTCCTGTTATCATATCAGTGCTAGTGATGAGCGAGCGTGTTTGGTAGTGCTTGATACTCGATCGAGCATCGGTGTGCTCGGGTACGCTTGCTCCTCAACGAGTATCGCTGATGCTTGAGCGCTATGCTCAAGTCCCTGCATATTTCATGGCTCTTAGACAGTCAATAAACATGAGGAAATTGCCTGCCATACATGGTATTGCCGTAGCAATGTTGGCTACTGGCATTACTGTGGTTGGCCAGCCGCATCACGTCATTGGTTCTGATAAAAGACCTGATGACGCAATGCTCGGCACGCTCTCCTCCTGCAGCAGTTCAGGAAGAGTAGATGTAGGAGGGAGAGTTTAGATTAGAGCTAGCATATAGGCAGTGTGTAATTGCTATTGCAGTACTTGTATAATGCTACTGCACCATTAAAACAAAAGTCCTTTTCAGGGCTACATACTGTCCTTTCTCTAGTAAAACTGCTGTTACTTGTATTCAATGTAGGGATAGCTGGTGGAGGAGGGATAGATTTGGATTAGAGGCATATAGGCAGGGTTTGTTGCCTTAATGCATTTACGCAAGTGTTTTTAGCCTGGTTTTAATAAATAAATAAATAATTAAAAAAAAACTACTTGGGATCCCCCTTAATTTTGATAATCAAGCTAAGATAAAGCAGACAGCTGCAAGTTTACATTATCAGGCTGGGAAGGTACCTGGTTATTGGGCCTTTCCCAGCCCCAGAATTGGTGCATCACATTAGATGTGGCAATTCTAGCACCTTGCCGAACTCTTTCCTTCTATGACAGAATCACTGACTGGGTGGATCAGGGAAATGCTGTAGATATAGTATATCTTGACTTCAGCAAAGCATTTGACAAAGTATCTCACACCATCCTTATTGAAAAAATGACCAAGTATGCAATGGACCAGGCAACTGTTAGGTGGATTCATAACTGGCTTAGTGATCGGACTCAAAGGGTGGTTGTAAATGGCTTCACATCCAGCTGGATGAATGTCTCAAGTGGGGTACCACAGGGCTCCGTCCTGGGACCTGTATTGTTCAACATCTTTATCAATGATTTAGATGAAGGAATTGAGGGTAAACTGATTAAATTTGCTGATGACACAAAGCTAGGAGGGATAGCTAATACTAGAGAAGAGAGAGAGAGGATTCAAAAAGACCTAAATAAACTGGAGCAGTGGGCAGCAACCAACAGAATGTTTTTTAACAGGGAAAAATGCAAAGTACTACATCTGGGTAATAAAAATGAAAAAAGCATATACAGAATGGGAGGAATAGAGCTAAGCAACAGTACATGTGAAAAAGACTTAGGTATACTAATAGATCATAGACTGAACATGAGTCAACAGTGTGATGCAGCAGCAAAAAAGGCAAATACAATTCTGGGATGTATTAACAGAAGCATACAGTCTAGATCACGTGAAGTCATTATCGGTCTTTACTCCTCTTTGGTCAGACCTCATCTGGAATACTGTGTACAGTTTTGGCCACCACATTTTAAAAAAGACATAGACAAACTGGAGCAATTTCAGAGAAGAGCGACCAGAATGGTGACTGGTCTGCAAAGCATGTCCTATGAGGAACGGTTGCAGGATTTGGGAATGTTTAGCTTGCAAAAAAGAAGACTGAGAGGAGACTTAATAGCTGTCTACAAATATGTCAAGGGCTGTCACATTGTAGAAGGATCATCTTTATTCTCATTTGCACAAGGAAAGACTAGAAGCAATGGGATGAAACTAAATGGGAGGAGACACAGATTAGATATTAGAAAAAACTTTTTGACAGTTAGGGTGATTAATGAGTGGAACAGGCTGCCAAGAGAGGTGGTGAGTTCCCCTTCAATGGACGTCTTCAAACAGAGGCTGGACAGACGTCTGTCTGAGATGATTTAGTGAATCCTGCTTTGAGCAGGGGGTTGGACCAGATGACCCAGGAGGTCCCTTCCAACTCTACCATTCTATGATTCTATGATTCTATGATTCTTCCCAATTGCTCTGTTGCAATGGCAATCAGGGTAATTGAAGTTGAGTTTGATGACAGCTGTGATTTGTCAAAAATCACAGCTGCCATCAACCCCTGGGGTTAGTAATGGAGAGGTGATTATCAGACACCCCCATTACTAACCCGGTAATAAAAAAATAAAAACACTCACAGAAAAAAACACGTTATTTGAATAAAGACTCCCCTACACTATCCTTTGTTCACTAATTTATTGAAAAAAAAATCCCATGCCGGTCCAAAGTAATCCAACGAATCTGAAGTAGACCAGAAAAGGATACATGAAAGACACAAAAAGACAGAAATAAAGACAATAGTCAGTCCATCGTTCACCAATTTATTACCCAAAATGTTGCCACGCAGGTCCAATGCAGCAGTGACGTTTGCCGATTCTGTCTCTGGCATCTGTGAATAGCAGTAAAGTGACTGCTATTCACAGTCTCTGGGAAGTGACGTCAATGCTCATCATCGTCGCAAGGTCCCGCTGAGCGCAGCAAGATCCGGCTTCTCTGATGAGCGTCATAGCCACTACCCGGCACCTGTGAATACCGGTCAATCAAGTGATCCTGGGTTCAAGTCCCCTAAGGAGATTAATTAAAGTGTCATAAACAACACACAGGAGGCCTTCTCCCTCCATACACAGACCATGTGTCAAACAAAGGACTCCATTTTAACCTCATAACTATCACCCAGAGGTGAGGTATGTGGACAGCCAGACCCTGTCTCTCAGGTTGCCCGTAAAACCTGGGCCCGGATGCACCAAACAATCCTCTTAGTGCTTGCGTGTAGTAGAGCAACATTTCAGGATTACATCACAGACGACAACCATCTTTGTGATACATACGTCCTATCAACTATGTGTCCGAGAGCTATTTTACAATACATATATATATGTTGGTGGAAAAGTGAAAGAGTTACTGCTCTTCAAAGAAGGGGAGGAAAAATTCAAAGCAAAAAAAAATGAAAAATCACCCAGTCCTTAAATGATTAAAGAGATTGATCGATTTAGAAACTCTATTTTCAAACATCCTACTGTAATTTTGTGGAGGGTTTAATCTCTTCGAACATTATTTATTTATCCATAGACTTGAAGAAAATAACAAAATTACTTTTCTCACCCTCCCCAGATCTAGCGATGGTTGTCCATAGTTCCTCTTTTCTTTGTTAACAGAATACAGCAGTGAGGTGACATTGACTACTGCAGGCAATCACTACTAACAACCATCAATTAATAGCCCCTAGGTGCTGCTAAATAAAAAAAAGATATATTTGCTTATCTCAAGGAACAGCGCCATCTTTCTGCTACGCCGGTCTCAGTGGCAGCTGATCAACTGCTGCCTGCAAAATTCTGTACAATGTTTCTTTCGCTACTACAAAATTGTGAAAGCTGCAGCCGATAAGTAGATGCTAATTGGCAATCATGTGATAATGTTTATGTCATGAGACCAGTGGGGGGGATAAGGCTGAAAAGTGGCTCAGTTTAAGGTTAGTATCCTTTTTTTTTTTTTTTGCAGCACCAAAGGGTCATAAATAGGGGGTGCCCAGTTATATATAATGATTGAAAGGTCTAGATCAATATACTGTAGATAACTACACACTAGATCATAAAAATGACCTAGTCAGATTCAGCTTATGAAAAAAAGTCCAGAAAGGTCTAATGTAAATTTTTTGCTTGATCTACAAAATTTTTCTATTTTTCACAGGTTTTAAGAAGATAGAAAACCATTAACCAAAGTTCAGTGACTGCATATTGTCTGAGTGACCTCTTCTCTTTGGAACAGACCAACAAAATTATATGAAGAGCGGGAAGAATGTTCAGACATTCACACCATCACATTCTGTGGTTTTTAAATAATCAATAAAGTGAAAGTTTCCTTCTAACATGAGTCTTCTCTTACGTCAGACTGTTCCGAACTTAAAAAGGGAATAAAACTAGATTATGTATACAAGTGTACATTTTTGCAAAAATGAAATTTAAATCTTCGGAATCCTCCATAGTGTAAACAAATTGCTCTAAAACCATTAATAGAAGACAGAGGAGGGGACCTGCTGCAGTATCTCTTTACTGTGCCTCTGCAAGATTAGTGCTATGAGAGAATGATGGTGAAGAGTGGAGAATGACTGGATAGAGCTAAAAAGGCCAACTCTACGACCCCATACCAGAATAAGCCCATCCACCAAGGACATTTCTAGAGAAAAAATTCACATAGTGATGCAGAAGAAAGTAAAGGATTCAAGATATAAAGGTTTAATACAATATCCTTGGCTGCACTATATTTAATAAATACCTACAATTTTGTATACTTATTGGATGGACTACTTCTATATTGTGGAAGTTAGTATAATCAGAGCAATGCGTGTCAACAAGCTTGTAAATGGTTTGCATTCCATTCAATGTTCGTATACAATACAAATGTACATGCATATGAATAACTAAACAAACACTTGCAAGAGAGTCAGTTTTCATGTATGACCCTTTGATCCCAGACACAGGAATGGAGCAGTGTTAGACGCAGACACACAAGGCACAGAGCTTGGTGGTTACACAACAATACTATGGCACTGAGCATGATATATTTTTGACATCAGCGTACCCACTAACTTTTTCAAGAAGAAGACGGTTCAGGAAAATGTTAGTGTAGCGCATGCTTTTTTTCTTTTACTTCCATGCGTAAATTAATGAGCGACTTTCAAGATAAAGCCACCTGCCGAATGGTAAAGTCACTTATTTTTATAGCTTCCCGTCTGTACAAACTTGAAGCAATTAACAGAAGCTCATAAGACTGAACATATCCATAGCAAGTCATTTTAACATTGCAGTGCATATGTTTATTTTTTGTAACATTTATTAAGTGGGTTTTTTTTAGGTGGGTTACATGTATACACAATTCCATACCTATATTTTCACATTATGGGAAATAGGTCTACAATCATGCGTAATACATAAAAAATAAATAAATAGAAAAGTGATTTTAAAGAGTTTGGCCACTTTATAATTAACAAATGTGCTGGGGACATTATTTTGGGGTACTTGTCTGTATATAAGTCTTGTAGAACTGATCCCATAGATTGCTATAGGATTGCTCCCACAGCAGTACTGTCTGAATGGATGCTGATAGAGGAAGATGTGACTAAGCCAGTCCAATAGTATTCTCCAATTGAAAACCACATATGAAAACATTTTTTCATTTAGAGTAGGCTGATGATAAGGTCTGATCAAATGCTTCTCCATCAGAAGCCATTTTGAGAACATAAGTCCTGTGTAATCTGTGAGAAAGTAGAAACATTAATACCTATACATCACAGGACTCGCATCACCTAAATGTGCTACCATAGCCTGTAGCATCTCCGGACTTGTCTCCCATCAAGCACATCTAGTATGTCATTTGTGGGCAAAAGGTGTTACGGGTCCGGGTGGTGGAACCTCTGTGCTGCGGTGCAAGGAGGGACCCAGAGGGGCGTAACTAGGTATCAGCTCGGACTGACCAAGGTCGTACGGCGGCTCAGTCGACTCCGTGACCAGGGAGGGACCGAGCAGAGAGACCAGGTGCTACTCTGGGGACGACCTTGTAAGAGAGCAGGTGACTCCCACGGGTAAGGACTGACAGGTACAGAAGATGAGCACGGCAAGCAGGCTGACGGGTGGTCCAGACAGACGGACTGGCAGACACAGCTGGAACAAGCAGGAGCCTCCAGGTAGGCTGACAGGTAGGCACGGCAGGTAACAGGCGGGAGTCTCTAGGTAGGCTGTCAGGCAGGCACGGCAAGTGATGGGCAGGAGCCTCTAGGTAGGCTGTCAGGTAGGCAAGGCAAGTGACGAGCAAGAGCCTCTAGGTAGGCAGTCAGGTGGTCACGGCAAGTGACAGGCAGGAGCCTCTAGGTAGGCTGTCAGGTGGTCACAGCAAGTGACAGGCAGGAGCCTCTAGGTAGGCAGTCAGGTGGTCATGGCAAGTGAGAGGCTCCGGATTAGCGGACTGGCCAAGCCCATAGACAAACTGGCAGACGGAGCTGTAAACAGACTGTCGGGCTGGACGGATAGTCAGAAGTAGACTGGCAAACTGGGCTGGTAGTCAGGCAGGCAAAGGGACCTGAGGGCTGAAGCAGAGATTAACACACAAAGCTATAACCTTCCATGGGCACCTCCATATTGGAGGATATGCCTTTTATAGGGGAAGTCCTCTGGCCATTGGCCGGGAAACCTTTTAGGATGGCGCGTGCAGCCCCTTTAAGAGGGCGGGAGTACACGCGCGCGTGCCCTAAGCACAGGGCCAGGGAAGCTGCGTGCACCAGCAGCAGCTGCAGGGAGGCCAGAAGACGCCGGAGCAGGACCGCGGCGGTAAGGGGGACGGCGTTTCTGCCGGGCAGGAGGCAGAGACACGGATGCTACAGTACCCCCCCTTTACGCCCCCTCTTTTTCAGGCCAGCAAGAAATTTTTTAAGGAGAAGCGGGGCGTGGATGTTCTCCCTGGGTTCCCAAGTTCTCTCCTCTGGGCCAAACCCCTTCCAATCCACCAGAAAAAAGCTTTTTCCCCTTACTCTCTTGGTGGCCAGAATGTTTGAGGAGAGATACGTGGAAGGAGTTGGGAATCCGTAAGGTGGCCGGGAGTTTTAACTTGTAGGCCACTGTGTTGATTTGTTTGAGGACTTATAGGAGGGTATTTTGAGATGAAAATGTTTGGAGGAGAGCCAAACCTTGTCTCCCGGACGGAATTGAGGTGGATCTAGACGTCTCTTATCAGCATGCTTCTTCATCTGCTCGGAGGATTGGAGAAGTGCGGATCTAGTGTCCTCCCAAATAGTCAAAAATTCGCTGACCAGAGACTCTGCCACCGTGTTGTCCACAGAAGCGGAAACAGGAAACGGAATCCGGAGATGTTCACCATAGACCACAAAGAACGGGGACATGGAAGAAGATTCGCTCACATGGTTGTTGTAGGAGAACTCGGCCCATGGTAGGAGCTCCACCCAATCGGTATGGTGAGCGTTGACAAAGTGCCGGAGGTAGCTGGTAAGGATCTGGTTGATACGCTCCACTTGGCCATTGGACTGTGGATGATAAGCGGAGGGGAAATCCAGGGTGACATCCAACAGCTTACACGTAGCTCTCCAGAAGGGCAAAGTGAACTGGGCCCCTCGATCAGACACAATGTGGAGGGGTAGGCCGTGGAGACGAAAGATGTGATGGATGAAGTCCTTAGCCAGCACAGATGCAGACGGGAGACCAGGCAGAGGGATGAAGTGAGCCATTTTAGAAAAGCGGTCAGCGACCACCCAAATGACCGCACAACCGGCAGAAACAGGAAGATCCGTAATAAAGTCCATAGCGATGTGTTGCCATGGGGCAGCAGGTACAGGAAGAGGTAGGAGACGGCCGGCAGGAAGATGTCTGGGAACCTTGTTGCGGGCACAGGACGAACAGGCCATGACGAAGTCTACCACATCCTGGCACAGGGGAGGCCACCAGCATGCCAGGTAATGAGCAGGAAGGTCTTCTTCTGGCCAGCATGGCCGGCTAATTTGGATGAATGACCCCAGTGAAGAACCTTCTTATGATCCGGAACCGCTACAAACGTCTTACCGGGTGGCAGACAAGACAGATCCAAGGGGGCCACATTCATCACTTTGGAGGGATCGATGATATGCATAGGCTTCTCCTCTTGATCAGAAGACAGAAATGATCAAGACAAGGCGTCTGCTTTAACGTTCTTGTCTACCGGGCGGTAATGTAGGGTAAAGTTAAAGCGGGCGAAGAACAAAGACCACCGGGCCTGACGCGGATTGAGTCTTTGGGCGTTCTGAAGATAAGCCAAGTTTTTGTGGTCAGTATAGATGACCACCGGGTGCAGAGTCCCCTCGAGCAGGTAACGCCACTTGATGGCTAGCAGTTCTCGGTCTCCTATGGAGTAGTTGCGCTCAGACGAGAAGAAGAGCTTGGAGAAGAAGCAGCAGGTTACCATTCTCCCAGATGGAGATTTCTGGGTGAGCATCGCTCCGGCTCCGGAGGAGGACGCATCAACCTCCAGGAAGAACTGTTTGTTGCTATCTGGACTGTGCAGCACAGGGGCAGAAGAGAAGGCTTGTTTTAAGGAGAGGAAGGCCTCCTCCGCTTTAGACGGTCATTCCTTAGGATTTGCTCCCTTTCGGGTGAGCGCAGAGATGGGAGAAGTCCAGGAAGAGAAATGTGGGATGAAGAGACGGTAATAGTTGGCGAAGCCCAGGAATCGCTGAATCGCCTTCAACCCCTCCGGACGGGGCTACTTTAAGACGGCAGAGACCTTCTCGGTGTCCATCTGTAGACCTGTCTTAGAGATAATATAGCCCAGGAACAGAAGAGAGGAAAGCTCGAAGAGGCACTTCTCAAATTTTGCATATAGGTGATTCTGCCTGAGAGAAGACCAAGATGCCGTCCAGGTACACCACCACACAAGAATATAAGAGATCAGGGAAGATGTCATTAAATAATTCTTGGAAGACGGTGGGAGCATTACAGAGACCGAAGGGCATCACACGGTATTCATAGTAACATAGTATTGAATGCCGTCTTCCACTTGTTTCCTTGGCGGATCCGGACCAGGTTATACGCCCCACGAAGATCGAGCTTGGTGAAGATCTTCGCGCCTTTTAGGTGGTCGAACAGCTCAGAGATGAGCGGCAGGGGGTACTTGTTTTTGACAGTGATTTGGTTGAGTCCTCTATAATCGATACATGAACGTAGTGAACCGTCCTTCTTTTTAACGAAGAAGAATCCGTCTCCAGCCGAGGAGGAAGATTTCCGGATGAATCCCCTAGCCAGATTTTCTTCGATGTACTCCGACATGGCCCGGGTTTCGGCCAACGACAATGGGTAGATAGGCCCACAGGGTGGAGTGGCACCGGGTATCAGGTCGATAGGGCAGTCATATGGCCTATGAGGTGGTAGAGTCTCTGCCTCCTTCTTGTCGAAGACATCAGCATAGGACCAGTAGGGTGCCGGTAGACCGGGTAAATTAGTCGGAGTAGATGGGGGTCGAGCCGGGCGAATCGGAACCAGGCAGGTCTCATGGCAATCCTGCCCCCAACGGAGCACCTCACCGGATTGCCAGTTCAGAACGGGTTCATGTTTCTGTAGCCAGGGTAGACCTAGCAAAAGGGGGTGAGAGAGTCCGGAAAGCACATGGAAGGAGATCCTCTCCGAGTGCAGCATTCCTACCTGCAGGGTCACGGGCTCTGTGACGAGCAAGATGGTCACCAGAAGGAGTCTTCCATCCATGGAAGCGCCTGCCAATGGCTCAGCCAGAGATTTAGTAGGAATCTGATACTTCTCTACAAGGGACTGGGATATGAGATTCCCAGCGGCTCCGGAATCCAGATGTGGGGTTTCAAAGAAGCGGTTCTCTCCACAGGAAATAGAGACGGATAAAGTCAGGAACGGGAATAATTTATTTTTGCCTAGGACGACCTCCCCGATCGGTCCTAGACACTGGAGTTTCCCGGTTTCGCCGGGCAGGAACGAATCAGGTGCTCCTTACTGCCGCAGTAGAAACAGCTCCCCTCGGCTCGGCGTGTCTCTTGGCGAGATTTGACCATCTTGGTCTGGTCGATCTGCATAGGTGCGGGCGAGCATGCCCGGGGAGTTGCAGGTTGGGAAGCAGGTCTTGGGAAAACAGGAGCGAGGCGAGGGAGTCCTCTCTCCCAGGTAGTCTCCTTAGCCCGTTCCAGGAATCAAATGTCAATCAGGGTAGCAAGTGACACCAGGTCGTCCAGGGTGGTAGGAATCTGGCATCGCTGTAATTGCACCGACCCGAAGAATAAAGACGTCTAATCACTTATACCGCACGAGGAACGGCGTGAAAAATAAACTTTAGGGTTAGAGTTGTGCTAGGGTTAGGGTTGTGCTAGGGTTTGGGTTAGGGTTGTGCTAGGGTTTGGGTTGTGCTAGGGTTAGGGTTGTGGTAGGGTGAGGGTTGGGCTAGGGTTAGGGTTGTGCTAGGGTTAGGGTTGTGCTAGGGCTAGGGTTGGGCTAGGGTTAGAGTTGGGCTAAGGTTAGGGTTGGGCTAGGGTTAGGGTTGTGCTAGGGTTAGGGTTGGGCTAGTGTTAGGGTTGGGTTAGGGTAGGGTTGTGCTAGGGTTAGGATTGGGCTAGGGTTAGGGTTGTGCTAGGGTTAGGGTTGTGCTAGGGCTAGGGTTGGGCTAGGGTTAGAGTTGGGCTAAGGTTAGGGTTGGGCTAGGGTTAGGGTTGTGCTAGGGTTAGGGTTGGGCAAGGGTTGGGCTAGCGTTAGGGTTGGGTTAGGGTAGGGCTAGGGTTAGGGTTGGGCTAGGGTAGGGTTTGGCTAGTGTTGGGCTAGGGTTAGGGTTGGGCTAGGGTTGTGCTAGGGCTGGGCTAGGATTGGTCTAGGGTTAAGTTTGGGCTAGGGTTAGGGTTTGGCAAGTGTTGGGCTAGGGTTAGGGTTGGGCTAGGGTTGTGCTAGGGTTGGGCTAGGGTTATGATTAGTGTTGAGCCACCCCCGTAGTGTTCGAGTTCGGTTCGGTTCGTCGAACACCCGTGTGTTCGCCGAACTGTTCGTCGAACTGTTCGTCGAACACCTTCGAACACCGTTAAAACCAATGGCA
Organism: Phyllobates terribilis; assembly: GCF_046119375.1. NCBI lineage: Eukaryota > Metazoa > Chordata > Amphibia > Anura > Dendrobatidae > Phyllobates > Phyllobates terribilis. Next base: position 416,831,246 of record NW_027362765.1, read on the forward strand.
GGCAAACAAAAACACATAGAAACACATAGAAAACACCTTCAAAGGTGTCCAAAAGCTGACAAACTGCTCAGAAGACATAACTAACACATGGAAAAGTGACAAGTACATATAGTCATGTGAAAATAAAAGAGGTGGAGGAGTAAAAGGAGGGGGAGACACAGATATAGGCATGTCATGCCCTTCTAAAATCCAAAAAGTGAGAAGCCGACACGGCCAGTCCGCTCCTGCCCGTGCCACCTCCGTGTCGCCGGGTTTGTGCCAGAGCCGCGGTGAACCCTGATGGCCAGCCCCCCTCTCCCAATACTGGTGCCTGTCCGCTGGTGGGTTGAGCGAGCCCACCTGTGGTGGAGGCAGCTCTAAGCTTTTTAATTTAAATTGTCTCTCTAATTTGAATGAATACACTTTAAATCCATTTACAAGGATCTATTGGAGGGCAAGTCTCATGCCAGCAGCCGCGTAATTCCAGCTCCAGTAGCGTCCACTAAAGCTGCTGCAGTTAAAAAGCTTTTATAAGGATCGAGCTCGGCTGTCCACCGCAAGGCATCCTACTGCCAGTCCCAGCCCCTATGCCTTGGGGTGCCTCCTGATGCTCTTCACTAAGTATCCCATGGTCCCGAAGCATTTCCTTTGAAAAAATTAAGTGTCTAAACTACAGGTGGTGTAGCTTGCTTAACAGCCGGGATAATCCGCTGACTAGCAGACACTGCTACTAGGCACAAAGTATTTCCTGGGCTAGATGCAGTTAAAAATTTGTAATTAGATACTCTCGTTGGATGCTGAGAAAGCATTCCATAGAGTCTCCTGGCACGCCATATATGATTCTCTTAAAAAGCTTGGGGTAGGGGTCTAGGGGACCCTTTTATAGCCAAAATCACGGCCCTGTATCACAATACGTCACCTAGGCTGAAGATAAATGGAACTGTAGCACCCTGAGGGCTCGGTTGCTACAGACGTATTGCACCTCACCCAGAGGTGTGATATCTCACTCTCAGGTAAGGATGGAGTGTGGATCAGGACCCGACACCTGCATGCATTACACCACATTGCCGTGGGGCAGGGCGACCAATATGCCCCTGAGATGGGCACGACAGTCCCTGTCCCTGGCTGGAGTGGGGGGAGGGAACACTGAGGAAGGGGAACCCTGTAGTGCAGGAGCAGGGAGGAAGCAGTTCCTGGGTGCATTGAGAAGGGAGTATAAAAGGTGGGCACCATCTTAGTTCAGTGCAGAGAAGTCTGAGCAGAAGTGGCAGGGAGCAGGGGCTCTGCATGAGCTCTGCTCCGGAGGCGGGCCTAGTAACAGAGGCCCAGGCCTGGAAGAGGGAGAAGGAAGGAAGAGGAGCGGAGAAGGCTCCAGGAACGAGGAATGAAGGGATCCCAGGGGTGCGGACGGGCGAGTCGCCACCGCACACCCGAATCCACCTGCGTGGAGGGGTCAGGCCAAAGGGGGAGACCGGTCCCCGAACTAGTGGAGGCAGGAAACGACCCTCAGCTAGAAACCGGAGGCTCTGACATTTTATGTGGCGCAGCCCCTCGCTACACCCGCTAGGAAGGCACCACATAGGGTCAGGGAAACTGGCGCCAAGTTTACCAAGAGGAGGCCCGAGGCAGCCGGACAGAAGTGTTGGTAAGAAAGGCCAGACAAAGGACACACAAAGGGGGTCCTGTGAAGTGCTCCAAAGTTATCTGGGAGTTGTCTGAGCCCCTCACCTGGTGAGCACAGTACGACGTGGGCAGCCGTTACCTGCAGACGTGGTCTGGATAATAAGAACTGTGAGTAAAGGCCCTGAACTGCATCACTGACTCCGTGTCGTTACTGCTGCTGCCCTGCACCATCACCCCCATCCTCCGCATACACTGCCCTGAGGCTATACTCCTCCCGTGGGGAGTTATGCTACGCTCTGCTGCACCCACAACACCAGCCTCAGCGGTCTGCCCTGTAGCGGCGGTTCACTCTGACCGCAATCCACGGGTGGCGTAGTCGTACATTTAAACATCAAAACCACATAAATAGTTCCGCCACTGGTTTGACCGCCCTGAGCCACGGAACCGGGTCGCCGCCACGGAGACTACAACCACCAGCATCCACCAAAAAGGGTCCGGCTCCGGGTGTCCCAAGGCCCAGGGGGTGCGTCAGAACATTTTCATCACCTTTCACAATCACCAATGGGACAAGGCAGGGATGTCCTCTGTCCCCTCTCTTATACATCCTAGTGACGGAGCACCTGCTCTCATCAATTCGCCATAACCCCAATATTAGGTGGATTGAGGTGGGAGGCACCGAGTACAAGTGCTCTCTATTTGCTGATGATGTCCTAGTATATATCACTCAATCACATATATCCATCCATGCTGTTATGGCTGAAATAGATCACTTTGTTACATGGTCAAATTTTAAAATCAATGCAGCGAAGTCTGAGGCCCTCGATGTCTCCCTCCCCAAATCCATATAGGATTCCATCCAGTCCAACTTTCCCTTTGCCTGGCCCTCACAGGATATCAAATACTTAGGAATTCCTATTCATAGAGACCTCTCCCATCTATGTTATCTTAATTTTGGGCCCTTTATTGAACAACTCCATACAGACCACGGTTGGCAAGTTAGAACTGTAAGATTCACTACGTGAACCGCTGGTGTTTTGTGGAAAAGCACATGTACACTGCGTTCCAAATTATTATGCAAAAAGTGTTTAGGAGTGATAAGGGAAGAATTTGTTTGTTTGTCAGTTAAACTCATTGATGGTGATGTGTGTCAGGGCTCTTTATATCACTTTAAGCAATTGCAGACACCTGTGCTAATTAGTTTGGCAGGTGTGTCCAATGAAAGGCAAGACTACTTAAGAAGGCTCTCTCACATTATTAAGCAGCCTACATTTTCTGCCAAAATGGGAAAGAAAAAGGATGTGTCGGCTGCTGAGAAGCAACAAATTGTGGAGTGTTTAGGTCAAGGCATGACTACAATCAACATTGTGCGATGATCAGAATGAAGTGTCTTGGCAATCAAGAAGTATGTAGCTGATTCACAGTACACACGTGTGCGTGCTGATAAGGGCAAATTGAGCACTCTTTCCTACAGGCAATTACGTCAGGTTGAAAGAGCAGCGGCAAAAAAGCCTTGTCATAGCAGCAGACAAGTTTTTGAAGCTGCTTGTGCCTCCAACGTCCCCCGAACAGCAAGATGCAGGGTCCTTCAGAGGTTTGCAGCTGTGCATACGCCATCCTGTCGACCTCCTCTATCCACTTCACACAAGCAGAAACGGCTCCAGTGGGCCAAACATTACATGAAGACTGATTTCAAAACTGTTTTGTTCACGGATGAGTGCCGTGCAGCGCTCGATGGTCCAGATGGATGGAGTGGAGGATGGCTGGTTGATGGACACCCCACGCAAACACGGCTACAGCGCCAACAAGGAGGAGGTGGAGTAATGTTTTGGGCTGGAATCATGGGTAGAGAGATTGTCGGCCCCTTTAGGATCCCTGAAGGCGCTAAAGATGAACTCCATAATGTATGTGGATTTTCTCAAACAGCACTTCCTGCCATGGTTCAAGAAGAAGAACCGTGTATTTCACAGCAAGATCATTTTTCTGCATGATAATGCACCATCTCATGCTGCACATTAAACATCTGCATCTCTGGCTGATATGGGCATAAAAGGGGACAAACTTATGGTGTGACCCCCATGCTCCCCTGACCTCTACCCCATTCAGAACCTTTGGAGCATCATTAAAAGGAGTGTCTATGATGGCGGGAGGCAGTTCACATCTAAGCAACAGCTCTGGGAGGGTATTCTGTCCTCATGCAAAACAATTGATGCAGAAACCATCCAAAACCTGACAAATTCAATGGACGAGAGAGTTCAGAAGCTCCTTTCGAACAAGGGGTCCTATGTGAAAATGTAACATCACCTAGAATAAAGTTTTGAGTTGAAAACTGTTTGATTTCAGTTTCTAACAACCTGCTAATGCTTATAATTTCAAAAATGACCATTTTTTTGGTCTTTATTAAAATGAAAAGGTTGATCGAAAAGTTTGGGGGATCTAAGAGTGTGGCAACCCAGTAGTCATGATTACTTCGAATTCTGACAATATGAGAGTCATGCTGCAGGTAGTGCAGCAAGAAGGCACTTATGTGTCTTGCGCATCTCGGAGTCCCAAAATTATTTTCCGGGCTAGATGCAGCTAAAAATTATTTTTAATTTTAAATCTGGTGAAGCTTTAGTATAGATGGCCTAATAGGATCAGTGCTGCACACTGCTACAAAGCCCAAATTATTTTCCAGTCAAGATACAGATAAACATGATTAGTAATTTGAAAGCTTAAAACGGTTGGTAGGGTGATTTTAACCAATCATCAAGCTTTTACTCTCCCCAGGATGACACAGGGGTAGAAAAGTCGTTTCGGATCCATGATTTGTTCATCTTTATGAACGTGAGTCTGTCTACATTATCAGTGGAGAGCCGCGTGCGCTTATCTGTCAGCACACCACCAGCAGCGCTGAACACACGTTCAGACAGAACGCTGGCTGCGGGGCATGACAAGATCTCCAAGGCATAAGTGGCTAGCTCCGGCCATTTATCCAGATTGGAAGCCCAAAAAGAGCAAGGGTCCAGTGACACAGTCGTGGCTTCAATGTTTACTTGGAGATACTCCTGTACCATCGTCTCTAGGCGTTGACTATGTGTCAGACTTCTTGTCTCCTGTGGCCTTGCAAAGGATGGGCTAAAAAAGTGGTGAAATGATTCCGCAAAATTGATGTTACCAGCAGATACTGTGGTTCTGTTACGGTTTGAGTGCTGAACACTTGACGGTCCCACGGTTGGCAAGTTGGAACTGTGAGATTCACTACGTGCACCACTGGTATTTTGTGGAAAAGCACATGTAAGATTCTGCAACAGTCTCTGCTGATACTCCAGCATGCGTGCATCCCTTTCTATGGCAGGAATAATTTCTGCAAATTTACTTTTGTACCGGGGATCTAACAGTGTGGCAACCCAGTAGTCAGGATTATTTCTAATTCTCACAATTCGAGGGTCATGTTGCAGGTAGTGCAGCAAGAAGGCACTCATGTGTGTTGCGCATCCAGGAGCACCAAGTCCCTGTTGTGTTGGTGGCGAGGTAAGAATCATGCTTCCTTCCTCTGTCCTCTCCCCCCAACCTCGCACAACAGAAATGTGATCAAGGTCTCCCTCATCTGATGAGTCTTCCATCAGTTCGTCCTCCACTTCTTCCTGGGCTCCTGCACCTTCCTCACTAGTTTGGCTGCTACCATGCGCCCTGGTAAAACCATCTCCCCCACCCTCACATGCCTGCTGCCTTGGTGCTGCCGACCGTCTGGACCTTGCAGATGTTAGCCCTTCCGCATACAACTCCTCCTCCTCTACTTCCTCCACCTCCTCTTGTGCCACCACCTGACTCCGAATTCTGTTTAACATGTGCTCCAGCATGTAAATCACCGGAATAGTCATGCTGATAATGGCATCGTCAGCACTAAACATCTTCGTCGCCATTTCAAAACTGTGCAGAAGAGTGCATAGGTCCCTGATCTGAGACCACTCCTCCAGCGTGATTTGCCCCACCTCTGAATCTCGTTGGCCCAGGCTATACGTCAGAACGTATTGCACCAGGGCTTGTCGGTGCTGCCACAGTCGCTGCAACATGTGCAGAGTTGAATTCCACCGGGTAGGCACATCGCATTTTAGCCGGTGAAGTGGCAGGCCCAACGACTTCTGTAGAGATGTAAGTCGCTGAGCTGCGGGATGCGAACGGCGGAAGTGAGCACACAGCGACCGTGCCCTCTGCAGAAGGCCATCTAGTCTGGGATAGTGGGCTAAAAATTGCTGGACAACCAGGTTCAACACGTGAGCCATACAAGGCACATGTGTGACATTGCCCCGGCGAAGGGCCGCACCCAGGTTTGCAGCATTGTCGCACACGGCCTTCCCTGGTTTCAGGTCCAGTGGAGACAACCATTCATGAAATTGGTTCTCCAGAGCTGACCACAACTCCTCAGCTGTGTGACTCACATTTCCCAGACATTTCAATGTAAAAACCGCCTGATGACGTTGAGCCCTACTGCCAGCATAGTAAGGAGGTGTGCAGGATCCCTTCTGCGCAGTTAGAAAGCTTGTGGCATGACCAGACAGGCTTTGGGTGCAGGTGGAAGACCGAGAGGAGGTTGAGGAGGCAGAAGCAGTGGAGGAACTTTGACATAAAGAGGATTGACGCACAACTCGTGGGGACGGCAAGACTTGGACAGCAGCCCCTTGTCCTGCTGTTACCATAGTTACCCAGTGCCCAGTCAGCGACATGTAACGCCCCTGTCCATGCCTACTCGTCCAAGTGTCTGTGGTGAAATGCACCCTGTCACACACAGAGTTTCTCAAAGAAGCGGTGATGTTGTGTGCGACATGCTGGTGGAGCGCAGGCACACCTTTCTTTGAGAAGTAGTGCCGACTGGGCATCTGGTACTGGGGCACTGCGACGGACATAAGGTCTCGAAAATCCTCTGTGTCCACCAGGCGGAAAGGCAGCATTTCTGTAGCCAAGAGCTTGCAGATGGTGAAATTCAACCTCTTAGCTTTCTCATGGCTAGGAGGAAATGGTCTTTTACTTGTCCACATCTGAGGGACCGAGGGCTGGCTATTGTGCTTAGACGGGGTTGATAAGGTTGTCCCCGGCAAACTGCCGGTCTGTGAGGAAGATGCAGGCGGACATGTTAGGTTGCCTTGATCCAAAGGTGGTGCTATCGATGTCGGACACCAGCTGGTGTTCCCACCTCCAAAGAAAATGATGACCTGCCAATCACGCTGGCTGTTGCGGGTAAAGAGGTGGCAGGTCTGCGCCCCAAAACAGGTGTGACTGCTGTCCCCCCAGTCACAGAGGATGAAGAGGCCGCGGATGCACAAGATATGGCAGACGTGGTTGGCCCGGCCGGCTAGACCGCATTGTAGCACACTGAGCTTCCCACTGCAACTTATGCTTCATGTCCATGTGCCGGTTCATGCATGAAGTACTCAAACTATGTATTTTTTGGCCTCTACTTAGCTTTTGCTGACAAATGTTACAGATAACACGAGTTGGGTCATCTTTATCGATCTGAAAAAATGCCCAGGCTATGCAAGGCTTAGCACCCATGCGACCTGAAGAGCCACCACGACTTGTGGTGAGAGGCAGAGTTGTGTTTGAGGATGCAGTTGTTGACGTGCTTCCAGTGCTACGTCTCTGTCCAGGAAGGCGCAACCTGACCTCGTCGTCACTAGCATCTTCCTCCACCTCCTCTGCTGACCTCATCTCTTGGCTGACTGTGGGTTGACAGTAAGTGGGATCTCCAACCTCATCATCATCACCCTGTGCGTTATCACACCCGTCGTCCTCAGAGCCAACCTGTTCCTGCCCTGACAAAAAACTAAAGTTGTCGCTCCAATCAGGTATTTGAGTCTTATCATCGTCTTCCTCATTGTCTCCACCAACAGGAGTTACAGTTTGGGAATGAGGGTCTACATTATGGTCAGAACCTTCTGCGTCTGGTCCTGGATCCGACTCAAAAAGATTCTGGGCATCAGTGCAGATCATTTCCTCGTCTGGATTCACAGAAGCGCTGGAGTCGACCTCTGATTCCCAGGCTATAGTATGAGTAAACAGCTCTGCAGACTCAACCATCTGTTCTACCTCATACTCAGACGGGCAGCTGGAGATTTGGGAGCTGTGAGGAAGCAAGTGCGATTGGGGTGACACCTTTGAGGACTGGAGTATTTGTGATGTTGAAGTTGATGTGGAGGAGAGCCCACTTAAAGGAGCACTTGATATCCATTGAAGCACCTGCTGTTTTTGTGCCTCATCTGGAATTTGTAGCGATTGGCGTGGCCGTAAGAAAGGGATCTTATCACATTGTCCGCTAAAAGAAGTAGACATTTTAGTTTGGCTGGAAGATGGTCTTTCTTCTGCAGATGTTACTGTTGCTTTAACACCTACCCCACGGACACAACCTTTTTTCCCCTTCCCAACACGCCTATTCCCCTTTCCACCAGCAGCAGGCCTTTTTCCACTCATTTTGGTGGTTAACTAATTCACAACTCTGGAGTTGTTTGCACAAAAAAACAATGGATGGTAACCGAGCAGAGCTGAGTGGCCAAACTGTGGTATTAGGCCAAAACTATTGGCTGGGTTAGATGCAGAAAAAAATTATATTCAATTTGCAACCTGATGGAGGTCAGTATAGATGGACTAATACAACAAGTCCCACACACAGCTAGAAGCCCAATATTTTTTCAGAGGTAGATGCAGAAAAAAATATATTCAGTTTGCAACCTGATGGAGGTCAGTATAGATGGACTAATACAACAAGTCCCACACACAGCTAGAAGCCCAAATATTTTTTCAGAGGTACTGTAGATGCAGATAAAAATTATTTTTAATTTGCAACCTGATGGAGGTCAGTATAGATGGACTAATAGAGAAAGTCCGACACACTGCTTGAAGGCCAAATATTTTTTCAGAGCTAGATGCAGAAAAAAATTATATTCAGTTTGCAACCTGATGGAGGTCTGTATAGATGGATTAATAGAACAAGACCCACACACAACTAGAAGCCCAATATTTTTTCAGAGGTAGATGCAGAAAAAAATATATTCAGTTTGCAACCTGATGGAGGTCAGTATAGATGGACTAATACAAGTCCCACACACAGCTAGAAGCCCAATATTTTTTCAGAGGTAGATGCAGAAAAAAATATATTCAGTTTGCAACCTGATGGAGGTCAGTATAGATGGACTAATACAACAAGTCCCACACACAGCTTGAAGCCCAATATTTTTTCAGAGGTAGATGCAGAAAAAAATTATATTCAGTTTGCAACCTGATGGAGGTCAGTATAGATGGACTAACAGAGAAAGTCCCACACACTGCTAGAAGGCCAAATATTTTTTCAGAGCTAGATGCATACAAAAAATTATTTTGAATTTGCAACCTGATCGAGGTCAGTATAGGTGCACTAATAGAACAAGTCCCATACACTGCTAGAAGGCCAAATATTTTTTCAGAGCTAGATGCAGAAAAAAATTATATTCAGTTTGCAACCTGATGGAGGTCTGTATAGATGGATTAATAGAACAAGACCCACACACTGCTAGAAGCCCAATATTTTTTCAGAGGTAGATGCAGAAAAAAATATATTCAGTTTGCAACCTGATGGAGGTCAGTGTAGATGGACTAATACAACAAGTCCCACACACAGCTAGAAGCCCAATATTTTTTCAGAGGTAGATCTGGAAAAAAATATATTCAGTTTGCAACCTGATGGAGGTCAGTATAGATGGACTAATACAACAAGTCCCACACACAGCTAGAAGCCCAAATATTTTTTCAGAGGTACTGTAGATGCAGATAAAAATTATTTTTAATTTGCAACCTGATGGAGGTCAGTATAGATGGACTAATAGAGAAAGTCCGACACACTGCTAGAAGGCCAAATATTTTTTCAGAGCTAGATGCAGAAAAAAATTATATTCAGTTTGCAACCTGATGGAGGTCAGTATAGATGGACTAATAGAATGATGCTATGCCCAAAAGATTTTACTTCACTAGGTGCAGTAAAAAAATTGGTATTCTATACACAGGTGGTATATCTTGCAACACAGATAGGCTACTCCACTGACTAACACACTCTGCAATAGGCCAAAAAGGATTAGCTTTGCTAGATTCAGCCAAATGCTGTGAAAAAAACTTGCACAGCACTGGCACAGACCTGCCTGGCAAAAACTGATAGGAACTGATGTAACCTAGTCCTGAAAAGGACTCCAATTACAATTAGTCTTTACTCCCACAATCTATCTATTTAAGAGCACAGACCTCCATGATAAAAGTCGTAGGAAATGCTGTAACCTAGTCATTAAAAGGACTGCAATCACAACTATTCCCTACTCCCAAGCTATCTGTATATTTGTGCGAAAATTGGCTTGAAATTAACAAGGTATAGCGCACACAGCAACAGCGGTGCCGTCTAACACGCAGCTGCAGCAGTGAGAAAATGGTGGCGACGGGGAAAATGGCTGGGTCTTATAGGGCAAGGACATGTGACATACACTGCCAATGACACATGCCCTTGCTTGTGTGAAAAACAGCACTTCGCTCCGTGTGTGCGCTGCTGATAGGCTGACAGATTGCACCTCCCCACTGCAAATGCGGGAAAGAGAAAAAAAAATGGAGATCTTCATTGTTCCTGCAGAGATCCATCCCCTGCCCCTCCCCCCACCCCGCTGTACACTCAAACTGCGTATTAACATTAATTTTCATCATTACTGAGAAAAAATCCAGTTATGATTTTGGTGCACGAACAGTTATCGAACATAACCTCGAACAGCCGAATTTTTCTCAAATTGTTCGTGTTCGCCGAACGGCTCGAACACCGCCCAAAACAGCTCGAATTTGAGATTGGCGAACAGTTCGAGTAGAACAACGCTCATCTCTAGTTATGATAGGGTTAGGGTTAGGGTCGGGCTAGGGTTAGGGTTGGGCTAGGGTTAGGGTTGGGATAGGGTTAGTGGTGTGCTAGGGTTAGGCTAGGGTTAGGATTAGGCTAGGGTTAGGCTAAGGTTAGGGTTAGGTTAGGGTTAGGCTAGGGTTAGAGTTGGGCAAGGGGTGGGCTAGGGTTGGGCTAAGGTTAGGGTTGGGGTTGGGATTTTTTCAGAAGTAAAGAAAAAAAAATGGCGACCATATGGCGACTAATGTTGAGCGCAAGTGCTCGCTACTTGAGTTTGCATCGGGTGCTCGGGTATGCACCGAGTATAGTGGGTGCTCGAGTGACATGCTCAAGTCTCTGCCCCATATGCTTCATGGCCAAAAAAACTCACGGGGATTGCCTGCCATGCATGAGAGATCCTCGCATGTTTTTTTTGGGTGTCTAATAACTGTGAAACATGTGGGGCAGGCACTTGAGCATGTCACTTGAGCACCTGCGATACTTGGTGCATACCCGAGAACACGATGCAAACTCAAATAGCGAGCACTTGCACTCAAGACTAATGACAACTTATTCAATATGATGACCTTATGTTATCAAATTCTGTGTCGCACCTCTGGGTTCAAAATGTTCACTATATCCCTTGATAAAATCCTGGAGGGGTCTAGTTTCCAAAATGGTGTCACTTGTGGGGAGTTTCCACTGTTTAGGCACATCAGGGGCTCCCCAAACGCAACATGATGTACGCTAATTATTCAACCAAATTTTACATTCAAAAAGTCAAATGTTGCTCCTTCCCTTCCAAACCCTGCCGTGCGCCCAAACAGTAGTTTTTCTTCACATATGGGGTATCAGCGTTCTCAGCGGAAATTGCACAACAAATTTTGGGGTCCATTTTTTCCTGTTACCCCTGCAAAATTAAAAAATTGGGGTCTAAAGTAACATTTTTGTGAAAAAAGTTAAATGTTTATATTTTTATTCTACATTCCAAAAATTCCTGTAAAGCACCTGAAGGGTTAATAAACTTCTTGAATGTGGTTTTGAGCACCTTGAGGGGTGCAGTTTTTAGAATGGTGTCACTTTTGGGTATTTTCTATCATAAAGGCCCCTCAAAGTCACATCAAATGTGATGTGGTCTCTAAAAAACTGGTTTTGTAAATTTTGTTGTAAAAATGAGAAATCGCTGGTCAACTTTTAACCCTTATAGCTCCCTACTAAAAAAAAATTTTGGTTCCAAAATTGTTCTGATGTAAAGTAGACATGTGGGAAATGTTATTTATTAACTATTTTGTGTAATATATCTCTCTGATTTAAGGCCATAAAAATTAAAATTTTGAAAATTGTAAAATTTTAAAAATTTTTCTTCGAATTTCTGATTTTTTCACAAATAAGCGAAAGTGATATCGAAGAAATTTTACCACTATCATGAAGTACAATATGTCACGAAAAAACATTCTCAGTATCAGAGGGATCCATTGAAGCGTTCCAGAGTAATAACCTCATAAAGTGACAGTGGTCAGAATTGTAAAAATTGGCCTGGTCATTAACGTGCAAACCACACTCGGAGGTAAAGGGGTTAATAACACACTGCACTGTCTGGCTTTTTCAAATTACAATTGTTCCAAAATATTTTTTTTAGGGGTCTACTTTGCCAGTGTTTATTCAGTGGGTGTGTTAGGCATTGGGCATTTGTTTGATTTGAAATGGGTCCAGAACCTTCTGTGGTCTCCCATTCCAGTCCAGCCAGGGGTGATGCTGCTCAGCATCATCTTCAGTCCCAACGCCTAGCTTGTCTATGAGACGTACAGGTTGTCTCTTGGGTCTTTGTTCCTAGCAACATGAAGGATAGGTTGCGGAGGAATACAGGTCTGCTGAAGCCTAAGTCCAGGATTCTCTGTACTGAGCATGCCCGTGACATGGCGGATCGTGATTGGTGGTTTGGGAGTCAGCTGATCCGGTGACCTAGCATCGCCTGATTGGTCGCGGGTGGCGTCACCAATGGTGCGATGGTGGGCAGGGCTTAATCTTTAAAAAGCCCGCCCACAAACATGGCGGCGCGCTCCGATCATTGAGCAGTGATGGTGTTGTGTGGACACTTGGTCTCTTGGGCTCCACATGTGCTTTAGCTTCTGGCAGGCAGGTTTAGTGGAAATAGGCAGGCTTAGATGAAATAGGCAGGTAGCTTCATCTGACAGTCTGGCTCCGACAAAGGGGTCGCCTTACACCCCGAGCAGTCTGCAGACACCCTATTCCCGGTACCACCTGTAAGCCACGTGGAGAGATACTCCTCAGTCCGGTAGCACGCCGGCTGGGAGCACGTATTCGCCGGCATGAGTCACACACGCATCCTAGCGCCAACTGTGTAGTCCCTGTGCTGCAACAGGACTACAGATACATTATTTATCGCACATCTCTCGTGCAGTTAACGGAGATAGTGCGAATCCCTATTCCCGTTCCGGTGTGCTGTAACACGGAGGGGATTGCTATTTAAGTTGGTTGTTTTCCTTCTCACCCGGAAGGTGTTCGGCCGCAGTCCACCAGGCTGCATCGCGGACCCCAGGTTCGGTTGCTTTCCATTATTTAATAAAGTTGTTTGCAACTGTTCCATTAACAGGGTGAAACAAGAGAATGAGGAAGCCATGGTTTATATCAGTCAGGAACACAAACTTAAATTTTTTTTGGCGGCAATAACCTTTTGTAAAAATTGTAAGACATTATGATCTATGAAGAAGCCATCCAAGATTGTTCTTTTTATGAAGAAGAAACATGATTGTTGTTTGAAAAAGTAAATAAGCAATGGCTTTTTAACAAATTCCAAAAATTGGGAATGCCATTATGTCCATTGATCCAGAGAAAGAAAAATATTGCGGTCTTGTTGAGCGCTGCCAATAAGGATGAGAGCATGGATGCAGACAGGTTTTCATTTAAACTACGTGTTTCAGGGCTGGTCTGGCTCCTACCTGATTTTCTCTTCAGTTGGCAGAAAAGCTAGAATTTACCTTGTCAGCGGTCCCCTGTGACACTGTTCACATATCAGTATCACATTACAGTCATCAACAATGGCGCTGCACTGTGATCCAAAACTTTATCCTCCCATCTCCTTTTGCAAATACCTAGTAGGTGAGGTGAAGAGTGATTTCAGAAACATGCGAACAGATCCTGTCCATATTTACTGCAATCATAATGTGAGCTACCATTACACTTGGCTTTTATGACAAATGACTGTAGCTACTCCTCTAGTATTTAAAAGTTGAAAGTATTACTAGTTTTTTAATAATTTTTCATATTTTATACCATTAGAAAAATTAGAAACATTATTAATAAAATTAGCAGACGAACAATGCAGCAACTAAACAATTGTCACTTCTATCAAGCTGATAAGATCCCTTCAATTAAAATTCTTAAAACATTCTTGTGTTATCAGGTTTTCTTACAAACATGCTGCCTGTACATTGCTTAATACAGACTCTATCTCATTGGGCTTTTACAACACTCTACTGGAGAGTCGCTTACCACAAACCCTTTACCAAATCATGCTTTTTATAATACTTTTCCAGTGGGACGTGTACCACACACCCATTGCCTCTTAGCCATTCAACCAGGATTAAAATATCTGGCCAGCATTTATGAGGACCTAAACTGGGGCCACTTCCTAATTTGATCCAAACACAAATTTGGTCTGCAACTAATAGGATATCAGAAATATATAGGCATTTATAGAGATGTGGTGGGTGTGACTCTTACCAGAGACCGATTACATGATTAGGCTCTTATAAAGATACGAACAACAGGACGCTTACCAAAGATCTGTTACCTTATTGGGTTATAATTAGTGTTGAGCGATACCTTCCGATATCGGGAAATATCGGATCGGATTGGATCGGACCGATACCGAAAAAGTATCGGATATCGCCGATTCCGATACCGGAAACCAATGCAAGTCAATGGGACAGAAATATCGGAATGAAAATAAACCCTTTCTTTACTTGTAGGTTAATTCTACATGAAGGAAAACAACTAAGAATAATGTAGAATGTATTGGGGGAGGTGGGGGAGACAATAAAGGCATAGAGGTTTAGCCCAATCAAATGGAATAGCAGGAATTAATATATTTTTTTAAGACGTTCTGAGTTACGGAAATATTGACTATGTTAAGTATTTTTATATTTTGTCACATATTTATGTTTCACTACTTCCATGCTCTTCACCTTCTTTTTTACTTCTCCCACACTTTCTCCTTCATCATCTTCAGCATCTTTTTCATCCACTTCTTCTTCACCTTCTTCATCTTCTTCTTCTTCACCTTCTTCGTATTATTCTTTTTTTTTACATTCTTCATATTCTACTTCTTCATCTTCTTCATCTTCTTCTTCTTCATCATATTCTTATTTGTGACAGGCATTCCTGTAGTTGTTATCTATAAAAGGTTGGACATTACACCTTTCATTCTGCCCGTCACAAAAGATTTACAACAGGATTTGTCCGCGTTCAGTTTGGCCTGCAGCAGCAGGTCTTTTCCAGGGGCACCACGAGGAGGAACGGACTCACCCCCATACACTGCTTAGTCATCTTCTGCTTATAATTTAGATATTATCTTTTGCTCTGATTTTTAGTCTTATGCTTAATGTTCTTCCGCTTTTTTTTCTTCAGCTTCTTGTATTTCTGCTTCTTGGCTTTCTGTCTCTTGTTCTTCTGTATCTTGGTGCTTGTCTTCTCTTCTTTGTCCTCTTGGTCAACTTCTTCAGGGTCATCTTCTTGGTCTTCTTCGGGGTGGTCTTCAGGGTCGTCGTCTTCGGGGGTCGTCTTCTTCGGGTTGGTCTTCTGGGTCCTCGTCTTCGGGGTCCTCGTCTTCTTCGGGGTGGTCTTCAGGGTCCTCGTCTTCTTCGGGGTGGTCTTCAGGGTCCTCGTCTTCTTCGGGGTGGTCTTCAGGGTCCTCGTATTCAGGGTCGTCGTCTTCAGGGTCCTCGTCTTCTTAGGGTTGGTCTTCGGGGTCCTCGTCTTCAGGGTCCTCGTCAGGGAGATCTAGAGTGATTACCAAGAACCATTTCAAAAAGCTTGAACTTGGAAATGTAGCAGAAGGTACAAGAAAGCTGAGGAACTACCGAGGACCAGCTGATGGTACTGGAACCCGGATGGGTAGCAGAAGGTACAAGAGCCAATGGAACAGCCGAAGACCAGCTGACGGTACTGGAACTCGGTTACTAAGCAGGAGGTACCTGTGCCAGAAAGCACTACCAAGGACCAGCAGACATTGGTGGAACTTGGATACCGAGAAGGAGGCACCTAATCCAAAGGCACTGCCGAGAACCAGCTGACGGTACTGGAACCCGGATGGGTAGCAGAAGGTACCCATGTAAAAAAAAGTTCAAGGCCGCGAGCCGGCCGCAGTTACCAAAACCCACAGTCCTACAGGGGGTGCTTGTCCTATTGGCACTATGAAACCAGCCTTCATTGCCAGATCCCGCAGCCCACATAGGGGTCACCTAAACTGCAGGCACCATAGAGTCGGCTAACCCGACCGCAACACGACAGGACAACGCATTGGAGGCAAAGTGACGTTGACACTACCTGGAAACAGCTGGCGTGCTGGAACCAGGCTGGGCAGGAGGGAGTACCCGTGCCAAAGTCACTGCCAAGAACCAGCTGACGGTACTGGAACCCGGATGGGTAGTAGAAGGTACAAGAGCAAATGGAACTACCGAGGACCAGCTGACGGTACTGGAACCCGAATGGGTAGCAGAAGGTACAAGAGCCAATGGAACTGCCGAAGACCAGCTGACGGTACTGGAACTCGGTTACTAAGCAGGAGGTGTAGCGCCGGCGTCCCTGCCCTCTGCTAGGCAGGGACGCTGTTCCCCTCACCTCTCTGCTCCGTGCCCGGCGTCCTCCTCCCGCTCTGCTGGCAGCGCGCGCTCCTTCCCGGCCACTGTGCTTAGGGCGCGCGCGCTCGCTCTCCCTCTTAAAGGGGCCGCGCGCGCCGTCCTAAGGAGTCCCCAGCCAATGGCCGGAGGACTTCACCATATATAAGGCACCTCCTCCAAAATGGAGGTGCCCGAGCAATGTTGTTGCACTGTTCACTACTCTGCTTCAGCCCTCAGGTCCCGTTGCCAGTTACCTGCCAGATACCTGCCAGTTTCCTGCCAGCTTGCTGTCTTATTCCTGCCTGATTATCTGCTACCTGCCTGCTAGTCTGAGGTCCGACGGTCTGCCTTACTACTCCTGTCAGTCTGTCTAAGGACCAGCCTGTCCGCTCACCTGGGAGCGCACTTCAGCCACCTGCCTGCTTGCCTGAGGTCCGACGGTCTGCCTTCCAACTCCTGTCAGTCTGTCTATGGACCAGCTTGCCTGCTCACCTGGGAGCACACATCTGCTACCTGCCTGCTAGCCTACCTGGAGGCTCCGCCATCACGTGCTGTGACCACCTGCCTGTCCAGTGACTCCTGCCCGCTCACCTGGGAGCGCTCATCTGCTGCCTGTCTGCTAGCCTACCTGGAGGCTCTGCCGTCACTTGCTGTGACCACCCGCCTGTCCAGAGACTTCTGCCCGCTCACCTGGGAGCGCTCATCTGCCGCCTGTCTGTTGGTCTTCCTGGAGGCTCCGCCGTCACATGCTGTGACCACCCGTTCATCCAGAGACTCTCGCCTGCTCACCTGGGAGCTCACGTCTATCATCAGCCGCCACAGGTCGTACCAACCCTTTACCCAGAGACTGCCCCGGTCACTTGCCGTGACCATCTGCCCGTTCATTCAGAGACTGCCCCGGTCACTTGCCGTGACCATCTGCCCGTTCATTCAGAGACTGCCCCGGTCACTTGCCGTGACCATCTGCCCGTTCATTCAGAGACTGCCCCGGTCACTTGCCGTGACCATCTGCCTGTTCATCCAGAGACTGCCCCGGTCACTTGCCGTGACCTCCAGCCCGTTCACTCAGAGACTGTCCCGGTCACCTGCTGTGACTTCCTGCCCGTCTTCCCTGGTCGCCACCCGCTCCCTTACAAGGACCGCCCCCTTGTATAGTAGCTCAGAGGTTCCGCCTCCCAGACCCGTTACAGTTTGCTCGGGCCATGGAACCCGGTGGCACCCAAGCTCCCTCGCTCTCGGACCTGTGTCATGAACTGTCCCGTCAAAGGTCCCAACAGGAGTCCATCCTGGGTCACCTGCGGAATGTCAATACTCGCCTGGACACTCTGACTGCTCCACCAGCAACCTCCGCCAGTGCCATGTCTCGCAATCCGGCAGCTCCGCTGCCCACTAATACCATGGTATCCTACCCCGGACCCCGGCTTTCTGCACCTCCTCGCTTCGGAGGCGACTCCGCCCAGGCTCGGGGCTTCATAAATCAGTGCACCCTGCACTTTGAACTATTGTCCCACCAGTTTAACTCCGACCGAGCCAAAATTGCATTCATCATGTCCCATCTCACCGGGGAGGCCCTGGCCTGGCTAAATCCTCTATGGGAGAGAGGAGACCCCCTGGTGTCCAACTTGCCTGCTTTTCTCACGGCTTTCCGGAAAGTCTTCGACGAACCCGGACGGAAGACCTCATCCGTATCATCACTGCTACGCCTCCGTCAGGGAAGTCTCACCGTGGGCCAATATGCCATACGGTTCCGTACCTTTGCCTCGGAGCTGGCCTGGGATAACGACGCTCTGGTATCCGTCTTCTGGGAGGGTCTGTCCGGCCGTATTAAAGATGAACTTGCCGGTCGGGACATCCCTACCACTCTCGATGACCTAATAACTCTTGCCACCCGGATTGACCTACGGTTCCAGGAGCGTGCCAAAGAGGTCAACCGTGAGAGGAGGTTACCACGTCTAGCTCCTACTTTTCAGAAACCCGTCACTCCCTCCGTCTCTACCCAGGTACACTCTCCTGAGCCTATGCAGGTCGACCAGACCAAGATGGTCAAAACCCGTCAGGACTTACGCCGTGCCGAGGGGAGCTGATTCTACTGTGGCAGTAAGGAGCACCGGATCCGTACCTGCCCGGAGAGGTCGGGAAACGCCTGTGTCTAGGTTCGCTCAGAGAGGTCGACCTAGACAAGAATAAATCCTCTCCATCTCTGCTGTTGTCAGTCTCAATCGTCTGCGGGGAGAACCGTTATTTCGAACTAGCCCAACTTGACTCTGGAGCAGCCGGGAATCTTATTTCACAGTCCCTGGTAGAGAAATACCGCATCCCCACCAAACCTCTGGCTGTACCCTTGCCTGTTGCTGCCGTGGATGGGGGTCTCTTACCACGCCCCATCCAACTCATCACCGAATCCATTACTCTGCAGGTGGGAATGCTGCATTCTGAGAGTATCTCCTTTAATGTTCTGCCTGGACTCTCCCACGCCCTCTTGCTAGGCCTACCTTGGCTCCAGAGACATGCACCCGTGCTTGACTGGCAGACCGGAGAAGTCCTTCGCTGGGGACAGGACTGCCATAAGACCTGTCTGGTTCCCGTCCATCCCGTCCGTCCTTCTCCTACCCCAGCTAATCTACCTGGACTTCCGATTCCTTATTGGTCTTATGCTGATGTCTTTAATAAAAAGGAAGCAGAGACACTACCCCCTCATAGACCATACGACTGCCCTATCGACCTGTTACCTGGTACTACTCCTCCCCGTGGGCGTATTTATCCATTATCCGCTGCTGAGACCCGGTCGATGTCCGAATATATTGAGGAGAATCTGGCCAGGGGATTCATCTGGAAATCTACCTCCCCGGCGGGAGCAGGCTTCTTTTTCGTCAAAAAAGAAGGACGGCTCTCTCCGTCCCTGTATAGACTATAGAGGCCTTAACCAGATCACGGTGAAGAATAAGTACCCCCTTCCGCTCATTCCGGAGTTATTTGATCGTCTGAGGGGGGCTAGAATCTTCACCAAACTGGACCTCCGTGGGGCGTACAACCTGGTTCGTATCCGTCAGGGGGATGAATGGAAGACGGCATTCAACACCCGGGACGGCCACTATGAATATCTGTTAATGCCCTTTGGTCTCTGTAACGCTCCTGCCGTCTTTCAAGAGTTGGTCAATGACATCTTCCGGGACCTTCTCTACTCCTGCGTAGTGGTGTACCTGGACGACATCTTGGTCTTCTCTCCGGATCTCCAGACTCACCGGAGGGACGTTCGTCAGGTCCTGCTCAGGCTCAGGCAGAATCACCTCTTCGCTAAATACGAGAAGTGCCTCTTTGAGCAGACCTCGCTTCCGTTTTTGGGCTACATTATTTCTCAGACCGGCCTACGAATGGATCCAGAGAAACTGTCTGCCATCGAGAAATGGCCTCGACCGGAGGGGTTGAAGGCCATTCAGCGATTCCTGGGCTTCGCTAACTACTACCGCCTCTTCATACCACACTTCTCTTCCCGGACTGCCCCAATTTCCGCGCTCACCCGTAAGGGTACTAATCCCAAAGAGTGGCCGCCCGAAGCAGAGGAGGCCTTTCTTTCCCTAAAACAGGCCTTCTCTTCCGCCCCGGTGCTGCATCGCCCGGACGGCAACAAGCAGTTCTTCCTGGAAGTTGACACCTCCTCCTCTGGAGCCGGAGCGGTACTTACTCAAAAATCATCTTCCGGGAGAATGGTAACTTGTGGCTTCTTCTCCAAACTCTTCTCCTCTTCTGAGCGCAACTATTCCATAGGAGACCGAGAGTTATTGGCCATCAAGCTGGCGTTGGAGGAGTGGCATTACCTACTCGAGGGGGCTCTTCACCCGGTAATAATTTACACTGACCACAAGAACTTGGCTTACCTCCAGCATGCCCAGAGACTTAACCCGCGCCAAGCCCGGTGGTCCTTGTTTTTTGCTCGCTTTGATTTTGTTCTTCATTTTCGCCCGGCTGACAAAAACGTCAAAGCAGACGCCTTGTCCCGATCCTTTCTGGTGTCCGATCTCGAGGAAGAACCTAAACATATCATCGATCCCGCCAGAGTAATGCAGGTGGCTCCCGTGAGTCTAAATCGTCTCCCTCCCGGTAAGACGTTTGTTTCAGTACCTGATCGGAAGAAGATCCTACACTGGGGCCATTCGTCTAAACTAGCTGGCCACGCCGGTCAGAAAAAGACCCTCCAGCTTATTGCCCGGCACTACTGGTGGCCTACCCTGCACAAGGACGTAATAGACTTTGTTTCTGCCTGTGTGTCCTGCGCCCGCAACAAAGTCCCGAGACACCTGCCAGCCGGTCGCCTCCTTCCGCTTCCTGTGCCTGCTGCCCCCTGGCAGCATATTGCTATGGACTTCATAACTGATCTCCCCGTCTCCGCCGGTTGTACGGTCATTTGGGTGGTCGCTGATCGCTTTTCCAAGATGGCTCACTTTATTCCCCTGCCAGCCCTCCCGTCTGCACCCGAGCTGGCTAAAGACTTTATCCGCCACATCTTCCGTCTTCATGGCCTGCCCCTCCACATCGTGTCGGATCGTGGGGTACAGTTCACCTCACGTTTCTGGAGAGCCACTTGTAAACTGCTAGACGTCACCCTGGACTTCTCTTTCGCTTACCACCCACAGTCCAATGGTCAAGTGGAGCGGATCAATCAGAACCTGACCAGTTACCTCCGGCACTTCGTTAATGCCCATCATTCAGACTGGGTGGATCTCCTACCATGGGCCGAGTTCTCTTATAACAATCACGAGAGCGAATCCTCCTCCAAATCCCCGTTTTTTGTAGTCTTCGGTCAGCATCCTCGGATTCCTTTTCCTGTCTCCACCTCTGTGGACAACCCGGCTGCGGAATCTCTCGTTAGCAAATTTTCCTCCATTTGGGAGAGTACCCGATCCGCACTCCTTCAGTCGTCCGAACGGATGAAAAGACACGCTGACAAAAAACGCCTGGATCCTCCACAATTTCGTCCTGGAGATAAAGTCTGGCTCTCATCTAAATATGTCCGACTCAAGATACCTTCTTACAAGTTAGGGCCTCGGTTCATCGGTCCTCTGGAGGTCATCAGTCAGATCAACCCGGTGGCCTATAAATTGAAACTCCCGGCCAACTTACGGATCCCTAACTCCTTCCATGTATCTCTCCTCAAACCTGTGGTACTTAACTCTTTTTCCAAGTCTACAGGTACGCCTCCTGCTCCGGTTTCTGCTGAGGACGAGTTTGAGGTAGAGAACATTCTTGCCACCAAAAGGGTAAGAGGAAAGACCTTTTTTCTAGTAGATTGGAAGGGGTTTGGTCCTGAGGAGAGAACGTGGGAGCCCCGGGAGAACATCCATGCCCCTCTTATCCTAGCTAAATTTCTGTCTGGCCTAAAAAAGGGGGGGCCTAAAGGGGGGGGTACTGTAGCGCCGGCGTCCCTGCCCTCTGCTAGGCAGGGACGCTGTTCCCCTCACCTCTCTGCTCCGTGCCCGGCGTCCTCCTCCCGCTCTACTGGCAGCGCGCGCTCCTTCCCGGCCACTGTGCTTAGGGCGCGCGCGCGCGCTCTCCCTCTTAAAGGGGCCGCGCGCGCCGTCCTAAGGAGTCCCCGGCCAATGGCCGGAGGACTTCACCATATATAAGGCACCTCCTCCAAAATGGAGGTGCCCGAGCAATGTTGTTGCACTGTTCACTACTCTGCTTCAGCCCTCAGGTCCCGTTGCCAGTTACCTGCCAGATACCTGCCAGTTTCCTGCCAGCTTGCTGTCTTATTCCTGCCTGATTATCTGCTACCTGCCTGCTAGTCTGAGGTCCGACGGTCTGCCTTACTACTCCTGTCAGTCTGTCTAAGGACCAGCCTGTCCGCTCACCTGGGAGCGCACTTCAGCCACCTGCCTGCTTGCCTGAGGTCCGACGGTCTGCCTTCCAACTCCTGTCAGTCTGTCTATGGACCAGCTTGCCTGCTCACCTGGGAGCACACATCTGCTACCTGCCTGCTAGCCTACCTGGAGGCTCCGCCGTCACGTGCTGTGACCACCTGCCTGTCCAGTGACTCCTGCCCGCTCACCTGGGAGCGCTCATCTGCTGCCTGTCTGCTAGTCTACCTGGAGGCTCTGCCGTCACGTGCTGTGACCACCCGCCTGTCCAGAGACTTCTGCCCGCTCACCTGGGAGCGCTCATCTGCCGCCTGTCTGTTGGTCTTCCTGGAGGCTCCGCCGTCACATGCTGTGACCACCCGTTTATCCAGAGACTCTCGCCTGCTCACCTGGGAGCTCACGTCTATCATCAGCCGCCACAGGTCGTACCAACCCTTTACCCAGAGACTGCCCCGGTCACTTGCCGTGACCATCTGCCCGTTCATTCAAAGACTGCCCCGGTCACTTGCCGTGACCATCTGCCCGTTCATTCAGAGACTGCCCCGGTCACTTGCCGTGACCATCTGCCCGTTCATTCAGAGACTGCCCCGGTCACTTGCCGTGACCATCTGCCCGTTCATTCAGAGACTGCCCTGGTCACTTGCCGTGACCATCTGCCCGTTCATCCAGAGACTGCCCCGGTCACTTGCTGTGACCTCCAGCCCGTTCACTCAGAGACTGTCCCGGTCACCTGCTGTGACTTCCTGCCCATCTTCCCTGGTCGCCACCCGCTCCCTTACAAGGATCGCCCCCTTGTATAGTAGCTCAGAGGTTCCGCCTCCCAGACCCGTTACAGGAGGTACCTGTGCCAGAAAGCACTACCAAGGACCAGCAGACGTTGGTGGAACTTGGATACCGAGAAGGAGGCACCTAATCCAAAGGCACTGCCGAGAACCAGCTGACGGTACTGGAACCTGGATGGGTAGCAGAAGGTACCCATGTAAAAAAAAGTTCAAGGCCGCGAGCCGGCCGCAGTTACCAAAACCCACAGTCCTACAGGGGGTGCTTGTCCTATTGGCACTATGGAACCAGCCTTCATTGCCAGATCCCGCAGCCCACATAGGAGTCACCTAAACTGCAGGCACCATAGAGTCGGCTAACCCGACCGCAACACGACAGGACAACGCATTGGAGGCAAAGTGACGTTGACACTACCCGGAAACAGCTGGCGTGCTGGAACCAGGCTGGGCAGGAGGGAGTACCCGTGCCAAAGTCACTGCCGAGGACCAGCTGACGGTACTGGAACCCGGATGGGTAGCAGAAGGTACCCATGTAAAAAAAAGTTCAAGGCCGCGAGCCGGCCGCAGTTACCAAAACCCACAGTCCTACAGGGGGTGCTTGTCCTATTGGCACTATGGAACCAGCCTTCATTGCCAGATCCCGCAGCCCACATAGGA
The DNA here is from genome assembly GCF_046119375.1 of Phyllobates terribilis. Taxonomy (NCBI): domain Eukaryota; kingdom Metazoa; phylum Chordata; class Amphibia; order Anura; family Dendrobatidae; genus Phyllobates; species Phyllobates terribilis. The sequence goes on from NW_027362765.1 coordinate 416,854,851, forward strand.
GTCACCTAAACTGCAGGCACCATAGAGTCGGCTAACCCGACCGCAACACGACAGGACAACGCATTGGAGGCAAAGTGACGTTGACACTACCCGGAAACAGCTGGCGTGCTGGAACCAGGCTGGGCAGGAGGGAGTACCCGTGCCAAAGTCACTGCCGAGGACCAGCTGACGGTACTGGAACCCGGATGGGTAGTAGAAGGTACAAGAGCAAATGGAACTACCGAGAACCAGCTGGCGGTGCTGGAACCCAGGGTAAATACTAAAAACAGAGTGGAGCCAGAGGTGTAATTGGAGCAAGTTTTAAATCCGTAGTACAGTGGATGTGGACAAAGCAGGAGAATTTGCCGGACACACAGCTGGGGATCAGCTGACGTTACTGAACCCCAATAACACTGGAGCAAGCGTTGACTGTGCAGACGGCACTTCTGAGCAGCAACTAGCGGTATTGGAGCCCAGGGTAAATACTAAAAACGGAGGAGCCAGAGGTGTATTTGGAGGAGGTTTTAAATCCGTAGTACAGTGGATGTGGACAAAGCAGGAGAATTTGCCGGACACACAGCTGGGGATCAACTGACGTTACTGAACCCCAATAACACTGGAGCAAGCGTTGACTGTGCAGACGGCACTTCTGAGCAGCAACTAGCGGTATTGGAGCCCAGGGTAAATACTAAAAACGGAGGAGCCAGAGGTGTATTTGGAGGAGGTTTTAAATCCGTAGTACAGTGGATGTGGACAAAGCAGGAGAATTTGCCGGACACACAGCTGGGGATCAGCTGACGTTACTGAACCCCAATAACACTGGAGCAAGCGTTGACTGTGCAGACAGCACTTCTGAGCAGCAACTAGCGGTATTGGAGCCCAGGGTAAATACTAAAAACGGAGGAGCCAGAGGTGTATTTGGAGGAGGTTTAAAATCAGTAGTACAGTGGATGTGGGCAAAGCTGGAGAATTTGCCGGACACACAGCTGGGGATCAGCTGACGTTACTGAACCCCAAAAACACTGGAGCAAGTGTTGACTGTGCAGACAGCACTTCTGAGCAGCAACTAGCGGTATTGGAGCCCAGGGTAAATACTAAAAACGGAGGAGCCAGAGGTGTATTTGGAGGAGGTGTAAAATCAGTAGTACAGTGGATGTGGACAAAGCTGGAGAATTTGCCGGACACACAGCTGGGGATCAGCTGACGTTACTGAACCCCAATAACACGGCAGCAAGTGTTAACTGTGCAGATGGCACTTCCGAGCGCCAACTGGCGGTGTTGGAGCTCAGGGATAATACTGAAAACAGAGGAGCCAGAGGTGTAATTGGAGCAACTTTAAAATCTGTAGTAGTGAGAATGTGGACAGAGCAGGAGAAATTGCCGTCCGCACAGCAGGGGAACAGCTGACGTTACTGAACCCCAATAACACTGTAGCAAGTGTTGACTGTGCAGACGGCACTTCCGAGCGCCAACTGGCGGTGTTGGAGCTCAGGGATAATACTGAAAACAGAGGAGCCAGAGGTGTAATTGGAGCAACTTTAAAATCTGTAGTAGTGAGAATGTGGACAGAGCAGGAGAAATTGCCGTCCGCACAGCAGGGGAACAGCTGACGTTACTGAACCCCAATAACACTGTAGCAAGTGTTGACTGTGCAGACGGCACTTCCGAGCGCCAACTGGCGGTGTTGGAGCTCAGGGATAATACTGAAAACAGAGGAGCCAGAGGTGTAATTGGAGCAACTTTAAAATCTGTAGTAGTGAGAATGTGGACAGAGCAGGAGAAATTGCGGTCCGCACAGCAGGGGAACAGCTGACGTTACTGAACCCCAATAGCACGGCAGCAAGTGTTGACTGTGCAGACGGCACTTCCGAGCGCCAACTGGCAGTGTTGGAGCTCAGGGATAATACTGAAAACAGAGGAGCCAGAGGTGTAATTGGAGCAACTTTAAAATCTGTAGTAGTGAGAATGTGGACAGAGCAGGAGAAATTGCCGTCCGCACGGCAGGGGAACAACTGACGTTACTGAACCCCAATAACACTGTAGCAAGTGTTGACTGTGCAGACGGCACTTCCGAGCGCCAACTGGCGGTGTTGGAGCTCAGGGATAATACTGAAAACAGAGGAGCCAGAGGTGTAATTGGAGCAACTTTAAAATCTGTAGTAGTGAGAATGTGGACAGAGCAGGAGAAATTGCCGTCCGCACAGCAGGGGAACAGCTGACGTTACTGAACCCCAATAACACTGGAGCAAGTGTTGACTGTGCAGACGGCACTTCCGAGCGCCAACTGGTGGTGTGGGTGACGCGCCCCCTGGGCCTGTGTGCTGCTGCTGTGCAGGGGGAATACCCGGAGCCGGATTGCTGGGGGTTGTAGTCTCCGTGTGGCGGTGACCCGGTCCGTGCCCAGGGTGGTCAAACCAGTGGCAGTCTTAATGTTATAACCAAATGTCCGACTACGCCACCCGTGGATTGCGGTCAGTGGGGACCGCCGCTGCGCTGCAGACCGCTGAGGCTGATGTTGTTTGTGCAGCTGAGTATGGGATGACTCCCCACGGGAGGAGTATTGCCTCAGGGCAGCTAATGTGGAGATGATGGGAGTGATGGTGTGAGGGTCCCAGTGCTGATGGTGCTGGTGCGACAAGGAATCACAGAGACGTGTGGTGCAGTTTCCAAAGCTTTACTCACTGTTGTTGTTCAGGTCACTTCGGCCAGCAGTGACCGCCCGAGCCGTGCTGCGTCCACCAGGTGAGGGACTCGGTCAACTCCCAGGCAATTCCAGAGTGCGGTTCAGAGCTCCCCTCTCTTCCTTTCTACTGGCTGTCCCCACCAGTGACCCACCTTTGTCCAGCTTCCTCGGGCCTTCTGTTGGTGAAACCTCTCTCCGGTTTCCCTGACCCTATGCGGTATGCCTTTCTGGTGGATGTAGTGAGGGGTCGCACCAAGATGTGGTAACAACCTCCGGTTTTGGCTGAGGATTAGTCGCCTCCACCAATTCGGGTTCCAGTACCCTGCTCTGCCAACCCTTCACCCAGTATCTCCTCTGGGCATATGGGGTTCCTTCTGCCTTCGTGTCTCTGGGCCTTTCTCTATGTTCCTCGCCTCCTTTCTCCTCTGTTTCAGTTCCTTTCTTACTTTCCTTTCTGTTCCTTCTCCTCTCTCTTTCTGCTGCTTCTAGCCTCCACTCCAGGCCTGCCTCTGGAGCTGGGCCCAGACTGAGCCACAGCTCCCTGTGAGCCCTCTCTGGCTGAACTCCTCTCTGAACTGACCACTGATCCAAGATGGTGCCCACCTTATATACCTCCTTCTAGCCATGAGCCCAGGTGACTAGCAACCAATGGGCTCCTACTTATGCCCAGAAACCCACCCCTATCTGCTCCTACACCACTGGGTTTTCCTCCCCCTCCCCACTCCAGCCAGGAACAGAAGCTGTCGTGCCTGCACTCTGTCTAGTGGGAGCACCGTCGGTCTGTTCCTCGGAAATGGGGTGTGTGTGGTGCATGCAGCTAACTGAGTCCTGGTCCACACTCCATCCTTACCCGGGAGTGGAATACCACACCTCTGGTTCGAGGTGCAATACCCCTGTAGCAGCCGAGTCCTCGGGGTGCTACATTGGAGCTCAGGGATAATACTGAAAACAGAGGAGCCAGAGGTGTAATTGGAGCAACTTTAAAATCTGTAGTAGTGAGAATGTGGACAGAGCAGGAGAAATTGCCGTCCGCACAGCAGGGGAACAGCTGACGTTACTGAACCCCAATAACACGGCAGCAAGTGTTGACTGTGCAGACGGCACTTCCGAGCGCCAACTGGCGGTGTTGGAGCTCAGGGATAATACTGAAAACAGAGGAGCCAGAGGTGTAATTGGAGAAACTTTAAAATCTGTAGTAGTGAGAATGTGAACAGAGCAGGAGAAATTGCCGTCCGCACAGCAGGGGAATAGCTGACGTTACTGAACCCCAATAACACTGGAGCAAGTGTTGACTGTGCAGACGGCACTTCCGAGCGCCAACTGGCGGTGTTGGAGCTCAGGGATAATACTGAAAACAGAGGAGCCAGAGGTGTAATTGGAGCAACTTTAAAATCTGTAGTAGTGAGAATGTGGACAGAGCAGGAGAAATTGCCGTCCGCACAGCAGGGGAACAGCTGACGTTACTGAACCCCAATAACACGGCAGCAAGTGTTGACTGTGCAGACGGCACTTCCGAGCGCCAACTGGCGGTGTTGGAGCTCAGGGATAATACTGAAAACAGAGGAGCCAGAGGTGTAATTGGAGAAACTTTAAAATCTGTAGTAGTGAGAATGTGAACAGAGCAGGAGAAATTGCCGTCCGCACAGCAGGGGAATAGCTGACGTTACTGAACCCCAATAACACTGGAGCAAGTGTTGACTGTGCAGACGGCACTTCCGAGCGCCAACTGGCGGTGTTGGAGCTCAGGGATAATACTGAAAACAGAGGAGCCAGAGGTGTAATTGGAGCAACTTTAAAATCTGTAGTAGTGAGAATGTGGACAGAGCAGGAGAAATTGCCGTCCGCACAGCAGGGGAACAGCTGACGTTACTGAACCCCAATAACACGGCAGCAAGTGTTGACTGTGCAGACGGCACTTCCGAGCGCCAACTGGCGGTGTTGGAGCTCAGGGATAATACTGAAAACAGAGGAGCCAGAGTTGTAATTGGAGAAACTTTAAAATCTGTAGTAGTGAGAATGTGGACAGAGCAGGAGAAATTGCCGTCCGCACAGCAGGGGAACAGCTGACGTTACTGAACCCCAATAACACGGCAGCAAGTGTTGACTGTGCAGACGGCACTTCCGAGCGCCAACTGGCGGTGTTGGAGCTCAGGGATAATACTGAAAACAGAGGAGACAGAGGTGTAATTGGAGCAACTTTAAAATCTGTAGTAGTGAGAATGTGGACAGAGCAGGAGAAATTGCCGTCCGCACAGCAGGGGAACAGCTGACGTTACTGAACCCCAATAACACGGCAGCAAGTGTTGACTGTGCAGACGGCACTTCCGAGCGCCAACTGGCGGTGTTGGAGCTCAGGGATTACAGTTCAGGTGGTAGAAACATGAACAGAACAGGAGGCCTGGATACTGTTGCCAACCAATTATTTATTCTGGAAGAGGACTGGCAAATTCATGAGAGATCCAGGCCTTGTTCATTTTGAGAAAAGTAAGCCGGTCAACGTTATCGGAGGATAGTCGCATGCGACGGTCTGTTAGTACACCACCTGCGGCACTAAAGACGCGTTCCGATAATACACTAGCAGTAGGGCAAGCTAGCACCTCCAATGCATACTGACTATGCTCTGGCCATGTATCCAGCTTACAGACCCAAAACTTGAAGGGAGAAGAGCCGTCTGGGAGTACACTAAGAGGGCAAGACATGTAGTCTGTCACCATCTGACGGAAACCTTGCCTCCTGCTGACTGGAGCCGTCTGTGATGGTGTAGACATTTGTGGCGGCGGGGACACAAAACTTTGCCACATTTCGGCCATACTGGTCTTGCCTTGTGCTGAGGCGCTGCTTCTGCTCCCTCTTTGTGCAGAGCTTCCTCCACTGCCTCGACGCACTGAGCTGCTTTGTAAAGCACTAGCAGCACTGCTCTCGGTTGGAATGGAGAACATGATGGAATGCACCAGTGCGTCTTGGTACTCCCGCATTTTACGCTCCCGGTTCAACGGTGTTATGAGGCTTTGTAAGTTGTCCCTGTAGCGAGGATCTAGGAGGGTGGACACCCAATAATCAGCCGTGTTGAGAATGTGGGCGATGCGGCGGTCATTTCTCAGGCACTGCAGCATGAAATCAACCATGTGCTGCAGACTGCCAACTGGCCAAGAAACGCTGTCCCCTGCATGAGGCGTGATCTCTGCCTGCTCTGCATCACCCCACCCTCGCTCTAGATACTGACTACTAGAGCATTGTGTACCTCCCTTCTCTGGACAGATGTCTTCCTCATCCATTGACTCCTCCTCATCCTCCTCACAAAGTGTCCCCTGCCTAGGCCTTTGTGAGGAACCACGTTGCGCAGACTGTAGAGAAGCAGATGGCATTTGTGACTCCTCATCCTCCACCTCTTCCAAAACCTCGCGTCCCTTAGTGCTTGCAGTGTTTTTTCAAGCAGGCAGATAAGGGGGATAGTCATGCTGACTAGTGCATCATCTGCACTCGCCATCCGCGTGGAATAATCGAAGGCGCGCAAAACGTGGCAAATGTCCTTCATAGAGGCCCACTCAGTGGTGGTGAAGTGTGAACGGCGCGCACTGCGACTTGTTTGCGTCTGCTGCAGCTGGTACTCCATTACTGCTGCCTGCTGCTCACACAACCTCTCCAACATATGTAACGTTGAATTCCACCTGGTGGGTAGGTCACATATGATGCGATGTTCCGGAAGACGTAATCGGCGCTGCAGAGCTGCAATGCGTGATCTTGCATTGCTGGAACGCCGCAAGTGAGCGCACTGTATGCGGACCTTGTGAAGCAGTGCATCAAGATCCGGATAGTCCCTCAAAAAACTCTGCACGACCAAGTTGAGCACATGTGCCAGACATGGGATGTGAGTGAGGTTGCCTAGGCCCAGAGCTGCCACCAGATTTCGGCCATTGTCACACACTACCATGCCTGGCTGGAGATTCGCTGGCACAAACCACACGTCGCTCTGCTGCTTGATGGCATTCCAGAGCTCCTGCGCTGTGTGGCTTCGATTCCCCAAAGAAATTAATTTTAATACGGCCTGTTGACGTTTGGCCACGGCTGTGCTCATATCGGTCATCATAACAGGTAACCGTTCACGGGTCGATGTGGAGGTAGACCGTGACGGTTCCTGCAGCGCTGATTCAGAGGAACTGGAGTATGAGGAGGAGTCAATGTGTACAGACTGGATTCCTGCAATCCTTGGAGTTGGCAGAACACGTACAGCGCCACTCTCAAGATTTGTACCCGGCTCCACAACATTTACCCAATGGGCAGTGAGGGAAAGGTATCGTCCCTGTCCATGCTTACAGGTCCACGTATCGGTGGTCAGGTGGACCTTGCTACTGACGGCGTTTTGTAGCGCATGTTTAATTTTTCCCTCCACATGATGTTGCAGGGCAGGGACGGCTTGCCTGCTGAAATAAAAGCGGCTGGGCACGTTGTATTGTGGGACTGCCAATGCCATAAAGTTACGGAATGTGTCAGTCTCCACCAGCCTGAATGATAGCATTTCAAGGGCCAGTAGTTTAGCAATGCCAGCATTCAGAGCCTGTGCTCGGGGGTGGTTTGCCGAGTATGGGCGCCTTTTCTCCCATGCCTGTGCTAACGATGGCTGTAGACTGGCCTGGGAGTGTGAGGATGACTGGGAAAGTGGTGCTGTGGGTGGAATTACACTGTGTCTCTGTACAACAGTGCCAGAGATTCTTCCATGGCGATCATGTGAGGAAGCCGAACCAGCTGTGTGTGAGCTGGAGGAAGAGGCTACAACACGAGCTGAAGAGGTGGTAGGTGGCGCTGTAGGTTGGCCTAGGTCTTCAGTGTGTTTTTGTAACTCCACCACGTGCTTGGTCCGCACATGTTTCCACATATTTGTGGTATTGAGGTTGCTGACACTTTTCCCTCTTTTCACCTTCTGATTACACAGCTTGCATTTGACAAAGCAAATGTCATCTGCAACTGTGTCAAAAAAGGACCAGGCACTGCAAGTCTTGGGAGCGCCCGCTTTGGATTTTGGAAGAGCCATGCTCCTAATGGGTGCCGAAGTGGAGGCTACAGGCAACCAAATCTGCCCCCTCCCTCTCCCTCCTTTTTGGGCCATTCGGGGAATCTCTTCCTCAGAGCTGCTCCCACCACCTTCCTGTCCCTCACGCCATGATGGGTCAAGGACCTCATCATCTACACCACCCTCTTCAAACAACTGCTTCTCCTGGGTAGTCTTGACAGCACAGTACGCACCAGAAAGTGGCACCTGAGTCTCATCATCAGATGCGTACTGAGGTGTGCTGCTGACCATAGGCACTGGCCCACCCGCCTCTTCAGATTCAGAGAGACAAAACCGTTGCGCATCACTGCATACTACCTCTTCTTCAAATTCTCGAATTCTGCTTGGCTGGCCCCCTCTTTCCAAGCCAAGAGATTCAGAGAACAGAAGTAGAGACGGCTCCTGTCCAGGGCTCTCTGACTGCCTGGGCAATTTGGCAGGTGGTGAAGAGACAGATGGGTGCTCTTCAGTGCTCAGGACCTGAGAGGATCTGGAACTAATTGAAGTCGATGCGTTAGCTGCCATCCATCCGACAACGGCTTCAATTTGGTCCTCGCGCAGCAGTCGGGTACGCCTAGCTCCTACAAAGCTGCGCATAAAGGACTGTTCCCTGGTAAAACTGGGGGATGCTGAGTCACTGGTGCCCGCAGCAGGCACAGAATCCCCACGTCCTCTCCTTGCAGGCACAGAATCCTCACGTCCTCTCCCTGCAGAAACTCCACGCCCACGCCCACGCCCACGACCCCATGCCTTACTCCCTGCCTTCTTCATCTTGGTAGACTGATAAAGATAGGCAGAAAAGTACTAAGGGCTTAGTGTGCTTATTCCTGAACAGCTGCTAACAGGTATAAGAAACACTAATTTTATAAAGTGTGGACTAGACTTTAATATGAGCTAATGTGGCCTACACAACTGTAAAGTGGAGTGTTTGGTGAACTTTATTTAGGTTTTTTTTGTCACAAAAAGACACTGGATGTGCCTAAAGATGTAATAACGATAGTATCACAAACTTTTTGTAGCTATTACAATGTAGGAAGGTAACCTACAATGCAATAGATGAGGCTGCAAAAAATAGGCTAATACTAATCTGGCTGGGGCTGCAGGGCCCAATGCTTCAGAAAGGCTCCTCTAACTACTCCTATATAGTGTGTTTGGAACCAATTTACCTGAATACGGATGGAACCACCACACTAATAGGAGAAATCAGGAAAAATTATGAATTGGCAAAAAAGGACAATGTATGAGGCAGTGACACACACTGAGTGCACTACAACCAGACGTGGTTGAAGCACACACTACAGGGTGAGCTGCACTCACACACCAGACCTTGCAGACAGCGGTGAACAGTACAGATGCAGAGCACTGTGCACTAGCGCTGCAAGACCAAAAAAATTTCTCTATCTACTCCTATATAGTGTGTTAGGAACCAATTTAGCTGAATACGGATGGAACCACCACACTAATAGGAGATATCAGGAAAAATTATGAATTGGCAAAAAAGGACAATGTATGAGGCAGTGACACACACTGAGTGCACTACAACCAGACGTGGTTGAAGCACACACTACAGGGTGAGCTGCACTCACACACCAGACCTTGCAGACAGCGGTGAACAGTACAGATGCAGAGCACTGTGCACTAGCGCTGCAAGACCCAAAAAATTTCTCTATCTACTCCTATATAGTGTGTTTGGAACCAATTTAGCTGAATACGGATGGAACCACCACACTAATAGGAGATATCAGGAAAAATTATGAATTGGCAAAAAAGGACAATGTATGAGGCAGTGACACACACTGAGTGCACTACAACCAGACGTGGTTGAAGCACACACTACAGGGTGAGCTGCACTCACACACCAGACCTTGCAGACAGCGGTGAACAGTACAGATGCAGAGCACTGTGCACTAGCGCTGCAAGAACAAAAAAATTTCTCTATCTACTCCTATATAGTGTGTTTGGAACCAATTTAGCTGAATACGGATGGAACCACCACACTAATAGGAGATATCAGGAAAAATTATGAATTGGCAAAAAAGGACAATGTATGAGGCAGTGACACACACTGAGTGCACTACAACCAGATGTGGTTGAAGCACACACTACAGGGTGAGCTGCACTCACACACAGAGACCTTTGCAGAAAGCGGTGAACAGCACAGAGAACTGTGCACTAGCACTGCAAGGCACAGCGATTTATAAAGTAGCTTGGGTAAAGCAGAATAGACCAAATAGGTAGCTAAAACTGTCCCTCAGAACAACAGCGACCTATCCCTAACTGAATTCACAGCAGAGTGAGCTCAAAATGGCGGCGGCGGCTTTTATAGTGCATCATGACATCATTTCAGCAGCCAATCACAGCCATGCCATTAGTTAAGATGCCTACATGCCTAACAGGATGTGCCCACACTTCTTAGGATCCTCATTGGCTGAATAAAATGAAAATGGCTCATTGCATTATGGGAACTTCCGATTCCGGTATACGATATTGCAAAAGTATCGGAATTAAGTATCGGAATTCCGATACCGCGAATATCGGCCGATACCCGATACTTCAGTATCGGAATGCTCAACACTAGTTATAATTACACTCTGCCAGCATGACGCTTACCACAGACCCTTAGCTAATCAGATTTGTATAGTATTCTACTGGAGGAACATGTACTATGAGCACATTACTAATTACTTTAGTACCTTTAAAATAAGGTTATAATACCCAGCCAGCAATGATACAAATAGGGTATCGTAAATACAGGGTGGTCCAAAAGTAGGTGGACAGAAAGTGTAATAAGGTTATGAAGGGGGAGATTTATCAAACATGGTATAAAGTGAAACTGGCTCAGTTGCCCTTAGCAACCAATCAGATTCCACTTTTCATTCCTCACAGACTCTTTGGAAAATGAAAGGTGGAATCTGATTGGTTGCTAAGGGCAACTGAGCCAGTTTCACAGATCTAGTTTTCACAGATAGATCTCCCCCAAATCTGTTTTCTTTTCAGATAATTCAGATAGCACATAATGGCAAATAATTTAAATACAGATCCAAGAAAATGGATTTTAACAGAGAATTGGAAATCTCTAAATGCTGAAACCGTTAGAGCAAATTGGGTTGAAACATTTGGTACTCAAGCCCCAAAGAGACAAACCATTTACCGCATTCGTGACAAATTCAATGCCACTGGCTCAATCCTTAATGCTCCAAAAACTGATCGACCCAAAACAGTCTGTACAGAAGAAAATAAACAACTTGTTGCTTAAACATTTGTTCAGAGTCCAAAAAAGTCCACCAGAAGAGCCTCTTTGGAATTGGGAATTTCACGAGCTTCAATCATGCGAATCCTGAAAACTATTGGGTGGAAAGCTTATTGTCCACGTCTAATTCATGGTTTATTGGAGGATGATCCAGACGGGTGGGTGCAATTTAGTGAGATTATGCTTAACGAAATTGAAGAAAATCCAGTAATTTTAGGTAACATTATGTGGAGTGATGAAGCTTCTTTCAAATTATCCGGCCATATTAACAGACATAATTGTATTTACTGGTATAATGAGAACATGCATTTAACATTAGAGCAACGACTAAATGAGCCTGGTGTCAATATTTGGGGTGGTATTTCAAGTTTTGGTGTTTTAGGACCAATATTTTTTGATGGAACAGTCACAGGAGATAAGTATCTCGAAATTCTAATGAATCAAATTGTTCCCCAGTTACAGCAACAGCCTAATTCAAATGACCTTTATTTCCAACAAGATGGGGCCACTCCACATTATTCAAGAGTAGTCCGCGAGTATCTTGATGAAACATTTCCTAATAAATGAATTGCCCGAAGAGGCCCACTTGATTGGCCGGCACGTTCACCAGATTTGACCCCAATGCATTTTTTCTTTTGGGGAGTATTCAAGGACAAAGTTTATAGTCAAAAACCAAAAAGTGTCAGTGATTTGAAAAATTACATAAGAGATGCATTTCAAGAAATTAATACCCAAAGAGACTTGTGCAAAAAAGTTTGTCGAAGTGTAAGAGGCAGACTTCAAAGCTGTGCAAATTGTAATGGAAAACAGTTTGAGCACCTGCGTTTATAACATTTAAGGGCTTTTGTATTATTGTTCAGAATAAAAAATGTAATTATCAATGTTATGCTTGTGTTAGTAAATATAATTTTATATATAAATCAAAATAAATGTTATTATTTTCTGGCCACCTACTTTTGGACCACCCTGTATATAGGCATTTGCAGACATGAAGTGGGTAGGACACTTACCACAGACCTGTTACTTCATTAGGTTTTTGTAAAGATGCTGCCAACTAGACGCTTTCCTCAGACCCGTTAGGATTTTACAGCAGTCTACTAGTGGGACAGACGGTAGTTATGTATTACTTTAGAGCCTTTAAACATGGTAATAATACCAAGCCAACAATGATGCAAACCTAACTTAGTCCAAAGCCCAATTTGGTTTGTAACCAGTAGGGTATGCTTTATTATTGATTTATATACAGTTGTGCTCAAAAGTTTCTTGGCCTTGTTTCAGAGAATATGAATGATAACAAAAAAAACGTTTTCTCCACTCATGGTTATTGGTTGGGTGAAGCCACTTATTGTCAAACTACGTCAAAGTGATGAGACCAAAATTGAACTTTTTGGCCACAACCATAAATGTTACATTTGGAGCGAGGTCAACAAGGCCTATGATGAAAGGAACACCATTCCTACAGTAAAATAGGGAGGTGGATCGCTGATGTTTTGGGGATGCATGAGCTACAAAGGCACAGGAAACTTGGTAAAAGTTGAAAGAAAGATGAATGCAGCATGTTATCAGCAAATACTGGAGGCAAGTTTGCAGAGTTGTTTCCATCGCCACAGTCACTGAGTAAGTCTCTCTTTTCTATACATTGAAAGCTCATAGTCAGTGGTGTCCTCTTTTTCTCTTGCCTGTGGAGGGTAAGCTATTATGGTCAGAAAGGTCCTCTATTTCTCTCTCCTGTAGGTACTAAGCTCTTACGGACATCAGGTCCTCTCTCCCCTGTAGTGTATAAGCTCTTATACTTAGCAGGGTCTTCTCTTTTTTCCTGTAGAGTGTAAGCTCTTATGGTAAGTGTGGTCATCTCTCTCTCCAGTAATGTGTAAGTTCCAATAGTCAGCAGGATTCACTGACTCATTATCTCTCTCCTTTCCCCAATGTGTTTTTTTCTGAGAATATACAAGCTTTCCAGGATTGAGATTTGTGCAAATTTGTTCACTGTAAGGCTATGTGCCCACGATGCAGAAATGCTGCATATTTTTTCCGCTTCTCCCTGGCAGGAAAAACGCATGCAGTTTTTACTTGCGTTTTTCCCGCTAGGTAGAAGCGTTTGTCAAGCGTTTTTGCATGCATTTCTGCATGCGGGTTATCAAGCACTTTTCAAAGCGATTTTAGCATCACTTGGAAAAGTGCTTGACAACTTGTTCACACTATATAAATCCATGCAAGCGGCATGGATTTATAGTAGTGGGACCAAGCTAGTTAAAAAAAAAAGAATAAGAATGGTAAAAAATAAAAAATAAAGATTATACTTACCTTCCGATGTCCTCCCGGTGTTTTCTCTGCTGAGTCTGGTGTCTTGGACAGCTCTCGGTGGTGTGAAGGACCTGCGGTGACGTCATTGGGTCATGTGACAGGTCACATGACTCAATGACGTCATGTCAGGTCCTTCACAACACCGCGACCCATACAGCAGACCAGATGGAGGGGAGAAAACACCGGGAGGACATCGGAAGGTAAGTATAATCTTTATTTTTTATTTTAAATTCTTTTTTTTAACAGGTTCTATGGTACCTGGGTCTGGATGAGTGTCTCCTCTCCTCCAGACCTGGGTACCATCCGCATATTGAACCGTGTGATATCCGCATGTACAGATGCAGTGATGCGGATGTCACGTGGTCCAATGTAAGTCAATGGCGGCAATTACGCTGCGTGTCCGCAAAATTAATGGACATGCTGCGTATTTTTCCACAATGATAATCCGCAGCGGAAATTTCCGCAGCATGTGTACAGCACATGCGGATTATCATTGGGGACCATGGGGCATGTACAGTACAGACCAAAAGTTTGGACACACCTTCTCATTTAAAGATTTTTCTGTATTTTCATGACTATGTAAATTGTACATTCACACTGAAGGCATCAAAACTATGAATTAACACATGTGGAATTATATACTTAACAAAAAAGTGTGAAACAACTGAAAATATGTCTTATATTCTAGGTTCTTCAAAGTAGCCACCTTTTGCTTTGATGACTGCTTTGCACACTCTTGGCATTCTCTTGATGCTTAAAAATTGCATAGTGGGCACGCAGCCTAAATGAAATTTTGGGAGGAAAAAAGTCAGTGGATTTGAATTTCAAAAGATACATTCATCTGTAGTGGGCACCAAGAAATTGTGTTACTTAATCAGGCTTTTAAAAGTAGACAGAGTCTTCAAAAAGATAAGGTTGAGCTGGAAGCATTAAACCTTTCAGCAGGTTTCCAGGAATGTTCAATGAACAATAGAATCATCTTCTTTTATACAGTTACACCCTTAGCCATGCACCAGTGTTCCTCTCAATTGGATATTTTAAAGATAAATGTTAATACTATTGGTTACATAATGCATGCATGGTGTCATGGCTCGGTTTGGGGATTCAATCCAGAGTGTTTCTTTGTGGCTATTTTTTTGTCTGTTGAGCTATTGCTCTTTTCCTTCTCTGTCCAGATGCAGAGTGTTCCATTTGCCTTTATTCTTCCTTCTCGGTTTGCTCCTCTCCAAGTGTTTTCCATGTTCCCATTTTGGCTTGATATATCATGTTTTGGATGGGGCTTTATGTATTATCCCTTCACTGCACTTCCTTGCTGGCTATACTTCAAGGTGGATTTGTGCTAAGGAGTTCAAACCTTTTAGCTAAGAGATTTCCCCTGCTAGATTTACACCATTATATACTTACTGTGTGCCTGTTTGTCTACCTGTCCAGCACCTTTACCTTTTTCCACTGTTAAGTTTCTGGGAGTTTATACTAGTTTCATTTATTTTCTGTTTCTCCTTGCTATTCCCTCTTTCCCCTTTTAGGAACGTACTTTAAGTTTCTCACTCTGGGTTTTTGTGTCCACCTGCACACCTTCCTCTCCCCTTGTTGGCAGTTTGTTGCGGCCTCTGCACTTCAGGAGGCACGAGAAACCCCTCGATGGCCCTGTAGGGAGTCAAGTCTGTAGTGGTGTTTTAGTTGTGCGGCTAGGGATTGACCAGTCTATACAGTGACCAGTTGGGTGTAGGTGTGGCTTTTCTCTATAGTAAGTCTTGCTTACTCCCTTTACCCATGTGAGAGTGTGATACATGCATAACAAATGGCTTGTGATTCTTCATGGTACACATATGGCTATCGTTATGGCTAATATATGAAGTTTCTCTATCCTGTCAAAGTTAATATATATACTTATTTATAAAACCTACTTCACCTGTAGCATGGTGTAGTAAAAAAAATGTATGATAAAAGATAAAATGGTAATGGCAATAAATAGAGATATACAAAATAATAGAAAAAACATACTGCTTATCATATTCTGACAACTACTTCTCATCATACAATCAGATATTCATACCTTATTGTGTGGCCAGGAAACAACAATCCATACCTTTTCATTACTAACAAACTTTCCTTCCTCGCCATCACTGAAACATGGCTCACCCCCTCTGACACAGCCTCCCCAGCTGCACTTTCATATGGCGGATTCCACCTTTCCCACACACCCCGCCCCAACGGCAAACATGGCGGAGGCATAGGTTTTCTCCTGTCAGATACCTGCGCTTTCACCCAAATATCATTGCCACCCTCCATTACACTCCCCTCTTTTGAGGTGCACTGTGTGCGTATCTACTCCCCCTCTGACCTCCAACTGGCCGTCATTTACCGACCCCCAGGGCTAGCCACCACTTTCTTAGACCACTTCACCACCTGGCTGCTTCACTTCCTTTCCACTGACATCCCCACTATCATAATGGGTGACTTCAACATCACCATTGACACTTCCCACTCGTCTATCTCTAAGTTCCTATCCCTCACTTCCTCCTTCGGCCTTGCTCAATGGTCTTCGGCAGCTACTCATAAAGATGGCCACACACTGGACCTCATCTTCACCCGCCTCTATTCCCTATCTAACCTCTCTAACTCACCTCTCCCTCTCTCTCTGACCATAACCTCCTCACATTCTCTACCCTTTCCTCTCCAGGTGCACAATCCCCACTCCACAAACTTACCCACGCTCGCAGAAACCTCAAACACCTTGACCTACACTCACTCTCTGAATCCCTCCTCCCTCTTACACACATAAATTCCTTACACAATGCAGATGTTGCTGCCGCTTCATATAACGCCACAATAGCTGCAGCTCTCGACTTGATCGCCCCTCTCACACATACTAAAGCTCGCACAATCAACAGGCAACACTGGCACACCAAACTTACTAAAGAACTGCGACGGAGATGGAAAAGGTCTCATTCCATCGAGCACTTCATCGCATTCAAACAATCCCTCACTATTTTCAAGTCCACACTCACTACAGCAAAACAAACCTACTTCTCATCGCTCATATCCTCCCTGTCTCACAACCCTAAACAGCTATTTAACACTTTCAATTCTCTCCTTCGTCCCCTAGCATCTCCTCCCTCTTCTCTCATCTCAGCCGAAGACTTTGCCTCATTCTTCAAGCAGAAGATTGACACCATCAGACAAAGCTTCTGCCTAAAGTCCGCACAACCCCTCCTCATATCTACTCAACCTTCCTCCTCCAATCCCCACTTTTCCACCATTACAGAAGGTCAACTCTCCAAATCACACCTCACCACCTGCGAACTTGACCCAATCTCATCCCACCTCATCCCTAACCTTACCACAGTCTTCATCCCAACCCTAACCCACCTCTTCAACCTGTCACTAACAACAGGCGTCTTCCCCTCATGTTTCAAACATGCCGCAATCACACTCATCCTCAAAAAGCCCTTCCTTGACCCATCCTCTCTGACTAGCTACCGTTCCATATCACTTCTCCCCTTTGCTTCAAAACTACTAGAACAACATGTCCACCTTGAACTGTCCTCCCACCTCTCCTCCTGTTCCCTCTTCGACCGCCTGCAATCTGGCTTCCGACCGCATCACTCGACTGAAACTGCCCTGACCAAAGTCACCAACGACCTACTAACCTCCAAATCCAAGCGCCACTACTCCATCCTCCTCCTTCTGGACCTGTCATCTGCCTTCGACACAGTGGACCATTCCCTCTTACTACAGATTCTCTCATCTCTTGGCATCACAGACTTGGCCCTATCTTGGATCTCCTCATACTTAACAGACAGGACATTCAGCGTCTCCCGCTCACACACCACCTCCTCACCTCGCCCCCTATCTGTCGGTGTCCCCTAATGTTCAGTTCTAAGACCTCTGCTCTTCTCCATCTACACCTTTGGCCTGGGACAGCTCATAGAGTCTCACGGCTTTCAGTATCACCTCTATGCTAATGACATACAGATCTACCTCTCTGGACCCGATATCTTCTCCCTACTAACCAAAATCCCACAATGTCTGTCTGCCATTTCATCCTTCTTCTCTGCCAGATTTCTAAAACTCAACATGGATAAAACAGAGTTCATCATCTTTCCACCCTCTCATTCATATCCGCCATCTGACCTATCCATCAACGTCAATGGCTGTTCACTCTCCCCAGTCCCACAAGCTCGCTGCCTTGGGGTAACCCTGGACTCTGATCTTTCCTTCAAACCACATATCCAAGCCCTTTCCACTTCCTGCCGACTCCAACTCAAAAATATCTCCCGGATCCATGCATTTCTCAGCATAGACTCTGCAAAAACACTAGTGCATGCCCTCATCATCTCCCGCCTCGACTACTGCAACCTCCTGCTCTGTGGCCTCCCTTCCAACACTCTTGCGCCCCTCCAATCTATCCTAAACTCTGCTGCTCGACTAATCTACCTGTCCCCCCGCTATTCCCCGGCCTCCCCCCTCTGTCAATCCTTTCACTGGCTCCCCATTACACAGAGACTCCAGTTCAAAACCCTAACCATGGCATACAAAGCCATCCACAACCGGTCTCCTCCATACATCTGTGACCTAGTCTCCCGGTACTTACCTGCACGCAACCTCCGATCCTCACAAGATCTCCTTCTCTACTCCCCTCTTATCTCCTCTTCCCACAATCGCATACAAGATATCTCCCGTGCATCCTCCCTACTCTGGAACTCTCTACCCCAACACGTCAGACTCTCGCCTACCATGGAAGCCTTCAAAAGAAACCTGAAGACCTACCTCTTCCGACAAGCCTACAACCAGCAGTAACCACCGCTCCACCACATTACTGCATGACCTCCTCTACCCCCACCTACTGTATCCTTACCCATCCCTTGTAGACTGTGAGCCCTCGCGGGCAGGGTCCTCGCTCCTCCTGTACCAGTCGCTGACTCGTTTTGTTAAGATTATGTAAATGTTTTTGCTATGTATACCCCTATCACATGTAAAGCGCCATGGAATAAATGGCGCTATAATAATAAATAATAATAATACCGTCATCCACTTGAGTCCTAACTCAACTCTAACTGGTCAAGTTGCTGACAGAGCCACTGTTGTACCACTTAGTGGATTTTGCTGCCATTCAGTAAATGAAACAGTGCACAGTGTATGCGAGGTGACCGTTTTGTGCTCTCAAATGCTGGAGAACATGGGCTGCTCTCTGGATTTGTCATTGAGCTTATAAGTACACTGCACTGTTGACATGTAAAGCAGCAATTATTGCCATAAATAGTACATGTCTTTAGCAGCCCACTGGGTCAATGTTTGGAATGGCAGCGATCCACTACATCAAGCAGGACAGGTGGTGAAGTCCACAAGATTCAGTGCAAAGTGTAGTTCCAACATCATATGTCACTTATCCACCTTCTCTTACACCTCCTGCATATCCTCCTCAATTGACATCATGAAAGACATAAAAAATGGAGTGCGCTTCTAGTTGCGATCACAAAAGCAAACGAAGGAAGGGTAAGTGTATGAACTCACCTGGTGTTGTTGTGCAGCAGGCACAACACTGACATGGGCATGACTGCTCTACTCCCATCGGTTGCAGCTGCTTCCGCGAAATCCAGACAGGGGGTTGTCGGAACTCAGAGATCCAGAGAAGTGACTGAAGTAGCGCCAACCCACCCTTATTACTGAAAGCCTGAGGTTGCCAGGAGAATTAAAGTCCATTTCTTCCTGGCAGCGGGACTTTCAGTGCTGGTGCAGGGCATCATCAGAACTATTTTTTTTACATGACAAGTTCCTTTTAAATGGTATGAAGTAGAAAATAACCAATTGAAGCTCACATTGATCATCCTTTCAACTAATATCAGTGCTGAGATCCACTGTCAGTTATAGAGAGGAATCCACCAAAAGTGTAAATTTACCATGAAATGCATCTTAAAGACATTCTATTGCCTCGATCAGCTGTGTTCTTCATTACTTACACTACTTTTCTCAGTGTTAGCAGACAATAGATTAACAATAGCTATCATTAGCAACAAGTGAACAGGTGGAAAGCCTTATTACTTAAATCGGCAGTAACAAAAGTTTGATGGTAATTAATTATCTGCTGTTCTATTTTTACCATCAAATGCTGAAAACATAGATGAAGCCCCAATATATAAATAAATTGAATCTGAGTTATTTACATCTATTGTACAGCGGATCCAGTGCACCAACATAAGCCATAACCCAAATGTGAACAAAGAACTAGCAATAAAAAAAACAATTCTTAAATATAAGAAAAAAATGAACAGTATTGACACCATGTTTATTGCTTGTCTGGAGCTCATTTTCACAATACTGTATGTGCAATTGTGACGCCCAGCTGCGCTTGGTATCAGAGATCCTGGAAGAGTGCATTGATGGATTAATCCACAAGAGGCCCCCATAAACATTCACACATCTCCACCTTCCACCTCAGACCACCAGAGGGAGCCTGTTAGGGAAATAAAAAGGGAGGGTGGAGCTAGGTAGCTCAGTCTGGTCTAGTCTGGAGTCGACAGAGAGTGATTCAGCAGTTCCTCTGAGGAGCTCCTGCTGTAGAGAAGCCTGAGAGAGGTTAGTCTGCAGTGGAGCACAGCCCAGACTCAGTTGAGGTGATGTTGTGTGCGACATGCTGGTGGAGCGCAGGCACACCTTTCTTTGAGAAGTAGTGCCGACTGGGCATCTGGTACTGGGGCACTGCGACAGACATAAGGTCTCGAAAATCCTCTGTGTCCACCAGGCGGAAAGGCAGCATTTCTGTAGCCAAGAGCTTGCAGATGGTGAAATTCAACCTCTTAGCTTTCTCATGGCTAGGAGGAAATGGTCTTTTACTTGTCCACATCTGAGGGACCGAGGGCTGGCTATTGTGCTTAGACGGGGTTGATAAGGGTGTCCCCGGCAAACTGCCGGTCTGTGAGGAAGATGCAGGCGGACATGTTAGGTTGCCTTGATCCAAAGGTGGTGCTATCGATGTCGGACAGCGCTCAAGACCAGCTGGTGTTACCACCTCCAAAGAAAATGATGACCTGCCAATCACGCTGGCTGTTGCGGGTAAAGAGGTGGCAGGTCTGCGCCCCAAAACAGGTGTGACTGCTGTCCCCCCAGTCACAGAGGATGAAGAGGCCGCGGATGCACAAGATATGGCAGACGGTGGTTGGCCCGGCCGGCTAGACCGCATTGTAGCACACTGAGCTTCCCACTGCAACTTATGCTTCATGTCCATGTGCCGGTTCATGCATGAAGTACTCAAACTATGTATTTTTTGGCCTCTACTTAGCTTTTGCTGACAAATGTTACAGAATAGGGAGCTTTAGGTGTGCCGGCACCATATGATCGGTGAAGCGCGGCAAGCTGCCGTTTGTGTGTATAGCCTAGTGAGGGCCCGAGTAGGCCGAAGGCGAGTGGAGAGTTAGTACATAGGGGGCATAGGAGCTTAACTAGCTCACCCTGAAGAAGAATTTACCGGACACTGGGTCCGAAGCTTACCGGGATCTCTATGACCCAGTAAGGCATAACCGGAATCCCTGGAGAACTACAAGTCCCAGGATCGCTAAAGTGCTGATACGTAACAGAGCCAGGAGACACATAGGCCCCGCAAGTTGAGGAGCGTGTACTCCAAGAAAAGGCCCTACCACAAGGTCAGCCAGCACAGGACAGAGACAAAGTTAGGCCTAGCTCCAGGCAGGTCAGAAACTTACTACGCAGAGGCAAGAAACTGGAGGCCCTACACCCGCTCATTGTGGAGGATCCTGATATGCACCCTACAGTGCTCCGGGATGTGCCTGAATTTCCATCAGTAAAAGGTACTGAAGTGACTATCGTGTCTGTCCCTGTTCTTGCTCTGACCCGGCCGGGTCCAGCCTGTCCTGCATCCCCCTTCATACACTGCCCTGATGCCTAGCTCCACCTGTGGGGAGCTATTCCATCAAGCTGCCTTATCACTGGCCTCAGTGGACTGCGCAGCGCTGGTGATCCTCACCAGAAGCCACAGGTGGCGTCACGAACTTTCATAAAAATAACAAAATCTAATATCCACCCTTTTAAAGAGTGATCCCAGGGTACGGGCCCGGGAGCCGACCACCGCGACTTCCCCAAGGCCAGGCAAAGGCCCGGGTACCGAGTCATCCCCATCCCCTGGGCTGGTCATTTCTCCTGGCATCACGAACAGGATCGCGTGCCTGCTGCAACGACAGAGTGTTATGCCCGTAGCCACCGGGTACTGTGCGCCTTTATTAAAGTGAGCTGTGTATTTGACTGTGGTGAAGATTGCCGCCATTGTTGGGCCGCCGAGCGAGAAGAAGGGCGTAACCGCGGGAAACTGAGGAGCATACCTGCAAAAGAGCCCAAAGCCCCAGACACGCCCCACGTCTCGACGTCAAACTGGGAAGCGCCAGGTCCTGTAAGGAACGTCCCTGAATGCTCTGACGTAGGACGCAAGCGACGCAAGGTCCTGAAGATGACAGTCACCTGCGGAGCTGCGGCCTACCGAAAGAAAAACTACGAAGGTAGGCCACGGTTAGCTAGGGGGGCGTCAGGATGCCTGAGGAACAGCACGACACCGGGATACCAGCCAAAGTCCCTGATGTTCAACCCGCGCCCGACGATGAGCAGGCCGAAGCAGCCGCTCCACCAGCAGCGCCTATAACCCCTGTCATTCCCATAACTCTACCGTACATTCCTGGAGCAAAGTGGCTCCCCCAGTACAACGGCAATCCAGATACCCTGTCTGGATTCAAACGGAAGATATGTGGTATCTTGGACATGTAACCCATGACAGGCAAACAAAGAGCCGCTGTAGTATTAGGACAACTGACTGGTGCTGCGGAGCGGGAAGTGGAAACATGGTCAGCCGCAGACCAGGAGTCAGTGTCCGCAATCTTTCAAAAGCTATAGACTGTCTTTGAGGATCTTACTGAGGCGGACCTCCGGATGAGGTTTTACAGCTGTTCCCAACAGCCGGAGGACAATGTTCGGGACTACGCCTGGCGTCTACAAGGGGCCCTGCGGGGATCTGAACCAGGTTAGTCCAACCAGCATCGAAAATGAGAGCAAAATGCTGAAGGAACAGTTCGTCCGGGGACTGAGGTCTCCAGAGGAGAGCAGGACCGTGCGTTGGTGGTCCCTGGATCATGCAGATGCCACTTTTGACAATCTTAAGGACATGGCTATAAAAGGACTGCAGCCCCTGGAAACAAATGCCATTCAATGTTACCAGGGTGGGGCTACCCCAGTACCTGCTACTAGAGATGAGCGTTGTTCTACTCGAACTGTTCACCAATCTCAAATTCGAGCTGTTTTGGGCGGTGTTCGAGCCGTTCGGCGAACACGAACGATTTGAGAAAAATTCGGCTGTTCGAGGTTATGTTCGATAACTGTTCGTGCACCAAAATCATAACTGGATTTTTTCTCAGTAATGATGAAAATTAATGTTAATACGCAGTTTGAGTGTACAGCGGGGTGGGGGGAGGGGCAGGGGATGGATCTCTGCAGGAACAATGAAGATCTCCATTTTTTTTTCTCTTTCCCGCATTTGCAGTGGGGAGGTGCAATCTGTCAGCCTATCAGCAGCGCACACACGGAGCGAAGTGCTGTTTTTCACACAAGCAAGGGCATGTGTCATTGGCAGTGTATGTCACATGTCCTTGCCCTATAAGACCCAGCCATTTTCCCCGTCGCCACCATTTTCTCACTGCTGCAGCTGCGTGTTAGACGGCACCGCTGTTGCTGTGTGCGCTATACCTTGTTAATTTCAAGCCAATTTTCGCACAAATATACAGATAGCTTGGGAGTAGGGAATAGTTGTGATTGCAGTCCTTTTAAGGACTAGGTTACAGCATTTCCTACGACTTTTATCAGGCAGGTCTGTGCTCTTAAATAGATAGATTGTGGGAGTAAAGACTAATTGTAATTGCAGTCCTTTTCAGGACTAGGTTACATCAGTTCCTACCAGTTTTTGCCAGGCAGGTCTGTGCCAGTGCTGTGCAACTTTTTTTCACAGCATTTGGCTGAATCTAGCAAAGCTAATCCTTTTTGGCCTATTGCAGAGTGTGTTAGTCAGTGGAGTAGCCTATCTGTGTTGCAAGATATACCACCTGTGTATAGAATACCAATTTTTTTACTGCACCTAGTGAAGTAAAATCTTTTGGGCATAGCATCATTCTATTAGTCCATCTATACTGACCTCCATCAGGTTGCAAATTGAATATAATTTTTTTCTGCATCTAGCTCTGAAAAAATATTTGGGCTTCTAGCAGTGTGTGGGACTTGTTCTATTAGTCCATCTATACTGACCTCCATCAGGTTGCAAACTGAATATAATTTTTTTCTGCATCTAGCTCTGAAAAAATATTTGGCCTTCTAGCAGTGTGTGGGACTTTCTCTATTAGTCCATCTATACTGACCTCCATCAGGTTGCAAATTAAAAATAATTTATATCTGCATCTAGCTCTGAAAAAATATTTGGCCTTCTAGCAGTGTGTGGGACTTTCTCTATTAGTCCATCTATACTGACCTCCATCAGGTTGCAAATTAAAAATAATTTTTATCTGCATCTACCTCTGAAAAAATATTTGGGCTTCTAGCTGTGTGTGGGACTTGTTCTATTAGTCCATCTATACTGACCTCCATCAGGTTGCAAACTGAATATAATTTTTTTCTGCATCTACCTCTGAAAAAATATTTGGGCTTCTAGCTGTGTGTGGGACTTTCTCTATTAGTCCATCTATACTGACCTCCATCAGGTTGCAAATTAAAAATAATTTTTTGTCTGCATCTAGCTCTGAAAAAATATTTGGCCTTCTAGCAGTGTGTGGGACTTTCTCTATTAGTCCATCTATACTGACCTCCATCAGGTTGCAAACTGAATATATTTTTTTTCTGCATCTACCTCTGAAAAAATATTGGGCTTCTAGCTGTGTGTGGGACTTGTTCTATTAATCCATCTATACAGACCTCCATCAGGTTGCAAACTGAATATAATTTTTTTCTGCATCTACCTCTGAAAAAATATTTGGGCTTCTAGCTGTGTGTGGGACTTGTTCTATTAGTCCATCTATACTGACTTCCATCAGGTTGCAAACTGAAAATAATTTTTTGTCTGCAACTAGCTCTGAAAAAATATTTGGCCTTCTAGCAGTGTGTGGGACTTTCTCTATTAGTCCATCTATACTGACCTCCATCAGGTTGCAAATTAAAAATAATTTTTATCTGCATCTACCTCTGAAAAAATATTTGGGCTTCTAGCTGTGTGTGGGACTTGTTCTGTTAGTCCATCTATACTGACCTCCATCAGGTTGCAAACTGAATATAATTTTTTTCTGCATCTAGCTCTGAAAAAATATTTGGCCTTCTAGCAGTGTGTGGGACTTTCTCTATTAGTCCATCTATACTGACCTCCATCAGGTTGCAAATTAAAAATAATTTTTATCTGCATCCAGCTCTGAAAAAATATTTGGCCTTCTAGCAGTGTGTGGGACTTTCTCTATTAGTCCATCTATACTGACCTCCATCAGGTTGCAAATTAAAAATAATTTTTTGTCTGCATCTAGCTCTGAAAAAATATTTGGCCTTCTAGCAGTGTGTGGGACTTTCTCTATTAGTCCATCTATACTGACCTCCATCAGGTTGCAAACTGAATATATTTTTTTTCTGCATCTACCTCTGAAAAAATATTGGGCTTCTAGCTGTGTTTGGGACTTGTTCTATTAATCCATCTATACAGACCTCCATCAGGTTGCAAACTGAATATAATTTTTTTCTGCATCTACCTCTGAAAAAATATTTGGGCTTCTAGCAGTGTGTGGGACTTGTTCTATTAGTCCATCTATACTGACCTCCATCAGGTTGCAAACTGAATATAATTTTTTTCTGTATCTAGCTCTGAAAAAATATTTGGCCTTCTAGCAGTGTGTGGGACTTGTTCTATTACTCCATCTATACTGACCTCCATCAGGTTGCAAACTGAATATAATTTTTTTCTGCATCTAGCTCTGAAAAAATATTTGGCCTTCTAGCAGTGTGTGGGACTTTCTCTATTAGTCCATCTATACTGACCTCCATCAGGTTGCAAATTAAAAATAATTTTTATCTGCATCCAGCTCTGAAAAAATATTTGGCCTTCTAGCAGTGTGTGGGACTTTCTCTATTAGTCCATCTATACTGACCTCCATCAGGTTTCAAATTAAAAATAATTTTTATCTGCATCTAGCTCTGAAAAAATATTTGGGCTTCTAGCAGTGTGTGGGACTCATTGTATTAGGCCATCTATACCAAGCTCCACCAGCTTTGAAATTAATAATAATTTTTAGCTGCATCTAGCCCTGAAAATAATTTTCCCAATAGTGGTAGCAATAGAAATATGGGGCGCGCGCCTGGCTAACAAAAATATACGCTTCATAACACAAAGCACCAGCCTAGCGCACTGCATTAATAAGATGGCATCATCGTCTCTCCCAGTGCTAGGCCTACTACGCAGGCTAGCATTCCTGTGCCTAAAACACAATGTATGGGTCCGCGCTAGCCACTATGCTGAGGGGTATAAAGCTGCTGCTAACGCTTTATAACAATTCAATTGGCAGATTTTCACAGAGCTCTTCCACAACGCCCACCCATCAGGCAACAGTTGCCCACCCTCCCTATGGGATCTAGTGGCGAATAGTTGATGCCATTAATCAGAGCGTCAGTTGCCCCGTCAACGTGGCAAGCATACGGTAAGGCATGGGAAGAGTGGACACGACTAGTAGCAGGCCAATGTGAACAAGCCAGATCACAAGTCACCATAGAATTTCTCCACCAGCTAATAATGAGGGGCATATCAGGGGCGTAAGCGCAGCGGTGTCTGACCGGAGTAGCATTTCACTTCCAACTACTGAATTGGGGAGATGTGACAAAGATTCATCATCAGACAATCCATAAAAGGGTGGAAAAGGGGTCAGCCAAGTCAGGAATGTAGACGTCCCGTCCCGTGTCACTAAAACTGATTTCTCACATCTTATCCCTAACACCATTAACATGACACTCACAATTTGAAGCAACACCAATGTCTACTGCATTTGTGATCGCCTTCTTCGGGGCGCTATGTATAAGCGAATTAGTCCCTCAATCCAAAATTACCACCAGTGGAGGCTTATTAAAACCAGGACGTAGTCATAGCCAATAATGCAATACGTCTACGCATACACCAATCGAAAACGGTTCCAGCGGGCAGGGGTACTTGGGTACTTCTACAACCCACAAACGGTACACTGAGTCGGGTAACAATAGTAAAAATATATCTAACCATCAGATCACAAAGTAATTTCTTCCTATCACACATTGATGGAACGCCATTATCAAGATACCTGTTCCAAGCTATATTTAATAAATGCATAACATCGGCAGGGAACCACCCCAAAGATTACGGGACACACTCATTCCGCATAGGTGCGGCCATGGAAGCAGCAAGAGCAGGACTGTCAGAAACGGAAGTTCAGAGGATAGGGAGATGGCGATCCACGTGTTTGGCGAGATACATAAGACCGGACTTGTTATCCTAACGTGGTTTGTTTCTTTTACAGGTGACGCTAAGCCAACAGTGTGAGTGATAGGCCACTCGTATATATATTGGGCACAAAAAAGGGCGAAAGTCCGCCCAGGCGGGAGGAAATTAGAGTTTCATAACACATATTTCAACTGGAGAGATATTAGAGGCCTGCTATGGCCACAGGTACTAATGGAGGTAATCAAGGTAGGGAGAGAGGCAAGAGGTCCGGTCATCTTAGTTATACAGGCCGGGGGAAACAACCTAGGTCATCACAAGAGCGCATAACTAATGGCAATAATGAAACTAGACACTGAGCGCTTCAGAGAATTTTTCACAAAATTAGCTATAGTATGGTCAGAGATTGTGCCGATAGCGGTATGGCAAGGTGCGCGAGACATCACGGCCATCGAATGGACAAGGCGGGTAATAAATATTCGGATGGCAAAATTTAGAAAAGACAGAGGCGGTGTAGTGATACGACACCGACAACTGGAAGGAGATAAAGCAGGCCTCATACGGCCCGACGGTGTTCACTTAATAGATATTGGACTGGACATATTCCTGTCAGGACTCCAGGACGGAGTGGAACAAGCGTTAAGAGTGATGGGTGGGGGTCAGAGTCCTGCATACGAGTACGCTGGATCCTCCGTGGCCTGGAAATAGAAAGGACATGTTGGAGAGTTACACTTGTTGGCCAACTTGCCGGAGCGGGGACCCAGGGCATGCTGCAACAAGCTGAATTATTTTAGAAATAAAATGCCTTTCTAATGGAATGAGTATAAAGAGTTAATAAAGCTGTGACCGATCCTCACCCATCCAGTTGTAAGAGTTACATTATTGTATTGTCCATGAAAGGGGGGCGGTAGGGGGGCTGAGCGTCTGGGTTTGGTTGGGGGTCCCCACAGTCTGCCTAGGCTAGATTCATTTAAAAATTCTTATTAGATACACAGGCGGTGCAGCTTGCTTCGCAGCTGGGCTACTATGCCCAAAGTATTGCCTAGGCTAGAAGCAGTTAAAAATTTTACGCTGACTAGCAGACACTGAAGATTTGGAGCAGACCTCTGAGTAAACAGCTCTTCAGACTCAACCATCTGTGTTACCCCAAGCCATAGTGTATGTAGTTTCTTACAGTTAAAAGGGGGGGGGTGCGACCCAACCCACTTGGAATTGACGATGCCAATGTCACGCAAGACACAGCAAGGGGACTCCCAAAATTGTGGCACAGACACCACTTAACCCTAGAACGCATACCTGTGGCCTTGCAGGCCCGCCCAGTTAATTGTTTTCTATTTTCTGCAAGATTACTTTAGCTAGAATTTTGAAACTCTAGGTATTCTTCATGTATATACAGTAGTTGTTTGTCATTTGAGTTTGAGTTATTCCATGTTATTTGCACACGGGCCTAAAGGGCCCCAGGTATGTGAAAGTGTAGATTTTTATGGTCATGCGTTCTAGGGTTAAGTGGCATCAATTACCCCACTGTTGCTTAAAACGGTTGGTGAGGTGATTTTACCAAATCCCCAAGCTTTTAGTCTCCCAAGGATGACACAGGGGTAGAAATGTCCTTGCGAATCCATGATTTGTTCATCTTTATGAACGTGAGTCTGTCTACATTCTCAGTAGAGATGAGCGGTGTTCGACTAGAACTGTTCGCCAATCTCAAATTCGAGCTGTTTTGGGCGGTGTTCGAGTTGTTCGACGAACCCGAACGATTTGCAAAAAATTCGGCTGTTCGAGGTTATGTTCGATAACTGTTCGTGCACCAAAAGCGTGTCCTGCATGTCTGGCGCTATTTAGAGCACCAATCATGCAGGGATTGTCTGCCACTCACTGTAATGCCACAGCCATGGTGGTTGTGGCATTACAGTGATTGCCCAAATCGATGGGAACAGTGCTCACAGTGAAACATGAAAAGCCGGCAATTCAGCAGCGGCATACACCGGTACCCGACAATTTAGAACCGAAAGAATAGAGCTTCACACATAGATTAGATAGATAGAAACATGTCAGTCACACATATAAGAAGCACAGTGACAGTGTTGCTTACTGTACTTGTCATTTAGTGTAAAGGATTTATCAAAAAAAATAATAGTGTTTCATGCACCGTCTCTTTAAAAAAGCCAGCTGGCAATTCAGCATCTGTACCCGACAATTTAGAATAGAAGGAATAGAGAATCACACATAGATTAGATAGATAGAAACATGTCAGCCACATATATACGAAGTACAGTGACAGTGTTGCTTACTGTACTTGTCATTTAGTGTAAAGGATTTATTAAAAAATATAATAGTGTTTTCGTGCACCGTCTCTTTAAAAAAGCCGGCCGGCAATTCAGCAGCGGTACCCGACAATTTATAACAGACAGAATAGAGCTTCACACAGATTAGATAGATAGAAACATGTCAGTCACATATATATGAAGTACTGTGACAGTGTTGCTTACTGTACTTGTCATTTACTGCAAAGGATTTATTAAAAAAAATAATAGTGTTTTCATGCACCGTCTCTTTAAAAAAGCCGGCCGGCAATTCAGCATCTGTACCCGACAATTTATAACAGAAAGAATAGAGAATCACACATAGATTAGGTAGATAGAAACATGTCAGTCACATATATATGAAGTACTGTGACAGTGTTGCTTACTGTACTTGTCATTTACTGCAAAGGATTTATTAAAAAAAATAATAGTGTTTTCATGCACCGTCTCTTTAAAAAAGCCGGCCGGCAATTCAGCATCTGTACCCGACAATTTATAACAGACAGAATAGAGCTTCACACATAGATTAGATAGATAGAAACATGTCAGTCACATATATAATAAGTACAGTGACAGTGTTGGTTACTGTACTTGTCATTTAGTATTAAAATAAAGGATTTATTATTAAAAAAAATTGGCGTGGGGTTCCCCGTAATTTTAGTCTCTAGCGGAGGTTAAGCAGACAGCTGGGGCAGATGTTTGAAGCCTGGGAAGGGGGTAATACCCACGGAGCTTCCCAGGCTACTAATATCAGCCCCCAGCTGAATACCTAGCCTTTACTAGTTATTAAAATGGAGGACCCCCCCAAAAAAATGATGTGGGGTCCCCCCTAATTTAATAGCTAGCAAAGGCTAGGCAGACAGCTGGGGGCTGATATTAATAGCCCAGGAAGGGAGCCATGAATATTGGCCCCCTCCCAGGCTAGAAACACCAGCCGTCAGCCGCCCCAGAAATGGCGCCAATTCTGGCACTTAGCCTCGCTCTTCCCACTGCCCTGTAGCGGTGGCAGTGGGGTAATAGGGCTGGGGTTGATGTCAGCTTATAATGTCAGCTGACATCAAGCCCAGGTTAGTAATGGAGAGGCGTGTATAAGACACCCCCATTACTAACCCCATAGTCAAAGTTAAAAGAAAACACAAACACCCAGAATAAAGTCCTTTAATTGAAATAAACACACATTCCTTTATTGTTCTAAATTAAACCATACTTACCGTCACGCCCATTCCAGCTGAAGCCAACGATCTCCTGCAATAAAAGAAAAATAATAAATCAACCTCATCCTTACCTTTCCATGGTTCCCACGATGGCTCCAGCTCTGCTACATCGAGATGACAGGCTGGATAGCAGCAGAACGCTGCCATCCAGCCTGTCATCCCGCGGACACTGAGAAGCGCAGGCATGCTTGCGCTCTGCAGTGTCTGGCTGTGACGGCATCCAGATGAGCCGAGGTCATGTCCAATGAACTCGGCGCACCTCATGCACGTCACTGACAGCGTGGGAAAATTCTCCTGCACTCAGCACTTCAGCGTGAGAATTCTCCCACGCTGTCAGTGACGTGCATGAGGTGAGCTCATTCATGTCCAATGAACTCAGCTGACCTCATGTACGTCACTGACAGCGTGGGAGAATTTTCACGCTGAAGTGCTGAGTGCAGGAGAATTCTCCCACGCTGTCAGTGACGTGCATGAGGTGCGCCGAGTTCATTGGACATGAGCTTGTCTCATCTTTATGCCGTCACAGCGAGACACTGAGGAGCACAAGCATGCCTGCGCTTCTGAGTGTCCGCGGGGTGACAGGCTGGATGGCAGCTTTCTGCTGCGGTCCAGCCTGTCATCTCGATGTAGCAGAGCTGAAGCTGTCGTGGGAACCATGGAAAGGTAAGGATGAGGTTGCTTTATTATTTTACTTTTATTGCAGAAGACATTGGCTTCAGCTGGAATGGGTGTGATGGTAGGTATGGTTTAATTTAGAACAATAAAGAATTGTGTGTTTATTTCAATTAAAGGACTTTATTCTGGGTGTTGTGTTTTTTTAAATACTTTAGTAGAAATTCATGGTGGTCATGTCTAATATTGGCGTGACCCCATGAATTTCGGGCTTAGGGCCAGCTGATAATGCCAAGCTGGCCTTAAATCCTTTATTACCCAGTGAGCCACCGCACCAGGGCCCTGGATGAGTTGGGTACAGCGCCAGAAGATGGCGCTTCTATGAACGCGCCATTTTCTGGGGCGGCTGCGGACTGCAATTTGCAGCGGGTGGGGCCCAGAAAGCTTGGGCCTCCCTGCGCTGCGGATTCCAGCTCCCAGCTGCCTAGTTGTACCTGGCTGGGCACAAAAATAGGGCGAAGCCCCACGCACTTTTTTTTAAAATTATTTCATGAAATTCATGGAATAATTAAGAAAAAAAGGGCTTCCCTATATTGTTGTGTCCAACCAGGTACAAATAGGCAGCTGGTGGTTGGGGGCAGCCCGTCCCTGCCTGCTGTACCTGGCTGGACACAAATATAGTGCGAAGCCCCACGTCAATTTTTTTTTAATTATTTCATGAAATAATTTTTTTAAAAAAGGGCTTCCCTATATTGTTGTGTCTGGCCAGGTACAAATAGGCAGCTGGTGGTTGGGGGCAGCCCGTTCCTGCCTGCTGTAACTGACTGGACACAAATATAGGGCGAAGCCCCACGTCAATTTTTTTTAAATTATTTCAGGAAATTCATGAAATAATGAAAAAAAAATTGATGTGGGGCTTCGCCCTATATTTGTGTCCAGTCAGGTACAGCAGGCAGGAACGGGCTGCCCCCAACCACCAGCTGCCTATTTGTACCTAGCCGGACACAACAATATAGGGAAGCCCTTTTTTTCTTAATTATTCCATGAATTTCATGAATTTAAAAAAAAAATACGTGGAGCTTCGCCCTATTTTTGTGTCCAGCCAGGTACAACTAGGCAGCTGGGGGCTGGAATCTGCAGCGCAGGGAGGCCCAAGCTTTCTGGGCCCCACCCGCTGCAAATTGCAGTCCGCAGCCGCACCGGAAAATGGCGCGTTCATAGAAGCGCCATCTTCTGGCGCTGTACCCAACTCATCCAGGGCCCTGGTGCGGTGGCTCACTGGGTAATAAAGGGGTTAAGGCCAGCTTGGCATTATCAGCTGGCCCTAAGCCCGAAATTCATGGGGTCACGCCAATATTAGACATGACCACCATGAATTTCTAGTAAAGTATTTAAAAAAAACACAAACACCCAGAAAAAAGTAAGTCCTTTAATTGAAATAAACACACAATTCTTTATTGTTCTAAATTAAACCATACTTACCGCCACGCCCATTCCAGCTGAAGCCAATGATCTCCTGCAATAAAAGTAAAATAATAAAGCAACATCATCCTTACCTTTCCATGGCTCCCACGACAGCTTCAGCTCTGCTACATCGAGATGACAGGCTGGACCGCAGCAGAACGCTGCCATCCAGCCTGTCATCCCGCAGACACTGAGAAGCGCAGGCTTGCTTGCGCTACTCAGTGTCTGGCTGTGACGGCATCCAGATGAGCCGAGGTCATGTCCAATGAACTCGGCTCACCTCATGCACGTCACTGACAGCGTGGGAAAATTCTCACGCTGAAGCGCTGAGTGCAGGAGAATTTTCCCACGCTGTCAGTGACGTACATGAGTTGAGCCGAGTTCATTGTCGGCTCATCTGGATGCCGTCACAGTCAGACACTGAGGAGCGCAAGCATGCCTGCGCTTCTCAGTGTCTGCGGGATGACAGGCTGGATGGCAGCGTTCTGCTGCGGTCCAGCCTGTCATCTCGATGTAGCAGAGCTGAAGCTGTCCTGGGAACCATGGAAAGGTAAGGATGAGGTTGCTTTATTATTTTTCTTTTATTGCAGGAGATCGTTGGCTTCAGCTGGAATGGGCGTGATGGTAAGTATGGTTTAATTTAGAACAATAAAGAATTGTGTCTTTATTTCAATTAAAGGACTTTATTCTGGGTGTTTGTGGTTTTTTTTTAACTTTGACTATGGGGTTAGTAATGGGGGTGTCTTATAGACGCCTCTCCATTACTAACCTGGGCTTGATGTCAGCTGGCATTATAAGCGGACATCAACCCCAACCCTATTACCCCCTGCCACCGCACCAGGGCAGCGTGGAAGAGCGAGGCTAAGTGCCAGAATTGGCGCATCCATAGGATGCGCCATTTCTGGGGCGGCTGACGGCTGGTGTTTCTAGCCTGGGAGGGGGCCAATATTCATGGCTCCCTTCCTGGGCTATTAATATCAGCCCCCAGCTGTCTGCCTAGCCTTTGCTAGCTATTAAATTAGGGGGGACCCCACGTCATTTTTTTGGGGGGGGTCCTCCATTTTAATAGCTAGTAAAGGCTAGGTATTCAGCTGGGGGCTGATATTAGTAGCCTGGGAAGCTCCGTGGGTATTACCCCCTTCTCAGGCTTCAAACATCTGCCCCAGCTGTCTGCTTAACCTCCGCTAGAGACTAAAATTACGGGGAACCCCACGCCAATTTTTTTTAATAATAAATCCTTTATTTTAATACTAAATGACAAGTACAGTAACCAACACTGTCACTGTACTTATTATATATGTGACTGACATGTTTCTATCTATCTAATCTATGTGTGAAGCTCTATTCTGTCTGTTATAAATTGTCGGGTACCGCTGCTGAATTGCCGGCCGGCTTTTTTAAAGAGACGGTGCATGAAAACACTATTATATTTTTTAATAAATCCTTTACACTAAATGACAAGTACAGTAAGCAACACTGTCACTGTACTTCATATATATGTGACTGACATGTTTCTATCTATCTAATCTATGTGTGATGCTCTATTCCTTCATGTCTAAATTGTCGGGTACCGGTGTATGCCGCTGCTGAATTGCCGGCCGGCTTTTTTAAAGAAAGCGTCTTCTGAGCAGTTTGTCAGCTTTTGGACACCTTTGAAGGTGTTTTCTATGTGTTCCTATGTGTTTTTGTTTGCCTGCCATTGGTTTTAACGGTGTTCGACGGTGTTCTAAGGTGTTCGACGAACAGTTCGACGAACAGTTCCTCGAACATCCCGGTGTTCGACGAACCGAACCGAACCCGATCCCTACGGGGGTGGCTCAACACTAATTCTCAGTGGACAGCCGCGTGCGCTTATCTGTCAGCACACCACCAGCAGCGCTGAACACACATTCAGACAGAACGCTGGCTGCATGGCATGACAAGATCTCCAAGGCGTGAGTGGCGAGCTCCGGCGATTTTTCCAGATTGGAATACCAAAATGAGCAAGGGTCCAGTGACACAGTCATGGCTTCGATGTTCACTTGGAGATTCTCCTGTACCATCCTCTCTAGGCATTGACTATGTGTCAGACTTCTTGTCTCCTGTGGCCTTGCAAAGGATGGTCTAAAAAAGTGGTGAAACGATTCCACAAAATTGCTGTTACCAGCAGATACTGTGTTACTGTTACTGTTTGAGTGATGAAGACTCGACAGTCCCACCGTTGGCAAGTTAGAACTGTGAGATTCACTACGTGCACCACTGGTGTTTTGTGGAAAAGCACATGTAAGATTCTGCAACAGCGTCTGCAGATACTCCTGCATTCGTCAATACCTTTTTATGGCAGGAATTATTTCGGCAAATATACTTTTGTACCGGGGATCTAAGAGTGTGGCAACCCAGTAGTCGGGATTACTTCGAATTCTGACAATCCGGGGGTCATGTTGCAGGTAGTGCAGCAAGAAGACACTCATGTGTCTTGCGCATCCAGAAGGACCAAGTCCTTGTTGTGTTGGTAGCGAGGTAAGAATCATGCTTCCTTCCTCTGCCCTCTCCCTCCAACCTCGCACAACAGAAATGTGATCAAGGTCTCCCTCATCTGATGAGTCTTCCATGCCCATCGCCAGTTCGTCCTCCACTTCTTCCTCGGCTCCTGCACCTTCCTCAACAGTTTGGCTGCTACCATGCGCCCTGGTTAATCCCTCTCCCCCACCCTCCCATGCCTGCCGCCTTGGTACTGCCAACCGTCTGGACCTTGTAGATGTTATCCCTTCCACATACGACTCCTCCTCTACTTCCTCCACCTCCTCTTGTCCCACCACCTGACTCTGAATTCTGTTTAATGTGTGCTCCAGCATGTAAATCACCGGAATAGTCATGCTGATAATGGCATCGTCGTCAGCACTAAACATCTTCGTCGCCATTTCAAAACTGTGCAGAAGGGTGTGTGGCGCCCCTGAGGGTTCAGTCACCACAGAATTACTGCATCTCACCCAGAGGTGTGGTATCTCACCCTCAGGTAAGGAAGGCGTATGGCTCGGGACCCTAACTCCTGCATCCAACACATACCTGCAGTGGGGGTAGGGTGAGATTGCTCCTAAGGGAGAGCACAGTCCCAGGTCCCTAGCTGGTTTGAGGGTCCTATGTAGTGGGTGCTTAGGGGAGCAGCTTAGGGGATCACATGACAAAGAGAGTATAAATAGGAAGCCATCTTAGAAAGAGCAAGCCAGACAGAGGAGGAAAAGTGACAGGAGCAGAGACTAGGCATGAGCTCTGCTCCGGAGGCGGGCCTAGCCTGGGAGGCCCAGGACTGAAGAAGAGAAGAGAGGAGTGGGAGCTGGAAGGCTCCAGGAACCGAAGGGACCCTACGGCTACGGGCCGTGCAGAAGGCCACCTGTACTCCCGCTGCTACCAGGAGGTAGAGGGGTCAGGCCAGATAAGGGGAACCGGTCCCTCAACTAGCGGAGAAACAGCAAGGCTCAACTAGAAACCGGAGGCTGCTGCATTTCATGTACTGCAGGCAAAAGTCCACACCAGTCTCACTAAGAAGGTAGCCACATAGGACCCAGGGGACGGAACACACGTCACCCGCCAAGGCCTGAGGATACCGGATAGAAGTGTCACTGGGTGTGAGGTGCAGGGAGAAGGCCAGAGAAAGGACACACAGAACGGGGTCCTGCTAAGTACTCCGGAGCTATCTGGGGGTGGACTGAGCCCCTCACTGAGTATGCACAGCACGACGGGGGAGATTGCTCTGGTACCTGTAATCTGGACTACAACAACTGTGAGTAATATCTTGAGACGGCATCACACGGACTCTGTGTTCATTACTGACTCCCTGCACTACAACCACCATCATCCACCTACACTGCCCTGAAGCTACACTCTTCCTGTGGTGAGTAATAATACCGTTGCTGCAAAACCACCAGCTTCAGAGGACTGTTCCGCAGCGGTGGCCCCTTTGGCCGCACTCCACAGGTGGCGTAGTCAGACATTATAAAATCCATATATACAAATTACCCTTGGATTGACCGCCCTGGGTCACGGACTGGGTCACCGCCACAGTGACTACAACCCCCAGCGTCTACCGACCCGGCTCAGGGTACCCCATGGCCCAGGGGGCGCGTCAACTTCATAGGTCCCTGATCTGAGACCACTCCTGCAGCGTGATTTGCCCCACCTCTGGATCTCGTTAGCCCAGGCTATACGTCAGAACGTATTGCACCAGGGCTTGTCGGTGCTGCCACAGTCGCTGCAATATGTGCAGAGTTGAATTCCACCGTGTCGGCACATCGCATTTCAGCCGGTGAACTGGCAGGCCCAACGACTTCTGTAGAGATGTAAGTCGTTGAACTGCGGGATGCGAACGGCGGAAGTGAGCACACAGCGACCGTGCCCTCTGCAGAAGGCCATCTAGTCCGGGATAGTGGGCTAAAAATTGCTGGACAACCAGGTTCAACACGTGAGCCATACAAGGCACGTGTGTGACATTGCCCCGGCGAAGTGCCGCACCCAGGTTTGCAGCATTGTCGCACATGGCCTTCCCTGGTTGCAGGTCCAGTGGAGACAACCTTTCATGAAACTGGGTCTCCAGAGCTGACCACAACTCCTCAGCTGTGTGACTCACATTTCCCAGACATTTCAAAGTAAACACTGATGCCGTTGAGCCCTGCTGCCAGCATAGTAAGGAGGTGTGCAGGATTCCTTCCGCGCAGTTAGAAAGCAGGTGGCATTACCAGACAGGCTTTGGGTGCAGGTGGAGGACCGAGAGGAGGTTGAGGAGGCAGAAGCAGTGGAGGAACTTCGAGATAAAGAGGAATGACGCACAACTCGTGGGGACGGTAAGACTTGGACAGCAGCCCCTTATCCTGCTGTCACCATAGTTACCCAGTGCCCAGTCAGCGACATGTAACGCCCCTGTCCATGCCTTCTCGTCCAAGTGTCTGTGGTGAAGTGCACCCTGTCACACACAGAGTTTCTCAAAGAAGCGGTGATGTTGTGTGCGACATGCTAGTGGAGCGCAGGCACACCTTTCTTTGAGAAGTAGTGCCGACTG
Source organism: Phyllobates terribilis (assembly GCF_046119375.1). NCBI lineage: Eukaryota > Metazoa > Chordata > Amphibia > Anura > Dendrobatidae > Phyllobates > Phyllobates terribilis. The sequence continues at coordinate 416,892,219 of NW_027362765.1, forward strand.
GGCATCTGGTACTGGGGCACTGTGACAGACATAAGGTCTTGAAAATCCTCTGTGTCCTCCAGGTGGAAAGGCAGCATTTCTGTAGCCAACAGCTTGCAGATGGTGAAATTCAACCTCTTAGCTTTCTCATGGCTAGGAGGAAATGGTCTTTTACTTTTCCACATCTGAGGGACCGAGGGCTGGCTGTTGTGCTTAGACGGTGTTGAGTAGGGTGTCCCCGGCAAACTGCCGGTCTGTGAGGAAGATGCAGGCGGACATGTTAGGTTGCCTTGATCCAAAGGTGGTGCTCTCGATGTCGGAGAGCGTTCAACACTAGCAGGTGTTTCCACTTCCCAGTGAACTGACGACCTGCCAATCACACTGGCTGTTGCGGGTAAAGAGGTGGCAGATCTGCGTCCAAAAACATGTGTGACTGCTGTCCCCCCAGTCACAAAGGATGAAGAGGCTGCAGATGCACAAGATGGGGCAGACGGTGGTTGGCCCGGCCGGCTAGGCCGCATTGTAGCACAGTGAGCTTCCCACTGCAACTTATGCTTTATATCCATGTGACGGTACATGCATGAAGTACTCAAACTATGGATTTTTTGGCCTCTACTTAGCTTTTGCTGACAAATATTACAGATAACACGAGTTGGGTCATCCTTATCGATCTGAATAAATGCCCAGGCTATGCAAGGCTTAGAGCCCATGTGACCTGAAGAGCCACTACGACTTGTGGTCAGAGGCAGAGTTGTGGTTGAGGATGCAGTTGTTGACGTGCTTCCAGTACTCCGTCTCTGTTCAGGAAGGCGCAACCTAACCTCGTCATCAATAGCATCTGTGATGCCCCGCTGCGCTTGGTATCACAGATCCTAGAAGAGTGCATTGATGGAATCCTCCACAAGAGGCCCCCATAAACATTCACACATCTCCAACTTCCACCTCAGACCAGCAGAGGGAGCCCGTTAGGGATATAAATAGGGAAGATGGAGCTAGGCAGTTCAGTTCCTCTGAAGAGTTCCTGCAGTAGAGAAGCCTAAGAGAGGTCAGTCTGCAGTGGAGCTCAGTCTAGTCTAGAGAACGCAGTTAATAGTTCAGCAGTGGAGCACGAGGCTCCTGCTTGCTAGATTCAGGGAGCCCAGATAGAGCTTAAGGTGTGCCGGTGCCGTAAGATCAGTAAAGCGCGGCAAGCTGCCGTTAGTGTGTATAGCCTAGTGAGGGCCCGAGTAGGCCGAAGGCGAGTGGCGAGTTAGTACATAAGGGGCAGAGGAGCTTAACCAGCTCACCCCGAAGCATTTACCGGACACAGGATCCGAGCTTACCGGTATCTCTATGACCCAGTAAGGCATAACCGGAATCCCTGGAGAACTACAAGTCCCAGGATCGCTAAGGTGCTGATATGTAACAGAGCCAGGAGACGCTTAGGCCCCGCATACTGGGAGCGTGAACTCCAATAGAAGGCCCTACCACAAGGTCAGCCAGCGCAGGACAGAGACAAAGTTAGGCCTAGCTCCAGGCAGGTCAGAAACTTACTACGCAGAGGCAAGAAACAGGAGGCCCTACACCCGCTCATTGGGGAGGATCCTGATATGCACCCTTCACCCTACAGTGCTCCGGGATGTGCCTGAATTTCCACCAGTAAAAGGTACTGAAGTGACTACCGTGTCCGTTCCCGTTCTTGCTCTGACCCAGCTGGGTCTCGCCTGTCCTGCATTCCCCCTGCATACGCTGCCCTGAGACCTATCTCCACCTGTGGGGAGCTATACCATCGAGCTGCCTTATCACCGGCCTCAGTGGACTGCTGCAGCGCTGGTGCTTGTCACCAGATACCACAGGTGGCGTCATGAACTCTTATAAAATTAACAATTATCCACCCTTTTAAAGAGAGACCCCAGGGTACGGGCCAGGGAGCCGACCACCGCGACATCCCCAAGGCCAGGCAAATGCCCGGGTACTGAGTCATCCCCATCCCCAGGGCTAGTCACATCCTCCTCCACCTCCTCTGCTGACCTCATCGACTGGCTGACTGTGGGTTGACAGTAAGTGGGATCTCCAACCTCGTCATCATCACCCTGTGTGTTATCACACCCGTCGTCCTCAGAGCCAACCTCTTCCTGCCCTGACCGAAAAGTCAAGTTGTCGCTCCAATCAGGTATTTGAGTCTCATCATCGTCTTCATCATTGTCTCCACCAACAGGAGTTACAGTTTGGGAACAAGGGTCTACATTATGCTCAGAACCTTCTTCATCTGGTCTTGGATCCGACTTATAAAGATTCTGGGCATCAGATCAGATCATTTCCTCATCTGGATTAACAGAAGCTCTGGAGCAGACCTCCGTTTCCCAGGCTATAGTATGAGTAAACAGCTGTGCAGACTCAACCATCTGTATTACCCCATACTCAGATGGGCAGCTGGAGACTTGGGAGCTGTGAGGAAGCAAGTGCGATTGGGGTGACACCTCTGAGGACTGGAGTATTTGTGATGTTGAAATTGAGGTGATGGAGAGCCCACTTGAAGGAGCACTTGATATCCGTTGAAGCACCTGCTGTTTTTGTGCCTCATCTAGAATTTGTAGCGATGGGCGTGTCCGTAAGAATTGGATCGTATCACATTGTCCACGAAAAGAAGTCGACATCTTAGTTTGGCTGGAAGATGGTCTTCCTTCTGCAGATGTTACTCCCCCCCCCCACCGTGGGGGGCCTCGACCCACCGGCGGACAGGCACCAGTATTGGGATAGAGGGGCTGGCCGTCAGGGTCCACCACGGCTTTGGCACAAACCCGGCGACACAGAGGTGGCACGGGCAGGAACGGACTGGCCGTGTCGGCTTCTCACTTTTTGGATTTTAGAAGGGCATGACATGCCTATATCTGTGTCTCCCCCTCCTTTTACTCCTCCACCTCTTTTCTTTTCGCATGACTATATGTACTTGTCACTTTTCCATGTGTTAGTTGTGTCTTCTGAGCAGTTTGTCAGCTTTTGGACACCTTTGAAGGTGTTTTCTATGTGTTTCTATGTGTTTTTGTTTGCCTGCCATTGGTTTTAATGGTGTTCGAAGGTGTTCGACGAACAGTTCGACGAACAGTTCGGCGAACACACGGGTGTTCGACGAACCGAACCGAACTCGAACACTACGGGGGTGGCTCAACACTACCTGCTACACCCACCTTTTCCCCAGTGGCTGCTGAAGCCAAGGTTCCAGCAACGTCCCCTAAAGAACTGGACAGTTTGCGCTCTGAGGTGCGTCAGTTGAGCAAAACCCTGACCACCATGCTGAGTGCCCTGCAGCTGCGGACGGAGCCCGAGGAAGGAGGGAAAATCCTGTTAGCCGATAGCCCTGAGGATGTCCTCTGGATGAGAAGGAGGAGGAGGCCAACACCACCCTCACCGAGGACCAGTGACCAGCGCCGTTCACAGAAGGACCCTACCTGCTACCGCTGCCGCAAGACCGGACACATCGCCCAGAATTGTCCTTTAAACGAGAAAACCCTGGGTCCGAGGGCCGACACCCAGGAGTAAACTCACCAGGCCCATCAGACTGGTACACCAGGTTCGTCTGAGGAAAACCTTTCCTGTCCATTGTACTGGACGGGATCCCGACGCATGCTCTGCTGGACACAGGATCTCAGGTCCATGGACAATCTACGTCTGCCATCTCCAAATCTTTCCGTTTATGCCTCAAATGGACTCCCCCTTAACCTACTTGGGGTTAAGAATGTGACTGTAAAGGTGGGGAGAGTGGAGCTGAAGGACCAGGGGCTAATTGTAGTAGAGACTAATCCTGATGACAAAAATCCGTATATGGTACTAGGCACTAACATTGTAGGTAACTGTTTGGGAGAAGTTGTGTTCTTGCTCCAACAGATAGCTGACACTGCCAGACCAAGACAAATAAGGGCACTGCAGAAGGAGATCCGAGTCCTGGTGTACCAATAGCAAGTAAGGTTAACAGACGGTGAAATCGGTAATGTGCGAGAAAGGGACCCCATATCCATTGTCATCCCCCCCAATGAGTGAAATGCTCATCTGGTGTAGAGCTGCTATAGGTCTTAGAGGACAGAGCTACCAGGCGGTAGTAGAACCCCTTTGCTCCGAGCATAGACCCACACTCTTAACCGCCAGGGGGGTGGTAGATGTACGTAATGGGAGGGTGCCTGTCAATCTTCTCAACTGTGGGGAAGATGAGGTCAGATTGCCACGTTATGCCACAGTTGCCAAATTACATGCTGTAAATAACAACTGTATTTATGAGGCGGATTCCTTAACCTCACCAGATGAAGAGGAGGATAATGACCCTGCAACCCAGGTGGAGGATTGGTGTCAACAACTCCATGTTGGAGCAGACACCACTCCTGCCCATCAAAAACAGGGTATACACCGGGTGGTTCAAGAATACTCGCAGGTGTTCAGTAAACATCCACTTGACTTCGGGAGGGTTAAGGGGGTTCAACATCATATCCCCACAGGTGACCATTCCCCGATCAAAGAACGTTACAGGCCTATACCACCAGCACACTACCAGAAGGCTAAGGAAATGTTGCATGACATGAGAAAGGCGAGGGCTATTAAGGGATAGTTGTAGTCCCTGGGCAGCTCCCCTAGTGCTAGTTAGGAAAAAGGACGGGAGCATGAGAATGTGTGTAGATTACCGACAAGTAAATCGCATTACACATAAAGATGCATACCCTTTACCATGCATAGAGGAGTCCCTAGCTGCCTTAAAGTCTGCAAATTACTTTTCCACCCTTGACCTCACTAGTGGGTACTGGCAAGTAGCTGTGGCTGAGGAGGATAGGGAGAAGACGGCCTTCACTACCCCGATGGGACTCTGCGAGCTCAACAGTATGCCATTTGGACTCTGCAATGCCCCTGGAACGTTCAAGAGATTGATGGAGTACTGCCTGGGACACCGCAACTTCGAGACTGTGTTACTTTACCTGGACGATGTAATAGTGTACTCCAGAACGTACGAGGACCACTTGAAACACCTAGCAGAGGTATTTGAGTTACTGTCCCGGTACGGGATGAAGTTGAAGCCCTCAAAGTGCCACCTGCTCAAGAGAAAGGTACAGTACCTGGGGCACATTGTCAGTCCGGAAGGGGTAGCACCAGAACCAGAGAAAGTCACTGCCATCCAGAAGTGGCCGGAGCAGAAGAACCTCAAGGAGGTGCGTCAGTTCTTGGGACTAGTAAGATACTACCGGAGGTTCGTAAAAGACTACTCCAAGAAAGCAGCTCCTCTGCAAGACCTCCTGGTAGGGCAGTCCCCCAAAGGCAGAAATCCCCCATTCCACTGGGGTAAGGAGCAAGTTGAGTCGTTTCAGGAGATGAAGGAGATCCTGACAGGCAATGAGATCCTAGCCTACCCTGACTACAGCCAACCGTTCCTGCTGTATACAGATGCCAGCAACGAAGGATGGGGCGCTATTCTAAGTCAGAAGCAGAATGGCCAAGAGAAAGTGATCGCATACGCAAGCAGGAAGCTCCGCCCGATGAAGAGGAACTAAGAGACTATAGCAGCTTTAAGTTAGAGTTCCTGGCCTTGGTCTGGGCCATCACTGAAAGGTTTAAGCACTATCTAGCCTCCAGTAAGTTCACTGCCTTTACTGATAACAACCCCTTGACGCATCTTGAAACAGCTAAGCTCGGGGCACTGGAACAACGATGGATGGCGCGACTGTCGAATTACCAATTTACAATTAAATATCAGGCGGGCCGCAAGAACGCCAACGCCGATGCCCTGTCTAGGATGCCTCACCAGTCAGACACAGAAGAAGAAGTGGATGACCTGGAAGAGATTAAGCTACCTGCCTTTCACCGGAATGGGATGATCCACGAGCAACGAGCCTCCAGGAGGCAGCGTGGAAAGACGTTAAACCCCCTGCCTCACCATAGCTGGAAAGAGACCCAGGACAGTGACCCAGTTGTCAGCCGAATCAAGGAGCTAATAACCCAAGAAGGTGCCTCCCTGGAGAAGGAAGCGTCTCTTCAAGCAAAGTAGCTGTGGAACGAGAGAAGCCGGCTGTTTATCTACCGTGAGAAGCTGTGCCGGAGGTACGTCAATCCAAAAACCCATGAAATGGTATGGCAGGTAGTGGTCCCGAAGACAGACATCCAGATGGTATTAGAGGCTTACCACGATCAGGCGGGGCACTTTGGCTGGAAAAAGCTAGAGACCCTGCTGAAGTGTCGATTCTACTGGGTAGGAATGCGCAGCTCCATTGAGAGGTGGTGCCGGGACTGTGGACCCTGTGGCCTAAGAAGAAAAGACTTCGGCAGCCAGAAGGCACCCCTGCAACCCATCAAGACGACTCGACCCCTGGAGATCGTGGCCCTGGACCATGTCAAGCTGTCCCCCAGCAGGTCAGGGTACTCTTATGCTCTGACCATGGTGGATCACTACTCACGTTTCCTGGTGGTCACCCCCGTCAAAGGCCTGACGGCAGACACAACAGCAAAGACGTTCCAAGCGTATTTCTGTAGACCCCATGGTTATCCTGAGCAGGTGCTGACGGACCAAGGCCCGGCCTTTGAGGCTGAGTTGTTCAAGGAGTTCTGCCATTTGTACGGGTGTAAGAAGATAAGAACTACACCGTACCACCCACAAACCAATGGTCTGTGCGAAAAGATGAACAACATCATCATCGACCTGCTAAAGACTATACCACTTGAGGAGAGAAACCAGTGGCCAGACCTACTACCAGATCTAGTAGATCTGTATAATCTTATACCAGTAAGTTCCACCAATTGCACTCCGGCATACCTCATGCGGGCAAGGCCAGGAAAGCTGTCCATGGATCTGGAGCTTGGTGTTGTTGAGCCTAAAGCTGATATGACCACTGAAGTCTGGGACACGACCAGACAAGAGCAGTACAGGAGGGTTCAAACCTGTGTCGAGGACAGTCTTACTAAGGTGAGAGAAAAGCAGGAGGCGCACTACAACAAAAACGCGCCTGCAGAACCTTTCACACCTGGTGAAACAGTATTGAAAAGGAAAAGACGAAATCACAAACTTGATGACCAGTGGGAGAGAGAACCCTACACTGTGTTACCGTCAAGGTTTGATAACAAGAAGACTTGCATAATCAGTCAAGATGGAGGAAGAATGTCTGCTACAGTGTCCAGGGACCACCTAAAGTTGTGTCCAGATTTACTGAAACCCCAAGAAGAAGTGCCTCTCACCAAACCGGAGGAGCCTAAAGAAGTGGTGATCCACACTGACTTAGGAGATTTCCCGGCAGATTGGCCTCGACTAGGAGGAGCTGTAGTTATCCCTGTAATCACCTTCTACCCATAGCAAGAAGAACCTATAAGTGCTGCAGAAGAGCCTGCTCAAGCAGAATCCCTGGAAGAAGGATCCCCAGTTGGAACAGAGCAAGAAGGCCCAGCCAATGGTATGCTTGCTAGTCCAGTAGAGAGGTCAATACAGTTATGTAGCCCCTCCACACCTAGTGCTGACACATTTGGAGGTAGTGCACCTACTAGTACATCACGCATCCCGGTACTACGCAAATCAACACATAGCAGGTAAACCCCCTGTCAGGTACACTCAGTAAATAGTCAAATTTCTGGAAATGTAGATAGTTACCCCTGGGGTATTAAATTGAAATGTATTGTATTATATTGTGTACTTTCTTATAAGTATGTCTCTATTATTTTGTGTTTTGCCTAAGGACTTTCTTTATTGCTTACCTAAGAACTTCGTGGCTGAGGACTATGTGCAGCCCAAAAACTGCTGCTTGTAAATAATTGCACTCCCTGGAGTGCCCCTTTAGGTGACCTCAGAAGGAAAACCTGTCTGGAGTGGCTCTATTGGAGGTCCAACTCGGGATCTTCATGCCCTGCAGCCACCCCAGGGCCTACGTTGAGGGTTTGGGAAAGGTCCCTCTAACCACCAAGTACTCTACCCAGTGAGATGGACATCCTGTCTGGGAACCTCACCAAAAGAGACTTGAATTCTGAGGACACTTTGTATTTGTTATTGTTATGCAACATTTAAGAAATGTGCCTCCCATAAAGGGATGATTGTTAATGCGTTGTTCATTGTTCCAGTTGATATAAAATGTACTTCAGCCCGGGAGTGCTGAGCTTTGCTAGGGGGGAATGTGACGCCCAGCTGCGCTTGGTATCATAGATCCTGGAAGAGTGCATTGATGGATTCCTCCACAAGAGGCCCCCATAAACATTCACACATCTCCACCTTCCACCTCAGACCACCAGAGGGAGCCCATTAGGGAAATAAAAAGGGAAGGTGGAGCTAGGTAGCTCAGTCTGGTCTAGTCTGGAGTCGACAGAGAGTGATTCAGCAGTTCCTCTGAGGAGCTCCTGCAGTAGAGAAGCCTGAGAGAAGTTAGTCTGCAGTGGAGCACAGCCCAGACTCAGTTGAGGCTCAGAATAGGGAGCTTTAGGTGTGCCGGCGCCATAAGATCGGTGAAGCGCGGCAAGCTGCCGTTTGTGTGTATAGCCTAGTGAGGGCCCGAGTAGGCCGAAGGCAAGTGGAGAGTTAGTACATAGGGGGCAGAGGAGCTTAACTAGCTCACCCCAAAGAAGCATTTACCGGACACCGGGTCCGAAGCTTACCGGGATCTCTATGACCCAGTAAGGCATAACCGGAATCCCTGGAGAACTACAAGTCCCAGGATCGCTAAAGTGCTGATACGTAACAGAGCCAGGAGACACATAGGCCCCGCAAGTTGAGGAGCGTGTACTCCAAGAAAAGGCCCTACCACAAGGTCAGCCAGCACAGGACAGAGACAAAGTTAGGCCTAGCTCCAGGCAGGTCAGAAACTTACTACGCAGAGGCAAGAAACAGGAGGCCCTACACTCGCTCATTGGGGAGGATCCTGATATGCACCCTTCACCCTACAGTGCTCCGGGATGTGCCTGAATTTCCATCAGTAAAAGGTACTGAAGTGACTATCGTGTCTGTTCCTGTTCTTGCTCTGACCCGGCCGGGTCTAGCCTGTCCTGCATCCCCCTTCATACACTGCCCTGAGGCCTAACTCCACCTGTGGGAAGCTATTCCATCAAGCTGCCTTATCACCGGCCTCAGTGGACTGCGCAGTGCTGGTGATCCTCACTAGAAGCCACAGGTGGCGTCACGAACTTTCATAAAAATAACAAATCTAATATCCACCCTTTTAAAGAGTGACCCCAGGGTACGGGCCCGGGAGCCGACCACCGCGACATCCCCAAAGCCAGGCAAAGGCCCGGGTACTGAGTCATCCCCATCCCCTGGGCTGGTCACAATATTTACACATGCACTACTGTAAAGCAAGGTTAAAGGCAGTCAATGAACAGACATCCGTAATGGCTATACGTTCATTTTAGGAGCGGCCAAGCAAGCACATATCGCGTGTATTATGTATGGTATGACGTGTGATCTGAGAGAGGAGTAGAAGCGAGCTGGTGTCGTCATATGATGAGGATCTGAATCTAGTCAGGGGTATAAATTATAGAGTTGCTCAGGGCTGCATAGAGACATGTTTTTAAAACAAATTTCTTCTGCAAAGACTCTTTTCCTGTAGACCCGGAACAAATATATAATTATCTAAATGAGGCTATGTGCCCACGATGCAGAAATGAAGCAGAAAATTTCTGCAGCATTTCTGCATCTCCCTGGCAGAAAAAACGCATGCAGATTGTGCATGCGTTTTTCCTGCAGAATACATGCGGAATACATGCAGATTCACATGCGTACCCACATGCGTTAACGCATGTGTTTCCGCATGCGGACTGACAAGCACTTTCCAGGCGATAGTATCACTTGGAAAGTGCTTGACAACTAGGTCACACTATATAAATCCATGCAAAAGGCATATATAGTGTGACCGTAAAAATAAAAAAATAAAGCTATACTTACCCCCGATCCCCCGCCGCGTGTGCTGCCGCGTGTGCTGTCGCTCTCGTCCTGGCTTCTTCCGGGTTGCCGGCATCTCGCGAGACAGCCTGCGGTCACATGACCATGATGTCATCTCAGGTCCTGGAAGGAGAAGCGCTGCAGGGGCCGCCGGACAGGTGAATATATTTTTTATTTTATTCTTTTTTTTACAGGTACAATGGTACCCAGGTCTGGATGAGAGTCTTCTCTCCTCCAGAACTGGGTACCATCCGCACATAGAGACGCATATAATCCGCTTGTACAAATGTACAGACACGGATTCTATGCATCTCAATGCAAGTCAATGGCGGCGCTTCCGCTGCGCTTCCGCAAAATTAATGAACATGCTGCGGATTTATTTGCGCTGCAGAAACGCTGCGGAAAAATCTGCAGCATGTGCATTGACATTGCGGAATGCCATTGGGGACCATGGGGTGCGGATTACCATGCGTTTTTGATGCGTTTCCGCTGCGGAAATTCCGCAGCATAAACGCATGAAAAACGCATCGTGGGCACGCAGCCTTAACATGACACTTTTAAAAAGACCTTATGTTTGGCAGAATACCCCTGGTGTCTCATAGTAGACAAAAAGTTTGAAGTTGCTGTTAAACTTGATGACTAAGTTATTTACTAACCCTCATATTGGCCTCGTCCAAGGTTCACTGTTTATTGACTACCGTATGTTTGAGTTGAGAGCTCCACATTGGCACGATTCTCTGAGTGATACAAGAGTAAAACAGATTTGTCTGATAGCAGTTATTTGAACCTGTGTTGCAATGTAATATTTAAGCCAAAATTCCCTCACACAAAAAGACCTCCTGCCCTTAGTCATTTCATCAAAGTCACAGCAGGGGTCTAATCTGCGAAGCCTGAATGTTAGTAGTGTTAGAGAATCTCACAAAAAAGAAGCAAAAGTCTTAACCCAAAATGCGGCTTCTCTTCTTGTCCATATGTGTCTCTATCTTCTCCTTGGAAGAAGCATCACCTTCAGAACCGTGAGTTGATTAACATCTTTTTTACTTGGCTCTTTGCCTAAAAAGATGTGTTGGTCAGAAAAGTAATTCCCAATTTCATGCTAGTTTCATGCTTACATATTTTTTTTTACTTTATACTTTTGAATTCTTCACTTGTTTTACTTTTTCCATATATTAATCTCAATGATTCAACTTCTCATGATAGATTGTATTAAAAGCTAATCATGTAGGAGCTGATAAACATTGAAGTAAATATCTGGTATGTCAAAAAGGATTACCTTTCTGGTGTACCAGACCCCTGCATTGCTGATGCATTGTTAGATGTGGTCCATTACAGATCTGGTTGTTTTGTTTAAATTCTCAGATCATCATTCACATCCAAGACTCATAAAATCATCTTACTAACCAGACATTCTCAAAATTATTTTCCAAATTAATAGCAAGCACCAACATTCTGATATCAACATTAAAGAGAACCTGTCACCATTAAAGTGCGGTTCAATCTACAGGCACCATGTTATAGAGCAGGGGGAGCTGAGTAAATTATTACATAGCTTTGTGAGAAAAGATTCAGTATAACCTGTGTTTTAATTATTTGAATCTCTTCTCTTTTATGGCTTTTTGGTCCAGTAGGCGGTCCCATCAGTGACTGATAGCTGTCTCTCTATGCACTCTTATACATAGAAACCTGCCAGTCCTTGATAGGACCAGCCACTTGACCAATAATCTCACAGAGAGGTTTAATTGATTAAAACCCAGGTTATGCTGAATCTTTTTCCAAAAGAACTATATTTCATTCTATCCAGCCCTGCTTTTAACAGGGTGCCTGCAGATTGGACTGCATTTTCATGGTGACATGTTCCCTTTAAATTATTGAGTTTGTGGAGTGAAAAAGTCTACAAGCTCAAACAATTGACTAGCTAGGAACATTGAACCTTGCCGAAGATCAAACCTTAAAAAAACAGCAAAAATACTACACAGCCCAAAATTATTTGAAGACACCATCTAGTGGACTAAAAATGATGCAGGTCACCACCTCCCACTGCTCAACTAACCAACATAAAAAAACTATTTTTTCTCCATTGAGTTAGCGCTATTTGAACCCAACTGAACTGACTTTTTCCTAGTCCCCTACTTCTTTGACCAGACTATCATATTTCCTATCAGTATTGAGCATTCCTACAAGACAAAGCTTTGTTCACATCTGTGCTATAATTGCCCATAATGGAACAGAATTACAAAATGCTGGCAGATGACAGACGCTTATAGTATCTGATAGAGCCTGAATTGTCTAGCTTTTTCACAAAATCTACAATGGAGCCTCCAATGCAGATGGAAACACAGCCTTAGAGGGGATTTCCGGCCTTAAGACATCAATTAAATATCATTTAGAGAGAACATCAATATCAGATAGGTGGTTATCAAAGACCTGGCACTCCCACCAATCAGCTGTTAACTCCGCCAACCGGATGTAAACGGTGAATAGAGCCACACATCCCTATCTCTAATCTAGTGGCCACTGCCAAGAAATGAAACTCAGCTCCTATTCTCTGCAATAGATGAGCTACAGTTACTGGCAGTGGCAAATACACAGAGAACAAGGCTGTGAGCCTGAATAATAACAGTTGTTGGTGGGGGTGGTAATGATAGGTTAGGTCACCATTAGTCTAATGTTGGAAAAACCCTTTATATATAATAATAATAATAATAATTTTTATTTTTATAGAGCCAACATATTCCGCAGCACTTTACAAATTTTAGGGGGGACTTATACAAACAATACAGAATAAACATATCTCATATCAAAAGGAGTGAGGGCCCTGCTCGCAATCTTACAGTCTATGAGGAAATGGGGAAAACACAAAAGGTAGAAAGTACATATATTGTATAATGCAGCCTAGATATACTAAATAGGATAAATAATACATGGACTGGTCGCCTGCCAGTATGTGTGCAGTCCTGACTGAAGCTATTATGTGCATGGTTGGTATGAACCTGAAATTGAAGAAGATTTTAATATGGGGGAAAACTGGGACGGACAACTGGGATGGACAGATAGTGTGTGGAGGCGATACGCCAGGCTAAAGAAATGTGTTTTTAGGGTCCACTTGAAACTGTGGGTATTTTGAATTAATCGAACTGTCCTGGGTAGTGCATTCCAAATAATTGGCGCAGCACGCGAGAAATCTTGGAGACGGGAGTGGGAAGTTCGGATTATGGAGGATTTTAGTTTTAAGTCACTGGTAGTGTTGAGCCACCCCCGTAGTGTTCGGGTTCGGTTCGTCGAACACCGGGATGTTCGAGGAACTGTTCGTCGAACTGTTCGTCGAACACCTTAGAACACCGTCGAACACCGTTAAAACCAATGGCAGGCAAACAAAAACACATATAAACACATAGAAAACACCTGCAAAGGTGTCCAAAAGCTGACAAACTGCTCAGAAGACACTCTCTTTAAAAAAGCCGGCCGGCAAATTCAGCAGCGGCATACACCGGTACCCGACAATTTAGACATGAAGGAATAGAGCATCACACATAGATTAGATAGATAGAAACATGTCAGTCACACATATAAGAAGCACAGTGACAGTGTTGGTTACTGCACTTGTCATTTAGTGTAAAGAATTTATTAAAAAAAATATTAGTGTTTTCATGCACTGTCTCTTTAAAAAAGCCGGCCGGCAATTCAGCATCTGTACCCGACAATTTAGAACAGAAAGAATAGAGCTTCACACATAGATTAGATAGATAGAAACATGTCAGTCACATATATAATAAGTACAGTGATAGTGTTGCTTACTGTACTTGTCATTTAGTGTAAAGGATTTATTTAAAAAAATAATAGTGTTTTCATGCACTGTCTCTTTAAAAAAGCCGGCCGGCAATTCAGCAGCGGTACCCGACAATTTAGAACAGAAAGATAGAGCATCACACATAGATTAGATAGATAGAAACATGTCAGTCACATATATATGAAGTACAGTGATAGTGTTGGTTACTGTACTTGTCATTTAGTATTAAAATAAAGGATTTATTATTAAAAAAATTGGCGTGGGGTTCCCCTTAATTTTAGGCTCTAGCGGAGGTTAAGCAGACGGCTGGGGCAGATGTTTGAAGCCTGGGAAGGGGGTAATACCCATGGAGCTTCCCAGGCTACTAATATCAGCCCCCAGCTGAATACATAGCCTTTACTAGCTATTAAAATGGGGGACCCCCCAAAAAAAATGACGTGGGGTCCCCCCTAATTTAATAGCTAGCAAAGGCTAGGCAGACAGCTGGGGGCTGATATTAATAGCCCAGGAAGGGAGCCATGAATATTGGCCCCCTCCCAGGCTAGAAACACCAGCCGTCAGCCGCCCCAGAAATGGCGCATTCATAGGATGCGCCAATTCTGGCACTTAGCCTCGCTCTTCCACGCTGCCCTGGTGCGGTGGCAGGGGGTAATAGGGTTGGGGTTGATGTCAGCTTATAATGCCAGCTGACATCAAGCCCAGATTAGTAATGGAGAGGCGTCTATAAGACACCCCCATTACTAACCCCATAGTCAAAGTTAAAAAAAACACAAACACCCAGAATAAAGTCCTTTAATTGAAATAAAGACACAATCCTTTATTGTTCTAAATTAAACCATACTTACCATCACGCCCATTCCATCTGAAGCCAACGATCTCCTGCAATAAAAGAAAAATAATAAAGCAACCTCATCCTTACCTTTCCATGGTTCCCACGACAGCTTCAGCTCTGCTACATCGAGATGACAGGCTGGACCGCAGCAGAACGCTGCCATCCAGCCTGTCATCCCGCAGACACTGAGAAGCGCAGGCTTGCTTGCGCTGCTCAGCGTCTCTCTGTGACGACATCCAGATGAGCCGAGTTCATGTCCAATGAACTCGGCTCACCTCATGCACGTCACTGACAGCGTGGGAAAATTCTCACGCTGAAGCGCTGATTGCAGGAGAATTTTCCCACGCTGTCAGTGACGTGCAGGAGGTGAGCTGAGTTCATTGGACATGAGCTCACCTCATGCACATTACTGACAGAGTGGGAGAATTCTCCTGCACTCAGCACTTCAGCGTGAGAATTTTCCCACGCTGTCAGTGACGTGCATGAGGTGAGCCGAGTTCATTGGACATGACCTTGGCTCATCTGGATGCCGTCACAGCGAGACAGTGAGGAGCGCAAGCATGCCTGCGCTTCTCAGTGTCTGCGGGATGACAGACTGGATGGCAGCGTTCTGCTGCGGTCCAGCCAGTCATCTCGATGTAGCAGAGCTGAAGCTGTCGTGGGAACCATGGAAAGGTAAGGATGAGGTTGGTTTATTATTTTTCTTTTATTGCAGGAGATCGTTGGCTTCAGCTGGAATGGGTGTGATGGTAAGTATGGTTTAATTTAGAACAATAAAGAATTGTGTCTTTATTTCAATTAAAGGACTTTATTCTGGGTGTTGTGTTTTTTTTAAATACTTTACTAGAAATTCATGGCGGTCATGTCTAATACTGGCGTGACCCCATGAATTTTGGGCTTGGGGCCAGCTGATAATACCAAGCTGGCCCTAACCCCTTTATTACCCAGTGAGCCACCGCACCAGGGCCCTGGATGAGTTGGGTACAGCGCCAGAAGATGGCGCTTCTATGAACGCGCCATTTTCCGGGGTGGCTGCGGACTGCAATTTGTAGCGGGGGGGGGCCCAGAAAGCTTGGGCCTCCCTGCGCTGCAGATTCCAGCCCCCAGCTGCCTAGTTGTACCTGGCTGGACACAAAAATAGGGCGAAGCCCCACGTACTTTTTTTTTAATTATTTCATGAAATTCATGAAATAATTAAGAAAAAAAGGCCTTCCCTATATTGTTGTGTCCGGCCAGGTACAAATAGGCAGCTGGTGGTTGGGGGCAGCCCGTTCCTGCCTGCTGCACCTGGCTGGACACAAATATAGTGCGAAGCCCCACTTCAATTTTTTTTAATTATTTCATGAAATTCATGAAATAATTAAGAAAAAAAGGGCTTCCCTATATTGTTGTGTCCGGCCAGGTACAAATAGGCAGCTGGTGGATGGGGGCAGCCCGTTCCTGCCTGCTGTACCTGGCTGGACACAAATATAGTGCGAAGCCCCACTTCAATTTTTTTAAATTATTTCAGGAAATTCATGAAATAATTAAAAAAAAATTGACGCCTGCGCTTCTCAGTGTCTGCGGGATGAGAGGCTGGATGGCAGCGTTCTGCTGCGGTCCAGCCTGTCATCTCGATGTAGCAGAGCTGAAGCTGTCGTGGGAACCATGGAAAGGTAAGGATGAGGTTGCTTTATTATTTTTCTTTTATTGCAGGAGATCGTTGGCTTCAGCTGGAATGGGCGTGACGGTAAGTATGGTTTAATTTAGAACAATAAAGGATTGTGTCTTTATTTCAATTAAAGGACTTTATTCTGGGTGTTTGTGTTTTTTTTAACTTTGACTATGGGGTTAGTAATGGGGGTGTCTTATAGACGCCTCTCCATTACTAACCTGGGCTTGATGTCAGCTGGCATTATAAGCTGACATCAACCCCAACCCTATTACCCCCTGCCACCGCACCAGGGCAGCGTGGAAGAGCGAGGCTAAGTGCCAGAATTGGCGCATCCTATGAATACGCCATTTCTGGGGCGGCTGACGGCTGGTGTTTCTAGCCTGGGAGGGGGCCAATATTCATGGCTCCCTTCCTGGGCTATTAATATCAGCCCCCAGCTGTCTGCCTAGCCTTTGCTAGCTATTAAATTAGGGGGGACCCCACGTCATTTTTTTTGGGGGGTCCCCCATTTTAATAGCTAGTAAAGGCTATG
Source organism: Phyllobates terribilis (assembly GCF_046119375.1). Lineage (NCBI taxonomy): Eukaryota > Metazoa > Chordata > Amphibia > Anura > Dendrobatidae > Phyllobates > Phyllobates terribilis. The sequence goes on from NW_027362765.1 coordinate 416,908,862, forward strand.
TATTCAGCTGGGGGCTGATATTAGTAGCCTGGGAAGCTCCGTGGGTATTACCCCCTTCCCAGGCTTCAAACATCTGCCCCAGCCGTCTGCTTAACCTCCGCTAGAGCCTAAAATTAAGGGGAACCCCACGCCAATTTTTTTAATAATAAATCCTTTATTTTAATACTAAATGACAAGTACAGTAACCAACACTATCACTGTACTTCATATATATGTGACTGACATGTTTCTATCTATCTAATCTATGTGTGAAGCTCTATTCTGTCTGTTATAAATTGTCGGGTACCGCTGCTGAATTGCCGGCCGGCTTTTTTAAAGAGACGGTGCATGAAAACACTATTATTTTTTTTGCTAAATCCTTTACGCTAAATGACAAGTACAGTAAGCAGCACTTTCACTGTACTTCGTATATATGTGGCTGACATGTTTATATCTATCTAATCTATGTGTGAAGCTCTATTCTTTCGGTTCTAAATTGTCGGGTACAGGTGTATGCCGCTGCTGAATTGCCGGCTTTTCATGTTTCACTGTTGGCACTGTTCCCATCGATTTGGGCAATCACTGTAATGCCACAACCACTATGGCTGTGGCATTACAGTGAGTGGCAGACAATCCCTGCATGATTGGTGCTCTAGTGCTCTAAATAGCGCCAGACATGCAGGACACGCTTTTGGTGCACGAACAGTTATCGAACATAACCTCGAACAGCCGAATTTTTTGCAAATCGTTCGGGTTCGTCGAACAACTCGAACACCGCCCAAAACAGCTCGAATTTGAGATTGGCGAACAGTTCTAGTCGAACAACGCTCATCTCTAGTCACTGGCAGAACGGAGGGCACGTGTAGGTGTGGCGCCCCTGAGGGATGCTGCACTTCTCTAATAGAGTGTGGTGTTCCTCCTCTGAAGTAAGAACAGTGCGATGGTCAGGACCCTTCCTTCACATCCAACACCACACTTCTCCCACCAGAGGGGGCTAGAATGCACTAGGTGCTGCCCTCCTGGTTACAGGGAACCAAGAGACAGGGGAACCATTTAGTGGGTGAGGGTGGAGGACTCACATTTTAGTGACACTTTAAATTTCATATTTAATAATAAAGCCATTTTGGTTCTTGATCTTTGGTATTGTGATCTCCCTCCCTGAGCGTGGATCCTGTGTGGGCCTGCAGAGGACGGAGACACAGCCCTCGTACCTTAGCCTTGGGTCGAGGGGCAGGTTGCAGATAATGAATGTCTCAACCCGGTCAAGGACCATGACCAAGAAGGCCTGGAGCTCAAGAGTGTAGCTCCACAGCAAATGGATCCCAGGGAGGATGCAGACGGAGCGGTATACACCACCTGTCCTCACCACCTGATATACTCAGAGGGAGTCCAGCTGCAAGAGGGGTACCAGCCCCTGACACCCGACCTTGCTAGTCAACGTCCTGGTCGGGAAAGCCCGGTAGGCCCTGAGGATCCCACCGGGTAACAGAAGGAGTGGAGCTGCCGCCCATACCCTTTTTCTGAGAGGAGTTCAGATGGAGACCCAGCCTATCTACAAACACACAGACAGGAAAGTACCCGGTCTGCAGTCTAGGAACACTCTGGTGCGGGGTCCTGATTGAACGCTGGACTTACTCGGAGGTTGTCGGACACTCGTCTCTGGTGACCGCAGAACTCCGCGAGGAGCAGGAAGTCGCCTTCCTGCTGCCATCTCTTTCGTGAGTAAAGCCTTGGAAGTTCACCCCTATGGCCTCCGGACTCTTTATTCTGCATTACATCGCACTACGCAGCACCAGGCCTCCTATACTACTACCCCCGTCATCCTGTCCCTCTGCCCTGAGGCCTTTCTCCGCCTGTGGGGAGTAGTAACAACTACGGCTGCCATAACACCATGCCTCAGCGGACTGCAGCGGCGCTGGTGGCCTTCACCAGGTGCCACAGGTGGCGTAGTCGAGATCAGCCACTCAACCCGGATAAGCCCATACCATCTCTTTTTGTTTTAGTGTGACGACCCTGGGCACGGGTCGGGTCCGGGCCATGGCTGCACCCCATCTCTATATCAAAGGACCCGACCGGAGTCCCCCATCTCCCAGGGTAAGGGCTTACAGAGGACGCACGTGAGTCACACACATTTGGCGTAGTCGGCAGGATCGCATGCCCGCAGCAAAGGAAGGAATTACCCATTGCTACCGGGTACTGTGTGCCTTACACCTTGGACTGTCGTATTCACTTAAAATGGCGCCCGCCCAAGAAGAACAGGCGCAATAATGCTGTGGAAAGATGGCCTTCTGACACCTCCCATCGTGGGCTGGGCTCCTGTTTGGCGCCAAAAGTGTGGACCGCCCCTTCCATCAGAGACTGTCCGCGGTGTAATGCCCATCAAACCGGATGGGCTGAACGAAGGCGGGCCTGTCAGCATGCCGCCCAGGAACCGCCCCAAAAGAGGAGGAAGAAGAAAAGCAACAAGGTGCGGCCATTGCAGTCGGAGGTTGGCAATCTTCGGGAGTAGACATGGACGCTTCTGGAGCGCAACCTACGGAGCCTTCCGAACCCGGTCCAGGTCCTTCCCCCAGCAGGGAGTGAGGCAGCAAGATCATAACAGCGGGAGATTTAGAGTTTCTCCACCAGGAAGCCCCGGGTCTTGTGCGGAGACAGAAAGAGGCCCAGGAGGCGGCGACTGCTGCGTGGCGGGAAGAAATGCTGCACGCATCCGGGCCCGCCGCCAAGGAGCTGAAACTCAGGGAGACACGGTGACAGAGGTCGTGAGCGGCCCAGAGGCGGGTGAGTGTGTAACCCTTGCCCCGTCTGCTGAGCCTACCGTTCCCATACTGGACCTCAAGACCGAATATCTCCTGCCCGGCGCGGTCACCTGGCAGCAGGTCTTTGCCCCGGAGCTGCAAGCTTCAGCCATAGGCGGAGACCTGCGCTGCCACCCAACTCCCGAATCGGAAGCGCCTGAGGCTGCTGGGGTGTCCCCGACCCCAACCCGGACTGGTCCACACTTGCAGAGGACCCGCAGCAACCCCTAATGACACCGCTAACCGCACCAACAGTCACCTGGCTGGAGGCTGAGGAGTGGGCCTGGGACAACCAGGGGGTGGACCTGATGGGCTTCCCCTGGGAGACCCGGGCTGAAGCGCAGAGGAGGAGTGAGCGGTGCCGTGAGCAGATCCTCCAACTCACTCGGGAGCAACGCCAGAAGGAGGTCCGCTGCGAGCGCCTCGAGGTGCGGGCCAAAGCTGCCAAGTCCCGGGCCCGACAGGAAGAGGCAACCCGTCCAAGTCCCCGTGTGGAAGGGCAAGTCGTCTGCTTCCACCATAAGGTGGGATGGGGGTTCATAAGGAGTCCCCAGTACCAGGACGACGTCTTCGTCAGCAGGCGGGACGTCGAGCCGCGTTTGAAGAAGGGACACCCTGGCCGGAACCTCTTCCAGGGTGATGTAGTTACGTACTCTTGCCACCATGGGGTGCGGGGGTGGTACGCCCTGGATGTTCACAAGGTGTCCGGGAGCGATGCCCCCTTGCGCTCAGCCTCAGAGGACCGGTCAGCCTCCGTCGGGAGGAACCAGCCTTTTCCCAGGAGGGAACCCGAGATTTAAGCAGCCCCGGAGGCTGTAACCTGTTAAAAGTTATTATGTTAACATTTATGTTTTAATTTTCTATTTACGGTTTCTAGAGACATTGGTCCCTGCGGACTTGCAGCAAACAGACTCCTTTCTTGTACATAGTTTGCATCTCTTTAGGTGCTCCTTATTGGTTTTATGTAAAACCGCGTATATATTTCTACCTCAGAAGAAAAACCTGTCTGGGTGGCTCTACTGGAGGTCCAACTCAGGATCTTCATGCCCTGCAGCCACCCCAGGGCCCACGTTGGGGGTTTGGGACAGGTCCCTTGCACTTCTGAACTGACTCATCGTCCTTGCACTTTAACCCGTCTGTCTGCATATGAATGTCTCCGGAAAATGCTAGCACTTTTATAATTTTATACTTTTATACTCTTGTATTTTTGTGTTATATTATTATGTTCGAAACGTTAAAGAAGATGTGCCTCCCATAAAGGGAAGATGGTTTATTGTTATATAAAAAGAAAACTTTCCTAGGTCTTACTCTTTTGCAGCCCGCGGACGTGCTGTGTTTCACCATCAGGGAATGTGGTGCCCCTGAGGGTTCGACCGCCACAGGGATGCTGCACTTCTCTAATGGAGTGTAGTGTTCCTCCTCTGAGGTAAGAACAGTGCGATGGTCAGGACCATTCCTTCACATCCAACACCACACTTCTCCCACCAGAGGGGGCTAGAATGCACTAGGTGCTGCCCTCCTGGTTACAGGTAGACTGGGGAACCAAGAGACAGGGGAACCATACCATTTAGTGGGTGAGGGTGGAGGACTCACATTTTAGTGACACTTTAAAATTTCATATTTAATAATAACGCCATTTTGGTTCTTGGTCTTTGGTATTGTGATCTCCCTCCCTGAGCGTGGATCCTGTGTGGGCCTGCAGAGGACGGAGACACGGCCCTCGTACCTTAGCCTTGGGTCGAGGGGCAGGTTGCAGATAATGAATGTCTCAACCCGGTCAAGGACCATGACCAAGAAGGCCTGGAGCTCAGGAGTGTAGCTCCACAGCAAATGGATCCCAGGGAAGATGCAGATGGAGCGGTATATGCCACCTGTCCTCACCACCTGATATACTCAGAGGGAGTACGGCTGCAAGAGGGGTACTGGCCCCCGACACCCGACCTTGCTAGTCTACGTCCTGGTCGGGAAAGCCCGGTAGGCCCTGGGGATCCCACCGGGTAACAGAAGGAGCGGAGCTGCCACCCATACCCTTTTTCTGAGAGGAGTTCAGAGGGATACCCAGCCTATCTACACACACACAGACAGGAAAGTACCCGGTCTGCAGTCTAGGAACATTCTGGTGCGGGGTCCTGATTGAACGCTGGACTTACTCGGAGGTTGTCGGACCCTCGTCTCTGGTGACCGCAGAACTCCGCGAGGAGCAGGGAGTTTCCTTCCTACTGCCATCTCTTTCGTGAGTAAAGCCTTGGAAGTTCATAACACCATGCCTCAGCGGACTGCAGCGGTGCTGGTGGCCTTCACCAGGTGCCACAGGTGGCGTAGTCGAGATCAGCCACTCAACCCGGATAAACCCGTACCATCTCTATTTGTTTTAGTGTGACGACGCTGGGCACGGGTCGGGTCCGGGTCACGGCTGCACCCCATCTCCCGAGTCCCCCATCTCCCAGGGTAAGGGCTTACAGGGGACGCACGTGAGTCACACATAGGGTAGTAGACTGAGGCAAGGGAGGAGATATAGGGGGGTACTGAAGCATGGAGCGCTTTGTGGGTAAGCGTGATAAGTTTAAATTGAACTCTATATTGGATGGGTAACCAATGCAATGACTGGCACAGGGAAGAGGCATCGGTGTAGCGGTTGGCGAGGAATATGATACTGGCTGCTGCGTTAAGGACGGATTGGAGAGGGGAGAGTTTAGTAAGAGGGAGCCCGATAAGTAGAGAGTTGCAGTAGTCCAGACGGGAATGAATAAGAGCTACAGTAAGAGTTTTTGCCGAGTCAAAGGTGAGAAAAGTCCTGATTCTTGAGATGTTTTTGAGGTGTAGATTACATGAACGAGCCAGTGATTTGATGTGAGGAGTGAAGGAAAGATCTGAGTCAAAAAGTACCCCAAGACAGCGGGCTTGTTGCTGGGGAGTAATGGTTGAGCCACAAACGGAAATGGCAATATCGGGCACAGGTAGGATAGTGGAGGGGGGAAATACGAGTAGTTCTGTTTTTGACAGATTCAGTTTTAGACAGAGGGAGGACATAATGTTAGACACAGCAGAAAGACAATCACTGGTCTTTTGTAGTAATGCAGGGGTGATGTCTGGAGCAGAGGTGTATAATTGGGTGTTATCAGCATAGAGATGGTACTGAAAACCGAATCTGCTGATTGTTTGTCCAATGGGAGCAGTGTATATTGAGAAAAGAAGGGGGCCTAGGACTGATCCTTGAGGAACCCCGACAGTAAGGGAAAGGAGAGAGGAGGAGGAGCCGCGAAAGACACAGAGAAGGAGCGGTCAGAGAGATAGGAGGAGAACCAGGAGAGAACAGTGTCCTTGAGGCCAATAGTGCGGAGCATAGTGAGGAGGAGCTGGTGATCCACAGTGTCGAATGCTGCAGAGAGATCCAGGAGAATCAGCATCGAGTAGTGACCATTAGATTTAGCTGTTAGTAGATCATTAGAGACTTTAGTGAGGGCAGTTTCAGTAGAATGTAAAGAGCGGAAACCAGATTGTAAAGGGTCAAGAAGAGAGTTGTCTGACAGACAGCGGATTAGACGGGAATGGACCAGGCGTTCCGGGAGTTTAGAGATAAAGGGAAGATTGGAAACAGGTCTGTAGTTGGCCGTGCAGTTCTGGTCAAGGGATGTTTTTTAAGTAATGGATGTATGCTGGCGTGTTTAAAAGAAGAGGGAAAGATACCAGATGAGAGGGAGAGGTTGAAAATTTTAGTTAGGTGAGTGGTGACAGCTGGAGCAAGGGACTGAAGGAGATGTGAGAGAATAGGGACACTGGTACAGGTGGTAGGGCGATAAGATGCAAGGAGCCTGATCACTTCATCTTCCGTGACTGGTTCGAAATCAGAAAGTGAGCAAGATACAATGTCGCAGGGGAGCGCATGCATAACGTTTGGGGATTAGGAGAAAATTTCCTGTCGGATATGGTCAATTTTTTCTTTGAAATAATTGGCCAGATCGTCTGCGCTGAGGTCGGTGATCGGGGCCTGTGCTGTTTGATTGAGGAGAGAATGAAACGTGTCAAAGAGTCGTTTAGGATTATTGGAAAGTGAGATGATGAGGTTGTTAAAGTAGGTTTGTTTGGAGAGGTGAAGCGCAGAGTTATATGTTTGCAGCATAAATTTATAATGGGGGAAATCTTCGGGCAGATTAGATTTTCTCCACAGCCTTTCAGCGCACCTGGAACACCGCTGGAGAAGACGTGTTTGAGGCGTGTGCCAGGGTTGTCGCCGTCTATGCCGAATTGTTCTTTGTGTAGGAGGTGCGGCTTCATCCAGGACGCATAGTATTATTTTGTTATAATGCTTCAATGCAGAGTCGGGACATGAGACGGAGGAGATTGGAGCCAATGATGATTGCAACTTTTTCATAAATTTCTGGGTGTTAATGGCGCGTATATTTCTATAAGTGTGGAAAGTGGGGGGGTCTTGAGTAGAGTCACAGTTCTTGACAGAGAATGAAAGAAGATTATGGTTAGACAGTGGAAGGGGAGAGTTAGTAAAGTCATGTACTGAGCAAAGCCGGGAGAAGATCAGGTCCAATGTGTTCCCGTCCTCATGTGTAGGAGAATTAGCAAGCTGATTGTCAATTACAGAATAGCAATTATTTGGCTGCATTTTATAATTATACTTCTTTTGGTGTACTCTTTAATTAGATGTTTTCATTTTTGTTCTTTTTTTAAAAACAAAAAATCAGTTCAGGAATCAGCATGATCAAGGAATTCAATATATTCTAAATAACAAAAGACTGACCATAATTTCCAAATAGAAAACTGGTGTGTACAGGTGCATACATTAAAGTAAGCATCTCTATACATAACAAATAAAATTGCACTCTGTAGCGCTCAATTTGATCATTCTGCATTCATAACATTGTTATACATATTCTCTCTCTCTCTTTTTGATGCCTTCAGTGTGAATGTACAATTTTCATAGTCTTGAAAATGCAGAAAAATCTTTAAATGAGAAGGTGTGTCCAAACTTTTGGTCTGTACTGTATATATATACAGTTATATGCAAAAGTTTGGGCACCCCTATTAATCTTAAGCTTATTGTTTTATAAAAATTGGTGTTTTTGCAACAGCTATTTCAGTTTGATATATGTAATAACTGTTGGACACAGTAATGTTTCTGCCTTGAAATGAGGTTTATTGTACTAACAGAAAATGTGCAATCTGCATTCAAACAAAATTTGACAGGTGCATAAGTATGGGCACCTCACCAGAAAAGTGACATTAATATTTAGTAGATCCTCCATTTGCAAAAATAACAGCCTCTAGTCGCTTCCTGTAGCTTTTAATGAGTTCCTGGATCCTGGATGAAGGTATTTTTGACCATTCCTCTTTACAAAACAATTCCAGTTCAGTTAAGTTTGATGGTCGCCGAGCATGAACAGCCCTCTTCAAATGATCCCACAGATGTTCAATGATATTCAGGTCTGGGGACTGGGATGGCCATTCCAGAACATTGTAATTGTTCCTCTGCATGAATGCCTGAGTAGATTTGGAGCGGTGTTTTGGATCATTATCTTGCTGAAAGATTCATCCCCTGCGTAGCTTCAACTTTATCACTGATTCTTGAACATTATTGTCAAGAATCTGCTGATACTGAGTGGAATCCATGCGTCCCTCAACTTTAACAAGATTCCCGGTGCCGGCATTGGCCACACAGCCACAAAGCATGATGGAACCTCCACCAAATTTTACTGTGGGTAGCAAGTGTTTTTCTTGGAATGCTGTGTTTTTTTTGCCGCTATGCATAACGCCTTTTTGTATGACCAAACAACTCAATCTTGGTTTCATCAGTCCACAGGACCTTCTTCCAAAAAGAAATTGGCTTCTCCAAATGTGCTTTTGCATACCTCAGCCGACTCTGTTTGTGGCGTGCTTGCAGAAATGGCTTCTTTCGCATCACTCTCCCATACATCTTCTCCTTGTGCAAAGTGCGTTGTATAGTTGACCGATGCACAGTGACACCATCTGCAGCAAGTTGATGCTGCAGCTCTCTGGAGGTGGTCTGAGGATTGTCCTTGACTGATCTCACCATTCTTCTTCTCTGCCTTTTTGATGTTTTACTTGGCCTGCCATTTCTGGCCTTAACAAGAACTGTCCCTGTATTCTTCCATTTCCTTACTATGTTCCTCACAGTGGAAACTGATAGGTTAAATCTCTGAGACAGCTTTTTGTATCCTTCCCCTGAACAACTATGTTGAATAATCTTTGTTTTCAGATCATTTGACAGTTGTTTTGAGGAGCCCATGATGCCACTCTTCAGAGGAGATTCAAACAGGAGAACAACTTGCAAGTGGCCACTTTAAGTAGCTTTTCTCATGATTGCATACACCTGGCTCTGAAGTTCAAAGCTCAATGAGGTTACAAAACCAAAAAAAGTGCTTTAGTAAGTCAGTAAAAAGTAGGTAGGAGTATTTAAAACAAGAAAATGATAAGGGTGCCCATACTTATGCACCTGTCAAATTTTGTTTGAATGCAGATTGCACATTTTCTGTTAGTACAATAAACCTCATTTCAAGGCAGAAACATTACTGTGTCCAGCAGTTATTACATATATCAAACTGAAATAGCTGTTGCAAAAACACCAATTTTTATAAAACATTAAGCTTAAGATTAATAGGGGTGCCCAAACTTTTTCATATAACTGTAATATTACAGACATCTATATCTTAGATTCACCATACCCCAAACTGTTGGTTATTATAAAGAACTATCATTTGCTTAGGTTTGGATGATATTGAACTAATAAATAAAGTTGTACCCTGTAGTGCTATAGCTTGTAAACATGAAATATATGAAATGTGAAATGCATTATTGCTCTAGAACAGGGGTCCTCAAACTTTTTAAACAGGGGGCCAGTTCACTGTCCCTCAGACCATTGGAGGGCCGGAATATCGTTTTTTTAAAAAAGCTATGAACAAATTCCTATCCACACTGCACATATCTTATTTTGAAGTAAAAAAACAATACAGGAACAAATACAATATTTAAAACAAGTAAACAAGGAACAAGTAAAGTTAAATTAACAAACTTACTGGTATTTCCATAGGCAGATAAATGTTCCCAATAGGCAGAATAGGTCCCCAATAGGCAGGTAAATGTCCCCAATAGGCAGCATAGGTCCCCCAATAGGCAGGCAAATGTCCCGAATAGGCAGCATAGGTCCCCAATAGGCAGGTAAATATCCCCAATAGGCAAGCTGTTCCCCCCCTTATAATGCCCCATGCAGGATGTCACCCCCCATATAATGCCCCATGCAGGATGTCACTCCCCATATAATGCCCCATGCAGGAAGTCACTCCCCCCCATATAATGCCCCATGCAGGCTGTGCCCCCATATAATGCCCCATGCAGGATGTCACCCCCCCATATAATGCCCCATGCAGGATGTCACTCCCCCCATATAATGCCCCATGCAGGCTGTGCCCCCATATAATGCCCCATGCAGGATGTCACTCCCCCCATATAATGTCCCATGCAAGATGTCCCTTTCTCCCACCATATAGTGCCCCATGCAGGATATCACTCCCCTGTCTTTATAATGACCCATGCATGATGTCACCCCCCATATAATGCCCTATGCAGGATGTCACCCCCATATAATGCCCCATGCAGGATGTCACCCCCCCATATAATGCCCCATGCAGGATGTCACCCCCCCCATATAATGCCCCATGCAGGATATCACTCTCCTGTCTTTATAATGCCCCATGCAGGATGTTACCCCCCCATATAATACCTCATGCAGGATGTCACCCCCCCATATAATGTCCCATGCAGGATGTTAACCCCCTCCATATAATGCCCCATGCAGGACGTCACCCCCCATATAATGCCCATGCCTCCATACATTAAAAAAAAATCAAATACTCACCGCACTCCTCACCTGCTGCCGCTGTTCAGGTCCAGACTCCAGCATTGCCGGTGTTGTCCCACTCTGCACTGTGATGGCTCAATGGAGGGTGCGGTGGAAAGACGTCACCGCACCCTCTGACATGAGATGTCACAGAGAGCGCAGAGCAGGAAGACAGCAGATCTGTGGAGACACGGGGAGAGGTAAGTATCTGGCTGCCGGGGACCTGAGCAAGCGGGGGGAAGGGCGGGCGCTTGCACCGCTCTCCTTCGCCCATAGCCCGGCGGGCCAGATAAAAATCCTCAGCGGGCCGCATGTGGACCACGGGCCGTAGTTTGAGGACCCCTGCTCTAAAAAATAGAAAAAAAATTAAGACACATAGCACATAATTTGGCCAATTCATGCATGCCCAGCAACCAACGACAAGGCGATCTTCTTTTGCTGGGACCATATCCTGATGTGATTCCTCTCCTAGGCTGAAACCTTCATTTATATGGGTAGGTAGGAGCCTTCTGTAATTGAGCACTCTGTAGTGCTATAGCATGTAACCATGAAATATATGAAATTTGCACCTGTACACACAAGTTTTCTGTTTGGAAGTGACGGTCAGTCTTTTGTTATTTATAAATTGGCTCTCTTACTGAGCACTCTACCCATCAGCCCGTTTTAATTACAGAAGGATCCAACGTACCAATATAAATGTAGGCTTTAGCCTAGGAGAGGATTCATATTAGATAGGTTTCCAGCAAAAGAAGATCGCCTTTTCATTGGCTGCTAGGCATGCATGAATTGGCCAAATTATGTGCTAAGTATCTTCATTTTTTCCTATTTTCTAGAGCAATAATGCAATTCAAATTTCATATATTTCATGTTTACATGCTATAGCACTACAAGGTGCAACTTTATTTGTTAGTTCAATATAATCTAAACCTTAGCAAATGACAGTTCTTTATAATATCCAACGGTTTGGGGTATGGTGAATCTAAGATATAGGTGTCTATAAATATATATATATGTGTGTGTATTTATAGAGAGAGAGTATATATAACAATGTTATGAATGCAAAATGATCAAATTGAGTAAATCAATCAAGTTACCGTTAGTTATAATTATCAAGTTTAAGCTATAATGAGCACCGTATATACAGATGTACAAATGTTTACTCTTGTTCAAGGTATTATGCAATCACAGTACCAGCTCAGATGATCTACCCATCAGAGGAGAAAGCATGTATTTCTATCCTGAAACTGAAGGGGGAGCTACAACTTAAAATGGAGTTAAAGAGAGAACAGAAACATGTGTTGGTGACAGAAGACACAATCAACACCCCAACATATTTTCACTGTTATTCTTTTGAGGTTAGTGGAATTCTCTTATAGATCATAGACATTCATGACTCAAAGTCAAATTCTTGTGTTCTACACAGCCACAAAAATGGTGAAGGCCATGTGCCCTGGTGCCAAACTGCGTAAACCAATAAACCTTTGCCTTGGCCAAAATATTCAGACACCGGGCCAGGGTCATGAACTGAACATATCAGTAAAAATTTGTAAGGATTTCAATAAAGCTTCATCTTTACTCAGCTTCCGACTGTGTTGGATGAGGAAGAAGTCTGGTTCTTTCATGTTTCTGCTCATGGAGATAACATAAACATTGACCAGATCAAGAAGATCATGCTCATTAAAGGAAATCAAATGACTTTTATCCAGACTGATAAACCGAACTACAAGCCTGGACAGACAGGTAGATATGTACAGTCACATCCTTTTAATATCTTTTGGTTGTCAGCAAAAAAAAAGTTGGATCCACAAGTGAAATTTTTGACATCACATGTTTATTATTCCAGTGAGTTTCCGTATTATAACCTTGGACAGGAATTATCATGCAAAAAACGACAAGGTGAGATGCTTCCATACTCTTTATATTACCTTTGTGGATAACTAAATGAATGTGAATGCTCTTACATAAGGCCTTACATGAGTTGTGTGTACAGTAAAGTAGGCACATTGATAATTTAGATGTAATTGATATAATTAAAATAGTCTATGTAAGCCTGCAATGGAAAGTCTTAAATTCATAACAATCTTGAGATCGAGGCTTTGTAATACAAAGTATGAATGGAATGGTGGCCACTCTATTCATGGATAGGAGATTACTTCTCCAGTTGGGATAACCCTTTTAGCGTAGTATTTCAAGGAAATTTCTGAAAACATAGTTTATGTAAATTAGACATATCGTAAAAGTAGTTCATCCACCGAGAACAAAGATCGTTACCTCCTAATCCTGACACCATTTTTGATTTCGAAGATGCATCTGATTGCCTATATGATAATATAGTGTATTAGAAATACAAATCTGAAATTTGGAGAGAGGGACATATTAAAAATCCAAAATTAGTTATATGTTTTGCATAGGACTGATCTTCAAAATGAGATGAATACATTGATAGGACTAAAATAATCTGCAGAAAAGAATCCTATTGCCTATTTTATGCATCTTGGTGGTTAAGAGGGTTGTCCAGGATTTTTACATTGATGGCCTATCCTTAGGATAAGTCATCAATATCTGATTGATGGGGGTGCGACACCTGGACCCCCGCTGATCAGCTGTTCTTGGTCGAAAGTGCTCGATTGTGAAGCTGCACGACACAGCTCTATCAATTATATAGTGGCCACGGCTGGGTATTGCATCCCCTATTGATTCGAATAGTGGGTGGATGTGCAGTTCCTGGCCATGGACACTATGCAGTTGACGGAGCCGTGCTGTGCAGCTTCGCAACTAAGCATTTCCAGCCACCAGCTGCATCTGGAACAGCTCATAGGCGAAGTGTCGGGTGTCGCAACCCCACCGATTAGATATTGATAACCTATTCTAAGGATAAGATAAAAATGTAAAGGTCTCGGACAACCTCTTTAAGCGGGTAGAACTGCAGCTTTGCAACATGAGTTCCGAGCTTGGTTAATACTAGAGAAACCTTGTCTTAGAACCTGAAAGTTCTCCCAGTTCTTTCATAGGAATCCCCAGGGATCTGTAGTTTCTTCCTACACCTTAAACTTTAATCATGGCATAACTGGCTTCATATAAAACTATTCTTAATGTAACCATATAATCATTTATTTTACAGTATCCACTTGTGGAATTGATTGTAAGTATTAACAGCTCCTGTTGCATGCACCGATACACACATACATATGATCACCAAAGTGGAGTGACCACTAGGAACCCACAAATCATTGGAATGGGGATCCCCGAATTCTCTGTGTGAATTGAGTTGTAATGAACATGTGTCAGAACAGGTCTATTTACTTTTTATAGAAGTGGTGCTCTCACATGCTCACTACTGCTCCATTCCCACCGGAGATACGTGATAAATATTATTGATTGGACAACCACTTTTAATTTTGAGAAATGTGTAATTTTATCATTTTAAAGGTTTTGTCTCATTACTCCTACCCCTGTCCATATGTTCTTTTAGAGCATACGATAGTCAGATAGGGTTTCCCGCTTGTAATTTCCTACTATGTGCCAGAACCAAGACAACATCATATAAGGGAAAATATGACTGACTTCTGTTGGTAATGTCTTAGAGATAAGTACAATTAAGGTTAGATCATAGACATAAAAATTAAGGTGATAAAAATCCATTTGAGCTCCACAATGCAAATATAATTAAAAATTCTTAAAAACACTGAGGGCAGTATTACAATGCATCAAGAGCAGTTACTGGTCTGACACGTCAGGAGGAGCCTAAAGAACAAAGTGCTTGAAAAAAGTTTGCACTTCTTTATGGATCTTTTCCTAGACTTGCTTCTTAAAAAAATTATGCTTATGCTCACCCATAATTTTTTCTTGAATGGAGATTCATGCAACAATCGACAGGCTGAAAGAGTCCTCCTTATCTTAGATCAATCATTACTAACAGAGATCGATATATGAGAGGCACACAGGCAACTACTACCTAACTAGCTCTGATTAGCTTCCCTTGGTTGGCAGGACTAGTCTGTGACTGCATTCTGGATACATTGCAAGCATAGCTGCCAATAAATGCATGCCTATTGTGCCGTATAGGAAATCTAGTCTTGAATAGGAGTCAGACAGAGAGATGACACATTGGACTTTGTTGTGGGTGTTTTTGTTGGTCAGAAAGGTAGAAGGTATCTTAAGATATCAAGTAAAAGTTGCAATTATAGTAAACCTAGCATTTCACAAATGTCGCATTTCAGCTGTTTTGACAGTTTTTTTTATGGCCACTTCACCATCATGTAAGACATGATTAACAATCAGAAAGTCAGCAGTGAGCTCATTTTACCTTTCACGTAGAACACAATACTAATGTGCCTTCACAAGTAACTTTATTATATCAGACCGAAGTGTCTCCTTACTAACAGGATCCAGATAATAATCGGATTGGACAATGGTTGGATGTCTCGCCACATCAAGGAATCGCTGACTTAAGTTTTCCTTTGGCAAATGAGCTACCACTAGGAAACTACGTCATAAATATACCCAATGCATACAGAGCTGATTTTTCTATATCTGAAGCTGGTAAGATTAATATTTTTATATGCTGTGTATAATTTAACATAATTGGGTGGACAGGTTATTCCTAACATTATCCATTGCCTAGGTGATAACTTGGTAATCAGAGGAGATCTGACTTCTGGAAAACTACATGGAGTGCTTTCCACACATGCATGTCTCCATTTTATTTCCTATGGAACTGCTGGAAATATCTGAGTACAGTGCTCACCTCTCTCTCAGTCCTGGTTGGTACAGTAAAGTTATTAGAGCTGTGTTTTGTAAAAATTCGTACATCCATGGGATCATGTCATCACCTGGACGGATTTTCAGGGTGTACTGTATTCATTAATATGTCCAATGCAGTTTTTTGGTTTTTTTTAATAAAGTGCAACTATTGAGCTGCACCAATTTGTTTTTGGCATACAGTTATATGAAAAAGTTTGGGCACCCCTATTAATCTTAAGCTTAATGTTTTCTTAAAATTGGTGTTTTTGCAACAGCTATTTCAGTTTGATATATGTAATAACTGTTGGACACAGTAATGTTTCTGCCTTGAAATGAGGTTTATTGTACAAACAGAAAATGTGCAATCTGCATTCAAACAAAATTTGACAGGTGCATAAGTATGGGCACCTCACCAGAAAAGTGACATTAATATTTAGTAGATCCTCCTTTTGCAAAAATAACAGCCTCTAGTCGCTTCCTGTAGCTTTTAAAGAGTTCCTGGATCCTGGATGAAGGTATTTTTGACCATTCCTCTTTACAAAACAATTCCAGTTCAGTTAAGTTTGATGGTCGCCGAGCATGGACAGCCCTCTTCAAATGATCCCACAGATGTTCAATGATATTCAGGTCTGGGGACTGGGATGGCCATTCCAGAACATTGTAATTGTTCCTCTGCATGAATGCCTGAGTAGATTTGGAGCGGTGTTTTGGATCATTGTCTTGCTGAAAGATCCATCCCCTGCGTAACTTCAACTTTATCACTGATTCTTGAACATTATTGTCAAGAATCTGCTGATACTGAGTGGAATCCATGCGTCCCTCAACTTTAACAAGATTCCCGGTGCCAGCATTGGCCACACAGCCCCAAAGCATGATGGAACCTCCACCAAATTTTGCTGTGGGTAGCAAGTGTTTTTCTTGGAATGCTGTGTTTTTTTGACACCATGCATAACGCCTTTTTGTATGGCCAAACAACTTAATCTTGGTTTCATCAGTTCACAGGACCTTCTTCCAAAAAGAAATTGGCTTCTCCAAATGTGCTTTTGCATACCTCAGCCGACTCTGTTTGTGGCGTGCTTGCAGAAACGGCTTCTTTCGCATCACTCTCCCATACAGCTTCTCCTTGTGCAAAGTGCGTTGTATAGTTGACTGATGCACAGTGACACCATCTGCAGCAAGTTGATGCTGCAGCTCTCTGGAGGTGGTCTGAGGATTGTCCTTGACTGATCTCACCAGTCTTCTTCTCTGCCTTTCTGATGTTTTACTTGGCCTGCCACTTCTGGCCTTAACAAGAACTGTCCCTGTGTTCTTCCATTTCTTTACTATGTTCCTCACAGTGGAAACTGACAGGTTAAATCTCTGAGACTGCTTTTTGTATCCTTCCCCTGAACAACTATGTTGAATAATCTTTGTTTTCAGATCATTTGACAGTTGTTTTGAGGAGCCCATGATGCCACTCTTCAGAGGAGATTCAAACAGGAGAACAACTTGCAAGTGGCCACTTTAAGTAGCTTTTCTCATGATTGCATACACCTGGCTATGAAGTTCAAAGCTCAATGAGGTTACAAAACCCAAAAAAAGTGCTTTAGTAAGTCAGTAAAAAGTAGGTAGGAGTATTTAAAACAAGAAAATGATAAGGGTGCCCATACTTATGCACCTGTCAAATTTTGTTTGAATGCAGATTGCACATTTTCTGTTAGTACAATAAACCTCATTTCAAGGCAGAAACATTACTGTGTCGAACAGTTATTACATATATGAAACCGAAATAGCTGTTGCAAAAACACCAATTTTAAGAAAACATTAAGCTTAAGATTAATAACTTGCATCTGTCATGCCA
The DNA here is from genome assembly GCF_046119375.1 of Phyllobates terribilis. NCBI lineage: Eukaryota > Metazoa > Chordata > Amphibia > Anura > Dendrobatidae > Phyllobates > Phyllobates terribilis. The sequence goes on from NW_027362765.1 coordinate 416,926,089, forward strand.
CATGGAAAGAATATTTTTAGTTGGTATGTGACTTGCAAGCCATATTATCCTTTCTATTGATATTTTGCAAACCTTAAGTAGAGTGTCAATGGGCTTGAAGAATATTTTGTCAAGCAAAAACATTGCTAGTTTCATTGAAAATTTGCACCAGAAAAAAAGCAAACAATTTGATTTCTTATGTCTCAATGTACTTGCTTTTTTATATTCAATTTTACATAAGAATTGCTTGTTGCTAAGAGTTTCTAACATGTGAATTCTTCACTTCAGTTCTAAAGAGATTTGATGTTAACATGGATGTTCCAAAATGGCCAAGTGTGATGGATAAATTCTTTATCGTGAAAGTGTGTGGAAGGTATTGGTCCTATATTCATAATATTATAGATGAAATATAAGTTCAGGGAGGACTGTACATAGAAGAGAGGGGCAACACAGTAAAGATCATACTGGGTACCCTATTATGATAACAGATTTAACCACAAATGACAGAAAGCCATAATGTTTGTTTACCCCTGTATCTCTTTACCATTACCCAAGAGACGGTTTAATAGACCACTTACCTGCTAACAAAGAAGCTACTTGTCACAGGTGTGTCACTGGTGACAGACAGTCGACCTTCAATGGTTTGCAGGAGATATCCACGTTTGGCAATGCAGACAGCTGCCTAGATAGGAGGCTGTGTTTAGTACCCAGCGACTGCCTCCCTTTAGTCTGGGTGTATATTTACCTGGTATGTCTATGTGGGCATCGCTGGTGATATTCATTCCTACTTGGAACTTGGCTGAAGCAGCATCTCGTCCTCTTTGGAGTCTTGAGGTCGTGTGTCCTGTTGGAGTTCTTCTAAAGCTAAATTATTATTTCCCTGTGTTGTCTTCCCTTTTGTCTTTAGAGTGCTAGTGGAGGTTGACTAGTGCTCATCTCCTTCCACCACCAGCTTTAGCCTTACGCCAGGGATAGTATGGCAAAGCACGTGATTGGATACAGCTGCGGAGGCTGTATAGGGACGTTAGGGGGAGACAGGGTGACGCTAGTGCAGATTAGGAGGTCACCTCTTCCCCCTTTCCCTAGTGTCTGGGCTTCCTTTCCCTTTCCCCTCTGTTTCACTCACACCTGGCGTGACACTCCTCAGGGGAGGGCAATCCTGGAAAGATTCTTGGCACTCATTAGCCAAGGTGATTGAACCAACCAGAGTAGAACTCTCTTTCCAAGGAGCTCAGCATGTTCAAATCTTATATTATGTATATCCTTCCATTAAGGCAAACATTAGTTTTATATTGACATAGAATAGGACGTGGGACTGTCGTGCTCCTTTTTGGTGACCTCACACTAACAAATTGACAAAAGCAACAAGATTGTCATTGATGAGTTTCTGTTGTAGACTAACCAAATGGAAGGTCTGCAGCGTTACAAAATGATTGTATCAACAAGATATGCCCCGGTACATGACCCCCTTTCAAGTAAATGGATAAGTATAAATGGCTGGATTAAGTATTCTCATTCTTAATACATCTCCACTCTGACTCATATTGTGAAGTCTCCAACTGGGGACCCATTGTATGATATCCATATGCTTTATTTAGCCATATTTACAGGAATTGTCTTTTTGAGGTGACTCTTTTAAAAATTGTTTCTGAACCTACAGATGACACTGAAAATAAGTAATATATTATTATATTTTAGGTATACTTATGGAAAGCCAGTTTCAGGATCTTTTCATCTCTCTATCTGTGAAGAAACTGCACAAACATCTAGTTTTTATTATTTAGATCCCAAACAGGACATTGACATTATTGATGAAATAAATATTGGTCATTGCCAAAACATAACTGGAGTCCGTGTAAGTATGAATACAAATATTTTAATTACACTAGATTCACACTGCCATAATATGGAGGTCTTCTTTTATTTTTAATATAGCCTCAACATTTGTGTAAGGTAGAAGGAAAATCAGCAGCTCACCTATAGGTTCAAATTGTGCTTTAGAGAGCCCAAAGCAGAAACCGTTTCAAGGAGGTGATCAAATGAAAAGAAAGACACGCATTTGTCCTGCTCGAGCCTAAAATAATAATATCATTACTTTTATTCAGTACTTAATTATGTAGCATCGGCGTCTCTGCCCCCTGACAGGCAGAGACGCCGTCCCTCTTCCCACCGCGCTCCCCATCCGGTGTCCTCTGGCAATCCTGTTTCTGCAGCTGCCAATGCGCGCAGTTTCCCGGGCACTGTGCTTAGGGCGTGCGTGCGCACTCCCTCCCTCTAAAAGGGGCCGCGCGCCATCCTATGGTGTCCAATGGCCGGAGGACCTCCCATATATAAGGCACCTCCTCCAAAATGGAGGTGCCCGAGCAAAGTTGTAGCACTGTGTACTTACCTCTGCTTCAGCCCTCAGGTTCCGCTGCCTGCTTGACTACCAGTCCTGCCCGCCAGCCTATCAGGTCCAGTCCGCCAGCCTGACTAACAAGTCCAGCACGCCAGCTTGATTACCTAGTCCAGTCTGACAGCCTGACTACTCTCCAGCCCGACAGTCTGTCTTCCGTTCAGTCCGCCAGTCCGTCTATGGGCTCTGCCCGCCTGCTTACCTGGAAGCATCTGCCTGTTACCTGCCGTGCCTACCAGCCAGCCTACCTGGAGGCTCCAGCCTGTTATCTGCCGTGCCTACCTGGAGGCTCCTGCTTGTTACCTGCCAGCCTACCTGGAGGCTCCTGCCTGTTACCTGCCGTGCCTACCAGCCAGCCTACCTGGAGGCTCCTGCCTGTTACCTGCCGTGCCTACCTGGAGGCTCCTGCTTATTACCTGCCAGCCTACCTGGAGGCTCCTGCCTGTTACCTGTCGTGCCTACCAGTCAGCCTACCTGGAGGCTCCTGCTTGTTACCTGCCATGCCTGCGAGTCCCTCTACACGAATCACTCGTCAGCCTGCCTGCTGTGCCCATCTGCTATAACGGTCAGTCCCTGCCTTCTGACCCGTGGGAGTCACCTGCTCTTATACAAGGTCGGTCCCAGAGTATCACCTGGTCCCTCTGCTCAGTTCCTCCCTGGTCACGGAGTCGATTGAGCCGCCGTACGACCTTGGTCGCTCCGAGTTGATACCTAGTTACGCCCCTCTGGTTCCTCCTTGCACCGCAGCACAGAGGTTCCACCACCCGGATCCTTAACCACTTGCTCAGGCCATGGAACCCGGTGCCTCCCAGGCCCCTTCGCTTGCTGACCTGTACCAGGAGGTCTTACGTCAGAGTGTTCAACAGGAGACTGTCCTGTCCTTTCAGTGGTCTGTTAATTCTCGCCTAGGCGCATTGTCCGCCCTGTCTGTGTCCATCTCTGGCCAAGCGGCGCCTGCACCCGCGGCACCGCAACCCAGTCTTACAATGGCATCCGGCTATGGACCCCGGCTCTCGGCACTTCCACGTTTTGCTGGCGACCCCGCTTTAGCTCGGGACTTCATAAACCAGTGCACCCTGCACTTTGAACTCCTGGCACACCAGTTCATCTCCGACCGGGCCAAGATGGCATTCATCATGTTTCATCTCACTGGAGAAGCACGGGCATGGCTAAACCCCCTGTGGGAGAGAGGTGATCCTCTGGTGTCCGATCTATCGTCTTTCCTCACTGCTTTCCGGAAGGTCTTCGATGAACCAGGACGAAAATCCTCTACTGCCTCCTCTCTGCTACGTCTCTGCAAAGGGAGTCTCACCGTGGGCCAATATGCCATATGTAGCCTCGCTTCTGACCTTGCCTGGAACAACAAGACCCTGGTATCCATCTTCTGGGAGGGTCTTTCCGGTCAGATCAAGGACGAGCTAGCCGGTCGTGACATTCCTACCACCCTGGACAACCTGGTGTCACTAGCTACCCGGATTGACATCTGAATTCAGGAATGAGCTAAGGAGACTACCCGGGAGAGAGGATTCCCTCACCTCGCCCCTGTTTTCCTGAGACCTGCCTCCCAACCAGCAATTCCCTGGGCACGCTCGGCTGAACCTTTGCAGATTGACCAATCCAAGATGGTCAAGTCTCATCAGGAGACGCGCCGAGTCAAAGGGACCTGCTTCTACTGTGGCAGTAAGGAGCATCTGAACCGTTCCTGTCCGGTGAAGCCAGGAAACTCCAGTGTCTAGGACCGCTCGGAGAGGTCGTCCTAGGCAAAAGTAAATCCTCTCCGTCCCCGACTTTGTCTGTCTCTATCTCCTGGGGAGAGAACCGCTACTTTGAAATCATACATCTGGATTCCGGAGCTGCTGGGAACCTCATTTCCCAGTCCCTTGTAGAGAAATATGAGATTCCCACCAAACCTCTGGCTGAACTATTGGCAGTCGCTTCCATGGATGGAAGACTCCTTCCGGTGACCATCTTGCTCATCACAGAACCTGTAACCCTGCAGGTGGGAATGCTGCACTCAGAGAGGATCTCCTTCCATGTGCTTTCCGGACTCTCACTCCCTATTGCTAGGTCTACCCTGGCTACAGAGACATGAACCCGTTCTGAATTGGCAATCCGGTGAGGTGCTCCGTTGGGGGCAGGATTGCCATAAGACCTGTCTGGTTCCGTTTCGCCCGGCTAGTCCTCCACCTACTCCGGCTAATTTACCTAGTCTACCGGCACCTTACTGGTCCTATGCAGATGTCTTCGACAAAAAGGAGCAGAGACACTGCCACCTCATAGGCCATATGATTGCCCTATTGACCTGGTACCCGGTGCCACTCCACCCCGTGGGCGTATTTACCCGTTGTCGTCGGCCGAAACCCGGGCCATGTCGGAGTACATCGAAGAAAATCTGGCCAGGGGATTCATCCGGAAATCTACCTTCCCGGCTGGAGCTGGATTTTTCTTTGTCAAAAAGAAAGACGGTTCACTACGTCCCTGTATTGATTATAGAGGACTCAACCAAATCACTGTCAAAAACAAATGCCCCCTTCCGCTCATCTCTGAGTTGTTAAACCGCCTTAAGGGCGCAAAGATCTTTACCAAGCTGGATCTACGTGTGGTGTATAACCTGGTTCGGATCAGTCAAGGAGACGAGTGGAAGACTGCATTCAATACCCGGGACGGTCACTATGAATACCGTGTGATGCCCTTCGGTCTCTGCAATGCTCCCGCCGTCTTCCACGAATTAGTCAATGACATCTTCAGTGACTTCTTATATTCTTGAATGGTGGTGTACCTGGACGACATCTCGATCTTCTCTCCGGATCTTCCCACACACCGGAGGGATGTTCGTCAAGTCCTGCTTAGGCTCAGGCAGAATCACCTATATGCAAAATTTGAGAAATGCCTGTTTGAGCAGACCTCTCTTCCATTCCTGGGCTATATAATCTCCAAGACAGGTCTACGAATGGACCCCGAGAAGCTCTCCGCTGTCTTAAAGTGGCCTCGTCCGGAGGGGTTGAAGGCGATTCAGCAATTCCTGGGCTTTGCCAACTACTACCATCTCTTCATCCCACATTTCTCTTCCCGGACTGCTCCCATCTCTGCGCTCACCTGTAAGGGAGCAAATCCCAAGGAATGGCCGCCCGAAGTGGAGAAGGCCTTCCTCTCCTTATAACAAGCCTTCTCCTCTGCCCCAGTGCTGCACCATCCGGATTACAACAAACAGTTCTTCCTGGAGGTTGATGCGTCCTCCTCCGGAGCAGGAGCGGTGCTCACCCAAAAATCTTCATCCGGGAGAATGGTAACCTGTGGCTTCTTCTCCAAGCTCTTCTCCTCGTCTGAGCGCAACTACTCCATAGGAGACCGAGAACTGCTAGCCATCAAATTAGCACTGGAGGAGTGGTGTTACCTTCTTGAAGGGACTCTGTACCCGGTGAACATCTATACTGATCACAAAAACCTGGCATATCTCCAGAATGCCCAAAGACTCAATCCGCGTCAGGCCCGGTGGTCTTTGTTCTTCGCCCGCTTCGACTTTATCCTACATTACCGCCCGGTGTACAAGAACGATCCTTCCTGTATTCCGATCAAAAGGAGGAGCCTATGCACATCATCGACCCCTCCAAAATGATGAATTTGGCCCCCTTGGACCTGACTCGTCTCCCACCCGGTAAGACGTTTGTAGTGGATCGTAAGAAGGTTCTTCATTGGGGTCATTCATCTAAACTAGCCGGCCATGCCGGCCAGAAGAAGACCTTCCTGCTCATTACCCGGCATTACTGGTGGCCTACCCTGTGCAAGGATGTGGTAGACTTCATGATGGCCTGTTCGTCCTGTGCCTGCAACAAGGTTCCCAGACATCTTCCAGCTGGTCGCCTCCTGCCTCTTCCCGTACCTGCTGCCCCATGGCAACACATTGCTATGGACTTTATTACTGATCTCCCTGTTTCTGCTGGTTGTACAGTCATTTGAGTGGTCGCCGACTTTTCTAAAATGGCCCAGTTCATCCTTCTGCCTGATCTCCCGTCTGCATCTGAGCTGGCTAAGGACTTCATCCTTCACATGTTCCGTCTCCACGGCCTACCCCTCCACATTGTGTCTGATCGCGGGGTTCAGTTTACTTCGCGCTTCTGGAGAACCACCTGTAAGCTGCTGGATGTCATCCTGGATTTCTCCTCTGCTTACCATCCGCAGTCCAATGACCAGGTGGAACGTATCAACCAGATCCTTACCAGCTTCCTCCAGCAATTTGTCAATGCTCACCATACCGATTGGGTGGAGCTCCTACCATGGGCCGAGTTCTCCTATAACAACCATGAGAGCGAATCTACTTCCAAATCCCCGTTCTTTGAGGTCTATTGTCTAAATCCCCAGATTCCGTTCCCCATCTCCGCTTCTGTGGACAACTCTGCCGCGGAGTCTCTGGTCAGCGAATTCTCCACCATTTGGGAAAACACTAGGTCCGCACTTCTTCAGTCCTCCGAGCGGATGAAGAAACATGCTGACAAGAAACGTCTGGATCCGCCTCAATTCCGTCCGGGAGACAAGGTTTGGCTCTCCTCCAAACATGTTCGTCTCAAAATACCCTCCTATAAGTTGGGTCCTCGGTTCATCGGTCCATTTGAAGTCCTCAAGCAAATCAATCAAGTGGCTTACAAGTTAAAACTCCCGGCCACCTTGCGGATTCCCAACTCCTTCCACGTATCTCTCCTCAAACCAGTTGTGCTTAATTCTTTTTCCGACAATCCAGGTACTCCCCCAGCTCCGGTTTCCGCTGAGGACGTTTTTGAGGTAGAGAACATTCTGGCCACCAAGAGGGTAAAAGGAAAAACTTTTTTTCTGGTGGATTGGAAGGGGTTTGGCCCAGAGGAGAAAACTTGGGAACCCAGGGAGAACATTCATGCCCCGTTTCTCCTTAAAAAATTTCTTTCTGGCCTAAAAAATAGGGGGCGTAAAGGGGGGGTACTATAGCATCGGCATCTCTGCCCCCTGACAGGCAGAGACGCCGTCCCTCTTACCGCCGCGCGCCCCGCCCGGCGTCCTCCGGCGCTCCTGTCTCAGCAGCTGCCGGCGCGTGCAGCTTCCCAGGCACTGTGCTTAAGGCGTGCACGCACTCCCTCCCTCTTAAAGGCGCCACGCGCGCCATCCTAAGGAGTCCCTGGCCAATGGCCGGAGGATCTCCCATATATAAGGTGCCTCCTCCAAAATGGAGGTGCCCGAGCAAAGTTGTGGCACTGTGTACTTACCTCTGCTTCAGCCCTCAGGTTCCGCTGCTTGCTTGACTACCAGTCCTGCCCGCCGGCCTGACTATCAGTCCTGCCTGCCAGCCTGACTACCAAGTCCAGTCCGCCATCCTGACTACCAAGTCCAGTCCGCCAGCCTGATTACCTAGTCCAGTCCGCCAGCCTGACTACTCTCCAGCCCGACAGTCTGTCTTACGTTTAGTCCGCCAGTCTGTCTATGGGCTCTGACTGCCTGCTTACCTGGAAGCATCTGCCTGTTACCTGCCGTGCCTACCAGCCAGCCTACCTGGAGGCTCCTGCCTGTTACCTGCCAGCCTACCTGGAGGCTCCTGCCTGTTACCTGCCGTGCCTACCAGCCAGCCTACATTGAGGCTCCTGCCTGCTACCTGCTGTGCCTACCTGGAGGCTCCTGTTTGTTACCTGCCAGCCTACCTGGAGGCACCTGCCTGTTACCTGTTGTGCCTACCAGCCAGCCTACCTGGAGGCTCCTGCTTGTTACCTGCCATGCCTGTGCCCATCTGCTATACCGGTCAGTCCCTGCCTTCTGACCCATGGGAGTCACCTGCTCTCATACAAAGTTGGTCCCAGAGTAGCACCTGGTCCCTCTGCTCGGTTCCTCCCTGGTCACAGAGTCGATTGAGCCGCCGTACGACCTTGGTCGCTCCAAGTTGATACCTAGTTACGCCCCTCTGGTCCCTCCTTGCACCGCAGCACAGAGGTTCCACCACCCGGATCCGTAACAAATTATATGCACCAAATATCCAACTGGTGGTCTGTATGTGGGGGAGACAGGATAAAAAGTTAGAACAAGGAAAAATTCTCATTGCCACACAATAAAAGGAAAAAAGAATAGATCTACCTGTGGCCAAACACTTTTGTAGGCCTGATCAGTGATCAGAGCATCATGGACATGAAATTGCTGGTATTGAAAGGTAACTTCACATCACAGAGACAGAAGAGTGTGTGAGTACAAACTTATGATGACCTTTGACACAATCAGAGCAGGAACAAATGTGTCGCATGGATTTATGTCTTTTTACATCAATTAAGGAACGTGCTCCTCAGACTTTAAGGGGATATCAAAACCATGGACCAGACCTAAATCAGAGGACAATAAAACTTTCACACTCCTTATCTATGAACTGCTATAAAATTTGCTGCCACAACTGTTTTCTACCTGTCTCACACTGATAATTCTGATGCACGTCACTTGTCTTACCTTATGTCTGTTGTATATAAATATGTGACTCTTCAGATTTTGTGTTAGACTATGCCTGATGAAGAGATCTGAGTAGTCTCAAAAGCTTACTTTTTATTACTATCTTTGCAGTTAGCCATTACAAGGTATCAACTACCGAGGACTCTTACATTTTAATATTTTTCTATCTACTGGTTAACAAGGTGCAAAGTTATATTTTTCTTGTATCAATAAGTCAAACTTTTAAAATCCATGTAAGAGTGGTGAGTGAAAAATATACATCAACTCGTTTCAAACACTGTGTGCATACCTCATCCTGATTAAGAACGCACACGGCATTTGAAATGCGTAGATGACTATATTTCATTCACCACTCTTACATGAGTTTTAAAAGTTTGATCTAAAGTGATGATTTGATTTTATTCAACTCGAGTTGGTCAAGAGCTTGGCTTTCTTTCCATAGCCTAAACATCCAGAATACCCTCTTTCCCCAAAGTCCTACTTGATTGGACTTAGTCTAGATCTTCACATGGTGAGGAATGGATGGAAATTGTAAGCTGCGGGTCATGTTCTCAAAATTAATGAGACTTCCTAAATTCCTAATCTCCTAGTAGCTGGTGATAACAAAGGTGGGACCAACCTATTAGACAATTATTACATATTATTCCAAATATTCATGTCCAAAAAAATGCTAAAATATTTTTTCATTTTTTTGCTAGTTTTACCTTTTTTTTTTTCCATCAGACTGATGACAAAGGGTGTCTATCAAGAGAGATTGACCTTGCCTTTTTCAATATAACCAATACATCTCTATATAAGCCTTTATTAATCATAGCTTCACTAACAGAGGACATTTCTGGTGAGTTACATTCTATATAACAATTTACTATATATAAAGGGGTTTCCGGTAATAACTTGTTAATCTGTGGGGGGTTAATCTCTAGGACATGCATCGTTTGGCAGAATAGGGGAATTTTATTCCCATTAGAATTTAGCGTCAGGCCGTGCTCATGCTTAACTGCAACTCCCTTCATTCCCTATGTGGCTCCCAAGTGTTGCTATCAGTTTTTCCAGAAGCCCCATTGAGAATGTATTTAGCAGTCAGAAACACGAGTAGCAATTCTTTTGTAAGGAACACCGTCACTTTTGATTAATTTTTTACACCCCATTTCACCTTTGGTTCTTCTCCAGCTCCGACGATGTTGTCCGAAACTGGTGTGTACACGGAAAAAGTCGTAAAATTTTTGCGTAACTTAGTTTTTCACCAAAAATTCTGTGACATTTCAAAATATTTTATTCCAAAATTCTGATGTAAACAGCATAATGAATCAGAGCCATAATCTTTTTGTTTGTGTGTTCTTAGGGTACACAGAAAAAGCATTTGACGTTCCACTTGTTACCTCTGGTCTGCACATGAAGCTTGAGAACATTCCTAATTTTTATCAGAAAGGAATCCCGATTACTGCTAAGGTGATGATATAAGTATAGGAAGAATTGTTTTTTGAAAAAATATGGCCTTGGACAAAAAGCTAATTTTCTTTTTATGTGCTCTCATTTTTTTCCTCCCCTCCTCCTAGGAGCCATAACTTCTTTATTTTTCCATTAGCATAGCCGTGTCAGGGCTTGTTTTTTTGCAAGATGAGTTGTACTTTTAAATAATACCATTTTGTGTAGTCATTTTTCGAGACCCATAACATTTTACATTTTCGGTAGATGAAGCTGTTTGATGGCTTGGTTTTTGGTGTTTTTTTATACCATTTTAGGATAGATATGATGTTTTGATCGGCTATTGTTGCATTTTTTTTTTTTGCTCTGCAATTCTGGTGTTTTGATTTTTTTCCCTTGTTATGACATTTACCAGTTGGATTAATTAATGTTATATTTTGATCAGACTTTTGCTGATGTGGATATACCACATATGTGTATTTTTAATTATTTTTTATTTCTTAATTTTTAATTGGGGGAAAAGGGGGTGATTTGAACTTTAGTATTTTTTTTACATATTTTTTTTACTATTTTGTAGTCTCCTTAGGAGACTTGATCCTGCGATCGTCCGATTGCCAGTGCTATATACAGCAATACTGCAGTATGCTGTATATAGTGTAAGGTGGCTAACGGTCGCATAGTCGATGGGAGGTATGTGTCACAGAGATGGCAGTCCTCTGTGATGTAGCCCGGTGTGTTTCTCTAGGGCACATAAGCACTAAGAGGATCGTTTGGTGCACCTGGGACTGGGTTATGGGTAGCTTGGAGAGAATGGGCGGGTCCAGCTACCCACAGACCTCATCTCTGGGTGTGGTTAACAGCCTTTAAAATGGATGCCATTGTTTGGCACATGGTCTGTGTGTTTTGAGGGAGAAGGCCTCCTGTGTATGATTGTCTCCAGACTGAGCCAGGATATTGGACGTTACCCTGCCTGTGTGCCACACAGGCCTGGCTGAGCAGAAACCTGCTAAGGACACGTTACTTTGTTTTCCTGAACTAAAGGCTGTTTACTTTTTCCTTTTGGCTGAACTTTTAAAGGAACATGCTTCCTGTTTTCCTCCCGTCACACCCAAGTGAGTAAACCCCCTACAATAACATATATGGTTTAAGAGAGATTTAAAAATTTGGACTTTTGAAAAAAGATGCAATTGTCACTCCAGTTGGGGAAGATTTAAAATTAGGAAAATCAGTTGTAGACAGAAGCATGATATATAAAGATGTATCAAATTTGACAATGTGTGACACTTTAAAGAGGACCTGTCACTTTTAATAAATATGTAATTTTTTACATAATGGAAATGTCACTGTTCTCGCTAATCTGGCGTTGTTTTTGTTAAGTTTATTCGCCTCTTGATTCCTGAGAAATGGCCCTCTCTTCCTAGTATGTAAATATAGTCTTCTTAGGTGGGAAGGGGCATAGTCTTCAAGAAAACGCCCATAAGAGTTCCAGACCACACCCACATAGTTAAGGAGGTGAGAATTACATGCTGCCATATCTCAGGAACAGAGAGACAAAGTAACAAATGAAAAACCATTCCAGATTGAGGAGAACAGTGAAATTTACACTAGAAAGAATAAGTGACATATTTATTAGAAGGGACAGATCCCCTTTAAAGGAAATCTGTCAGCAAATTTTTGATATGTAAGCTGAAGACAGCATGTTGTAGGGCTTAAAACACTGAATTCAGCAATGTATCTCATATGAAGCTCTGAGGTTTTGTTTGCTTACAATGATTGATTTAGCACTAGTAGCTTATCGTTGCTGTGACTCCTCCGCCCGTGACAGGCAGCTCACTGTCTATGTACTTTGTATATACAGAGGCTGGTGTGGGCGGGGTTAGCTTTCTCAGCTCTGCTGCATTACTAAATCTAAAAACTCTGATTGTGTCTTAACGGCTGCAACCAGTAATCTTAGTGATAGATCGTTGAATTCAGCATCTCTTTGTGTACATGAGGCTGCTCTCAGATAAAGTAGCAAAAACCTGCTGACATATTCCCTTTAATGAATTTGTGAAAAATTAAGACAAGGCAGCCCAAGCAAAACTGACTTTAAAATTTTTCCCCATGATAAATGACCCCCTGGGTACTCTAGCTTCTCTGGAGCCTTTTAATGGTTACATGAAATTAGCCCCGTCACACTAGCACTGCCAGTCCAATAGTTCACCACTGGTGTGTGTTTGCCTCCAGAAGCAATGACTATTAGTGGAATACATGTCTTTCCTTTTACAGTTGAAAGTTTCAGAAACGTTTCAGCCTAAGGTGAATGAAACAGTCTACTTGGTATTGGGCTTTGAAGAAGAAGATTTAAACCTGACGGCAGTGACAAATGAAGAGGGAATTGCAGTTTTCACTGTGGACACCTCAACGTGGGATGACATGGTGTCTGTGCATGTAAGTGTCACGATACACTACATGTAGAACTGTAGAAAACCTTCTTATCTTCCCGGTGTTTTCATAGTAGTACAGTATGAGTTGATGTTACTGCAACTTTTTGTGACTTTTTTATGTCTTTAATATACAATGTCCTCAAATTTTGTCTTGCTAATAAAGTAATTATCAATGTAGCTGCCACGGTATCCACTATTGACAAATCGCAGTGATGGATCCCTGTAGCAAAGATTAAAATGAGTATTTTTCTTGGTGCTGCTGAAACAAGTTCTCCATACTCAACAAAGAGGTTCCCAAATGATTGCAGTCATGTAAAACAACAACAGATAGAAATTACCCTCCTCAGGTTCAATGCCGGCTCTCTGCAGCCATTCACTGAGCTCAGTGGCTCTGCCGATGTTGACGGCATTGATGTGTGCAATAGACGTGGCATTAATGCTGCAGCCAAAATACATAGATGGTAGCAGCAGTGGAGAGTCAGCGCTGGACACAGCGTCCACGAAGGGAAAGTACTAACTGACTTTGATATTTTACATGACTGCAATTGTTTGGAAACCACTTTGTTGACAGTGGAAAACCCATTTAATATCAGCATGACCCAAATAACCCATGACATAGCTTTCTGTATAATCATGGGTTGATTCTCCAATCCTTATTTGCTATGTTTTAGGAGAAGGAAATCATGCATAGGTCATTAGTAATTATTATAAGGGATGCAGCCAATCTGGAATAGTCATATTTCATTGCAGGTTCCCCATAACATCAAAATGACCCATTCTATGGTATATGCAGTGCTGGCCAAAAGTATTGGCACCCTTGCAATTCTGTCAGATAATACTCAGTTTCTTCCTGAAAATGATTGCAATCACAAATTCTTTGGTATTATTATCTTCATTTAATTTGTCTTCAATGAAAAAAACACAAAAAGAATTGTCCTAAAGCCAAATTGGATATAATTCCACACCAAATCTAAAAAAGGGGTGGACAAAAGTAATGGCACCCTTTGAAAAATCATGTAATGCTTCTCTAATTCGTGTAATTAACAGCACCTGTAACTTACCTGTGGCACCTAACAGGTGTTGGCAATAACTAAATCACACTTGCAACCAGTTAACATGGATTAAAGTTGACTCAACCTCTGTCCTGTGTCCTTGTGTGTACCACATTGAGCATGGAGAAAAGAAAGAAGACCAAAGAACTGTCTGAGGACTTGAGAAACCAAATTGTGAGGAAGCATGAGCAATCTCAAGGCTACAAGTCCATCTCCAAAGACCTGAATGTTCCTGTGTCTTCCGTGCGCAGTGTCATCAAGACGTTTAAAGCCCATGGCACTGTGGCTAACCTCCCTAGATGTGGAAGGAAAAGAAAAATTGACGAGAGATTTCAACGCAAGATTGTGCGGATGGTGGATAAAGAACCTCGACTAACATCTAAACAAGTTCAAGCTGCCCAGCAGTCCGAGGGTACAACAGTGTCAACCCGTACTATCCGTCGGCGTCTGAATGAAAAGGGACTGTATGGTAGGATACCCAGGAAGACCCCACTTCTTACCCCGAGACATAAAAAAGCCAGGCTGGAGTTTGCCAAAACTTACCTGAGAAAGCCTAAAACGTTTCGGAGGAATGTTCTCTGGTCAGATGAGACAAAAGTAGAGCTTTTTGGGAAAAAGCATCAACATAGGGTGTACAGAAAAAAAAAGAGGCATTCAAAGAAAAGAACACGGTCCCACAGTCAAACATGGCGGAGGTTCCCTGATGTTTTGGGGTTGCTTTGCTGCCTCTGGCACTGGACTGCTTGACCGTGTGCATGGCATTATGAAGTCTGAAGACTACCAACAAATTTTACAGCATAATGTAGGACCCAGTGTGAGAAAACTGGGTCTCCCTCAGAGGTCTTGGGTCTTCCAGCAGGACAATGACCCAAAACACACTTCGAAAAGTACTATAAAATGGTTTGAGAGAAAGCTCTGGAGACTTCTAAGGTGGCCAGCAATGAGTCCAGACCTAAATTCCATAGAACACCTGTGGAGAGATAGCAAAATTACATTTTGGAGAAGACACCCTTCAAATATCAGGGACCTGGAGCAGTTTGCCAAAGAAGAATGGTCTACAATTCCAGCAGAGCATTGTAAGAAACTCATTGATGGTTACCGGAAGCGGTTGTTCGCAGTTATTTTGGCTAAAGGTTGTGCAACCAAGTATTAGGCTGAGGGTGCCAATACTTTTGTCCGGCCCTTTTTTGGAGTTTTGTGTGAAATGATCAATGATTTGATTTTTGCTTCATTCTCTTTTGTGCTTTTTCCTTGCAAGCAAATTAAATGAAGAGAATAAGACCAAAGAATTTGTGATTGCAATCATTTTCAGGAAGAAACTGAGTATTATCTGACAGAATTGCAGGGGTGCCAATACTTTTGGCCAGCACTGTACACCCTTGATAGCTACAAAGTCTGATCTGCCAAAAAAGGAGCATCAGAATCTATACTGGCCTTGGGAGAACTTGACACTGATGTAGGGATGTTTAGTTCTGAAACACATCAGCTATGGTATATGCCTTATGGTTTGCAAGAGGAAATCAATATAAAGAATGTGTACAGAAGATGGAGTGCCAGTGTTTTTTTTTTCCTCTACTGACAGAGGGATGGTGTCATGACTTAGAATTGTGCTATGGTGCTGCCATGGAATGGGGGTTTTAGAAAGAAATAAAAGCAGGAGGCAACATAAAAGATGAAGAGGGTGTCTGTAATAGCATGTGAAGTCAGAGATACCTGCTAGGAGAAACAATCTGATGATCAGAAGGATTTGAGAACCAACAGTCAAAGAGGACATATGACTTGAGAGTTAGAGATGCGCAAAGGTCACATAATTCAGTCTAAGGTCTGTCGTTGTGTAGCTCTTTGCGTTGCTGCAAGCGTTTATGACAAAAGATCACAGATGACAAAAGATCGGTATCGAAAAAGGAACCATGGAGATGCAGGGCAATTCCCCTCAAGTGGGTTGGTGTTGGAGAATAGTAGGGGGCACTGTGACCCATGAAGATACATTCCCTTCAAGTTAGTTGGTGTTGGAGAATAGTGTTTTGACTCATATCTATCCAGGCAGGAACAGTAAAAATAGTTTGTGTTGGAAGGGGCTTTTGTGGAGCTGAGATGCCGGACCCTGTACAAATACAAAAAAGTTGTTGCATTGCAACAATTCTGTCTTACTTGGGAGATTCTGATTCAGTAGTCCATCTTCATTTTCCTTTACTGTAGCTTCTCTATCTCCATCCCTTGAGGATCCATCTCCCAGTGCAATACAGGACTTGTACAGGAGAAACAAGTATTTTTGCCCAGCACTTCTCTTTAGAAATATTTTCTATGTAAAAAAAAAAAATGAATGGCAAAAAAGATAACATGAATTTATTGCTCTACTTCTGTATCCAGGGAAAGCTCTCTCTAGAAGATAAGTCCACAACTTCACATACTTATAATTGGTTGTATCCGCTCTACTCTGAAAGTAACAGCTACCTGAAGGTAGAAGCAAATACAAGTGACTTGTTGTGTGACTCTGATCAGTATCTAACAGTGGAATACTTCATCAATACATCCCAGCTGGATCCTGCAGATGGACAACTCCACTTCTTCTACTTTGTGAGTATCCTATAGGTCAACAATACATGACGTAAAAATCAACTAATGAGAGTGAATTGTTTTGAACCCCAAAATGTATTGGAAAGGTGAAGACAAAAAATTCACCTTTGAGGGTCTCATCTCTATATCTTCATGTTGTATACTTGTGGTGCAGGATTGCCAACTTAATATTTTATTTTTTCTGGGCAGCGTCTCAAAAAAATCACAGACAGCCAACATTTTTATAAACACACTAGAAAATCATATTAAATCATTGAGATTATAAGTGATATATGTCTACTTTCCATAATTCTGATTGGAAGACATTAGCTGCATCCACTGTGAAATGTAAAATGATAAAAATGACAGTCATGATATTCTATGCAAATTTCTCCAGCTTCACAGATACATCAATTTTAAGTGCGCCCTATTTTTAACAATTTTTGTGGACTGTCCACACATTTCTGGACAGCTGGCTAGTCTGCTGTGGCAGATGCAATCTTCTCTATAAAAAGGGCAAATAACATAACACTAAAATCATCTAGTCTACAAGTAAAAAAAGACTAAATATACTTCACTTCCCAGATTCTGTTTTGTCCTGCATCTCACCATAAATGCCATTGATTAGATGTATTTTTTTTATTTGTGGTCCCATAGTATGTGTCGAAAGGGGCTATTTTATCTCATGGTGAACATGATGTGGATATTAGAGGACAGCCCCTAGGCTCTGGTGAGTATATGAATTCCAATTCTGAACAGAATTCTGAAGGGATTGCAATATACTTATTGTTGAAGAAGGGCGTTTATCAAACCTACTTTTTAGGAACAGTTAGGCTAGGTACAGATGACTGTACTCTCTCCTCCGAGAGAATTGGGTCAATTATGCAAATCACAGAGTTTGATCAGAGTGTTAGCATAGTGTGATCCAATTCCCTCGGATGAGGAGAAAATGGAGAAAAAAAATTCTCCATTTTCTCCATGTCAGCTCGTGGAAATCGGGGTGCACCTCATATGTCATCCAGTCCAGTGGTTTCTATGGGCTCATTGACTTGCCTTGCCGAGTGATATTCGAAAATCGGATCAAACTTGGGCATGCTGCACTATTTTCTAATGAGGCATGTGCATGGCCAAATAGAATAACGTTGGTCCGAGAGCACCCATCCAAAAATAGTGACCTTAGTGAAGTCCCTTAGTGTTACTACCACTTTTATGGCTCCCACATAGTACCACCCACACACAACAACATAAGGATACCCAAACAGTGCTCTCTGATACTATATGATGCCTTTTCCACACAGTTCAAAGGTGACCTACCACAGATTATGATGCTCCCATAGTAGCTCCACACATGATGCTCTACAGTGCCTCCCATACACATTACGATCCTTCCACAGTGCCCCCATAAACAGTATGATGCCCCCCATGCATTTATAAATATTTATAAAATAAAATGATCAATACACATTGTTTAATTCAATCTGTAAACAGTTCCTAAGGCTAAACATAACCCTATAGCTACAGTACAGACCAAAAGTTTGGACACGCCTTCTCATTTAAAGATTTTTCTGTATTTTCATGACTATGAAAATTGTACATTCACACTGAAGGCATCAAAACTGTGAATTAACACATGTGGAATTATATACCTAACAAAAAAGTGTGAAACAACTGAAAATATGTCTTATATTCTAGGTTCTTCAAAGTAGCCACCTTTTGCTTTGATGACTGCTTTGCACACTCTTGGCATTCTCTTGATGAGCTTCAAGAGGTAGTCACCGGAAATGGTTTTCACTTCACAGGTGTGCCCTGCCAGGTTTAATAAGTGGGATTTCTTGCCTTATAAATGGGGTTGGGACCATCATTTGTGTTGTGCAGAAGTCTGGTGGATACACAGCCGATAGTCCTACTGAATAGACTGTTAGAATTTGTATTAAGGCAAGAAATCCCACTTATTAAACCTGACAGGGCACACCTGTGATGTGAAAACCATTTCCGGTGACTACCTCTTGAAGCTCATCCAGAGAATGCCAAGAGTGTGCAAAGCAGTCATCAAAGCAAAAGGTGGCTACTTTGAAGAACCTAGAATATAAGACATATTTTCAGTTGTTTCACACTTTTTTGTTAAGTATATAATTCCACATGTGTTAATTCATAGTTTTGATGCCTTCAGTGTGAATGTACAATTTTCATAGTCATGAAAATACAGAATAATCTCTAAATGAGAAGGTGTGTCCAAACTTTTGGTCTGTACTGTAGCTTCAAACAAAGGTCTGTATGCATGGACAAGACCCGTCTGCAAATTGTGTCAACAGCTCTGTGCTCTCCTTTGCATCAAAGACTGGTGCTATCTACATAACAGTATGAGAAACATAAAACATATTTTTTTCTCAAAAATGCTCTAAAAAATCTGGAGAGGAAAATAATACTGTTCACTGATCAGTACAACAGTGATTCATAATATGGCTGTTTGCATGGTCATTAAAGCGGAAACTGTCACTGAATGTCCCAATAAAATCTTCATGCATCTTTAAAAATAGATCGCTTAGGCTTACTGAGGATGGCGTACTCACTATGACGATCCATGTCAGCATGGCTGTAGAATCTTAAATGAAAGTTTAATCTCACCTAGACTGATTGACAGCTCATTGTCCCTCCTACCTGCTGAGACCTTACACTGCTCAGTACATGCTTCCCCTATCAGTCAGGTTGGATGGGCAGAGACTGAATACACATGGACTCATGAGCTTTCATTCTTTAACTGGACCAATAAAATGCTGGTTTTAATATCAGGATTATACATTTATTCTGATATTAATTTTTAAAGTATATACACCAGGCTCATCGGGTCTATGAAAAATATTTACTTATTTGTATAGTCTGCAGGGCTGCCACCAGGAATTTCAGGGCCCCACACTGGCAAAATTTTTGAGCCTCTTAAGACTCTGCCCAGGCTCCACCTCAGCTCTGCCTCCACCCCTCGAACCTTCTACAGTCCCACTGCCCAGCCTTGGAAAAACTCCACTTCTGCACAATGTCCTCACCAATCACACATTACCAGTTCCCAGTGAACACCACACCACAAACATAGACAGCAGCTTTAGTTTTGGCCAAAAGATTTTTAAAGCCACCACCACGATAAGGTAGACTCTTCTGGCTGGGTCCTATTCTACTCTAACCTATTAAAAAATTCTTAAAATATCCAATACTCTTTTTAGGTGTATTTTTATTTATTTTTCTTTAAGGGAATGTGTAATATACATTTTTTAAAATGACCAATAATACCACATACAAGGATCAAATACCACCACACCATGACCAGACCACATATTTCCACCACATACAAGAGACAAATAATTATGGTGAGTCCCAAAAATAATTAAAATCCTCAATTTATTGCAAAATAATTAAAAGATCATACAGGTTGGGAATACATCTCTTTATGGCAAAAGCCCTTATTCACTGAGATACAGATTCCTTATGATACATGGTATAAAAACAAATGGTGACCAACCGTTGATCAATAAACACATATGTTAGCAATCAATCACATTTGAGAATAATTGGCTTAATCACAAGGCTAAATCACAAGGAAACCAGAAAGAGAGAGAGGAAAAAAAAGCCACCAAAAAACAAACAAAAAAAACCCACAGGCATTCAAATCTCTGAGATTTAATATAGATAAAGGGTATCATTCCTATAGTTCATGCCGTTGGGGTATTTTGTATCCAGTTTGATAGTCCAAAATAACTCTCTTAGGAGGAGTTTTTTCCTCCAATCCCCTCCTCTAATAGGAATATCTACCTTTTGTAACCCGTAGAATGAAAAATTGTTTAATTCCCCTTTATGTCTCTTTACAAAATGCTTGCAAGCTCCTGAATAGGATGCATTTTTATTTTTGATGTTGGTAACATGTTCTGCCATCCTTTTCTTTAATTTATGTATTGTGCAGCCAATGTATTTCATTTTACATTAATTTGTAAGATGAGATCCTCAGACCTCTTGTGAGTAGTGTTGAGCCACCCCCGTAGTGTTCGAGTTCGGTTCGGTTCGTCGAACACCCGTGTGTTCGCCGAACTGTTCGTCGAACTGTTCGTCGAACACCTTCGAACACCGTTAAAACCAATGGCAGGCAAACAAAAACACATAGAAAACACCTTCAAAGGTGTCCAAAAGCTGACAAACTGCTCAGAAGACACAACTAACACATGGAAAAGTGACAAGTACATATAGTCATGCGAAAAGAAAAGAGGTGGAGGAGTAAAAGGAGGGGGAGACACAGATATAGGCATGTCATGCCCTTCTAAAATCCAAAAAGTGAGAAGCCGACACGTTCAGTCCGCTCCTGCCCGTGCCACCTCCACGTCGCCGGGTTTGTGCCAGAGCCGCGGTGAACCCTGACGGCCAGCCCCCCTCTCCCAATACTGGTGCCTGTCCGCTGGTGGGTCGAGCGAGCCCCCCTGTGGTGGAGGCAGCTCTAAGCTTTTTAATTTAAATTGTCTCTCTAATTTGAATGAATACACTTTAAATCCATTTACAAGGATCTATTGGAGGGCAAGTCTCATGCCAGCAGCCGCGTAATTCCAGCTCCAGTAGCGTCCACTAAAGCTGCTGCAGTTAAAAAGCTTTCATAAGGATCGAGCTCGGCTGTCCACCGCAAGGCATCCTACTGCCAGTCCCAGCCCCTATGCCTTGGGGTGCCTCCTGATGCTCTTCACTGAGTATCCCGTGGTCCCGAAGCATTTCCTTTGAAAAAATTAAGTGTCCAAACTACAGGTGGTGTAGCTTGCTTAACAGCCGGGATAATCCGCTGACTAGCAGACACTGCTACTAGGCACAAAGTATTTCCTGGGCTAGATGCAGTTAAAAATTTGTAATTAGATACTCTCGTTGGATGCTGAGAAAGCATTCCATAGAGTCTCCTGGCACGCCATATATGATTCTCTTAAAAAGCTTGGGGTAGGGGTCTAGGGGACCCTTTTATAGCCAAAATCACGGCCCTGTATCGCAATACGTCACCTAGGCTGAAGATAAATGGAACTGTAGCACCCTGAGGGCTCGGTTGCTACAGAGGTATTGCACCTCACCCAGAGGTGTGATATCTCACTCTCAGGTAAGGATGTAGTGTGGATCAGGACCCGACACCTGCATGCATTACACCACATTGCCGTGGGGCAGGGCGACCAATATGCCCCTGAGATGGGCACGACAGTCCCTGTCCCTGGCTGGAGTGGGGGGAGGGAACACTGAGGAAGGGGAACCCTGTAGTGCAGGAGCAGGGAGGAAGCAGTTCCTGGGTGCATTGAGAAGGGAGTATAAAAGGTGGGCACCATCTTAGTTCAGTGCAGAGAAGTCTGAGCAGAAGTGGCAGGGAGCAGGGGCTCTGCATGAGCTCTGCTCCGGAGGCGGGCCTAGTAACAGAGGCCCAGGACTGGAAGAGGGAGAAGGAAGGAAGAGGAGCGGAGAAGGCTCCAGGAACGAGGAACGAAGGGATCCCAGGGGTGCGGACGGGCGAGTCGCCACCGCACGCCCGAATCCACCTGCGTGGAGGGGTCAGGCCAAAGGGGGAGACCGGTCCCCGAAACTAGTGGAGGCAGGAAACGACCCTCAGCTAGAAACAGGAGGCTGTGACATTTTATGTGGCGCAGCCCCTCGCTACACCCGCTAGGAAGGCACCACATAGGGTCAGGGAAACTGGCGCCAAGTTTACCAAGAGGAGGCCCGAGGCAGCCGGACAGAAGGGTTGGTAAGAAAGGCCAGACAAAGGACACACAAAGGGGGTCCTGTGAAGCGCTCCAAAGTTATCTGGGAGTTGTCTGAGCCCCTCACCTGGTTAGCACAGTACGACGTGTGCAGCCGTTACCTGCAGACGTGGTCTGGATAATAAGAACTGTGAGTAAAGGCCCTGGACTGCATCACTGACTCCGTGTCGTTACTGCTGCTGCCCTGCACCATCACCCCCATCCTCCGCATACACTGCCCTGAGGCTATACTCCTCCCGTGGGGAGTTATGCTACGCTCTGCTGCACCCACAACACCAGCCTCAGCGGTCTGCCCTGGAGCGGCGGTTCACTCTGACCGCAATCCACGGGTGGCGTAGTCGGACATTTAAACATCAAAACCACATAAATAGTTCCGCCACTGGTTTGACCGCCCTGAGCCACGGAACCGGGTCGCCGCCACGGAGACTACAACCACCAGCATCCACCAAAAAGGGTCCGGCTCCGGGTGTCCCAAGGCCCAGGGGGCGCATCAGAACATTTTCATCACCTTTCACAATCACCAATGGGACAAGGCAGGGATGTTCTCTGTCCTCTCTCTTATACATCCTAGTGACGGAGCACCTGCTCTCATCAATTCGCCATAACCCCAATATTAGGTGGATTGAGGTGGGAGGCACCGAGTACAAGTGCTCCTTATTTGCTGATGATGTCCTAGTATATATCACTCAATCACATATATCCATCCATGCTGTTATGGCTGAAATAGATCACTTTGTTACATGGTCAAATTTTAAAATCAATGCAGCGAAGTCTGAGGCCCTCGATGTCTCCCTCCCCAAATCCATATAGGATTCCATCCAGTCCAACTTTCCCTTTGCCTGGCCCTCACAGGGTATCAAATACTTAGGAATTCCTA
Source organism: Phyllobates terribilis (assembly GCF_046119375.1). Lineage (NCBI taxonomy): Eukaryota > Metazoa > Chordata > Amphibia > Anura > Dendrobatidae > Phyllobates > Phyllobates terribilis. Next base: position 416,949,005 of record NW_027362765.1, read on the forward strand.
TTCATAGAGACCTCTCCCATCTATGTTATCTTAATTTTGGGCCCTTTATTGAACAACTCCATACAGACCACGGTTGGCAAGTTAGAACTGTAAGATTCACTACGTGAACCACTGGTGTTTTGTGGAAAAGCACATGTACACTGTGTTCCAAATTATTATGCAAAAAGTGTTTAGGAGTGATAAGGGAAGAATTTGTTTGTTTGTCAGTTAAACTCATTGATGGTGATGTGTGTCAGGGCTCTTTATATCACTGTAAGCAATTGCAGACACCTGTACTAATTAGTTTGGCAGGTGTGTCCAATGAAAGGCAAGACTACTTAAGAAGGCTGTCTCACATTATTAAGCAGCCTACATTTTCTGTCAAAATGGGAAAGAAAAAGGATGTGTCGGCTGCTGAGAAGCAACAAATTGTGGAGTGTTTAGGTCAAGGCATGACTACAATCAACATTGTGCGATGATCAGGATGAAGTGTCTTGGCAATCAAGAAGTATGTAGCTGATTCACAGTACACACGAGTGCGTGCTGATAAGGGCAAATTGAGGACTCTTTCCTACAGGCAATTACGTCAGGTTGAAAGAGCAGCGGCAAAAAAGCCTTGTCATAGCAGCAGACAAGTTTTTGAAGCTGCTGGTGCCTCCAACGTCCCCCGAACAACAAGATGCAGGGTCCTTCAGAGGTTTGCAGCTGTGCATACGCCATCCTGTCGACCTCCTCTATCCACTTCACACAAGCAGAAACGGCTCCAGTGGGCCAAACATTACATGAAGACTGATTTCAAAACTGTTTTGTTCACGGATGAGTGCCGTGCAGCGCTCGATGGTCCAGATGGATGGAGTGGAGGATGGCTGGTTGATGGACACCCCACGCAAACACGGTAACAGCGCCAACAAGGAGGAGGTGGAGTAATGTTTTGGGCTGGAATCATGGGGAGAGAGATTGTCGGCCCCTTTAGGATCCCTGAAGGCGCTAAAGATGAACTCCATAATGTATGTGGATTTTCTCAAACAGCACTTCCTGCCATGGTTCAAGAAGAAGAACCGTGTATTTCACAGCAAGATCATTTTTTTGCATGATAATGCACCATCTCATGCTGCACATAAAACATCTGCATCTCTGGCTGATATGGGCATAAAAGGGGACAAACTTATGGTGTGACCCCCATGCTCCCCTGACCTCTACCCCATTCAGAACCTTTGGAGCATCATTAAAAGGAGTGTATATGATGGCGGGAGGCAGTTCACATCTAAGCAACAGCTCTGGGAGGGTATTCTGTCCTCATGCAAAACAATTGAAGCAGAAACCATCCAAAACCTGACAAATTCAATGGACGAGAGAGTTCAGAAGCTCCTTTCGAACAAGGGGTCCTATGTGAAAATGTAACATCACCTAGAATAAAGTTTTGAGTTGAAAACTGTTTGATTTCAGTTTCTAACAACCTGCTAATGCTTATAATTTCAAAAATGACCATTTTTTTGGTCTTTATTAAAATGAAAAGGTTGATCGAAAAGTTTGGGGGATCTAAGAGTGTGGCAACCCAGTAGTCATGATTACTTCGAATTCTGACAATATGAGGGTCATACTGCAGGTAGTGCAGCAAGAAGGCACTTATGTGTCTTGCGCATCTCGGAGCCCCAAAATTATTTTCCGGGCTAGATGCAGCTAAAAATTATTATTAATTTTTAATCTGGTGAAGCTTTAGTATAGATGGCCTAATAGGATCAGTGCTGCACACTGCTACAAAGCCCAAATTATTTTCCAGTCAAGATACAGATAAACATGATTAGTAATTTTAAATCTGGTGGAGCTTATTATAGATGGCCTAATAGAATCAGTGCTGCACACTGCTACAAAGCCCAAATTATTTTCCAGCCAAGATACAGATAAACATGATTAGTAATTTGAAAGCTTAAAACGGTTGGTAGGGTGATTTTAACCAATCATCAAGCTTTTACTCTCCCCAGGATGACACAGGGGTAGAAAAGTCATTTCGGATCCATGATTTGTTCATCTTTATGAACGTGAGTCTGTCTACATTATCAGTGGAGAGCCGCGTGCGCTTATCTGTCAGCACACCACCAGCAGCGCTGAACACACGTTCAGACAGAACGCTGGCTGCGGGGCATGACAAGATCTCCAAGGCGTAAGTGGCTAGCTCCGGCCATTTATCCAGATTGGAAGCCCAAAAAGAGCAAGGGTCCAGTGACACAGTCATGGCTTCAATGTTTACTTGGAGATACTCCTGTACCATCGTCTCTAGGCGTTGACTATGTGTCAGACTTCTTGTCTCCTGTGGCCTTGCAAAGGATGGGCTAAAAAAGTGGTGAAATGATTCCGCAAAATTGATGTTACCAGCAGATACTGTGGTTCTGTTACGGTTTGAGTGCTGAACACTTGACGGTCCCACGGTTGGCAAGTTGGAACTGTGAGATTCACTACGTGCACCACTGGTATTTTGTGGAAAAGCACATGTAAGATTCTGCAACAGTCTCTGCTGATACTCCTGCATGCGTGCATCCCTTTCTATGGCAGGAATCATTTCTGCAAATTTACTTTTGTACCGGGGATCTAACAGTGTGGCAACCCAGTAGTCAGGATTATTTCTAATTCTCACAATTCGAGGGTCATGTTGCAGGTAGTGCAGCAAGAAGGCACTCATGTGTGTTGCGCATCCAGGAGCACCAAGTCCCTGTTGTGTTGGTGGCGAGGTAACAATCATGCTTCCTTCCTCTGTCCTCTCCCCCCAACCTCGCACAACAGAAATGTGATCAAGGTCTCCCTCATCTGATGAGTCTTCCATCAGTTCGTCCTCCACTTCTTCCTGGGCTCCTGCACCTTCCTCACTAGTTTGGCTGCTACCATGCGCCCTGGTAAAACCATCTCCCCCACCCTCACATGCCTGCCGACTTGGTGCTGCCGACCGTCTGGACCTTACAGATGTTAGCCCTTCCGCATACAACTCCTCCTCCTCTACTTCCTCCACCTCCTCTTGTGCCACCACCTGACTCCGAATTCTGTTTAACATGTGCTCCAGCATGTAAATCACCGGAATAGTCATGCTGATAATGGCATCGTCAGCACTAAACATCTTCGTCGCCATTTCAAAACTGTGCAGAAGGGTGCATAGGTCCCTGATTTGAGACCACTCCTCCAGCGTGATTTGCTCCACCTCTGGATCTCGTTGGCCCAGGCTATATGTCAGAACGTATTGCACCAGGGCTTGTCGGTGCTACCACAGTCGCTGCAACATGTGCAGAGTTGAATTCCACCGGGTAGGCACATCGTATTTTAGCCGGTGAAGTGGCAGGCCCAACGACTTCTGTAGAGATGTAAGTCGCTGAGCTGCGGGATGCGAATGGCGGAAGTGAGCACACAGCGACTGTGCCCTCTGCAGAAGGCCATCTAGTCTGGGATAGTGGGCTAAAAATTGCTGGACAACCAGGTTCAACACGTGAGCCATACAAGGCACGTGTGTGACATTGCCCCAGCGAAGGGCCGCACCCAGGTTTGCAGCATTGTCGCACACGGCCTTCCCTGGTTTCAGGTCCAGTGGAGACAACCATTCATGAAATTGGTTCTCCAGAGCTGACCACAACTCCTCAGCTGTGTGACTCACATTTCCCAGACATTTCAATGTAAAAACCGCCTGATGACGTTGAGCCCTACTGCCAGCATAGTAAGGAGGTGTGCAGGATCCCTTCTGCGCAGTTAGAAAGCTTGTGGCATGACCAGACAGACTTTGGGTGCAGGTGGAAGACCGAGAGGAGGTTGAGGAGGCAGAAGCAGTGGAGGAACTTTGACATAAAGAGGATTGACGCACAACTCGTGGGGACGGCAAGACTTGGACAGCAGCCCCTTGTCCTGCTGTCACCATAGTTACCCAGTGCCCAGTCAGCGACATGTAACGCCCCTGTCCATGCCTACTCGTCCAAGTGTCTGTGGTGAAATGCACCCTGTCACACACAGAGTTTCTCAAAGAAGCGGTGATGTTGTGTGCGACATGCTGGTGGAGCGCAGGCACACCTTTCTTTGAGAAGTAGTGCCGACTGGGCATCTGGTACTGGGGCACTGCGACGGACATAAGGTCTCGAAAATCCTCTGTGTCCACCAGGCGGAAAGGCAGCATTTCTGTAGCCAAGAGCTTGCAGATGGTGAAATTCAACCTCTTAGCTTTCTCATGGCTAGGAGGAAATGGTCTTTTACTTGTCCACATCTGAGGGACCGAGGGCTGGCTATTGTGCTTAGACGGGGTTGATAAGGGTGTCCCCGGCAAACTGCCGGTCTGTGAGGAAGATGCAGGCGGACATGTTAGGTTGCCTTGATCCAAAGGTGGTGCTATCGATGTCGGACAGCGCTCAACACCAGCTGGTGTTACCACCTCCAAAGAAAATGATGACCTGCCAGTCACGCTGGCTGTTGCGGGTAAAGAGGTGGCAGGTCTGCGCCCCAAAACAGGTGTGACTGCTGTCCCCCCAGTCACAGAGGATGAAGAGGCCGCGGATGCACAAGATATGGCAGACGGTGGTTGGCCCGGCCGGCTAGGCCGCATTGTAGCACACTGAGCTTCCCACTGCAACTTATGCTTCATGTCCATGTGCCGGTTCATGCATGAAGTACTCAAACTATGTATTTTTTGGCCTCTACTTAGCTTTTGCTGACAAATGTTACAGATAACACGAGTTGGGTCATCTTTATCGATCTGAAAAAATGCCCAGGCTATGCAAGGCTTAGCACCCATGCGACCTGAAGAGCCACCACGACTTGTGGTGAGAGGCAGAGTTGTGTTTGAGGATGCAGTTATTGACGTGCTTCCAGTACTACGTCTCTGTCCAGGAAGGCGCAACCTGACCTCGTCGTCACTAGCATCTTCCTCCACCTCCTCTGCTGACCTCATCTCTTGGCTGACTGTGGGTTGACAGTAAGTGGGATCTCCAACCTCATCATCATCACCCTGTGCGTTATCACACCCGTCGTCCTCAGAGCCAACCTGTTCCTGCCCTGACAAAAAACTAAAGTTGTCGCTCCAATCAGGTATTTGAGTCTTATCATCGTCTTCCTCATTGTCTCCACCAACAGGAGTTACAGTTTGGGAATGAGGGTCTACATTATGGTCAGAACCTTCTGCGTCTGGTCCTGGATCCGACTCATAAAGATTCTGGGCATCAGTGCAGATCATTTCCTCGTCTGGATTCACAGAAGCGCTGGAGTCGACCTCTGATTCCCAGGCTATAGTATGAGTAAACAGCTCTGCAGACTCAACCATCTGTTCTACCTCATACTCAGACGGGCAGCTGGAGATTTGGGAGCTGTGAGGAAGCAAGTGCGATTGGGGTGACACCTTTGAGGACTGGAGTATTTGTGATGTTGAAGTTGATGTGGAGGAGAGCCCACTTAAAGGAGCACTTGATATCCGTTGAAGCACCTGCAGTTTTTGTGCCTCATCTGGAATTTGTAGCGATTGGCGTGGCCGTAAGAAAGGGATCTTATCACATTGTCTGCTAAAAGAAGTAGACATTTTAGTTTGGCTGGAAGATGGTCTTTCTTCTGCAGATGTTACTGTTGCTTTAACACCTACCCCACGGACACAACCTTTTTTCCCCTTCCCAACACGCCTATTCCCCTTTCCACCAGCAGCAGGCCTTTTTCCACTCATTTTGGTGGTTAACTAATTCACAACTCTGGAGTTGTTTGCACAAAAAAACAATGGATGGGAACCGAGCAGAGCTGAGTGGCCAAACTGTGGTATTAGGCCAAAACTATTGGCTGGGTTAGATGCAGAAAAAAATTATATTCAATTTGCAACCTGATGGAGGTCAGTATAGATGGACTAATAGAACAAGTCCCACACACAGCTAGAAGCCCAAATATTTTTTCAGAGGTAGATGCAGTAAAATTTTTTATTCAGTTTGCAACCTGATGGAGGTCTGTATAGATGGATTAATAGAACAAGTCCCACACACAGCTACAAGCCCAATATTTTTTCAGAGGTAGATGCAGAAAAAATATATATTCAGTTTGCAACCTGATGGAGGTCAGTATAGATGGACTAATAGAGAAAGTCCCACACACTGCTAGAAGGCCAAATATTTTTTCAGAGCTAGATGCAGACAAAAAATTATTTTGAATTTGCAACCTGATGGAGGTCAGTATAGGTGGACTAATAGAACAAGTCCCACACACTGCTAGAAGGCCAAATTTTTTTCAGAGCTAGATGCAGATAAAAATTATATTCAATTTGCAACCTGAAGGAGGTCAGTATAGATGGACTAATAGAGAAAGTCCCACACACTGCTAGAAGGCCAAATATTTTTTCAGAGCTAGATGCAGATAAAAATTATATTCAATTTGCAACCTGATGGAGGTCAGTATAGATGAACTAATAGAACAAGTCCCACACAAAGCTAGAAGCCCAAATATTTTTTCAGAGGTACTGTAGATGCAGATAAAAATTATTTTTAATTTGCAACCTGATGGAGGTCAGTATAGATGGACTAATAGAGAAAGTCCCACACACTGCTAGAAGGCCAAATATTTTTTCAGAGCTAGATGCAGAAAAAAATTATATTCAGTTTGCAACCTGATGGAGGTCAGTATAGATGGACTAATAGAGAAAGTCCCACACACTGCTAGAAGGCCACATATTTTTTCAGAGGTAGATGCAGAAAAAAATATATTCAGTTTGCAACCTGATGGAGGTCTGTATAGATGGATTAATAGAACAAGTCCCACACACAGCTAGAAGCCCAATATTTTTTCAGAGCTAGATGCAGAAAAAAATATATTCAGTTTGCAACCTGATGGAGGTCAGTATAGATGGATTAATAGAACAAGTCCCACACACAGCTAGAAGCCCAATATTTTTTCAGAGCTAGATGCAGAAAAAAATATATTCAGTTTGCAACCTGATGGAGGTCAGTATAGATGGACTAATACAACAAGTCCCACACACAGCTAGAAGCCCAATATTTTTTCAGAGATAGATGCAGAAAAAAATATATTCAGTTTGCAACCTGATGGAGGTCTGTATAGATGGATTAATAGAACAAGTCCCACACACAGCTAGAAGCCCAATATTTTTTCAGAGGTAGATGCAGAAAAAAATATATTCAGTTTGCAACCTGATGGAGGTCAGTATAGATGGACTAATACAACAAGTCCCACACACAGCTAGAAGCCCAATATTTTTTCAGAGCTAGATGCAGAAAAAAATTATATTCAATTTGCAACCTGATGGAGGTCAGTATAGATGGACTAATAGAATGATGCTATGCCCAAAAGATTTTACTTCACTAGGTGCAGTAAAAAAATTGGTATTCTATACACAGGTGGTATATCTTGCAACACAGATAGGCTACTCCACTGACTAACACACTCTGCAATAGGCCAAAAAGGATTAGCTTTGCTAGATTCAGCCAAATGCTGTGAAAAAAACTTGCACAGCACTGGCACAGACCTGCCTGGCAAAAACTGATAGGAACTGATGTAACCTAGTCCTGAAAAGGACTCCAATTACAATTAGTCTTTACTCCCACAATCTATCTATTTAAGAGCACAGACCTGCCTGATAAAAGTCGTAGGAAATGCTGTAACCTAGTCCTTAAAAGGACTGCAATCACAACTATTCCCTACTCCCAAGCTATCTGTAGATTTGTGCGAAAATTGGCTTGAAATTAACAAGGTATAGCGCACACAGCAACAGCGGTGCCGTCTAACACGCAGCTGCAGCAGTGAGAAAATGGTGGCTACGGGGAAAATGGCTTGGTCTTATAGGGCAAGGACATGTGACATACACTGCCAATGACACATGCCCTTGCTTGTGTGAAAAAAAGCACTTCGCTCCGTGTGTGCGCTGCTGATAGGCTGACAGATTGCACCTCCCCACTGTAAATGCGGGAAAGAGAAAAAAAAAATGGAGATCTTCATTGTTCCTGCAGAGATCCATCCCCTGCCCCTCCCCCCACCCCGCTGTACACTCAAACTGCGTATTAACATTAATTTTCATCATTACTGAGAAAAAATCCAGTTATGATTTTGGTGCACGAACAGTTATCGAACATAACCTCGAACAGCCGAATTTTTCTCAAATTGTTCGTGTTCGCCGAACGGCTCGAACACCGCCCAAAACAGCTCGAATTTGAGATTGGCGAACAGTTCGAGTAGAACAACGCTCATCTCTACTTGTGAGACCATATGCTGGTGCTGTTGGCCCTGGGTTCCTCCTAATGCAGGGCAATGCCAGACCTCATGTGGCTGGAGAGTGTCAGCAGTTCCTGTAAGATGAAGGCATTGAAGTTATGGACTGGTCCGCCCATTCCCCAGACCTGAATCCGATTGAGCACATCTGGGACATCATGTCTCGCTCCATCCACCAACGTCACGTTGCACCACAGACTGTCCAGGAGTTGGCGGATGCTTTGGTCCAGGTCTGGGAGGAGATTCCACAGGAGACCATCGGCAACCTCATCAGGAGCATGCCCAGGCATTGTAGGGAGGTCATACAGGCACGTGGAGGCCACACACAATACGGAGCCTCATTTTGACTTGTTTTAAGGACATTACATTAAAGTTGGATCAGCCTGTAGTGTGTTTTTCCACTTTGATTTTGGGGGTGACTCTAAATCCAGGCCTCCATTGGTTAATAAATTTGATTTCCATTGATGATTTTTGTGTGATTTTGTTGTCAGCACATTCAACTTTGTACAGAACAAAGTATTCAATGAGAATATTTCATTCATTCAGATGTAGGATGTGTTATTTGAGTGTTCCCTTTATTTTTTTGAGCAGTGTATATTAAATCTCAGAGATTTGAATGCCTGTGGGGTTTTTTTGTTTGTTTTTTGTTTATTTTTTGTGTTTTTTTTTCTCTCTCTCTTTCTGGTTTCCTTGTGATTTAGCCTTGTGATTATGCTAATTATTCTCAAATGTGATTGATTGCTAACATATGTGTTTATTGATCAACGGTTGGTCACCATTTGTTTTTATACCATGTATCATAAGGAATCTGTATCTCAGTGAAAAAGGGCTTTAGCCAGAAACGCGTTGAGATGTATTCCCAAGCTGTATGATCTTTCAATTATTTTGCAATAAATTGAGGATTTTAATTATTTTTGGGACTTACCATAATTATTTTTTCCTATGAGAAGCCTTAAAGTCACGGCTCTTGGTTGGAGACCCACAGCATTGCAAAACGGACTGAGTCATACAAATAGGACACGGTGAGGCTGCTTTTTTGTTTATTTATACACTAGATGGTGGCCCGATTCTAATGCATAGGGTATTCTAGAATATGTATGCGGCCGACAGGGCACAATCAGCAGAGCAATGTTTAAATTTGGCGCCAAAATCGCTGATTGGTCAAGGCCGGCAACCGTGACCAATCACCAAAGCGGTGTTAAAATTTGGCGGCTATATTGCAGATTGGTCACGGCCGGCGGTCGCGACTAATCAGCAGAGCGGGGTTTAAATTTGGCGCCAATAATGCTGATTGGTCGCGGGCAGCGAACGCGACCAATCAGCAGAGCGGGGTTTAAATTTGGTGCCAATAATGCTGATTGGTCGCGACCGCCGGCCGCAACCAATCAGCAGAGCGTTGTTTAAATTTAGCGCCAATCTCGCTGATTGGTGCGGCTTCCGTCGCCACTTTCGCGGCCACTATTTAAATGCGGCGCCGCGCCCAATCAGCACAGCAGTGTTTAAATGTGGCGCCAAGATCGGTGATTGGTTGCGGCCACTATTTAAATGTGGCACCCAAATCGGTGATTGGTCGCGGGCAACGGCCGCGACCAATCAGCAGAGCGGTGTTTAACTTTAGCGCCAAGATCACTGATTGGTCGCGGGCGGAGAGCGCGACCAATCAGCGAATCGTATTGGTGGGGACCGGGGAGCGGAATAGTATTGGTGAGGACTGGGGAGCGGCGCTGCCTGTGCAGGTACTTCCGCTGCCAGAAGCCGGGAGATCAGTGACTGCTTGCAGCAGAAGTATCCCGACCCACAGCGCCGCTCCCCGGTCCTCCCTTCCGCATGGATGTCAGCGCCGCTGCCTGTACAGCTACTTCCGCTGCAAGCAGCTGGGAGATGAGCGGACGCTCGCAGCAGAAGTATCCCGACCTGCAGCGCCGCACCCCGGTCCTCCCTTCCACATGGAGGTCAGCGGCACCGGCGGTCGAGGTCCTTCTGCTGCTACCGGCCAGGAGATGAGCGCCTCGCGCCGGTCATCTCCCGGATGCATCTCCGTCCCGCAGATGAGCCGCTAACGGCCACCATCTTTTTTCAGAAATCCCGTGGCGCTGATTGGCCGCTGCCAGACCAATGAGCGACGTGGGATTTCCAGGACAGACAGACAGAAAGACAGACAGACGGGATAAGACGATTATATATATAGAAGGAACAAATACCGCCTCACCATGACTGGACCACATAGTGACCGCATACTACAATACTGATCATTAATAAAAAAACACAATACTAATATTACTATAAGTGCCATTATAAATGGGTGCTCTGTACATGGTATATGGTGTATAATGTAAGTGTACAGGTAATATAGTGATCACCAGTGACATTACACACAGGAGCTCAGTATATAGTGTCAGGGTACAGGTAATACGGTGATCACCAGTGACATTATACACAGGAGCTCTGTATATAGTGTACAGGTAATACAGTGATCACCAGTGACATTGTATACAAGAGCTCTGTATATAGTGTCAGTGTACAGGTAATACAGTGATCACCAGTGACATTATGCACAGGAGCCCTGTACATAGAATATAGTTTATAGTGTCAGTGTACAGATAACACACTGACTCACCGGTGACATCTCTAGTTGAAGTCCTTCATATTCGCTTTTCTCCTTTATCCAGCACAGACCGCCATCACTTCTTCCAACCAGGACTTGTCTCTGCATAAAATAAAATAGTTATTTAGAGCACATTCCCCAACTTCTACATTACACAGCTGAATACAGACGTGTACCCACCATTAATATATAATTAGTCATTATGCAACCCACCATTCCAAATATAAATTGTAATTCACCACTGTGCCCCCACTAACTGTAAATAGCCACTTCCCCACGTAATAAATATATAAATTAATTAGAACCTGAACTCTTTCACCCAATTTATTACCAGTCACAATCCTGCATCCTCAACGACCCTACTCTGTATCTTCTGCTCACCCGATTCATTATATTTACATGCACTCTCTGCCCCAATTCATTTATGACTGTGCTCCCCCCATCCTCCACACAGCCCCTCCACATCACCCCTCCTCCTCCACATCACCACCCTTCCTCCACACAGCTCCTCATCACCTTCTCCATGCAGCCCCACTCAAGTAACAAACCATTTTACTGTGAAAGCCATCCCAGTACGTAGCCCTATATAAGCAGTAGCAATGATTTCCCTGCGAAAGCCCCCCACCATGTCCCCATTCCCTGCGAAAGCCCCCAACATTCCCCCTTCCTTGTGAAAGCCCCACCAATATGTCCTCTTCCCTCTGAAAGTCCCCCCAACATGCCCCCTTCCCTGTGAAAGCCCCCCAACATGCCCCCTTCCCCGTGCATGCAGCTTCAGAACAACATGCAATCTGAAGTAGTCACATGATGCACTTTTTATGACCCCAAAATACAATCTTAGACACTTACAGTTAGCTCTATATGGAAAAAAAACAAAAGCCATAATGTCCTTCTCCACATAGCTCCAGTATGCCACAGCTCACAACCTCATCACCTCAGCCCACTCAGGATAGTGTGTACACAGCCTCATCACCTCAGCCCACTCAGGAAAGTGTGTACACAGCCTCATCACCTCAGCCCACTCAGGATAGTGTGTATACAGCCTCATCACCTCAGCCCACTCAGGATAGTGTGTACACAGCCTCATCACCTCAGCCCACTCAGGATAGTGTGTATACAGCCTCATCACCTCAGCCCACTAAGGATAGTGTGTATACAGCCTCATCACCTCAGCCCACTCAGGAAAGTGTGTACACAGCCTCATCACCTCAGCCCACTCAGGAAAGTGTGTACACAGCCTCATCACCTCAGCCCACTCAGGATAGTGTGTATACAGCCTCATCACCTCAGCCCACTCAGGATAGTGTGTACACAGCCTCATCACCTCAGCCCACTCAGGATAGTGTGTATACAGCCTCATCACCTCAGCCCACTAAGGATAGTGTGTATACAGCCTCATCACCTCAGCCCACTCAGGAAAGTGTGTACACAGCCTCATCACCTCAGCCCACTCAGGATAGTGTGTACACAGCCTCCTCACCTCAGCCCACTAAGGATAGTGTGTACACAGCCTCCTCACCTCAGCCCACTCAGGATAGTGTGTACACAGCCTCCTCACCTCAGCCCACTAAGGATAGTGTGTACACAGCCTCATCACCTCAGCCCACTCAGGATAGTGTGTACACAGTCTCATCACCTCAGCCCACTCAGGATAGTGTGTATACAGCCTCATCCCCTCAGCCCACTCAGGATAGTGTATACACAGCTTCTTCTCCAGCAGCCACAGCCCAACCTTGCTCTCTAATATATGATCTGACCTGAACTGAGTAGGCTCCGTCCCTTCTGGTGACGTCATTCCCTCAAAAAATCAACTGTGATCTAGCCACCACCATGAGGGAGCTGTGCGGCTGCAGACTTCGGAGCTCCGGTAAGGCACCCCGGCGCTCTGCACTTTGTCACAACATGGGGCCCCGTGAGCAGAAGCCCAAAAAGGGAGTGGCCCCGACTGGGCCCGGGCCCCCCCAGGCCCATGCAGTAAGGGCAGTAATGCCCTGATTGCGGCCCTGGTAGTCTGTATTATGAACTTTAGTGACAGATCCACTTTAAGTACATTAAAATACAGATTAGCGTCTTAGAAAGCAAACTTGTTAAATGGGATATCATCTTCTCTACTGGGGTCTTAATTTAAATGGCCAGAAAAAAGTAGCAAGTATCCCTTAAATGCAAGGGAGGACTAGTACAACAAATATTGATAATTTAATAGCTTCTTTTAACAAGAGAGATATTGAATATTAATTTTGATTTAATATTTTTTTATTTTCAGTTCTTCAAGGAAAGTACAATCTGAAGATCCCGATTGGTGTTGAATATTATCCTAAATTCATTTTTGTTGTCCATACAATACTGGACAATGGTGATATTCCATTCTATACAACAGAGTTAACAACGCCTTTATGCCTGAAGAATAAGGTGCGACCACAAGTGAATTATGGATATTTTGTTATTATTAATATTTTATTTACACAACCAGACCATAGCTATAGGAATGCAGAGGTATGAGTCCCATTTAACTTCTTCCCAACACATTGGGTGCCAAAAGCAAAGGCTGAACCCACTCCATACTTGGTGGTTGCTGGCTGTCTTATATAGCTAGCATCTGCCTTTAAAAGCGGCAAATGGAGCAAGATTCGAATGCTGCCCATAACCCCTTAAATACTGCCGTCAATCTCTGAGATCAGATTTAAAGGTACAGAATTCCTCTGTTTTGCCATTTAAGACACACGTTACCCCCACCCAGTGATTATGGGGTGCCGGTGAGTTTCCTTGGAAGCTGGGGACCTGCTGAAGGCCCCAATGGCTGCTATGTTGGTACTGCGGTTAAGCAAAGTTAATGTGGTAGATCGGCTCACTCGGCTGCACATGGAAGTAGATTCTGAAACGCTGTCTCTTTAAGTAATTTTACAACATGATATAAACCAATATAATGTTCATCAAATCAAGCACGGCCCTTCTGGCATAACGGTAAAACAAAAGAAATTGAATAGCATAGTCCATACGTCAGCGGGAATCCTGCCGCTCAGGGTTAGCAAAACACATGGTTCAGGTTAGTACAAAACACAAGCTCCTCTCTCTGGAGCTAGCCTCTCCAGACATACTGGACAACTAATGCCTCAGCAGGCGGTCTATTTTAACCCCAGAACACACCCTGGTATGGAGACATGGAGAACCACCTCCCACCCGCTCTATGGTTGTTCTAAAAAACCCAGCCCTTAAAATGGCTGCTTAACCCCTCTCAACACTTAGTGTGCTGAAGCAAATCTTCTTGGTTTCAAATCACTAAAGCTTATAGCCTCCATGAAACATACCTCTCCTCCAGCACTTTTCCAATGACTTTGTCACACTACACACTGGGCTTCATAGGAGACCTTCATTTTATTTATATACTGTAATAATAAGATATTTCAGTATAAAGAACAAGCGATCATTTGATTGCAGGTTCAAGTCCCCAAAGGGAACATAAAAATAAAGCAGAAAAAGTTTTAAAAAAAATATAAAAATTCATTTAATTTAATTCACAAACACAGAAATAAAAAAATATAAACATAAGTTATATCGCAGCTTCTATATAAGTTCAATCTATCAAAATCTGAAATTATTTAACCCACATGGTGAACGCCATAAAGCAAAAATAATCAAAACAAAACTGATGTTTTTTAGTTGCCACACCTAAGGTTTCAAAAAATGGTCACACACCCTAATTCTTTTCTTTACAAATTTTAAAATATGTTTCAACACTTATAATAATAAAAAAAAATTATATAACTTTGGTACTGCTGCAGTCAGCAATGGGCAGACACTTTTGACCGGACAACCACTTTAACTGTCCAGTAGTGATGACCGATAAGCCACACATTGAGCACTGCGAGCACTTACTAAGCAAGTGATTGGCTGCATTGGTCAAATGTCTACTGTATGCGACTAGATGTCAGCACTGCTGCAGATTAGAGATCGTCACAGGAACAGGCATTATCAGAATTAAAGTAAAATCAGAGTAAAGCTTTATTTTATTTTTATTTTATTTTTTTAATCCATTCTATCTTTTTTTTAATATTGTCAAAGTGAACAACCCCCTTGTTTCCTATACTGAGCAAAGGTCATTTTACAATTATCACTGATTTTTTAGCATATACAGGTGCTTCTCACAAAATTAGAATATCATCAAAAGGTTAATTAATTTCAGCTCTTCAATACAAAAAGTGAAACTCATATATTATATAGAGTCATTACAAACAGAGCGATCTATTTCAAGTGTTTATTTCTGTTAATGTTGATGATTATGGCTTACAGCCAATGAAAACACAGAAGTCATTATGTCAGTAAATTAGAATAATTAACAAAAAACACCGGCAAAGGCTTCCTACGCATTTAAAAAGGTCCATTAGCCTATTTCAGTAGGCTCCACAATCATGGGGAAGACTGCTGACTTGACAGATGTCCAGAAGGCAGTCATTGATACACTCCGCATGGAGGGTAAGCCACAAAAGGTCATTGCTAAAGAAGCTGGCTGTTCATAGAGTGCTGTATCCAAGCATGTTAATGGAAAGTTGAGTGGAAGGAACAAGTGTGGTAGGAAAAGATGCAACTGGGATAACTGCAGCCTTGAAAGGATTGTTAAGAAAAGGTCATTCAAAAATTTGGGGGAGATTCACAAGCCGTGGACTGCTGCTGGAGTCATTGCTTCAAGAGCCACCACACACAGACGTATCCAGGACATGGGCTACAAGTGTCGCATTCCTTGTGTCAAGCCACTCATGATCAATAGACAACGCCAAAAGCGTCTTACCTGGGACAAGGAGAAAAAGACCTGGAATGTTGCTCAGTGGTCCAAGGGGTTGTTTTCAGATGAAAGTAAAGTTTGCATTTCATTTGGAAATCAAAGTCCCAGAGTCTGGAGGAAGAATGGAAAGGCCACAATCCAAGCTGCTTGAGGTCCAGTGTGAAGTTTCCACAATCAGTGATGGTTTGGGGAGTCATGTCATCTTCTGGTGTAGGTCCACTGTGTTTTGTCAAGACCAAAGTCAGCGCAGCCGTCTACCAGGATATTTTAGAGCACTTCATGCTTCCCCCTGCTGACAAGCATTTTGGAGATGGAAATTTCATTCTCCAGCAAGACTTGGCACCTGTCCACACTGACAAAAGTACCAATACCTGGTTTAAAAACAACAGTATCACTGAGCTTGATTGGCCATCAAACTCGCCTGACCTTAACCCCATAGAAAATCTATGGGGTATTGTCAAGAGGAAGATGAGAGACACCAGACCCAACAATGCAGACGAGCTGAAGGCTGCTATCAAAGCAACCTGGACTTCCATAATACCTCAGCAGTGCCACAGGCTGATCGCCTCCATGCCACGCCGCATTGATGCAGTAATTGATGCAAAAGGAGCCCCGACTAAGTATTGAGTGCATTTACGGAAGATATATTTCAGTAGTAGTTACATTTCGGATTTTCAAAACATTTTTCAAGCTGTCGTTATGAAGTATTCTAATTTACTGAGATAATGACTTTTGTGTTTTCATTGGCTGTAAGCCATAATCATCAACATTAACAGAAATAAACACTTCAAATAGATCACTCTATTTGTAATGACTCTATATAATATATGAGTTTCACATTTTGTTTTGAAGAACTGAAATAAATTAACTTTTTGCTGATATTCTAATTTTGCGAGAAGCACCTGTCCATTATATCGTTTCTTTGCAGGTTGCGCTTAAGTTCTCTAAAGAAGAGGTGCGGCCGGGAGAAAAAGTAAATCTGGAAGTTCAAGCAGATTCTGGATCATTGTGTTCTGTGCGCTCAGTGGATAAAGGATTATTACTCCGTAAGAAACATGGAACATTTGATGACCTCAGTTCAATGGTGAGATGCAATGTTCTTGAGCAGTCAACAAATCAATACCTTATATTTTCCTGTACTGTATATGGTGATTGCCCCAAAAGCAGCCTCGTTAGAATATATGATAAAGTGATATATAAAATCTCAGATATATACATGTATGGTACTGAGTTTGTTATCTGACACTACTTAGTTTAATATCTTACTGTGGCAACTGTGCTTTTCTATATTAGACAATACTGAAAGTGCATACTCACTGAGTAAGCCTCAGGTGATGCAGACCTTGATGTTGTGATGCAGAGTGAAAAAAGACAAGGGAGACCAGAAGACACTGGAGCCAATGGGAGTCAGCAGAGGACCAGGGTTGGAGACCACAATAGCTTATTACATTGCAGATGGGATCATATAAAATGGGGGTGGGAAATCTCAGGCCCGCAGGCCATTTACCACCTGAGATTACCTTTTTTTGGCTCACTAGCTTTCCAGGTCAGGTGTTGCAAATCTACACCTCCCAACATACAATAAAAAACCTCTGACTTTTGGGTATGTTGGGAGTTATGTTTTTTTGCAACAGCTAGAGGACCAGGGTTGGAGACCACCCTAGCTTAACACATTGAAGATGGCATAATTTAAAATAGGGGTGGGGATCTTCAGGCCCGTAGGCCATTTACTGCCTGGGATGACTTTTTCTCCAGCCACCCGGCAGATTCACGAGGACAACAGTGCTTTGGCCGGCAGCTGTGTTTTGACGGCCGCCAACCCTTTAATTTCTTCTTTCTCTGTGAGCACACTGAACACTGAGGCATGTGCAATGAAAGATTACGTCCTGACGCTAGTGCCAATGTCAGGACGTACTTTGCGGGCGGAGTTAGAGCGCGATTTGTACGGCCCCCGAAGAATGGCATAAATATCCAAATGGCCCTTGGCAGAAAAAAGGTTCCCCACCCCTGATTTAAAAGATCCTTCTAACCGTGGAACAATTTTTTTTTCTTTCACAAAGCTTAGAACAATGACATATTATACAATGGTGAACAAGCGTGGCTTTCCTTACTCAATTGAAGATTTTGAAAAATATCCCTGTTTGAGAAACAAGAAGGATCCCCAAGCTGGAATCCAAGAGGCAGCGTGGTACCATGGGGACGCTGATGTGTACATGATGCTGAAGGTAAGAAAGTCTGAGCAAACGTCTTACTTGGCACAAAATCTAGTAAATGTACTGTGTTACTAATATGTTGTTTCAGTCTCTATTCAGACGTCAGTTTTCACGTACATGTTCTCTCTGTGATTTTCATGGATAGAAGACGTATTCATTATAGCCTTTTGGGGCATGTCCATTTTTTATTTGAGTCAATGATCAAAATCACCCATACAAATGTATGGGTCCGAGAATAATCCCAGACGGCACACATTGCCAAAGATGTGCAATCCATGTGTTGTCCATTTTTAACATTGTAATGGGTGGAAGAAGAACAGAAATGTAATTATTTGTTTATTTATTTTTGGCATACGAGAAAATCATTCAGAAAATTCTCACACATTGCATAAAAAAAAAGTCTCTGCAGGAAAAACACAGCATATAATATGCACATTTTTTATGCATTTTTACTTGTGTTTTTTTTATGCGTTCAATTGAATTGGTGAAAAATGCTGAAAGAATTGACATGCTGCAGATGATGAAATGATGCACTTAAAAAACACTGCAAATACTCAACGTGTGATCAGTCTCTTATGGTTAAAACAAACACACTGATGAAATCATCGAACCCATTGATGGAAAATGAACTGAACAAGGTCTTTAGGTCTAAAATTCTTTGGTGATACATTAATTTACATTTATATAATGTACATCATTTATATATATATATATATATATATATATATATATATATATATATATATACAGTACAGACCAAAGGTTTGGACACACCTTCTCATTTTAAGATTTTTCTGTATTTTTATGACTATGGAAATTGTACATTCACACTGAAGGCATCAAAACTATGAATTAACACATGTGGAATTATATACTTAACAAAAAAGTGTGAAACAACTGAAAATATGTCTTATATTCTAGGTTCTTCAAAGTAGCCACCTTTTGCTTTGATGACTGCTTTGCACACTCTTGGCAATCTCTTGATGAGCTTCAAGAGGTAGTCACCGGAAATGGTCTTCCAACAATCTTGAAGGAGTTTCCAGAGATGCTTAGCACTTGTTGGCTCTTTTGCCTTCACTCCAGCTCACCCCAAACCATCTCGATTGGGTTCAGGTCTGGTGACTGTGGAGGCCAGGTCATCTGGCGTAGCACCCCATCACTCTCCTACTTGGTCAAATAGCCCTTACACAGCCTGGAGGTGTGTTTGGGGTCAAATAAATGATGGCCCAACTAAACGCAAACCGGATGGAATAGCATGCCGCTGCAAGATGCTGTGATAGCCATGCTGGTTCAGTATGCCTTCAATTTTGAATAAATCCCCAACAGTGTCACCAGCAAAGCACCCCCACACCATCACACCTCCTCCTCCATGCTTCACGGTGGGAACCAGGCATGGAGAGTCCATCCGTTCACCTTTTCTGCGTCGCACAAAGACACGGTGGTTGGAACCAAAGATCTCAAATTTGGACTCATCAGACCAAAGCACAGATTTCCACTGGTCTAATGTCCATTCCTTGTGTTCTTTAGCCCAAACAAGTCTCTTCTGCATGTTGCCTGTCCTTAGCAGTGGTTTCCTAACAGCTATTTTACCATGAAGGCCTGCTGCACAAAGTCTCCTCTTAAAAGTTGTTGAAGAGATGTGTCTGCTGGTAGAACTCTGTGTGGTATTGACCTGGTCTCTAATCTGAGCTGCTGTTAACCTGCGATTTCTGAGGCTGGTGACTCGGATAAACTTATCCTTAGAAGCAGAGGTGACTGTTGGTCTTCCTTTCCTGGGGCGGTCCTCATGTGAGCCAGTTTCTTTGTAGCGCTTGATGGTTTTTGCAACTGCATTTGGGGACACTTTCAAAGTCTTTCCCAATTTTTCGCACTGACTGACCTTCATTTCTTAAAGTAATGATGGCCACTCGTTTTTCTTTACTTAGCTGCTTTTTTCTTGCCATAATACAAATTCTAACAGTCTATTCAGTAGGACTATCAGCTGTGTATCCACCAGACTTCTGCACAACACAACTGATGGTCCCAGCCCCATTTATAAGGCAAGAAATCCCACTTATTAAACCTGACAGGGCACACCTGTGAAGTGAAGACCATTTCCGGTGACTACTTCTTGAAGCTCATCAAGAGAAAGCCAAGAGTGTGCAAATCAGTCATCAAAGCAAAAGGTGGCTACTTTGAAGAACCTAGAATATAAGACATATTTTCAGTTGTTTCACACTTTTTTGTTAAGTATATAATTCCACATGTGTTAATTCATAGTTTTGATGCCTTCAGTGTGAATGTACAATTTTCATAGTCATGAAAAAACAGAAAAACCTTTAAATGAGAAGGTGTGTCCAAACTTTTGGTCTGTACTGTACATATATATAAATATATACATATATATTAATTCTATATTATTTATATTATGTATATATATATACTATATATATACTGCATATATATGTACATATATATATATACACACATATAGATTTATGTTATTTATGTATATTTATTTATACATATATATACATTTTGATACATTTATCTACTATATCTAAAATCATAAAAGCATCAAAGATAATAAGCTGATTACCTGAAGCCACCACAAGGTGGCGCTTCTAGCAAACTAGTTTATTATTGAGTGCAATGTATAGCAGTAAACAGTGAGCTCCCTCTAGTGGTAGCAATGACAGCACGTTATCCTTTATATCTATTCAAACAAAACAGAATTCCGTACCTTAGATTTAATAGAAAATTAAAAAATATTAATCTATTTAGAAATCCAAAATTGGCATAATTCACTAATCCTGTACATAAATAATAAAAGCTAACAGTGTTTGAGATTTTTCTTTTTGACGTATTTCCCATATAGGAATGTTAGTCTTCAGCAGTGATCCTATGATTTTAATGTGATTCACCTTTAGTAGTCTGATTGGTACTATTCGTGCACCAGAACATAAAGACTACAGCTGTAAACTGGAATATATTTCAGCAACATAGTACACAGGTTTTCTTATATTTATTACAAGAAATGTAAACCAACTGTGACAGAGGCAAAAGTAATGAGAAAGTAATAGACACTCCTATATAACAAAGGTTTTTACTTGGATAAGTTGTAGCATAAGTTTTCTTGTATTGTGGTACTGATCGCAGCAGTATTTGCTTTATAGGTTTTGGATCAGTCTTTCAATGTATTGTACATGGGCTTTACATGTGCTTACACTATACAGTGACAGAGGTTCAAATTAACCAGGACCCTTTTTCTGCATGTCTTTTCTATGTTTTTAATATTTTTATGGAGTTTCCTATGTTAATCATAGCTTAATAATGATTATTGACTTTCCGCAATAATGTGGAATACTCCCTTCTTTATAGTAAATTTGTTTTTGTTGATTGGTCACGCTACCCTTCGCAAAGCTCTACCTACTTTTTGGGAAAATTCTGTTTTTGTCATAAATGGGCAAAAAGATCCAAAAATTTTGCAAAAATATCACTTACAGAAAACTGCCGTAGGGCAAATAATAAATGACCCCCAGCTGCTCTGAAAGGAGGAATAAGCATGATTATTCACATGTGTATTCTTTATTTATAACAGGAAAGCAACCTGAAGATTTTTACCAATACTAAGATAAGAAAACCCGTGATGTGCGCTGCTCCGACCTTTACAAGACGCATCTCCAATCAGCATAAGAAAGTAGTGTCACAGAGTTCTCACGATACGAACGGTATATATCCTTCACCTACAGCAATTTGCTGTACAATCCTCTACTTGTAGGGAAAGTAGTTTTCACTTGACTCCAGCCAGTTTTCATCTATGTGCCTATCCATTGCAAAATGAAATCACAAGATCATTCATAACCCAAATCAAAGTAAATACCATGGTGGGATTATAGGGAAGGCATAAAGGGCAAGATCTCTGGGTCCTCTACCACCTTCAGCCATATTTTCTGCCATGGCTGGTTCTTCCAATCTGCCCTATTCTGCATTTTATAGTTATGTCCCTAGCAGTCACTATTTATCGAGGTAGTTTGTGTTCCTAGATTGATGTCCCCCGGTAGAAAGAAAGGTCCTGTGACAGCTATTGGGTAAGTCTATTTGGCAAAAAAAGGTGGCTCTCATTTTTGGAGTATTTGCCATTGACTTGGTTGTCTCCAAAACTCTAGTTGAGAAGGATTGTTCACAGAGATAAGTAAATGTGTTTGATACAAATCAAGAGAGAGAAAGGCATACACACTGAAAAAAACTGTACAAAGGGTGTACGACAGCGCAGCACTGAAGAAGATTAGTGTGCCAGGAAAAGAGAATGCTGACATGAACTTTTTTCAGGGCAATTAGAGGCTTTCGAGCACTTTTGATTTGAATTAATATTTGGCAAAACTGGAGAATTTGAATTTCAAAAAATTTGCTAATTTCTAGGTGTCAAGTTGAGTAAAACAATTTATTTTCTAATTTTTTTTTTAGGGATTTTCTAGTTAAGGAAAGGGTTCCCCTGTTCCAGACCTTTTCTTAACGGGAGTGAGAAATAACAATTAAAGAATTTCTCACATGCACATGTATTACACTGGCAGCGCATTGTTTGGAGAGCACAGTGTAATTCTTCGTTTCTCCACTAGTGGTGCTGCAGGGTAGCAAAATACTCACTCATGGACTTCCCCACAGATCACACACAGGCGATCACTGATCTGCTTATCATCAGGGGACACTTTTTACAAAAAGAGATTGACAACTCCTTATTTACGAGTTGCATATTCTCCTTTTTTTTATTTGCTTGTGCTGCATTTTCATTCATGTTTAATATCTTAATGCTCCTCTACAGATTCAAAAAGTAAAGAAGAAAAGAAAAAGCCCATCAAAAGAAAGATTTTCCCAGAAACATGGCTGTATGACTTAGTTTCTGTGGGGTGAGGACATGTCTATGTTTTCTGTAGACTTTAAGGATTTCTAGAAAAGACCCAGACTGCTGTATATCCTTATTTTCACATAATCAGTATTCAGGAAAAACAACTGATAATAATAAATTTGATCATTAGATAACACTCATATAGGGAATTAATGTTTCATAGGAAAGTACACATTCAGGAATCTGTAATGTTATTTTTTTTACTATGTGTCGTCAACCATCAGGAAAATCTGCGGACATGGAATATTTTAATTCAAGATATAGATTTATAGTTGTCCAAATCTCCTGGTTCTATTCACACAGATATATGGTTAAAGGGTTATTCCCAAAATAATAAGTTATACTCTATCCTGCGGATAGAAGATTGTAGAAAAAGATTGCACAGGCTTCCAGTATCCGTTGTTTCAGATGCTACACATCTCGTATCTTTATGGTATTTTGTGGTATATGGGGTACAAAGATAGTGGGGCCATTCTTCATCAATGGAAACCTCAATGCCACTGGATATATGAAATTTCTACATGATGATGTGTTGCCCTCTTTATGCACTGAAGATTGCACGTTTCCTGAGCTTTTCCAACAAGATGGTGCACCACCACATTATGGGTGTCACGTCCGAGCATTCCTACATGAACAGTTTCCTGGAAAGTGGATTGGTCTTCGTGGGCCAGTTGAATGGCCACCAAGGTCTCCCGATCTGACCCCCTTAGACTTTTATCTTTGGGGTCATTTGAAGGCAATTGTCTATGCTGTGAAGATACGAGATGTGCAGCATCTGAAACAACGGATACTGGAAGCCTGTGCTAGCATTTCTTCTGCAGTGTTGCTATCAGTGTGTCAAGAGTAGGAGAAGAGGGTCACATTGACAATCCAACACAATGGGCGGCACTTTGAACACATTTTATAAGTGGTCATAAACTTGTAAATAACTCATGAAAGAATAAAGTTACGTTAAAACCAATCACACCATTGTTTTTCTTATGAAATTCTCAATAGGTTTGATGTGTCACATGACCCTCTTCCCATTGAAGAAAATAAAGTATCCAAAATGGCTGACTCCAAAATGGCCACCATGGTCACCACCCATCTGAAAAACTTTTCCCCCTCCCATATACTAATGTGCCACAAACAGGAAGCTGATATCACCAACCATTCCCATTTAATTTAGGTGTATCCATATAAATGGCCCACCCTGTACAGTAATGGTATACCATGTACTTCCCTACTCCTGGACATCAAACTTTCTATTATGGAGAAGAAGAAAATTGGACATTGAGACCTTAAAAGCTCAGTGATATATCCTGTATGTATTTTTATTTTAAAGCAATTTGAACATAATATGTTTTTTCTTGCTTTTCAGTCCACAAGGACATATTACTTTAAACCTGACTACTCCACATAGTATCACCACATGGGAAACTGATGCATTCTGTCTGGGCAAGTCTGGTTTTGGGGAAGCCAATGGTGTTGGACTCGCCAGCTTTCAGCCTTATTTCACTGAGCTGATTTCCCCTTACTCTGTGGTACAAGGAGAGGAATTCACCATCACTGCCCACGTCTTCAGCTATGTAAAGGCCTGTATGACGGTACGGAAGATCAGACTGTGATGTTTTATTAACCCCTTTCCTCCATGGCTAATTTTTCTTTTTTGCATATTTGTTTTTTTTTAGTTCCCTCCTTTTAAGTCATTAGGGTTTTTTTTCCGTTGAGGGCTTGAAAATTGTGGGACGAATAGTAGTTTTGACACTATTCATATTGCCATATAACGTACTGGAAAAGAGGTGAATATTCAAGGGAGGTGAAACACAATTCCACCATTATTTTTTGAGTCATTGCACATTGGCATCATGATGTAATGTTTTTCTTATTATTTAACTAATAAAAAAAAAATCAGATGTTTGTACAAAAAAAAAAGTATTTTTTAATTTTTTTTCATAAATGGAGCTGAGTGAGGGTTTGGCTTTTCGAGTGGCAAGTTGACCTGTTTACTGATTCAATTTTCGGGTACATATGGTGTTTTTTAATGCATTTATGTAGGGAGGTGTGGCAATCTAATAAGGGCAGTGTTGGCATTTCCATTTTTGTCTTCTTATGGTATTTATCGTACGGGTTAATTCATATTTTGATAGATCTGGCTTTTACGGATACACCAATACTTATGTTTATTTTTTTTAATTCATTTCTAAACTGGGAAAAGGAAGTAATTCAAACTGTTACATTTTGTTTAGATTTTTTACAACTTTTTTTATTTCTTACTTTATTTTTTAGACCACCGCAGTATATACCGGTTTGGTGCAGGTTCAACTCCTGAGTCTGCTTCATACACTTGTACACATGCCGTTACCTCCTACGTTGAGAATAGGTTAAAACAAAGACATCCATAAATTAATGATAAAAGTGAAAAGGAACTCCTGCATGGTCCAGAAATAAAAACCTTGACAATTCTGATCTGATGTCTCAGGATTAATTTCCTCCGGATTATTTCATTCTGGATGGTTAACGACAGCAGAACTAGGAGTAGTTGGGGGCTGGAAGGGTACTTCTGCTGGAGTCAGTTGTCTAACGTCCAGTGACAGAAATGGTCTGAAGTTTTAGAAGACAAAAAGGATAAATGGAAAGCGTTCTTTATATATTTCAAGATTCGATTTTAACATGAGACAGTATAAAAAAAAGGAACAGGACAATATTAAAGGCAAAGTCTTTAAGAGATTTTTTGCTTGTTCTGCATGTTCCCCTTTAAGGAAAAATAACCAGAGTTTTGGCAGTTACCGAGTTTCCCCAAAAATAAGACCTACCCTGAGAATAAGCCCTAGCATGATTTTACCAGATTTTTAAGTATGCTTGAAATATAAGGCCTACTCCAAAAGTAAGCCATAGTTATAGTCAAAGCTGGCGTTATGGGGAGAGGGTGCAAGCTGGGCAATTGTCCAGGGCCTCCACTCTCTTAGGGTCTCCAGTGTTTCTATTCTGAGTTGAAGACTGTTTAAGGACCTTTGGTGACATCATGGTTATGTGACTGACGCGCCCCCTGGGCCATATTCGTTAGTGGGAATATCCGGAGCCGGATCAGATGGGGGTTGTAGTCTTCCGAGTGGCTGTGACCCGGTCCGTGCCCAGGGTGTCAAGCTCAGTGTTATGTGGCAGTCCTACAGATGTTATTAAGAGTTCTTTTGTGTCGACTACGCCACCCGTTGTGATGCGGTCACTGTGGCCGCCGCTGCAGCAGGGTCCGCTGAGGCTGATGGTGGGTGCGCAGCTTGGTGGGATAACCCCCAACGGGAGGGGTATAGCCTCAGGGAGGACAGGTGCAGAGGATGGGGGTTGTGGTGGTGCAGTGCAGACGGCAATGAAGACAGAGTCGGGTTGTGCAGTTAAGGGTGTTTACTTACTGCAGATGTTGTACTGGTCACTCCAGCTCCGAGTGACCACCCGAGCCGTGCTGCGTCCACCAGGTCCTGGATCCAGCCAACCCCCAAACAAGTCCGGAGCGTGGCCCTGAGCTCTCCTTCTGTCCCGTTCTCTGGCCGTCCCCACCAGTGATCCACCTAGGTCCAGCTCCCTCGGGCCTTCTGTTGGGACACCCTTGGCCTTGGGTTCCCTGACCCTTCATGTGGTGTGCCTTCGGGGTGGATGTGATGGGTGGCCGTGGCAGATGCTGCCCACGGCCTCCGGTCTCTGGCTAGGGTGTGTTTTCTGCCCCCACCAGCTTGGGTTCCGGTACCCTGTGCCGACTCCTCACCCAGTGCTTTAATTTGGGTTCTTGGGTCCTCTCTGTTCTCCCCTCTGGGTACTCCTTCTCTGCTCCTCTCTCACTCAGGGTCTCTCTTCTCCCTTGCTGCAGGCTGACTTCCTCTCTGCTTGCTGTCTGCTCCTCTGCAGCTGTCTTGCTGTCTCCAACTGACTTGTTCTCTGCATCTGACTCTGATCTTAGTTGGTGCCCACCTTATATACACCCTCTATGTGTGAGCTCAGGTGACCAGCACCCAATGAGCTCCTATCTTTACCCAGGCTGCTCCCCCTATCTGCCCCTACACTACTGGGATGTACCACCCCCCTCCCACTCCAGCCAAGGACAGACTCGGTCGTACCTGCACATTTCTAAGTGGGAGTACCGTTGGTCTGCCCTCCGGAAATGGGATGTGTGTAGTGCATGCAGCTAACTGAGCTCAGTTCCACACTCCATCCTTACCCGGGAGTGGAATATCACACCTCTGGGTTGAGGTGCAATACCCCTGTAGCAGCCGAATCCTCAGGGTGCTACATGACCATGATGTAACCAAAGGTCTTTTAATTGAAGGAGTCTAGAAGAACTGAAGAGGAGACAGGCTGGTATGTGCAGTGTGTGTGTATGTGCAGTGTATGTGTGTATATATACATGTGTATGTGCAGTGTGTGTGATGACATAATTATATTTCAATAAATGTAAAAAAATTTTGTTCAAGAATAAATGTAGAATGCTGTTCATGGCAAAAAAAATAAGTCATCTCCTGAAAAAAAGCCCTAACTCATCTTTCGGAGCAAAGAATAATATAAGACCCTGTCTTATTTTCGGGGAAATACAGTAGAACTATCATTTTCTATACATCATAGAAATCACACTTTCCTATTTTATTTTCATGGACCAGGTATCTGTGTCTCTTTCTGACCTGAAGAATTACCCATTAATCGGGAACAAGGAGCAGTCACAATGTATCTGTCAAGATCAGTTTGCAAGCTTTACATGGAACATATCGGCTTCAGAACCAGGTACATTGGAGCTGTCAAATGTATGGTATTGTACAATACTGATAGTTATTCAAGTAGTTTGATTTATTAGCTGTGAATTGTTGGAAAATCAGCCAAGAAAAATCAAACAGGCTATGATTAAAAATGCATGGCTGTTTTCTTCTGGAAACAGTGCTACACCTGCCTATAGGTTGTTTCTGGTATTTCAGTTATCTTGAATTAATCTGAGTTGCATAACCACACAATCGAAAGATAGGTGAAGTTATCATTCAAGAAGAAAGCAGCCATGTTTTTCTAATTCTAAACAGCCCCTTTAAAGAGGACCTTTCACTGGATATTAATATTAAACTGAGTCCCTCCTCTAATTGCTGCTGATCTGCTGATTCCGGAACAGTTTTTCTTTTTCTTCTGTGCCACTCTGCTCCAAAGTTATGCCCCCTGTAGTAAAAGTGCAAATTTTCCCTTCAACCAACTGGGCGTGTACCACAGAATTTCACTATAGGCTCCACTGTGTTTTGATTGGCCTATTTGTCAGGGGACAAAAAGCAAATACGTACAGAGAATCTCTATGGTATACCTCGTTCTGGTTCTCATATACTTTACACTGAGAAGTGGCTTCCGGTCCGCCCAGTAAACACTGGAGCGATCCGGCAACTAGTTGACCGGAGTGGCACTGAGAACAGCAGAAGACAGCGATTGGTAAGTATTTTACTACAGGCAGGGAAGAGATATTAGTGATACCACTTCAGCTATAAAATAATAAAAAAACGCTTTAGTGGTGCCTTGAGGCAGTTTTATGATTTCTACTTGCTCAATTGACATATGAACCTAATATTCTTCTACTATAAGGTAACTTTCAGGTCAGTGTGAGAAGTACTGCTCTAGAGCTTCAAGGAGGATGCACAGACTACGTCCAAATCGCGGGGCAGGATCAAAAAGAAGACATTGTCGAAAAAAGTATCTTAATAAAGGTGTGTAGCATATCATACATCCCGGATTTAATATTTTCAAATTATACCTAGACATCACACATAAGATTAATGACAGCTGCATACAACCTATGAATATTGAGCCCTACTGTACTATTATATGATTGATTATATAAAGAGGCAAAACGTTTTTTTACATTTGATTATGAATGATTCTGAATTACAGAGGTGTTCTCCCATAAAAAAGAATATTTCCATCCTAAAGTGCCCTTCTGAATAAAAGTATGATTTTACAATTGTGCCCATATTTCCCCAGTATGAAACCTAAAGGTTCATGTACACAGCAGAGCCATGTGTCTGCAGAGGGGCACCCATAGCCTCAAAGTAGGGTGTGTGAGCCCTAAGGATTTTTCTTCCCCGAGACAAATTATAATAGCTAGATTAAGAATACAAATTTTTAGACCATGTTGATTTATTGCATATTTGACAATTTTCTCAAAATGCCCAGAAGGAGTTCGAAAATCTTATGGGCATCTCTGAAACCTTCAGAAAGGCCATGTTCCATCCGGAGGAGCCCCAGTATCCAAATGTATATTTAGGGAGCATGTATCAGGACGTGGGATGGTGAATGAGAGGTATAGTCTGAATAAAGGCAGGGTCATGAAAAATTTTAAAGCAACCAGTAATTAGAGATGAGCGGTGTTCGACTAGAACTGTTCGCCAATCTCAAATTCGAGCTGTTTTGGGCGGTGTTCGAGTTGTTCCACGAACCCGAACGATTTGCAAAAAATTCGGCTGTTCGAGGTTATGTTCGATAACTGTTCGTGCACCAAAAGCGTGTCCTGCATGTCTGGCGCTATTTAAAGCACCAATCATGCAGGGATTGTCTGCCACTCACTGTAATGCCACAGCCATGGTGGTTGTGGCATTACAGTGGTTGCCCAAATCGATGGGAACAGTGCCAACAGTGAAACATGAAAAGCCGGCAATTCAGCAGCGGCATACACCTGTACCCGACAATTTAGAACCGAAAGAATAGAGCTTCACACATAGATTAGATAGATAGAAACATGTCAGCCACATATATACGAAGTACAGTGACAGTGTTGCTTACTGTACTTGTCATTTAGCGTAAAGGATTTATCAAAAAAAATAATAGTGTTTTCATGCACTGTCTCTTTAAAAAAGCCGGCCGGCAATTCAGCAGCGGTACCCGACAATTTATAACAGACAGAATAGAGCTTCACACATAGATTAGATAGATAGAAACATGTCAGTCACATATATATGAAGTACAGTGACAGTGTTGGTTACTGTACTTGTCATTTAGTATTAAAATAAAGGATTTATTATTAAAAAAATTGGCGTGGGGTTCCCCTTAATTTTAGGCTCTAGCGGAGGTTAAGCAGACGGCTGGGGCAGATGTTTGAAGCCTGGGAAGGGGGTAATACCCACGGAGCTTCCCAGGCTACTAATATCAGCCCCCAGCTGAATACATAGCCTTTACTAGCTATTAAAATGGGGGACACCCCAAAAAAAATGACGTGGGGTCCCCCCTAATTTAATAGCTAGCAAAGGCTAGGCAGACAGCTGGGGGCTGATATTAATAGCCCAGGAAGGGAGCCATGAATATTGGCCCCCTCCCAGGCTAGAAACACCAGCCGTCAGCCACCCCAGAAATGGCGCATTCATAGGATGCGCCAATTCTGGCACTTAGCCTCGCTCTTCCACGCTGCCCTGGTGCGGTGGCAGGGGGTAATAGGGTTGGGGTTGATGTCAGCTTATAATGCCAGCTGACATCAAGCCCAGGTTAGTAATGGAGAGGCGTCTATAAGACACCCCCATTACTAACCCCATAGTCAAAGTTAAAAAAAACACAAACACCCAGAATAAAGTCCTTTAATTGAAATAAAGACACAATCCTTTATTGTTCTAAATTAAACCATACTTACTGTCACGCCCATTCCAGCTGAAGCCAACGATCTCCTGCAATAAAAGAAAAATAATAAAGCAACCTCATCCTTACCTTTCCATGGTTACCACGACAGCTTCAGCTCTGCTACATCGAGATGACAGGCTGGACCGCAGCAGAACGCTGCCATCCAGCCTCTCATCCCGCAGACATTGAGAAGCGCAGGCTTGCTTGCGCTGCTCAGCGTCTCTCTGTGACGACATCCAGATGAGCCGAGTTCATGTCCAATGAACTCGGCTCACCTCATGCACGTCACTGACAGCGTGGGAAAATTCTCACGCTGAAGCGGTGAGTGCAGGAGAATTCTCCCACGCTGTCAGTGACGTGCATAAGGTGAGCTCATGTCCAATGAACTCAGCTCACCTCCTGCACTTCACTGACAGCGTGGGAGAATTCTCCTGCACTCAGCGCTTCAGCGTGAGAATTCTCCCACGCTGAAGCGCTGAGTGCAGGAGAATTTTCCCACGCTGTCAGTGACGTGCATAAGGTGAGCTCATGTCCAATGAACTCAGCTCACCTCCTGCACGTCACTGACAGCGTGGGAGAATTCTCCTGCACTCAGCGCTTCAGTGTGAGAATTCTCCCACGCTGAAGCGCTGAGTGCAGGAGAATTTTCCCACGCTGTCAGTGACGTGCATGAGGTGAGCCGAGTTCATTGGACATTAACTCGGCTCATCTGGATGCCCTCACAGAGAGACACTGTGGAGCGCAAGCAAGCCTGCGCTTCTCAGTGTCTGCGGGATGAAAGGCTGGATGGCAGCGTTCTGCTGCGGTCCAGCCTGTCATCTCGATGTAGCAGAGCTGAAGCTGTCATGGGAACCATGGAAAGGTAAGGATGATGTTGCTTTATTATTTTTCTTTTATTTCAGGAGATCGTTGGCTTCAGCTGGAATGGGCGTGATGGTAAGTATGGTTTAATTTAGAACAATAAAGAATTGTGTGTTTATTTCAATTAAAGGACTTTTTTCTGGGTGCTGTGTTTTTTTTTAAATACTTTACTAGAAATTCATGGTGGTCATGTCTAATATTGGCGTGACCCCATGAATTTCGGGCTTAGGGCCAGCTGATAATGCCAAGCTGGCCCTAACCCCTTTATTACCCAGTGAGCCACCGCACCAGGGCCCTGGATGAGTTGGGTACAGCGCCAGAAGATGGCGCTTCTATGAACGCGCCATTTTCCGGGGTGGCTGCGGACTGCAATTTGTAGCGGGGGGGGGCCCAGAAAGCTTGGGCCTCCCTGCGCTGCAGATTCCAGCCCCCAGCTGCCTAGTTGTACCTGGCTGGACACAAAAATAGGGCGAAGCCCCACGTACTTTTTTTTTAATTATTTCATGAATTTCATGAAATAATTAAGAAAAAAAGGCCTTCCCTATATTGTTGTGTCCGGCCAGGTACAAATAGGCAGCTGGTGGTTGGGGGCAGCCCGTTCCTGCCTGCTGTACCTGGCTGGACACAAATATAGTGCGAAGCCCCACGTCAATTTTTTTTAAATTATTTCATGAATTTCCTGAAATAATTTAAAAAAATTGAAGTGGGGCTTCGCACTATATTTGTGTCCAGCCAGGTACAGCAGGCAGGAACGGGCTGCCCCCATCCACCAGCTGCCTATTTGTACCTGGCCGGACACAACAATATAGGGAAGGCCTTTTTTTCTTAATTATTTCATGAAATTCATGAAATAATTAAAAAAAAAGTACGTGGGGCTTCGCCCTATTTTTGTGTCCAGCCAGGTACAACTAGGCAGCTGGGGGCTGGAATCTGCAGCGCAGGGAGGCCCAAGCTTTCTGGGCCCCCCCCCGCTACAAATTGCAGTCCGCAGCCACCCCGGAAAATGGCGCGTTCATAGAAGCGCCATCTTCTGGCGCTGTACCCAACTCATCCAGGGCCCTGGTGCGGTGGCTCACTGGGTAATAAAGGGGTTAGGGCCAGCTTGGTATTATCAGCTGGCCCCAAGCCCAAAATTCATGGGGTCACGCCAGTATTAGACATGACCGCCATGAATTTCTAGTAAAGTATTTAAAAAAAACACAACACCCAGAATAAAGTCCTTTAATTGAAATAAAGACACAATTCTTTATTGTTCTAAATTAAACCATACTTACCATCACACCCATTCCAGCTGAAGCCAACGATCTCCTGCAATAAAAGAAAAATAATAAACCAACCTCATCCTTACCTTTCCATGGTTCCCACGACAGCTTCAGCTCTGCTACATCGAGATGACTGGCTGGACCGCAGCAGAACGCTGCCATCCAGTCTGTCATCCCGCAGACACTGAGAAGCGCAGGCATGCTTGCGCTCCTCACTGTCTCGCTGTGACGGCATCCAGATGAGCCGAGGTCATGTCCAATGAACTCGGCTCACCTCATGCACGTCACTGACAGCGTGGGAAAATTCTCACGCTGAAGTGCTGAGTGCAGGAGAATTCTCCCACGCTGTCAGTGATGTGCATGAGGTGAGCTCATGTCCAATGAACTCAGCTCACCTCCTGCACGTCACTGACAGCGTGGGAAAATTCTCCTGCAATCAGCGCTTCAGCGTGAGAATTTTCCCACGCTGTCAGTGACGTGCATGAGGTGAGCCGAGTTCATTGGACATGAACTCGGCTCATCTGGATGTCGTCACAGAGAGACGCTGAGCAGCGCAAGCAAGCCTGCGCTTCTCAGTGTCTGCGGGATGACAGGCTGGATGGCGGCGTTCTGCTGCGGTCCAGCCTGTCATCTCGATGTAGCAGAGCTGAAGCTGTCGTGGGAACCATGGAAAGGTAAGGATGAGGTTGCTTTATTATTTTTCTTTTATTGCAGGAGATCGTTGGCTTCAGCTGGAATGGGCGTGATGGTAGGTATGGTTTAATTTAGAACAATAAAGGATTGTGTCTTTATTTCAATTAAAGGACTTTATTCTGGGTGTTTGTGTTTTTTTTAACTTTGACTATGGGGTTAGTAATGGGGGTGTCTTATAGACGCCTCTCCATTACTAACCTGGGCTTGATGTCAGCTGGCATTATAAGCTGACATCAACCCCAACCCTATTACCCCCTGCCACCGCACCAGGGCAGCGTGGAAGAGCGAGGCTAAGTGCCAGAATTGGCGCATCCTATGAATGCGCCATTTCTGGGGCGGCTGACGGCTGGTGTTTCTAGCCTGGGAGGGGGCCAATATTCATGGCTCCCTTCCTGGGCTATTAATATCAGCCCTCAGCTGTCTGCCTAGCCTTTGCTAGCTATTAAATTAGGGGGGACCCCACGTCATTTTTTTGGGGGGGTCCCCCATTTTAATAGCTAGTAAAGGCTAGGTATTCAGCTGGGGGCTGATATTAGTAGCCTGGGAAGCTCCGTGGGTATTACCCCCTTCCCAGGCTTCAAACATCTGCCCCAGCCGTCTGCTTAACCTCCGCTAGAGCCTAAAATTAAGGGGAACCCCACGCCAATTTTTTTAATAATAAATCCTTTATTTTAATACTAAATGACAAGTACAGTAACCAACACTATCACTGTACTTCATATATATGTGACTGACATGTTTCTATCTATCTAATCTATGTGTGATGCTCTATCTTTCTGTTCTAAATTGTCGGGTACCGCTGCTGAATTGCCGGCCGGCTTTTTTAAAGAGACAGTGCATGAAAACACTATTATTTTTTTAAATAAATCCTTTACACTAAATGACAAGTACAGTAAGCAACACTATCACTGTACTTATTATATATGTCACTGACATGTTTCTATCTATCTAATCTATGTGTGAAGCTCTATTCTTTCTGTTCTAAATTGTCGGGTACAGATGCTGAATTGCCGGCCGGCTTTTTTAAAGAGACGGTGCATGAAAACACTAATATTTTTTTTAATAAATCCTTTACACTAAATGACAAATGCAGTAACCAACACTGTCACTGTGCTTCTTATATGTGTGACTGACATGTTTCTATCTATCTAATCTATGTGTGATGCTCTATTCCTTCTTGTCTAAATTGTCGGGTACCGGTGTATGCCGCTGCTGAATTTGCCGGCCGGCTTTTTTAAACAGAGTGTCTTCTGAGCAGTTTGTCAGCTTTTGGACACCTTTGCAGGTGTTTTCTATGTGTTTCTATGTGTTTTTGTTTGCCTGCCATTGGTTTTAACGGTGTTCGACGGTGTTCTAAGGTGTTCGACGAACAGTTCGACGAACAGTTCCTCGAACATCCCGGTGTTCGACGAACCGAACCGAACCCGAACACTATGGGGGTGGCTCAACACTACCAGTAATCTCTTGGAAGCTCATCCCTCAAACATGGCAAGAAGGACACACTGTCCTCTGTTACTATGGGTGGTAGAAATTTTCATATTCCCTTCATATATGTCAACACATCACATAGATTTAGATTAAACACATTCAGTTTCATACCAATCTGTCTCTCTCCTGAGCAGTGTCTGTCCACTTTTGTGAACCTGGTTCCGGCTCCTGGGCCACAAAAATATCAGCAGATTTGTTCAGCCAATAAACAAAGAGATGTTCTGCCTACCGGCTATTCAAGTCTTCTGACATTTTTGGCCAACGTCTTCTGTGACTGCATCTACGCACCATGACTCCATCTGATCCTGCCGGTGCACCGTCCGTCAGCCAATGTTGCATCTACTCTGCAAATTGCTGTTTGCTGATTTTATTTTGAGGAAGGGCTCAATTTGGATTTTTGCTGTATGGCCCCATGATTTCTGTGTACACCACTGAAACACATCTTTGCCTCTGATCTCCGACTTGGCAACTACTGACAATTACTGATAGAGGTAACTGTAGGTCATACTGCAGTTGTCACCTAACTAGTCATAAGCCCCATATACCGCCCCACCCCTAGGTATCTCCTTAGCTCTTTACTAACAGGAGGAAAACTCGGGAGTAAAAGAGCGCAATAGGGTACACATGAAAAGAATATAGAAACCTTTTTCACAT
Organism: Phyllobates terribilis; assembly: GCF_046119375.1. Lineage (NCBI taxonomy): Eukaryota > Metazoa > Chordata > Amphibia > Anura > Dendrobatidae > Phyllobates > Phyllobates terribilis. Next base: position 416,984,226 of record NW_027362765.1, read on the forward strand.
GGTGAGGTCATGATTACATAACCCTTTTATGAGCAAATTGAACCAGCTGCTGCAAGCCACGGATTAAAAAACAGGATGATATTCAATCGGGATACATAGGTAAAGTTCTACAGATTAACCTGAACATACAGGATGAAGGCACAGGCATTTTTTATTATCTACACGTTTTAAAGTTATCCAGCTTCTTGCTCAAGTTATAACCACAGTAAAAAGATCCACAGACAAACAACCCGTCTTATATGGTTGACTAGTCTTTGCTATGGTCCACTAGTGGATCATATAAGATGAGTTGTTTGTCTGGAGATCGTTTTGACGGTACTTTGCATTATTATTAGACAACAACATTCACCTGTTACGATTATGAAAACCCAAACAGCAGCTGAACTGTACTTTTTTGCAATGTAATTTACATTTGGCTCATGGCATTAATATAGTTTTTTGTTTTTTTTCGCCAGCCCTCTGGAATTTTAGAGGAAAATACACAGTCGGTTCTCCTGTGCCCATCAGGTAAAGAATCAATGTGGGGATTATGTTTAAAATATACTGTATATAGACGTTTGTCAATTTTATCAGATTACTTCATTTTCTTAGCACTTTGAGCAAAAAACATACTATGCAGTAAGCTCTAAAGTTCCTGCTGGTGTCAATTGCAGGAAGACATCATTTTATTTTTAACATTATGCTTACGTAGGAGATTTGGTGCTCATGATAAGAAAACTAAAGCTCTAACCACCATTTTGGTAAAAAAAAGAAAAAAAAACAATAGATAAGTACTGTATAAACAGTGGTGATCTGGGGTGACAAGGACCCACCAGTAACATTGAATCTAGGGACCCAATGTTCAGATACATGCAAAAATAACCTGCTCCTAGTACATAAATTGACTTGAGCTGCTATATAATATTACACTGGGTTGTTTGTTTAATGAATCATTAGTTGATGCCTTTCTCTGTAAATATTGAATTATGTGTTTTAGCCCCAGCCATTAGCACTTCTGCACAGAGGCCCACCGGAGGATTCACCTGCTCTCCGGTGAGCCAGTCCAGGCCTGAGTACAACATAATAAAAAAAGAAATGTAAATAAATGGAGCTACATTTACTTTAAAGTTATAGACAAACCAATACTGCCAGCCAGACAATAATTGTGAAAGTTCATTTATTGGCATCTACTCTTTTACATGGAATTCACGCCTTATTCTGTGACATGGATTTAGTCACATTTTGCTTTTCGGGAAAAAAGAAAACATGTCATAATAAAGCCAAAGAAATTTGTGACATTTTCTACCTCTAAATAACATAATAACTAAGGCAGAAGCACAAAAAATATATAAAATAAGAATATTAAAGAAATTATCAGGATACATTCTCATCCAAGCCCACTTCACAGAGGTATTATTTCTTATTCTCTTAGGTGACAGTATAAGGAAAACAGTTACCCTGGAAGTTCCAGAGAAGATGGTGCCAGATTCAGACCAAGCCCATATCACTGTTTTAGGTGAGAACAACAGAAATAAGTTATGTAATTTTGCATAAATTATTGTAAAATTGTACAATGCCATATGAAATCCATGGTTTATGTTGGTTTTGTTTTGGCAGGTAACTTAATGGGCAGTACTATTTCTAACATTGGAGAGTCACTGGAACTTCCCTCTGGATCTGGGGTACAGAATATGGTGAATTTTATTCCAATTTCTCATATTGTAAAATATTTGGAGAGCATCAAGAAACTAACACCGAAAATAAAAGAGAAGGCTTTCACTTATCTAACCAAAGGTGAGTTCCATTGATAAGATTCAGACAATAGGTTTGATGCATGAAACTTCAAAAAAGGTGCACAGATGTGTTCACTATTGGTAATATTACAGGTAATTTTACTCACTATTTTACTCACTTATATAGCACCATTAATTCCACAGCGCTTTACAGACATTATTGGCACTGTCCCCATTGGGGCTCACAATCTAGATTCCCTACCAGTGTTTCTTTGGAGAGTAGGAGGAAACCAGAGAACCCGGAGGAAACCCACGCAACACAGGGAGAACATACAAACTTCTTGCAGATGTTGTCCTTGGTGGGATTTTAACCCAGGACCCCAGTGCTGCAAGGCTGCAGTACTAACCACTGAGCCACCATGGTGCTCTCACACCACACAAATGTTGATAGTACATCTGATCTTAAGGCCCCGTCACACTAAGCGATATCGCTAGCGAGATCGCTGCTGTGTCACGGTTTTGGTGACTCACCAGCGACCTCACCAGCGATGTCGCTATGTGTGACACTTTGCAACGATCAGGCCCCTGCTGTGAGGTCGCTGATCGTTGCAAAGTGTCCTGGACCATTTTTTGGTCGTTGGCCTCCCGCTGGCCAGCACACATCGCTGTGTGTGACCAGCGGGACCAACGATCTGGCTGGTAACCATGGTAAATATCGGGTTACTAGGGGCACGCGCGCACTTAGTAACCCGCTGTTTACCATAGATACCACTCTGCTACGGTGAGCGGAGGCTCCAGCGCACCGTAGCAGAGTGGTATCCATGGTAAACAGCGGGTTACTAGGGGCACACGCGCACTTAGTAACCCGATATTTACCATAGTTACCAGCCTGCTCCTGCTTAAGCAGCAGGCTGGGAACGGGAGCAGGACATCGTGGAACGATTCTTTCCACGATATCGCTGCTCCCCTCATCGCTGGTGAGCCTGCCTGTTTGACAGCTCACCAGCGATGTATTAGCGATGCAGCAACGATCCCTGACAGGTCGTATCGTTGTCGGGATCGCTGCTGCATCGCTTAGTGTGACGGGGCCTTTAGGGTAAGTGAATGCTGCATTTGTGCACTTAAAGACCCCATTCACATTGGTCTATTGTTGATCATTCTCCTCATGACAAATTAGTTGTTGAAAAGCAAGGCGCCCAAAACTTTTACTTCATCTGAGAACTTTTCAGTGTTAGCCAGTAACATCAAAGAATGGACATTATGGGTGAGCGGGGTGACATCATTGGGGTTGGCATATTAAGCATAATTGCAACCACATTTGAACCTTTTCAGGTTATAGCTTGTTTTAGGTTTGTTTCTGTTGTGCTGATGATATGGAGAGATGTGAACGAGTTCTAATTTCCTAATTTTGCTATGCAGGTTATCTTAGACAGCTGATGTTCAAGAAAGATGATGGCTCTTACAGCGTATACCATGGTATGAACAGTAGCACATGGTACGTACTGAAGCCAAGAGTTAGAGCCCTCGGAGAAAGAAATTTCTGCATAAATGTGACTGCGTGTGGCTTGATGGTTTTATACTGAATAGAGGGGGGTCTCATCATTCACAACCAGCCATTTGTAATGTGATTTTTAAACATTCTGATGTTGGAAGCAACTGGCAAAAAGCATCTTTTTCAATTTAACAGTTTTGTTCATGATTTTTTTTTTTTACAACAGTTAATAATGGTAAAAAAAAATAAGCAATGCTCATCTCGTAAATGCCAAAAAAATCCAACATACTACAGATCCTCCGGTGGTTTTCAGCAAACACATGGTATACGTATACATAATGCAACAAGAACAACAGACAATGTGACGCGCCCCTGGGCCTGTGTCGCGCTGCGTTGCGCATGCGGGAGCTTACCCGGAGCCGGATCTCTTGAGGGTTGTAGTCTCGTTGCGGTGATCCGGTCCGTGCCCAGGGAGTCAGACTAAGTGGCGCTGTATCAGCGGTAGATGATGGACGACTACGCCACCCGTTGAATGCAGCTATGGAGCTGCCGCTGCAGGGCAGACCGCTGAGGCCGGTGGAAGGATGGTGCAGCGTGGATGGTATAACCCCCAACGGGAGGGGTATGGCCTCAGGGCAGCCGATGTGGATGATGGGGGTAGCAGGAACCACTCGGAGACGGTACGGTGTAGTTCAGGGTCTTTACTGGTGACAAAGATAGACCCTCCCGGAGTACTGGCTAGCGATTGGGGCCTGGTCAGTCCTTGAGCAGATGGGATCTCCCCTGGCCAGGCGGAGTTGTAGGCCTCCCAAACTAACGATACTCTTCTGGCTACCTTGCTAGAGGCGGGTATAAGTAGCCCACGTCCCTGAGTGTACCGTGTGGTGCTCACCCGTATGGCCGGTGACTCGGGGCCTTCTAGTAGCTTCCGCTCCACGACGGTGGTGCTGGTCCCACGCGTGTGACCGTGCCTTCGGGTTTCTGGGCCAGAGGACCTGCAATCCCCTGCCGGTCGGTTTCTGCTGCTGGATAGGAGTTAGTCCCCACAGCCTCGGACTCCGGGTCCGGTGATAACTTCTCAGTCAGGGCGAGCTCTGCAGCTGCCAGCCCCTGACTCCTTGTAACACTGCTCCCACAGAGCTCCTGTTGTTTCTTCCCATAGCTGCTTCTCTTCTCTGTCTCTACTTCTGGCATGGCCCAGGAGCTGGGCCCAGCCGGAGCCACAGCTCCCTGTCAGCCCTCCTGGCTGAACTCTCCCTCTGAACTCTCTAACCCTGCCTCAGCCCCAGGTTTATATAGGGGAAGTTCTTCCCCTCCCAGGACTGGGCAGGAGGTGTGGCATGCATAGGATTCCTGACCAAGAGACCTCCCACCCGCTCTCAGACATAACATTGCATTACTGTGGAAACCAGACCCCTGGGGTGCCACAAATGCTCAAGGGATAAGAGTAAGAGTAAGCTGACATGAAACGCGCATTGGGGTAACGTACTTCCCACCACCAGGTTGTATATGGTTACACCATGTCTGTATTTACTCTTATCCCTTGAGTATTATCTGTTCTTGTTTCATTTTCTGGAATCAATCTCCTTGACTATATTGGGATTGTAGTCTCTCTGTGGCAATGGGGCCTACCTATATCTGTGACAAGCTATATATGAATTAAAAGCACTGTTTCTATTGTGGGTATTGGTTAGCCCGCCCTAACACTTTTGTGATGTTTGTAACATCTCTAACATTGTGTACCTTTCTTTTTTGGAGCCCTGTCTTGGGCCCAGGGACTGACTACTGTGTAGAAAGTGTACTTGTTTGGGACTGATTTATCATTGGACCCTTTTTCTTATTTGCTTTTTTGCCTATGGGAATGTGTATACCTCTGGTGGTATGGTACTCCTTGTCACTTTTCCTGTCTTTTTAAAGAAATGTACTGCTAATATTTAATAAAGAATTGTTCTTATCTGATTTACAGTATATTTATGCGCATCTCTGCTTCCTTTCTGTTTTGGGTTACAACTCCTTTAAGAGGTTGCAAATTGGGCTGAGCTGCAGTACCAGCCCATGGGAAAGATTGTGACTGTTTCTGGTGGGGAAAAAAGTCAACTACTATGATCTAACAATCAGATGCTAGATGTGTAAGACTGTCTCTTATTTTAGGCTCACTGCCTTAACGTTGAGGTCCTTCAGTCATGCTCAAGACCTTATCTACATCCAGGAGAAGCATATTGAGGATGCTGTAGAATGGCTCAGTAGTTTTCAATTACCCAGTGGATGCTTCGAAGAAGTTGGAAAAATCTTTAACAACTACTTAATGGTATCTATGTCTATCTTATACAACATGGTTTTGGGGCTACTTTTTCTCATTGTGGAGTCCACAAACCACTATAAGAATTGTAAGCCATGCAATGCTCCTTGAGAAAAGGTTATGCAAATTAGCTCTCCTCCAGGGAGAAGAATGCTAGCTTTATAATGTCGCCTATAGTTAATAGGAACTTGCAGAGACCTACATGCTCTTACCTTTAAAGCTTGGTTCATATTACTTTTAGACAACCGAGACATATAAAATTATATGTTTATTATTTGGATTTTTTGTAAAATTACGCTGTGACTGATAAAATGCAAATAATGTCATTTAGAATCTATTTATACCCTATAGCTCACACGATTTATTTGTCCCAAAATATTAAAGATAAATGACAATGTTTTCTATATTTTTATCATAAAGACGGAATTTGTCATTTGTCTCAAGGAAAAAAATAACAATTTGGGCATTAAAGCTGATCCAGGGGAGTATTAAATTAAATATCCAACCTTGAACAATTATTTTTTATTCTAAATAGGTTCAATATTATGTACTGAATCAGTTGTTAATATGTCTTTATATTGGCACACAACACAAAAAATACACAAAACCAAAAGGGATCAGAAAATTATAAACCTTTATTTATTCAAAAACACAACTGAAAGGTAAAGGCGTTTACCCATCTCCAAGATCCATCCCAATATGTAGTAGGTGTAATAATAATATTAGCAAATATCTCCAATTAAAAATGAATATTTCTTCTGATTCTCTATGTCTCTTACCCCATGTACAGGGCATTGCAGTAGATTAGGTATCCACACACACATGATCAATTGGTTCAAGGAGTAATGAGAGGCACCCGGAAGTTAAATAAGTAAGAGAGTCAACGGCTGTTTTATCACCAGGATCTCACTCCATAAGCAGTGACCTCCGAGATGACAAAGCTTTCAGAATAATAAAGTGAGCTTTGTCATCACAGCAGCTGATGGCATACTCATCTAGACTGCTGTGCTCTGCATAGGCAGCAACTGAGATGCCACAGGCATAGAAGGTAATGAATGAAGACAGTATTGAATCAAGTGCACCACAAATTATTCAATACGGTCTTTATTCATTACTAATAACTGCTTTTACGTTTTACACCAACATCTTGTTTTAATCCTAGCTAGGGTTAGGACTAGGGCTACGGTTAGGAGGGCTAAGGTGGTATAGGTCTGATAATAGGTTTAAGGCTAGTTTTAGGTCTCAGGATAGAGTTAGTGATAGGTTTAGAGATAAGGATAAAGAAATTAAAAAAGTAAATTAAAAAATAATAAAAAAAAGGTAAAAAATATACAGTAAGATCAGAAGTCCCCCCTAGTGGAGGATGCAGATAGTAAGAAATGTATTAATGTAAGGCTATGTGCCCACGATGCAGAAATGCTCCGGATTTTTACTGAGCATTTCTGCATCTCCCTGGCAGAAAAAACGCATGTGGATTGTACATGCGGATTGTACATGCGGATTGTACATGCGTTTTCCTGCCAGGGACAAGCGGAAGTGAAGCGTTCTTCACATGCATTTCCGCATGCGGGTTGACAAGCGCTTTCTAAGCAATTATAGCATCACTTGGAAATTGCTTGTCAACTTGGTCACACTATATAAATCCATGCAAACGGCATGGATTTACAGTCATATGAAAAAGTTTGGGCACCCCTATTAATCTTAAGCTTAATGTTTTATAAAAATTGGTGTTTTTGCAACAGCTATTTCAGTTTGATATATGTAATAACTGTTGGATACAGTAATGTTTCTGCCTTGAAATGAGGTTTATTGTACTAACAGAAAATGTGCAATCTGCATTCAAACAAAATTTTACAGGTGCATAAGTATGGGCACCTCACCAGAAAAGTGACATTAATATTTAGTAGATCCTCCTTTTGCAAAAATAACAGCCTCTAGTCGCTTCCTGTAGCTTTTAATGAGTTCCTGGATCCTGGATGAAGGAATTTTTGACCATTCCTCTTTACAAAACAATTCCAGTTCAGTTAAGTTTGATGGTCGCCGAGCATGGACAGCCCTCTTCAAATGATCCCACAGATGTTCAATGATATTCAGGTCTGGGGACTGGGATGGCCATTCCAGAACATTGTAATTGTTCCTCTGCATGAATGCCTGAGTAGATTTGGAGCGGTGTTTTGGATCATTGTCTTGCTGAAAGATCCATCCACTGCGTAACTTCAACTTTATCACTGATTCTTGAACACTATTGCCAAGAATCTGCTGATACTGAGTGGAATCCATGCGTCCCTCAACTTTAACAAGATTCCCAGTGCCGGCATTGACCACACAGCCCCAAAGCATGATGGAACCTCTACCAAATTTTACTGTGGGTAGCAAGTGTTTTTCTTGGAATGCTGTGTTTTTTTGCTGCCATGCATAACGCCTTTTTGTATGACCAAACAACTCAATCTTGGTTTCATCAGTCCACAGGACCTTCTTCCAAAAAGAAATAGGCTTCTTCCAATGTGCTTTTGCATACCTCAGCCGACTCTGTTTGTGCGTACTTGCAGAAACGGCTTCTTTCGCATCACTCTCCCATACAGCTTCTCCTTGTGCAAAGTGCGTTGTATAGTTGACCGATGCACAGTGACACCATCTGCAGCAAGTTGATGCTGCAGCTCTCTGGAGGTGGTCTGAGGATTGTCCTTGACTGATCTCACCATTCTTCTTCTCTGCCTTTCTGATGTTTTTCTTGTCCTGACACTTCTGGCCTTAACAAGAACTGTCCCTATGTTCTTCCATTTCCTTACTATGTTCCTCACAGTGGAAACTGACAGGTTAAATCTCTGAGACAGCTTTTTGTATCCTTCCCCTGAACAACTATGTTGAATAATCTTTGTTTTCAGATCATTTGACAGTTGTTTTGAGGAGCCCATGATGCCACTCTTCAGAGGAGATTCAAACAGGAGAACAACTTGCAAGTGGCCACTTTAAGTAGCTTTTCTCATGATTGCATACACCTGGCTATAAAGTTCAAAGCTCAATGAGGTTACAAAACCAAAAAAAGTGCTTTAGTAAGTCAGTAAAAAGTAGGCAGGAGTATTTAAAACAAGAAAATGATAAGGGTGCCCATACTTATGCACCGGTCAAATTTTGTTTGAATGCAGATTGCACATTTTCTGTTAGCACAATAAACCTCATTTCAAGGCAGAAACATTACTGTGTCCAACAGTTATTACATATATCAAACTGAAATAGCTGTTGCAAAAACACAATTTTTTATAAAACATTAAGCTTAAGATTAATAGGGGTGCCCAAACTTTTTCATATGACTGTATATAGTGTGACGGTAAAGAATGGTCAAAAATAAAAAAATAAATCGATACTTACCTTCCGATGGCCCCCGGGGTCTTGCTTCACCGTCCCGGCTGCCGGCAGCTCGTGGTACACTGGAGGACCTTCCGTCACATGACTATGACGTCAGTGCAGGTCCTTCAGTCCACCGCGATCTGCCGGCAAGGGAGGACGAGCGCAGGGGGGGGCCATTAGAAGGTAAATATAACATTTATTTTTTATTTTATTCTTTTTTTTTTTACAGGCTCTATGGTACCCGGGTCCGGAGGAGAGTCTCCTGTCCTCCACACCTGGGTACCATTCGCACATTGAAACGGGTGGAATGTGCATCTACATATGCAGTGCTGCGTAATCCATGCGTTTCAATGCAAGTCAATGGCGGCGAAAACGCAACACTTCCGCAAAATAATTGGTAGTGCTGCGTTTTTTTACGCAATGATAATCCGCAGCGGAAATTTCCGCAGGATGTCCACAGCATTTTAAGCATTTCTGCAGCGTTTTTGCCGCTGCTGAAACACTTAAAAATGCATCGTGGGCACACAGCCTAACAGCTTCAAATTTGTGCAGGATAATTTTACAAATTATATATTTAATACAGTATTCCAAAATATAGATCTTTGGGGTTATAAGAAAAAATATTTTTTTTTCTGAGGTACAGTTGAAACCAGAAGTTTCCATACACTATATAAAAAGACAAATATGCATGTTTTTCTCCATATCTGACATGAATTCAGAATAGACTTTTCCCATTTTAAGTCAATTAGGATTACCATAATTTTTAATATTTGCCAAATGCCAGAATAATAAGAGAAAGAGAATGTTTTATGGCATTTTTATTACTTACTGCAAATTCAAAAGTTTACATATATTTCATTAGTATTTGGTACCATTGCCCTTAAACTGAATGACTTGGGTGAAACGTTTGGGATATTCTTCCACAAGCTTCTCACAATAGTTGTTCGGAATTTGGGCCCATTCCTCCTGACAAAACTGGTGTAACTGATCCAGGTTTGTAGGTCACCTAGCTGGCCCTTGCCTTTTCAGCTTTGCCCATAAATTTTCAATAGGTTTGAGATCAGGGCTTTGTGATGGCCAAACGAAAACATTGACTTTGTTATCCTTAAGCCACTTTGTTCCCATTTTGGCAGTATGCATCGGATCATTGTCCATTTGGAAGACCCATTTCCGCCCAAGCTTTAACTTTCTGGCTGATGTCTTGAGATGTTGCTTCAATATTGCTACATAATCTTCTTTTCTCATGATGCCATCTATTTTGTGAAGTGCACCAGTCCCTCCTGCAGCAAAACAACACCACAACATGAAGCTGCCACCCTCGTGTTTCACAGTTGGGATGGTGTTCTTAGGCTTCAACGCTTCTCCCTTTTTCCTCCAAACATGATGATGGTCATTATGCCCAAAAAGTTAAATTTTAGTTTCATCAGACTACAGGACAAGTCTTCAAAAATTAAGGCCTTTGTTCCTGTGTGCATTTGCAAACATTAATCATGCCTTTTCATGTTTCTTTTGGAGTAATGGCTCCTTCCTGGCAGATGGCCTTTCAGCTCATGTTGATACAGTACTCTTTTCACTGTTGATATTGACACAATCTTACCAGCTTCCGCCAACAATCTTTACAAGGTCTTTTGCTTTTGTCCTTGGGTAGATATGCACATGTCGGACCAAAGCACCTTCATCTCTGGGACACAGGATCCGTCTCCTTCCTAAGTGGTATGAAAGCTGGACATTCCCATCTTGTTTGTACTTGCATATAATTGTTTGTACAGATGAACGATGCACCTTCAGGTATCTTGAAATTGTACCCAAGGATGAGCCAGACTTGTGCAAGTCCACAATTTTCTTCCTGATATCTTGGGTGATTTCTTTAGACTTTCCCATGATGCTGCACAAAGAAGCAGTGTGTTTCAGGTGTACATTAAATTACATCCACAGGTGTGTCTCTAATTAACTCAGCTGTTGCCAAAAAACCTATCAGAAGCTTCCAAACACATGACATCATCATGTGGGTAGTCCAGAATTGTTTAAGGCATAGTAATCTTAGTGTATGTAAATTTTTGATGTTGCAGTAAGTAATAAAAATGCCTTAAAACATTCTCTCTCTGTCACATTATTCTGCCATTTGGCAAAGATTAAAAATTATGGTAATCCTAATTGACCTAAAACGGGAAAGGTTTATTCTGATTTCATGTGAGATATTGAGAAAAACATGCAGATGTGTCTTTTTATATAGTGTATGTAAACTTCTGGTTTCAACTGTATATGATAGTTCATGCAGTTAATGTATAACATTACGTTAGCTTTTCTTTACATTTTCAATTAGATACCATAGACTTTAGTGCAAAAAATGTCCAGCAGCTAGGACATAAATCAAGCATTACCATATGTTTACTTATTTATTTTCAAATGCATATCTTTCCTAGTGTAGGACATCCGTTAATCTCTATGAATGCAAAAGTCCTAGAGAGCCACAAACCACAGTAAAATAACTGCTAGTCCTCCATTATAAAGTGAGACTCTACTGAAGCTTGCTATTAGTACAGCATAGCCATAAGTGTATATTAAAAAGTGTCTATATCCAGAAAAACTCTAACTATTTCAACATGGTTGATGATTTTTTTTGAACATTTGATGTCTTTTTTTTATTATAGAGAGAATCTGATGACAATATGACACTTACAGCATACATAACAATAGCTATGATGGAACACGGCCAAGCATATAATGTAAGTCACTGTTTCCTTATGGAGGTTTTACTTTTTACTGGGATTTATTATTATGCCCTGAATCATACGTAATGGGCTTTTATTTACATATTAACTTTACATAGTTTATATTCTCAGTTTTTGTTCAATGTTTTTCACTTTGTGTTACCCTAAATAATTAACTTTTTCCATCAAACTAAATATCAAATACTTAAATGGAATCTGCCAGCAGGTTTTTGCTATTTAATTTGAGAGCAACATAAAGTAAGGTCAGAGAGACTGATTCCATGGTGTTTTATCAGGAGATTATCAGTGCAGGACTAGGGGCCGCCTGCTAGTCAGTCCAGCTAATCTGTCTAACCCTGCCTCCACCACTGATTGGCAGCTTGCTGACAATGTAAGCAGGGATCTCCAATCAGGGATGTGGGCGGGGTTATACACAGCTCAGCATTCCATGCTCTACTAGATCTACAGCAGGGAAAACAGGGATTCTAAACTGCATCAAACAGACCAGTAAGTGATACATCACTGGAATCATGGAATCATGCTACTCTCGGATTCCCTTTAAAAGATCAAATGGAAAAGCAAACATTCCTGGGCCCTGCTCCTGGCACCACCATCAAAGTGTTGTTTTTACCAGGAGAAATGCATTATATATATGTGTATATATATATATATATATATATATATATATATATATATATATATATAATATATATATATATATATATAAATATATATATATATATGTGTATATATATATATATATATATATATATATATACACACAGTGGATACGGAAAGTATCCAGACCCCTTTAAATTTTTCACTCTTTGTTTCATTGCAGCCATTTGGTAAATTCGAAAAAGTTCATTTTTTTTATCATTAAAGTACACTCTGCACCCCATCTTGACTGAAAAAAACAGAAATGTAGAAATTTTTGCAAATGTATTAAAAAAGAAAAACTGAAATATCACATGGTCATAAGTATTCAGACCCTTTGCTCAGTATTGAGTAGAAGCACCCTTTTGAGCTAGTACAGCCATGAGTCTTCTTGGGAATGATGCAGGTTTTTTGCACCTGGATTTGGGGATCCTCTGCCATTCTTCCTTGCAGATCCTTTCCAGTTTCATATTTAAGTCACATGCTGTCCATTTCCTTGTGATCTTCCTTGAGATGGTCCTACTCCTTCATTGGAGTCCAGCTGGGTTTTATTAAACTGACAGGACTTGATTTGGAAAGGCACACACCTGTCTATATAAGACCTCATGGCTCACAGTGCATGTGAGACCAAATGAGAATCATGAGCTCAAAAGAACTGCCCAAGGAGCTCAGAGACAGAATTGTTGCAAGGCACAGATCTGGCCGTGGTTACAAAAGAATTTCTGCATTACTCAAGGTTCCTAAGAGCACAGTGGCCTCCATGATCCTTAAATGGAAAAAGTTTGGAACCACCAGAAGTCTTCCTAGACCTGGCCATCCAGCCAAACTGAGCAATCATGGGAGAAGAGCCTTGGTGAGAGAGGTAAAGAAGAACCCCAAGATCATTGTGGCTGAGCTCCAGAGATGCAGTAGGGAGATGGGAGAAAGTTCCACAAAGTCAACTATCACTGCAGCCCTCCACCAGTCGGGCCTTTATGGCAGAGTGGCCCAATGGAAGCCTCTCCTCAGTGCAAGGCATATGTAAGCCTGCATAGAGTCTGCTCCAAAACACATGAAGGACTCCCAGACTATGAGAAATAAGATTCTCTGGTCTGATGAGACGAAGATAGAACTTTTTGTTGATAATTCTAAGCGATATGTATAGAGAAAACCAGGCACTGCTCATCACCTGCCCAATACAATCCCAACAGTGAAACATGGTGGTGGCAGCGTTATGCTATGGGGGTGTTTTTCAGCTGCAGGGGCAGGACAACTGGTTGCAATTGAAGGAAACATTAATGCAGCCAAGTACAGAGATTTTGAGTTTGCTCCAAACCACTTGAAGGACTCCCAGACTATGAAAAATAAGATTTTCTGGTCTGATGAGATGAAAATAGAACTTTTTGTTGATAATTCTAAGCGGTACGTGTAGAGAAAACTAGGCACTGCTCATCAACTGCCCAATACAATCCCAACAGTGAAAAATGGTGGTGGCAGCGTCATGCTATGGGGGTGTTTTTCAGCTGCAGGGACAGGACGACTGGTTGCAATTGAAGGAAACATGAATGTGGTCAAGTACAGAAATATCCTGGATGAAAACCTCTTCCAGAGTGCTCTGGACTTCAGACTTGGCTGAAGGTTCACCTTCCAACAAGACAATGACCCTAAGCACACAGCTAAAATAACAAAGAAGTGGCTTCAGAACAACTTTGTGACCATTCTTGACTGGCCTAGCCAAAGCCCTGACTTACACCCAATTGGACATCTCTGGAGACACCTGAAAATGGCTGTCCACCAACGTTCACCATCCAACTGACGGAACTGGAAAGGATCTGCAAGGAAGAATGGCAGGGGATCCCCAAATCCAGGTGCGAAAAACCTGCATCATTCCCAAGAAGACTCATGGCTGTACTAGCTCAAAAGGGTGCTTCTACTCAATACTGAGCAAAGGGTCTGAATACTTATGACCATGTGATATTTCAGTTTATCTTTTTTAATAAATTTGCAAAAATTTCTACATTTGTTTTTTTCAGTCAAGATGGGGTGCAGAGTGTACTTTAATGAGAAAAAAATGAACTTTTTAGAATTTACCAAATGGCTGCAATGAAACAAAGAATGAAAAATTTAAAGGGGTCTGAATACTATTATATATATGTTACTGTAAAAGTCAGAAGGCCGGTAAAACCTAGGATTTACCGGTCAATCTGGACATTTACCGAGGCCGTCGGTAAAAGCTCAAAATGAAAAGTAAAATTGGACTTTTACCTGTGAAGTCTTTGTAAATGTTAACATTTACCGTCGAGCGTGGTAAAAGTTAGAAATATCAGGTGTGAAGATGGAACATCTGACTTTAACCAAGCGCAGTTGGTAAATGTGCACATTTACCACGGCTTCTTGGTAAATGTAGCTGAGAAGGGTGTAATAAAAAGTGTAAGCCACCGCCGGAAAGGTGTCTGATTAGGCAGATACGGCGAGGAAATGGAGGACACAGTGGGAAAGGTGTCTGATTAGGCAGATACGGCGAGAAAATGGAGGACACAGTGTTCAAAGTTTTCATAAATGTAATAAGAGTAAATGGGGAAAATATGGTAAAAACAATGAACAAAATCTGCTACCCTGTAACGTATGTACGTTCTATATATACAGATGTCAATCCTGACTATCCTATGATTATTGTTCCGATCATACAAAAAGTGCCCACTGCCCGCTAACATACAACCACTAACCCCACACTAAAATATGCAAAAGAGAACGTCCTATGAATCTTAGGGTATCAGTGTTCCGCAGCACCCTCTCACAAAAAAGTTACAAGAAGTACACACGCTGCCAGTGTAGTAGTGTATAAATTGTCCTGTACTTAGCTTCCTGTAGAGCGCAGAGTCCAAAGTCTTTCCAAGGGCCCCTTGCAAGGTGGACGCTAACACCGCTCACACGATTTATCGTTGCCGCGCCAATGTGGTAGAACCAGAAGATATGCAGATAAGCTCTGAGCCGGAGTTGCTGGGTGCCATGAACGGTCTGTTCCACCCGAGCACCGTAGTCTCTGATCAGGGGAATCGGAAGACAGCGCATTCCGAGAAAAGGCTGGAAGGAAACGGCACAACAGCCCTGTCTGGGCTCAGTCTAGTCAGCACAGCACCAGTCCTCTCACTCTCCCTAAAATAGCTCCTGCCTCAAGTCCTAGTTTCCTGGGGTTCTCTTCTTAGATTGCTGACCAATCACTGCCTGAAGAAAATCACCAACTCATCAATGGCAGTGTTAGACCAGTAGATGGTGCTGTTGTACAGTCTTTCACACAATGCTGAGTAACCCTATTACAAAAGAACATGGGATTCTTACCAAGTAGTGTGGGTAAATGGGCGTACTTCCTGTTTGTGTCCTCATGCTGGACGACTGCCTGAGTGTTTTGCAAGCTGCACATACTGCTCAAAGCTGCATAGCCGACTGCCTGTCAAAGCTGCACAGGCACTAGCTGATTGTCAGATCATGAGTGAGGAAATGAAAGATCGTTTTTCGGAGCTCTTGAATGAAGTGGTGGAGAAAAAGCGAGATAATAATTTTTATCTCACGGACGATAAATACGAGAATATATTGAAAGAAGTGAAGGAGGCTAAAGTGGCGGTACCTAAACAGAGTATTCACTACAGGCGTTTGAAGAGGTACGACATCATGACCATCGGAAGTGATGAAAAGTTAATTGCACCAATCTCGTGTGAAAAAGACAACGTGTTGCATTACGTTCGGTGTGCAGAACTCTTTAGTGTCATTCATAATGCGCACATCAGTACCGGTCATGGAGGGCGGACCAGGATCCTAAAGGAGGTGAACCATAAGTTCAAAAATGTCACAACGGAGTCAATAGTTATTTATCTGCGACTCTGCCAGCCATGCCAGAAAAAACAGAAGATTACCAAAAAAGGCCTTGTTGTGAAACCCATCCTACACAGTGAAATGAATTCTCGTGCTCAAGTCGATCTCATTGACATGCAATCCAATTGTGATAATGATTTCAAGTTCATATTCGTCTATCAAGACCACGTCACTAAATTTGTTCTTCTACGTGCTTTATGCACTAAAAGAGCAGAAGAGGTTGCGTACCACCTCCTTGACATTTTTTCCACTTTTGGTGCCCCGTGTATTCTGCATTCTGATAATGGGAGGGAATTTTGTAACAAGGTCATACAGAGTTTGTGCGCGATGTGGCCTGTGTAAACCAAGACACAGCCAGTCCCAAGGCTCCGTGGAAAGAGCAAATCAAGACATTGAAAACATGTTGTCAACATGGATGGAAACAAATAAGACACCCAAGTGGTCTGAGGGCCTTCGCTTTGTATAAGCAATGAAAAATAGAGCATACCATGAGGGAATAAAATGCTCACCCTATGAAGCTATGTTCGGAGTACCAATGCAGATGGGTCTAGCTACCTCCAAAAATCCTAGTGATGGGATCAGAAATCTCTCTTCAGAAGAGGATTTTGAAAAAATGTTTGATGGTTTGCAAGAGGAACCTAGTGATCCGACATCACCAACAGAAGCCGAAGGGTCAGATGAATCTAACTTTCATCACACGTCAGCACCGACAGCAGCAGAAGCTTCGGATGAATCCAACTGTCATCAGCTGTTCACAACGGAAGGAGAAGCTTTGGACTTATCCAACTGTCCGCACACCTTAACAGCATATGAAACTCCACCAATTTTGCCATCCAAGAATAATGAAGACCTAAAAGAAAAAAGTGTCGAGTCAAAGCCTTCTAAGAAAGATGGAGAACTTCATGATGATCAGCAACCTGACGTTTTGATTTCGCATACAATCAATAGAAGAATTGGTGCGGTCAGAAGAGTTTGAAAAGCTGCAAGAGAAGGACTTGAAACACAGGCCAAGAAAATGTTGAAATGTTCCAGTCAAAAATTACCCGAACCTAACATTGGACAGAACATCAGAATCAGAACTCCAGACGTCGACCGTTCAAAAATGGACCCTAAGTCGATCATTGCGATTATTATAAAAAAAGAAGATGACTTCACTTAAAGATCAATACTTACCGGAGGCTACCAGAGGCTTCCCAGGTCTCGTCGGCCGGCCGCATCCTCCTTCTTCCGGGTCACATGACTGCATACGTCACCACGAAAGTGACAGGTGCATAAGTCATGTGACACGAGTTGTGTCACATGACTTACGCATGCGTCACTTGCGTGGTGACGTATGCAGTCATGTGACCCGGAAGGAGAACGCGGACGATGAGACCTGGGAAACCTCCGGTAAGTAGCAATTTAGCTTTATACCTGTCTGCCCTGCACACTCGCACCATCCATGCCTTCTGATGATGCATGAAACATGCATTATCGGAAGGCACGGATATATCCGACAGATATCGAGATTGTCCGTATCCGTACAGCCCTTTATCCGCTCGGATAACGGATCTGGACGGATCTATCTGCTTATCCCTAGTCACAATTACAGAATTACATAGTTTTGAAGTTGCGTTATTCTTGTATTTGCGTTAATTTGTCATTTTTGAGAAGTATTTTCCTACATAAATGTTTCCTATTTGAATTCAGAATTACATAGTTTTGAAGTTGCGTTATTCTTGTATTTGCGGTAATTTGTCATTTTTGAGAAGTATTTTCCTACATAAATGTTTTCTGTTTGCATTTTCCTATTTGTATTTGTTCATTTGCATTTGCATTTGAAGAATAAAAATATTTCTAACGATTAAGTCATTCATCAGAGTCTGAAATTGCGTTTAGTTAACTTTTACCACCATCATCTGCTGGTAAGAGTCAGAATTCTGTGACTCAAAGTTACTTTTACCAACACATGCTGGTAGTTACTTTTACCAACACATGCTGGTAAATGTAAAGATTTACCAATTCGCCCAGGTAAAAGTCCAAAATCATTCGTTTATATGGAATACATCTGACTTTTACCAACGCTGTTGAGAAATGTTAAGATTTACCAAGACTTCACCGGTAAAAGTCCAATTTTACTTTTCATTTTGAGCTTTTACCGACGGCCTCGGTAAATGTCCAGATTGACGGGTACATCCTAGGTTTTACCGGCCTTCTGACTTTTACAGTAACATATACACACACACATGTATGTATATATATATGCAGCAGCCATCCAAATCACATGGAGAGTACCTTCATCAGGGTGCTGGCTCAGTGACCAATAATATTCTTATAATTTACTGCCTTTAGGATTGCCTGGGTTATTTTTTTGGTAATCTTGTTCTCACCTGGAAATAGTTGTAGGTGGCACTTAGTTTGCCCTAATTACATATCATATTTACAGGGTCCAGTTGTTGAGAATGCACTGAAGTGCCTGAAGAACGCAGTTGATGATGTGAACACGACCTATGCTCAGGCTCTCCTCGCCTATGCATTTACATTGTCAAGTGACAGCGACCTAAGAAACCATATGTTGGAAATCCTGGATAAGGCTGCTATAAGGAAAGGTAGACATGTGCTTAACCGCAAAAGGGTTTTCTGGTTTCAGAAAATTATTGTCGCTAAGTTCAGTTCTGTGTAAAAAAACAAACTGTGCTTTACTCACCCATCTGTTGCATCTCTGCCATTGTCCCAGTCTCTGTTTGTCTGCAGTGCTGATGTCACATCGACAATGCTGTAGCCAATCACTGAGCTCAGCATCTTGTGCTGTCTACATCGGCAAAGCTGCTGACCTAACTGATTGGCTGCAGTGCTGTTGATATGATGTAAGTGTAACACCCCTTTAGGGCTACCACGGTACGCTGGGTGTTATGGGGGGTCTCACCTCTCTAGGGCGCAGTGCCTCCACCCGAATCTTGATTGGAGCTCTCACTGGGACTGCAGAAGGACTGTTATCTTCTGCCAGGGACTGATTCGGGAAGCCCCTGCCACAGCTCAGTACACACTCACCCGGAACAGGAGTAAAACTGTTTAACAGGTTTATTGCTATGCAGCAGAAATGAGGTGGATTTAAAGAAATAACATACAATACAAGTAACGGTGCTCTGTAAAAGTCATATACATATCACAATCTAATTCTACACCGACCCTGCAAATATAATGTAGCAGGTGTTCCCTTTTTTGTATTACCTCAATCCAAACGTTGGGGCCCAGTTGCCGTGGATGTTGGCGCGCAAATTATAACCGCTGGTGCACTTAGATGAATATTAATGTCAATAGTCTGGGTTGTAGTGTACTCACTGTAAATAGCGCTGGTAGAACCACAAGTCTCAGAAGGGCACTCACGGTGCGTCTCAAACGGTTGTATGTTTCCCTGGACACCAGCTGGGGGTGGCAGGATTCAGCCCTTGATATGGTGGGAGTACCGGCAAAACTCTCTGAGTCCTTGATGTCACTTGCTTCACAGGGTGACAAGGCCGCGCTCTCTCCAGTAGTGAGGGTATATCAGAGGGGACGGCAACACTCTGGAGCGTAGAGGAATACAAATACACAGCGCTCCGTCTTTCACAGCAAGCTGCCACGCTCTCTTTCCTCTGAACTTTTACTTTCACTTCCTGCCCAGCTCCCTCCCCCAAGTCCCTCCTCCTCCAATCCACTCTCTCTCCTTCTATCCTTCCAGGCTGTGTCATCTGACTGAAACAAGGGTCCCTGGGAATTGTAGTCCACTGCAGCTCAGGGGAAAAACGATTAATGTCTGTAGGTCCCTGTTTAACAGCAGCTACAAAGCTCTTCTTAGTGTCTGTAAGTCCTAGTATACCAGTAGCTGATCTGACAGTTCCATGTGCAGGTGTTACATTAGCACTGCAGACAAACAGATACTGGGGCAGTAATGAAGACTTAAAGGGGTATTCCCATCTTCAAGATCCTATCCCAATATGTAGTAGGTGTAATAATAATAATATTAGCAAATACCTACAATTAGAAATGTAGTATAATATTTTTGATTCGCTATGTCTCTTTCCTTATGTGCAGGCATTGCAGGACCTTAGGTATCCATGGTTATGTAGCACCCTGAGGATTCGGCTGCTACAGGGGTATTGCACCTCAACCCAGAGGTGTGGTATTCCACTCCCGGGTAAGGATGGAGTGTGGAACTGAGCTTGGTAGGCTGCATGCACTACATACATCCCATTTCCGGGGGACAGAACTACGGTACTCCCACCAGTAAATGTGCAGGTACGACAGCGTCTGTCCCTGGCTGGAGTGGGAGGGGGGTGGAACATTCCAGTAGTGTAGGGGCAGATAGGGGGAGTATTCTGGGTAAAGCTAGGAGCTCATTGGGTGCTGGTCACCTGGGCTCACACATAGAGGGAGTATATAAGGTGGGCACCATCTTAGATCAGGGTCAGTCTGTCAGAGAGCCTGAGGAGAAGCCGAGCAGAGGAGCTCAGCCAGGAGGGCTGACAGGGAGCTGTGGCTCCGGCTGGGCCCAGCTCCAGGGCTGAGCCTGCAGTGAAGCAGAGGAGAGAGGAAGAGAAGAAGGACCCAGAGAAAGAGTCAGAAGGAACCCTAAGAACCTAGTCTTAAACCAAAAAGGGTGAAGGGTTGGCGGACACGGGTACCGGAACCCGAACTGGTGGAGGCCACTAATCCTCAGCCAGGAACCGGAGGTCGTGGTCAAGATTTGCCACGACCCTCACCAAATCCACCAGAAAGGCACACCAAGCATAGGGTCAGGGAACCCAGAGGAGGTTTGACCACCAAGAGACCCGAGGGAGCCGGCCAAAGGTGGATCCCTGGTGGGGACGGCCAGTAGGAAGAGAGAGAGACAGGGAAGCTCAGGACCATGCTCCGGACTGCCTGGGGGTTAGTCGAGTCCAGGACCTGGTGGACGCAGCACGGCTCGGGTGGTCACTCAAGGCCAGAGTGACTAAAAGCAACATCAGTGAGTAAAAACCCTGAAACTGCATCTCCTGACTCTGCCTCTCCTTCCTGCATCATCACAACCCCCACCACCCACACCTGCTGCCCTGAGGCCATACCCCTCCCGTTGGGGGTTATACCATCACTGCTGCACATATACCACCGGCCTCAGCGGACTGCTCTGCAGCGGCGGCTTCAAAGCCGCACTCAACGGGTGGCGTAGTCGACACTTAACAACATCTACTGCCATAGACTGCCACTTAGTTTGACACCCTGGGCACGGACCGGGTCACCGCCACAAGGACTACTACCCCCATACAGATCCGGCTCCGGGTATCCCTTGAACATGGCCCAGGGGGCGCGTCAGTTACGTCCACTGATAAAGTGACAGTTAGCTAGCTGCTAGTGGTCATAACCGTGGATACCTAAGGTCCTGTATGGCCTGCACATGAGGTAAGTGAGATAGCGAATCAAAAATACTATACTACATTTCTAATTGTAGGTATTTGCTAATATTATTATTATTGCACCTACTACATATTGGGATAGGATCTTGGAGATGGGAATACCCCTTTAACTCTGAAATCAGAAAGAGTAAGTAAAGCAAAATTCGTTTTTTTTATACTAAACTGCACCTGCTGTCAATAGTTTATTGAAAATGGAAAAACCCTTTTAAGTTTTATTAAAATTCACTAAATTATACAATTTGTAATGATACTAATTAATTTAATACAAAGGGAAAAAAAACATACATTACATGTATATAAGTTTATAACATGGGAGCTCTTACGTACAGTCTCCAGCATACATGACTGATGGCATAAGATTTTTTTGTTTAACATCTGGCTCCATACATCTCCAGCTTTATAAGGTCGTGTAGACAGGTCTCTCACTATCTCAATTTTAGGATAACAAAAATGGAAATAAAATAATCTAGTTCAGGTTCTATTTATTTGAATGCCGATGGAAATGTCCTAAAATCTCTAGATATAGATAGATAGATCCATACTTTGGTGTTCTCTGGTTTCTGATCTCACATGTATTATTATTTTTGACAGATGGGACCAAACATTGGGCAGCACATGAAAATGGTAATGGAGATGTTGAGATCTCCTCCTATGTTCTCCTTGCCTTACTCTCCTATCAAACAACTTCAGAAAGGGATGTTGAGGAGGCTTCTCGTATAGTCAACTTTATTATCAAATGGCAGAACTCACGTGGCGGCTTCCGATCCCCTCAGGTTGAACTCTTACTATATGAAGACAATAATAATAATTATCAACCTTCATATTATAATATCTTATAATATATAATAGTTCCTTTAATAGTCCTAGGTTGACCTGAACATGTTTCCTGTCTTATAGCATACGGTAGTGGCGCTTCAAGCATTGACAAAATATACAAAGGCAACTTACAATGATGATCCGGATGTATCGGTGACAGTCAAGTCGCTGTCTGGTTTTCATAGGCAGTTCCATGTGGACACCAAGAACAGCCTGCTTACCCAAAGAGAGACATTACCAGATATACCAGGAGAATATATAATGACAGCTACAGGGACAGGCTGTGTATATATACAGGTAAGGGAAGGCCACTGGAGTAGGGTATGTAGGGTTAAATTCAACATAGTGGATTTCACCCTTTGTAATGGAAGGGTAAAATGTGTGACTAATCCAGAGCATTTCTGTGTCTACTGTTTGTTATGTAGAAACTCCTCCACATATATGTCCTGTGGGAACATGATGTACCCCAAGGGCGCATTCAGACGTCCGTGCAAATCTGTCCAAGATCAGACTGCAATGCACGGACTTCGCCGCGGCTCTACCAACCTCAGCGTGACAGTTTCATATATTTCTATGAAGTTTCACTCTTGGGTCAGGAGAGCCGCGGCCAGTCTGTGCATTGCAGTTCGATCTTGCACCGATTTACACGGACATCTGAATGAGCCCTTAAGGCCACGACCCCACTATCAGTATTCGGTCAGTATTTTTTCTCAGGAGTGGGAGCCAAAACCAGGAGTGGGTGATAAATGCAGAATTGGTGACTTGTTTCTATTATACCTTTTCTCTGATTGTTCCTCACCGGGTTTTGGCTCCCACTCCTGAGAAAAAATACTGACCGAATACTGACCAAATACTAATGGTGGGGTCATGGCCGAAAGTTAACAAATGTAAGATGGTGACAGCTTTACTTCCTTCTAAATGAGAAGAAACAGTTCAGAATGCTGAGACTATTAACGCTAGCAAGCATGGACGGAGACCAGCAAGGCTACAAGATCATTTGTACATTCTTTTCTTTCACCCTTTTTGAACAGTATTTCTTCCTTGCTTTTATATTACAGTATATAAAGAACCAATGTGAGGCTATGGGCATACGGACTCCTTTCGCAGAGTTTTTTTTTTAGTAGAAACTGAGAAGAACCTCCAAGTTTTTGAGGAGCTTTGAATTTAAGGAGGATTTGAGAAATATTAAAAACTAAGAGTCTTCAGTGGTTGGTATAAATATTAGTTAATATTTTTCTATCCACTGGCTCACACAGTACAAAAATATATTCTTCCTGAGAAGGATTTGGAGAATTTTTACTCAGTTTCTACTACCAAAACCTTCTCAAAAAGACTCTTTGGTAGAGATGAGCGTTGTTCGACTCGAACTGTTCGCCAATCTCAAATTCGAGCTGTTTTGGGCGGTGTTCGAGCGGTTCGGCGAACACGAACGATTTGAGAAAAATTCGGCTGTTCGAGGTTATGTTCGATAACTGTTCGTGCACCAAAATCATAACTGGATTTTTTCTCAGTAATGATGAAAATTAATGTTAATACGCAGTTTGAGTGTACAGCGGGGTGGGGGGAGGGGCAGGGGATGGATCTCTGCAGGAATAATGAAGATCTCCATTTTTTTTTCTCTTTCCCGCATTTACAGTGGGGAGGTGCAATCTGTCAGCCTATCAGCAGCGCACACACGGAGCGAAGTCCTTTTTTTCACACAAGCAAGGGCATGTGTCATTGGCAGTGTATGTCACATGTCCTTGCCCTATAAGACCAAGCCATTTTCCCCGTCGCCACCATTTTCTCACTGCTGCAGCTGCGTGTTAGACGGCACCGCTGTTGCTGTGTGCGCTATACCTTGTTAATTTCAAGCCAATTTTCGCACAAATCTACAGATAGCTTGGGAGTAGGGAATAGTTGTGATTGCAGTCCTTTTAAGGACTAGGTTACAGCATTTCCTACGACTTTTATCAGGCAGGTCTGTGCTCTTAAATAGATAGATTGTGGGAGTAAAGACTAATTGTAATTGCAGTCCTTTTCAGGACTAGGTTACATCAGTTCCTATCAGTTTTTGCCAGGCAGGTCTGTGCCAGTGCTGTGCAAGTTTTTTTTCACAGCATTTGGCTGAATCTAGCAAAGCTAATCCTTTTTGGCCTATTGCAGAATGTGTTAGTCAGTGGAGTAGCCTATCTGTGTTGCAAGATATACCACCTGTGTATAGAATACCAATTTTTTTACTGCACCTAGTGAAGTAAAATCTTTTGGGCATAGCATCATTCTATTAGTCCATCTATACTGACCTCCATCAGGTTGCAAATTGAATATAATTTTTTTCTGCATCTAGCTCTGAAAAAATATTTGGGCTTCTAGCAGTGTGTGGGACTTGTTCTATTAGTCCATCTATACAGACCTCCATCAGGTTGCAAACTGAATATAATTTTTTTCTGCATCTAGCTCTGAAAAAATATTTGGACTTCTAGCAGTGTGTGGGACTTGTTCTATTAGTCCATCTATACTGACCTCCATCACGCTGCAAATTCAAAATAATTTTTTGTCTGCATCTAGCTCTGAAAAAATATTTGGCCTTCTAGCAGTGTGTGGGACTTTCTCTATTAGTCCATCTATACTGACCTCCATCAGGTTGCAAACTGAATATATTTTTTTTCTGCATCTACCTCTGAAAAAATATTGGGCTTCTAGCTGTGTGTGGGACTTGTTCTATTAATCCATCTATACAGACCTCCATCAGGTTGCAAACTGAATATAATTTTTTTCTGCATCTACCTCTGAAAAAATATTTGGGCTTCTAGCTGTGTGTGGGACTTGTTCTATTAATCCATCTATACAGACCTCCATCAGGTTGCAAACTGAATATAATTTTTTTCTGCATCTAGCTCTGAAAAAATATTTGGCCTTCTAGCAGTGTGTGGGACTTTCTCTATTAGTCCATCTATACTGACCTCCATCAGGTTGCAAATTAAAAATAATTTTTATCTGCATCTAGCTCTGAAAAAATATTTGGCCTTCTAGCAGTGTGTGGGACTTTCTCTATTAGTCCATCTATACTGACCTCCATCAGGTTGCAAATTAAAAATAATTTTTTGTCTGCATCTAGCTCTGAAAAAATATTTGGCCTTCTAGCAGTGTGTGGGACTTTCTCTATTAGTCCATCTATACTGACCTCCATCAGGTTGCAAATTAAAAATATTTTTTTGTCTGCATCTAGCTCTGAAAAAATATTTGGCCTTCTAGCAGTGTGTGGGACTTTCTCTATTAGTCCATCTATACTGACCTCCATCAGGTTGCAAACTGAATATATTTTTTTTCTGCATCTACCTCTGAAAAAATATTTGGGCTTCTAGCTGTGTCTAGGACTTGTTCTATTAGTCCATCTATACTGACCTCCATCAGGTTGCAAACTGAATACAATTTTTTTCTGCATCTACCTCTGAAAAAATATTTGGGCTTCTAGCTGTGTGTGGGACTTGTTCTATTAGTCCATCTATACTGACCTCCATCAGGTTGCAAATTGAATATAACTTTTTTCTGCATCTAACCCAGCCAATAGTTTTGGCCTAATACCACAGTTTGGCCACTCAGCTCTGCTCGGTTCCCATCCATTGTTTTTTTGTGCAAAAAACTCCAGAGTTGTGAATTAGTTAACCACCAAAATGAGTGGAAAAAGGCCTGCTGCTGGTGGAAAGGGGAATAGGCGTGTTGGGAAGGGGAAAAAAGGTTGTGTCTGTGGGGTAGGTGTTAAAGCACCAGTAACATCTGCAGAAGAAAGACCATCTTCCAGCCAAACTAAAATGTCTACTTCTTTTAGCGGACAATGTGATAAGATCCCTTTCTTACGGCCACGCCAATCGCTACAAATACCAGATGAGGCACAAAAACAGCAGGTGCTTCAACGGATATCAAGTGCTCCTTTAAGTGGGCTCTCCTCCACATCAACTTCAACATCACAAATACTCCAGTCCTCAAAGGTGTCACCCCAATCGCACTTGCTTCCTCACAGCTCCCAAATCTCCAGCTGCCCGTCTGAGTATGAGGTAGAACAGATGGTTGAGTCTGCAGAGCTGTTTACTCATACTATAGCCTGGGAATCAGAGGTCGACTCCAGCGCTTCTGTGAATCCAGACGAGGAAATGATCTGCACTGATGCTCAGAATCTTTATGAGTCGGATCCAGGACCAGACGCAGAAGGTTCTGACCATAATGTACACCCTCATTCCCAAACTGTAACTCCTGTTGGTGGAGACAATGAGGAAGACGATGATGAGACTCAAATACCTGATTGGAGCGACAACTTTAGTTTTTTGTCAGGGCAGGAACAGGTTGGCTCTGAGGACGACGGGTGTGATAACGCACAGGGTGATGATGATGAGGTTGGAGATCCCACTTACTGTCAACCCACAGTCAGCCAAGAGATGAGGTCAGCAGAGGAGGTGGAGGAAGATGCTAGTGACGACGAGGTCAGGTTGCGCCTTCCTGGACAGAGACGTAGTACTGGAATCACGTCAACAACTGCATCCTCAAACACAACTCTGCCTCTCACCACAAGTCGTGGTGGCTCTTCAGGTCGCATGGGTGATAAGCCTTGCATAGCCTGGGCATTTTTTCAGATCGATAAAGATGACCCAACTCGTGTTATCTGTAACATTTGTCAGCAAAAGCTAAGTAGAGGCCAAAAAATACATAGTTTGAGTACTTCATGCATGAACCGGCACATGGACATGAAGCATAAGTTGCAGTGGGAAGCTCAGTGTGCTACAATGCGGCCTAGCCGGCCGGGCCAACCACCATCTGCCATATCTTGTGCATCCGCGGCCTCTTCATCCTCTGTGACTGGGGGGACAGCAGTCACACCTGTTTTGGGGCGCAGACCTGCCACCTCTTTACCCGTAACAGCCAGCGTGATTGGCAGGTCATCATTTTCTTTGGAGGTGGTAACACCAGCTGGTGTTGAGCGCTGTCCGACATCGATAGCACCACCTTTGGATCAAGGCAACCTAACATGTCCGCCTGCATCTTCCTCACAGACCGGCAGTTTGCCGGGGACACCCTTATCAACCCCGTCTAAGCACAATAGCCAGCCCTCGGTCCCTCAGATGTGGACAAGTAAAAGACCATTTCCTCCTAGCCATGAGAAAGCTAAGAGGTTGAATTTCACCATCTGCAAGCTCTTGGCTACAGAAATGCTGCCTTTCCGCCTGGTGGACACAGAGGATTTTCAAGACCTTATGTCCGTCGCAGTGCCCCAGTACCAAATGCCCAGTCGGCACTACTTCTCAAAGAAAGGTGTGCCTGTGCTCCACCAGCATGTCGCACACAACATCACCACTTCTTTGAGAAACTCTGTGTGTGACAGGGTGCATTTCACCACAGACACTTGGACGAGTAGGCATGGACAGGAGCGTTACATGTCGCTGACTGGGCACTGGGTAACTATGGTGACAGCAGGACAAGGGGCTGCTGTCCAAGTCTTGCCGTCCCCACGAGTTGTGCGTCAATCCTCTTTATGTCAAAGTTCCTCCACTGCTTCTGCCTCCTCAACCTCCTCTCGGTCTTCCACCTGCACCCAAAGCCTGTCTGCTCATGCCACAAGCTTTCTAACTGCGCAGAAGGGATCCTGCACACCTTCTTACTATGCTGGCAGTAGGGCTCAACATCATCAGGCGGTTTTTACTTTGAAATGTCTGGGAAATGTGAGTCACACAGCTGAGGAGTTGTGGTCAGCTCTGGAGAACCAATTTCATGAATGGTTGTCTCCACTGGACCTGAAACCAGGGAAGGCCGTGTGCGACAATGCTGCAAACCTGGGTGTGGCCCTTCGCCGGGGCAATGTCACACACGTGCCTTGTATGGCTCACGTGTTGAACCTGGTTGTCCAGCAATTTTTAGCCCACTATCCCAGACTAGATGGCCTTCTGCAGAGGGCACGGTCGCTGTGTGCTCACTTCCGCCGTTCGCATCCCACAGCTCAGCGACTTACATCTCTACAGAAGTCGTTGGGCCTGCCACTTCACCGGCTAAAATGCGATGTGCCTACCCGGTGGAATTCAACTCTGCACATGTTGCAGCGACTGTGGCAGCACCGACAAGCTCTGGTGCAATACGTTCTGACGTATAGCCTGGGCCAACGAGATCCAGAGGTGGGGCAAATCACGCTGGAGGAGTGGTCTCAGATCAGGGACCTATGCACCCTTCTGCACAGTTTTGAAATGGCGACGAAGATGTTTAGTGCTGACGATGCCATTATCAGCATGACTATTCCGGTGATTTACATGCTGGAGCACATGTTAAACAGAATTCGGAGTCAGGTGGTGGCACAAGAGGAGGTGGAGGAAGTAGAGGAGGAGGAGTTGTATGCGAAAGGGCTAACATCTGCAAGGTCCAGACGGTCGGCAGCACCAAGGCGGCAGGCATGTGAGGGTGGGGGAGATGGTTTTACCAGGGCGCATGGTAGCAGCCAAACTAGTGAGGAAGGTGCAGGAGCCCAGGAAGAAGTGGAGGACGAACTGATGGAAGACTCATCAGATGAGGGAGACCTTGATCACATTTCTGTTGTGCGAGGTTGGGGGGAGAGGACAGAGGAAGGAAGCATGATTGTTACCTCGCCACCAACACAACAGGGACTTGGTGCTCCTGGATGCGCAACACACATGAGTGCCTTCTTGCTGCACTACCTGCAACATGACCCTCGAATTGTGAGAATTAGAAATAATCCTGACTACTGGGTTGCCACACTGTTAGATCCCCGGTACAAAAGTAAATTTGCAGAAATTATTCCTGCCATAGAAAGGGATGCACGCATGCAGGAGTATCAGCAGAGACTGTTGCAGAATCTTACATGTGCTTTTCCACAAAACACCAGTGGTGCACGTAGTGAATCTCACAGTTCCAACTTGCCAATCGTGGGACCGTCAACTGATCAGCACTCAAACCGTAACAGAACCACAGTATCTGCTGGAAACATCAATTTTGCGGAATCATTTCACCACTTTTTTAGCCCATCCTTTGCAAGGCCACAGGAGACAAGAAGTCTGACCCATAGTCAACGCCTAGAGACGATGGTACAGGAGTATCTCCAAGTAAACATTGAAGCCATGACTGTGTCACTGGACCCTTGCTCTTTTTGGGCTTCCAATCTGGATAAATGGCCGGAGCTAGCCACTTACGCCTTGGAGATCTTGTCATGCCCCGCAGCCAGCGTTCTGTCTGAACGTGTGTTCAGCGCTGCTGGTGGTGTGCTGACAAATAAGCGCACGCGGCTCTCCACTGATAATGTAGACAGACTCACGTTCATAAAGATGAACAAATCATGGATCCGAAACGACTTTTCTACCCCTGTGTCATCCTGGGGAGAGTAAAAGCTTGATGATTGGTTAAAATCACCCTACCAACCGTTTTAAACTTTCAAATTACTAATCATGTTTATCTGTATCTTGGCTGGAAAATAATTTGGGCTTTGTAGCAGTGTGCAGCACTGATTCTATTAGGCCATCTATAATAAGCTCCACCAGATTTAAAATTACTAATCATGTTTATCTGTATCTTGACTGGAAAATAATTTGGGCTTTGTAGCAGTGTGCAGCACTGATCCTATTAGGCCATCTATACTAAGCTCCACCAGATTTAAAATTAATAATAATTTTTAGCTGCATCTAGCCCGGAAAATAATTTTGGGGCTCCGAGATGCGCAAGACACATAAGTGCCTTCTTGCTGCACTACCTGCAACATGACCCTCATATTGTCAGAATTCGAAGTAATCATGACTACTGGGTTGCCACACTCTTAGATCCCCCAAACTTTTTGATCAACCTTTTCATTTTAATAAAGACCAAAAAAATGGTCATTTTTGAAATTATAAGCATTAGCAGGTTATTAGAAACTGAAATCAAACAGTTTTCAACTCAAAACTTTATTCTAGGTGATGTTACATTTTCACATAGGACCCCTTGTTCGAAAGGAGCTTCTGAACTCTCTCGTCCATTGAATTTGTCAGGTTTTGGATGGTTTCTGCTTCAATTGTTTTGCATGAGGACAGAATACCCTCCCAGAGCTGTTGCTTAGATGTGATCTGCCTCCCGCCATCATAGACACTCCTTTTCATGATGCTCCAGAGGTTCTGAATGGGGTAGAGGTCAGGGGAGCATTGGGGTCACACCATAAGTTTGTCCCCTTTTATGCCCATATCAGCCAGAGATGCAGATGTTTTATGTGCAGCATGAGATGGTGCATTATCATGCAAAAAAATGATCTTGCTGTGAAATACACGGTTCTTCTTCTTGAACCATGGCAGGAAGTGCTGTTTGAGAAAATCCACATACATTATGGAGTTCATCTTTAGCGCCTTCAGGGATCCTAAAGGGGCCGACAATCTCTCTCCCCATGATTCCAGCCCAAAACATTACTCCACCTCCTCCTTGTTGGCACTGTACCCGTGTTTGCGTGGGGTGTCCATCAACCAGCTATCCTCCACTCCATCCATCTGGACCATCGAGCGCTGCACGGCACTCATCCGTGAACAAAACAGTTTTGAAATCAGTCTTCATGTAATGTTTGGCCCACTGGAGCCGTTTCTGCTTGTGTGAAGTGGATAGAGGAGGTCGACAGGATGGCGTATGCACAGCTGCAAGCCTCTGAAGGACCCTGCATCTTGTTGTTCGGGGGACGTTGGAGGCACCAGCAGCTTCAAAAACTTGTCTGCTGCTATGACAAGGCTTTTTTGCCGCTGCTCTTTTAACCTGACGTAATTGCCTGTAGGAAAGAGTCCTCAATTTGCCCTTATCAGCATGCACACGTGTGTACTGTGAATCAGCTACATACTTCTTGATTGCCAAGACACTTCATCCTGATCATCGCACAATGTTGATTGTAGTCATGCCTTGACCTAAACACTCCACAATTTGCTGCTTCTCAGCAGCCGACACATCCTTTTTCTTTCCCATTTTGGCAGAAAATGTAGGCTGCTTAATAATGTGAGACAGCCTTCTTAAGTAGTCTTGCCTTTCATTGGACACACCTGCCAAACTAATTAGCACAGGTGTCTGCAATTGCTTACAGTGATATAAAGAGCCCTGACACACATCACCATCAATGAGTTTAACTGACAAACAAACAAATTCTTCCCTTATCACTCCTAAACACTTTTTGCATAATAATTTGGAACACAGTGTACATGTGCTTTTCCACAAAACACCAGTGGTTCACGTAGTGAATCTTACAGTTCTAACTTGCCAACCGTGGTCTGTATGGAGTTGTTCAATAAAGGGCCCAAAATTAAGATAACAGATGGGAGAGGTCTCTATGAATAGGAATTCCTAAGTATTTGATACCCTGTGAGGGCCAGGCAAAGGGAAAGTTGGACTGGATGGAATCCTATATGGATTTGGGGAGGGAGACATCGAGGGCCTCAGACTTCACTGCATTGATTTTAAAATTTGACCATGTAACAAAGTGATCTATTTCAGCCATAACAGCATGGATGGATATATGTGATTGAGTGATATATACTAGGACATCATCAGCAAATAGAGAGCACTTGTACTCGGTGCCTCCCACCTCAATCCACCTAATATTGGGGTTATGGCGAATTGATGAGAGCAGGTGCTCCGTCACTAGGATGTATAAGAGAGGGGACAGAGGACATCCCTGCCTTGTCCCATTGGTGATTGTGAAAGGTGATGAAAATGTTCTGATGCACCCCCTGGGCCTTGGGACACCCGGAGCCGGACCCTTTTTGGTGGATGCTGGTGGTTGTAGTCTTCGTGGCGGCGACCCGGTTCCGTGGTTAGGGTGGTCAAACCAGTGGCGGAACTGTTTATGTGGTTTTGATGTTTAAATGTCCGACTACGCCACCCGTGGATTGCGGTCAGAGTGAACTGCCGCTGCAGGGCAGACCGCTGAGGCTGGTGTTGTGGGTGCAGCAGAGCGTAGCATATCTCCCCACGGGAGGAGTATAGCCTCAGGGCAGTGTATGCGGAGGATGGGGGTGATGGTGCAGGGCAGCAGCAGTAACGACATGGAGTCAGTGATGCAGTCCAGGGCCTTTACTCACAGTTCTTATTATCCAGACCACGTCTGCAGGTAACGGCTGCCCACGTCGTACTGTGCTCACCAGGTGAGGGGCTCAAACAACTCCCAGATAACTTTGGAGCGCTTCACAGGACCCCCTTTGTGTGTCCATTGTCTGGCCTTTCTTACCAACCCTTCTGTCCGGCTGCCTCGGGCCTCCTCTTGGTAAACTTGGCGCCAGTTTCCCTGACCCTATGTGGTGCCTTCCTAGCGGGTGTAGCGAGGGGCTGCGCCACATAAAATGTCACAGCCTCCGGTTTCTAGCTGAGGGTCGTTTCCTGCCTCCACTAGTTTCGGGGACCGGTCTCCCCATTTGGCCTGACCCCTCCACGCAGGTGGATTCGGGCGTGCGGTGGCGACTCGCCCGTCCGCACCCCTGGGATCCCTTCATTCCTCGTTCCTGGAGCCTTCTCCGCTCCTCTTCCTTCCTTCTTCCTCTTCCAGGCCTGGGCCTCTGTTACTAGGCCCGCCTCCGGAGCAGAACTCATGCAGAGCCCCTGCTCCCTGCCACTTCTGCTCAGACTTCTCTGCACTGAACTAAGATGGTGCCCACCTTTTATACTCCCTTCTCAATGCACCCAGGAACTGCTTCCTCCCTGCTCCTGCACTACAGGGTTCCCCTTCCTCAGTGTTCCCTCCCCCCACTCCAGCCAGGGACAGGGACAGTAGTGCCCATCTCAGAGGCATATTGGTCGCCCTGCCCCACGGCAATGTGGTGTAATGCATGCAGGTGTCGGGTCCTGATCCACACTCCATCCTTACCTGAGAGTGAGATATCACACCTCTGGGTGAGGTGCAATACCTCTGTAGCAACCGAGCCCTCAGGGTGCTACAGTTCCATTTATCTTCAGCCTAGGTGACGTATTGTGATACAGGGCCGTGATTTTGGCTATAAAAGGGTCCCCTAGACCCCTACCCCAAGCTTTTTAAGAGAATCATATATGGCGTGCCAGGAGAATCTATGGAATGCTTTCTCAGCATCCAACGAGAGTATCTAATTACAAATTTTTAACTGCATCTAGCCCAGGAAATACTTTGTGCCTAGTAGCAGTGTCTGCTAGTCAGCGGATTATCCCGGCTGTTAAGCAAGCTACACCACCTGTAGTTTGGACACTTAATTTTTTCAAAGGAAATGCTTCGGGACCACGGGATACTCAGTGAAGAGCATCAGGAGGCACCCCAAGGCATAGGGGCTGGGACTGGCAGTAGGATGCCTTGCGGTGGACAGCCGAGCTTGATCCTTATAAAAGCTTTTTAACTGCAGCAGCTTTAGTGGACGCTACTGGAGCTGGAATTACGCGGCTGCTGGCATGAGACTTGCCCTCCAATAGATCCTTGTAAATGGATTTAAAGTGTATTCATTCAAATTAGAGAGACAATTTAAATTAAAAAGCTTAGAGCTGCCTCCACCACAGGGGGGCTCGCTCGACCCACCAGCGGACAGGCACCAGTATTGGGAGAGGGGGGCTGGTCGTCAGGGTTCACCGCGGCTCTGGCACAAACCCGGCGACACGGAGGTGGCACGGGCAGGAGCGGACTGAACGTGTCGGCTTCTCACTTTTTGGATTTTAGAAGGGCATGACATGCCTATATCTGTGTCTCCCCCTCCTTTTACTCCTCCACCTCTTTTCTTTTCGCATGACTATATGTACTTGTCACTTTTCCATGTGTTAGTTGTGTCTTCTGAGCAGTTTGTCAGCTTTTGGACACCTTTGAAGGTGTTTTCTATGTGTTTCTATGTGTTTTTGTTTGCCTGCCATTGGTTTTAACGGTGTTCGAAGGTGTTCGACGAACAGTTCGACGAACAGTTCGGCGAACACACGGGTGTTCGACGAACCGAACCGAACTCGAACACTACGGGGGTGGCTCAACACTACTCTTTGGTACATACTCTACAGCTATATGCACACAGAATTTTTTTGAGGCGTTCAGGAACAACAATTATTCTAGTGGAAACCACTTCAGGAAACCTTCCTTCTTTGGGGAGCTTTTGGGGGTGTTATACGTTTCCTAAATGGTTTTAGAAAAAGTTTTTTTTTCAGTTCCAGCAGTATCTTTTTGCAGCATTTTGATTGAACAGCACATAGTATGGAGCAGATTCCATCAGAAGTAACATGCAATTTCTTTTTTTTCTAAGTGGCGTTTTTCCAAACTTGAAAATAAAATAAAAAATACTCAAAAGACTGAACATATTATCAGCAAACAGAATTTCCAATAGAAATGAATAGGGGGAGGTTTTTTAGGCATCTTATTCCAAATTTCAATACTCCTCAAAAACTTGGAGTGTCCACTCAGTTTTTCCTCCGGAAAATCCGCAAAAAGAGCCCATGTAAACATAGACTTACTGCGCAGACGGCTTTATAAATCAGAACAAGATCACTACGCAGTTCATGGACTGGCCGGCGGCTCTCTTGACCTGAGAATGACCGCTTCTGTCTATGCCACAGGCATTCACGGGCAGCACGGTTGCTCAGCAGTTATCTCTGCAGACTTGCAGCACTGGGGTCCTGGGTTCAAATCCCACCAAGGATAGCATCTGCAAGGAGTTTGTATGTTCTCCCCGTGTTTGTGTGGGTTTCCTCCAGGTTCTCCGGTTTCCTCCCACACTCCAAAGACATATTGATAGGGAATTTAAATTGTGAGCCCCGATGGGGACAGCAATGATAATGTATGTAAAGCGCTGTGGAATATGTTAGCGCTATATAAAGATTATTATTGTTATTATTATGCCACTGTCACGCTTGGATGCCTCTCACAAAATGCTCAAAAGAATCTTTCTATTCATTTATATGGAAAAGTGACATGCTGTTGAAATATTCAGGCTTTTAACACTTCAGACGTTCAAAGACAGCAAACGGTTAAAAGAATAAGCCTAAACAATTTTTACAATAGAAATCAAGGGAAAGACTAAATATAGGCCAGAAGAGCATTTTGTAGGCCTTTTTTTTTGCCTGAAAAACAGTAATGTTTTATCCATTAATTTCATAGATTTAAAAAAAAACGCATGAAAATTGTCTCTAAACATGCTAAAAAAAACTGCAAAAAAAAAAACAGAAAAAACCCAAACAAAAAAAAACTGTGAAAAATTAACAAAATGCTCCAAATAATGTAAAAAAAAAGTTAACAAAATGCTGCAGGATTAAAAAAACTTGTTGTTTTTGACCGGTAGAAAAAAAAAACAAAGTGTGAATATACCCTAAAGCATGTTCAAACAATGTGTTTTTCTATATGCAGACACATTTGAAATATCATACCCCTCTGATCAAGTCTGACGACTTCTTCGTACTCACTGCCAGCACGCAGCCATCGGTTTGCACCTATGAAGCAAAGACAAGATTGGAAATATTAGTGGAGGCCAGGTAAGAAAGAGCTCATTAAAAAGGAGACTGGATCTTCATAGTGAAAGAAACCCCTTAAATGGAACCTAGACTAGTCCAGCACTGCCCTCTGCCCTTCTTTCAACTCAAGTGGACTGACAAGTCTCTCACGTGAATATGGAGAGACCTGTCAATCAAATAGATCAGTGTGGGGGGTAGTCTGAGCTATGCAAATTAGTGACTGACTAGGTTTGGAAGGGGTTGACCTCCTTGGACTAATCCTCCCTCTCATCATGTGAGTGTCATGATTTGCAACCAGCTTTATGTGGCGCTTCTCCTCAGAAGTTCTAGTCAAGCATCAGTGTTGCCTCTCTGGGCATGCACAGTGTGCCGATGAAGCCAGGGATGTACACACAGCTTCTTTCTGCATTTCCATGAACGCAGGACGTTGCATTTGTGACATTTGCAAAGAACCAGAGGTGACATCCTTCTTGAAAGTTATGTAGCTCATGTGCACAAGGGCATACTTACATGATAAAAGAGAGGATTTGGCTAAGAAAATGAAGCTTCTCCAACTAGTCTCCCAGTACTTTACATAGCTCGAGGGCAGCTTCAAGGATATTTTTATATTAATTCAGCAATCGTTAAGCCACATAAAGAGGCTGGGCTTAATAGATTGCTGGAAAAGGGTGCAATACAGTAATGGTGGCAATTTAGGGCGTTAGTTCAGCTGCCAGGTTCCCTTAAGGGGAACCTGTTACGTAAAAATAGGCAAAAGAAAATAAGTCAACTCACTACCTTCATTGCTCTGCGCCTGGGTGAGAATGGAGTCATCACACGGAGACGCCCTGGTGCGGGTCAAGGCAAATACAAAAAATAAGAAAATAAAATGATCCAGCAATGGAAAGGTAAGTATAAAACGTCACTTTTATTATAGTGACTGACATGTTACAGAGGTTAGGGCAGACCAACACATTTCGGCATTCAAGTCTTAGTAATGGCAAGGCTTGAATGGCAAAATCAGGAGGAAATTAACTTTATTTTTCCCGGCAGCCTTGGGCTTTTAGTTATAGGGGTGCAGTTGTCACTGCTTCAGTCACCACTCAGTGCATAGTGAGCGGCAGCTGTAACCGCACCCCGGCTCTGACTGACAGCCAGCTCTAAGAGCTCTTGCACATGCTGACTATTTTGACGGAAAACACTCATCCCAAAATTATTCAAAGGGGCCATGAACATGTCGGATTTTTTTTCTTGAACCAAGCCGGTCCAAGGAAAAAGTCACAGTATGCACGAGTTGCCTCTGAAAATCGAATGGCACATGCCTATTCAATTCTATGGGTCCATGGGAAACATTGGATTGCGCTCGCATGATATCACGGACACACTGAATAGAAGAGATGGAGAATTTTTATAAATTCTCTAGATAAGAGAAAATTGGATCACATTCTGATCACATTTTGATCACACTCCAATCAAACTCTGATCAGAGTCTCATTAGCATAACCAGACCAATTTTCTTGGACGAGAGAAAGTTGGTCGTGTGACCCTAGCCTTATACTGAGTTATTCTTCTATAAAGTACAGATTCTAGGGATAAAACTAATGTAGCCTGTAGGGCAGTATGTAGAGGCAACACAGCTCCATGTACTGTCTTCCATACTCTTTGGAACAAATCAGCCATCTATATAATATATGTCCTTGTTCCTATTATTAGTTTTGAGCTTGGATTCTTCTGTTTTAGGTATTCAGGCAAAAGAACCGTAACCAATACAGTAATAATAGAGGTGCAACTTCTATCAGGATTTCTGCCTAGTAAAAGAAGTGTGAAAAAGGTAAGGAGCATGTATTTCCATTATTTAAGAAACTTCATCCAAACTTTTGCATGGTCTTCCATCTCTCATCTATTACTGTATATGCAGTGATGAAGAACACTTTGACCCTGATTAATCAAGCAGTTTTCACAGAATTTCTGCCATAAAACTACCTGAAATGTAACAAAAATATTTGTGCAGTAAAAGATATGCAAACATTTTGCCACTTTTGGCATTTTAACACCAGTCCTGGCCAACTCCACCAACTTTTAGAAAATCAGCCAAAGTTCAGATGACGTCCAATAAGTTAATTCTTGACTGGAGTAACATTTCTTGCGGTAGCGCATGGCAGTTGAAAGATGTGCCAAATTGATTAAGAATTAATGAACTATCGGGGTCGTTTTCTCTTCTATCGGTTGTAACGGGTCTGGGAGGTGGAACGTCTGAGCAACTATACAAAGGGGCAGTCCATTTAAGGAAGCGGGTGGCTCCCATGGAAGGCGGGCAGGTAGTCACGGCTAGTGACGGGGACAGTCTCTGGGTAGAAGGGCAGGAGGTCACGGCAAGTGACGGGGACAGTCTCTGAGTAGAAGGGCAGGAGGTCACGGCAAGTGACGGGGACAGTCTCTGGGTAGAAGGGCAGGAGGTCACGGCAAGTGACGGGGACAGTCTCTTGACAGGCGGGTGGTCACGGCAGAGCCTCCAGGTAGGCTAGCAGGCAGGTAGCAGGTGGACGCTCCCAGGTGAGCAGGCAAGAGTCTCTGGACAGGCCGGTGGTCACGGCACGTGACGGCAGAGCCTCCAGGTGGGCTAGCAGGCAGGTAGCAGGTGTGCGCTCCCAGATGAGCGGGCAAGAGTCTCTGGACAGGCAGGTGGTCACGGCACGTGACGGCAGAGCCTCCAGGTAGGCTAGCAGGCAGGTAGCAGGTGAGCGCTCCCAGGTGAGCGGGCAAGAGTCTCTGGACAGGCAGGTGGTCACGGCACGTGACGGCAGAGCCTCCAGGTAGGCTAGCAGGCAGGTAGCAGGTGAGCGCTCCCAGGTGAGCGGGCAGACTGATCCATAGACAGACTGGCAGGGCTGGTAGGCAGACTGTCGGACCGCAGGAATGCAAGCAGATAGACAGGTATCAGGCAGGTATCAAGCAGGAATCTGGCAGGTAACTGGCAGGTAACTGGCAGGTATCTGGTAACGGGACCTGAGGGCTGAAGCAGAGTTGAAAGGCTTTGCAACAACATTGCTCGGGCACCTCCATTTTGGAGGAGGTGCCTTATATATGGTGAAGTCCTCCGGCCATTGGCCGGGGACTCCTTAGGACGGTGCGCGCGGCCCCTTTAAGAGAGGGGGAGCGCGCGCCCTAAGCACAGAGGCCGGGAAGCAGCGCGTGCTGCCAGCAGAGCGGGAGGAAGCCGCCGGGCATGGAGCGGAGAGGTGAGGGGAACGGCGTCCCTGCCTAGCAGGAGGCAGGGACGCCGACGCTACATAGGTCCAGTGCATACTGAACAACCAGCTATAGACACAGGTGTTCATTTGATACTTCTATTCCAAAGTTTACTGCATTAGCTACATGATAATAAACTTTTACAGAAAGGCAAAGACTTATCTGTATAGGTTTCTGCAGTAAGTTCACGATATATCATTTGTACTGGTAAGGAATACAGGGGATCCATTGCTATTTCGGGAGACAAATCCACCTTTTGTCTTTGCACCAATGATTGACACTTACTGCGGCTGTATGCACAAAATTCAGTTATTTGTGAGAGGCAGGGAAAGATGGAGGAACAATTTTCTTCAGAACTCATAACTATGGATCTATGGGGGGTTTAAATTTGGTCTCCCACTCTCTCAAAAATATGCTGAACTAGTTAGGACTGTGTTAACCTTGGCTGTATGGGTTACCGTAGAACATGTTGCTGTTTTATTGCACCAATGTCTTGGAAATGTTAATATGTGCTGTTATATGTAATGCAGTGAGATATATTATGCAATTTGATGTCGACAGTGCCGCATGTATTATGCAAGGGATTGGTGATGCATGAATTAATGAATTATGTGGAAGAAATACTCCAGCTCTAAGGCTAAGTGCCCACGATGAAGAAATGCTGCAGATTTTTCCGCTTCTCCCTGGCAGGAAAAACGCATGCGGATTTTACATGCGTTTTTCCTGCCAGGTAGAAGCGTTTGTCAAGCGTTTTGCATGCATTTCTGCATGCGGGTTATCATGCGCTTTTCCAAGCTACTTTAGCATCACTTGAAAAAGTGCTTGACAACTGGGTCACACTATATAAATCCATGCAACCGGCATGGATTTACAGTGCATTGTGAAAGTATTTGGCCCCCTTGAACTTTTCTACCTTTTGCCACATTTCTGGCTTCAAACATAAAGATCTAAAATTCAATTTTTTGGGAGAAGAATCAACAACAAGTGGGACACAATCGTGAAGTGGAATGAAATTTATTGGATATTTTAAACTTTTTTAACAAATTAAAAACTGAAAAGTGGGGCGTTCAATATTATTCAGCCCCCTTGAGTTAATACTTTGTATCGCCACCTTTTGCTGCGATTACAGCTGCAAGTCGCTTGGGGTATGTCTCTATCAGTTTTGCACATCGAGAGGCTGAAATTCTTGCCCATTCTTCCTTGCAAAACAGCTCGAGCTCATTGAGGTTGGATGGAGGGCGTTTGTGAACATTAGTTTTCAGCTCTTTCCACAGATTCTCGATTGGATTCAGGTCTGGACTTTGACTTGGTCATTCTAACATCTGGATATGTTTATTTTTGAACCATTCCATTGTAGATTTTGCCTTATGTTTGGGATCATTGTCTTGTTGGAAGATAAATCTCCTTCCTAGTCTCAGGTCTTTTGCAGACTCCAACAGGTTTTCTTCCAGAATGGTCCTGTATTTGGCGCCGTCCATCTTCCCATCAATTTTAACCATCTTCCCTGTCCCTGCTGAAGAAAGCAGGCCCAAACCATGATGCTGCCACCACCATGTTTGACAGTGGGGATGGTGTTTTGAGAGTGATAAGCTGTGTTGCTTTTACGCCAAACATATCGTTTTACATTGTGGCCAAAAAGTTCGATTTTGGTTTCATCTGACCAGAGCACCTTATTCCACATGTTTGGTGTGTCTCCTAGGTGGCTTGTGGCAAACTTCAAACAAGACTTTTTATGGATATCTTTGAGAAATGGCTTTCTTCTTGCCACTCTTCCATAAAAGCCAGATTTGTGCAGTGTACGACTGATTGTTGTCCTATTGACAGGCTCTCCCATTTCAGCTGTAGATCTCTGCAGTTCATCCAGAGTGATCATGGGCCTTTTGGCTGCATCTCTGATCAGTCTTCTCCTTGTTTGAGATGAAAGTTTAGAGGGACG
This sequence comes from Phyllobates terribilis, assembly GCF_046119375.1. Lineage (NCBI taxonomy): Eukaryota > Metazoa > Chordata > Amphibia > Anura > Dendrobatidae > Phyllobates > Phyllobates terribilis. Next base: position 417,025,086 of record NW_027362765.1, read on the forward strand.
GCCAGATCTTGATAGACTTGCAGTGGTCTGATACTCCTTCCATTTCAATATGATCACTTGTACAGTGCTCCTTGAGATGTTTAAATCTTGGGAAATCTTTTTGTATCGAAATCCGGCTTTAAACTTCACCACAACAGTATCTCGGACCTGCCTGGTGTGTTCCTTGGTCTTCATGATGCTCTCTGCACTTGAAACAGAACCCTGAGACTATCACAGAGCAGGTGCATTTATACGGAGACTTGATTACACACAGGTGGATTCTATTTATCATTACCAGTTATTTAGGACAACATTGGATCATTCAGAGATCCTCACTGAACTTCTGGAGTGAGTTTGCTGCACTGAAAGTAAAGGGGCCGAATAATATTGCACGCCCCACTTTTCAGTTTTTAATTTTTTTAAAAAGTTTAAAATATCCAATAAATTTTGTTCCACTTCATGATTGTGTCCCACTTGTTGTTTATTCTTCCCCAAAAAATAGAAATATATATCTTTATGTTTGAAGCCATAAATGTGGCAAAAGGTAGAATGGTTTGTGACGCCCTCCCTGAGCAGATGGGGGATACTCAGAGCCGGGCCTTGTAGATGTTGTGGGGATGCAGTCGTGGCCTTACCCCGTTCCATGCCCAGGGCTGTCACAGTAAAAAAAAAAAAAAAAGAAGAGAAGAGAATGGGCTTTTTGGATGAGTGGTTAATGTTCGACTACGCCACCTGTGGTTTATGGTGAAGGCCACCAGCGCTGCAACAGTTCTCTGAGGCTGATGTTCTGGCAGCTTGGTTGGTACTACTCCCCACAGGCGGAGTAGGCCTCAGGGCAGTGTTTGATGAACTGTGTGGAGGGATATGGTGGGTGCAGTGCCGCACAGGAATAAACAAGCGGAGGCGGTAGATGAAGTCATCCAGGTCTTTACTCACTTTAGATGCACTTTCAGCCGCAAAGCTTCTCTCTGCTACACATGGTGTACTGCGGCCACCAGGAAGGGGGTTCAGCACTTCCCAGGTAGATCAGGAGCACCTGTCAAGACCCCGTTGGTGTGTTCCTCTCCTTCTTATCTCCTCCCGCTTGTGTTCCTCCCTGGGATCCACTAAGCCGCCGGGCTTTTCCGACAGTGACGTGAAGTACACAGTCAGATATCGGGGGCCGGTCACCCCTCTTGCGGCTGGAGTCCCTCTGGCAAGGCCAGAGTGAAGAATACAGGTGGCGACTCCTCTCCGTCCGTATCCTCCTGAGATCCTTTCGCCTGTGGAGCATATCTCCTCTGCTCCCCTCCAAGGCCTTCTTAGAACTGGGAGCCTGACCGGGCAGAAACACTTGTTAACTCTGACCCGCTCCTCGTCTCAAGGCCAGAGAGCGAGAACCGTGAATCTTCAGCCAGCTACAGACTCTTGCTGGACCCTAACAGAAGACCACAATCAAAGGACAATGAACTTAAGATGGCCACCTATTATATATGATTCTATAAGTGCTTCCTGTAAGTCTTTCCTCCACCCTCACCCACTACTTGGTTCCCCCTCTCCTTGGTTCCCCCCATCTCCTCTATCCCGGACCGGGGCAGCACCCTGGTGCTATCTGGACCCCTACAGGACGGGAGAGGTGTAGTGTTGAGTGTAAAGTGGGGTCCTGTATGATGCTCCATCCTTACCTGGAAGAGGAGATACCACACCTCTATCTTGTTGTTGATTCTTCCCAAAAAAATTAGAATTTTATATCTTTATGTTTGAAGCCAGAAATGTGGCAAAAGATAGAAAAGTTCAAGGGGGCCAAATACTTTCACAATGCACTGTATATAGTGTGACCAAGTAATAGTTAAAAAATAAGAATTTAAAATAAAAAATAAAGATTATACTTACCTTCCGATGGCCCCCAGTATTTTCTCTGCTGCGTCCGGTCTGTTGTATCGGTCACGGTGGTGTGAAAGGACCTGACGTCAGCGGTCGCGTGACCTGTCACATGACTAAATTACATCATGGCTGGTCCTTTCACACCACCGCGAACCAGACAACACACCGGACGCATCGCTGAGGAAAGTAAGTATAATCTTTATTTTTTATTTTAAATTCTTTTTTTTAACAGGTTTTATGGTACCTGGGTCTGGAGGAGAGTCTCCTCTTCTCCAAACCCAGGTACCATCCACACATTGAACCGTATGATATCCGCATGTGCAGATGCAGTGATGCAGATATCACGCGGTCCAATGCAAATCAATGGCGGCGATTACGCTGTGTGTCTGCAAAATTAATGGACATGCTACGTATCTTTCCGTAATGATAATCCGCAGCAGAAATTTCCGCAGCATGTCAACAGCACATGCGGATTATCATAGGGGACCATGCGGCACGTATTACCAAACATTTTTTAATCGTTTTCACTGCTGAAATTCCACGGCAAAAATGCTTGAAAAACACATAGTGGGCACGCAGCCTAGCAAGCCCAGACATGGTCCAACTAAGCAGCAGTAGAAAAGTTTGAACTTGATAAATAGGGAGCAGAAAAGGTTGAAAAAAAATTTTTGTTGTGTGAGTCATGAGGTATATGGAGTTAGAATCTGTATGCTTGTCTACGCCACCCATGTTACAGGGAACAAGAAAAGGGGAGACACATGCAGACTAGCAGCCAGGCAAGAAGTCTAGTGACAAGGTTGTTGCAAAAGTGTGCAATTTGCCAGACAAGAGCTACTGTCAAATGAGGTGACTGTCTGTGACTAGAACTGTAGATACATGCTGCACGGCAATGTGAGAGCTGCTGAAGTGATTGCCAGCAGACCATTTTAAGTAAGAGAAAAGTGTCACAAGTGATAGGTCAGTGCAATATACTTGCTGTCTACCTTCATTCAAGCCTATTGCCTCTGCCACCTGCCATAGTTTAAAAAATATGAAATATATATATATATTTTCATTTATTTATTTATTTTATTTTATATTGTTATTTTATTCTTATATTTTATACAAATGCAATTATTTTTTTATTTATGAAAGCTCGATACAATGACATAATTATTTCTCAGCCATTTATCTTATTTATTTTAGTTGAAAAACAATCCTATTGTGGAAAAAACAGAGATCACACCTGATAAAGTTATAATTTACTTGGAGAAGGTAATGTGACTTATAGTGTTTTCTTATTTTATGAGGCCTTTCATTAGCTGGTCAAATTATTTTTTTTAATCAATTGCCTATCTCTACTGTATTCAGACTATAATTTGGATTTTTTTAAGACAATGTATGATCACAAAATGCTAAAAAAATAAATATTAACTATATTTTCTCTAATTTTCCATGTCCATATCTGTATTAAAGATATCTAAAAGTTTTTTCCTCTAAATATATCACAATCATCATATTATATAGCACTGTGTACTTACAATTGCTCATTTTGCCTTTCTACCCAGATAAGTCTTCTTTTCTCCGCTCTATGTAGAAACAGGAAGTCTCTTGTCCCTGCATTTATCATTCCCCTCTTCAACTCCATCTGCTCCCTCATCTCCTCAGCCAGGGACTTTTGCAGTGATTTGTGACTCATGCAGGGAAAATTGACCTCTTGTTTCTACATAGAGCTTAGAAGGATTCAGCTAGTCAGTTTTTGATCATGTAATTTCATAGACTATGGACGTTTATGTTCTTTTGATAATATCCTCAATATTTTGAGAGGCACTTCTATGTGGTTGCATTAATGTTTATATAGTATTTGCATGCCAAAACATTCATCGCTATATAATATGTTTAAGAAGTTATCTCACCAGCTTTATCACTTATCCAGAAGATAGGAAATAGATGCACAACCCCATTTTCAAACAAGTTGGATGCTGTGTAAAATGTAAAGAAAACATAAATGCAATAGAATAAATGGAAAACCATAGTTTATTCACAACAGAACAGAGAACACAGATCAGAGGGTGAACGTTAGACATTTTTTAATTTAATTAAAAAAAAAAAAATCATTTAGAAATTGATTCAGCAACACATCTCAAAAATGTCCACCATTGTGTAGTATCTCATCTTCTTTTTACAACAGTCTGGGAAGCAAGGAGACCAATTACTAAAGTTTAGGGACAGGAATTTTTGTCTCACACAGCATCCAAACGTTTTTGAAATTGGGGTTCCATAATCAATAGAAGTTTGAGCTCTGGGCCACCCATTAATCCCCAGAATGTGGTCCCAAGTCTCTGGGGTGTGGATATGTGAGCACTGATTCTTTCCCTTTTATATGTCTATGGTAGAAATAGTGCACACGCATTAGCCCAACTCCCGTAGACATTGAATATGGTTGTAATCATGCATGAACATTACTACTCCACTGACAAAGGAGAAATGGTTCCCTGTTCTTAGGAGTAGCTGAGGCCTAAGCAATCTGCCCCCACTGATTTTTTGGATATGGTATAAATGTTGTTGGTGGCATAGCCCTTTTAAAAGTTTCTTAAATGCCTTTGCTCATCACTCAATGACATGGTAAAGTTGACCCACAGTTGGCAAGCAACACTTGGTAGACTCTTGGAGTACCACCCGAATCCCTGCTGTGCAGTACCCTCAACTGCGCAGCAAGTTGTCAGATCTTAACTTTTTCCTCTTCAATGGCAGATTTGCAAAATATTGTATATTACCCTTGATTTTCTTGAATAGTATCAGCATCTTAACAGTCAAATTATTGATCCAATTTGGGTAGAGTTACCATAATCTGCCATTCCTTTTGTGTCTTTATTTTTTGATAATAAAAGTTCTACTAAAATTGTGGCCACATAGCAGCAATTTTACCTCTGTGCACATGTCCAGTTCTTTCAGTTTTTCTTTCATCCACAGCTCACCCATAAAGTTGAGCATTTAGGATTCTCCATCAAGCAAGAATTAAACATAAGCAACCTGCAAGCTGCAAAAGTGAAGATTTATGACTACTATGCCCCAGGTGTGTAGTAAATGAGGCCTAAATTAAACATTTTAAGAACACTGCATATATTGGTGATTCTTTTTTATGTTTGGCGAAAATGGAACTCAAGGGATTTGTCCACTTTTTGGAACTTTTTTTTCCCCTTCCTTAAAGTGATAGTACAGCTTTGGAGTATAAGTCTGCAGTCACTGTCATACCCCCACCGATCTAATGCTGATTACATACAGTAACCTAAGAGCTGTCCATCAATATCTTGTGACCGTACAATCTCTTGAGATTGTATTGTGTTTTTTACCTTTCGGTCATCAGTGTCATATTCTGTTTCTTCCCATTTCAGATGAACATGCAGTGACTGAATACAATTCCCCCTGCAGTACAGGTACTTAATAACAATTCTTTAAATCTAATCTACAGTATGTTTTTCTTCCAGTGAAAGATCATTTTGCACAAGGCAGCCTTTAGGCTGTGTGCCCACTGTGCGTTTTTTAAGCGTTTCCACAGCAGAAACGCTTAAAAAAACGCTTGGTAGAAGGCCTGCCATGTTCCCCAATGATAATCCACATGTGCTGTGCACATGCTGCGGAAATTTCCGCTGCGGATTATCATTGCGGAAAAATCCGCAGCACTACAAATTATTTTGCGGAATCGCTGCCATTGACTTGCATTGGACCGCATGACATTCGCATCACTGCATCTGCACATGCGAATATCATGCGGTTCAATGTGCGGATGGTACCCGGGTTTGCAAAAGAGGAGACTCTCCTCCGAACCCGGGTACCATAGAACCTGTAAAAAAAAGAATAAAATAAAAAATATACATTATACTTACCTTCTGATGGCCCCCGGTGTCCTTATCCGATTCGTGCTGGCTTGCCGGCAGCTCGCGATGGTCTAAAAAGGACCTGCCATAACGTCATTTAGTCATGTGACGGGTCACGCGACAGCTGACGTCGTGTGACCGTTTACATGGATTTATATAGGGTGACCAAGTTGTCAAACAATTTACAATTGATGCTAAAATCGCTTGGAAAGCGCTTTTCAACCCACATGCGGAAATGCATGTGAAGAACGCTTCACTTCCGCTTGTCCCTAGCAGGTAAAACACATGTAAAATCCGCATGTACAATCCGCATGCGTTTTTTCTGCCAGGGAGACCAGAAATGCTCAGGAAAAATCCGGAGCATTTCTGCATCGTGGGTACATAGCCTGAGGCTATAGGGTGCCCGGCACAGGACTATTTTGGTGCCCCAGATATATTAACTTTCTTTTTTCAGACCCTAAGATGCACATCACTATAGGGCACATTTAGATTTTAGTCAACAGGAAATAGGAAAATAATATTTCATGCCGATTAAAACTTTCCTCTTGATCTAAAGTATTTGAGAGGTTAATGTCACCAACTCTGCACAGGTTAAAGAGCAGGGTGATAGGATACAACAGCGGCTATGTAGGGGCACTTGTCTCCTTACATGCTCTCACAGAGTCTGGGAAATGGGAGGCACCCCCACGCAGGAGCTGTAGAGCATTCAAGCAGTGGGGATGGACTCAGTTTTCTACATACAGCTTAACAATTACATGGAATCACCCTTCTCCAGCAATGGGATATCCAATGGGGTTGGGACGCTAATTAAATGGACGACTTAGGATGTGGCTGCCAAGGGGAGTTATGACTGATTCCACCACTGAGTGTGAATATCCAAATGCCCCATCAATCCCAGCAAAGAAGCCCTTTCACAGCGTAAGAGACCTCACACCTAAAAAAGGCAGCTGCTCCACCAACAGAGACCATCAGGAAATCAGCTGTCTGTCCTCTAAGGCTAAGTGCCCACAATGCAGAAATGCTGCAGATTTTTTATGCATCTCCCTGGGAGGAAAAATACATGCGGATTTTACATGCGTTTTTCCTGCCAGGTAGAAGTGTTTGTCAAGCGTTTTTGCATGCATTTCTGCATGCGGGTTATCAAGCGCTTTCCAAGCAATTTTAGCATCACTTGGAAAAGTGCTTGACAACTTGGTCACACTATATAAATCCATGCAACCAGCATGGATTTATATAGTGTGACCAAGTTAATAATTAGAAAAAGAATAAAAATTGTAAAAAATAAAAATTATACTCACCTTCTGATGGCCGGCGGTCTTCTCTTCAGTGCGTCCGGTCTCTCGTATGGCTCGCGGTGGTGTAAAAGGACCTTCCATGGCGTTATTTAGTCATGTGACAGGTCACGTGACCGCCGACGTCAGCGGTCGTGTGACCTGTCACATGACTAAATTACATCATGGAAAGTCCTTTTACACCATCACGAGTCACCGGGGAGCCAGGGCACACCATAGAGGAGACCGGGGGCCATCAGAAGGTGAGTATAATGTATATTTTTTATTTTAAGTTCTTTTTTTTAAAAGGTACTATGGTACCCGGGTCTGGAGGAGAGGCTCCTCTTCTCCAGACCTGAGTACCATACGCACATTGAATCGCTTAATATCCGCATGTGCACATGTAGTCATGCGGATATTAAGCAATTCAATGCAAGTCAATGTCGTCAATTACGCTGCGTGTCCACAATATTAATGGACATGTGGCGGATTTTCCCGCACAGCACATGCGGATTATCATTGGGGACTATGGGGCACCTATTACCAAGCATTTTTTAAGCGTTTTCGCTGCGGAAATTCCACGGCAAAACACTTGAAAACCACATAGTGGGCACGCAGCCTAAGGGACGGGTCAGTCATTTATAAATGAATGATCTGTTTCTGATACTCCTAGCTGTCCTTAAATATCCAAAAAATGTTGTATTTTGAGATGTCAGCATGAGTTTTGCAAAAATAGAAAAAGACGTGATAACACTACCTTCCACTGGGCACCTGACTGCTGCAGCCAATCACCGCAGTGATAATATACAGACAAACCACCTGAAAGCCTCAGTGGTAATTTGCAAACTGTGCTACCATCACTGCAGTAGACAGTGACTGATTGCGGCGATCACATACAGGAAGTAGAAACGTCATCCTTGTAGGACAACCACCAAAGATCGTCCAACCCAGTGGTGCTGGAGCGCGTAAAGAAGGGGAGGATAACCAGGGGAGTATAAGTATTTTGTTATTTTCATACATCCCATGCATTTTGACTCTTGTAAAGAAAACAGAGGAAAGGGAAAGAAAATGTGTTGATAAGCCTTAATTGGGGATCAGGGAAAAAGTAAGTTGTCCAGAGCAGAATCTGTAGAGTGAAAAGTGTAGAGGCCAAGAGAGAGCATGTTTATTAGCAATGACAGTATCAGTGCCTATATCTGTACTCAGGAGGAGTGATGGGACGGTGGGACCTGTGCATGCAGAAATGGGCCCAAATCGTGCAGTAGATTGCTCAAAAAAGAGTGATCCCTCACATGCAGAGCTAACATTGACATTGAGTTCCCTTCCATTGGCCACTAGAAATGTAATATTGTATGTTGACTATTGAGTTGAAGGTTCGGCTATGGATATGATGGGTACACAATCAGAGGGCCTTTCTTTGGGCATCTCTGCCCTGCTATAATTATAGGGTAAAAGAAAAGATTTTGTTAAGATGGAGTAACCACTTTGAACAATTTGATTTCATCCTTTAGTCAATCCTTGGTTAAAGTGTGTTCTGGTCATCAGAGCGACACTAATTCATAAACTGTAAGACAACACGTTTATGGTTTTACATACATAGTGCGAATTGATGTGAATACGACGAACTGATGTGTTTCAGTATACAGCATTTGGTTAGTGATATCTGTATTTGAGACAAGAAATGATGAAGTCACTAATGGCCTTCTATATGAAATAGAATTGAGCATTATATTATCTTCAAACCACATTTCTTTCTTTAGTTCTGTTACAATTTTTACTACAGTGAAAATGGTGTTCATCAGATAATTAGCTAGTGACCATACTGTCTCTTCCTAATTATCATTTCTTACAAGTTGCATTTCCTGATGATCATCAGACCTTCATAGTCTCCACTAAGGAACAGTAGGTCAGGTAGGGTACAATGGTGGTAGTACCTTCAAACATCTTGCGGACGGTTATCCCTGGTGAAGGTAGTTCAGACAAGGCATTCAATTCAGTACCAGGAAGGTGTAGCCATGTACATAATTGATTGCTATTTGCTAAAGTTATTATTTCTGACTTATGAATTTCTTTTTTGTAGCCAAAGGAACAGGCCTTTGAACATAGTCATCTGAAGTCATATGAAGCTCCTATGGGATTGCTAAACACCTGTTTAATAAATCACAAATATTCCCTTTATTGAGAAATGTCTTTTCTTTTAAAATCCAGTGAACAGAGTTATTAAAGGGGTTGTCTCAACAAACATGTAATAAATTAAAGTACTGCATAGCTATAAAGCTGATGACAATAAGTACATTCTGAATGCAATACTGTCTAAATAGGCACTATGAGGAATATCCTCATTAATTAATATATTGTAATATGCTGTAGAGAAAATCAATTCTGATTGTGTGTGTTTTGCGAGGCTCTTCACAATATACAAATCTGATTATTGTTGGGATTTCACCTATTTATCTAAATCTAACGGAATCCGTCATTAGATATGACATATTATTAAATAGAAGGAAGAAGACTACTGAGGCTGCTGGCAGACATGAGGCTTCTTCTTTACAATGTAGATCACACTAATGGAAACACGTGTACTGGATTACTGCAACACGTGACGTGAAATTGTGCCAATGCCAATAAGTAGCAGAAACCTTTGTTGGCCTTTGTCAACCAGAAAAACTGAGAAGTTAAGTTGTATCCAGAATACACAATAGACAATACAGTCTTTCAGCTTAAAAAACCATTGTCACATGCATCATCTTCGTCACTGGCATAATCACAAGTATTTAATTTCCCACAAGGTCACCACAATAGCTAATATATTTGTGTCACTGTGTCATAATTAAAGGTTAATGCCCCCATAAACATTAAACTAATATCGTCCGAACCTCCTAATTTCAACGGATTCAAACGACTTTCCATAATGAATTTAAGCCTAAATTTGGATGAAGAAGATAGCATAGCTCGCTGTGCTGCATTGTTGCCATAATTCTTATTTATTTCTATTAGGCCACGGCCCCACTATCAGTATTCGGTCAGTATTTTTTCTCAGGAGTGGGAACCAAAACCAGGTGAGGAACAATCAGATAAAAGGTATAATAGAAACAAGTCGCTAATTCTGCATTTATCGCCCACTCCTGGTTTTGGCTCCTACTCCTGAGAAAAAATACTGACAGAATACTGACCAAATACTGATAGTGGGGCCATGGCCTAAGAGTCACAGAAACAGCATCACTTAGTCATCCTCGGATTTCAACTAAAAATGAATTATTAGCTATTTCAGCAGTTTGTTCTTCAAGTTTTTCCAATATTTTGGTTCCAAAACATTCCAAGATTCTCTCCCCAAATTGTTACATATAACAGAGTTGAGTAGTTTCCATAAAATGGGTCATGTGAAGAGAAGACACAACACCTCTTGATGAATTCAGGCAATGCCACTTCAAAGACTTTACATTTTAATTATTTTTTTGAACTGGGCTTGAAGCAATTGTACAAAACAGCATATCAATCTCAATGAAAAGTAGTCTCAAGAACAGATTACAGTTTTGTTCAAGAAGTTGCCAATCCTAAAAAACCTTTATTAGTTACCAAGCAAAGTCTCTAACTTCCATACCTGGGGGAGAATCCAGATTATTAAAGACAGGAGCTGCTGGCCTTCAATGGAAGACCAAGGGAGCTCCTCTACTGGAGTAGAGCCAAAGAATAAGTACAGGACAGAAGTCCACAGGGGCAGTATCTTCCATAAAAATAGGATGTATTGAAGTAGTTAGACATGCTATTTGTTCACGTTGACCCACAAGGGTGTACAACCAATAATAGGAAAAATTACCAAGGTGTAAGTAAAGCAGCTTGATAATGTTTCAATAAGTTAGGTACTCATAAGTAATCTTTCATCTTTGGAGTATATAAGGTATAGCGTGGACATCTTGATCACTTGGGCATCAAAATAAGTTTCAAAAGTCTGGTTTAGAAAGTCTGGGGTTCAGCTTCTGGTCTCACTTCTTAAGTCATGTGGCAAGGACCTTTAAAGGGTCGACTTTTGGCACAAGAATTCCTATCTTCTTCCTCTCGAAAGAGGCTACTTGCAACAGTTCGGATTGAAATGCATCCAAAAATACCCCCAGGCAAAGGAATATAATAACATAGCTCTTTAAGCAATAATGTCATTTTAATACAGGGTATTTGCCTCATCCATAGGAGTTTATAAGCACGCCATTTTGCAAAATCTTCTTTTAATTGCCTAAGTAAAAAGGGTAATTTGCTTCAAAGAGCCATAACAGTAAGGAATCCTTCTACGGTTAATGCTGTTATTTTCCCCAGTAGTCAGACAGATTAATATTTAGGGCTTATGACTTTGAATGATTTATGTGCGGATCTGATAAAACTGGTCTAGGATTTCATGCAGGTTAGGAGAGAGACCGCGGAGGAAGTCAAAGATAACAAAATATCACCTGCAAATTGGGAACATCTGTGTTGTACAAGTCCCACCAAGATCCCCTTATCGATGGTGACTCACCTCAGTAGGGGCGAAAGAGGACACATGTACCTCTGTGTATCTCTATATCGTCTGAAAAATATCCCCTGATATGTACAAAAGAGTGCACCGCTCCTCTGCCTCCCAATATTATGCTTGACCATTGGAGCTGCTCTGCTAAATATTGGCAGTTCAGGCCAGAGGCCATGGTTGCACCGCTGGTCTGAACTGTGCACTTTTCCATGCTGATAGCTGAGGCAGTTGGCTACTGCGGCATTAGAAGAGCAAAGGGGCACTGAAGTTGGCCGGATCCATGAATCTGACAGCTTCAAAGCTGCACACTCAACCTGTATAACAAATAGCTTGCAAGTGCATGCTCTTTGCCTTAGAAACTAGCCATCTCTAATAGACTGCAGAGGTGGCCGGTAACCTAGACACTATGTAGTCAACTATGTAATTACAAAACCTATAGTTAAAACAATAAATAAATAAATACCCTGAAGTAAGTAAATAAATAATAGCAGTATACGTAAAAAAACATAGAGTACTTAGTTGATCCAAAAAGCATACAAGCAATCCTACCACAACAAGGTATACCCAATCAGGAAGGTCCCTACTCTAATAACTCACCTTGTTATATGCCAATGACGCGCCCCCTGGGCCCTGTGTACACATGTGTGGGTTACCCGGAGCCGGGTCTCTGGGGGTTGTAGTCCTCCCCGTCTGTCTGCACTCTTCCTGGCTACCTTGCTGGCTACCTTGCTGTAAGCGAGTGGAAGTAGCCCACGTCCCTGAGTGTACCGTGTGGTGCTTACCCGTATGGCTGGTGACTTGGGGCCTTCTGATAGCGTCCGCTCCTCGATGGCGGTGCTGGTCCCTTGCTCGTGACTGAGCCTCCGGGCTTCTATGGCCAGAGGACCTGGAGTCCCCTGCCGGCTGGTTTCTGCTGTTGGACTTAGAGGTTCCCACAGCCTCAGACTCCGTTGTCCGGTTCTTAGATTCTTCTGCCAGGGTGAGCTCTGCTTAGCTCCAGCCCCTGGTCTTCAGCTCCTGCTCCTACAGAGATCCTAGCTGTTGCTTTCCCTGTGTCTTTCCCTGACTCTGACTAACTAACCCCGCCCCAGATCCAGTTTATATAGGGCAGGTTCCTCCCCTATCTGGCCTGGGACAGGAGGTGTTGCATGTTTAAGGGCTCCTGACCAGGAAACCTCCCACTTGCTCCCAGACGTAATATTTCTATTACTGTGGCAACCAGACCCCTGGGGTTCCACACCAACCAGGCCAAAAAAGTAGATGGATTTTGCACTCTTGGCTATTTAGCTTTCCACAGGGAGGTGCAAAACACAGTCAGGTCCAAGACCTTATCTGCCCCCTTTGCATAGCAAAGTGAGATACTAGCGTTACATCCAGGGCCGGACTGGGTCAAAAAAGCAGCCCTGCCACACAAACCCCACCAGCCCACATACTGTAAGGCTATGTGCACACGGTCGGTATTGGCAGCGCTTTGAGCACAGTATACTTTATGCTGCGTCCAAAGCACTGCACGCAGGTGAATCCGCATGTGTTCATTGAACCATTCACCGAATCCTATACTCGTACATTGCACTGATATAATTTCTCTTCCAGAGACTAGCGACTCTGCAAGAGAAATTGACATGCTGCGGTCTGGAAAGACACGCCGCATGTCCGTGTCCGCAGGTGATCCGCAGGTGTACGGAGTCACATAGTGGGCATGGGATTTCTACAAATCCCATCCACTATGCTGTAACATCTGGCCGCTGCAGATTACATGCAGCGCAAGTGCGCTGAGTGCAATCCGCGGCAATTACTGATCGTGTGCACGTACCCTAACACTCACTACCCCCGATCAGTAAATTTTGCTTTACTTTGCCGTGCCCCTCACTCTCCTAAAATGAATTATTTGAAGAGCTGGATGTGAATGGCGCCACAGTGCGTATGATCGATCATAGCTCCATTTACATGGTGCTCTACAGAGCTCCGATTCTCTGGATCATGGGGGTCCCAACAGTCGGATCTCCAGCGATTGGACAGTCATCCCTTATCCAGAGAAAAAGGTGATTACTTGGGATAATCAATTTAAACAGGTTTTCCAATATTTATTTTTATTTGGCTATAGTAATATTGATGCCTCTCCAACAACAGGACTGGAGAAGTCGTACTGTACAGTATATATACAGGAGTGGAGGAGTGGTACTGTGCAGTGTATATACACAGGACAGGAGCAGTGGTACTGTGCAGTGTATATATGCAAGATGTTATGATCTGCAACATGAACTAAGGAAAGATAAGGGAAAGCTGTCCCTACAGTAAGACTAAGCTGAATCCCTACGATGTAGCGGGCTGCCTGTTCCTAGCGAACAGACCCGCCTATGTCCTCGGCTACTCTGAACGAAGACCTATAGCATAAGGGAGGGGTCCCTAAAAGAACTAAGGACTGGGACAAAAAATGGGACACCTCCTAAACAGAAAAGTTGTTGCAGAACACAAAAAGATAAACTAACAAAAAGGTACTAGAGGTCCCAGAAGGACCAAGCAAACTGACAGAGAAAGGCACCGAAGCACCTGGCTAGAGAAACAGTCAAACACTGAAGTCCAGCACAGCCAAAAGGGCGGAGCTGGAATATAAAGGCAGGTGGTCACGTGACCGCAAAACACAAGATGGAAAAAACAAACAGGAGGGTTCTAACAGTACCCCCTCTTTTATGAGGATCCTCCGGATCCTCCAGGCCCAGGCCTATCCGGAAACCTCTTGTGGAAAGCTTTAAAAAGCCTAGGAGCAGAGACATCATCCGTCCTTACCCAGGAGTTGTCTTCGGGACCGAAACCCTTCCAGGAGACAAGATACTGTAATCTCCCTCTATGCCATCTAGAATTCAAGATACGAGAAATTTCATATTCGCCGTCTTCCACCACAGGAGGAACTGTGACAGTGGCATCCCTATCTGATACATCAGCCTTTTTCAACAAGGAAACATGAAACACAGGATTCATCTTCCAGGAAGTAGGAACATCCAACCTAACAGCAGACAGGTTAACAACCTGAAGCACTTTAAATGGACCCACAAACTTAGGACCCAGTTTTTTAGAGGGAATCCTCAACCACAGGTTCTTTGAGGACAACCAAACCATGTCACCCACAGTAAACAAAACCTCCTTACGTTTCCAATCAAAATACTTCTTGGACTTCTTGTTAGCCTCTTGAAGATTGCAACGTACATTAGTCCAAACTCTCTCCAAATCACCGGAAAAATTCTCCTCCTCCGGCACCGCCGACCCCAATTTGGATAACGAACCAAAAGACTGATGTCTCCCAGTACAACAAAAAAAGGAGAACACCCAGCAGAGGAGGATGTATGATTGTTAAGAGCAAATTCTGCGAGAAACTGCAGAAACTTAGACCACACCTCTTGATTGTCCACCATAAAACAACGCAAAAACTGTTCAACATCCTGGTTCTTTCTTTCAGTCTGTCCATTCGACTCAGGATGATAACCAGACGAAAATGGACTCCCAACCTGTCACAAAAAGCACGCCAAAAGCGAGCCACAAACAGAGGTCCTCTATCAGAAACAATATCCGTGGGAATGCCATGGAGCTTGACAATCTCCTTAACAAACGCCTTAACGAGTGTCTTGGCGCAGGGCAACTTAATGAATGGAACCAAATGACACATCTTACTAAAATGGTCCACGACCACCCAGATGACAGTAACACCCTCGGACACAGGAAGATCAGTAATAAAATCCATTGTGAGATGCGTCCAAGGCACACTAGAAACCTCCAGAGGGCAAAGCAAACCCGCAGCAGGAGTATGTGAAGCCTTTGACCTAGCACACACAGTACACTGACGCACCCACTTGATGACTTCCTTCTGCCATCCAGGCCACCAAAAACTGCGACTGATAAGTCTCTTAGTCTCCGAAATTTCTGAATGACCTGCCAACCGAGACTCATGACACTCCACAAACAAATCTCTCCTAAAGGCTCTAGGCGCAAACAACCTCCCATGGGGAGTGTTAGATGGAGCATCATCTTGAGCTTTCAGAATCCCAGTCTCCAAAACGGAGTCCAATGCTGCCACCACAACTCCTTTCTGTAAAATGCTCTCTGTAACGGGTCTGGGAGGCGGAACCTCTGAGCTACTATACAAGGGGGCAGTCCTTGTAAGGGAGCGGGTGGCGACCAGGGAAGACGGGCAGGAGGTCACAGCAGGTGACCGGGACAGTCTCTGAGTGAACGGGCGGGAGGTCACGGCAAGTGACCGGGGCAGTCTCTGGATGAACGGGCTGATGGTCACGGCAAGTGACCGGGGCAGTCTCTGAATGAACGGGCAGATGGTCACGGCAAGTGACCAGGGCAGTCTCTGGATGAACGGGCAGATGGTCACGGCAAGTGACCGGGGCAGTCTCTGGATGAACGGGTGGTCACAGCATGTGACGGCGGAGCCTCCAGGAAGACCAACAGACAGGCAGCAGATGAGCGCTCCCAGGTGAGCGGGCAGAAGTCTCTGGACAGGCGGGTGGTCACAGCACGTGACGGCAGAGCCTCCAGGTAGGCTAGCAGACAGGCAGCAGATGAGCGCTCCCAGGTGAGCGAGCAGGAGTCACTGGACAGGCAGGTGGTCACAGCACGTGACGGCGGAACCTCCAGGTAGACTAGCAGGCAGGTAGCTGGTGTGTGCTCCCAGGTGAGCGGGCAAGCTGGTCCATAGACAGACTGACAGGAGTTGGAAGGCAGACCGTCGGACCTCAGGCAAGCAGGCAGGTGGCTGATGTGCGCTCTCAGGTGAGCGGGCAGGCTGGTCCTTAGACAGACTGACAGGAGTAGTAAGGCAGACCGTCGGACCTCAGACTAGCAGGCAGGTAGCAGATAATCAGGCAGGAATCTGGCAGGTAACTGGCAGGTAACTGGCAACGGGACCTGAGGGCTGAAGCAGAGTAGTGAACAGTGCAACAACATTGCTCGGGCACCTCCATTTTGGAGGAGGTGCCTTATATATGGTGAAGTCCTCCGGCCATTGGCCGGGGACTCCTTAGGACGGCGCGCGCGGCCCCTTTAAGAGGGAGGGAGAGCGCGCGCGCTCTAAGCACAGTGGCCGGGAAGGAGCGCGCGCTGCCAGCAGAGCGGGAGGAGGACGCCGGGCACGGAGCAGGGAGGTGAGGGGAACAGCATCGACCGTAGGAGAGAAGCTGCGAGATAAAGCATCGGCTTTAACATTCTTAGTACCAGGGATATAGGTAACAGAAAAATGAAACCGAGAAAAAAAAGTGCCCACCTAGCTTGACGGGCATTCAAGCGCTTGGGAGCATCCAGATAGATCAAATTCTTATGATCTGTGAAAACCTGAATAGGAAATCTAGCGCCTTCCTAAAAATGATGCCAATGTTCAAACGCGAGTTTAATAGCCAGCAACTCCCGATTTCCAACATCATAATTCAATTCGTTTCTGAAATTTTTTTCGAAAAAAAGGCACAAGGATGTACTTCATTCTTGTTCTCCTGAGACAAAACTGCTCTGACCCCCACCGAAGAAGCATCGACCTCGACCAAAAAAGGCTTGGTCTCATCAGGCTGCATAAGTATAGGGGCAGAACTGAACCTCTCTTTGAGATACTCAAATGCTTCAATGGCCTCAGTAGTCCACTGGACCGTATTCGCATCTTTCCTGGTGAGATCGGTCAGAGGCTTAACAATTACAGAAACATTCTTAAAGAATTTCCTGTAATAATTGGCAAACCCCAAAAATCTCTGTATAAATTTCAAAGCAATAGGCCTAGGCCATTTCTGCATAGCCTGAACCTTCACCGGGTCCATCTCAAAGCCCTCGCTGGAGACAATGTAGCCCAAAAAACTAATTTTCTGCACAGTGAACTCACATTTCTCCAGCTTAGCAAAGAGTGAATTATCACTCAATAACTGCAAAACTTCACGTACACTCTGCCAATGGGACTCTAGATCTGGTGAATAAATAAAAATACATCCAAATACACAACCACATTCTTACCAATCAAAGGTCTCAGGATGTCATTAATAAGGTTCTGAAAAAATGCAGGTGCATTGGTATGACCAAAAGGCATCACCAGATTCTCAAAATGACCTACCAGAGTGTTAAAAGCAGTTTTCCATTCATCACCCTCCTTCACTCGTAACAAATTGTATACCCCCCGGAGATCAATTTTGGAGAACCACTTGGCTCCCACCAACTGGTTAAACAAGTCAGGAATTAACGGCAATGAGTAGGAATTGCATACGGTAATCTTATTAATTTCACGAAAATCCAGACATGGACGTAAACCCGCCTCCTTTTTTTTAACAAAGTAAAATCCAACTGCCACAGGCGACTTAGAAGGTCTAATGTGACCAGCAGCCAGGCTAGTCTGTATGTATTCCTCCAAGGCCTTTCTTTCAGGGATAGTCAGATTAAACAAGCGACTCTTGGGAAGAGTAGTTCCCGGATCAAACTCAATGGCGCAATCATAATCCCTATGAGGAGGTAAAACTTGCGACTCCTCCTCCGAAAAAACCCTCCAAAAATCTTGAATAGGTACAGGTAATTCCCCTTTTTCCACAGCCGCAATGCGACCATTACAACATTTATCATAGCGCTTCGGACTCCAAGACTTAATCACATTAGTAGACCAGTCCAGCAAAGGATTGTGCAGTTTTAACCAAGGCAATCCTAGAACGACTGGAGAGGGTTAATTATCTAATATCACCAAGTCCAAAATTTCTTGGTGAACTCCATTGATAGTGAGGGGAAATGAAGCAACCTTGTGAGTAATACATTTCAATTGCAATCACAGAAATAGGTGATGACAAAGGTTTGGATTTCAATTTAAGGTTTTCCAAAAACCCTTTATCAATCACATTAAGTGTTGAACCACAATCCACAAACACCTGAAATTCAATCAAATTTTCCTGCAAAGTAGTACTCCCAGAAAGAAATACTCCTGCAGAGCATAAACAAGCTATACGGGCGTAACTGATCTTTTTTTTTTCTTTACTTCAACGAAGCTCACAATACTTAATCAAATGGTCAGCTTTACCACAATAAAGACACAATCCCTCGGCGAATCTCCGGTCTCTTTCCTGAGAGGGGAGCGACTTCGCCCCAACCTCCATCAGTTCTCCATCAGAGCAGATTTTCTGGGGACTAGGACCTGGCATTACCAGAGTCTTTACCTCATTCTGTCTAAATCTCAGGCTCCTATCCACACGAACAGCTAACAGCATGGCATCCTGCAGAGTCTCAGGTGCGGGGAATGCAATTAGTAAATCCTTAACCCTTTCACTCACACCAGCAAGAAATAGACATTTCAGAGCTAGATCATTCCATTTAACTTCTGAGGCCCATCTTGTGAAGTGTGTGCAATAATTTTCAACATCACCTGACCCCTGATTCAAACGCCAGAGTTCTGCCTCAGCAGATGCGATTCGATCAGGATCGTCATATAATAGCCCCATAACAGAAAAAAATTCTTCTACAGACCTTAAACATGGATCATTAGGTTGGAAAGAAAAGGCCCACCCCTGTGGTTCTTTGCGCAAAATTGACATAATAAAACCAATGCGCTGTGATTCATTCCCAGAAGACCTTGGTCTCAACCGAAAATATAACAAACAAGCATTTTTAAAGGAAAAAAAATCCAGCTGTTTACCATAAAAAACATCAGGTAGTCCTACCTTGGGTTCCACAAAATGCGCTTCAGAACAGCTACTCACGGATTGCTGAAGCTCGGCCACCTCCAGAGACAATCCCTGCAGGCGATGAGCCAAATCCTGGAAGGAAACCATACTGATCCCCGAATTTCTTTACTTTTAGTTTTTTTTGGGCTGGACTTACTGTTATGATCTGCAATATGAACTAAGGAAAGATAAGGGAAAGCTGTCCCTACAGTAAGACTAAGCTGAATCCCTACGATGTAGCGGGCTGCCTGTTCCTAGCGAACAGACCCTCCTATGTCCTTGGCTAGTCTGAACGAAGACCTATAGCATAAGGGAGGGATCCCTAAAAGAACTAAGGACTGGGACAAAAAATGGGACACCTCCTAAACAGAGAAGTTGTTGCAGAACACAAAAAGACAAACTGACAAAAAGGTACTAGAGGTCTCAGAAGGACCAAGCGAACTGACAGAGAAATACACTGAAGCACCTGGCTAGAGAAACAGTCAAACACTGAAGTCCAGCACAGCCAAAAGGGCGGAGCTGGAATATAAAGGCAGATGGTCACATGACCACAAAACACAAGATGGAAAAAACAAACAGGAGGGTTCTAACACAGGACAGGAGCGGTGGTACTGTGCAGTGTATATATACAGGATAGGAGAAGCAGTGCTGTGTAGTGTATATATACAGGACATGAGAGGTGGTACTGTGCAGTGTATATATACAGGACAGGAGCAGTAGTACTGTGCAGTGTATATATACAGGACAGGAGAAGTGGTACTGTGCAGTGTATATATACAGGAGGAGTGCTACAGTGCAGTGTATATATACAGGACAGGAGCAGTGGTACTTTGTAGTGTATATTTACAGGACAGGAGAAGTGGTACTGTGCAGTGTATATATACAGGAGGAGTGGTACTGTGCAGTGTATATATACAGGAGGAGTGGTACTGTGCAGTGTATATACACAGTGTGTGTATATAAAGATACTTAGATTTGCACAGTCTCAGCCTGGCACCTTGTCACTTCTGGAACCCTTGCCACCTTATGCCATGCCAGGTGTGGGAAAGACTTAGTGCTACACAAAGGGAAGAGAGAAAGGGAGCCCAGACTCTAGTGAAAGGGGTAAGAGGAGACCTCCTAGTCTGGTCTAGTGTCACCCTGTCTCAACTGCCATCCCTATATTGGGTCTTCACCAATCGCTGCACGCGTGCCTCGCCCTGACTTTCCCTGGCGTATGGCTAAGACTAGGGAAGGGAGGAGATGAGCACTAGTTGATCTCCACTAAACTCTATAGACAACAAGGGTAGACAAACAGGGGGGATTGCTTAGCTTTAGATGACTCCAGACAAATGCGCACACGGCCTCAAGCTCCAGAGAGGACGAAGAATTGCTCTTGCTAAAGCCTCACAAATAGTAATGAATATTGCCGACATCTCTCTCTCAGACACACCAGGTATTTATACACCCAGGCAAGGGAGCTAATTAGCCAGGGAGGTAGCCACTGGGTCCTAGAAACAGCCAGACTCTAAAAAGATGTCTGTAATGCCAAACGTAGAGATCTCCTGCAACCAACTGCAGGGCGACTGTCTGTCACCTCTGAGACACCCTTGACACCTTAACATAGCCCAGCTCTGCTTTATGAACACTTATTTTGTAACCACATTAGTATTTTCCCTTTGAATACTGGAGGAATGGTACCTGTGTGAATGACTATTCTGACAATGACAAACTCTTCAGAGCAAACTCTGCAGTTAGAGGCATTAGAAGCTATTAATTAGTGCACAATATACAAGGCCAGCTTTTTAAAGTCAAATCTGTGTCTGGATTGCCCATCCTAATCTGTTAGAGTTGTCCAGTCATTTGTCATTATTTACCTACCATGAAGATAAGTAGATAAGCAGATAACCTCAGACTTCACACAGAATGCATGACTCACTGATACACAATGCTACACTGACAACAGTAGCCAGGCAGTCCATTTTATGACCTAACAGACCAGCCCACTGGGCATCTGCCCGATAAGGCAGATTAGCAGTTTGGGCCTGGTTAGGGACCATCCTGACTGGGCATACCTTGTCACGGTGGGATGGCTTTTATATTCTTTTGATCAAAATAGTGTCAACTAAGTGCTCTGTGCTATTACATGTATCACTATTATTTACTTACTGCAGAGTATAAATTTGTTTGTATTCTTGCTCTTGTCTGTTGTCTGTTAATAGCCACAGTGTGAATGTGCACATTCACAATGAATCTTTACCAAAAGGTGTGCCAGGACAGTTTTTTTTTATTTAACTATATAATTAAGCATTCTGAGATCTGGTGATTTTTCGTGTTTATATGTTCGTTTTTTTCCTCTCCTTCTTTAAGGAGCCATACTAGAGATGAGGGAACCCGAACTTAAAAGTTAGGAGTTCTTACTGGTGCTAAACTCGGAACACAGACTTCTCCCGGAAGTCCGTTGCAATGTTCAGCGTTCAAGGGGAAGTTCGTTGCAGAGAGAGAGAGAACTTTCCAGATCAAAAGTTCGGGTCCCCATTGTTTTCAATGCAATACAAGTTCTGCTTCATGTTCCATGGGTCTGCTCATCCCTAGCCATAACTTTTTTATTTTTCCATCGTCATAGCCATATGAGGGTTTTTTTATGCGGGACCACATGTACTTTGAATGGCATCATTCATTTTACCATAAAATATACTGAAAACAGGAAAAAAATTCCGAGTGAGGTGAAATGGTGAAAAAAATTCAATTTTGCCATTGTTTTTTGGGGTTTATTTTTAAGGTGTTTATTGTGTGATAAAAACCACCCAACAATATAATTCTCTTATATTCTAATGGTTTAAAAAATTGTTTGTGTCGGTATTATCTGATTCCCATAACCTTTTTATTTTTCCATTGATGGAGTTGTATGAGGACTTGATCTTTGTGCACTGAACAATATTTTTCATTGTAAAATAGCCAGTGTCTGCCCCATATGGAGCGGGTTTATCTCCTCAGGCTGCTCCATACACCTCGCTTGCAACTTGTGATAAAAATGTAGGTCATTAATAGGGTAAAAAACCCTCTGTTTTTAAGAATGGAGAGATTCTTAATAAGGATTGAATTGCAAACTTGCTTGGTTTTATGAGTAGAGACAAACCATTTAACAAATTATGATAGCAATGAAGATTAATAAATCTGTATTCGATTCCCATCCAAAAAATAATTGTTGCTTTTAATTATGGTCTCTACAGTTTTTGTTTTGCTCTTTTTTATCATCCCTGTCATCTTTTTTCAAAACAAATGCCATATTCTTTTATATAGGAAAAAACGTGTAAAAATTATGCTTGAATTAAAAAAAAAATAATAAAAAAAAATGCTTGTAAAAATGTATGAAATTCATGTTTTTTTTAACTTTCCAAAGTGCTGTACATGGAGATATATTTTTTTTCAGAGCTATTGATATTCCCCAAAAAAATATTAATAATTTTATTAAGAACCTTCCAACGATTTGCAAACATGAACAATACTGGAAACCTTATAGAGAGAAGCCTAACGCCAATCCAAATACCATTCAAAGACTGCAAAGAATAGAAAATTATCGGAAACTGACCTAAGACCAACAGCCTGGAGGCATCTTTAGCCTACTTGTGTGTTGTATCTTATATTATTTTCCACCATTGTTCTGGAATATATTTCCGGCTTCCAAAGCCACAGCGATGCCAAGTAATTAATTTACTACAACTTAATTTTGTTTAGTTATGTGTTCAAGTTAAAGAATTTTGCTAAAATATGCTGGCACTTGCTAGTCATCAGATGTGATCACAGAAACACCAATGACAAGAAGGAAGGGGCTAAGCTTCCATAGGCATTTTTTCTCCGAAAAGCATCACTTTTCGAGGCGCTGTGCTCAGAATGGCAGCTCAGCCATATTAAAGTAAAGCTACAGTAGCTACACAGCCCTTAGACGACTGTTGCATTGATAGCAGAAAAGTAAGAAGCGTCCCTCTGCTCTAGCATGCTATGACTCTAAGGCTAAGTTCACACAAGCATATAAATATCGTCCAATTTTCATCCAAAAAACCCGAAAATTTTTCATCTGTACTGCATTCGTATGCAATCAGCAAGGCATCTGTATGTCTGTTACATCCATATGGGATCCGTTTTTTGTTTTTTATATATCAGCAATTATTAACATTTACAAGACCAAATACAGTTTCCCATGTGAAAAAAATTGCATGGTAGCCATAAAAATAGGCTGCTACATGGTTGATCAGTATGAGATCCGATTTTTTTACACACTCATAGAAATATGGAGAACACTAGTGCAAGCTGTTCTTTTTTTCACAAATACTTTCGATCTGTGAAATATAAAAAGGTCATCTGAACAACCCAAATGTATAACATTGGCCTGAGTGCTGTTAGTTTTTTCAGAGAAAATGCGGTCGTGTGAAGCTAGTCTGACATTGACACTTGCAACATCTGTAAACATCAAAATGATGTTGGTAGTTAGAGATGAGTGGATTGATCCCCAGAGGATCGAATTCAATTCTAATTTCCTGAAATTTGTGGTTTTATGCAAATTCAAACATTTTGAGATTTAATTAGCAGTTTGTAAAAAAACTTGCCTGACACCATTTCCCACACTGCTGAAGCATCAGAAAGCGGGCAAAAATCAATCTGTTTGGTCATGTGATCTTCCCTATAATACCTGTGGTAAGACGACTCGCTCAGCCTCTACCGGAAGTAGACTCAGGAACCAGGTTTTATCTGCAGACTATATTATATGGCATAAAAGCCCTGCAACTCCAGGAAAGATAAACACGGCCTTACTGGCAAAACAACAAAACAAAAGATAAACGATATCACAGTACATATGTATGGGGAATACGCCCACGCAGGGTGTAATCCCAGCCTTCAGCTCCGTCCTGAGCTGAAGCGTTCCCAGTCTGGAGACCTTGCCTCTCCAGACCACAACACACAAAAAAAAAACAGGACTGAACTTTAAATCATGCTCAGCCACACCCTGACGGGAGGTATCGTGAATGACGTCCCTCCCATCTCTATGTCATTCACATAAAACCACACTCTTTAAAAGAGTTAATCCCCACCATATAACATGCTGGCAGAAATTCAGTAGGTCTCAGTTTACTCAGGAGAGCAACCTGAGTGACACATACAGTGCCTTGTGAAAGTATTTGGCCCCCTTGAACTTTTCTACCTTTTGCCACATTTCTGGCTTCAAACATAAAGATATAAAATTCTAATTTTTGGGGGAAGAATCAACAACAAGTTGGTCACAAACGTGAAGTGGAACGAAATTTATTGGATATTTTAAACTTTTTTTAAAAATTAAAAACTGAAAAGTGGGGCGTGCAATATTTTTTGGCCCCCTTAAGTTAAAACTTTGTATCGCCACCTTTTGCTGCGATTACAGCTGCAAGTCGCTTGGGGTATGTCTCTAGCAGTTTTGCACATCGAGAGGCTGAAATTCTTGCACATTCTTCCTTTCAAAACAGCTCAAGCTCATTGAGGTTGGATGGAGAGCGTTTGTGAACATCACTTTTCAGCTCTTTCTACAGATTCTCGATTGGATTCAGGTCTGGACTTTGACTTGGCCATTCTAACACCTGGATACGTTTATTTTTGAACCATTCCATTGTAGATTTTGCTTTATGTTTGGGATCATTGTCTTGTTGGAAGATAAATCTTTTGCAGACTCGAACAGGTTTTCTTCCAGAATGGTCCTGTATTTGGCTCCGTCCATCTTCCCATCAATTTTAACCATTTTCCCTGTCCCTGTTGAAGAAAAGCAGGCCCAAACCATGATGCTGCCACCACCATGTTTGACAGTGGGGATGGTGTTTTGAGGGTGATGACCTGTGTTGCTTTTACGCCAAATATATCGTCTTGCATTGTGGCCAAAAAGTTTGATTTTGGTTTCATCTGACCAGAGCACCTTATTCCACATGTTTGGTGTGTCTCCCAGGTGGCTTGTGGCAAACTTCAAACAAGACTTTTTATGGATATCTTTGAGAAATGGCTTTCTTCTTGCCACTCTTCCATAAAGGCCAGATTTGTGCAGTGTACGACTGATTGTTGTTCTATTGACAGGCTCTCCCATTTCAGATGTAGATCTCTGCAGTTCATCCAGAGTGATCATGGGCCTTTTGGCTCCATCTCTGATCAGTCTTCTCCTTGCTTGAGATGAAAGTTTAGAGGGACGGCCGGATCTTGATAGACTTGCAGTGGTCTGATACTCCTTCCATTTCAATATGATCACTTGCACAGTGCTCCTTGAGAAGTTTAAAACTTGGGAAATCTTTTTGTATCCAAATCCGGCTTTAAACTTCAGCACAACAGTATCTCGGACCTGCCTGGTGTGTGCCTAGGTCTTCATGATGCTCTCTGCACTTGAAACAGAACCCTGAGACTATCACAGAGCAGGTGCACTTACACGGAGACTTGATTACACACAGGTGGATTCTATTTATCATTACCAGTTATTTAGGACAACATTGGATCATTCAGAGATCTTCACTAAACTTCTGGAGTGAGTTTGTTGCACTGAAAGTAAAGGGGCCGAATAATATTGCACGCCCCACTTTTCAGTTTTTAATTTTTTAAAAAAGTTTAAAATATCCAATAAATTTCGTTCCACTTCATGATTGTGTCCCACTTGTTGTTTATTCTTCCCAAAAAATTTTAATTTTATATCTTTATGTTTGAAGCCATAAATGTGGCAAAAGGTAGAAAGGTTCAAGGGGGCCAAATACTTTTACAAGGCACTGTACCTCCCCTCATATATCACAAAGGGTACTCTGTCACATATCCCCCCCTCTGCAAAAAGCCGGGGATTTGGGCATCTTCAGACACCAAGCAGGAAATTCTGGAGAAGGCATCAGCATTGGCGTGGAACTTTCCGGGTCTATGCTTCAGGTGAAAATTTAAGTCTTGGAGACCTGAGAACCATCTAGTTACTCAGGCATTCTTACCCTTCTTTTCCCTCAACCATCTCAAAGGGGCATGGTCTGACACCAATTTAAACTTTTGGCCAAGTAGGTAATATCTTAGCGTGTCTATGGCCCATTTTATGGCTACGCATTCTTTCTCCACAATGACATCATTTTTCTCGCAGGACGAGAGCCTCTGGCTCATATACAGGATGCGATGCTCTTTCCCATTTATCTCCTGTGACAGCACTGCTGCTAGGCCAACTTCTGAGGCGTCTGTGTGGAGCACAAACTCTTTAGTTAAGTCTGGTGTGACCAGGACCGGCTGCTTACAGAGTGCCAGCTTCAGCTGTTGGAACGCCATCTCAGTTTTGTCCGTCAGTGGTGCGGCAATCATAGCAAAATTTGGGATAAACCGCCGGTAATATCCCACGATTCCAAGAAACGCTCTCACCTGCTTCTTGGAGAGCGGTTGCGGGCAGTTCTGAATTGCCTCGATCTTATTGACCTGTGGCTTAATTTTACCTCTCCCGACGACGTAGCCTAAGTCCTTCTTTCCGATGGCACATTTTTTCGTATTTATCGGAAATCCCGCCTTCCTTAGAGCATCCAGAATCGCCTGTACTTTTGGCAGATGACTAGCCCAGTCTGGGCTAAAGACGACAATGTTATCAAGGTAGGCTGCGCCATACTTCTTATGTGGGCCGAGAATCCGATCCATGGCCCTCTGGAAGGTGGCTGGTGCCCCCTGCAGTCTGAAAGTCATTTGGGTGTACTAGAAGCACCCATCAGGTGTTGAGAAAGCTGTTTTCTCCTTGGCCCTCTGGGACATGGGGATCTGAGAGTAGCCCTTCGTCAAGTCAAGAGTGGTAATATATCTTGCAGGTCTAAGCCTCTCGAGTTCATCGACGTGGGGCATCAGGTATGCGTCACAGTTGGATAACTCATTCAGCCTGTGGTAGTCATTACAAAATCTCCACTCCCCGTCGGGCTTCGGCACAAGAATGATGGGACTCGACCATCTGCTCTTTGATTCCTCTATCACGCCAAGGTCCAGCATCCTCTTCACCTCAGCTGAGATTACCTCCAGGCGGGCTTCAGGAATCCAATAGGGTTTGACGTTTACCCTAACATACGCTTCCGTCAGCATGTCATGTTCAACCACCTGCATACGCTCCGGCAACTCTGAGAACAGGTCATGGTTCCGTTGCAGCAGCTCTCTACATTGTTGCTTCTGTGCCGGTGCTAGAGTCTCTGCTATCCTGACGTCCCCGACTTTGGCTTTCGGACTGTCTCCCAAACAAGAAGCCCCCAACGTTTCCCGATCTTGCCATGGCTTGAGCAAGTTCACATGGAACACTTGGTGCAGCTTTCTTCGGCGAGGCTGGTGAACTTTGTAGTTCACTTCACTGAGTTTCTCCACCACCTCATACGAGCCTTGCCACTTGGCCAGGAACTTGCTTTCGACGGTTGGAATAAGCACCAGAACGTGATCCCCAGGCTGGAACTGTCTCAGTCTCACTGACCGGTTATAGACCCTTGCCTGGGCCTCTTGTGCCTGGAGGAGATGCGCCTTCACGATAGGAATCACTTTCGCCATTCTCTCCTGCATCTGGGCGACATGTTCTATGATGCTCCAGTGGGGTGTAACCTCAGCTTCCCAGGTTTCCTTGGTAATATCCAGGAGCCCTCGCCGATGTCATCTATACAGTAGCGCAAATGGGTAGAAACCCGTAGAGGCTTGTCGGACCTCTCTTACCGAGAAAAGCACGAACGGTAGCAGGTAGTCCCAGTCACGACCATCCTTCTCTATAACCTTTTTAAGCATTGCTTTTAAGGTTTTATTAAAGTGATCCACCATGCCGTCTGTCTGCGGATGGTAAACGGAAGTTCACAGCTGGGTAATCTGAAGGACTTTACACAGCTCCTTCATTATCTTGCTCATGAACGGAGATCCTTGGTCCATTAGTATCTCCTTCAGCAGTCTGGTCCTGGCAAATATATGGACAAGTTTCCGGGCTATGCTCCTACTCGATGAGTTCCTCAGTGGTACCGCTTCCGGGTACTGGGTCGCATAGTCCATGACCACCAGGATGTATTGGTGGCCCCGGGTCGATTTGACTAAGGGCCCCACTAGGTCTCTGGCAATCCTCTGAAAGGGGATTTCTATCACAGTTAGGAGGATTAAAGGACAACGGAAGTG
The DNA here is from genome assembly GCF_046119375.1 of Phyllobates terribilis. NCBI lineage: Eukaryota > Metazoa > Chordata > Amphibia > Anura > Dendrobatidae > Phyllobates > Phyllobates terribilis. Next base: position 417,053,338 of record NW_027362765.1, read on the forward strand.
GGGGCGGTTATCTGGCAGGTGGGGTAGGACCTACAATAGTTCAGGATCTCCCGGTAACACCCTGGCCAATAAAACCTCCTCAATATCCTCTCCTGAGTCTTCTCGACCCCCAGGTGTCCCCCCAGAAGATGTGAATGGGCCATATGTAATACCCTCTGTCGTTATGGCCCTGGAGCTAATAACTTCTTTACTATCTCATCACCCCTTGGTTTGGTCACCCGATACAATAACTCCCCCTGAACTGCGAAGTGTGGGTACCTGGTGTCTGCCCCCGGCTATTGAGCAACGCCAGTACAGACAGTAACATTGTCCCATGGCCCCTTAGAGGTCAAGTCCCGAACTTGAGCAGACTTAAAGTTCTCGCCTGTCACCTCTAACTCAGGGAGGTCAGCCTCATCGATCACAGTCACGTCCTCGTTGCCAGCAAGGACACACAGTGGGAACTCATCCCCTTCAGATGTCGATGGGGGTATTTCCCTAGGGACCTGGATTTTGTCCACGTGACTCAGGCTGCTTCCTTTCCCCCACAAGTCCTAGAACAACGGGAAATTGCGCCCCAATATGACGGGATGTATCAGGTCCTTAAACACCCCAACCTCGTGGGATTGGGCACCACAGTCTGTTCCCACTGTCACTCTGGCCACAGGGTAGTCATTGGCATCCCCATGTATGCAGCGAACGCCCACAGTCTTGGCAGAGATCAGCTGGTGGGGAAGGTTGGCACTGATTAGGGTCACTAGATTCCCTGAATCCAACAGTCCAAGCACCATCACCCCATTAATGGACACGGTACATGTCTGCGGCCCATCGCCAGGATGACCATCCACACTACAGGCTGGATAGGCATAATAGGAACAATGCCATCCTAAGCTTCAGTCCATTGGTTCAGTGTACATATGACACCAGGCGGCTAAGTGTCCAGGATTATGACACCGCCAACATACCACATACCTCATAGCAGTCTTTGCAGGGCCCTCTGAGAGATTGGGACGACCCCCATTTGTGACTCTAGACCCCTTACATGGTCAGCCCGCCCCTCTTTTTGTACTCCAGTATGGGGAATTGACTATGTCTAGTTTCCTAACAGTTTTTTCAACCACTTGGTACCTCTCTACCAGGCCCACAAGGTCATCCGCATTCCGAGGGTTGCCCTGGGCAACCCAGGTCTGCACCGACTTGGGTTGAGGAATGGATGAACCTGTCCATCACCACTCATTTAACCATCTAGGCAGGAGAGGAAGACTCTGGCTGCAGCCATTTCTGGACTAGATGTAATAAGTCAAACATCTGCGAGCGAGGGGGTTTGTCACCAGCATATACCCAGTGGTGGACCCTTTGTGCTCTGACAGACATAGTCACTCCCGAGCATGCCAGTATCTCGGTCTTTAACTTGGCATACTCCTGTGCATCCTGTAGGGTCAGGTCATAGTAGGCCTTTTGGGGTTCACCCATTAAATAGGAGGCCAGCACCTCCGCCCACTGCTCCAGCGGCACTTTTTCCTGCTCTGCTACCCTTTCGAACACAGTCAGAAATGCCTCAACATCATCTCCTGGGGTCATCTTTTGCAACGCATGCCTTACCGGACATATGAGACATCACCTGGAGTTGGGGGAGGGGCAGCCTCTCTGCTGTGAACTTCCCCAGCTAGAAGTTCCATATGCCTTTGTTGCTGCTGTATCTGCTGCATCAACAGTTTATTGGTCTCTTGCTGTGATTGCTGGCTCTGCAACTGCTGCTCTCGTTGCTGCTGTAGAAGCTCCCGGTGCTGCTGTTGTAGGCTCTGCTGGCTCTGCAAGCGCAGTTGATGTTGCTGTTGTTGGCACTGAAGCAAGTGTTTGAGGAGCTCCTCCATGCTACAGGACACCTCTGGCTGGAGGCCTTTACCCAGGACATCCACCAATCTCTGTGGCAGGTACACGTTTTCCTGGAATTGTGCTCACACTCTCACACCAACTGCGGTAAGACTCGCTCGGCCGTTTCCGGAAGTAGACTCAGGAACCGGGTTTCCTCTGCAGGCTTTATTATATGGCATAAAGCCCTGTAACTCCAGCAAAGATAAACACGTCCTTACTGGCAAAACGACAAAACAAAAGATAAACGATAGCACAGTCTATATGTATGGGGAATACGCCCACGCAGGGTGTAATCGCAGCCTTCAGCTCCGTCCTGACTTGAAGCTTTCCCAGTCTGGAGACTTTGCCTCTCCAGACCACAACACAGAATAAAAAAAAAGGGCTGAACATTTAAACCATCCTCAGCCACACCCTGAGGGGAGGTATGGTGAATGACGTCCCTCCCATCTCTATGTCATTCACATAAAACAACACCCTTTAAAAGAGTTAACCTTCACCATATCACATGCTGGCAGAAATTCAGTAGGTCTCAGTTCACTAAGTAGAGCAGCCTTAGTGACACATACCTCCCCTCATATATCACACCAGTGACTCTGTCACATACCTTATAACTATGAAATCTATGAGATTATCATTAGTGTTGAGCCACCCCCATAGTGTTCGAGTTCGGTTCGGTTCGTCGAACACCCGTGTGTTCGCCGAACTGTTCGTCGAACTGTTCGTCGAACACCTTCGAACACCGTTAAAACCAATGGCAGGCAAACAAAAACACATAGAAACACATAGAAAACACCTTCAAAGGTGTCCAAAAGCTGACAAACTGCTCAGAAGACATAACTAACACATGGAAAAGTGACAAGTACATATAGTCATGCGAAAATAAAAGAGGTGGAGGAGTAAAAGGAGGGGGAGACACAGATATAGGCATGTCATGCCCTTCTAAAATCCAAAAAGTGAGAAGCCGACACGGCCAGTCCGCTCCTGCCCGTGCCACCTCCGTGTCGCCGGGTTTGTGCTAGAGCCGCGGTGAACCCTGACGGCCAGCCCCCCTCTCCCAATACTGGTGCCTGTCCGCTGGTGGGTCGAGCGAGCCCCCCTGTGCTGGAGGCAGCTCTAAGCTTTTTAATTTAAATTGTCTCTCTAATTTGAATGAATACACTTTAAATCCATTTACAAGGATCTATTGGAGGGCAAGTCTCATGCCAGCAGCCGCGGTAATTCCAGCTCCAGTAGCGTCCACTAAAGCTGCTGCAGTTAAAAAGGTTTTATAAGGATCGAGCTCGGCTGTCCACCGCAAGGCATCCTACTGCCAGTCCCAGCCCCTATGCCTTGGGGTGCCTCCTGATGCTCTTCACTAAGTATCCCATGGTCCCGAAGCATTTCCTTTGAAAAAATTAAGTGTCTAAACTACAGGTGGTGCAGCTTGCTTAACAGCCGGGATAATCCGCTGACTAGCAGACACTGCTACTAGGCACAAAGTATTTCCTGGGCTAGATGCAGTTAAAAATTTGTAATTAGATACTCTCGTTGGATGCTGAGAAAGCATTCCATAGAGTCTCCTGGCACGCCATATATGATTCTCTTAAAAAGCTTGGGGTAAGGGTCTAGGGGACCCTTTTATAGCCAAAATCACGCCCCTGTATCGCAATACGTCACCTAGGCTGAAGATAAATGGAACTGTAGCACCCTGAGGGCTCGGTTGCTACAGACGTATTGCACCTCACCCAGAGGTGTGATATCTCACTCTCAGGTAAGGATGGAGTGTGGATCAGGACCCGACACCTGCATGCATTACACCACATTGCCGTGGGGCAGGGCGACCAATATGCCCCTGAGATGGGCACGACAGTCCCTGTCCCTGGCTGGAGTGGGGGGAGGGAACACTGAGGAAGGGGAACCCTGTAGTGCAGGAGCAGGGAGGAAGCAGTTCCTGGGTGCATTGAGAAGGGAGTATAAAAGGTGGGCACCATCTTAGTTCAGTGCAGAGAAGTCTGAGCAGAAGTGGCAGGGAGCAGGGGCTCTGCATGAGCTCTGCTCCGGAGGCGGGCCTAGTAACAGAGGCCCAGGCCTGGAAGAGGGAGAAGGAAGGAAGAGGAGCGGAGAAGGCTCCAGGAACGAGGAATGAAGGGATCCCAGGGGTGCGGACGGGCGAGTCGCCACCGCACGCCCGAATCCACCTGCGTGGAGGGGTCAGGCCAAAGGGGGAGACCGGTCCTCGAACTAGTGGAGGCAGGAAACGACCCTCAGCTAGAAACCGGAGGCTCTGACATTTTATGTGGCGCAGCCCCTCGCTACACCCGCTAGGAAGGCACCACATAGGGTCAGGGAAACTGGCGCCAAGTTTACCAAGAGGAGGCCCGAGGCAGCCGGACAGAAGTGTTGGTAAGAAAGGCCAGACAAAGGACACACAAAGGGGGTCCTGTGAAGTGCTCCAAAGTTATCTGGGAGTTGTCTGAGCCCCTCACCTGGTGAGCACAGTACGACGTGGGCAGCCATTACCTGCAGACGTGGTCTGGATAATAAGAACTGTGAGTAAAGGCCCTGAACTGCATCACTGACTCCGTGTCGTTACTGCTGCTGCCCTGCACCATCACCCCCATCCTCCGCATACACTGCCCTGAGGCTATACTTCTCCCGTGGGGAGTTATGCTACGCTCTGCTGCACCCACAACACCAGCCTCAGCGGTCTGCCCTGTAGCGGCGGTTCACTCTGACCGCAATCCACGGGTGGCGTAGTCGGACATTTAAACATCAAAACCACATAAATAGTTCCGCCACTGGTTTGACCACCCTGAGCCACGGAACCGGGTCGCCGCCACGAAGACTACAACCACCAGCATCCACCAAAAAGGGTCCGGCTCCGGGTGTCCCAAGGCCCAGGGGGTGCGTCAGAACATTTTCATCACCTTTCACAATCACTAATGGGACAAGGCAGTGATGTCCTCTGTCCCCTCTCTTATACATCCTAGTGACGGAGCACCTGCTCTCATCAATTCGCCATAACCCCAATATTAGGTGGATTGAGGTGGGAGGCACCGAGTACAAGTGCTCTCTATTTGCTGATGATGTCCTAGTATATATCACTCAATCACATATATCCATCCATGCTGTTATGGCTGAAATAGATCACTTTGTTACATGGTAAAATTTTAAAATCAATGCAGCGAAGTCTGAGGCCCTCGATGTCTCCCTCCCCAAATCCATATAGGATTCCATCCAGTCCAACTTTCCCTTTGCCTGGCCCTCACAGGGTATCAAATACTTAGGAATTCCTATTCATAGAGACCTCTCCCATCTATGTTATCTTAATTTTGGGCCCTTTATTGAACAACTCCATACAGACCACGGTTGGCAAGTTAGAACTGTAAGATTCACTACGTGAACCACTGGTGTTTTGTGGAAAAGCACATGTACACTGCGTTCCAAATTATTATGCAAAAAGTGTTTAGGAGTGATAAGGGAAGAATTTGTTTGTTTGTCAGTTAAACTCATTGATGGTGATGTGTGTCAGGGCTCTTTATATCACTGTAAGCAATTGCAGACACCTGTGCTAATTAGTTTGGCAGGTGTGTCCAATGAAAGGCAAGACTACTTAAGAAGGCTCTCTCACATTAAGCAGCCTACATTTTCTGCCAAAATGGGAAAGAAAAAGGATGTGTCGGCTGCTGAGAAGCAACAAATTGTGGAGTGTTTAGGTCAAGGCATGACTACAATCAACATTGTGCGATGATCAGGATGAAGTGTCTTGGCAATCAAGAAGTATGTAGCTGATTCACAGTACACACGTGTGCGTGCTGATAAGGGCAAATTGAGGACTCTTTCCTACAGGCAATTACGTCAGGTTGAAAGAGCAGCGGCAAAAAAGCCTTGTCATAGCAGCAGACAAGTTTTTGAAGCTGCTTGTGCCTCCAACGTCCCCCGAACAACAAGATGCAGGGTCCTTCAGAGGTTTGCAGCTGTGCATGCGCCATCCTGTCGACCTCCTCTATCCACTTCACACAAGCAGAAACGGCTCCAGTGGGCCAAACATTACATGAAGACTGATTTCAAAACTGTTTTGTTCACGGATGAGTGCCGTGCAGCGCTCGATGGTCCAGATGGATGGAGTGGAGGATGGCTGGTTGATGGACACCCCACGCAAACACGGCTACAGCGCCAACAAGGAGGTGGAGTAATGTTTTGGGCTGGAATCATGGGGAGAGAGATTGTCGGCCCCTTTAGGATCCCTGAAGGCGCTAAAGATGAACTCCATAATGTATGTGGATTTTCTCAAACAGCACTTCCTGCCATGGTTCAAGAAGAAGAACCGTGTATTTCACAGCAAGATCATTTTTCTGCATGATAATGCACCATCTCATGCTGCACATAAAACATCTGCATCTCTGGCTGATATGGGCATAAAAGGGGACAAACTTATGGTGTGACCCCCATGCTCCCCTGACCTCTACCCCATTCAGAACCTATGGAGCATCATTAAAAGGAGTGTCTATGATGGCGGGAGGCAGTTCACATCTAAGCAACAGCTCTGGGAGGGTATTCTGTCCTCATGCAAAACAATTAAAGCAGAAACCATCCAAAACCTGACAAATTCAATGGACGAGAGAGTTCAGAAGCTCCTTTCGAACAAGGGGTCCTATGTGAAAATGTAACATCACCTAGAATAAAGTTTTGAGTTGAAAACTGTTTGATTTCAGTTTCTAACAACCTGCTAATGCTTATAATTTCAAAAATGACCATTTTTTTGGTCTTTATTAAAATGAAAAGGTTGATCGAAAAGTTTGGGGGATCTAAGAGTGTGGCAACCCAGTAGTCATGATTACTTCGAATTCTGACAATATGAGGGTCATGCTGCAGGTAGTGCAGCAAGAAGGCACTTATGTGCCTTGCGCATCTCGGAGCCCCAAAATTATTTTCCGGGCTAGATGCAGCTAAAAATTATTTTTAATTTTAAATCTGGTGAAGCTTTAGTATAGATGGCCTAATAGGATCAGTGCTGCACACTGCTACAAAGCCCAAATTATTTTCCAGTCAAGATACAGATAAACATGATTAGTAATTTGAAAGCTTAAAACGGTTGGTAGGGTGATTTTAACCAATCATCAAGCTTTTACTCTCCCCAGGATGACACAGGGGTAGAAAAGTCGTTTCGGATCCATGATTTGTTCATCTTTATGAACGTGAGTCTGTCTACATTATCAGTGGAGAGCCGCGTGCGCTTATCTGTCAGCACACCACCAGCAGCGCTGAACACACGTTCAGACAGAACGCTGGCTGCGGGGCATGACAAGATCTCCAAGGCGTAAGTGGCTAGCTCCGGCCATTTATCCAGATTGGAAGCCCAAAAAGAGCAAGGGTCCAGTGACACAGTCGTGGCTTCAATGTTTACTTGGAGATACTCCTGTACCATCGTCTCTAGGCGTTGACTATGTGTCAGACTTCTTGTCTCCTGTGGCCTTGCAAAGGATGGGCTAAAAAAGTGGTGAAATGATTCCGCAAAATTGATGTTACCAGCAGATACTGTGGTTCTGTTACGGTTTGAGTGCTGAACACTTGACGGTCCCACGGTTGGCAAGTTGGAACTGTGAGATTCACTACGTGCACCACTGGTATTTTGTGGAAAAGCACATGTAAGATTCTGCAACAGTCTCTGCTGATACTCCTGCATGCGTGCATCCCTTTCTATGGCAGGAATAATTTCTGCAAATTTACTTTTGTACCGGGGATCTAACAGTGTGGCAACCCAGTAGTCAGGATTATTTCTAATTCTCACAATTCGAGGGTCATGTTGCAGGTAGTGCAGCAAGAAGGCACTCATGTGTGTTGCGCATCCAGGAGCACCAAGTCCCTGTTGTGTTGGTGGCGACGTAACAATCATGCTTCCTTCCTCTGTCCTCTCCCCCCAACCTCGCACAACAGAAATGTGATCAAGGTCTCCCTCATCTGATGAGTCTTCCATCAGTTCGTCCTCCACTTCTTCCTGGGCTCCTGTACCTTCCTCACTAGTTTGGCTGCTACCATGCGCCCTGGTAAAACCATCTCCCCCACCCTCACATGCCTGCCGCCTTGGTGCTGCCGACCATCTGGACCTTGCAGATGTTAGCCCTTCCGCATACAACTCCTCCTCCTCTACTTCCTCCACCTCCTCTTGTGCCACCACCTGACTCCGAATTCTGTTTAACATGTGCTCCAGCATGTAAATCACCGGAATAGTCATGCTGATAATGGCATCGTCAGCACTAAACATCTTCGTCGCCATTTCAAAACTGTGCAGAAGGGTGCATAGGTCCCTGATCTGAGACCATTCCTCCAGCGTGATTTGCCCCACCTCTGAATCTCGTTGGCCCAGGCTATACGTCAGAACGTATTGCACCAGGGCTTGTCGGTGCTGCCACAGTCGCTGCAACATGTGCAGAGTTGAATTCCACCGGGTAGGCACATCGCATTTTAGCCGGTGAAGTGGCAGGCCCAACGACTTCTGTAGAGATGTAAGTCGCTGAGCTGCGGGATGCGAACGGCGGAAGTGAGCACACAGCGACCGTGCCCTCTGCAGAAGGCCATCTAGTCTGGGATAGTGGGCTAAAAATTGCTGGACAACCAGGTTCAACACGTGAGCCATACAAGGCACGTGTGTGACATTGCCCCAGCGAAGGGCCGCACCCAGGTTTGCAGCATTGTCGCACACGGCCTTCCCTGGTTTCAGGTCCAGTGGAGACAACCATTCATGAAATTGGTTCTCCAGAGCTGACCACAACTCCTCAGCTGTGTGACTCACATTTCCCAGACATTTCAATGTAAAAACCGCCTGATGACGTTGAGCCCTACTGCCAGCATAGTAAGGAGGTGTGCAGGATCCCTTCTGCGCAGTTAGAAAGCTTGTGGCATGACCAGACAGGCTTTGGGTGCAGGTGGAAGACCGAGAGGAGGTTGAGGAGGCAGAAGCAGTGGAGGAACTTTGACATAAAGAGGATTGACGCACAACTCGTGGGGACGGCAAGACTTGGACAGCAGCCCCTTGTCCTGCTGTCACCATAGTTACCCAGTGCCCAGTCAGCGACATGTAACGCCCCTGTCCATGCCTACTCGTCCAAGTGTCTGTGGTGAAATGCACCCTGTCACACACAGAGTTTCTCAAAGAAGCGGTGATGTTATGTGCGACATGCTGGTGGAGCGCAGGCACACCTTTCTTTGAGAAGTAGTGCCGACTGGGCATCTGGTACTGGTGCACTGCGACGGACATAAGGTCTCGAAAATCCTCTGTGTCCACCAGGCGGAAAGGCAGCATTTCTGTAGCCAAGAGCTTGCAGATGGTGAAATTCAACCTCTTAGCTTTCTCATGGCTAGGAGGAAATGGTCTTTTACTTGTCCACATCTGAGGGACCGAGGGCTGGCTATTGTGCTTAGACGGGGTTGATAAGGGTGTCCCCGGCAAACTGCCGGTCTGTGAGGAAGATGCAGGCGGACATGTTAGGTTGCCTTGATCCAAAGGTGGTGCTATCGATGTCGGACAGCGCTCAACACCAGCTGGTGTTACCACCTCCAAAGAAAATGATGACCTGCCAATCACGCTGGCTGTTGCGGGTAAAGAGGTGGCAGGTCTGCGCCCCAAAACAGGTGTGACTGCTGTCCCCCCAGTCACAGAGGATGAAGAGGCCGCGGATGCACAAGATATGGCAGACGGTGGTTGGCCCGGCCGGCTAGGCCGCATTGTAGCACACTGAGCTTCCCACTGCAACTTATGCTTCATGTCCATGTGCCGGTTCATGCATGAAGTACTCAAACTATGTATTTTTTGGCCTCTACTTAGCTTTTGCTGACAAATGTTACAGATAACACGAGTTGGGTCATCTTTATCGATCTGAAAAAATGCCCAGGCTATGCAAGGCTTAGCACCCATGCGACCTGAAGAGCCACCACGACTTGTGGTGAGAGGCAGAGTTGTGTTTGAGGATGCAGTTGTTGACGTGCTTCCAGTACTACGTTTCTGTCCAGGAAGGCGCAACCTGACCTCGTCGTCACTAGCATCTTCCTCCACCTCCTCTGCTGACCTCATCTCTTGGCTGACTGTGGGTTGACAGTAAGTGGGATCTCCGACCTCATCATCATCACCCGTAAGAAAGGGATCTTATCACATTGTCCGCTAAAAGAAGTAGACATTTTAGTTTGGCTGGAAGATGGTCTTTCTTCTGCAGATGTTACTGTTGCTTTAACACCTACCCCATGGACACAACCTTTTTTCCCCTTCCCAACACGCCTATTCCCCTTTCCACCAGCAGCAGGCCCTTTTCCACTCATTTTGGTGGTTAACTAATTCACAACTCTGGTGTTGTTTGCACAAAAAAACAATGGATGGTAACCGAGCAGAGCTGAGTGGCCAAACTGTGGTATTAGGCCAAAACTATTGGCTGGGTTAGATGCAGAAAAAAATTATTTTGAATTTGCAACCTGATGGAGGTCAGTATAGATGGATTAATAGAACAAGACCCACACACAGCTAGAAGCCCAATATTTTTTCAGAGGTAGATGCAGGAAAAAAATATATTCAGTTTGCAACCTGATGGAGGTCAGTATAGATGGACTAATACAACAAGTCCCACACACAGCTAGAAGCCCAATATTTTTTCAGAGGTAGATGCAGAAAAAAATATATTCAGTTTGCAACCTGATGGAGGTCAGTATAGATGGACTAATACAACAAGTCCCACACACAGCTAGAAGCCCAAATATTTTTTCAGAGGTACTGTAGATGCAGATAAAAATTAGTTTTAATTTGCAACCTGATGGAGGTCAGTATAGATGGACTAATAGAGAAAGTCCGACACACTACTAGAAGGCCAAATATTTTTTCAGAGGTAGATGCAGAAAAAAATATATTCAGTTTGCAACCTGATGGAGGTCAGTATAGATGGACTAATACAACAAGTCCCACACACAGCTAGAAGCCCAATATTTTTTCAGAGGTAGATGCAGAAAAAAATATATTCAGTTTGCAACCTGATGGAGGTCAGTATAGATGGACTAATACAACAAGTCCCACACACAGCTAGAAGCCCAAATATTTTTTCAGAGGTACTGTAGATGCAGATAAAAATTAGTTTTAATTTGCAACCTGATGGAGGTCAGTATAGATGGACTAATAGAGAAAGTCCGACACACTACTAGAAGGCCAAATATTTTTTCAGAGGTAGATGCAGAAAAAAATATATTCAGTTTGCAACCTGATGGAGGTCAGTATAGATGGACTAATACAACAAGTCCCACACACAGCTAGAAGCCCAATATTTTTTCAGAGGTAGATGCAGAAAAAAATATATTCAGTTTGCAACCTGATGGAGGTCAGTATAGATGGACTAATACAACAAGTCCCACACACAGCTAGAAGCCCAAATATTTTTTCAGAGGTACTGTAGATGCAGATAAAAATTAGTTTTAATTTGCAACCTGATGGAGGTCAGTATAGATGGACTAATAGAGAAAGTCCGACACACTACTAGAAGGCCAAATATTTTTTCAGAGCTAGATGCAGAAAAAAATTATATTCAGTTTGCAACCTGATGGAGGTCAGTATAGATGGACTAATAGAGAAAGTCCGACACACTATTAGAAGGCCAAATATTTTTTCAGAGCTAGATGCAGAAAAAAATTATATTCAGTTTGCAACCTGATGGAGGTCAGTATAGATGGATTAATAGAACAAGACCCACACACAGCTAGAAGCCCAATATTTTTTCAGAGGTAGATGCAGAAAAAAATATATTCAGTTTGCAACCTGATGGAGGTCAGTATAGATGGACTAATACAACAAGTCCCACACACAGCTAGAAGCCCAAATATTTTTTCAGAGGTACTGTAGATGCAGATAAAAATTAGTTTTAATTTGCAACCTGATGGAGGTCAGTATAGATGGACTAATAGAGAAAGTCCGACACACTACTAGAAGGCCAAATATTTTTTCAGAGCTAGATGCAGAAAAAAATTATATTCAGTTTGCAACCTGATGGAGGTCAGTATAGATGGATTAATAGAACAAGACCCACACACAGCTAGAAGCCCAATATTTTTTCAGAGGTAGATGCAGGAAAAAAATATATTCAGTTTGCAACCTGATGGAGGTCAGTATAGATGGACTAATACAACAAGTCCCACACACAGGTAGAAGCCCAAATATTTTTTCAGAGGTACTGTAGATGCAGATAAAAATTAGTTTTAATTTGCAACCTGATGGAGGTCAGTATAGATGGACTAATAGAATGATGCTATGCCCAAAAGATTTTACTTCACTAGGTGCAGTAAAAAAATTGGTATTCTATACACAGGTGGTATATCTTGCAACACAGATAGGCTACTCCACTGACTAACACACTCTGCAATAGGCCAAAAAGGATTAGCTTTGCTAGATTCAGCCAAATGCTGTGAAAAAAACTTGCACAGCACTGGCACAGACCTGCCTGGCAAAAACTGATAGGAACTGATGTAACCTAGTCCTGAAAAGGACTTCAATTACAATTAGTCTTTACTCCCACAACCTATCTATTTAAGAGCACAGACCTCCCTGATAAAAGTCGTAGGAAATGCTGTAACCTAGTCCTTAAAAGGACTGCAATCACAACTATTCCCTACTCCCAAGCTATCTGTATATTTGTGCGAATTTGGCTTGAAATTAACAAGGTATAGCGCACACAGCAACAGCGGTGCCGTCTAACACGCAGCTGCAGCAGTGAGAAAATGGTGGCGACGGGGAAAATGGCTGGATCTTATAGGGCAAGGACATGTGACATACACTGCCAATGACACATGCCCTTGCTTGTGTGAAAAAAAGCACTTCGCTCCGTGTGTGCGCTGCTGATAGGCTGACAGATTGCACCTCCCCACTGCAAATGCGGGAAAGAGAAAAAAAAATGGAGATCTTCATTGTTCCTGCAGAGATCCATCCCCTGCCCCTCCCCCCACCCCGCTGTACACTCAAACTGCGTATTAACATTAATTTTCATCATTACTGAGAAAAAATCCAGTTATGATTTTGGTGCACGAACAGTTATCGAACATAACCTCGAACAGCCGAATTTTTCTCAAATTGTTCGTGTTCGCCGAACGGCTCGAACACCGCCCAAAACAGCTCGAATTTGAGATTGGCGAACAGTTCGAGTAGAACAACGCTCATCTCTAATTATCATACCTTGTGCAGTGGTGGTCAGTACCAAGGCCATTACAAACCAGTTTGTACAGCAGAGTCATTTTCCATCTCAAAAGTCACTGAATAAGTCTCCCTTTTCTGTACAGTGTAAGCTCTTATGGTTAGGGAGGTACTCTCATTTTTTTATTTATACACATGTGGTCAGAATTGTTGGCACCCCTCGTTTAATGAAAGAAAAACCCACAATGGTCACAGAAATAACTTGAATCTGACAAAAGTAATAATAAATTATAAATCTATGAGAATAAACAAATGAAAGTCAGATATTGCTTTTCAACCCTGCTTCCACAGAATATTTAAAAAATTAAACTCATGAAATAGGCCTGGACAGAAATGATGGTACACCTGAAAATAATGTGACAAAAGGGACATGTTAAATCAAGTTGTGTCCACTAATTAGCATCACAGGTGTCTGCAATCTTGTAATCAGTCAGTGGGCCTGTATATAGGGCTACAGATACTCACTGTGCTGTTTGGTGACATGATGTGTACCACACTCAACATGGACCAGAGGAAAAATACTTGAAGAGAGAAAATACGACCATATCAACCCAAAACAATTATAAAAATTAACTTTTATTCATAAATAGTATAAAAAGTTTACTTCATAGTCAATATAAGGCACAATACAGAAATACAGAAAGACACATATCATGTAGAAAAAACCGTCTCACTGAAGGGACGATGTGGTCCACATATGAAAGGGGGCCTCGGCGCCACAGCAAAAGCATATATATCTAGTCCTTCATCTGTCATACCAATAAAGAGGACTATCAGATGGCCACAGTGTAATATCCATAATAATATCCATATAGTAGTGCATATCACAAGTAGTATCAAAGTACTTAAAAATACCTCATAGAGGACTCATAATCAATACTGTCAGAATGCCATATGCCAGCAGCTAAACTGTGCTTTTCATCATATCAAATGCTACATAAGAGACACTAATAATAGCCACAATGATACAATTATGGTCAAAATATGACGGCTAAAAAGATTCAATTAATTGAATTTATACTGGCAGAGTCTATATCGGACAAGTATAAAGATAAATAGGTACAAAATAGGGTAAGAAACAAGTACTGCATTGTATCAAGAGGATTACCTGGGCCACAAGCTGTGATGTCAAGGCACCCCCACGTGGACCGCTCGCCCACCCCAACGCACGTTTCGGCGTTTGCCTTCTTCAGGGGGCGTCAACTTCCTCAAGGGGAGTGTGAATTTAAATATTGTGTTGGCCAATCAGATGGAGGGGGTGGACCCGTAGTGACGCGCGTAGCGTCCCCGCTACCAAGCAACCGGTGACGCGGGCGTCATGCAAGGAATCACATGATGGTCACATGGACCCACATGATGCAGGTCCTTGCATAGAGACGCCAGGCGGCACGGGGCACTCAGAAAGCGGCGACGCTCGCGCGTAAGGTCCTTTAGACTCACATAGTTGGGGAACATAACGGAAGGTATATACTCCTATTGCGTGATGTATATATTCACCACCACCACTTAAGTATATGGATGTATCATATTATATCGCAATATCCCAATCGAGCAAATTAACATTATGGCAACCAACATATAATACATCATTACATCAACTGTATATATCACAGCATAAGAAAACTAATACATGTCATTTTCAATCCCATATATACATAGGTAAATGTGTAAAGGCCATATTGTCACACCAGTAATATATACTAAGTGGAATCTCAAAAGATAACATCCTATATATCATCATAAGTTCACAAAGAACCATATCTAATGTGGGGGTAGCGAACTTCCCTGATCTAGATTCCATTGAAACAATAAGGTCTATAAGGATCTTAGAGCACAGGACAAAGATCCACAATATATATATATACACCGCAGTAGTTGTTCCCAGATGAAATGGATTATTCAATATATTCTTATTCGCATATTAATCCATATGATATCAGCCATAGTGTAGACACGACTCGTCAGAAGAAGTAAGGTGCAAACGGATGGTGTAGAAAACTAGAAATTAAAAAAGAGTATTAAAATCATAAAAACCACAACAAGAATATGTGACAGGGGAGAGATTAAAGGAAGGGAGCGAAGCTGAGATTCTCATTGAGTCCATTGGGATGTACGGTATTTAGTCGCCAAATCCATCTAGATTCGAGCTGAGCCAAACGTTGGCTCTGTTTACCTCCACGAATACCAACTTTTAACGCGTCTATCCCCCGAACCCTTAGGAGGGAACTATCACAGTCATGATGGAGTTTAAAATGTGTTGGTATAGTCCTGAGTGTGGAGGGATCCGTGCAGTCGGTCGCCGCCAATATCCCCAATATATGTTCTCTTATTCCCACTTTAAGTTGGCGCGTTGTTAGGCCAACATAAATAAGCCCACAAGGGCAGGTGGCATAATAAATAACAAATCGTGAGATACATGTAATGTGGCATCTTATTTCATAAGTTTTAGTACCAGCTGCATTGGAAAAAATACTGGTTCTATCCATATTGGGGCAGGCGACACATCGACCGCACGGAAAGCTCCCACAGTCAGGACCCGACGCACCAAAAATTGTAGACGTACCTGATGCAGTTTGATAGTGACTATGTACAAAGTAGTCACGGAGAATCTTGGAGCGGCGTACAGTAATGGGTGGGCGATCAGGAAGAATTTTTGACAATACCGGATCTATCAGGAGGATGGGCCAAGCTTGAGTCAAACATTTCCTCATCCGTCCGAATTGTCCATGGTAGTTTGTTATAAATCTTGGTTTGTCATTGATCTTAGGACTTCTTTGCAAATAGAGCAAATCGTGCCTATTCGAGTATTTGGCACGATGGTACGCTCTTTTAACCACCCGTTTACTGTAGCCTCTCTCATAGAATCTCTTCTTCATGTCCATGGACTGTCTAACAAAATCTTCGTCACTGGAACAAAGTCTGCGGAGATGCAAAAATTGTCCAGTGGGTACTGATCGAACCATCCACGGGGGATGGGAGGACGACGCGTGGAGCAGCATATTCGTGGAGGTATCCTTTCTATAGATGTTTGTTTGTATCAAATTATTATGGTCCCTTGTAAGGGTAACATCAAGAAAATTAACTGTATCAATATCCCAATTGAAAGTAATGTGAATATTCATATCATTAGTGTTGAGGAGTTGCACAAATATTTGCAAGTCCTCAACTGAACCCTGCCAGATCAGCAGGATGTCATCAATGTAGCGCGTCCAAAAGGGGACGCGCTCCATTGATGCCCGCAGATCCGGCAGGGAGAGGTCCCTCTCCCACAGAGCCAGGAACAAATTTGCGTAAGCTGGCGCAAAAGATGCACCCATTGCTGTACCCTGGAGCTGTAGGTAGAAGGACCCCGTGAAGGTGAAAAAGCTGTGGGTAAGGGAAAACTCCAAAAGGCACATCACCAAGTCGACAATATCTCTTGGTAGGTTAGAGGTATTGAGGAAAAACGCACAGGCTCTTAGACCATTCACATGTTTAATGTTAGTATATAGTGATTCCACATCTCCTGTCACAAGGATCACAAGAGTTGGTATTCGTGGAGGTAAACAGAGCCAACGTTTGGCTCAGCTCGAATCTAGATGGATTTGGCGACTAAATACCGTACATCCCAATGGACTCAATGAGAATCTCAGCTTCGCTCCCTTCCTTTAATCTCTCCCCTGTCACATATTCTTGTTGTGGTTTTTATGATTTTAATACTCTTTTTTAATTTCTAGTTTTCTACACCATCCGTTTGCACCTTACTTCTTCTGACGAGTCGTGTCTACACTATGGCTGATATCATATGGATTAATATGCGAATAAGAATATATTGAATAATCCATTTCATCTGGGAACAACTACTGCGGTGTATATATATATATTGTGGATCTTTGTCCTGTGCTCTAAGATCCTTGTAGACCTTATTGTTTCAATGGAATCTAGATCAGGGAAGTTCGCTACCCCCACATTAGATATGGTTCTTTGTGAACTTATGATGATATATAGGATGTTATCTTTTGAGATTCCACTTAGTATATATTACTGGTGTGACAATATGGCCTTTACACATTTACCTATGTATATATGGGATTGAAAATATTAGTTTTCTTATGCTGTGATATATACAGTTGATGTAATGATGTATTATATGTTGGTTGCCATAATGTTAATTTGCTCGATTGGGATATTGCGATATAATATGATACATCCATATACTTAAGTGGTGGTGGTGAATATATACATCACGCAATAGGAGTATATACCTTCCGTTATGTTCCCCAACTATGTGAGTCTAAAGGACCTTACGCGCGAGCGTCGCCGCTTTCTGAGTGCCCCGTGCTGCCTGGCGTCTCTATGCAAGGACCTGCATCACGTGGGTCCATGTGACCATCATGTGATTCCTTGCATGACGCCCGCGTCACCGGTTGCTTGGTAGCGGGGACGCTACGCGCGTCACTACGGGTCCACCCCCTCCATCTGATTGGCCAACACAATATTTAAATTCACACTCCCCTTGAGGAAGTTGACGCCCCCTGAAGAAGGCAAACGCCGAAACGTGCGTTGGGGTGGGCGAGCGGTCCACGTGGGGGTGCCTTGACATCACAGCTTGTGGCCCAGGTAATCCTCTTGATACAATGCAGTACTTGTTTCTTACCCTATTTTGTACCTATTTATCTTTATACTTGTCCGATATAGACTCTGCCAGTATAAATTCAATTAATTGAATCTTTTTAGCCGTCATATTTTGACCATAATTGTATCATTGTGGCTATTATTAGTGTCTCTTATGTAGCATTTGATATGATGAAAAGCACAGTTTAGCTGCTGGCATATGGCATTCTGACAGTATTGATTATGAGTCCTCTATGAGGTATTTTTAAGTACTTTGATACTACTTGTGATATGCACTACTATATGGATATTATTATGGATATTACACTGTGGCCATCTGATAGTCCTCTTTATTGGTATGACAGATGAAGGACTAGATATATATGCTTTTGCTGTGGCGCCGAGGCCCCCTTTCATATGTGGACCACATCGTCCCTTCAGTGAGACGGTTTTTTCTACATGATATGTGTCTTTCTGTATTTCTGTATTGTGCCTTATATTGACTATGAAGTAAACTTTTTATACTATTTATGAATAAAAGTTAATTTTTATAATTGTTTTGGGTTGATATGGTCGTATTTTCTCTCTTCAAGTATTTATCTATGTTTTAACGACCTAACCTAGATTTCCACCAGTAGGTGCTAGCTATTTAGCAAGATATATACTATCTTTAATATGCACCAATTGAGAAACTTATATTGAATGGACCAGAGGAAGCAGAGGAAAGAGTTGTTTCAGGAAAATAGAAAGAAAATTATAGACAAGAATGTTAAAGGTAAAGGTTATAAGACCATCTCCAAGCAGCTTGATAGTCCTGTGACTAGAGTTGCACATATTATTCAGAAATTGAAGATAGTACAGTCAGATATCTCAGCTTAATTTTGGGGTGCCTTTGTTATTTTCTAAATTCTGCTTTTATATGAGAAGAGCCTTACCTTAGATATTTATTGGAACTAATCTAGGTTGGTTCCTATTAGTGTTCACACCTTTCTTTTCTATCTTTCTCACTATATTTATTGTGTCAACTAACTAGGATAGGGTGGTGTAGGGATTTAAGGGATACCGATGTTAAGCGGGGGCGCCACACAGTAAAAATTAGGGTGCTAACCTGAGGGTGCCAGGAAGGGAGAGAAAGAAAGGACATTAAGGGACAGGTTAGATCCTGATTTATTTAACTCCTGGCTGATGTGTTACTAAATGCATAATGAATACCCGATGGTGCTACTTTGTTTTCTATATGTTTTGTGGTACTTTTAGTCCTTTATGCTTTTAGAATAATTAAATAAAAGTTATTTTCTAGGGGTCTATTTTTTCTGATTGTTGAAGTGCCCTCCTAGGCAAGTCCGGCCCCATGGCATGGTAGCTCCAAACACCGAGTGCGCCACCTGCAGGTGTGACAGCCACCATTCTGCTCTCTGACTGTTAAGGGGACGGTTGCAAATAACTTTAATTAAATAATGGAAAGCAACCGAACCCGGAGTCCGCGATGCAGCCTGGAGGACTGCATCCGAACACCTTCCGGGTAAGAAGGTAAAACAACCAACAGAAATAACAATCCCTTCCGTGATACTGCACACCGGAATGGGAATAGGGATTCGCACTATCTCCGTTAACTGCACGAGAGATGTGCGACAAATAATGTATCCGTAGCTCTGTTTACTGCACAGGGACTATGCAGCAGGCGCTAGGATGCGTGCTACCGGACTGAGGAGTATCTCTCCACGTGGCTTACAGGCGGTGCCGGGAATACGGAGTCTGCAGACTGCTCGGGGTGTATGGCGACCCCTTTGTCGGAGCCAGACTGTCAGACGAAGCTACCTGCCTCCCTCCATCTAAGGCTGCCTATTCCCCGCTAAACCTGCCTGACAGAAGCTAAAGCACACGTGGAGCCCAAACGACCAAGCGTCCATACAATAACACCATTATAGTTCAATGATCAGAGCGCGCCACCATGTTTGTGGGCAGGCTATTTAAAGATTAAGCCCTGCCCACCATCGCATTATTGGTGACGTCACCCGCGACCAATCAGGCGGTGTCAGGTCACCGGATCAGCTGACTCCCAAACCACCAATCACGGTCCGCCATGTCACGGGCATGCTCAGTGCAGTGAATCCTGGACTTAGGCTGTAGCAGCCCTGTTTCCCTCCGCAACCTACGCTTCATGTTGCTAGGAACAAAGACCCGAGAGACAACCTGTACATCTCGTGCACCAGCTAGGCGTTGGGACCAATGACAATGCTGAGCAGCATCAGCCCTGGCTGGACCAGAATGGGAGAGCACATAATCCACTAATGGTTCTGAACCCATTTCAGATCCAGCAAATGCCCGACGCCTAACATTATCCCCCTCCACTTGACGCTCATATTCCTCAACGAGCAGGGGAGCATGAATGTGTTCCACCGGTTCCCAGGAACGATCCTCAGATCCATGGCCCCTCCAGTGTACTAGGCATCTTAGACCCCATAACAGCCTGCACCTCGAGATTATCACCCCTGTTGTCTGTAGCAGGTTGAGGTTCAGCAAGTTTTGTCAGGCGAACGGGCTTAAGGAGCGACACATGAAAGTTGTCATGGTAACTGTAAACGGTACATTACTGGGTTTACTTGGGCCAGAATTTTAAAAGGACCAATAAAGTGGGAGGCAAACTTAGCAGATTCCGTGCGTACTTTAATATTGCGAGCCGTGAGCCACACTCTGTCGCCCGGATAGAATACGGGAGCAGGACGACGAAGAGAGTCAGCCGACTCTCTCATTCGATTCTTGGAAGCCAATATAGCATCCTGGGTATGGTCTCAAACCTCCCGCGCCTCCAGAGCCAAATCTCTGACCCCAGGTTCCATAGAGGGAACTGGCATAGGAACCGGAACGCGCGGATGTTGGCCATTATTCAGAAGAAGCGGAGTCAGATCTCAAGAGTCTGCCACAGGTAATGGGTGGAGAAGACCAGCCGGACTTTGACGGGATGATTTATCTCTCGCACAGGAGACACAAGCAAGAACATATTCCTTAACGTCCTGGTGCCACCGGGGCCACCAATAGGACCGTTGAAAGAACTTTGTGGTACGTTTGACCCCAAAATGAGCTCCGATCTTAGGGGCATGTGCCCAGGAGAGCGCCTCATTTTGTAGATTAGGGGGAACAAACGTCCACCCTAAAGGAACCTGGTTTAAGGACACTGGAGCCACCCTCCGCATACTTCCCGAAGGAACGGTGAGCCTGGGCTCGTCATCGTCCTCAGCCGTATCCATGGACCGGGACAAAAGGTCTACCCGAGGGTTCTTTTTGATATAATCTGACAAGACCTGGGTCTCGGGGACAGACTGAGGATCTGTGCCGGGGGCCACATCGGTAGAAGGCTCAGAGACTACCCTCTGGGTGACTGTAACCATACACTGAGACACACAATTCTCACTCCAGGAAGAAATTCTCCCTGTATTTGTGGCGCCTCTGAGGGTTCAGTCGCCACAGAGATGCTGCGCCTCACCCTGAGGTGTGGTGTCTCCCTTCTCTCAGGTAAGGAGGGAATGCTGCATGGAACCCCAACCACTTATATCCAACACAACACTGCTCCAGGCCAGCAGGAGGGGCAAGACGCAATGTAGTTTTCTGCTGAGCCCTGGCTGGAGTAGGGGGGGAACCCAAAGGTAGGGGGAACCAATAGTGAGTGTGGGTGGAGGAAACAGATACACGGAGCTCACATACAGTAAGTATATAATAGGAAGCCATATTAGGTCTACAGGAGAGTTCTAGTGAGGGCTGTTCAGAGGTTCATAGAAACAGTCCGGGAGCAGAGGCTCAGTTAGAGCTCTGCTCCACAGGTTAGGGCCCAGGATAGAGGCCCCGGAGGGGAGCAGGGAGCAGGCTCCATTCTACGTAAAGGATCCCAGGGGGTACGGCGCGTGCAGGACGGCACTCGTATGCCCCGCTCCTGCCAGGTGTCAGGAAGGATCGGTTGCTTCACTCAAAACCCCAGGGGGTCAGGTTGGTCCCGGATCCGACGTACAGGAAGGACTTCAGCATACCCGAGCGGGAATGAGAGTGGGCTGCGTAGGACAACGGTGAGAAGGACCGAGTGTGAAAAAGGTCAAGATAGGTACATATGAAAGTGGGGTTCCGCCAGGCATTCATAAATTTGCTTGAGAAAGGATTGAACCCCTGTCCGGTGAACGCAGCGCGATGAGGGAGGCCTTCACCTGCAAGTGCATTTGTGAATTGCCTAAGAACTGTAAGTAAAACCTTGGATGACTGCATCGAACAGCCTCTGTTTCTTCACCGGCATCACTGATCCTCACCGCACTACAACGCCCAGCACACCATTCCACCATCTATCTACACTGCCCTGAGGCCCGCTCCACCTGTGAGGAACTGCACCACCTTTAGCTGCCTTGTCACCTGCCTCAGAGGACTGCTGCAGCACTGGTGACCTTCACCAGATACCACAGGTGGCGTCACGAATTTCTCTGAACTTTATTAGTAATCGCTACCCCTTTTGTGCACTGTCCACCCTGGGCCAGCCACCATGATATATTATACTGTCCCCAAACAGTAAGGCCCTCGGGGGCTCGACATATTCCAGTCAATGTGAGGAACCTGGAGGACTGCGGCCGAACACCTTCCGGGTAAGAAGATAAAACAACCAACAGAAATAACAATCCCTTCCATGTTACTGCACACCAGAACGGGAATAGGGATTCGCACTATCTCCATTAATTGCACGAGAGATGTGCGACAAATAATGTATCCGTAGCTCTGTTTACTGCACAGGGACTACGCAGCAGGCGCTAGGATGCATGTGTGATTCACGCCGGCGTATATGTGCTCCCAGCAGGCGTGCTACCGGAATGAGAAGTATCTCTCTACGTGGCTTACAGGCAGCGCCGGGAATAAGGCGTCTGCAGACTACTCGGGGTGTATGGCGACCCCTTTGTTGGAGCCAGACTGTCAGACGAAGCTACCTGCCTCCCTCCATCTAAGGCTGCCTATCCCCTGCTAAACCTGCCTGACAGAAGCTAAAGCACACGTGGAGCCCAAACGACAAAGCATCCACACAATAACACCATCATAGCTCAATGATCAGAGCGCGCCGCCATGTTTGTGGGCGGGCTATTTAAAGATTAAGCCCTGCCCACCATCGCATTATTGGAGACGTCACCCGCGACCAATCAGGCGGTGCCAGGTAACCGGATCAGCTGACTCCCAAACCACCAATCACGGTCCGCCATGTCACAGGCATGCTCAGTGCAGTGAATCCTGGACTTAGGCTGTAGCAGCCCTGTTTCCCTCCGCAACCTACGCTTCATGTTGCTAGGAACAAAGACCCAAGAGACAACCTGTACATCTCGTGCACCAGCTAGGCATTGGGACCGATGACAATGCTGAGCAGCATCAGCCCCAGCTGGACCAGAATGGGAGACCACAGAATCCACTAATGGTTCTGAACCCATTTTGGATCCAGCAAGCTCACAATGCCTAACACTGACAATCTCTCTCTTCTGTGAAGTGTAAGCTCTTATGGTCAGCGGGATCCTTTCTCTCGCCTGTAAAATGTAAGTTCTTATGGTCAATGGGGGTCCTCTCTCTCCTGTAGAGTATAAGCTCTTATAGTCAGCATGGTCATCTCTCTACTCACCCTCACATGTATTTTCTAAGAAATTACAAGCATTTCAGTATTGAGATTTATGCAGATCTGCAAAGTTTGCAAATTTGAATTTCAAAAGGTCCGCTCATCTCTAGTGTTGAGACCTACAGTACAGACCAAAAGTTGGACACACCTTCTCATTTAAAGATTTTTCTGTATCTTCATGACTATGAAAATTGTACATTCACACTGAAGGCATAAAAACTATGAATTATCAAATGTGGAATTATATACTTAACAAAAAAGTGTGAAGCAACTGAAAATATGTCTTATATTCTTGGTTCTTCAAAGTAGCCACCTTTTGCTTTGATGACTGCTTTGCACACTCTTGGCATTCTTTTGATGAGCTTCAAGAGGTAGTCACCGGAAATGGTCTTCCAACAATCTTGAAGGAGTTCCCAGAGATGCTTAGCACTTGTTGGCCCTTTTGCCTTCACTCTGCGCTCCAGCTAACCCCAAACCATCTCGATTGGGTTCAGGTCTGGTGACTGTGAAGGCCAGGTCATCTGGCGTAGCACCCCATCACTCTCCTTCTTGGTCAAATAGCCCTTACACAACCTGGAGGTGAGTTTGGAGTCATTGTCCTGTTGAAAAATAAATGATGGTCCAACTAAACGCAAACCGGATGGAATAGCATGCCGCTGCAAGATGCTGTGGTAGTCATGCTGGTTCAGTATGCCTTCAATTTTGAATAAATCCCCAATAGTGTCACCAGCAAAGCATCCCCACACCATCATACCTCCTCCTCCATGCTTCACGGTGGGAATGACGCGCCCCTGGGCCTGTGTCGCGCTGCGTTGCGCACGCGGGAGCTTACCCGGAGCCGGATCTCTTGAGGGTTGTAGTCTCGTGGCGGCGACCCGGTCCGTGCCCAGGGAGTCAAACTGAGCGGCGATGTACTAGCAGTAGATGGTTGGTGACTACGCCACCCGTTGAATGCAGCTATGGAGCTGCCGCTGCAGGGCAGACCGCTGAGGCCGGTGGAAGGATGGTGCAGCGTGGATGGTATAACCCCCAACGGGAGGGGTATGGCCTCAGGGCAGCCGACGTGGATGATGGGGGTAGCAGGAACCACTCAGAGACGGTGCGGTGTAGTTCAGGGTCTTTACTGGTGACAAAGATAGACCCTCCCGGAGTACTTGCTAGTGATAGGGGCCTGGTCAGTCCTTGAGCAGATGGGATCTCCCCTGGCCAGGCGGAGTTGTAGGCCTTCCCAACTAACTGTACTCTTCTGGCTACCTTGCTAGAGGCGGGAATAAGTAGCCCACGTCCCTGAGTGTACCGTGTGGTGCTCACCCGTATGGCCGGTGACTCGGGGCCTTCTAATGGCTTCCGCTCCACGATGGCGGTGCTGGTCCCACGCATGTGACCGTGCCTTCGGGCTTCTGGGCCAGAGGACCTGAAATCCTCTGCCGGACGGTTTCTGCTGCTGGGTAGGAGTTAGTCCCCACAGCCTCGGACTCCGGGTCCGGTAAGAAATCTTCTCAGTCAGGGCGAGCTCTGTAGCTGCCAGCCCCTGACTCGTTGTAACACTGCTCCCCACAGAGCTCCTGATGTTTCTTGCTATGCTGCTTCTCTTCTCTACTCTTGTTCTGTCTTCTTTCTCACTAACTCTGCCTCAGCCCCGGGTTTATATAGGGGAAGTCCTTCCCCTCCCAAGACTGGGCAGGAGGTGTGGCATGCACAGGATCCCTGACCAAAGGACCTCCCACCTGCTCTCAGACGTAATATCTCTATCACTGTGGCAACCAGACCCCTGGGGTGTCACAGGAACCAGGCATGTAGAGTCCATCCGTTTACCTTTTCTGCGTCGCACAAATACACGGTGGTTGGAACCAAAGATCTCAAATTTGGACTCATCAGACCAAAACACAGATTTCCACTGGTCTAATGTCCATTCCTTGTGTTCTTTAGCCCAAACAAGTCTCTTCTGCTTGTTGCCTGTCCTTAGCAGTGGTTTCCTAGCAGCTATTTTACTATGAAGGCCTGCTGCACAAAGTCTCCTCTTAACAGTTGTTGTAGAGATGTGTCTGCTGCTAGAACTCTGTGTGGCATTGACCTGTCTCTACTCTGTGCTGTTGTTAAGCTGCGATTTCTGAGGCTGGTGACTTGGATAAACTTATCCTCAGAAGCAGAGGTGACTTTTGGTCTTCCTTTCCTGGGGCGGTCCTCATGTGAGCCAGTTTCTTTGTAGCGCTTGATGGTTTTTGCAAATGCACTTGGGGACACTTTCAAAGTTTGCCCAATTTTTCGCACTGACTGACCTTCATTTCTTAAAGTAATGATGGCCACTCGTTTTTCTTTACTTAGCTGCTTTTTTCTTGCCATAATACAAATTCTAACAATCTATTCAGTAGGACTATCAGCTGTGTATCTGTAGCACCCTGAGGATTCGGCTGCTACAGGGGTATTACACCTCAAGCCAGAGGTGTGGTATTCCACTCCCGGGTAAGGATGGAGTGTGGAACTGAGCTTAGTAGGCTGCATGCACTACATACATCCCATTTCCGGGGGACAGAACTACAGTACTCCCACCAAGTAAATGTGCAGGTACGACAGCGTCTGTCCCTGGCTGGAGTGGGAGGGGGGTGGAACATCCCAGTAGTGTAGGGGCAGATAGGGGGAGTAGTCTGGGTAAAGCTAGGAGCTCATTGGGTGCTGGTCACCTGGGCTCACACATAGAGGGAGTATATAAGGTGGGCACCATCTTAGATCAGGGTCAGTCTGTGAGTTCAGCCTGAGGAGAAGCAGAGCAGAGGAGCTCAGCCAGGAGGGCTGACAGGGAGCTGTGGCTCCGGCTGGGCCCAGCTCCAGAGCAAGGCCTGCAGAGAGAGAGAGAGAGGAGTCAGAAGGACCCAGAGAGGAAACAAGAAGAGAACCCCAAGATCCCAGAATAAGGACAGAAGGGTGAAGGGTTGGCGGACAAGGGTACCGGATCCCAAGCTGGCAGAGGCCAAAACAAACCTTAGCCAGGAACCGGAGGTCGTGGTAGTGAAATTTAGTACTCCGGGACTAAACATATTTTTTTAGAAAAACATAACAAGGTATAACAATAACAATACAATAAGAAAAACACATAAGATGGTTACGGCGTGTCCGCAACCGGGTGCAGTTTTGAAAAGCAAGGTGTCCATTTCACCAAAACAGGGAGACGTAACCAGGTAGGGGCCTGTCCTGCCCCGAGTCCTTAACAGTCTTTAGTCCATCCTGGGTTACGCTCCAACTATGTACAAGGATTCCCGGTAAATCCACCAAGGACTCCTAAAAAGAACTAGAAACACAAAATTATACACAAGCAACTATAAACAAGTAAACATTATAAGATAGCTTAAACATTTAGATCCTCCAAACGTGCGGGTAGCTGGCCTCTAGTGGCCCTAGTGGACCTACGGAGCTGACTGTCTGGCCCTGAACTACAGGGTGTAGGAGCTGCCAAGGGTAAACTGGGCAGCTGTCCATGGGCCCTCTGGCTCACTAGGGGTATGGCAGGCTCACTATAAGCAGAGGGTTGATTTTCCGGGTCTGCTCGTGTAGAGTCTTCTGCCTCCTGGACCGGCTGTTCTTCCAGCTCTACCGATTGCTCCGTAGGTTCTTGGGATGATGGTTGGAGGAAGGTGAGTACGGGTACCACAACTGCACCATTGACTTGAGTCCAAGACCGAGGGAAGTCCCCGAGCACGGTACTAACCATATCTTCCCTTTCCTCTACGGGTCGATGGTCTTCTTGTTCCTCTTCAGGGTTCCTCAGTTGTTCGGGACACTTCTTCAGGTGGTCCCGGGATACAATGGCTGTGGTTTCCCCTCCGTCTTTACTGATGGTACAGACCTTCGGGTTTTCGTGGCTTGAGGGCAGTATGGTGTACGGGTCCTTCTCCCACTGGTCGTCCAACTTGTGGAGCCGTCTCTTCCTCTTCAAGACCTGCTCTCCGGGTACCAGGGGAACAGCGGGAGCATACTGGTTGTAAGTTTTCTCTTGTCTTTCCCTAGCCTGACAGAGACTTCGCTCCACGCTCTCCTGTACTCTCCGGTACTGCTGCTGCCTCTCTGTGTCCCAGTCTGTTTCTGGTGAAGTGTCCTCGGGTGTCAGGACTCCCATTTCCAGGTCAACAGGTAACTTACCAGGTCTTGCCCTCATTAGGTAAGCTGGGGTACAGTTGGTGGAACCTACCGGGATGTGGTTGTATAGGTCCACCAGATCGGGCAACTTTTCAGGCCACAGACTGCGTTCTTCCAGGGGCAATGTTTTTAGAAGATCCATTACCACCTGGTTCATTTTTTCACAAAGTCCATTAGTCTGCGGATGGTAGGGTGTCGTCCTTATCTTCCGGCAGCCATACAGATTGCAGAATTCCTGGAAGACCTCCGCTTCAAAGGCAGGTCCCTGGTCCGTCAGCACTTGGTCCGGGTACCCGTGTGGACGGCAAAAGTGCTGCTGGAAGGCTCTAGCTGCTGTTTGAGCCGTTAAGTCCTTGACGGGGACGACAACCAGAAACCGGGAGTAATGATCCACGATGGTTAACGCGTAGACGTAGCCACTTCTGCTTGGGGTCAGTTTTACATGATCCAAGGCTACCAGTTCCAACGGTTGCCGGGTGACGATGGACTGCAGGGGAGTCTTCTGGCTGGCGCGGTCCTTCCTTCTCAGGTTGCACGGGCCACAGTCTCTGCACCACTTCTCAATGGTTCCCCTCATGCCTACCCAGTGGAATCGCTCGCGCAGCAGGAACTCCAGCTTCTTCCACCCGAAGTGTCCAGCTCCGTCGTGGTATGCCTCCATCACCATGGCTGCGTCTCTTCGTGGCACCACTACTTGCCAGAGTAATTCATGCGTCCGGGAGTTAACCATTCTGCGGCACAACTTCCCTTTGTAAAGGAACAGTCGACTCTTCTCTGCCCATAGTTGTTTGGCTTCCTCCGGAGCGTCTGGTTCAAGGCGAGCCTCCGGCCGAGTCAGCATCTCCTTCACCAGTCGGACGGCAGGGTCGCTGTCTTGCGTTTCCGCCCAGTTTTAGTGAGGTAAGGGGTTCAACGTAGCAGCCTGCTTACTCCTTACCCGGTGGGAATACTGGATAGTCCCATGACGGTGGAACGCAGGGAGTTCAATTTCTTCCAGTCCCTCCGGATCTTCTCCTTCGTCCGGCAGGTTGGGCATCCTGGACAGGGCGTCCGCGTTAGTATTGGAGCGCCCTGCCCGGTATTTGATTATGAACTCGTAGTTGGACAGACGGGCCATCCACCTCTGCTCCAGGGCACCGAGTCTTGCCGTGTCCAGGTGTGTCAACGGGTTGTTATCCGTGTACACGGTGAACCGGGAAGAAGCAAGGTAATGCTTAAAGCGCTCAGTGACTGCCCATACCACGGCCAGGAACTCTAGCTTAAATGAGCTATAATTCTCGGGGTTCCTTTCGGTGGGTCGCAGTTTTCGGCTGGCGTAGGCGATTACTCGTTCTTTCCCCTGCTGGATCTGGGACAGTACGGCTCCTAGCCCGATGTTACTGGCGTCGGTGTAGAGGATGAAGGGCTGGCTATAATCCGGGTACGCCAAGATTTCATCCCCCGTGAGGGCCATCTTCAGCTGGCGGAAGGACTCTTCTTCTAGCTCTTCCCATTTGAAGGGCGGCTTCTGGTTCTTGGCCTTCCGGGACTGGCCTATCAGGAGGTCCTGCATAGGTGCTGCCTTTTTGGTGAAACCGGGAATAAACCTTCGGTAGTAGCCTACCAACCCGAGGAACTGCCGCACTTCTTTTACGCTGGAGGGGCTTGGCCATCCCTTAATTGCGGTGATCTTATCGGGGTCGGGAGCCACTCCGTCAGCGCTCACCACGTGTCCCAGGTACTGCACCTTTGGTTTCAGGAGGTGACACTTGGAGGGTTTCACCTTTAGGCCGTAACTCGCCAGAGCTTCGAACACCTCCGCCAGGTGTTTCAGGTGGTCCTCATAAGTTTTGGAGTATACGATGACATCGTCCAGGTACAACAGGACCGTCTCGAAGTTTCTGTGGCCCAGACAGCACTCCATTAATCGTTGGAAGGTTCCTGGGGCGTTGCAGAGTCCGAACGGCATGCAGGTGAACTCACTAAGTCCCATCGGGGTGGTGAATGCGGTCTTCTCCCGGTCCGCCTCTGCTACAGGAACCTGCCAGTACCCGCTAGTGAGATCCAAGGTAGAGAAGAAGTTAGCAGATCTTAAAGCAGCCAATGACTCCTCTATCCTTGGTAAGGGGTACGCATCCTTGTGTGTGATACGGTTGATTTTCCGGTAATCTACACACATCCTCATGGTGTTGTCTTTCTTTTTGACTAAAACTAGCGGGGCTGCCCAGGGGCTACAGCTATCCCGGATTACCCCAGCCTCCTTCATGTCTCTAAGCATCCCCTTGGCGTGTTGGTAATGTGCAGGGGGTACGGGTCGATACCTCTCTTTTATGGGAGGATGATCTCCCGTGGGGATGCGGTGTTCTACCCCCTTGACTCGCCCGAAGTCTAACGGGTGTTTACTAAACACTCTCTCATACTCTTGAACCACCCGGTAGACTCCCTGTTTCTGGTGGGAGGGAGTGGAGTCAGTTCCCAAGTGTAGTTGCTGACACCAATCCTCCATTACTTTCTTAGAGCCGTTACCTTCCTCCGGGTGAGATGGAGGCAAGGGTTCCACAGACTGTATAGAGTTTTGGTTGATGGTATATAATTTTGCTAGCGTGGCATACCGGGGCAGGTACACTTCCCTCTCCCCGATATTGATTATGCGAACGGGCACCCTCCCATGGCGTACATTGACCACCCCCCGTGCTGTCAAAATGGTGGGCCTAATGTCTGAGTAAACTGGTTCTACCATTGCCTGGTAATCTCTACCTCTCAGACCAATAGCTGCCCGGCACCAAATCATCATTTCACTTTTTGGGGGCATGGCAATAGGGAAAGGGTCACACATTCTTACGCTACCAATCTCACCGCCGGAGAGTTCCACCTGTTGCCGTCGCATCAGTGCCCGGATCTCTTTCTGGAGCACTCGCTGCTCGCCGGAGCTGGCGTTCTTGGCAACCTGCTGTAGAAGGAAAATCACCTCTGCAAGACAATTCTCAATTACATTAGTTCCTAGAGTTATTTTTGGGTGGCTCTCATGTTTGTCAATGTCTACAATGATCAGTCCCTGTGCTGCCAGTTCGACTCTACCGATTTTGATGGTCACCTCTTTAAATCCGATCTGTGGCACGGGCTGGCCATTGCTGGCGATGATACTCAAGTCGTCGTCAGGGTAGCGGGTAATATCCGAGTCATTCCAGTACTGCTTAAAGAGCACGTACGGGATAGTGGTGACCTGTGACCCGGTGTCCAGTAGGGCACTCATGGGAATGCCATCCAGTACCACAGGCAAGACTGGACGTCCTCCCACATATCTGTCGCGCCAGTTCGATGGGCCTGGTGATCTTTTTCCTGGGGGTTGGCCCTCTACCCCAGGTTGTGCCCGTTTAAAGAACAGTACCTTTCCATATGTCCGGGTTGATTGCAGCGGCGGCAGATGGGTCGTCCGTCCTCGCTGTATCGGTCACTGGGTCTTCCTCTGGCCGGTGGGGTCCTCCTTGGTCGACGCCACGGGATGTCCTCCGGTCCGGATGCCAGCTGGATCTTCCCTGGGGTGGAAACCTGTAAAGACTGCACAGTTCGGGTTAGCGCAGCAACGCTCTTAGCTAGCTCTTGGACCTGATGGCGTAGGTCTGGAGCCGGGTCATTGTCCAAAGCCTGCGCATCAGCTCCCACAGGCCCTGCCGACAAGGGCGCCGCCTCCTGGTGGTAAGTGATAGCTGGGCGCCTGTGGGTCACAACGCCACCCGGTGCCGGTTCTCGGAGCACCCGGATGGCTCTGTCCTTGAACTGTGCAAAGTCCAGATGGGGATCCTGTAAGGCCATTGCCCGCAACTGGGTTCGGTGGGCATTGCAATATAAACCCTCTATAAATTGTTCAGTCAACAGCCTGTCCTCGTTTCCCACCCCATCAGGGTCGGTCTGCTTTATGGCCCTCAGGGCCTCTTGTAGGTTTAGTGCATAGTCCCTTATACTCTCATGCGCTCGCTGCTTGCACCCGTAGAATCTAAGCTTAATCTCGGCTGAGGTGCGGGTATCAAAGGTGTCCTTCAGCCGGGTTAGTATCCCTGCGACAGTCTTCCTCCCAGGTGGCCAGGATTTTACTTCCCTTTTGGCTGCCCCGGTTAGTTGGGCCACCAGGATGCTCACTTTTTGCTCTTCTGTGAGGGGGTACACCTGGAAGAGGCTATCCAGCTTTTCTCTAAAGTCATGCAGGGTATGTGACTCCCCTGAGTACTGGGGTAGCCAAGCTGCTCCCGGGATATAGGGCATGGTGAAGGGCATAACTGCAGCAGCGGTGGCGCTGGCGGGGGTTGAGGCAGTGAAGCTCTCCTCCGTATCCGACATCTTCCTCCCCCCTAGTGGACCGTGGCCTACCTTGCGATGATCCTGTTCCGTAGGCCGCGGCTCCGCAGTGGATCGTCAGGGTTGAGGACCTTCCGTCGCGCTCCGGTGACGTCGGCGTCTGCTGGGCTCCTTCCAGGACCTTACGCAACGTCCGGACGTGAGGCGGGGCTTCAGTTCTCGCGCGCTTTCGGAGTCCACGCCCCTCTTCTTCCCGCGCGGCGTCCTCAAGATGGCGTCCAATGGTGGGAAAACTCCACGGATGGCGGGAAGAAGGTCGAAGATGGCGCCGGATGGCGGGAAAACTTCGCGGATGGCGGGAAGAAGGTAGAAGATGGCGCCGGATGGCGGGAAACCTCCACGGATAGCGGGAATCTTCACCACTGGTAAGTTTGAACAGTCTTTGCTTTTCAGGCACGCAGTACCCGGTGGTTGCGGGCACGAAATCCTGCCGACTACGCCAAAGTTGACGCGCCCCTGGGCCTGTGTCGCGCTGCGTTGCGCACGCGGGAGCTTACCCGGAGCCGGATCTCTTGAGGGTTGTAGTCTCGTGGCGGCGACCCGGTCCGTGCCCAGGGAGTCAAACTGAGCGGCGATGTACTAGCAGTAGATGGTTGGTGACTACGCCACCCGTTGAATGCAGCTATGGAGCTGCCGCTGCAGGGCAGACCGCTGAGGCCGGTGGAAGGATGGTGCAGCGTGGATGGTATAACCCCCAACGGGAGGGGTATGGCCTCAGGGCAGCCGACGTGGATGATGGGGGTAGCAGGAACCACTCAGAGACGGTGCGGTGTAGTTCAGGGTCTTTACTGGTGACAAAGATAGACCCTCCCGGAGTACTTGCTAGTGATAGGGGCCTGGTCAGTCCTTGAGCAGATGGGATCTCCCCTGGCCAGGCAGAGTTGTAGGCCTTCCCAACTAACTGTACTCTTCTGGCTACCTTGCTAGAGGCGGGAATAAGTAGCCCACGTCCCTGAGTGTACCGTGTGGTGCTCACCCGTATGGCCGGTGACTCGGGGCCTTCTAATGGCTTCCGCTCCACGATGGCGGTGCTGGTCCCACGCATGTGACCGTGCCTTCGGGCTTCTGGGCCAGAGGACCTGAAATCCTCTGCCGGACGGTTTCTGCTGCTGGGTAGGAGTTAGTCCCCACAGCCTCGGACTCCGGGTCCGGTAAGAAATCTTCTCAGTCAGGGCGAGCTCTGTAGCTGCCAGCCCCTGACTCGTTGTAACACTGCTCCCCACAGAGCTCCTGATGTTTCTTGCTATGCTGCTTCTCTTCTCTACTCTTGTTCTGTCTTCTTTCTCACTAACTCTGCCTCAGCCCCGGGTTTATATAGGGGAAGTCCTTCCCCTCCCAAGACTGGGCAGGAGGTGTGGCATGCACAGGATCCCTGACCAAAGGACCTCCCACCTGCTCTCAGACGTAATATCTCTATCACTGTGGCAACCAGACCCCTGGGGTGTCACAGGAACCAGGCATGTAGAGTCCATCCGTTTACCTTTTCTGCGTCGCACAAATACACGGTGGTTGGAACCAAAGATCTCAAATTTGGACTCATCAGACCAAAACACAGATTTCCACTGGTCTAATGTCCATTCCTTGTGTTCTTTAGCCCAAACAAGTCTCTTCTGCTTGTTGCCTGTCCTTAGCAGTGGTTTCCTAGCAGCTATTTTACTATGAAGGCCTGCTGCACAAAGTCTCCTCTTAACAGTTGTTGTAGAGATGTGTCTGCTGCTAGAACTCTGTGTGGCATTGACCTGTCTCTACTCTGTGCTGTTGTTAAGCTGCGATTTCTGAGGCTGGTGACTTGGATAAACTTATCCTCAGAAGCAGAGGTGACTTTTGGTCTTCCTTTCCTGGGGCGGTCCTCATGTGAGCCAGTTTCTTTGTAGCGCTTGATGGTTTTTGCAAATGCACTTGGGGACACTTTCAAAGTTTGCCCAATTTTTCGCACTGACTGACCTTCATTTCTTAAAGTAATGATGGCCACTCGTTTTTCTTTACTTAGCTGCTTTTTTCTTGCCATAATACAAATTCTAACAATCTATTCAGTAGGACTATCAGCTGTGTATCTGTAGCACCCTGAGGATTCGGCTGCTACAGGGGTATTACACCTCAAGCCAGAGGTGTGGTATTCCACTCCCGGGTAAGGATGGAGTGTGGAACTGAGCTTAGTAGGCTGCATGCACTACATACATCCCATTTCCGGGGGACAGAACTACAGTACTCCCACCAAGTAAATGTGCAGGTACGACAGCGTCTGTCCCTGGCTGGAGTGGGAGGGGGGTGGAACATCCCAGTAGTGTAGGGGCAGATAGGGGGAGTAGTCTGGGTAAAGCTAGGAGCTCATTGGGTGCTGGTCACCTGGGCTCACACATAGAGGGAGTATATAAGGTGGGCACCATCTTAGATCAGGGTCAGTCTGTGAGTTCAGCCTGAGGAGAAGCAGAGCAGAGGAGCTCAGCCAGGAGGGCTGACAGGGAGCTGTGGCTCCGGCTGGGCCCAGCTCCAGAGCAAGGCCTGCAGAGAGAGAGAGAGAGGAGTCAGAAGGACCCAGAGAGGAAACAAGAAGAGAACCCCAAAATCCCAGAATAAGGACAGAAGGGTGAAGGGTTGGCGGACAAGGGTACCGGATCCCAAGCTGGCAGAGGCCAAAACAAACCTTAGCCAGGAACCGGAGGTCGTGGTCAGGATCTGCCACGACCCTCACCAAATCCACTAGAAAGGCATACCAAGTATAGGGTCAGGGAGCCCAGAGGAGGCTTGACCACCAAGAGACCCGAGGGAGCCGGCCAAAAGTGGATCCCTGGTGGGAACGGTCAGAAGAAGGGAGAGTCAGAAATGAGCTCAGGACCACGCTCCGGAATTGCCTGGGGGTTGGCCGAGTCCAGGACCTGGTGGACGCAGCGCGGCTCGGGTGGTCACTCAAGGCCAGAGTGACTAAAAGGACACCAGTAAGTAAAAACCCTGAACTGCATCTCCCGACTCTGAGTCTTCTTACTGCACCATCACAACCCCCATCATCCACACCTGCTGCCCTGAGGCCATACCCCTCCCATTGGGGGTTATACCATCACTGCTGCACATATACCACCGGCCTCAGCGGACTGCTCTGCAGCGGCGGCTTCAAAGCCGCACTCAACGGGTGGCGTAGTCGACACTTAACAAACATCTACTGCCATAGACTGCCACTTAGTTTGACACCCTGGGCACGGACCGGGTCACCGCCACAAGGACTACTACCCCCATACAGATCCGGCTCCGGGTATCCCCTTGAACATGGCCCAGGGGGTGCGTCATATCCACCTGACTTCTGCACAACACAACTGATGGTCCCAATCCCATTTATAAGGCAAGAAATCCCCCTTATTAAGGCTATGTGCCCACGATGCAGAAATGAAGCAGAAAATTTCTGCAGCATTTCTGCATCTCCCTGGCAGAAAAAACGCATGCAGATTGTGCAAGCGTTTTTCCTGCAGAATACATGCGGATTCATATGCAGATTCACATGCGTTAACGCATGTGTTTCCGCATGCAGACTGACAAGCACGTTCCAGGCGATAGCATCACTTGGAAAGTGCTTGACAACTAGGTCACACTGTATAAATCCATGCAAACGGCATGGATTTATACAGTGTGACCATAAAAATAAAAAAATAAAGCTATACTTACCCCCGATGCCCCGCCGCGTGTGCTGTCGCGCTTGTCCTGGCTTCTTCCTGGTTGCCGGGCTCTCGCGAGACAGCCTGCGGTCACATGACCACGACGTCATCTCAGGTCCTGGAAGGAGAAGCGCTGCAGGGGCTGCCGGACAAGTGAATATAAACTTTATTTTTTATTTTATTCTTTTTTTTACAGGTACAATGGTAACCAGGTCTGGATGAGAGTCTCCTCTCCTCCAGACCTGGGTAACATACGCACATTGAATCGCATATTATCCGCGTGTACAAATGTACAGGCACGGATTCTATGTGTGTCAATGCAAGTCAATGGCGGCGCTTCCGTTGCGCTTCCGCAAAATTAATGAACATGCTGCGGATTTATGAGCGCTGCAAAAACGCTGCGGAAAAACCCGCAGCATGTGCATTGACATTGCGGAATGCCATTGGGGACCATGGGGTGCGGATTACCATGCATTTTTTATGCGTTTCCGCTGCGGAAATTCCGCAGCGGAAACGCATGAAAAACGCATTGTGTGCACGCAGCCTAAACCTGACAGGGCACACCTGTGAAGTGAAAACCATCTCCGGTGACTACCTCTTGAAGCTCATCAAGAGAATGCCAAGAGTGTGCAAAGCAGTCATCAAAGCAAAAGGTGGCTACTTTGAAGAACCTAGAATATAAGACATATTTTCAGTTGTTTCACACTTTTTTGTTAAGTATATAATTCCACATGTGTTAATTCATAGTTTTGATGCCTTCAGTGTGAATGTACAATTTTCAAAGTCATGAAAATACAGAAAAATCTTTAAAAGGTGTGTCCAAACCTTTGGTCTGTACTGTAAAACTTGTACTTAATAGCTAAAGATGGTATTTAGCATTGAAAATACTAATAATTGCGCAGCAGTTGACCTCATTTTGGAATATTTAGAAACATTGGAGAGGATATATATTATTTCAGTGCATCAACTGTGTCAGAAAATGAGTCAAATCTGGCAGCATTTTAGCTCAAATAGGCACATCTGATTTTAGTTCATAAATGTGTTCGAGATCGATAACAATGTTTGTGGTTAAGTTGAAAAAGGAGAGTGATATCATGGAAAGGAAATTAACTTTGCCTAATATGCATCAAAGTTATTTAACACAGTTACATTTTATATACACAAAAGTGAGTCAGCCCAGTAGAGGGGTAAACTTACACAAGTGTCTAAACCCTGCACCTACCAAATTCAATGTATATACTGTATGTATATATATATATATATATATATATATATATATATATATATATATATATATATATATATATACATATATATATATATATATATATACATATATATATATATATACATATATATTTATATACATATATATATATATATATATATATGTATAAATATAGTACAAAAAAAGTCTTTATTCAAAAAACCCATAGACATACAATTAAAAAGTTATTAAAAACAGAAAAAAATTCCCACCTTATGAAGAATAATATGCATAGATATATTATACCTTATTACACTAATGATGATTGTTTATTTGAAAGGTATCCCACAAACTACAGTTAATTTATAGATGTCAAAACCTTGACTAAATACAAATTCATAAAGTGTCACAGACAACACTCTTTTCTGCTAGTACCCTTTTTGGGTGTGTGGGCACCGTAGCTTCTGGATACATATTAGAATGTGGTGCTGGGATTTTTCTGTATTGTAAACCCTGCATGAGCCACTGTGATAAATTTTGTACATTTTGAGACCAAGTTTACACTGTCTAAATATTGCACAGGATAAGTAAATCTGTCCTATTAATTCACTATTATTATCATTGTAAATGGGGTAAATCAATTTTTTTTTTTCAAAAAAAGGGGTTGAGCTGCAATATCAGATACAGCCACATGTACTGTGATTATGGAGCTACTCCTAGCGGGAAAAAGTCCTTGTCTCCAATCCTAGACAACCTTTTAAATTCACCTGAAAAATGTTTAAATCTATCCATTCAGGATCAATAAACCAAATACTTGAATCACCTTATCCGGTTGACTTACAGTTTCTTTCTCATTTACAATATATGTTGTTAAGCTGCCCTGTATTCCTGTTCAGTAGTGTTGAGCGATACCTTCATATATCAGGAAATATCGGATCGGATTGGATCGGACCGATACCGAAAAAGTATCGGATATCGCCGATTCCGATACCGGAAACCAATGCAAGTCAATGGGACAGAAATATCGGAATGAAATTAAACCCTTTCTTTCCTTGTAGGTTAATTCTACATGAAGGAAAACAACTAAGAATAATGTAGAATGTATTGGGGGAGGTGGGGGAGACAATAAAGGCATAGAGGTTTAGCCCAATCAAATGGAATAGCAGGAATTAATATATTTTTTAAGACGTTCTGAGTTACGGAAATATTGACTATGTTAAGTTTTTTATATTTTGTCAGATATTTATGTTTCACTACTTCCATGCTCTTCACCTTCTTTTTTACTTCTCCCACACTTTCTCCTTCATCATCCTCAGCATCTTTTTCATCCACTTCTTCTTCACCTTCTTCATCTTCTTCTTCTTCACCTTCTTCGTATTATTCTTTTTTTTTACATTCTTCATATTCTACTTCTTCATCTTCTTCATATTCTTCTTCTTCATCATATTCTTATTTGTGGCAGGCATTCCTGTAGTTGTTATCTATAAAAGGTTGGACATTACACCTTTCGTTCTGCCCGTCACAAAAGATTTACAACAGGATTTGTCCGCGTTCAGTTTGGCCTGCAGCAGCAGGTCTTTTCCAGGGGCACCACGAGGAGGAACGGACTCACCCCCATACACTGCTTAGTCATCTTCTGCTTATAATTTAGATATTATCTTTTGCTCTGATTTTTAGTATTATGCTTAATGTTCTTCCGCTTTTTGTTCTGCAGCTTCTTGTATTTCTGCTTCTTGGTTTTCTGTCTCTTGTTCTTCTGTATCTTGGTGCTTGTCTTCTCTTCTTTGTCCTCTTGGTCAACTTCTTCAGGGTCATCTTCTTGGTCTTCTTCGGGGTGGTCTTCAGGGTCGCCGTCTTCGGGGGTCCTCGTCTTCGGGGTCCTCGTCTTCTTCGGGTTGGTCTTCTGGGTCCTTGTCTTCGGGGTCCTCGTCTTCTTCGGGGTGGTCTTCAGGGTCCTCGTCTTCTTCCCGGTGGTCTTCAGGGTCCTCGTCTTCTTCGGGGTGGTCTTCAGGGTCCTCGTCTTCGGGGTCGTCGTCTTCGGGGTCCTCGTCTTCTTAGGGTTGGTCTTCAGGGTCCTCGTCTTCAGGGTCCTCGTCAGGGAGATCTAGAGTGATTACCAAGAACCATTTCAAAAAGCTTGAACTTGGAAATGTAGCAGAAGGTACAAGAAAGCTGAGGAACTACCGAGGACCAGCTGACGGTACTGGAACCCGGATGGGTAGCAGAAAGTACAAGAGCCAATGGAACTGCCGATGACCAGCTGACGGTACTGGAACTCGGTTACTAAGCAGGAGGTACCTGTGCCAGAAAGCACTACCAAGGACCAGCAGACGTTGGTGGAACTTGGATACCGAGAAGGAGGCACCTAATCCAAAGGCACTGCCGAGAACCAGCTGACGGTATTGGAACCCGGATGGGTAGCAGAAGGTACCCATGTAAAAAAAAGTTCAAGGCCGCGAGCCGGCCGCAGTTACCAAAACCCACAGTCCTACAGGGGGTGCTTGTCCTATTGGCACTATGGAACCAGCCTTCATTGCCAGATCCCGCAGCCCACATAGGAGTTACCTAAACTGCAGGCACCATAGAGTCGGCTAACCCGACCGCAACACGACAGGACAACGCATTGGAGGCAAAGTGACGTTGACACTACCCGGAAACAGCTGGCGTGCTGGAACCAGGCTGGGCAGGAGGGAGTACCCATGCCAAAGTCACTGCCGAGAACCAGCTGACGGTACTGGAACCCGGATGGGTAGTAGAAGGTACAAGAGCAAATGGAACTACTGAGGACCAGCTGACGGTACTGGAACTAGGATGGGTAGCAGAAAGTGCAAGAGCCAATGGAACTGTCGAAGACCAGCTGACGGTACTGGAACTCGGTTACTAAGCAGGAGGTACCTGTGCCAGTGTTATGCACACGCCCGGGCTAAGCGGCGTGTGCGTGTGATTGGTAGTGATTCCACTGGACCGTGCCGGAGAGTGAATGCCTGGAGGGGCGTAACTAGGTATTCACCCGATCCGACCAGGGTCGCACGACGGCATACGACGCCAGTGCACCAAGGAGGAACCGAGCAGAGGGACCAGGTGCTACTCCAGGACAGACCCCGGACACGGCTGTTGACCCACACAGGGGAATACAGGAACAGACTGGTAGGCTGGCACACAGACTGGTGGGTATAGGCAGGCACGACTGGTATGCAGGCAGGCGGGTAAGCAGGCAGGGGGGTACAGGCAAGCACAGCAAGAGTGCAGACAGGGAGGCACTAGCAGGTAGGAACACAGGCGGGATAGGACCCAGTACACACCGGGACTCAGGAACAATACAGGCAGAAGGGTACAGGCAGGGCAGGACAGGACTGCCGGAGCAGCGGGCAGAAGCAGGGCAGGACAGGACTGCCGGAGCAGCGGGCAGAAGCAGGGCAGGACAGGACTGCCGGAGCAGCGGGCAGAAGCAGGGCAGGACAGGACTGCCGGAGCAGCGGGCAGAAGCAGGGCAGGACAGGACTGCCGGAGCAGCGGGCAGAAACAGGGCAGGACAGGACTGCCGGAGCAGCGGGCAGAAGCAGGGCAGGACAGGACTGCCGGAGCAGCGGGCAGAAGCAGGGCAGGACAGGACTGCCGGAGCAGCGGGCGGAAGCTGGGCAGGACAGGACTGCCGGAGCAGCGGGCAGAAGCAGGGCAGGACAGGACTGCCGGAGCAGCGGGCAGAAGCAGGGCAGGACAGGACTGCCGGAGCAGCGGGCAGAAACAGGGCAGGACAGGACTCTGTTCACACGGAACAGACAGGAAGGGAAAGACAGAGCCAGACACCCACAGGGTACTTGCAGTGAAGTAGCGAGTGGACCACAAACTCACAAACGGGAGTACAGAGACAACAGGCAGGAGTTAGGTACGAGTTCAGACTCTGCAGAAAAAGGAAGGGAACGGACATAGAGGAAAAACAGGTAAAGGATAGGAGAGAGTTCAGACTGGAACTGAGTGTACGGAGGAGACCGACACTGCAGCGGGATACAGGAGCGGGTCTGGGAATACTGCCCCCAGAGAGGCGGGACGAACAGGCAAGGAGCGTGTTCAGACAGGACAGACAAGATACAGGAGCGGGTCTAAGTAATCGGCCCCTAGAAGGCGGGAGGAACAGGCTAGGAGCGTGTTCAGACAGGACAGACAAGATACAAAGAAAGGACTCAGTTCAGACACGGGAACTAATACCGCAAAGCAGGAGACATACAGGACTCAGTTCAGACACGGGAACTAATACCGCAAAGCAGGAGACATACAGGACACAGTTCAGACACGGGAGC
Source organism: Phyllobates terribilis (assembly GCF_046119375.1). Classification (NCBI taxonomy): domain Eukaryota; kingdom Metazoa; phylum Chordata; class Amphibia; order Anura; family Dendrobatidae; genus Phyllobates; species Phyllobates terribilis. The sequence goes on from NW_027362765.1 coordinate 417,094,211, forward strand.
TGATACCGCAAAGCAGGAGACATACAGGACTAAGTTCAGACAGGCCTGGAAATACAGCCTCCAGGAAAGGCAGACAAGGAAACAAAGACGGGACCTGGCACCTTCAGAGTGCAAACACACACTGAAGGAAAACACTATGCTCAGGCAGGGATAGAAGGGAGCTGCTGAGCTATATACCAAGTGTCAGACAGCAATAGGCTGAGGACGCACAAGGGGTGTGACCCACAGCAGGTACAAAAAGCAGGAAGTGATCGGGCGCCGCCCTTAAGCAGCAGAGACAGACACAAACAGACAGCATGGAGGGAAGCCAGAGAGACATTCTGGACAGGAGATCAAGTGCGCGCTCCTGCACAGTGGGAGATGGACCACTATGCAAGGACGCCGCCAGGTATGTTACAGTACCTCCCCCCTTACGCCCCCTCTTCTTCAGGCCTGCCAGAATCTTCCGCAGGGAATTCGAGGACCAGTCGTTCACTGGGTTGGAGGGGGACAGAGACTTGAGGGTAATCTCTGCTTCGAGGTACATCTTGTCAAGCTCACAGGAAAAAATAGACGGGTTATCAGGTACATAATGAGGAAAAGTCACTGTCTCTTTGTTATCTGGTGGTACCCCGGAGGATTCAGGAAACAACTGGAGGTCCTCCGCCGGGTCAGAAGAGTGCAGAGGCTCAGAGAAAACAACTGCTTCAGAGTACACTAGGTCGGACTCACTGGAGGAAGCAGGCGAGGTATCGGGTACCGAGTATAGGAAAGTCTCTGTCCATTCACCACCAGGTGGCACCCCGAAGGGTTCTGAACACAACTGGAGGTCCTCCGCCTGGTCGGAGGGGTGTAGAGACTCGGGAGTAACCTCTGCTTCGGAGTACACTAGGTTGGACTCACTGGAGGAAGCAGGCGAGGTATCGGGTACCGAGTATAGGAAAGTCTCTGTCCATTCACCACCAGGTGGCACCCCGAAGGGTTCTGGAGACAGCTGGCGGTCCTCCGCCTGGTCAGAGGGGTGTAGAGACTCACAGGTAACCTCTGCTTCAGAGTACACTAGGTCGGACTCACTGGACGAAGCAAGCGAGGTATCAGATCCAGGATATAGGAAAGTCTCTGTCCATTCACCACCAGGTGGCACCCCGAAGGATTCTGAACACAACTGGAGGTCCTCCGCCTGGTCGGAGGGGTGTAGAGACTCAGGAGTAACCTCTGCTTCGGAGTATACTAAGTTGGACTCACTGGACGAAGCGAGCGAGGTATCAGGTACAGAGTATAGGAGAGTCTCTGTCCTTTCGCTACCAGGTAGCACCCCGAAGGGTTCAGGAGACAACTGGAGATCCTCCGCCTGGTCGGAGGGGTGTAGAGACTCGGAGGTAACTACCACTTTGGGGTACCCATTGTCAGGCTCACAGGACGAAGCGGACAAAGTATTGAGTACCGGGTGTAGAGAAGTCTCTCTCCATTTGTCATCGAGTGGTATCCCGGAGGATTCAGGAGGCAACAGGGGATCCTCCGCCAGGTAGTAGAGGTGCACAGACTCAGAGGTAACCACAGCTTTGGAGCATCCTTGGACATGCACACCGGTTAAAGAGAGAGAAGCATCTGATGCCGGGTGCAGGAAGTTCTCCTGTGTGGAGTCTGGATGGGCAGAAGTCTCTTCGGGCAGGAGAACTGGTGCACTACCCACGCACATTACCCATTGGGGTTTCTCCGGGATACAGGGAGGTGAAGCTTCAGTAGGGACTTCAAGGTTGGGGTCAGGAGGTCTCAGGGAGGACAGACCCTGGCGTGACGGCTTGCCTCTAAGTCTAGCACGTCTGGACTGCCTCTTGAGGTTGAGAGAAGTATTCCGGAAAGCGTAGTCACCCTGTGAGGATTCTGGGTGGGCAGTAGTCTCATTGGGCTGGAGGACTATTGCGCTACCCACACACATTACCCATCGGGGCTGCTCCGGGATATTGGGAGGTGAAGCTTCAGCAGGAGCCTCCGGGTTAGGATCATCGAAGACCATTAGAAAGGCCACCAGGAAGGCCATTAGGTCCCGGAGGATCGGATCCTGTGTTTCATATAGGGGGTTGATCCATTCCAAGGCATCACCCGCCAGGTAAGACATAATAAAGGCCACTTTAGCCCAATCGGAAGGAAAATAGAGAGGGTAGGCCTTAAAGTGTAGCATGCATTGCTCCACAAATGCACGACACTGTCTTGGATCCCCATAGTAACGTGGCGGATCCGCAGGAACGAGAGCTGATAGATCCATCTGGACGGTGCTTAATTCGCCAGGAACTCAGCTAAGGGAAAAAAAAATTTATTTATTTATTTTAATGCATGTATTCGCTGGAAAAACTTCTCAGAGAGCGAAGGCCGTGGGGCTCAACGGGAACCATGGCCTGAGCATGCTGTTATGCACACGCCCGGGCTAAGCGGCGTGTGCGTGTGATTGGTAGTGATTCCACTGGACCGTGCCGGAGAGTGAATGCCTGGAGGGGCGTAACTAGGTATTCACCCGATCCGACCAGGGTCGCACGACGGCATACGACGCCAGTGCACCAAGGAGGAACCGAGCAGAGAGACCAGGTGCTACTCCAGGACAGACCCCGGACACGGCTGTTGACCCACACAGGGGAATACAGGAACAGACTGGTAGGCTGGCACACAGACTGGTGGGTATAGGCAGGCACGACTGGTATGCAGGCAGGCGGGTAAGCAGGCAGGGGGGTACAGGCAAGCACAGCAAGAGTGCAGACAGGGAGGCACTAGCAGGTAGGAACACAGGCGGGATAGGACCCAGTACACACCGGGACTCAGGAACAATACAGGCAGAAGGGTACAGGCAGGGCAGGACAGGACTGCCGGAGCAGCGGGCAGAAGCAGGGCAGGACAGGACTGCCGGAGCAGCGGGCAGAAGCAGGGCAGGACAGGACTGCCGGAGCAGCGGGCAGAAGCAGGGCAGGACAGGACTGCCGGAGCAGCGGGCAGAAGCAGGGCAGGACAGGACTGCCGGAGCAGCGGGCAGAAACAGGGCAGGACAGGACTGCCGGAGCAGCGGGCAGAAGCAGGGCAGGACAGGACTGCCGGAGCAGCGGGCAGAAGCAGGGCAGGACAGGACTGCCGGAGCAGCGGGCGGAAGCTGGGCAGGACAGGACTGCCGGAGCAGCGGGCAGAAGCAGGGCAGGACAGGACTGCCGGAGCAGCGGGCAGAAGCAGGGCAGGACAGGACTGCCGGTGCAGCGGGCAGAAACAGGGCAGGACAGGACTCTGTTCACACGGAACAGACAGGAAGGGAAAGACAGAGCCAGACACCCACAGGGTACTTGCAGTGAAGTAGCGAGTGGACCACAAACTCACAAACGGGAGTACAGAGACAACAGGCAGGAGTTAGGTACGAGTTCAGACTCTGCAGAAAAAGGAAGGGAACGGACATAGAGGAAAAACAGGTAAAGGATAGGAGAGAGTTCAGACTGGAACTGAGTGTACGGAGGAGACCGACACTGCAGCGGGATACAGGAGCGGGTCTGGGAATACTGCCCCCAGAGAGGCGGGACGAACAGGCAAGGAGCGTGTTCAGACAGGACAGACAAGATACAGGAGCGGGTCTAAGTAATCGGCCCCTAGAAGGCGGGAGGAACAGGCTAGGAGCGTGTTCAGACAGGACAGACAAGATACAAAGAAAGGACTCAGTTCAGACACGGGAACTAATACCGCAAAGCAGGAGACATACAGGACTCAGTTCAGACACGGGAACTAATACCGCAAAGCAGGAGACATACAGGACACAGTTCAGACACGGGAGCTGATACCGCAAAGCAGGAGACATACAGGACTAAGTTCAGACAGGCCTGGAAATACAGCCTCCAGGAAAGGCAGACAAGGAAACAAAGACGGGACCTGGCACCTTCAGAGTGCAAACACACACTGAAGGAAAACACTATGCTCAGGCAGGGATAGAAGGGAGCTGCTGAGCTATATACCAAGTGTCAGACAGCAATAGGCTGAGGACGCACAAGGGGTGTGACCCACAGCAGGTACAAAAAGCAGGAAGTGATCGGGCGCCGCCCTTAAGCAGCAGAGACAGACACAAACAGACAGCATGGAGGGAAGCCAGAGAGACATTCTGGACAGGAGATCAAGTGCGCGCTCCTGCACAGTGGGAGATGGACCACTATGCAAGGACGCCGCCAGGTATGTTACAGCCAGAAAGCACTACCAAGGACCAGCAGACGTTGGTGGAACTTGGATACCGAGAAGGAGGCACCTAATCCAAAGGCACTGCCGAGAACCAGCTGACGGTACTGGAACCCGGATGGGTAGCAGAAGGTACCCATGTAAAAAAAGTTCAAGGCCGCGAGCCGGCCGCAGTTACCAAAACCCACAGTCCTACAGGGGGTGCTTGTCCTATTGGCACTATGGAACCAGCCTTCATTGCCAGATCCCGCAGCCCACATAGGAGTCACCTAAACTGTAGGCACCATAGAGTCGGCTAACCTGACCGCAACACGACAGGACAACGCATTGGAGGCAAAGTGACGTTGACACTACCCGGAAACAGCTGGCGTGCTGGAACCAGGCTGGGCAGGAGGGAGTACCCATGCCAAAGTCACTGCTGAGAACCAGCTGACGGTACTGGAACCCAGATGGGTAGTAGAAGGTACAAGAGCAAATGGAACTACCGAGGACCAGCTGACGGTACTGGAACCCGGATGGGTAGCAGAAGGTACAAGAGCCAATGGAACTGCCGAAGACCAGCTGATGGTACTGGAACTCGGTTACTAAGCAGGAGGTACCTGTGCCAGAAAGCACTACCAAGGACCAGCAGACGTTGGTGGAACTTGGATACCGAGAAGGAGGCACCTAATCCAAAGGCACTGCCGAGAACCAGCTGGCGGTGCTGGAACCCAGGGTAAGCACTAAAAACAGAGTGGAGCCAGAGGTGTAATTGGACCAAGTTTTAAATCAGTAGTACAGTGGATGTGGACAAAGCAGGAGAATTTGCCGGACACACAGCAGGGGAACAGCTGACGTTACTGAACCCCAATAACACTGGAGCAAGCGTTGACTGTGCAGACGGCACTTCTGAGCAGCAACTAGCGGTATTGGAGCCCAGGGTAAATACTAAAAACAGAGGAGCCAGAGGTGTATTTGGAGCAACTTTAAAATCTGTAGTAGTGAGAATGTGGACAGAGCAGGAGAAATTGCCGTCCGCACAGCAGGGGAACAGCTGACGTTACTGAACCCCAATAACACGGCAGCAAGTGTTGACTGTGCAGACGGTACTTTCGTGCGCCATCTGGCGGTGTTGGAGCTCAGGGATAATACTGAAAACAGAGGAGCCAGAGGTGTAATTGGAGCAACTTTAAAATCTGTAGTAGTGAGAATGTGGACAGAGCAGGAGAAATTGCCGTCCGCACAGCAGGGGAACAGCTGACGTTACTGAACCCCAATAACACGGCAGCAAGTGTTGACTGTGCAGACGGCACTTCCGAGCGCCAACTGGCGGTGTTGGAGCTCAGGGATAATACTGAAAACAGAGGAGCCAGAGGTGTAATTGGAGCAACTTTAAAATCTGTAGTAGTGAGAATGTGGACAGAGCAGGAGAAATTGCCGTCCGCACAGCAGGGGAACAGCTGACGTTACTGAACCCCAATAACATGGCAGCAAGTGTTGACTGTGCAGACGGCACTTCCGAGCGCCAACTGGCGGTGTTGGAGCTCAGGGATAATATTGAAAACAGAGGAGCCAGAGGTGTATTTGGAGGAGGTTTTAAATCAGTAGTACAGTGGATGTGGACAGAGCAGGAGAAATTGCCGTCCGCACAGCAGGGGAACAGCTGACGTTACTGAACCCCAATGACACGGCAGCAAGTGTTGACTGTGCAGACGGCACTTCCGAGTGCCAACTGGCGGTGTTGGAGCTCAGGGATAATACTGAAAACAGAGGAGCCAGAGGTGTATTTGGAGGAGGTTTTAAATCAGTAGTACAGTGGATGTGGACAGAGCAGGAGAAATTGCCGTCCGCACAGCAGGGGAACAGCTGACGTTACTGAACCCCAATGACACGGCAGCAAGTGTTGACTGTGCAGACGGTACTTCCGAGCGCCAACTGGCGGTGTTGTAGCTCAGGGATAATACTGAAAACAGAGGAGCCAGAGGTGTAATTGGAGCAACTTTAAAATCTGTAGTAGTGAGAATGTGGACAGAGCAGGAGAAATTGCTGTCCGCACAGCAGGGGAACAGCTGACGTTACTGAACCCCAATAACACGGCAGCAAGTGTTGACTGTGCAGATGGCACTTCCGAGCGCCAACTGGCGGTGTTGGAGCTCAGGGATTACAGTTCAGGTGGTAGAAACATGAACACAACAGGAGACCTGGATACTGTTGCCAACCAATTATTTATTCTGGAAGAGGACTGGCAAATTCATGAGAGATCCAGGCCTTGTTCATTTTGAGAAAAGTAAGCCGGTCAACGTTATCGGAGGATAGTCACATGCGACGGTCTGTTAGTACACCACATGCGGCACTAAAGACGCATTCCGATAATACACTAGCAGTAGGGCAAGCTAGCACCTCCAATGCATACTGACTAAGCTCTGGCCATGTATCCAGCTTACAGACCCAAAACTTGAAGGGAGAAGAGCCGTCTGGGAGTACACTAAGAGGGCAAGACATGTAGTCTGTCACCATCTGACGGAAACGTTGCCTCCTGCTGACTGGAGCCGTCTGTGATGGTGTAGACATTTGTGGCGGCGGGGACACAAAACTTTGCCACATTTCGGCCATACTGGTCTTGCCTTGTGCTGAGGCGCTGCTTCTGCTCCCTCTTTGTGCAGAGCTTCCTCCACTGCCTCGACGCACTGAGCTGCTTTGTAAAGCACTAGCAGCACTGCTCTCGGTTGGAATGGAGAACATGATGGAATGCACCAGTGCGTCTTGGTACTCCCGCATTTTACGCTCCCGGTTCAACGGTGTTATGAGGCTTTGTAAGTTGTCCCGGTAGCGAGGATCTAGGAGGGTGGACACCCAATAATCAGCCTTGTTGAGAATGTGGGCGATGCGGCGGTCGTTTCTCAGGCACTGCAGCATGAAATCAACCATGTGCTGCAGACTGCCAACTGGCCAAGAAACGCTGTCCCCTGCTTGAGGCGTGATCTCTGCCTGCTCTGCATCACCCCACCCTCGCTCTAGATACTGACTACTAGAGCATTGTGTACCTCCCTCCTCTGGACAGATGTCTTCCTCATCCATTGTCTTCCTCATCCTCCTCACAAAGTGTCCCCTGCCTAGGCCTTTGTGAGGAACCACGTTGCGCAGACTGTAGAGAAGCAGATGGCATTTGTGACTCCTCATCCTCCACCTCTTCCAAAACCTCATCCCTTAGTGCTTGCAGTGTTTTTTAAAGCAGGCAGATAAGGGGGATAGTCATGCTGACTAGTGCATCATCTGCACTCGCCATCCGCGTGGAATAATCCAAGGCACGCAAAACGTGGCAAATGTCCTTCATAGAGGCCCACTCAGTGGTGGTGAAGTGTGAACGGCGCGCACTGCGACTTGTTTGCGCCTGCTGCAGCTGGTACTCCATTACTGCTGCCTGCTGCCTGGTGGGTAGGTCACATATGATGCAATGTTCCGGAAGACGTGATCGGCGCTGCAGAGCTGCAATGCGTGATCTTGCATTGCTGGAACGCCACAAGTGAGCGCACTCTATGCGGACCTTCTGAAGCAGTGCATCAAGATCTGGATAGTCCCTCAAGAAACTCTGCACGACCAAGTTGAGCACATGTGCCAGACATGGGATGTGAGTGAGGTTGCCTAGGCCCAGAGCTGCCACCAGATTTCGGCCATTGTCACACACTACCATGCCTGGCTGGAGATTCGCTGGCACAAACCACACGTCGCTCTGCTGCTTGATGGCATTCCAGAGCTCCTGCGCTATGTGGCTTTGATTCCCCAAAGAAATTAATTTTAATATGGCCTGTTGACGTTTGGCCACGGCTGTGCTCATATTGGTCATCATAACAGGTAACCGTTCACGGGTCGATGTGGAGGTAGACCGTGACTGCTCCTGCAGCGCTGATTCAGAGGAACTGGAGTATGAGGAGGAGTCAATGTGTACAGACTGGATTCCTGCAATCCTTGGAGTTGGCAGAACACGTACAGCACCACTCTCAAGATTTGTACCCAGCTCCACAACATTTACCCAATGGGCAGTGAGGGAAAGGTATCGTCCCTGTCCATGCTTACTGGTCCACGCATCGGTGGTCAGGTGGACCTTGCTACTGACGGCGTTTTGTAGCGCATGTTTAATTTTTCCCTCCACATGATGTTGCAGGGCAGGGACGGCTTGCCTGCTGAAATAAAAGCGGCTGGGCACGTTATATTGTGGGACTGCCAATTAGTGTTGAGCCACCCCCGTAGTGTTCGGGTTCGGTTCGGTTCGTCGAACACCGGGATGTTCGAGGAACTGTTCGTCGAACTGTTCGTCGAACACCTTAGAACACCGTCGAACACCGTTAAAACCAATGGCAGGCAAACAAAAACACATAGAAACACATAGAAAACACCTGCAAAGGTGTCCAAAAGCTGACAAACTGCTCAGAAGACACTCTCTTTAAAAAAGCCGGCCGGCAAATTCAGCAGCGGCATACACCGGTACCCGACAATTTAGACAAGAAGGAATAGAGCATCACACATAGATTAGATAGATAGAAACATGTCAGTCACACATATAAGAAGCACAGTGACAGTGTTGGTTACTGCACTTGTCATTTAGTGTAAAGGATTTATTAAAAAAAATATTAGTGTTTTCATGCACCGTCTCTTTAAAAAAGCCGGCCGGCAATTCAGCATCTGTACCCGACAATTTAGAACAGAAAGAATAGAGCTTCACACATAGATTAGATAGATAGAAACATGTCAGTCACATATATAATAAGTACAGTGATAGTGTTGCTTACTGTACTTGTCATTTAGTGTAAAGGATTTATTTAAAAAAATAATAGTGTTTTCATGCACTGTCTCTTTAAAAAAGCCGGCCGGCAATTCAGCAGCGGTACCCGACAATTTAGAACAGAAAGATAGAGCATCACACATAGATTAGATAGATAGAAACATGTCAGTCACATATATATGAAGTACAGTGATAGTGTTGGTTACTGTACTTGTCATTTAGTATTAAAATAAAGGATTTATTATTAAAAAAATTGGCGTGGGGTTCCCCTTAATTTTAGGCTCTAGCGGAGGTTAAGCAGACGGCTGGGGCAGATGTTTGAAGCCTGGGAAGGGGGTAATACCCACGGAGCTTCCCAGGCTACTAATATCAGCCCCCAGCTGAATACATAGCCTTTACTAGCTATTAAAATGGGGGACCCCCCAAAAAAAATGACGTGGGGTCCCCCCTAATTTAATAGCTAGCAAAGGCTAGGCAGACAGCTGGGGGCTGATATTAATAGCCCAGGAAGGGAGCCATGAATATTGGCCCCCTCCCAGGCTAGAAACACCAGCCGTCAGCCGCCCCAGAAATGGCGCATTCATAGGATGCGCCAATTCTGGCACTTAGCCTCGCTCTTCCACGCTGCCCTGGTGCGGTGGCAGGGGGTAATAGGGTTGGGGTTGATGTCAGCTTATAATGCCAGCTGACATCAAGCCCAGGTTAGTAATGGAGAGGCGTCTATAAGACACCCCCATTACTAACCCCATAGTCAAAGTTAAAAAAAACACAAACACCCAGAATAAAGTCCTTTAATTGAAATAAAGACACAATCCTTTATTGTTCTAAATTAAACCATACTTACCATCACGCCCATTCCAGCTGAAGCCAACGATCTCCTGCAATAAAAGAAAAATAATAAAGCAACCTCATCCTTACCTTTCCATGGTTCCCACGACAGCTTCAGCTCTGCTACATCGAGATGACAGGCTGGACCGCAGCAGAACGCTGCCATCCAGCCTCTCATCCCGCAGACACTGAGAAGCGCAGGCATGCTTGCGCTGCTCAGCGTCTCTCTGTGACGACATCCAGATGAGCCGAGTTCATGTCCAATGAACTCGGCTCACCTCATGCACGTCACTGACAGCGTGGGAAAATTCTCACGCTGAAGCGCTGATTGCAGGAGAATTTTCCCACGCTGTCAGTGACGTGCAGGAGGTGAGCTGAGTTCATTGGACACGAGCTCACCTCATGCACATCACTGACAGCGTGGGAGAATTCTCCTGCACTCAGCACTTCAGCGTGAGAATTTTCCCACGCTGTCAGTGACGTGCATGAGGTGAGCCGAGTTCATTGGACATGACCTCGGCTCATCTGGATGCCGTCACAGCGAGACAGTGAGGAGCGCAAGCATGCCTGCGCTTCTCAGTGTCTGCGGGATGACAGACTGGATGGCAGCGTTCTGCTGCGGTCCAGCCAGTCATCTCGATGTAGCAGAGCTGAAGCTGTCGTGGAAACCATGGAAAGGTAAGGATGAGGTTGGTTTATTATTTTTCTTTTATTGCAGGAGATCGTTGGCTTCAGCTGGAATGGGTGTGATGGTAAGTATGGTTTAATTTAGAACAATAAAGAATTGTGTCTTTATTTCAATTAAAGGACTTTATTCTGGGTGTTGTGTTTTTTTTAAATACTTTACTAGAAATTCATGGCGGTCATGTCTAATACTGGCGTGACCCCATGAATTTTGGGCTTGGGGCCAGCTGATAATACCAAGCTGGCCCTAACCCCTTTATTACCCAGTGAGCCACCGCACCAGGGCCCTGGATGAGTTGGGTACAGCGCCAGAAGATGGCGCTTCTATGAACGCGCCATTTTCCGGGGTGGCTGCGGACTGCAATTTGTAGCGGGGGGGGGCCCAGAAAGCTTGGGCCTCCCTGCGCTGCAGATTCCAGCCCCCAGCTGCCTAGTTGTACCTGGCTGGACACAAAAATAGGGCGAAGCCACACGTACTTTTTTTTTAATTATTTCATGAAATTCATGAAATAATTAAGAAAAAAAGGCCTTCCCTATATTGTTGTGTCCGGCCAGGTACAAATAGGCAGCTGGTGGTTGGGGGCAGCCCGTTCCTGCCTGCTGTACCTGGCTGGACACAAATATAGTGCGAAGCCCCACTTCAATTTTTTTTAATTATTTCATGAAATTCATGAAATAATTAAGAAAAAAAGGGCTTCCCTATATTGTTGTGTCCGGCCAGGTACAAATAGGCAGCTGGTGGATGGGGGCAGCCCGTTCCTGCCTGCTGTACCTGGCTGGACACAAATATAGTGCGAAGCCCCACTTCAATTTTTTTAAATTATTTCAGGAAATTCATGAAATAATTTAAAAAAAATTGACGTGGGGCTTCGCACTATATTTGTGTCCAGCCAGGTACAGCAGGCAGGATCGGGCTGCCCCCAACCACCAGCTGCCTATTTGTACCTGGCCGGACACAACAATATAGGGAAGCCCTTTTTTTCTTAATTATTTCATGAAATAATTTAAAGAAAATTGACGTGGGGCTTCGCCCTGTTTTTGTGTCCAGCCAGGTACAACTAGGCAGCTGGGGGCTGGAATCCGCAGCGCAGGGAGGCCCAAGCTTTCTGGGCCACCCCCGCTGCAAATTGCAGTCCGCAGCCACCCCGGAAAATGGCGCGTTCATAGAAGCGCCATCTTCTGGCGCTGTACCCAACTCATCCAGGGCCCTGATGCGGTGGCTCACTGGGTAATAAAGGGGTTAGGGCCAGCTTGGCATTATCAGCTGGCCCTAAGCCCGAAATTCATGGGGTCACGCCAATATTAGACATGACCACCATGAATTTCTAGTAAAGTATTTAAAAAAAACACAACACCCAGAAAAAAGTCCTTTAATTGAAATAAACACACAATTCTTTATTGTTCTAAATTAAACCATACTTACCATCACGCCCATTCCAGCTGAAGCCAACGATCTCCTGAAATAAAAGAAAAATAATAAAGCAACATCATCCTTACCTTTCCATGGTTCCCATGACAGCTTCAGCTCTGCTACATCGAGATGACAGGCTGGACCGCAGCAGAACGCTGCCATCCAGCCTGTCATCCCGCAGACACTGAGAAGCGCAGGCTTGCTTGCGCTCCACAGTGTCTCTCTGTGAGGGCATCCAGATGAGCCGAGTTAATGTCCAATGAACTCGGCTCACCTCATGCACGTCACTGACAGCGTGGGAAAATTCTCCTGCACTCAGCGCTTCAGCGTGGGAGAATTCTCACACTGAAGCGCTGAGTGCAGGAGAATTCTCCCACGCTGTCAGTGACGTGCAGGAGGTGAGCTGAGTTCATTGGACATGAGCTCACCTTATGCACGTCACTGACAGCGTGGGAAAATTCTCCTGCACTCAGCGCTTCAGCGTGGGAGAATTCTCACGCTGAAGCGCTGAGTGCAGGAGAATTCTCCCACGCTGTCAGTGACGTGCAGGAGGTGAGCTGAGTTCATTGGACATGAGCTCACCTTATGTACGTCACTGACAGCGTGGGAGAATTCTCCTGCACTCACCGCTTCAGCGTGAGAATTTTCCCACGCTGTCAGTGACGTGCATGAGGTGAGCCGAGTTCATTGGACATGAACTCGGCTCATCTGGATGTCGTCACAGAGAGACGCTGAGCAGCGCAAGCAAGCCTGCGCTTCTCAGTGTCTGCGGGATGAGAGGCTGGATGGCAGCGTTCTGCTGCGGTCCAGCCTGTCATCTCGATGTAGCAGAGCTGAAGCTGTCCTGGGAACCATGGAAAGGTAAGGATGAGGTTGCTTTATTATTTTTCTTTTATTGCAGGAGATCGTTGGCTTCAGCTGGAATGGGCGTGACGGTAAGTATGGTTTAATTTAGAACAATAAAGGATTGTGTCTTTATTTCAATTAAAGGACTTTATTCTGGGTGTTTGTGTTTTTTTTAACTTTGACTATGGGGTTAGTAATGGGGGTGTCTTATAGACGCCTCTCCATTACTAACCTGGGCTTGATGTCAGCTGGCATTATAAGCTGACATCAACCCCAACCCTATTACCCCCTGCCACCGCACCAGGGCAGCGTGGAAGAGCGAGGCTAAGTGCCAGAATTGGCGCATCCTATGAATGCGCCATTTCTGGGGCTGCTGACGGCTGGTGTTTCTAGCCTGGGAGGGGGCCAATATTCATGGCTCCCTTCCTGGGCTATTAATATCAGCCCCCAGCTGTCTGCCTAGCCTTTGCTAGCTATTAAATTAGGGGGGACCCCACGTCATTTTTTTTGGGGGGTCCCCCATTTTAATAGCTAGTAAAGGCTATGTATTCAGCTGGGGGCTGATATTAGTAGCCTGGGAAGCTCCGTGGGTATTACCCCCTTCCCAGGCTTCAAACATCTGCCCCAGCCGTCTGCTTAACCTCCGCTAGAGCCTAAAATTAAGGGGAACCCCACGCCAATTTTTTTAATAATAAATCCTTTATTTTAATACTAAATGACAAGTACAGTAACCAACACTATCACTGTACTTCATATATATGTGACTGACATGTTTCTATCTATCTAATCTATGTGTGAAGCTCTATTCTGTCTGTTATAAATTGTCGGGTACCGCTGCTGAATTGCCGGCCGGCTTTTTTAAAGAGACGGTGCATGAAAACACTATTATTTTTTTTGATAAATCCTTTACGCTAAATGACAAGTACAGTAAGCAACACTGTCACTGTACTTCGTATATATGTGGCTGACATGTTTCTATCTATCTAATCTATGTGTGAAGCTCTATTCTGTCTGTTATAAATTGTCGGGTACCGCTGCTGTATTGCCGGCCGACTTTTTTACAGAGACGGTGCATGAAAACACTATTATTTTTTTTGATAAATCCTTTACGCTAAATGACAAGTACAGTAAGCAGCACTTTCACTGTACTTCGTATATATGTGGCTGACATGTTTATATCTATCTAATCTATGTGTGAAGCTCTATTCTTTCGGTTCTAAATTGTCGGTACAGGTGTATGCCGCTGCTGAATTGCCGGCTTTTCATGTTTCACTGTGAGCACTGTTCCCATCGATTTGGGCAATCACTGTAATGCCACAACCACCATGGCTGTGGCATTACAGTGAGTGGCAGACAATCCCTGCATGATTGGTGCTCTAAATAGCGCCAGACATGCAGGACACGCTTTTGGTGCACGAACAGTTATCGAACATAACCTCGAACAGCCGAATTTTTTGCAAATCGTTCGGGTTCGTCGAACAACTCGAACACCGCCCAAAACAGCTCGAATTTGAGATTGGCGAACAGTTCTAGTCGAACACCGCTCATCTCTATCGATAAGATCCTCTCCCAACTTAAAAATCATAACTTTCTAACCATAAGGAAGGGCCACTCCATCCTGCTGAAAGTTTTAATAGACTCCAGTGACAGAATTGAGTGACTTCCCTCTTTGCTCTCTTTCCTAAACTTGATATTAGTATACCAACATGTGTTGCTGTGGACTGCCATGACATAAAACCACATTGGCCAGAACAGACCAATTAGGATATCACCACAGTCAATCTGTTGGCAAGAATTTTTGCTGAAAAGAGGGGGTGTCTGGGCTCCCTAGATCTCAATCTGTGCATGCGCCATCTCCAGAGGCCATTTTTCTGAAGTCCACCGCAGTGAAAAGGATGAGAAGTGTGGGGACTCCCGACATTTTCTGAAAGTCCAGAGCCCATCTCAGCCTCGCAAAACCGAACACCCCCTCCTCCCAGCCTGGTGTCCACAGCATTGCCTCACTCTTACTGCCGCCATCAGCTTCTTACAGCAGTGACCCTGCCTCATGTGACCCTGCTACACTGCAGCCACCTCCCCAGTAAGCTACAATCAGATTATGAGGCGCACCCCGTTTTTTCCCCCAAAATTTTGGGGAAAAAAATGAGTCTTATAAACTGGAAAATAAGGTAATTTCTGAGAAGTAATTATCTAAGTTTGGCCATTTGTCAATGGTCTTTAAAACCAGTTTGTCAGTGTCACTAGGATAACAGCGTTTATGGACCTATTAAACTCGGAACTTGATAGGAAACGCCTTTATACTGAACAGTAGTGTTGAGCATTCCGATACTGAAATATCGGGTATCGGCCGATATTCGCGGTATCGGAATTCCGATACTTAATTCCGATACTTTTGCAATATCGTATACCGGAATCGGAAGTTCCCATAATGCAATGGGCCATTTTCATTTTATTCAGCCAATGAGGCTCCTAAGAAGTGTGGGCACATCCTGTTAGGCATGTAGGCATCTTAACTAATGGCATGGCTGTGATTGGCTGCTGAAATGATGTCATGATGCACTATAAAAGCCGCCGCCGCCATTTTGAGCTCACTCTGCTGTGAATTCAGTTAGGGATAGGACGCTGTTGTTCTGAGGGACAGTTTTAGCTACCTATTTGGTCTATTCTGCTTTACCCAAGCTACTTTATAAATCGCTGTGCCCTGCAGTGCTAGTGCACAGTTCTCTGTGCTGTTCACCGCTTTCTGCAAGGTCTCTGTGTGTGAGTGCAGCTCACCCTGTAGTGTGTGCTTCAACCACGTCTGGTTGTAGTGCACTCAGTGTGTGTCACTGCCTCATACATTGTCCTTTTTTGCCAATTCATAATTTTTCCTGATATCTCCTATTAGTGTGGTGGTTCCATCCGTATTCAGCTAAATTGGTTCCAAACACACTATATAGGAGTAGATAGAGAAATTTTTTTGGTCTTGCAGCGCTAGTGCACAGTGCTCTGCATCTGTACTGTTCACCGCTGTCTGCAAGGTCTGGTGTGTGAGTGCAGCTCACCCTGTAGTGTGTGCTTCAGCCACGTCTGGTTGTAGTGCACTCAGTGTGTGTCACTGCCTCATACATTGTCCTTTTTTGCCAATTCATAATTTTTCCTGATTTCTCCTATTAGTGTGGTGGTTCCATCCGTATTCAGCTAAATTGGTTCCAAACACACTATATAGGAGTAGTTAGAGGAGCCTTTCTGCAGCATTGGGCCTTGCAGCCCCAGCCAGATTAGTATTAGCCTATTTTTTGTAGCCTCATCTATTGCATTGTAGGTTACCTTCCTACATTGTAATAGCTACAAAAAGTTTGTGATACTATCGTTATTACATCTTTAGGCACATCCAGTTGTCAGGGTAAAAGAGAATATATATATTTCCACTTTTATATTCTTGTAAGTTTTTATACGCTTTTTTGCTAATGTACTAACCACCATTTTGTGTCCTATAACAATAAGCTTTCCTTGCTACGTAATACTCAAATCGAAACTTAAACTAAGACAGTTCCAGTGTTGCCAAGACTTATTTCAGAGAAACAAAACAAGATTATAAGCTGACGGCTGCAATATCTGCCCAGAGACTGAGATAAGGAGATGAGGACCAATCAGGAGTGGCCAGACACTGGACTTTCATGGCTTACCCCACCCCGGACAACCCCTTTCCCCTCCCCATTATGTAGTGTATTTAGTTTTGTGTATGTAGGAATAAACTCAGAACATTGCTGAGAACGTTGTCTGTAGTAGTCTTCTGAGCGTGCTCTGAGTTTGAACCAGCTTGTTGCCTGACTCATTCTTTGAATGGTTGACCCATGCTCATAGTTTGAATTTGGAGTGACTGGAGGACGAGTGGAATGTCATCACGACCCCCACAAATGGCGCCCAACGTGGGGCGTGGCTAGCGGTACGCCGCCCTCCCGGACCCATATTGCTGATTTCCCTGGTGGTGACCGCGGTGGCTGAATTTGAGGCCTGATCAACCTCCATCGAACACGGTAAGTTGAGATGTATTTTATATGTCTCACTTGCCTGTGTGTCAGCCGCAGCGGTTCCTGTGGGATTGTCAGGATGGATCTGGGTGGGTGACCGGTCGAGTGGTGAGACTTTGGGCGTCCCGCACCACGTGCTGAACCAGCAAGTGTTAAAACGAGTGACGTCGCATGCCTGCACGTGCTCGTGTGCACACCACCTCCTCCTCCCCCGGTCACTGTACTTTTCTTAGATAGCTGCCTCCCGTAACTGATAGTCGAGGTTTCAAAGCATTCCTGAATTGTAGTGTAAGGGAGAAAGAATCTGTGACGAATTAAGGAGTGCTCTTCGTCTAACACAGAGACTGCTCTAAATTCAAGGTTAGCAAAGGAGATAGATTGAGAGGTACTCTCTATCTCATCAGTGTATTGAGGTGTACTCTACACTGACGGGTGGTGCCGTGGTAGCAAAGGAGATAGATTGAGAGGTACTCTCTATCTCATCAGTGTATTGAGGAGTACTCTACACTGACGGGTGGCGACCTGTCGGCTGCACCAGTGATCTGAGTCGCGACAGATCATTGCATTCTATAAGAAAATGTTGTGTATATTCAAATTTGAAAGATCTCGTAAGTTGCGGAATGCTGCTGTGGGAGTTAAGCCAATTAGTGGAGTTACGGGAAGGCAAGAAGGCAAGAAGAATGTTAGGAATTTGTATAACATGATAAGCTTATCCAGTACAGGCAGGCTTTAGTTTTCAGTGTAGAATGAATGTGTTACACAGAAGTTGGGAAAGTTGGGTGAGGACTTCTGCACCAGGCTCAAGCACATCTTAGAGTAGCGAGTGATTTGAAGTCTGAAGGCTGGAAATAAGTAGATGGTGCAGGGGGGAACAGAGAATGCCGAGCCTTTGTTCGGATACATGAAAGCTGCAGAATGTGATTTGTTATGTGCCCCCAAAAATGGCCGTTGCACCTTTGATGCCTGTCACTACACTGAGCCCTCAGTCACCACCCTATAATGGCGCCGACGCCAAATCACCGGAAGGGTGGACGTGTCGGGTGTGTGGAGAGCAAAACCCACTCTGGGCGGGCCGCCCATGGCACGATGCCCAGCCTGCCCCCAAGAATAATCCCACCCCCACTCCCACCTCCTCCCTCCAACGGCCATCTTGCTACACCTCTTACTTGTTGTGGGAGGCCCGGAAAGCCCCAATCCGGCCTATATCCACTACTAGATCCGTCCGGTGCATATTACCAGCCACCAGCACAGGTGGAAAAGCCCGCAGTCCCAGAGCACCCATCTGAAACTAATGTGACACCCTCTGCTCCAGTCCACGATGCTGAGACGCTTCCCCTGTTTCCTATGGGAGTCACCCACAACCCTGGGGATATCCTCCTCAACTCCCCAGAATTTCAGGCCAGACTGCTCTCCCTCCGCCAACATACTGTTACTCAAGACGATACGGAGCCAGATGAGGGATGGGCTCAAGATACTCCAACCCCCCCCTCTCCTTTACCCCATACGTCTCCTATGGCATCCTCCACCCCACATCCATTACCCGTACTCCGGCCCTTGCTCCAAGCAACTGCTGAAAGAGCACCACCCCTCAGCCCCTCAGAAGTCTGGGACCCCTGCCGCTCCCGGAATCTAGTAGACCCATCAGGACGCCCTGTCACTCTGTCAATAGGCTATGGTGACATCCTTACACATCGGGTGGGGGCCATAGTCAACCCTGCAAACACCTGTATGAGCCATGCTGGAGGATTGGCTCGTAAAATTGCCCTTGCTGCTGGTTCTACTCTGGCTTCAGAATGCCAGGCTCACTTAGCCGAAAACGGAGAGCTTTCTCAAGGCCAGACCTTAGTCACCCGTGCGGTAGACTGCCCGCTGATGTCATCATACATGCAGTGGGTCCTATTTATGACTCCCAGAACCCTGAAGAGTCACGTTCCACTCTCATATCTACCATCCGTTCAGTACTCAACCATGCAGGAAAATTGAGTCATCAGGATATGCCCAGACGCACTTTAGCGATACCACTTATATCTTCCGGAATTTTCGGCTACCCACTCGGGCCGTGCATGGAGGAACACGTACTAGCCCTCAAGGAAGGCATGGAGACCCTCCCCCATGGATTGGACTCAATACGCATTGTCTGTGTCCGTAGTCCAGCAGTTCATGCTGCTATGCCTTTGGCCCTTAAGCTACTAGTGGCAACCTCCTCCCCGACACCGATACCTAATGCGGTTCTGTTGCCTGAAGAATACTCCCTAGCGGCCACCCCGGACATCACCAAGGAACATGCGACGCTGCCCGGTCCCCAGCAAGTTCCTGGACCTTTAGGGATGATCAAATATCAACCCTTTACCCCAGTACAAGTAGACACTCTGGTCTCAAAGCTTCCTGATCCCGATAAATCTCCCATGCAGTATGATAGACGCTTGGACACAACCAGAGCCATTTATGGTGCAACCTGGGCTGATTTGGCAGGTATCACATCTGTGAAGGCCAAGGAATATTTCTTGCCTACTACAGTTAAAAGCCTGGGCTCAGGATCGCTTGTCAGATCAAGCTGGATCTGTACAAGATGTTCAACAAGACCCTGATGAATCTGTGGAAAGATATGCTGCAAGACTCAGCATGCATTTTGAGGATCTCGGATACAGTCCTCACGTCAAGATGCAGGCCGCCCTGTTGGTTCAGGCCCTAGTAGATGGCCTACAAGACGCTCTCAGAGATGAAGTCCTGAGAGTACGGCCCGAGATTCGTTCTTCTTCTTTCAACGACGCGGTGGACATCGTTAAAACTTTCCAAAAATAAATGCTAAAAATGGAAAAGGATACTAAGCCAAAGAAGAAAACCGCTCCTGCCATGGTATATCAAGCTCAAGAAAGCTACCCACCCCCTGGCAACCAACATGGAATCAAGTGGGTAATGGTTAAAGGCACAGGTGATGATACTCCTCCCACATATAGAAAATAAGACAGAAGAGATGACAAGGGACCATCTAGAAACAGAAGACAATCTCGTGATTCTGGAGGACGAATGTTGTGTTGGAAGTGTGGTAGCCTTGACCACATCCTCAGAGACTGTCCAACCCGCAGATAGTACCATGACCGGTCGTTCCGTGATGGTCCACACAACCAGGTGGACCATCAACCACTGGAGTTCCTGGTGGACACTGGGGCGGCCACATCTGTCATTTCCTCTGCACAGCTCCCTCCTTCTGTATTCCTATCACCGGAGTACTCACAAGATTCTTGGTATCTGAAACTTGCCCTGTCAATCTGTTGGGAGCCAATCTCTTAGAATGGATGAAGGCTCAGTTTGGCTTCATGCTGAAGATCCACATGTTTCTCATCAACACAGACTATGTTTTGACCGCCTTAAACAGGCTGTTGTCTCTGCCCCGGCCTTGGGCTTACCAGACTATACTCAGCCATTTCATTTTTTTGTCTCGGAATCGGAAGGTCATGCCTCTGGTGTTCTAGCACAACGTTATGATCATAAGTATCGGCCTTTGGGCTACTACTCAGCCCGCCTGGACCCTGTCGCCCGAAATACCCCCACGTGCCTTAAGGCGGTCCACGCTGCTCACATTCTCCTTGACAAGTCAGCTGATATCGTCCTTGGACATGATCTCTCAGCTGTTCTGCAACAAACATCTCCGAAACATCTAACCAACCAAAGACACCTGCGGCTGCAGTGTTCCCTATTGTTGCCCTCCAATATAACATTTACCAGATGTCTGACTATCAATCCTGCCACTTTGCTTCCACCTTCTAGGGGGGAAGGTGAAGAGGGTGAAGGTCCATTGGTGGAACCTCATGATTGTATAAAAATTTTGCAGGAAGAGACTTCTGCTCCAGAGAATATGGTGGCACATCCGCTCGCACACCCTGCCATGCACCTATGGACTGATGGATCCCGTTTCGCAGACCCTCAAGGGAAGTTCCACACGGGATATGCTGTCACAACAGACCTAACAGTTCTGAAGGCTGAAGCTCTACCACCATACATGTCTGCACAAGAAGCTGAACTTGTGGCTCTCACAGAGGCCTGCCACCTGGCAGCAGGAACAAAGGCGAATATATATATATACCGATTCCAGGTATGGACATGGAATTTGCAATGATTCTGGACTCTTGTGGAAGTCTAGAGGATTCATCACAGCTGCAGGTACACCAGTGAAACATGTCTCATGGATTAAGGCCCTAATGAAGGCCCTGGAACTACCCATTCAGGTTGCTGTTATCAAGGTCAAGGCTCATGGAAGACTAGAATCCAGAGAAGCCAGGGACAACCACCTAGCTGACCAAGCAGCCAAGACTGCAGCAGTGGAGAATGTGTCATCAAAGTGGCAGGAAAAGGAAGAAGAGATGGGAGAAACCCTGCAAACCGTAGCTGTGGCGCTCACTAGAGCAAGAGCCAAAAAACAGCCGGCGGAAGACCATACAAGTCCAGCGGAGACACGAGTGGAATCCAGGGGGGTCAGGATGCCTGAAGAAAAATTGTGTGAGGAACAAAGGAAGACCCCCACTGAAGAAGTCAAGCAATGGAAAGCGGCAGGAGCTGTGCTGGCAGGTCGCAAAGATTCAAAGGTCAACTCGACTCTTTACCAAGTGGATGGGAAGCCTTGCTTGCCTAGACGCATGTACTCAGCTGTGGCAGCATGGGCTCACGGGCCTACACACAGAGGAAAGAATCAAGCCTTGGCATGTATCAAGAAACTGTACTTTGCACCCGGAATCTCTTCAACTGTGACTGCATACTCAAAATCCTGCTCTGTCTGCGCTACCTGCAACCCAACGTGTACGGCACGGGTCCCTCTCCAACACCTGGCTAAACCAGACTCCCCTTGGCAGAGAATACAAGTCGACCATATCCAAATGCCTAAAGCAGGAAAATAGGAGTACGTTTTGGTAGCCGTGGATATGTTCTCAGCCTGGCCCGAGGCCTACCCGGTTGTCAACATGACTGCTAAAGTCACAGCCAAGAAACTGATCACCGAAATTGCCTGCAGATTTGGAGTTCCCCAAGTCATAGAATCGGATCAAGGACCAGCTTTCACAGCAAATATCTACAAAGAACTCTGGAACATGTTGGGAACAGATTTGAGCCTCCACACTCCATACCATCCTGCCAGTTCAGGCAAAGTGGAAAGGATAAATTCCACACTCAAGACCCAACTCTTGAAAATGACCTAAGATCATCCCCTCCCCTGGCCCGACCTACTCCCTATAGTATTGTATCATATCACACACACTCCTCAGGCCTAACATGGGCTGACTCCCTATAAAATTTTGTTTAGGACCCCACCCAAGATAGGAGAGATTAGGCCCCAAGAGTTGTCTGAAACACATGATAGAGTGGTAAAATTTGTGATTGCTCTGTCTAAAGAATTGACTAACACCCGCTCTCCAGTATCTGCTTCTCTCCCAGAATCTACAGGTGATGCAGTACATGATTTCATCCCAGGCGATCTAGTGTATGTGAAGAAGTTTGTCCGGAAAGACTGCCTCCAGCCGCGGTTCGAGGGACCGTACACTGTGCTTCTCACCACCCCGACGGCTCTGAAGCTTGAGGGCAAGAGCACCTGGATTCACGCCTCCCACTGCAAGAAAGACAGAACGAGTCTATAAAAGATGACTACCTTCTTCTATATCCTTTCCATATGCTTACTGTCTGTCCCAGGGTGTACAGCTACCACACAGGGGTAGATACCTCCTTCTTCTCAGGTTGGTCGGGAGGGCTCAAGGGATTCCTCCAACAAGTTTGTCTAGTAATGGGAGGTCTACTAGTATTGGGCCTGGTGGTCCTGTGCTGCATAGTCCCCTTATACAGGAAAGCTATAACCAATGCTGTCCCAACCTCAGGGACCTTTCTGAATCAAAGGAAGATATGGAGAAATACACTCCTTTGAACAAGCCTGACCAGCCCCCCCCCCATGACAAAGTCCAATTGAGAGATTTAGTTTAGGGACAATTGGGAGAACTCCATGTGTCATTTAGGGTAGGGCTCAATTGTTTGGGGGCGTCCCATAAGGGGGCAGCTTCTAAAATGATTGGGTGAAGAAATCCACCTCCCCTCTCCCCACACATGGACAGTCTCAAAGGCCCCGAAGCAAAGGAAAGCTTAGTGTTTAGGGGGGAATGTCAGGGTAAAAGAGAATATATATATTTCCACTTTTATATTCTTGTAAGTTTTTATACGCTTTTTTGCTAATGTACTAACCACCATTTTGTGTCCTATAACAATAAGCTTTCCTTGCTACGTAATACTCAAATCGAAACTTAAACTAAGACAGTTCCAGTGTTGCCAAGACTTATTTCAGAGAAACGAAACAAGATTATAAGCTGACGGCTGCAATATCTGCCCAGAGACTGAGATAAGGAGATGAGGACCAATCAGGAGTGGCCAGACACTGGACTTTCATGGCTTACCCCGCCCCGGACAACCCCTTTCCCCTCCCCATTATGTAGTGTATTTAGTTTTGTGTATGTAGGAATAAACTCAGAACATTGCTGAGAACGTTGTCTGTAGTAGTCTTCTGAGCGTGCTCTGAGTTTGAACCAGCTTGTTGCCTGACTCATTCTTTGAATGGTTGACCCATGCTCATAGTTTGAATTTGGAGTGACTGGAGGACGAGTGGAATGTCATCACGACCCCCACAAAGTGTCTTTTTGTGACAAAAAAAAACTAAATAAAGTTCACCAAACACTCCACTTTACAGTTGTGTAGGCCACATTAGCTCATATTAAAGTCTAGTCCACACTTTATAAAATTACTGTTTCTTATACCTGTTAGCAGCTGTTCAGGAATAAGCACACTAAGCTCTTAGTACTTTTCTGCCTATCAGTCTACCAAGATGAAGAAGGCAGGGAGTAAGGCATGTGGTCGTGGGCGTGGGCATGGGCGTGGAGTTTCTGCAGGGAGAGGACGTGAGGATTCTGTGCCTGCAGGGAGAGGACGTGGGGATTCTGTGCCTGCTGCGGGCACCAGTGACTCAGCATCCCCCAGTTTTATCAGGGAACAGTCCTTTATGCGCAGCTTTGTAGGAGCTAGCCGTACCCCACTGTTGCGGGAGGACCAAATTGAAGCCGTTGTCGGATGGATGGCAGCTAACGCATCGACTTCAATTAGTTCCAGATCCTCTCAGGTCCTGAGCACTGAAGAGCACCCATCTGTCTCTTCACCACCTGCCAAATTGCCCACGCAGTCAGAGAGCCCTGGACAGGAGCCATCTCTACTTCTGTTCTCTGAATCTCTTGGCTTGGAAAGAGGGGGCCAGCCAAGCAGAATTCGAGAATTTGAAGAAGAGGTAGTATGCAGTGATGCGCAACCGTTTTGTCTCTCTGAATCTGAAGAGGCGGGTGGGCCAGTGCCTATGGTCAGCAGCACACCTCAGTACGCATCTGATGATGAGACTCAGGTGCCACTTTCTGGTGCGTACTGTGCTGTCGAGACTACCCAGGAGAAGCAGTTGTTTGAAGAGGGTGGTGTAGATGATGAGGTCCTTGACCCATCATGGCGTGAGGGACAGGAAGGTGGTGGGAGCAGCTCTGAGGAAGAGATTCCCCGAACAGCCCAAAAAGGAGGGAGAGGGAGGGGGCAGACTTGGTTGCCTGTAGCCTCCACTTCGGCACCCATTAGGAGCATGGCTCTTCCAAAATCCAAAGCGGGCTCTCCCAAGACTTGCAGTGCCTGGTCCTTTTTTGACACAGTTGCAGATGACATTTGCTTTGTCAAATGCAAGCTGTGTAATCAGAAGGTGAAAAGAGGGAAAAGTGTCAGCAACCTCAATACCACAAATATGTGGAAACATGTGCGGACCAAGCACGTGGTGGAGTTACAAAACACACTGAAGACCTAGGCCAACCTACAGCGTCACCTACCACCTCTTCAGCTCGTGTTGTAGCCTCTTCCTCCAGCTCACACACAGCTGGTTCGGCTTCCTCACAGGATCGCCATGAAAGAATCTCTGGCACTGTTGTACAGAGACACAGTGTAATTCCACCCACAGCACCACTTTCCCAGTCATCCTCACACTCCCAGGCCAGTCTACAGCCATCGTTAGCACAGGCATGGGAGAAAAGGCGCCCATACTCGGCAAACCACCCCCGAGCACAGGCTCTGAATGCTGGCATTGCTAAACTACTGGCCCTTGAAATGCTATCATTCAGGCTGGTGGAGACTGACACATTCCGTAACTTTATGGCATTGGCAGTAGAGATGAGCGGTGTTCGACTAGAACTGTTCGCCAATCTCAAATTCGAGCTGTTTTGGGCGGTGTTCGAGTTGTTCGACGAACCCGAACGATTTGCAAAAAATTCGGCTGTTCGAGGTTATGTTCGATAACTGTTCGTGCACCAAAAGCGTGTCCTGCATGTCTGGCGCTATTTAGAGCACCAATCATGCAGGGATTGTCTGCCACTCACTGTAATGCCACAGCCATGGTGGTTGTGGCATTACAGTGATTGCCCAAATCGATGGGAACAGTGCCAACAGTGAAACATGAAAAGCCGGCAATTCAGCAGCGGCATACACCGGTACCCGACAATTTAGAACCGAAAGAATAGAGCTTCACACATAGATTAGATAGATATAAACATGTCAGCCACATATATATGAAGTACAGTGAAAGTGCTGGTTACTGTACTTGTCATTTAGTGTAAAGGATTTATCAAAAAAAATAATAGTGTTTTCATGCACCGTCTCTTTAAAAAAGCCGGCCGGCAATTCAGCAGCGGTACCCGACAATTTAGAATAGAAGGAATAGAGAATCACACATAGATTAGATAGATAGAAACATGTCAGTCACATATATAAGAAGTGCAGTGACAGTGTTGATTACTGTACTTGTCATTTAGTGTAAAGGATTTATTTAAAAAAATAATAGTGTTTTCATGCACTGTCTCTTTAAAAAAGCCGGCCGGCAATTCAGCAGCGGTACCCGACAATTTATAACAGATTTCTAGCGCTCTAATATGGAAAGGACCTGGCTGTATTCTGCAGTGCCAACAAGCAAATGGCGCAGAAAAAATGGTGTTCTCTGGATTGCTTTTTAAGCAAATAATGAGGATTAAGATCCAAAGAAAAGTATTCCTGGCCCCTGAGACCTGGGCCTTTGTATAGAAATATCTAACAGCAGCAGAAGGCAGAATTGGAATGGAGCCTCTTGTGCTATATGCACTGCAGTCTGCTATATACCCTGCCTGCCTGATGTCTGCACATGGATTAGTCATCAGAAGGACTGTTTGTTAAGATGGATATGTGTAATGTACGGTTTTTCTCCCTACACTACCTAATACACAAGCAAATCTGTGCCTGACGCAGCAGCAGCTCTACCCAAACACTGTCTGATCCGGAGTGACTGTGACGAGCATGGCGGCGCCAGGTCGGATATACACCTTGTAGCGTCGGCGTCCCTGCCTCCTGCTAGGCAGGGACGCTGTTCCCCTCACCTCTCCGCTCCGTGCCCGGCGTCTTCCTCCCGCTCTGCTGGCAGCGCGCGCTGCTTCCCGGCCACGGTGCTTAGGGCGCGCGCGCGCTCCCCCTCTCTTAAAGGGGCCGCGCGCGTCGTCCTAAGGAGTCCCTGGCCAATGGCCGGAGGACTTCACCATATATAAGGCACCTTCTCCAAAATGGAGGTGCCCGAGCAATGCTGTTGCAAAGCCTTCACTCTGCTTCAGTCCTCAGGTCCCGCTACCAGTTACCTGCCAGTCACCTGCCAGGTTCCTGCTTGATACCTGCCTGATATCCGCTTACCTGCTTGCAAGCCTGCGGTCCGATGGTCTGCCTTCCGACACCTGTCAGTCTATGGTCTATGGACCAGCCTGCCCGCTCACCTGGGAGCGCTCACCTGCTACCTGCCTGCTAGCCTACCTGGAGGCTCTGCCGTCACTTGCCGTGACCACCTGCCTGTCCAGAGACTCTTGCCCACTCACCTGGGAGCGCTCACCTGCTACCTGCCTGCTAGCCTACCTGGAGGCTCTGCCGTCACTTGCCGTGACCACCTGCCTGTCCAGAGACTCTTGCCCGCTCACCTGGGAGCGCTCACCTGCTACCTGCCTGCTAGCCTACCTGGAGGCTCTGCCGTCACTTGCCGTGACCACCTGCCCGTCCAGAGACTCTTGCCCGCTCACCTGGGAGCATCCACCTGCTACCTGTCTGCTAGTCTACCTGGAGGTTCTGCCGTCACTTGCCGTGACCACCTGCCTGTCCAGAGACTCTCGCCCGCTCACTTGGGAGCGCTCACCAGCCACCTGCCTGCTGTCCTTCTACCCAGAGACTGTCCCTGTCACTTGCCGTGACTACCTGCCCTTCTACCCAGAGACTGTCCCTGTCACTTGCCGTGACTACCTGCCCTTCTACCCAGAGACTGTCCCTGTCACTTGCCGTGACTACCTGCCCTTCTACCCAGAGACTGTCCCTGTCACTTGCCATGACTACCTGCCCGTCTTCCCTGGGAGCCACCCGCTTCCTTACAAGGACCGCCCCCTTGTATAGTTGCTCAGAGGTTCCACCTCCCAGACCCGTTACACACCTCATGATGCTGTGCGGCCAGCCAATCACTATAATACCCACAACCAACATGGCTACGGCATTTCGGTGCATGACAGGCAATCCCAGCATGTTCATTGGCTCTCTAAAGAGTGCCAAACATGCAGGGAGGGGACCCGAGTTCCCGCCCGAGCAACCTGGAAATACTCGGCAGTAGCGAGCATGCTCACTCATCACTAATAATGAGATATAAAAATGTTATAGAAAATAATCCAAGGACAGTATGAGAATCAAAGGAGAAACAACAAAAAGCTTTAGCTTAATGACTCGCCCCCTGGGCCGTGGGGCACTCGGATCCGGGCAATAGGGGAACGATGGGAGTAGTAGTGGCAACCCGGTTCCGTGGCTCAGGGTGGTCAGGCCAGTGGTAGTCCGTTATGTGCTGTTGATTATGTCCGACTACGCCACCCGTGGATTGCGGTTATTAGGAACCGCCGCTGCATGCACACCGCTGGGGCTGATGAGGTGTGCAGCTAGGGTAGTGTGACTCCCCACGGGAAGAGTGCGGCCCCAGGGCAGTATAATGGATGTTGGGAGTGATGGTAGTGAGAGTCCCAGTGCTGATAGTGCTGGAGGAGCAAGGAGCACGCAGACAACAGGTTGCAGTCCAGGGTCTTTACTAGAACAGGTAAATTGACCCACAAACAGTCCCAGCTAGGAGGGGACCTGGATGTCTGAGAGCAACGGGGAAATTGGCCCTGGTCAGGGTGAGGGTGTAGGCCTACCGTGCTTTCTGCACTCCTTCTGGCTATCTCCTCGTTATAGGGTAACAGCCCACGTTTCCAAGCTTTCCGTGTATTCTCGCCTGTATGGCCTGCGACGTGGGTTCCTTTCTGCTCCCAGCCTTGTACGGCTTTACTGGTCCCTTCGGTTGTGGCAGGGCCTCCAGGCTTCTTAGGCCAAGGAATATACAGTCCCTTGCGGACTGGTTCTCTGCTGGGGGATGTGGAATCCTCCCAGCCTCAGACACCAAAGTCTGGTAGATTAAGTCCTCTTTCTGCCAAGACAGGCTCTCTTCGCCTCTTGTCTCTGGCTGGTGGCTCTCCTACTGCCACACTTCCTCTTAGGTGCAATCAACTTTCTGTCCCTGCTTCACTCTGGGACACGTCTCAGTGCTGAGACAGGCCATCCAGTTCTCCCTAACCCTGCCCCCAGTACCAGCTTTTATAGGGGCAGCCAGCTCCCCCTACTGGCCTGAGACAGGAGGCATTGCATGCTAATGTTCCCCTGACTAGAGAACCTCCCCCTTGCTCTCAGACACAGCTTTAATTACACTTGTGGCATCCAGGCCAGGGTGACACATTCCCCCCTAGTGAAATTTAGTACTCCGGGACTAAACAGTAAACAAAGACAATATGCATAACAATAAAACATTAATAGACAGATGACGCACAAATTGGGTTCTTAAGGTCACAGTGTGGTCTGTGACCGGGTGTCCATATCACCAGCACAACGGGGAGCCTTAACCAGGTGGGGGTCTGTCCTACCCCAAGTCCTTCACAGTCTTAGTTCATTCCTTGGTTAGGCTCCAAGCGCAGTCCATACAAGGTCCCGGTTATAAAAAGTCCATAACCTTTGAGTCCTTACGGTAGCTGCAAGAAACTGAAACACGCTATTAATAATCACGCAGGTAACTTGGCAAACATTTCAACATTTTGCAACAGGGTTATTTACAATTTTAGTACACTCTATATTTTCCAGCGAGCGGGTATCTGCCCCTTTGTGCTCCTGGTTGACCTACGTAGCCCACTGTCTGGTGGTGGACCAACCTGGCTTTCCCCACTAGCGTTAGGGGTACAGCTACCAGCTGGGTGTACAGGTAGGGGAGGCAGCTGTCTGCGGGTTCTTTGGCTTACCGCAGGCATGGCAGGCTCACTGTCAGCAGAGGGTTGACTCTCCTGGGCTGCTGGTACAGGCTCTTCTGCCTCTGGAACCGCTTGCTCCTCTTCACCTTCCGGCTCTGGTGTTGGTTGTTGCTGTGCCGGTTGCAGGAAATGCAGGACGGGTACCACTATAGCATCATTTATGCGAGTCCAGGACTGAGGGAACTCTCCGAGAACGGTGCTGATCATTTCTTCCTTGTCCTCTGCGGGTTCAAGGTCACTCTGATCCTCTTCTGCACTACGGAGTTGCTCGGGGCACCTTTTGAGGTGGTCTCTGGAGACGACACTAGTGGTTTCTCCTCCGTCCTTGGTGATTACGCACACCTTTGGGTTGTCGTGGTCAGACTGCAGTACGGTGTAGGGTTCCCTTTCCCACTGGTCGTCCAACTTATGTAGCCTTCTTTTTCGCTTTAGGACTTGCTCACCAGGTTCTAGGGGACTAGCAGGGGCGTGTTGATTGAAGAGTCTTTCTTGCTTCTCTCTCACCTGGGCCAGGCTCTTCTCCACACTCTCCTGTACCTTCTTGTACTGCAGTTGCCTTTCCGTATCCCAGTCTGCATCCGGGGAGGTGTCCTCAGGTATTAGGACTCCCATCTCCAGGTCTACGGGCAGCTTACCCGGTCTGGCTCGCATCAGGTAAGCCGGGGTGCAGTTTGTAGCATTCACCGGGATATTGTTGTATAGGTCTATCAGGTCCGGCAGTTTTTCTGGCCACAGGCTGCGTTCTTCCAGGGGCAACGTCTTCAGGAGATCAATGACTATATTGTTCATCTTCTCACACATCCCATTGGTTTGGGGGTGGTAAGGCGTTGTACGAATCTTCTTACAGCCATAGAGGTTGCAGAACTCCTGGAAGATTTCAGCCTCGAACGCTGGACCCTGGTCTGTCAGGACCTGTTCCGGATACCCGTGTGAACGGCAGAAGTATTGCTGGCAGGCTCTGGCCGCTGTTTGGGCTGTCAAGTCCTTTACCGGGACCACCACTAGAAAACGGGAATAGTGGTCCACGATTGTCAGGGCATAGATGTATCCTGACCGGCTTGGAGCCAATTTGACGTGGTCCAGAGCTACCAGCTCAAGAGGCTGCGTGGTGACGATGGGCCTCAAGGGTGTCTTCTGGCTGGCACGGTCCTTCCTCCTTAGGTGACAAGGGCCACAGTCTCTGCACCATTTTTCTACAGCCCCTCTCATGCCGACCCAAAAGAACCTTCCTCTTAGTAGGAACTCCAGTTTCTTCCAACCGAAGTGTCCCGCTCTGTCATGGTAAGCCTCCAGGACCATAGCTGCATCCCGCCTTGGGACCACGACTTGCCAGGTCAGCTCGTGCGTCCGGTGGTTGACAATCCTTCTGCACAACTTGCCTTCGTAGAGGAACAGCTTGCTCTTCTCCTTCCATAGCTGCTTGGCTTCCTCTGGGGCATCTGGATCTAGGCGAGCGTCTTCCCGGGTCAGCAGATCTTTCACCAGGCGGACTGCAGGGTCACTATCTTGGGTCTCGGCCCAGCTGTGGTGAGGTAGGGGATTCATCATCACAGTTGTTAGATCCTCCTCCTTCACGCGGTGAGAGTGTTGAGCGGCTCCATACCGGTGAAACGCGGGGAGTTCTACCTCCTCCAGCTCTTCTGGGTCTTCGTCACCTTCAGGTAAGTGAGGCATTCTTGATAGGGCGTCCGTGTTGGCATTGGTTTTGCCTGCCCGGTACTTGATCACGAAGTCATAGTTGGAGAGACGGGCCATCCACCGCTGTTCCAGGGCACCCAGTCTTGCATTGTCCAGGTGTGTCAACGGGTTGTTGTCCGTGTACACGGTGAACTTTGCGGAGGCCAGGTAATGCTTGAAGCGTTCCGTCACGGCCCACACCACCGCCAAGAATTCTAGCTTGAAGGAGCTGTAATTCTCCGGGTTCCTCTCTGTGGGCCTCAGCTTCCGACTGGCGTATGCGATCACCCGTTCTCTGCCCTGTTGGTTTTGGGACAGTACGGCACCCAGTCCCACATTACTGGCATCTGTGTGGAGAATGAAAGGCTGGCTGTAATCAGGGTAGGCCAGGATCTCATCCCCCGTGAGGGCCATCTTTAGCTGGCGGAAGGACTCCTCTTCCGGTTTATCCCACTTGAAGGGTGGCTTTTGACTTCGGGACTTAGACTGTCCGATCAGGAGGTCCTGCATAGGAGCTGCCATCTTAGTGAACCCGGGGATGAACCTTCGGTAGTAGCCTACCAACCCGAGAAACTGCCTCACCTCTTTGATGTTCGAGGGGCTTGGCCAGCTCTTGATTGCCGTGACCTTGTCAGGGTCGGGGGCCACTCCTTCCGCGCTTACCACGTGCCCTAGGTACTGGACCTTTGGTTTCAGCAGGTGACACTTCGATGGTTTCACCTTCAGGCCATAGCCTGCCAGGGCTTCGAACACCTCAGCCAGGTGCTTGAGATGGTCCTCGTAGGTCTTCGAATAGACGATCATGTCGTCCAGGTAAAGGAGGACCATCTTGAAGTTTCGGTGCCCTAGACAGCATTCCATCAGCCGCTGGAAGGTCCCTGGTGCGTTGCAGAGCCCGAAAGGCATACAGTTGAATTCGCTCAGTCCCATCGGGGTGGTGAAGGCGGTCTTCTCCTTGTCAGCCTCTGCCACAGGAACCTGCCAGTACCCGCTAGTAAGGTCCAAAGTAGAAAAGAAGTTAGCAGATTTTAGTGCGGCTAAAGACTCCTCTTTTCTAGGCAGCGGATATGCGTCTTTGTGGGTGATACGGTTGATTTGTCTATAGTCCACGCACATTCTCATGGTGCCGTCTTTCTTTTTCACCAGAACCAAGGGGGCTGCCCAGGGGCTACAGCTATCTCTAATGACCCCAGCTTCTTTCATCTCTCTTAGCATGCCCTTGGCGTTCTGATAATGTGCAGGGGGTACAGGCCTGTGTCTCTCTTTTATTGGTGGGTGGCTCCCTGTGGGGATGTGGTGTTCTATCCCTTTTACTCTGCCGAAGTCTAGCGGGTGCTTACTAAAGACTCTCTCGTACTCCTGTACCACCCGGTAGACTCCTTGTTTTTGGTGCAGGGGAGTGGAGTCAGCACCCACGTGGAGTTTCTGGCACCAGTCCTCCTTTTGTTTCTGGGAGCCATTACCCTCCGCCTGTGGAGATGGAGGCAAGGGCTCCACGGCCCTGATAGCTTGGTGTTTGACAACAAACAGTTTGGCGAGTGTAGCGTACCTGGGTAAGTGTACTTCCCTCTCCCCAATGTTGAGGATGCGGACGGGCACCCTCCCATGATGGACATCAACCACCCCCCGGGCTGTCAAAATGGTGGGCCTGCTGTCTGAGTACACGGGTTCTACCATGGCTTGGTAGTCTCTACCTCTCAACCCGATTGCAGTCCGACACCAGATCATCATTTCACTTTTGGGAGGCATGGAAATGGGGAATGGGTCACTCAGTCTTACGCTACCGATCTCACCACCAGACAGTTCTACCTGCTGCCGTCTCATCAGGGCTTTTATCTCCTTGTTGAGGACTCTCTGTTGGCTGGAACTAGCATTCACCGCCACCTGTTGTAGAATTACAATTACCTCTGAAAGACAATTTTCAATTACGTTAGTACCCACAGTTATTTTAGGGTGACTTTCATGACGGTCAATGTCCACAATAATCACTCCCTGTGCCGGCAGTTCAACTTTACCAATTTTAATGGTCATCTCCTTGAACCCCATCTGCGGCACGGGTAAGCCATTACTGGCGATGATGCTCAAGTTACTGTCTGGATACCATGTGATATCAGCATCAGTCCAATACTGCTTAAAAAGTACATAAGGGATTGTGGTTACTTGCGACCCAGTATCCAGCAAGGCGCTCATGGGGATACCGTCCAGCACCACGGGTAAAACCGGGCGCCCCCCAACGTACTTATCACGCCTGGTGATCTTATGCCTGGGGGTCGGCCCTCTGCCCCAGGTTGGACCCGTTTAAATTACAGTACCTGGAAATGTGTCCGGGCTGGTTGCATCGACGGCAAATGGGCTGTCCATCCTCTGCGTAGCGGTCTGTGGGTCTCCCTCTGAACGACGGGGTCCTCCTCTGTCGACGCCACGGGACATCCTCCGGGCTTGAAGCCAGCTCCATGGGTCTTGACGGGTCCACTTGCAACGCCTGGACGGTCCTGGTCAACGCCGCGACGCTCCTGGTCAGCTCCTGGACTTGGTGGTGCAGGTCTTTCGACGGGGCTTGATTCAGGGCCTGTGCATAAGCCCCCACGGGGTCCATAGAGGAGGGCGCCGCCTCCTGGTGGTAGGTGAGAGCAGGGCGCCGCGGGGGTTTATAGCGCCACTGGTTGCAGGTTCACGGAGCACCCTTATGGCCCTGTCCTTAAATTGGGCAATGGTCAGGTCGGGGTTCTGAAAGAACATGAGGCGCAGCTGAGCCCTGTGGGCGCTGGACAGCAGACCTTCTATGAATTGTTCTGTTAGCAGTTTATCCATTTCCTGCACACTACCAGGGTCAGTTTGTTGAATAGCCCTCAAGGCTTCCTGCAGATTTAGGGCATAGTCTCTGATGCTGTCCTGTGCCCGCTGCTTACATCCATAGAATCTCATTTTAATCTCAGCGGAGGTACGTGTGTCAAAGGTACCCCGCAGCCGGGCTAGAATACCCTTCACAGTCCTTTTCTCCTCAGAGGGCCATGATTTTACCTCCCTTTGGGCTTCGCCAGTTAACTGCCCTGTCAATATGCTGACCTTCTGTTCCTCTGTCAGGGGGTAAACTTGGAACAAACTGTACAGCCTTTCCTTAAAGTCAGTTAGGGCATGGAGCTCCCCTGAGTACTTGGGCAGCCAGGCCGCTCCAGGGATGTAGGGCAGGGAAAAGGGCATCACCGCTGCTGCAGCTGCGTTGGTGGTAGTGGGTGCCTCTGTATCCGACATCTTCCTCCCCCCTAGTTAAGCGTGGCCTACCTTCCGACGATCCTCTTCTGTAGGCCGCGGCTCCGCTGCTGCTGCTATGGACGAGGACCTGACGTCGAGTCCTGATGACGTCAGCGTCGTTCTCTCTCCCTTCCAGGACCTTGCGCAGCGTCGGTGCGTGGGGCGGAGCTTCGGATCTCGCGCGGTTTTGACGTCCACGCCCCTCTTCTTCCCGCGCGGCGTCCTGAAGATGGCGTCCGATGGCGGGAAGCAGCTGCGGATGGCGGGAAGACGGCAGAAGACGGCGGGAAACGGTCCAAGATGGCGTCTGATGGTGGGAATCGGCTCCGGATGGCGGGAAACGACTCCGGACGGCGGGAAACTTCACCACAGGTAAGTTACAAATTTTCAGGCACGCAGTACCCGGTGGTTGCGGGCACGAAATCCTGCCGACTACGCCAAAGCTGACTCGCCCCCTGGGCCGTGGGGCACTCGGATCCGGGCAATAGGGGAACGATGGGAGTAGTAGTGGCAACCCGGTTCCGTGGCTCAGGGTGGTCAGGCCAGTGGTAGTCCGTTATGTGCTGTTGATTATGTCCGACTACGCCACCCGTGGATTGCGGTTATTAGGAACCGCCGCTGCATACAGACCGCTGGGGCTGATGAGGTGTGCAGCTAGGGTAGTGTGACTCCCCACGGGAAGAGTGCGGCCCCAGGGCAGTATAATGGATGTTGGGAGTGATGGTAGTGAGAGTCCCAGTGCTGATAGTGCTGGAGGAGCAAGGAGCACGCAGACAACAGGTTGCAGTCCAGGGTCTTTACTAGAACAGGTAAATTGACCCACAAACAGTCCCAGCTAGGAGGGGACCTGGATGTCGGAGAGCAACGGGGAAATTGGCCCTGGTCAGGGTGAGGGTGTAGGCCTACCGTGCTTTCTGCGCTCCTTCTGGCTATCTCCTCGTTATAGGGTAACAGCCCACGTTTCCAAGCTTTCCGTGTATTCTCGCCTGTATGGCCTGCGACATGGGTTCCTTTCTGCTCCCAGCCTTGTACGGCTTTACTGGTCCCTTCGGTTGTGGCAGGGCCTCCAGGCTTCTTAGGCCAAGGAATATACAGTCCCTTGCGGACTGGTTCTCTGCTGGGGGATGTGGAATCCTCCCAGCCTCAGACACCAAAGTCTGGTAGATTAAGTCCTCTTTCTGCCAAGACAGGCTCTCTTCGCCTCTTGTCTCTGGCTGGTGGCTTTCCTACTGCCACACTTCCTCTTAGGTGCAATCAACTTTCTGTCCCTGCTCCACTCTGGGACACGTCTCAGTGCTGAGACAGGCCATCCAGTTCTCCCTAACCCTGCCCCCAGTACCAGCTTTTATAGGGGCAGCCAGCTCCCCCTACTGGCCTGAGACAGGAGGCATTGCATGCTAATGTTCCCCTGACTAGAGAACCTCCCCCTTGCTCTCAGACACAGCTTTAATTACACTTGTGGCATCCAGGCCAGGGTGACACATTAACAAAAGGGATCAGGTAAAGTCGTCCACTCAGCCAGTCAATGACCAGAGAGGTGATCCGCCTCAGGAAATGATTGCCAGAGTAAGCACTTCCAGACATTTGTTTTCTGTGAAGACTGTACCAGGAAGTAAATACCAGGGGGAACTGGACAAATGTCAGAATCAAAACAGTGGGGGATTGGTGTGAGTATTATTTCTTTAATTTTTTTTTTTTTTTTTCACAGTATGAAATACTTTCTAACATTTTTTTTTTACCTTATAGAAACCCCTTTTAACTTTTTTAATGTCCATCAATGGTTCCAAAATGCAGATTTGAGCTTAATGACCATTGGAAGTGCAAAATCTTTTTTTTGCAGTAATTTGTAATTACCCTCATATTGTTTGGTAATATACAATAAGATATGGAGAAGTAACCACAAAATAATAGTTGTTTTTTTAATAACAATTGTTCTACTACCTATTGTGATAGCTTGTAGCTTCTTCAGAGGTAGTTCTATTACCTAATTTCTTAAGACTAATTGTGGGAAATCAATCATTCTGCGTGACAAATAATTGAATAGATGGAGGAAGATACCTGCGGCCACTGGCAGCCACCAGACTTTCTCATACAATGTAGATAACATACAATGTAAATTACAACAATGGAAACACGTGTACTGGATTACAGCAACATGTGACTGGATACCAGTGGCAAAAAGTAGCTGAAATTTTTTTTGACCCTTTTTTTTAAACTAATCAAAAATTAGGAAAAAGTTTTACTCATCATTGGATATACAGGTACTCTCACTGACCTCATCACTGGCATGCCCCTGCTGGTCAAGGTAGAATTCTGCATTATCACCATCCATCAGCATCCAGTATGCCATCCCCTCAGAAGAATGAAAAGACTGAAATTGGGGTATCAAGTTTGACAGACAATCGTTCTGGATCCAGCTGTAGAAGGTTGCTGTGCTTGGCTTTGCAGACACCTTCTTGATTCTTTCATCTCTGTAGTGTAGCTGTATCCTTCTCTTGCTAGGACCCAGCAGTGATATCCACCTTCTGCTGCTAATTGACACACCCTTGCTTGATATATATATATATGTCTCCAGAGAGTCGCCGGTGATAGTACTATTTTCCCCTGCTCAGGCCTGGAGTACTAACAGTTGGCTATTTTCTTCTTGGAGTTTCTTGGTGGATTATTGTTGTCTACTCTCTGGTGTCTTCTCAAACTAAGTGTCTCCCCTTATCTGTTTTCCTTGTTTGTCTTTAGTTGCAGTGGGGGATCACTAGTGCTCACTCCTTCCCCTCCCTACCTAGGGCCTAGCTCTAGGGACAGTTAGGGATTAAGTATCCTGCTCGGCGATAGGTGCGGAACCTATTTAGAGACTGTAGGGGAGTCAGGGTGTTGTAAGATCTGCCTAGAGGTCTCCACTCTCCCTTTACCTAGTTGTTGGGCTTCCCCCCCTCTTCCCATCATTGTACACTTGGTCCTCCCCTCACCTAGCGTGACAGAGACTTAGTGCTTGTTCCGCAGAAACACACAGTTTTTTACAAGAGAAATTGACTTGCCGCAGATGATAGATACAGTCAACGGGGCTCTCAGTGGTTTGACCCCACCAACATGTAATTGTCACCTCTCAAGCAGATGGATGATAAATGCTTCAGGCCAGAATTCCATTTTAAAGTGAAGCCATCATCAAAAAATTAAGCTTTCTTCCATATCACATTTTGTTCTAACCCCTTTCCGACAGGGTAATTTTCCTTTTTTTTTTTCTTGCGCTCTCATTTTTTCCTTTCCTTATTGCAAGAGACAGAACTTTTTTATTTTTCCATCAACGTCGTCATGTAAGGGTTTCATTTTTTTGTGGGACAAGTTGTAGTTTTGAATGACAGCATTCATTTTACCAATGTTTTGGATATGCAAATTGCCTCTTCAGAAAGGAAGAGGTCTTGAACTCTAGTGCCTCCTATTGGAAGAGGACTTGAATACTATGCAAGGCTTGTTAAAGGGTCGATATTGACTTTTAGGATTGTTACTTCCAATAGGTGGCACTAGAGTTCAAGTCCTCTTCCTCTCTGAAGATGCAACTTGCATATTTAATTTACTAAGGAACATGCATTTGGTTTTAAGTCTCCTAACAAGCTAGGCTTGGCTTGTCACTCCTCACAAAGAGAAACCTTACCCTAGTAACCCGATGTTTATCATGGTTACCAGCCTGCTCCTGCTTCAGCAGGCTGGTAACCAGGAGCAGGACATCGTGGAAAGATTTTTTCCACGATGTCGCTGCTCCCCTGATCGTTGGTGAGCCTGCCTGTTTGACAGCTCACCAGCGACCACATAACGACGCAGCAATGATCCCTGACAGGTCGTATCGTTGTCGGGATCGTTGCAGCGTCGCTAAGTGTGACGGGGCCTTAAGTCATGTGGCAAGGCTTGTTAATGGCTCGATATTGACTTTTAGGATCACTGCTTCTAATAGGTGGCACTAGAGTTAAAGTCCTCTTCCTCTCTGAAAAGGTAATTTGCATATTTAATTCCCAGTGGAGCATGCATGGCATATAAGTTTCCTCACTTTGACTTGCCAGGCTTGGCTTGTTACTTCTCACAAGGAGAAACATTATCCTTTAGATACCAATGTATTGGAAAATAGGAAAAAAATTGCAAGTGGGGAGAAATTATGAAAAAAAAGCAATTTCGCTATTGTTTTTTGGGTTTTGTTTTTAAATTATTCATTTTGCAGTAAAAATCTCATAGCTATATGATTTTCACAGTAAAACAAAATTAGTAAAGTTTTCTTTATCTTTTCAATGGTGAAAAAAAATGAAAATTTTGTTTGTGTCGCCATTTTCCAAGACCTGTAACATTTTTATTTTTCTGTTGATGGAGCAGTGTGAGGGCTTATTTTCCTATGGAGAGCTGATGTTTCTACTGATACTCTTGCGGCATGTATATTGTATTTTGATCATTTCCTGTTGCATTTTTTGGCAGAGATGTGTTGACCGAAAATTAACACAATTTTAAAAATGTGTATGTGAATATATATATATATATATATATATATATATATATATATATATATATATATATATATACAGTTATATGAAAAAGTTTGGGCACCCCTATTAATCTTAAGCTTAATGTTTTATAAAAATTGGTGTTTTTGCAACAGCTATTTCAGTTTGATATATGTAATAACTGTTGGACACAGTAATGTTTCTGCCTTGAAATGAGGTTTATTGTACTAACAGAAAATGTGCAATCTGCATTCAAACAAAATTTGACAGGTGCATAAGTATGGGCACCCTTATCATTTTCTTGTTTTAAATACTCCTACCTACTTTTTACTGACTTACTAAAGCACTTTTTTTGGTTTTGTAACCTCATTGAGCTTTGAACTTCATAGCCAGGTGTATGCAATCATGAGAAAAGCTACTTAAAGTGGCCACTTGCAAGTTGTTCTCCTGTTTGAATCTCCTCTGAAGCGTGGCATCATGGGCTCCTCAAAACAACTGTCAAATGATCTGAAAACAAAGATTATTCAACATAGTTGTTCAGGGGAAGGATACAAAAAGCTGTCTCAGAGATTTAACCTGTCAGTTTCCACTGTGAGGAACATAGTAAGGAAATGGAAGAACACAGGGACAGTTCTTGTTAAGGCCAGAAGTGGCAGGCCAAGAAAAACATCAGAAAGGCAGAGAAGAAGAATGGTGAGATCAGTCAAGGACAATCCTAAGACCACCTCCAGAGAGCTGCAGCATCAACTTGCTGCAGATGGTGTCACTGTGCATCGGTCAACTATACAACGCACTTTGCACACGGAGAAGCTGTATGGGAGAGTGATGCGAAAGAAGACGTTTCTGCAAGCACGCCACAATCAGAGTCAGCTGAGGTATGCAAAAGCACATTTGGAGAAGCCAATTTCTTTTTGGAAGAAGGTCCTGTGGACTGATGAAACCAAGATTGAGTTGTTTGGTCATACAAAAAGGCGTTATGCATGGCGGCAAAAAAACACAGCATTCCAAGAAAAACACTTGCTACCCACAGTAAAATTTGGTGGAGGTTCCATCATGCTTTGGCGCTGTGTGGCCAATGCCGGCACCGGGAATCTTGTTAAAGTTGAGGGACGCATGGATTCCACTCAGTATCAGCAGATTATTGACAATAATGTTCAAGAATCAGTAACAAAGTTGAAGTTACACAGGGGATGGATCTTTCAGCAAGACAATGATCCAAAGCACCGCTCCAAATCTACTCAGGCATTCATGCAGAGGAACAATTACAATGTTCTGGAATGGCCATCCCAGTCCCCAGACCTGAATATCATTGAACATCTGTGGGATCATTTGAAGAGGGCTGTCCATGCTCGGCGACCATCAAACTTAACTGAACTGGAATTGTTTTGTAAAGAGGAATGGTCAAAAATACCTTCATCCAGGATCCAGGAAATCATTAAAAGCTACAGGAAGCGACTAGAGGCTGTTATTTTTGCAAAAGGAGGATCTACTAAATATTAATGTCACTTTTCTGGTGAGGTGCCCATACTTATGCACCTGTCAAATTTTGTTTGAATGCAGATTGCACATTTTCTGTTAGTACAATAAACCTCATTTCAAGGCAGAAACATTACTGTGTCCAACAGTTATTACATATATCAAACTGAAATAGCTGTTGCAAAAACACCAATTTTTATAAAACATTAAGCTTAAGAATAATAGGGGTGCCCAAACTTTTTCATATAACTGTATATATATATACGTACACACTGCTCAAAAAAATAAAGGGAACACTCAAATAACACATCCTAGATCTGAATGAATGAAATATTCTCATTGAATACTTTGTTCTGTACAAAGTTGAATGTGCTGACAACAAAATCACACAAAAATCATCAATGGAAATCAAATTTATTAACCAATGGAGGCCTGGATTTGGAGTCACCCCCAAAATTAAAGTGGAAAAACAAACTACAGGCTGATCCAACTTTGATGTAATGTCCTTAAAACAAGTCAAAATGAGGCTCAGTATTGTGTGTGGCATCCACGTGCCTGTATGACCTCCCTACAAAACCTGGGCATGCTCCTGATGAGGTTGCGGATGGTCTCCTGTGGGATCTCCTCCCAGACCTGGACTAAAGCATCCCCCAACTCCTGGACAGTCTGTGATGAAACGTGACGTTGGTGGATGGAGTGAGACATGATGTCCCAGATGTGGTCAATCGGATTCAGATCTGGGGAACGGGAGGGCCAGTCCATAGCTTCAATGCCTTCATCTTGTAGGAACTGCTGACACACTCCAGCCACATGAGGTCTGGCATTGTCCTGCATTAGGAGGAACCCAGGGCCAACCGCACCAGCATATGGTCTCACAAGGGGTCTGAGGATATCATCTCGGTACCTAATGAAAGTCAGGCTACCTCTGGCGAGCACATGGAGGGCTGTGCAGACCTCCAAAGAAATGCCACCCCACATCATTACTGACCCACTGCCAAACCGATCATGCTGAAGGATGTTGCAGCAGATCGCTCTCGACGGCATCTCCAGACTCTGTCACGTCTGTCACATGTGTTCATTGTGAACCTGCTTTCATCTGTGAAGAGCACAGGGCGCCAGTGGCGACTTTGCCAATCCTGGTGTTCTGTGGCAAATGCCAAGCGTCCTGCACGGTGTTGGGCTGTGAGCACAACCCCCCCCATCTGTGGATGTCGGGCCGTCATACCACCCTCATGGAGTCGGTTTCTAACCATTTGTGCAGACACATGCACATTTGTGGGCAGCTGGATGTCATTTTGCAGGGCTCTGGCAGTGCTCCTCCTGTTCCTCCTTGCACAAAGGCGGAGGTAGCAGTCCTGCTGCTGGGTTTTTGCCCTCCTATGGCCCCCTCCACGTCTCCTGGTGTACTGGCCTGTCTCCTGGTAGCGCCTCAAGCCCCTGGTCACTACGCTGACAGACACAGCAAACCTTCTTGCCACAGCTCGTATTGATGTGCCATCCTGGATGAGCTGCACTACCTGAGCAACTTGTGTGGGTTGTAGAGTCCGTCTCATGCTACCACGAGTGAGAAAGCACAACCAACATTCAAAAGTGACCAAAACATTAGCCAGAAAGCATTGGTACTGAGATGTGGTCTGTGGTGTCCACCTGCAGAATCACTCCTTTATTGAGTGTGTCTTGATAATTGCCAATAATTTCCATCTATTGTCTATTCCATTTGCACAACAGTATGTGAAATTGATTGTCAATCAGTGTTGCTTCCTAAGTGGACAGTTTGATTTCACAGAAGTTTGATTTACTTGGAGTTATAATCTGTTGTTTAAGTGTTCCCTTTATTTTTCTTAGCAGTATATATATATATATACAGTACAGGCCAAATATTTGGACACACCTCTCATTTAAAGATTTTTCTGTATTTTCATGACTATGAAAACTGTAAATTCACACTGAAGGCATCAAAACTATGAAATAACACATGTGGAATTATATACTTAACAAAAAAGTGTGAAACAACTGAAAATATGTCTTATATTCTAGGTTCTTCAAAGTAGCCACCTTTTGCTTTGATGACTGCTTTGCACATTCTTGGCATTCTATGGCTAAACAACGACCCCAAGCATACACCCAATACTCATGCTATTACCGTAGGAAAGTTGGGGAAGGGGGGACCCTATAGTATCCCTTAATCTAGGGAGGCCCTAGTCTATCCTTAACCCCAGGGTTACCCCAGAAGGTGGAAATGCCCGGGTCTAATACCTCTCTGTGCTCCAACAAAATCCTACGCAGCACCCACCCACGCCAGGGAGGTAAGGGGCAGGAGTAAAGGGGAACACTGACTGGACAGACAGGGGGAAACCAAGGCACAATCAAACGACAGACACACAGGATAAAATACAAAAGGAAAATGGGTACACAGTAAAGAGGCAGAAAAGCAACACGAAAGACCGCCAGAAGGGAAAGGTAGAGGTATTCCTAACAAACCAAATGCAACAATTTCAAGATGACAAGAACAACTCTCCAAAACATTTTCTCCAATGAAGCCAGGAACAGAATGAAGATTCTATTGCTTGCATGGAGGGAAGTCAGACACAGGTTTATAAAATGGAAGAGTGTGGTTCCAATAAGCAGCAGAGCATATAGACCACAAGGAACTCTAAACCCTTTCCATGCCACAATAAACCTGTTAATTCATGAATGGCCAAGTAGTTTTAAAGACGACCTGTGCTGAGCTAATTGCTATGATGTTCTAATCTCAGATGTACCACAAGTTCCAGCAGAATGCGGCATATTCATGACACAATGTCAGTAAGAACTATCTTCAATGTAAAAAAGGAGTCCTGGAAGTGGTGATAAGGCCCCCTCAGAACCCTGATCTCATATCATTCAGTATGTCTAGAATTATATGAAGAGACAGAAGGATTTTCACAAGCGACATCCACAGAAGATCTGTGGATAGTTCGCCAAGATGTTTGGAACAAGCTCCCTCCCAAAGTCCTTCAAAAACTGTGCACACTTATACCGAGAAATATGGATGCTGTTTAAAAAGCAAAGGGTGGTCACACCAGATATTGATGGGTATTAGATTTCTCTTTTGTTCATTCACTTTGCATTTTATTAATTGATAATAATAAATTATTAACACTTTTATTTTTGATACTGTTCCTATTTTGCATCCATTTTTCAACACCTGCCTAAAACTATTGGACAGTACTACTTATATACATTTGCTATGTATATATAATTTATGTTGTGAATAAAAGGCTGCTTTGGACATTATTCCAATGTTCCACAGCACGTTGGTCTTTATTTTGGTATGAAGATAACCTCAGCACACCAAACGATAAATTTGATATTTTTATTGTCAGTCCACAGTAATAGACGTTTCGGTCAGCAAGACCTTCATCAGTGTACTGCATGTGAAAAGAGTGAACAAGTGAACACAGCGAAGCATTTTAAACAGAGAATACAAAACAAAAATTTTCATAGTAATACAGACAAATAGGTCACAGTGTCACATGATGCAATAGTACCAAGCTGTTGTGTAGCAGTATCCAGCTAGGCTGGGGAACATACCTTAGGTCCTGTAATGGGAGAGGATGCTGGCGTGACCACGGTGTCCACCACCGGTGTATGGCATAGTGGTGACCATAAGGTCCTGTTTATATATCGCGGGGGGCGGGACTAGGATTGGCTAATAGCCAATGTAGAGAATAGGAGGCGCAATGTTGTGCGCTGACATCCGTTGCCGTTGTCGGAAGTGACACGGGACTATGGGTGCTCGCGTCTGATTGGTCCAGAACCGCGCATGCGCACTTGCGTGCGTACCACCCGGCGTGA
This sequence comes from Phyllobates terribilis, assembly GCF_046119375.1. NCBI lineage: Eukaryota > Metazoa > Chordata > Amphibia > Anura > Dendrobatidae > Phyllobates > Phyllobates terribilis. The sequence goes on from NW_027362765.1 coordinate 417,138,055, forward strand.
TGATGTGTACCAGGAGTCAGGATTAGCGTCATAAGTTGGTCAGGTGCGTTCCACTGCGGGGATATACTGCCCAGGGTGCGTTCCACTGTAGAAGTGAGTTACTCAGTGCGAAGGAGATGTGAAGGAGATAGATGGGGATGGGAACAATCTTTTACAATGAATCTGGAACATAGAAAAATCAGAGTTAGGATACAGTTCATAATGCAAGTTATGATATTGTGTACTCTACCAATGTACACCTTAAAAAATGTCCATCAGTGCCAACCATACAACTGTAAATTGAATGTATGAGAACAAGGGTTTATTTACATGAATGAGTGCAAGTCGTATTCCCTGTTCAGTCCTCTTGGGGACAAGAATTGCAACTCATGAATCCAGTATGCCTCTCTCTGTTTAAGCATCTGGATGCGATTGCCACCGCGACGAGGTGGCTGAATCTGCTCAATCACTTGAAAGCGCAGTTGAGAGATGTTGTGTCCTGCTGCAATGAAGTGCTGGGGAATGGGTAAAAGTAGATTTTTGCACCTAATAGTGGACTTATGCTTAGAGATCCTGTCTTTAATCGGCTGTGTTGTTTCCCCTATGCAGATTAGGGCACAGGGGCACTTGATGAGGTGCACTACATAATTAGTATCACAAGTGTAGAAACCTTTAATGGCATATTTTCTGCCTGTTTGGGGATGGTGAATGGTATCTCCTTTGAGAATATTGTGACACTGATAGCTTTGGAGGCAAGGAAAAGTCCCCTTCTTAGGGGTTTATAAGAATCTTTGACGAGATCCAGGATTGGTTGTCCCTATGTCAGCGCGGACTAACGAGTCCCTAAGGTATGGTGCTCTTTTGAAACACGGTAAGAAGGGTTGCTGAAAGGAAGTTATGGTTGGGTACCCTGTTTGCAGAATGTTCCAATGTTTGTGTGATGCTCTCAGCCCTCCCTGGGAAATGGGGTTTACTCGGAGCCGGGTCAAATGTTGGGGGTTTCAGTCGTGGCCCGGACCCAGCCGGGCCCAGGGCCATCACGTAAAAGATTTAATGGGCTTTCAGGGTTGAGTGGTATTTTTCCGACTACGCCACCTACGGTTCCCGGTGATGGACACCAGCGCTGTTTCAGTCCACTGAGGCCGGTGTTACAGACAGCTAAGATGGGACGGTTCCCCGCAGGCAGAGCAGGCCTCAGGGCAGTGTGAGAAAGGATGGTGGGTGCAGTGTCGCGCAGGAAATAACAGGCTGAAGTGGGGTGTGAAGTCATCCAGGGTATTTTACTCACATTCAGATGAACTTTAGCCGCAAAGCTTCCCTCTGCTCCTCGCAGCATACTGCAGCCATCAGGAAGGGGGTTCAGCACTTTCCAAGTAGATCAGGAGCACCTGTCGAGACCCCTCTGGTGTGTGTTCCTCTCCTTGGTCGGTTCTCCCACTGAGTCTTCACTTGACTGTTTGTGTGGTTAGAACTAGGTGTAAGGTCGGGTCCCTCTGGATAAACGCAGGTAGAAAGGTACAGGTGGCGTATGCCGCTCCGTCCATATCCCTCCTGGGATCCACTAAGCCTTCGGGCTTTTCTGACTGAGACGTGAAGTAACAGAGTCAGATATCGGGGGCCGGTCACCCCCTCTTGCAGCAGGAGTCCCTCTGACTAGGCCAGAATAAGAAATACAGGTGGCGTGTGCCGCTTCGTCCATATCCCAGTGGGATACTTTTGCCTGTGGAGCTTGTCTTCTCTACTCCCCTCCAGGCCTTCTTAGGTAGGGACCTCAACCGGGTAGAGGCAGTGGTTAACTCTGACCCGCTCCTTGTCTCAAGGCCATAGAACGTGGGCCGTGTATCTTCAATAGGCTGCAGGTTCTTAGCAGAAGGCCACAATCAGCGATGAAGATCACAATCAAAGACCTTGAACCTAAGATGGCCGTAAATTAAATATGAATCAATAAGTGTAACCTAAAAGTGTGTCCTCCACCCTCACCCACTACATGGTTCTCCCAATCTTTGGTTCCCCCCCATCTCCTATATCCCGGGCCGGGGCAGCACCCTGGTGCATTTAGGCCCCCTACAGGACAGGAGTGGTGTAGTGTTGAATGGTGAAGTGGGGTCCTGAGAGCTGCTCCATCCTTACCTGGAACAGGAGATACCACACCTCAAGCTGAGGTGCAGTACCCCTGTGGCGACTGAACCCTCAGGGGCGCCACATTTGTGTATTGTACGATGTAGAATGTATGCCAGAGGATGATATGTATGAATAAACGGAATGTGATTGGACGTGTCTAAACGGGACCGTGTGTGACTCCCATGTTGGTCCAGTAGGAGCTCACGGGGGTATCCTCTTTCTTCAAATTTGTGTGTCATCTCTTGCAACCGATGATTGCAAAGTGATGCATCAGTCACTATGCGTCTGACCCTCTGAAATTGGGATTTGGGGATAGCACGTTTCATGGGGTCTGGATGGTTACTAGAAAAGTGTAACAGGGTGTTGCAGTCTGTAGGTTTCCTATAGATATCTGTAGTTACCAGACCCGAATTGTCCTTGATGACTAGAGTGTCAAGGAAACTGATCTGCCAAGGATGGTGACTCATGGTAAACTTTAAGTCAGGCTATGCCGAGCTGAGGAAACTAGAGAATTCATCTAGAGTCTCCTGTGGGCCCCCCAGATGCAAAAGATATTGTCTATGTAGCGTTTCCATAAAATGGAATGCTCCTGGAACAGTAGATTATTGTATACAATTTGTGCCTCAAAGGCAGCCATGTAACAATTTGTATAAGGGGGGGCCACATTAGATCCCATGGCTCTCCCTTTAATTTGCAGGAAGAATGTGTCCTGAAATAGGAAGTAGTTATGCGTAAGTACCAAAGTTAATAATTCTACAACTAGATCAATGATGGGTGGATCGGTATGTGAGTCCCTCAGCATCAGTTCCACAGCCTGAGTACCTTGATCATGGGGGATGGAGGTATAGAGGCTCGTCACGTCAAAGGATACTAGAATGGCTTCAGGGGGAACTTGCTTAAGTTCTGTTATGGTATCCCAAAAGGCTCCTGTGTCTAGCAAATAAGATGAACTTTTCTGGATTAGCGATGTAAGAATTTTTTCTAAAAAAATGGAGAGTGGTGATAACAGTGAGTCTGTAGAAGCCACTATAAGGCGACCTGGGGGTTGAGTTAGGCTCTTGTGGATTTTAGGTAAAACATAGAATACTGGAATAATCGGGTGTTGGTTGATTAAGTAGTCGTACGTTTTGATGTCAATTATATTTGCCGTCAAGAAGCGTTGTAGGACAGAGGCTATGCGGGAGTGAGTCTGTGTCGTGGGATTCTTGGATAGTTTCCGATATGTGGACTCATCGTTTAATTGTGTCTGAACTTCTGTGATATAGTCGCATTTGTTCATGACCACGATGGCCCCTCCTTTGTCCGCCGGTTTTATAATTAGATCTTTATCTTCCTGTAGGATCCGTAGAGCCTGTCGGTCAAGGGGGGTTAGATTGGCCTGGTAGTGCACCTTGCCCCTGTCAATATTGGAGCGTAATTGTTAAAATGCCCCATCTATGAACCCAATGAAAGTCTCTAATGCATGAGTCCCTCAGGGGGGTCTGTATTTACTCTTGGATCTGAGGCCTAAAGCCTGGGGCAATGTACATGCTGTGGGTTCAGGTGGTGTAACGGCGGATGGAGTGTCAGAAAAATGGGTTTTTAGGCGTAGGGTACGATAGAATCGTTGTAGTTCCATGTCTAATTTGAAGGTGTTGTATTTATAAGTAGGACAGAAAGATAGCCCTTTCTGTAGGACTGATGTTTGGGCAACACTCAGAGTTTTTGAGGAGATATTTACCACCAGTGGTGTGTCTGGGACCGGGTGATTCATGTGAAGTCCATATTTCCTCTTATTCTTGTTGCCTCGCCTCGTCTTCTTCTGTTTGGTCGTCGCCGTTGTTGACCTAAAAAAGGAACAGATTGGATAAATGGTTCTCTCCGATCCGTTTCGGAGCCGTAGGATGAAAAGTCGGTGGGTGACTTGGCTAAGCGATGGGTATTTCTGCTGGTAGAGAAATTGCCCCGCCATTTGTATACTCGATTCTGCTCGTAGTCCTCAGAGTCTCTCGTAAACTTATTTCTTTTTCTGGTTTCAGTATCCCGCTTGTGTAGATCAATGTTGGTCTGAATTTTATTCTGTAGTGCCTGGAAGTCCTCTGGACTAATGGAAGACGTCAGTTGAGATTCGATATTCTTGATTTGCTCTTTAGTTGTTATGATTGCCTTATGTAAAAAATCCACCGTTAATGACATCAAATCAAAAGAACATTTGTTCAAAATAAGTTCAAATTTGGTGCAATAATCGTAAATATCTGAAAATAGAGTAGGGCATATTGGTACTCTTAACCCCCTAGGGATCCTCTGGACCCTTAGGTATTCAGTGAGTGTTGCACAATGTAACTCAATATTGGTGAGGTGCCTGCGTTCTTTTTCTAAATCTCGCCCACGTGTTTCCTTCGGTAGAACCTTCAGAAATTCACTGGAAAGGTTCCTCTGAGCAATGATGTTAGATTAAACACAACATCTCTCAACTGCCCTTTAAAGTGATTGAGCAGATTCAGCCACCTCGTTGCGGTGACAATCGTATCCAGATGCTTAAACAGAGAGAGGCATACTGGATTCATGAGTTGCAATTCTTGTCCCCAAGAGGACTGAACAGGGAATACGACTTCCACTCATTCATGTAAATAAACCCTTGTTCTCATACATTCAATTTACAGTTGTATGGTTGGCACTGATAGACATTTTTTAGGGTGTACATTGGTAGAGTACACAATATCATAACTTGCATTATGAACTGTATCCTAACTCTGGTTTTTCTATGTTCCAGATTCATTGTAAAAGATTGTTCCCATCCCCATCTATCTCCTTCACATCTCCTTCGCACTGAGTAACTCACTTCTACAGTGGAACGCACCCTGGGCAGTATATCCCCGCAGTGGAACGCACCTGACCAACTTATGACGCTACTTCCTGACTCCTGGAACGCATCATCACGCCGGGTGGTACCCACATATGTGCACATGCACGGTTCTGAACGAATCAGACTCGAGCACCCATAGTCCCGTGTCACTTCCGGCAATGGCACCGGATGTCAGCGCACAACATTGCGCCTCCTATTCTCTACATTGGCTATTAGCCAATCCTAGTCCTGCCCCCCGCGATATATAAACAGGACCTTATGGTCACCACTATCCCATACACCAGCGGTGGACACCTTGAAGCGGTCACGCCAGCATCCTCTCCCATTACAGCACCTACGGTATGTTCCCCAGCCTAGCTGGATACTGCTACACAACAGCTTGGCACTACATTCCACTCATCCACCTCATGCCTTCCTCCCATAGGAATCCAAGCACCGTGACACTGTGCCCTCCAATTCCTTGCACTACTTCCCAGTAATTGGGTAGGTTGTCTGAATCTGCATTTCTACCATTTAATCATAGGATATTACATCATGTGACACTGTGACCTATTTGTCTGTAATACTATGAAAATTTTTGTTTTGTATTCTCTGTTTAAAATGCTTCGCTGTGTTTACTTGTTCACTCTTTTCACATGCAGTACACTGATGAAGGTCTTGCCGACCAAAACATCTATTACTGTGGACTGACGATAAAAATATCAAATTTATTGTTTGGTGTGCTGAGGTTATCTTCATATCTTCACGGCTTTGGACCCTACTCATGCACCCAGGTCCAGTAGTGCTGCGTTTTCTATTATTACTACCTGGTCTTTATTTTGGGTGATTGGTTTGGTAAAATGCAGAGAACAAGCATAGTCAGACCTTCCTTGATTATGTGTTTACTTAGGTTTCATTTATCTAATTTTACTTTAATTTGCCTTACAATGCTTGAAATAATAAAGGACATGAATGACTTTTTCATAGCTTTAGTTTTTTTCAAAGCTGTGATTTGCCCTGAAATTTATTATCAAACCTTCTGTTTATCGAGTATAAATGAGAACAATACTGGAAACCTCTGAGTCAGGAACTTAATGCCAATGTAAATCCCATTCTAAGACTGCAAAGAATAGAAAATGAATGGAACTTGACCTGAGACCAACACCCTGGAGGCATCATTAACTTACTTTTGAGCTGTCATTTATATTCTTTTCCGCAATTTGTTGTGCCGTATAGTTACAGATTCCAAAGCAACAAAGATGCCAGGTTATTCGTTTATTGCAACTTTATATGATATGTTTAAAGGTGTTTTCCAGTCAGTGCATTTGGCATCGTTAAGTTGAGATATGTCTCCTCACTTGTCATTGGGTGTGATCATGAGGACACCCATCGTTCACAAGAATGAAGGGACCAAGACTGACACTTTTTCGGAAAGGGTTCACTTTAGTCTGGCCATTGGGCGGAGAACAGCATCTCATAGCCATGCATATTGTTCATAGCCCCTATCTGGGCATGGCTCAGGTGTAAAAAAGTCCCTAAAGGCTGGGCCTATCTGGCAACTTTGACAGTGATATCGGTCACACGACCAAAGTTTGATTAGTGTCCTTGCTATATCACAACCCCATACAATTGAATGGAGTCTCATTGCAATCCCTAGGTTTCTGCTACCATAACAAGCAAGTTGCAAGAGGTTCAACCACGTCATATTTTTTGCAACTTGCTTGTTGCAGTCATGGTATTCACTGGGTCACTATGCCAGTGTCACCAACCAGTAATGACTGTCACCCAAAATTTGGAGAATGCGAGGGTCACGGGAAAGGCAGCGTAATATAAACTCAGCCATGCAATGCAGATTGTTAACAGGCAAGACTTTCGTGTCTTCACCAAGAGGATGACTGACCACGCTCTCCTCCCCCTCCTCCCTGTCCTCTGGCCATTCACGCTGAACAGACGGTATGACAGTAGTGCAGGTAGTACCATCTATAGTGCATGAAACTAGCTCTTCCTCCTCTTTCTCAGTGTCAACCAATCCACTTTGGGATGAGATGAGGCTGAGCTGTGTGTAATGACCCTGTATGGTTCCTTGCTCCATCTCATCGTGCTCCACCTGCAATGCATCCTCTTTGATTGTGAGCAGAGAGCATTTCAGAAGACAGAGAAGCGGGATGGTTACACTAATTATGGCGTCACCGCCGCTCACCATCTTGGTGGAGTCCTCAAAGTTTTGGAGGATGGTAAATATGTCTGACATTCATGTCCACTCCTGAGGTCTTATGTGTGGAGTCTGAACTGAATACTGAAGGCCTTGTTGATGCTGGTAGTCAACAACTTCCCTCTTCTGCTCACAAATCCTTCACAACACCTGCAATGTAGAGTTCCAACGCGTGGGGACATCACACACTCCAGTCGGTGAGCTGGAAGCTGCAAACACTGCTGAAAAATGGCAAGTGCGGCAAAAGCTGTAGGTGACTTTTTAAAATGGGCACACATGTGGAGTACTTTGACAAGCAGATCTGGCAGCTCCGGGTAGGTTTTGAGAAACCGCTGAACCACGAGTTTAAGCACATGGGCCAGGCAAGGTATATGTGTGAGCTCTCCTCACCTCAGAGCCGCCAGCAGGTTCCAGCCATTATCCCACACAATCATGCCTGGCTGTAGGTCCAGCAGTGTCAGCCACAGATCTGCCTGCTTTTTCAGAGCTGCAAATCAAATCTTCAGCGTTGTGTGGTTTGTCACCTAAGCATATTAGCTTCAGCACAGCCTGTTGCCGCTTGGCCGAGGCAGTGCTGCAGTGCTTCCAGCTTGCGACTGATGTGGTCATTTCGGAGATGTATGCTGAAGAGGAGGAGGTGCAGAAGCTGTAGAAGGTGGGGGCAACCCTGATTGACCCAGGGCCTGCAATACTTGGTGTTGGGAGGAAGTGTTCCGTCCCAAGGTCCGACTGGATCCCAGCTTCCATTATGTTAACCTAGTGTTCCGTCAGCGAGATGTACCATCCCTGCCCACAAGCACTTGTCCACGTGTCCGTGGTTAGGTGGACTTTCCTAGTAACTGCATTGTTGAGGGCACAGCTAATGTTGTGGGACACATGCTCGTGTAATGTGGGGACGGCACACCGGGAAAAATAGTGACAGCTGGGGACCAAGTACCAAGGGACGGCCGCCGCCATCAGTTTGCGGAAAGCTTCCGTCTCCATGAGCCTAAAAGTCAACATTTTGAGTGCAAGCAGTCATGAAATATGTGAATTTAGTAGTGCAGTTTGTGGGGCGTTGGTTGCGTATTTGCGCTTGCGTTCCAAGGACTGGGGTAGGGACAACTGAACGCTGCGCTTTGACGTGGATGTGCTTGCTGATGGTGCTACTTGAGAGTGTGCAACGACAGGTGTAGGGCAGGAGGTATCTTCGCATGCGCCATGGACAGAGGATCGGCTTGCACGCACAACAGCGGAAGAAGCAGTGGTGCCACCCACAGACACTGTTCCGGGACCCTGGTGTTCGGCCCCTTAGTCGGGTGCTTTGCTGCCATGTGCATGATCATGCTGGTGGTGGTCAGTCTAGTAGTTTTGCTACCGCTGCTGATGCTGGCCTGGCAGGTGGTACAAATGGCCTTTTTGGGGTTATCGGCAGAGTATTTAAAAAACAACCAGACTTGGGAAGACCTAACAGTTGTACTGGCAACTTCCATCGTGTTGATGTTAGGGGGAACGATTGCCTGCCTTCTGTCTGCGTCCACCACACAGCTTCTTCCTGCCTGTTGTGGTGCTGTGCTACACCTCCCTCCCCCTGTGTGCTGCTGTCATCGCTCTGTATGTCGCTCTGCCAGGTTGGGTCAGTTACTATATCATCCACCACAACGTCTTTCACTTCTGCACCCTGGTCCTCCTCCTGACTTTCTGGCATTTGTGTCTCATCATAGTCCACCTCTTGTGACAGTTTCCCATCGTCACCATTGTGTGACCGTGGCTGCTCAAATTATATTTGGGCATCACTACATGCGATCTCCTCTTGCCCTGCTTCAAGTGGACGGAGCGAGAGGCCCGAATCTATAAATGGAAAAGTGAACAGCTCTTCGGAGTGTCCAAGTGTGTGATCTGTTGTCTCTGGGCACTCGGCATGGTGGGAGGAAGATCAGGGTGAGTAATATGCAGTCCAGACTCACTGCTACTGAGACGTGACCGTGTGGAAGATAGGGTGGTGGTGGTGGCCAAGTGACTGGAAGCATTATCTGCTATCCAACCAATAACCTTTTCACACTGCTCTGTGTACAATAGTGGTGTTCTGCGGTCCTTATTAATTGGGACAAGAAGGTCGAGCGAGAAGATGTGGGTGTTTGTTGTGGCACAATTTCATCTTGCCCACAGCCTCGGCCTCATTCTCTGCATGCACCATCATCACCATCACGTCCACTTCCCCGTCCCTTGCCACGCGCCTTGCCCATTTTAAATGGAGGACAATATTTTTCATGTTCAGTACAAATGGCTGGATTGAACCGCAGTTATATGTGACTATTTTTAACAGCGACCTCGTGTCAATAACTTGACTGACACACTGCAACAGAATTTCTATGGAGGCCAGAAATGGCTGAATTTTCAGCGCACTTATATGTGATCCATGTGACGGACAAACCACAGTTTTAAATAGATGGATTTTTAGCGCTGTAATATGGAAAGGATCTGGCTGTATTCTGCAGTGCCAACAAGCAAATGGAGCAGAAAAACGGTGTTCTCTGGATTGCTTTTAAGCAAATAATCAGGATTAACATCCAAAAAAATGATTCCTGGCCCCTGATACCTGGGGCTATTTCTACAAATATCTGTAAAAGCAGCAGACAGAACTGGAATGGACCCTCTTGCTATATGCACTGCAGTCTGCCACATACACTGCCTGCCTGCATAGCACTGATATCTCTGCAGATGGATTAGTCCTCAGAAGGACTGTTTGTTGAGATGGATATATGTCTCTAATACAGTTTGGTACACCTACACTAACTAAGAAACAAGCAAATCTCTCCCTAGTTCACCTCTCCCTACACTGCCTGACTCCGGAGTAGACCGTGACGAGCATGGCGGCGCCAGGTCTTATATAGACCTGATGATGCTGTGCGACCAGCCAATCACTGTAATGCCACAACCAACATGGCTGCGGCATTACAGTGTGTGGCAGACAATCCCTGTCTGTTCATTAGCACTTTAAAGAGCACCAAACATGCAGGGAGGGGACCCGAGCTCCCGCCGAGCAACCCCGGAAATACTCGGTGAGCGCCGAGCATCTCGAGCAGTGAGACAACAATTTTCCCTGTATGAGTCATGAGTCTCTGCAAAAGTCCCTGGCAGGGGAGGAGGGAGCAGCTGGGCCAGGAGTTGAAGAAGGAAATGAAAAATGCAAGGACAAGAGACTTCCTGTTTCTACGTAGAGCAGAGAAAAGAGAAGAATTATCGGTGTAGAAAGGCAAAATGAGCATTTGCAAGTGCATGGTGCTATATAATATAATGATTGCAATATATTAAGAGGATAAAAACTTTGATGTGATTGCTTAATTAATCCCTTAGATGCAAAAGTAACCACAGCATCTAGGTGGTTTGACAATGGTGGATGGCTCTCTGTAACCACAAAGCCAATGCTTAATCCCAATGTAACTATACATCAAGGTAATGTTTCAATGTCTGTTCAAGTAGCAGGTATTGAACAGCCTGATATATATTATATTATTTGCTTTGCTTAATTTGCATTTTTTTTTAGATGCTCTACTGATTGGCTGCACTGGTCACATGATATTGTTAATGTCACAAGACCGACTGGGGACAAAGGGCTCAGTGCCATCCAGGAGGTAATTATATATATATTTTTTTATTTTATGCATCTCTCTGGGTGGGCAACTCTTTAAAGCTAAATGCTGGGGTCCCTCTAGTAAGACACACTGCCATCAGTTTGTCGTCAACATACCTGCATAACAAAAAGGGATTGTCTAAAGGCAACTATCCTTAAAGAAGAAAATAATGACAGTGTGTATAAAATAAATAATGTATAATAGCTTTGTTATTGCCATTGTATCTATTAACGGTCAAGAGCCAGATATTGATTCTGGTAAACCATTGTTACTAATGTGGGTCAATTGGTTATAGTCCCATTGTGACATGCCGTCATACAATGTGTCCCTGTCCTGGCTGCCATGTAAAAGCATCCTCAGGGGATTTTGGAATGGCTTAAGGAAAGAGGGAAGTATGTTTGCGAATAATTTTAGTTTCCTCTTAACAGAGTATAAAGATCAGGATGAGCAGACAGTGAGTAGATCCCTGAGGCAAAGAGGTACTGCACAAGAAGAAGCTGAGCACATAGCGGTCAGAGCGGAGGAACTACTGGGAGAGGAATGGAGGATCCCATCATCATGAGAAGACTAATGATGATTATCATGGCTCTTCCTCTGGTATCAGGACAGAGCAGTAATCTGTAAGACATTCACGTATTTGTACCATATATTATTAGGTTATGACATTTTTAGAATGTGACATTATAGTCTCATTATTGTGATTTAATACATTAATTTGCTCATCTAAGAGGAGTGGGATGCTTTGTGTTATTAGATATAACTAGATTCTATTAAGTTACAACATAATGTTTTGCATATTTTTTTCTAAACTACAGTAATGTTATATTGATGTAAAGGGAATCTGAAACCAAGTGTTTGCTGCCCCATCTGAGAAGCGCATAATGTAGGGGAAGAGACCCCAGTTCCAGGGTTTTATCACTTATGGAGCGGTTTGTTCCCGTTTTGATTACATCCATGTTCTATCTGCTGTAGATCTAGCAGTTCCCTGAATGCTGAGCCCTGTATAACCCCGCCCATACCACTGTTTGGCAGCTTTTGTGTTCACTGTGCATAGGCAGAAAGCTGTCAATGGTAGGGAGTAGGGAGATACAGAGCTCAAGAATATGGAGGACTACATGGCAGTGGGGTTACTGGTCCTCCAGTGATCATCTGCTGGTAAAACAGTGATTTTATCTGCAGAATGTAATCCCGTATACTATACTGTAAATGGAAACTGAAATGCTGGAATACGCCTCTATATGTTTGTCTCAATCATTTTATTTGTGGGGAAAAAAAACACTAATTTAAAAATTCTTTAAAATGCTTAGCGATGTAAGTACTATAAGTAGCAGTGTGACATATGGAGACATTCTAAACATTACATTGCATATGAAATTATACCTGAAAATTCCACATAATAGAGTGGGAAAGATAAAAGGTAAAATTAAATATTGTTAATGTATGCTGAATTATTTTCATTATATTATTATTACCGATATTTTTATTTTATATTCTTATTACATTAGTCCATTACTATTATTAAACATTATTATATTTATTTATTTCTGAAAATTCTGATTGTGTGATGTGAACTACAATAATGGCAAAAAAAATGAGAAACTGTTACAAATATTATTAAAAGTTTGGGGTACAGTCCATTATACTATATTTTATCTTCTACCAGGAAATACTTGGTGGCAGCACCAGCCGTTATGCCCTATCCCTCCAATCAGACCGTATGTGTGTACGTCTTGTCACCTGATGCTGATGCCGAACTCTACATTTCCTTAGGGGTAACGTCATCTTCTCCTATTTTCAATGCCCTAATCAGTAAAGGAGATGGACAGCTGCACTGTAACACCTTCCAGGTAATATATAATATTAGGATTCGCTCAACCAGAAAAGTGGTAGGATTTTTTCTCACTTGTCATCCGTGTGCTGCCCGTGTACAATCCGATTTTTTTTTTACTCAGGCTCTATTAATCATTTACAGAACCATTTACAGTTTCTTATGTTACAGAATTGTAATGTATCCGTAAAAATCGGATACCATGCTGATGGTCCGTATGGTATTCAATTCTTTTCTCATGCTCATCTGATTTCAGAGTGCTGTGTTTTTTTCCTCATGCCAAATACAGCTGAGAAAATATATGCAGATCTGCACTGCCTCATTGAATAACATTGGTCCCAGTACAATCCGATTTTTTTTCTCTCATTACACTCCGATTTATACTCTCGTGTGAGCGAGCCTTAGGCTGTATCACTAATGTGTATATAAAGTCTAAAATTTATATACTTCAGTCCTTATGGCTTATAACACAATACCAAGTTTCTGGTGCCAAGCTGTATATAGCTACAGTATATACCTATTAGAGATGGGTGAATGTTTTGAAATTTTAATCAGTTTTGTCAAATATTGCCAGAAAATTAATTTCTCCATGAATTGAAAGAACTCCAAAGCCTTTAATTGCCCTGGAAATACATTTGAAACACTGAGGTCTCCTACACTCTGAAGTCTCCTACACTCTGAAGTCTCCTACGCTCTGAGGTCTCCTACACTCTGAGGTCTCCTACGCTCTGAGGTCTCCTACGCTCTGAGGTCTCCTACGCTCTGAGGTCTCCTACGCTCTGAGGTCTCCTACGCTCTGAAGTCTCATACACTCTGAGGTCTCCTACACTCTGAGGTCTCCTACGCTCTGAGGTCTCCTACGCTCTGAGGTCTCCTACGCTCTGAGGTCTCCTACGCTCTGAGGTCTCCTACACTCTGAGGTCTCCTACGCTCTGAGGTCTCCTACGCTCTGAAGTCTCATACACTCTGAGGTCTCCTACACTCTGAAGTCTCCTACACTCTGAAGTCTCCTACGCTCTGAGGTCTCCTACACTCTGAGGTCTCCTACACTCTGAGGTCTCCTACACTCTGAAGTCTCCTACACTCTGAAGTCTCCTACACTCTGAAGTCTCCTACACTCTGAGGTCTCCTACACTCTGAGGTCTCCTACACTCTGAAGTCTCCTACACTCTGAGGTCTCCTACACTCTGAGGTCTCCTACGCTCTGAGGTCTCCTACGCTCTGAGGTCTCCTACGCTCTGAAATCTCCTACGCTCTGAAGTCTCCTACGCTCTGAGGTCTCCTACACTCTGAAGTCTCCTAGGACTCTATCCAACCTCTTTAAAGCTCTTAACTACACGCTCAGCCTTATTAATGTCCAAGTGACCTCATCATATACGGCTATGTGTAAATAGATGATAACCGTTCTTCACTGCTGATTTGTCACATACACACACACTATCGGTAATGTTTAATCAGTATTTTATGGCTTTTTTTTTTCTCAATCTCCATGACTAAGCTGTGAACTGTGATTTCCTCTAACTATTCAGTTTCACACTAAAATTGTTGCTGCATTCCCTGTCTCAGCTTTTATATAGGCTATGATGGTCCATCCTGGTTGGCGGTGCAATATCATTTTAACCTATACACATGAAGCAATTTGCATATTGTTCAAATTCGCCAGCTTTGGCAAATTCGTAAAAATTCTACATCAATTTGATTTGCTCAACTCTAATATCTGTAAAACCTTAATAGCATAAATATAGCTGTAGAAATATAGCAGAAATCAGATATACATGTTTATAGCCCATACACCTCAACAGTTAAATACCAAATTACGATACAATTGAAACCCGGTCTGCATAGGAACACCCACAAAAAAATCCTAATTACACAAATTTTCATAAATTATGTTAGCCAACTTGTATGCATTTTTTTCCCATCCCACTGTTTTTAGATCTATTCTCACTAATAGTAAGTTTTCTTTCTAGCAAAGCATGAGATAAATACAGTTTAGCAAGTTACATGTCTGTCTTGTCATTGGGAAAAGGAGATATTTTTCAAACAGTAAATTACAAATTGACAAACATATTATATAAATTATTTTTATCTTAAAAATATTACTGATGATATAGAAGTGCATGATGCTCTCCAGAACTTTTATTATACACTACACCACAAGGCTTCCCCACCAAGATCTGGCAGAGACAAATTTTTTTTTCTCTGAAAGAGGAAATGTTACCAGGTAATAAGTGGAAAGTTTTTGATCTTATTTTACTCCAGCTGCTAACCTGAGTATGCCATTTTTTTTTTAATTTGACATACGGTACCAGAGATATGGGCCTTTAATTTAATGAGCATTTTTATGGTCTTTCCAATGGGGCATGGCTCACAGGATCCTCTGGGGCGTGTCTTTAGGCTGCTCTGCATAACTGCCCTGTAAGCACCGACCACATGATAAATACCATAATATTTAGTAATAAATAAAAAGCCTCATATCTCTGAAACCATAATGTGAATTAAAAAAAAAAAAACAACTGCAGCATACTCAGAGTTGCAGCGGGGAAAAAATAAGAGCAAAAAAGCATTAAAATGAAAAAGCTTATACTCACCTCTTGTGCCGCCGTGACTCGCCCAGGGGGATATGAGGGAAACTCAGTACCCGGGCCTTGACCTTCTGTGGGATGTCATGGCAGTCAGCTCTCGGGCAAGTACCCTGGGGTCACTCTTTAAAAGGGGTTTTGTTAACAGTTTTGTCTCGTGACACCACCTGTGGTTCTCGGTAATGGGTACTGGTGCTGCTGCAGACCTCCGGGGGTGATGGGATGGCAGCTGGGATGTTTCTGCTCCCCACAGGCGGAGCGGGCCCCCGAGGCAGTATGGTAGCAGATGGTAATGCTGGGCATTGTAGTGCAGGCGCGGTAGCACGGTGGAAATAACTGACAGAGACAGTGGAGTGCAGTTATCAGAGTTTACTCACAGTTCTTTTTAGGTTTCTCGGGTACACTGTCCAGGTGTCAGACTCCCGCGTCGCACTGCGTTTGCCAGGCAGGGGTTCAGCACTCCTTCAGGTATATTAGAAGCACTTAATGGGACCCCCTTCCTTTATGTTCCTTCTTTGGCTGACTTCCCGCGCTGGGTCTTCTCCCTCCTGCCCTGCGCTCCCCACACACAGTCCCGATCGGGTGCTCTGAGATCCCTCTGGGCAACCTGGAGTTCCCGGACCTACTTGGCGCCCTTCACGGCGGCTAGGGTGAGGTTGTGGCAACTGCACCATGGAAGTGCAGAAGCCTCCGGTTTTCCAGCTGAGACCTGGAGTAACACAGCTGGTCCAGGGACCGGTTCCCTTCCTGCAGCCTGATCCCTCTGACTCTTGGCAGATTCGGGCGTACAGGTGCCGCCCTGCACTCACTGTACCCCCTGGGATCCCTTCTGCTACCGGAGCCTTCCTCCCTGACTCCCCTCTCACTCCTGGGCCTCTCTTACTAGGCCCCACTATGGAGTAGAGCTCCTGAAGAGACTTTGCTCCCCTCCTCTCCTTTTGCTGTTCCTTACTTACTGCACCCAACTAACTAAGATGGCTTCCCTTTTTATATCTATTCTCTAAGTGCTCCCCTGTTCTACGTCCTCCACCCACACCCACTACTGGTTCCCCCTCACTTTGGTTCCCCCCACTCCAGCCAGGGACAGGGCAGCAGAAGAAGTGCATAATGCCCTTCCAGCCGGCCTGAAGTAGTATAGTGTTGAGTGCAGGTGTTTTAGTCCCGGGGCAGTACTCCATCCTTACCTGAGAGAAGGAGATGCCACACCTCTGGGTGAGGTGCATTACCTCTGTGGCGACTGAACCTGCAGGGGCGCCACATTGGCACTTGCGTTCCTGGGGCTACCGTGAAGTTATGACACGTGAGCCCTGTGCCCACTCACCGCTACCATCTCTGTCCCCGCCTTCAAGAGGAGGTGAGAGTTGCGGTTGGCCGCTCACTTCCTGTTAATTACTTATATGCCTGAAGGTGACGCCAGCATGCAGGGCTCATGTGTCATAACAACCTCATGTGAGTCCCGGGAACAAGAGTGCCGATACCGCTGGAACGGCGCCACCACTGGAGGTGAGTATAACCTTTTTTATTTTAACGGAGCCAAACATAGGAACTGAGAAATGGTTGTCCAAATAGTGGACAACTCCTTTAAATTCGAGTATGTTAGTCACTACTTCCATGAAGCAGACATTGGCAATATTGCTGTCTTTGATATCATGTAAAAAAAAATTGCACACAGAGACATTATCAAAAAATAAAAATTATATTTGAAAAAAGGTGCAATTATATTTTCTTGTTTAGTAAAAAAAAAAAACATTTTCTTAGAAGTTTCTAATATCTGTCAATGTTTTGAACTATTACTCCTTATAATGTTCCACAAGCCATTTATCCATTTCATATTTCTCAGTAAAATAGTCTTCACCTATATAAAAATTATATTTTTTTTACTTATAAAATGAAGATTCCTTTCCTTCTTAGGTTCCACCTCCCACGAATGGTATAGAGGAGGTAGCCACTATTGATATCAGAATATCAAGCGATATCCTAAGTCATGTGGAGGAAAAGTCTGTTCTAATCAGACCCATGAGAAATGGAATGTTTCTCCAGACAGACAGAGCTATTTACCAACCTGGAGAGAAAGGTAAGAGTCATTCACAAGAAGAAAATCAAGAAGAAAAAACAGCACCTCTATTGTCCATGGGCTGTGTCTGGTATTGCAGTGAATTCAAATAAATACTTAGCTGCAATACCACACACAACCTGTGAACAAAAATGGAGCTGTTCCTATTGGAAAATATCCATCTCTATCTTATCTCATACAACACTGCTAAAATCTCTATTTCCTCTACAGTTATCATAAAAGGGGTGGATTTTACCGAGAACCTTATTGCCAAAAATGAAGCGGTAAGGATTGATCTCTTATTGACAAGCCAAAGAATAAATCAAATGTTCAAAAATGTTGACTTTACATCTGTTGAAAAAAAAATACAACTCTATAAATGCTGGTAGCCATAGGGTGCAAAATAAAATAGCATAACTGCAGAATTTACTCTTTCACCATGGAGAAATATAAATCTGCATAGGAGCTGTATACACAAACCAGTAGAAGCTTTTTAAGGCCACGGCCCCACTATCAGTATTCGGTCAGTACTTTTTCTCAGGAGGGGGAGCCAAAACCAGGAGTGGGTGATAAATGCAGAATTGGTGACTTGTTTCTATTATACCTTTTCTCTGATTGTTCCTCACCTGGTTTTGGCTCCCACTCCTGAGAAAAAATACTGACCGAATACTGATAGTGGGGAAATGACATTATCAAGACTATTTGCAGACTTGATTTATATTCTTATTGTATATAGCTGTAAATGTGCACGTAGCCTTTAATCATTCTTACTGACAAATAACTATGGCTTGCTTTCTATTTTACAGTTTACAATGGTTAACTTTGCGGTAAGTAATTCTATACTAATACAGACCATTTCTACTCCAAACTCAAGGGTTAATTACTTGCTAATTTAAATTTATATCCTGGGACCCACCGAGAGGTTTGGTTAGTCAAGGGGCAGCATGAATCAGATTACAGGTTCCCTTAGTAAAGATTTGTATCCTACTTTAGATAAAGTAAAGGAAGGAGACGAAGTAAAGGCAGGACACAAAGTAAAGGAAGAAGACAAAGTAAAGACAGGAGACAAAGTAAAGACAGGAGACAAAGTAAAGGCAGGAGACAAAGTAAAGGCAGGAGACAAAGTAAAGGCAGGAGACAAAGTAAAGGCAGGAGGTTTCTGCTGCAGCCAGCTGTCTAACAGCCAGGCAAAGGATTGGTGGGAGAAGGAGAGACAACATACAGGGGCTCGGAGGTTAGCACTCTTGCCCTGCAGCACTAGGGTTGAGTGTTTGAATCTGACCAAGGGTAACATCTTCCTGGAGTTTATTTGCTTATTTGCTCTTCTGGTGTATACATGGGTTTTTCTTTCTCCCTCCCAAGCCTCAAAAATGAAATGAGAAATTTGATTGCGTGGAACAGCGATCAATATGAATAACAGCAACCTAAATGATTAGGGGAGGGGTATTGCTGGAAAGGATATTCAAAGTTAAATCAAGGACCTGGGGCCCAAAAGGCTCCAAAGAACTCACTGCTATATACAGTAAGAAGATGCCAGTATTAAAAATAGCATGATAGTTGGGGACCTCCTAAAAAAAAATGTGTACCCTGCTATAGACATAGGGACTGATTCATTAAGACTGACATTGCGAATGCCACCTAATGAATTTAGCGCATCTTCTCAGTTGTGTGCCCCTCACCAGAAATGCTTCCCCAGACAGGGACTGAAGAATCGTTTCTGGTGTAGGAAACGCCAGCACATTTGTTGAAGTTGATGGGTGGGCATAAGCACTAGAGGTGAGGTGATCGTTTCGCAAAACCCCATAGTCCAGGTCAGTGCTCTTTGGCTGTGGACAGGAGGTGCGTAAATTTCCTTACACTCCGGGATCTCAGGTTTGGCTTATGATTAGGCAGGCTGGCAAACAGCACACCGCACAGATGACGTCACACCAGACTGGTGAATCAAACACCGCATCAGGGAACCTGGAAACTTACGAAATTTGTGCCGCTCCTGTTCACAGTCATAGAGCACTGATCTGGATGGACCAGGGCTGTTGATCTCTATTAGTCACACCTCATCCAGCTCAGACTCCTCTCCTGGACTGTCCAATTTGACAGAGCAGCTTCATACTGGCATGAAAATGCCAAAAGTCACAACTTTTGCGACTTTTCAAAGTGTCTTACGCCAATTTTCTGATGAATTGCCCCGTTGTATAACGGTAGGAGGCTTCTGTTGCAGACAGATACAGGATGTTGGGGACAATGACAGAAGACAAAGAAAGGTTCGGTGATTAATACTGTTACCCTGCAGCATAAGGGTGGTGTGTTTGAATGTTTGTGTGGACAAAGGGCAACTTCTGCGTGGAATTTATATGTTATGCCAGTATTGCGTGGGTTGGTGGCCTACATCAAAACCTCCAAAACATACAGAGAGATGAATTAGGAATTTAGATTGTGGGGTGCATTGATCAATGTGAGTGATGAAAACCTAAATGGTTAGGGCACCCAGGGGCGGACATATCATTGGTGCAACCTGTGCAGCCACACAGGGGCCCAAGAGGTAAGAGGGCCACTTCTACCTCCAAAGAAGGTGGAATTTTTCATTTTGATGAGTTGTTGGACTCCAAAGGGCCCATATACTATTTTTGCACAGGGGCCCTTTTCTGTCTGTGTCCACCAGTGCTAGGACACCAGTGACACCAGTATTGGAAATAGTATGATATTCTTAGAAAATGTAGGAATGTAACAGCGTAGCTTCAAGCCATGACTAATATCCTAGAAAATATAGGTACATATAAGATACTATAGGTGGCTCAGGAAGGAAAAGTGTAATACCAAAAGAATTGACATTGATTATTTCATTCTTGCCTCTAGGATGAGCTGGGTAACAATATAAAACAATGGCATAATGTTCAACTGAACAGCGGCATATTGGAATTGTCCCATTATCTGTCCCCTGATATACGTACGGGTGATTATACGATCACAGCTACTAAAGATGGCTCTATTGCAAAAGTGACTATCACTATAGACAAGCTTGGTGAGTTCAACATGATTTCAAGTAATGAGCACCAAAATGTAAATGTTTAAATATGAGCAATAAATGGGGTTGTTCATTTTGGACGTTTCTGAAAGGTCTACAAACTTAACCTTATCAATGACATTCCACCCATGGAGCCTCCCATGATCAATTGTAACATGTAGAAAAACCCGGTGTCAAGTAATTAATTATCCTACAGTGCCCCCACAGGAGAACTGAAGCATTGTACGATAAACTAAAATGGATAAATTTTTGGATCCTCGGGAGAAAGTCTTTTTGTAGCCACTCTCCACTCTATATACATTAGATTAAGCCCCTCTATTAACTCTATAAAATTAGAAAAATTATTTTCCCTTGATACACAGCATCATTACAGTGGCTCTGCAGTTGTCCTATAAAAAGCAGCATATATATACAGATATAGTTCAATCCATTCTATTAGCCTAAACAGCATGAAAAAAATGTGGCTACTTTGGCTTGCATATTAGGCTACTAGGATCAAAGAAGAACTACAGCAGACATATATGAAGTGTTCCACCACCACCATCTACTGCCCCTTGTGGCTCAGGGTGGTAACTGACAGGCTGTTATGTATATGTTCATACACAGCAGACCATCAGGGACCTCTGACTGGCAGGGGGTCTCCCCTCATGAATATATAACTACAGTGCTGGCCAAAAGTATTGGCACCCCTGCAATTCTGTCAGATAATACTCAGTTTCTTCCTGAAAATGATTACAATCACAAATTCTTTGGTATTATTCTCTTCATTTAATTTGCTTGCAAGGAAAAAACACAAAAGAGAATGAAGAAAAAATCAAATCATTGATCATTTCACACAAAACTCCAAAAAAGGGCCGGAGAAAAGTATTGGCACCCTCAGCCTAATACTTGGTTGCACAACCTTTATCCAAAATAACTGCGAACAACCGCTTCCGGTAACCATCAATGAGTTTCTTACAATGCTCTGCTGGAATTGTAGACCATTCTTCTTTGGCAAACTGCTCCAGGTCCCTGATATTTGAAGGGTGCCTTCTCCAAACTGCCATTTTGAGATCTCTCCACAGGTGTTCTATGGGATTCAGGTCTGGACTCATTGCTGGCCACCTTAGAAGTCTCCAGTGCTTTCTCTCAAACCATTTTAGAGTGCTTTTGGAAGAGTGTTTTGGGTCATTGTCCAGCTGGAAGACCCATGACCTCTGAGGGAGACCCAACTTTCTCACACTGGGCCCTACATTATGCTGCAAAATTTGTTGGTAGTCTTCAGACTTCATAATGCCATGCACACGGTCAAGCAGTCCAGTGCCAGAGGCAGCAAAGCAACTCCAAAACATCAGGGAACCTCCGCCATGTTTGACTGTAGGGACCGTGTTCTTTTCTTTGAATGCCTCTTTTTTTTCCTGTACACTCTATGTTGATGCTTTTTCCCAAAAAGCTCTACTTTTGTCTCATCTGACCAGAGAACATTCTTCCAAAACGTTTTAGTCTTTCTCAGGTAGGTTTTGGCAAACTCCAGCCTGGCTTTTTTATGTCTCGGGGTAAGAAGTGGGGTCTTCCTGGGTATCCTACCATACAGTCCCTTTTCATTCAGACGCCGACGGATAATACGGGTTGACAGTGTTGTACCCTTGGACTGCAGGGCAGCTTGAACTTGTTTGGATGTTAGTCGAGGTTCTTTATCCACCATCCGCACAATCTTGCGTTGAAATCTCTCATCAATTTTTCTTTTCCGTCCACATCTAAGGAGGTTAGCCACAGTGCCATGGGCTTTAAACTTCTTGATGACACTCCGCATGGAAGACACAGCAACAGGTCTTTGGAGATGGACTTGTAGCCTTGAGATTGCTAATGCTTCCTCACAATTTGGTTTCTCAAGTCCTCAGACAGTTCTTTGGTCTTCTTTCTTTTCTCCATGCTCAATGTGGTACACACAAGGACACAGGACAGAGGTTAAGTCAACTTTAATCCATGTTAACTGGCTGCAAGTGTGATTTAGTTATTGCCAACACCTGTTAGGTGCCACAGGTAAGTTATAGGTGCTGTTAATTACATGAATTAGAGAAGCATCACATGATTTTTCAAAGGGTGCCAATACTTTTGTCCACCCCCTTTTTTAGGTTTGGTGTGGAATTATATCCAATTTGGCTTTAGGACAATTCTTTTTGTGTTTTTTTCATTGAAGACAAATTAAATGAAGAGAATAATACCAAAGAATTTGTGATTGCAATCATTTTCAGGAAGAAACTGAGTATTATCTGACAGAATTGCAGGGGTGCCAATACTTATGGCCAGCACTGTATGAGTCCACTTGATCAGTTCTATTAGCCAAACAGCAGAAAGATTTTTTAGAGCCGCCTTCGCTAATAAAAATACAGACTTGAATCTGTAATTTGCTGCTTTACATAAGATCTGTCACCAGATTTCACAATACAAACTGTATACATTATTAAATAGATATCTTAAACTCAATGAGGTTAGTGTACATACTTTGAAAATCCAAGTCAGAATGGCTATATAATTCTGAAATTAAATTATTATACATTTTATGAGGCCAAAATAGAGAGCCCATGAGTCCAAATGTATTTAGTCCTCACCCTCTCAGCCTGACTGACAGCTGCAGCTTGTACTGAGCAGTGTGTGATCATCAGCAGGGAGGCGGGACACTGAGGAGCTGTCAATCAGGACAAATGGACAGAAACTGAGTTTAAACTTTCCAAAAAGTAATATACAATTAGTAAGTCACCATTAACATCCAGACCTTTCTGCTTTTAACGGGATACCTCTCAAACAACTTTAGTTATACTGTCCCCAGGGATTCCTCTGCATGACATTTCAATATCTTTCCATATTGCAGCAGCATTGCTGGTTTTCTACTGTATACAGCATACTTTAGGGTTCTCCACAGGTAGAAATTGAGGGGTTTTAAGTCAGGGGAATGAGGTGGGAATTTCACAGCACTTTTGTCCTAGTCAATGTCCTGGCAGAATAGCATTGAAACAGTCTCTGTCGTCTCGGTAGTAGTTTGATGGTGCACCGTCTTGCTGGAAGTAAAATTGCTCGTCTTTTATTTTACTCTTCTGACGGCCACATGGGGGATCTAGCAATTATGCGACAACATGCATCTTTAGAGACAATATTATTCAATGTATTGATTTTCAAAAAGGACATAAATAACCACTAGTGAAGTGTATATATATATATATATATATATATATATATAATTATTATTTTCTGTTTCTTATACAGTTTTACCAAAGTTTGAAACCACCATAGATGCACCAGATACTGTAACCATTCTTCAGCGCAACTTTCCTGCTAACATATGCGGCAAGTAAGTACAGTCTGATTGTAGCACTATGTTCTCTTGACTTTAGGGATTAGATGTGCCCATTAGCAATATCCCAAAGAATTCACTTTTATAACATTAATATCATATCAAAAGACTTCAGAAGTGTTATGTTTTTATGCCTTTCTAGATATACATATGGTAAACCAGTGAGAAGTCATGCCACTGGAAAGATTTGTCGCATTGCCACATGGACTTCAGATGACATCTGTCAGCCAATTGATGGAGAGGTAAGAGTCATCTCCTTAAATGGAACCTGTCACTAGATTCATGCTGCCCAAACCAGTCTGAATGATTGCAGCCAGGTATGTTTTACTCTGAAACGCTCCAATGTTTCTGAGAAAACATAATATGAAGGGTCCATAGAGAGGAGACTGGTCTGGTGCCACCCCTTGGCTGGCTTCTAACCACACCTTCCCTAGGTGATTTACAAGTCCCTCCCATGTGCGAACGTAGGGGGAGACCTGTCAATCAAGTAGAGCGATGTGGAGGCTCTTAATCAATTTGGTGCATCTGACTCCAACACACCGCCTCATTAAGACCGTCGTGAAAAATGCTGGTCTTGTTGAGTCGGGGCCTTAGTGCACTAAGGAATATGTGAATATTGAATATATGAATTGCATTACAGCTATATAGGCTATACTATTAGCAGTAATGCAGTTTAGTATTCATACGTTCAATGTTCACAAATTTCTCAATGAGTTGCTGCTCTTGTTTGGATAGATCAGTGGTCCTCAACCTTCCTTACCTCAAGAGCCACATTCAGGTCTGAGGGAAGGTTGTGAACGCTTCCCCCCCAATAAAGAGATATTCCAGTTCCTGCCTACAACAAAGTAGTGGCACCAAGAGCCCGCATAATTGGTATAATGACTGCCAAAGCTTCCCCATAGAAATAACACATTACCACCATTGGGTATTCTTGCTTGAAGCACTCCCACCATGCCATCATATTGAGCTTCAATCACCTCCTCTATCCTCTGACAATATCATCCTATCTGCAATTTATCTCTTGAAACCCAAAACCAGTACTAATGCACATCCAGATCTTCTCTTCTGTGATCTGCTCTTGTTTACTCTCCAAAGTCACTATCTTCAGACCTGCTCTTCATAGTTGTTTGCTACACCTGGTGCTAATGCACCAACCTGGCATATGGCCACAATCCACACATCATGGGCCCACGAGCCACATGTGTCTCCCGAGCTACAGGTTGGGGAATGCAGGTGACGCGCCCAGGGGATGGGGGCGACTCGGTACCCGGGCCTTTACCTGGTTTGGGGATGTCGCGGTGGTCGGCTCCCGGGCCTGTACCCTGGGGTCACTCTTGAAAAAGGGGATTGGAACTTGGATAGAAATAAAAATAAAGTAAATAGTTAATGACACCACCTGTGGTACCTGGTAAGGATTACCAGCGCTGCTGCAGACCTCCAGGGGTGATGGGATGGCAGCTGGGATGTTTCTGCTCCCCACAGGCGGAGCGGGCCCCCGGGGCAGTGTAGGTGCAGATGGTGGTGATGCTGGGGCTTGTAATGCGGATGGAGAGATGGCGCAGCTGAAATAATTGACGGAGGCAGTGCAGTGCAGTCATCCGAGTTTTTACTCACAGTTCTTATGTAAGTTCCACAGGTACACTGTACGGGTGTCAGCCTCCCACGTCGCACTGCGTTCACCAGACCGGGGGTTCAGCTCTTCCTCAGATATGTCAGGAGTGCTTGACGGAACCCCGCTTTCCTTAAGTTCCTTGCTGAACCGACTTCTCACGCTGGGTCTTCTCCCTCCTGCCCTGTGCTTCCCCACACTCAGCCCCGCTCGGGTGCTCTGAAGTCCCTCTGGGCAACCTGGAGTTCCCGGACCTACTTGACCCTCACGGTGGCTAGGATGAGGCTGTGGAAACTGCACTATAAAAGTCAGAAGCCTCCGGTTTTTCCAGCCGAGACCTGGAGTAACACGGCTGGTCCAGGGGCTGGTCCCCTTCTTGCGGCCTGATCCCTCTGACACCTGGCAGATTCGGGGCGTACGGGTGCCGTCCTGCACTCGCCGTAGCCCCTGGGATCCCTTCAGTAGAACGGAGCCTTTCTCCTCTGCTCCCCTCCTGGGCCTCTATCACTAGGCCCCACTTGTGGAGAAGAGCTCCTAACGAGACTCTGCTCCCCTCCTTACTGCTCACTCACTTCTTCACTGACTGCCCTGCCGCCCTAAGATGGCTTCCCTTTATATACCTCCTATGATGGTGCTCCCCTACTCTACTTACTCCACCCACACCCACTACTGGTTCGCCCTACCTTTGGTTCCCCCCACTCCAGCCAGGGACAGAGCTCAGCAGGAAACACAGTGCATCCTGCCCTTCCAGCCGGCCTTGAGCAGTGTAGTGTTGAATGTGGGTGTTGGGGTTCCGGGCAGCACTCCCTCCTTACCTGAGAGAAGGAAATACCACACCTCTGGGTGAGATGCCGTACCTCTGTGGCGACTGAACCCTCAGGGGCGCCACATAGGGATAGATAGATAGATAGATAGATAGATAGATAGATAGATAGATAGATAGATAGATAGATAGATAGATAGATAGATTAAATAGACTTTAAACTTTTTTCTTGACTCTAGACTGATGTGAACGGATGCTACACCACAGAAGTGGACACTGAATATTTCAAGTTTAAGTACGATGGGTACAGCAACTATCTTGACTTGGAGGCTTGTCTTGAGGAGGATGGAACTGGTAAGGATGATTTTGAATTATTATTACTAGCATACCCAAAGCCTAGAAACTTATTTTTACAGCCAGATGGCAGCTTGGTTTACACTATAGAGATTTGTAGTCCTTCTACTGAATCTCACAAAATCTACGCAGTGAAGTGGTACAGCCCCATCATGGACTTAACACATTCATAAGATATCTTATGTCAAAAATGACAAAGTACATAAAACCGTTTAAAACTCCATTTTCCACATTTTGAAACTATCATTTTGTCCTGGTTTCCCATAGGAGTGGAAAGAAAGGCTGTGAAACACATTTTTATCAGCGAAGTTCTTGCAAAGGTGGAATTTAAAGAGTCCAGAGGGGTCTTTAAACCAGAACTTGGTTACAGAGGTCAGGTAAGTGATGAGTATTTTATAGCAATGGCATGCTCCAAATCTTGTAGAGGTATTCTCCAGGAGAGAAAATATAATGTCCTACTGAGGCCCAATATTGTGGCACGTAGACCGCCTAATAGACCATAATATGGAGCACTATGGTCATTACGCAGACCTATTCACACAGCGCTTGAGCATATGCTGAGCGATTCTGTCCCATGATTTGAGTAATCGGTGGAGTCTCAGGACCCAGACTTTCACCGATCAGCAATCCTGAACAGGGGATAGAACACATCAAAAATGATTTATTTTCAATCCAAAATAGGAAAAAATAGAAAAACAAAGATATAGACCATAGTTTTCATCACAAACCTAAAATAATTGATGTTTCTGATCTTTTGGTTTGTTTGTTTTTTGTAGATGATACTTACATTATCTGATGGAGTTCCAAAACCGGATGAGGACATTGAGCTATATGTTAATGAGGAAAGAAGAGAAGAAATTTACACAACTGATAAATATGGGATAACGAAATTTACATTAGAGCCCACCATCTTAAGTGATAACGTGATCAATCTCAGGGTAGGTAACCACCACATGGGCTGGTTTCCAAAAGTGGTTCAAGAAGTTGACATGACAATCGCTTTTAATTAAAACATGTAATTAATCTCAGGTTTGTCTTTTTTTACATCTGTTTTAAGGCTAACTTAAAAGAGTTCAATATGGCGATGAGACCTGTGTCTATGCCCTTAATGAAGTCTACTGTATAGATGTCCGTTAATTACATGGACATGACTATGATATTAATAAGAATTGTGTAATGCTTTACTTCCCCTGTGGTGGCGCTATGTTGCTCTCAGATGATAGTTTATTGTTAGGGTCTTGTCTCAACAGTGGACAGCCAATGCCATATTAAAACTCTGCATTGTACAATTCATCCATATTGATAAAAAATCTATATTTTTCAACGTCTCTAGGCACGCTACATACCCAGACAGCCAATGACAGATGTGACTGAAAAGCAACCGGTGTACGAAGATGGTTATGCATCGGTGATCCCTTCTTATACTAGAGTAGTAAGCCAAGTGAAAATCAGAAACGAACCTTTTGTCTTGCCCTGTAACGAGAGAGTGAACCTGTGGGCAGACTATGTCCTGGATGCTTCCGAGTACTCAAGAGAAACTATAGACTTTCATTTCCTGGTAAGTCATAGAATCGATCTAGAAGGGTATTATTGTTATATTTTTGTTTTTATTATTTTTTTTGCTATTATTATTTTTGTGTTAATATTTTACTACTACTATTATTGCTATTACCAACATTGTGAACCCTTCCAAAACCCTCAGACTCTAAGGCCTTAGATATACATAATGTTCACGCTTACATCATGGCTTCTGCCATTATATAAGATGAACCCATTATGAGTCATTTTATAACTGTCTCTAATGCATCCTGACAGATCCCACTGACCATAAATGAAAAATGGTAGTCTAATGGAGAAGTTTTAATGCAAGTATGCTAAGAACTCATGCCCCAATTCATCAAAATATTTTTGCCAGAAATCTGGCAAAAAACACTCTGATAAGTCACAATTTTTCTGTGACTTTTGGTGTTTTCACACTAATTTTGCCCAGCTAAGCCAAAATTGGTGGAGCTGGGCCAGGACAGGAACATTGAACTCAAATACACCTCCTCATCAAGACCAACATGAACATTGCCGGTCTTGATGAATCAGGGCCTAAGTGCCAGGAAAAGACCGACCAACAATCCACTGTGCCATGGCCAGGGAACGTAGACACACAGCTTGGTCAACAATATGAACCTTTGCCGTACATGAGAATAAGCCTAACTTTAGTTATGATATAGAGAATTATAAAAAGTGTTACATGGCTATATGAACCTAAAAATAAGAAAGGCAGGATACACGTGGGTTACGGCCAGTTGAAAAAAATGCTCTGAGTTATACTGTAACTGTACATATTCTCAGCCCTGTATATTCTACTTTATTCTAAATCTTCTTCAACCCATCTCCTGTAGAAGAGTTGAAGTTTTCACACTGCCTGTGACATGAATGCTGCTGCACTGGCACAGTCTGTAGCCTTTCCTATGCCTAAGATACAAATTGCAAACCTGGTACATTTAAGTGAATAATGCTAAACTGCATTACTACACCTGTTCTGCTGTGGTAGAAAAAAAGCTAAGTTTTAATCCTGCACAACTCCTTTAATTATTTGGATACCCTTAGGTTCTAAAACATGTGATTGAACCCAACCACACAGAGTTAAGGCTCCCAAACACATTAGACTAACGTTGGCCATACCCACTCATATCAATGTTTAATGTTTATGGAATCCCCCAACTCTTCCTCATGAGATCATTTTCAGGGGGAGATAAGGATCTGACGTGTCTGATTTTGGACTGCTGATCCTTTTGTTCTTTAAGAGAGAATAAAGCACCTAGAAAGATCTCACAGAATCTGTCTCCAGAGCTTATTTTAAATGAAAGGGGAAGTTACCAGTGTGAGACATGAAGATCAGGAGAACAGACTGTCAGTCATTACATGTCTCACACTGGTAACGCATCCATTCATTTAAAATAAGCTCTGAAGGCCGATTCTCTGAGAGATCTTTGTCTCACCCATAATCTTAACAGCTCATTTACATATTAAAAAATGTGGATTTCTCTGGAATAAAACATCAGATCGCAGATATCAAGGTATCATTTTATGACCTGCACGCCCATATAGACGACTTATGGGGGTTGATCTTTCTGACAGATTCATTTTAAAGATGCAGCTTTCTTACCTCAGTTTTGTATTGTGTTTCTTATAGATCATTACATTTGGGAGCATTGTCTCAAGCTCAAGTATAAAACACGCAATTTCTCCAAATGGAGGTATTTTTATGCATTAAAATATATCACTATAAAACAATCAAATGTAAACATGTTTTTAAGTGAATGGTTTATTCTTAGTCTATTACTCTGGGGGGGGTTTAGAGTAGAAAAAAAGTTTAGTTTAGTTTAGTTCTAGACACAATGCCAATTTTATCTATAGGTTGTATCTGAGATTGGATGACTTGTAATGTCAGACACAGGCCATAGACAAGAAAGGCCAATTTTCTGTTAAAATTTACCTGTCCTTACAATATTATTTTATTAATATTATTATTACTATTACTGTTTTATCTTTAGCATTTTTACTATTATTACCATCATTTTTTTCTGATCCCTGAGACCCAGACAATTTGGTCTACTGTCTAGCAAAAGGTTTCAATGTTCTCAAATTCTGATATACTGTATGGTTCTTCCCACTGTCCTTATATTGTATATAACACAGTATTATCTTTCTATAGTTTTGATGTACTTTATTTCATTAGTGGATACTTTGTTTGGAAACCATTATAACTTATTTCCTTCATTCTTTCCTTTCTTTCTTTCCTATTATTTCTTTCCTTTCTTTCTTCTAATTTTTGGGCCTGAATGTGAAATCTTCAACTATCATGGTTACTCTACAGTCCTTTTTAATCATATGGGCCATAGGGACCTTTTGGGCCCTCCTATGCTCCCAGGCACAGGTGTGACTGCAACCTCTGCACCCTGGGTTATGCATAGAATGAAGCCGATGCCTCATTCTCTTAAACAGGGATGTCAAACTCAAAATACACAGAGGGCCAAAATTAAAAGCTTGGAAAAAGTTGAGGTCCAACCCACATAAAGTACAATGGCCCCACATAGTGATCCATATAGTATAATGGCCCCACATAGTGATCCATATAGTATAATGGCCCCACATTATCATCCATACCGTATATTAGGCCCCCATAGTGCTCCACACAGTATAATGGCCACACATAGTCCTCCATAAAGCAAAATGGCCCCACATAGTCCTCCATATAGTATAATGGCCCCACATAGTCATCCATACTGTATAATGGGTCCACATCATCTTCCATACAGTATAATGGGTCCACATAGTCCTCCATACAGTATAATGGGCCCACATAGTCCTCCATACAGTATAATGGCCTCACATAGTCCTCCATACAGTATAATGGGCGTCACATAGTCCTCCATACGGAATAATGGCCCCACATTGTCCTCCATACAGAATAATGGCCCCACATAGTCCTCCATACTGTATAATGGGCCTCACATAGTCCTCCATAGAGAATAATGGCCTTGACTGGCATCACGGGCCAAACATACTCACCCTGTGGGCCAGATTTGGCCCACGGGCCAGAGTTTAACATCTGTGCTCTAACGCATTCATATTTCTTCTTTCAATCAGGGCTGAAGAGCTTCTTCCCCTTTCCTGTTATGGTCACACCTGACATGTCGCCTTCCGCCACCATCATAATTTACGCTGGCCTTGAAAATGGAGATCTGATTGCTGACAGTATTAAAATCCCTGTCACTAGCTGCTTTCCCAACACAGTAAGTGCTATAGTTTTCTCTTCTACCATGTTAGGGCATTGAAAAATAATAATTTTGTAAGTTTCACAAGATATATTTATCATCCATCTACTAGATAGGCAATAAATGACTGATTGCTGGGGGTCCTAACAATCACTAGAGCTGTGGTCCTGGGGCCCATTTTTCTCTTCACTTCATGACTATAATGAGCCCGGCTAGTCCTTTCAGTATCTACAAAGTGGTAAAAACTGCTGAGCCCTTGTCTGTTTTTTGTTTGCTCCATTCATCTTTGACTCCCTTATGAACAACATTTATCATTTATCATGTGGATAGCTGATGAATGTCTTTAATAGCACTGTGAAGATCTGAGATTGTGGGTTGTAAATAATCACCTAGGCAGGTTAACGATGCAACAATATTTTATTCCTCACATTCATGGTACTGTAATACTGCAAGTCCAGGTAAATGGCCAAAATACATTGCCCCCAGTCCACAAGATCCCCTCCCTGGGGAGGTGGTTCCACTGCCTTTGTGCCAGGCGATACTCACTGACTCCTAACTTTTGGTTGGCCCACAGAATTCATATCTCCAGCCAGTATAATCTGTAGGCACAGTCCACGCTCCTCCAGATGACAAATAAACGATATAAGCACTGGTATCCAGTAGCAATAGTCCTTAAGAAACTTCATCAAAGCCAGACGACAGATCCCACAACTGTAGCATGTTTATCTGTGAGGATTAAGGTTGAGGTTGAGGTCCGGGCTATGTGCGGCCGGTCATGTTCTTTCCATCAAACTCCCCCAATCATGTCTTTATGGACCTTGCTTTCTGCACTGGGGTGCAGTCATGGGGAACAGAAAAGGGCCTTCTCCATACTTTTCATAAAAAGTGGAGCTACAGTTATCCACAATATTTTGTATGCTGAAGCATTAACATTTCCATTCACTAGAACTAGAACAACCCTTGAAAAACAAGCCCATAGTATTATCCCTCCTCCATCAAACTTTACAGCTGGCACAAGGCAGCCAAGCAGGTATTGCTCTCCTGGCATTCACCAAACCCAGAATCATCCATCAATCTCCAGATAGAGAAGTTTGATCCATCACTCAGAACATGTTTCCTCCACAGTTCACAGTCCAGAGATGTTGGCTTTACACAAGTCCATCCATTGCTTGGCATTGTGATTGTTGATGTAAGGCTTGTATATATCTGCTCAGCCATGGAAACCAATGTAATAAAGTTCCCAGCGGGGGCACAGTTTTTGTGCTGATGTTTTGTGCTGATGTTAATACCAAAGTAGGTTTGGATACTGCAGTTATGAAGTCAGTATAGCGTTGGTGACATTTATGTCCTCTGCTCCTCAGCACTCGATGACCTTGCTCTGTAACTTCACGTGGTCTCCACTTCATGGCTGAGTTAATATCACTCACAGGTGACGGAGAAATATTTAGAAGGGATGAAATGTCATGACTGGACTTGTAACACTGGTGGCTCCTATCAGAGGACCACGCTGGTATCAGTAAGCTCTTTACCACCAGCCATTCTGTGACACGTTAGTAAAGGTAGACAGCATGGCAAGGGGATGGATATTGTACAATGGGGGCAATGAGACTGAATGAAAAACTGGAATTCAATATTTAAGAACAGTTTCCCAACACGTTTGTATCTATAGAAGGGGGCTGGAGGCATGGGAACCTAGAAGGAAGCCCCACATGACCGGGATGGGCCAGGAGGGTGCAATTTTGAATCCCAATGAACGAGATTGGGTATAGGTTTGGAGGGGCGGGCATTTGGATGGGGGTGGGGTAGGGGGGGGAGAGGTACAATAGGGAAAAGTGTGGGAAAACGGGCAGTCCAGAGAAGAAGTCATAGGGAAAAGTTCCCACTCACCCACCCTCTTTTCCGTTGGTATTTTTTGAGATTAATGGTAAAAGGGTGTTTTTTTATCGTGGAAGAAATAAAGGGGTATTTGATGTTGCATATTATAATGGGTTATATTAAAAAGTGTATGTAAAGTTGTGTAAGAAGGTTTGTCGCAGTGGCTTGGCGGGGGGTGGGGTTTTTGGAGTTGGCACAGAAGTGTCGGTGGAAAGTTATTGGAAATTTACAGGCAGTGGCTTGATTAAGCGGGGTGATCTGGGATTTGGTTTTTGGGGCTCTGGACGGGGTTTTACCCTGGGAGCTTTTGGTGCCTTTGAGCTGGTAATGGACGGCTGAAGGTAACATGGTGGTTCGATTTCGGTTTAGTTATGCCAGATCTATTTTTAACTCCAAGAACCCTCCCTTCTTATTTATTTTATAATAATGTTTATATGTTAATGTTGTTTGTTAATAAAATTTATCCAAATAAAATTTCAGGTGCAGTGTTTTTATTTGTTAAGGTACGTGAGGGCGGTAAGATGGGAGGGGGCATACAGAACGGTGGAACTCGGGTTGTCCGTACACGGTCAAGTGTATGTAGACAGCGTAGCACTACGTTCTTGGTTGTTTTTAGACACTTGGCTTTGTATTGTTGGAGCATAGAGACAGATATTCCCATCTCTGTGAATGGTTAATATGGAAGTAAAGTAGCTCTCAATCAATCATCTCCCAGTGTCTGAGCTTCCTTGAATCATTATAGAATATTTAGGTACTGAGACTTTAGAATGTACAGTATATTTCTCCTATCATTATGATGGTGTTGGTTGTATAGTCTAATACATTTCTATAACAGGTATGGTGAACCTCTACATTACCTGTTTATTGTAACTGAGATGATAACTTGTTTCCTTAAAGGTTTCCCTTCAGTTTTCGGATGAGCAGAGTCTTCCTGGGTCTATAGTGAATCTTCACATCAGTGCTTATCCAAATTCCTTCTGCAACGTCCGAGCTGTGGATAAGAGTGCCGAGCTCCTGAAATCTGAAGAGAGAAGTTCAGAAGATGCCGTAAGTGGCTACCATATAGTTTACGAAGATCTTTACTATTAGGTTATTTCCTCTGTGTAGCTCTCTCCGTTATAATTAGAAGTAAATTGAGTTATGAGTTGAAGTTTGAATTGATTTTTATCTCTTTTCTGGTTTAGGTGAATGAATTCTTAAATGATTGGGATACGTATGGGTACCCCATACAGATTGAGGAGCTCCAGACATGTCCTGATGGTTCTTTTCCTCTTATGGTAGAAGATTTTGACCGACCTGATATATACAGTTTTTTTGAGGTAATAAATCTTGTACTTATACTTTTTAATATTCATCAGTATTATATACAGCGTTGGAATGGCTTACTGAAGGCCCACCAGTAACATTGACTCTTGGGGCCCACTGTTCAGCTACATGCAAAAATGAATAACCTGACCCTAGTACACAAATTTATTTATGCTTCTATATAATATTGATTTGGCTAGCTTGTTTAATGAATGATTAGATACCTTTCTCTGCAAATTGTGAATCAAATGTAATAGCACTACTTTAGCAGTCCTTCACAGTGGCCTACCGGAGGATTCTCCTGTTCTCCTGTGGGCCAGTCCAAGCCTGATTATATACAATATATATTATTTATATGGGGAGGATAACTTACAATAATTTCGAACCTCCAGCAATAGGAAACATTTCCTCATAACACTAATATTTATGACTAGTCAGTGGTTCTGTGTCTATAGTGACATAACATGGCAGTATCATCCATTGGAAGTCATCGGGGTATCATACCGTCACTTTACAAAGCAGTGATGAGTGTTTTCATCATTGCTTGATTTCCATGCCGACTTCTCTGAGCTGTAGGGGGTAAAGGGACCAGGGTTCTCTGAAGTCAAAGTCCCAGTGAATAGGTTAAACGCTGCTACCCTAAATAGCCCTTTAAAGGGACCTTTCGCCAGGTCAAAAGTGGCGACTTTTTGCTCTTATTTTATTCCTATTGCTCCCCTGAGTATTTAATTTTTTCTTTTTTTTAAATCCACCATACAGGTCAGGAGATATGAGCCTTTTTATTTGGTGCAAATTTTGATGGTCTTTATGAAGAGGGCGTGGCACACAGGGTAATTATACAGAGCAACCTAAAGACACGCCCCCAAGGAATCTGTCAGCCACGCCCCTTTAAAAAAAAAAACATAATAAGTAGCACTAAATAAAAAGGCTCATATCTCTACAACTGTAAGTCAGACTTAAAAAAAAACAACTGAAAACTCAGGGGAGCAGCTAGAATAAAATTAGAGCAAAACTGGACACTTGTGCCTGGTGACAGGTCTCTTTTAATAACATAATTCGAGGAGCCTGCCACTAGGGGGAGCTCTATGTATAGTGATTTATAATGCTTCCACCAGGCAGTATTAAACTACGTACACTTGGCTCTTGAACTCTCAAATTGAATGGTCAGTCACTTGGTCACTGTATAGGTCTATATTTAGGGGTTTACCATTCTTTCTTAATCATTATATCAGCTGTCACCGGATCAGAATCTATATTTTATAAAATATTGCATAAATCCGCAGCTCACAATATTATATCATTTATACCTTTGTGATATATTACAGCAACCTGGAATAAAAGTCCTGACCAACTTCTTGATTCGGAAACCCATGGAATGTGCAATGCTGGAGACAATTTCAGCCCCGTCAAGTCCTGTTCCCACTGAATTACGTGAGATAATTTTGTTTATTTGTGCGGAAATTATTAATTTATTGATTAGCAATTAGCATGCTGAGCACACTGATTATCTTATCTTCATAGACCCCTAGCTAAAAATAATTGAGGAAAGCTGCAGATGTTCCATATTGCCTTATTATGTCTCTTGCTAACAAACAAGCAACTGATAATACTAAGGCTATGTTCACACATGTTGTGTTTTTCAGCATTTTTTGCTGCAGATTTTTATGCAAATTTTCAGCTGCATTTGGCAGTACCAGCAAAGTCTATGAGAACCGGAATTCTCTGTTCACACACAATTCATGTTTTTTTTGTTGTTGTTGCGTATTTTGTGCCTTGGTTGGGTTTTTGGAAAATAGAGCATGTCACTTCTTTCAGCATTTTTTTCAGCTTTTATTCACCCATAGGAAGTAATGGAAGGAAAAAAAACGCTGAAAAAAAACGCATTAAAAACCACAGCAAAATTTGCATCAGCGTTTTTCATGGCAAAATAGAATGGGGTTCGTTTTTGTTTCACAGAACTTTATGTACATGCATAAATAGAGACAGAAGGACAGTGAAAAAAATACTGAAAAAACACAGGAAAACCTGCGTTTTTGACGCGGCTGATTTCCAGCCAGAGATCAGTTTTGCAGCAGATTTGTAACGTAAAAAAAACACATGTGTGAACATAGCCTAAGAGGCTTATGATGAATAACTTGGACACTGTTGTCTTTGATCTGCAGCATATTCTCACACTATTTTCCGAAACAATTCCAAGTGAGTTGTGTTTGGTATTGGAGCTCAGCCCTAATTTATTAAATGGAGTCCATAAACTGGAATACCGAAAATGTCTCGTATTGGACAACCCCTTTAAAATATTGTTAGGGACAATTCTTTTCTTTTTATTACTTAAATGCATGTTTTTGAGGAGAAAAAATGATGCACGATTTTCCTTCAATAGCGTCTATGTTTTAATGTCTATTGCAAGCTGCAGAATGAGTTAACTGGGAGTCCGTCAGTCAGTCTCTTATGACTGTCTGGTGGGGAGTATGTAACTCTTTTATCTGTCTTTTTCTGACCTGCTCTCAGCTGATTTATGACCCCATCAAAGTTGAATGTGCAGGGAAACAAAGAACCTGTAAAAGCAAAGATGGTGCAAAACTTTTAATAAAACTGCTTTGCAAAAACGATTTTTATATCCATTCATTTAAAGGAAACCTGTCAACAGAAAAAAAAATGCTAGTAGCCTACAGATATGGGGATATATGCTGCCCGGCGCCTGCACTTAGCCTAATGCTGCTGGGAGAAAAGTACCTTTATTCTCCCCAGCAGTGCTCCTGTTTTAGTCACGGGGTGATGCCGGCACCTCAAAAATAATATATTTGCTTGCAGCTGTACAGTCAGATGAGCATGCTAACCAATATTATATTTAGTATCGTGGTCTGACAGGTGTTGTGACCCGATAAGACTGGTTATGAGTGTTCTCCCCAGCAGTGTTCCTGTTTTAGTCATGGGGCGATGCCGGCACTGGTTCAGTCATCGCTCTGAGATTACAGAGCAGCGACTGTAACTGCACCCCTGGCCCTGACTGACAGCCAGCACCAATGCAGAGCTTGTGTCAGTCAGGGCCGGGGCGTGGTTTCAGTCACGGGGGCAGCGCCAGTGCTGGTTTAATCACAGCTCTGAAAATACATGGCGGCTGCTGTAACCACACCCATGGCATTGGGGCCGTCTGTCAGGCAGTTCGTGACTGAACCAGCGCCGCCCCCGTGACTGAAACGGGAACGCTGCTGGGGAGAATAAACTTAAATTTCTCTCCCTATTGTTAGATTAGATTAACCCAATATCTGCAGGTTAATAGCGTTTTTTTCTGGTAACAGGTTCACTTTAAGTAATAAAAAAAAGTTCCCTTATCAACAGTATAGATGATAACTTTTTGATCGATGGGGTGGTCCCACCACTGGGACCTGTACCAATCGCCAGAACGAGACACTTTTATCCACATAGAAATTTTGCAGCAATGCTCAAGCTCTACCACTTCACCATTCATTTCCCTCCATTAATTCTCAGCTTTTTCCTGCAGCCCCATAGAGAAACAATGGAGCAGCGATCAGGCATCTGATCAAATGCTCCATTATAAAAATTTGCTGACTGAGGTGGACTTACTTTATTAAAATATAAACTTTATTTGATTTCCTTTTTTTTAAAAAAAAAAAAAAAAGACATAGAAACTTAGAGGCTGTAGAAGTCACGGTGTGAATAAGTAGCACTGTGCACATAATATAGAGTATACTGCAGCTACACCTATCTATATAATCAACTGAGTAGTATGGTGATTTATAGGAATATTAGGCTAGTAAGGGCTGAGTGCAATAAATAATAGCCTTACCCTGTTAGTGTAAAGGCAGAACCTCAAAAATAATATATTTGCTTGCAGCTGTACAGTCAGATGAGCATGCTAACCTATATTATATTTAGTATCGTGGTCTGACAGGTGTTGTGACCCGATAAGACTGGTTATGAATACGGTGGATTTCTATGTTTTTTTTTAAAAAAGGGAAATCAAATAAAGTTTATATTTTAAAAAAGTAAGTCCACCTCAGTCAGTACATTTTTGTAATAGTGGACTTTATACTGGAGTTTTCAAGGTCCTCAATCAGTGAATTCTCAAATGCTCCATTATAGAATGGGGATAAAAGTTCCCCTTTTGAATATAAGTTCCCTGTCCTAAAGATCAGTGTGGGCCCCATCAGTCAGACACCCACCAATCAATCATTTATCATCTAATCCTATGGGTAGGAGATGAATTGTTTAAGCAGAAAACCCCTTTAACTCTACGGGCATCTTAGAATGCAGCAGTATTGCAAAGTTGTCCCTATCAATAATATGTGCCAGTGTTACTAACAGCTGTAAAGTAATAAAATTTCACAGAGTATGTTCAATCATTGCTGTTTTATTTCTCTTTTTAGAAATGATGGCTATGTTTGTTCCAGAATTTAACACCCAGGCTTTAACTGAAAAAACTTTAGTGGTTTCAGAAGTGATGGCACTTACTGCAGACATTCCACCCCCCAAAAAACCCGTTCGCAGCAAGTTCCCCAGCACCTGGTTAATGAACACTGTGCCAATCGGGTAAATACGCTATACATGTATATTGTAACGCGGTAGGGGTGTTGCAGGGCGGCATGGCAGTGCCATAGATGGCAACAGTCCAAAGAAACGTAGGTTTTTATTTTCAGCCAAAATGCAGTAAAACAAAAAGCAACCAAAAACAACAAAGACTTGCCCGGCTAAACGCTAACTAACGTACCATACCGCTTACTCATGCTACCAGGGATGTATGCAGGCTTGACTTTACAGCAACTCAGAATATAGCACTTTAAACCGTTGTGCATTACCTCCTCAGGAACTCCTCCTGTCAGTTTGGAGGCTGTGACTCTAATAAAGCTTTTTCCTTCAGGCTTTTCTGTGTCTCCAATGAGACCACCTCTCTCAGCTGAGCTGGCTAAGCCTCCAGTACTGCCCGTACTGGAGCTGGAGTGGGAGTGATGAGCCCCACTGCCAAATCTTACTCATCACTCCAATAAAAACCGTCCCAGTACTATCATAAATAAACAGGCTCAGCAGCTAACCAGCACTACCCAACTTTTAATATCTTGCCCAGCTTAACTTTCTGGGAGAGATATACACTCCGTCCAGTATCTTCCCTGTTGGCCGCTTACAATTATATATATATACATTACAGTGGGTGCGGAAAGTATTCAGCCCATTTAAATTTTTCACTCTTTGTTTCATTGCAGCCATTTGGTAAATTCTGAAAAGTTCATTTTTTTTTCTCATTAAAGTACACTCTGCACCCCATCTTGACTGAAAAAAACAGAAATGTAGAAATTTTTGCAAATTTATTAAAAAATAAAAACTGAAATATCACATGGTCATAAGTATTCAGAGCCTTTGCTCAGTATTGAGTAGAAGCACCCTTTTGAGCTAGTACAGGCATGAGTCTTCTTGGGAATGATGCAACAAGTTTTTCACACCTGGATTTGGGGATCCTCGGCCATTCTTCCTTGCAGATCCTCTCCAGTTCCGTCAGGTTGGATGGTGAACGTTGGTGGACAGCCATTTTCAGGTCTCTCCAGAGATGTTCAGTTGGGTTTAGGTCGGACCATTTTTTGCGTTCGTGAACATCTGAGTGAGGTTTAACACGGCTACTAGTGGCCATGTTTTATTATTAGCGCACCGTTAAGACATTATATCTACTTTTCTTACGAGAGGATTCATGTACTACATCTCATCGCTAGATTTACTTTCGCCAACACAATCCATCATAATAATAAAAGTGCCAGAACAAGTATATTATCATGTCTCTAAATATTATCTGTCTGGCAATTCTATAGAGAATAGCACCGCACAGACACCACTTAACTCTTCCTGCACAAGCAGTCTGTTAAGATTACTTCCGCAAGCAGTCTATTCTCTAATGTCAATTGCTTTATGGCTGCTCTCTGAAATGTGAGAATGACTCAGAATGTTAGTTTTTGCTTATACTGCATCTGGTTTTCAATGTCGTTCCTCTATAGACCCACTGGTGAACTGGACTATCCACTCACTACTCCGGACACCATCACTGAGTGGACCGGAGACGCCTTCTGCACATCAAGCGTCGGTCTTGGTTTCTCACGCCGAACTGCTCTCCGGACATTTAAACCCTACTTTCTGGAAATGATTGTCCCATACTCAGTTAAACAAGGGGAGACTTTGGTGCTGAAGGCAATCGTCCTCAACTTTATGAGGCAATGTATAAAGGTGAGAATGTAAAGTGGTGATATATTACATGTAACCGGCACACGTGTATCCAAACCAGATGGTGTCTGATGTCTGATTCTTCCATTGTAGGTACAGGCAACTTTGTACCTGTCTGATGACTTCCAGGAGGAACCATGTGAAGGCTGCTTGTACCATGCCTGTCTGTGCAGTGATCCAGCCTTCACCTTTACCTGGAATATCAAACCAATAACTCTGGGTGAGATACTTGTCACTCCATGGGAAATGCATTTCTTACATGTGTCCTTTGAAATAGATGCAAAATACATGGTCACATAGTGTCGCTAAACTCTGGTAAAAGAAGGGGATCACAAGGTAGTGTGCCTCACGAGGCTCGGACTGGCCCACAGGAGGATTTTCTGTCGACACAGACGTACGAGGGCTTATTTTTTTGCAGGACAAGCTGTAGTTTTGAATGGCATCATTCACTTTGCCATACAATGTACTGAAAATGGAGGGAAAAAGTTCTATGTGGGATGAAACAGTGAAAAAAAGCACAATGCCTACATTGTTTTTTGGGGTTTACTTTTATGGTAAAAATGACCTGGAAACACGATTGTCCATGTCTGGGCAATGATGGCAATGGCAAACTTGCATAGTTTTTTTTATCTATTTTAAGTGATGAAAAAAAAATTCAGATTTTGTTAATATTTTTTTTTTTTTTTTGCTTTTTTTCGCCACCCATAACATTTTTATTTTACTGTTGATGGAGCTAAATGAGGGCTTGTTCTTTGCTCAATGAGACCAAGTTTCTTTTTATACTAATTTGGAGTACATTTGACATTTTTAACATATTTTATTGCATTATTTAGGGAAGAAAGGTTACCAAGAAAGAAAAGCAATTCAGTTAATTCTGTATATCGATAAATAAGGATTTTACGGACACTGCAATATCATATATCTTTATTCTTATGTTTTGGGGGGGGTGATTTGAAGTTATACACCCCCCCCCCCCATATATATATATATATATATATATATATATTATTTTTACTTTTTTTTTTTACATTATTTTTTAGTCCCACTAGGTGACTGTAACCTGATTGTTTATACCAAGTACTGTAAAACTACAGTGCGGTATTGCAGTACAAATAACATATCATGGTTAACTTTGGAGTTCAGCCTACCCGCATCTGTGATTAACAGCAGCAGCCAGAGCTGAGCTTCTGATCGCAGCTGTTAACCAGTAAATGCTGCTGATCATGGCATGTAAATGGAGTGGTTTGCCAGTTCATGCAAATGGAGCAGTTGCCCGTTCAGCATAGCTGACATCTAGCATGTGTGGAGCTTCTGAGCCCCCTCCACAATTGCAGACCCTTTTCCAGCATGTTTATTCTCATTCTAATATGGCAAGGTGTTAATTAGAGCTGTATTACTGTGTATGCAATGAGCTCCCTCTAGTGGTCACTGCCTGCATTCTTTATTATTTAATTTAACTTTATTCATGAAACACAACATTCTGTGTAATTCTATAATTTGCAACTGATTTTTCATATGTTTCCACATCAGGAGATATTAATATCACCATAGGCACAGAGGCGTTGGACACTGGTGATCTGTGTGATGGACAGAAGCCTATTGTTCCTACAAAAGGACAGTTTGATATTGTGCAGAGGCGTCTTATAGTTGAGGTAAGTACTTGGC
This sequence comes from Phyllobates terribilis, assembly GCF_046119375.1. NCBI lineage: Eukaryota > Metazoa > Chordata > Amphibia > Anura > Dendrobatidae > Phyllobates > Phyllobates terribilis. The sequence goes on from NW_027362765.1 coordinate 417,180,186, forward strand.
ACTTAGATTAGTATAGTTGAATTTTACTATAATGTTATATTTCTACTAATTTTATAGATCATTAAATAGTCAAATTTAGAGAGGTTTATGAGATCAGAAATAAGGATCAGGGGTTTTTTGCACTTTTTTTTTTTATTATTTTTTTAGAAACAGCGCCACACTTGTCCATGGGTCTTGTCTGGTATTGTAGCTCAGCTTAACTAGCCTTTAATAGAACTGAGCTGCTTATTGAAAACTGTGGTGCTGTTTTTGAAAAAGAGCAGAACCTTATTTTATTTTGATACTATAAAATTCCTTGATGATGTCAACATACTGTATATATATGGAAGTGAGATTTTGCTGGAGTTGTTTTTGCGTGCCATTATGGTGCATCTTTTCTCTCCCCAGTCACATGGAGTACCGGTGGAAAAAACACGCAGTTTGCTGCTGTGTGCTTTTGGTAAGTCATCTTGGACGTTATAATATCTGATATTTTGGATTTTTAGACAGTATTAGGCTATGCGCAAGCAAAGTTTTTTTTAGGAGTTTTTGGAGCAGAAACTAAGCTGAAACTCTCCTAATCCTCCTGCAAATCTCAAAACTCCTCAAACTTTCTGCTCAGTTTCTGCTCCAAAAACTCAGTAAAAAAGACTCCATATGCACAAACCCTCAAGTTTATACAGTATTTGAAATCTCTGTTTCCTAGGATGGGTGGTCTATGGTGGCTTTCCTTCTACATTGCGCAAATCTAACTATAATGTGCAAGTTTAGTAAAGTGGTCCTTTCTAACGTTCCTGTAATGGTTTATTCCAGAGTCACAGACAATCCCATTGGACCTTCCTGAGAACGTTGTGCTTGGGTCAGAGTCAGCAGAAGTCACTGTAACAGGTAAGAAGACAATGGCTCCGATACATCAAAACTTTTACGACAAAATTCTGGCATAAAAAGTTTTAAAAAGTTTCCAAAACTTTGGCACACTGCGAGGCGGCACCAAAATTTTGTGACTTTTGGTGTTTTCATACTATTTTCTCCCAGTTCTAAAAAACCGGGAAGAGTTGGGGCAATACAGGGGCATGATGGAATGTAGTGACCCCTGCATCAAAATCATGATGAGCGGTGTAGTAAATGGCATGAAAATCTCTGTGTACCTCCCTGTATGCCCCATCACAAATCTAACTCTAGTTCCTGATAGGACACACCAGCACACCACTTCTCGCCTCCCCGGATTCATTAAGATGCGTGCGTCTCTTAATGGATCAGCCACCTTGCACCCAAGCACACCTCCTCATCAAGACCGACGTGATCATTTGGGGCCAAAGGGGCAGCTTTATCAATACTGTCTAATTCTGTGCAAACTTAGGTCCTAGATCTTAGGTTCTGTGCAAACTTAGGTCCTAGACTTCTGATTCATCAACACTGGCATTTTGCACACTAGTCTTTCAGTTGCCATGCGTCACTTCAAGAAATGTACTCCGCTTTTTTGGTATGAATTTGACAGCAGCAATCAATCACACTCGTTCTTGGATAAGCTCCACAAACTTTTTAAAAAGCTTGCCAAACTGGCCAGGAGTTGTGTAAAAACTCACCGATGTCTCAAAATTTTTGCCGAACCTCAAGTTGCACAAAAATTTTGCTACATTTCTATCAGCTTTATGCCAGAAAACAGGCAAAAATGTCTTGAATCAGGGCATAAATACTCCAGATTTATCATAGTGGTTCATACTGTTTGATACATCTAGTGTATTCTTAGATGGTCTAGCCTAAGTTTAGACCACACAATAGTTGCTATAAAATAGTGCCAAAATTTTGTCATCTTTTTGCGGTTTAGTGTCATGTTTTTGATCATACCCCCTTTCTGTTAAGCTAAACCCCTGTCAGGGAAGCCGTGACCCCTTTTGGACAAAGTGCAGAATGTCTAAAATGCTTAACTGTGATATAAGTCATGATAGACAGTTTTTTAAAGCATTTAGGCCAGGTTCACACATTTTACGATCCGTAGATGGACAAATACGAGGCTGTATGTTCAGATCAGGAGACCCTCCACAAGACTGAGTATTGCAGTCAATATGCGGGACCATAAAATACGTCCATGTAAACCTGGCCTTAGGTTGAAAAATCTCCTCGACTGTTAAATCAAATGTCATTCATTATGTCATGAAAAATCCAAATCTTTATGGACTTTCCTTTATGCACAAGAATTTCTGCTGCCTATCACAGTACCAGCAAAGTCAATGAGATTTTTAGAAATTTGGAAAAAGAAGACTGCAGCAGAAATTAATCTCTTCTGCTCCAGATTTAACATCTCCAGAGTGTCAATCTATGCTGTGGATTCTCACAATGTTAACATCTTAATCACTTTTCTGCTCCTGTAATATGTGGATTCATCAAGTCTGTTTCTCTCTTCTAGGTGATATCATGGGAAAGCCACTAAGCAACCTAAATAATCTTGTGCAGCTGCCACGCGGCTGCGGAGAGCAAAATATGATATTACTTGCCCCGATCATATATGCTATGACGTTCATGAGTATCACAGGACAACTGACCGATGAGATTGTGGAACAGGCAAACGGGTACATGGAAATCGGTGAGTGGTGTCATCCCTATCATTTATTATAGATGCATTTAAATCTCCAGCTGTTAGTATTTAAAGAGGTTTTCTCAAGTTTGAAAATTATCCCCTATTCACTTTCTGATGACTGGGGTTCCCTGACTGGAGTAAGATGAGACCTGACTCTCATTGTTGCACTCCTACTTCAGAAAATCACTAAAAACATATGTAAAGCACACATAATTGTATCAATAAAGTTTTGTTAAAGCAAACTACCAGAAATTATCAAAATAGCTTAAAAAGGTTGTCCATTACTTGAATAACCCCTTCTCAATCCCTATGTTTCCCCCAAGTAAAATAATAACATTTATACTCACCTCCAATGCCCGTGCTGTTCCACGGTGTCACTGCCTCTACCGGGGCTTGTGTGACATAACAATTTGATCCCTGCAACCAATCAACGCTGGCTTCACTCTCCCCTCCTACAGAAATAATTGACGTCCGGTGGAAGTTACAGAGCAGCCGCAGCTCTCATTTCCTCCAGATATCAGTTATGTCCAAAGGAGGGGAGAGTGAAGCCAGCACTGATTGGCCATAGGGATTGCGTGACATAACAACAGCTGGAACAGCACCGGCCCTGGAGGTGAATATAAGTATTATTTTACTGAGGGGAAACATAGGGATTGAGAAGGGGATTTCTGAGTGGTGGACAACCCCTTTAATTTAAAACATGGCATACCAAAAAAGACACAGTATAAAAAACGAGATAAAAACGCATGTGAAAAAACTCCAAAGTGCAATGAAAAACCGCAAGTAACCTAATAGGTTCAGAAAATCTGAAACATCAAAAACTTATCAATTACTCATCCTAGTAATGTAGTCTTACCATCAGGGAATCCCACAGCCTGTCACACATTTTCCTTACAAGGGAAATTTTTCATTGCATGCCAGTTACTTAACTGAATGATCTGCCATGTGTCCGTTCTGGCAAATAGAAGGAGGCTCTTCCTAGGCAAGGTAACCCTCCTTAATGACATCCATGTGCCCCGGTAATATTGATGAATAAGAGTTGTCCGGATGGGACAATTATTTTAAAATTAGACATGCACATGATCTGTATGGATGGAGTGATTTCTTTCTGATGGGCCTCAGGAACAACAATCCGACACTAAGTAAAATTATTCGCTCTTTTCCAGGTTACCAGAATCAACTGAATTATAAGCGTCAGGATGGATCCTACAGCGCTTTTGGGAACAGTGATCCATCTGGAAGCACATGGTGAGATCCATAAAAACACATTTATACCAAGATCCCTATTTTATCTTTGTGTTCGCGCCTTTTTTCTGCAGCAAAAATGGTTTTAAGAGCGACTTTTATGTTTGCGTCTTATTATTTATTATTTCATTTGCGCCTTTTTGACTTTCATCGATTTCTTCTGTGTATTTGTTGGACAACATGGGTTTGGTTTTCCTTATCCAGATGGTTTAGCGTACTTCATAATTATTTGTAACTTCAAAATGCGACAATATTATTGCACAATAATACTCCAGTACTTTACTGGTGCAGAAAATCTGTGTAAATTATTTTTATGGGCATTTTGGCGCAATTGAAGTCTAACATATAACATTTTAAAAGGTCATGCGACTTTCTACTCCAAAAAGGCACAAAGTTAGTAAAAAAAAGAGTATATAAACAAAGTATCCCACTGTGCTAAACACATGATGATACAGAACATAAAAAAACTGTTTAAAGCAAGAGCTAGCAGTAATATTGTACAAAGCAACAGAAAAACTTGTTTTTTACAAACTTGACAGCTAGACACAGATCCACTGTATTGACAATGGTCAATGCTGTTGGGAGCATAGAGGTATGAGTTGTATTTAAACCAAGCTAATGATATGCTAGATGAAACTAATTTAAAAAAAAAATTGCAAAAAAAATTATATAGCTGGCTGGTTTGTAAAAACCCAGTCTTTCTATTGCTTTGTACAATATTACTGCTAGCTCTTGCTTTAAACAGTTGTTTTATGTTCTGCATCATCTGTCATTCCTCGTTTAGCGAAGTGGGATACTTTGTTGATATGTTAACATTTTAGTACATGATTGAGAGATATGTACATTACCATCTCCTGCTTTTTCTCCTGGTGCACGATTTGTAAAAAAATAGGCACAATAAAACGCAATGAATACCACAAGACAAGAAAAAATCACACCAAAAAACACAAATGATGAATTGTGGCCCAATTAGCTGGAGGAACTATTTTATCAATAGCATTTTTTCTTTTTTTTTAGTACTGCTTTATTCATTGCCTTTCTCATGCAAAAAAGTCCGACATTTCAAAAAAATTGCAAATGTCGAATTAGGCTAAAACATCTGGATTACCAAAACCATGGACAAAATGTAAAAAAAAAAAAGACAAAATTAAGTAAAGTTAAGTTAAAAAAAACACACAAAATGACCGTTTAAATTGTGGTTTTGACGGATAGCCTTGTACCCATGTTACTCTATGGGGTTGTGCAATGTGCTCCTTCGGTGGAGGAAAAAAAATCGGTGACATGTCCAATTTTGATCTTAGTGTCGGATTAAAATCGGCAATACATGTCGATGGGTCCGTGGAAAACATGGGACTGTGTTCGGATGACATCCGATTTTCACAGACTTACTGGAATAGGTGGAGAAACTTTTTTTTTCTCTTTCTACTTCTGAGACAAAAAGATCCAACTCTGCACAAACTCTGATCAGAGTGTGATCAGTATAATTGGACTGTCTTTCTTGGACAGTTGGATGACCCCAGCCTAAGAACAATTTCTACTCAAGAAAAGAGGCGCATTGACACTGATGAATGGGGGCCCAAGAGTGCTAGGGGATATCTGTTGGGTTATTACTGTTTGCCAATGTTCCCCATTCTCTTGTATGTTTCTTATTTCAGGCTGACAGCATTTGTAGTAATTAATTTTATTCCGGGTCAGAAATTGATCTATATAGATGACACACATATTACCGAAGCTCTTAACTGGTTGAAAGGTCTGCAGCAAGAAGACGGCTGCTTCCAAAATGTAGGCCAAATATTCCACAAGGAGCTTCAGGTAAGAGCGACTTATCATGGCTCCATAGTACCACAGATTATGGCGTAATATTAATTAACCAATGGGATGATGGTTTTTATTTAATCCCTTATATGACCATTTCTCCCTTCTCTTCAGGGAGGAGTGGACAGTCAGGTCTCACTCACTGCATTTGTCACTTTAACCTTCCTGGAAAGAAAAGATCCACAATACGTAAGTGTTAGAGACGAGATGATCTGTCGAGATTCCAATTAGCCATATCACTCAGATTTTACCGGGAAATTTGATTCTCAGTTAATTTATTTTTCCACAAATTAAATGTCCCTTGTTATGCTTTGGGGTAATGAATAAATGTAAGATATAGAAAAAAAACAGCTAATACTCTCCTCTCTGACCACCTCTGCTGCTCACTGTCCCTCGTATGGTCCTCTTCTCACTACCATCGCATGTTGAAACTATATGGAACAAAAGTATAAATTCAGACACATTAAAGAAGTTGGACGCTTTATTAAAAATGTGTAAAAAAAAAAGGGAGAATCATGACAAACAACACAAAAGTTAAGTAGATTTCAATTACAAGTATGAAGTGCCTGTAAAGACTAAAAGCGTTCCTTGAGTAAAAACTAAAAACTTCCCAGCCCACTTACAGTAGATCCTCAAATACAGCACCTTTGTTGAGCTTATCTTGTGCTTCTCTTCCTATTAGGCCATTTAAAAGGAGTTTGTATCTTTATCTGTCCCTTTTTCTAGGAGTCTTCTGACTTGTTTGTACTCTTCTTTCCCCTCTTTCCTCCCCTCTGCACTATTAGTATACCCCTATTGTCTTTTTTCCTGATTCAGCGCTGAGGCTTCTGTAATCACAGGACTTGATTATCTAGCAAGCTGTCTACAGACAAACATTAAAGTTAGTAGGATACATTATAATATAAATAGTTTCTGTATTGAAGCATATCTATCATTTATCTATCAAAAATGTCTTGTTGTACGTGTAAACAGTCTCAAACTTTTCCAACCAGTCTCATTCTTACTCAACATGTTGCCCAATGTCTAATGTGAACTTCCACAGGATGAAATAATAGAGAAAGCGAAGCAATGCCTGGAGAGCTGCACTCAACCGGAAAGCTCCACCTACACTAAGGCACAATGTGCCTACACTTACACCCTAATGGGCGATGTAGAGAAAAGGACACAACTTTTGGAGCAGCTGGATCAAGTGGCCATCAAGAAAGGTAATTACACTGAAACCTTGGGGTCTAAAACCAAGAATGTAAAACTGTTTTAGTCCAAGAAGTCCCCTCTAAAATTGTAAAGTGCTGCGGAATATGTTGGCATTATAAAATTAAAAAGTATTATTATTATTACTGTAATATTAATGTGAACGAAACACAACATCTACATTGTTTTTACCATTGTTTCAGATGACCAGACGCACTGGTCCACAAATCCTGAGATCCCTCAAGATGATCCTGTGTGGTCTAATCCAAACTCTGTGGATGTGGAGACTACAGCATACGTTTTGTTGGCAATGGTGTCTGGTGACAACCCAACCGAAAATGACCTAGGGACGGCAGTGCCGGCTGTCCGCTGGTTACATTCCCAACAAAATGCCAATGGAGGATTTGCCAGCACCCAGGTTCTTTATTTATTTATTGATAACTATGGTAGAAAACTGCAACAGAAAAGAAAAAAAATAAGCCTACGAAGACTACGCACAAGCTACATTTAATCTATTTTATGTCATTTTTGCTTGTTTTAGAGATCTCCAAGCCCACAGTTATGTCCCTAATGTAGATTATTAAGGGGCAGGGCATGATTTCCTCCCTGATTTTTTTTATTCAGGTGTCATGCTCCGCTCACTCAGGTCCTGTAATAGGCATAACACAGTGTATTCGCTTTTCTTGGAGTGTTTCTTTAAGATTGATTTGCTTATTATTAGGTATTAGCGGACCCATGAATGTTCTGGTTCGTCGGGTTCGTTCGAACTGAAATCCAAAGTTCGGTTTGGGTACCAGAACTCTACCCGAACCTGAACCCAAACCCCATAGAAATCAATGGGGATCCAAACTTTGGTGCTGTAAAATGGTCGTAGTAAGGGCTACGGGTCTCTTTCTCTCTTTGTCCAGTACAAACCCCAAACTTTACTATTTGGGTCCGCTTCTCTCTACTTATTACTCTACTGTTTTTTTTATATCTATGTCTCACTGTCGGATGTTGCCAATGTGACATTTTTTTTTTTTAAAACTAAAGTTACTTCGTTGGTAAATATTAACCCTTGCAATTTTTTTCACCCAATAGGATACAGTAGTGGCTTTGTGGGCAATCTCTATTTTCGGCTACTTAACTTTTGTGGATGAAAACAGGCCTACGATTGGCGTTACTAATGACAATGGATTTACAGAAGATGTGACAGTGGATCCCCAGAATCCAACAGAAGTGCAGACTGTAGACTTGCCTGACATCCCGGCAGTGTACACCCTGGTAGCCTCAGGAAGTGGCTGCGCATATGTGCAGGTACAATACAGATCCGTAACAATGGTCGCTGCCTTCTGTTATATTGTTTTTATGTTAACAGAAAAAACGTAGTGCAACTAAAAAGCATAAAGTGCATAGAAGCATATAGCTTTTCTCACCCCTTTATGTTTTAAGTGGTGACATATCTAAGTGTGAAAATGCTAAAGGGTCCACGATGGGAAGGGCCCTGGCTCTCATTTGTTTCCTTAAAGACTTATTATTACCATCTTTATAATCAGGTATTGTCAGAAAGTTCTTGTAAAAAAACAAACTATTTTGTAATTTACTGCTTAGTAAAATTTTCAACCGTTCCGATGATATTAACACTTTTTTCTTTTGTTTCGAGCTTGTTGCCTTGTAGTCCGACCACCGCTGCTAGACAACAGAACACCCACGGTGCTTGGACACTCTTTTTTTTTTTTTAAATTGATCGTATAAGCACTGTTTTGGAGCTGGCTAGGATCGCTGGAGCACATTTTTACCTTCTAATCTTGTCCAGCTTCACCACAGTGCTAGACAGAAGAAGCGGTGGTCGGTCTCCTAGGTAACAAGCTGTAAACTAAAGAAAAGTGTTAATATCTCAATAACGACCACAAATTTTAAAAAGCAGTAAATTGCAAAAGCGCTTGTTTTGACGAATACTAGTCATCAATATCCATCAATGAAGATGAGAATATCTCTTTAATATCAATATCGATGAGGCTATTGCTGGAAACCTACATACAGATTTATTCATCTTCTATTGCGTTCAATTCAAGCTGTATAAATCCACATGCAGTTAGCGCCCTCCAGTGGTACCGGCATGCAACCAGAATTCAATAATTTGTCAAGTCAGAAAAACAGAATACTCCCATACAGATAAATTATAATATTTTAATTAAATTAAATATTTTTCTTGATTGATTACAGTTTTCCTGATATAAAACTAAATCATCTTTCTAAGCATAAAATTGAATGATAAAATGTTGACTGTCTGCAGCCACCATGGGAAGCTTAGGAAGTTACTGCATATCATGTATAAAGTCCCTTTAAAATGTTCCTGTCACTTGCCATAAATACGTAATTTCTATATGGAGAAAATGCCACTCTGCTCCTGACTCTGTCATTGAATATTTTTTAGAAAAGGAATAAACCTGGAAGGGACAAAAAAAAGTGCAATAGGGTCTTTTCTGGGTAGATAATGTGGAGAAGAATACACACTATCGCGCTCACCTGATAGGGTTGTGTGCACACAACCACTGAAAGAGGCTAGGCTGCTGCAGACCCATGAGGAAGGAATCAAAGGTGCTGTAATGGTATAGGTTCACCTGCAGTGCCGTCAGTTGATGATTAGAAGACCCAAATCTGAAAATCAATTGCTGCGGTTTATTGGTCAACGCGTTTCGAAGTTTCAAACTTCTTCATCAGGACACCGTGACCATTACCGAGGTTTTGCCCTGATTAAGACGTTTGAAACTTCGAAATGCGCTGACCAATAAACCGCAGCAGTGCATCACATCATTGTCATTCGTCTGCGCCTTTCAAAATTGTGATAAAACTGCATCATTTTTGCTGCAATTTTTGCCAAAATCACAATAAACTCAGTAACCATGTAATGAAAAACTGTATCCAAATCTGAGATCCTGTGCTCGCTTTGGAAGTGGCTGTAGAAAGACAGAATTTTATGGCTATACAGGGGTTTGGGAGCTGCGCATCCAAATAACCGAGCACCCACCAAGCATTATGTGAATGTAAAGAAATTATAACATTTTTCATCAAATTATGCAGGATATGCTTACCAATACCATTAAAAAAAATTCTCAAAATTTTCCTGATTTTTTTTTTTATTTTATTCTAGATTACAGAAAAATGCAATGCCCTGAATACAGAACCAGAGGCATCATTTACACTTATTGTAACAGCTTCTCCAATTCAGTGCCCACCTCACCCAGCGCCATCATTCATCATAGAAATCAGTGCCAGGTAAGCTGTCCACGAGATAAGTTTATAGGAAATATCAAATCTTTGTGGAAGTATTGCCACAGATGGTGCACATAATATTATAGATTAAACCTGTCAAGAAAACTTTCTGGCATTTTGTTGTAATTCACATCTACAACCACTAGGTGGCCATATAAACTCCTATACCATAAACATCTCCCTAGAGAGTATGGCAAAATCATGTTTTCGAAATTGGTGATTTCATACCACTAGTCTCTGAATATTTTAACGCAAGAAGAAAGTCAAGGACATATCTGTAGTTTAGGCTACCAAAAAAGCTCCTGTGGGTGTATGATATAATGGAAGGAACTGGGTCATACTAAGGGTCAGTACAGTTTGGTTTTTGGTGTCCTTGCTTTAAATCTAACCAAAGCCAACATCTGCATGGAGTTTGTCACTGCGGACATAGACTGGAGTAAGTTAGTGCTATTTCTTTACAGCCTGGATATAATCTTTGCTAATGAGAAGAATTCTATTTACAAATTTTTCCAATTTTTCTCCATTTTTAGTTTAAGTGATCCTAATAATGAAGAGTCTAACATGGCCATTTTAATTGTGCAACTGCTGTCTGGATATGCTCCCAAAGACCATAATAGGGTGAGTTACTTATCTACTGATCTAAATTCATCTCCATTTCTTATGCATCTCCATATGTGAGACAGGAAAGTTTGTGATGTCATCTCACATGTCTGGAATCTGAGTGACATTAAAGCGGAGCTGTCACCAGATTTCACACTACAAACTGTGTACACTTCTAAATAGCTCTCTTAGACCTGAAGAGACTGGTGTATTTACTTTAAAAATACAGAATATCTATAAAAACTTTTTGGATTGCTTAACTCAATCTTTACCAACCTACCAATTGACAGCTCAGTGTCCCTCCTCCCTGCTGTTGCTGAGATCTCACACTGCTCAGTACAAGCTGCAGTTGTCAGTCAGGCTGGGTGAGCGGCGAATGAATACACTTTGAAACCCAAGATCTCTTACTTAATTTGCTAAGTTGATCCATCACACATTAGAGATAACAAAGGGTGCAACTATAATGGCTACATGGGTTGCAATCGCACCCGGGCCCTAGAGTGTAGGGGGGCCCACAAGGTCCCTTTGGCTCATATGAGGAGACCAATACAATTAAAGACCTGTGACCGTTGGGACCCTATTGGAGGTTTTGCATTGGGGCCCACAAGCCGATTTTTTCCTTGGACTGTGAGATCCAAGGAAAAAAATTGCAGCATGCATGATTTGCCTCTGAGAATCAGATGGCACTCACCCATTCAAGTCTATGAGTCAGTGAAAAAAATCGGACCACACTCGGATGACATCCGAGTACGGTCCGATTTTCATGGCCTGATTGCATGCAGAAGGCGGAGAAACTTTTTTGTCTCCACCTCCGAGAAGACTGGATCCCACTCTGATCAAACCTGATCAGAATAATCGGATTGATTTTCTCAGATGGAGAGAAAATGGTCACCTGCACCTGCCTTTAAAGAGAATGATCCTCAACTGGGGGACTTTCCTTTTATGATATTAATATTTCCTAATAGGAGACAACCCCTTTAATTACATTATTGGTCCTAATTTCTCCAAAAACTTTTCTCATGACAATGTATAGTCAATCCTTTCCTGGTGTCGTCTCTCTGAACCATATGTGTCTTCAGATTGTTAAGATCTACACGCGGCATAAATTATTACATATCTTCTATAACATCCTCTACGTTTTCTTTTTCCAGCTCTTAGCTAACAGCCTGGTGAGAAGAGTAGAAAGCAGCCCGACTGATGTTACAATCTATCTAGACAAGGTAAGTGCTGAATTGGCTGCTGATAATTCATTTTACCACCAAATACTAGAATATAGTAACTGGACTGAAGACTATGATGAACGATTTAACAAACTTAAGAATCATAGAATGGTAGAGTTGGAGGGGACCTTCAGGGTCATCATGTCCAACCCCCTGCTCAATGCAGGAGTCACTAAACCATCTCAGACAGATGTCTGTCCAGCCTCTGTTTGAAGACTTCCATTGAAGGAGAACTCACCACCTCTCGTGGCCGCCTGTTCCACTCATTGATCACTCTCACTGTCAAAAAGTTTGCAGTTACTCCCAAAGATCACAGAGGGGAATCCGAAATGAACACTAGAAACTTCTATCACATTTGCAGAGTAAATATCATTCCTTTGATCTTTTCTATTCTCTTCATGTAGATTGAGGCTACACCAGTTGAGCTCTCTTTAGAGGTGGAACAGCAAAGCGAAGTGCAAAACTTACAGCCGGCTGTGGTGTACCTGAAGGACTATTATCAGACCTGTAAGTAAATATTCATGAATCTCAATAATTACAGTTATATGAAAAAGTTTGGGCACCCCTATTAATCTTAAGCTTAATGTTTTATAAAAATTGGTGTTTTTGCAACAGCTATTTCAGTTTGATATATGTAATAACTGTTGGACACAGTAATGCTTCTGCCTTGAAATGAGGTTTATTGTACTAACAGAAAATGTGCAATCTGCATTCAAACAAAATTTGACAGGTGCATAAGTATGGGCACCTCACCAGAAAAGTGACATTAATATTTAGTAGATCCTCCTTTTGCAAAAATAATAGCCTCTAGTCGCTTCCTGTAGCTTTTAATGATTTCCTGGATCCTGGATGAAGGTATTTTTGACCATTCCTCTTTACAAAACAATTCCAGTTCAGCTAAGTTTGATGGTCGCCGAGCATGGACAGCCCTCTTCAAATGATCCCACAGATGTTCAATGATATTCAGGTCTGGGGACTGGGATGGCCATTCCAGAACATTGTAATTGTTCCTCTGCATGAATGCCTGAGTAGATTTGGAGCGGTGTTTTGGATCATTGTCTTGCTGAAAGATCCATCCCCTGCGTAACTTCAACTTTGTCACTGATTCTTGAACATTATTGTCAAGAATCTGCTGATACTGAGTGTAATCCATGCGTCCCTCAACTTTAACAAGATTCCCGGTGCCGGCATTGGCCACACAGCCCCAAAGCATGATGAAACCTCCACCAAATTTTACTGTGGGTAGCAAGTGTTTTTCTTGGAATGCTGTGTTTTTTTGCCGCCATGCATAACGCCTTTTTGTATGACCAAACAACTCAATCTTGGTTTCATCAGTCCACAGGACCTTCTTCCAAAAGGAAATTGGCTTCTCCAAATGTGCTTTTGCATACCTCAGCCGACTCTGTTTGTGGTGTGCTTGCAGAAACGGCTTCTTTCGCATCACTCTCCCATACAGCTTCTCCTTGTGCAAAGTGTGTTGTATAGTTGACCGATGCACAGTGACACCATCTGCAGCAAGTTGATGCTGCAGCTCTCTGGAGGTGGTCTGAAGATTGTCATTGACTGATCTCACCATTCTTCTTCTCTGCCTTTCTGATGTTTTTCTTGGCCTGCCACTTCTGGCCTTAACAAGAACTGTCCCTGTGTTCTTCCATTTCCTTACTATGTTCCTCACAGTGGAAATTGACAGGTTAAATCTCTGAGACAGCTTTTTGTATCCTTCACCTGAACAACTATGTTGAATAATCTTTGTTTTCAGATCATTTGACAGTTGTTTTGAGGAGCCCATGATGCCACTCTTCAGAGGAGATTCAAACAGGAGAACAACTTGCAAGTGGCCACTTTAAGTAGCTTTTCTCATGATTGCATACACCTGGCTATGAAGTTCAAAGCTCAATGAGGTTACAAAACAAAAAAAAGTGCTTTAGTAAGTCATTAAAAAGTAGGTAGGAGTATTTAAAACAAGAAAATGATAAGGGTGCCCATACTTATACACCTGTCAAATTTTGTTTGAATGCAGATTGCACATTTTCTGTTAGTACAATAAACCTCATTTCAAGGCAGAAACATTACTGTGTCCAACAGTTATTACATATATCAAACTGAAATAGCTGTTGCAAAAACACCAATATTTATAAAACAATAAGCTTAAGATTAATAGGGGTGCCCAAACTTTTTCATGTAACTGTATATCTTTGCATCATTTACAACTGATATCATACACATAGACAAACTGGCAAGTTAACAAAGTTTCTAGAGTAGAATTTGCTAACCTGGTAAAGCATAAATGTCTTTTTGGATTATTTACAATGTGCAATAACTTTTTTTTTTTAAATCAAATCGATAAAAGTGGACATTTTTACCTTTATGATGAGTGGTGGAGACCACGAGTGAAGGGAACCTGACATAAGAAAATGACCTATTAAACTAATCCCAGGCTCCTGCAGGAAATTAGGCGATCATTACAATGTTGTTCTTAGCTAAACTATGTGTGTAATGGTTGTGCTAAAGTCATCGTGTAAAAAATTTCCTCTATGAGTTGAAAACCATTCCCCTGAGTCTTCTGTTTTGCTAAAAACATCATTGTAATGATCACGTAATTTCCTGCAGGAGCCTGGGATTAGTTTAATAGGCAATTTTCTAATGTCACATTCACTTTAAAGAAGCACTCCTCCTCCTCCCATCAAAGTTTTTATCCTCTTAATATATTGCAGTCATCCTATTATATAGCACTGTGTAATTACAATTGCTCATTTTGTCTTTCTACCCAGCTAATGCTTCTCTTTTCCATTAGGTCTATGACATCACATGATTAAAAACTTACTAGCTGAATCCTTCTAAGCTCTATGTAGAAACAGGAGGTCAATTTTCCCTGTGCGAGTCATAATTCACTGCAAAAGTCCCTGGAAGGGGGAAGGAGGGATTAGCTGGGTCAGGAGTTGAAGAGGGGAATGATAAATGCAGGGACAAGAGGCTTCCTGTTTCTACATAGCTAATGGAAAGGAGAAGACTTAGCTGGGTAGAAAGGCAAAATGAGCAATTGTAAGTACACAGTGCTATATAATAGGATGACTGCAATATATTAAGAGGATAAAAACTTTCATGGCAGTGCTTCTTTTAAGAGGTTCTCCATGACATAGATGAGCCAAGCTGGAATGAAGGGTAGATGGACCCCTAGGGTGCTATCGGAAAGGCTTTTAAAATTCAGATATATAGTCTATTTAGCTTATAATGCTAGATGCCTCAACCATAAATATATGAGAATTACATGTGCGGACATAACATGATTGTAAAGATGTTCATGTTGCTGGGTGAATATGGGTTGTTGGCTTCAAATAACACTAATCAGAGAATTTCTGTGTGAAACACTCCGCAAAGAGTCAACTTTTAAGTCTGTTTCTTCCTCATATTTCTTACGCCTCTTCTTTTACTTTAAACAGCAAGACGTATTGAGGTGACCTATGAAAACCCCTGTGCTTAAGGTAAAAAATATTGAATTCAGATGTAATATGTATACCGTAAATGTTTTGTGTCATTTGCATGCACTATATATTAAATGGGGAGGCCATGACTGTACAACCCTTTCTTAAAAATGCCATAGTGCCCCAAATAAAAATGAAAAATCACATACTCACCTTCCATACCGGTACTTCTCCTTCCTGCGATTTCAGCACTGTGTCTCCCAGCAGTTACAAGACATTGTTATGTGAAATGACTGGTGCAGCCAATCAGCTGCAGCCTTTCAAAATTCCATCAGAGTGGGACGGTGAAGGCTGCAACCGATCAGTGGGCTGTGATTGGCAGCAGTAGTCTTGTGGCATTGTTATAACATAGGACACACAGCACCGACATTGCAAGGCGCGACGTCTGCCCAAGTGGTAATTATGTGGGTATTTTTTACTTTGTGTGGCACTGTAGCAGTTAAGAAATGGGTTATCCAGTAATAATCAACTCCTTTGAAGCACAGCTTTGGAAACCATCTTGTAACTCATGACTGATGCAGCATGCCTTAAACCAGTATCGTGTGCATTAATCAATTAATACTGCATGTTACACTGAATTCAGAATTCCTAGAGGGTTGTACTGACTCTTAAATAATTAAAACCAGCCCTAAGACAGACGACATATTCCTCTTTTATTAAGACAAGCATTAAGTTTTTGCCTTATATGAATTTAATAAAATGCACTCATTGTACTCTAAGTACCAGGGCTGATGTTTGCCCCCATAGCAGTCCTGATTACATTTTCCAATATTATTTGTATTATAGCCAAATCTCATTTAATCTTTTTGTGTTCGTAGGTCTTTTTACAAGGAAATATTTGGAGATCAGGCGTGATGCAGAATTGTTTGAAAATTGAATTACTTAATATATATTAAAATATGTAATACTATGTTAAATATTTATTTATTTAATTATGTAAATAATTTCTTTATTATTGACTCTTTTGTAAAACTCCTAATTAATTTTATTGCAAAGTGAAAATAAGAGAAAGAAATTAAATATGTTTTCTCATTAATGTATTTTAAATCTAGCATTTGTTAATGCTTCACTCGTATAGCTGACTACAGAGCCATTGATACTTTGTGAGCAACCACTATATGGTGTTTCATATGATGCCATATTTTGCAAATATTCTCCCCTAGAACCAATTTTTCTTGATATAAATAGTTTTGCATTTGATAGGCACTTGTTTGGATGTGTAATTATTACTTTACTGTAAAATTCATAAAGAATTTGACTGTGTGCCTCTGAATGAAATTGAAGACATCTGGAGATACCATGGTGCCTCATAAACTTCTGTGGATGCCACATTACATCTCCAAATAACATGATATGTCATGCAGATAAGTTAAGGACCTGTCACTTACTAAAAAAAATTCTGTTAAATACCTTTCAAAAATCCCTGAGTTCGTCTGAGTCTGATGCTCTTTTCCATTTTGCGCTGAGTTGTTCCATTGCAGAGATATTCACATTTGTTTCTTTTGAGCACATTATGTGAAATCTCTACTTGCAGTCCAACTGGGTAGTCCTTCAGGCCATTCTCTGGGGATGTACCCCTCCCTCCCAATCGCTACCAATAACAACTTGGTAGCATCTGAGACTGCTAGTTTAGCTGTCAAGTTGTGATTGGCAACGTCTCGGAGGGAGGAGTATAAGCGCAAACGACCCCAAAGAAGACTTTGAAGAAACAAATTGGACTGCAATTTGAGATTTCACATACTGCGCTCAAAAAGAAACAAAAGTTAAGATCTTTGCAATGGAGCGATGCAGTGGAAAACTGATAAGAGCGGCAGAATCAGGGGAACTCAGGGATTCTTACAAGGTAACACAATATTTATGAGCATTTAACAGGTCTTCTTTAATTCTAAAAGTCATGAGCGGCTATATTAAATAATGGAAGATCCTCCTATTCCTCTAGTAGCATTACTTGCCATGAAGAAATCATGTAGACTTGCATGAATATCTAATTAGTAGTCTAGCTTAATATTTCCAAATTAATCAAGGAGCCACAACCTATATGTTTTCTTATACATAACATAAATCAAAAAGTTCTATATGGTGCTAGATAATGAACTAAGTGAGCAAAACATATCACTAAAACTACTCAATTTGTATGCATTGTACAGAAAGTGAGCAGAATGAAAATGACTAATATATGTATATATAAGATGGAGAGATTGCTTCATTCTTCAGTCCTGTAATTCTTTACTTTCTTTTACAATTATTTAATATTCCATTTTAAATTAAATAAAGCTTTATGAAAAATGTTTGTTTTACTGTTTTTTATTCCAGTAAATATTATTGATATAAAACGTCAGCAGTGTTTGCAAAAATATTAATAAATTAAAATATTCCATTTGCTCGTGAAAAAAAAATGTTCCATCTACACAGATGGAGAAGAAAAAAACACAGAATTTGAGCTTGGTTTAAAATGGTATACATGCAGCACATAAATGCATGTTTCACAATGGCCATGAATCAGAAAAACCTACAAGAAGCAAAATGAAAATAAACCCTGCTGTAAATAAATAAAAAGCAAGTGCATTTACATAAAATAGGGTTCTTAGTAACACTGTTTTTGATCAAAAATAGTATGAAAGCTATCCCACCAGCGACAAGGTGAACCCGTTCGGGATAGTCCTACTCTGTCTAATATTAAAAACTTTACCATGTGTCAAAGTTGACCTCTGTGTGAATAAGGGCAAACTGAGGCCCCGGTCCCAAACTAGGAATACCAGCCAAGGGAAGCTTTTTAAATGTGTTATCCAGCTCTAGGAAGGGAGGCCACACGCAGGTTTGCACAGAATGCAAAATATACAAAGAAAAACCACTAAATTTGAGCTTGGTTTAAAATGGTATACATGCATCACATAAATGCATGTTTCCCAATGGCCATGAATCAGAAAAACCTACAAGAAGGTCAACTTTGACACATGGTAAAGTTTTTAATATTAGACAGAGTAGGACTATCCCGAACGGGTTCACCTTGTCGCTGGTGGGATAGCTTTCATACTATTTTTGATCAAAAACAGTGTTACTAAGAACCCTATTTTATTTAAATGCACTTGCTTTTTATTTATTTACAGCAGGGTTTATTTTCATTTTGCTTCTTGTAGGTTTTACAGATGGAGAAGAGAAAATGTCACACATACAGTGCTATACTACATTTGACCAGCAGATGGCAGGATATAATAATGCATCAAATACATGTTTCAGAACACCATTGCTCAAATTAATGTACCTCCGAGATGTACAAAAACCCACTAGACTAGAATATAGACCTCTAGGGACTCATTGAGCCACGTGCATGAGGCCTAACCCCTGTGAGAACAACCACAAATTAAATCCTATTTTATAGTGGTGGACTGGAAAAAAAGATCAGCTCTGGCTAAAAAATGACAGCAACCCAGACATGAATTTATTTTATACATGCATTTTTAGGTGCGGTAGGAAAGGTGACAAATAGGCTGAGACAATCAATATAGTTAACGCTTTTTTTCTGAGAAAGTTGCAGAAAATGAACAAAAACAGTTTATAATTATCTTGTGACAAAGTACAGTGGGTACGGAAAGTATTCAGACCCCTTTAAATTTTTCACTTTTTGTTTCATTGGGGTGCAGAGTGTACTTTAATGAGAAAAAAAAATGAACTTTTTAGAATTTACCCAATGGCTGCAATGAAACAAAGAGTGAAAAATTTAAAGGGGTCTGAATACTTTTCGTACCCACTGTACATCTTTGTAATACTGATAAATAGCAATCTCCTGTGCCAAGTCAGTGCATAATGCCTTTAAGCGGTATGCTTCCCTTAAACATGGCTTCATTTTGTATCTATTGTATGTATCTATTAATCTATTATTACTACATGTTCATCAGAGCTCAGGTCTTAGTCAAATTTAAATTCCTAATCTGAGAATTCTTACATTTTGAAATTGTGAATCATGAATATTCAAAATTTAGAATTCATAGAGGGCCATTCTAGTTCCTAAATAATTAGGATAATCATCACTCAATTAAAGTTCAGCACTTTATATAAATAAAATAAAGCACTTATGTTAATAGATATGCTTTAAATCCTGGGGCTAATGTTTGCCCCCAAGGTGGTCCTGCTCAAATTTTAAAATATCCTTTCCAGTATATCTAAATCTCATTTATTCTTTTTGTGTTAAAGCACTTCCATCAAAGTTTTTATCCTCTTAGTTGCAATCATCATATTATATTGCACTGTGTACTTACAATTGCTCATTTTTCCTTTTTCTAATTCTTCTCTTTTCTTTACTCTATGTAGAAACAGGAAGTCTCTTGTCCCTGCATTTATCATTCCCTTCTTCAACTCCTGATCCCGTTGCTCTGCTCCTCCCCCTGACAGAGACTTTTTCAGTGACACATGGCTTGTGCAGAGAAAATGAACCTCCTGTTTCTACATAGAGCTTAGAAGGATTCAGCTAGTCAGTTTTTAATCGTGTGATGTCATAGACATAATGGAAAACAGAAAAATTAGTTGGGTAGAAAGGCAAAATAAGCAATTGAAAATACACAGTGCTATATAATATTATGATTGCAATATGTGACTGCTACGGGTCCAGATAGTGGAACCACTGTGCCGTGGGACAAGGAGGGACCAGAGGGGCATAACTAAATGCCAACCTGGACCGAGCCTGGCTACACGGCAGCTTAGTCGACTCCATGAACCAAGGAGGGACCGGGAAGGTGGACCAGGTGCCACTCTAGGAGAGTGAGAGCAGGCGACTCCCATGGAACTCACAACCGAAGCAGACAGACACGGTGGGTGGGCTGGCAGCGCTGGAAGACAGACAGGCGGTCACAGCTGGTAGTCAGGCAGGCACGGCTAGTAGTCAGGCTGGTGGGCACGGCAAATAGAAAGGCTGGCAGGCACAGCTGATAGTCAGGCTGGCAGGCACAGCTGAAAGACAGGCTGGCGAGCAGCACGGGGACCTGAGAACTGGAGATGCAGTTTAATGCAAACCAATTTCAACATTGCACAGGCACCTCCATTTTGGAGGAGGTGCCTTAAATAGCAGTTGTCCTCCGGCCATTAGCCGAGGACATCTTAGGACGGCGCGCGGCCCCTTTAAGAAGTAGGGAGCATGCGCGTGCCCTAACCAGAGTACCAGGGGATCTGCGCACGGTGCGCACCCTGAACAGGCAGATTCAGGGGTAGATGCCTGGGCAGAGTCTTGTTGTGAGGACGGCCTTTGGAAGGTGGATGCATGGCGTAGCAATCTTCTCTCACGAACTGCCTCCTTGGAACGCTGCTGGAACCTGATGTCTATCCGCGTGGCTAAGGATACTAGGTCATCGAGAGAGGTAGGTATGTCACGACCGGCCAGTTCGTCTTTGATCAGCCCAGAAAGACGTTCCAAAAAGGTAGACACCAAAGCCTCGTTACTCCTGGTGAGTTCAGATACGAGGTACAGAAATGCACAGCGTACTGGCCCACGGTGAGTCTCCCTTGGCATAGACGAAGAAGAGAGGAGGCAGTCAAGGATGTGCGGCCGGGTTCATCAAAAACCCTCCGGAAGGCCGCAAGAAAAGCCTGAAGGTTAGATACCCAAGGATCCCCTTGTTCCCATAGGGGGGTGAGCCACTCCAACGCTTCTCCGGTAAGATGAGACATGATAAATGCCACTTAAGCGAGGTCAGAAGCGAACTGATGAGCCAGGAGCTCAAAGTGCAGCGTGCACTGATTGATGAAGCCCCAACATAGCTCGGGATCACCGCCAAAGCGTGGTGGAGCAGATAGTCGGGGTTCAAAGCTGGGTGCCACAGCACAACTGGATTGAGGTGCTGCAAATTGGATGCCACTTGATTAGAGGCGGGCACAGCCGGGGTGGACAGTGCATCCAAGCGGGAGTTAACAGTCCGCAGATAGGACAGGATAGTATCCTGTTGAGATCTCTGGCGGGAGACCTCCTGGTACAGGTCAGAGAGCGATGGAGCCTGGGAGCCAATGGATTCCATGGCCTGTGCAAACTGTTACGGGTCCGGATGGTGGAACCACTGTGCCATGGTACAAGAAGGAACCAGAGGGGCGGAACTAAGGAGGGACCGGGAAGGTGGACCCGGCGCCACTCTGGGACCGACCTCGTGTGAGAGCAGGCGACTCCCACGGAACTGACAGCCGAAGCAGACAGGCCTGGCGGGTGGGCTGGCAGTGCTGAAAGACAGACAGGCGGTCACAGATGGTAGTCAGGCATGAGGGCACGGCTGATAGACAGGCTGGCAGGCAGCAGGGGGGCAGTTTAATGCAAACCAACTTCAACATTGCACAGGTACCTCCGTTTTGGAGGAGGTGTCTTAAATAGCAGATGTCCTCCGGCCATTGGCCAGGGACATCTTAAGACGGCGCGCGTGGCCCCTTTAAGAAGTAGGGAGCACGAACGCCCTAAGCACAGTGCCCGGGGGTCTGCGTGCAGTGCGCGCACCCCGGGCAAGCAGGAGGCAGAGACGCCGACGCTACAGTGACAACACAGCATTTAATCTTCATTATTCATACATAAATTCAGTAGGCCAGGAGACATATCTTTATGTTGACGTTTGAATTTATGTGTTTTTCTTTGGTTGGTCAAGAAGCACAGACTATTGTTTGTATGAGCCTGGATGTTGACACTTGAGTTGATATTTACTGTAAATTATAGTCTGCTAACTTTGCAAGACAGAAGCACAGGATCATTGAACAATGAATGTTTGCTAAATATGTTAATTGACCATTTTGTGGGCCCTGTGGCTTGTTGACCTGCAAAACAGAGAAGGACAAACTAGGCAGATTGATTAAATGAGAGTTAAACTCATCCCACCTCCCCCCTGACCTGTGGATGATGACCTGAGCCACATATATGGGTATAAAAAGTGATTTCTATCATTCTGCAGGAAGAATCAGAATGAATTGCAGCACGATGGCTCAGTGGTTAGCATTGCAGCCTTGCAGTGCTGGGGTCCTGGGTTCAAATCCCACCAAGGACAACATCTGCAAGGAGTTTGTATGTTCTCCCCGTGTTTGCGTGGGTTTCCTTCGGGTTTTCCGGTTTCCTCACACATTCCAAAGACATACTGATAGGGAATTTAGATTGTAAGCCCCAATGGGGACAGTGCCCATAATGTCTGTAAGGCACGGTGGAATTAATGGCGCTATATAAGTGATTAAAATAAATAAATTAATTAATTGCCAGAGCAACAGCTAGGATAACATGACTCCATCAAGAGGGACACAGATTTGACATTTTACAGGATGTCAGCTTAGGGGACCATGGCCCTAGCTGGAAGAACACAGATCTGCTCCACTGAACCACTGAATATCACTGAACCCATGGATACATATGGGGAAGCCAGGTTGAGACCCTCTGGTCACCTGGAACCCATAAAGATGTTTGGGGTTGCAAGGTTGGGACTATCCAGTCACTTGACCCCCATGGATATGTTCGGAGAAGCCAGGTTGGGACCATTTGGTCACCTGGTCACGTATCTCAATGGACTCTCAGCTTCCTAAGCTTGTCATTATCTCCTCTCTGTGGGTGTCCACCAAAAGCAGGGTGCCATTGGTGGGGATAGTCAGCCCTGGAAGCCCTGGAGTCGCAGCTGCTCTAATCCCGGTGAGTCAGCGGAAGGGTGAGACTCTGTAATTTTGCACCATCTTGGGTGCTTGCTGGGACTGTTCTATATGTTTGGTGGGTCAATAAAGTATTGCCACACTGTTTTACCCTCAGCCTGTGTTGTCTGAGTAGTATTATACCCACGGGAGACCCCCCCCCGTGTCTCCACACAATATATTAAGAGGATAAAAATTGTGGGAGTGCTTCTTTAACTATAATGACTGTCTAAGCAGTGCCCAGCCCTTTTAACTTCTTTACTTCCTTTAATATTAGTTGCTCCATATACAACCATACAACCATCATGTGTGCTACAGCAGCACCACTACTTGTATGCTCCTGGGCTCCTTTAAAGGATTTATGCCATAATATCATATCCCTTTCTGTTTACTGGAAATATTTATTTAATTTGCTATTGAAAACTATTTTTACAATTGTAAATGAAAAATTAATCCCATGAAGATAAACATTAAGCTTGTTCCTTATATAAATGAAAAAATCACTTGTGTTGATGGGTATGCTTTAAATACCAGGGCTGATATTTGCCCCCATGGCAGTCCTGGTCACATTTTCCAATATCCTTTCTATTATAGAAAAATTGAATTGTTATATTTTTGGTGTTAACTATAATGATCGTCTTAGCAGAGCTAAACCCCTTTGAGCACAGTACTTTTCTCTTTATTAGTTGCTCCATATATTTAAACCCGGCACCCTGTTCTAGGGATGTCTGTTCCGAAAATGCATCTTGCCTGTATTCTTCTATTGCATCACTACTAGTCTGTTTCTGGATGCTTTTAAAGGAGTTTTGTTACTATAGCACAGGGGTCCTCAAACTTTTTAAACACAGGGCCAGTTCACTGTCCCTCAGACCATTGGAGGACCGGAATATAGTTTTTTAAAAAAAGTATGAACAAATTCCTATGCACACTGCACATATCTTATTTTGACGTAAAAAAAAACAATACAAGAACAAATACAATATTTAAAATGAAGAACAAGTAAAGTTAGATAAACCGGTATTTCAATAGGCAGGTAAATGTCCCCAATAGGCAGCATAGGTCCCCAATAGGCAGGTAAAAGTCCCCAATAGGCAGCATAGGTCCCCAATAGGCAGGTAAATGTCCCCAATAGGCAGCTAAATGTCACCAATAGGCAGCATAGGTCCCCAATAGGCAGGTAAATATCCCCAATAGGCAGCATAGGTCCCCAATAGGCAGGTAAATGTCCCCAATAGGCAGCTAAATGTCCCCAATAGGCAGCATAGGTCCTCAATGGGGAGGTAAATGTCCCCAATAGGCAGGTAAATGTCCCCAATAGGCAGGTAAATATCCCCAATAGGCAGCATAGGTCCCCAATAGGCAGGCAAATGTCCCCAATAGGCAGGTAAATGTCCCCAATAGGCAGCATAGGTCCTCAATGGGAAGGTAAATGTCCCCAATAGGCAGGTAAATGTCCCCAATAGGCAGGTAAATATTCCCAATAGGCAGCATAGGTCCCCAATAGGCAGGTAAATGTCCCCAATAGGCAGCTAAATGTCACCAATAGGCAGCATAGGTCCCCAATAGGCAGGTAAATATCCCCAATAGGCAGCATAGGTCCCCAATAGGCAGGTAAATGTCCCCAATAGGCAGCTAAATGTCCCCAATAGGCAGCATAGGTCCTCAATGGGGAGGTAAATGTCCCCAATAGGCAGGTAAATGTCCCCAATAGGCAGGTAAATATCCCCAATAGGCAGCATAGGTCCCCAATAGGCAGGCAAATGTCCCCAATAGGCAGGTAAATGTCCCCAATAGGCAGCATAGGTCCTCAATGGGAAGGTAAATGTCCCCAATAGGCAGGTAAATGTCCCCAATAGGCAGGTAAATATTCCCAATAGGCAGCATAGGTCCCCAATAGGCAGGTAAATGTCCCCAATAGGCAGCATAGGTCCCAATAGGCAGGTAAATGTCCCCAATAGGCAGGTAAATGTCCCCAATAGGCAGCATAGGTCCCCAATAGGCAGCATAGGTCCCCAATAGGCAGGTAAATGTCCCCAATAGGCAGGTAAATGTCCCCAATAGGCAGCATAGGTCCTCAATGGGGAGGTAAATGTCCCCAATAGGCAGCATAGGTCCTCAATGGGCAGGTAAATGTCCCCAATAGGCAGCATAGGTCCTCAATAGGCAGGCTATTTCCCCCTTATAATGCCCCATGCAGGCTGTTCCCCCCTTATAATGCCCCATGCAGGATGTCACCCCCCATATAATGCCCCATGCAGGATGTCCCTTTCTCCCACCATATAATGCCCCATGCAAAATATCACTCCCCTGTCTTTATAATGCCCCATGCAGGATGTCACCCCCCCATATAATGCCCCATGCAGGATGTCACTCCCCTGTCGTTATAATGCCCCATTCAGGATGTCACCCCCCCCATATAATGCGCCACGCAGGATATCACTCCCATGTCGTTATAATGCCCCTTTCAGGATGTCACCCCCCCATATAATACCCCATGCAGCATGTCACTCCCCCATATAATGCCCCATGCAGGATGTCACCCCCCCATATAATGCCCCATGCAGGATGTCACCCCCCAATATAATGCCCCATGCAGGATATCACTCCCCTGTCGCTATAATGCCCCATTCAGGATGTCACCCCCCCATATAATGCGCCACACAGGATATCACTCCCCTGTCGTTATAATGCCCCTTTCAGGATGTCACCCCCCCATATAATGCCCCATGCAGCATGTCACTCCCCCATATAATGCCCCATGCAGGATGTCACCCCCCCCATATAATGCCCCATGCAGGATGTCACCCCTCAATATAATGCCCCATGCAGGATATCACTCCCCTGTCGTTATAATGCCCTATTCAGGATGTCACCCCCCATATAATGCGCCACGCAGGATATCACTCCCCTGTCGTTATAATGCCCCTTACAGGATGTCACCCCCCCATATAATGCCCCATGCAGCATGTCACTCCCCCATATAATGCCCCATGCAGGATGTCACCCCCCCATATAATGCCCCATGCAGGATGTCACCCCCCAATATAATGCCCCATGCAGGATATCACTCCACTGTCGTTATAATGCCCCATTCAGGATGTCACCCCCCCATATAATGCGCCACGCAGGATATCACTCCCCTGTCGTTATAATGCCCCTTTCAGGATGTCACCCCCCCATATAATGCCCCATGCAGCATGTCACTCCCCCATATAATGCCCCATGCAGGATGTCACCCCTCCATATAATGCCCCATGCAGGATGTCACCCCTCAATATAATGCCCCATGCAGGATATCACTCCCCTGTCGTTATAATGCCCCTTTCAGGATGTCACCCCCCCATATAATGTGCCACGCAGGTCACTCCCCTGTCGTTATAATGCCCCTTTCAGGATGTCATCCCCATATAATGCCCCATGCAGCATGTCACTCCCCCATATAATGCCCCATGCAGGATATCACTCCCCAGTCGTTATAATGCCCCATTCAGGATGTCACTCCCCCCATATAATGCCCCATGCAGCATGTCACCTCCCCATATAATGCCCCATGCAGCATGTCACCCCTAATATTATGTCCCATGCCTCCATACATTAAAAAAAAAATGCAATACTCACCTCCCTCCTCACCTGCTGCCGCTGCTCGGGTCTGTACTTCAGAGTCGTCCCGATCTGCGCTGCCTGTGATGGCTCAGGGGAGGGCGCGGTGTAAAGACCTCACCGCACCCTCTGACCTGATACGTCACAGGGAGCGCGCACCAGGAAGACAGCGGATCTGCGGAGGCACGAGGAGAGGTAAGTATCCGGCTGCCGGGGCCCTGAGCGAGCGGGAGAGAGCGGGCGCTGACACCGCTCTCCTCTGCCCACAGCCCGGCGGGCCGGATAAAAATCCTCCGCGGGCCGCATGTGGCCCGCGGGCCGTAGTTTGAGGACCCCTGCCATAGCATATCCCTTTCTGTTTACTGGAAATATTTTCTTATTTCATTTAAAAATTTAGATCTATTGTGCCATGTGGCTTGTGGCATGGACATGGCAGGGCCAATCAGCAGACCAATTACAGGACATGTTTAGCAGGAAAAGTGTATGCATGGTGCATTAGGTAAACTTTGCAGTATTCACCAGTCATTGCCAATTTTAAGTGATTTATACTGACAATGTTGATTTCCATTCCTGGC
Organism: Phyllobates terribilis; assembly: GCF_046119375.1. Lineage (NCBI taxonomy): Eukaryota > Metazoa > Chordata > Amphibia > Anura > Dendrobatidae > Phyllobates > Phyllobates terribilis. The sequence goes on from NW_027362765.1 coordinate 417,207,352, forward strand.
ACCCAGTTTGTTTTTTCTACTATCACCATTCTGCCTGAACATGACTTTGTAATGTTTAACCCCTCAAATTTCCTATCTATGCACATGATTTCTTATTTTGTCTCTGACTCTGTCCTTCTGCTTTTGACCCAGCTATACAACCATCCATCTGCCAACTTTCTCCATCAGCAACTCCATAGACACAACCCAGAGGCCTTCATTGTGAAGGTCAGATTCCTGTAAAAGGATGAAAGAGTGAAAAACAAAGTTTTCCCTGAGACCTGCTATGCAGAATTGCCAAGCGGTCCATAATAGCAGCCATAAGAGTTAGCAGCGTCCATAGTCACATTGTCACGGGGTTACCGCAACAGGGTGGAGCCAGAAGACCACAGCGTCTACTCCGGCTCCGAGAAGAAGCATTGCTCAGTCATTTTAAATGGGTTTATTTCTTCTGGCAGAACAGGGGTTAAACAGCCTTGTTGGAAATCCCTGTGCTCACAACTGAGCTCGGTTAGCCACTCCTTTTCCCTTTATAATCTGGGTTCTGATACTAATCCTTGTCAGAGCTAGCATTTGATGCATGGCTAATGGAGGGAGAGGAGTTCTAATGAGAAGGAGTGTTGGAGGAATTATTAGTGACAGTTGTGTGGTTTGTACGCATGGTAATTCCTTATCCTTCTCCATTTTGGTTTATTCCCCTACCTTCACACCCTGGTGCTTTCCTCTGTTATATGTGAGTGAATATTTCATGTGCCTGGAGTTTAATGTTAACCCCTGTCTGTGTTGCCTTGTTTGTTGGGTGGGTATACTACAGTGCACAGTAGCGCCCCCCTTCTCTGGGTGGGGGAAGGGAACAGACGGAGGGCTAACTCAGGAGTTAGGGCAAGGGCGGAGGCCCTGGCATCCTCACCTTCAGAGCTATCCCGGGGAATAAGGTAAGCTAAGGCACCCCCTAGGGTCAGGGACAGGGTAGGATCCCCTGTTCCCTGGTCATCCGACAGCTGTGTCGTGACGCACATAACACAAAGTAAAATTTGGATGGTAATTTTATAGGAGAATACTGTGCCTCACAGAGGCCCCATATGATATTTTATGTGAAACCATAGTATGGCCAATGTAAGCACTGTACATGTCACTCTATGCTGCTAGCAGGTTCCAACATAGAACAACACTAATCCTTAGTGCAGGGTTTTAAAGGACCTGTGGCAAGAGCCACTGGAAAACCCGGGTTGGAGGAAGGAGGCCGCCCCACTGCCTCCTGTGACCTCCTCCCAGAAATGAAGGCCCTGCCACGTTTTACTTAATCTGCCTTAGCCAGGTAGCCTGACCAGGTCATTGCTCACCTTCATTCCTGCATTGCAGCCGCAGATGTGTCTGTGACTGCAATGCACTCCAATGGATTTAATAGGTCTCTGTACACATTCTGGGGGATACATAACGTTCCTCATATACGATCCCGGTCACAGCCTCATATATCCCCCCCTGTTAAAACTTGTGGGGTTGAACATTTGCCACCATACAGGGTGCCCGGGAAAGGGCATCCTGGTTTGCTTGCAAGTTCCCAGGGCGATGTTCTACAGAGAAACTGAAATTTTGCAGTGACAGGAACCACCTGGTGACTCGCGCATTCCTCTCCTTGGCATTCCTCATCCATACCAAGGGTGAGTGGTCAGTCACCAAGCGGAACTGACGCCCGAGTAAATAATAACGTAGTGATTCCAAGGCCCACTTAATAGCTAAACACTCCTTCTCTACCACGCTATAGTTTTTCTCTGCCGGGACAATTTTTCTACTCAAGTAGGTGACCGGGTGCTCTTCATCATTCACTTTTTGTGACAATACCGCTCCTAGGCCTACCTCCGAGGCATCTGTCTGTACAATGAAGGTTTCCTTGAAGTTGGGGCTGATGAGGACCGGCTGTCCGTAAAGAGCCAACTTCATGGACTGAAAAGCCTCTTCTGCCTGAGGGTTCCACCGAACCATTACCGATTTTTTTCCTTTCAAGAGATCGGTCAGGGCCGCCGTTCGCCCAGCAAAATTAGGTATAAACCAGCGGTAATGCCCAAGGATGCCAAGGAATGCCCTCACCTGTTATGTACTTGACGGTTTAGGCCAGTTTTTTATGGCCTCAACTTTATTGATTTGGGGCTTGATCGCTCCTCGGCCTATCACATACCCCAAATATCGGGCTTCCTCTAGCCCTATCACACATTTTTTGGGGTTTGCCGTTAACCCCGCGGCTCTGAGAGAATCCAGCACTGCTTGTACCTGTGATAGGTGCGTATGCCAGTCGGTGCTAAAGATGATAATATCATCTAGATACGCGGACGCGTACTCCTGATGAGGCTTGAACACTATGTCCATCAACCTCTGGAATGTAGCGGGGGCCCCATGTAACCCAAAAGGTAAGACTACATAGTGGTATAGACCCTCCGGAGTTACGAAGGAGGTCTTTTCCTTCGCTGTGAGAGGTACCTGCCAGTAACCCTTGGTGAGATCGAGCGTGGTAAATTACTGGGCCTGCCCCAGTCTCTCAATCAGCTCATCCACCCTGGGCATTGGATAGAGGTCAAACTTTGACACTTCATTCAATTTCTGGAAATCCTTACAGAAGAGTAACGATCCGTCTGGTTTTGGAATCAGATCGATGGGGCTAGCACACTCACTCCGTGATTCCTCTAGGACGCCTAACTGAAGCATTTGTTTTACCTCAGCCGTGATGGCTTGCCTCCGGGCTTCGGGTACCCGGTATGGTCTTATTCGCACCCTTACCCCAGGTTTGGTGACAATGTCATGTTGGATAACCGTAGTCCTACCCGGTAGCTCTGAGAACACGTCGGTATTGTGCTGCATCAGCGAGCTAGCCTCCTGTCGCTGCTATTTAGTGAGGGCATCACTTATCCTGACCTCCCCCTTGGACGCTTCCCTGGCTGAAGGTAGAGAACTCTCTGACGATATGCCCGGGGTGACGTCTGCAAGTAAACACTCTCGATCTTTCCAAGGCTTTAGCAGGTTTACATGGTAAAGCTGCTCAGGTTTCCTCCTTCTGGGCTGATACACCCGGTAATTTACCTCCCCCACTTTTTCTTGAACCTCATATGGCCCTTGCCACTTGGCCATGAGCTTACTCTCGGCTGTGGGTACCAGTACTAACACCCGATCGCCCTTGTTGAAAGACCTGACTCTGGCTCTTTTATTATATGTGCGCCTCTGGGCTGCCTGGGCATCTAACAGATGTTCTTTCTCGATGGGCATGAAAGCCACAATCCGGTCCTGCATACTAGCCACGCGTTCAATTATACTCCTATGTGGAGTCGGCTCTTGTTCCCATGTCTCTTTGGCTACGTCCAACAGACCCCTAGGGTGTCTGCCGTACAATAACTCAAAGGGAGAGAACCCTGTGGAAGCCTGGGGTACCTCACGGACGGCGAACATCAAATAGGGTAGCAACATGTCCCAATCCCTTCCGTCCTTAGAAACCACCTTTTTTAACATGGACTTGAGGGTTTTATTGAACCGTTCTACTAGCCCGTCGGTTTGAGGGTGGTACAAGGAGGTGCGCAATTGTTTAATTTTTAGTAATTTGCACAGTTCCCTTATCACTTTGGACATAAAAGGGGTTCCCTGATCTGTCAGGATCTCCTTAGGTAGTCCAAGGTGACAGAACATGGCAAGCAGCTCCCGTGCAATCAGTTTTGCCGAGGTGTGGCATAGTGGTATAGCCTCCGGGTACCGGGTGGCATAGTCGACGACCACCAGTATATGTTGGTGGCCATGGGCGGATTTTACAATGGGTCCTACCAAGTCCATTGCAATCCGTTCAAAAGGTACCTCTATCACTGGCAGGGGTACCAATGGGCTACGGAAACTTGCGGTGGGTGTGGTCAACTGACATTCGGGGCAGGATTCGCAGTACCTTTTGACCTCCGCGTAAACCCCAGGCCAAAAGAACTGCTGCAAGATACGTTCTTGCGTCTTTTTTACCCCTAAGTGTCCACCCAGCAAGTGTGTGTGTGCCAAATCTAGAACCACCCGATGATACGACTGAGGTACCACCAACTGTGGTACGACCTTGTGCCTGATCTTATCTATCCTATAGAGCAACTCACCATTGACTACAATGCGGGGAAATTCAGTATCTGCACCGGGCTGTGGGGCTACGCCGTTTACCTCTACCACCCTTTCCCGCGCCTGAGTCAGGGTGGGATCCTGTAGATGAGCCGTCCCAAACGTGTCCCGGGACACTTCCAGCTCGGGGATCGATGGGGTCTCCTCGACCTCTCCTGCCAGCACCTCTAAGGGAAACCTATCGGGGTCACACTCTGTCCCTAGGTTGGACACCCCTATGGCAGGTTCGTCGGGTACAGCGCCTGTAATACATTTTACCGGGGGAGAGTGGATTTTGCTTTTCCACAGAGTCCAGAACAGGGTCAAGTCTCTTCCCAACACAGTCCCATAGGGAAGAGTTTTTACCACCCCCACCACATGTTTTATATCTCCACATGGCGTGAAATAAACTACCTCCGCAGTTGGGTACTCTCGGAGGTCCCCATGGATACACACAACCCCGACTGGCCGTCCACTGGGGTTGTCTCCTGCCACCAGCGACCCATGTACCAGAGTCACGAGGCTCCCTGAGTCCAGGAAGGCCTCCGTGGGGTACCCATTAACCAGTACCTGGCATAGTTGGAGTTCACTGTCCCGAGGGTCGGTGCTCGCTGTGCAGACGGTCTGGGCATACATTGAGACCCGGCGGCTATATCCGCAGTCCATAGGTTCCGTAGTCAGGGGACAATTAGCAACCACATGTCCCGGCCCCTGACACTGCCAGCACCTAAGGGTGGAGGCCTTATGACAGTTTGGGAGGGAATCGGTCTCCTGCCACTCTCACTCCAAGGTTCCCCTTCAGCACGGGTACGGTGTTGACTGTCCCCAGCAGAGGGACGCGACCCCTTTGGCAGGGATCGGTGTGACAGCTGAGAGGGGGCAGAGTCTCGAATGAAGTCCTGAGTGGCCGAGTAGCGCTCGATCAGACTGACCACCTGGTCGAGGGTGCCGGGGTCCCCTTGCCCCACCCAACGTTGGATAGCGGACGGCAGAATCCTTACCAGCCGGTCAACCACCACCCTCTCCACCATCTGGGCTGGAGACAAAGTCTCAGACTGGAGCCACTTCTTTACCAACTGCAGGAGGTCATAAGCCTGAGACCGGGCGGGTCGGGTCTCCACATAGGCCCATGAAAATACACGCTGAGCCCTCACATATGTATTGACCCCTAGTAGGGCAAGGATCTCACCTTTGAGCCTCTGGTAGTCGTGGGCGTCCTCCCGACTGAGGCCTTTTGGGCATCGCCGACCAGAAACAGAGCCACCACTACTGCCCACTGGCCGGCTGGTAGGTTTTCCCGCTCCGGTCCGCTGTGTACTCATAAACGGTCAGGAAGGCTTCCACGTCGTCCTCCGGTCCCATCTTCCTCAACGCTGAGCGAACCTTGTCCCGGGCCTCGCGACGTTCCGGGGCTGGTGCCTTCGGTGTCTCCCGCAGGGCAGCAATCTGTTTCAGCAACAGTTCGTTTGTTTTTTTGCTGCTGCTGGTACAGTAGCTGCTGCTGTTGATTTTGCTGCTGTTCCCGTTCCTGCTGTTGCCGTTGGAGACTCTGGTACTGCTCCTGCTGTTGCCGCTGAGACTGCAGCTGCTGCTGCTGCTGGGTAAGTACCAGCTGCTTTAACAGCTCATCCATTTTGCCCACGGGGTGGAACTGAAAGGTGGCAGGTCGGATTGTGGTCATGCAGCTACCGGTGGGGTATGCCTCAGTCACTATGCCCGCATTCTCCACCAAACTGTAAGGCGGCGGTGTTCACACCGTGCAGTAACTGAGGCAGTGACCCAAGCAAGTCCAACATGAACAGCTTTTATTCAGCAACTCACGGGTAAACAGAAAGTCCTCCGGTTCGCAGCCGGGTTAACATGAGTCCATAAACAACAGTTGCCGGGGACAACGGCAGCGCCGGGCCGCTCAGAGCCTGACAGGTGCAGAGCCTTCCCAGGCGTGGGTTCAGCCACACTCAATCCTACTGAGCTTTCCTGCTGTGCTCCTAGCAGGTTCCAACATAGAACAACACTAATCCTTAGTGCAGGGTTTTAAAGGACCTGTGCAAGAGCCACTGGAAAACCCGGGTTGGAGGGAGGAGGCCGCCCCACTGCCTCCTGTGACCTCCTCCAAGAAATGAAGGCCCTGCCGGGTTTTACTTAATCTGCCTTAGCCAGGTAGTCTGACCAGGTCATTGCTCACCTTCATTCCTGCATTGCAGCCACAGCTGTGTCTGTGACTGCAATGCACTCCAATGGATTTAATAAGTCTCTGTACACATTCTGGGGATATATAACGTTCCTCGTATATGATCCCGGTCACTGCCTCACAGATGTTATATGTTGTTCCCTTTTTTTATTATACGCTTTTGTTTTATCATCTAACAATTTTATTTATATCCCAAACCCTAGCCATAACCTTTCCTTATATCGGTCCCTAACCCTAGCCAGAATCCTATCCCTTACCCTAAGCCTAACTTTAGATCTAAACCTAACTGTAAACCGATCCCTAGCCCTAACCTTAACTCTTGGTAGGATTGGAAAAAGTGTAATATAAAATCAGCTTTCAATGATGAATGAAGACAGTTTTGAATTACACGCATAATTTAGTACTTGTCACACGTCTGGGTTCAAACCCTTGAGCCTGTGCTTTGTGGTTGGCTTCTCTGTCCACAGAGCCACAGCAGATACACCTTTTCTCTGGGTGTTTAGTTTCTGTTATCCTTGCTTCAGTCTTTAGGGTGAAAGGTGTTTTTATTTACTCATTTGTCTGCCCTATCACCTTTCGGGTACGGCTTTATATACTTTCCCTTGCTGGTATTTCCTGCTGGTGATAGTCTCATTTGTATGTCCATACTGCTGTAGTTTAAGCCAGATAGTGAAAGACCAGCTAGAGTTTATCTCTCTGCTGTTTATGTTCTTTACCTTGCACCTATCTTCTGTTTCTTTTTAAGAAGTAAGCGTGAACTGTACTTAATCCTTTATTGTGTATTTCATGGCTTGTTTTAATCACTGTGGGATCTCTTCCTATTTCAGCACACTTTCCCTTCTGTAGGTAGTTCACTCTCTGCTCTGCCCTCCAGTTCTTTAGGAGTAACGTGAATTGCTCAACGGCCTTTCAAGCAGCATAGATCCGAGTTGCCATTGTCTAGTCTGTGGTTAGGGCTATCTCAGCTCATGCAGGAACCACTAGGGACTGCGGGGTCAGGATCTCTAGTCTGTACAGGAACCGGCAGGGTTAGTTGCAGTTTCTAGTGTGTTACCTATTTTCCCGAGTGGGTAGCCACACTATCATAACAATATTGTCTTCATACATTAGCTGCTCATCTTAGTTGATTATGAAGGGTGCAGCTGTTAGATGAGTTTGTCATCACCTGCTGCAATCTGCATAGGCAGTCCCCAAGATGACAAAGCTAACTTCATTATACTAAACGTTGTCATTTTTTCGCTGCCTATGCAGAGTGCAGAAGCCACTGACAAAATCCTCTCGCCTATTGCACTCTCCATAAGCCGCACCGGGTGAGCACTGCTCTTAGAAGAAGCAGGAGCAGCTCATTTGACGATATGCAAAACTTTGCTCCCCTATAGACATTAGCACCCAGGGCAACTGCCCCTCTGCCCCATCCTACCATCCCACTATACACTATTGGTTATGGAGAGCTCTCACCTCTTTATACTGTCTTGGTTATGACATATTTTAGCTAAAGTGAGAAATCCCCTTTAATTTCATAATATATTGATCACTAATCTCCTCCACTGGAACAAGCAGAGTCCATTGTTTCTTACCAGTATTTTATAATTCCAGGTAATTAGGCTTTGTTGTATCTCATATGTCATGTGTTCTCTGGGAACTTTTCACTTAATTAAGTTTCTCAAAGCTTAATTACACATAAATGCACACTCATTATTAAAAGTATTTGCCTAAAAGGTATTTGGATTACTCCCTATGGCTTTAAAATACTTTTTTCTAACATGCTATAACAATGTTGTGTTGTTAATGTAATCTGAATATTACCTTGAGTGCCATATTGTAAATTAACGTCCTAACGTCAAGGCAAAATCTATCACCACCTGTAATCTTTCTCAATCTCAAGTTTCAATCACTCCCTAGGGCAAGTACCTACATGTATGGGATGTAACCGCTTTTGTGTAATCTAATCCATAAATCTGGCAGTTCTTAATATTTAAAGAAGATCTACACTTTCAACGGTACTTACTTGTTAGAAGGGTCCATTGACAATAAAGAAATTACAAAGTGTTCCCCTATCAGTGTTCCTGCCACGGCTGCTTGTTTGCTGGTCACCAGTGTCCTGCTTTTCTTTTGGGTCTTTGTTTGTGGCATCCTGATCTCCATTGCAGTTTTGCTGGAACCTCTGGTACTGGCGCTTGTGCGTGGTCGCACTCCTGGTCTGATAAAGCACCAAGCACACCAAGTTTCCCCAAGCTTAGCCAATGTTCATCTGTCTTAAAGAAGCACTCCTCCTCCCATCAAAATTGTTATCCTCTTAATATATTGCAATCACCATATTATATAGCACTGTGCACTTACAATTGCTCATTTTGCCTTTCTACCTAGTTAATTCTTCTGTTTTCCATTAGGTCTATGACATCTCTTGTTAAAAAAACAGATTAGCTGAATCCTCCAAAGCTCCATATAGAAACAGGAAGTCTCTTTTTCTTGCATGAATCATCATTAGAACTACAATTTCACATCACTGCAAAGTCCCTAGCAGACCAATTCCACCCCCCTCTTCAACTCCTGACCCAGCTGCTCAGCTCCTCCCCCTGGGACTTTGCAGTGATGTAAACTTGTAATTCTAGTGACTCAAGCAAGGAAAAGAGACTTCCTGTTTCTACATAGAACTTAGAAAAATTTGGCTTGTCTGTTTTTAATCACGTGATGTCATAGACCTATTGGAAAAGAGAAGAATGAACTGGGTAGAAGAGCAAAATGAGCAAATGTAAGTACACAGTGCCATATCATATGATGACTGTAATATATTAAGAGGATAAAAACTTTGATGGGAGGAGGAGGAGTGCTTCTTTAGGTTTCCTAAAGGACCGTTCTCTTATTGGGCACTGCTTAAACATTTCCCTTGATATTTTAATTTAACCTGACTACCTCCTCTAACGCTGCTCCGCTGATTGTGGCACTGTTTTACTTTTGCTTCTGGGCCCCTCTGTTCCAAAGCTATTCCACTGGGTAATGAGGATGACAATTTTCCTTCTACCAACTAGGCGTATAGCACAGAACTTCTCTGTGGGCACTAAGGTTAAATTAAAAAATCCAGTGAAAAGTCCTTTTTAAACAAAAAACAAATTTCTAAGTTCTTGTATGTAAAGGTACACTATATCTAGTTTTACTTTTTCATTACAGACCTGCCTAGTTTATTGACCACAATCTTCTCTTTACTGCCTGCCCTGAATTCTGCCAGTTACCCATGTTACAAGAACACCAACTCAGACCTTTTAAAATCATCTGTCTCCAGGTTTTTGCCACCTAATCTGAGAGCAGCATGGTGTAGAGACAGAGACCCTGATTGCAGAGATTTGTCACTTATTGGGCTGTTTGCTGTAGTTTTGAAAAAAAATCACAGGAGATTATCACTAGAGGACTGATAAACCAGCTACTATATAATCGTCCATATTCATGAGCCCCGCCCCCACCACTGATTGGCAGTTTTCTGCCTATGCACAGTGTACACAGAAAGCAGACAATCAGTGGTGTGGGCAGTGTTATACAGAGCTCAGCATTCAAAGAACTGGTAGATCTGCAGCAGACAAAACAGGGATTTTGTCAAAACGGCAGCAAGCAGCCCAGTAAGTGATACTTCACTGGAATCAGGGTCTCTGTCCCTACATCATGATAGAGTCTCTGTGCCTACATCATGCTGCTTTAAGATGTAGTACAAAAAAGTTAGTGACAGATTCCCTTTAAGTGCGCTGGAACTTTGTCCAAAGTAGAAAATATTTATGTCCTGGGGAAAACAAAAGGACCAAGTGTTCACCACTAAATCACATAATAAGAAACACTATGGCCAGCATATTACCAACTCACGGAAAGGTGGTGACAAGAAAAACCTGCTCACCACCCATTATCGCAAGACAACATGCCTACTCGGGAAGCAAGATAGAAAAAGCGAAAAGCGAGTAAAAACGGCATTCAGAAGCAATATTTTTATTATTCAAATATAAATATATAAATAGTGACACGAAAGGAATACATATAATGACAATGGGTGATCATTGGATAGGGAAAAATCCCGCTACATCTTGAGACCCCTCATGGATATATATTCTTATACATAATGGATATAGGCACAATCCACAGAAAGGTAAGATAAAAAAGAGAGGAGGGGGAAAGAAAAAAAGGACAAGAAGCCGCGTGAAAGAAAGAGACATAGAGAGAGTACAAGTATCAATCCAGCCAGGGTGAGATACCCATTATTTCAAGTAGAAAACTGTAATAATCAGTGATTTAGGGCACTCACCCAGATAGTTGGTACAGTCTCTATGATGTAGGGGGCACATGGAGTCAGATAGTTTCCATCCACGGAAGGCCTCGACGCGCGTTTCGCGTCGGCTTTATCAAGAGGCACATGTTGATAATGACCAAGGACCTAGATAAATAGGACCTTGGTTGATCACATGGGCGATCATGAGATCGCCACATCATGGCTGCCGCGGGGGCCACCCAATCGGGCGCATGCGTTGGGGTCATGGCAACCCCAGCAGCCGTGCGCCGTCCGTCATGGCAGGCGCGTATCCCGGAAGTGTCCAATGGCAATATCCGGGAGCGCGTCATTGCCATAGAGACAGACGCGCGCGGGTGCCGGAACGCCAATAGCCCAGCGCATGCGCACCACAGGCCATCGCAGCAGACCACAGTGTGTCTCATGGAGGATAACAGTAAATATGATGAGTAGAGTGGCACAACAAATGTCAGAAAGAAATAGGAACCGCATAGGAAATAGAGGGGATAGTGGCAGAGAACAAAATAGGAGACAAAAAATACAAATAATAATAAAAAAAAATTAATACAGCAAAAAACAATAATACGAAATTAAGAAACAACAGTAAAAGTGTACAAAAATAAAAAATAATAAGAAGCAGACAAGTAGCACGAGGTGATCTTGCTAGAAGAAAGCTCTAGGACGGTGTTCCTATTTCCAGCTTGGTCATCATATAGACGGGATAAGACAGGCCCCTGATCCAAATGTCAAGATAGGAAGTGCAAGGGGAAATGTGATAAAGGGCACTAGACAAAAAATAAACAAATATGAATATCAGAACACACAACAAATTAAAAAAGACCATAAAAAATAATAAAAAGTGGATGTCTAACCCCTAGGGGAAACATCTAGGGGAGATCCCTGAGGGCACCAGGAGAGAAGCAAGCCCAAATATGAGATAAGACGCAGGAGCTCACATGTGGAAACCAAAAAAGAAAAAAATTATCCAACAAATAAAAAGATGAAAATAATAAAAATAATAACAATAATAATACCATCAAAGCTAATCATCTCCATGGGAAATCTGTAAATATATAGATGAAAACTCATTCCTAGAGGGAAATCATAAGAACGAGGAGAAGCCAAGATGTTCATTAAGTCCTCGTGGCGAAGAGTATCAAGATTGACGATCCACCTGGCCTCCTTTTGCGCCAGGAGGCGTTTGGCATTCCCTCTCCGGGAGCCCAAGTGTACCACATCAATGCCACAAACCTTCAGTGATCGAGGATCACAGTTATGGGCAGATTTAAAATGCCGTGGTAGAGTCTTGAGCTCCCGAGGATCAAGGATCGCCCCCGCCGCGCCAATGTCCCTCACATGCTCACGTACTCTGACCCGCCACTCCCTAGATGTAAGACCTACATAGATAAGTCCACATCCACATGTAGCATGATAGATCACATATGTGGTGCTACAAGAGATGTGATGACGGATGTTAAAATTGCGGGAACCGTCAGAGTTCGTGAACGTAGTGGTACGTAGGACATTGGCGCAGGCGGCACAATGACCGCATGGAAAGGTCCCCAAGGTGGGGCCACGGGAATTTAGAGGACCTCCTTCTGGAGCAGGAGCAACCGTTGACAGGTGGGTCACTACAAGCTAGATATCCCAGGTCTACAAGATTCCCTCCCTTGTCCCTGAGCCCAGCGATAGAGCTGTTTGTGCGCCTTGTGGAGGGCGATCTAAGACGCCTCCCTACACGGAGATGTCATGATAACCTTACTTATCCACAGCGCACTGCACTCAGTGAATTACAATCATTATCTGATATTGATATTGTTATCAAGCCAGCTGACAAGGGAGGGAATATTGTTCCATGGCCTTGCTCCCTCTATGAGAGGGAGGCCCTGCGTCAACTTAGAGACACTCAAACCTATACTCGATTGTCTTGTAATCCCACGGCCTCCTTCTCCGATGCACTCCAGGGCATTTTGGGTCGAGCCTGCGATCGGGGCCTTATCGATAGAAAGACCGTGGAGGCACTTACCATCCGCTTCCCAAAAACAGCCACTTTCTATCTTCTTCCGAAGGTTCATAAGGACGCGGTCAACCCCCCGGGACGTCCAATCGTGTCGGGTCTAGAAGGCCTATGTGGCCCCATATGTCAAAAGATTGACAACCATCTTCGACCCTTAGTCGAGACCCTTCCTTCTTACATCAAAGACACGACGGACATCCTGACTCGGGTTGATGGCGTCCTCCTTACAAATGACACCCTTCTTGTCACAGCCGACGTCGAAAGTCTGTATACATGCATTGGCCATAATCTGGGCCTGGCTGCGGTCCGCCTCTTCCTGGGTAGTTCCGATCTGGACGGCCCTTCGAGAGAGTTTATTCTCGAGCTCCTTGAATTTGTCCTCTGCCATAACTATTTTCTGTTCAAGGATAGGGTGTACATCCAGATATGCGGCACGGCAATGGGGGCGGCCTGCGCCCCCTCGTACGCCAATCTCTTCCTCGGTGCGTGGGAGAGGGAAATTTTTGGGGATGAGGGGACGCGGGGTGCGGACCATGTCGTGTCGTGGATGAGGTACATAGATGATATTTTATTCTTCTGGCAGGGGACGGTCGAGGAGCTGGAGGAGTTTATGGTACAACTGAATTCTAATGATCGTGCGGTGAGGTTATCATATTCATATAGTCCTAAGAAGATCGATTTTTTGGACATTACATTGGAGGTGGATGCTGAATGTCCAAATCTGTTTAGGAAGCCCACCGCTGTGAACTCTCTCATCCACGCTACATCTGCACATGATTTTTCTACCATCAAAGCCGTCCCGATCGGACAATTTCTCAGGGTGAGGCGGATCTGCTCGACTAACTCAAGTTTGAGACACGTGCTTCGGATTTGGCTGAACGATTCAAGCATAGGGGATATAGTAATCGATGTATCGGCCGTGGCTATAGAAGAGCTCGGAACACTCCCCGTGATCACCTCATCCATCCCCTTCCCAGATGCAAACAGAAAAGTCCGGACAGGATTCGCTTTATCTCCACATTTAACTCCGAGTGGTGTGGGGTGCGGCGTATCCTTTCCCGACATTGGGATGTATTGGGTACGGAGCCCTCCCTGAGGGAATATATTGGCGAATCTCCGTGCATGACACCTCGACGTTCCAATACCCTAGCAGACATTTTGGTTTCCAGTCATTATGTTCCTCTCGGGAGAAACTCCTTTGGTTCCCGTGGCCCCACCTTGGGGACCTTTCCATGCGGTCATTGTGCCGCCTGCGCCAATGTCCTACGTACCACTACGTTCATGAACTCTGACGGTTCCCGCAATTTTAACATCCGTCATCACATCTCTTGTAGAACCAAATATGTGATCTATCATGCTACATGTGGATGTGGACTTATCTATGTAGATCTTACAACTAGGGAGTTGCGGGTCAGAGTCCGTGAGCATGTGAGGGACATTGGCGCGGCGGGGGCGATCCTTGATCCTCGGGAGCTCAAGACTCTACCACGGCATTTTAAATCTGCCCATAACTGTGATCCTCGATCACTGAAGGTTTGTGGCATTGATGTGGTACACTTGGGCTCCCGGGGAGGGAATGCCAAACGCCTCCTGGCGCAAAAGGAGGCCAGGTGGATCGTCAATCTTGATACTCTTTCGCCACAGGGACTTAATGAACATCTTGGCTTCTCCTCGTTCTTATGATTTCCCTCTAGGAATGAGTTTTCATCTATATATTTACACATTTCCCATGGAGATGATTAGCTTTGATGGTATTATTATTGTTATTATTTTTATTATTTTCATCTTTTTATTTGTTGGATAATTTTTTTCTTTTTTGGTTTCCACATGTGAGCTCCTGCGTCTTATCTCATATTTGGGCTTGCTTCTCTCCTGGTGCCCTCAGGGATCTCCCCTAGATGTTTCCCCTAGGGGTTAGACATCCACTTTTTATTATTTTTTATGGTCTTTTTTAATTTGTTGTGTGTTCTGATATTCATATTTGTTTATTTTTTGTCTAGTGCCCTTTATCACATTTCCCCTTGCACTTCCTATCTTGACATTTGGATCAGGGGCCTGTCTTATCCCGTCTATATGATGACCAAGCTGGAAATAGGAACACCGTCCTAGAGCTTTCTTCTAGCAAGATCACCTCGTGCTACTTGTCTGCTTCTTATTATTTTTTATTTTTGTACACTTTTACTGTTGTTTCTTAATTTCGTATTATTGTTTTTTGTTGTATTAATTTTTTTTTATTATTATTTGTATTTTTTGTCTCCTATTTTGTTCTCTGCCACTATCCCCCTCTATTTCCTATACGGTTCCTATTTCTTTCTGACATTTGTTGTGCCACTCTACTCATCATATTTACTGTTATCCTCCATGAGACACGCTGTGGTCTGCTGCGATGGCCTGTGGTGCGCATGCGCTGGGCTATTGGCGATCCGGGACCCGCGCGCGTCTGTCTCTATGGCAATGACGCGCTCCCGGATATTGTCATTGGACACTTCCGGGATACGCGCCTGCCATGATGGACGGCGGGCGGCTGCTGGGGTTGCCATGACCCCGGCGCATGCGCCCGATTGGGTGGCCCCCGCGGCAGCCATGATGTGGCGATCACATGATCGCCCATGTGATCAACCAAGGTCCTATTTATCTAGGTCCTTGGTCATTATCAACATGTGCCTCTTGATAAAGCCGACGCGAAACGCGCGTCGAGGCCTTCCGTGGATGGAAACTATCTGACTCCATGTGCCCCCTACATCATAGAGACTGTACCAACTATCTGGGTGAGTGCCCTAAATCACTGATTATTACAGTTTTCTACTTGAAATAATGGGTATCTCACCCTGGCTGGATTGATACTTGTACTCTTTCTATGTCTCTTTCTTTCACGCGGCTTCTTGTCCTTTTTTTTTTTTCCCCCTCCTCTCTTTTTTATCTTACCTTTCTGTGGATTGTGCCTATATCCATTATGTATAAGAATATATATCCATGAGGGGTCTCAAGATGTAGCGGGATTTTTCCCTATCCAATGATCACCCATTGTCATTGTATGTATTCCTTTTGTGTCACTATTTATATATTTATATTTGAATAATAAAAATATTGCTTCTGAATGCCGTTTTTACTCGCTTTTCGCTTTTTCTAAATCACATAATAGTAGGACATTCTAATTTCTCAGCAACTAATTATTATTATTATCTGTGACTGAATAAAGTACGGTAAATCTTTTACACATTACAAAATGACATGGCTACAGTCCAGATCATGGCTAAACTGTCCAATGAAAATCTCCTGGCACTCAATGACAAATATATGCAAATAGACATACAGTACAGACCAAAAGTTTGGACACACCTTCTCATTTAAAGATTTTTCTGTATTTTCAGGACTATGAAAATTGTACATTCACACTGAAGGCATCAAAACTATGAATTAACACATGTGAAATTATATACTTAACAAAAAAGTGTGAAACAACTGAAAATATGTGTTATATTCTAGGTTCTTCAAAGTAGCCACCTTTTGCTTTGATGACTGCTTTGCACACTCTTGGCATTCTCTTGATGAGCTTTAAGAGGTAGTCACCGGAAATGGTTTTCCAACAATCTTGAAGGAGTTCCCAGAGATGCTTAGCACTTGTTGGCCCTTTTGCCTTCACTCTGCGGTCCAGCTCACCCCAAACCATCTCGATTGGGTTCAGATCTGGTGACTGTGGAGGCCAGGTCATCTGGCGTAGCACCCCATCACTCTCGTTCTTGGTCAAATAGCCCTTACACAGCCTGGAGGTGTGTTTGGGGTCATTGTCCTGTTGAAAAATAAATGATGGTCCAACTAAACGCAAACCGGATGGAATAGCATGCCGCTGCAAGATGCTGTGGTATATATGCTGATTCAGTATGCCTTCAATTTTGAATAAATCCCCAACAGTGTCACCAGCAAAGCACCCGCACACCATCACACCTCCTCCTCCATGCTTCACGGTGGGAACCAGGCATGTAGAGTCCATCCGTTCCCCTTTTCTGCGTCGCACAAAGACACGGTGGTTGGAACCAAAGATCTCAAATTTGGACTCATCAGACCAAAGCACAGATTTCCACTGGTCTAATGTCCATTCCTTGTGTTCTTTAGCCCAAACAAGTCTCTTCTGTTTGTTGCCTATCCTTAGCAGTGGTTTCCTAGCAGCTATTTTACCATGAAGGCCTGCTGCACAAAGTCTCCTCTTAACATTTGTTGTAGAGATGTATCTGCTGCTAGAACTCTGTGTGGCATTGACCTGGTCTCTAATCTGAGCTGCTGTTAACCTGCGATTTCTGAGGCTGGTGACTCGGATAAACCTATCCTCAGAAGCAGAGGAGACTCTTGGTCTTCCTTTCCTGGGGCAGTCCTCATGTGAGCCAGTTTCTTTGTAGTGCTTGATGGTTTTTGCAACTGCACTTGGGAATAGTGTTGAGCCACCCCCGTAGTGTTCGAGTTCGGTTCGGTTCGTCGAACACCCGTGTGTTCGCCGAACTGTTCGTCGAACTGTTCGTCGAACACCTTCGAACACCGTTAAAACCAATGGCAGGCAAACAAAAACACATAGAAACACATAGAAAACACCTTCAAAGGTGTCCAAAAGCTGACAAACTGCTCAGAAGACACAACTAACACATGGAAAAGTGACAAGTACATATAGTCATGCGAAAATAAAAGAGGTGGAGGAGTAAAAGGAGGGGGAGACACAGATATAGGCATGTCATGCCCTTCTAAAATCCAAAAAGTGAGAAGCCGACACGGCCAGTCCGCTCCTGCCCGTGCCACCTCCGTGTCGCCGGGTTTGTGCCAGAGCCGCGGTGAACCCTGATGGCCAGCCCCCCTCTCCCAATACTGGTGCCTGTCCGCTGGTGGGTCGAGCGAGCCCCCCTGTGGTGGAGGCAGCTCTAAGCTTTTTAATTTAAATTGTCTCTCTAATTTGAATGAATACACTTTAAATCCATTTACAAGGATCTATTGGAGGGCAAGTCTCATGCCAGCAGCCGCGTAATTCCAGCTCCAGTAGCGTCCACTAAAGCTGCTGCAGTTAAAAAGCTTTTATAAGGATCGAGCTCGGCTGTCCACCGCAAGGCATCCTACTGCCAGTCCCAGCCCCTATGCCTTGGGGTGCCTCCTGATGCTCTTCACTGAGTATCCCATGGTCCCGAAGCATTTCCTTTGAAAAAATTAAGTGTCTAAACTACAGGTGGTGTACCTTGCTTAACAGCCGGGATAATCCGCTGACTAGCAGACACTGCTACTAGGCACAAAGTATTTCCTGGGCTAGATGCAGTTAAAAATTTGTAATTAGATACTCTCGTTGGATGCTGAGAAAGCATTCCATAGAGTCTCCTGGCACGCCATATATGATTCTCTTAAAAAGCTTGGGGTAGGGGTCTAGGGGACCCTTTTATAGCCAAAATCACGGCCCTGTATCGCAATACGTCACCTAGGCTGAAGATAAATGGAACTGTAGCACCCTGAGGGCTCGGTTGCTACAGACGTATTGCACCTCACCCAGAGGTGTGATATCTCACTCTCAGGTAAGGATGGAGTGTGGATCAGGACCCGACACCTGCATGCATTACACCACATTGCCGTGGGGCAGGGCGACCAATATGCCCCTGAGATGGGCACGACAGTCCCTGTCCCTGGCTGGAGTGGGGGGAGGGAACACTGAGGAAGGGGAACCCTGTAGTGCAGGAGCAGGGAGGAAGCAGTTCCTGGGTGCATTGAGAAGGGAGTATAAAAGGTGGGCACCATCTTAGTTCAGTGCAGAGAAGTCTGAGCAGAAGTGGCAGGGAGCAGGGGCTCTGCATGAGCTCTGCTCCGGAGGCGGGCCTAGTAACAGAGGCCCAGGCCTGGAAGAGGGAGAAGGAAGGAAGAGGAGCGGAGAAGGCTCCAGGAACGAGGAATGAAGGGATCCCAGGGGTGCGGACGGGCGAGTCGCCACCGCACGCCCGAATCCACCTGCGTGGAGGGGTCAGGCCAAAGGGGGAGACCGGTCCCCGAACTAGTGGAGGCAGGAAACGACCCTCAGCTAGAAACCGGAGGCTCTGACATTTTATGTGGCGCAGCCCCTCGCTACACCCGCTAGGAAGGCACCACATAGGGTCAGGGAAACTGGCGCCAAGTTTACCAAGAGGAGGCCCGAGGCAGCCGGACAGAAGTGTTGGTAAGAAAGGCCAGACAAAGGACACACAAAGGGGGTCCTGTGAAGTGCTCCAAAGTTATCTGGGAGTTGTCTGAGCCCCTCACCTGGTGAGCACAGTACGACGTGGGCAGCCGTTACCTGCAGACGTGGTCTGGATAATAAGAACTGTGAGTAAAGGCCCTGGACTGCATCACTGACTCCGTGTCGTTACTGCTGCTGCCCTGCACCATCACCCCCATCCTCCGCATACACTGCCCTGAGGCTATACTCCTCCCGTGGGGAGTTATGCTACGCTCTGCTGCACCCACAACACCAGCCTCAGCGGTCTGCCCTGTAGCGGCGGTTCACTCTGACCGCAATCCACGGGTGGCGTAGTCGGACATTTAAACATCAAAACCACATAAATAGTTCCGCCACTGGTTTGACCGCCCTGAGCCACGGAACCGGGTCGCCGCCACGAAGACTACAACCACCAGCATCCACCAAAAAGGGTCCGGCTCCGGGTGTCCCAAGGCCCAGGGGGTGCGTCAGAACATTTTCATCACCTTTCACAATCACCAATGGGACAAGGCAGGGATGTCCTCTGTCCCCTCTCTTATACATCCTAGTGACGGAGCACCTGCTCTCATCAATTCGCCATAACCCCAATATTAGGTGGATTGAGGTGGGAGGCACCGAGTACAAGTGCTCTCTATTTGCTGATGATATCCTAGTATATATCACTCAATCACATATATCCATCCATGCTGTTATGGCTGAAATAGATCACTTTGTTACATGGTAAAATTTTAAAATCAATGCAGCGAAGTCTGAGGCCCTCGATGTCTCCCTCCCCAAATCCATATAGGATTCCATCCAGTCCAACTTTCCCTTTGCCTGGCCCTCACAGGGTATCAAATACTTAGGAATTCCTATTCATAGAGACCTCTCCCATCTATGTTATCTTAATTTTGGGCCCTTTATTGAACAATTCCATACAGACCACGGTTGGCAAGTTAGAACTGTAAGATTCACTACGTGAACCGCTGGTGTTTTGTGGAAAAGCACATGTACACCGCGTTCCAAATTATTATGCAAAAAGTGTTTAGGAGTGATAAGGGAAGAATTTGTTTGTTTGTCAGTTAAACTCATTGATGGTGATGTGTGTCAGGGCTCTTTATATCACTGTAAGCAATTGCAGACACCTGTGCTAATTAGTTTGGCAGGTGTGTCCAATGAAAGGCAAGACTACTTAAGAAGGCTCTCTCACATTATTAAGCAGCCTACATTTTCTGCCAAAATGGGAAAGAAAAAGGATGTGTCGGCTGCTGAGAAGCAACAAATTGTAGAGTGTTTAGGTCAAGGCATGACTACAATCAACATTGTGCGATGATCAGGATGAAGTGTCTTGGCAATCAAGAAGAATGTAGCTGATTCACAGTACACACGTGTGCGTGCTGATAAGGGCAAATTGAGGACTCTTTCCTACAGGCAATTACGTCAGGTTGAAAGAGCAGCGGCAAAAAAGCCTTGTCATAGCAGCAGACAAGTTTTTGAAGCTGCTTGTGCCTCCAACGTCCCCCGAACAACAAGATGCAGGGTCCTTCAGAGGTTTGCAGCTGTTCATACGCCATCCTGTCGACCTCCTCTATCCACTTCACACAAGCAGAAACGGCTCCAGTGGGCCAAACATTACATGAAGACTGATTTCAAAACTGTTTTGTTCACGGATGAGTGCCGTGCAGCGCTCGATGGTCCAGATGGATGGAGTGGAGGATGGCTGGTTGATGGACACCCCACGTAAACACGGCTACAGCGCCAACAAGGAGGAGGTGGAGTAATGTTTTGGGCTGGAATCATGGGGAGAGAGATTGTCGGCCCCTTTAGGATCCCTGAAGGCGCTAAAGATGAACTCCATAATGTATGTGGATTTTCTCAAACAGCACTTCCTGCCATGGTTCAAGAAGAAGAACCGTGTATTTCACAGCAAGATCATTTTTCTGCATGATAATGCACCGTCTCATGCTGCACATAAAACATCTGCATCTCTGGCTGATATGGGCATAAAAGGGGACAAACTTATGGTGTGACCCCCATGCTCCCCTGACCTCTACCCCATTCAGAACCTTTGGAGCATCATTAAAAGGAGTGTCTATGATGGCGGGAGGCAGTTCACATCTAAGCAACAGCTCTGGGAGGGTATTCTGTCCTCATGCAAAACAATTGAAGCAGAAACCATCCAAAACCTGACAAATTCAATGGACGAGAGAGTTCAGAAGCTCCTTTCGAACAAGGGGTCCTATGTGAAAATGTAACATCACCTAGAATAAAGTTTTGAGTTGAAAACTGTTTGATTTCAGTTTCTAACAACCTGCTAATGCTTATAATTAGTGTTGAGCATTCCGATACTGAAATATCGGGTATCGGCCGATATTCGCGGTATCGGAATTCCGATACTTAATTCCGATACTTTTGCAATATCGTATACCGGAATCGGAAGTTCCCATAATGCAATGAGACATTTTCATTTTATTCAGCCAATGAGGATCCTAAGAAGTGTGGGCACATCCTGTTAGGCATGTAGGCATCTTAACTAATGGCATGGCTGTGATTGGCTGCTGAAATGATGTCATGATGCACTATAAAAGCCACCGCCGCCATTTTGAGCTCACTCTGCTGTGAATTCAGTTAGGGATAGGACGCTGTTGTTCTGAGGGACAGTTTTAGCTACCTATTTGCTCTATACTGCTTTACCCAAGCTACTTTCTAAATCACTGTGCCTTGCAGTGCTAGTGCACAGTTCCCTGTGCTGTTCACCGCTGTCTGCAAGGTCTGTGTGTGTGAGTGCAGCTCACCCTGTAGTGTGTGCTTCAGCCAAGTCTGGTTGTAGTGCACTCAGTGTGTGTCACTGCCTCATACATTGTCCTTTTTTGCCAATTCATAATTTTTCCTGATATCTCCTATTAGTGTGGTGGTTCCATCTGTATTCAGCTAAATTGGTTCCAAACACACTATATAGGAGTAGATAGAGACATTTTTTCCGTCTTGCAGCACTAGTGCACAGTGCTCTGCATCTGTACTGTTCACCGCTGTCTGCAAGGTCTGGTGTGTGAGTGCAGCTCACCCTGTAGTGTGTGCTTCAACCCCGTCTGGTTGTAGTGCACTCAGTGTGTGTCACTGCCTCATACATTGTCCTTTTTTGCCAATTCATAATTTTTCCTGATATCTCCTATTAGTGTGGTGGTTCCATCCGTATTCAGCTAAATTGGTTCCAAACACACTATATAGGAGTAGATAGAGAAATTTTTTTGGTCTTGCAGCGCTAGTGCACAGTGCTCTGCATCTGTACTGTTCACCGCTGTCTGCAAGGTCTGGTGTGTGAGTGCAGCTCACCCTGTAGTGTGTGCTTCAACCCCGTCTGGTTGTAGTGCACTCAGTGTGTGTCACTGCCTCATACATTGTCGTTTTTTGCCAATTCATAATTTTTCCTGATATCTCCTATTAGTGTGGTGGTTCCATCTGTATTCAGCTAAATTGGTTCCAAACACACTACATAGGAGTAGATAGAGAAATTTTTTTCCGTCTTGCAGCGCTAGTGCACAGTGCTCTGCATCTGTACTGTTCACCGCTGTCTGCAAGGTCTGGTGTGTGAGTGCAGCTCACCCTGTAGTGTGTGCTTCAACCCCGTCTGGTTGTAGTGCACTCAGTGTGTGTCACTGCCTCATACATTGTCCTTTTTTGCCAATTCATAATTTTTCCTGATATCTCCTATTAGTGTGGTGGTTCCATCCGTATTCAGCTAAATTGATTCCAAACACACTATATAGGAGTAGATAGAGGAGCCTTTCTGCAGCCTTGGGCCCTACAGCCCCAGCCAGATTAGTATTAGCCTATTTTTTGCAGCCTCATCTATTGCATTGTAGGTTACCTTCCTACATTGTAATAGCTACAAAAAGTTTGTGATACTATCGTTATTACATCTTTAGGCACATCCAGTGTCTTTTTGTGACAAAAAAAAACCTAAATAAAGTTCACCAAACACTCCACTTTACAGTTGTGTAGGCCACATTAGCTCATATTAAAGTCTAGTCCACACTTTATAAAATTAGTGTTTCTTATACCTGTTAGCAGCTGTTCAGGAATAAGCACACTAAGCCCTTAGTACTTTTCTGCCTATCTTTATCAGTCTACCAAGATGAAGAAGGCAGGGAGTAAGGCATGTGGTCGTGGGCGTGGGCCTGGGCGTGGGCGTGGAGTTTCTGCAGGGAGAGGACGTGAGGATTCTGTGCCTGCAGGGAGAGGACGTGGGGATTCTGTGCCTGCTGCGGGCACCAGTGACTCAGCATCCCCCAGTTTTACCAGGGAACAGTCCTTTATGCGCAGCTTTGTAGGAGCTAGCCGTACCCCACTGCTGCGCGAGGACCAAATTGAAGCCGTTGTCGGATGGATGGCAGCTAACGCATCGACTTCAATTAGTTCCAGATCCTCTCAGGTCCTGAGCACTGAAGAGCACCCATCTGTCTCTTCACCACCTGCCAAATTGCCCAGGCAGTCAGAGAGCCCTGGACAGGAGCCATCTCTACTTCTGTTCTCTGAATCTCTTGGCTTGGAAAGAGGGGGCCAGCCAAGCAGAATTCGAGAATTTGAAGAAGAGGTAGTATGCAGTGATGCGCAACCGTTTTGTCTCTCTGAATCTGAAGAGGCGGGTGGGCCAGTGCCTATGGTCAGCAGCACACCTCAGTACGCATCTGATGATGAGACTCAGGTGCCACTTTCTGGTGCGTACTGTGCTGTCGAGACTACCCAGGAGAAGCAGTTGTTTGAAGAGGGTGGTGTAGATGATGAGGTCCTTGACCCATCATGGCGTGAGGGACAGGAAGGTGGTGGGAGCAGCTCTGAGGAAGAGATTCCCCGAACGGCCCAAAAAGGAGGGAGAGGGAGGGGGCAGACTTGGTTGCCTGTAGCCTCCACTTCGGCACCCATTAGGAGCATGGCTCTTCCAAAATCCAAAGCGGGCGCTCCCAAGACTTGCAGTGCCTGGTCCTTTTTTGACACAGTTGCAGATGACATTTGCTTTGTCAAATGCAAGCTGTGTAATCAGAAGGTGAAAAGAGGGAAAAGTGTCAGCAACCTCAATACCACAAATATGTGGAAACATGTGCGGACCAAGCACGTGGTGGAGTTACACAAACACACTGAAGACCTAGGCCAACCTACAGCGCCACCTACCACCTCTTCAGCTCGTGTTGTAGCCTCTTCCTCCAGCTCACACACAGCTGGTTCGGCTTCCTCACAGGATCGCCATGGAAGAATCTCTGGCACTGTTGTACAGAGACACAGTGTAATTCCACCCACAGCACCACTTTCCCAGTCATCCTCACACTCCCAGGCCAGTCTACAGCCATCGTTAGCACAGGCATGGGAGAAAAGGCGCCCATACTCGGCAAACCACCCCCGAGCACAGGCTCTGAATGCTGGCATTGCTAAACTACTGGCCCTTGAAATGCTATCATTCAGGCTGGTGGAGACTGACACATTCCGTAACTTTATGGCATTGGCAGTCCCACAATACAACGTGCCCAGCCGCTTTTATTTCAGCAGGCAAGCCGTCCCTGCCCTGCAACATCATGTGGAGGGAAAAATTAAACATGCGCTACAAAACGCCGTCAGTAGCAAGGTCCACCTGACCACTGATGCGTGGACCAGTAAGCATGGACAGGGACGATACCTTTCCCTCACTGCCCATTGGGTAAATGTTGTGGAGCCGGGTACAGATCTTGAGAGTGGCGCTGTATGTGTTCTGCCAACTCCAAGGATTGCAGGAATCCAGTCTGTACACATTGACTCCTCCTCATACTCCAGTTCCTCTGAATCAGCGCTGCAGGAGCCGTCACGGTCTACCTCCACATCGACCCGTGAACGGTTACCTGTTATGATGACCGATATGAGCACAGCCGTGGCCAAACGTCAACAGGCCGTATTAAAATTAATTTATTTGGGGAATCAAAGCCACACAGCGCAGGAGCTCTGGAATGCCATCAAGCAGCAGAGTGACGTGTGGTTTGTGCCAGCGAATCTCCAGCCAGGCATGGTAGTGTGTGACAATGGCCGAAATCTGGTGGCAGCTCTAGGCCTAGGCAACCTCACTCACATCCCATGTCTGGCACATGTGCTCAACTTGGTCGTGCAGAGTTTTTTGAGGGACTATCCGGATCTTGATGCACTGCTTCACAAGGTCCGCATAGAGTGCGCTCACTTGCGGCGTTCCACTAATGCAAGATCACGCATTGCAGCTCTGCAGCGCCGATTATGTCTTCCGGAACATCGCATCATATGTGACCTACCCACCAGGTGGAATTCAACGTTACATATGTTGGAGAGGTTGTGTGAGCAGCAGGCAGCAGTAATGGAGTACCAGCTGCAGCAGGCGCAAACAAGTCGCAGTGCGCGCCGTTCACACTTCACCACCACTGAGTGGGCCTCTATGAAGGACATTTGCCACGTTTTGCGTGCCTTCGATTATTCCACGCGGATGGCGAGTGCAGATGATGCACTAGTCAGCATGACTATCCCCCTTATCTGCCTGCTTGAAAAAACACTGCAAGCACTAAGGGACGAGGTTTTGGAAGAGGTGGAGGATGAGGAGTCACAAATGCCATCTGCTTCTCTACAGTCTGCGCAACGTGGTTCCTCACAAAGGCCTAGGCAGGGGACACTTTGTGAGGAGGATGAGGAGGAGTCAATGGATGAGGAAGACATCTGTCCAGAGGAGGGAGGTACACAATGCTCTAGTAGTCAGTATCTAGAGCGAGGGTGGGGTGATGCAGAGCAGGCAGAGATCACGCCTCAAGCAGGGGACAGCGTTTCTTGGCCAGTTGGCAGTCTGCAGCACATGGTTGATTTCATGCTGCAGTGCCTGAGAAACGACCGCCGCATCGCCCACATTCTCAACACGGCTGATTATTGGGTGTCCACCCTCCTAGATTCTCGCTACCGGGACAACTTACAAAGCCTCATAACACCGTTGAACCGGGAGCGTAAAATGCGGGAGTACCAAGACGCACTGGTGCATTCCATCATGTTCTCCATTCCAACCGAGAGCAGTGCTGCTAGTGCTTTACAAAGCAGCTCAGTGCGTCGAGGCAGTGGAGGAAGCTCTGCACAAAGAGGGAGCAGAAGCAGCGCCTCAGCACAAGGCAAGACCAGTATGGCCGAAATGTGGCAAAGTTTTGTGTCCCCGCCGCCACAAATGTCTACACCATCACAGACGGCTCCAGTCAGCAGGAGGCAACGTTTCCGTCAGATGGTGACAGACTACATGTCTTGCCCTCTTAGTGTACTCCCAGACGGCTCTTCTCCCTTCAAGTTTTGGGTCTGTAAGCTGGATACATGGCCAGAGCTTAGTCAGTATGCACTGGAGGTGCTAGCTTGCCCTGCTGCTAGTGTATTATCGGAACGCGTCTTTAGTGCCGCAGGTGGTGTACTAACAGACCGTCGCATGCGACTATCCTCCGATAACGTTGACCGGCTTACTTTTCTCAAAATGAACAAGGCCTGGATCTCTCATGAATTTGCCAGTCCTCTTCCAGAATAAATAATTGGTTGGCAACAGTATCCAGGTCTCCTGTTCTGTTCATGTTTCTACCACCTGAACTGTAATCCCTGAGCTCCAACACCGCCAGTTGGCGCTCGGAAGTGCCGTCTGCACAGTCAACACTTGCTGCCGTGTTATTGGGGTTCAGTAACGTCAGCTGTTCCCCTGCTGTGCGGACGGCAATTTCTCCTGCTCTGTCCACATCCACTGTACTACTGATTTAAAACCTCCTCCAAATACACCTCTGGCTCCTCTGTTTTCAGTATTATCCCTGAGCTCCAACACCGCCAGTTGGCGCTCGGAAGTGCCGTCTGCACAGTCAACACTTGCTGCGGTGTTATTGGGGTTCGGTAACGTCAGCTGTTCCCCTGCTGTGTTCACGGCAATTTCTCCTGCTCTGTCCATATTCACTGTGCTACTTATTTAAAACTTGCTCCAATTACACCTCTGGCTCCTCTCTATTTTTATTCTTATCCCTGGGCTCCAGCACCGCCAGTTGGCGCTCGGAAGTGCTGTCTGCACAGTCAACACTTGCTGCCATGTTATTGGGGTTCGGTAACGTCAGCTGTTCCCCTGCTGTGTTCACGGCAATTTCTCCTGCTCTGTCCATATTCACTGTGCTACTTATTTAAAACTTGCTCCAATTACACCTCTGGCTCCTCTCTATTTTTATTCTTATCCCTGGGCTCCAGCACCGCCAGTTGGCGCTCGGAAGTGCTGTCTGCACAGTCAACACTTGCTGCCGTGTTATTGGGGTTCGGTAAGGTCAGCTGTTCCCCTGCTGTACGGACGGCAATTTCTCCTGCTTTGTCCACATCCACTGTACTACACATTTTAAAGTTGCTCCAATTACACCTCTGGCTCCTCTGTTTTCATTCTTATCCCTGGGCTCCAGCACCGCCAGTTGGCGCTCGGAAGTGCCGTCTGCACAGTCAACACTTGCTGCGGTGTTATTGGGGTTCGGTAACGTCAGCTGTTCCCCTGCTGTGTTCACGGCAATTTCTCCTGCTCTGTCCATATTCACTGTGCTACTTATTTAAAACTTGCTCCAATTACACCTCTGGCTCCTCCGTTTTTAGTATTTACCCTGGGCTCCAATACCGCTAGTTGCTGCTCAGAAGTGCCGTCTGCACAGTCAACGCTTGCTCCAGTGTTATTGGGGTTCAGTAACGTCAGCTGATCCCCAGCTGTGTGTCCGGCAAATTCTCCTGCTTTGTCCACATCCACTGTACTACGGATTTAAAACCTCCTCCAAATACACCTCTGGCTCCTCTGTTTTTAGTATTTACCCTGGGCTCCAGCACCGCCAGCTGGTTCTCGGCAGTTCCATTGGCTCTTGTACCTTCTGCTACCCATCCGGGTTCCAGTACCGTCAGCTGGTCCTCGGTAGTTCCATTTGCTCTTGTATCTTCTGCTACCCATCCGGGTTCCAGTACCGTCAGCTGGTTCTCGGCAGTGTCTTTGGCACGGGTACTCCCTCCTGCCCAGCCTGGTTCCAGCACGCCAGCTGTTTCCGGGTAGTGTCAACGTCACTTTGCCTCCAATGCGTTGTCCTGTCGTGTTGCGGTCGGGTTAGCCGACTCTATGGTGCCTGCAGTTTAGGTGACTCCTATGTGGGCTGCGGGATCTGGCAATGAAGGCTGGTTCCATAGTGCCAATAGGACAAGCACCCCCTGTAGGACTGTGGGTTTTGGTAACTGCGGCCGGCTCGCGGCCTTGAACTTTTTTTTACATGGGTACCTTCTGCTACCCATCCGGGTTCCAGTACCGTCAGCTGGTTCTCGGCAGTGCCTTTGGATTAGGTGCCTCCTTCTCGGTATCCAAGTTCCACCAACGTCTGCTGGTCCTTGGTAGTGCTTTCTGGCACAGGTACCTCCTGCTTAGTAACCGAGTTCCAGTAACATCAGCTGGTCCTCGGTAGTTCCATTGGCTCTTGTACCTTCTGCTACCCATCCGGGTTCCAGTACCGTCAGCTGGTCCTCGGTAGTTCCTCAGCTTTCTTGTACCTTCTGCTACATTTCCAAGTTCAAGCTTTTTGAAATGGTTCTTGGTAATCACTCTGGATCTCCCTGACGAGGACCCTGAAGACGAGGACCCTGAAGACCAACCCTAAGAAGACGAGGACCCCGAAGACAATGACCCTGAAGACGAGGACCCTGAAGACCACCCCGAAGAAGACGAGGACCCTGAAGACCACCCCGAAGAAGACGAGGACCCTGAAGACCACCCCGAAGAAGACGAGGACCCCGAAGACGAGGACCCAGAAGACCAACTCGAAGAAGACGAGGACCCCGAAGACGACGACCCTGAAGACCACCCCGAAGAAGACCAAGAAGATGACCCTTAAGAAGTTGACCAAGAAGACAAAGAAGAGAAGACAAGCACCAAGATACAGAAGAACAAGAGACAGAAAACCAAGAAGCAGAAATACAAGAAGCTGCAGAACAAAAAGCGGAAGAACATTAAGCATAAGACTAAAAATCAGAGCAAAAGATAATATCTAAATTATAAGCAGAAGATGACTAAGCAGTGTATGGGGGTGAGTCCGTTCCTCCTCGTGGTGCCCCTGGAAAAGACCTGCTGCTGCAGGCCAAACTGAACGCGGACAAATCCTGTTGTAAATCTTTTGTGACGGGCAGAACGAAACGTGTAATGTCCAACCTTTTATAGATAACAACTACAGGAATGCCTGTCACAAATAAGAATATGATGAAGAAGAAGAATATGAAGAAGATGAAGAAGTAGAATATGAAGAATGTAAAAAAAAGAATAATACGAAGAAGGTGAAGAAGAAGAAGGTGAAGAAGAAGTGGATGAAAAAGATGCTGAGGATGATGAAGGAGAAAGTGTGGGAGAAGTAAAAAAGAAGGTGAAGAGCATGGAAGTAGTGAAACATAAATATCTGACAAAATATAAAAATACTTAACATAGTTAATATTTCCGTAACTCAGAACATAATAAAAAAATAGTAATTCCTGCTATTCCATTTGACTGGGCTAAACCTCTATGCCTTTATTGTCTCCCCCACCTCCCCCAATACATTCTACATTATTCTTAGTTGTTTTCCTTCATGTAGAAATAACCTACAAGGAAAGAAAGGGTTTATTTTAATTCCGATATTTATGTCCCATTGACTTGCATTGGTTTCCGGTATCGGAATCGGCGATATCCGATACTTTTTCGGTATCGGTCCGATCCAATCCGATCCGATATTTCCCGATATCGGAAGGCATCGCTCAACACTACTTATAATTTCAAAAATGACCATTTTTTTGGTCTTTATTAAAATGAAAAGGTTGATCGAAAAGTTTGGGGGATCTAAGAGTGTGGCAACCCAGTAGTCATGATTACTTCGAATTCTGACAATATGAGGGTCATGCTGCAGGTAGTGCAGCAAGAAGGCACTTATGTGTCTTGCGCATCTCGGAGCCCCAAAATTATTTTCCGGGCTAGATGCAGCTAAAAATTATTTTTAATTTTAAATCTGGTGGAGCTTATTATAGATGGCCTAATAGGATCAGTGCTGCACACTGCTACAAAGCCCAAATTATTTTCCAGTCAAGATACAGATAAACATGATTAGTAATTTGAAAGCTTAAAACGTTTGGTAGGGTGATTTTAACCAATTATCAAGCTTTTACTCTCCCCAGGATGACACAGGGGTAGAAAAGTCGTTTCGGATCCATGATTTGTTCATCTTTATGAACGTGAGTCTGTCTACATTATCAGTGGAGAGCCGCGTGCGCTTATCTGTCAGCACACCACCAGCAGCGCTGAACACACGTTCAGACAGAACGCTGGCTGCGGGGCATGACAAGATCTCCAAGGCGTAAGTGGCTAGCTCCGGCCATTTATCCAGAATCCAGATTGAAAGCCCAAAAAGAGCAAGGGTCCAGTGACACAGTCGTGGCTTCAATGTTTACTTGGAGATACTCCTGTACCATCGTCTCTAGGCGTTGACTATGTGTCAGACTTCTTGTCTCCTGTGGCCTTGCAAAGGATGGGCTAAAAAAGTGGTGAAATGATTCCGCAAAATTGATGTTACCAGCAGATACTGTGGTTCTGTTACGGTTTGAGTGCTGAACACTTGACGGTCCCACGGTTGGCAAGTTGGAACTGTGAGATTCACTACGTGCACCACTGGTATTTTGTGGAAAAGCACATGTAAGATTCTGCAACAGTCTCTGCTGATACTCCTGCATGCGTGCATCCCTTTCTATGGCAGGAATAATTTCTGCAAATTTACTTTTGTACCGGGGATCTAACAGTGTGGCAACCCAGTAGTCAGGATTATTTCTAATTCTCACAATTCGAGGGTCATGTTGCAGGTAGTGCAGCAAGAAGGCACTCATGTGTGTTGCGCATCCAGGAGCACCAAGTCCCTGTTGTGTTGGTGGCGAGGTAACAATCATGCTTCCTTCCTCTGTCCTCTCCCCCCAACCTCGCACAACAGAAATGTGATCAAGGTCTCCCTCATCTGATGAGTCTTCCATCAGTTCGTCCTCCACTTCTTCCTGGGCTCCTGCACCTTCCTCACTAGTTTGGCTGCTACCATGCGCCCTGGTAAAACCATCTCCCCCACCCTCACATGCCTGCCGCCTTGGTGCTGCCGACCTTCTGGACCTTGCAGATGTTAGCCCTTCCGCATAGAACTCCTCCTCCTCTACTTCCTCCACCTCCTCTTGTGCCACCACCTGACTCCGAATTCTGTTTAACATGTGCTCCAGCATGTAAATCACCGGAATAGTCATGCTGATAATGGCATCGTCAGCACTAAACATCTTCGTCGCCATTTCAAAACTGTGCAGAAGGGTGCATAGGTCCCTGATCTGAGACCACTCCTCCAGCGTGATTTGCCCCACCTCTGAATCTCGTTGGCCCAGGCTATACGTCAGAACGTATTGCACCAGGGCTTGTCGGTGCTGCCACAGTCGCTGCAACATGTGCAGAGTTGAATTCCACCGGGTAGGCACATCGCATTTTAGCCGGTGAAGTGGCAGGCCCAACGACTTCTGTAGAGATGTAAGTCGCTGAGCTGCGGGATGCGAACGGCGGAAGTGAGCACACAGCGACCGTGCCCTCTGCAGAAGGCCATCTAGTCTGGGATAGTGGGCTAAAAATTGCTGGACAACCAGGTTCAACACGTGAGCCATACAAGGCACGTGTGTGACATTGCCCCGGCGAAGGGCCGCACCCAGGTTTGCAGCATTGTCGCACACGGCCTTCCCTGGTTTCAGGTCCAGTGGAGACAACCATTCATGAAATTGGTTCTCCAGAGCTGACCACAACTCCTCAGCTGTGTGACTCACATTTCCCAGACATTTCAATGTAAAAACCGCCTGATGACGTTGAGCCCTACTGCCAGCATAGTAAGGAGGTGTGCAGGATCCCTTCTGCGCAGTTAGAAAGCTTGTGGCATGACCAGACAGGCTTTGGGTGCAGGTGGAAGACCGAGAGGAGGTTGAGGAGGCAGAAGCAGTGGAGGAACTTTGACATAAAGAGGATTGACGCACAACTCGTGGGGACGGCAAGACTTGGACAGCAGCCCCTTGTCCTGCTGTCACCATAGTTACCCAGTGCCCAGTCAGTGACATGTAACGCCCCTGTCCATGCCTACTCGTCCAAGTGTCTGTGGTGAAATGCA
Source organism: Phyllobates terribilis (assembly GCF_046119375.1). Taxonomy (NCBI): domain Eukaryota; kingdom Metazoa; phylum Chordata; class Amphibia; order Anura; family Dendrobatidae; genus Phyllobates; species Phyllobates terribilis. The sequence continues at coordinate 417,239,278 of NW_027362765.1, forward strand.
CCCTGTCACACACAGAGTTTCTCAAAGAAGCGGTGATGTTGTGTGAGACATGCTGGTGGAGCGCAGGCACACCTTTCTTTGAGAAGTAGTGCCGACTGGGCATCTGGTACTGGGGCACTGCGATGGACATAAGGTCTCGAAAATCCTCTGTGTCCACCAGGCGGAAAGGCAGCATTTCTGTAGCCAAGAGCTTGCAGATGGTGAAATTCAACCTCTTAGCTTTCTCATGGCTAGGAGGAAATGGTCTTTTACTTGTCCACATCTGAGGGACCGAGGGCTGGCTATTGTGCTTAGACGGGGTTGATAAGGGTGTCCCCGGCAAACTGCCGGTCTGTGAGGAAGATGCAGGCGGACATGTTAGGTTGCCTTGATCCAAAGGTGGTGCTATCGATGTCGGACAGCGCTCAACACCAGCTGGTGTTACCACCTCCAAAGAAAATGATGACCTGCCAATCACGCTGGCTGTTGCGGGTAAAGAGGTGGCAGGTCTGCGCCCCAAAACAGGTGTGACTGCTGTCCCCCCAGTCACAGAGGATGAAGAGGCCGCGGATGCACAAGATATGGCAGACGGTGGTTGGCCCGGCCGGCTAGGCCGCATTGTAGCACACTGAGCTTCCCACTGCAACTTATGCTTCATGTCCATGTGCCGGTTCATGCATGAAGTACTCAAACTATGTATTTTTTGGCCTCTACTTAGCTTTTGCTGACAAATGTTACAGATAACACGAGTTGGGTCATCTTTATCGATCTGAAAAAATGCCCAGGCTATGCAAGGCTTAGCACCCATGCGACCTGAAGAGCCACCACGACTTGTGGTGAGAGGCAGAGTTGTGTTTGAGGATGCAGTTGTTGACGTGCTTCCAGTACTACGTCTCTGTCCAGGAAGGCGCAACCTGACCTCGTCGTCACTAGCATCTTGCTCCACCTCCTCTGCTGACCTCATCTCTTGGCTGACTGTGGGTTGACAGTAAGTGGGATCTCCGACCTCATCATCATCACCCTGTGCGTTATCACACCCGTCGTCCTCAGAGCCAACCTGTTCCTGCCCTGACAAAAAACTAAAGTTGTCGCTCCAATCAGGTATTTGAGTCTTATCATCGTCTTCCTCATTGTCTCCACCAACAGGAGTTACAGTTTGGGAATGAGGGTCTACATTATGGTCAGAACCTTCTGCGTCTGGTCCTGGATCCGACTCATAAAGATTCTGGGCATCAGTGCAGATCATTTCCTCGTCTGGATTCACAGAAGCGCTGGAGTCGACCTCTGATTCCCAGGCTATAGTATGAGTAAACAGCTCTGCAGACTCAACCATCTGTTCTACCTCATACTCAGACGGGCAGCTGGAGATTTGGGAGCTGTGAGGAAGCAAGTGCGATTTGGGTGACACCTTTGAGGACTGGAGTATTTGTGATGTTGAAGTTGATGTGGAGGAGAGCCCACTTAAAGGAGCACTTGATATCCGTTGAAGCACCTGCTGTTTTTGTGCCTCATCTGGAATTTGTAGCGATTGGCGTGGCCGTAAGAAAGGGATCTTATCACATTGTCCGCTAAAAGAAGTAGACATTTTAGTTTGGCTGGAAGATGGTCTTTCTTCTGCAGATGTTACTGTTGCTTTAACACCTACCCCACGGACACAACCTTTTTTCCCCTTCCCAACACACCTATTCCCCTTTCCACCAGCAGCAGGCCTTTTTCCACTCATTTTGGTGGTTAACTAATTCACAACTCTGGAGTTGTTTGCACAAAAAAATCAATGGATGGTAACCGAGCAGAGCTGAGTGGCCAAACTGTGGTATTAGGCCAAAACTATTGGCTGGGTTAGATGCAGAAAAAAATTATTTTGAATTTGCAACCTGATGGAGGTCAGTATAGATGGACTAATAGAGAAAGTCCGACACACTACTAGAAGGCCAAATATTTTTTCAGAGGTAGATGCAGAAAAAAATATATTCAGTTTGCAACCTGATGGAGGTCAGTATAGATGGATTAATAGAACAAGACCCACACACAGCTAGAAGCCCAATATTTTTTCAGAGGTAGATGCAGAAAAAACTATATTCAGTTTGCAACCTGATGGAGGTCAGTATAGATGGACTAATACAACAAGTCCCGCACACAGCTAGAAGCCCAAATATTTTTTCAGAGGTACTGTAGATGCAGATAAAAATTATTTTTAATTTGCAACCTGATGGAGGTCAGTATAGATGGACTAATAGAGAAAGTCCGACACACTACTAGAAGGCCAAATATTTTTTCAGAGGTCGATGCAGAAAAAAATATATTCAGTTTGCAACCTGATGGAGGTCAGTATAGATGGACTAATACAACAAGTCCCACACACAGCTAGAAGCCCAAATATTTTTTCAGAGGTACTGTAGATGCAGATAAAAATTAGTTTTCATTTGCAACCTGATGGAGGTCAGTATAGATGGACTGATAGAGAAAGTCCGACACACTACTAGAAGGCCAAATATTTTTTCAGAGCTAGATGCAGAAAAAAATTATATTCAGTTTGCAACCTGATGGAGGTCAGTATAGATGGATTAATAGAACAAGACCCACACACAGCTAGAAGCCCAATATTTTTTCAGAGGTAGATGCAGAAAAAACTATATTCAGTTTGCAACCTGATGGAGGTCAGTATAGATGGACTAATAGAACAAGTCCCACACACTGCTAGAAGCCCAAATATTTTTTCAGAGGTACTGTAGATGCAGATAAAAATTAGTTTTAATTTGCAACCTGATGGAGGTCAGTATAGATGGACTAATAGAGAAAGTCCGACACACTACTAGAAGGCCAAATATTTTTTCAGAGGTAGATGCAGAAAAAAATATATTCAGTTTGCAACCTGATGGAGGTCAGTATAGATGGATTAATAGAACAAGACCCACACACAGCTAGAAGCCCAATATTTTTTGAGAGGAAGATGCAGAAAAAAATATATTCAGTTTGCAACCTGATGGAGGTCAGTATAGATGGACTAATAGAACAAGTCCCACACACTGCTAGAAGCCCAAATATTTTTTCAGAGGTACTGTAGATGCAGATAAAAATTAGTTTTAATTTGCAACCTGATGGAGGTCAGTATAGATGGACTAATAGAGAAAGTCCGACACACTACTAGAAGGCCAAATATTTTTTCAGAGGTAGATGCAGAAAAAAATATATTCAGTTTGCAACCTGATGGAGGTCAGTATAGATGGACTAATACAACAAGTCCCACACACAGCTAGAAGCCCAAATATTTTTTCAGAGGTACTGTAGATGCAGATAAAAATTAGTTTTAATTTGCAACCTGATGGAGGTCAGTATAGATGGACTAATAGAGAAAGTCCGACACACTACTAGAAGGCCAAATATTTTTTCAGAGCTAGATGCAGAAAAAAATTATATTCAGTTTGCAACCTGATGGAGGTCAGTATAGATGGATTAATAGAACAAGACCCACACACAGCTAGAAGCCCAATATTTTTTCAGAGGTAGATGCAGAAAAAATATATTCAGTTTGCAACCTGATGGAGGTCAGTATAGATGGACTAATAGAACAAGTCCCACACACTGCTAGAAGCCCAAATATTTTTTCAGAGGTACTGTAGATGCAGATAAAAATTAGTTTTAATTTGCAACCTGATGGAGGTCAGTATAGATGGACTAATAGAGAAAGTCCGACACACTACTAGAAGGCCAAATATTTTTTCAGAGCTAGATGCAGAAAAAAATTATATTCAGTTTGCAACCTGATGGAGGTTAGTATAGATGGACAAATAGAGAAAGTCCGACACACTACTAGAAGGCCAAATATTTTTTCAGAGGTAGATGCAGAAAAAAATATATTCAGTTTGCAACCTGATGGAGGTCAGTATAGATGGATTAATAGAACAAGACCCACACACAGCTAGAAGCCCAATATTTTTTCAGAGGTAGATGCAGAAAAAACTATATTCAGTTTGCAACCTGATGGAGGTCAGTATAGATGGACTAATAGAACAAGTCCCACACACTGCTAGAAGCCCAAATATTTTTTCAGAGGTACTGTAGATGCAGATAAAAATTAGTTTTAATTTGCAAGCTGATGGAGGTCAGTATAGATGGACTAATAGAGAAAGTCCGACACACTACTAGAAGGCCAAATATTTTTTCAGAGGTCGATGCAGAAAAAAATATATTCAGTTTGCAACCTGATGGAGGTCAGTATAGATGGATTAATAGAACAAGACCCACACACAGCTAGAAGCCCAATATTTTTTCAGAGGTAGATGCAGAAAAAAATATATTCAGTTTGCAACCTGATGGAGGTCAGTATAGATGGACTAATAGAACAAGTCCCACACACTGCTAGAAGCCCAAATATTTTTTCAGAGGTACTGTAGATGCAGATAAAAATTAGTTTTAATTTGCAACCTGATGGAGGTCAGTATAGATGGACTAATAGAGAAAGTCCGACACACTACTAGAAGGCCAAATATTTTTTCAGAGGTAGATGCAGAAAAAAATATATTCAGTTTGCAACCTGATGGAGGTCAGTATAGATGGATTAATAGAACAAGACCCACACACAGCTAGAAGCCCAATATTTTTTCAGAGGTAGATGCAGAAAAAAAATATATTCAGTTTGCAACCTGATGGAGGTCAGTATAGATGGACTAATAGAACAAGTCCCACACACTGCTAGAAGCCCAAATATTTTTTCAGAGGTACTGTAGATGCAGATAAAAATTAGTTTTAATTTGCAACCTGATGGAGGTCAGTATAGATGGACTAATAGAGAAAGTCCGACACACTACTAGAAGGCCAAATATTTTTTCAGAGGTAGATGCAGAAAAAAATATATTCAGTTTGCAACCTGATGGAGGTCAGTATAGATGGACTAATACAACAAGTCCCGCACACAGCTAGAAGCCCAAATATTTTTTCAGAGGTACTGTAGATGCAGATAAAAATTATTTTTAATTTGCAACCTGATGGAGGTCAGTATAGATGGACTAATAGAGAAAGTCCGACACACTACTAGAAGGCCAAATATTTTTTCAGAGGTAGATGCAGAAAAAAATATATTCAGTTTGCAACCTGATGGAGGTCAGTATAGATGGACTAATACAACAAGTCCCACACACAGCTAGAAGCCCAAATATTTTTTCAGAGGTACTGTAGATGCAGATAAAAATTAGTTTTCATTTGCAACCTGATGGAGGTCAGTATAGATGGACTGATAGAGAAAGTCCGACACACTACTAGAAGGCCAAATATTTTTTCAGAGCTAGATGCAGAAAAAAATTATATTCAGTTTGCAACCTGATGGAGGTCAGTATAGATGGATTAATAGAACAAGACCCACACACAGCTAGAAGCCCAATATTTTTTCAGAGGTAGATGCAGAAAAAACTATATTCAGTTTGCAACCTGATGGAGGTCAGTATAGATGGACTAATAGAACAAGTCCCACACACTGCTAGAAGCCCAAATATTTTTTCAGAGGTACTGTAGATGCAGATAAAAATTAGTTTTAATTTGCAACCTGATGGAGGTCAGTATAGATGGACTAATAGAGAAAGTCCGACACACTACTAGAAGGCCAAATATTTTTTCAGAGGTAGATGCAGAAAAAAATATATTCAGTTTGCAACCTGATGGAAGTCAGTATAGATGGATTAATAGAACAAGACCCACACACAGCTAGAAGCCCAATATTTTTTGAGAGGAAGATGCAGAAAAAAATATATTCAGTTTGCAACCTGATGGAGGTCAGTATAGATGGACTAATAGAACAAGTCCCACACACTGCTAGAAGCCCAAATATTTTTTCAGAGGTACTGTAGATGCAGATAAAAATTAGTTTTAATTTGCAACCTGATGGAGGTCAGTATAGATGGACTAATAGAGAAAGTCCGACACACTACTAGAAGGCCAAATATTTTTTCAGAGGTAGATGCAGAAAAAAATATATTCAGTTTGCAACCTGATGGAGGTCAGTATAGATGGACTAATACAACAAGTCCCACACACAGCTAGAAGCCCAAATATTTTTTCAGAGGTACTGTAGATGCAGATAAAAATTAGTTTTAATTTGCAACCTGATGGAGGTCAGTATAGATGGACTAATAGAGAAAGTCCGACACACTACTAGAAGGCCAAATATTTTTTCAGAGCTAGATGCAGAAAAAAATTATATTCAGTTTGCAACCTGATGGAGGTCAGTATAGATGGATTAATAGAACAAGACCCACACACAGCTAGAAGCCCAATATTTTTTCAGAGGTAGATGCAGAAAAAATATATTCAGTTTGCAACCTGATGGAGGTCAGTATAGATGGACTAATAGAACAAGTCCCACACACTGCTAGAAGCCCAAATATTTTTTCAGAGGTACTGTAGATGCAGATAAAAATTAGTTTTAATTTGCAACCTGATGGAGGTCAGTATAGATGGACTAATAGAGAAAGTCCGACACACTACTAGAAGGCCAAATATTTTTTCAGAGCTAGATGCAGAAAAAAATTATATTCAGTTTGCAACCTGATGGAGGTTAGTATAGATGGACAAATAGAGAAAGTCCGACACACTACTAGAAGGCCAAATATTTTTTCAGAGGTAGATGCAGAAAAAAATATATTCAGTTTGCAACCTGATGGAGGTCAGTATAGATGGATTAATAGAACAAGACCCACACACAGCTAGAAGCCCAATATTTTTTCAGAGGTAGATGCAGAAAAAACTATATTCAGTTTGCAACCTGATGGAGGTCAGTATAGATGGACTAATAGAACAAGTCCCACACACTGCTAGAAGCCCAAATATTTTTTCAGAGGTACTGTAGATGCAGATAAAAATTAGTTTTAATTTGCAACCTGATGGAGGTCAGTATAGATGGACTAATAGAGAAAGTCCGACACACTACTAGAAGGCCAAATATTTTTTCAGAGGTCGATGCAGAAAAAAATATATTCAGTTTGCAACCTGATGGAGGTCAGTATAGATGGATTAATAGAACAAGACCCACACACAGCTAGAAGCCCAATATTTTTTCAGAGGTAGATGCAGAAAAAAATATATTCAGTTTGCAACCTGATGGAGGTCAGTATAGATGGACTAATAGAACAAGTCCCACACACTGCTAGAAGCCCAAATATTTTTTCAGAGGTACTGTAGATGCAGATAAAAATTAGTTTTAATTTGCAACCTGATGGAGGTCAGTATAGATGGACTAATAGAGAAAGTCCGACACACTACTAGAAGGCCAAATATTTTTTCAGAGGTCGATGCAGAAAAAAATATATTCAGTTTGCAACCTGATGGAGGTCAGTATAGATGGATTAATAGAACAAGACCCACACACAGCTAGAAGCCCAATATTTTTTCAGAGGTAGATGCAGAAAAAAATATATTCAGTTTGCAACCTGATGGAGGTCAGTATAGATGGACTAATAGAACAAGTCCCACACACTGCTAGAAGGCCAAATATTTTTTCAGAGCTAGATGCAGAAAAAAATTATATTCAGTTTGCAACCTGATGGAGGTCAGTATAGATGGACTAATAGAATGATGCTATGCCCAAAAGATTTTACTTCACTAGGTGCAGTAAAAAAATTGGTATTCTATACACAGGTGGTATATCTTGCAACACAGATAGGCTACTCCACTGACTAACACACTCTGCAATAGGCCAAAAAGGATTAGCTTTGCTAGATTCAGCCAAATGCTGTGAAAAAAACTTGCACAGCACTGGCACAGACCTGCCTGGCAAAAACTGATAGGAACTCATGTAACCTAGTCCTGAAAAGGACTGCAATTACAATTAGTCTTTACTCCCACAACCGATCTATTTAAGAGCACAGACCTCCCTGATAAAAGTCGTAGGAAATGCTGTAACCTAGTCCTTAAAAGGACTGCAATCACAACTATTCCCTACTCCCAAGCTATCTGTATATTTGTGCGAAAATTGGCTTGAAATTAACAAGGTATAGCGCACACAGCAACAGCGGTGCCGTCTAACACGCAGCTGCAGCAGTGAGAAAATGGTGGCGACGGGGAAAATGGCTTGGTCTTATAGGGCAAGGACATGTGACATACACTGCCAATGACACATGCCCTTGCTTGTGTGAAAAAAAGCACTTCGCTCCGTGTGTGCGCTGCTGATAGGCTGACAGATTGCACCTCCCCACTGTAAATGCGGGAAAGAGAAAAAAAAATGGAGATCTTCATTGTTCCTGCAGAGATCCATCCCCTGCCCCTCCCCCCACCCCGCTGTACACTCAAACTGCGTATTAACATTAATTTTCATCATTACTGAGAAAAAATCCAGTTATGATTTTGGTGCACGAACAGTTATCGAACATAACCTCGAACAGCCGAATTTTTCTCAAATTGTTCGTGTTCGCCGAACGGCTCGAACACCGCCCAAAACAGCTCGAATTTGAGATTGGCGAACAGTTCGAGTAGAACAACGCTCATCTCTACTTGGGAACACTCTCAAAGTTTTCCAAATTTTTCGGACTGACTGACCTTCATTTCTTAAAGTAATGATGGCCACACGTTTTTCTTTACTTAGCTGTTTTTTCTTTCCATAATACAAATTCTAACAGTCTATTCAGTAGGACTATCAGCTGTGTATCCACCTGACTTCTGCACAACACAACTGATGGTCCCAACCCCATTCATAAGGCAAGAAATCCCACTTATTAAACCTGACAGGGCACACCTGTGAAGTGAAAACCATTTCCGGTGACTACCTCTTGAAGCTCATCAAGAGAATGCCAAGAGTGTGCAAAGCAGTCATCAAAGCAAAAGGTGGCTACTTTGAAGAACCTAGAATATAAGACTGAACATGAGTCAACAGTGTGATGCAGCAGCAAAAAAGGCAAATACAATTCTGGGATGTATTAACAGAAGCATACAGTCTAGATCACGTGAAGTCATTATCGGTCTTTACTCCTCTTTGGTCAGACCTCATCTGGAATACTGTGTACAGTTTTGGGCACCACATTTTAAAAAAGACATAGACAAACTGGAGCAAGTTCAGAGAAGAGCGACCAGAATGGTGACTGGTCTGCAAACCATGTCCTATGAGGAACGGTTGCAGGATTTGGGAATGTTTAGCTTGCAAAAAAGAAGACTGAGAGGAGACTTAATAGCTGTCTACAAATATGTCAAGGGCTGTCACATTGTAGAAGGATCATCTTTATTCTCATTTGCACAAGGAAAGACTAGAAGCAATGGGATGAAACTAAATGGGAGGAGACACAGATTAGATATTAGAAAAAACTTTTTGACAGTTAGGGTGATTAATGAGTGGAACAGGCTGCCACGAGAGGTGGTGAGTTCCCCTTCAATGGACGTCTTCAAACAGAGGCTGGACAGACATCTGTCTGAGATGATCTAGTGAATCCTGCTTTGAGCAGGGGGTTGGACCAGATGACCCAGGAGGTCCCTTCCAACTCTACCATTCTATGATTCTATGATTCTATGATTTTCAGTAGTTTCACACTTTTTTGTTAAGTATATAATTCCACATGTGTTAATTCATAGTTTTGATGCCTTCAGTGTGAATGTATAATTTTCATAGTCCTGAAAATACAGAAAAATCTTTAAATGAGAAGGTGTGTCCAAACTTTTGGTCTGTACTGTACTTTTGGTAAAACTATCCCAAAATAGCATAAACACTGGTTAAACATGCAGCACAATTGTACAGCAAGCAGCGCAGCAGGGATTTCTTGGCGTCCACAGGGCGCGAAGAATAATGAAAAAGGATTTTATAAAAAGACATTTCTCTGCAATCAGACCTCTAATATGAGGCATACAGGTATGTATAGATTTACATTTCTATAACCTGTATGCCCATATTGGAGGTCTGATAACTCCCAGGGGGTGACAGATTCCATTTAATGAAGAATTTTTGCTTTTAATTTGCTTTGTGGATTGAAAAAACTTTTTTATCAGTTTGGACTGGCCTTGGTGTGTAAACTATTTATTTATTTACTCACTTATATAGCACCTTTAATTCCACAGCCAATATCAGCACTGTCCCCATTGGGACTCACAATCTAAAATCCCAATCATTATGTGTTTGGAAAGAAACTGGAATACCCAGAGGAAACCCACACAAGCATGGGGAGGACATACAAACTCCTTGCAGATGTTGTCCTTGGTGGGATTTGAACCCAGGACTCCAGTGCTGCAAAGTCACAGTGCTAACCACTAAGCCACCATGCTGCCCAGACAGGACATGTGTGTCTGATCAGCACATGCAGAAAAGTAGCTTAAAAGAGTGGTCTAATCATAGATGACTTCATTCAGATTGGAGCCTCTGTGGCGATCAACATTCACATGCACACTTGGACTGGCCAACAGGAGAAGTGGAGAATCCTCCCCCACCACCCTCTTATCTGAGCAGCACTTGGCACAATATACTTGAATCTACCCAGTTCATTGCTATATAAATTTGTGATTGAGAATAATGTCATATTTGCATGAAAAGTGGGGCCCTGGAGTTAGTTACTGGTGGGCCCTTGGCACCGCAGTCCGACACACATGAACATGGTTTTCAGTTCTGATTAACTAAAGGTGGTCTCAAGCAGGGGCCTTTCATTTCTAACATCTACAGTATGAATCCTAATATGGAAAGGGGATAATGCCTAATGCCAATTGAATTAATGTACAAAGCAATTTAAAATTTGTTACCTTATGACATCATCATAGCAAGAAGAACACAAACCCAGATGGTGTTACATGTATTCCCCGCTTAGATGCGTCTCCGCACGTAAATAATCATCCAGGCGCAGAAAAATTAAGTGATTATATGTCAGGGTTCTTACATGATATGAATATATTAATGCCTCAGTACGTGATCCCCATTCACAATGTTTTCGTGTCAAGCAAGATGTTTAATGATGGTTAAAGGGATTTTCCACCTTTGTTAAAAAAAAAAAAAATGTTTAATTGAATGCATGTGATTTAGGCTTGAAATCACTACTGCAATCGGGCCTTCATTAACAAATTTTTCTTTCTATAATCTCTGTTTCACTTTCTATTGCTATGAATCAACTGATAATCCCTCAGTAAGCCCGATATGAGGATCTGAAGAGTAGTTTGTAACTCTTTCATCTGTCTTTTCCTGAGCTCCCGTCAGCTGATTTCTGAAGATTGATCCAAGCCATGTTGGGGACTGGTTGGATGGTCGGATAGGCAGGTTACCGGCAGCTTCTCTCCGCCCAGTGCCCTGGAGTGACAGGTCTCTCCCTATACAAGCACGCAGGCTATGAAACTATGTTTTTCTCTTAATGCTGCAGTATGTCAGAGTTAAACATGCATGGCTGAAATCATAGAGTCAGTGTCTGTGGATGGGGCAGCATATATTAGTCGTCAGATTCCCTTTAAATGTGCAGGGAAACAAAGATTTAGTAAGAGCCAAGCAGAGCAATTTTTTTTTTAAATTAACCTCAATTGCAGAGGCGAACTGTAGTCCTAAATTCATGCATTTAACTAAAAAGGAAAGCTAAAATAGTCCCTAAAGGTGGACAATCTCTGAAGGATTTTTAGGGTTAATTTTTTTTTTTTTTTTTTTTTTTTACTATGTTTACTCTTTTATCATTTTCTTTTTAGGGCTGATCTTACACAGTTACATAGTTATATAGGTTAAATAAGGTCATCTACTTCTACATCATGTACCTCTTATATTTATTATTATATTGTCTCCTATCCCTCATCTCTTAGGCTATGTTCACACTTTGCATTTTTGCTGCATTTTTTATGCAAATTTTAAGCCGCATTTTACAGTACCAGCAAAAGCTATGAGATTTCAGAAACCTCATGCACACTCATTGTTTTTTTTTTCCTGGCTGAATTGGAAAACGTCTGCATTTTTGAAAACTGTAGCGTGTCACTTCTTTCTGCGCTTTTTCAGCATTTTTTTCACCCATAGAAAGCAATTAGTAAGTGCAAAAATGCAACAAAAAATGCAGGCTTCAGGTTTTGCTGCATTTTTAGTAAAAAAAAACAGGTTCAGCAGTATGTGAAACTCATTTATTTTTATCATTTTCCCAAGTTTAAACCATAATGTCTTGATTTAGTCACCTGTGAATGGCAGTTAGGATTAGTACAGTTATTTTAATTAGTGATATGTGTAAAGTGAACATTAGCTGACCAAGGTGTGAAATTGAACAATAACTGAGCAACTCAAGGGCAGACCAAAGTGTGAAAGTAAACAGTGTCCTACAAACTCAATGCTCTGACAATGTCTTAGGTAAACTATTCCTGACCAATTCACCTTCCCCTCGGCTGTAACATTTGTAATTGTGAATTTTTTCATGAACTCATATGAACATTTTTGTTCAAAAAATTGTCACTATTTTTTCAGACATTAAAATCTTTTTCCACTAAATAATTTGATCAAATTGCCCTTTTTTCCAATTTTATGGTTTCACAGATGTCTAGCATTGGTGACCTGAGTTCATGCTTCTGTGGTGGAAACAAAGCTGAACTTTGAGATCCTGAAAAACGCAGCACAACAATAAACTAAAAAATGCAGCAAAAAATGAAGCAAAACCTGCTTTTTGTAAGCAGCTTCTTTACTGTCAAGAGAACAGGTTTTGTCAGCAGAAAAAAATGCAGCAAAAACGCAATGTGTGAATATAGCCGAAGGCTGTGTGTACATGTTGCACTTTTGCTGTGTTTTTTCAGTGCAGATTTGTCGCAAAACTTGGAGGATTTCTTAGTGTCAGCAAAGTTAATGAGAATCCTGAAGTCTCTTGCACACGTTGCTTATTTGTGACTTGCAGATTTGGTGCAGATTTCACCCATACTAGTGAGTAGGGAAGAATCTGCACCAAAAATGCAAGTAAAAACGGGGCAAAAATGCACATTTTTGTGGCTGCGATTTTCTTGCCAAGATATAGTCCAGAAATTTCTTCTTTAAACAAATGTTGCGTGCACATATCCTTATACGTATTCTCCACTCACTGGCTGAGAACCTATCCCTATTTATCATAGGCAGTGGCGTACCGCCAATGGCAGCAGGCCACGCGACTGCTATTGGGCCCGTGAGCTGGGGGGGCCCGATAGCAGTCGCCCCCCTTCTGCAACCCCCACTCCGCTGTTTGATTGCCACCGCCACTGTGTTCAGACATGGCCATTGCGCTGTGCAGCTCTGTCTGGTAGTAATGACACGCAGGGGAGACACTGCGTCTTTAATTGTGCTTGTGTCGTCCCTGCCGTGTCATTACTACCAGACACAGCTGCACAGCGCATGGCCTTGTCTGAACACAGTGTCGGCGGGGGGCGGCAATCAAGCAGCGGAGCGGGGGGTGCAGGAGAACCCGATGGAGGGGGGCCCTGTTTAAGGAGGCCCCGGTGGAGGGGGGCCCTGTTTAAGGGAGGCCCCGATGGAGGGGGGGGCCTGTTGAAGGGAGGCACCGAGGGGGTCCCTGTTGAAGGGAGACCTCGTGGGGGGTCCTTGATGAAGGGAGACCCCGTGGGGAGTCCTTGATGAAAGGAGGCCCCGGGGGGGTCCTTGATGAAGGGAGGCCCAGGTGGGGGGTCCTTGATGAAGGGAGGCCCGGGGTGGGTCCTTGATGAAGGGAGGCCCCATGGGGGCCCTGTTCAAGGGAGATCCCGTGGGGGGCCTTGATGAAGGGAGGCCTCGAGAGGGGGCCCTGATGAAGTGCCGGCAATTAAGCAGCGCCGGCAGAGCAGAGGGTGCAGGAGGGGGGCCCCGATTAAGAGCCGGCAATCAAACACCGCCGGAGGTCATCCCTGTGGACATGCTGGGGGAGCGGTCTGGGCCCCGATGGCGAGTGGGCCCCTCTGATGGTCCAGAGCCTGTGATGGCCATCAGACATGCCTGCGGCCCTGCACAGCTGGACCGGACACAGGACAAGGGGCAGATAAGTGAGGCTTGCCACCAGATTCCCCAGTCCCCATATTAAATATATTTCTAATGTGTATTGTGTGTATGTCAGTGTGTATGACTGTGTATTTATATATATATTTATGTCTGTTTTATGTATTTTTAAGAATGTGTTCAAATATGTACGTATCTGTGTATGTGCTTGTCTGCATATGTACAGTACAGACCAAAAGTTTGGACACACCTTCTCATTTAAAGATTTTTCTGTATTTGAAAATTGTGCATTCACACTGAAGGCATCAAAACTATGAATTAACACATGTGGAATTATGTACTTAACAAAAAAGTGTGAAACAACTGAAAATATGACTTATATTCTAGGTTCTTCAAAGTAGCCACCTTTTGCTTTGATGACTGCTTTGCACACTCTTGGCATTCTCTTGATGAGCTTCAAGAGGTAGTCACCGGAAATGGTCTTCCAAAAATCTTGAAGGAGTTCCCAGAGATGCTTAGCACTTGTTGGCCCTTTAGCCTTCACTCTGTGGTCCAGCTCACCCCAAACCATCTCGATTGGGTTCAGGTCTGGTGACTGTGGAGGTCAGATCATCTGGCGTAGCACCCCATCACTCTCCTTCTTGGTCAAATAGCCCTTACACAGCCTGGAGGTGTGTTTGGGGTCATTGTCCTGTTGAAAAATAAATGATGGTCCAACTAAACGCAAACCGGATGGAATAGCATGCTGCTGCAAGATGCTGTTGTAGCCATGCTGGTTCAGTATGCCTTCAATTTTTAATAAATCCCCAACAGTGTCACCAGCAAAGCACCCCTACACCATCACACCTCCTCCTCCATGCTTCACGGTGGGAACCAGGCATGTAGAGTCCATCCGTTCACCTTTTCTGCGTCGCACAAAGACACGGTGGTTGGAACCAAAGATCTCAAATTTGGACTCATCAGACCAAAGCACAGATTTCCACTGGTCTAATGTCCATTCCTCGTGTTCTTAAGCCCAATCAAGTCACTTCTGCTTGTTGCCTGTCCTTAGCAGTGGTTTCCTAGCAGCTATTTTACCATGAAGGCCTGCTGCACAAAGTCTCCTCTTAACAGTTGTTGTAGAGATTTGTCTGCTGCTAGAACTCTGTGTGGCATTGACCTGGTCTCTAATCTGAGCTGCTGTTAACCTGCGATTTCTGACACTGGTGACTTGGATAAACTTATCCTCAGAAGCAGAGGTGACTCTTGGTCTTCCTTTCCTGGGGCGGTCCTCATGTGAGCCAGTTTCTTTGTAGCGCTTGATGGTTTTTGCAACTGCACTTGGGGACACTTTCAAAGTTTGCCCAATTTTTCGCACTGACTGACCTTCATTTCTTAAAGTGATGATGGCCACTCGTTTTTCTTTACTTAGCTGCTTTTTTCTTGCCATAATACAAATTCTAACAGTCTATTCAGCATTGAACTACTGTACCCAATTTATTAATTGCTATGCAAAGGCTGGAAAGTTGTGAGATCTGCTCTTCTGTGCCCCCAACAATTATTTACATTTTTATTTTGGGGGGGTGGGGGCCCAATTAGAACTTCTGCTATGGGGCCCCATGATTCCTATGTATGCCCCTGATCATAGGGATAGCCGTAAGCGAATGGGACCAATGCTCCATATAACTTTCTCACGGTGTCTTCCGTTGTGGTACTGACCCCAAAACACTTTTTAATCTTACTTTTAGTGTAATTGCATACATGAAAAAGACTGATGACACTAGTTTGAAGAATACCAACGTCTGAATGAGGCTTTATGTTGTATAATTGACATTTATGTTTGGTGTGAGGCGCCCCCAGGGCCGTGGGGTACTCGGCAGCCAGGCCTTACGGCTGCTTTTGGGGAATATCACGGTAGCTGGCCCGGTCCGTGACCCAGGGCGGTCAGTGAAATGGGGGAAATACTTTTATATGGGGTTTTTGGGATTATTCGTGATGCCACCTGTGGTGTCTGATGAGGATCACCAGCGCTGCAACAGTTCTCTGAGGCAGATGATAGGGCAGCTTGAGATGGAACGGCTCCCCACAGGTGGAGCAGGCCTCAGGGCAGTGTAAGCGAAGATGGAGGAGGTGCGCTGGGCATTGTAGTGCAGGGAGGGAAAAGGCACCGGCGAAATGAAGGAGCGGAGGCAGTTCAGTGCAGTCATCCGAGTTTACTCACAGTTCTGTTCAAGTTCCTCAGGTGCACAGTACTGGTGCAAGCCTCCCGCGTCCCACTGCGTTCACCGGGCAGGGGTTCAGTCCTTCCTCAGGCAGCTCGGGTGTACCTGGCAGAACCCCACTTTCATATGTACCTTCTTAGACCGACTTCACGCTGGGTCTTTACTCCCTCCTGCCCTGCGCTTCTCACTGTGAATCCTATTCGGGTGCTGCGGGGTCCCCCCCTGTCCGTCGGAGTTGCTCAGACCTGCTCGACCTTACTTTGGATTGAAGTGAGAGTTTGACTTCTGCTATAGAAGTCAGAAGCCTCCGCTTTTTCCAGCCGAGGCTTGAAGCTGCACGACTGGGCCAGGGGCCGGTCCCCTTCTTGCGGCCTAGATCCTCCTGACACCTGGCAGGTGCGGGGTGTACGGGTGCCGCCTGCACTCGCCGTACCCTCTAGGATCCCTTCTTCAGAAAGGAGCTTCCTCCCTGCTCCCCTCCTGGGCCTCTGAGGCTAGGCCCTGCTTGGGGAGCAGAGCTCTGACAGAGACTCTGCTCCCTGACTGTCTTCCTCTCTCCTCTCACCGACTGAACTGCACTATTCTAAGATGGCTTCTTTTTATATCTTTACTATATGAGTGCTCCGCTAAACTACTTCCTCCATCCACTCCCACTAGTGGTTCCCCCTACCTTTGGGTTCCCCCCACTCCAGCCAGGGACAGGGCTCAGCAGCTGCGCTCTGCATGTCGCCCCTCCAGCCGGCCTGGAGTAGTGTAGTGCTGGATTCGGGTGTTTGGGGTTCTGGGCAGCACTCCCTCCTTACCTGAGAGAAGGGAGACACCACACCTCTGGGGGAGGTGCAGTACCTCTGTGGTGACTGAACCCTCAGGGGCTCCACAGGTGCAGTTATTTTCTATTTCTCATGATTTATTTGTTTTTATTATTTTTATGCATTGTTTAGTAACACAAAGGGCTCATTCAGATCCACGATTTTCACGGATAGCACTCGTACCTGTGATAGCTTATGGAGCCATTCACATATCAGTGATTTTTCGAGGACCAAGAGGAACAAGTAAAAACCACACTCTGATCAAGCTCTGAGGCCTCATCGACCTGTCCTATTTTTCCACGTACGAGAAAAAAGGACTGATTGTCCTGATCAGACTTTGATTAGAGTGTGATAAGAGTGTCATCCAATTTTCTCACAAATTCAGAAATGTAAAAAAAAAAATTCTCTACCTTCACCATTCTGAAAATCGGACCGCACTCAGATGTCATCCAAATGCAATCTGATTTTTTTCATGGCTTGCATTGCTGATTTTGATCCGACTCTCGGATCAAAATTGGACACTTCACTATTTTCTGCAGATTTCCCAGTCCACAAAAAATTACAGACATGTGAAATGCCCTGTAACGACCGGAACGCTGGTCGAACGTGTATGAGGGATACGGCGGTGCTATGAATGACTCCGACCTCAGTGTAGTGGCAAATCAACTTTCTTTATACATGTCAAACAAATAACAGGGTTGAACTTTTCTACAAAGTATGGGCCATAACAGCCACGAATACAAAATACAAGTTATGCAGCCCGAGAGAGCCCAAGTGCCATTCTCGCGGGAATGAGCCAAACTACCCCTGGACTATGCCGCTCCCACCCTTATTCAGTATAGGGCCTACCCAGGATGTTACCGCGGACGTGGCACGTGGTCTTCCCAGGAATATAACCTTACACCCCCCTCCCACACTAATACAATGGGATCCGGGTACCCTTGTTTTTCCCCTTAATAAACACTCGTATGTTTATCCAATGCGTTGTCTATACAGTGTACAGTTTCTCTTCCTACAAGAGCAAAGAGAAATCTCTGTAACTTAATATACACAAGCAATTAACAAACTAAACCTTTTATTAGACCCTGATCTCTGGCCACAGGGTTTAATCAGCTTCTCCTTCTGAGCAAGTTCTCTAGCACATCCCGGTGCAGGCAGGAAGCATTATCGATCTCAGTCTCAATGTATAGCTCAGAAGAGGGCTCCTTTGTAGTATCCACATACACAGAGTCTTTTTATACCAGATCTTTCACAATCTCTGGATCAAGCCTGATCAGTCCATCAGCAATCATATACACCGGGCAGTTCTCAGTACTACTGGAATCACTAACTAGCTTTCCCTAGCTAGCTACACAGTTGGTGACTGGTCATATATCTCAGTTACTCTCAAGGCATAGCTTCTTCTTGGACCGACCGGCTCAAGTCCCTGCAAGCTCCAAGCGTCTTCGGACATCAGACACGTCTCGTCCCCTCAGAGGTCTTCCTGGATCTCAGATTCCCGGGCTTTTTCACAGATTCCCGGGCTTTTCTTTACTTGTCTCTTGCTGACCCCTAATGGCCAGACTAAGTCATTGCATGAGAAATTTATGCTGTCAGTAATATGAACTCATTACTAGGAACACATGCAAACATGCTACACTCCACCACACTTACAATTTGGCGTCCTGACAAATGGTTTCGTACAACTCATATGTAACACATACACCTCAGGATTATATCATATCGGGGGAAAACCAGCTATGCTCCTCTCCGATCTCCAGAAACTCATCTATGTGCACCGGCCTACGATCTCGGTGGGGATGATCCTGCACACGGTCTTTTACTATCCGGTGGATTTCCAGCAACCTTCGGCGATGATCCTGGACCCACTCACTGGCTGTACGATATTCTGGCTCATCGGGTACAGTGAGACACAGTTCTTCAATTTCTCGCCCAGGCCGACTGAACATCATCGCATAAGGAGTGATTCCTGTGGTGCTATGGACCCTGTTGTTGTAGGCCCACATAAGTTCTGGAAGGAACTCCGTCAATCACTCCTTCTGCCTCTGTTCCAGCGATCTCAGCATCTGGAGCAAAGTTCGGTTGAACCATTCACAGGCCCCATTTCCCTGTGGATGGTAGGGTGTTGTCCGTGATTGCTGAATCCCATAGACTTGAGGCAACTCCGTCATGAGCTGACCTTGAAAGCAAGCACCTTGATCTGAATGTATCTTTTGAGGATACCCATAAACCTGGATGAAATGCTTACAAATTGCCTTAGCTGCGGACTTAGCAGTCTGATCCTTGGTGGGGACAAGCAAACTTAGTAAAGTGATCAGTCATGACTAGGCATGAATGATGACCACTTCTTGCGTACCCGATTGACAAATAATACACGATTAGCACTTCCAACGGGGCAGACATCACAATTGTCTGAACAGGAGCCCTCTGTTCCAGGTACTTATTCAGCTCACATGCCCGGCACCTACCACACACCTCTTTCACATCTTCTTCCAAGACAGGTGTGTACACGTACCGGTGCAGCCAACGATAAGTCTTCTCAGGCCCAAAGTGTGCACCCCACGCATGAGATTCCCCGACAATGTCCGAAGCCACTGAAGCTGGGATTAATACCTGCCAACAGTACCCCAGCTCTGCCGCTATGTAGATCCAGCAATACAGTATCCCCACCACTATGGACAATCGATCCCGCTGTCTTAGCAGCTTTTGTCCTTCTGCACCCAGCCAGGCTCTTGCTCTCCCATCGGGCCAGGACTTTTGACTCAGCCATTTCTTTACTCGTGACAGTTCGGAGTCTGCATCCTGTAACTCGGCCCACTCTTGACAAGTCTTGCCCAGCAACGTGGCGACCCGTGTCGCCATCCCACTTGGACGTGCCACATCCACAAACACAGGCATTTGCCTCAAATCGGGGATCTCAGTATCCTCGAGGTCTTCATCCACCAGCTGCTCGGGTGTGCCTCGGGTCACTTGTGATAATGCATCAGCATTGGAGTTTTCTTTACCCGAACAGAATCGGATCCGGTAATTAAACTTGGACATCCGCACCACCCATCTGTGCTCCAGTGTTCCTAGCTTAGCGTTTTCCAAGTGCCCAAGCAGATTATTGTCCGTCTTCACGAGAATCTCCGAACCAGCCAGGTACTCTGTAAACTCAGTCATGGCCCACACCAGGGCCAACATCTCCAGCTTAAATGAGCTGTAATTGTCCAGATTTCGCTCGGTGTCCCATAGAGACCGGCCAGCATACGCGATGACTCACGCCCATCTTGTTCTTGAGCTAACACGGCTCCCACACCATAGAGACTTCCGTCAGTGTACAGGGTGAATGGTTGATTAAAGCGAGCATACGCCAATGTAGCGTCGGCGTCTCTGTCTCCTGCCCGGCAGAGACGGCGTTCCCCTCACCGCCGCGGTCCCGGTCCAGCGTCATCCAGCTCCCCACCTGCTGCCCGGGTTGTGCGCACCACATGCAGCTTCCCGGGCACTGCGCTTGGGCGCGGGCGAGCGCTCTCCCTCCCTCTTAAAGGGGCCGCACGCACCATCCTAAAGAGTCCCCAGCCAATGGCCGGAGGACCACTCCTATGTACAGCACCTCCTCCAAAATGAAGGTGGCTGTGCAAGGTTGTTGTTTGTGTGCTAACACTCTCCTCAGCCCTAAGGTTCCAGTGCCTGGCAGCCTGTCTATCAGTCATGCCCGCCTGCCTGTTGATCAGCCGTGCCCGCCAGCGTGTCTATCAACCGTGCCCGCCAGCCTGTCTACCTGCCGTGTCCGCCGGCTTGCCTACCTGTATCACCTGTCAGTTTACCTGCCGTACCCGCCGGCTTGCTTACCCGGATCTCCTGTCAGACTACCTGCCGTGTCTGCCTGCTTGCCTACCGGGATCACCCGTCAGGCAACCTGCCATGCCCGCCTGCTTCCTTACCCGCATTACCTGTCTGTCTACCGGCCATGCTCATCCGCTGTACCTGTCAGCTTCAGCCATCTGACCCGTGGGAGTCGCCTGCTCTCACACAAGGTCGGTCCCAGAGTGGCACCTGGTCCACCTTCCCGGTCCCTCCTTGGTTCACGGAGTCGACTAAGCCGCCGTGTGACCAGGGTCGGTCCGGGTAGGCACTTAGTTACGCCCCTCTGGTCCTTCCTTGCCCCTCAGCACAGAGGTTCCACCACCCGGATCCATAACAGCCAATAAAGGTGCCTGCACAAGGGTGGCCCAGATCCAATCTAATGCCTCTTGTTGTCGGTCTGTCCACCGAATCGGTTGATTCTTGGGCCCCTGCACTGCCCCTCTCAACAACTCATTCAGTGGTTCAGCTACTTTAGCAAAGTCTTTCACAAACCGACGGTAGTATCCGGCTAAACCGAGAAACGCCTGTACTTTTCTCACGGTATTGGGACGGGGCCACTACCGAATGGCCTCAATTTTACTCGGTGCTGGCCGCACACCCATAGCCGACACTACATGCCCCAGATACTCGATCTGCATCCGGAACAAGTGACATTTCTTTGGCTTGAGCTTAAGTCCATTGTCCCTCAGTCGGTGCAACACTTGCTGGAGCTTCTTCTGGTGGTCGTCGAATGAATCTCCAAATATAATCACATCGTCCAGATAGATCAACAC
The DNA here is from genome assembly GCF_046119375.1 of Phyllobates terribilis. NCBI lineage: Eukaryota > Metazoa > Chordata > Amphibia > Anura > Dendrobatidae > Phyllobates > Phyllobates terribilis. The sequence continues at coordinate 417,260,744 of NW_027362765.1, forward strand.
GGACTCAAAATTGTAATCGCCCAAGCAGTATTCCATTAACCGCTGAAACGTTCCTGGAGCATTAATCAGTCCGAAGGGCATTTGATTAAATTCGTACAGTCCCATCAACAAGATGAATGCGGTCTTCTGCCGATCTTGAGCTGCCACGGGCACCTGCCAGTAGCCGCTGGCCAGGTCAAGAGTGGAGAAGTACTTTGCCTTTCCCAGGGCAGACAGGGATTCCTCGATCCGGGGCAACAGGTAGGAGTCACGTACTGTGTGCGCATTCAGCTTACAGTAATCAACACAAAACTGTATGGCTCCATCCTTTTTCTGGAAGAACACGACCGGTGCAGCCCAAGGACTTTCACTCGGCCGGACCACCCCATTATCCAGCATCTGCGCCAGCAATCCTTTGACCTCATGATAAAAACTCGGTGGGATCTGGCGATATCTCTCCCCAATTGGGGGAGGTGTTTCCCGTGGGTATCTCGTGCACCACAGCCTTTGTGCAACTAAAGTCTTCATCTCACCTGGAGAAAACAGCCTGATATTCCCACAGCGCAGCCTCCAGTCTGCGACCCTGCTCGGGAGCCAACTGGGACTCATCCACTCCCATGATTTCCATAATCTTTCTGCCATTCCACGCTGGCGTGGGGGATTCTTTAGCTGCCATCTGCATCGACAGGGTCCAGGCGGTCCAGCGGTCTGTCCTCAGTGTGAACTGGCTTTTGGGGATGACTCCTTCACCACACACACATACCTCAGCCAGCTTTGTGCCCACTGCCAGAGTCACATCATGATTCTGCAGATTCAGACACCTCACTGGTACACTTCCAATTTGCACAATGGCCAACATTCGAGCTATCATCGGACTATCCGTATCTTCTGACCATCCCACCGGTTCCAGAACCACCTCCACACCATTCAGCTTCCTGTGCGTCCCTACTAGAGATGAGCGTTGTTCTACTCGAACTGTTCGCCAATCTCAAATTCGAGCTGTTTTGGGCGGTGTTCGAGTCGTTCGGCGAACACGAACGATTTGAGAAAAATTCGGCTGTTCGAGGTTATGTTCGATAACTGTTCGTGCACCAAAATCATAACTGGATTTTTTCTCAGTAATGATGAAAATTAATGTTAATACGCAGTTTGAGTGTACAGCGGGTTGGGGGGAGGGGCAGGGGATGGATCTCTGCAGGAATAATGAAGATCTCCATTTTTTTTTCTCTTTCCCGCATTTACAGTGGGGAGGTGCAATCTGTCAGCCTATCAGCAGCGCACACACGGAGCGAAGTGCTTTTTTTCACACAAGCAAGGGCATGTGTCATTGGCAGTGTATGTCACATGTCCTTGCCCTATAAGACCAAGTAATTTTCCCCATCGCCACCATTTTCTCACTGCTGCAGCTGCGTGTTAGACGGCACCGCTGTTGCTGTGTGCGCTATACCTTGTTAATTTCAAGCCAATTTTCGCACAAATCTACAGATAGCTTGGGAGTAGGGAATAGTTGTGATTGCAGTCCTTTTAAGGACTAGGTTACAGCATTTCCTACGACTTTTATCAGGCAGGTCTGTGCTCTTAAATAGATAGGTTGTGGGAGTAAAGACTAACTGTAATTGGAGTTACATCAGTTCCTATCAGTTTTTGCCAGGCAGGTCTGTGCCAGTGCTGTGCAAGTTTTTTTCACAGCATTTGGCTGAATCTAGCAAAGCTAATCCTTTTTGGCCTATTGCAGAGTGTGTTAGTCAGTGGAGTAGCCTATCTGTGTTGCAAGATATACCACCTGTGTATAGAATACCAATTTTGTTACTGCCCCTAGTGAAGTAAAATCTTTTGGGCATAGCATCATTCTATTAGTCCATCTATACTGACCTCCATCAGGTTGCAAACTGAATATAATTTTTTTCTGCATCTAGCTCTGAAAAAATATTTGGCCTTCTAGCAGTGTGTGGGACTTTCTCTATTAGTCCATCTATACTGACCTCCATCAGGTTGCAAACTGAATATATTTTTTTCTGCATCTACCTCTGAAAAAATATTGGGCTTGTAGCTGTGTGTGGGACTTGTTCTATTAATCCATCTATACAGACCTCCATCAGGTTGCAAACTGAATATAATTTTTTTCTGCATCTACCTCTGAAAAAATATTTGGGCTTCTAGCTGAGTGTGGGACTTGTTCTATTACTCCATCTATACTGACCTCCATCAGGTTGCAAATTGAATATAATTTTTTTCTGCATCTAGCTCTGAAAAAATATTGGGCTTCTAGCTGTGTGTGGGACTTGTTGTATTAGTCCATCTATACTGACCTCTATCAGGTTGCAAACTGAATATATTTTTTTCTGCATCTACCTCTGAAAAAATATTTGGCTTCTAGCTGTGTGTGGGACTTGTTCTATTAATCCATCTATACAGACCTCCATCAGGTTGCAAACTGAATATAATTTTTTTCTGCATCTAGCTCTGAAAAAATATTTGGCCTTCTAGCAGTGTGTGGGACTTTCTCTATTAGTCCATCTATACTGACCTCCATCAGGTTGCAAACTGAATATAATTTTTTTCTGCATCTAGCTCTGAAAAAATATTTGGCCTTCTAGCAGTGTGTGGGACTTTCTCTATTAGTCCATCTATACTGACCTCCATCAGGTTGCAAATTAAAAATAATTTTTATCTGCATCTAGCTCTGAAAAAATAGTTGGGCTTCTAGCTGTGTGTGGGACTTGTTCTATTACTCCATCTATACTGACCTCCATCAGGTTGCAAATTGAATATAATTTTTTTCTGCATCTAACTCTGAAAAAATATTGGGCTTCTAGCTGTGTGTGGGACTTGTTGTATTAGTCCATCTATACTGACCTCCATCAGGTTGCAAACTGAATATATTTTTTCCTGCATCTACCTCTGAAAAAATATTGGGCTTCTAGCTGTGTGTGGGACTTGTTCTATTAATCCATCTATACAGACCTCCATCAGGTTGCAAACTGAATATATTTTTTTTCTGCATCTAGCTCTGAAAAAATATTTGGCCTTCTAGCAGTGTGTGGGACTTTCTCTATTAGTCCATCTATACTGACCTCCATCAGGTTGCAAATTAAAAATAATTTTTATCTGCATCTAGCTCTGAAAAAATATTTGGGCTTCTAGCTGTGTGTGGGACTTGTTCTATTACTCCATCTATACTGACCTCCATCAGGTTGCAAATTGAATATAATTTTTTTCTGCATCTAGCTCTGAAAAAATATTGGGCTTCTAGCTGTGTGTGGGACTTGTTGTATTAGTCCATCTATACTGACCTCCATCAGGTTGCAAACTGAATATATTTTTTTCTGCATCTACCTCTGAAAAAATATTGGGCTTCTAGCTGTGTGTGGGACTTGTTCTATTAATCCATCTATACAGACCTCCATCAGGTTGCAAACTGAATATAATTTTTTTCTGCATCTAGCTCTGAAAAAATATTTGGCCTTCTAGCAGTGTGTGGGACTTTCTCTATTAGTCCATCTATACTGACCTCCATCAGGTTGCAAATTAAAAATAATTTTTATCTGCATCTACCTCTGAAAAAATATTTGGGCTTCTAGCTGTGTGTGGGACTTGTTCTATTACTCCATCTATACTGACCTCCATCAGGTTGCAAACTGAATATATTTTTTTCTGCATCTACCTCTGAAAAAATATTGGGCTTCTAGCTGTGTGTGGGACTTGTTCTATTAAGCCATCTATACAGACCTCCATCAGGTTGCAAACTGAATATAATTTTTTTCTGCATCTAGCTCTGAAAAAATATTTGGCCTTCTAGCAGTGTGTGGGACTTTCTCTATTAGTCCATCTACACTGACCTCCATCAGGTTGCAAACTGAATATAATTTTTATCTGCATCTAGCTCTGAAAAAATATTTGGGCTTCTAGCTGTGTGTGGGACTTGTTGTAATAGTCCATCTATACTGACCTTCATCAGGTTGCAAACTGAATATATTTTTTTCTGCATCTACCTCTGAAAAAATATTGGGCTTCTAGCTGTGTGTGGGACTTGTTCTATTAATCCATCTATACTGACCTCCATTAGGTTGCAAACTGAATATAATTTTTTTCTGCATCTAGCTCTGAAAAAATATTTGGCCTTCTAGCAGTGTGTGGGACTTTCTCTATTAGTCCATCTATACTGACCTCCATCAGGTTGCAAATTAAAAATAATTTTTATCTGCATCTAGCTCTGAAAAAATATTTGGGCTTCTAGCTGTGTGTGGGACTTGTTCTATTACTCCATCTATACTGACCTCCATCAGGTTGCAAATTGAATATAATTTTTTCTGCATCTAGCTCTGAAAAAATATTGGGCTTCTAGCTGTGTGTGGGACTTGTTCTATTAAGCCATCTATACAGACCTCCATCAGGTTGCAAACTGAATATAATTTTTTTCTGCATCTAGCTCTGAAAAAATATTTGGCCTTCTAGCAGTGTGTGGGACTTTCTCTATTAGTCCATCTATACTGACCTCCATCAGGTTGCAAACTGAATATAATTTTTATCTGCATCTAGCTCTGAAAAAATATTTGGGCTTCTAGCTGTGTGTGGGACTTGTTCTATTACTCCATCTATACTGACCTCCATCAGGTTGCAAATTGAATATAATTTTTTTCTGCATCTAGCTCTGAAAAAATATTGGGCTTCTAGCTGTGTGTGGGACTTGTTGTATTAGTCCATCTATACTGACCTCCATCAGGTTGCAAACTGAATACATTTTTTTCTGCATCTACCTCTGAAAAAATATTGGGCTTCTAGCTGTGTGTGGGACTTGTTCTATTAATCCATCTATACTGACCTCCATCAGGTTGCAAACTGAATATAATTTTTTTCTGCATCTAGCTCTGAAAAAATATTTGGCCTTCTAGCAGTGTGTGGGACTTTCTCTATTAGTCCATCTATACTAACCTCCATCAGGTTGCAAATTAAAAATAATTTTTATCTGCATCTAGCTCTGAAAAAATATTTGGGCTTCTAGCTGTGTGTGGGACTTGTTCTATTACTCCATCTATACTGACCTCCATCAGGTTGCAAATTGAATATAATTTTTTTCTGCATCTAGCTCTGAAAAAATATTGGGCTTCTAGCTGTGTGTGGGACTTGTTGTATTAGTCCATCTATACTGACCTCCATCAGGTTGCAAACTGAATATATTTTTTTCTGCATCTACCTCTGAAAAAATATTGGGCTTCTAGCTGTGTGTGGGACTTGTTCTATTAATCCATCTATACAGACCTCCATCAGGTTGCAAACTGAATATAATTTTTTTCTGCATCTAGCTCTGAAAAAATTGTTGGCCTTCTAGCAGTGTGTGGGACTTTCTCTATTAGTCCATCTATACTGACCTCCATCAGGTTGCAAATTAAAAATAATTTTTATCTGCATCTACCTCTGAAAAAATATTTGGGCTTCTAGCTGTGTGTGGGACTTGTTCTATTACTCCATCTATACTGACCTCCATCAGGTTGCAAACTGAATATATTTTTTTCTGCATCTACCTCTGAAAAAATATTGGGCTTCTAGCTGTGTGTGGGACTTGTTCTATTAAGGCATCTATACAGACCTCCATCAGGTTGCAAACTGAATATAATTTTTTTCTGCATCTAGCTCTGAAAAAATATTTGGCCTTCTAGCAGTGTGTGGGACTTTCTCTATTAGTCCATCTATACTGACCTCCATCAGGTTGCAAACTGAATATAATTTTTATCTGCATCTAGCTCTGAAAAAATATTTGGGCTTCTAGCTGTGTGTGGGACTTGTTCTATTACTCCATCTATACTGACCTCCATCAGGTTGCAAATTGAATATAATTTTTTTCTGCATCTAGCTCTGAAAAAATATTGGGCTTCTAGCTGTGTGTGGGACTTGTTGTATTAGTCCATCTATACTGACCTCCATCAGGTTGCAAACTGAATATATATTTTTCTGCATCTACCTCTGAAAAAATATTGGGCTTCTAGCTGTGTGTGGGACTTGTTCTATTAATCCATCTATACAGACCTCCATCAGGTTGCAAACTGAATATAATTTTTTTCTGCATCTAGCTCTGAAAAAATATTTGGCCTCCTAGCAGTGTGTGGGACTTTCTCTATTAGTCCATCTATACTGACCTCCATCAGGTTGCAAACTGAATATAATTTTTTTCTGCATCTAGCTCTGAAAAAATATTTGGCCTTCTAGCAGTGTGTGGGACTTTCTCTATTAGTCCATCTATACTGACCTCCATCAGGTTGCAAATTAAAAATAATTTTTATCTGCATCTAGCTCTGAAAAAATATTTGGGCTTCTAGCTGTGTGTGGGACTTGTTCTATTACTCCATCTATACTGACCTCCATCAGGTTGCAAATTGAATATAATTTTTTTCTGCATCTAGCTCTGAAAAAATATTGGGCTTCTAGCTGTGTGTGGGACTTGTTGTATTAGTCCATCTATACTGACCTCCATCAGGTTGCAAACTGAATATATTTTTTTCTGCATCTACCTCTGAAAAAATATTGGGCTTCTAGCTGTGTGTGGGACTTGTTCTATTAATCCATCTATACAGACCTCCATCAGGTTGCAAACTGAATATAATTTTTTTCTGCATCTAGCTCTGAAAAAATATTTGGCCTTCTAGCAGTGTGTGGGACTTTCTCTATTAGTCCATCTATACTGACCTCCATCAGGTTGCAAATTAAAAATAATTTTTATCTGCATCTACCTCTGAAAAAATATTTGGGCTTCTAGCTGTGTGTGGGACTTGTTCTATTACTCCATCTATACTGACCTCCATCAGTTTGCAAACTGAATATATTTTTTTCTGCATCTACCTCTGAAAAAATATTGGGCTTCTAGCTGTGTGTGGGACTTGTTCTATTAAGCCATCTATACAGACCTCCATCAGGTTGCAAACTGAATATAATTTTTTTCTGCATCTAGCTCTGAAAAAATATTTGGCCTTCTAGCAGTGTGTGGGACTTTCTCTATTAGTCCATCTATACTGACCTCCATCAGGTTGCAAACTGAATATAATTTTTATCTGCATCTAGCTCTGAAAAAATATTTGGGCTTCTAGCTGTGTGTGGGACTTGTTGTATTAGTCCATCTATACTGACCTTCATCAGGTTGCAAACTGAATATATTTTTTTCTGCATCTACCTCTGAAAAAATATTGGGCTTCTAGCTGTGTGTGGGACTTGTTCTATTAATCCATCTATACTGACCTCCATCAGGTTGCAAACTGAATATAATTTTTTTCTGCATCTAGCTCTGAAAAAATATTTGGCCTTCTAGCAGTGTGTGGGACTTTCTCTATTAGTCCATCTATACTGACCTCCATCAGGTTGCAAATTAAAAATAATTTTTATCTGCATCTAGCTCTGAAAAAATATTTGGGCTTCTAGCTGTGTGTGGGTCTTGTTCTATTACTCCATCTATACTGACCTCCATCAGGTTGCAAATTGAATATAATTTTTTTCTGCATCTAGCTCTGAAAAAATATTGGGCTTCTAGCTGTGTGTGGGACTTGTTGTATTAGTCCATCTATACTGACCTCCATCAGGTTGCAAACTGAACATATTTTTTTCTGCATCTACCTCTGAAAAAATATTGGGCTTCTAGCTGTGTGTGGGACTTGTTCTATTAATCCATCTATACAGACCTCCATCAGGTTGCAAACTGAATATAATTTTTTTCTGCATCTAGCTCTGAAAAAATTTTTGACCTTCTAGCAGTGTGTGGGACTTTCTCTATTAGTCCATCTATACTGACCTCCATCAGGTTGCAAATTAAAAATAATTTTTATCTGCATCTACCTATGAAAAAATATTTGGGCTTCTAGCTGTGTGTGGGACTTGTTCTATTACTCCATCTATACTGACCTCCATCAGGTTGCAAACTGAATATATTTTTTTCTGCATCTACCTCTGAAAAAATATTGGGCTTCTAGCTGTGTGTGGGACTTGTTGTATTAGTCCATCTATACTGACCTCCATCAGGTTGCAAACTGAATATATTTTTTTCTGCATCTACCTCTGAAAAAATATTGGGCTTCTAGCTGTGTGTGGGACTTGTTCTATTAATCCATCTATACAGACCTCCATCAGGTTGCAAACTGAATATAATTTTTTTCTGCATCTAGCTCTGAAAAAATTTTTGGCCTTCTAGCAGTGTGTGGGACTTTCTCTATTAGTCCATCTATACTGACCTCCATCAGGTTGCAAATTAAAAATAATTTTTATCTGCATCTACCTCTGAAAAAATATTTGGGCTTCTAGCTGTGTGTGGGACTTGTTCTATTACTCCATCTATACTGACCTCCATCAGGTTGCAAACTGAATATATTTTTTTCTGCATCTACCTCTGAAAAAATATTGGGCTTCTAGCTGTGTGTGGGACTTGTTCTATTAAGCCATCTATACAGACCTCCATCAGGTTGCAAACTGAATATAATTTTTTTCTGCATCTAGCTCTGAAAAAATATTTGGCCTTCTAGCAGTGTGTGGGACTTTCTCTATTAGTCCATCTATACTGACCTCCATCAGGTTGCAAACTGAATATAATTTTTATCTGCATCTAGCTCTGAAAAAATATTTGGGCTTCTAGCTGTGTGTGGGACTTGTTCTATTACTCCATCTATACTGACCTCCATCAGGTTGCAAATTGAATATAATTTTTTTCTGCATCTAGCTCTGAAAAAATATTGGGCTTCTAGCTGTGTGTGGGACTTGTTGTATTAGTCCATCTATACTGACCTCCATCAGGTTGCAAACTGAATATATATTTTTCTGCATCTACCTCTGAAAAAATATTGGGCTTCTAGCTGTGTGTGGGACTTGTTCTATTAATCCATCTATACAGACCTCCATCAGGTTGCAAACTGAATATAATTTTTTTCTGCATCTAGCTCTGAAAAAATATTTGGCCTCCTAGCAGTGTGTGGGACTTTCTCTATTAGTCCATCTATACTGACCTCCATCAGGTTGCAAACTGAATATAATTTTTTTCTGCATCTAGCTCTGAAAAAATATTTGGCCTTCTAGCAGTGTGTGGGACTTTCTCTATTAGTCCATCTATACTGACCTCCATCAGGTTGCAAATTAAAAATAATTTTCATCTGCATCTAGCTCTGAAAAAATATTTGGGCTTCTAGCTGTGTGTGGGACTTGTTCTATTACTCCATCTATACTGACCTCCATCAGGTTGCAAATTGAATATAATTTTTTTCTGCATCTAGCTCTGAAAAAATATTGGGCTTCTAGCTGTGTGTGGGACTTGTTGTATTAGTCCATCTATACTGACCTCCATCAGGTTGCAAACTGAATATATTTTTTTCTGCATCTACCTCTGAAAAAATATTGGGCTTCTAGCTGTGTGTGGGACTTGTTCTATTAATCCATCTATACAGACCTCCATCAGGTTGCAAACTGAATATAATTTTTTTCTGCATCTAGCTCTGAAAAAATATTTGGCCTTCTAGCAGTGTGTGGGACTTTCTCTATTAGTCCATCTATACTGACCTCCATCAGGTTGCAAATTAAAAATAATTTTTATCTGCATCTACCTCTGAAAAAATATTTGGGCTTCTAGCTGTGTGTGGGACTTGTTCTATTACTCCATCTATACTGACCTCCATCAGTTTGCAAACTGAATATATTTTTTTCTGCATCTACCTCTGAAAAAATATTGGGCTTCTAGCTGTGTGTGGGACTTGTTCTATTAAGCCATCTATACAGACCTCCATCAGGTTGCAAACTGAATATAATTTTTTTCTGCATCTAGCTCTGAAAAAATATTTGGCCTTCTAGCAGTGTGTGGGACTTTCTCTATTAGTCCATCTATACTGACCTCCATCAGGTTGCAAACTGAATATAATTTTTATCTGCATCTAGCTCTGAAAAAATATTTGGGCTTCTAGCTGTGTGTGGGACTTGTTGTATTAGTCCATCTATACTGACCTTCATCAGGTTGCAAACTGAATATATTTTTTTCTGCATCTACCTCTGAAAAAATATTGGGCTTCTAGCTGTGTGTGGGACTTGTTCTATTAATCCATCTATACTGACCTCCATCAGGTTGCAAACTGAATATAATTTTTTTCTGCATCTAGCTCTGAAAAAATATTTGGCCTTCTAGCAGTGTGTGGGACTTTCTCTATTAGTCCATCTATACTGACCTCCATCAGGTTGCAAATTAAAAATAATTTTTATCTGCATCTAGCTCTGAAAAAATATTTGGGCTTCTAGCTGTGTGTGGGACTTGTTCTATTACTCCATCTATACTGACCTCCATCAGGTTGCAAATTGAATATAATTTTTTTCTGCATCTAGCTCTGAAAAAATATTGGGCTTCTAGCTGTGTATGGGACTTGTTGTATTAGTCCATCTATACTGACCTCCATCAGGTTGCAAACTGAATATATTTTTTTCTGCATCTACCTCTGAAAAAATATTGGGCTTCTAGCTGTGTGTGGGACTTGTTCTATTAATCCATCTATACAGACCTCCATCAGGTTGCAAACTGAATATAATTTTTTTCTGCATCTAGCTCTGAAAAAATTTTTGACCTTCTAGCAGTGTGTGGGACTTTCTCTATTAGTCCATCTATACTGACCTCCATCAGGTTGCAAATTAAAAATAATTTTTATCTGCATCTACCTATGAAAAAATATTTGGGCTTCTAGCTGTGTGTGGGACTTGTTCTATTACTCCATCTATACTGACCTCCATCAGGTTGCAAACTGAATATATTTTTTTCTGCATCTACCTCTGAAAAAATATTGGGCTTCTAGCTGTGTGTGGGACTTGTTCTATTAAGCCATCTATACAGACCTCCATCAGGTTGCAAACTGAATATAATTTTTTTCTGCATCTAGCTCTGAAAAAATATTTGGCCTTCTAGCAGTGTGTGGGACTTTCTCTATTAGTCCATCTATACTGACCTCCATCAGGTTGCAAACTGAATATAATTTTTATCTGCATCTAGCTCTTAAAAAATATTTGGGCTTCTAGCTGTGTGTGGGACTTGTTCTATTACTCCATCTATACTGACCTCCATCAGGTTGCAAATTGAATATAATTTTTTTCTGCATCTAGCTCTGAAAAAATATTGGGCTTCTAGCTGTGTGTGGGACTTGTTGTATTAGTCCATCTATACTGACCTCCATCAGGTTGCAAACTGAATATATTTTTTTCTGCATCTACCTCTGAAAAAATATTGGGCTTCTAGCTGTGTGTGGGACTTGTTCTATTAATCCATCTATACAGACCTCCATCAGGTTGCAAACTGAATATAATTTTTTTCTGCATCTAGCTCTGAAAAAATATTTGGCCTTCTAGCAGTGTGTGGGACTTTCTCTATTAGTCCATCTATACTGACCTCCATCAGGTTGCAAACTGAATATAATTTTTTTCTGCATCTAGCTCTGAAAAAATATTTGGCCTTCTAGCAGTGTGTGGGACTTTCTCTATTAGTCCATCTATACTGACCTCCATCAGGTTGCAAATTAAAAATAATTTTTAGCTGCATCTAGCTCTGAAAAAATATTTGGGCTTCTAGCTGTGTGTGGGACTTGTTCTATTACTCCATCTATACTGACCTCCATCAGGTTGCAAATTGAATATAATTTTTTTCTGCATCTAGCTCTGAAAAAATATTGGGCTTCTAGCTGTGTGTGGGACTTGTTGTATTAGTCCATCTATACTGACCTCCATCAGGTTGCAAACTGAATATATTTTTTTCTGCATCTACCTCTGAAAAAATATTGGGCTTCTAGCTGTGTGTGGGACTTGTTCTATTAATCCATCTATACAGACCTCCATCAGGTTGCAAACTGAATATAATTTTTTTCTGCATCTAGCTCTGAAAAAATTTTTGGCCTTCTAGCAGTGTGTGGGACTTTCTCTATTATTCCATCTATACTGACCTCCATCAGGTTGCAAATTAAAAATAATTTTTATCTGCATCTACCTCTGAAAAAATATTTGGCTTCTAGCTGTGTGTGGGACTTGTTCTATTACTCCATCTATACTGACCTCCATCAGGTTGCAAACTGAATATATTTTTTTCTGCATCTACCTCTGAAAAAATATTGGGCTTCTAGCTGTGTGTGGGACTTGTTCTATTAAGCCATCTATACAGACCTCCATCAGGTTGCAAACTGAATATAATTTTTTTCTGCATCTAGCTCTGAAAAAATATTTGGCCTTCTAGCAGTGTGTGGGACTTTCTCTATTAGTCCATCTATACTGAGCTCCATCAGGTTGCAAACTGAATATAATTTTTTTCTGCATCTAGCTCTGAAAAAATATTTGGCCTTCTAGCAGTGTGTGGGACTTTCTCTATTAGTCCATCTATACATAGTTTGTAAAGCCGAATAAAGACTTGCGTCCATCAAGTTCGACCTGTTAGTTCTGTAATTGCTAAAGTTGATCCAGAGGAGGGCAAAAACCCCAAATGATTTGGCCAATCTTCACCTGAGGAAAAATTCCCTCCCGACTCTGAAACCAGCAGTCAGAATAAATCCCTGTATCAACCTACTATTTTATTTTATTTTTAAGTATATGCTGAAATCTGCCTGGTATCTAGAAATGCATCCAGTCCCCGCTTGAACTGGTGTAGTGAATCCGACATTACCGTCTCCTCACTCAGTGAATTCCATATTCTCACTGCTCTTACCGTAAAGAACCCCTTCCTATGCTGGTGCTGAAACCTTTTCTCTTCCAGTCTTAGTGAGTGCCTTCTTGTTACCGTAATATCCCTCCTTTTGAACAAATCCCGGGCAAGATCTCTATACTGTCCCCTAACATATTTGTACACATTTATTATGTCCCCCCTCAACCTTCTCTTTTCCAGGCTGAATAGTCCTAGTTTTGCCAACCTCTCTGGGTATTGCAGTCCCTCCATTCCCTTTATTAATTTTGTTGCCCTCCTTTGTACCTTTTCAAGCTCATTTATATCCTTTCTATATATTGGGGCCCATAACTGAGCACAGTATTCCATGTGTGGTCTGACCAGTGCTTTGTACAGTGGAAGAACAATGTTCTCATCCATTGCAGCTATACCTCTTCTGATACATCCCATTACCCTGTTTGCCCTTACAGCAGCGGCCTGACTTTGGGCACTCCAATTTAGTTTGCTATCAATCAAGATGCCCAAGTCCTTCTCCATCTCTGAATTCCCCAATGATTTCCCATTCAGTGAGTACTGGTGACTTCCATTTTTCCTTCCCATATGTATGACCTTACATTTCTCCTCGTTAAACCTCATTTGCCATTTAATGCTCCACCTACCCAGCTTATCCAAATCCCTCTGTAGGTCTGCACTGTCCTCTTTTGTATTAATTGTTTTACATAACTTTGTGTCATCTGCAAATATTGATATTTTACTATTTATCCCGTTGACTATGTCGTTAATAAAGATATTAAATAACATTGGGCCTAGTACAGACCCCTGTGGTACCCCACTAGTGACGCTTACCCAATCTGAGTATATTCCATTTATAACCACCCTCTGTCTTCTATCCTTTAGCCAGTTAGCTACCCACTTGCAGACATTTTCCCCCAGCCCCATCATTCTCATTTTGTGTACCAACCTATTATGTGGCACGCTATCGAACGCTTTTGAGAAGTCGAGATACACGACATCCACTGGTTCCCCCTGATCTAATCGAGAGCTAACCTCCTCGTAGAAGTCAATCAGGTTTGTTTGGCAGGAGCGATTCCTCATGAATCCATGTTGGTTCGGGATTAAAAGATTATTAGCATCAAGATGCTCCGTAATTGCCTCTTTAATGAAGCTTTCAAAAATTTTGCCCACAACGGACGTCAGACTCACCGGCCGATAGTTTCCGGCGTTACTTTTCGCTCCCTTTTTGAATATTGGCACTACATTCGCCTGTCGCCAATCAAGTGGCACAGACCCAGTCTCAACAGAGTCCTTAAATATAAGATATAACGGTCTGTCTATCACATTACTTAGTTCCCTTAGTACCCGTGGGTGTATGCCATCAGGTCCTGGTGATTTGTTTATTTTAATGTTACTGAGGCGTTTCTGTACCCCAGCTTGTGTTAGATTTGTCATACTTAGTGGAGGATTAAGCTTGTCACTTCTCATTTCTCCTGTTAGTTCGATTTGCTTTGTGAAAGTTGTCGAAAAAAAATTATTTAATAGATTAGCTTTATCCTCATCTTTCTCTATGATTTTGCCTTCCTCACTTTTTATCGGTCCAATATTATCCGATTTAATCCTTTTACTATTTATATACGTAAAGAACAGTTTGGGATTTGATCTACTTTCCCCAGCAATACGTCTCTCTGTTTCCTCCTTCGCTATTTTTATTTGTTTTTTACAGGTTCTCGTTTTTTCCTTGTAACACATTAGTGCCTCCTTACTGTTTTCATGTTTTAATCTCTTGAATGCCTCTTTTTTGCTATTTAACGCCCCTTTTACGTTCTTGTTCAACCATATTGGTTTCCTCTTATTTCTGGCCCTTTTATTCCCATACGGTATATATCTCTCTCACTGAGTATTCAGAATTCTTTTGAAGGTTTCCCATTTGCTATTCGTATTCCTTTGATTAAGAACTTTGTCCCAGTCAATAAGTTGAAGGCTTTCTTTCAGCTGATCAAACTTCGCCCTCCTAAAGTTTAATGTTTTAGTTGTTCCCTTATTGATAACCCTACTGAAGGGCATTTTGAAGTCGATAATATTATGGTCGCTATTACCTAGGTGCCCCCCTATCTGTACCTCAGTTATTCTATCAGGCCTATTAGTCAATATTAAGTCCAACACGGCCTTCCCTCTCGTAGGTTCCTGCACTAGTTGGGAGAGATAATTATCCTTAATATTTGTCAAGAACCTTTTTCCTTTCTGAGATCTACAGGTTTCTGTTTCCCAGTCAATATCCGGGTAGTTGAAATCCCCCATTACAATCACTTCATTATGTTTTGCTACTTTGTCTATTTGTCCTAATAGCAGATTCTCATTCTCCTCTGTTATATTGGGTGGCTTATAGCAGACCCCCAGTAATATTTTATTATTATTTTTAGTTCCCTCTATCTCTACCCACATGGACTCGACCCCCTCTTCTCCCTCTCCTATATCTTCCCTTAGTCTGGGTTTTAGACATGATTTTACATATAAGCAGACTCCTCCGCCTTTCCCCTGTTTCCGGTCCCTTCTAAATAAACTATAATCTAATAAATTTACCGCCCAGTCGTAGCTATCGTCTAGCCAAGTCTCTGTTATACCTACGATGTCATACCTCTCCTCCGATATAAGCGCCTGCAGCTCATCCGCCTTATTGGTCAGGCTTCTTGCGTTGGTCAGCATGCAAGATAAAACTTTGGGGATATTTAGCATCCTATTCTTCTCTAACGATCTAACTGTACTATCCCCACCCCCCTCTCCACCCTCATTATATTCACTTTTCCCCTTCCCCCTTGCTTGCCTCACATCCCACCTATTTCCTTGGTTTCCCCCCCCCCCGTCTCTAGTTTAAAAACTCCTCCAACCTATTAGCCATCTTCTTCCCCAGCACCGCTGCACCCTCCCCATTGAGGTGCAGCCCGTCCCTACGGTAGAGCCTGTAGCCGACCGCGAAGTCGGCCCAGTTCTCCATGAACCCAAACCCTTCTGCCTTGCACCAACTCTTTAGCCACTTATTCACCTCCCTAACTTCCCGTTGGCGCTCCTGTGTGGCTCGCGGGATTGGTAGTATTTCTGAGAAAACTACCTTGGAGGTCCTTGCCCTAAGCTTCCTACCTAGGTCCCTGAAATCATTTTTAAGGACCCTCCATCTACCACTCACTTTGTCATTGGTGCCGATGTGGACCATGACCGCTGGGTCTTCGCCAGCCCCACCCAGTAACCTGTCAACCCGATCCGCGATGTGCCGGACTCGAGCGCCAGGGAGGCAGCACACCGTTCGGCGATCCCGGTCTTTGTGACAGATTGCCCTGTCTGTCCCCCTAATAATAGAGTCACCCACTACCAGAACCTGTCTTGCCTGCCCTACACTTCCCCCCTCCCCCTCATTACTGGAGCATACACTCCTCCGGCGGTCAGAGGATCTGTCGTGCTCCAATAATGCCGGTTCTGAACCAGCCTTCCTATACTTCTTCTCTCTATCCCTCCTAACTGTTATCCAGCTCCCTGCCTGTTCAGCCTGCACTTCCCCTCTATGCTCCACCCCCAGTATTGACCCATTGAGTGTCTGCTCGGTGAGCAGCAAACTCCGTTCCATGTTGTCGATGCTCCTCAGTACCGCTATCTGAGCACTTAGATCCAGAGTTTGGGCTTCCAAGTGCACGATATGCTCACATCTCTCGCAGCAATATGGATCCTCGAGCGGTTGCTCACGGAATGCATACATTGCGCAAGATGTACACTGCACGGCTCCGGCCAAAATGGACGTCATTCTAAATATGGGGATACAGTCAGTATATATATACAAGTACAAAACACAATTATTTATATATAGGTGTATGGACGGGGATCAATTAGGGATGTGCAAGTGTATCAATTAGATATCGCCTGGGGATCAGTAAAGTATGGACGGGGGATCAATTAAGTATCAAGTATGGACGGGGGAATCAGATAAGTAGGTCAGGTAGATTAATTAAGTAAAAAGTAAAGTAAAGAAAGAATGAAATACAGTCAGCAATTCAGTCCTAAGTCCTCCCTTCCAAACTCCCTGAATCCAAAGTCACTGAAAAACAAGTCACACACTTACTTTCGTTCGCACTTACGCTCCAGACACACGCAGCTCGTTCACACTCGCAAATTTCGTTCGCACTTACGCTCCGGACACACGCAGCTTGTTCACACTCGCAAACTAAGAGATTTAAAGAGTTTTTTTTTTTTTTTTCCTTTTCCAGCAATGATATATATCTATATAATCTATACTGACCTCCATCAGGTTGCAAACTGAATATAATTTTTTTCTGCATCTAGCTCTGAAAAAATATTTGGCCTTCTAGCAGTGTGTGGGACTTTCTCTATTAGTCCATCTATACTGACCTCCATCAGGTTGCAAACTGAATATAATTTTTTTCTGCATCTAGCTCTGAAAAAATATTTGGCCTTCTAGCAGTGTGTGGGACTTTCTCTATTAGTCCATCTATACTGACCTCCATCAGGTTGCAAATTAAAAATAATTTTTATCTGCATCTAGCTCTGAAAAAATATTTGGGCTTCTAGCTGTGTGTGGGACTTGTTCTATTACTCCATCTATACTGACCTCCATCAGGTTGCAAATTGAATATAATTTTTTTCTGCATCTAGCTCTGAAAAAATATTGGGCTTCTAGCTGTGTGTGGGACTTGTTGTATTAGTCCATCTATACTGACCTCCATCAGGTTGCAAACTGAATATATTTTTTTCTGCATCTACCTCTGAAAAAATATTGGGCTTCTAGCTGTGTGTGGGACTTGTTCTATTAATCCATCTATACAGACCTCCATCAGGTTGCAAACTGAATATAATTTTTTTCTGCATCTAGCTCTGAAAAAATATTTGGCCTTCTAGCAGTGTGTGGGACTTTCTCTATTAGTCCATCTATACTGACCTCCATCAGGTTGCAAATTAAAAATAATTTTTATCTGCATCTACCTCTGAAAAAATATTTGGGCTTCTAGCTGTGTGTGGGACTTGTTCTATTACTCCATCTATACTGACCTCCATCAGGTTGCAAATTGAATATAATTTTTTTCTGCATCTAGCTCTGAAAAAATATTGGGCTTCTAGCTGTGTGTGGGACTTGTTGTATTAGTACATCTATACTGACCTCCATCAGGTTGCAAACTGAATATATTTTTTTCTGCATCTACCTCTGAAAAAATATTGGGCTTCTAGCTGTGTGTGGGACTTGTTCTATTAATCCATCTATACTGACCTCCATCAGGTTGCAAACTGAATATAATTTTTTTCTGCATCTAGCTCTGAAAAAATATTTGGCCTTCTAGCAGTGTGTGGGACTTTCTCTATTAGTCCATCTATACTGACCTCCATCAGGTTGCAAACTGAATATAATTTTTTTCTGCATCTAGCTCTGAAAAAATATTTGGCCTTCTAGCAGTGTGTGGGACTTTCTCTATTAGTCCATCTATACTGACCTCCATCAGGTTGCAAACTGAATATATTTTTTTTCTACATCTAGCTCTGAAAAAATATTTGGCCTTCTAGCAGTGTGTGGGACTTGTTCTATTAGTCCACCTATACTGACCTCCATCAGGTTGCAAATTCAAAATAATTTTTTGTCTGCATCTAGCTCTGAAAAAATATTTGGCCTTCTAGCAGTGTGTGGGACTTGTTCTATTAGTCCACCTATACTGACCTCCATCAGGTTGCAAATTCAAAATAATTTTTTGTCTGCATCTAGCTCTGAAAAAATATTTGGGCTTCTAGCTGTGTGTGGGACTTGTGTAAAAGGGGCGTTAAATAGCAAAAAAGAGGCATTCAAGAGATTAAAACAGGAAAACAGTAAGGAAGCACTAATGTGTTACAAGGAAAAAACGAGAACCTGTAAAAAACAAATAAAAATAGCGAAGGAGGAAACAGAGAGACGTATTGCTAGGGAAAGTAGATCAAATCCCAAACTGTTCTTTACGTATATAAATAGTAAAAGGATTAAATCGGATAATATTGGACCGATAAAAAGTGAGGAAGGCAAAATCATAGAGAAAGATGAGGATAAAGCTAATCTATTAAATAATTTTTTTTCGACAACTTTCACAAAGGAAATCGAACTACCAGGAGAAATGAGAAGTGACAAGCTTAATCCTCCACTAAGTATGACAAATCTAACCCAAGCTGGGGTACAGAAACGCCTTAGTAACATTAAAATAAACAAATCACCAGGACCTGATGGCATACACCCACGGGTACTAAGGGAACTAAGTAATGTGATAGACAGACCGTTATATCTTATATTTAAGGACTCTGTTGAGACTGGGTCTGTACCACTTGATTGGCGACAGGCGAATGTAGTGCCAATATTCAAAAAGGGAGCGAAAAGTGACGCCGGAAACTATCGGCCGGTGAGTCTGACGTCCGTTGTGGGCAAAATTTTTGAAAGCTTCATTAAAGAGGCAATTACGGAGCATCTTGATGCTAATAATCTTTTAATCCCGAACCAACATGGATTCATGAGGAATCGCTCCTGCCAAACAAACCTGATTGACTTCTACGAGGAGGTTAGCTCTCGAGTAGATCAGGGGGAACCAGTGGATGTCGTGTATCTCGACTTCTCAAAAGCGTTCGATAGCGTGCCACATAATAGGTTGGTATACAAAATGAGAATGATGGGGCTGGGGGAAAATGTCTGCAAGTCGGTAGCTAACTGGCTAAAGGATAGAAGGCAGAGGGTGGTTATAAATGGAATATACTCAGATTGGGTAAGCGTCACTAGTGGGGTACCACAGGGGTCTGTACTAGGCCCAATGTTATTTAATATCTTTATTAACGACATAGTCAACGGGATAAATAGTAAAATATCAATATTTGCAGATGACACAAAGTTATGTAAAACAATTAATACAAAAGAGGACAGTGCAGACCTACAGAGGGATTTGGATAAGCTGGGTAGGTGGAGCATTAAATGGCAAATGAGGTTTAACGAGGAGAAATGTAAGGTCATACATATGGGAAGGAAAAATGGAAGTCACCAGTACTCACTGAATGGGAAATCATTGGGGAATTCAGAGATGGAGAAGGACTTGGGCATCTTGATTGATAGCAAACTAAATTGGAGTGCCCAAAGTCAGGGCGCTGCTGTAAGGGCAAACAGGGTAATGGGATGTATCAGAAGAGGTATAGCTGCAAAGGATGAGAACATTGTTCTTCCACTGTACAAAGCACTGGTCAGACCACACTTGGAATACTGTGCCCAGTTATGGGCCCCAATATATAGAAAGGATATAAATGAGCTTGAAAAGGTACAAAGGAGGGCAACAAAATTAATAAAGGGAATGGAGGGACTGCAATACCCAGAGAGGTTGGCAAAACTAGGACTATTCAGCCTGGAAAAGAGAAGGTTGAGGGGGGACATAATAAATGTGTACAAATATGTTAGGGGACAGTATAGAGACCTTGCCCGGGATTTGTTCAAAAGGAGGGATATTACGGTAACAAGAGGGCATTCACTAAGACTGGAAGAGAAAAGGTTTCAGCACCAGCATAGGAAGGGGTTCTTTACGGTAAGAGCAGTGAGAATATGGAATTCACTGAGTGAGGAGACGGTAATGTCGGATTCACTACACCAGTTCAAGCGGGGACTGGATGCATTTCTAGATACCAGGCAGATTTCAGCATATACTTAAAAATAAAATAAAATAGTAGGTTGATACAGGGATTTATTCTGACTGCTGGTTTCAGAGTCGGGAGGGAATTTTTCCTCAGGTGAAGATTGGCCAAATCATTTGGGGTTTTTGCCCTCCTCTGGATCAACTTTAGCAATTACAGAACTAACAGGTCGAACTTGATGGACGCAAGTCTTTATTCGGCTTTACAAACTATGTTACTATGTTCTATTAGTCCATCTATACTGACCTCCATCAGGTTGCAAACTGAATATTTTTTTTTCTGCATCTACCTCTGAAAAAATATTTGGCCTTCTAGCAGTGTGTGGGACTTGTTCTATTAATCCATCTATACTGACCTCCATCAGGTTGCAAATTGAATATAATTTTTTTCTGCATCTAACCCAGCCAATAGTTTTGGCCTAATACCACAGTTTGGCCACTCAGCTCTGCTCGGTTCCCATCCATTGTTTTTTTGTGCAAACAACTCCAGAGTTGTGAATTAGTTAACCACCAAAATGAGTGGAAAAAGGCCTGCTGCTGGTGGAAAGGGGAATAGGCGTGTTGGGAAGGGGAAAAAAGGTTGTGTCCGTGGGGTAGGTGTTAAAGCAACAGTAACATCTGCAGAAGAAAGACCATCTTCCAGCCAAACTAAATTGTCTACTTCTTTTAGCGGACAATGTGATAAGATCCCTTTCTTACGGCCACGCCAATCGCTACAAATTCCAGATGAGGCACAAAAACAGCAGGTGCTTCAACGGATATCAAGTGCTCCTTTAAGTGGGCTCTCCTCCACATCAACTTCAACATCACAAATACTCCAGTCCTCAGAGGTGTCACCCCAATCGCACTTGCTTCCTCACAGCTCCCAAATCTCCAGCTGCCCGTCTGAGTATGAGGTAGAACAGATGGTTGAGTCTGCAGAGCTGTTTACTCATACTATAGCCTGGGAATCAGAGGTCGACTCCAGCGCTTCTGTGAATCCAGACGAGGAAATGATCTGCACTGATGCCCAGAATCTTTATGAGTCGGATCCAGGACCAGACGCAGAAGGTTCTGACCATAATGTAGACCCTCATTCCCAAACTGTAACTCCTGTTGGTGGAGACAATGAGGAAGACGATGATGAGACTCAAATACCTGATTGGAGCGACAACTTTAGCTTTTTGTCAGGGCAGGAACAGGTTGGCTCTGAGGACGACGGGTGTGATAACGCACAGGGTGATGATGATGAGGTTGGAGATCCCACTTACTGTCAACCCACAGTCAGCCAAGAGATGAGGTCAGCAGAGGAGGTGGAGGAAAATGCTAGTGACGACGAGGTCAGGTTGCGCCTTCCTGGACAGAGACGTAGTACTGGAAGCACGTCAACAACTGCATCCTCAAACACAACTCTGCCTCTCACCACTAGTCGTGGTGGCTCTTCAGGTCGCATGGGTGCTAAGCCTTGCATAGCCTGGGCATTTTTTCAGATCGATAAAGAAGACCCAACTCGTGTTATCTGTAACATTTGTCAGCAAAAGCTAAGTAGAGGCCAAAAAATACATAGTTTGAGTACTTCATGCATGAACCGGCACATGGACATGAAGCATAAGTTGCAGTGGGAAGCTCAGTGTGCTACAATGCGGCCTAGCCGGCCGGGCCAACCACCGTCTGCCATATCTTGTGCATCCGCGGCCTCTTCATCCTCTGTGACTGGGGGGACAGCAGTCACACCTGTTTTGGGGCGCAGACCTGCCACCTCTTTACCCGCAACAGCCAGCGTGATTGGCAGGTCATCATTTTCTTTGGAGGTGGTAACACCAGCTGGTGTTGAGCGCTGTCCGACATCGATAGCACCACCTTTGGATCAAGGCAACCTAACATGTCCGCCTGCATCTTCCTCACAGACCGGCAGTTTGCCGGGGACACCCTTATCAACCCCGTCTAAGCACAAGAGCCAGCCCTCGGTCCCTCAGATGTGGACAAGTAAAAGACCATTTCCTCCTAGCCATGAGAAAGCTAAGAGGTTGAATTTCACCATCTGCAAGCTCTTGGCTACAGAAATGCTGCCTTTCCGCCTGGTGGACACAGAGGATTTTCGAGACCTTATGTCCGTCGCAGTGCCCCAGTACCAGATGCCCAGTCGGCACTACTTCTCAAAGAAAGATGTGCCTGCGCTCCACCAGCATGTCGCACACAACATCACCGCTTCTTTGAGAAACTCTGTGTGTGACAGGGTGCATTTCACCACAGACACTTGGACGAGTAGGCATGGACAGGGGCGTTACATGTCGCTGACTGGGCACTGGGTAACTATGGTGACAGCAGGACAAGGGGCTGCTGTCCAAGTCTTGCCGTCCCCACGAGTTGTGCGTCAATCCTCTTTATGTCAAAGTTCCTCCACTGCTTCTGCCTCCTCAACCTCCTCTTGGTCTCCCACTTGCACCCAAAGCCTGTCTGGTCATGCCACAAACTTTCTAACTGCGCAGAAGGGATCCTGCACACCTCCTTACTATGCTGGCAGTAGGGCTCAACGTCATCAGGCGGTTTTTACTTTGAAATGTCTGGGAAATGTGAGTCACACAGCTGAGGAGTTGTGGTCAGCTCTGGAGAACCAATTTCATGAATGGTTGTCTCCACTGGACCTGAAACCAGGGAAGGCCGTGTGCGACAATGCTGCAAACCTGGGTGCAGCCCTTCGCCGGGGCAATGTGACACACGTGCCTTGTATGGCTCACGTGTTGAACCTGGTTGTCCAGCAATTTTTAGCCCACTATCCCAGACTAGATGGCCTTCTGCAGAGGGCACGGTCGCTGTGTGCTCACTTCCGCCGTTCGCATCCCGCAGCTCAGCGACTTACATCTCTACAGAAGTCGTTGGGCCTGCCACTTCACCGGCTAAAATGCGATGTGCCTACCCGGTGGAATTCAACTCTGCACATGTTGCAGCGACTGTGGCAGCACCGACAAGCCCTGGTGTAATACGTTCTGACGTATAGCCTGGGCCAACGAGATCCAGACGTGGGGCAAATCACGCTGGAGGAGTGGTCTCAGATCAGGGACCTATGCACCCTTCTGCACAGTTTTGAAATGGCGACGAAGATGTTTAGTGCTGACGATGCCACTATCAGCATGACTATTCCGGTGATTTACATGCTGGAGCACATGTTAAACAGAATTCGGAGTCAGGTGGTGGCACAAGAGGAGGTGGAGGAAGTAGAGGAGGAGGAATTGTATGCGGAAGGGCTAACATCTGCAAGGTCCAGACGGTCGGCAGCACCAAGGCGGCAGGCATGTGAGGGTGGGGGAGATGGTTTTACCAGGGCGCATGGTAGCAGCCAAACTAGTGAGGAAGGTGCAGGAGCCCAGGAAGAAGTGGAGGACGAACTGATGGAAGACTCATCAGATGAGGGAGACCTTGATCACATTTCTGTTGTGCGAGGTTGGGGGGAGAGGACAGAGGAAGGAAGCATGATTGTTACCTCGCCACCAACACAACAGGGACTTGGTGCTCCTGGATGCGCAACACACATGAGTGCCTTCTTGCTGCACTACCTGCAACATGACCCTCGAATTGGGAGAATTAGAAATAATCCTGACTACTGGGTTGCCACACTGTTAGATCCCCGGTACAAAAGTAAATTTGCAGAAATTATTCCTGCCATAGAAAGGGATGCACGCATGCAGGAGTATCAGCAGAGACTGTTGCAGAATCTTACATGTGCTTTTCCACAAAACACCAGTGGTGCACGTAGTGAATCTCACAGTTTCAACTTGCCAACCGTGGGACCGTCAAGTCTTCAGCACTCAAACCATAACAGAACCACAGTATCTGCTGGTAACATCAATTTTGCGCAATCATTTCACCACTTTTTTAGCCCATCCTTTGCAAGGCCACAGGAGACAAGAAGTCTGACACATAGTCAACGCCTAGAGACGATGGTACAGGAGTATCTCCAAGTAAACATTGAAGCCATGACTGTGTCACTGGACCCTTGCTCTTTTTGGGCTTCCAATCTGGATAAATGGCCGGAGCTAGCCACTTACGCCTTGGAGATCTTGTCATGCCCCGCAGCCAGCGTTCTGTCTGAACGTATGTTCAGCGCTGCTGGTGGTGTGCTGACAGATAAGCGCATGCGGCTCTCCACTGATAATGTAGACAGACTCACGTTCATAAAGATGAACAAATCATGGATCCGAAATGACTTTTCTACCCCTGTGTCATCCTGGGGAGAGTAAAAAATGGATGATTGGTTAAAATCACCCTACCAACCGTTTTAAGCTTTCAAATTACTAATCATGTTTATCTGTATCTTGGCTGGAAAATAATTTGGGCTTTGTAGCAGTGTGCAGCACTGATTCTATTAGGCCATCTATAATAAGCTCCACCAGATTTAAAATTACTAATCATGTTTATCTGTATCTTGGCTGGAAAATAATTTGGGCTTTGTAGCAGTGTGCAGCACTGATCCTATTAGGCCATCTATACTAAGCTCCACCAGATTTAAAATTAATAATAATTTTTAGCTGCATCTAGCCCGGAAAATAATTTTGGGGCTCCGAGATGCGCAAGACACATAAGTGCCTTCTTGCTGCACTACCTGCAACATGACCCTCATATTGTCAGAATTCGAAGTAATCATGACTACTGGGTTGCCACACTCTTAGATCCGCCAAACTTTTCGATCAACCTTTTCATTTTAATAAAGACCAAAAAAATGGTCATTTTTGAAATTATAAGCAGTAGCAGGTTATTAGAAACTGAAATCAAACAGTTTTCAACTCAAAACTTTATTCTAGGTGATGTTACATTTTCACATAGGACCCCTTGTTCGAAAGGAGCTTCTGAACTCTCTCGTCCATTGAATTTGTCAGGTTTTGGATGGTTTCTGCTTCAATTGTTTTGCATGAGGACAGAATACCCTCCCAGAGCTGTTGCTTAGATGTGAACTGCCTCCCGCCATCATAGACACTCCTTTTGATGATGCTCCAGAGGTTCTGAATGGGGTAGAGGTCAGGGGAGCATGGGGGCCACACCATAAGTTTGTCCCCTTTTATGCCCATATCAGCCAGAGATGCAGATGTTTTATGTGCAGCATGAGATGGTGCATTATCATGCAAAAAATGATCTTGCTGTGAAATACACGGTTCTTCTTCTTGAACCATGGCAGGAAGTGCTGTTTGAGAAAATCCACATACATTATGGAGTTCATCTTTAGCGCCTTCAGGGATCCTAAAGGGGCCGACAATCTCTCTCCCCATGATTCAAGCCCAAAACATTACTCCACCTCCTCCTTGTTGGCGCTGTAGCCGTGTTTGCGTGGGGTGTCCATCAACCAGCCATCCTCCACTCCATCCATCTGGACCATCGAGCGCTGCACGGCACTCATCCGTGAACAAAACAGTTTTGAAATCAGTCTTCATGTAATGTTTGGCCCACTGGAGCCATTTCTGCTTATGTGAAGTGGATAGAGGAGGTCGACAGGATGGCGTATGCACAGCTGCAAACCTCTGAAGGACCCTGCATCTTGTTGTTCAGGGGACGTTGGAGGCACAAGCAGCTTCAAAAACTTGTCTGCTGCTATGACAAGGCTTTTTTGCCGCTGCTCTTTTAACCTGACGTAATTGCTTGTAGGAAAGAGTCCTCAATTTGCCCTTATCAGCACGCACGCGTGTGTACTGTGAATCAGCTACATACTTCTTGATTGCCAAGACACTTCATCCTGATCATCGCACAATGTTGATTGTAGTCATGCCTTGACCTAAACACTCCACAATTTGTTGCTTCTCAGCAGCCGACACATCCTTTTTCTTTCCCATTTTGGCAGAAAATGTAGGCTGCTTAATAATGTGAGACAGCCTTCTTAAGTAGTCTTGCCTTTCATTGGACACACCTGCCAAACTAATTAGCACAGGTGTCTGCAATTGCTTACAGTGATATAAAGAGCCCTGACACACATCACCATCAATGAGTTTAACTGACAAACAAACAAATTCTTCCATTATCACTCCTAAACACTTTTTGCATAATAATTTGGAACACAGTGTACATGTGCTTTTCCACAAAACACCAGTGGTTCACGTAGTGAATCTTACAGTTCTAACTTGCCAACCGTGGTCTGTATGGAGTTGTTCAATAAAGGGCCCAAAATTAAGATAACATAGATGGGAGAGGTCTCTATGAATAGGAATTCCTAAGTATTTGATACCCTGTGAGGGCCAGGCAAAGGGCAAGTTGGACTGGATGGAATCCTATATGGATTTGGGGAGGGAGACATCGAGGGCCTCAGACTTCGCTGCATTGATTTTAAAATTTGACCATGTAACAAAGTGATCTATTTCAGCCATAACAGCATGGATGGATATATGTGATTGAGTGATATATACTAGGACATCATCAGCAAATAGAGAGCACTTGTACTCGGTGCCTCCCACCTCAATCCACCTAATATTGGGGTTATGGCGAATTGATGAGAGCAGGTGCTCCGTCACTAGGATGTATAAGAGAGGGGACAGAGAACATCGCTGCCTTGTCCCATTGGTGATTGTGAAAGGTGATGAAAATGTTCTGACGCGCCCCCTGGGCCTTGGGACACCCGGAGCCGGACCCTTTTTGGTGGATGCTGGTGGTTGTAGTCTCCGTGGCGGCGACCCGGTTCCGTGGCTCAGGGCGGTCAAACCAGTGGCGGAACTATTTATGTGGTTTTGATGTTTAAATGTCCGACTACGCTACCCGTGGATTGCGGTCAGAGTGAACCGCCGCTCCAGGGCAGACCGCTGAGGCTGGTGTTGTGGGTGCAGCAGAGCGTAGCATAACTCCCCACGGGAGGAGTATAGCCTCAGGGCAGTGTATGCGGAGGATGGGGGTGATGGTGCAGGGCAGCAGCAGTAACGACACGGAGTCAGTGATGCAGTCCAGGGCCTTTACTCACAGTTCTTATTATCCAGACCACGTCTGCAGGTAACGGCTGCCCACGTCGTACTGTGCTCACCAGGTGAGGGGCTCAGACAACTCCCAGATAACTTTGGAGCGCTTCACAGGACCCCCTTTGTGTGTCCTTTGTCTGGCCTTTCTTACCAACGCTTCTGTCCGGCTGCCTCTGGCCTCCTCTTGGTAAACTTGGCGCCAGTTTCCCTGACCCTATGTGGTGCCTTCCTAGCGGGTGTAGCGAGGGGCTGCGCCACATAAAATGTCACAGCCTCCGGTTTCTAGCTGAGGGTCGTTTCCTGCCTCCACTAGTTTCGGGGACCGGTCTCCCCCTTTGGCCTGACCCCTCCACGCAGGTGGATTCGGGCGTGCGGTGGCGACTCGCCCGTCCGCACCCCTGGGATCCCTTCATTCCTCGTTCCTGGAGCCTTCTCCGCTCCTCTTCCTTCCTTCTCCCTCTTCCAGGCCTGGGCCTCTGTTACTAGGCCCGCCTCCGGAGCAGAGCTCATGCAGAGCCCCTGCTCCCTGCCACTTCTGCTCAGACTTCTCTGCACTGAACTAAGATGGTGCCCACCTTTTATACTCCCTTCTCAATGCACCCAGGAACTGCTTCCTCCCTGCTCCTGCACTACAGGGTTCCCCTTCCTCAGTGTTCCCTCCCCCCACTCCAGCCAGGGACAGGGACTGTCGTGCCCATCTCAGAGGCATATTGGTCGCCCTGCCCCACGGCAATGTGGTGTAATGCATGCAGGTGTCGGGTCCTGATCCACACTCCATCCTTACCTGAGAGTGAGATATCACACCTCTGGGTGAGGTGCAATACCTCTGTAGCAACCGAGCCCTCAGAGTAATACAGTTCCATTTATCTTCAGCCTAGGTGACGTATTGCGATACAGGGCCGTGATTTTGGCTATAAAAGGGTCCCCTAGAACCCTACCCCAAGCTTTTTAAGAGAATCATATATGGCGTGCCAGGAGACTCTATGGAATGCTTTCTCAGCATCCAACGAGAGTATCTAATTACAAATTTTTAACTGCATCTAGCCCAGGAAATACTTTGTGCCTAGTAGCAGTGTCTGCTAGTCAGCGGATTATCCCGGCTGTTAAGCAAGCTACACCACCTGTAGTTTTGACACTTAATTTTTTCAAAGGAAATGCTTCGGGACCACGGGATACTCAGTGAAGAGCATCAGGAGGCACCCCAAGGCATAAGGGCTGGGACTGGCAGTAGGATGCCTTGCGGTGGACAGCCGAGCTCGATCCTTATAAAAGCTTTTTAACTGCAGCAGCTTTAGTGGACGCTACTGGAGCTGGAATTACGCGGCTGCTGGCATGAGACTTGCCCTCCAATAGATCCTTGTAAATGGATTTAAAGTGTATTCATTCAAATTAGAGAGACAATTTAAATTAAAAAGCTTAGAGCTGCCTCCACCACAGGGGGGCTCGCTCGACCCACCAGCGGACAGGCACCAGTATTGGGAGAGGGGGGCTGGCCGTCAGGGTTCACCGCGGCTCTGGCACAAACCCGGCGACACGGAGGTGGCACGGGCAGTAGCGGACTGAACGTGTCGGCTTCTCACTTTTTGGATTTTAGAAGGGCATGACATGCCTATATCTGTGTCTCCCCCTCTTTTACTCCTCCACCTCTTTTCTTTTTGCATGACTATATGTACTTGTCACTTTTCCATGTGTTAGTTGTGTCTTCAGAGCAGTTTGTCAGCTTTTGGACACCTTTGAAGGTGTTTTCTATGTGTTTCTATGTGTTTTTGTTTGCCTGCCATTGGTTTTAACGGTGTTCGAAGGTGTTCGACGAACAGTTCGGTGAACACATGGGTGTTCGACGAACCGAACCGAACTCGAACACTACGGGGGTGGCTCAACACTAGTCCCTACCAGCATCAACACAAGCTTCTCTTGACCCGAGGCGATCACAACAGCAGACCCGCGTGGGACATGCACTGCTCCCACCATTCTTTCTTCAGCCGAACTCTTCGGAATGCCGCACAAACGGACCACCTGTTGCATGGCCCTCTGAGTGGCTTTGTCGGGTGTCGCTCATTTCCAATATCTTTGGCCATCGCACTCAAATAAAAGGGAGTCCAGCTCCCTCAGGATGTTCATTCCCAGAACCACTGGAAGATTTGGCCTCGCCTGTGTCATCACGAGCACCACTCCTTTGGTTCCTAATTCCTGACGCACAGCTGTACTCTCATCCATGCAAAGCCTGCCACTGGAATTTCTTCATTATTAACGGCCTTCAGCATTAGCAGATGTCCCGACTCCGTTTTTACGGTCTCTTCGAAGTGCGTCTTGAAAAATTCTATCGGCATCGTCGTCATCTCGGATCCGGTATCCACTAAGCACGCCACCTTCTTTCCAGCAAACTGCACCTCCAACGTGGGACTCTCTGCAATCAGATCTTCGGAACAGACGTTGGGCGTTGATTTTCGTTCCTGCCTCGCCCTATGCCCAACAACAGCGAGGGCCTCTCTTTTACCGATGCCGGGACTTCAGTCGGCAGGTTTTACTGGCAGTTCCGCTGCATATTCTCCAGTTCTCGGCATCGCCAACATTGAACCGGTCTTCTTGCCCTACCTCCGGCTGCCTCAGGTCTAGGAGCAGTCGGCGTCCTCCCTGAGGTATAGGGTGGTTGCCCATATAGGGTAATAGGGGGGTTAGTCAGGGCCAAGCATATCGGAGGCTTCTCCCGAACTTGCATCCGTTGCACCTGTTCCGTCAGGCTTTCCACGGTTTTCTGTAAAGCCGCCAGCTGTGCCTGAACAGGGTCTGGTCTCGGCTCTCTTGTGTTAGCCACTTGCAGGTTACTCCACTGCAGAGTAGGCTTCACTCCCAAAGTCTGTGGTACCGCCTCTTCCTGTATTTTGGCATAGGTGACACCAGGAGTACTCCGCACCTTCAGCAACAATTCTCTCCTTAGCGCTTCACTCCGTATCCCCTCGATGAACTGATCCCGAAGAATGCCGTCAACATCAGCCTCAGTACCCACGGTTACAGGCGACTTCTTTTGACCTCTTGATGCAGTTCCTCCAGCGCTATGGCATACTGGATCAGGCTTTCTCCATCTCTCTGGGTCCGGGCGAAAAACTGTACTCGTAGTTGCCCTGCCGCTGCCACATGATCAAAGACTTTCTCTAGTTTCCGGATGATATCGTCAACCGTCTTTCGTTTGTCTTTGGGTATTAACAAGATAAGTTTGCGGGCATTCCCCTCCAGAGTATTCAGCTCGACTTCCGGTTGTAGCTGGGGGCTGATGCCGTGCAAGGCAATGGCATTCTTCAACCTGCCTACCCAATCACTGAACAGTAGTGTTGAGCGATACCTTCCGATATCAGGAAATATCGTATCGGATTGGATCGGACCGATACTCAAAAAGTATCGCATATCGCCGATTCCGATACCGGAAACCAATGCAAGTCAATGGGACACTAATATCGGAATGAAAATAAACCCTTTCTTTCCTTGTAGGTTAATTCTACATGAAGTAAAACAACTAAGAATAATGTAGAATGTATTACGCGAAAAGCCGGCAATTCATCAGCGCATACACCGGTACCCGACAATTTACAACAGAAAGAATAGAGCTTCACACATAGATTAGATAGATAGAAACATGTCAGTCACATAAATAAGAAGTACAGTGACAGTGTTGGTTACTGTACTTGTCATTTAGTGTAAAGGATTTATATAAAAAAAATAATAGTGTTTTCATGCACCGTCTCTTTAAGAAAGCCGGCCGGCAATTCAGCATCGGTACCCGACAATTTAGAATAGAAGGAATAGAGCTTCACACATAGATTAGATAGATAGAAACATGTCAGTCACATATATATGAAGTACAGTGATAGTGTTGATTACTGCACTTGTCATTTAGTGTTAAAATAAAGGATTTATTTTTAAAAAAATTGGCGTGGGGTTCCCCTTAATTTTAGTCTCTAGCGGAGGTTAAGCAGACAGCTGGGGCAGATGTTTGAAGCCTGGGAAGGGGGTAATACCCACGGAGCTTCCCAGGCTACTAATATCATCGCCCAGCTGAATACCTAGCCTTTACTAGCTATTAAAATGGGGGACCCCCCCCAAAAAGTGACGTGGGGTCCCCCCTATTTTAATAGCTAGCAAAGGCTAGGCAGACAGCTGGGGGCTGATATTAATAGCCCAGGAAGGGAGCCATGAATATTGGCCCCCTCCCAGGCCAGAAACACCAGCCGTCAGCCGCCCCAGAAATGGCGCATCCATAGGATGCGCCAATTCTGGCACTTAGCCTCGCTCTTCCCACTGCCCTGTAGCGGTGGCAGTGGGGTAATAGGGCTGGGGTTGATGTCAGCTTATAATGCCAGCTGACATCAAGCCCAGGTTAGTAATGGAGAGGCGTCTATAAGACACCCCCATTACTAACCCCATAGTGAAAGTTAAAAAAAAAAAACAAACACCCAGAATAAAGTCCTTTAATTGAAATAAACACACAATTCTTTATTGTTCTAAATTAAACCATACTTACCGTCACGCCCATTCCAGCTGAAGCCAACGATCTCCTGCAATAAAAGAAAAATAATAAAGCAACCTCATCCTTACCTTTCCATGGTTCCCACGACGGCTCCAGCTCTGCTACATCGAGATGACAGGCTGGACCGCAGCAGAACGCTGTCATCCAGCCTGTCATCCCGCAGACACTGAGAAGCGCAGGCATGCTTGCGCTCCTCAGTGTCTCTCTGTGACGGCATAAAGATGAGCCGACAATGAACTCGGCTCACCTCATGTACGTCACTGACAGCGTGGGAGAATTCTCACGCTGAAGCGCTGAGTGCAGGAGAATTTTCCCACGCTGTCAGTGACGTGCATGAGGTGAGCTGAGTTCATTGGACATGAACTCGGCTCATCTTTATGCCGTCACAGAGAGACACTGAGGAGCGCAAGCATGCCTGCGCTTCTCAGTGTCTGCGGGATGACAGGCTGGATGGCAGCGTTCTGCTGCGGTCCAGCCTGTCATCTCGATGTAGCAGAGCTGAAGCTGTCGTGGGATCCATGGGAAGGTAAGGATGAGGTTGGTTTATTATTTTTCTTTTATTGCAGGAGATCGTTGGCTTCAGCTGGAATGGGCGTGACTGTAAGTATGGTTTAATTTAGAACAATAAAGAATTGTGTGTTTATTTCAATTAAAGGACTTTATTCTGGGTGTTGTGTTTTTTTTAAATACTTTACTAGAAATTCATGGCGGTCATGTCTAATATTGGCGTGACCCCATGAATTTCGGGCTTAGGGTCAGCTGATAATGCCAAGCTGGCCTTAACCCCTTTATTACCCAGTGAGCCACCGCACCAGGGCCCTGGATGAGTTGGGTACAGCGCCAGAAGATGGCGCTTCTATGAACGCGCCATTTTCCGGGGCGGCTGCGGACTGCAATTTGCAGCGGGTGGGGCCCAGAAAGCTTGGGCCTCCCTGCGCTGCAGATTCCAGCCCCCAGCTGCCTAGTTGTACCTGGCTGGACACAAAAATAGGGCGAAGCCCCACGTATTTTTTTTTTTAATTATTTCATGAAATTCATGAAATAATTAAGAAAAAAAGGGCTTCCCTATATTGTTGTGTCCGGCCAGGTACAAATAGGCAGCTGGTGGTTGGGGGCAGCCCGTTCCTGCCTGCTGTACCTGGCTGGACACAAAAATAGGGCGAAGCCCCACGTATTTTTTTTTTAAATTATTTCATGAAATTCATGAAATAATTAAGAAAAAAAGGGCTTCCCTATATTGTTGTGTCCGGCCAGGTACAAATAGGCAGCTGGTGGTTGGGGGCAGCCCGTTCCTGCCTGCTGTACCTGGCTGGACCCAAATATAGTGCGAAGCGCCACGTCAATTTTTTTTTAATTATTTCATGAAATAATTTTTTAAAAAAAGGGCTTCCCTATATTGTTGTGTCCGGCCAGGTACAAATAGGCAGCTGGTGGTTGGGGGCAGCCCGTTCCTGCCTGCTGTACCTGGCTGGACACAAATATAGGACGCAGCCCCACGTCAATTATTTCATGAATTATTTCATGAATTTCCTGAAATAATTTAAAAAAAATTGACGTGGGGCTTTGCACTATATTTGTGTCCAGCCAGGTACAGCAGGCAGGAACGGGCTGCCCCCAACCACCAGCTGCCTATTTGTACCTGGTCGGACACAACAATATAGGGAAGCCCTTTTTTTCTTTATTATTTCATGAATTTCATGAAATAATTTTAAAAAAAAATACGTGGAGCTTCGCCCTATTTTTGTGTCCAGCCAGGTACAACTAGGCAGCTGGGGGCTGGAATCTGCAGCGCAGGGAGGCCCAAGCTTTCTGGGCCCCCCCCCCCCCCGCTGCAAATTGCAGTCCGCAGCCACCCCGGAAAATGGCGCGTTCATAGAAGCTGGATGCTGTACCTGGCTGGCATACAAAAATATAGCAAAGCCCACGTCAAAATTTTTGGGAAAAATTAATTAAAAAATAAATAATAATTTAGGGACTGCATCTTTATTAACTCCTCAAATGTCATTTAGTGTTAAAATAAAGGATTTATTTAAAAAAAAAATTGGCGTGGGATCCCCCATAATTTTAGTCTCTAGCCGAGGTTAAGCAGACGGCTGGGGAAGATGTTTGAAGCCTGGGAAGGGGGTAATACCCACGGAGCTTCCCAGACTACTAATATCAGCCCCCAGCTGAATACCTAGCCTTTACTAGCTATTAAAATGGGGGACCCCCCCAAAAAAATGACGTGGGGTCCCCCCTATTTTAATAGCTAGCAAAGGCTAGGCAGACAGCTGTGGGCTGATATTAATAGCCCAGGAAGGGTGCCATGAATATTGGCCCCCTCCCAGGCTAGAAACACCAGCCGTCAGCCGCCCCAGAAATGGCGCATCCATAGGATGCGCCAATTCTGGCACTTAGCCTCGCTCTTCCACGCTGCCCTGGTGCGTTGGCAGGGGGTAATAGGGCTGGGGTTCATGTCAGCGCCAGCTGCCATGAAGC
The DNA here is from genome assembly GCF_046119375.1 of Phyllobates terribilis. Lineage (NCBI taxonomy): Eukaryota > Metazoa > Chordata > Amphibia > Anura > Dendrobatidae > Phyllobates > Phyllobates terribilis. The sequence continues at coordinate 417,294,932 of NW_027362765.1, forward strand.
CCAGGTTAGTAATGATGGGCATCTATAAGACACCCCCATTACTAACCTACAAAGTGTTAAAAAGAAAAAACACACTACACCCATAAAAAAATAATTTATTTGAAATAAAACACACAATTTTATTAAATTCTTAGTTTACTAAAAAAAAATAGTTACCTGTCCACGTTCCTGCGCTGATCTCCCATGCACAGCTGTCACATCTGGAGATGATGACAGCTGTGCATGGCTGCTGTAAGCTCACGCTGCCGGGAACACGTCCGCTCCCGGCAGCGGGAGCCACTGACTGAGGTCACCGGACTGCATTCAGTCAGCGCAGCTCCGGAGACCTCCTTTACCGCACTGCTGTACCGTGGGAATTTCTCACGCTACAGCAGGGCCGTAAAGGAGTTGACCGGAGCAGCGCTGCCTGAACTCCGGTGAACCCGCTTATGCAATGACGGGGCTGCTTTACGGCCCCGTCATTCTAGCGGCGGCAGCGGTTCAGAGCGGTCACATTCTATGTGGCTGCTCTGAACTGGAGATCTTCGTGGGACACTCGTGGACTACTACGGAGGGGTAAGGATAAGGTTGTGGTTTATTATTTTATATTTTATTACAGGAGATCGATGGCTTCGGGGAATTAGGTGTCTAGGTGAGTATAGGTGTAGTTTTTTATTTTTTACTTTATTTTAGGTGGCGATCGGCGGGGACAGGTAATGTATGAATTAATTTATTGTAGGCAACCACTGGCCACCAATGACATGTATTTAACATTTATTGGGGACACAGTAGGGCCATTTATATAGCAGGATCAGGCTGATGGGAACTACTGCTCCCATCGAGCTGATCCTGCTGGCACGAGTGGACGGGGGACAGACATAGGCCGATGGGAGTAGTAGTGTCACATCGGCCTATGTCTGCCTGCACGCACACACCCGCACACATCACACAGACACCGCACACACCCGCAGACATCGCACAGACACCGCACACACCCGCAGACATCGCACAGACACCGCGCACACCCGCACACATCGCACAGACACCCACACACACCAATCATGACGGGTCTGGGAGGTGAGGCTGACCTGTGCGACCGTGGGAAAGTTCATGTGAGTTCATGCAATGCAGTCAAGCATGAACTCACATGAACCCTCTGAGGGCACCGCGGCGACTTCAAATGAACAGCTGATCGGCATCACCTGATACCGCAGCTGTTCATTTGAAATAACCGGCGGGAAAGCGCAGCACAGAACGGGAAAGCCGGCGGTGAAGTCTTTTCACTGCCGGCTTCCCCGCCCGGGTCCTTCGCTCCCCGCTCCTTGGTGCTGCGCTCCCCGCCCGGTCCTAACTTACGATCGGGATGGGAGGTGGCGAGGGGAGCGGAGGATCGGGGTGGGAGGCTGCGGGGAAGCAGTATGGGGCTGTGTGATTGTTTAAAAGCCGGCGGCTTTTTACCGCGCGCCGGCTTTTAAACAATCAGGAGAATTCTCCTACGCTGGGATGGCATTCTGATGACAGGCTGGATCGCAGCTGAGCGCTGCCATCCAGCTTGTCATCCTTCAGAGAAACGGCAGAGCGCAGGCATTATGGGAACTTCCGATTCCGGTATTCGATATTGTAAAAGTATCGGAATTAAGTATCGGAATTCCGATACCGCGAATATCGGCCGATACCCGATATTTCAGTATCGGAATGCTCAACACTACTGAACAGCAAGTTATACCCATCAAACTTGGCCAGGTGGTTAAGCAGTGCTCCCGATGTGGAACAACCAACTAACCGGTCTCTACCGATCACAATGGGAGAAGGGGGGTGGATTATTACAGCAGACGCGGCAGCACCTTCTGCGCTACTAGCACCATCCATAGCTTGACTACGCCAAGATGTACAACCGGAACGCTGGTCGAATGTGTATGAGGGATACGGCGGTGCTATGAATGACTCCAACCTCAGTGTAGTGGCAAATCAACTTTCTTTATACTTGTCAAACAAATAACATGGTTGAAGTTTTCTACAAAGTATGGGCCACAACAGCCACGAATACAAAATATAAGTTATGCAGCCCCAAGTGCCAATCTCGCGGGAATGAGCCAAACTACCCCAGGGCTACGCCGCTCCCACTCTTATTTAGTACAAGGCCTACCCAGGATGTTACCGTGGGCGTGTCACGTGGTCTTCCCAGGAATATAACCTTACACCCCCCTCCCACACTAATACAATGGGATCTGGGTACCCTTGATTTTCCCCTTAATAAACAATTATATGTTTATCCAACGCGTTGTCTATACAGTGTACAGTTTCTCTTCCTACAAGAGCAAAGAAAAATCTCTCTAAACCTTTTATTAAACCCTAATCTCTGGCCACAGGGTTTAATCAGCTTCTCCTTCTCACCAAGTTTCTAGCACATCCCGGTGCAGGCAGGAATCAAAATTGATCTCAGTCTCAATGTATAGTTCACAACAGGGCTCCTTTGTAGTATCCACGTACACAGAATCTTGTTATAACAGATCTTTCAAAATCTCTGGATCAAGCCTGATCAGTCCATCAGCAGTGATATACACCAGGCAGTTCTCGGTACTACTGGGATTACTAACTAGCTTTCCCTAGCTAACTACACAGTTGGTGACTGGTCACATATCTCAGTTACTCACAAGGCACAGCTTCTTCTTGTACAGTGTCCATTTTAGGACATGATCAGATATCAAAATCAAACATCAGAATGATGTCAGTTTGAGGCTAAATACCCTGTCTGACCTGCGATTCTGACCAGTGATTCTGACAACTGTAATAATAATAAAAAAAAAAGTAACTGTTCACTGATGGGACTTGAACCCAAAAGCCTGTGTCCCAAAGCAAGTGCACTAACCACTAAGCTATTAACTTAAAATCAGGAGTTCTATTTGGTTATATGATTTTCAGTGCAAACTTGTCTAAAACTCATTGGGACTTATGCACAGACTGCAAGCAAGCCAAATTCAAATGATGTTTGATTTTGATGTGTGAGTCTGATGTGTGACTTTCTTCAAACATCAGAATCATAATGACTTTTAGTCACCCTGAGTATTTTCATGGTTGATCTCATAAGACAAGAAAAGTTGTTAGGTACTATCACTTGACTGGATCACGCAATGGAAAAGCATCAGTTTCTGAAGCTACTTTGTCAGAGTTCAAACCCTGATTGCAATAAGAGTTGTTTTTTTTTTTTTATTTATTATAATTACACCTATTTAGCACACAAACTACAGGGGTGTTTTACTTTTGATATCTGACACTCTGATTGTCATCCTGATGTGTTAAGAGTTTCAGACATGCTGTCTATTTGCATGGTAAATTACATAGCCAAAGTAAATTGGGAGGCAATAATTTACTACATATCTATTTCCAAGTGACTTTATATTTGCATAATTTCTTAAAGGGGTCTAATGATAAAATGTCTTTATTGTAAATTTTTATTTCCATCCGCCCAAGTACTGTCTGCAAACTCCCAATTTACTTTGGCTATGTAATTTACCATGCAAATAGACAGTGTGTCTGAAACTCTTAACACATCAGGATGACAATCAGAGTGTCAGATATTAACCCCTTAACTACCGGTGCCGTATTAGTACGCATATTTGCGCACTGCCCGTTCAGTGAGGGCTGCTGCGCTGAGCCCTCACTGAACCGAGCACGTCAGCTGATTATTACAGCTGACATGTGCCCGCAACAGCCCCGGGTGGAATCGCGATCCACCCGCGGCTGTTAACATGTTGAATGCCGCTGTCAATCTCCGACAGCGGCATTTAACGCGCGCTTCCGGGTAGCGCGTCATAAGCCCCTCCCATTGGCGACCCCGTCACGTGATCGCGGGTCACCGATGGGTGGGCATGACAACCCAGGGTCTGCAGCAGACGCCTGTGGTTGTCATGATCTTGTCGCTATGAGCTCCACCTAGTGGTCGGCACTCATAGCACAGGACCATTTCTGCTGCATGCAGGAGACCTGCTCGTCCCCTGTATGTAGCAGAGGCGATCGGATAGTTGCTGCTTCTAGTCTCCTATGGAGACTATTGAAGCATGCAAAAAGTAAAAAAAAAAAAGTTTTTAAAAATATTAAAAAAAAAAATCATATAATCAAATAGAACTCCTAGATTTTTACAGCTAAATTAATAGCTTAGTGGTTAGTGCACTGGCTTTGGAACACAGACTATTGGGTTCAAGTCCCATCAGTGAACAGTGACTTTTTTTTTTTATTATTATTATTGTTATTACAGTTGTAAAAGTCACTCGTCAGAATCATTCGTCAAAATCACTCGTCAGAATCATTCGTCAGAATCACTCGCCAGAATCATTCATCAAAATCACTTGTCAGAATCACTCGTCAAAATCATTCGTCAAAATCACTCATTGAAATCACTTGTCAGAATCATTCATCAAAATCACTTGTCAAAATCACTCGTCAGAATCACTCGTCAGAATCATTCGTCAGCATCATTCGTCAGAATCACTCATCGAAATCACTTGTCAAAATCATTTGACAGAATCACTTGTCAGAATCACTTCTCAGACAGGGGATTTAGCCTCAAACTGACATCATTCTGATGTTTGATTTTGATATCTGATCATGTCCTAAAATGGACACTGTATTCTTGGACACACTGTTCGGCTCAAGTCTCTGCAAGCTCCAAGCGCCCTGGACATCAGACACGTCTCCTCCCCTCAGAGGTCTTCCTGGATCTCAGATTCCCGGGCTTTTTCACAGATCCCCGGGCTTTTCTTCACTTGTCTCTTGCTGACCCCTAATGGCCGGACTAATTTACTGCAGGAGAAATTTATGCTGTCAGTAATATGAAATCATTACTAGGAACACATGCAAACATGCTACAGCCCCATAGACTATAACATGTAACATAGAGAGAGGGAGAGAGGGGAAAGGAAAAGTCAGCTCACCAATTAGTATATGCACCTTGCTTCTAAGGAGCCATTGCACAGAGATGCCCTTGTCCGGGTGGGAAACAATGTACACTGCTCAAAAAAATAAAGGGAACACTCAAATAAAACATCCTGGATCTGAATGAATGAAATATTCTCATTGAATACTTTGTTCTGTACAAAGTTGAATGTGCTGACAACAAAATCACACAAAAATCATCAATGGAAATCTAATTTATTAACCAATGGAGGCCTGGATTTGGAGTCACCCCCAAAATTAAAGTGGAAAAACACACTACAGGCTGATCCAACTTTGATGTAATGTCCTTAAAACAAGTCAAAATGAGGCTGAGTATTGTGTGTGGCCTCCACGTGCCTGTATGACCTCCCTACAACGCCTGGGCATGCTCCTGATGAGGTTGCGGATGGTCTCCTGTGGGATCTCCTCCCAGACCTGGACTAAAGCATCCGCCAACTCCTGGACAGTCTGTGGTGCAACGTGACGTTGGTGGATGGAGCGAGACATGATGTCTGGGGAACGAGCGGGCCAGTCCATAGCTTCAATGCCTTCATCTTGCAGGAACTGCTGACACACTCCAGCCACATGAGGTCTGGCATTGTCCTGCATTAGGAGGAACCCAGGGCCAACCGCACCAGCATATGGTCTCACAAGGGGTCTGAGGATCTCATCTCGGTACCTAATGGCAGTCAGGCTACCTCTGGCAAGCACATGGCGGGCTGTGCGGCCCTCCAAAGAAATGCCACCGCACACCATTACTGACCCACTGCCAAACCGGTCATGCTGAAGGATGTTGCAGGCAGCAGATCGCTCTCCACAGTTTGATTTCACAGAAGTTTTATTCACTTGGAGTTATATTCTGTTGTTTAAGTGTTATCTTTATTTTTTTGAGCAGTGTATTTAAGACTGGTGCAGTCGAAACTCGTCGATCTTAATATTGGACACTTGGAGGTTGCCGATTTCCATATTTATGGTTTTATTGGATTTTCATAAATAAAGTTTTTGGACATTTTATTTCCGGATTGCTGGAGATGTCTTCCTATTTTCTGCATAGACTATAACAGAAAACCAAGCAATGTGAACTGAGGTCTAAGATGGTACACATGCAAGAAATAAGAGCATGTTCACACTAGCAAAAAGATACAAAACCTACAAGAGACAAAAAATATATAACACATACCCTACCATCATTATATATAAATGTAAAGCAAAGTTGCATATGAAATATAGGGTACTTAGTGAACTATTTTTGATCAAAAAAAGTATACAAGCCGTCCTACCAGCGACAAGGTGACCCTAATTGGGACAGTCCTACACTGTCTATATTAAAAACCTTTGCTTTACATTTATATATAATGATGATAGGGTATGTGATATATTTTTTGTCTTTTGTAGGTTTTATAGACTATAACAGGTACAAGTGACAGCTGCGAAGATCATCGCTCGTATGCAAAAATTGGACATGTGAATGAGATCTTATTATAGTCTATGGAGTAGTTCACATCTTACTTTTTTCCTAGGACCGAGTGGTTCGCACAAAGTCACAGACACTTGTCCAGTATCGGAAGTCTATGAATCCATGAAGAAATCGTACAGCACTCGGATGCCATCTGTGTGATGTCCGATTTTTACAGAGTGTTTGATAGAAGAAGCCGGAGGAAGCTCTTTTTCTTTTATTTGCCATTGGAGAAAAACTGATGAAACTCTGTCCAAACTCTGATGGTAAAAACTGACACTGACCAAACTGATGAAACTCGGGCTGATTTTCTCATAGCAGAAAAGTCACTGACGACTTAATGAGCCTTACACCCTGTAATTTGGCACCATCCTGACCCTGCTGCAGATCAGCTGTGTGGTTTGGTGCTCGTCTCCTCTTTATAAGTCAGCGAGCTCGTAGAAACCACCATGTCTGTCTGTGTTTTAACTGAAAAAGAATTATTTCTGCATGCCAAAAAAAAAAAACACAAAAAAAACCTTGAGTACTACAAGTCTCAAGATTGCTGGTATCGCCTATAGTGCCCAGAAGCTTCTCCTCCATCCTATGGTCTTTTATTTTATTCTTTGTGTCTCATGCACATTAGTATAAAGGTTGTAGTATGTCTTTAACCCTTTCACTCCCTTACATAAGAGGAGGTGGAGTCATAGCATTAATAAGTGCAGAGGAATAAGAGCGAACTCCAGTGCAGGTGAGCAGCCAAGTCAGACACAAGGACAGATTACTAGGGAGCAGGCTGGGACACAGATCCTCTGGTGACATTCTTGGAACCTTAAGTGGATAGTCACCAAACTACCAATGAAGATAAGAACCGCGGTCACACCGTGAGGTGGACGAGACCGGCTCTACTAAAGAACTGTCCAGAATAATAGAACTTTTCTCATTTCCCAGAAGATGTGGCACCAGCTTTTACTACTCACTTACGGCCTGATCCCTTTGACCATCGGAAAGAGTTCATCCATGTAAGCAAAACTTTTTATTATGTTGTATTTCAAAAAAATCAGAAAGAGCAAAAACCAAGTAGGAAGATCTTCCATAAACCTATACATCCATGTCAATGTGGGTATTGTGGGGTCACATTACAAATGGAAGAAAGAGCTTAGAAATAATATTGTAAAAAAAATTACATAAAAATTACTTTTATGACATGTTAAATGTGGGTTGGAGGAGATCATAATGAGGCCATTCATGTTATAGAGAGAGCCTGTCTGCACAAAAGGGACTTCGGGTGCAAGATTTTCACTCCATGGCATGTTTCATTAATACTATGACATTCCTAGGTTCATTGATTTCCAATAAAATATAGGATTACCAATAGTTGGGTGTGAAGGACAGGGGTCCCAGATCCACATGGGGTCTGCAAAGCATCGGTTAGGGGATAATAGTTTACACTATACTTAGTTACTAAAAGATACTGTCCCAATTCAAAACATTTTCACCTATGCGCAGAACAAGGCTGGGGCACATGGTGACTTTGGTGGGCAACACTCATCGTACGGCCAGAGTTTGCTCGGTGTTGCTGCTACATTGCAGTGCAATACTAATGAATAGAGTCACATTGCAACCCCTGAGGATACTGTAACAAGCGAAACACAAAAAGTCTATTTATTTTACTCCCTTAAATACTACCAATAAATCCACAGCACTTACAGACATCATCATCCCTGTCCCCATTGGCGCTCACAATCCAAATGATCTATCCCTATATACATTGCGGGAAACCTATGCAAACATGAGGAAAACATGCAAACCTACACTCCTTGGATGTGAACTCAAGATGTCAGCAGTGTGATAGTGCTAACCACTGCGCCACTACGCTGCCCAATAAAGGTCCAACCATGCCCGATTTTTTTTTTTTTTTTTACACATGCTTGTTAGTCACATTACTTTTAGACCTCATTCACACATTCGTGTTTTAGCACATTTGTGAAAAAATACTGCTGGTGTAATCAGTGTCTTGCATGTGTGTGTCATTTGTGTGTCATCCGTGGGTCCGTTTTTACCATCAGTGTTTTTCAAGAATGGATAAAGAGAGAAAAAAATTACAAAGCTTCTCCTACACTCTGCAATGTTAGGCATCCTTCACACGTCCTGGTGTTTCCGGTAATGGAAAAAACAGTACCGGTGAGATCCGGGGTCCTTGTCCGTGTGCCATCCGTGTGTGCGTATGCTGTCCGTATCAGTGACCTCCTCTTTTACCCATTTATCTGCCAAAAAAACACCAAAGCAGGTCCGTCGTAATCCAGATTGATGTTCCACGACAATCCTCGACTCTGCTATAGTACAAACCAAAAGTTTGGACACACCTTCTCATTTAAAGATTTTCCTGTATTTTCATGACTTTGAAAATTGTACATTCACACTGAAGGCATCAAAACTATGAATTAACACATGTGGAATTATATACTTACCAAAAAAGTGTGAAACAACTGAAAATATGTCTTATATTCTAGGTTCTTCAAAGTAGTCACCTTTTGCTTTGATGACTGCTTTGTTAAGTATATAATTCCACATGTGTTAATTCATAGTTTTGATGCCTTCAGTGTGAATGTACAATTTTCAAAGTCATGAAAATACAGAAAAATCTTTAAATGAGAAGGTGTGTCCAAACTTTTGGTCTGTACTGTATATCCGGAGGCTGTGATGAGCGGTGACATCAGTAACGTGACCGCTTACCACGGCCGCTGGAGCATAGTGAGAGTAGCATGAGAACCTGGCTGCAGTTAGGAGCGGTGACGTCATTAAGGTCACTGAAAGTACAGCCGGCAGTTTTCACAGAAACTTCTGTGTGATCCACCAGCTGTGAACTGCGGTGACCTTAAGGAGTTTGCCCACCCCTGGTCTACTGGGATTTTCTGCTACAGTTTCAGAACATCCACACATTCTGTACGCATTGATTCTTTTGGTCTTTTTTTGTAGGATTTGACAGACGAGGGTCACACAACCATAGATTCTTTCATCAAGGCCGATTATGCTAATGACACTCTGGTCAGACTCTGCTCAGGGTTTAATCAGAGTGTCAGCATAGTGTGTGTGATCTGATTCTCTCAGATGAGAGAATTGGAGCTCGTTGTGAGAAGATGGAGAACAAAATTTCTCCATTTTCTATATTGTGTCAGTGCGCAGAAATCGAATGGCACTCAGATGTCATCCAAGTGCAGTCTGATTATTTCCATTTGCTCATTGACTTGCATGGCCGAATGTGATCCAAATATTGAATTAAACTCGGACATGCCGTGATTTTGTCCTCGAACCGGCTCGGTCCAAGGAAAAAATCTGACATATGCCCCCTAGAGTATCATTGGTCAGAGTGTGATCCAATATTTTGTCAGATCGCACTTGGACCGATAATACAGTGGTATGAGTGAGCCCTAATATACTTTAATTACCAAATGTAGTATCCATAAGTTATAATTGATCTGTCAATTTGATCTCAGAGGGATGTGACTTTTGGTTACTTACAAGCAGTGTCGAACTGTGGTGCCAAGGGCCCACCAGTAATCAACTCCAGGGCCCCACTTTTCAGCTACTTGCAAATGTGACATTATTCTCAATCACAAATTTATGTAACAGTGAACTGGGTAGATTGTTAAATGAGTAAGATGCTGCCTTTATCTGTACATAGTGATTCAAGTATAGTGTGCCAAGTACTGCTCATATAAGAGGGTGGTGGGGCCCACCGGAGGATCCTCCTGTTCTCCTGTGGGCCAGTCCAAGCCTGCTTACAATAATCCTATGGATATGGACAATGTCTAAAATTTCATGTGATGTCCACATCGCCATCTCCAACAGCGGCGCTGAGAGACCAACCTACATTACATACTACATTAGGAATATAGATTGTGTCTTGCGCTCTGCTAAATGAGTTTTATGCTTTATTCACGGAAAATCCCTTTAAGCTTTATTTTTCGTACAGTTTATCTGACAAGTGCATGTATGCAAGGCAGAACCAGAGTGTTATGAAAGCCCATGGCTTAGGAATGGAAGCAGACTATTTAATTAAATTCTGGCAGAGAAAGCTAGGCACCAGCCGTAACAACAGGACATGGAGGCAAACAGGAATATTAACTGAAATGATGAATGAAAGGATGAAAATATTAACAGTACGGAGTGATTCGTGGGGAGGAGTAAATAAACTGCAATGTCAATGTGCTCCTTTGTCCTCCACAGAGGTTACTTACTACTGATTCCAGCCGAGATTCACTTTCCTTCCAATGAAACACTTTGTGTAGATATCCGGGGAGCTCCAGAGGCCCTTAGGGTCACTGCCACCTTACAGCATGGCGTAGAGGACAGTATCCTTCTCCAGGAGATGATGACAGAATCCCAATTATTCAAGTGTGTGCAATTTAAGGTATTCATCCAATATTATGCTAATTATCCACTGTTCAATTCATCAAATTTAGGTTTAGACTTAATTGTGTTCCATCTAGGGCAATGTTTCTCCATGTTCCTAAGCAAAGCGCTCCTTACCCAAAGAAATGGCATCAAAGTACAGCAAAACTATGTCAATAAAATGATGAGAAAGGACGGAGTGAGTCCACGTTCACACATTCAGTATTTTACATCAGTATTTGTAAGCCAAAACCAGGAGTGGGTGATAAATCCAGAAGTGGTGACGTGTTTCTATTATACTTTTCCTCTGATTGTTCCTCTCCTGATTTTGACTTACAAATACTGATGTAAAATACTGACCAAATACTGGACGTGTGAACGTGGCCTTAAATGCATTAACATGTACCCCTGGGAAAAACATACCATGGGTTGGTCGAGAACCTTGTGTAACGCCAATGTCGGCATCCTTGCATAGTCCCTCTCTCTCCTCCTGGAAGGAAGCCAACATACTCACCACCCTGACCGCTTTGTGGTGTGCTTTTCTTCTGCTATGGCTTGCTGCGCAGGTGTCCCGGCGATGCGCGCTTCCCCTTTGGTTAGTTAGTGTTGGTGCAACTAGTCTGTTGCCAGGTTCATTTCCCTGTTCTAGTTAACCGTGATGTCTAAACCAGAACCTGTTCTTGTCACTCGTCTTGACTGAACCTGAAACCGCTATGGCAGTACCTGAACCTGAAACCTCTCCGGCAGTACCTGAACCTGTAACCATTATGGTGATACCTGAACCTGTAACCTCTCCGGCAGTACCTGAAGCTGTAACCATTATGGCAGTACCTGAACCTGAAACCACATATTCTAATACTCTATTTGACAAAATATCACTTCTTCCTCTCACACCCAATACTTCTACTGACCACGGCACTAGACAAACTCTTTTCAGCACCATTTTAGTTCCCGTCCATTTATCCTCCTATCTACCTTATCTCTTATTTCTTCCTTGTCTTTTTCACAATCCTACTCTGCTGCAGTGTCCCTCTAAACAGTCTGAGGCTCTACCTGATAAATGACTTTTTTTTACCCTTTTCTTCCTCTACCCTTTTCCAGTTCGATTCCCTCTCACTCTATACATTACTTTTACACATTTTTTTTACTTACTTTTCTTACTCCTTTTCTTGCATTTTGTATTAACTACTTCTTTAATTGGTTCATTCTCAACTTTTTATTTTCCAACAACTTATAAACATGTTTTCCATTATGGGTTTTTTTTTTTACATTTCTGTACCCACCCCTAAATGGGTGGTCCACATGTAGCTTGGCTCCCATTTTAGCTTTAAATATCCCTCTGTACTTGTAAACCCCATCTGTCTTATGACTTGAAAAAGACGCCGGTACGGGGTTGAAACGCGTTGTCTGAATAAAGGAACCCTCATTGAACTACCTTGCAACAAGAGACTGTTTTCCATCCACGCAGCCTATCCCCACAGTGCTTTTATTCCCTAAACTTAAAATTACTAGATAAACATGTCACCAACATCTTCCATTTAGTATTCTAGTGGTTATAAATGGAATATACTCAGATTGGGTAAGCGTCACTAGTGGGGTACCACAGGGGTCTGTACTAGGCCCAATGTTATTTAATATCTTTATTAACGACATAGTCAACGGGATAAATAGTAAAATATCAATATTTGCAGATGACACAAAGTTATGTAAAACAATTAATACAAAAGAGGACAGTGCAGACCTTCAGAGGGATTTGGATAAGCTGGGTAGGTGGAGCATTAAATGGCAAATGAGGTTTAACGAGGAGAAATGTAAGGTCATACATATGGGAAGGAAAAATGGAAGTCACCAGTACTCACTGAATGGGAAATCATTGGGGAATTCAGAGATGGAGAAGGACTTGGGCATCTTGATTGATAGCAAACTAAATTGGAGTGCCCGAAGTCAGGCTGCTGCTGTAAGGGCAAACAGGGTAATGGGATGTATCAGAAGAGGTATAGCTGCAAAGGATGAGAACATTGTTCTTCCACTGTACAAAGCACTGGTCAGACCACACATGGAATACTGTGCTCAGTTATGGGCCCCAATATATAGAAAGGATATAAATGAGCTTGAAAAGGTACAAAGGAGGGCAACAAAATTAATAAAGGGAATGGAGGGACTGCAATACCCAGAGAGGTTGGCAAAACTAGGACTATTCAGCCTGGAAAAGAGAAGGTTGAGGGGGGACATAATAAATGTGTACAAATATGTTAGGGGACAGTATAGAGACCTTGCCCGGGATTTGTTCAAAAGGAGGGATATTACGGTAACAAGAGGGCATTCACTAAGACTGGAAGAGAAAAGGTTTCAGCACCAGCATAGGAAGGGGTTCTTTACGGTAAGAGCAGTGAGAATATGGAATTCACTGAGTGAGGAGACGGTAATGTCGGATTCACTACACCAGTTCAAGCGGGGACTGGATGCATTTCTAGATACCAGGCAGATTTCAGCATATACTTAAAAATAAAATAAAATAGTAGGTTGATACAGGGATTTATTCTGACTGCTGGTTTCAGAGTCGGGAGGGAATTTTTCCTCAGGTGAAGATTGGCTAAATCATTTGGGGTTTTTGCCCTCCTCTGGATCAACTTTAGCAATTACAGAACTAACAGGTCGAACTTGATGGACGCAAGTCTTTATTCGGCTTTACAAACTATGTAACTATGTAATTCTGCGCTCGGTCACTCCCCTCCGGGGCGGGGTGCTAGCCGCACCAGCATATATTCTGTTTCTTTTCTACTAAAAAGTTTGGAGGGGCCCCACGTACAAAAAGGAGATGATGCAATTTGTCCATAAGTCTATGATGTAATACATGTGAAAATTGCCAAATTTATCTATTAGACTATATTTGAGCCGGATGCGTGTTTTAACATAATTTTTCCTCAAAAAATTAAGTTAGCCCCTATCCATACCATTCATGGGTCCATATTTCTTTCCGATCTTTCTCTTGTACAGACACCTCCTCCAGAAGGAGGCAAAGAGGTTGTGACTGTTTTTATGTCTCTTGTTGGACCAACCACACAGATGTCAGACAGTAAAAAAGTTCTGGTCCGAGCTGTAGGACACGCAACACTTATTCAGACCGACAAGCCCCTGTACAAGCGGGGACAGACCGGTGAGTAGTGGTTTGTGGGGGCATAATAAAAAAAAGTAATGTCCCCTCTTTTGCTCCCATTTTGAGCTCTTCTAACCTTTGCAGGGCTTAGGACTGAAGGACTAAAATGATCATTATAGAGCGTTACATAGCATTTACGATCGCAGAGATGAAAGTTGTATAATCTAAACAGGGCTATTCACAATACTAGTGACTTAAAGAAGTTGGTCAACTTTTTGGCCATTTTTTTTTTTTTTTTTCTACTTATTCATTTATTTGGGGTTCAAAATAATTTTTGCAATTGGGTTTCTTTACAAATTTTGCTCTTAGAGGCCCTTTGTTTCCCTTCACATTCAAGTTTAATGTCGTCTATGTCCAGAAATCAGGTTAGAGAAGCTCAGAAAAAGACATATTAAAAAAGAGTTAGAAACTTTCCTGTTAGACTGACAGGACGAGCTCACTGACGGGTTCTCAGTTAGAGATCGGCCACTTTCTCTTGGTAGTGCAGCTTTCCTCCCAAACTGACCAGCACAATGGCTGCTGGCGGAGGAGCATGTGACCAGACCAGTCTATCAGCCTCCCCTAATAGGAGAACAGCATTCCCATGTGGTGTTTTCTTATTGGAGGAGACTGATTCACAGGTCTGGTCACATGCTCCTCCGCCAGCAGCCATTGTTCTGGTAAGTTTGTGAGGAAAGCTGCACTTGCAAGGAAACAAGCAAGCCTGTAAAAGCAAAACTGTGCAATATTTGTAAAAAATACCCAATTTCAAAAATGATTTTTAGCTCAAAATAAATGCAAGAGTGTTAAAAAAAATGCTCCCAAAGGTGGCCAGTCCTTTTAATATGTGGCAGAGAAGCGCAGACCGAGGTGTAGTTGCTACGTCCCATAGCCATGGTTCTGTAGAATCAATGCCGATTGCCTCATACATAATGTGCTCTGTAAAATGTGGAATTAGATTGATATACTGAATATCTACCATTATTTCCAGTGAATTTTCGAATCCTGATTTTTAATAGAGACTTCTTGGCTGTTGAAGACATTGTAAGTAAGATCGTGTTACACCATTGATATACGACAGAAATATTTCCTAATTCTCCCAGATAAAAAGGCAATTCCATCAGTCACCTTTTCCTTCCAAAGTCAAAGTACTCAACAGTGCCATCATAAATATAGCTTTATTATGTCCCAAATTCTGCTCCTAAGTGACCAGATGACAGATAAGATCAGAGGTGCACAACTCATTTTAATCCAAGGTCCAAATGGTTATACATTTCCCAAGAGCCACATTAAAATGCAGGATGGCTTCATACCTGCAACCTTCACGGGTCTCACCACTGGAACTCTATAGCCTCATATATGTCTATGAGATTGCTGAGTTGATTCAGCAGAACCCACAGCTGGTCCAGACATCATGGTCTAAATTCAGACCTTGAAAATCGAGGTGTTTACCTCTGTTTTTTGTGTGAGTATATTTGTATGATTGGTATTTTCCTTTTATCCCTGTTTGTATTACCTTGGTTGGTGTACTGCCATACACTACTACTCCCCTCTTGCCTGGGTGGGGAGGAGGGAACAGACTGAAGGTGGATTTAGGAGCTCAGACAAGGCACGTGGCCCCGGCGTCTTCGCCTTTAGAAGTAATCCAGGGAACAGGGCTAGCTAGGGCGACCCTAGCATAAGGGACAGAGAAGGAGCCCCTGATCCCAAGATACCCAACAGCAAAGTCGTGACACAACATGTGAGAAGCCACAAGACACACACAAGTATGTCAGTGTAAAGAAGGTTGAGTGCCACTCAAAATGGCGTCATGGGTCGCAGGTTGTTCACCCGAAGATTAAGCCTAACCTTCGAATACATGGGAAGAAATGTGTGGGTGCCGTTAAGGAGAAGATGGACATTTTAAATATCAGACATCTAAACTAAATACATATATACATTCAGTGACCCCCTTATATATCTTTAAATTAATTCTTATCTCTTTCTTTTAATTCAGTGTCCTATGGTGGAGATACAGGTGAGTGATTGTAGAATGCACCTCAAATAGTCTACTCAAAAATGTCATGAGTGTATAATAAAAGAAATCACTGGCCCATCGTGTTACGTACATTCGGTATGGAGATTGTTCTTCAGTTTCAAGGGGCCAGGTGGTTGCATGATCTACGCACATACCATCTTACATCTCTACCAGATTGGCCATGAAAGTCATTGCTGCACATTCTGGCTGGGCGAGATGCCACTGGATCATGGTCAAAAATAGTAATTATGTCTTAAAATTAAAGTTTCAAGGAAATCCAAGGTTACATGTCTTCTATTTATATGTGGTGTTAGCTTCCCAATATGCCATTAATTCTTGTTTCTTTTTTTCTTCTCTCACAAGGATCCTAATAAAAATCGTATTGGTCAATGGTTGAATCTCAAACCTCAGAACGGCATCATAGACCTTTTCTTCTCCCTTGATTTTGAGGCTCCACTGGGAGCTTACACCATCATTGCTCCTCACGCTCGCGAGGATTTCCATGTGGCTGAATATGGTTAGGGAATAATTTTTTGGTTATTTTTTGTTTTATATACTGAAATCACATTGACATTTTAGGTGATTTTGAGTCCCACAAAAGAAAATGGATCAATACACATGGGTTTTACTCACTTAATGGCCTTGTGTGACGCTCGAAAGCCCTACCCTGGGAGATGGGGACTCGGAGCCGGGTCCTGTTGTTGTCGATGGGGTGCAGCCGTGGCCCGGACCCGCTTCATGCCCAGGGCCGTCACACTTTAAAAGGATGGTATGGGCTTATCTGGGTTGAGTGGCTGATCTCGACTACGCCACCTGTGGCACCTGGTGAAGGCCACCAGCGCTGCTGCAGTCCGCCGAGGCATGATGTTATGGCAGCCGTCGTTGTTACTACTCCCCACAGGCAGAGCAGGGCCTCAGGGCAGAGGGACAGGATGGAGGGGGTAGTAGTCTAAGAGGTCTGGTGCTGCGTAGCGCGGTGTAATGCAGAATAAAGAGTCCGGAGGCCATAGGGGTTAACTTCCAGGGTTTTTACTCACGATAGAGATGGCATTAGGAAGGCGTCTCCCTGCTCCTCGCGGAGTTCTGTGGTCACCAGAGACGGGGGGGTCCGACAACCTCCGAGTATGTCCAGCGTTCAATCAGGACCCCGCACCAGAGTGTTCCTAGACTTCAGACCGGGTCATTTCCTGTCTGTGTGTGTGTAGATAGGCCGGGTCTCCCTCTGAACTTCTCTCAGAAAAAGGTACGGGTGGCAGCTCCGCTCCTTCCGTTACCCGGTGGGATCCTCAGGGCCTACCGGGCTTTCCCGACCAGGACATGGAGTAGCAAGGTTGGGTGTCGGGGGCCGGTCCCCTCTTGCAGCCGGAATCCCTCTGAATATATCAGGTTGGCGAGGACAGGTGGCGTATTCCGCTCCGTCTGCATCCTCCCTGGGCGGTGGAGCTACACTCTTAAGCTCCGGGCCTTCTTGGTCATGGTCCTTGACCGGGCTGAGACATACATTATCCGCAGCCTGCCCCTCGACCCAAAGGCCGGGGTACGAGGGCCGTGTCCCCGTCCTCTGCAGGTCCACACAGGATCCACGCTCAGGGAGGGAGGTCACGATGAGGAACCATCAAAAGACATCAAAAGGACAACAAAAGACCATGAACCAAGATGGCTGTGTATTAAATATGAATTATTAAGTGTCACTAAAATGTGAGTCCTCCACCCTCACCCACTAAATGGTTCCCCTATCTCTTGGTTCCCCAGTCTCCCACTTCCAGCAGGGGCAGCACCTAGTGCATTCTAGCTCCCTCTGGTGGGAGAAGTGTGGTGTTGGATGTGGAGGTGGGGTCCTGACCATCACACTGTTCTTACCTCAGAGGAGGAACACTACACTCCATTAGAGAAGTGCAGCATCCCTGTGGCGGTCGAACCCTCAGGGGCGCCACAGCCTCAGTTCCATGAATTGGTGGAGGTTGTTGTAGTCATACCTAAATAAATTATACAGATATTACCTTACCAGTAGATAGTTGATAAATGTAGTTAGTTGGACAACCCAAAATAAATCTGTCATTGAAAAATAGTCTATTCTAAATGTTTTCTAATATTAATATTCCTATCTAAATTAAAAAATAAAAAAATATATTGCAATCTTCACACTATTACTAGGCTCTTGCTTCTTGTTGGTCACATGGACATTAGCAGCAACTCAGACCCTATTTGACTGTATAGAAAAATTATCTGAACATACTCCAATCTGGGCAAAACTCATTGTACAAAAGGAGGAGGTGAGCTGTGACATCACCTATTGTGAATGGTGGATCCTGTGTTAACAGTGCATTGAGCTGTAGGTTGGGTTGCTGCTAAAAGGGAAAAAAAAAACAACAAAAACTGTTTAAATCTTCTTCCTTAGCGAGTGTAAACGAACTGAGTGTGACTGGAGTGTGAGTACAAACGGAAGTAAGTGTGTGACTTGTTTTTCAGTGACTTTGGATTCAGGGAGTTTAGAAGGGAGGAATTTGGACTGAATTGCTGTCTATATTTTATTAATTCTTTACATTTCTTTTTACCTACCATGTCTGTCTACTGCAATCCCCATTAGGAAATGAGCTCCATTATTGACAGTTCTATCCAGTGTACATCTTGCCACATGTATGCAATCCTTGAACGGACGGTTGTGGGTGCATACTGCTGTGCGAGATGTGTGCACGTTGTGCGTTTGGAAGTCCAGGTACTGGATCTAAATGAGCAGCTGGCAACACTGAGATCCATTGACAATATGGAAAGGAGTCTGCTGCTCACTGAGCAGCTGCTCACTGGGGTAGATGTGGGGGAGAGTGGTAGTAGGGAGCTGCAGGGCAGTGAGGCAGCTAGCTGGGTGACAGTTAGAAGGGGGATAGAGGGAGGAGTGCCAGGGAGGCTAGACCTGATCTGGCGCACACCAATAAGTTTGCAAAGTTGGCAGACGAGGGGGGTGTCGGTACAGGAGTAGCAGTGCTACAGCAAGGCATGTCCTCTGAAAGCCGGAGGAGTGTCAGCTCCAGTAAGGGGGGAAATAGGAGAGCAGGGCAGGCCAGGAAGGTGCTGGTAGTGAGGGACTCAATTATTAGGGGAACAGATAGGGCAATCTGTCACAAAGACAGGGATCGCTGAACAGTGTGCTGCCTACCTGGCGCTCGAGTCCGGCACATCGCTGATAGGGTTGACAGATTACTGGGATGGGCTGGTGAGCACATTGGCACAAATGACAAAGTTAGAGGTAGGTGGAAGGTCCTTAAAGATGATTTCAGGTAATTAGGCTGCAAGCTTAAAGCAAGGACCTCCAAGGTGGTATTCTCTGAAATACTACCTGTACCACGTGCCATGCCAGAGAGGCAATGGGAGATTAGGGAGCTAAATAAGTGGCTCAGGAACTGGTGTAGGAAGGAGGGGTTTGGGTTCCTGGAGAACTGGGCCGACTTCTCAGTTGGCTACAGATTCTACGCTAGGGACGGGCTGCACCTCAATGGGGAGGGTGCAGCTGTGCTGGGGGAGAAAATGGCTAGAAGGTTGGAGGAGTGCTTAAACTAGGGATTGGGGGGGAGGGTATTCATTTTATAGGTGGGGAAGATAGTGCAGATAGTGAACTGGGCACAAATAAAGAAACTGGGGGTGGGGTTAGAACAGTCAATATAGTAAGAAGGAATAGAGGTACAGAGAGATACATAAAATGCATGTACACTAATGCAAGAAGCCCCAACAACAAAATGGAGGAATTAAAATTAATTTTGTTGGAAAATAATTATGACATGGTGGGGATATCTGAGACATGACTGCACGAGAGCCATGACTGGGCAGTTAATTTACAGGGTTATAGTCTGTTCAGAAATGACCATACAAACAAGCGAGGTGGGGGTGTGTGTTTATATGTAAAATCATCCTTAAAACCCATCTTGCATGAGAATATATGTGAATCTAATGAAAATGTAGAGTCCCTGTGGGTGGAGATAAGGGGAGGGGAAAAAAATAATAAATTACTGATAGGGGTTTGTTATAAGTCTCCAAAAATAATGGAAGCAGCGGAGAATATCCTCATAAAGCAAATAGATGAAGCAGCGACTCAAGGAGAAGTCATTATTATGGGGGACTTCAACTACCCTGAAATACATTGGGCAACAGAAACCTGTAGTTCAAGTAATGGTAATAGGTTTTTGACAACTATGAGAGACAATTACCTTTCACAACTGGTTCAGGACCCAACAAGTAGGGGGGCACTGCTAGACCTAATATTAACCAACAGGCCAGACCGCATATCAAATATATAAGTTGGGGGTCATTTGGGTAATAGTGATCACAAAATAATAAGTTTTCATGTATCCTTTAATAAGAGGTGCAGTAGAGGGGTTACAAGGACACTAAACTTCAGGAAGGCAAATTTCCAATGGTTGAGAGATGATCTTAGTGCAATAAACTGAGACGATATCCTGAGACATAAAACTACACAAAGCAAATGGGAGACATTTATTAACATCCTGAATAGGACTTGTGCACAATACATACCCTATGGGAATAAACATGCAAGAAATAGGAGAAAACCACTATTGCTAAATAGAGCTGTAAAGGGTGCAATAAGTGACAAAAAGAAAGCATTTAGAGAACTAAAGTAAGTAGGTAGTGATGAGGCATTAAATAAATACAGAAAATTAAATACATTCTGTAAAAACCAAATCAAGGCAGCAAAGATCGAGACAGGGAGACTCATTGCCAGAGATAGTAAAAATAATCCCAAAATATTCTTTAACTATATAAATAGTAAAAAACTAAAAAATTATAGTGTTGGCCCCCTTAAGAATAGTCTGGGTGAAATGGTGGATGAGGATGAGGAAAAAGCCAATATGCTAAATGATTTTTTTTCAACCATATTTACACAAGAAAATCGCATGACAGAAAACATGATCAGTGATGATAACAAAAATTCTCCAGTAAATGTCACTTGCTTAACCCAGCAGGATGTACGGCAGCGTCTAAAAATCACTAAAGTTGACAAATCCCCGAGCCCGGATGGGATACACCCGCGAGTACTGCAGGAATTAAGTAACGTCATAGATAGACCATTATTTTTAATCTTTAAAGATTCCATAATAACAGGGTCTGTACCACAGGACTGGCGTATAGCAAATGTGGTGCCAATTTT
This sequence comes from Phyllobates terribilis, assembly GCF_046119375.1. Taxonomy (NCBI): domain Eukaryota; kingdom Metazoa; phylum Chordata; class Amphibia; order Anura; family Dendrobatidae; genus Phyllobates; species Phyllobates terribilis. The sequence goes on from NW_027362765.1 coordinate 417,315,984, forward strand.
CAAAAAGGGGACAAAAACCAAACTTGGAAATTATAGGCCAGTAAGCTTAACCTCTACTGTGGGTAAAATCCTAGAGGGTTTCCTAAGAGATGCTATACTAGAGTATCTGAAGAAGAATAACCTCATGACCCAATATCAACATTGGTTTATGAGGGACCATTCCTGTCAAACTAATCTGATCAGCTTTTATGAGGAGGCAAGTTCCGGACTGGACCAAGGAAATGCAGTGGATGTTGTGTATATGGACTTTTCAAAAGCTTTTGATACGGTTCCACACTAAAGGTTGATACATATAATGAGAACAATGGGGATAGGGGAAAATATATGTATGTGGGTTAGAACTGGCTCAGTGATAGGAAACAAAGGGTGGTTATTAATGGAACACACTCAGACTGGGTCTCAGTTAACAGTGGGGTACCACAGGGGTCAGTATTGGGCCCGCTTCTTTTTAACATATTTATTAATGACCTTGTAGGGGGCATACAGAGTAGTATTTCAATATTTGCAGATGACACTAAACTCTGCAGGGTAATCAATACATAGGAGGATAATTTTATATTACAGGAGGATCTATGTAAACTAGAAGCTTGGGCTGATAAATGGCAAATGAGCTTTAATGGGGATAAATCTAAGGTAATGCACTTGGGCAGAGGAAATAAAATGTATAATTATATGCTTAATTGTAAAACACTGGGCAAAACTGTAACTGAAAAAGACCTGGGTGTATTGGTGGATGACAAGCTCACGTTTGGTGGCCAGTGTCAGGCAGCTGCAGCAAAGGCAAATAAAATAATGGGATGCATTAAAAGAGGCATAGATGCTCATGAGGAGAACATAATTTTACCTCTATACAAGTCACTAGTGCGACCACACTTAGAATACTGTGTACAGTTCTGGTCTCTACACTGTGTTCCAAATTATTATGCAAATAATATTTTCTCAGACTTTCCCAAATTACCTATATGAATTGCAGTCATTGTAATTTTCCAGTCAAATAACTATTAGAGTACAATTGAAAGGTTTTTGTACAAACTGCCTATGATAACAGGATATTTTTAAAAAAATAAAACACTCAAACTGTACTCAAAATGCATGTTCCAAATTATTATGCACAGCAGAGTTTTCAACCTTTTCATTTTAATAAAGAACAAAAAAATGGTCATTTTTGAAATTATAAGCATTAGCAGGTTATTACAAACTGAAATCAAACAGTTTTCAACTCAAAACTTTATTCTAGGTGATGTTACATTTGCACATAGGACCGCTTGTTCGAAAGGAGCTTCTGAACTCTCTCGTCCATTGAATTTGTCAGGTTTTGGATGGTTTCTGCTTTAATTGTTTTGCATGAGGACAGAATACCCTCCCAGAGCTGTTGCTTAGATGTGAACTGCCTCCCGCCATCATAGACACTCCTTTTGATGATGCTCCAGAGGTTCTCAATGGGGTTGAGGTCAGGGGAGCATGGGTGCCACACCATAAGTTTGTCCCCTTTTATGCCCATATCAGCCAGAGATGCAGATGTGTTATGTGCAGCATGAGACGGGGCATTGGATGCCTTTCTTGAAAAGTATAATATTACAGGTTATAAATACTAGATTCCTTGATAGGGCGTTGATCCAGGGAACTAGTCTGATTGTCATATGGAGTCAGGAAGGAATTTTTTTTCCCCAATGTGGAGCTTAGTGTTTGCCACATGGTTTTTTTTTTGCCTTCCTCTGGATCAAAATGTTAGGCTATGGGTTGAACAAGAAGGACTTAGTAACATAGTTTTTAAGGTTGAAGGAAGACTATGTTACTATTGTAAAGGAGGAGGAGGTGAGCTGTGAAATCCTCTGTTGTGAATGGTGGATCCTGTGTTATCTACTGTATATAGAAGTGTTATCAGTCATTACCATCACAGACAGGATTACAATGAGACTGCTGAAAAGTCATCTGTACAGAACAGGAAATGTGATCTACAGGAGGAGAAAATGGTGAAGATAGGAATAATTTGTGGATACCTGCTGCACTGCTGTGTATGGAAGACATCAATTCTCAGGGTTTTATTCAAACATGTGGTTTTTATTCAACGCCTTTCAAAGTGTCAAACACTTCTTCTTCAGGAGACATCCACAAATTATTCCTATCTTCATGCTTGTCGGTTTTGCAACCAGCTGTACAATGATTTAAAAACGCCTTGTAAGTCATAAATCAGGTTAGTACAATCTGATAAATAACTCTGAATGTATGTCAGACCCTATTTGCACTACTTTCTCCCTAGCATTTTATCTTTTATAAAGATTATGGTATGGAACATTGAAAAAAAAACATCAGAGAAAAAAAAAAATTGCATAAAAACGTGAATTAAAAAATAGGTAAATTTTCTGATGACACATTATAATAGTCCAGATATTTCTGCAATCTCTGCATTTTCTATAACTACACCCCTGGTTATATTCTTTTGGGAAAAAAAAATAGTCTTACACATACATCAGTGTAGACCCAACAAAGTCATCTGGCACCTCTCCTCCCTTTAAAGAGCCCTGCCATATGACTTAGGATAAGAAGCCAAACCAGATGCTCCATATGCAGTCACATAATTCAGGGTGTTTGCCCCTCATCGGTGTAAAGCTGAAGGTCTGATTTGTCTGGGTGATAGGCCTCTAACAGGGGATAACGTGGAGAGCATCAAGCTGGTGTAAGTAGACTCATAGACCATGCAATGCTCCTCTGAGAATGTAAATATGCAAACAGATTCTTCGGAGAGGAAGAGGACTTGATCTCTAGTGCCACCTACTGGAAGTAAGAATCCTAAAAATCAATATCGACCATATGTTGCCACTGTAGCATCACGTCTCTGCCTTCTGCCGGGCAGAGACGACGTTCCCCTCACCGCCGCGGTCCTGGTCTGGCGTCTTCCTGCTCCCCTGCTGCTGTGACGCGCACTGCGCGCAGCTTCCCAGGCACTGTGCTTAGGCCAATGGCCGGAGGACATCTCCTATATAAGGCACCTCCTCCAAAATGGTGGTGCCTGTGCAAGGTTGTTGTTCCGTGTGCCAACATTTGCTTCAGCCCTCAGGTTCCGCTGTCAGTCAGTCCTGTCCGTCTGTCTAACAGTCCAGCCCGCCAGTCTGTCTACAGCTCAGTCCGCCAGTCTGTCTAATAGTTCTGCCCGCCAGTCTTCCAGTTACCTGCCGTGTCCGCCAGCTTGTCTACCTGGAGCACCAGCCAGTTACCTGCCGTGTCCGCCAGCCTGCCTACCCGGAGCACCTGCCAGTTACCTGCCGTGTCCACCAGCCTGCCTACCTGGAGCATCTGCCTGTTACCTGTCGTGCCCACCAGCCTGCCAACCTGGAGCACCTGCCAGTTACCTGTCGTGCCCGCCAGCCTGCCTACCTGGAGCACCTGTCTGACTATCTGCCGTACCAGCCTGCTGTTCTACCTGGACCACCCGTCTGCCTTCCTGCCGTGCTCATCCGCTGTACTGGTCAGTTCCTGTCATCTGACCCGTGGGAGTCACCTGCTCTCACACAAGGTCGGTCCCAGAGTGGCACCTGGTTCACCTGCCCGATCCCTCCCTGGTTCACTGAGTCGACTAAGCCGCCAAGTGACCTGGGTCAGGCCGAGTAGGCACTTAGTCACGCCCCTCTGGTCCCTCCTTGCACCGAAGCACAAAGGTTCCACCACCCAGACCCGTAACAGCCACTAGACCTAGAATAAAGACTGCATGGACTAAAAGTCTACTTACACCAACTTACGTTACCCTCCAAAACACATGTCTGCAAATTAAGTGTCTAGTTTGGTTTCTTATCTTAAGTAATGTGGCTTATATAAAGATAAAGGGAATTCTTTAAAAAAAATAGCCTTTTCCTCTCTGAAGAGGCAATTTGCAGATTTACATTCCCAAGGGAGCATTGCATGGCCTATAAGTCTCCTTACGCCGACTTGGCACTCTCTACAAGGAGAAACGTTCACCCTTAGAACTCTCGGTATAAACTGTGTCATAAAAATGTACCTTATATTCCCCCGATATACTGCATTCCCCCGTTTTTACTAAAAAATATCTCTAGTTGCAATTATTTCAATTTAACGATGACTTTTGGCTCCATTGTATCTTCCAGTGATACCAACCTTCGAAGTCACTGTTGATCTTCCTTCTGTAGTCACTCTCCTGGAGAAGACCTTCCCTGTGAAAACATGTGGAAGGTAGGTACTCTATATACCCTCACCTATTGACTCGAGCTTTTTAGCTTGGAAATGTTTATGGCGAAGGCTCATTCTTTATGGATGTTACTATTCTTTTGCTTCCCACACTCATATCATCCTAGAATGAAAAAAGAAATTACTTCTACAGTCCAAAGCTCGGTTATTACATTTTTTTTTGTTGTTATCCAAGTAATGAGAAAATAGATCCGATTGCTTTGTATAACAGCATAATTGGATATCAGGTCTTACTAAATAGAACTATTCAACTTTTTATTTATAACTTATTTCATAATTAAATTAAAGGGTTATGAGATGGATGGGGGTTTGACACTGGTCTCATGTCGATGGGGCCAGTTTTAAACACTGTTCGGAGCAGAATGCTGCAGCTCTGTATATTGTTTAGTGGCCACTGCGAAGTATTAAACTTTATGTCCACTGGACTGTTTTCATCTGAGCGGTAAGGGTGCCGGTTGTCAGTGCACCACTTATTTTATCCTTAAGCTAAGTTATTAATATGTATGATCTAGACAATTCCTTTAAGGTTTTGTTGGTATCTTTATTTGTGAGTGATCCCCACATTGTACTTTATGGGAAATTATAACTTATTTTGGTGGGAGGGGAATCCATTCACAGTCTATGGGACTGAGGGAAAGCATTTGGTTATCTCTGTCAATCCCATAGACTTTGAATGGAGTAGCCGAGCCTTCTGCTGGATGATTATACTCTCTAATCCCACTAGCCTGTATGGGCAGGGGCATAAATAAAAATGTTACTATGGCAATTTCAAGTTTGGCAAATTTGGCATAAGGATTAGATGTCTCAATGTCCCAATTCCTTCTTAGAAGCATGGTGGTTTAATGGTTTCTCTTTACAAAACTTTATAGCAATATCCAGACCTGCCTCTATGATTCAACTCTAGGCCTCAGTATTCATAAAGTTACCTTGTGGGTCTAATACCTGGGTCCCCAACCAGTGGCCCACAGTCCCTAAAGGTGACTCACAGTTGTCTGCTCTGGTGAGTGGGAAATCCACCGGGGGCATTATTACTTTTTAAGGGGCACTCAGGACAGTATTACTTGATAAGGGGCTCTCCAGGCATTATTACTTTTAAGGGGTTAATGCAGCAGATTTCACATCCATGTGATATGGGGGCAGTGACCGAAGAAAGTTAAACTTAAATATCTTTATTTGCCAACTTACGAAATGTATCCAAGCTTTATCATCTGGATAATGTCCTGAACGTCCTTATTAGTCTATATCAGTCTGTTGCCATTGGCGTCTGCACCGCTGTATAACTCACGGGTGCGGTAATGGCTTTGCTCAAGTCTCTGGCTCTGGTCTGTGTTCAATTTCACATAGACAGGCATACACAGATCCTCCTGCTATGCTGCTCGTAAACCAACACTGACACACCCAACCCTTACCTGAAAGTTTAATTGGGAATCATGGACATTGGCTACTTCCAAGACCCGGACTGGAAAAAGAGATTCGTCCCACTACCTTCCTACAGATTTCTCCAAAAATAAAGCCAAGTGAAGTTTTCCTAAATCTGACTTGGTCAAATAGCTTGACCCAGTCCACAGTTACTTTTATTTTGTGTTGTAATCACATCTGTGAGTGTAATTACAATGCTCACCAGCAAGTTCAGTATGTTTCCACACACATCTTGAGGGACACGTAACAGGGACAAGGAACGACACTTGTACATGATTCCCATCACGGCCTCACAGGGAGTACTGAATGGGCATAATTACTATATAAGCAGCACTCAGATCAATACTACTTTTTAAAGGGGTGCTTAGGATATGATTACTTTCAAAAGAGCATTATTACTTTTTAGGGGGTACTCTGGGCTATTACTGTATAAAAGGTAACTTGTGGCATTGTTACTCTGTAAAGGGACACTAAGGGCATAAGTACTTTATAAGGAGGGTTTGTGCCATTATTGCTTTACAAAGGGGCACTCGGGGAATTATAACCTTCAAAAGGGACAAACAAGAGGTTTATACAATTTCTGCACAAAGAATGTGGCTGACAACCATCTTTCAGAGTTGAATGTGGCTCTCAATGTAAGAAAGTTTGGGGACCCCTACTCTAGTGCATCCATTCCTTACTTACTCTGTGCTGAACATTATTCTTTACTTTTCAGATATACATTTGGAAAACCAGTCCAGGGAGAGATTACTGCAACAATATGCCGAGAAGCTATTTGCTATTACTGGATGAGATCATCATGCCCGAAGGATATATGCACAGAATACAAAGGCCAGGTATGCAATAATGGCAAGTCTTAAAGAAATGAAGATATTAAAAAGTTACTTCTGTATCCCCATTCATTGTTGGATAAAAGAAAATACTCCAGGGAAATTTATGAAAAATTATGCAAAGTTAAAGTGGAGAAGTTGCACCTTCCAGGCTTTGTAATATTTAAGTAAATCTTATAGATCTTGACACTCACTTAATTAGCCAAAAATACACAAGCCAGCACTGACAAACTTCATTAACTTTTACATGAGCCTAATGATGCAATCTGTTTTGAATCAGTGTATCTGTATGGTTTTGTAAAAGCGCCATTTTTGGTAATATATCATTTATTAGTTATCTATTATTTTAATATAAGGATGGGGGGATAAAAGCAATTCTATCACTGATTTAGGGTTGTTTTGGAGGATTTTTTCGCCGTCCAACACAAAGTACAAATAACATTTTCATTTTATTACATGGATCTCCAGGTTGAGGCAATATTAGAGCTGAGCACAAAGATTTTCAGGAAACTGGTCTAGCTGCCACATTGGCGGTCCATGGCCTCAGTGCTGGAGTCCTGCAAACCTCTTCCAACCTCCTGTCATCTGCAGCTCCTTTTCTGATTGATGAGCCCAATGCGACATCATTAAGGTGTAACACTACAAAAATTACATCAAAAATCACATCAAGCCAGCCCATCTCTATTTGTTAAAATGGAAATAAAGTTGTTCCAAAGATTGCTCATGCCTTGAAGCACATGTCTTACATGTCTTGTGACATAATAGAAAAGGGACATTGTTTTCCAGGAGAGGGGGCGCAGCATAAATTGAAATACAGTAGAACAAAATTGCACAATGTATGAATAATAATGGTATATTGCACAGTATATGTTATGTATGTAATTATACATTCCCTTCCTCAACCAGACTGAAAAGAATGGCTGTATAGAAGTGGAAGTATCTACCGAATCATATAATCTCCGCTCATATAACTACCAGTTGACCTTTGATGCTAAGGCTACTCTTGTAGAAAACGGGACAGGTAAGATTACTAACTCTTATAAATAATGTGTACATATCTATATCATCTACACTTTTGGGGTCTCTGATTTGAAAAATTGGAATTTCCACAACTTACTAGTGTACAGTAAGAAGCCATAAGTTGGTACTCATCAGCATCACTACAACCTTCTTACTTTCAGTGAATTCCCACTGCCCCATCCACAGTCTCAAAGGATACAACTCTCTTTTTTATTATTATTATCGTTATTATTATTATTTATTATTATAGCGCCATTAATTCCATGACGCTTTCCATGTTTAAAAGGGGTATACATGGCAAACAATGGCAAGCAAGTAAAATAATTTGAACAAAAATGAGTTAGCGACTGATACAGGAGGAGAGAGGAGCCTGCCCGTGAGGGCTCACAATCTACAAGGGATGGGTGTGGATACAGTAGATGAGGGTAGAGCTAGTCGATCAACATTATGGTAGAGCGAGGGTTACTGCAGGTTGTAGGCTTGTCGGAAGAGGTGGGTCTTCAGGTTCCTTTTGAAGGTTTCCACGGTAGGCGAGAGTCTGATGTGTTGGAGTAGAGAGTTCCAGAGTAGTGGGGATGCATGGGAGAAATCTTGTATGCGATTGTGGGAAGAGGAGATAAGAGGGAAGTAGAGAAGGAGATCTTGTGAGGATTGGAGGTTCTGTAGAGGTAAGTACCAGGAGACTAGGTCATGTCTTTATATGCCATTGTTAGGGTTTTGAACTGGAGTCTCTGGGCAATGGGGAGCCAGTGAAGGGATTGACAGAGAGGAGAGGCCGGGAAATAGCGGGGGGACAGGTGGATTAGTCAAGCCGCTGAGTTAAGGATAGATTGGAGGGGTGCAAGAGTGGTAGAAGGGAGGCCACAGAGCAGGAGGTTGCAGTAGCCAAGGCAGGAGATGATGAGGGCGTGCACTAGTGTTTTTGCAGATTCGCGGTTGAGGAATGTGCGGATCCGGGAAATATTTTTGAGCTGGAGTTGGCAGGAAGTGGAAAGAGCTTGGATATGAGGTTTGAAGGAGCGATCAGAGTCCAGGGTTACCCTGAGGCAGTGAGCTTGTGAGACTGGGGAGAGTGGACAGCCATTGACTTTGATAGACAGGTCAGATGGGGGGGTTGAGCGAGATGGTGGAAAGATGATGAATTCAGTTTTATCCATATTAAGTTTTTGGAATCTAGCAGAGAAGAAAGATTAAATAGCGGCCAGGTAGTGTGGGATTCTGGTTAGTAAGGAGGTGATATCAGGTCCAGAGAGGTAGATCTGTGTCATCAGCGTAGAGGTGATACTGAAAACCGTGAGACTCTATGAGCTGTCCCAAGCCGAAGGTGTAGACGGAGAAGAGCAGGGGTCCTAGAACTGAGCCTTGGGGAACATCGACAGATAGGGGACGAGGTGAGGAGGTGGTGTGTGAGTGGGAGATGCTGAATGTCTGGTCTGTTAGGTATGAGGAGATCCAAGATAGGGCCAAGTCTGTGATGCCGAGAGATGAGAGAGTCTTTAGTAGAAGGGAATGGTCTACTGTGTCAAAGGCAGATGACAGGTCCAGATGGAGAAGGACAGAGTGGTGTCGCTTGGATTTGGCGGTCAGTAGGTAGGTCGTTGGTGACTTTACTCAGGGCAGTTTCAGTAGAATGGTGCGGTCGGAAGCCAGATTGGAGGCGGTCAAAGAGGGAGCAGGAGGAGAGGTGGGAAGACAGCTTAAGATAGATGTGTTGTTCAAATAGTTTTGAGACGTAGGAGAGAAGTGATATGGGGCGATAGCTAGACAGAGAGGATGGGTCAAGGAATGGCTTTTTGAGGTTGGGTGCAATCGAGGCATGTTTGAAGAATGAGGGGAAGACACCAGTGTCTAGTGACAGGTTGAAGAGGTGGGTTAGGGTTGGGATGAAGACTGCGGTAAGGTTTGGGATGAGGTGGGACGGGATTGGGTCAAGTTTGCATGTGGTGAGATGTGACTTGGAGAATAAAGAGGAAAGTTGATCTTCCGTGATGGTGGAGAAGCTTGTTTTGTAGGAGGAGAGTTGCGTAGATATGAGGAGGGACTGTGGGGACTTATGGCAAAAGCTTTGTCTGATGGTGTCAATCTTCTGCTTGAAGAATGAAGCAAATTCTTCAGCTCAGATGAGTGGAGAGGGAGGAGGTGCTGGGAGATGGAGGAGAGAATTGAAAGTACTGAATAGCTGTTTAGGGTTTTGAGACAGGGAGGATATGAGAGATGAGAGGTATGTTTGTTTCACTGCAGTGAGTGTGGACCTGAAAGTAGTGAGGGCCTGTTTCTATGTGATGAAGTGCTCGTTGGAATGGGACCTTTTCCATCTCCGCTCAGCAACCCTGGAAGCCCATCTCAGTTCTTTAGTCAGGCTGGTGTGCCAGGGTTGCCTGTTGATTGTGCGAGCTTTGGTATGTATGAGGGGGGAGACCGATTCAAGAGCTGCAGCTGTTGTGGTGTTATATAAGGCGGCATCAGCATCTGCATCATGTAAGCAATTTATTTCTGTAAGAGGGAGGAGGGATTCGGAGAGTGAGTGTAGGTGGAGTTGTTTGAGATTTCTACGAGGGTGTGCAAGTTTCTGGATGGGGGATTGTGGACCTGGAGAGGAGAGGGGAGAGAATGTAAGTAATTTTTTTTCAGAAAGTGCGAGAGGAGAGTTAGAGAGGTTGGATAGGGAACCGAGGCGGGTGAAGATGAGATCCAGAGTGTGGCCATCTTTCTGAGTGGGGCTGAAGATCATTGAGCAAGGCCAAAGGAGGAAGCGAGGGATAGAAGCTTAGAGACTGATGGGTGGGAAGTGTCAATGGGGATGTTGAAGTCACCCATGATGATAGTGGGGATGTCAGTGGAAAGGAAGTGAAGAAGTGGTCTAAGAAGGTGGTGGCTGACCCTAGGGGAAAGTAGATGACAGCCAGTTGGAGGTTAGCGGGGAGTAAATGCGCACACAGTGCACTTCAAAAAAGGGCAGATTAATGGAGGGTTGTGGTGGGATATGTGAGAAGGAGCAATTGTCTGACAGGAGAAAGCCAACTCCTCCACCATGCTTGACGCTAGGGCGGGGGGTGTGGGAAAGGTGGACTCCGCCATACGAAAGTGCAGCTGGTGAGGCTGTGTCAGAGGGGGTGAGCAGGTTTCGGTGATGGCGAGGAAGGAAAGTTTGTTAGTGATGAAAAGATCATGGATGTAGGAAAGTTTGTTGCAGATGGAGCGAGCGTTCCATAGAGCTCCTGCTAGTGGGACTGGGGAAGCAGGGGCTGGGCGGATGGGTATAAGGTTAGAGAGGTTGTGGAAATGTGTGCTAGAGCTAGGATGAAAGGTAGAAATGACTTTGGGGATGTGGTGGGGGGGGGGCTGGGATTTTGAGAGATATCGCCAGCAGTGAGGAGGAGCAGAGAAAGTGTTAGCAGGTGGGAGCAGGAGAGGGCATGATGTGGCTGTCTGTGCTTAGAGATGCAGGATTGTATGTTGAGGAATAGTTCTGAGGAGGAGGTGAGGTGGATGGGGAGGATGGAGGAAGAGATAACCAGTTCCTTACTAGGTGTAGGGATTGGAGGGGTTAGTAGAAAGTGAAGGATTATAGAGGAGAGAGTGAAAACAAACAAGAACATTGTTTACTGTGACTAAGTATCCAGTTCCCTTCAGTTCCAATTCAGGACTAATTCAGAGCTGTAAACTTCTATGTTACATTTGTATGGTACACTGGCAGACAACATGTACTGCAGACGTACAGCTCTTCTCTCCTCTTACTATTCTCTCTCTTCTGTCTCTTTTCTGCCTCTCTTCTCTCGTTCCTCTGTCTCTCTTCTATCTCTATTCTTCTCTCTTCTCCTCTCTCTTCTTTCTCCTTCTTCTCTTCTCTCTCTTCTCTTATTTCTCATTCTCTTTTCTCTCCATCCTTTATCCCTCTTCTCTCCTCTGTTTTCTCTTTTTTTGCTTTCTTGTCTCTCTATCTTTTCTATCTGTCTCTTCTCACTCTTTCTCCTCTTTTTCTTCTCTTTCTCTTCTCTCCCTCTTCTCTCTTTTCTCTTTTCTCTCTTCACTCTCCCTCTATTCTATCTCCTCTCTCTTCTCCCTCTTTCTCTTTTCTCTCTCTTCTTTCTCCCTCTCTTACACTATATGGATCAGAGAGAGAGAAGTATCTGTACAGAGATCAAAGCTCCAGCTTTCTAATACAGAGCTACAAACTTTTAAATCCAAGACATAATGAAGATCTAATCTACATTAACTTGTCTTAGTGTTTTAACCTCCTAAGACTCGTTCTATTTGCAGTCATGTGATTGCAGTCACGCTTTCTTCTACTCTGATGATGATGGAGGAATTTTATAACTTATCCCTTTATTTATGCAAAGGATTTAGATCTCTGCATCAGGAAAAAATGTCTTGCACATTCGTATGAGGAGATTAATTTGAACTTATTTCTGTTAGTAAACATTCACTTCAATCCATGAAACACATGAAGAATTACCTTTTTTTCATAGGTGTTGAAATGACTGGAACAGGCAGTTGTCGTATTTCGGCTAAGATTGCTACAGTGATCTTGGATGACAAAGAGTTATTAGATTCTTATTACAAGATGGGATTGAGATACAAAACAAAGGTGAGAGATGACAGCTGAAAGTTATCATCCAATATTTGTTGAAATGTACACATCAAAATCGGAATCAGAACATGCGAACATAGGTTTGTGATCTCTTTTAGGCTATGTGCCCACGTTGCATTTATGAAGCAGAAAATTTCTGCTGCATAAATGCAAGTCCTCTCCCGGAAAAACGCATGCGGAATTCCGCACGCGTTTATCGCGCATTTTTCGCGCGTTTTCCACATGCGGAATTGCCTTGCGTTTTTTATGCATTGGACAAAGGCAATTCCGCTTGCGGAAACGCAAAATTAAATGACATGCTGCGGATTTTTGAACGCGGCATAAACGCTGCGGAAAAATCCGCAGCATGTGCATAGAACTTGCGGAATCCCATTGGGGACCATGGGGTGCGGATATACATGCGTTTTTCAAGCGTTTACGCTGCGGAAATTCCGCAGCATATACGCTTGAAAAATGCTACGTGGGCACACAGCCTTATCATGGCTTTCTGCAAAGCATCAGGCCGGGTGTTACAAGTAAGCAAGAGGATCGTTAGTAAAAAATCTAGAATGATAATTTTAGGTTTAGGATATAAAAAGTCTATGGCTTTTTTGACTAAATCTGTACAATGTGTCTTCTCCTTTCCTTAAAAAGTAACTAAACTTTTCTTTAAATTTAATTATCAGTCTTTGCAAAATTATGAACCTTTGTAATATTCTCTATTACCTTATTTTGCTTCCTTCTTTCTGAAGCACCATGCTGAAAGGGCTGTTTAGCTGCTTAGTTTTTACTCTTCTTAGAAGTTGCTTTCAATCGTTGCTCTAGAGAGAATCCCTACTCAAACACTATTTAGACACAGTTTTCCTGTGTGAGCTTCTTCGATTCCATCCCCCATGCTCAGACAGGGAGAGCGGTCGCGACCAATCAGCAGAGCGGGGTTTAAATTTGGCGCCAATAATGCAGATTGGTTGCGGCCGGCGGTCGCGACCAATCAGCAGAGGGGTGTTTAAATTTGGCGCCAATATCGCTGATTGGTCGCGGTAGCCGGCCGCGACCAATCAGCAGAGGGGTGTTTAAATTTGGCGGCAATATCGCTGATTGGTCGCGGCCGGTGACCACGACCAATCAGCAGAGCGGTGTTTAAATTTGGCGGCAATATCGCTGATTGGTCGCGGCCGGTGACCACGACCAATCAGCAGAGCGGTGTTTAAATTTGGCGCCAATAATGCTGATTGGTTGCGGCCGGCAACCGCGACCAATCGGCAGAGCGTTGTTTAAATTTGGCGCCAATAATGCTGATTGGTCGCGGCCGGCGACCGCGACCAATCAGCAGAGCGGTGTTTAAATTTGGCGGCAATAATGCAGATTAGTTGTGGCCGGCGGCCACGACCAATCAGCAGAGCGTTGTTTAAATTTGGCGCCAATCTCGCTGATTGTTCCCGGCCGGCGGTCGTGACCAATTAGCAGAGCGGTGTTTAAATTTGGCGCCAATCTCGCTGATTGGTCGCGGTCGGCCGGCGGCCGCGACCAATCAGCAGAGCGTTGTTTAAATTTGGCGCCAAGCTCGCTGATTGGTCGCGGTCGGCTGGCAGCCGCGACCAATCAGCAGAGCGTTGTTTAAATTTGGCGCCAATCTCGCTGATTGTTCCCGGCCGGCGGCCGCGACCAATTAGCAGAGCGTTGTTTAAATTTGGCGCCAATCTCGCTGATTGGTCGCGGTCGGCTGGCAGCAGCGACCAATCAGCAGAGCGTTGTTTAAATTTGGCGCCAATCTCGCTGATCGGTCGCGGTAGGCTGGCGGCCGCAACCAATCAGCAGAGCGTTGTTTAAATTTGGCGCCAATCTCGCTGATTGTTCGCGGCCGGCCCCCGTGACCAATCAACAGAGCGGCGTTTAAATTTTCCGCCCATATCGCTGATTGGTCGCGGGCGTCAACCGCGACCAATCAGCATCGTATTAGTGAGGACCGGGGAGCGGCACCTGCCTGTGCGGCTACTTCCGCTGCGAGAAGCCGGGAGATGAGCGGCTACTCGCAGCAGAAGCATCCCGACTTGCGGCACCGCTCCCCGGTCCTCCGTTCACACTTGCCCTCCGGAGATCAGCGGGCCAAGCCGCTGATCTCCCGACGTTAGCCGCATGGAGGTGAGCGACGCCACCTGTCGGGGTACTTGTGCTGCCAGCAGCGGGGAGATGAGCGCCTCGCGCCGGTCATCTCCCTGCTGCATCGCCGCTGACCTCCGTCCGGCAGATGAGCCGCTAACGGCCGCCATCTTTTTCTCAAATCCCGCGTTGCTGATTGGCCGCGGCTGGACCAATGAGCGACGCGGGATTTCCTGGACAGACAGACAGAAAGACAGACAGAAAGAAAGACAGACAGACAGAAAGACAGACAGACAGACGGGATAAGACGATTATATATATAGATAGATCTTTTAGATCTGCTGCCAGAATACCTGTTTAATCCTTTTTTTGCCTGGTATTGAGCATCTAGTTGGACTCTTAAAATGCTCATTTTCTTAAGCCAATCTGACATTTTATTTTCAAAGTAAGTGCACCAGTCTCATCGGGTCTAAGAGATTTATTTATTAAAGAATTTGGTTTGTATTGTTTCAGATTCCCTTCAATGCAATTTCAGCTATATTACTTTTGTTAGGTTGCTCAGATTGTTATATTTTCTAGAATGCTTTTACACACTATCAATTCCATGCAATTTTTTTTTCTAAAGATAAATTAAAATCTAGAATAATTTAATTTCTCTTTCTAGATGATATTGGAGAGTGCTGATGGATCTACAATGAAATCCCAAATATTGTATTTAACAGAAAAATATGGCAAGACAATAAAGGAGCATGAGTATGAGACAAATGAGCATGGAGAAGCCTATATTACCCTGAACACCAGGGCATGGAATGGAAATCCAGTCTATCTAACCGTGTGTAACTATAGAAGAGGGGGATAGTCCTATTTGTATAATCTGGCAATTTAAAGTTATTATGCCTCAATATAACAGCATTTAGGGTGTTTTTTCCCTGGAAAAATGCTTTGTTACTCACATTTTTCATGGCATGTTTTTAATGAAATGCTATATTAAAATATTAAAAATGCTACAAATAGAGATGAACAAATTACTTCTAGGCAAATTCAATTTGCGTTGATTTTTCCAAAAGATTTAGATTTTCCAGAATCTAAATTTCTGATGAGATTCAATTAATGTGAAATCAGCAAAATGGCAGCCGGCCACCATTTTGCTGGATTCAAAGGGGTTAAAAAAACACTTGTCACCTTCTTTGTTCCAGTCACCGTTGGGGTCTTCACTGGGTATACAATCTATATAAGATACTCAGTACTCCAAAACTTAAGACAAAAGATACTTTTATTATAATGTTGTGAAGCAATCCAAAAATCACCACGTTTCAACCCTATGTAGCGGGTCTTCTTCAAACGCTGTGTGTCTTCACTGGGCCATCGTTGGCATCTTCCTGTGCCTGCTATCTCTGGCGCCTCCTGCACTGAACAGGATGCAAGATGTCATACCATCATGGCCTGGTCAGAGCAGATGTCGTTGAAGATGGCCCAATAGAGACCGCACCAGTGACCGGAACAAAGACAGCACCTACTGTAGATGTGTAGCTGATTTCTGCGGTTAAACACGTTAGGACCAGGTGAATGTAATTTTTTTTTTCTACATATGTTTATTATGTTCTTATGTCTGGAGAGACCTCAGAGCATAGCAATGTACATTTTATTCTCGTCGAACAAAATTGGATGCAAATAAGGTTCCTGGCCATTCTTGAGCCAAGGGTTGAATTCGAATTTTGGGAACTCACTCATCCTTAACTACAATCAATGTATTTAATTCCTTTATGGGGGGGCTTGTTTGGGGTTAAGTGGCCCTAAAATAAATACAAATTATGAACAAAGTAATTCCCAACATATTATTTTGACACTAAAGGGGCATTTATACTGCAAGATAATCATGAACAAGTGTTGCTAAAAGCAATCATTACACGATTATTTTGCTGTGTAAACAGGCTGCCAATCGCCCAATGAATGAGCAAATTGCTTGTTCGTTGGGTGAAATGATCTTTTATGCGGCATAAAAAAATCATCATTCTCGTGGTTCATCGTCATGTGTAAACAGAAATCGCGCTGCTGAGAACTATAGCAGCCAATGCGCACTGAGTGATCTACTATAGATCAGTCAGTGCACATCGTCTGTTTTGGTTTGCCTGTTTAAACAGGTATTCAAACAACCACGGATTGGTAAAAGTTTACCGATCAGCAGTTGAGTCATGCTGCCGATCGTCCCTTCTAAGCGAACCCTAAGAGTACCACAGGATATTCTGCTGCTGGGAACCCATTAATCATCTGCAATCTGTGAAGAAATCTTGCAGCAAGTGTTCAGTCTTCCTGCAGCGCCACCACAGGAAACAGGAAACATCTATGACTGTCCTTATAATGCATGGATGTTCTAACTCCTATTATAGCCATTCTCTTCTCTAGTTGATAGATGAGGTTGTCACTTAATAGGAACATGGAATTCCCTACACTCAGTTTTAAATATGACAACCTCTTTGAAGGGGTAATATGGTCTACATATTCTTATTAACCCACTGGAGGTGATAATTGTTAGATCAGTGAGGATTTAGCTGCTAAGGCCACGGCTCCACTATCAGCATTTGGTCAGTATTTTTTCCCGGGAGTGGGTGATAAATGCAGAATTGGTGTCTTGTTTCTATTATACCTTTTCTCTGATTGTTCCTCACCTGGTTTTGGCTCCTACTCCAGAGAAAAAATACCGACCGAACACTGACCAAATACTGATAGTGGGGCTCTTACCTAAGACTCATACCGACGTTTGCCTAATTTGTATGGGGGCCTTTAGAATAGAGTGGGAATTAGCATGCACAATAGAGCACTGTGTTCACTTTTTTTCTAGCTAAGGTCTTGTGTCCAGGGAAGAAATGGGAGAATCACAACAACTCATTGGGTTCCAACGATTGTGTCTCCGGGGCCCATTGAGGTTGATAGAAGCTCCGGTTTGTCCAACCACATAGATGCCGTTGTCGCTGTTTACCACTGCATATAAGAGGTTCAACAGCTTTGATCAGGGCTAGCACCAAAAGCAGCAGTTATTGGAGGGTGGCTGCTCTGTAAAATAGTCAGCAAATGCCAGGCTCAGCTTTTGAGCCCGCTACATACAACTTCTCCCGTCTTCTGGAAATTCAAGTCTCTTCATTTTGGCAATCGGTGTAGGTCTCACCATTGGGACCCACACCTAACTATCTTACAATTTTCATCTGTCCAGTGGTTAAGTATTTATATAAACTAAAAATACCAATGGTCATGCCATAAACATTTCATTGAGACTTTTTCCAGAAAGAATTCAAATATTGTCCATTGGGTGCTGTAGGCCATAATCTAGAGTCTATTGATTACGCACAGAATACAACTTGGTATAGCAAGACATTAAAGCATGAAGATGATCATATTTGATCAGCTATCCTTTCTCAATTGTCTGTTCCCTTGTTCAATAAATGGAAGTTTAAATTTGCATATAATTAATCAGTTTATTAATCTAACCATTTTGAAGGCCACTTATAAAAAGGAGAAGGTGGAAAGAACTTACGGAGAGCTCAATCCTTACTACGTTGATGCTTATCGAAACCTGCAGCCGTTCACCACCATTACAAACAGCTTCTTAAAAGTCCAACCTCTTGACTCCCCCCTGACATGTGGGAAGGTGCATGAGATTGAGATTGACTACATTATAAGAAGCAGTGAGATGCTGTCCGAAGAAGACAGTCTAGAGTTCCATTACCTGGTAAGAAAATATTAGTTGAGGTGTTAGATGTGAACAGTCTAATATTTAACACCTATGCTGTGGAGTTAGTTGTAAAATGTTATAAAGTGGGAGAGATAATCCACCCATTCTTCATTATGACCACATATTGATTACTCAAGTCTTAAAGGCTTACAGTTTGTTGCTGTTTAACTTTATAGTTGTTGTTTTTTCTAGGTTGTGGCTAAAGGAAGCCTTGTTTTGAATGGAAAAATGAATGTAAAAATGGAAAAAACATCTGGTAAATATATGTATTCAGTTATGTGAAGTAAAATAAAAATCCATGACTTTTAGGAACTATGTCTTAAGCTATTAGGAAATGCATAGTATTTTATGTACATTTTTGTGACTTTAATTTTACAAAACTGATATTTTTTTTGTATTGTCAGCTTTTTGTAATTTTTTTTGTACATTTTGAACACATTTTTGGCTCAAATAAACAACTTTTGTGTTAATATAATGCACAGTTCTATACAAAATAAAATGTGCCAGCATCTGATAGGGGATAATTTAGGTTTCCTCTAACAGTCACTATAACTAGACCGCCGTAGGGGCTTTTATAAAGTCTAGGGTTGTCATGGATCACGCCAGCAATCACATTGCTGGGATTAAGGCTACGTTCTCATGATGACCTTTTGGTGAGTTTTTAACGATATGTATATTCGTTGAGTCAAAAACGCAGCGTCCTACAGTTCCAGCAAAGTGGATGGGATTTATAGAAATTTCATGCTGACTGTGCTTCTTTTTTACTCAGCGTAAACTGACCTGCAGTTCATGTTTCAAATCCACAACATGTCAATTTCTCTTATGGGCATGCTGAGTTTTATGTGCGGATTTTCCCATAGACTTGTATTAGATGTGGAAAATCCACAGGTAAGAAACGCACATGCACGGCAAAAAAGCATCAAAAGCACATGTAATCCACACCTAAGTATGTCAATAAAGTTTTGTCAAAGCCAAATACCAGGAAGTATCAAAAACAAAGCAGCTTTATTTAAAGCATGACACGCCAACAAGAGACAAAAAATGCAAAGTCAAAAACTCACTCAAAAACGCAATGAAAAAACACAAGTAACCTAATTTACAAAATAAGTGCAGAAATGGTACAAAAATTCTGCAACATCAAAAACTCACCAAAAGTTAATTGTGAGAATGTAGCCTAAAAGAAAGACAGATCCTACAACAAGAGGCACACGCCAAAAAATAAAACATATAATGTATTAATCCAAATTTAAAACATGACATAAACATATATTAAAAATTCAGGGAAATATCAGAACGTATAGCCGGACTTGTAAGGGGAAGGGTAAACTAAATTATAATGAATAATATCTAAAAATCAATGAATGGGAATACAATTCATGAAAACATATCATCAGAGTGAATTCATTAAGATCCATATCGAATAGTTTGCAAAAGTTGCATATAAATAGATTATAGACATGATATAATATAAAAATACAGTCTGTAGCATGATCAAAGTTATAATACCTAAATGTTACCCAAGCCGACACTTAAAGTATCCACATCCCGACACGCGTTTCGCATTCCGCTTTCTCAAGGGGATGATCCCCTTGAGAAAGTGGAAAGCAGAATGTGAAATGCTTTCCCTTGCAAGTCCGCTTATATGTCCTGATATTTTCCTGATTTTTTAATATATCTTTGTTATGTTTTTCATTTGAATTAATAAATTATATATTTTATTTTTGTGGTGTGTCTCTCTCCATAGGATCTATATGTATTTATACACGCCCATTTACTTAGGTTGTAAGTTGGTTATCTAAGAGAGGAACAGGACAAAGGAAACTCCTCGCTGTGTCAGCACTGTCATCACCACTGATCACAGCCCATCATGGGTTTCTTTGATCCTCGCAGTGTAAAAGTTTGACGGTCACAGCATTTGAACAATTCTTCTCCCTTTGAGAGAAAAATCAATCATCTGAGTTTGTCAGGATCTTCAAACAATCTCATGAGTATGGAGGCCTCTAAACTCCCCTAATGGTAGATGTTGGGGTAAAGAGGATTCAGACATTTTGAATTTCAACATGCTTGATGCTTTTTCCCCATGAGAGATGAGCTGCTGCCATGGAGGTCAGCGGCAGCTAATTACACAACTCCTTGAGCAAAGTATTCATGTTTACTGTCACGCCAGTGATTTGCATGGCTTGTAAGAGCCACTCTACTCACCACATGCACCGCTTTGCTCCTCCCAGGGTCTGACCTTCTCGCTGTGCTGCCTCTTGCAGACACTTCCTGCACTACTACTCCCTCCTGTTGCTGAGAGTCCCCACCCAACTATAGGGAGGAGCGGCCAGACTCTGAAGGAATTTATAATCACTGTGTCCTACAGAGTTTTGCTTCCCTGGCCTATCCCCTGCCAGCAGGTGGCATATTAGGCAGCTCCTCCCTCCACACCTTGCCTGAGCTTAGTTCCAAGTTGCCATTTGCTCTAGTGCTCTGTGAAGGTGTTGAATTGTTTTGACCTTCCTCTTACCGACCCGGCTTGTTCCCTCGTTTTATCTAACCTCTCTGCTCCTGACTCCGGCTGTGTCTTCTGAACCTGTGTTACCTGCCCCAACTTCGGCATTCCTGCCCACATCTTTGCCAACACCTTTGGTACCTCATGTTCTGCCTCTGACCCCTCGGTAAGCTGCTGCAGGTCCAGGTACTGCCCTTGAGTGGCACCTGGTGGCTATCCTAATCGCCAAGCCTATTCTCACCATCAGAGGCTTTACTGACAACCAGGCAGCCACTTAGTCACACCCCTCCAGGGTAAATCTGGCCAGTGGCGCAATGGGTCCATACCTTCAGCCGTCACATTTGCTTTGGAGTTGTGGGGAAATATCTGTTTGTATGAATTATGATCAAGGAACATGTGAAGGCCAAGCAGACACATTTGTGAAAATATACAACAGTGATTAGAGCTGAGCAAACCAATGCCAAACACGGACTTCTCGTGGAAGTCCATTGCAAAGTTCGGAGATTTGGGGGAAGAGAGAAGAGAGACCCGAACTTCCATGGGTCCGCTCATCCCTAACAATGACTCAAGTGTCATTTTACCGAGTACTTGTATAAGCCGGTTTTACATGTCCGAAAAACATGAACCATGATCGTATCCTAATATCTTTTTTTTCGAGGCCCAGATTGATTATGAGGCAGTTGGCTTATGTCAGGACACCTGGAGGTCAGGCCACCTATTACAATGCACTAATGTAAGAAACCGACCTAATATGTGACAGCTGACACAACTACAATCTATTATAAACTTTCTCTGTTCTCTATTTCCAGTGATGATGGGCACCGTTATACTCCCACTCAGTGTCACAGTGGAGATGTCCCCATTAGCCAAAATTTTTGCTTACGCAATACTCAGCAATGGCAGAATAGCCGCAGACACTGAAAAATTTTCTGTGGTTAAGTGCTTCAATAACAAGGTAACTAGATGCATCTCTATAGTAAAAGATTTTTTTTAAGTTAAGTTGCAAGGATTGTTTCACCAAGTCAACCAAAGTTTCTCTTGTGCGGTAACCTCATGTGGAGTACGGCAGAAGGGGACTTTGTGCTCCTGACAGTCTATAATCTGCGTCACGGTGGCCAAACTTTCTGTCACAATGAGCCTTTTCCCCCTCTCCAATTACACACACACGAAGTTCCCTCAATAAAAATGTATATAAAAAAAATGTAACAGTGGGAAATAGTTTGTCACAACGCCAAGTGCGTATCAGATAGTTGGAGATGGGCCTCTGAGCACAGGGCTGATAACGAATCCCAAATCTGTGCACATCAGAAAGGATAAGGTAACGAATGATGATTTGCACAGTTGCTTCCTCTTAAAGTAGAGTATGATGGTGGTGTTTGTTTGTGCAGTTAATCCATAATCACATAGAAACAGTATTAACTTGAAAAGACCAGTCTCTTTACTAATAACGGGGTAAATGACTATATACAAACAGTAGGTAATTGGTGGTCAAGTACACTCGCAGTTGAAGGTTGACCCATACATGTAGACAGGCAGATCTCTGTGCAATATTTATTTAATCAATACAATTCGCTGGTTCCCAGGCTGTCCCTCTAGTAATACTCACTCAATATTCCTTACTTCGTACTGAGCTGTATTTCTCCTCTGAGATGTTTTTCCCTCCTGGAGGTGCAATAGGAATCCTTCCAATCTAAAGGCTGTCAGTTCCCCTCATTTTCATCAGTCCCTTCTAGTCTGCTTTCCTCAACTGACTCCTCTTCTTCCAGGTGACTCTGTTCAGCTGCAGTCATTGGCTGACTACCCAGGGGAACCTTGTTCCAGCTCTTTCTGGAAACTTCTGCACAACAAGCAGAGCTGAATCACGTGAACAAGCTTAATCCTTTTTGCGCTGCCTA
Source organism: Phyllobates terribilis (assembly GCF_046119375.1). Taxonomy (NCBI): domain Eukaryota; kingdom Metazoa; phylum Chordata; class Amphibia; order Anura; family Dendrobatidae; genus Phyllobates; species Phyllobates terribilis. The sequence goes on from NW_027362765.1 coordinate 417,338,239, forward strand.
TCAGCAAGTCGCACAATATGTTACAACATACAGTTTACACAGAAATCACAGTATTTGCATGGAACACACTATACATCTGGTATCCCATGGAGATGGTCAATTTGTGGGATACCACACTTGCAATCGGATTATTCCCACGGGACTAACGTCTGGTACCCACCACTCATTGTGACAGGAAGGTTTTATAACCCCACATATTTCCAACATGCAGAATCATGAGAGATGAGCACATAAGCAGCCACTTCTCCATTTGTTCCCCACTGGATGTGGCGTCCAGCTGCCACCTCACCAGGTGGGTGTGGGGATCCCTGTCCTCTTCATAGACGCCATTCCCAGAGATCAGACACACAGCTCAGACATTTAAGCTATACGCACACAGAGGTTTTTTTATGCATTCATCAGCAGCAAGTTATCTAGTGGAAACCGCTTTACGAAATGCTCCTTCTTTGAGGAGTTTTTTGGCAGAGTTTTTACGTTTCCTGATCAATTTTTTTTGTAAGAGTTTTGAAGTCTTTTTTGCAGAGTTTTCCAGCCTTTTGATTCACAAATGCCTTGTGTGAAGAAATGGAACCAGGGGGGTCCTACAGACAGAATCCCATGGATGCCACTTCTTCCGGTGGATCCACACCCCGCCACCCGCCTGACGTCACACTACGCCAGACGGAGCACACGATACGGATCTACCCTTTGCACCAACGTGACGTTCCGCACCCCCCTTGAGGATGCGTAAGGTCAGATTGGTACAGTTCTACACCGTCACCTCCTGTCCACAGGGGTACAGAGAGGCACCAGGGAGTGAGAAAAGGTGGTCCACGCAGACACTGCCATGGCCTCCACACTTTTCACACACCTGACAGGCTGAGAGGCTCTTTCACTACTCCAGTGAAGCAGAACCCGGTCGGCCTTGATAGAGCTGCCACCAGTTTCTATTTGATATAACAGACTTATATCGGGCTAGAATCCAGCCCGGTAGCGTGTTCGTTGGACCGAACACTAGACGTAAGGTTCGGGGATCGAGATTAAAGAACAGCCCAAGATTAAATTAGATATTTAATCCCCATAAGGGCTCATTAAATAATCTACTATATACATCAGGGTTATACATATACAGTGGTCAGAGTTACAAATACAAAAGCATGGTACATCAAGAATAACAGATCTTAAAGTCAGTTACAAGTAGATGGAAAGCATGGGGAAGGTTGTGGGCCTTGCTTGGTTGCTGGACTTCTCTCACACATCTGGATGTCATGAGCTTCCCCAGGAAAAGATGCTGGGAGGAGACCTGCAGGAGTTTTTAGACTCTCTGGGCTACTTCCCTACTGCCCCCGGCTCAAGCCCAAGTCTCCACCCCTGCTCCCTTTTAGCTAAGAGGCTCCAAACTAAAATGGGCTATAACTCCTTACTGGATGGTCCCAAGGAACCGGTTCTGGAGTCATTGGATCCAGCTGGGCCACTGCTACGCGTGGAGACCAAACACAGTGGCCCTCAGGGCTTCTGAAAGGCTGTGCTTATCTCCCTATCCTTCCTAGCTGGGTTGTGGAGAAAGGGCTGATGGGATTCCTTCTTCCTTCCAGTTTCCAAAAATCTATCTTGTGTATCACTCGGATATATCGTTTTCTCATAATTTGCTGTTTATTAAGCTCCTCACACAAAGCAAGCACATGGTCGAGGGATGGGCTGTCCTGTGCCACTCACAGCTGCTGTGTCACTCCTGCTTCTCAGCCCCCCTCCCCTTTGCTTGAGCTGCAGTGGTGTCGGATTTGCATATGAAGAGCTCTGTAGACCCCCCCCCCCTTGCCAGCAGTGCACAGTGAATGACATTGGGATTACCTTGCATTTTCTTCACACCTTGTTTTGAAGCATTTTCCTTCAGAAGCCACTTCAGTCAAGTGGCACTTTCTTTTCTCCCACCAGGAAGAAGTGGAAGAAAAGCATAAAAAACTGAACATATGAACAGCAACTCGATCTATATTAAAATTGAATTGAAAGTGTATTTCAAGTGTTTTTTACATGATTTTTTTCAGGTGTTTTTCAGAGTGGAACTGCTCCAAAAGATTCCTCACAAGTTTTAGGTATTTCTAAATTGCAAACCAGGCGTATCATGGTTATAGTGGTTGACAAAGAGTCTACGATCTTTAAAAACTGTGGTCTGGATCTTTCTTAATTGTCCCCTTGACCGAAGTGTGGTGGTTTATGACTAGCTGTTATCTGAAACTAGTGCTATTCTCTCTCTATTCCAGGTTACTTTGGACTTTTCCAAGAAGGAAGCTTTGCCAGGGTCTGATGTTACTTTACGTGTAAGTGCCGATCCAGGATCTTTGTGTTCGGTGAGAGCGGTGGATAAGGGTGTTCTGTTACTGAGACCAGAAGCAGATATCTCTGACGATACGGTGAGTTTTGCTCATACACTTATGCACCATGTTGATTTTTTTTTTATAAAAAGTGTTCACTGTCCATGAGTTGGAAATAGGACCATCATTGATGAATACCCCTACATTGAACAATTCGTCATATCTGGTAATTAATTTTAATAAGAAATGGATGAGGGTGAAGTGATGATGTGAAAGAATACAGATAGGAACCTAAGGCCACGTGCGCACGTTGAGTATATGGTATATTTTTTACCTCCAGTATTTTCAAACCAAAACTAAGAGTGGGGAAAAATGCAGAAATGGTGCTTTTACTCTGACTGTTCCACTTCTGGTTTTGGCTTACAAATACTGAGGTTAAAAACTCACTAAATACGTGTGTCCATGGCCTGAGTTACTCTTTCTGTATCTTCTTTCACTAGAAGCACTAGTCTCTACTGATGATCTTTGTCATCCACATCTTACAAAGATGCTCCACAAAGAGTGTTGGGAGAAGCCAACCTGTATATGTTTGTCCATGAAATAAGTTACCGAACATTTTTACTACTTTGGTGACCTATGAAATCGAGGGAGCAAGTTTTAACTGTAAAGTCTACTCTGTATATATGAATATCCATAGTTCGTTCATTATATAAGCTACAAGTGGGACTACCTTGTTTTCTTGAGATACCATCAACATTGAGCTGATTGCTGGGAACGCCACTGATGATCATCTGTTGTCCCCAGAGAAAGCGGAAGCTGCACAAGTTGACTTAAAAAAACAACCCTGAAGGGTATGTTAACAGTTTTTGGATGCGCTTTTTCAGCTCTAAAATCCACATACATGTTTCAACAAGCTTTCCATTCATTTAAATGAAAAAAAACTCACCTATAGAGCACGTCAGGGTTTTTTCGGTAGCGTGTTAAAGAGAAAAAAAAGAGTCATGTCAATTCTTTGACACTTTTTCTGTGCATAAATCATGGAAAAATATGTGTTGTTTTTTTTCAAGGTTTTTATTTTATTTATTTATTTTTTTTGCAGCTGTTTTTCCAGTGTGATATATATTTTTTTTTTTTGTGTATGAATTTTTAATTTTCATTTGAGGTGAAGCGATCGGTTATGTTTTGGGTGTGTTTCCATACCAAAAACACACATCAAAAAATGCAATAAAAAGTGTTAAATAAAACGCAGTAAAAGGGTATGTTTTATTGTGATTTGTGTTTGGAAAACACACTAAATAATTGAAATCAATGTTCTTTCTAAGGGTATGTTCATACGGAGTCTTTTGCTGTGGTTTTTGGCTCAACAATTCAATGAATCTTCCCACCTACATGTTTTCCGTGTATCTCTACCATCCTCTGGCTCATTTAAAGCCAGAGCTGTCAGTCAAAGAAGAGGAAGGGAGAATAGATGGAAAACAAGCAGATAGGAAGGTGCACTGAACTGTTTGGTCATGCCATCAACCAATACCTCGTGCATTATATACATCTTTTTTGCACATTTTTTATGCAGGGTGCAAGCCGGGTCTCTCCAGTGGTGGCTGTGTAATGTGGGGTGCACATATGGTATTGGCAGCCCGCCTGATGTAATAGTAGAGGCGTTGGTAATAGGCTGTTATACGAACTGATGTGCATCTCACATAATGGTGTGAATGACATCCTAGGAAAACCTGTGTGGATTTGGAATACTGGGCCGCCACCCCATGGATGTTAGATGGGTTAGTAAGTGGTTGTTATATTGGTATTTTGCACCTGTGCTACCCCTGCCTTTATCATAGGGGTATGTTGTGCATTTGTGTCTGGACATGGTATTGCAAGTATGGCTGCTATTTCTCTTTTTCAGTGATGTTTTTAATCGATCTTTAGTCCCTTTTTCAGGGAATTATTGTATTTGCATGTGCAAATCTGACATAGGGAAATTAGATTATGTCCTGTTGGGTGTAGGAATTGATGTGATCGCTTGAAATAATTTTTTACATGTTCATGTATTCTATTATGGCTTTTGGGATCCGACCTATGCATGGTTGGAAAAGTCCTTGAACTTGTTAGATGAAGAATATATGGTCATTGTTATTTTTCTGCTTCTTCTTTCTAGGTCTACAATTTTGTTAAAAGAAGAAATCAATTTGGATACCCATATCGTGTACATGAAGAGGATCCGATATGTTGGAAGCCGCGTGTAAGCTTTCTATACAGTAAGCGCAGAAAGAGATCCTATAACTGGCCAGCACCATCCTCTCCTGATGTGTTCACTCTAATCAAGGTATAAAGGACCATTTTACCATGTTGTAGATTTATGTTATTGAATAATTTTCCTTACAATATATGGCAGAAATTTTGTGCCTCCCTCCACATGACACCTTCAGGAACTTTTATAAGCTGCCATTCTACATCCATAGATGTTAATATAGAGTCGACCGCTTTGCAGCTATAACATCTTACACTCTTCTAGGAAGGCTTTCTACAAGATTTTGGAGATGTTTGGGGAAATTTTTGCCCTTCATCCAGATGAGCATTTGTGGTGTTAGAGAAGAGGGCCAGGCTCACAATCTCTGGCTTAGTTCATTGCCCAGGTGTTGAATTGGGTTGAGGTCCGGGCTCTGTGCTGTCGGTCAGGTTTTTCCACCCCAAAATCCCCAAATCCTGCCTTCATGAACCTTGCTTTGTACACTGGAGCATAGTCATAGGGAACAGAAAATGGACTTTCCCAAACTGTGCCCACAAGGTCATTGAGTCAGCAGAGCATTGGTGATTTTCGAGCCCTCAGCACCCTATATCAGGACCATGCTGATATTGGTGACCTCTTAAAGTGATTTACTGTAGCTGTTCTTTGACAAATGCTTGTAAGAGCAGACTGTATGACGAGGAGCATGGTTTTGTAGACTTGTGGTAAATGGAACTGAGTGAAAAACCTGAATTCAGAGGTGTGCCCCAAACTTTTGTCCATTCAGTATATACTTACATTCACTAACATAGTTATATCTATGTAATGTATAATATCAATTAGAGATCCAAAAGTCCATCAAATCCAATAGGCCCAGTAAAAAAATAATTTTTACGCTCGATCAACACTCTGTTTTGATGGCAAGAACAGCACTGACCACAGCCCTATTAATGTCATCAAAAAATTTGGAACCATAATGGACTCATCATGAGTTAGTGATAACTCATCAGGATTTGCTGAGATGTGTTTGAAAATTGATCTATATGGGTCTCTTAAAAAAACAGGGATCTAAGAGGTAACATCTCTCCTTATTGAGATCGCCAGGCCAGTGTAAGGAGACTTAAAAGTCATGCAATGCTAATCTAGAAAATTAAATATGCAAATTGCCTCTTCAGAAAGAAAGAGGACTTGAAAACTAGTGCCACCTATTAGAAATAACAATCCTAAAATATAATATCGACCCTCCACATATCCTTTCCTCATGACTTAGGATAAAAGCCAAACCAGAATCTCTATTTTTCATACATGTGTTTCGGTGTGTTACCCCCTCCTCAGTAGAAAGCAAGAGCTCTGATTTGGCTGTATAAGAGGCCTCTGACTGGGGTTTAAGAGTTAATGTCTCTCCTTATGGAGAGTGACATGCCTGAGCATTGCACAGCCTATATGACTCCTTGCCCTGGCATGTCACTCTTCCTAAGAATAGACATTAATGCTTATACCCTAGTCCCATACAGCCAAATCAAATCTTTTGCTTTGCACTGAAGAGGGGCAACAACCTGAAACATGTTTTTGGAAATAGAGATTCTGGTTTGACTTTTATCCTAAATTCTGTAGCAAGGCTCATTAAAGGGTCGATATTGACTTTTAGGATTGCTACTTCCAATAAGTGACATTAGAGTAAATGTCCTCTCCCTTGCCGAAAAAGAAAACTTCATATTTAAGAAAAGAAGGTATGACACTCATATGAACAGAGCCTTAATACATAGCAATGTAGATAAGAATTACAGACAATGGCACATTGCTACAAAAACAAAAACATGCACCAAATGGCCAAAACCATAGGCAACCAGCACTTTTCTAGTTCAGATAATAACAGGAGAGCAGTAAACAGAAAAAGGAGTTGTTTTCTTCTTTTTTTTCCCCTAGCATCTTGGATTGAAAGTCATCACAAATACCCAGGTGAAAAAGCCACCAGAGTGTCTTGAGTTTCCACCAGGTTCTGCACTGAATGTTTATGGTTCACCTATCATTGGTAAGATAATCTTTCTAAAACGTTTATTGCTTTTTTAAACATGGCTCTTATGATACTCGAGACATCAAACCTACAAACCACTTTAAAGTAAACGTTCACATTTCTTCTAATGAAATACTCCAAATCCAAGTAGAGACATGAAGTTAAAGGGGTATTCCAAACTCAACCATTCATGAGTGCAACACGAGTATCTGTCCCTATGTACAGTCCAAAACTGATCCGAACTACAGAAACCGCCAAGAGGATGAGCCACCGCTGTGTCAGCAGTTCCAACCACAAATATAGTGGGGGGAAAAAAGTATTTAGTCAGACACCAATTGTGCATGTTCTCCCACTTAAAAAGATGAGAGAGGCCTGTAATTGACATCATAGGTAGACCTCAACTATGAGAGACAAAATGAGAAAACAAATCCTGAAAATCACATTGTCTCATTTGGAAAGAAATGTTTTTCAAGTTTTGGTGGAAAATAAGTATTTGGTCAGTTACAAACAAGCAAGATTTCTGGCTCTCGCAGATCTGTAACTTCTTCTTTAAGAGTCTCTTCTGTCCTCCACTCATTACCTGTAGTACTGGCATCTGTTTGAACCTGTTATCAGTATTAAAAACATCTATCCGCAACCTCAAACAGTCACACTCCAAGCTCCACTATGGTGAAGACCAAAGGGCTGTCGAAGGACACCAGAAACAAAATTGTAGCCCTGCACCAGAATGGGAAGACTGATTCTGCAATAGGCAAGCAGCTTGGTGTGAAGAAATCAACTGTGGGAGCAATAATTAGAAAATGGCAGACATACAAGACCACTGATAATCTCCCTCGATCTGGGGCTCCACAAAAGATCTCACCCTGTGGGGTCAAAATGATCTCAAGAACGGTGAGCAAAAAACCCAGAACCACACAGGGGGACCTAATGAATGAACTGCAGAGAGCTGGGACCAACGTTACATAGGCTACCATCAGTAACACACTACGCCGCCAGGGACTCAGATCCTGCAGTGCCAGACATGTCCCCCTGCTTAAGCCTTTACATGTCCGGGCCCATCTGAAGTTTGCTAGAGAGCATTTGGCTGATCCAGAAGAATATTGGGAGAATGTCATGTGGTCAGATGAAACCAAAGTAGAACTGTTTGGTAGAAACACAACTCGGCATGTTTGGAGGAGAAAGAATGCTGAGTTGCATCCAAAGAACACCATACCTACTGTGAAGAATGGGGGTGGCAACATCATGCTTTGGGGCTGTTTCTCTGCCCAGGGACCAGGATGACTGATCCGTGTACATGAAACAATGAATGGGGCCATGTATCGTGATATTTTGAGTGCAAACCTCCTTCCATCAGCAAGGGAACTGAAGATGAAACGTGGCTGGGTCTTTCAGCATGACAATGATCCCAAGTACACCACCAGGGCAACGAAGGAGTGGCTTCGTAAGAAGCATTTCAAGGTCCTGGAGTGGTCTAGCCAGTCTCCAGATCTAAACCCTAGAGAAAACCTTTGGAGGGAGGTGAAAGTCTGTGTTGCCCAGCGACAGCCCCAAAACATCAACGCTCTAGAGGAGATCTGCATGGAGGAATGGGCCAACATACCAGCAACAGTGTGTGCCAACCTTGTGCAGACTTACAGAAAACGTTTGACCTCTGTCATTGCCAACAAAGGATATATAACAAAGTATTGAGATGAACTTTTGTAATTGACCAAATACTTATTTTCCACCAAAATTTGAAAAAAATTCTTTACAAATCAGACAATGTGATTTTCAGGATTTGTTTTCTCATTTTGTCTCTCATAGTTGAGGTCTACCTATGATGTCAATTACAGGCCTCTCTCATATTTTTAAGTGGGAGAACTTGCACAATTGGTGGCTGACTAAATACTTTTTTCCCCACTGTATGAGACAGAAATGTAAAGGCACAATTTTCAAGATGTTGTTTTAGCCCCCCCCCCCTGCAATTCTATGGCACTGTAAGAATCTAGCAGCGATCTTCAACAATTCCCTTAGTGCTACCCTCCTATGTATAAACACTTATGCTTGCATATCTGTAGATGCACCAGTAATGGGTGACTACGATATTGATTGGCCACTGGTGGATCTTTCCGGTGACAACTAAATTTCTAAATAAAGGAGACTCATGGAGGAGAAGTAAACTGTTAGTTTTCAAACGATGCAATAGTAAAATTAGTTCTAAACGACAAATATGTTTTAATCATGAAAACAAAAGAAGATTAATTAAAATACATTATTACAAATAAAATCACAAATACCTTCAAATACTCATAATTTGCTTGTCTTGCATGGTAGGGACAATCATTAGATTCATCATTAACATGGCTGTTACACACCTATCCTGGGTCCGGGTTCTTCTCCCTCACCCCAGTCCGATAAACTCTCTTGTGCTTCACGTCAGACTTTGCAAGTAGCCCGTTGTGCTCCCACACGATCATCTAACTCAGCCTATATAAGGCCCACCAAAACACACACCTATGCTGGTACCTGTCTGCTGCCTCCAGGACCTGTGGTACCTGTCTGCTGCCTCCAGGACTTGTGGTACCTGCTGCTGCCTCCAGGACCTCTGGTACCTGTCTGCTGCCTCCAGGACCTCTGGTACCTGTCTGCTGCCTCCAGGACCCCTGGTACCTGTCTGCTGCCTCCAGGACCTCTGGTACCTGTCTGCTGCCTTCAGGACCTCTGGTACCTGTCTGCTGCCTCCAGTACCTCTGGTACCTGTGCTTCCCAGTCTCCTGTCTACTTTCGGCCTCCAGTGCTTCAAGTACCTGTTTCCTGTGGCGCCCTGCTGCGCATTGGTGCCACAGATCCTAGAGGGGTGCATGGATGGATTCCTCCACAAGAGGCCCTCGTAGCATCCACACACCTCCACCTTCCACCTCCGACCACCAGAGGGAGCCCGGATAGGGATATAAAAAGGGAAGGTGGAGCAAGGCAGCTCAGTCTGTAAGTAGTTCAGTTACAGTCTAAGTCTGGAGTCCACAGAGAGTCTAGTCTGTGAGGAGGTCAGTCTGCAGCAGCCAGAGAAGTTGCCAGTCCAGCCTAGAATCAGGGAGCTCAGGTTAGTGAGCCTAAGGCGTGCCGATGCCATAAGAGCGGTGAAGAGAAGCGAGGCCTACTTCCAGTGTGAAGCCTAGTGAGGGCCCCGAGCGAGGCCGAAGGCAAGTGGAGTAAGCAAGCTACATAGGGGGCAGAGGAGCTTAACCAGCTCACCCCACAACCATTTACCGGATACCGGGTCCGTGTCTGCAAGGATCTCTAGGACCAGCAGAAACTACCGGAACCCCTGGCAAACTACATGTCCCAGGAACACCAAAAGCTGACTGTCATACCAGGGTCAGGAGTCACTGAGGCCCAAGAGACCAGGGAGTGTGATCTCCAACAGAAGGCCCTACCACCAGGTCAGCCGGTGCAAGACAGAGACCAAGTTAGGCCTAGCTCCAGGCAGGTCATAAACTTATCAGGAAAAGGCAAGAAACAGGAGGCCCCACACCCGCTCACTGGGGAGAGTCCTGATATGCACCCTTCACCTTACAGTGCCCTGGATCGTGCCTGAAACACCACCAGTAAAGGTACTGAAGTGAACTCTGGTGTGCGTGCCTATTCTTCTACCCTTCCTCTGACCCGGCTGGGTCCCCTCTGTCCTGCATCCCTTTTCCTACGCTGCCCTGAGGCCCCGCTCCACCTGTGGGGAGCCGAACCATCTATAGCTGCCTGAACACCGGCCTCAGAGGACTGTAGCAGCGCTGGTGATCCTCACCAGACACCACGGGTGGCGTCACGAACTTTCCCCTCTCCCATACACCTTTTCCCCATTATGCCTTGCATTTAAGAGTGACCCCAGGGTACAGCCCCGGGAGCCGGCCACCGCGGCATCCCCCAAAACTAACAACAAGGCCCCGGGCGCCAAGTCCCCATCCCTTCGACGTGTCATTTCCCTGTGTCCAGTGTCCAGTATGCCTGCGGCCTCCAGTGCTACTAGTCCTTGGCTCCCGTGTGCCTTACTTGCCTTCTGCACCTTCGCCTGTAGGACCATGTGTTCATGTGGCACCCAGGGGATGGGGACGACTCGGCGCTTGGGCTTTGTTGTTGGTTTTGGGGGATGCCGCGGTGGCCGGCTCCCAGGGCCTTACCCTGGGCCTCTCTTTAAAAGGGTGGAAAATTATGGTTATAAGTTCGTGACGCCACCTGTGGTGTCTGGTGAGAATCACCAGCGCTGCGGCTGCCCACTGAGGCCGGTGTTAAGGCAGCTTGCGTGGTATAGCTCCCCACAGGTGGAGCTAGGCCTCAGGGCAGCGGGGAAGAAAGGATGCAGGACAGATGGGACCCAGCTGGGTCAGAGCAAGAACAGGTACAGACACGATAGTCACTTCAGTACCTTTTACTGATGTTATTCAAGGCACAATCCGGAGCACTGTAGGGTGAAGGGTGCATATCAGGATCCTCCCCAGTGAGCGGGTATAGGGCCTCCTGTTTCTTGCCTTTGTGTAGTAAGTTTCTGACCTGCCTGGAGCTAGGCCTAACTTTGTCTCTGTCCTGCACCGGCTGACTTTGTGGTAGGGCCTTCTCTTGGAGTACACACTCCCAGCTTGCGGGGCCTCCGTGACTCCTGGCTCTGATACGTATCAGCTCTTGGGTGATCCTGGGACCTGAAGTCTTCCAGGGGTCTCCGGTAGTCTCTACAGGGGGATATACGGCCCTGTAGACGCAGACCCGGTGTCCGGTATATGCTTTCTGGGGTGAGCTTGTACAGCTCCTCTGCCCCCACTGTTACTCACTCCTCTAGCCTTTGGCCTACTCGGGGCCCTCACTAGGCTATACACACTGGCAACTAGCTGGCTGCTTCTTCTGCCGCTCTCTGAGCGTCGCCACGCTCCTAGCTCACTAACCTGAGCTTGCTGCTGGAACTGACTCTGTTCGATAAGAAGATTTTGTTCCTCTCTGCCTGTCAGCAGGAACTCTGTTCTCTGTCTCCACTCACTTCCTGAGGAGAACTGAACTGCCTAGCTCCACCTTCCCTACTTATACCCCTATCGGGCTCCCTCTGCTGGTCTGAGGTGGAAGGTGAAGATGTGTGTGTGCTGTGAGGGCCTCTTGTGGAGGAATCTGTTAATGCACCCCTCTAGGATCTGTGGCACTCATGCACAGCAGGGGCGCCACATTCCCCCCTAGCAAAGCTCAGCACTCCCGGGCTGAAGTACATTTTGAATAAACATGAACAATAACAATCTTCCCTTTATGGGAGGCACATTCTTAAACGTTGCATATAACATTTTAAATAACAAATATATACATATAGACCATAAGCAACCTCAGAATTTAAGTCTCCTTTGGTGAGGTTCCCCGAAAGGATGTCCATCTCACAGGGCAGAGTACTTGGTAGCTTGAGGGACCTGTCCCGCACCCTCAACGTAGGCCCTGGGTTGGCTGCAGGGAATGAAGATCCCGAGCTGGACCTCCATTAGAGCCACTCCAGACAGTTTTTTCTTCTGAGGTCACCTAAAGGGGCACTCCAGGGAGTGCAATTATTTACAAGGAATAGTTTTTGGGCTGCACATAGTCCTCAACCACAAAGTTCTGTATGTAACAAGGGAAGTGTCCGTTTCACTTGAATTGTCCATTAGAAGGCAAAGCACATATTAATCAATACATGTTCATAAAAATACACCATATAATACAGTACAATACAACACAATGCTATATAATACCCCAGGTGCAACTATCTACACTAGTCAGAAGTTTAACTATTTTACTCAGTGTATCTGACAGGGGGTTGACCTTTAGTACTACGTATGGACCTGCATGGTACTGGAATGAGTGAGGCACTAGTACTTGCACTACCTCCCATTCTGTCAGTACTAGGTGTGGAGGGGCTGCTAGACTGCCTTGGTCTCTCTGCGGGACTGGCAAGTATACCATTAGCTGGGCCTTCTTGCTCTGCTCCAGCCGGGGATCCTTCTTGAGCATGCTCTTCTGGGGCAACTACAGGTTCTTCTTGCTGTGGGTAGAAGGTGATTACAGGTATGATTACTGCTCCTCCTAGTTGAGGCCAATCTGCCGGGAAATCTCCTAAGTCAGTGTGTATTACTGCTTCTTTAGGCTCCTCCGGTACGGTGAGAGGCACTTCTTTTTGGGGTTTTAGCAGACCTGGACACAGCTTCAGATGGTCACTGGATACTGTTGCAGTCGTTCTTCCTCCGTCTCTACTAATTAGGCTGATCTTCCTATTATCAAACCTTGATTTTAACACAGTGTAGGGTTCTCTCTCCCACTGGTCATCAAGTTTGTGGTTTCTTCTCTTCCTTTTTAACACTACTTCACCAGGTGTGAACGGTTCTGCTGGCGCACTTTTGTTGTATTGGGCGTCCTGCTTGCCTCTCACCTGAGTGAGACTGTCTTCGACACAGGCTTGTACTCTTCTGTACTGCTCCTGTCTGGTCGTGTCCCAGTCCTCAGTGGTCACATCCGCTTCTGGTTCTACAACACCAAGCTCCAGGTCCATGAGCAGCTTTCCTGGCCTTGCCCGCATGAGATATGCCGGAGTGCAGTTGGTGGAACTTACTGGTATGTGATTGTACAGATCTACTAGGTCAGGTAGTAGGTCTGGCCACTGGTTTCTCTCCTCAAGTGGTATGGTCTTCAGCAGGTCGATAATGATGTTGTTCATCTTTTCACAGAGACGATTGGTTTGTGGGTGGTACGGTGTAGTTCTTATCTTCTTACACCCGTAGAGATGGCAGAACTCCTTGAACAACTCAGCCTCAAAGGCCGGGCCTTGGTCCGTCAGCACCTGCTCAGGGTATCCATGGGGTCTACAGAAACACGCCTGGAACATTTTTGCTGCTGTCTCTGCCGTTAGGTCTTTGACGGGGGCGACTACCAGGAACCTGAAGTAGTGATCCACCATGGTCAGGGCATAGGAGTATCCTGATCTGCTAGGTGACAGCTTGACATTGTCCAGGGCCACGATCTCCAGGGGTCGAATCGTCTTGATGGGTTGCAGGGGTGTCTTCTGGCTGCTGTAGTGTTTTCTTCTGGGGCTACAGGGTCCAAAGTTTCGGCACCATCGCTCAATGGAGCTGCGCATACCTACCCAGTAGAATCGACACTTCAGCAGGGTCTCTAGCTTCTTCCAGCCAAAGTGCCCCGCCTGATCGTGGTAGGCCTCCAACACCATTTGGATGTCTGTCTTGGGGACCACTATCTGCCATACCATCTCATGGGTTTTTGGATTGACGTACCTCCGGCACAGCTTCTCACGGTAGATAAACAGCTGGCTTCTCTCGTTCCACAGCTGCTTTGCTTGGAGAGACGCTTCCTTCTCCAGGGAGGAACCTTCTTGGGTTATCAGCTCCTTGATACGGCTGACAACCGGGTCACTGTCCTGGGTCTCTTTCCAGCTGTGGTGAGGCAAAGGATTTAACGTCTTCCCACGCTGTCTCCTGGAGGCTCGTTGCTCGTGGATCATCCCATTCCGGTGAAAGGCAGGTAGCTCTATCTCTTCCAGGTCATCCACTTCTTCTTCTGTGTCTGACTGGTGAGGCATCCTGGACAGGGCATCGGCATTGGCGTTCCTGCGGCCCGCTCGGTACTTAATTGTGAATTGGTAGTTTGACAGCCGAGCCATCCATCGTTGCTCCAAGGCTCCTAACTTGGCTGTCTCAAGATGGGTCAAGGGATTGTTATCAGTGAAGGCAGTGAACTTGCTAGATAGTGCTTGAACCTTTTAGTGATGGCCCAGACCAAGTGCAGGAACTCTAACTTAAAGCTGCTATAGTTCTCTGGGTTCCTCTCGGTCGGGCGGAGCTTCCTGCTTGCGTATGCGATCACTTTCTCTTGGCCATTCTGCTTCTGACTTAGAACAGCTCCCAGTCCTTCATTGCTGGCATCAGTATACAGCAGGAATGGTTGGCTGTAGTCAGGGTAGGCTAGGTTCTCGTCGCCTGTCAGGATCTCCTTCATCTCCTGAAATGACTCTGCTTGCTCCTTACCCCAGTGGAACGGGGGATTTCTGCCTTTGGGGGACTGTCCTACCAGGAGGTCTTGCAGAGGGGCTGCTTTCTTAGTGTAGTCTTTTACAAACCTCCGGTAGTATCCTACTAGTCCCAGGAACTGACGCACCTCCTTGAGGCTCTTCGGCTCCGGCCATTTCTGGATGGCAGTGACCTTCTCCGGGTCTGGTGCTACCCCTTCTGGGCTGACAATGTGCCCCAGGTACTGTACCTTTCTCTTGAGCAGGTTGACTTTGAGGGCTTCAGCTTCATCCCGTATCGGGACAGAGACTCAAATACCTCTGCCAGGTGCTTCAAGTGGTCCTCATACGTCTTGGAGTACACTATCACGTCATCCAGGTATAGTAACACCGTCTCGAAGTTGCAGTGTCCTAGGCAGCACTCCATCAATCTCTGGAACGTTCCGGGGGCATTGCAGAGTCCAAACGGCATACTGTTGAACTCGCAGAGTCCCATCGGGGTGGTGAAGGCCGTCTTCTCCCGATCCTCCTCAGCCACAGCTACCTGCCAGTACCCACTAGTGAGGTCAAGGGTGGAAAAGTAATTTGCAGACTTTAATGCCGCCAGGGATTCTTCTATACGTGGTAAAGGGTATGCATCTTTATGTGTAATGCAATTTACTTGTCTGTAATCTACACACATTCTCATGCTTCCATCCTTTTTCCTGACTAGCACTAGGGGAGCTGCCCAGGGACTACAACTATCCCTTACTACCCCTGACTTCTTCATGTCATGCAATATCTCCTTGGCTGTCTGGTAGTGTGCTGGTGGTATAGGCCTGTAACGTTCTTTGATGGGTGGATGATAACCTGTGGGGATATGGTGTTGAACCCCCTTAATCCTCCCAAAGTCAAGTGGGTGCTTACTGAATACCTGCGCGTATTCCTGAACCACCCGGTGTACACCCTGCTTCTGATGGGCAGGAGTGGTGTCTTTCCCAACATGGAGCTGTTGACACCATTTCTCCACCTGGGTTGCAGGGTCATTATCCTCCACTTCGTCTGGTGAGGTTAAGGATTCCACCGTGTGAATGGAGTTGTTATTTACAGCATGTAACTTGGCAACAGTGGCATAGCGTGGTAATCTGACCTCATCTTCCCCACAGTTGAGAAGACGGATGGGCACCCTCCCATTGCGTACATCCACTACCCCTCTGGCAGTTAAGAGTGTAGGTCTGTGCTCTGAGCTAAGGGGCTCTACTACCGCCTGGTAGCTCTGTCCTTTAAGACCTATCGCTGCTCTACACCAGATAAGCATTTCACTCACTGGGGGAATCACAATGGGTATGCGGTCTGTTACCCGCACATTACCAATCTCACCACTGGATAGCTTTACTTGCTGCTGGTACATCAGGGCTCGGATCTCCTTGTGCAGCGCCCTCCTCTGCCCTGGTCTGGCGGTGTCAGCTATCTGTTGGAGCAATAACACAACTTCTCCCAAACAGTTACCAACAATATTAGTGCCAAGTACCATATACAAATTGGCATCATCAGGATTAGTCTCTACTACAATTAGTCCCTGGTCCTTCAGTTCCACTCTCCCCACCTTCACTGCCACATCCTTAACCCCGACTAGGTTAAGGGGGAGGCCGTTTGAGGCATAAACTGAAAGATTTGGAGCTGGCGGACGTAGATCGTCCATGGACCAGAACCTTCTGTAGAGGACGTCAGGCATGATGGTTACCTGAGATCCTGTGTCTAGCAGAGCATGTGTCGGGATGCCGTCCAGCACAATGGACAGGAAAGGTCTTCCTCCCACAAACCTGCTGTACCAGTCTGATGGGCCTGGGGAACTTACTCCTGGGTGTCAGCCCTCGGCCCCAGGGTTTTCTCGTTTAAAGAACAGCTCTGGATGGTGTGACCTGACTTGTGGCAGTGGTGGCAGACAGGGTCCCTCGGTGGACGGCGTTGGTCGCTGATCCTCCCAGGGGGTGGCGTTGTACTCTTCCTTCTTCTCATCCAGGGGACATCCTCAGGGCTGTCGGCTAGCAGGATCCTTCCTTCCTCCTCGGGCTTCGTCCGCAGCTGCAGGGCACTCAGCACAGTGGTCAGTGTTTTGCTCAACTGACGCACTTCAGAGCGCAGGCTGTCCAGCTCACTAGGGGACGTTGCTTGCACCTTGGCTTCAGCAGCCACTGGGGAAAAGGTATGTCCTTAAGGGTGTCAAAGGTGGCATCTGGATGATCCAAGGACCACCAACGCACAGTCCTGCTCTCCTCTTGGGACCTCAGTCCCCGGATGAACTGTTCTTTCAGCATTTTATTTTCATCATTGATGCTGGTTGGACTAACCTGTTTCAGAGCTCGCAGGGCCCCTTGTAAACGCCAGGCATAGTCTCGAACACTGTCCTCCGGTTGCTGAGAGCAGTTGTAGAACCTCATCCGGAGGTCTGTCTCAGTACGATTCTCGAAGACAGTCTGTAACTTTTTAAAGATTGCGGACACTGACTCTTGGTCTGCGGCCGACCAGGTTTCTACTTCTCGTTCCGCAGCACCAGTTAATTGTCCTAATACTACAGCAGCTCTCTGCTTGCCTGTCATAGAGTACATGTCCAGTATACCGCAGATTTTCCGCTTAAATCCAGACAGGGTATCTGGTTTGTCGCTGTACTGGGGAAGCCACTTCGCTCCAGGGAAGTACGGTAGGGCCATGGGTATGACAGGGGTTACAGGCCCTGCTGGTGGAGCAGCTGCTTCGGCCTGCTCGGCGTCGAGCTCGGGTTGAACATCAGGGCCGTTAACCGGTATTCCGGCGTTGTGCTGCTCTTACGACATCTTGGCGCCCCCCTAGCGAACCGTGGCCTACCTTCTTTTCTTTTCTTCCGGTAGGCCGCAGCTCCGCAGATGACGGTCTTCTTCAGGACCTTGCGTCCTACGTCAGAGCATTCAGCGACGCTCCTTCCAGGACCTGGCGCTTCCTGGTTTGACGTCGAGGCGTGGGCGTGTGCTTGGCTTCGCGCACTTTTGCAGGTACGCCTCTCAGTTTCCCGCGGTTATGCCCTTCTTCCCGCTGGGCGGCCCAACAATGGCGGCAATCTTCGCCACAGTTAAATACACAGTTTTTTTGATTAAAGGCGCACAGTACCCGGTGGCAATAAGCATAACACTCCGTCGTTGCAGCGGGCAAGGAATCCTGTTCGTGATGCCAGGAAAGAGAACTGTCGCGCCCAGGGGATGTGGACGACTCGGCGCCCGGGCCTTGTTGTTGGTTGTGGGGGATGCCGCGGTAGCCGGCTCCCGGGGCCGTACCCTGGGCCTCTCTTTAAAAGGGTGGAAAATTATGGTTATAAGTTCGTGATGCCACCTGTGGTGTCTGGTGAGAATCACCAGCCAGCGCTGCGGCAGCCCACTGAGGCCGGTTTTAAGGCAGCTTGCGTGGTATAGCTCCTCACAGGTGGAGCTAGGCCTCAGGGCAGCGGGGAAGAAAGGATGCAGGACAGATGGGACCCAGCCAGGTCAGAGCAAGAACAGGGACAGACACGATAGTCACTTCAGTACCTTTTACTGATGTTATTCAAGGCACAATCCGGAGCACTGTAGGGTGAGGGGTGCATATCAGGATCCTCCCCAGTGAGCGGGTATAGGGCCTCCTGTTTCTTGCCTTTGTGTAGTAAGTTTCTGACCTGCCTGGAGCTAGGCCTAACTTTGTCTCTGTCCTGCACCGGCTGACTTTGTGGTAGGGCTTTCTCTTGGAGTACACACTCCCAGCTTGCGGGGCCTCCGTGACTCCTGGCTCTGGTACGTATCAGCTCTTGGGTGATCCTGGGACCTGAAGTCTTCCAGGGGTCTCCGGTAGTCTCTACAGGGGGATATACGGCCCAGTAGATGCGGACCCGGTGTCCGGTATATGCTTTCTGGGGTGAGCTTGTACAGCTCCTCTGCCCCCGATGCTACTCACTCCTCTAGCCTTCGGCCTACTCGGGGCCCTCACTCGGCTATACACACTGACAGCTAGCTGGCTGCTTCTTCTGCCGCTCTCTGAGCGTCGGCACGCTCCTAGCTCACTAACCTGAGCTTGCTGCTGGAACTGACTCTGTTCCCTAAGCAGACTTTGTTCCTCTCTGCCTGTCAGCAGGAACTCTGTTCTCTGTCTCCACTCACTTCCTGAGGAGAACTGAACTGCCTAGCTCCACCTTCCCTACTTATATCCCTATCGGGCTCCCTCTGCAGTTCTGAGGTAGAAGGTGGAGATGTGTGTGTGCTGTTAGGGCCTCTTGTGGAGGAATCCGTTAATGCACCCCTCTAGGATCTGTGGCACTCATGCGCAGCAGGGGCGCCACATTCACCCGGACCTGAGCTTAGAGGATCCACCTCCAAAGCTGAGCCTATAAAAATGGCTCTAACCTTACATCTCACATTAGAAATCCCAAATCCCGGTTTTAAATATGCAGCACGACAAGTTGCGTCAGAACAGAGAGCTTGAGACGTAGGTGAGCCAGCCTGCCTGCAGGGATGTAAACTGGTAAACAGTCAGCCGGAAAGAAGAAAATGGAGGCATATGACAGTTGAGATAACAGGTCAGCTACCTGTAGGTTGCACATGGTGCTCCTAGCCCATACACTGTATAAAAGGAGTTTCATTGCAGCATAACATTGCATACTAACTTCCATTTCTACAACAGAAAAATAAAACACAGACACATCTGAAGTAGTCAGTAGGAGGGACAAGACACAGGTTGTGAAGGATGTAGTGCAGTGTGTTCAGTGGCGTAACTAGAGTCCAATGGAGCCTGGTGCAAAATTTGGACCTGGGCCCCCACCCCCTCCGCATGTTGATCAGATGTATGGACCCTTGTATGGTTCTAAATCCTATCAGGACACGTGTTGCCCCCCTCCCCCATTATGTAGTAATGTCCTCCATCCTGAAATATATGTCCCTCATCCTGGTATATGTCTCCCATCCTGGTATATACTGTATGTCCCTCATCTTGGTATATATTGTATGTCACCAATCCTGGTATATAAGCTGTTTATCCTGGTATATAAGTCTCCTATCCTATATGTCCCCTGTTTTGCTGCTGTTCTTTAATGTATCAAAAAAAATAAACTATTCTACTCACCTTCCCTCCACTCCCCCGCTGTGCAGCTTCCTGTTCTGACTTCAGCATGCAAGCGACAGGCAGTGCATGACGTCACTGCCATGCGCAGCCTGTGACTCGCTCGCCGACATCAGCTGCTGGCCTCTGATTGGCCAGCGGCGTGTATTACAGCACAGGGACCCAGCAGGTCTTTGCTTCACAATACATTTCAGCTGAATGTGCGTCAGCGAACACTTATCTAGCTGGAATAGGCACTGGCGTCGATGGGACCCCCTCCCACATGGGCTGGGTTGCAACCTCTGCAACCGCGATCATTACGCCCCTGATGACACAGCAAAATACAAGATTTTTCTTTGCGAGCCTTGGAGAAATGCTGCTTCAGTGGCCGGTCTCCTGCTTTCTGCACAGTGGTCCTGCGCTCCTCCTCCTCACCCCCAACTATTGGTTGCTCAAGTCAGCTGGCTATTGTGAAGATAAAGGACCATCCCAGGACATACCAAATCTACCTAACTGAGTATTTAGCACAGTAATAATAAATTAATAATAAACAGGACCCCTCCAACAAACATAAACTGCTCCAAATGCTGCCCCCTCACTAATCACACTGTTTGTGATTGATTCTGCAGACTGACGAACCCCCACCACCCATCAGCCTCCATCAACCTCCTCTCCTCATCCTCCCTCCCCAGCTTCCAAAGTGTTCCAGCTCAGTGAGCTCAGCTGACATATCTTTAACAGTTTACATTAAGATAATAAGATATATTGCAGAAAAGGCCACCAGTCGCACAGCCTGGAAGAACGGCTGCACTTTTCTGCAATATATTTACCGTAACGGTTTTCTTTCAGCTGCAGCCAACAGTTAGTTGCTCATTGTTTGGTTATGTGTCAACTGCAGCCAATGTCACGAGATCCTGCACAAACAAGAGTAAGATCATGATGACATAGCGAGAGCTGGATAATTCATCTGAGGATGCCCTGCCCCAGGGAATGACGATGCCTGCGCAAAATCTCAAGCAGGGAAGAGAAGAGAGTGACCTGTCAGTCACTGACAAGAGGCAGGTGGTGGGTGGGTAAATAGGGAGAGAGGTCAGAGCATAAGTGCAATGCTAATCCAGCTGCACTTGTGGCTCAATTACATAAAAGTTCTCCAATGGATATCTCAAAAACAGAGTCAAGGATTTCTAAAAAAAAAAGTATGGATTTAATCAACAGTAAAAACCTCCTGACAGGTGCCCATAAATAACCTCATTGGAGTAGGATCAAGGCATGTAAGTGTGGGGATTTTTGGACTCATACTGTGGCACCCCAGGTCTGGTCGCCACAGTGGCAGCAATGTCATGTTTGAGAGCAGGTGGGAGGTTCCCTGGTTGGGGACAATTAGCATGCAGCACCTCCTGCCTCAGTTCAGGGAGGGGAGAAACCTGCCCTTTATAAACTGGATCTGGGGCGGGGTTAGGGAGTCCAGCCAGAGACAAGTTCCAGACAAGTTGCAGATAGTGACAGGTCAGCAGCAGGCTGAGGAGTCCTTGTAGGCAGAGGAGGAACACGAGGCCAGGAGGGGAGCTAGAAGAGCTCGTCCGGCCTAGAGACTTACAAAGCCGGACACTGGAGTCCGAGGCTGTGAGGGTTATAAGCCCAGCAGCAGAAAACCACCACGCAGGGGACTTCAAGTCCTCTGGCCCAAGGAAGCCCGGAGGCTCAGCCACACGAGAGGGACCACTACTGCCCTGGAGGGGTGAGAAGTACGGAAGGCCCGAGTCGCCAGTCATACGGGTGAGAACAACATGGTACACTCAGAGACGTGGGCTACCACTACACTACAGCAGGATAGCCAAGAAAGAGTGAAGTCAGCACGGTAGCCTACAAACTCCCCCTGACCATCAGGATTTCCCAGTTGCTCTCAGACTGACCAGGCCTCCATTGTTAACCTGTATTCCGGATGGGTCCCTTATCACCACCAACAGTAAAGACCCTGAATTGCATGACAGACTCCGTGTGGTTACTGCTGCTCCCGCGCACCATCACCCCCAACATCCCTACTTACTGCCCTGAGGCTATACTCCTCCCGTGGGGATTTATACTATTCTCTGCTGCGTTTCCAATACCAGCCTCAGCGGTCTGCACTGCAGCGGCGGTACACTCTGACCGCAATCCACGGGTGGCGTAGTCGGACATTTAAATATCATAAAACCACACAATTAGACTGCCATTTGGGTTGACCACCCTGAGCCACGGGACCGGGTCCCCGTCACGCAAGGACTGCAACCCCCAGCTTCCACAACGAGTCCGGTTCCGGGTATCCCTACACACACACGGCCCAGGGGGCGCGTCAACTTTTGGCATAGTCGGCAGGATTTCGTGCCCGCCACCAACGGGTACTGCGTGCCTGAAGAAAGACTGTAAAACTTACTTTGGTGAAGTTTCCCGACATCCACAGCCGTTTCCCGCCATCCGCGGCCATTTTCCCGCCATCGGGCGCCATCTTTGGGACGCCGCGCGGGAAGAAGAGGGGCGTGGACAACGAAAGCGCGTGAGAATTGGAGCCCCGCCTTACGCACGGATGCTGCGCAAGGTCCTGAAAGGAGCCGAGCGGACGCTGACGTCACCAGAACGCGACGCAAGGTCCTCAACCCCGACGATCGCCTGTGGAGCCGTGACCTACAGAAGAAAAGCAACGGAAGGTAGGCCACGGTTGACTAGGGAGGAAGAAGATGACGGAAGCGGAGGGAACTGCCACCGCCAGCGCGGCCGCTGCCGCAGTAATGCCGTTCACGATGCCTTACATCCCCGGAGCGGCCTGGTTGCCTCAGTACTCAGGGGAGTCGCATACCCTGAGCGACTTTAAAGAGAGGCTATATAGCCTATTTAAAGTATACCCCCTGACGGAGGAACAAAAAGTGACCATACTGATAGGCCAGTTAACCGGCGCGGCCCAACGAGAAGTAAAGTCCTGGTCAGTCAGGGACAAGGGGACCGTGAAGGAGATTTTAGCCCATCTAAAGGACACTTTTGATACCCGCACCTCAGCAGAGATCAAAATGAGATTTTATGGGTGCAAACAGCGGGCCCAAGACAGTATTAGAGACTATGCTTTGAATTTGCAAGAGGCCCTGAGAGCCATCAAGCAGGCAGACCCTGACAGTGTGAGGAATGCAGATGAACTGCTGACTGAACAATTTATAGAGGGTCTGCTGTCCAGCGCCCACAGAACCCAGTTACGCATGATGGCCCTGCAGAACCCTGAGTTAGACTTTGCACAGTTTAAGGACAGAGCCATCCGGGTACTCCGAGAACCCACACCCGGTGGCGTTGCGGCCTCCAGGCGCCCTGCTATCACTTATCACCAAGAGGTGGCGCCCCAGTCTACAGAATCTGCAGGAGCCAACGCACAGAATAGTACCCCGTCTACAGACCTGCACCATCAGGTCCAAGAACTGACTAAAAGCGTTGCCGCACTAACCAGGACTGTGCAGGCGTTGCAGGTATCCTCTCCAGGAAAGATCCAGCTGGCTACCAGTCCGGAGGACGTCCCATGGCGCCGACAGAAGAGGATCCCACCGTTCAGAGGGAAGCCAAAGGACCGCTACGACCAGGATGGACAACCCATCTGCCGCCGCTGCAGCCAGCCAGGACATATTGCGAGGTACTGTAATTTAAACGGGCCCAACCTGGGGCAGAGGGCCAACCCTCAGGTGTAAGATCATCAGGCCCGTCAAACTGGCGTGACAAGTATGTGGGGGGAAGACCGGTCTTGCCTGTGGTACTGAATGGCATTCCCATGAGTGCACTGTTGGACACCGGGTCACAGGTAACCACCATCCCCTATGTACTTTTCAAGCGGTACTGGGATGACACGGATATTACCCGCTACCCAGATAATGACTTGAGCATCATCGCCAGCAATGGTCAGCCCGTGCCGCAGGTGGGGTTCAAGGAGGTGACCATAAAAATTGGTAAAGTTGAACTGCCGGTGCAGGGACTGATTATTGTGGACATTGACCGTCGTGAAAGTCACCCTAAAATAACCTTGGGCACTAACGTAATTGAAAATTGTCTTTCAGAGATAATTGTTATATTACAGCAGGTTGCAATGAATGCCAGCTCCAGCCAGCAGCATGTCTTACAAAAGGAGATCAGAGCCCTGATGAAGCGGCAACAGGTAGAACTGTCTGGTGGTGAGATTGGAAGCGTTAAGATGAGTGACCCATTCCCTATCGCCATGCCCCCAAAAAGTGAAATGATGATCTGGTGCCGGTCTGCAATCGGGTTAAGAGGTAGAGACTACCAAGCTATGGTAGAACCCGTTTACTCCGACAGTAGGACCAACAATTTGACTGCACGGGGGGTGGTTGATGTCCGCCATGGGAGGGTACCAGTCCGCATCCTAAATATTGGGGAAAGAGAAGTACACTTGCCCCGGTATGCCACTCTAGTCAAATTGTTCACCATTAATCAGAACTCTATAAAGGCCGTGGAACCCTTGCCTCCATCTCAACCAGAGGAGGGTAACGGCTCCAAGAAACAAATGGAGGACTGGTGTCAGAAACTGCATGTGGGCACCGACTCCACTCCCTCACACCAAAAACAGGGAGTCTACCGGGTGGTTCAGGAGTACGAAAGAGTCTTTAGTACTGTTGAGCGATACCTTCCGATATCGGGAAATATCGAATCGGATTGGATCGGGCCGATACCCAAAAAGTATCGGATATCGCCGATTCCGATACCGGAAACCAATGCAAGTCAATGGGACAGAAATATCGGAATAAAAATAAACCCTTTCTTTCCTTATAGGTTAATTCTACATGAAGGAAAACAACTAAGAATAATGTAGAATGTATTGGGGGAGGTGGGGGAGACAATAAAGGCATAGAGGTTTAGGCCAATCAAATGGAATAGCAGGAATTAATATTTTTTTTAAGACGTTCTGAGTTACGGAAATATTGACTATGTTAAGTTTTTTTTATATATTGTCAGATATTTATGTTTCACTACTTCCATGCTCTTCACCTTCTTTTTTACTTCTCCCACACTTTCTCCTTCATCATCCTCAGCATCAGCATCTTTTTCATCAACTTCTTCTTCACCTTCTTCATCTTCTTCTTCTTCACCTTCTTCGTA
Source organism: Phyllobates terribilis (assembly GCF_046119375.1). Classification (NCBI taxonomy): domain Eukaryota; kingdom Metazoa; phylum Chordata; class Amphibia; order Anura; family Dendrobatidae; genus Phyllobates; species Phyllobates terribilis. Next base: position 417,362,949 of record NW_027362765.1, read on the forward strand.
TTATTCTTTTTTTTTACATTCTTCATATTCTTCTTATTCAACTATTATTCTTCTTCATATTCTACTTCTTCAACTTCTTCATATTTTTCTTCTTCATCATATTCTTATTTGTGACAGGCATTCCTGTAGTTGTTATCTATAAAAGTTTGAACATTACACCTTTTGTTCTGCCCGTCACAAAAGATTTACAACAGGATTTGTCCGCGTTCAGTTTGGCCTGCAGCAGCAGGTCTTTTCCAGGGGCACCACGAGGAGGAACGGACTCATCCCCATACACTGCTTAGTCATCTACTGCTTATAATTTAGATATTATCTTTTGCTCTGATTTTTAGTCTTATGCTTAATGTTCTTCTGCTTTTTGTTCTGCAGCTTCTTATACTTCTGCTTCTTAGTTTTCTGTCTCTTGTTCTTCTGTATCTTGGTGGTTGTCTTCTTCTTTTGTCCTCTTGGTCAACTTCTTCAGGGTCATCTTCTTGGTCTTCTTCGGGGTGGTCTTCAGGGTCGTCGTCTTCGGGGTCCTCATCTTCGGGGTCCTCGTCTTCAGGGTCGTCGTCTTCGGGGTCCTCGTCTTCTTCGGGGTGGTCTTCAGGGTCCTCGTGTTCAGGGTCGTCGTCTTCAGGTTCCTCGTCTTCTTCGGGTTGGTCTTCAGGGTCCTCGTCTTCAGGGTCCTCGTCTTCGGGGTCCTTGTCTTCTTCTGGTTGGTCTTCAGGGTCCTCGTCTTCTGGGTCCTCGTCTTCTTCGGGGTGGTCTTCAGGGTCCTCGTCAGGGAGATCCAGAGTGATTACCAAGAACCATTTCAGAAAGCTTGAACTTGGAAATGTAGCAGAAGGTACAAGAAGGCTGAGGAACTGCCGAGAACCAGCTGATGGTACTGGAACCCGGATGGGTAGCAGAAGGTACAAGAGCCAATGGAACTACCGAAGACCAGCTGACGGTACTGGAACTCGGTTACTAAGCAGGAGGTACCTGTGCCAGAAAGCACTACCAAGGACCAGCAGACGTTGGTGGAACTTGGATACCGAGAAGGAGGCACCTAAGCCAAAGGCACTGCCGAGAACCAGCTGACGGTACTGGAACCCAGATGGGTAGCAGAAGGTACAAGAGCAAATAGAATTACCGAGGACCAGCTGATGGTACTGGAACCCGGATGGGTAGCAGAAGGTACAAGAGCCAATGGAACTACCGAGGACCAGCTGACGGTACTGGAACTTGGTTACTAAGCAGGAGGTACCTGTGCCAGAAAGCACTACCAAGGACCAGCAGACGTTGGTGGAACATGGATACCGAGAAGGAGACACCTAAACCAAAGGCATTGCCGAGAACCAGCTGACGGTACTGGAACCCGGATGGGTAGCAGAAGGTACCCATGTAAAAAAAAGTTGCAAGGCCGCGAGCCGGCCGCAGTTACCAAAACCCATAGTCCTACAGGGGGTGCTTGTCCTATTGGCACTATGGAACCAGCCTTCATTGCCAGATCCCGCAGCCAACATAGGAGTCACTTAAACTGCAGGCACCATAGAGTCGGCTAACCCGACCGCAACACGACAGGACAATGCATTGGAGGCAAAGTGACGTTGACACTACCAGGAAACAGCTGGCATGCTGGAACCAGGCTGGGCAGGAGGGAGTACCCGTGCCAAAGACACTGCTGGGAAACAGCTGGCGGTCCTGGAACCCAGGGTAAATACTAAAAACAGAGTGGAGCCAGAGGCGTAATTGGAGCAACTTTAAAATCTGTAGTAGTGTGAATGTGGACAGAGCAAGAGAAATTGCCGGACACACAACAGGGGATCAGCTGACGTTGCCGAACCCCAATAACACGGCAGCAAGTGCTAACTGTGCAGACGGCACTTCTGAGCAGCAACTAACGGTATTGGAGCCCAGGGTGAATGCTAAAAACAGAGGAGCCAGAGGTGTATTTGGAGCAAGTTTAAAATCTGTAGTAGTGTGAATGAGGACAGAGCAAGAGAAATTGCCATCCGCACAGCAGGGGAACAGCTGACTTTACTGAACCCCAATAACATGGCAGCAAGTGTTGACTGTGCAGACAGCACTTCTGAGCAGCAACTGGTGGTGTTGGAGCTCAAGGATTACAGTTCAGGTGGTAGAAACATGAACACAACAGGAGACCTGGATACTGTTGCCAACCAATTATTTATTCTGGAAGAGGACTGGCAAATTCATGCGAGATCAAGGCCTTGTTCATTTTGAGAAAAGTAAGCTGGTCAACGTTATCGGAGGATAGTCGCATGCGACGGTCTGTTAGTACACCACCTGCGGCACTAAAGACGCGTTCCGATAATACACTAGCAGCAGGGCAAGCTAGCACCTCCAATGCATACTGGCTAAGCTCTGGCCATGTATCCAGCTTACAGACCCAAAACTTGAAGGGAGAAGAGCCATCTGGGAGTACACTGAGAGGGCAAGACATGTAGTCTGTCACCATCTGACGGAAACGTTGCCTCCTGCTGACTGGTGCCGTCTGTGATGGTGTAGATATTTGTGGCGGCGGGGACACAAAACTTTGCCACATTTGGGCCATACTGGTCTTGCCTTGTGCTGAGGTGCTGCTTCTGCTCCCTCTTTGTGCAGAGCTTCCTCCACTGCCTCGACGCACTGAGCTGCTTTGTAAAGCACTAGCAGCACTGCTCTCGGTTGGAATGGAGAACATGACGGAATTCACCAGTGCGTCTTGGTATTCCCGCATTTTACGCTTCCGGTTCAACGGTGTTATGAGGCTTTGTAAGTTGTCCCGGTAGCGAGGATCTAGGAGGGTGGACACCCAATAATCAGCCGTGTTGAGAATGTGGGCGATGCAGCGGTCGTTTCTCAGGCACTGCAGCATGAAATCAACCATGTGCTGCAGACTGCCAACTGGCCAAGAAACGCTGTCCCCTGCTTGAGGCGTGATCTCTGCCTGCTCTGCATCACCCCACCCTCGCTCTAGATACTAACTACTAGAGCATTGTGTACCTCCCTCCTCTAGACAGATGTCTTCCTCCTCCATTGACTCCTCCTCATCCTCCTCACAAAGTGTCCCCTGCCTAGGCCTTTGTGAGGAACCACGTTGTGCAGACTGTAGAGAAGCAGATGGCATTTGTGACTCCTCATCCTCCACCTCTTCCAAAACCTCGTCCCTTAGTGCTTGCAGTGTTTTTTTCAAGCAGGCAGATAAGGGGGATAGTCATGCTGACTAGTGCATCATCTGCACTCGCCATCCGCGTGGAATAATCGAAGGCATGCAAAACGTGGCAAATGTCCTTCATAGAGGCCCACTCAGTGGTGGTGAAGTGTGAACGGCGCGCACTGCGACTTGTTTGCGCCTGCTGCAGCTGGTACTCCATTACTGCTGCCTGCTGCTCACACAACCTCTCCAACATATGTAACGTTGAATTCCACCTGGTGGGTAGGTCACATATGATGCGATGTTCCGGAAGACGTAATCGGCGCTGCAGAGCAGCAATGCGCGATCTTGCGTTGCTGGAACGCCACAAGTGAGCGCACTATATGCGGACCTTGTGAAGCAGTGCATCAAGATCCGGATAGTCCCTCAAAAAACTCTGCACGACCAAGTTGAGCAAATGTGCCAGACATGGGATGTGAGTGAGGTTGCCTAGGCCCAGAGCTGCTACCAGATTTCGGCCATTGTCACACACTACCATGCCTGGCTAGAGATTCGCTGGAACAAACCACACGTCGCTCTGCTGCTTGATGGCATTCCAGAGCTCCTGTGCTGTGTGGCTTTGATTCCCCAAAGAAATTAATTTTAATATGGCCTGTTGACGTTTGGCCACGGCTGTGCTCATATTGGTCACCATAACAAGTAACCGTTCACGGGTCGATGTGGAGGTAGACCGTGACGGCTCCTGATTCAGAGGAACTGGAGTTAGAGGAGGAGTCAATGTGTACAGACTGGATTCCTGCAATCCTTGGAGTTGGCAGAACACGTACAGCGCCACTCTCAAGATCTGTACCCGGCTGCTCAACATTTACCCAATGGGCAGTGAGGGAAAGGTATCGTCCCTGTCCATGCTTACTGGTCCACGCATCGGTGGTCAGGTGGACCTTGCTACTGACGGCGTTTTGTAGCGCATGTTTAATTTTTCCCTCCACATGCTGTTGCAGGGCAGGGATGGTTTGCCTGCTGAAATAAAAGCGGCTGGGCACGTTGTATTGTGGGACTGCCAATGCCATAAAGTTACGGAAGGTGTCAGTCTCCACCAGCCTGAATGATAGCATTTCAAGGGCCAGTAGTTTAGCAATGCCAGCATTCAGAGCCTGTGCTCGAGGGTGGTTTGCCGAGTATGGGCGCCTTTTCTCCCATGCCTGTGCTAACGATGGCTGTAGACTAGCCTGGGAGTGTGAGGATGACAGGGAAAGTGGTGCTGTGGGTGAAATTACACTGTGTCTCTGTACAACAGTGCCAGAGATTCTTCCATGGCGATCCTGTGAGGAAGCCGAACCAGCTGTGTGTGAGCTGGAGGAAGAGGCTACAACACGAGCTGAAGAGGTGGTAGGTGGCGCTGTAGGTTGGCCTAGGTCTTCAGTGTGTTATTGTAACTCCACCACGTGCTTGGTCCGCACATGTTTCCACATATTTGTGGCATTGAGCTTGCTGACACTTTTCCCTCTTTTCACCTTCTGATTACACAGCTTGCATTTGACAAAGCAAATGTCATCTGCAACTGTGTCAAAAAAGGACCAGGCACTGCAAGTCTTGGGAGCGCCCGCTTTGGATTTTGGAAGAGCCATGCTCCTAATGGGTGCCGAAGTGGAGGCTACAGGCAACCAAGTCTGCCCCCTCCCTCTCCCTCCTTTTTGGGCCGTTCGGGGAATCTCTTCCTCAGAGCTGCTCCCACCACCTTCCTGTCCCTCACGCCATGATGGGTCAAGGACCTCATCATCTACACCACCCTCTTCAAACAACTGCTTCTCCTGGGTAGTCTCGACAGCACAGTACGCACCAGAAAGTGGCACCTGAGTCTCATCATCAGATGCGTACTGAGGTGTGCTGCTGACCATAGGCACTGGCCCACCCGCCTCTTCAGATTCAGAGAGACAAAACGGTTGCGCATCACTGCATACTACTGACTCGCCCCCTGGGCCGCATGGGGAACCCAGAACCGGGCCTCTGGTGGGATGTAGTCTCCGTGTGGCGGTGACCCGGTCCATCGCTCAAGGTGGTCAAACCAGTGGCAGTCTTAGTGTTATAATAAGTGTCCGACTACGCCACCCGTGGATTGCTGTCAGTGGGGACCGCCGCTATAGGGCAGACCGCTGAGGCTGGTATTATGTGTGCAGCTTAGAATGGGATGACCCCCCACGGGAGGAGTATAGCCTCAGGGCAGTTAGTGTGGATGATCGGAGTGATGGTGCACGAGCGCAGCAGGAATTACTCAGAGTCTTTGCAGTGCAGTTCAGGGTCTTTACTGGTGACAAGAAGGCAGACCCTCCCGGGAGTACTGGCTAGTATAAGGGGCCTGGTCAGTCTGTGAGCAAGCAGGATTTCCCCTGGCCAGGCGGAGTTGTATGCCTCCCCGTCTATCTGCTCTCTTTCCTGGCTACCTTGCTGTAAGCGGTTACAAGTAGCCCACGTCCCTGAGTATACCGTGTGGTGCTCACCCGTATGGCTGGTGACTTGGGGCCTTCTGTTAGCCTCCGCTCCTGGATGGCGGCGCTGGTCCCTTCCTTGTGACTGAGCCTCTGGGCTTCTATGGCCAGAGGACCTGGAATCCCCTGCCGGCTGGTTTCTGCTGCTGGGTGTATATCAGTCCCCACAGCCTCGGACTCTGGTGTCCGGTTTTAGTGCTTCAGCCAAGGCGAGCTATCTAGCTTCCAGCCTCTGGCACTCACTCCTGCTCCTACAGAGCTCCGGGTTCTTACTTTCCCTCTCCAGGCTCTGACTCACCTAATCCCGCCCCAGACCCAGTTTATAAGGGCAGATTCCTCCCCTCCTAGGTCTGGGCGGGCGGTGTTGCATGCTTAGGGCTCCTGACCAGAGGAACCTCCCACTTGCTCTCAGACATAATATTTCTATTACTGTGGCAACCAGACCCCTGGGGTGCCACACTACCTCTTCTTCAAATTCTAGAATTCTGCTTGGCTGGCCCCCTCTTTCCAAGCCAAGAGATTCAGAGAACAGAAGTAGAGATGGCTCCTGTCCAGGGCTCTCTGACTGCCTGGCCAATTTGGCAGGTGGTGAAGAGACAGATAGGTGCTCTTCAGTGCTCAGGACCTGAGAGGATCTGGAACTAATTGAAGTCGATGTGTTAGCTGCCATCCATCCGACAACGGCTTCAATTTGGTCCTCCCGCAGCAGTGGGGTATGACTAGCTCCTACAAAGCTGCGCATAAAGGACTGTTCCCTGGTAAAACTGTGGGATGCTGAGTCATTGGTGCCCGCAGCAGGCACAGAATCCCCACGTCCTCTCCCTGCAGGCACAGAATCCTCACGTCCTCTCCCTGCATTAACTCCATGCCCACGACCACGACCATGACCACATGCCTTACTCCCTGCCTTCTTCATCTTGGTAGACTGATAAAGATAGGCAGAAAAGTACTAAGTGCTTAGTGTGCTTATTCCTGAACAGCTGCTAACAGGTATAAGAAACACTAATTTTATAAAGTGTGGACTAGACTTTAATATGAGCTAATATGGCCTACACAACTGTAAAGTGGAGTGTTTGGTGAACTTTATTTAGGTTTTTTTGTCACAAAAAGACACTGGATGTGCCCAAAGATGTAATACCGATAGTATCACAGACTTTTTGTAGCTATTACAATGTAGGAAGGTAACCTACAATGCAATAGATGAGGCTACAAAAAATAGGCTAATACTTATCTGGCTGGGGCTGCAGTGCACAATGCTGCAGAAAGGCTCCTCTAACTACTCCTATATAGTGTGTTTGGAACCAACTTAGCTGAATACGGATGGAACCACCACACTAATAGGAGAAATCAGGAAAAATTATGAATTGGCAAAAAAGGACAATGTATGAGGCAGTGACACACACTGAGTGCACTACAACCAGACGTGGCTGAAGCACACACTACAGGGTGAGCTGCACTCACACACAGACCTTGCAGACAGCGGTGAACAGTACAGATGCAGAGCACTGTGCACTAGCGCTGCAAGACAAAAAAAAATTCTCTATCTACTCCTATATATTGTGTTTGGAACCAATTTAGCTAAATACGGATGGAACCACCACACTAATAGGAGATATCAGGAAAAATTATGAATTAGCAAAAAAGGACAATGTATGAGGCAGTGACACACACTGAGTGCACTACAACCAGACGTGGCTGAAGCACACACTACAGGGTGAGCTGCACTCACACACACAGACCTTGCAGACAGCAGTGAACAGCACAGAGAACTGTGCACTAGCGCTGCAAGGCACAGCGATTTATAAAGTAGCTTGGGTAAAGCAGAATAGACCAAATAGGTATCTAAAACTGTCCCTCAGAACAACAGCGTCCTATCCCTAACTGAATTCACAGCAGAGTGAGCTGAAAATGGCGGCGGCGGCTTTTATAGTGCATCATGACATCATTTCAGCAGCCAATCACAGCCATGCCATTAGTTAAGATGCCTACATGCCTAACAGGATGTGCCCACACTTCTTAGTATCCTCATTGGCTGAATAAAATGAAACTGGCTCATTGCATTATGGGAACTTCCGATTCCGGTATACGATATTGTAAAAGTATCGGAATTAAGTATCGGAATTCCGATACTGCGAATATCGGCCGATACCCGATATATCAGTATCGGAATGCTCAACACTAGTCTTTAGTAAACACCCGCTAGAATTTGGGCAAGTAAAGGGAGTAGAACACCAAATCCCCACAGGAGACCATCCATCCATAAAAGAGAGATACCGGCCTGTACTCCCTGCACACTATCAGAATGCCAAGGGTATGTTACGAGAGATGAAGGAGGCTGGGGTGATCAGGGATAGCTGTAGCCCCTGGGCAGCTCCTCTAGTTCTTGTAAAAAAAAAGATGGCACGATGAGGATGTGTGTAGATTATAGAAAGGTCAACAGAATAACACACAAAGATGCGTACCCTTTACCTAGGATAGAGGAGTCTTTGGCTGCACTAAAATCTGCTAACTTCTTCTCTACTTTGCATCTCACTAGCGGGTACTGGCAGGTTCCTGTAGCAGAGTCAGACTAGGAGAAGACCGCCTTCACCACCCGATGGGTCTCAGTGAATTCAACTGTATGCCGTTCGGGCTCTGCAACGCACCAGGGACCTTCCAGAGGCTGATGGAATGCTGTCTGGGGCACAGAAATTTCGAGACGGTCCTACTCTACCTGGACGATGTCATCGTGTATTCTAAGACCTATGAGGACCATCTAAAGCACCTGGCAGAGGTGTTCGATGCCCTGGCAGGCTTCGGCCTAAAGGTGAAACCCTCCAAGTGTCATCTACTGAAGCCAAAAGTACAGTACCTGGGACACGTGGTGAGTGCTGACGGAGTAGCCCCAGACCCTGACAAGGTCACAGTGATTAAGGGCTGGCCAAGACCCTCCAGCATAAAGGAAGTGCGGCAGTTCCTCGGGTTGGTAGGCTACTACCGAAGATTCATCTCCGGGTTCACCAAAATGGCAGCCCCAATGCAGGACCTCCTGTTAGGACAGTCAAAGACTAAAAGTCAGAAGCCGCTCTTTAAGTGGGACAAGCTGGAGGAGGAGTCTTTCCGCCAGCTGAAGATGGCCATCACGGGGGATGAGATCCTGGCCTACCCTGATTACGGCCAGCCTTTTATCCTCCACACCGACGCCAGTAACGTGGGGCTAGGAGCCGTACTGTCCCAGATCCAGCAGGGCAGAGAACGGGTAATTGCTTATGCTAGCAGAAAGCTGAGACCCACAGAGAGAAACCCTGAGAATTAAAGCTCCTTCAAGCTAGAGTTCCTGGCAGTGGTGTGGGCAGTCACCGAACACTTCAAGCATTACCTGGCTTCTTCTAAGTTCACTGTGTACACGGACAACAACCCACTGACACACCTGGACACTGCAAGACTTGGTGCACTAGAGCAGAGATGGATGGCCCGGCTGTCCAATTATGAATTTACCATCAAATATCGGACAGGGCGCGCAAATGCCAACGCAGATGCATTTCCAGAATGCCTCACTTGCAGGACGGGGGAGGGGATCCAGAAGAACTGGAAGAAATTGAACTCCCTGCATTCCACCGTCATGCGATCACCCAGTGTTCCCACTGCATAAAGGAGAGGTGCTCTGCCACCGCTACGTTCAATCCCTTACCCCACCACGGCTGGGCAGAGACACAAGATAGTGACCCCGCAGTCCGTCTGGTAAAAGAGATGCTGACCCAGGCTGATGCCCACCTTGATCCGGATGCTCCAGAAGAAGCCAAACAGCTGTGGAAGGAGAGGAGCAAGCTGTTTCTCTACGAGGGGAGGCTGTGCCTCAGGACCGTCAACTCTCAAACACACGTGCTGATCTGGCAGGTAGTGGTCCCAAGGCGGGATGCGGCTATGGTCCTAGAAGCATACCATGACGGAGCAGGGCACTTTGGATGGAAGAAGCTGGAGTTCCTGTTGCGTGAGTGGTTCTTCTGGGTAGGCATTAGAGGGGCTATCGAGAGATGGTGCAGAGACTGTGGCCCGTGCAACCTAAGGAGGAAGGACCGCGCCAGCCAGAAGACTCCCCTGCAGCCCATCATCACAAAGCCGCACCTTGAGCTGGTGGCCCTGGACCACGTAAAGCTGGCTCCAAGAAGATCGGGATACGTCTACGCCCTCACAATCGTAGATCACTACTCCCGGTTCCTAGTGGTGGCCCCTGTCAAAGACTTAACAGCTCAGACGGCCGCCAGAGCCTTTCAGCAGCATTTCTGCCATCCACACGGGTATCCAGAGCAAGTGTTGACTGATCAAGGTCCAGCGTTCGAGGCTGAAGTCTTCCAGGAATTCTGTAACCTGTATGGCTGCAAGAAGATAAGGACAACGCCTTACCACCCCCAAACCAACGGGATGTGTGAGAAAATGAATCAGGTAGTAATAGACCTGCTCAAGACGCTGCCTCTGGAGGAATGCAGCCTGTGGCCTGAGAAACTGCCGGATCTGGTGGACTTGTATAATCATATCTCAGTGGGTTCTAACAACTGCACCCCGGCTTACCTAATGAGAGCAAGACCTGGTAAGCTGCCAATTGATCTGGAGATGGGAGTCCTGACACCTGAGGACACCTCACCAGAAGCAGACTGGGACACAGAACGACAGCAGTACAGGAAAGTACAGGAGAGCGTGGAGCGAAGTCTGTCTCAAGCCAGAGAGAGGCAAGAGCGGGATTACAACCAGCATGCTGCTGCTCCACTGGCACCTGGAGAGCAGGTCTTGAAGAGGAAGAGACGGCTCCACAAGTTGGATGATGAGTGGGAGAAAGACCCGTACACCGTACTGCCGTCAAGCCATGAAAACCCAAAGGTGTGTGTTATCAGTAAGGATGGAGGAGAGACCACAGCCACTGTCTCCAGAGACCACCTGAAGAGGTGTCCCGAGCAGCTGCAAATTGCTGATGAAGACCAAGATAGCCCTCAACCCGCAGAGGAAAGGGAAGAAATGGTCAGTACAGTGCTCGGAGAATTTCCCCGGTCCTGGACACAAATCAACAACACCATAGTGGTACCCGTCCTTACCTTCCTCCAGCCAACTCCTCAAGAGCCCGCAGAAGAGCCAGTAGTGTTGGAAGAGCAAGTGACCCCAGAGGCAGAAGCGTACATACCAGCAGCTCAGGAGAATCAACCCTCTGTTAGTAGTGAACCTGCCATGCCCATGGTGAGCCAAAGAGTATGCAGAAAGCTGCCCAACCTACCCGTAACATCTGCAAACACCTCTAGTGCAGACACAAGCACACCAAGTACACAGGGGGTGGAAACGGGACACGCATAGAGTACCACCAGACAGTGGGTTGCGTAGGTCCACCAGGAGCACTAGGGGTCAAATGCCCACTTGCTGGAGAATCTAAATGCAAAGTATATATCTACCTGTATATTGCAAATGTTTAATGTTTGTTGCCTGGTTACTAATTATGTTTTTCTAGTTGCCCGACAGGGTTCATGGACTAACAGGTTATGGACAATGAATAACCGGAACTGTACCTTGTACATAGTTGCACCTGGTAAGGTGCCCTCTTTTGAAGACGACCACAGAACACAAAACCCGTGGAGGTGGCTGAAGATGTGGTCCAACTCCGGATCGTCAAAGCCCTGTGGCCACCCCAGGGCCTACGTGGAGGGTTTAGGACGGGTCCCTCAAACTGCATCATGGGTGACAAGGACACCTGATTACGGGAGAGCCGTGACCTAAAAAGACTAAACTTCTTGTATATATGTTACTGTATTGTTATTACCTGTAGTGTTTTTGCAAAATGTGTTTAGTCCCGGAGTACTAAATTTCACTAGGGGGGAATGTGGCACCCCAGGTCTGGTCGCCACAGTGGCAGCAATGTCATGTTTGAGAGCAGGTGGGAGGTTCCCTGGTTGGGGACAATTAGCATGCAGCACCTCCTGCCTCAGTCCAGGGAGGGGAGAAACCTGCCCTTTATAAACTGGATCTGGGGCGGGGTTAGGGAGACCAGCCAGAGACAAGTTCCAGACAAGTTGCAGATAGGGACAGGTCAGCAGCAGGCTGAGGAGTCCCTGTAGGCAGAGGAAGAACACGAGGCCAGGAGGTGAGCTAGAAGAGCTCGTCCGGCCTAGAGATTTACAAAGCCGGACACTGGAGTCCGAGGCTGTGAGGGTTATAAGCCCAGCAACAGAAAACCACCACGCAGGGGACCTCAAGTCCTCTGGCCCAAGGAAACCCGGAGGCTCAGCCACACGAGAGGGACCACTACTGCCCTGGAGGGGTGAGAAGTACGGAAGGCCCGAGTCGCCAGTCATACGGGTGAGAACAACACGGTACACTCAGAGACGTGGGCTACCACTACACTACAGCAGGATAGCCAAGAAAGAATGAAGTCAGCACGGTAGGCCTACAAACTCCCCCTGACCAGCAGGATCTCCCAGTTGCTCTCAGACTGACCAGGCCTCCATTGTTAACCTGTATTCCGGACGAGTCCCTTATCACCACCAACAGTAAAGACCCTGAATTGCATGACAGACTCCGTGTGGTTACTGCTGCTCCCGCGCACCATCACCCCCAACATCCCTACTTACTGCCCTGAGGCTATACTCCTCCGTGGGGAGTTATACTATTTTCTGCTGCGTTTCCAATACCAGCCTCAGCGGTCTGCCCTGCAGCGGCGGTACACTCTGACTGCAATCCACGGGTGGCGTAGTCGGACATTTAAATATCATAAAACCACACAATTAGACTGCCATTTGGGTTGACCACCCTGAGCCACGGGACCGGGTCCCCGCCACGCAAGGACTACAACCCCCAGCATCCACAACGGGTCCGGTTCTGGGTATCCCCACACACACGCGGGGGGCGCGTCAATACTCAATACTGAAAAAATTAAGTTTTGAAAATTTTTGTTTCCATTTTGTAACCATTTGCATATCATTAACATGTCTATTCTTTAGTGATTTTCATAATTCCACAACTTTTCCTTCTTACTGATTCAAGGATTCTATTTTTATAGATGTTCCTGATTTCCCAAGCTCAGTTGATGTGGATGATTACGATGACTCCAACTCACGTGTAACTCTCACTATCGCTGAGCTCACAAATAAAATTCGGACAATGTTTCCTGAGACCTGGATCTTTCAATTGTTGACAATGGGGTAAATCCTTGTTTTTTAATGGTAATAGTAATTATATAAGCATAACTTTTTTTTTTTTTTTTTTAAAGGAAGTGATGGATGCCTAATCACAAATTTTATTTTCTGATGTTTGTGTTACGCAATTTCAGCTCAACGGGTCAGGCAGAAATATCAATGCAATTACCCGATTCCATTACTGAGTGGAAAACCACCGCATTCTGTATGGGAGACGTAGGTCTGGGAATTGCACCCACAACCTCTATACAGTCCTTCCAGTCATTCTTTATTGATTTAACACATCCATATTCTGTCATCAAAGGAGAGATTTTCTCGCTTTCTGCTACTGTGTTCAACTATCTGGCCAGCCCAATGATGGTAAGTACAGCACATGGGTCAGTAGCTTTAAAAAAATAAAACCATAAACCCTGTGATTACTATACAATCCTATAATGATCTACATCTAGTTCAGTAAACCCTGTGTCACCCTAGGAATTTGAGTCATAATAATTAGATATCACAGATATAAAGTAAGAGAAGAGGGGAAAAGAAAAGTGGAGAAAATTTGATCTAATAAACTTCTTAAGAAAAACTTTTTATTAATATACGTTATATTTAAGTCTTTGTAGCAACATAAAAAAAAAAGTTACCAAGCTCTGTAAAAATATATTATTAGCCCGAGCACCTCAAGGTCTCTTTTGCATTGTTTTTGACTTTTTTTTATTTTTTATCTTTTTTTTCCCTTTTATTAGTTGTGTGTTAAAAGCCATAATTGGCACAACAGAAAAATAATCTTATCTTAAAGGGATTTTACACCCCTCTCCCCCCAGTTGCAGTTTGTGTTTTTTATTTTTTTTAATTCTGTGCTTTACTCGTCCTCTCTGAGTCTGCATTGCTGATGTCACATCGACAGCGCTGCAGCCAGTCGGTGATCTCAGTGGCTCTGCTCGAGTTGATGGAACAAGACTCTCAGAGCCTTTGACATCAGCGCTGCAACCAATAAAACTGGAAGCAACGATGGAGGCTCGGTGAAGGACAAGGAAAGGGGAGAGTAAAGCACAGGTTGTATAAAAGAAAAAAAACCTGCTTAAAGTTTTAAGAGCAAATTGCACATAGAATAACATACACAAAAAAAAGGCAAAATATTCATCAAAGGTTAGAGAAATGACAATGTGTACAGGTATCATATCAATTTTCGAAGGGAAGAGCGGGAGAGAGGAAGGAAGGAAGGAGAGGAAAGAGGAAAGAGAGGAAGGAAAGGGAGGGAGGGAGGAAGGAAGGAAGAGGAGAGAGAGAGGAAGGAGAGGAAAGAGAGGGAGAGAGGAAGGAGAGGAAAGAGGGAGGGAGGAAGGAGAGGAGAGAGGAAAGAGGAAGGAAAGGGAGGGAGAAAGGAAGGAAGAGGAGAGAGGAAGGAGAGGAAAGAGGGGGAGAGGAAAGAGGGAAGAAGGAAGGAGAGGAAGGAAGGAAAGGGAGAGAGGAAAGGGAGAGAGGGAGGAAAGAGAGGGATCAAGGAGAGGAAAGGGAGGGGTGTCTCTTTGATGTACTCATTAACAAGCCAAAGAGACAGCTCCTCAAGCCTAAATATTTCACTAACCTTTTCAATCCAGAGATAAAAAGACAGAGTGATATGTTTTATTTTGTAACCAAAGTAATTATGAATTGGCCGCACCTATTAAATGTGACTTTTTGTTTTTTAAAAAAACAAACTGCAGCCGGGAGAATTGTTTTCCCAAATTGGAAAATTCCTTTAAAAGCTATGGACATGGAAAAATAACAAACATATGCAAGACGTCACCTTCAATTAATACAATTATTCCAGGTTTCAGTCTGCAATAGTCATTCCTTCATTGATTTTCAGACCCCCTGTTATGCAGTTAGCAGCCTGATCCTAGTTTCAGATTTTTTTTTCTATTATGAGAGTATCTCTGCCAGTAAAGTAGGCTGGATATGAGATCTATTTATATCCAGGGTACTGATGTCTTCACTAGCTTTTATGTATCAGTACAACCTCTGTCCTGCACTTATTTTTAGTGATGAGCGAGTGTGCTCGTTTAACTCTTTCACCGAGCACGCTCGGGTGCTTACCGAGTATCTTTGGCGTGCTCGTATATTATGTTCTAGTCCCAGCATCTGCATGATTTATAGATGTAAGACAGCCTAAACACATCCAGAGATTGCCTGTTTGTTAGGGAGTCCTCGGTGAAAGGGTTAGACGAGCACACTCGCTCTTCACTAATTATTTTCTCTCCAAGTGCTTTCCTCCTTGTCTATAGCCTGCTTTCCCTGAGATACTTTCTCCTCTCCTCACTTCAGATCTGAGTACAACCCCCTCCTTCTCCCTCCAGATATCTCTAAGGGCTCGTTCACAAGACCATATTTTTGGTTCGAGTGCTGTCCGTGAAAAAACGGACAGCACTCGGACCAATGTTATTCAATGGGGCAGTTCAAATGAGCGATTTTTTTTTTTTTTTCTCACTAACCGAATCTGCGTGTGAAAAAAATCTCAGCATCTCAGTTTCTTCCATAAATTGGATGAGACTCAACCATTCAAGTCTATGGTTGCGCAAAAAAAAAAAATCGGATTCTATACGGAGCCACAGTAAAGCATCCGTTTTTTTCCATATGCAGTACAACTCTGTAGCATAGGAAACTGTATATGGTCCTGTAAATGATTTTATAGCTGCTTCTGTAAAAAAAAAAAATAGATTGTGTACGGATGACAAGTGAGAAAAAAATCATCCGAGTTTTCTAGATGAAACGCTGAACAATTTTTATCTGCTCATGTGAACCTACCCTTACTCTGATAGTCTAGTCTAAGTTTGCACTGTCTAGAGGAACCCGACTAATGTCAGCCGATATCAGTCAACCGACAGTCTAATGTCTGGGTAGATAAGGATCTGGCATGTCCGATTTCGGACTTCCAATCCTTTTTTTCTCTAACAGATAAGCCACCCCTGAGATGTCTAGCAGCGGCTTTCTCAAGGATAACACAGGAATGCTCTGCAGAATGACCGCTCCTGTGTATGGCAAAGTTGGGCGAGTTAGATAGCAGCCACACCATAGTTTGACCGACAGTATCTAAAACGTATGGGGGGAGGGGTGTGAAGACCCGAGGTCTTCCGTGGGCGTAACACTACTCAGACAACACAGGTTGAGGGTAAAACATCGTGGCAATACCTTATTGAACCACAAAGCGGACAATAAACACATAGACAAGCTTAGGAAGTTAGCAGTTCATCAAGGTACAAGGCCAGGAAACCTGAGGGTCCCAACCTGGCCTCTTCGAGAGTTTCTATGGGGCCAGGCGACCCTCCTGGCAACTCCAAATGTCTCCATTGGTTCTATGCAACTGGTGGGTCCCTCCTAGCAACCCCAAAACGACATATCCATGCGGCAAAGTGACTTATTCGTCCTATTCTGGTCTCCCCAAAATGTATCCATGTCTCTTTGATGGTCAATGAAGCAGATCCGAATCTTTCCAGTCAAGGCCGTACCCTCAGGCTAGAATCATATAGAATTCAAATCTGTGTCTCTTTGGGTAATGCCATGCAATCCATCTACTGTCCTGAAGGATGTCTCTCATTCTCCTTGTAAAGTCTTTCTGACTCTCCTTGATTCTGCTTTGATTCTGTCTCCCAAGTCTGGCTGCTATAAAATCATATGTCCCTTCTGCTTCTCTGGGCTCAAATCCCTGAATGGCAGAACTACTCTCGCCCCTCGCCCCAAAGCTAATTGTGCATTAGTGGAAGTATCTTTCTCAGGTCAACCACATCACCTGGGTCTACATGTGAGACTCCCAGTGGTGAAGGCTCCGCCGGATCTTCATTCAACACTTACTCAAGTGGCCTAGATGATTTTTGAACAATGGTTAGAGGCTCCTGAGATAATAATGAGATTAGTGGAATGCTGGACACATTACAAGTTAAATTAGTGTACATAAACTGACGAGCAAGCAGAACATTAATAAAACACAGCCAGCAATCTCTAATAAAAAACAATAAGTTATTTCTCTTGGATTAACGAATCTAATCGTCTGGCTAATTAAGATTTTACGCTATATCGTCACTGGGGGGTTTAAAAATGTAGGCAGAAGTAGTAAAAAAGCCACAATGAATTTACTGCATAATAATAAGGTGCTGATTACATCACTTTTCTCAGTCTCCCACCTTTACTTTCTATGTCAGATTTAGTAGAACCATAAGGTTCATGGTGATGGTGAATGTAAAATGAAATGCCAATTTTCACTCTTCTTAGTGCTGATCTGAAAAGTGGACTTGTGCTTGAAATATAAAATTACGTTATATAGTGGTAGGAATATTTTATATCATGGAGTTAGAATGGGTATGGGTGAAGACCACCGACATTCCAAAATACTCTGACATCGGAAGTTACATGATCACAAATAATTCTGATGAATGATGATGCGCTAACCACATGCCAAGGTCTCCAATGCTTCAATCAGCACCAATGTTTCCGAATCCTCCAATATATGGGTTGAGTGTTTTGGACCATGGTATGAACTTAGCTAGCTTGAAAAGAATACTTGATGTCCAGTGAAACCAACCATGTAGGCTGGGATGTAACGGCTAATATATGGGGAATCAATGTGTTAAATATACTTATTTTGTATATTTATTTATTCAGGACTTCTTATCAGATGTGAAACTCCAAAGAAAATGTTCCGATATTTCTTATAAAAAAAAATGTAGTGGTTTATTGGATTGTCCACCAAAGAGAATAGTTGCAGCAAAACATAAAATAGGTGAACTAATAACAAAGAGATTATCCATTTGTCCATAATCAGGTCATTAGATTAAAGTTTGTTCCCCATCTTTCCTGGGGTACGGAATGGAACTTTGCACCTGTCCGTGTCAATATCATGGCCGGAGATGTTGCAACTGTGTCAGACCTTTATCCATGAGTGAATGTTCAAATTCTGGTACCAAGAGAAGCACATCTCAGCTATTGCACGCAGATCCTTCTAATGAATGAAGTAAGAGAAAAGCGACTCCCTCTGTGTGTTACGTGGTTTATATATGTCTCATATAGCACCTATATATATGGCTCTACCATCTACCCTGAGCAAAATGTAAAAGAATAACCTAAATGTCATGTCAGCAAATATACCAAATACAGAGCTGAGAGTGAAAATGAATAACCATCTAATATATATAATCGTCTTATCCCGTCTGTCTGTCCTTCTGTCCAGGAAATCCCGCGTCGCTGATTGGTCTGGCTGCGGCCAATCAGCGACGCAGGATTTCAGAAAAAGATGGCGGCCGTTAGCGGCTCATCTATCGCATGGAGGTCAGCGGTGAAGCAGCCGAGAGATGACCGGCACTAGCAGCAGAACTACCCCGACCGGCGGCGCCGCTGACCTCCATGCGGCTACCGTTGGGAGATCAGCGGCTAGGCAAGTGTGAAGGGAGGACCGGGGAGCGGCGCCGCCGGTAGGGATACTTCTGCTGTGAGCAGCTGCTCATCTCCCGGCTGCTCGCAGCGGAAGTACCCGCACAGGCAGCGCTGCTCCCCGGTCCTCACTAATACGATTCGCTGATTGGTCGCGGCCAATCAGCGATATTGGCGCCAAATTTAAACACCGCTCTGCTGATTGGTCGCGACCGCCGGCCGCGACCAATCAGCGATTTTGGCGCCAAATTTAAACACGCTCCCGATCCTCACGAACAGGGTTCGATGATTGGTCCTGGCCGCGATAAATCAGCGATATTGCTGCCAAATTTAAACACCACTCTGCTGATTGGTCGCGGCCGGCAGTCACGACCAATCAGCGATTTTGGCGCCAAATTTAAACACCGCTCTGCTGATTGCGCCGGTCGGCCGCATACATATTCTAGAATACCCGATGCGTTAGAATCGTGCCACCATATAGTAATTAATATTTAGCACAATGCGACACATGATGATTACTGCTGAAATAGGCTAAGGGTAGCACGCTGACTGTGATATTAGTGACAGATTGTCCGAGCTGTTAATCTTCTCTGTCCAATGCACAGGTGAAATTCCATATTGAGGAATCTGAAGATCTGCAGATGTATGACTGTCCCAAATGCAGCATCCCTCAGTGTCTGCCACCGCTGCAGACTGTGGTGTTCGCGTGGGAAGCCAAAGCTCTGCACATAGGTGATTATGTCTCAAACTACTACTACAAGGGTTCCTGATGATCAAAAGCAAGAAAAGACAACCGCAGCGGAGTTGATGAGAGTAGCATGCTTCTATATAGAGGAATCGACAGCTCTTCTGACACGTTCTAGTAAATGTTTCTCTTCCCTCTTTTCTTGAGTTGTGCTATTCTAATGTTGCTCCTCTGGGAAATGTATGAATGACATAATAACTGGGTACTACCATTTCCATCATCGATAGGATCTGTCCCTTCACACTTTGGCACTGATTGCATAGCTCCAAAGTGTGTGAACCATTTACAACAAGAATGCTAACAATCACAGATTGCAAGGAGGAGTAACAGAGGGAGGGCACAGTGAGGAACCTTAAAAACGATGACGCGGATTGTTCTGTAATGGGTTATACAAGTATTTACTGAAATGCACATGTCAGTAGAACGTGCTTCCTTGCAATATACACATACGGAATTTTGCTCTCTCAAGGTTTTGCAGAAATCCAGCTAAGGACAGAAGCCATTTCTACACAAGAGTTATGTAACGGACAACAGCCAATCGTCCCGGACACTGGATCTTCAGACAGCCTCGTGAAGACTGTGCTTATTAAGGTTTGTGAGTCTGTACATGATGCTACAATTATACGGAGAAGACTGACATCTTCATTAGGTCCCATTCAGACATCTTTTTTAAACACGTATATCAATAAAACGGACCGTTCTTCATCAGTGTGCTGGTTCCACTTTCATCCATTTTTGGCCTGTGTCCATTTCAGTGTAGTATCTGTTTTTCTTATATGCAAAAAAAAACTCCAAGTTTCCCCTACCCATTAGCCTGCATCACACATCTGTATGACATGTCCGAGTGCTGCTGTCCGTTTTCTCTTGGACAATACACTGACCCATAGAGTTTCTATGATGCACGGTTTTAAACTGGATCCATGTGTCCAGTCTCAGACACTTAGAGCAGGTCCCATTCTCATCTGTTTTGTGGATCAGACTCTGCTATTTAAACTGAATTTGTCAGCAACTGTGTGCTATGTAACCTGAGAGCAGCATAATGTAAGGACAGAGACCCTGATTCTGGTGATGTGTCCCTTACTAGGCTGCTTAGTGCAGTTTTGTAGGAATCCTTGTTTTCTCTGTTGTAGATTTAGCATGTGTGTAATGCCGCCCACACCACTGATTGGCACCTTCCTATCACGCACAGTGTAGGAAAGACTGAGTGCAACACGAAGGGATGAGGGGAAGGGAGACCAGACTCTAGGGAAAGGGGGAGTGGAGACCCCTAGGCTGATCTAATATCACCCTGCTTCCTCTTCTGTCCCTATATTGGTTCCACACCAATCGCTGAACAGGAAACCTAAGCCCTGTAAATCCCTAGAGCTAGATCCTGGATAGGGAAGGGGGGGAGCACTGGTCAGTCCCCACTTTAAACTAAAGACAACAAGGGAAACAAACAAAGGGTGAGAAACTTAGCTTGGGCAAACTCCAGAGAGATTACACCAAACTTCCTCCAAAGCACCAGAGAGGAAGTAAGCCGACTGCAGTAGCTCCAAGCTTTCGCAAGGGAATACGTGAATATCACCGGTGACTCCCTGCAGCAAACTGAAAGTATTTAAACACCCAGAACAGGGTGTCAATCAGAGCAGGAGGGAGGTAGCCACCGTGTCCTAAAGTAAGAAGGATTTAAGAAGGCGTCTGCAATGCCAAACGAAGTGACCTTCTGCAGCCAGCTGCAGAGTGATTGTCTGTTACATCTGACACACCCATGACACTTCCTCTGTACACTGTCAGCAAGCTGCCAATCAGTGGTGGGGGCGGGGTTACACAGATTATCTGGACTGCAGTGTACATGAGACCTAGTCCTGCAGAGATAATCTCCTGCTGGTAAAACACTGATTACATTGAAACTACACCACACAGCCTAGTAAGTGATGCATCACTATAATGAGACTCACTTGCCTTATATTATGCTGCTCTCAGATAAAATAGCAAAAACCTGCTGACAAATTCCCTTTAAGTCTAAGGGGATGCACATAAAGCAGATGACACATAGAAGGCCGACATCTGAGTTTCATTCGTTTTTCACTGATCCATTTAGAGTCAGTGGGTAAATAAAAATTCAGTCTACTTCCTTTAGTTTTAAAAAATGTATGTGAAAAAAAACTGGATGGAACACGGATGCAAAACGGATGCTACATTGGTGGAAAAAGTCTGTAAAAACTCACATGGATGTGAGAATGTAGCCATAATATCTGGGTCTCATGGTACTTGGCAACTGGGTGTTGTCCTAAAGAAGACACCCACAGAAGAATTGAGGATCACACCCACTTGGCTATAAAGACTAGATTTATATACAGGGAAGAGGGGGCCATATTCTCTGTAAAGGAGAGACGCAGGAACGAAAGAAAAACAACACCAGATTCAGGAAAACAGCTACATTTAAACCTGATATACAGTACAGACCAAAAGTTTGGACACACCTTCTCATTTAAAGATTTTTCTGTATTTTCATGACTATGAAAATTGTACATTCACACTGAAGGCATCAAAACTCTGAATTAAGACATGTGGAATTATATACTTAACAAAAAAGTGTGAAACAACTGAAAATATGTCTTATATTCTAGGGTCTTCACAGTAGCCACCTTTTGCTTTGATGACTGCTTTGCACACTCTTGGCATTCTCTTGATGAGCTTCAAGAGGTAGTCACCGGAAATGGTTTTCACTTCACAGGTGTGCCCTGTCAGGTTTAATAAGTGGGATTTCTTGCCTTATAAATGGGGTTGGGACCATCAGTTGTGTTGTGCAGAAGTCAGGTGGATACACAGCTGATAGTCCTACTGAATAGACTGTTAGAATTTGTATTATGGCAAGAAAAAAGCAGCTAAGTAAAGAAAAACGAGTGGCCATCATTACTTTAAGAAATGAAGGTCAGTCAGTCCGAAAAATTGGGAAAACTTTGAAAGTGTCCCCAAGTGCAGTTGCAAAAACCATCAAGCACTACAAAGAAACTGGCTCACATGAGGACCGCCCCAGGAAAGGAAGACCAAGAGTCACCTCTGCTTCTGAGGATAAGTTTATCCGAGTCACCAGCCTCAGAAATTGCAGGTTAACAGCAGCTCAGATTAGAGACCAGGTCAATGCCACACAGAGTTCTAGCAGCAGACACATCTCTTCAACAACTGTTAAGAGGAGACTTTGTGCAGCAGGCCTTCATGGTAAAATAGCTGCTAGGAAACCACTGCTAAGGACAGGCAACAAGCAGAAGAGACTTGTTTGGGCTAAAGAACACACGGAATGGAGACCAGACCAGTGGAAATCTGTGCTTTGGTCTGATGAGTCCAAATTTGAGATCTTTGATTCCAACCACCGTGTCTTTGTGCGACGCAGAAAAGGTGAACGGATGGACTCTACATGCCTGGTTCCCACCGTGAAGCATGGAGGAGGAGGTGTGATGGTGTGGGGGTGCTTTGCTGGTGACACTGTTGGGGATTTATTCAAAATTGAAGGCATACTGAACCAGCATGGCTACCACAGCATCTTGCAGCGGCATGCTATTCCATCCGGTTTGCGTTTAGATGGACCATCATTTATTTTTCAACAGGACAATGACCCCAAACACCTCCAGGCTGTGTAAGGGCTATTTGACCAAGAAGGAGAGTGATGGGGTGCTACGCCAGATGACCTGGCCTCCACAGTCACCAGACCTGAACCCAATCGAGATGGTTTGGGGTGAGCTGGACCGCAGAGTGAAGGCAAAAGGGCCAACAAGTGCTGAGCATCTCTGGGAACTCCTTCAAGATTGTTGGAAGACCATTTCCGGTGACTACCTCTTGAAGCTCATCAAGAGAATGCCAAGAGTGTGCAAAGCAGTCATCAAAGCAAAAGGTGGCTGTTTTGAAGAACCTAGAATATAATACATATTTTCATTTGTTTCACACTTTTTTGTTAAGTATATAATTCCACATGTGTTAATTCATAGTTTTGATGCCTTCAGTGTGAATGTACAAGTTTCATAGTCATGAAAATACAGAAAAATCTTTAAATGAGAAGGTGTGTCCAAACTTTTGGTCTGTACTGTATGTATATTTTATATTTAAGTGTCTTCTTAACATCACAATACATGAACATAGGAAGACCAAAAAGAGTCTGAAAGAAGCACTATGGTTTTTCAAATACACTAGGATGGAAATCTGGGCCAGTTCAACAGAATCTTCATCTGCCCCTGATTTACTCCTGTGAATGAGATTATGACTGTGCCCTAGTTGTTACAAGATTAATGCTTAATTCAGGCTCGCAGTGTCCCTGTCACACTCTGTGCTATCCTGATCTCACTCTGTGTCAGCAACTCTCATAAGGAGGGCGCCAGAGACGGTCACACGCCGACAGTTTAGCACTAAAATGTACAGACCATCTGCTTGACTGGATGCAATACGGTGCCCTGAGCATTTATAGCACTAAGAAACATTGGGAAATGATTTCAAAATAAAGTAAAACAAGTATAAATACCCAAAATATACAACAAAAATAATGAACACAAAATGTGCTGCAAACTTGTAAGAACAAGGCTTCATTCAGACGTGGCAGATTTGTTGTGGATTTGCAGCAGATTTTCCTGCAATGTACCAGGTTAACCTAAGAGAACTGAAATAAACCAGTAATATTTACGTAATAATAACAATACATAATAATAATGATTGTTATTATTATTAAAATCATACAAAATAATTAAATAATTAATGGGATTGTTTGGTCTTCTATTAAAAGTCTGCAGCCACTCTATGTGACTGCAGACTTTTGAATCCTGACAGCGTGTGGTGGGCATATTGTCAGGATTCAGCAGCATTGCCGGTGAGAGTGGGCAATGACGTGATCACAAATATACTTCCGGTCACATTCAGACTAGATGTACCTGGCTTCTCTCAATACAAGTGAAGTGAGAGAGGCCGAGTATGTCTAGTTGGCATTTGTTGGTGTGTATGCAAATCGCATATTTGTGGTCACGTGACCGCCTGCTCTCACCGGCAATGCTGGTGAATCTTGACCGTGTGCGAACTGCACGCTGTCAGGATTCAAAAGTCTGCAGTCAGAGTTTGTAAGTTTGTCAATTTGATAATTTTTAGGAGGAATAACCAGAGGAAAGCATGTATTGCGCTGATTGGGAGAGGATGAATGGAGAGGATTCAGGAGCTGAGCCCACTCCATTCTTGGCAGATGATGGCGGTGTCATTCAGTCATCATCTGCATCTAACAGCCGCAAGTGGAGCAGAGCTCTGCCCACGGCTGTTGACCTGTTAAATGCCGCTGTCAATGTGTCCCAGGGAAAACACTGTTCTAACCACTCATCAGTGCCCCTGGGGCAAGATCGCAGGGTGCCAGTGGGTTGCTGTGATGGACAGGGCTCTGCTGAAGATCCCTGTGCCTGTCTTGATGGTACTCCTGTGAACACCAGCTTCTCGTTGGCGTTCATAGACAATGATTTTTTATATATATAGCTAATCTGTAGTATATCTGAGTATTGTACAAGCAAATGGATAATCACAGGTTCAAGTCCCTTAAAGGGGTTGTCCGGTCCAAATCAATAAGTCTGTAGTCACTCTGTGTGACTGCAGACTTATGAATCCTCCCAGCGCAAGCACTGTGCACTGCAGGGATTCGCCGGTTTCTGACCCGGGATCGGAGGGTATGTATGCGTTATACATACTCCTGGCCAGAGCCGATCTAGTGGCTGTGGCCTCACTCCATACACTTGTATAGAGCGATGTTGTGCCCCGTCTAGTGCCGACTAGAGAATGCGGCCTCGATCCACACAAGTGTATGGAGCGATGTCACACCAACTTGGAATTTTTTTTCCCCTATTTTCCAGTGCATCACATGATAAAGTGAATGGTGTCATTGAAAAGTACAACTCGTCCAGCAAAAAACAAGCCCTCATATGTCTATGTGGGTGGAAATATTAAAAAAAAAAGCTATGGCTCATGGAAGAAGGGGATTCAAAAACAAAAAGGCAAAAATGAAAAAAAAAGGCTGGTCCTTAAGGGGTTAAAGAACTTCTAAAACTTTCAGCAATTTTAGAAGCTTCCCCCCCCATGACCTCTCTTTGGTGACTTCCCATGAGGAACGAGGCAGAAGGGTTGAGCGCTCCACTCTTGAATACAGGTGACTCATAATTATTAGTCCGCTTTATTATGTTATTACTCGTATTAGCACATTACTTTGGCTAATATATAGACGTGATTCTGTAATGAGAGGCCGTAACATAGCAGATTCATCTGACAAATCCACATTTGCAGCGGTAGCCTGAAGTTTGAGATATCTGACTTTTTTTTTTTTTTTGGTGACTAAAATGGTTTTCTAACCAAAGGCATTAGCTGTGTTTGCATTTCTTTATCTCTATAATTTCCTAATCCCCATTCATTCTATCCATTTGCACAGGCGGAGGGCGTACCGATAGAGATTTTCCATAATTCCATTCTCTGTGGTGGAGGTACCATTTTTCTTCTTCTCACTAATAATCTTTACTTGTATTGTAACTGAGCACGGCAGGACGAAAGTCATATAAGAGAATCCACTGTGAAATGCATTCTAGCTTCTGATCCACTGAGGATTTTCACGCCATGCATTGCAAAGTGTGAAATCTGAGGTGGAAATCCAAGAGTTTATAGCACAAGAACTGGAATGCTGCAGGTTTGAAAATTACTGTTTTTTTTTCCAGTTTATGTAGATGGGGTTTCAAAACTTCCATCCACTTGGATTGTAGTTTGCATTATATCAGATTTGTGGTACGGAGTCCATACATCTATTATTTGCTTCTTATGTGCACCGGAGAGGCTAAACGGTTATTTCATTGCAAAGCCATCTGCAGTGCTAAGACCTCTGGTGTCACACCTGCATTTACACCATGGCACACTAGTGGTATTTAAAGGGTTATTTCACCAAATCTCATTGCAGTCTTATAATGTAATAATGTTAAATCTTTTGTATTTTACACATATCACCCTACTAAAGATGCCACCCCCCTCAAGTCTCTATTTACTCTCCAGTTGGCATTGGATCCGTACTACTGTAGGTTCCGTGCTCCTTATCAAACATGTGCAGTGAAGTCTCTCTCAGCTGGCTACATGACAGCATAGCTCTGCTGCCTCCACCAATGACATAGCATTTATTCTACATTTAGAATACACTCTAATCTTCAACACACCCTTTGTCCCTGTAGGCAACTCTGCATGTATGTAAAAACATCATTGCTCCGTTAGCTGATTTCCAGCAGAGCTCAACAGTACTGCACTTTGTTCTGTTGTGATTGTACTGTAGGGCTGATCCAGACATGGCTGCTACTGACAGATCAATATGAAACTGCAAATGCTGTTGATGCATTAGGTAGAAGATAACCTTTTGCCTTATGTATCAACAGGCATTTGCAGTTTTACATTATTGCTCTGTTAACAGAAGGCATCAAACACAGCTAAGCCCTGTGTCAGCTCTGCTGTGCCTAGCTATTACAAGCTCTGTTGTAGGGACACAGCAAAGCAGAGTGCAGGACTGTTAATATCTGTTGGAAACCAGCTAACAGAGCAATTATGTAAAAGCACAAAGACAGATATATTAATATAGATATGTTGCGCCCCTGTGGGCCTTACTGTTTGGGGAACAGTATATATATATCACAGTGGCTGGCCCAGGGCGGACAGTGCACAAAAGGGGTAGCGATTACTAACAAAGTTCAGAGAAATTCGTGACGCCACCAGTGGTGTCTGGTGAAGGTCACCAGCGCTGCAGCAGTCCTCTGAGGCAGGTGACAAGGCAGCTAAAGATGGTACAGCTCCCCACAGGTGGAGCGGGCCTCAGGGCAGTGTAGATAGATAGATGGTGGGTGCGCTGGGCATTGTTGTGCAGGTAGAGAACGCAGCAGGAGTAACAGACAGAGACAGGGGGTTTTGCTTCGTTACCTTTACTGGTACAGCTGGTAGATACGGTCCAGGGTACTCTAGGTGAAGGGCGCACTTTTGGACTTCTCCCCAGGGAGGGGGTATAAGGCCTCCTGATCCGTGTCTGCCTCTGTGTAAGCTCCTGACCTGCCTGGAGCTAGGCCTGGCTTCTATGCTAGATCTCTCCTTCACCTGCTGACTTGGTAGTAGGACTTTTCTTTTGGCAATCACTCTCCCTGGACGCTGGGGCCTTCGTGATTCCTAGTCCTGTATATGAGTTCAGCTTGGTGTTCCTGGGACCTGTAGTTCTCCAGGGGTTCCGGTTGTCCCTACTGGGTGTAAAGGGTCCCTGTAGGCTCGGACCCGGTGTCCGGTATGTATATCGGGGTGAGCTTGTTATGCTCCTCTGCCCCCTTAATCACTCTTTCCTTCCTCTCGCCTTCGGCCACGCTAGGGGCCCTCACTAGGCTTCAGGGCTGCTGGAGGCCTAGCTTGCCTCACACAGCTGCCTGCGTGCTGCTACATCCTGAGCACACTGTAAGCTCTCTGTGGACTAACTGAGCTGCCTGGCTCCACCTTCCCTTTATATATCCCTAACGGGCTCCCTCTGCTGGTATGAGGTGGAAGGTGGAGGTGTTTGCATGTAGTGAGGGCCTCTTGTGGAGACACCCATCCGTGCACCCTTCTGGGTTCTGTGGCACCATGTGAAGCAGGGGCGCCACAGATAATAGAAACTAAAATCGGGCAGACAGACTAGTGTACAGGACCATACAGTGCACAGAAGAATAAAGTATATTCTAAATGTAGATACGCTTGTGGATGTGCCACATATTGGTGATGGAGGCCCAGCAGAGCTGAGAACAGTATAGCTGAGTTGTGCTGGAAGCCAGTGCTAGTTTACACATTCATCAGTCATCCAACTTCCAGCACAGTTTTTAGATATCATTTCAGAGAGGTGGCTGTAATCAAGGGCACACATGATAGGGAGGGGTCTGCAGCACTGAGGAGAAGCAGGGTGCTGCTGGGAAATGTAGTTTTAGCAGTGTAAGAATAGAACTGTCCATTCAGCTACTTGAAGCTGGAAAGAACAAGGGGAAGATGAAGATGAGAAAAATACATACAGTAGTTAAAAGGAATCTTTATGTTGGGCTTTTCATTGTATATTAATAATAAGTATGTGTTTACTGTGCTTTGTGAAAAATAATGTGATTCTGGGAATAACCCTTTAATGGCTGTATCACTGTACAAGACAATTGAATGGTTCAGCACTTTGGACAGTTCATTAGAGGGAAAATGTGCATATTATCTGCTCACTTTTCCTCCACATTAATAATGTTAGATATTTTAAAGGACTATTCTATCTTCATTCACACGTCATATTTAGTTAAGAAAATCGGTAACTAACGTTTCCCCATCATCTGATTTTGCAGGAAACCTTTCCAGTGAGACCATTTCTATTACATTACCACCTGAAGTGGTCCCCGACTCTGCAGTTGCTGTGTTTTCTGTAGCGGGTAAGGCAAAAAAATAGTAAATCACCAATATTTTGAGCGGAAATTAACTCAACATTGTCTACATTAATGCATTGTTGCTCTAAGAAAAGACTGATTAACAATGAAAGGGCACTAGACCATTCTCAAACCCACCGCTCAGACATGTATTTTACTGGAAATTTGGCAAAACCTTTCAAGCAAAGGATTTATGTAAAAATTTGTGATTTGTGTCAAAATGGTGTTATTGAAAACTAAGTTCCCCCTTAGACCAGACAGTATGAAAATGCTCCAAATTTATCACAGTAGCTGTACTGGATGATAGATTTGGTTTATCCTTAGACCCTTTATCTTATTTTACACCACTGCTTAGTTGGCTTACTTTGGCACTTTATTATGCCTAAAATTTGGTGAAATTGGCGCCACACCCAATTTCCAACTTATACCCTCCTTTTCCAATTTAAGCCATCAAATTTTTCACAGAGGCTCATACTGTTTGATACATTTGGAAAATCTTTAGACCGTCTGGTCTAACTACACCCCACCCACTACTTGACTTACTTTGTGCCTGAACATTGCAGCAAAATCTTGGCATGTTAAGCCATGCCCTTGTGAGCCATACTTCTTTCCTACCCCGTAAGCTACATTCCAGAGTCAATTGCGGCAGAAAAAGTGTCTAAGTAGTTTAACTGTAGAATATGACCAGAATTCTGACTCAAAATGCCTTTCTAATAGTAAATTTGCTCCAAAAAGTCCATTTGTGTAATCTATAGATGAATTGTTCTTATTACAGCCTGCCTTTTGGGTGTGTAGTAGTGGTGGAGGTGATAGTCTGCCCCTGATACTAAAAAGGGTTGAAAATAGGTTCCTGAAGTTAGAACCCTCTGGGACTGCAGTTTAGCCTAGATAGGGTTAACTGTAACAGCCGGCCCTGTAGAGGAAGGGTCCACTGAGTGCTAGCGTCAAGTGCAGGAAGTGAGCACAGTCAATAGCTGTGCAGTACAGCAGAAATCAGCAGGCTCTGTAGGGGCCTAGTTTCCCAGACAATGGATCACACGAGAATCCCTCTGCAAGAGTCCCCTTAGCCGGCCTGGGAACCTCGAGATAGTCGTTGGGGGTCTGGGGGGCACATTCTGTCTTCGAGGTTGCAGAAGAAGTCAGGACTCAAGCTCTCAGAGGCGGCATGAAATAGGAACCAGATGTACTGTCATTGGTGAGGAAGAATCTCTAGGGCTAGAGAAGAAAGCTACAGAGATGCTTCACCTAGATCGGGAACCAGGGCTGAAGTTGTATCCGGTACCTGTGGGAAAGATGACAACCTGTTGGGCCTTATCCTTTATATCTGCCTATAAATACTGTAAATACTGCCAGTTACCAAGTAAAGTTCTGGTTGTTTATATGAACCCTGTGTCCTCTGAATTGATTGCTGCCCTGGTTCTAGAAAAAGAATTCCTGGAGTCAGAAGAGGCCGGCTGGCCAGAAGTAAGTGGGAGACACCACATACACAGAAGCACACCAGAGCAAGAACACACTTTGTCTGTAGGGTGCCAAAGTGAACAGGGGCTACAGCTTGCCCATGATACCTCGCTTTGGCACCAATACATTTGGCTTAGTCGGCAGGATGCGAGCTTATCGCACAAAGAAAGCGGGAAAGAGCCGACTATAGTACAGATAGAAGAGTGCTAGAAGACATACGGCCCAAGATGGCGGCCAGAATCATGGACTACAAGATGTTGATGGCGGCGGTGAAGAGAAGGAGAAGAACAGCCTATCATGAGCATGGACAGCGCTTGAAGGCGTGAAAATGTGTCCAGCCCCCACTAGTGTCAGCCTAAAAAAGGATGGGCCCAGCAGCCAAGATCCATCTTGGAATGGGAGGTACATAGATGAAGAGGGCACGGCACAGCGTAAACCCTGGCCCAGCAAGTGGCAGCCCACCATGAAAGAGAGCGTGGCTGAAGGTGGAGCCACAGAAAGGGAAGTGTGACGTTGTGGGTGCGTTAGAAGATTGGCCCAGAAAGAGGTGGAGTTTGGCGGGCAGGAAGCGCGTCACCGGTAAGCGCCGGCACCATTTTCTGCCTTGAATGAAAGGAGTGAGGTGCGTAGCAGCAAGTCTCCAGTGAAGATGGCGAACAGCGAATCAGAGTGCCCGATGGAGGTGAGTGACGGGGAAGAGATGCCGGAGATCTTCACCCAAAGGGCCGCAGCCAGAAGTTACTGGGGACGAGCGCTGCTCATGGACCGCCACCTCTGCCACCAGTCACAGTGCAGTGGACGACTGTGCCACAACCAGATGTGGGTCTTTTGGTACACGAGCTCCAGGTGATGTGCTGGAGCCAGATGCCAGGCAGAGGCACCCCCTCAGCTGAGGGAGGAGAGACTCCAGGCGGAGCCGGCACAGCAGCAGCGCCGTCGGAAGAGGACGGCAAGCGCTTTCCATCATGGCTGATCCCAATTCCGATGCGAGAGGCAGCGATCCCTGGAGATGCAGTGAGCGCAGCTGGACCCGAAGGCGGTGAGACGAGGGCAGGGTCGGACTGGGGTGTCTGGGGCCCACAGGGAGAACTGACTCTAGGGGCCCACCTACAGCCATATGCAAATATCTGTTATCCGCTATCCCTGTTATAGTGGAGCATTGACTGGCGGCTCCTGCACATATACTGTGCGACACTAACTGGGATGTACAATTACGGTAGTTTGCATTAAAGGGGTTCTTTGGTTAAAACAAGTTATCACTGATCCATGGGATCCACAGGATCGGTGATCACTTATTGATCGTTTGGGTCCGAACATTGGAAAACGCAGCTATCAGAAGAATGGGGAAGCTTTATCCCTGTCAGGACACTTATCCCCATTTTAAAATGCACCTTCCAAAAAAGAGCAGCGCTCACAGTCACTGAGGGAATGAATGGATCAGTGGTCGCATCTCACATGCCACTCCAGTCTAATGGGGAGAAAAGCTCCACATTCTGCCAATTGTGTCCCAGCAGTCAGACCCCCACCAATCAATATCATCACTGATCCTGTGGAGAGGTGATTACTTGTTTTCACCAGAGAACCCCTGTGCTCTGGTCCAAGTATTTAATCTCTAAGGCCACGGCCCCACTATCAGTATTTGGTCAGTATTCGGTCAGTATTTTTTCTCAGGAGTGGGAGCCAAAACCAGGTGAGGAACAATCAGAGAAAATGTATAATAGAAACAAGTCACCAATTCTGCATTTATCACCCACTCCTGGTTTTGGCAGCGACTCCTGAGAAAAAATACTAACCAAATACTAATGGTGGGGCTGTGGCCTAATGGAAAAAAATCTTTTCCTAGTTAATATCAGCAAGAACAAAATGACCGCCATACACAACACAGTCCACTATATCAACACCAATAATACCACATACACAAGGGACAAATATCGCCACACCATGACTAGATCACATATTACCACCACATAGTGACCGAATAATACCACATACAAGGAACAAATATGGCCATACCATGACCAGACCACATATTACCACCCCAAAGTGACCAAATACTACAATACTGATCATGAATACAAACCACAATACTAACAACACTGTTATTACCACCAGAGACATTATACACAGGAGCTCTGTATATAGTGTCAGTGTACAGGTAATACAAGGATCACCAGTGACATTATACACAGGAGCTCTGTATATAGTGTACAGTGTACAGGTAATACAGTGACCACCTGTGACATTATACACTGGAGCTCAGTATATAGTGTCAGTGTACAGGTAATACAGGGTTCACCAGTGACATTATACACAGGAGCTCTGTATATAGTGTCAGTGTACAGGTAATACAGTGATCACCAGTGACATTATACACTAGAGCTCTGTATATAGTGTACAGGTATTACAGTGGTCACCAGTGACATTATACACAGGAGCTCTGTACATAGTGTATAGTGTACAGGTAATACAGTGATCACCAGTGACATTATACACAGGAGCTCTGTATATAGTGTACAAGTAATACAGTGGTCACCAGTGACATTATACACAGGAGCTCTGTATATAGTGTACAGGTAATACAGTGGTCACCAGTGACATTATACACAGGAGCTCTGTATATAGTGTACAGGTAATACAGTGGTCACCAGTGACATTATACACAGAAGCTCTGTATATAGTGTATACATAATACAGTGATCACCAGTAACATACACATGAGTTCTGTATATACTATATACACACACGTGGTCAGAATTGTTGGTACCCCTCGTTTAATGAAAGAAAAACCCACAATGGTCACAGAAATAACTTGAATCTGACAAAAGTAATAATAAATTAAAAATCTATGAAAATGAACAAATGAAAGTCAGACATTGCTTTTCTGCTTCCACTGAATTTTTAAAAAAATTAAACTCATGAAATAGGCCTGGACAGAAATGATGGTACCCCTGAAAATAATGTGACAAAAGGGACATGTTAAATCAAGTTGTGTCCACTAATTAGCATCACAGGTGTCTACAATCTTGTAATCAGTCAGTGGGCCTGTATATAGGGCTACAGATACTCACTGTGTTGTTTGGTGACATGGTGTGTACCACACTCAACATGGACCAGAGGAAGCCAAGGAAAGAGTTGTCTCAGGAGATTAGAAAGAAAATTATAGAAAAGCATGTTAAAAGGTAAAGGTTATAAGACCATCTCCAAGCAGCTTGATGTTCCTGTGACTACAGGTGCACATATTATTCAGAAATTTAAGATCCATGGGACTGTAGCCAACCTCCCTGGACGTGGCCGCAGGAGGAAAATTGATGACAAATCAAAGAGACGGATAATATGAATGGTAACAAAAGAGTCCAGGAAAACTTCTAAGGAGATTAAAGGTGAACTTAAAGCTCAAGGAACATCAGTGTCAGATTGTACTATCCACCGTTGTTTGATCCAAAGTGAACTTCATGTAAGACGACCAAGGAGAACACCATTGTTGAAAAAAAAAATAATAAAAAAGCCAGACTGGAATTTGCCAAACTACATGTTGACAAGCCACAAAGCTTCTGGGAGAATGCACTATGGACAGATGAGACAAAAATGGAAGTTTTTGGCAAGGCACATCAGCTCTATGTTCACAGACGGAAAAATGAAGCATATCAAGAAAAGAACACTGTCCCTACTGTGAAACATGGGGGAGGCTGTTATGTTCTGGGGCTGCTTTGCTGCATCTGGTACAGGGTGTCTTGAATCTGTGCAGGGTACAATGAAATCTCAAGACTATCAAGGGATTCTAAAGAGAAATGTGCTGCCCAGTGTCAGAAAGCTTGGTCTCAGTCGCAGGTCATGGGTCTTGCAACAGGATAATGACCCAAAACACACAGCTAAAAACACCCAAGAATGGCTAAGAGGAAAACATTAGACTATTCTGAAGTGGCTTCTATGAGCCCTGACCTAAATCCTATGGAGCATCTTTGGAAAGAGCTGAAACATGCCGTCTGGAAAAGGCAACCTTCAACCACGAGACAACTGGAGCAGTTTGCTCATGAGGAGTGGGCCAAAATAGCTGTCGAGAGGTGTAGAAGTCTCATTGACAGTTACAGGAATCATTTGATTGCAGTGATTGCCTGAAAAGGTTGTTCAACAAAATATTAAGTTAAGAAGAACCATCATTTCTGTCCAGGCCGATTTCATGAGTTTAATTTTTTTTAAATTCTGTGGAAGCAGAAAAGCAATGTCTGACTTTCATTTGTTCATTTTCAAAAATTTGTAATTTATCAGATTCAAGTTATTTCTGTGACCATTGTGGGTTTTTCTTTCATTAAACGAGGGCTACCAACAATTTTGACCACGTGTGTAGTGTAAGTGTACATGTAATACACTGACTCACCAGTGATGTCTCTAGGTGAAGTCCTTCATCTTCGCTTTTCTTCTTCATCTGGTACAGACAGCCATCACTTCTTCCAGCCAGGAATCATCTCTGCAGAAAATAACACACAGTTATCAATAACTGATCTCTTCTAGAGAATATTCCCACTTTTCCCCCCGACTTCTACACTACACCAGTTGAAGAAAAAAAGCAACATAGTGCCGTCCTGCACAGTAACAGGACCCCTCTTTTGTCCCATCCCATGGAAAACAATTTCCTAAAAAGTTAATTATATTACAGAAGTAATAATGTAATAATAATAATTAGAATCTAAAGTAATAATGTTCCCCACTGGTCACCATAAACTAATAAAGTATGTTCCTCAATCTGGCCCCCAAACAGTAATTAAGTCCCTTGTCTAGCCAGGCACCCCCATATGTCCCTTCTGGCCCCCATTTGTCTAGTGTGACCCCTCCATATATTTATCCTAGCACACGTGTATCGAGCCTGCCCCCTCCCATATACCCATCCTAGCCCCCCCATGTGGCCAGTCTGCCCCCCCCACATATCTATCCTTGCCTCCATGTTTCCAGCCTGCGCCCCCATATATCCCCCCCCATATATCCTCCATGTGTCCAGCCTGCCCTCTACATATCCATCATGGCCTCCATGTGTCCAGCCTCCCCCTCATATATCCATACTGCCCTTACCCCCTGCATATATCAATCCTGACACCCCCCATATATCCAGCGTGCCCCTCCATATATTTATGCTAGCCCATGTGTATCGAGCCCGCCCCCCCCCACATATTCATCCTAACCCCCCATGTGTCCAGCCTGTCCCCCCCCATATATCCATCCTGGCCTCCATGAGTCCAGCCTCCCCCCCCCCATATATCCATCCTGGCCTCCATGAGTCCAGCCTGCCCCCATATATCCATCCTGGCCTCCAAGTGTCCAGTCTGCCCCCCATATATCCATCCTGCCCCCCATATATCCATCCTGGCCTCCATGTGTCCAGCCTGCCCCCCTATATACCCATCCTGCCCACCCCCCTTTGCCTGGGTCCAGCTAGGGTTCCCCCTTGTGTGTCCAGCCAGGGCCCCCCCTTGTGTGTCCAGCCAGGGCCCCCCCTTGTGTGTCCAGCCAGGGCTCCCCCTTGTGTGTCCATCCAGGGCTCCCCTTTGTGTGTCCAGCCAGGGCTCCCCCCCTTGTGTGTCCAGCCAGGGCTCCCCCCTTGTGTGTCCAGCCAGGGCCCCCCCTTGCGTGTCCAGCCAGGGCCCCCCCTTGCGTGTCCAGCCAGGGTTCCCCCTTGCGTGTCCAGCCAGGGACCACCATGCGTATCCAGCCAGGGCTCCCCCCTCGTGTGTCCAGCTTGGCCCCCCTCGTGTGTCCAGCCAGGGTTCCCCCTCGTGTGTCTAGCCAGGGCCCCCCCTTGTGTGTCCATCCAGGGTTCCCCCCTTGTGTGTCCATCCAGGGTTCCCCCCTTGTGTGTCCAGCCAGGCTTCCCCCCTTGTGTGTCCCACCAGGGTTCCCCCCTTGTGTGTCCCGCCAGGGTTCCCACCTTGTGCGTCCCGCCAGGGTTCCCCCCTTGTGTGTCCAGCCAGGGTTCCCACTTGTGTGTCCAGCCAGGGTTCCCCCCTTGTGTGTCCAGTCAACTACCCCCTTGTGTGTCCAGCCAGGCTAACCCTTTGTGTGTCCAGCCTGGCTACCCCCTTGTGTGTCTGTCCAGCTGGACCCCCCTTGTGTGTCCAGCTGGGCCCCCCTTGTGTGTCCAGCTGGGCCCCCCCTTGTGTGTCCAGCTGGGCCCCCCCTTGTGTGTCCAGCTGGGCCCCCCTTGTGTGTCCATCCAGGGTTCCCCTTGTGTGTACAGCCAGGGCCCCCCCTTGTGTGTCCAGTCGGCTCCCCCCTTGTGTGTCCAGCTGGGCCCCCCCTTGTGTGTCCAGCCAGGGTTCCCCCCTTGTGTGTCCATCCAGGACCCCCCCTTTTGTGTCCAGTTGGCTCCCCCCTTGTGTGTCCAGCCAGCCTACCCCCTTGTGTGTCCATCTGGGCTCCCCTTGTGTGTTCTGCCAGGGTTGCCCCTTGTGTGTCCAGCCAGGGTTCCCCCCCTGTGGGTCCAGCCAGGCTACCCCCTTGTGTGTCTGTCCAGCTGGGCCCCCCCTTGTGTGTCCAGCTGGGCCCACACCTTGTGTGTCCAGCTGGGCCCCCCCTTGTGTGTCCAGCCAGCGGGTCCAGACCATTACACACACACACACCTCTTACCTTCCTGCGCTCCCGTGCGGTGTCCTCCTTCTCCTGAGTTGCGCGCCTCCTTCACAGCAGGCGCATGACGATGACGTCATACGCCGGCCGGCGAAGGGAGACACGCCACTTCAGCTGCTTCACTGGGACGTGCGCCGCGTTGGTTCAGGTAATGAACGCCGCGTGCGCGCGTCCCTGCATACTCTGTGCCTGCGCTTTTAAAGGGCCCGTGCCCCTTAAAACTGCAGGATTTTTTTTTGTTCTCTTCTCCTCCTCTACTCTGCAGCAGGGGGCAGGGCCCACCGGGAAAATTCCCGGTATCCCGCCAGCCCAGACCGACCCTGGACGAGGGTAAAGGCGACTAAGAGGAAGGCCTCTCGTATTGACTGGTGGGGAATAGAGAGAGACCGCATGAATATTCCCCCTGCAGAGAGCCACCCAGATTATCAGCCTATGTGGCTGGCTGAGCACCCTCCCCCAACAACCTTGCTAGAACACCGGAAGTGGACCAACACCTTTCTGAGAGGATGGCTGGAGGGATCCGATGCTGCTGGTGTGAGTTGGTGGAGGAGTCCCAGACTCCTGGGTGCTTGGTGGAGTTTCACCTAAAGAAGGGGTATGGGTTCCTGGTAGAGGAATGGACTGGAGACGAGGTCTATGTCAGCCGCTGTGTAATCAAGTGAAAGTACCTACCTACCCGGCTCCACAGCCTGCGTCTGGGAGAAATTGTAGACTTCGTGAAGTGTGAATGTCAACGGGGCTGGTACGCCGAGGCCCTGGTACGGCCGTACACCTGGGAAGACATCCTAGAGAGGGACAAGGAAGTCTTTGAGAGAAGGGCCAGGCAGGAGGCAAAGCAAAGATGGGCTAGGGAGGCCCCCAAGGGATTCCTGTCAGTGTCGAAGGCCAGTGGGCCTTATGAGGAGGGAATGACACTTCATCAGATGGGTGATAAGTTTGAGGAAGAAATCTGTGGTCCCCTTGAGAGCCGCGGTGCGGCCGAATCTCCTTGTAAGGTGCAGGCATCAGGTTTGTTATCTTCACAGGACAAGCTTAGTTCTGCTGGTTAGGGGCCTGTGGAAGACCACACAGCCACAGCGGGCCAAATGGTCCAGAAGTTGCGAGTGACCAGTTATGGTCCCACCCAACTCGGCTGTGGGAGCGTCATGTCGGCGGAAGAGGACCCCGGGCCCAGCAGGTACCCTGATCAGCCCTGGAAGTGGAGGAAACCACCTTCCTCCTCAGCTTGGGCTGCTTTTATGTAGGAGAGGAAGAAATCCCGAAAAAAGAAGTAAAGTGCCAAGAGAGAGGGGGGCTGATCAGTACTGAGTTATAAGTTCTGCAGGGACCTGTCCCATACTGTTGAGGTGAGACAACTAGAAAATCCCTGCTGAGGGTGAACCGCCCCATGTTTTGAGTTAAGAAGATCGTTCTGAAAGCCAATTGAAGGACTCTTATTTTATCTTCGAGGCCGAGGAGGCCTGAAGCAGCGAAGGTGAGTGTTTTTTTATTGCTGCTTTCTTTTTGTTTATTTTTGCTGTGCCTTTTTCTGATGGAATTTGAGGCGCTGTGGCAAGCCTTGAGGATTAATATCCTCTACCACTAAGACGGTGCATTTTTCCCGGACTCTACCCTTTAAGCAAATGGAGGACTGTGGTTGAATTGGCCTAAGGGCCCATGTTAATAAAATGGATATGGACACTGGGTTTCCGGGGTCCTTACCGAGAAGGACTGGTGCTACTGAGAAGTTTTGAATGTTGCAACTATGAACTGTCCTGATTGCTGTTCCAGTGCCCTTAACCGAGAAGGGTCGGTTTCCCACCAAGAAGAAGATGTCAGGACCAGTCTTCCATTTAAATATGTTAGTAATGTGTTAAAATGTTGTGAAGATTATCACTTTCAATGGTTGTCTAGTATGGTCGAGGGCGACCATAATTAAAGTGTGTGGGAATGTAGTAGTGGTGAAGGTGATAGTCTGCCCTGATACTAAAAAGGGTTAAAAGTATATTCCTGAAGATAGAACGCTCTGGGGGCTGCAGTTTGGCATAGATAGCATTAACTATAGAGGGAGGGGGAACTGAGTGCTAGTATCAAGTGCAGTCAGTAGTTGTGCAGTACAGCAGAAAGCAGTAGACTCTGTAGGGGCTTGTAGGGTAGACATGGGCCTAGTATCCTGGACAGTGGATCGCCAGAGAATCCCTCCGCAAGAGTCCCCTTAGCCAGCCTATGAACCTCAAGATAGTCGTCGGGGGCCTGGGGGCACATTCTGTCTGCGAGGCTGCAAAAGAAGTCAGGACTCAATCTCTTAGAGGTGGAGTGAAATGGAATCCAGATGTACTGTCATTGGTGAGGAAGAATTTTTAGGGCTAGAGAAGAAAGCTACAGAGATGCTTCACCTAGATCGGGAACCAGGGCTAAAGTTATAACCTGTGCCTGTGGGAAAGATGACAACCTGTTAGGCCTTATCCTTTATATCTGCCAGTAAATACTGCAAATACTGCCAGTTACCAAGTAAGGTTCTGGTTGTTTTTATGAACCCTGTGTCCTCTGAATTGATTGCTGCCCTGGTTCCAGAAAGATTCCTGGAGTCAGAAGAGGCCGGCTGGCCAGAAGTAAGTGGGAGACACCACATACACAGAAGCACCCCAAAGCGAGGACACACTTTGTCTGTAGGGTGCCAAAGGGAGCAGGGCCTCTAGCCCCCCTACGACTGCCTCGCTTCGGCACCTTACAGATGCATAGAACAAGGGCTGTATATTTGGGGAGGGGGGTACAATTACATGCATGTTGCATGTTAGACTTTTTTTCTTTTTTTTTTTTGGAGATCATAGTGGTGACCTTCTTGACTGCAGCATTACCAAGTATAATCAAGTCCTTAAATATTTGCAAAGAAAGTCTGCAAATAATATTAATCACTGTCGACTGTGTCTTCTTAAGCAGAAGTATTTTTACTGCTCAAATGCTCATATTTCAATCCTAAATGTATCATGTAATGTCATATTTCTAATCAAAGGAGATCTAATGGGGTCTGCACTTCAAAGCATTGAACAACTGCTTCAACTTCCATGTGGCTGCGGAGAGCAGAATATGGTCAGGTTTGTGCCTAATATCTACATTTTGGACTACATGGCAAGTGCAAACCTTCTCTCAGAAGAAACTAAGAAAGCGGGAATTGGTTACATTTTACATGGTAAGTTAGAATAAATAGGTTGGATAGAAGTATAGGAAGTAGAAAGTACAATAAACCATAGTTATGATGTGAAACATCAATATCCATATGGATCAACAGTGTTAGGCTTTAAGTAAAAAGTTATCAGTTCATTGTTTCCATTGACTTTTCAGAATAAGCCATCATGTCTGTGTCCATAAGGAATACCATTATTGCTGGTCATTTTATGACTTGTTTCCTGTATTTTTCACTCTGCATGCTCCATTTCTAATTTTCTGTAGGTGTAGGCTTTGTTTTTCATGATTCCATAATTTTTTCCTCAGAATTGAGTGATTCCATAATTTTTGCCCTCTGCATGGTCTGAAAAAAATTACCCTTACTGAGTACCATATTTTTAATCTTTATTTCTTTTAGTGTTTCTTAAAGCCCTAAAGTTGCCATTTGAAATGACTTTAGTTTTTTGCCATGTCTGTGATCTGCTTTTATTCAACAACATTAAACAACTGAATGAATATCCTCCGAGCCCGGTGATTCCATAATTTTTGCCAGGGGTTGTATATACTGCAAAGTTATTTATATTTGCTCGCACTATTTGAACATGCAAAGTTTGATGAAGTGATGAGATGACCATTTACCTTTATCAAATTCTACCAGGTTATCAAAGGGAGCTAAATTACCACAGAGCTGATGGATCTTTTAGTACTTTTGGGGAAAAAGATGAAGAGGGTAACACATGGTGAGTATCGAAACTGTAAGGGCTCCTTAAGATGTCCATGACCATTGGTCCGATCTCGGATCACAATGTGCAGACTAGCCGCGCGTCTCCCGATACTGAGTGTGACAGCCTAATAAAAATATATGCAGTGGGCACGCTCGAGGTTGTGAGACGCGCGACCAGTTCGTTCATTGGTATCCAAGATCGGACTGATGATCACGGCTGTCTGAAGGAGCCCTAAATCATCATCAGAGATTACATCTTCTGCCCTGTCTCCTTGTTCCCCCATTTCTTTTTGTATCAGGTTGTCAGCCTTTGTCATGAAGTCTTTCCATGCATCTTCTCGTTGGATTCCATTTGTGGACAAGAAATACTTTCAGGAGATCATTGCATGGCTGAAAGAAAATCAACTTCCCAGTGGATGTTTTCAAAACAGGGGAAAGCTATTTAGGGCCTCTATAAAGGTGAGATGTGACTATTGTGCCCTCACAGCAGTGGTTCACACAGTTGGAGAAAAGTAGTGAAAAACAGGAATGATAGACCACACAGAACAATCATTAAATGGGTTGTCCAGATTTGGCACGAAAGTGTGCAGTCACTCTATGTGGCTACAGACTTGTGAATCCTCACAGTGCGCGCTATCGGGATTCTCTGGTGCGAGTGCCAGGAGTAGGCAGTCATGTGACCCCAAGTATATGATATGAATACTCCAGAAACATTCCGACTAGACGTGTCCAGTTTTAACTCTCACTCAATGCAAGTGAATTGAGCCAGGCAGTGCACGTCTAGTCATAGTGTGGACAGAAGTATGCATATTGCCTACTTTCGGTCACATGGCACCCAGGTATTGCCACCAGCACTGGAGAATCCTGGCAGTGTACATTGTACATAATGTGAGGATTTACGTGTCTGCAGTCATATAGAGTGACTGCAGACTTTTGTACTAAACCTGGACAATTCCTTTTTAATTAGGGTATACAGAAAAACTTTAATAAACGCCACCATGACCCTATAATGGCACCTTACCTTTTTCTCAAGTCCCTAGACCTTCTTACTGATAATAATCATTTCTTGTACACTGGACCTCCCAATAGTTTCCAACAATGGCTCACCCCTAATCTTTTGACCTCACTTGACTGCTGACCATACAGCAACTTTATGTCTTTGTACTAATAGTTATATGCAGTAAAACCTCTTCTAAAGAAAATTATGTATAGGGCAAAAAAATTCCCTATTTTTCTAGACTGTCCTGGAATTTCTAGACGATTGGCACCCCTGGAGGGATACCGAGAGAAACAGCTGTCAGTCCAATGTGCATTTGGTCCGTAGTGTTGTACCTGGGATAGTATTTAGACAATGAGTGATGGATGGTGAATCGCAGATGTAATTGTGAATTAAAGTAATATGAAATTTTTCTGTGTTCACCAGGGAGGAGTAAATGATGAAGTTTCTTTAACTGCATATGTCACGGTGGCTCTCCTGGAAATTATGCAACATCTGGAGGTTTGATTTATAGCAATTCTCAATGAACCTTTACATTCTCGTTATCTGATATCTCGTATTAGGATGCTTTCATACTCCGTCCTGGCACCCGTTTAGTGGTCCCGGTGCGGCTTACGTCCGAAACCCCGCAAAACGGGATTCAGACGTATTCGCTTACGAGGCCATAGACTATAACGGTCCCAGCAGAGTGAACGTGCATTCAAGCATAATTTTCGGGCGTGTACATCTACGTCTGGGTGTCCTCCTCCAGTAGGCGTACAAGCCTAAAAATTATGCACGTCAGACCGCATGTTCTCTCTGTCGGCACCACTATAGTATATGGGCCAGTCGGCGCATATGCCCAAATACCGTTTTGTGGGGGGTTCGGACGTAAGCCCTGATGGGACCACTGAACTGGTGCCTGAACCCAATGTGAAAGCACCTTTAGGCTGCAACCCTTTTGGTTCCGCACTGTCTTATGTTGTCTTTCTGCATAACATTTTCAGATAACATCTTCTTTCAGCTTATATATTTTACTTTGTTCTATACTGTAACTGCATCAATTTAATGTAAAACAGCAGTTGAAGGCGGAAAAATAAGGTGTAGCAATTGCAGTCGGACTTTGTCCCTTGTGCTGTCACGCAAGGTGAGGGAAGGAATAAGTATACAACGACGGAAAGAGGGGGGAAGGTAGCCCAACAACTAGGGAAAGGGGGAGTGGAGACTCTAGGCAGATCTAATATCACCCTGCCTACCCTATCGTCCATATATAGGTTCTGCACCTATCGCCAAGCTGGAACCTTAGCTCTGAATGTCCCTAGAGCTAGGCCCTAGATAGGGAGAGGACAGGGTGAGCGCTAGTCAGGCCCCACTACAAACTAAAGATAACAAGGTAAACAAACAAAGGAGATACACTTAGCTTGAGCAGACACCAGAGAGATAATGCCAACTGTCCTCCAAGGGCCCCAAAGATGAGATTTAGCCAACTGCTAGTACTCCAAGCCTGCACAGAGGTACATAAAACTATCACCGGTGACTTTCTGGAGAAACTGAGAGTTTATAACTACCAAGCAAGGGTGTGTCAATCAGAAGCAGTAGGTGGAAGTCGCTGCTAGGTCCTAAAGGGAGGAGGACATAACTATACTACAGAGACGAGAGGATCAAGAAGGCATCTGCAATGCCAAGCGCTGTGTCCTTCTACAGCCGGATCCAGAGCGACTGTCTGTCACACCCATAACATGTGCCTACGGGTGCCCAAATTAAAGATCAGTGACAGTTTGAATCCTGTTGAAAATTTTGGATTGGGGGCCATGAGCTTCACGTTACGCCACTGACAGCAATTATTGTACAGGTGCTTTGTTTGCTGTTAATTGGAAAATGTTTTTCTAGAATAATGCGCATCATTCCTGTAACCATGGGGTATACACGAAAAATCTCTCTCTCCAGTAAAATAAACACTCCTTTTAACCTCTTTACTCAATCCTCTGCAATTTTAGTCTCTTCTCTTCTTATGGCAGACAGTGTCTTGACATATTTGAGCAAAAAGAAATAGAATTTCCAAGAGTGCATTCCAGATAGTGTCTCTTAACCCCTCATCTCCTGCACTCCTCTCCTGACCTGAGAGATTATAATCCCTAATACACAGCAATAACAAATGCTTTCTTTATCTATGTACTTATCTATCTAGGAGATAGAGAGGTTGCACTCCAGACATAGTGAAAAAAATGTATTCCATGTCAAAGGTACACAATGTTTCGGCTTAACCTTGAGCTGAAATGTTGTGTACCTTTTGGCATGAAATAAATATTTTCACTTTTTTTTTGCTATATTTGGAGTATATCCAAAACATAGAGGCAGCACACCATTTGAAAAAGTGAAAAAATTACGTTTTAATGGCCCATATTTGCAACGTTTTGGCTCTAGGTAAGATCCTTTCTCAAGCCTTTCTCAAGCTTGAGAAATGCTCACACCTAGAGTTGAAACGTTGCTAATATGGGCCATTAAAAAAGTAATTTTTTCACTTTTTAAAATGGTGTGCTGCCTCTATTTTTGGACTATCTATCTATCATATACAGTTGTGTTCAAAATAACAGTGTGATCAAAAACATGAGTTAGGCACAAAATCTTTATACTAGTTTTTATTTCCATGCATTGGGAACATTACACACGGGTTTCTAATTCAAAACATGAAGAGAAATGTATATCATTTTTAACTACTTTTACAGAAAATACCAAAAAATGAACATTGAGCTGTTCTAAAAAATAGCATTGTCTGCATTTGCCTTTACAAACTCATAATATGTACTCTTTTTTTTTGAAGATTTAGCATTTCTATGAATCACTAACCTAATATTTAGTTGTATACCCACAGTTTTTTAGAACTGATTGACATCTATGTTGCATAGAGTCAACTAACTTCTGGCACCTGTCAACTGTTATTCCAGCCCAGGATGCTTTGAATACATACAACAATTTTTTGGCATTTGTTGGCTTTGCCTCAGAAACTGCATTTTTGATGTCACCCTACAAGTGTTCTATCGGATTAAGGTCCGGGGATTGGGCTGGTAACTCCATAACCTCAATTTTATTGGACTGGAACCAAGATTTCGCTTGTTTACTGGTCGTAGCCTTGCTGAAACACCCATTTCAAGGGCATATCCTCTTCAGCGTAAGGCAACATGACCTCTTCATGTATTTTAATATATGCAAACTGGTCCATGATCCCTGGTATGCGTTAAATAGGTCCAGCACCATAGTAAGAGAAACATGCCCATATCATGATGCTTGAACCACC
This sequence comes from Phyllobates terribilis, assembly GCF_046119375.1. NCBI lineage: Eukaryota > Metazoa > Chordata > Amphibia > Anura > Dendrobatidae > Phyllobates > Phyllobates terribilis. Next base: position 417,407,480 of record NW_027362765.1, read on the forward strand.
ATGCTTCACTGTCTTCAGAACATACTGTGGCTTGAATGCAGAGTATGGGGGTCGTGTGACGAACTGTCTGCAGCCCTTGGACCCAAAAGTAACAATTTTACTTTCATCAGTCCACAAAATGTTACTCCATTTCACTTTAGGCAAGTTGGTATGTTCTTTGGCAAATTGCATCCGCTTCAGTACATATGTTTTTTTTAACAGTGGGACTTTTGGGGACTTCTTGCTAAGAGATTAGCTTCACACAGGTGTCTTCTAACTGTCACAGTACTCACAGGTAACTTGAGACTGACTTTATTCATCCACGAGCTGATCATTGGTTGAGCCTTTGTCATTCTGGCTATTCTTCGATCCATTCAAATGGTAGTCTTCCATTTTCTTCCATGTCTCTCTGGTTTTGTTTTCCATTGTAAAGCATTGGATATCATTTTAGCTTAACAGCCCATCATTGTCTGCACTTCTTTATAAGTTTTACCCTCTCCAATCAACTTTTTAATCAAAGTACGCTGTTCTTCTGAACAATGTCTTGAACGACCCATATTTCTCAGGCTTTCAAGGAGAAATGCATGTACAACATGTGCTGGCTTCACCCTTAAATAAGGGCCTCCTGATTCACACCTGTTTCTTCACAGAATGATTGACCTCACTAATAGAACTCCACACTGCTATTATTTTGAACAAACCCCCTTTCAATTAATTATTCAAAGACACAGACTCAAAAACATGCTGATTATGAATGCTGAGTCTGGTGGTTTTCTTAGAATCTACTGCACCAACTGGTAAATTGTTTGCATTTGGTAATATAATTTATACTAAAAACAGTGATTAATCTGCTTAGTCATAATGGACTGCTATTATTTTGAACACTACTGTATGTATCCTTATATTTTACCTCTGTCGTCCCTGCTTGTTAAATGTGGTAGTTCTCCTCTCATTGCCCATCGCCCTCTTCACCATCAGATCACCATGAAGCATGGGCAGTTACAGGGCAGGGAAGCTCCTGAGCATGTGCGTCCACCACTGAAGGTGGACCTACACTCCAGACAGGCGAGAGAACAAGGAGGACTATTACAAGTCATAATGTAGTGCATTTACAAATAACAATTTAGAATTGATATATATTGGAAATGTACTTCTTTTTCACTTTCTCTATTGGATTTTAAATAATACTTTTCATAATATAACTCTTCTAAGTAAAACCTACACCCATTCACCAGGTCTTCACAACAACATTCAGCCTGGCAGAACATTCCTCAGACACCCATTAATAACCTCATTGATAGCAGCCAAGTCTTGTACGTGTGGAGATTTCTGCATGTGGCACGCAGACTCGATACTGAATAAATCGAGACGTTTTGAAAATGTTATTTCCATTTTTCCATAATTTGAAGATCACTAACATGTCTATTCATCCTGCGATTTACAGAATTTCACGACTTTTCCTTCTTGGTCTTGCAATGTTGAAGGTTGTACATTTCCTGACTCAAGGAAGCATATTACAACCTTGGTGTTTGGAAATACAGTCCATGCACTTATTATAGGTGAATCACACAACATCATGCGTATCTTCTTTTTGGTAAATGTTAACATTTTTTTTATCTTTTGCAGAATGAAATGGTACAAACGGCACTTCAGTATCTTCGGGACAGTGTTTCCAAAGTAGACAGCCTGTATACAAAGGCTCTCCTTGCTTATGCCTTTACATTATCCAGAGATTATGAGCTACTAGACACACTCCTGGATGAACTGCATGATGAGGCTACAAATGCAGGTAGTCTTCAGATTTTCCCCACAGAAGAAGAAAGCTAAAAAAGACTTTTAGGCTGCGTGCCCACGTAGCGTTTTTCAAGCGTATATGCTGCTTAATTTCGGCAGCGTAAACGCTTGGGAAACGCTAGGTAATCCGCTCCCCATGGTCCCCAAGGGGATTCCGCAAGTTCTATGCACATGCTGCGGATTTTTCCGCAGCGTTTATGCAGCGCTCAAAAATCCGCAGCATGTCCATTAATTTTGCGTTTCCACAAGCGGAATTGCCTTGTGCAATGCATTAAAAAACGCAAGGCAACTCTGCATGTGGAAAACGCGCGATAAACGCACGAAAAACGCGCAATAAACGCGTGCGGAATTCCGCATGCATTTTTCCAGGAGAGGACTTGCAGAAATGAAGCAGAAATTTTCTGCTTCATTTCTGCAACGTGGGCACATAGCCTGAGGCTGTGTGCCCACGTAGCATTTTTCAAGCGTTTTTGATGCGGAATTTCCGCAGCGGAAACGCTTGTAAAACGCTTGGTAACACGCACCCCATGGTCCCCAATGGGATTCCGCAAGTTCTATGCACATGCTGCGGATTTTTCCGCAGCGTTTATGCTGCGTTCAAAAATCCGCAGCATGTCATTTAATTTTGCGTTTCCGCAAGCAGAATTGCCTTTGTCCAATGCATAAAAAACGCAAGGCAATTCCGCATGTGGAAAACGCGTGATAAACGCGCGAAAAAAGCGCGATAAACGCGTGCGGAATTCCGCATGCGTTTTTCCGGGAGAGGACTTGCATTTATGCAGCAGAAATTTTCTGCTTCATAAATGCAACGTGGGCACATAGCCTTAAAGAGATTTTTCCAGTTCTCAGTATTGATGGCCTAATTTTAGGATAGCTCATCAATATGCAATAAGTCTGACTCCCGGCACCCCTGTCAATGAGATATATGTAGGGTCTATAGCCTTCCAGTGACAATTATGTGGTAAGCAGGATTGGCCATGTGAAGTTTCTTCAAAGCTCGATACTTTGGTTGTCAGGGGCTACTGCCATAGGGGTCTGATGACTCAAGGTCCCATCCATTAATTTAGTCAGGATTGGCCAACCATCTAATGTGAATGGGAGCCTCCTAATTCTCCCTAAATATCATCTATCACATTGTCAGAGAAGGATCTTACCATTGGAATTTCTTCGGCGGAGAAAAAGGCTGCTACCAGAGCAGTCAAGGGAAAATGGGGTCTCACGGGAGTTCCTGTGTATGTAGGAGTTGAGAGGGATCATTTGGTTGACAGTAGAGATGGACGGATTGATTCTTGGGACTATGGTCAGGTCAGATCAGTGCCCTGTGACCACTGGACAGGAGCTTTGCGACTCTTACCTTTCCGAGTTCCCTAGCGTGATTAACTGAGCCGACGCAACGTCATCTGTGTTACGCTGCAATGATAACATCGCCCATGCCTAGCTAATCAAAAGCTATGTCGGGGATCTCGGAAGATAAGAGATTTATGAGCCTCTTTCAGAGACTACCGATTTGGCTCATGGACAAGAGTCCCACGAAACGATCTGCCCATTTTTAGCTAACATCTATAAGAAGTATCATAATAGTAATTTCACATATAGCGCCGTCATATTCTGGAGTCAGATGTATAATAATAATATAATAGTAATTTCACGAATAGCGCCCTCATATTCTGCAGCACTTTACAATTAGCTGGTATATGGCCAGCTTTACTACCCTTTCCCTTCTGAAAACGCTTGCAGTCTTGGCAGTGTTCATATATAGTAGAGGTGATAAAAATCAGCTGAACATGTATGAGCACCATAAACCACTGCCAAATGGTGATAAAAGCATCGGTACTCGAAATTTGGCATGCCTGATCTGTCTTTCAGAAGACCCCTACACACATTAGATGGCAGTTCTATCCAATCCTGCTGAAATTGGAGGATTTAGACATCATTACTGTAATATTTAGTAGGCTTTGCTGCTACAACACCGCGTTTCAAATTGTTATGCAAATTGAATTTAGGTGTAATAAAGATGCCATTTTTTTGTTTTTCAAATAAACTCATTGACGGGTCTTTGGATCAATGAAATCAATCTCAGACACCTGATAATAATTTGAAACCGTGCATTATGAGATTTTTTAGTTTTGAAAAAAAATCCTGTTATTATTGGGAGGATTATCCAATAAAATTTGATTTATACTCCAACGGTTGATGATTTGAACATTATACTGACTCATTTTCATCGACCATTTAGGAAACTCAGAGAAAAATATCAGTTGCATAATAATTTGGAATGCGGTGTAGATAAAACAGCTAGATATACTATGACCTGGAGTGGTGTGCCAGCTTCGCTGATCTACCCCATACTGCCAGTGCCACCACTCAACTTCATGTAGACCCAAGTAGAGAATGTCGTTGCTTCTAAAACAAACTTCTCCCTTACCAATCGTATATTAATTGACCCCTTAAAGACACCGGTGATCATGCTTAAAAATAATTGGCCATTGATTCTGTTGTTTCTTAGGTGGAGATACCTACTGGCCAACAAGCCCATCCAATCCTACCAAAGATCCTTTGTGGTCTCAACCCAATTCCAATGAGGTGGAGTTGGCTTCATATGTGCTTTTAGCTCATCTTTCTAAGGACAACCCAACAAAGACGGACATTGATAAGGCTTCTAGTATCGCCTCCTGGATAGGAAAACAACAGAATCCATATGGAGGTTTTGTGTCCACACAGGTAATCTGTTTGGCCTAGAATAAGGCAATGAGAATTCATGTTCTGTTCTGTTCCAACATGGATTATGTTTTTTCCTTCCGGGCAGGATACGGTGGTGGGACTTCAGGGTCTTGCTTTGTTTTCCAAGTTAACCTACTGTAAGCATGAAGGATTGGAGGTTATATTTGGTCTAGATGGAGAAAACACGATGCACAGCTTCTATGTAGATGAAAGCTCTCGGTTCCTTCTTCAGAAGAAACAATTTGGAAAGTTGCCAGGAGATTACACGGTGCAGGTCAAGGGTGAAGGATGTGCCTTCTTAAAGGTAAAGGCAGGCTTAACTGTGCACTCAAAACTTCTTACAGTGCTTTATTCTTCATAGGGTTATCCAATATAATGAATGCAATAGTTAATATGTAAATTCTCACCTTTAACAGGTGACACTAAAGTACAACATATACCCCAATCAAGCCGATTCATTCTTTCATATCCAAGTGAACCTGACTCTAGGAGACAGCATGAATAAATCTAAACTGATGTTAAACTATTCTATTTCTGTAAGGTGAGTTGGACTAACTTTAGCCAAAATTGCAATTTCTTTAATTTTTTTTGGGGGGAGGTGATTGCATACATTATAATATTTGTCCTCTGAGAGACTGTACTTGAGATACTGATGACCTATTGTTAGGATAGATCATCAATATTAGATTGAAGATGTCCAACTGTACCCCCCCCACCTCCCAAAGATCAGCTGTTTTAAGGTCTTGCTGTGTATAGAGTTGGAACTCCACAGCGCCATATACTGTGTAGTGGCCACTCTCGGTACTGCAGCTCAGTTTCCGTACACTCTAATAGGAGCCGTGCTGCAGAACCCAAGAGTGGTCACTATTCAAACACTATGAGCCCCATTCATTTTTTACATTTGTCTAGTTTTTCGTGTTTTATGCCTGTTTTTCATTTGCACCTAATTCTTCTTTAAATTTGCACTTTTTTTTTTACAGTCACTTCTTTATTCCGTTGTTGTTTTTTTTGTGGGCAGGGTTTGGAGTTTCCAAATGTTTTCACCTGATTTATCATTTGCAACTTTTCGAAAAGTCTCCATATATATATATATATATATATATATATATATATATATATATATATATATATATATTATAATTTATTTTTTTTTGTGCAAATGTACTTCGGTCTTCCGCGGAGTGATTTTATGTACTCCGGGATCTTTTAGTGACATTTTGCAAAATGTTTTAAACTGTTTTGTGACTTTTTAGAGCAGAAGATGATTTTCAACTTTGCGCAAAAAAAAAAAAAAACATGAACTGTGTGCACCATCTTGAAGAATGTGGCGGATAAAAAACAACAAATGCTACAAGACAGAAATGAAAAGTGACTTTAAAAAAAAACGCAAATGATGAATCTGGCCTATGTTATATTGTGGGACCAGCAAACAGTTTTTAGCTGGGGAAGTCCCACTTGTCTAATGTTAATGCTAAGATTATCCTAAGATTAAATCATCATTATCTTAGTTGAAAACCTCTTGGACGTCCCCTTCAATTACATCATTGACCATAGAGTTGAACTATGTTGTAGCGCTCTGTTTTTTCGATGTATATTAGAAACACGCATTTCCTTCCTATATTATCTATTGACAGAGCAGCAGGGAGTGTGGGTTTATGGAAGCAGCAATGTATGGGAGTTAATGGACAGAAAATCGTTCAAAAGAGATACCCCTTTATATTGTGTTTATACCTTGCCTTGTCTGTGTCCCCAGCAGTACAATAAAGCTGTAATTAAAGGGAATCTTTTACCATCTAATCTGAAAACAACATAAAGTAGAGAAAGAGACCCTGATTCCAGTGATGTGTCACTTACTGGGCTGCTTGCCGTAGTTTTAATAAAATCACTGTTTTAACAACAGGATAAAATCAATAGAGGACTAGTAAACCTGGTAGTCCAACCCCGCCCCCAACACTGATTGGCAGATTTCTGTTTATGCACAGTGTACACAGAAATCTGCCAATCAGTGATGGGGGCGGGGTTACACAGAGCTCAGCATTCAGTGAACTGGTAGATCTGCAGGAGAAAAAAATGATTTTATCAAAACTGCAGCAAGCAGCTCAGTAAGTGACACATTACTGGAATTTGGGTCTCTGTACCTACATCATGCCGCTCTCAGATAGGGGAACAAAAACCTAGATTCCCTTTAAATTCCCCACTCCTGATGGTAAAGAAATGACTGTGTACAAGTCAACATTAAAAAGATGCAGAGGATTTTGCAGAAAACAGGAAATGTGACTAGTGTGAAAATGGCAATATTTCAGGATTTTATACAGGTTAATAAAAAAAACTGGTATAGATGTAATTTATATAAAAGGTAACTAGTAATTTATATTGGTTCAGGTATGTAGGTCAACGAAGCAAAACAAACATGGTCCTCATAGAGACAGAGCTACCTTCTGGTTTCAGAGCAAATCTAGATTCTTTGGAAATGGTAAGTAAAGCATTATTGACAGATAGAGGTTAGTATTTCACTTTCCTGGACCAAAAAAAAATCAGTTTCTGTAAATTGTCATAACGTACAGTAATATAAAAATTCTATAGACAGATGTAGCAAAGATTATTTTTACTCACAATTAGGGATGAGCGGACTGGTGGAAGTTCGAGTTCTGGAACCTGACCCTAACTTTAGTCCAAAGTTCAGTTTGGGTACCAGAACAGTACCCGAACTTGAACCAGAACCCAATTGAAAACAATAGAGACCCGAACTTTGTATCTGGAAAATCTCTCTCTCTCTCTGACTTTCCCCGGAACTCAGAACATTAAAACGGACTTCCGAGAGAAGACCGTGTGCGGAGTTTTGCCGCCCCGAACTTGTAAGGTTGGGTTCGCTCATCTCTACTCACAATGTACCATCTAGAATATCTGTCACAGAAGGTCATCTCACTTAAGAGGATTAAGATAACATTGCAAAAGCCATTGACCGTTGTGAATTACAGTTTTCTATGCTGTTATATGCCGTTGCTGGGTTATCTGGGTCAAAGTAACCTTTGCTAGATCTGTATATGCTATAGATATTGCTTTGTCTCATCTCTTTTTTTAAAGTTCTATTGCATTAGGCAATTAGCTGAAAACGTCATTGGTTTCTGTGAAAGAAGACAAAGGCCGCCATACACATTAGATGGCTGTTGGCTGAACAATGCTTTGGCCGATCATTAGGCCCTCAGCCATCTCAGCTAATTCTCTCATATACAGGAACACTCATTCAGTCGAGCGCTCCTGTGTTCTCCATGAGAAAGCCAATGACTGACACATTGGCCGGCGGCATATCTCCAGGAGAGCAATGTGATCTGCAGTCTGAAATTGGACATGCCTGATCGACATTTCTCCTGATGATGAGTCAGCCGGCGCCCCCATACACAGTAGACAGTCGGCCAAACCCATCAATATCGGCGGGTTCAGCCGACATTAGCCCAATGTGTATGTATGTGAACAAGGAGCTGGTGCACATTTCTGATGTAATTTATTCGTAAATTATGATAAATTTGCCTGTCATGCTTGGCATGCACGTCTTGACAGACCCTCTTTTAAAAAAGTTGGTGTAGCGGATGTAAAAATGCCAAAGGTTGCAAATTTTTGTACAAAAATTTTTGGTAACCTTTCAAGCAGTTTTACAACAGAATTTTGCTGGATAAATCTGGACCATAGATTCAGTCTCTGATGTGTAACCACAGGGAAAATTAAGCAGTACATAGCCTACTGTAAAATAAATCCAATAGGTTGCCTTTAATTTGGGAAGAGTCCTCCAGAGCCCACTAGGTTGTCTGTGATTTGGGAGAAGTCCTCCAAATCCCAATAGGTTGTCTGTAATTTGGGACAAGTCCTCCAAAGCCCAATAGGTTGTCTGTAATTTGGGACAAGTCCTCCAAAGCCCAATAGGTTGTCTGTAATTTGGGACAAGTCCTCCAAAGCCCAATAGGTTGTCTGTAATTTGGGACAAATCCTCCAAAGCCCAAAAGGTTGTCTGTAATTTGGGAAAAGTCCTCCAAAGCCCAATAGGTTGTCTGTAATTTGGGAAAAGTCCTCCAAAGCCCAATAGGTTGTCTGTAATTTTGAACAAATCCTCCAAAGCCCAAAAGGTTGTCTGTAATTTGGGACAAATCCTCCAAAGCCCAAAAGGTTGTCTGTAATTTGGGAAAAGTCCTCCAAAGCCCAATAGGTTGTCTGTAATTTGGGAAAAGTCCTCCAAAGCCCAATAGGTTGTCTGTAATTTTGAACAAATCCTCCAAAGCCCAAAAGGTTGTCTGTAATTTGGGACAAGTTCTCCAAAGCCCAATAGGTTGACTGTAATTTGGGACAAGTCCTCCAGAGCCCAATAGGTTGTCTGTAATTTGGGACAAGTCCTCCAGAGCCCAACAGATTGTCTGTAATTTGGGACAAGTCCTCCAGAGCCCAATAGGTTGTCTGTAATTTGGGACAAGTCCTCCAGAGCCCAATAGGTTGCCTGTAATTTGGGACAAGTCCTGCAGAGCCCAATAGGTTGTCTGTAATTTGGGACAAGTCCTCCAAAGCCCAATAGGTTGACTGTAAATTTGGGACAAGTCCTCCAGAGCCCAATAGGTTGTCTGTAATTTGGGACAAGTCCTCCAAAGCCCAATAGGTTGACTGTAAATTTGGGACAAGTCCTCCAGAGCCCAATAGGTTGTCTGTAATTTGGGACAAGTACTCCAAAGACCAATAGGTTGACTGTAATTTGGGGCAAGTCTTCCAGAGCCCAATAGGTTGTCTGTAATTTGGGACAAGTCCTCTAGAGCCCAATAGATTGTCAGCAATTTGGGGAAAGTCCTCCAGAGCGAGAGACAATCTCTTTCCACTTTAGCCAAGAAATAAGGCTCTCAAACAGATAACCTCCCCTTTTTTATCTCAAAATATCCTAGTTGAGTGTATCACAATAGGTTTTCTTAATCAGGCTGTCAGTTTAATTACATTATCCTTTTCTTAAATTATTATTTCCTGTAAAAAAAAAAAAAAAAATACAAGGGCTTTCTATTCATTATACTTACAACTGTTGCTGAAGCTGAAATCATTGCAAGCGGTCACTAGTGGAGAAATATGGTATTACAAGGCCACCATTTAAATAGGTGGAAGCCACTGTATCTCTAGGTGCTGGCTAACAGAGCAGGAGGATGGCTTTCAGGAGGCTCGTGATGTTCATATGAAATAAAATCGGGTTATTCTGATGAAACATCCTTCCGTTGCATAATCCAGGGATCCAGGTTCGGTTTATCAAACTAAATAGCTGGGACTTCTATCAATCAACGCACTGTAGTCAATCTTCAGCAATGTGTGGAGAAAATTGAACGCTTATTTAACCATATAGATGAAAAATTCAGTAAATTGGAAGCTTACTTAACTCTACAGATGAAAAATTCAGGAAAATTGAAGCTTATTTAACCCTACAGATGAAAATGTGGCACCCCAGGGGTCCGGTTGCCACAGTGGCATTGCCTCCCTCAAAAGATGTAATGCCATGCCTGGAAGCAGGCAGGGGTCCCCTAGTCAGGTATACTAAACATGCAACACTTTCCTGGCTCATGAACAGCAAGGGGAGCCCACTCCCTTTGGCAGCTGGTATCTGGGGGCGGGGTTAGTTAGTCTTAGTGTGAGGAGTTGAAGAGAGGACGTCGAAGAGAGAGAGGAGCTGGGGACTGGAGCTGCGTGGCAGCTCACCCCAGAAGTACCGCACAGAAGAACCGGACACGGGAGTCCGAGGTTGTGGGGCACTGAAGGCCCAGCAGCAGAAACTGGAGGGCAGGTCTCCTGGCCCCATCAGACGCCCGGAGGCTCAGCAGCACCGCAGGGTCCAGCACCGCCACGAGGGAGCGACGCACCAGCAAGGCCCGAGCTGCCTGCCATATTGGTGAGCACAGAAACGTTACACTCAGGGACGAGGACCACCGCACAGCTACAAGCAGCAGGGCCAAAGACTTAAGTGGAAAGGGAAGGCCTCCAACTTTTACCTGGCAAGGAGGATTCTTTACTTGCTTCCAGGCAGCCCGGACTTCCACTTCTAGCCAGTACCCTAGTCCCGGCTTGTCTAATCAGCACCAGTAAAGACCCTGGGACTGCACTTCCTTGTCTGTGTTTCTTGCTGCGCCATCAACCCCTGCACTACAACGCCCAGCACAACCTGCAACATCATCTACACTGCCCTGGAGCTAGCTCTACCTGTGGAGAGCCACACCATCCCTGCTGCAGTAACATCAGCTCCAGAGGACTGCTCCGCAGCGGCGGCTCCCTTTAGCCGCAATCCACAGGTGGCGTCATGAACTCTATAAAAACACTATAAATCCCCTATTCATAAACCCCTTTTATTGACCGCCCTGGGTTACGGACCGGGTCACCGCCACTGTGACATTCCCCAGCATCCACCGGCCCGGCACCGGGTACCCCATGGCCCAGGGGGCGCGTCAAAAAATTCAAGAAAATTGAAGCTTATTTAACCCTACAGATGAAAAATTCAGGAAAATTGAAGCTTATTTAACCCTACAGATGAAAAATTCAGGAAAATGGAAGCTTATTTAATCCTATAGATGAAAAATTCAGTAGATCAGGGGATGAAAATAATCATCGAGTAGTGAATACCAGGTCTATACTAAACACATTCCCAAATCCTCGCACCTCTCACTGTCCCTTGGAGCAGCAAAAGTGTCATCTCGGGGTTAACTGTAATGAGCTTTTCTCGCTTCACAAGCCAAAACTGACTCAGAAGTTCCCAGCACCTGATGGGACTTAACATATATAGCAGCTAAATAGTCAGCTGTTGCATGAAACTGTATTATACTAAATATCTGATTTACCGAGAACTTGCGGAAATTGTGATGGAGGAAGTACAGGATAAGCATCTGAACACCTGGTTAACAGGTCTAGTGAGAGCGATTGTTGGCACAAATTTGGCCAATAGACTTGGTGACCGGGTCAATTTTCATTTTTGCTCTTTCATTTTTTTCTCCTTCTTTTGCTCCAAAAGCCCTAACTTTTTTTTTGTTATTTTTAGCCAGATGAGGGTTAACGTACCAGTAATGCCCATAAGTATCCAATCAGAAAATATCCAGCTGAGGCCAATACCCCATCGGCCAGTGATGGGTTGAGCGCAGGCATTTATGCTCAGTCAAGGGAAAAAAACAGTGGAAAACTGATGCATGCCCGATCCTTGTCTTCCCTGCAAAACGAACATTAGGTGAACATCAAATAAACATTAGATGACTGGATGATCTCGATAAATTTGTGAGGTTTGGCTGACCTCACACAAAGGGCGCAGTCAGACGGCCGTATTACTCGTGCAAGGATCACATCGCAATCCTCGGACTGGCTGTCGGCTCACCTGACCTGAGCATGACAGCCTGTATTTCTATGCAGCTGTCACGCTCAGGTCTGCAGAGCCAACGGCCAGTCCGAGGATTGCGATGTGATCCTCTCACAAGTGATACAGCCGTCTGTCTGCCCCCTATTATGTATGGCCACCTTTAGCTGCAATATTGCACCAATTTATGGACAGCTTTGTCTAATGCTGTATAAGCCCATGTACTGTAGATGTTGTTTGATATAGAAATTCCATGATGTTCTTAGGCTATGTGAGTCTTTTTGCTGAGTTTTCGGAGCGGAAACTGTTTTTCAGGAGTTTTGAGACTTGGAGGAGAATTTGGAGAGTTTATGATAAAGTTATGGAAACACAAAGGAAAATAGGGGTAGGGAGGGTCAGCTCACCGGTGAGTCAATCTTCCTTGGAGAGTCATCGCACAGAACCGACCTGGTCCGGGTCGACCATATACACAGCAGGAAAAGAAGATGATCTGTCCAGCGATGATATTGTTAATAAAAATCCGTTTCGCTTTATAGAATAAAATTTAAAAGATAATCCAGTGGATACAATCAAGAGCAACTACCATTCGCCCTCCATGGGAATCCAGATCGACGCATTTCGACTCATCTGGACCAGATCATGACTAAGACCTAACAAGTCAAAACGCGTTGATCTGGATCCCAATGGAGGGCGCATGGTAGTTGCTCTTGATTGTATCCACTGGATTATCTTTTAAATTTTATTCAATAAAGATAAATGGATTTTTATTAACAATATCATCGCTGGACAGGTCATCTTCTTTTCCTTTATGATAAGTTTCTGCTCCAAAAACGCCTTGAAAAAAATCTATGTGCACACATATTATTATTCTGAAACCTCTCGCAACAATCAATCCATTCACCAGAATGTAGATTAGGCTGCTATAAAGGAGTTTTTTCCTTACAAGGTCCAGAAAGTTGCTGATGGCTGCACTTGCAGGCAGATTTCCTTTTAGAATAAAGCAGATCCAAGGTGTAACTTCTAACAAAAGTGATTTTCCGAAGCGCACAACCCCCTTATTTCCTGGAGCGCTGGTAATACACTTGTGTAGTCATCATATGAGACCGTGAGGTCTTATATTACTATGGAGGGCAGACGGGGAGGGGGGGCGTGAATATTGTGCCACATTAATGACCTGTGCTTGACATTGCGCAGCGCAGTCACTTGACTCTGAAGCTACATTTCATTTTAATGGAGACCAGATGCTGAGTTTTCCTTATTCAGTGAAGTAATTTTCAGTAAGAGGGAATATACTTTTAAACAAAAGTGAGCTGCTTTCTGAAAGTGATTTTTGTATCAAAGTCTGTGTTGTATGTATTAACAAGGAGAAACACTATATTCCTCCCTACAGCATGGTCCCTGATTCCAGCGATGTGTTACTTACTGGGCAGCTTGCTGTAGTTTTGATAACCTCCTCCTGATAAAACAGTGATTTTATCACTAGAGGACTAGTAAACCATGCTGCCATGTAGTCCTCCATATTCATGAGCTCTGTATAACCCTGTCCCTACCACTGATTGGCAGCTTTCTACACAGGAAGCCAATCAGTGGTGTGGGCGGGGTTATACACAGCTCAGCAATCAGAGAACTGCTAGATCTGCAGCAGAGAAAACAGTAAGTGACTCATCCCTGGAATCAGGGTCTCTGCCCCTACATCATGCTGCTCTCAGACAGGTTAGCAAAAAACTGGTGACATATTTTTCTGTAAGGGGATCTGTCACCAGATTTCACAATGCAAAAGGCATATAATATTAAACTGCTCTCTTATTCCTTACGAAACTGGTGTACTTACCGTGAAATCCATGCCAGAATGGCTGTGTAATGCTATATTAAAAAAGAACATTTTAAAAAGTCCTGTTCACATGATACATGTTATATTTAACCCATTAGCCAACTGTCACCTCCATTTTCATCATATGTCACAACAGCTAAGCCCGCTCCATTCCAAGTAGATGCCAGCTGTGTTACACAGCCGGCATCTGCCTGTAACCACAATTTAACTGTTTAAATGCTGGCGTCAATTGCTAATGTCGCGCCCAGGGGGTGGGGAGGACTCGGCACCCGGGCCTTGTTGTTAGTTTTGGGGGATGTCGTGGTAGTCGGCTGCCGGGCCCATACCCTGGGCCTCTCTTTTAAAAGGGTGATGGAAAATTATATAAAAGTTCGTGACGCCACCCGTGGTGTCTGGTGAGGATCACCAACACTGCGGCAGCCCATTGAGGCCGGTGTTAAGGCAGCTTGCGTGGTATAGCTCCCCACAGGTGGAGCTAGGCCTGAGGGCAGCGGGGATGTAAGGATGCAGGACAGATTGGAGAACAGGGACAGACACGATAGTCACTTCAGTACCTTTTACTGGTGGTATTCAAGGTGCAATCTGGAGCACTGTAGGGTGAAGGGTGCATATCAGGATCCGCCCCAGTGAGCGGGTGTAGGGCCTCCTGTTTCTTGCCTTTGTGTAGTAAGTTTCTGACCTGCCTGGAGCTAGGCCTAACTTTGTCTCTGTCTTGCACCGGCTGACTTTGTGGTAGGGCCTTCTCTTGGAGTTCACGCTCCCAGCTTGCGGAGCCTCCGTGACTCCTGGCTCTGGTACGTATCAGCTCTTAGGTGATCCTGGGACCTGAAGTCTTCCAGGGGTCTCCAGTTGTCTCTAGAGGGGGATATACGGCCCTGTAGACACAGACACGGTGTCCGGTATATGTTTTCTGGGGTGAGCTTGTACAGCTCCTCTGCCCCCAATGCTACTCACTCCTCTAGCCTTCGGCCTCGCTCGAGGCCCTCACTAGGCTATACACACCAGCGGCAGCTTGCCGCGCTTCATCGCTCTTATGGCGTCGGCACGCCTTGGGCTCTAACTGAGCTCCCTGAGTCTAGCTTGCAGGAGCCTCGTGCTCCACTGCTGAACTTTTAGCTGTGTTCTCTGGACTAGACTGGACTAGACTCCACTGCCTAGCTCCACTTTCCCTTTTTATATCCCTAACGGGCTCCCTCTGGTGGTCTGAGGTGGAAGGTTGAGGTGTGTGTATGCTATGAGGGCCTCTTGTGGAGGAATCCGTCCATGCACCCTTCTAGGATCTGTGGCACTAATACACAGCAGGGGCGCCACATTCCCCCCTAGCAAAGCTCAGCACTCCCGGGCTGAAGTACATTTTATAACAACAATAATAACAATCTTCCCTTTGTGGGAGGCACTTGCTTGAACGTTACATAATAAATCATTATAAATAACAATTAGATATATACAATTCAATAAGCAACCTCAGAATTTAAGTCTCTTTTGGTGAGGTTCCCTGATAGGATGTCCATCTCACAGGGCAGAGTACTTGGTAGCTTGAGGGACCTGTCCCAAATCCTCAACGTAGGCCCTGGGTGGCTGCAGGGCATGAAGATCCCGAGTTGGACCTCCAGGAGAGCCACTCCAGACAGGTTTTTCTTCTGAGGTCACTTAAAGGGGCACTCCAGGGAGTGCAAATATTTCCAAGAGGCAGTTTTTGGGCTGCACATAGTCATCAGCCACAAAGTTCTGTATGTAACAAGGGAAGTAAGTGTCCGTATCACTTAGATTGTCCATTAGAAGGCAAAACACAAGTTAATACATATTCATAAAAATACACAATACTATGCAATATTATACAATACCCCAGGGGTAACTATCTACACTTGTCAGAAGTTCAACTATTTTACTCAGTGTATCTGACAGGGATCTGACCTTTGGTACTACGTATGGACCTTCGTGGTACTGGGATACGTGAGGCACTAGTATTTGCACTACATCCCATTCTGTAAGCACTAGGTGTAGAGGGGCTACAAGACTGCCTTGGCCTCTCTGCGGGACTGGCAAGTATACCATTAGCTGGGCCTTCTTGCTCTTCTCCACCCGGGGATCCTTCTTGAGCAGGCTCTTCTGGGGCACCTACAGGTTCTTCTTGCTGTGGGTAGAAGGTGATTACAGGTATGATTACTGCTCCTCCTAGTTGAGGCCAATCTGCCGGGAAGTCTCCTAAGTCAGTATGGATTACTGCTTCTTTAGGTTGCTCCTGGATAATGAGAGGCACTTGTTCTTGGGGCTTTAGCAGACCTGGACACAACTTCAGATGGTCCCAGGATACTGTTGCAGTCGTTCTTCCTCCGTCTTTGCTAATCAAACAGGTTTTCTTATTATCAAATTTTGAATTCAACACAGTGTAGGGTTCTCTCTCCCACTGGTCATCAAGCTTGTGGTTTCTTCTCTTCCTTTTTAACACTACTTCACCAGGTGTGAAGAGTTCTGCTGGGGCACCTCTGTTGTATTGAGCTTCCTGCTTGTCCCTCACCCAAGTGAGACTGTCTTCGACACAGGCTTGTACTCTTCTGTACTGCTCCTGTCTGGTCATGTCCCAGTCCTCAGTGGTCCCATCTGCTTCTGGTTCTACAACACCGAACTCCAGGTCCATGGGCAACTTTCCTGGTCTTGTTCGCATGAGATATGCTGGAGTGCAATTGGTGGAACTTACAGGGATGTGATTGTACAGATCTACCAGGTCAGGTAGTAGGTCTGGCCACTGATTTCTCTCCTCTAGTGGTATGGTCTTCAGCAGGTTGATGATGATGTTGTTCATCTTTTCACAGAGACCATTGGTTTGGAGGTGGTACGGTGTAGTTCTTATCTTCTTGCACCCGTAGAGATGGCAGAACTCTTTGAACAACTCAGCTTCAAAGGCCGGGCCTTGGTCCGTCAGCACCAGCTCAGGGTATCCATGGGGTCTGCAGAAACACGCCTGGAACATTTTTGCTGCTGTCTCTGCCGTCAGGTCTTTGACGGGGGCGACCACCAGGAAACGTGACTAGTGATCTACCATGGTCAGGGCATAGGAGTACCCTGACCTGCTGGATGACAGCTTGACATGGTCCAAGGCCACGATCTCCAGTGGTCAAGTCGTCTTGAGGGGTTGCAGGGGTGCCTTCTGGCTGCTGTAGTCTTTTTTTCTGAGGCGCATTCTGAGCTGCGCATTCCTACCCAGTAGAATCGACACTTCAGCAGGGTCTCCAGCTTCTTCCAGCCAAAGTGCCCCGCCTGATCATGGTAGGCCTCCAACACCATTTGGATGTCTGTCTTGGGGACCACTATCTGCCATACCATCTCATGGGGTTTTGGATTGACGTACCTCCGGCACAGCTTCTCACGGTAGATAAACAGCCGGCTTCTCTCGTTCCACAGCTGCTTTGCTTGCAGAGACGCTTCCTTCTCCAGGGAGGAACCTTCTTGGGTTATCAGCTCCTTGATACATCTGACAACCGGGTCACTGTCCTGGGTCTCTTTCCAGCTGTAGTGAGGCAAAGGGTTTAACGTCTTCCCACGCTGCCTCCTGGAGGCTCATTGCTCGTGGATCATCCCATTCCGGTGAAAGGCAGGTAGCTCAATCTCCTCCAGGTCATCCACTTTTTCTTCTGTGTCTAACTGGTGAGGCATCCTGGACAGGGCATCGGCGTTGGCGTTCTTGCGGCCCGCCCGGTATTTAATTGTGAATTGGTAGTTTGACAGCCGAGCCATCCATCACTGCTCCAAGGCCCTTAACTTGGCTGTCTCAAGATGGGTCAAGGGGTTATTGTCTGTGTAGGCAGTGAACTTGCTGGAGGCTAGGTAGTGCTTGAACCTTTCAGTGATGGCCCCGACCAAGGCCAGGAACTCTAACTTAAAGCTGCTATAGTTCTCTGGGTTCCTCTTGGTCGGGCGGAGCTTCCTGCTTGCGTATGCGATCACTTTCTCTTGGCCATTCTGCTTCTGATTTATGACAGCTCCCAATCCTTCGTTGCTGGCATCAGTATACAGCAGGAACGGTTGGCTGTAGTCAGGGTAGGCCAGGATCTCGTCACCTGTCAGGATCTCTTTCATCTCCTGAAACGACTCGGCTTGCTCCTTACCCCAGTGGAACGGGGGATTTCTGCCTTTGGGGGACTGTCCTACCAGGAGGTCTTGTAGAGGGGCTGCTTTCTTAGTGTAGTCTTTCACAAACCTCCAGTAGTATCCTACTAGTCCCAGGAACTGACGCACCTCCTTGAGGCTCTTCGGCTCTCGCCACTTCTGGATGGCAGTGACCTTCTCCGGGTCTGGTGCCACTCCTTCTGGGCTGACAATGTGCCCCAGGTACTGTATCTTTCTCTTGAGCAGGTGGCACTTTGAGGGCTTCAGCTTCATCCCGTACCGGGGCAGTGACTCAAATACCTCTGCCAGGTGCTTCAAGTGGTCCTCATATGTCTTGGAGTACACTATCACGTCATCCAGGTAGAGTAACACAGTCTCGAAGTTGCGGTGTCCCAGGCAGCACTCCATCAGTCTCTGGAACGTTCCGGGGGCATTGCAGAGTCCAAACGGCATACTGTTGAACTCGCAGAGTCCCATCGGGGTGGTGAAGGCCGTTTTCTCCCGATCCTCCTCAGCCACAGCTACTTGCCAGTACCCACTAGTGAGGTCAAGGGTGGAAAAGGAATTTGCAGACTTTAAGGCTGCCAGGGATTCCTCAATATGTGGTAAAGGGTATGCATCTTTATGTGTAATGCGATTTACTTGTCTGTAATCTACACACATTCTCATGCTTCCATCCTTTTTCCTGACTAGCACTAGGGGAGCTGCCCAGGGACTACAACTATCCCTTACTACCCCTGCCTTCTTCAAGTCGTGCAACATCTCCTTGGCTTTCTGGTAGTGTGCTGGTGGTATAGGCCTGTAACGTTCTTTGATGGGTGGATGGTCACCTGTGGGGATATGGTGTTGAACCCCCTTAATCCTCCCAAAGTCATGTGGGTGCTTACTGAATACCTGCTCGTATTCCTGAACCACCCGATGTACACCCTGCTTCTGGTGGGCAGGAGTGGTGTCTGTCCCAACATGGATCTGCTGACACCAATCCTCCACCTAGGTTGCCGGGTCATTATCCTCCACCTGGTCTGGGGAGGTCAAAGACTCCGCCATGTGAATGGAGTTGTTATTTACAGTGTGTAACTTGGCAACCGTGGCACAGCGTGGTAATCTGACCTCATCTTCCCCATAGTTGAGAAGACGGACGGTCACCCTCCCGTTGCGTACATCTACTACCCCTCTGGCAGTTAAGAGTGTAGGTCTGTGCTCTGAGCTAAGGGGGTCTACTACCGCCTGGTAGCTCTGTCCTTTAAGACCTATTGCTGCTCTACACCAGATAAGCATTTCACTCATTGGGGGAATCACAATGGGTATGGGGTCTGTTACCCGCACATTACCAATCTCACCACCGGATAGCTTTACTTGCTGCTGGTACACCAGGGCTCGGCTCTCCTTCTGGATCGCTCTTCTCTGCCCTGGTCTGGCGGCGTTAGCAAGCTGTTGGAGCAAAAACACCACTTCCTCCAAACAGTTACCAACAATGTTAGTGCTTAGTACCATATTCATTCCAGAGTCATCAGACAGTCTCTACTACAATGAGTCCCTGATCCTTCAGCTCCACTCTCCCCACCTTTACCGTCACATCCTTAACCCCGACTAGGTTAAGAGGGAGGCCGTTAGAGGCATAAACCGAAAAATCTGGGTTCGGGGTTTGGAGACTGTCCATGGACCAGTATCTCTTGTAAAGGACGTCAGGCATAATTGTTACCTGAGATCCAGTGTCCAGCAGGGCCGGTATCGGAACGCCGTCCACGAGTATGGACAGGAAAGGTCTTCTTCCCACGTACCTGCTGTGCCAGTCTGAGGGGCCTGCTGAGTCTATTCCTGGGTGTTGGCCCTCGGACCCAGGGTTTTCTCGTTTAAGGGAAAGCTCTAGATGCTGTGACCTGACTTGTGGCAGCGGTAGCAGACAGGGTCCCTTGGTGGACGGCGTTGGTCGCTGATCCTCCCAGGGGGTGGCGTTGTCCTCTTCCTCCTTCTCATCCAGGGGACATCCTCAGGGCTGTCGGCTAGCAGGATCCTTCCTTCCTCCTCGGGCTCCGTCCGCAGCTGCAGGGCACTCAGTACAGTGGTCATGGTTTTGCTCAACTGACGCACTTCAGAGCGCAGGCTGTCCAGCTCAATAGGGGACGTTGCTGGAACCTTGGCTTCAGCAGCCACCGGGGAAAAGGTGGACGCTACAGGCACTGGGGTGGCCCCACCCTGGTAACATTGGACAGCAGTTGTTTCCAGGGGCTGCAGTCCTTTTATAGCCATGTCCTTAAGGGTGTCAAAGGTGGCATCTGGATGATCCAGAGACCACCAACGCACAGTCCTGCTCTCCTCTTGGGACCTCAGTACTCAGATAAACTGTTCTTTCAGAATTTTATTTTCATCATTGATGCTGGTTGGACTAACCTGTTTCAGAGCCCGCAGGGCCCCTTGCAAACGCCAGGCATAGTCCCGAACACTGTCCTCCGGTTGCTGAGAGCAGTTGTAGAACCTCATCCGGAGGTCTGTCTCAGTACGATTTTCAAAGACAGTCTGTAACTTTTTAAAGATTGCGGACACTGACTCCTGGTCTGCGGCCGACCAGGTTTCCACTTCTCGCTCCGCAGCACCAGTCAATTGCCCTAATACCACAGCGGCTCTTTGCTTGCCCGTCATAGAGTACATGTTCAGTATACCGCATATTTTCCTTTTGAATCCAGACAGGGTATCTGGTTTGCCGCAGTACTGGGGGAGCCACTTCGCTCCAGGGATGTACGGTAGGGCCATGGGTATGACAGGGGTTACAAGCCCTGCTGGTGGAGCGGCTGCTTCGGCGTCAAGTTACAAGCCCTGCTGGTGGAGCGGCTGCTTCGGCCTGCTCGACGCCGAGCTCAGGTTGAACATCAGGGCGGTTAACCGGTATTCCGGCGTTGTGATGTTCCTCGGACATTCTGGCGCCCCCCTAGCGAACCGTGGCCTACCTTCTTTTCTTCCGGTAGGCCGCAGCTCCGCAGGTGACGGTCTTCTTCAGGACCTTGCGTCGCTTGCGTCCTACGTCAGAGCGTTCAGCGACGCTCCTTCCAGGACCTGGCTCTTCCTGGTTTGACGTCGAGGCGTGGGGCGTGTCCGGGGCTTCACGCGCTTTTGCAGGTACGCCTCTCAGTTTCCCGCGGTTACGCCCTTCTTCCCGCTCGGCGGCCCAACAATGGCGGCAATCTTCACCACAGTTTAATAAACAGTTTTTGATTAAAGGCGCACAGTACCCGGTGGCAACGGGCATAACACTCCGTCGTTGCAGCGGGCACGGAATCCTGTTTGTGACACCAGGAAATAGAATGTCGCTCCCAGGGGGTGGGGAGGACTCGGCGCCCGGGCCTTGTTGTTAGTTTTGGGGGATGTCGCGGTAGTCGGCTCCCAGGCCCATACCCTGGGCCTCTCTTTTAAAAGGGTGATGGAAATGATATAAAAGTTTGTGACGCCACCCGTAGTGTCTGGTGAGGATCACCAGCGCTGCGGCAGCTCATTGAGGCCGGTGTTAAGGCAGCTTGCGTGGTATAGCTCCCCACAGGTGGAGCTAGGCCTCAGGGCAGCGGGGATGTAAGGATGCAGGACAGATCGGACCCAGCCGGGTCAGAGTACACATCCTTCAGAGACACTGCAGAGCGCAAGCATGCCTGCGCTCTACAGTGTCTATGAAGGATGGCATGCTGGATGGCAGCGCTCAGCTGCTATCCAGCCTGTCATCTCAATGCCATCCCAGCATGGGAGAATTCTCCTGCTCAAGCGCTGAGCACAGGAGAATTCTCCCACGCTGTCAATGACGTGCATGAGGTGAGCTGAGTTCATTGGACATGAGCTCACCTCATGCACGTCACTGACAGCATGGGAGAATTCTCCTGTGCTCACCGCATGCGCAGGAGAATTCTCTCACGCTCACCGCATGCGCAGTAGAATTCTCCCACGCTGTCAGTGACCTGCATGAGGTGAGCTGAGTTCATTGGACATGAACTCGGCTCATCTGGATGCCGTCACAGCCAGACACTGAGGAGCGCAAGCATGCCTGTGCTTCTCAGTGTCTGCGGCATGGCAAGCTGGATGGCAGCTTTCGGCTGCGATCCAGCCTGTCATGTGAATGTAGCAGAGCTGAAGCTGTCCTGGGAACCATGGAAAGGTAAGGATGAGGTTGCTTTATTATTTTACTTTTATTGCAGGAGATCGTTGGCTTCAGCTGGAATGGGCGTGATGGTAAGTATGGTTTAATTTAGAACATTAAAAAATTGTGTGTTTATTTCAATTAAAGGACTTTATTCTGGGTGTTGTGTTTTTTTAAATACTTCTAATATTGGCGTGACCCCATCAATTTCGGGCTTAGGGCCAGCTGATAATGCCAAGCTGGCCCTAACCCCTTTATTACCCAGTGAGCCACCACACCAGGGTCCTGGATGAGTTGGGTAAAGCGCCAGAAGATGGCGCTTCTATGAACGCGCCATTTTCCGGGGTGGCTGCGGACTGCAATTTGCAGCAGGGGGGCCCAGAAAGCTTGGGCCTCCCTGCGCTGCGGATTCCAGCCCCCAGCTGCCTAGTTGTACCTGGCTGGACACAAAAATGGGGCGAAGCCCCACATATTTTTTTTTTTAATTATTTCATGAAATTCATGAAATAATTAAAAAAAAGAAAAGAAAAAGGGCTTCCCTATAATGTTGTGTCCGGCCAGGTACAAATAGGCATCTGATGGTTGGGGGCAGCCCGTTCCTGGATGCTGTACCTGGC
Source organism: Phyllobates terribilis (assembly GCF_046119375.1). Classification (NCBI taxonomy): domain Eukaryota; kingdom Metazoa; phylum Chordata; class Amphibia; order Anura; family Dendrobatidae; genus Phyllobates; species Phyllobates terribilis. The sequence continues at coordinate 417,429,988 of NW_027362765.1, forward strand.
TGGCATACAAAAATATGGCGAAGCCCACGTCAAAAATTTTGGAAAAATGAATTAAAAAATAATAATAATTTAGGGACTGCATCTTTATTAACCCCTCACGTGGTTTGGGATCGATGTGTGCCAGAAAGATTGCCCCATGCAATCGTGCCATCTTTCCTGAGTATACAGTACTATAGTACCGCTATATACCCAGACATGATGAGTTACATATTTTATCCTTTCATCATCAGTTGGAGAAAAACAAGTTGGTGAAAAAAACAGAAACAAAAGACAAAAAAATAATTCTCTATATTGAAGAGGTAAGAAGCTTTTATTTATTTTTAGAATTTATTGACCTTACTTCTTTACTATTAAAAGTTTTTAACTTTTGTGGGGTTTTTTCGGCAGTTGAGCAAAACAACAGAGGAGTTCATGTTCTCGACTGAACAACAAATAGAAGTGAAGGATCTGAAGCCGTGCTCCGTGAAGGTGTATGACTATTACGAGACAGGTAAATACAATTTGCTTTAGGGGGACTGTCAGCACAAAATGACTGTTCAAACCAAGCACAGGCGCTCGATGCTCCCTTGGCATGGTTGGGTAGAGCAGCCAAAGCTGTCAATCAAGGAAGAGGAGGGCAGGGTTAGAAGGAAAACAAGTAGAGGGGAAGGTGATCCTTGGGGTGCTCTGAGCAACGGTGCTTGTTTTGAACAGTCATTTTGTGCTGACAGATTCCCTTTCAATGAGTCTGTTGTCTAGAACAGACCTACCAGTTGATAGCAACAATTTCCTTGAGAGTAGGGTGACACGACCCAATCCGAGAAAAACGGTCCAATTATTCTGATCAGACTTTGATCAGATTTTAACCCTTTCACCACTTTGTGTTTTTCCGTTTTTGTTTTCTGCTCCCCTTCTTCCCAGAGCCATAACTTTTTTATTTTTCAGGTCAATACGTCCATGTGAGGGCTTGTTTTTTTGCGGGACGATTTATACTTTTGAACCACACCATTGGTTTTACCATATCGTCTACTGGAAAATGGGGAAAAAAAATTCAAAGTGTGGTGAAATTGCAAAAAAAAGTGCAATTCCACAATTGTTTGTTTTTTTTTAAACATGTTCATTAAATGCTAAAACTGATCTGCCATTATGATTCTCCAGGTCATTATGAGTTCGCAGACACCAAACATGTATAGGTTCTTTTTTTATTTAAGTGGTGAAAAAAAAAATTCAAAGTTTGAAAAAAAACTAAAAAGTTGCCATATTCCGAGACCCGTAGCGTCTCCATTTTTCGGGATCTGGGGCCGGGTGAGGGCTTATTATTTGCGCACTGAGCTGACATTTTTATTTATACCATTTGGGGGTAGATACTATCGTTTGCTCACCCATTATTGCATTTTATTGCAATGTTGCATAGAGCAAAAAAAAAAACATAATTCTGGAGTTTTGATTTTTTTTCTTGTTACGCTGTTTACCGATCGGTTAATTCTTTTTTTTATATATTGATAGATCGGCCAATTCTGAAGGTGGCGATACCAAATGTGTGTTTGTTTGTTTTTTAATTGTTTTACTTTGAATGGGGCGAAAGGTGGGTGATTTGAACTTTTATATTTTTTTAAATTTTTGAATATTTTTAAAAACATTTTTTTTTTTTTTACTTTTCACTGGCTTCAATAGTCTCCATGGGAGAATAGAAGCTGCGATCATTCGATCTCCTCTGCTACACACAATGTAGCTAAAGTGCTCACTTGCTTTAGGTGCCGACCGCTGGGCAGAGCTCATAGCATCCGGCAATGACAAGCGCAGGGGTCTCCTGCAGAGAGTGATGATGATGTATGTAAAGCGCTGCGGAATATGATGGCGCTATATAAGCTTAATAAATAAGCTGGAACCTATAGGAGCACCTAAAACCTCCCATTATATGGTACTATAATTTGGTAGCTGAAGTGTACTAGGTATGAGGCTAGTAATGACAGCGGCTGCCCTCTTCCTGTACTGCGGAGAGCTCTGGCAGTGGTATATGGCAGCACATCCATGCTATTTTTACTGCATTCTGCTCATTCAGAATGAATAGGAGCCACCACACTACACAAATGGATGACCTATGTGGTCAATGCAGCACGGCAGCCATCAGCTTGGCAGCAGCTACATCTCTATTTCTCAGTACTATAGGCTAGGTGCATCTGAGAAAATCGGATCAGTTATGCTAATCACACTGATCAGAGTGTGATCACAGTGTTCTCTCATTCTTTTGAATGAGAAGATGGAGAAAAAAAAATTTCTCCATCTTCTCCATCCGTGAGTGTGCAGAAATCGGACTGCACTCAGATGTCATCCGAGTGCAGTCCGATGTTTTCCACGGACTCATTGATTTACATGGCCCAGTGCAATTTGAATATCGGATCAAGCTCGGACATGCAGCAATTTTGTTTTTCCTTAAAAAGACTCTGTCCAAGGAAAAAATCGGACATGAGCACGGCCCCATAGAATAACATTTAATGTTTTTGTCGAATCACTCGAACCAAAAATATGTCTGCACGAGCCCTTATGGAGTATTATTTGGATACGGCACATTATTTTGTCACCATATAGTGGTGGTATGAGGGCTTTAATGGCAGCATTAACAAAGTGATCTGTAACCGTATTACTTAGCCTAAAAGTATTAAAAACTATTTCAATTGAACAAAGAGAAAGGGAACCTATTAGTATAGAAGTGGCCCGGGTGTCAAGCATGGAGGAAGCACCAGGCTGAGCCCCTGATGCACTGATTATAATAGTTATAGAACTGAGGGCACAACCTTAATAAAAGTCAGGATCAACCAATAGCACACCAAAGATAATGCGAAGGCAAAAAAAAAGGAAAAGAGGTGTGCAAAGAAGATTGGGATCACCACAATAAACTATATTGTAATTTTATTAGACAAAAAGATGAACATGAACAATTAAAAACATTTAAAAAAGCAGAATATGCTATAGTAAATACATTCCATCAGATGCGTCCATAATGGGACAAACGCCTTTCCTCCAATGTCATCTAAGACTAAGATAATAGTAGAAGTCACCCAATACACAGAATATGCTGTAAACAGGCATAAATCATGACCTAAAAAGCACCCATATATACAAAAGAATGTATAAAGAAGTCCAAATATGCAGTTATAAAAAACATAGAAGTCAAACCGGCATGGTGGATAAGGTCATGAAAGCAGGGAAGGATCCCTGAGGGTAGACAATAGGTTTGGAGGAGCTGGAGGCCCCACGCATATCGCCACCTCTAATATGGCTTCATCAGGGGAAGGAAGTATATACCTTCTCCACAATGGCTGCTTGACTTCTACGTTTTTTATAACTGCATATATTTGCACGTCTTTATACATTCTTTTGTATATTTGGGCTATATTGCCCTTTTCAAACATCTAGCCATGTGATATTGCCTGCTCCTTTTCCAAGGAGGTTATCTTGATGCTTTTTAGGTCATGATTTATGCCTGTCACTATTAAAGGGACATTCATTGTAAATATATCAGTATGATAAAATCCTCCTGTCTGATCTAATTGGTCCAACCTACTGTGTTAATAGCACAGGCTTCAATACTTTTTTTAAAAAGTGCCAATGACATCCTGTGTGTTACTTTTTTGTCTTTTTGCACAGGAGAAGAAAGCTATGCGATATATAATCTACCCAGCTCATAAGGTGAGTAGGTAAAGGTAATCTGTATTTTTGTCGTCGAGCAAGAAGTAACTGTGTAGGATCTTTTGTTTTCATCTCAAATCATGCAAGCTGGTGACATAATTGGGAACTACCCATAGGTGGCCCCAGAGAGACAGTTATCTTCCTTATAGAGCTCATTTGCATACTTTATTTCCCAGAAAGCATTGCCTGCAAGAATCCCTACACTACACCAGCTAGATCTCCCTATGGAAAAACAGTACCCTGATTACTGGTGAACAGAAAAAGCCCCAAAACAGCTGTATATAGATGGGTGGGTGTCTCTGAGTTGGCTGATATCCTCAGTGAAGCTCTTTAATGGGCCAGGCCTTGACATACTGGGTAGTGACTTATAGGAGGCATAAGAAAGTCAGTTTTCTTTTTTCTGGAGAAGAGTTAATTTTATAAGAAAGTTTGGAATGAAAAAGGTCTAAGGGGTAACGTTTCTCCTTGTGGAGTGTGACATACAGGCCCTGGCATACCAAAGTAAGGAGGCTTATTCGCCATGCAATACTCCTCTGGGAAATTAAATATGAAAATTGCCTCTGCAGAGAGGAAGAGGACTAGAACTCTAGAACTCCTCCTGTGGCGCTACAGAGTTCTAGTCCTCTACCTCTGAAGAGGCAATTTGCATATGGAATGAAAAAAACCTTTGAAACAAATCTCAAAAGTGATACACTCATTACAAGTGAGGATTCATTATTGTTACTTACTTATTAGATTGGAGTCTGGCCCTACAAAATCACAATGTGTACGGGAAATAAAAGTTACAAGAGATCGGGGAAGGGAGTAAGCAGCTCTAGACATTTCAGATGGAGGTACTGATGGAATATTGTTCAGGGCACTCTTAGGACGGGTTACAGACTTGTTGGACAGGATATGTTTTCATTAGGCATTTGAAGGCTTTAAAATGCTGGAGAATGGACTAAAGAAGAAAATTCCAGAAGATAGAGAAAGCACTAGAGGAGTCTTGTGAGAAGAATGGCAGAGAGGAACTACTGTGAATAAGGCTCTGTTCACATTTGCTGCCTAATATAGCCTCTGTTACAGATTCCTTTGGTTTTAAAATGATGACTCCACTATGAAACCCGGTGGACCTGATTAAAAGGCAATAGAATTCGCCTCTCATGTTGGTTGAGCGACAGATCCGCCACAACAGACACTCCACAGAGAGAATATCTATGTTGCAGCAAAATTAATTAGGGATTTTGTGAGGATTTTTAATTGGATGTTTTGTGTGATTTTCAGCCAATCGAGAGTCTGATAGGGGATAGTGGAATTTGGAGTTAAAGTGGATCTGTCACCAGATTTCACAATACAAACTGCATGCATTAAACAGGACTCTTAGACCTGATGAGGCTTGTGTATTTACTTTTGAAAATCCATGTCAGAATAGCTGTATTACCCTTTATGAATGCAATTTCTGAGCAATTCTAAACATTTTTCAGACCGACCCACTCAAAAAAAAGCCATCCCACCAGCGTCAGGGTGTACCCAAATTCGGGATTGTCCTAACCTCTAGTATTAAAACCTTACCATGCGTCATAGTGACGTCTGTGTGAATAAGGGCCGAGCAGGACCGGGTCCTGAACATGGACACACAACAAATGGGAAGCTATATAAGAGTAATGTCCAGCTTAAAGGAGGCCACACCCTTACCTGCACAAAATGCAGAAACCTGGAACTATATCGAAAAAAATGAACTGGAATATAAGTTGGTGTGAATGCAAAATAGGAGCGTGTTCACATTGGCCATTAAACAGACAAAACCTAAGACAGAAACAAAGTTTCAGATTTCAGCATTTAGCGCAGGTATTGGTGCGGCCTCCTTTCCTTTGAGCAGGATATTACACTTTTATAGCTTCCCATTTGCTGTGTGTCCAAGTTCAGGACCCGGTCCTACTTTGCCCTTATTCACACTGATGTCACTATAACACATGGTAAGGTTTTAATACTAGAGATTATGACCATCCCAAATTTGGGTACACCTTGACGCTTATGGGATGGCTTTTACGCTTTTTTTTTGTTTACGCAGTACCCTATTTATTTATATGCACAATTGCTTTAAATTTTTTACTTACAGCAGGGAATATGTTCATTTTATTTCCATCTCAGGTGTTGTCTGTTTAATGGCCAGTGTGAACATGCTCCTATTTTCAAGGCATACCAACTTATACTCCAGTTCATTTTTTTTTTTTCGGTTCACTTGCCAGGTAAAAGTAGAATCTTTTCAATGAAAGGACTGACCTACTAACTCTATCTGCAGGTGGAAAGAAAGAAGAACGAAGAGTGGCTCATATACGGCTGCTCCATCATATATGTTTATATGAGATGCAGTGCCATGAAGATTACAAGCGCTCTATAGCCCGACACCACACACCAGGATTATGTGCATATTGTGCATACAGGAACTAATATTATTTACGTAGTGAACATAATAATCTAGTAAAGTGTGCTGTCATCAATATCTTTTATGTTCGTATAGTGTGATGTGTTCTGTTTCACTGGACTTTATGACGCGGCCATACTTTTTGCTTTTCTTAACATTGCTTTTGGAATTACAATATTTTTACGAGGATTCATCACTTGCCATAAATACGTCATTTCCTTTTACATGTTGTAAATACCACCGTCCTCCTGAATCTATAGTTGTTGTTGCTTTTATTTTGGTCCTACGTGTCTCCATTCCTGAGATATGCCCCCCCATCTTCCCTGTAGATAAATTTAGTCGTGCTGACCAAGCGGGCGCGCTGTCTTCAAATAAACTCCCATAGAGAAGAGTTAAGGACCACACCCACTTGGCTACAAAGACTATATGTACATATACGTATGAGGTGGCCATATCTCAGGAATGGAGAGGAACAAAAGAAAAAGAACTCTGATTTTACATCATGTAAAAAAAAAAAATACATACTTGTAGCAAGTGACAGGTTCTCTGTAAATGATGGCAAGCAGAGATCTTGAAAACCAGCAGAATTAATAAATAAAATAGATTGAAAAATTGTATAATTGCAAAATTGTATATCTAAATAAACTGTTCTTCATCAGCATCAGTTTTATAATAAAGCCCATGCTGCTTATCATAAATTGAACATTCATATAGTTCATGAAATGTGAACCACCGTGTATGTTTTAGATTAATGCCGTGACAGCTGTCTATACTCATTTTCATAATACCTCATGTCTATGGCTGAGGTGCTGAAACTTTTTCAGTCCAAGGGTCACATTGATAGATTACACCATTACCAAGAGCTGCAATAAAGCCCTCCATACAACACTGCATGAAAATTAGTCAAACTGGAATCACTGACTGCGTGGATCAGGGAAATGCGGTAGATATAGTATATCTAGACTTCAGCATAGCATTTGATAAAGTATCTCATAACATCCTTATTGAAAAAATGACCACGTATATAATTGACAAGGCTATGGTTAGGTGGATTCATAGCTGGCTCAGTGATCGTACTCACAGAGTGGTAATAAATGGTTGGACATCCAATTAAAAGAGTGTGTTAAGTGGGGTATCACAAGGCTCTGTCCTGGCCCTAGTGTTGTTCAACATTTTTATAAATAATCTAGATAAGGGAACTGAAGGTAAACTAATCAAATTTGCAGATGATGGAAAGCTAGGAGGGATAACTGACAATAGAGAAGACAAGAAAAAGGATTCTAGATAAGGTTGAACAATGGGTAGCAACTAGTGATGAGCGAGCACAAAAATGCTCGGGTACTCGTTGCTCGGGTTGAGCAAATTGTAATACTCGGGTGCTCAACCTGAGCAACGAGCCCAATGTAAGTCTATGGGAAACTCGAGCATTTTTCAGGCGGCTCCCCTCCAGTGGTCTGCAGAGGGCCTAAAAATTGCCCAAATCGATGGGAACAGTGCTCAAATGACATGGGAACAGCATGGGGAAAACCCCTGGAAGCATCTCTGACTCCCAGATCACTGCTGTCAGCAACGTGGTCAGAGTATTACGCCACTTTTATGGACTCACAATAAAACATACAATAACTAAACCAAAATGGATTTTCCTGGGAAATATGTTAAGGAACATCCTTTCCAGGGTAATGACTTGTATATAAGGCAAAATAAATAACCAAAAACAAACATACTCCTCCACACTTTGGGCTATGTTCACACATAGCGTTTTTGATGCGTTTTTGCACTTTTGAATTGCTTTCAACCAAGACAAATGTATTCACCAGGAAATGTCATTTTAACATTTTACAACCTTATCTGGCCATGTGGTGTGTGACACATCATCAGACACATGCATACAGTGCGGAAAAGACATGGGAACAGCATGGGGAAGACCTCTGGAAACATTTCTGACTCCCAGGTCACTGCCTAAAAATGTGCCCATCATAAGTGATCCTTGGCGCATGCGAAGATGCCTCCCGCCATGCACCTGTCATTGCAGACTTGTCCCAGTGCAGCGTTCAGTTGTCCCTACCTCATTCCTTGGAATGCAAGAGCAAGTATGCAGCCAGCCACCCACCCACAGGCTGCAATACTATACTGCCAAATTTTTGACGGCTACTTGCACTTGAAATGTGGCCTTTTAGGCTCGTGGAGGCGGAAGTTTTTCACAACCTCATACTCGGTCCCCAGCCACCACTATATTTCCCGGTATCGCCTCCGCCTTCCACAAGCACGGGTCCCACAGCATTACCCGTGCCCTCCCCAGTGCACTTACTGAGGAGGACCGCCTAACCACAAACACGTGGACAGGTGAATGTGGCCAGGGACGGTACGGAGCCAGTCCACAACTTTTTTTGCTGAGAGTTGTATTTAGCTTGGTGAAAGGACTGGCATAAAGGGAAACTGTATTTACCCTGCGTGTCATTTCTCCCAGGAAGTCCTCTAAAGCTGCTTGCACTTGAAATGTGGCCTGAACATTACTGCTGGTACTTTTCTGTGGGAATTTGCTTGCCTCCTACCAGCCTGGAATATTTCCAGCAAACTATGGTACGACGCCATGGTATTAGCATTGCCCCCAGTACCAGTAGCGAAGCCATCCCCAATTTCCTTCTCAGGAATTTTATTTGGTAGACTGAGTGGCTTCCCAAATACATTTTCTCACAAAGGAGCTGAAGATAGAGTGGCAGTAGGTGCAAGTTTTTCCACCCTGATATTAGAGGGTGAACGGCAGCACATTGGATAAGTGGTTAGCACTGAAGCCTTGCAGCGCTGGGATCCTGGGTTCAAATCCCAGCAAGGACAACATCTGCAAGGACTTTGTATGTTCTCCCCGTGTTTGCGTGTGTTTCCTCCTCAGTAAAAAAGCAGTCATAGAGTGTCCGGGAACCTTCACACACACTTTTCTTAGCCAGGACTGCTTCTCAGCAGGGTTGGACGGTCCCACCAGAGAATCCTCTGGTGTGCCTTGGCTTCTACCTCAGGAGAGTTCATGATAGCGCTTACTTTGCAGCTGCTATGGGGCTCTTGAGCGGGTGAGAAAGGTTAGCCCTCAGAATCAAATCCTCTGGTGGGCACAATGTTTTTCAATCTGAAACAGCTTCTCAGTGGGAGTTGTATTTCACCACAGCCATATTCTTTAGCTCGGTGAAAGGACTGGCATAGAGGGAAACCGTATCTACCCCGGCAGTCATTTCTCCATCACCAGGTTCCGTCCATTGTCACACACGACCATGCCTGGCTGTATGTTCAGCGGTGAGAGCCACAGATCAGGCTGCTGTGTTACAGCTTTCAACAACTCTGCAGAGCTGGGCAGTTTGTCAATTAAGCATTAAGCATGTTATCTTCAGCATAGCCTGTTGCCGCTTGGCCAAGGCAGTGCTGCAGTGCTGTCAGCTTGTGACTGATGTGGTCATTTCGGAGATGGAGGAGGAGGTGTATGAGCTGAACAATGTGATTACATTGAGGTTAAATTGGTGATGCTGTTTTTTATACTAAAGAAAGATCCTATTGTTTTGTTTTTTTTACGTTATTTTTTAAGACAAATGCATTCACCGGGAAATGTCATTTTAACATTTTACAACCTTATCTGGCAATGTGGTGTGTGACACATCATCAGACACATCCTTTTTTATTTATGATGGAGGGACTCTGAAAGTCATAAAGCCTATTTTTATAGGGACATCAGACGGCCCAAGGCCAGCAGTCGGCCCTAGCTATTGTTAGAGAACCATCAGCCGGCTATGCTTTGTTGTTCCCATTATTGCTCTCTTTCATATGGCAATTGCTGTTGATGTTTTTATTCCACATTAATCTGTCTAAATTTTAACCAATAAAGCTTATTCAACTTCTTTTGTACATTATGGATGTCATTATTATCATTTAGGCGACCTCGTCATCTCTCCCCCCCCCTACTGTTATATACGATGATTCGTCGCGTGGACAGTCCTATATCTGACAGCCATTAATATTATTATATACAGTACAGACCAAAAATTTGGACACACCTCATTTAAAGATTTTTCTGCATTTTCATGACTATGAAAATTGGACATTCACACTGAAGTCATCAAAAATATGAATTAACACATGTGGAATTATATACTTAGCAAAAAAGTGTGAAACAACTGAAAATATGTCTTATATTCTAGGTTCTTCAAAGTAACCACCTTTTGCTTTGATGACTGCTTTGCACACTCTTGGCATTCTCTTGATGAGCTTCAAGAGGTAGTCACCGGAAATGGTTTTCACTTCACAGGTGTGCCCTGTCAGGTTTAATAAGTGGGATTTCTTGCCTTATGAATGGGGTTGGGACCATAAGTTGTGTTGTGCAGAAGTCAGGTGGATACACAGCTGATAGTCCTACTGAATAGACTGTTAGAATTTGTATTATGGCAAGAAAAAAGCAGCTAAGTAAAGAAAAACGAGTGGCCATCATTACTTTAAGAAATGAAGGTCAGTCAGTACGAAAAATTGGAAAAAACTTTGAAAGTGTCCCCAAGTGCAGTTTTAAAAACCATCAAGCACTACAAAGAAACTGGCTCACATGAGGACCGCCCCAGGAAAGGAAGACCAAGAGTCACCTCTGCTTCTGAGGATAAGTTTATCCGAGTCACCAGCCTCAGAAATCGCAGGTTAACAGCAGCTCAGATTAGAGACCAGGTCAATGCCACACAGAGTTCTAGCAGCAGACACATCTCTACAACAACTGTTAAGAGGAGACTTTGTGCAGCAGGCCTTCATGGTAAAATAGCTGCTAGGAAACCACTGCTAAGGACAGGCAACAAGCAGAAGAGACTTGTTTGGGCTAAAGAACACAAGGAATGGACATTAGACCAGTGGAAATCTGTGCTTTGGTCTGATGAGTCCAAATTTGAGATCTTTGGTTCCAACCACCATGTCTTTGTGCGACGCAGAAAAGGTGAACGGATGGACTCTACATGCCTGGTTCCCACCGTGAAGCATGGAGGAGGAGGTGTGATGGTGTGGGGGTGCTTTTCTGGTGACACTGTTGGGGATTTATTCAAAATTGAAGGCATACTGAACCGGCATGGCTACCACAGCATCTAGCAGCGGCATGCTATTCCATCCGGTTTGTGTTTAGTTGGACCATCATTTATTTTTCAACAGGACAATGACCCCAAACACACCTCCAGGCTGTGTAAGGGCTATTTGACTAAGAAGGAGAGTGATGGGGTGCTACGCCAGATGACCTGGCCTCCACAGTCACCAGACCTGAACCCAATCCAGATGGTTTGGGGTGAGCTGGACTGCAGAGTGAAGGCAAAAGGGCCAACAAGTGCTAAGCATCTCTGGGAACTCCTTCAAGATTGTTGGAAGACCATTTCCGGTGACTACCTCTTGAAGCTCATCAAGAGAATGCCAAGAGTGTGCAAAGCAGTCATCAAAGCAAAAGGTGGCTACTTTGAATAACCTAGAACATAAGACATATTTTCAGTTGTTTCACACTTTTTTGTTAAGTATATAATTCCACATGTGATAATTCATAGTTTTGATGCCTTCAGTGTGAATGTACAATTTTCATAGTCAAGAAAATACAGAAAAATCTTTAAATGAGAAGGTGTGTCCAAACTTTTGTTCTGTAATGTATGTTAATATGTGTTGCAGGGATTTGTACTCACTGAGCCGCGTTGGAGGTAGGCACGGGTTCATACAGTGGTGCAGTCCACGGGTTCAAACAAACTGGTGGTTTATTTAGTGTCCATACACCAGTTAAGAAACAAAAGTAACAGCCTTTTCCTGGCACAAAAAGGAATAACAGAACAAAGCTCAAAATAACAAGTCTAAGCAGCATGGCTTCAGCCGTTTAAACAAGGTGCTTTTCTGGGCCTCCTGCAAAGTCTAAGAAGCACCTGCAAGGTCTGCTCACCTTTCCCAACAAACACAGACAGACAGAGACAGGCGCAGCTGTCTTAAATTAGCCTTCCAAGACCTGGATTGGAGGTAAGTGAGCAGCTGTTCCCACCCCAGCTCTTTCAGCTGCTCGTAAAACCCGGCCCTGTAATCCGGGCCCATTAAATTCCTCTCAGCACTATGTGTGCTGGAGCCTGCTTCTCCGGGTCCTACATCACCTAAGCTTGGCACTTTGGGTACAAATACCTCCTGTCCACGACCTGTCCTGTAGCCACCTTACATACCCCCCCTCTGCCCAAAGCTGGGGGGCTTGGCACCTTCTGTCACCATACAATAAACCCTTGACAAGGCATCAGCATTCCCATGTTGTTTCCCAGGCCTATGCTCTGCCCGAAAACTAAAATCTTGTAGAGCCAGGAACCACTTAGTCACTCTGGCATTGTTCCCCTTCTTTTCTCGCATCCACCTCAGTGGGGCATGGTCTGACACTAACCTGAACCTTCTACCTAACATGTAATACCTCAGAGTGTCTAACGCCCACTTAATGGCCAAACATTCTTTTTCTACAATGGAGTAGTTCTTTTCACAAGCGGAGAGCTTCCGACTGAGGTATATTACAGAGTGTTCTTCTCCGTTAATCTCCTGGGACAAGACTGCTCCCAGCCCGACATCCGATGCATCCGTCTGGAGCACAAACTCCTTGGAGAAGTTGGGCGCCACCAAGACTGGTTGTTTACAGAGGACCAGTTTCAATTCCTGGAAGGCCACTTCTGCTTTCAGGGACCACTTGGCCATAGCTGACTTCGTCCCTTTCAGAAGATCCGTCAGCGGGGCTGCTATCAGGGCAAAGTTAGGGACAAATCTTCGATAGTAGCCCACAATGCCTAGAAACTTGGCTTCCTCCATCCCCATGGCACATTTCTTTGGGTTGATAGTAAAGCCTGCCTTCCTTAGGGCATCAAGTATGGCTTGAACTTTGTCCAGATGACTTTCCCAGTCCTGGCTATGTATGATGATGTCATCTAGGTAGGCTGCTGCATACTTTTTGTGGGTTGCTAAGATCCGGTCCACGGCTCTCTGGAAGGTGGCCAGAGCTCCCTGCAGCCCAAACAGCATCCTGATGTATTGATAACATCCGTCTGACGTTGAGAAGGCTGTCTTCTCCTTGGCCTCTTTGAACAGGGGAATTTGCCAATATCCTTTGGTGAGGTCCAGAGTGGTGATTTACCGAGCGGGTCCTAGCCTTTCGATAAGCTCATCTACCCTAGGCATTTGGTAGGCGTCAAACTTTGAGACCTCGTTCAGCTTCCTATAGTCGTTGCAAAACCGCCATTCCCCATCTGGTTTCGGCACAAAGACTATAGGACTGGACCATCCACTTTTGGACTCTTCAATGACTCCCAGGTTAAGCATCCGCCTTACTTCTTTTGAGATCACCTCTCTGCGGGCTTCAGGGATCCGGTATGGTTTTAGATTGACGCGAACATGAGGCTCTGTGAGAACCTCATGCTCTATGACCTGAGTGAGACCTGGCAACTCCGAAAACAGGTCTTTATTTCGCTGTAACAACTCTTTGCACTGTTGCTTTTGGGCATGTGACAGTGACTCTGCCACCTTGACCTCTTTCACATCGGCCTCAACCTCAGCCACTAAACAGGGACCTTCCGCGGGCTCTCTATCTTGTCATGGCTTAATCAAGTTAACATGGTAAATTTGGTAGGGCTTCATCTTCCCTGGTTGGTGGATTTTATAGTTGACTTCTCCCACTTTCTCTACCACCTCATAGGGGCCCTGCCACTTGTCCATGAACTTGCTCTCCACTGTGGGCACTAGCACAAGCACTCGATCTCCTGGGTTGAACGATCTCACCCTGGCCGACCTATTATACACCCTGGACTGTGCCTCTTGTGCCTTGAGGAGGTGCTCCCTCACAATGGGCATCACATGGGCAATCCTCTCTTGCATCTGGGCAACGTGCTCCACCACGCTCCTATAGGGAGAGGTCTCAGCTTCCCAAGACTCATTCGCCACATCCAGGAGTCCTCGAGGGTGTCGTCCATAGAGTAGTTCAAACGGGGAGAAACCTGTGGAAGCTTGGGGAACTTCCCTGATGGCGAACAACAGATAGGGAAGCAGATAGTCCCAGTCTCAGTCATCCTTTTCCACTGCTTTCCTCAACATTGCTTTCAAGGTTTTGTTAAACCTCTCGACCAGTCCGTCCGTCTGGGGATGGTACACGGAGGTTCTCAGTTGTGCAATCTGCAGTGTCTTGCACAATTCCCTCATGACCTTCGACATAAATGGAGTTCCTTGGTCTGTTAGGATCTCCTTAGGCAACCCCGTTGTTGAAAACATGTGGACTAACTCCCGGGCTATACACCTGGCGGAGGAGTTTCGTAGTGGTACGACCTCCGGATACCATGTAGCATAATCTAATACCACCATGATATACTGATTCCCTTCAGAGGACTTGACCAGAGGCCCCACTAGATCCATTGCTATGCGTTCGAATGGAACCTCGATGACGGGTAGGGGCACTAGGGGACTGTGGAAGTGGGCCACTGGGGAGGTTATCTGGCATGTGGGGCAGGAACGACAATAACTCTTTATTTCTCTATAGCAACCTGGCCAGTAGAATCTTTGGAGGATCCGTTCTTGAGTCTTGTCTGCACCCAGGTGACCACCCAACACATGAGAATGAGCCATGTCTAACACCATGCGTCTATAGGGCCCTGGCACCAGCAACTGTTCTATTACCTCACCCCTTGGCTTGGTTACTCTGTACAGCAAATCCCCAATCACAGCAAAATGAGGGAACCAATTGTCAGCCCCCAGTTCCTGAGGCACCCCATTTAACACAGTAACATTTTCAAAGGCCCCTTTCAGAGTTAAATCCCTGAGTTGGGCAGTTCCAAAGTTTCCCTCGAACACCTCCAGCTCAGGGATATTGGCCTCAGGGGATGTTGCCTCATCCTCATCGCCCACAAACACACACATGGAAAACTCATCTACCATGTTCTGCGGGTAAGTTTCCTTAGGGGCGATCTGGCTGTCGTCCGAGCAACCAGGTGTCCCCGCTTTCCCCCACATTTCCCAGAATAATGCAAAGTCATGTCCAATTATTATGGGATGCAATAGGTCCTTAACGACCGCCACTTCATGAGATGTGGTGCCACAGTCCGTGTTTACATCCACCTGGGCCACAGGATAGTTATTAGCGTCCCCATGGATACACCGGACACTCACCACCTTCCCAGGAACCAGCCGATGAGGGAGTGTGGCCCTTATCAGGGTCACCAAACTTCCTGAGACCAATAGTCCAGAGACTTGTACCCCGTTTACTGACACTGAGAATGCCTGAGGGCCCTCGCCATGTTGAGGAACCGCGCTGCAGGCGGGGTAGGCAAAATAAGAGCAACGCCGGCCCATGTTGCAGTCCATTGGCTCAGAGTTTATGGGACACCGGGCGGCAATATGGCCAGGGGCATAACATCTCCAACACACTATATTATGGGGTGGGACCTTGGGCAGCAACTCAGACCCCTCCCGAACTCTAGGACGCCCTCCAGGTGTGGCGCTAGCTCCCTTCTTTTGGGTGTCCGCCGCCTTTTGGAAACCCCAGTATTGAGAGACTACGACCCCTTGTTTTCCCAACGGACTCTCAACCGCCTGGTATCTTTCCACCAACCCCACCAAGTCATTGGCATTATGGGAATCTCCCTGGGCAACCCAGGATTTCACCGACTTCGGGAGAGAGTGTATAAACCTGTCTATAACGACCTTCTCCACCATCTGTACTGGGGAGGAAGATTCAGGTTGCAACCACTTTTGGACCAGGTGTAGGAGGTCGAACATCTGGGACCGGGGAGGTTTGTCACTGCAATAGGCCCAGTGGTGCACCCGTTGCGCCCTGACAGTCAGAGTCACGCCCAAGCGTGCCAAAATCTTAGTTTTCAACTTAGCATACTCTTTCGCGTCCTGCAAGGCCAAGTCATAATAGGCCTTCTGCGGCTCGCCTGTCAAATATGGCGCCAGTACCTCCGCCCACTGCTCTGGAGGCAATTTCTCCAGCTCTGCCATCCTCTCAAAGACCGTCAGGAACGCCTCAACGTCATCAACCGGGGTCATCTTTTGTAATGCTCTTCTTACAGTCTTCCTGACGTGTGAGTCATCACCTGGATCTGAGGATGTGGCGGTCGTCCTGCCACGGATCTGCTCTGCCAAGATCTCCATTTGTCTTTGCTGCTGTTGGATCTGCTGCATCAGAAGTTTATTTGTTTCCTGCTGCTGCTCCCGTTGCTGATGCAGCTGCTCCTGATGCTGCTGCTGCATGCTCTGCAGGCACTGCTGCTGGAACTGCGCCTGCTGAGCCTGCTGTTGCTGAAGTTGCTGCTGCGCTATTGCGCCTGCTGTGCCTGCAACATATGTTTAAGCAGGTACTTCATCTTGTCCGGTGACACTTGCTGGCTTATGGCCGACTTCACCCAGGACATATACGTCTTCTTGTAGCAGTCACACTGCCGCTTGGGATCTGTGCCCGTGCTTCTAGCACCAATTGTAGGGATTTGTACTCACTGAGCCACGTTGGAGGTAGGCACGGGTTCAAACAGTGGTGCAGTCCACGGGTTCAAACAAACTGGTGGTTTATTTAGTGTCCATACACCAGTTAAGAAACAAAAGTAACAGCCTTTTCCTGGCACAAAAAGGAATAACAGAATAAAGCTCAAAATAACAAGTCCAAGCAGCACAGCTTCAGCCGTTTAAACAAGGTGCTTTTCTGGGCCTCCTACAGAGTCTAAGAAGCACCTGCAAGGTCTGCTCACCTTGCCCAACAAACACAGACAGACAGAGACAGGCGCAGCTGTCTTAAATTAGCCTTCCAAGACCTGGACTGGAGGTAAGTGAGCAGCTGTTCCCCCCCAGCTCTTTCAGCTGCTTGTAAAACCCGGCCCTGTAATCCAGGCCTATTAAATTTCTCTCAGCACTATGTGTGCTGGTGCCTGCTTCTCCGGGTCCTACATCACCGAAGCTTGGCACTTCGGGGACACATACCTCCCGTCCACGACCTGTCTGGTAGCCACCTTACAGTGTGTAAGTAAACTATGTATATGGCTGATTTCTGTTAGCTCCTTTTACACTCTTTGATTGTGAGCAGAGAGCGTTTCAGAAGACAGAGAAACGGGATGGTGACGCTAATTATGGCGTCATCGCCGCTCACCATCTTGGTGGAGTCCTCAAAGTTTTGGAGGATGGTACATATGTCTGACATCCATGTCCACTCCTGAGGTCTTATGTGTGGAGTCTAAACTGAATACCGACGGCCTTGTTGATGCTTGTACTCAACAACTGCCCTCTTCTGCTCACAAATCCTTCCCAACATCTGCAGTGTAGAGTTCCAATGCGTGGGGACATCACACACCAGTCTGTGAGCCGAAAGCTGCAAAAGCTGCAAGGGTGGCAGAAGCTGTAGCTGACTTTCTAAAATGGGCACACAGGCGGCGTACTTTAACAAGCAGATCCGGTAGCTCCGGGTAGGATTTGAGAAAAAGCTGAAGCACGAGGTTAAGCACATGGGCCAAGCATGGTACGTGTGTCAGCTCGCCTCACCTCAGGGCCGCCACCAGGTTCCGGACATTGTCACACACGACCATGCCTGGGTGTAGGTTCAGCGGTGTGAGCCACAGATCTGCCTGCTCTTTCAGAGCTGTCCACAACTCTTCAGCATTGTGCGGTTTTTCACCTAAGCATATTAGCTTCAGCACAGCCTGCTGCCGCTTGGCCGAGGCAGTGCTGCAGTGCTTCCAGCTTGTGACTGATGTGGTCATTTCGGAGATGGAGGCTGAAAAGGAGGAGGAGGCTGAGGAGGATGAGGTGCAGGAGCTGTAGATTGTCGGGGCAACCCTGATTGACCTATGGCCTGCAATCCTTGGCGTCGGGAGGACGTGTTCCGTCCCAAGGTCCAACTGGGTACCGGCTTCCACTATGTTAACCCAGTGTGCCGTCAGCGAGATGTACCGTCCCTGCCCATAAGCACTTGTCCACGGTTAGGTGGACTTTACCGGTAACTGCGCTGTTGAGAGCACGGCTAATATTTTGGGACACGTGCTTGTGTAATGCGGGGACGGCACACTGGGAGAAATAGTGGCGGCTGGGGACCGAGTACCGAGGGATGGCCGCCGCCATCAGGTTGCGGAATGCTTACGTCTCCACGAGCCTAAAAGGCAACATTTCGAGCGCAAACAGTCATGAAATGTGAGAATTTAGTAGTGTGGCCTGTGAGGCGTTGGCTGCATATTTGCACTTGCGTTCCAAGGACTGGGGTATGGACAACTGAACGCTGCGCTGGGACAAGGACATGGACATGCTTCCTGATGCTGCTACTCGAGAGTGTGCAATGACAGGTGCAGAGCAGGAGGCGTCTTCGCATGCACCATGGACAGGGGATTGGCTTGCATGCACAACAGTGGAAGAAGCAATGGTGCCACCCGCAGACACTGTTCCTGGACCCTGTGGTTCGGCCCACAAAGTCGGGTGCTTTACTGCCATGTGCCTGATCATGCTGGTGGTGGTCAGGCTGGTCGTTTTGCCACCCCTGCTGATGCTGGCCTGGCAAGTGGTGCAAATGGCCTTTTTGGAGTTATCGGCAGAGTCTTTAAAAAACAACCAGACTCGAGAAAACCTAACAGTTGTACTGGCAACTTCCTTTGTGTTGGTGTTATGGGGAACGGTTGCCTGCCTTCTGTCTGCGGCCACCACACTGCTTCTTCCTGCCAGTTGGGGTGCTCTGGCTCCCTCCCCCTGTGTGCTGCTGTCCTCGCTCTGCATGTCCTCCTGCCAGGTTGGGTCAGTTACTATATCATCCACCACCTCGTCTCCCACTTCCGCACCCTGGTCCTCCTCCTGACTTTCTAGCAATTGTGTATCATCATCCTCCACCTCTTGTGACACTTTCCCACCGTCGCCTTCGTGTGACCGTTGCTGCTCAAATATTTGGGCATCGCTACACGCGATCTCCTCTTGCCCCGCTTCAAGTGGACCGGGCGAAAGGCCCAAATCTATAAATGGAAAAGTGAACAGCTCTTCAGAATGTCCAAGTGTGGGATCAGTTGTCTCTGGGTGCTCGGCATGGTGGGAGGAAGGAAGATCAGGGTGAGGAATATGCGGTCCAGACTCACGGCTACTGAGACTTGACCGTGTGGAAGACAGGGTGGTGGTGGTGGCTAAGTGACTGGAAGCATTATCCGCCATCCAACCAACAACCTTTTGACACTGCTCTGGGTTCAATAGTGGTGTGCTGTGGTCCCCTAGAAATTGGGACAGGAAGGTCAGGCGAGAAGATGTGGGAGTTTGTTGTGGCACAATTTCGGCTTGCCCACGGCCTTGTCCTCGGCCTCAGCATGCACCATTACCATCAAGTCCAGTTCCCCGTCCCTTGCCACGTGCCTTGCCCATTTTAAATGGAGGACAGTATCTTCCACGCTCACTACAAATGAGCTTTAAATATCTGGCCTGTAGGTAAGTAGTTTGAACAGCAAACTGCGGTGAATTGCTTCAATGACACACTAAAGGAAATTTTTAATGGAGGCCAGAAATGGCAGTATTTTCTGACAACGTATATGTGATCCATTTGACAGAGAAAACACAGTTGTAAATACCTGGCCTGTAGGTAAGTAGTTTGAACAGCAAACTGCGGTGAATTGCTTCAATGACACACTAAAGGAAATTTTTAATGGAGGCCAGAAATGGCAGTATTTTCTGACAACGTATATGTGATCCGTTTGACAGAGAAAATACAATTTTAAATAGCTGGATTTCTAGCGCTCTAATTTGGAAAGGACCTGGCTGTATTCTGCAGTGCCAACAAGCAAATGGCACAGAAAAAATGGTGTTCTCTGGATTGCTTTTTAAGCAAATAATGAGGATGAAGATCCAAAGAAAAGTATTCCTGGCCCCTGAGACCTGGGCCTTTGTATAGAAATATCTAACAGCAGCAGAAGGCAGAATTGGAATGGAGCCTCTTGTGATATATGCACTGCAGTCTGCTATATACACTGCCTGCCTATACACCCTGCCTGCCTGATATCTCTGCAGATCGATTAGTCCTCAGAAGGACTGTTTGTTAAGATGGATATGTGTAATGTACGGTTTTGCTCCCTACACTACCTAATACACAAGCAAATCTGTCCCTGACGCAGCAGCACCTCTCCCAAAACAAGCAAATGGTGCAGAAAACCGGTGTTCTCTGGATTGCTTTTTAAGCAAATAATGAGGATTAAGATCCAAAGAAAAGTATTCCTGGCCCCTGAGACCTGGGCCTTTGTATAGAAATATCTAACAGCAGCAGAAGGCAGAATTGGAATGGAGCCTCTTGTGCTATATGCACTGCAGTCTGCTATATACACTGCCTGCCTATACACCCTGCCTGCCTGATATCTCTGCAGATGGATTAGTCCTCAGAAGGACGGTTTGTTAAGATGGATATGTGTAATGTACGGTTTTTCTCCCTACACTACCTAATACACGATCAAATCTCTCCCTGACACAGCAGCAGCTCTCCCTACAATGTCTGATCCGGAGTGACTCTGACGAGCATGGCGACGCCAGGTCTGATATAGACCTGATGGCGCTGTGCGGCCAGCCAATCACTGTAATACCCACAACCAACATGGCTACGGCATTACAGTGCATGGCAAAAGAGCGCCAAACATGCAGGGAGGGGACCCGAGTTCCCGCCTGAGCAACCCGGAAATACTCGGCGAGCGCCGAGCATCTCAAGCAGTGAGATGCTCGGGCGAGCACGGAGCAGTAGCGAGCATGCTCGCTCATCACTAGTAGCGACTATTAGAATGGTATTTAACAGGGAGAAGTGCAATATTCTACATCTGGCAGAAAAACAAAAATTACATCTACAGAATGGGAAGAATAGAACTAAGCAACAGCTTGAGTGAAAAAGACTTGGGTATAGATCACAGACTGCACATCAGTCAACAGTGTGATGCCGCAGCAAAAAAGGCAAACACAGTCCTGGGATGTATTAAGAGAAGCATAGAGTCTAGATCATGTGAAGTAATTATCCCCCTCTACTTCTCCTTGGTCGTATCTCATCTGGAGTACTGTGTCCACATTTTAAAAAAGACATTGAAAAACTGGAGCAAATTCAGAGAAGAGCTACCAGGATGGTGAGCGGACTACAAACTATGTCCTACAAAGGACGGTTAAAGGATATGGGAATGTTTACCTTGCAAAAGAGAAGGCTAAAAGGAGACTTAATAGCTGTCTACAAATATCTGAAGAGCTGTCACAGTGTAGAGGGATCATCCTTATTCTCATTTGCACATGGAAACACGAGAAACAATGGAATGAAACTGAAAGGGAGAAGATACAGATTAGATATTAGAAAAACTTTTTGACAGTGGGGGCGATCAATGAGTGGTACAGGCTGCCACGAGAGGTGGCAAGTTCTCCTTCGATGGAAGTCTTCAAGCAGAGGCCGGACAGACATCTGTCTGAGATGGTTTAGTGAGTCCTGCATTGTGCAGGGGGTTTGACATGAAGACTCTGGAGGTCTCTTCCAACTCTAACATTGTCTAATTCTAAACCTGCCAAATTGCAGCAGGACCGGCCAACCATCTGATGTGTATGTGGGCCTTCTGATTCTTACCAAAAAGAAGTTATCAGGGGAGCGGGGGAGGAGATGATTGTGCAGTTGGAATTTAAGCGACCAATCCTTGTGTTTTCAGGAGAAGTAAGAGGTGTCTGGTAGCACCTTTCTCCTCTCTCCCCATTGAAACCATATCAACACTCAGTCTAACCAATCGCTCAAGTGCACAGGGAATTTGAGAGAGAGTTGTCTGATGAACAAACAACTGTCCAGGAGCTATTTAAAAGGGGTCGTCCACTACTTTTATTTTAATGATCTGTCTTAAGGATAAGATAGTTGTTATCACCTTATCATATATTCATGACATACACTATTGATATTCACCTTCAATGGGAGCAGCAGTTTACCTCATTCACAACATTTAGGTTTTCATACTTTACTTCTTGTACAGAGCATCTTATTTCCGTATCACTGAGTTAAGTCTCCTACATTACAACAATGAACGTGCCTCTACCTCCCGATCACATGTCCATGTTTGATCCAGTGAGGAGGTAGTAGAAGTGACATCATTGTTGGAGGACGGACTCAAATCTATAAATGTCTGGTGTGAAAGTCACAGCATTCGTTTCACATCAAAGCTGCGGAAGTCATCCATCAGGTTTCAATACCTCATTACATTTAGGCTCACCTGGTGAGGTGGATCCTCCAAGCCCAGGATTCAGGTGGGCACACGGGCAACAGAAGTGTGACGCATGCAGGACACAGATAGCAGAGGTATAGTAAGCCACAGGCAGACACGTACCTGAGGTACTGGAAGCCACAGACAAGTAGCTGAGGTACTGGAAGCTGAAGACGAATAGCAAAGGTAATGGAAGCCACAGACAAGTAGCTGAGGTACAGGAAGCCGCAGACAGGTCACTAAGGTACAGGAAGCTGCAGGCAGACAGGTAGCTGAGCAACTGGAAGCCGCAGGCAAGTGTCTGAAGTACTGGAAGTCCCAGACAGGCCGCTGAGGTACAGGAAGCCACAGGCAGACAGGTAGCTGAGGTATAGGAAGCCGCAGGCAGACAGGTAGCAGAGGTACAATAAGCCGCAGGCAGACAGGTCGCTGAGGTACAGGAGGCCACAGACAGACAGGTAGCAGAGGAACAGGAAGCCACAGACAGGTTGCTGAGGTACAGCATTC
The DNA here is from genome assembly GCF_046119375.1 of Phyllobates terribilis. Classification (NCBI taxonomy): domain Eukaryota; kingdom Metazoa; phylum Chordata; class Amphibia; order Anura; family Dendrobatidae; genus Phyllobates; species Phyllobates terribilis. The sequence goes on from NW_027362765.1 coordinate 417,452,752, forward strand.
CGCAGGCAGACAGGTAGCTGAGGTACAGGAAGCCACAGGCAGACAGATAGGAGAGGTACAGGAAGCCGCAGGCAGATAGATAGCTGAGGTACAGGAAGCCACAAGCAGACAGCTAACTGAGGTACTGGAAGCCGCAGGCAGACAGGTAACAGAAGCCACAGGCAGATGGATAGTTGAGGTACTGGAAGCCGTAGGCAGACAGGTAACAGGTAATGGAAGCCACAGGCAGACGGGTAATTGAGGTACTGGAAGCCGCAGACTGACAGGTAACAGGTAATGGAAGCCACAGGCAGACGGGTCTTTAAGGTACTGAAAGCTGCAGGCAGACAGGTAACAGGTAATGAAAGCTACAGGCAGACAGGTAGTTGAGGTACTGTAAGCCGCAGGCAGACAGGTTGCTGAGGTAATGGAAGCCGCAGGAAGACAGGTAACTGAGGTACTGGAAGATGCAGGCAGACAGGTAGCTGTGGTACTGGAAGCCGTAGGCAGACAGGTAGCTGAGGTAATGGAAGCCACAGGCAGACAGGTAGTTGAGGTACTGGAAGCCACAGGCAGACAGGTAGTTGAGGTACTGGAAGCCGCAGGCAGACAGGTTGCTGAGGTAATGGAAGCTGCAGGAGGACAGGTAACTGAGGTACTGGAAGACGCAGGCAGACAGGTAGCTGAGGTACTGGAAGCCGTAGGCAGACAGGTAACTTCTAGGTACTGGAAGACGCAGACAGACAGGTTGCTGAGGTACTGGAAGCCGCAGGCAGACAGGTAACTGTGCAGACAAACTAAAAGTCCTAATACCAACAAACAGGTGAGTGTCTTGGTGGGCCTTATATAGGCCCAGGCTTATGATCACATGGGCCATCTACAAAACCCAACGTGGAGCACAACAGAGGTAAGCGAACCGGGGTGAGGAAAGCAAAGCCCGGGACATGTGTGTAACACTTACATAGTGCATATGTCTAATTTTTAGGGACTGGGCAAAATGCGTTGTGACAGGTGATAGGAGTATATTTGTGTTACATCCATATCCGAACTCGCTCCTTGTACTTCTGCATCTGGTGCTAAGCATGAGCGCTCCTTCATTGCGGAAGATGCTGGGTGACACTAAAGAAGCTCTGGTATTTGTGGTGCTGTCCAGGCAGGGAGCTTGTTTGTTAATACTTGAGCATTGTCATATTATTAGCACCTTGATTTGAGCCTTTGCAAGTCTGCCTTCCACTTGCCAGTTGTAAGTTTCACTTTGGTTCACGCCGACTTCTCAGCTCTGACTTACCGTTTAATTACTATATTTGACCCCGGCTTGTTTTTTGATTATCTGACTGCATCTGGATTTTGCTCCTGACTTTAACCTCTTTGTACTGACGCAGGTTTCTGACTATCCTCTGCCAGCCCACTCCACCGGCCAGCAGACACTCTGTGTACTCAACCCAGGGGACCATGCGTAAATCCAGATCCTTATTAAAGGGTGAAGACCAAGTCCAGGGATTAACAGAGTGGCTTGTTCAAAGCCTGTTTCTAGACGCCTATTTAAGAGCCACCATCCTTCACTGCCAGTGCATTGTTACAATATGATCTACTAGCTTTTACCCGCGGCTTCGCTCGCGTGGAATTTGGTCTGCCTCATTAAGTTTCGTGACAGATCATTTTAATAGTAAAAAAAATAATCTTAATAGTAAAAAAAAAATAATCTTAATAGTAAAAAAAAATAATCTTATTTAGTTACTCGTACATCCAAAATTTCAGATGTCTAACTTCAAAACTGACAGATTCCATACAATCTTTGAACCCCTATAATATGAAGAGGGAAACTCTTGAGGGTGGAATTATCAAAATTCCTTTCTTAGTGCTCATTTAAGCTATAATAGAACCTATCTGCAAATTTCAAGATGCTAAGTTCAGTGGTTTCGGCTGTGAGTTGACCGCTAGGTGTGTCAGTCAATCAGGTTTACAGTTTTATATAATCTTCGCCTGTATGGTGTGTTTATAAAAAGTAGCCCTATGTCCTTCCCCAGGCTTGAAATTATCCATATCAAATTTCATCACAAACGGATTACTAAACACTGATTAACCACTTCGCGCCAGAGCCTGTTTTTGCCTTCGTGACCGGGCCAATTTTTTCAATTCTGACCACTGTCACTTTATGAGGTAATTACTCTGGAACGCTTCAACGGATCCCCCTGATTCTGAGATTGTTTTTTTGTGACATATTGTACTTCATGATAGTGGTAAAATTTCTTCGATATCACTTGCGTTTATTTGTGAAAAAATCGGAAATTTGGCGAAAATTTTGAAAATTTTGCAATTTTCAAACTTTGAATTTTCATGCCCTTTAATCAGAGAGATATATCACACAAAATAGTTAATGAATAACATTTCCCACATGTCTACTTCACATCAGCACAATTTTGGAACCAAAATTTTTTTCTGTTAGGAAGCTATAAGGGTTAAAAGTTGACCAGCGATTTCTCATTTTTACAACAAAATTTACAAAAACATTTTTTTAGGGACCACATCTTATTTGAAGTGACTTTGAGGAGCCTTTATGACAGAAAATACCCAAAAGTGATACCATTCTAAAAACTGCACCCCTCAAGGTGCTCAAAACCACATTCAAGAAGTTTATTAACCCTTCAGGTGCTTCACAGGAATTTTTGGAATGTGGAAGAAAACAATGAACATTTAACTTTTTTTCACAAAACTGCTACTTTAGCCTCAAATTTTTAATTTTCACAAGGGCAGCCAGAAAAAATGGACCCCAAAATGTGTTGTGCAATTTCTCCTGAGCACGCTGATACCCCATATGTGGTGCAAAGCCACTGTTTGGGCGCACGGCATGGCTCGGAAGGTAAGGAGCGCCATTTGACTTTTGGAATGGAAATTTGACTGGAATCGATAGCGGACGCCATGTTGCATTTGGAGAGCCCCTGAGGTGCCTAAACAGAGGAAACCCCCAACAAGTCACCCCATTTTGGAAACTAGACCCCTCAAGGAACTTATCTAGATGTGTGGTGAGCACCTTGAACCCCCAGGGGCTTCACACAATTTTATAATGTTGAAGGGTGAAAATAAAAAAACACATTTTTATCACAAAACTGCTACTTTAGCCTCAAATTTTTAATTTTCACAAGGGCAGCCAGAAAAAATGGACCCCAAAATGTGTTGTGCAATTTCTCCTGAGCACGCTGATACCCCATATGTGGTGCAAAGCCACTGTTTGGGCGCACGGCATGGCTCGGAAGGTAAGGAGCGCCATTTGACTTTTGGAATGGAAATTTGACTGGAATCGATAGCGGACGCCATGTTGCATTTGGAGAGCCCCTGAGGTGCCTAAACAGAGGAAACCCCCAACAAGTCACCCCATTTTGGAAACTAGACCCCTCAAGGAACTTATCTAGATGTGTGGTGAGCACCTTGAACCCCCAGGGGCTTCACACAATTTTATAATGTTGAAGGGTGAAAATAAAAAAACACATTTTTATCACAAAACTGCTACTTTAGCCTCAAATTTTTAATTTTCACAAGGGCAGCCAGAAAAAATGGACCCCAAAATGTGTTGTGCAATTTCTCCTGAGCACGCTGATACCCCATATGTGGTGCAAAGCCACTGTTTGGGCGCACGGCATGGCTCGGAAGGTAAGGAGCGCCATTTGACTTTTGGAATGGAAATTTGACTGGAATCGATAGCGGACGCCATGTTGCATTTGGAGAGCCCCTGAGGTGCCTAAACAGAGGAAACCCCCAACAAGTCACCCCATTTTGGAAACTAGACCCCTCAAGGAACTTATCTAGATGTGTGGTGAGCACCTTGAACCCCCAGGGGCTTCACACAATTTTATAATGTTGAAGGGTGAAAATAAAAAAACACATTTTTATCACAAAACTGCTACTTTAGCCTCAAATTTTTAATTTTCACAAGGGCAGACAGAAAAAATGGACCCCAAAATGTGTTGTGCAATTTCTCCTGAGCACGCTGATACCCCATATGTGGTGCAAAGCCACTGTTTGGGCGCACAGCATGGCTCGGAAGGTAAGGAGCGCCATTTGACTTTTGGAATGGAAATTTGACTGGAATCGATAGCGGACGCCATGTTGCATTTGGAGAGCCCCTGAGGTGCCTAAACAGAGGAAACCCCCAACAAGTCACCCCATTTTGGAAACTAGACCCCTCAAGGAACTTATCTAGATGTGTGGTGAGCACCTTGAACCCCCAGGGGCTTCACACAATTTTATAATGTTGAAGGGTGAAAATAAAAAAACACATTTTTATCACAAAACTGCTACTTTAGCCTCAAATTTTTAATTTTCACAAGGGCAGCCAGAAAAAAATGGACCCCAAAATGTGTTGTGCAATTTCTCCTGAGCACGCTGATACCCCATATGTGGTGCAAAGCCACTGTTTGGGCGCACGGCATGGCTCGGAAGGTAAGGAGCGCCATTTGACTTTTGGAATGGAAATTTGACTGGAATCGATAGCGGACGCCATGTTGCATTTGGAGAGCCCCTGAGGTGCCTAAACAGAGGAAACCTCCAACAAGTCACCCCATTTTGGAAACTAGACCCCTCAAGGAACTTATCTAGATGTGTGGTGAGCACGTTGAACCCCCAGGGGCTTCACACAATTTTATAATGTTGAAGGGTGAAAATAAAAAAACACATTTTTATCACAAAACTGCTACTTTAGCCTCAAATTTTTAATTTTCACAAGGGCAGCCAGAAAAAAATGGACCCCAAAATGTGTTGTGCAATTTCTCCTGAGCACGCTGATACCCCATATGTGGTGCAAAGCCACTGTTTGGGCGCACGGCATGGCTCGGAAGGTAAGGAGCGCCATTTGACTTTTGGAATGGAAATTTGACTGGAATGGATAGCGGACGCCATGTTGCATTTGGAGAGCCCCTGAGGTGCCTAAACAGAGGAAACCCACAACAAGTGACCGAATTTTACAATCTACTCCTCTGTATAAATTAATCTAGTGGTGGGAAAATAAGTAGGTAAATGGTCACTAAACCCATAGATGAATTCCCACAGAGGTGTCATTTCCATAATGGGGTCACTTCAGGGGGGATTATGCTGTTCTGGCACTTTTCAGAGTACCAGAGCTAAAGAATCCCCCCTGAAGTGACCCCATTTTGGAAATGACACCCCTCTGGGAATTCATCTATGGGTTTAGTGACCATTTTAACTCGATGGATGATTTCCAGAAACAAGCACGCAATGGAAGGTTTAGATTCTGGAGAACCCCCCCCCCACACCCCTGGAAATTAAGTGAGCTCTACTCGAATATGTCATTCACTAAATGAACCAAATGTTTGAATGACAAATTGGGATACATTTTTACAGTTTAAAAACGTGGTTCTGTGTGGTAGATTTTAAAGCAGTCAGTGACGCATAAGGCTGGCAATGATGGGCATTGTGGGCAATAGTAGCGGGTATCACGCCTCATTCCTCTCTTAGTACATACACGACATCTTTTCTGGGGGTTCCTTCTTGTTTCCGTTGCTGGAATAAGTGCAATAAAATGTCGCTCAGTGAGTCTTTTCACATCCTCAGATTCTAATGGATGAGCGGGGCTAACACTTTGAAAGACAAGATTTTCAATTACCTTTTCTTGATAATCAAGAAAAGGATCTGAATTTCCTGCTTTTTTGTACAACACAAAAGAATTGTATGTGGCCACCTGAAACAAATAGATAACCAACTTTTTATACCAGGTATAGGACTTTCTTGATACCTGGTATGGCTGTAGAACCTGGTCTGCAAGGTCCACACCCCCCATGTGTTTGTTGTAGTCAATGACTGACACAGGTTTTTGCTTCGGAGTGGTGGATCCTAGTTCTACAGTGGCCCTTGTGGCATCTGTGTGGATCGAGCTGAGGACAAAAATATCCCTCTTATCCCTATATTTCAGGGCAAGCAGCTCTCCGTTGCGTACAGCCCCTGACTGCCCCTTTTGGAACTTTTGGTTGACCAATGGTTGTGGAAACCCCTGACGGTTTTTACGGATGGTCCCACAAGCCCCGATGTTGTGTGCAACCAGACTTTTAAATAGGGGTATGCTGGTGTAATAATTGTCCACATATAGATTGTAGCCTTTTTGAAAAAATGGATTTATCAGCTCCCAAACAATTTTTCCAGATGTCCCCAGATAAGTAGGGCATCCTGGTGGGTTTAGCTGGCTATCTTTCCCCTCATATATGCGGAAAGCGGATGTGTATCCGGTTGAACTTTCGCACATTTTATAGATCTTTATTCCAAACCTTGCCCTTTTAGATGGGATAAATTGCTTGAGGTGCAGTCTTCCTTTGAATTTTACAAGGGACTCATCTATAGAAATATTTTGTGTTGGGGTGTAGAGGCTTAAGAATTTTTCTGACAAATTTTCAATGATGGGTCTAATTTTATATAACCTGTCATGTTCTGGGGCATTTCTGGGCAGGCATTGACTATTGTCGTTAAAATGCCAAAACCGCATGAGCATTTCATAATGGGTCCTAGGCAGAATGACTGAAAACATAGGGGTGGCTTGAACAGGGTGGTTGGACCAGTAGGATCGAATGCTCGGTTTTTTAACAAGCCCCATGGCAAATGTAAGTCCTAAAATTTTTTTTATTTCCGGGACATTAGTTGGTGTCCATAAATTTGCCCTAGCATAGTAAGATCGGGGATTCTGGCTTATGAATTGGGATGCATATAAATTTGTTTGCACGACAATATGCTCTAGCAAGCTGTCTGTAAAAAACAAATTAAAAAAATGAATTGGTCCAAAATCTTCCACCTCCACATTTATACCAGGAGTGGCGTTGAAATCAGGGCTGAATGGAGCAGCCGAATCCGAAGCCTCCCATCTGGGAAATGCTAGATCATGTGGCAAAGCCCCTTGTACACTGGCGTGCGCCAATTCACTAGTAGCAGGGACAGCGCTTGTACTGGGCAGTGTTCCCTGATTTGGAGACGTTTCTCCAGTAGCGCTATTTGCCCCTATTGTTGTACTGGTCCTTGGGCTTGAGGATGGACCAGAATCACTGCTCATTTCTGAGCTCTCAGTGTCGCCGCTACTAAAGCCCTCAAAATCCACATCTCCATCTGAGATTGCGCTGTCATCAGTGTCAGAACACAGCAGGGCATACACCTCCTCTGCGGTATAAGTCTGACGGGCCATTTTATTTTTAGATTTTTTGACTGGACTGAACGGACCGGACTGAACGGACGGGACTGATCTGACAGGACTGACTGATCTGACAGGACTGACTGACCTGACAGGACTGACTGATCTGACAGGACTGACTGACTGATCTGACAGGACTGACTGACTGACAGGACTGACTGACTGACAGATCTGACAGGACTGACTGACTGGACTGATCTGACAGGACTGACTGACTGGACTGATCTGACAGGACTGACTGACTGGACTGATCTGACAGGACTGACAGGACTGACTGACTGACAGATCTGACAGGACTGACTGACTGACAGATCTGACAGGACTGACTGACTGACAGATCTGACAGGACTGACAGGACTGACTGACTGATCTGACAGGACTGACTGACTGATAGATCTGACAGGACTGACTGACTGATCTGACAGGACTGACTGATAGATCTGACAGGACTGACTGACTGACAGATCTGACAGGACTGATCTGACAGGACTGACTGATCTGACAGACTCACTAACCCTAACTCTTACTTTCTTTTTTATTTTATTTTTTTTTTTTTACTTTTACTGTGGCAAGGCTGACAGCTCTTGTCACACTGTTTCTCCTCTGCTCTCTCACTGAGATCGGAGGAGAAACAGTGTATTTATCAGGCAGATCGCCCGGGAAAGTTTGTTGCTAAAACAAACTTCCCTGGTGATCTCTCTGATTGGCTGGTGTGACGCTGACATCATCGAGACCTGAGCCAATCAGGTCTCAATGATGTCAGAGGTCACAGCACCGGGATCCCCGCCGCTCCTGAGGTATGTGGGGGGCCCCGATCGCCGACCACCAGCTGTTACTATCTTTTAAATGCCGCGATCGCTATGGATCGCGGCATCTAGAAGATAGGAACAGGTTAGCATCATGGGGACCTGATCCATTCAGGTCCCCATGATGCCACATGTCAGAGCTATCGCTCTGAACCGGTACCGCAGCGCTAGCAGGACCCTGGGGGTCCTGAGCGCTGCGGGACCACCCACCGTTTTTAAACGTCGGCGCTGCACAGAGCCTGGGCAGCGCCGACGTTTATGTACAGTGGGCGGTCCTGAACCGGTTAATAAACAGGACGGACTGAAGTTACTTGTGTTTAATATTGTTCGTGTTAGTAAAGAATTAGTATGTAATTGGAATAATGGACATCTGCAGGTAATTTATCTATGTGTTTTTACTGCAATATACTCCTGTAAACTATGTTATTTGATTTCTTTCGTTCAGCGAAAATATGTAGATTTTGCGATTTAGAAACACGTGAGCAAGCTACGTATAGCTGACCGTGGGAAAAACAGGGCGTGCCTAAATGTATCCCCGCTATCTTCAAAGTTTGCCCTTGCGATTTATTGATGGTCATTGAAAATGCAACTTTAAGTGGGAACTGCAAACGTTTGAAATTTAAGGGTAAGTTATTGGGTATTATTGGGATGCGTGGTATAAGAATATTTTCACCCTTAGCTTCTCCAGTTAAAATTGTGGCCTTTACAATGTGCCTGCCTAGTTCAGTGACTCGCAATCTAGTGCCATTACATAATCTCGGGGCGTCCAAGTTGCGCATTAACAAAACGGGTATACCGACCTTTAATTCGAGCTTATGAGATGGGACCCCGGATAGCTCCAAAGAGTTAAGAAACTCCACGGGGTAGCTCGTAGAGTCTTCAGATGACATGACTGTGTCGATGGAGTTGTAGGTTGTTGCATCGCTGGTTACTTGGTCCAAGATAATTTTATTGATTTTCGCAACTGTTTCATTTCTTGGTGCTAGTATAGTTCTTTCACATAGCCAATTTTCATTGTGGATGTTTTGTTGCAAATTTGGAAAAACTTGAGCAATAAGTGCGTCTTCCGAATCCACAACATGACAAAATTGGTTAGTGAATAGAACCATACCTTCTTCGTCAGTTTCGATTAGACCTTCACCGATCTCGAGCAGTTTCTCAGCGTACGCGCCCGACTCTAGATCACTGAATAACTGGACACGCATGTTGGTGGTGAGGTGCAGCTTTTCAACTTTGGTCCATAAATATGAGGATTTCAGACATGCGTTAATTTCGTCTGCTGCAGTGCCTCGCTCGATGACAGGAAAAGTTTGCCTAAAGTCCCCAGCCAATAAAACAACCACACCACCCATTATTGTTTGTTTACTGTGTAAGTCTTGTAGACAACGATCAAGAGCTTCGATGGCGCGTTTGTGTGACATTGTGCACTCGTCCCACACGATTAGTTTGCACTGTTGCAACAGGAGGCCACGGGCGCTGCTCTTGCTGATATTACACGATGGGGTTTCTTCGTTCACCAGATTACGAGGTAATTTAAAGACTGAATGTGCCGTCTGTCCACCGCTTAGCAATGTTGCAGCAATTCCAGAGGAAGCCACAGCTAATGCAACGTTATGACTGCTACGAATTTTTGCTAAAAGTAAATTAAGCAAGAAAGTTTTTCCTGTACCACCCGGGGCATCAAGGAAAAAAAGTCCGCCTTCACCATTCTCAACTCGTCCTACTATTTTGTGATAAAAGTGTCTTTGATCATGTAGCAAACGTGGCTCAGTTTCGCAAACGTGAGCGTCTAACTGGTTGGTATCATAGCTTAGCTCTTTTATCAACTCGTTCGACAGCTCTCCTCTACGCCGCGGTGAGGGTAGACAAAAATTGGACAATTTATTTCCAGAAATTATTAATATTTTGTCCTCGATAAGCCCCAACGCCTCAATGAAACAGAGATCATCGTTAATGTGATCCATTCTTTCAAATCTGTGCATGATATCCTCTGATAACGCAGTTTTATACTTGTGACAGAGTTGTAGAGGATTGGATAAACCGCAAGTGCATATCAATATGGCAAACAGCTCTCTTATTTGCGCCGGGGAGCGACATAGCACGGCCTCTTCTAAGGTGGTATCCCAGTGGTTATCATCTTCCAACAACCCTATCTTCTCACACACCTGCCGAAAAGTTGCAAGTTCTTGACCTTCAAATGTTTTTAAATCCGAGAAGTTGGTGGGACCCCTTATTACATTCAGCAGCATACGCAAGCAATAACATTTAAAATTGCTAACGTGCACCGTGTAAATGCGACCTAGAGCGTCTCCTGCCTTCACACCTGGCCAGCCATCGACAGGTGTTCCTTGTAAACGACGTTTCCATTGCTTCCGTGCCACATTCCAAGTATAGTAGCGAGGCACGTCAATGTAAAGTAATGTTTTTGCAAACGTATCACTTTGGCACAACAGGAAAAATGCAGTTAGTGTAGTTTTAGGTGGTGCTTCTAATCTCTCTCTAAAATTATTTTCCGTAAAGTAAACCCTCTCGACATTGGGTAAATGAATCGCGAGATGAGTGACGGTTGGGTGTCTCTCGTGCAGAGGCAGACCTAAGATCCGCCACGCTGCTTCGTTACTACTAACATATCGGCCGGTTCTAAAGGTCTGCACCTCATCTCTTGGGTCAATGTTAACATTCCCTTGCTGGCGGATGTTAAAAATAGCCTGGTCGCTACCCTTATTAATATATTTACAAATATATTTTATCGCCTGTACCGTATTACAGAACTCTACATTTAAATGAGAATTACAATTTTTTGATAAGAGTGGAGAATATGGGACCACCCAGCTATTGTCCACCAATATTTCCTGTGTTCCTCTACGGGTTTTTATAATCGTCGTGCGTCCACCATTCTCTGGTGCTCTGCGCCTGTACAAAGGATAACCTTTGTCATTGGTTTGAGTATCTTTTAAAAGCTTCCTCGGATATTTTTTGGTACATTTTCCTTCCTTCATGCATGGCGATGAAGAATTGAATGTACCACATGGCCCGTGAATCATATTCTTTGTCACTGTATCATAGAGCTTTTGATCGGTTTCTGGGTTTGGTATCTCAGCACATATGATTTCGTCAATTTGGTTCGGATGCAATTTTTCCTTTAACCACAGCAGTAAGTGCACATAAGGCAAACCTCACTTTTGCCACTCGATCGAGTACATGAAGCATTGCATATCACCAAATATGTTACCTTTTGTAAGTAGAGCTACCAACTTCTGTACTTTTATTCTAAATACTCGAGCTGTTAAGTCATGTCTGTCCGTTGAATTTTGACCAGCCATAAGCTCTTTGGTGATTTCTGGCCAAGCGGGGTTGCAAGTCATTGTAATAAATAAATCAGGAATCCCATAATTACGTACGTATGTGAACGCATCTTGTGTGTATTCGTGTAGGTATCTCGGGCTATTTACAAATGATGACGGGAGAATCACCATCTGACCTAAGTTATTGGGATCCAAATCCGCATCATTTCTTATTGCATCTTGCAAGTGAATATAATTTTCTGCGCGCAGTTTTTTTTTATTTAAAGAAATGAACCTTAAGCGCTCACTTTCCATCTTTACATACATGTCGACCAGAAACTGATGAAGTAGAAGCCTACACTTAAGCATCAAATTAAAATCGCTGCGACGGACCATCAAGTGAAAGGCATAAAAATCTTTGCAGGACACCTTTTTGCTTGGCATTGCTTGTTTGGTAATTGGATTTATCTGAGGAATATCAATGCTGTACCCCTCTTGTCCTTTCCCAAAAATTATTGGGTACTCGAGAGCGTCATAGAATCTATGTGTATCGGGAACCCTAGTGAGCATGCCATCGCGCGGCTGCACAACGATGTCCCGAGACATAGTTTGTTCGCTACTAACTATTACAGCAGCTATTTCATTTGTAGTAGGGGCATTGAATCGTCTCTCATGTTGACCACGTGGTACACGGTCTGGGTGAATCACTACTTTGAAATGATCGTCATTGATCATTCTGTCTCTAGCCGTTTTAAATTCATGCACCAAAATGTTGTGGTCGTGAAGTACTCGTTGTAATTTTTTAACTATGTTTCTATCTACGCTTTGCACGCACTCAGTGCGCCTGTTGATTTGTTCTTCTTCGTCACCTATGAAATAAACTTGTAAAAATTGTGGTTGCGAAATGGACGTAGGAATTAAAGAACCGATACGGTGGTATACTTGTCCTTGTATTGTAAAGATCGGGCAAAACCCTGGCATTGAGACAATTTGATCTGCTCCAAAAGATGTCATATGAAAGCACATGTTGTATTTTCTTATATTATTTAGAAAAAGGCGAGATTCATCAGTTTCATTAGAGAAAAGCTCTTTTAAAGGCTGAACTGGCTCGTCTATATAAGGAAGAGCTACTTTCCCGCCCAAACAACACATACCGGCTGCTTCCTCTTTCCACTTAAGAGCTCCGCAATATTTGCAATCTATGGTCATTGCTTCTATTTTTATAAGCTTGTGAGTTTCATAATCAAGAGTCTCGTCATACTCAAATGCAGCTTTATTAAACAATATCCATGTATTTCTTGTAAATGTTTGACGTCGCTGTGCTGCCCTTTCAGCAACAGTGCGTCTGCGAGATTTGGCCATTTCATAAGTTTCAGTGGCTCTTTGGGACGCCATGTAAGTCGCTTGCTGCTGACGTCGAGCTTGGGACTGTTCTGGAGTTTCAGCAGCCCGTTGAGATGCCAGATACTCCGCATGCTGTTCACGTCGGGCTTGGGACTGTTCTTGAGTTTCAGCCGCCCGTTGAGATGCCAAAAACTCCGCATTCCGTTCACGTCGGGCTTGGGATTGTTCTGGAGTCTCTGCAGCTCTATGTGCTGCACAACGCACCGCCTGCTCAAGCCTTCGTTGCTCGGCTTGTTGAGCCGTCTCATCACGTCTCATTATTTTCATAGCTCGGGCTTTATTAGAGCTTTGCGAAATGTTAGACTTGCGCTTTCGCTGCATTTTTATAAGTACTAATTACAAAATAGGTACTTAGTAAAGTTCAAACAAAATACTAAAACAATCTAATTAGTTATATTACGATCGCTGTACAGACGATATCAGTTGTATATGACTGGTCTATGAGGAGCAGCTGTGGCGCGGTTACCCATAGCAACCATTCCCAGTGCTCTGTGGGAGCTGAGCGCAGCCTGCTGGTGCTGTGGGTGACATGCTGCGCTGCACACACACAGGGCTGTGCTGCACACAGGAGGGGAGGACACCATTTGTGTAGCGCTGCTGCCGGTGCTGTCAGGCTGCAGTGTGTGCATCCTCCATGGAGCCGCGCTCAGGTTACTGCCACTCCCCGTGTGTGAGTCACTTCCCCTCCGCCCAGGTGAGGCGCTCGGAACTTTCCCGGGTGCAGCAGCTGGCGCAGGTGAGCGCATGTTTTATTATACGGTGTTATGTGGAGGGACAATGGCGGCGGGGACCCCCTGTGTGAGGACAATGACGGCCCGGTGCCCCTGGGCAACCTGCAGGAGGAAGCTTCACACTCCCCCCCGGGCTGTGGGCGCGGGCAGGCCGTGCTGGGACGTGTAGTTCCCTAGTAACCTGTTCCTGACATATGGGCTGTTTTCTGTGTTTTTTTTTTTTAAGTCTGAGAAAATGTCATAAATTATCCTTCTCCCTTCAGCTGTTTCCAGAGTGTAATGTATCAGGGTGAGCTCATGACTGACAGCTGCCAAAGTTTCTAGGAAATGTCAGTCCCTGGGGGTCGTGTGTGAACCCCCTGTGCCACACTTGTACCTGGCCACTGTTATGTTCTGCTACCAAAGCTAAGGAAAGAGAGGAGATCTGTCCCTACTATAAGACTCAGCTGAATCCCTACGATGTAACAGGGAACCTGATCCTGCGATCAGACCTGCTAAAGTCCTAATCTAGTCTGTACGAAGACCTATAGATGTGGGGAGGGAATCCCTACAAGTACTAAGGACTGGGAGGAATATGGGACACCTCCTAACAGAAATAGTAGCAGACAGACGAACAAACAAAATAGATAGAACATAGAGGTCCGTAGACCAAGCAAACTAACAGAGTTAGATACAGAGCACAGGCTAGCTAGAAAGTAGATATACAATGAAGTCCAGCAAAGCCAGAAGGGCGGAGCAGGATTAAATAGGCCAACAAGGTCATGTGACCAGCAAAGGAAAAAAAACCTAACAGCAAGGTTCTAACAGTACCCCCCCTTCTAAGAGGATCCTCCGGATCCCCTAGGACCAGGCTTATCAGGAAATCTCCTGTGAAACGCTCTGATAAGTCTGGACGCGGAAACATCATCTGACCTCACCCAAGAGTTATCCTCGGGTCCGAAACCTTTCCAGGCCACAAGATACTGCAAACTACCTCTATACCGTCTAGAGTCAAGGATGCGAGAAATTTCATATTCCCCGTCCTCCACCACCGGAGGAACAGAGGCAGAGGCGTCACCATCCGACACAACAGCTTTTTTTAACAGAGAGACATGAAAGACCGGATTAATTCTCCAGGAGGTAGGAACCTCCAACCTAACAGCAGATTGGTTGACAACCTGAAGCACCTTAAAGGGCCCTACAAACTTGGGACCCAATTTCTTAGAAGGAATCCTCAACCGCAGATTCCTAGAGGACAACCAAACCATGTCACCAACAGCGAACAAAACCTCCTAACAGAAATAGTAGCAGACAGACGAACAAACAAAATAGATAGAACATAGAGGTCCGTAGACCAAGCAAACTAACAGAGTTAGATACAGAGCACAGGCTAGCTAGAAAGTAGATATACAATGAAGTCCAGCAAAGCCAGAAGGGCGGAGCAGGATTAAATAGGCCAACAAGGTCATGTGACCAGCAAAGGAAAAAAAACCTAACAGCAAGGTTCTAACAGCCACGGTATATGATCACCCCTGTATTCTGACTGTGGACAGGCGGCAACTGTGACCTCACTATACAATGATCCACTATGGGCAAATTATTGTATGATCAATCTCTTCTGACTGCTGTAAATCAGCCATTTAAATATCACCTGTGTATGTGTGTATATAAGAGAGCTCTCAGAGGCCAGATTTTTTTCCGACTTAATTGACATGTATCGTTATATTACGACCAAAATTGCATAAAATCATTACAAATTGTAGCCTATATGTTATTCCGATGTATAATCTATATTACTGTAAAGTTTCATGCAAATCCGTCCAGTAGTTTTTTCGTGAAAGAGTAACAAACATACATACTCACAAACTTTCGCATTTATAATATTAGTAGGATAGATGAACTAGTGTATCTTCCTAGTACAGAATAAACCCAACAGCGGAAACTGAAAATAGCGTAGGTGACAGATGATGGAGGGATTACTTAACTCTTTAACTCTTGGTAGCTCTTTGCTGTCTATTTTTTCCCCATTATCTCTATCTACGTATCTATAATATTAGTATAATATATACAGTACAGACCAAAAGTTTGGACACACCTTCTCACTTAAAGATTTTTCTGTATTTTCATGACTATGAAAATTGGACATTCACACTGAAGGCATCAAAAATATGAATTAACACATGTAGAATTATATTCTTAACAAAAAAGTGTGAAACAACTGAAAATATGTCTTATATTCTAGGTTCTTCAAAGTAGCCACCTTTTGCTTTGATGACTGGTTTGCACACTCTTGGCATTCTCTTGATGAGCTTCAAGAGGTAGTCACCGGAAATGGTCTTCCAACAATCTTGAAGGAGTTCCCAGAGATGCTTAGCACTTGTTGGCCCTTTTGCCTTCACTATGCGGTCCAGCTCACCCCAAACTATCTCGATTGGGTTCAGGTCCGGTGATTGTGGAGGCCAGGTCATCTGGCGTAGCACCCCCTCACTCTCCTTCTTGGTCAAATAGCCCTTACACAGCCTGGAGGTGTGTTTTGGGTCATTGTCCTGTTGAAAAATAAATGATGGTCCAACTAAACACAAATCGGATAGAATAGCATGCTGCTGCAAGACGCTGTGGTAGCCATGCTGGTTCAGTATGCCTTCAATTTTTAATAAATCCCCAACAGTGTCACCAGCAAAGCACCCCCACACCATCACACCTCCTCCTCCATGCTTCACTGTGGGAACCAGGCATGTAGAGTCCATCCGTTCACCTTTTCTGAGTCGCACAAAGACACGGTGGTTGGAACCAAAGATCTCAAATTTGGACTCATCAGACCAAAGCACAGATTTCCACTGGTCTAATGTCCATTCCTTGTGTTCTTTAGCCCAAACAAGTCTCTTCTGCTTGTCACCTGTCCTTAGCAGTGGTTTCCTAGCAGCTATTTTACCATGAAGGCCTGCTGCATAAAGTCTCCTCTTAACAGTTGTTGTAGAGATGTGTCTGCTGCTAGAACTCTGTGTGGCATTGACCTGGTCTCTAATCTGAGCTGCTGTTAACCTGAGATTTCTAAGGCTGGTGACTCGGATAAACTTATTCTCAGAAGCAGAGGTGACTCTTGGTCTTCCTTTCCTGGGGCAGTACTCATGTGAGCCAGTTTCTTTGTAGTGCTTGATGTTTTTTGCAACTGCACTTGGTGACACTTTCAAAGTTTTCCCAATTTTTCGGACTGACTGACCTTCATTTCTTAAAGTAATGATGGCCACTCATTTTTCTTTACTTAGCTGCTTTTTTGTTGCCATAATACAAATTCTAATAGTCTATTCAGTAGGACTATCAGCTGTGTATCCACCAGACTTCAGCACAACACAACTGATGGTTCCAACCCCATTTATAAGGCAAGATATCCCACTTATTAAATCTGACAGGGCACACCTGTGAAGTGAAAACCGTTTCCGGTGACTACCTCTTGAAGCTCATCAAGAGAATGCCAAGAGTGTGCAAAGCAGTCATCAAAGCAAAAGGTGGCTACTTTGAAGAACCTAGAATATAAGACATATTTTCAGTTGTTTCACACTTTTTTGTTAAGTATATAATTCCACATGTGTTAATTCATAGTTTTGATGCCTTCAGTGTGAATGTACAATTTTCATAGTCATGAAAATACAGAAAAATCTTTAAATGAGAAGGTGTGTCCAAACTTTTGGTCTGTACTGTACAGGAAGCTTTGCTGTAGCAAATGATCTGAATCAAACCTATTAGTAGATATTAATTTTAATATAATTAATAAAGATAATTGTTTTAATTACATTCTGTATCACTATAGTCTGTGGTCATTTTGAAAAGGGAATACTTACATGGGCAGTCCAGTAATGTTATATTGATGACCTATCTAAAGCATAAGTTATCAGTGTCAAATTGGTGGGGTTCCAATAACTGACACCTCCACTAATTAGCTGTTAGCATTAAGTGGCGGCTACTTGTGAGAGGTATACACAGAGGAACCGCACAACTCCATACAATGTGCAATGATTACTACTAGTACTGCAGAACAGCTCTTATTGAAAAGAGGAGAGCTATGCAGACGATATCCCCGACAGACAGAGGTTCTCTGGTTCTCTGAAATACGTAGGATTGAAAAGTGTGTTGATCCAAGCTGCACAAAGTCTACCTTAGAAGTATTTTACCTCTTCTGCTGGATGTATACAGAATCTAGCAAGCTGTGGACGGCGCCATCCAAACAGACATATAGATGTTTGACTTTCTATACCGCAAAAGGTTCTGCTCCTCTCCATAATATCCCCCCCTACTGCCCCTCTCTCTAACATACCCCCATATATCCACTCTCCATAGTATCCCCCCAAAATTGCCTCTCTCCTTAATATCCCCCCACACCGCCCCTCTCCATAATATCCCCCAACACTGCCCCTCTCCATAATAACTCCCACACCCAACCACTCATATAACATCCCCCCACACTGCCCCTCTCCATAATATTTCCCCACAATGCTCCTCTCCATAATATATCCCCCACACTGCCCCTTTCCATAATATTTCCCCACACTGCCCCTCTCCGTAATATATCCCCCACACTGCCCCTCTCCATAATATATTCCCCACACTGCCCCTCTCCATAATATCCCCCACACTCCCCCTCTCCGTAATATCCCCCACACTGCCCCGCTCCGTAATATATCCCCCACACTGCCCCTCTCCATAATATTCCCCACACTCCCCCTCTCCGTAATATCCCCCACACTGCCCCTCTCCGTAATATATCCCCCACACTGCCCCTCTCCATAATATTCCCCACACTCCACCCTCTCCATAATATCCCCCACACTGCCCCTCTCCATAATATCCCCCACACTGCCCCTCTCCATAATATCCCCCACACTCCCCCTCTCCGTAATATCCCCCACACTGCCCCTCTCCGTAATATATCCCCCACACTGCCCCTCTCCTTAATATTCCCCACACTCCCCCTCTCCGTAATATATCCCCCACACTGCCCCTCTCCATAATATTCCCCACACTCCACCCTCTCCATAATATCCCCCACACTGCCCCTCTCCATAATATCCCCCACACTGCCCCTCTCCATAATATCCCCTGCCCTTCCCCTCTCCATAATATCCCCCACACTCCCCCTCTCCATAACATCCCCCACACTCCCCCTCTCCATAATATCCCCCACACTGCCCCTCTCCATAATATCCCTCGCACTGCCCCTCTCCATAATATCCCCCACACTCCCCCTCTCCATAATATCCCCCACACTGCCCCTCTCCATAATATCCCCCACACTCCCCCTCTCCATAATATCACCCACACTGCCCCTCTCCATATCCCCCACACTGCCCCTCTCCATAAAATCCCCCACACTCCCCCTCTCCATAATATCTGTTAGAACTCTCCTGTTAGGTTTTTTCTATTTTGCTGGTCACATGACATTTTTGCCTATTTAATCCTGCTCCGCCCTTCTGGCCATGCTGGACTTCATTGTAATTTCTACTCTTAAGCTAGCCAGGTGCTTTGTAACCTTTCTCAGTCAGTTTAGCTAGGTCTTTTGACCTTTATGTTCTTTGTTGTGTGTTTGTCTTTTTACTGCTACAATTTCTGCTAGGAGGTGTCCATCTTTCTCCCAGTCCCTAGTTCTTGTAGGGATCCCTCCCTCACATCTATAGGTCTTCGTTCAAACTAGCTGAGGACTTTAGCGGGTCTGATCGCAGGATCAGGTTCCCTGTTACATCGTAGGGATCTAGCTTAGTTCTATTGTAGGGACAGATCTCCTGTCTTTCCTTAGTGCTTGTAGCCTATCATAACAGTAAGCCCAGCCAAAAAATATCTCTAAGGAAAGACCTCCAGTTTCCATCATGGTGTCGGTTCAGGATTTGGCTCAACGCCTGCAGGGACTCTCTCTGGAGGTGGCCGAGCTCCAACAACACGTGAATAGCTGTTCTGGAGCGCATTTTGTGGAGCCAAAGGTACGATTGCCTGATTTATTTTTTGGTGAACAACAAGATTTTTTTTCCTTTAAAAATGCTTGTTTATTGTATTTTCGTTTGAGACCCAGATCCTCTGGTGATGAATCACAGCGCATAGGGTTCATAATGTCACTTTTGCGCAAAGAACCTCAGGGATGGGCCTTTTCTCTCCAACCTAGTGATCCGTGCTTTAGATCAGTGGATAGTTTTTTTTCTGCTTTGGGGTTGTTGTATGATGATCCTGATCGTGTCTCATCAGCTGAGACCGAACTGAGACTTCTGAGACAGGGATCAGGTAATGTGGAAAATTATTGTACTCACTTCCGTCGGTGGTCTGCTCAGGTGGGGTGGAACGATTCAGCTCTGAAAAGTTTGTTTCTTGCTGGGCTAGGTGAAAGGGTTAAGTATCTGCTTATTGCTTATCCTACACCTGGAAACTTGCAGGAGGCAATGCAATTAGCTATACGGGTGGACAGAAGACTGCGTGCAAGGGTTAATGAGAGTAAATCCTTTGCCATGTCAGCTCCTAGTCTTGAGAGGGTCTGTACTGACATTGGAGAGCCGATGGAGATTGGGGCGATGTCACCCCGCTCTCAGGAAAAAGACCGCAGGTTTTCTGAAGGTTTCTGCTTTTATTGCGGAAAATCTGACCATTTCATTAAGAACTGTGTGCTTCGTATGAACAAAGAAAAAAAAAAGGTCAGTTACGCCCGTATAGCCTGTTTAAACACTAAGGTGGTATTTCTTTCTGCCACTACTGCAGCTCAGGAAGAATTAATTGAATTTCGGGTATTTGTGGATTGTGGTTCTACTCTGAATGTGATTGATGGGGGATTCTTGGAAAAACTTAAATTAAAACCCAAACCTTTGTCATCCCCTATTGCCGTGGTTTCTGTCGATGGCTCTCCCTTGAAATGTGTTACTCACAAGATTTATGAATTTCCCCTCACTATTAATGGTGTTCACTAAGAAAATTTGGATTTGGTAGTATTAAATAATTTGCCTTCTCCAGTAATTTTGGGGTTACCCTGGTTAAAATTGCACAATCCTGTACTGGATTGGTCTACTAATGAAATTAAGTCCTGAAGCCCTAAGTGTTATGACAAGTGTTGTAACGGGCGCATTGCTGCTGTGGATAAAGGGGAATTACCTGTACCTATTCAGGATTTTTGGAAAGTTCTTTCTGAGGAGGAGTCGCAAATTTTGCCTCCCCATAGAGACTATGATTGTACCATTGAATTAGTCCCTGGAGCGACTCTTCCTAAAAGTCGTTTATTTAATCTTACTATTCCTGAGAGAAAGGCTTTGGAGGAATACATACAGACGAGCTTGGCCGCCGGTCATATCAGACCCTCTAAGTCACCTGTGACGGTTGGATTTTTTTTTGTTAAAAAAAAGGACGGCGGTTTACGTCCTTGTCTGGACTTTCGCGAGATTAATAAAATTACTGTACGTAATCCCTACCCACTGCCATTGATTCCTGATTTGTTTAACCAGTTAGTGGGGGCCAAGTGGTTCTCTAAAATTGATCTCCGGGGGGCATACAATTTGTTGCGCATGAAGGAGGGTGATGAATGGAAGACTGCTTTTAACACTCCTGTGGGTCATTTTGAGAATCTGGTTATGCCTTTTGGTCTTACCAATGCACCAGCATTTTTTCAGAATCTTATTAATGACATCCTTAGACCTTTGATCGGCAAAAATGTGGTTGTGTATTTGGATGACATTTTGATTTATTCGCCTGATCTGGAGTCTCATTGGCGGAGCGTATGTGAGGTATTACAGTTATTAATTGACAATTCGCTTTTTGCTAAGCTAGAGAAATGTGAGTTCGCTGTACAGAGAATTAGTTTTTTGGGCTACATTATCTCCAGCGAGGGCTTTGAGATGGACCCGGTGAAAGTTCAAGCTGTGCAGGAATGGCTTGGCCTATTGGTTTGAAATCGATACAGAGGTTTTTGGGTTTCGCCAATTATTACAGAAAATTCATTAAAAATTTTTCAATTATTGTTAAACCACTGGCCGATCTCACCAGGAAAGGTGCTAATACGGTTCAGTGGACTACTGAGGCCATTGAAGCGTTTGTGTTTCTTAAGGAGAGGTTCAGCTCTGCCCCCATCCTTATGCAGCCTGATGTGACTAAGCCGTTTTTGGTTGAGGTTGATGCTTCTTCTGTGGGGGTCGGTGCGGTGTTGTCTCAGGAAAACAAGGATGGAGTACATCCCCGTGCCTTTTTTTCAAAAAAATTTTCTGAGACTGAACTTAATTACGATATTGGTAATCGGGAATTGCTGGCTATTAAACTCGCATTTGAACACTGGTGTCATCTCTTGGAAGGTGCTGAATTTCCCATTCAGGTTTTCACTGATCATAAAAATCTGATCTATCTTGATGCTGCCAAGCGCTTGAATGGCCGTCAGGCTAGGTGGGCACTTTTTTTTTCGCGGTTTAATTTTTCCGTTACTTACATCCCGGGTACCAAGAATGTTAAAGCTGATGCGTTGTCTCGCAGCTTTTCTCCCATGGTCGGTGCTGAGGAGGAGGAGAGCATTTTACAAGAAGGTGTTGTGATTGCTGCATTGGACTCCGTTTTGGAAGATGAGATTCTTAAAGCACAGGAGAATGTCCCATCTAACACTCCCCATGGGAGGTTGTTTGTGCCTAGGACCTTTAGGAGAGATTTGTTTGATGAGTGTCATAAGTCTCGGTTGGCAGGTCATCCAGGAATTTCTGAGACCAAGAGACTTGTGGGTCGCAGTTTTTGGTGGCCTGGATGGCAGAAGGAAGTCATTAAGTGGGTGCATCAATGTACTGTGTGTGCTAGATCTAAGTCTTCTCATACTCCTGCTGCGGGGTTGCTTTGCCCTCTGGAGGCTCCTAGTGCACCTTGGACACATCTGGCTATGAACTTTATTACTGACCTTCCCTCCTCTGAGGGTTTCACGGTCATCTGGGTGGTCGTGGACCGTTTTATCAAGATGTGTCACTTGGTTCCCTTCATCAAACTGCCCTGCGCTAAGACATTCGCTAAGGCCTTTGTCAAGGAAATTGTCAGACTCCATGGTGTTCCTACTGACATTGTTTCTGATAGGGGACCTCAGTTCGTGGCTCGTTTTTGGCGTGCCTTTTGTGACAGGTTGGGAGTTCATTTGTCGTTTTCATCTGGATATCATCCTGAGTCTAATGGCCAGACAGAAAGGAAGAATCAGGATGTTGAGCAGTTCTTGCCTTGTTTTGTGGCAGACAATCAAGAGGGGTGGTCTGAGTTTCTGCCGCTTGCTGAATTTGCTCTTAACAACCATACATCCTCTTCTGCTGGGTGTTCGCCTTTTTTTTGTTGTTCTGGGAGACATCCGTCTTTTGGGTCATTCTCCAAATTGGTATCGGCTGTGCCTGAGGAGGAGAATTTTTCCGCTGATTTGGAGAGAGTTTGGACGGATGTGCGTGGTAATCTTCAGGAGGCTAACAAAAAATCTAAGAGGTACTTTGACAGGAAACGTCAAGAGGTTTTGTTTACGGTTGGTGACATGGTTTGGTTGTCCTCTAAGAATCTGCGGTTGAGGATTCCTTCTAAAAAATTGGGTCCCAAGTTTGTAGGGCCCTTTAAGGTGCTTCAGGTAGTTAACCAATCTGCTGTTAGGTTGGAGGTTCCTACCTCCTGGAAGATTAATCCGGTGTTTCATGTTTCTCTATTGAAAAAAGCTGATGTATCAGATAGAGACGCCACTGCCACTGTTCCTCCGGGGGTGGAGGACGGGGAATATGAAATTTCCCCCATCCTTAATTCTAGACGGTATAGGGGGAGTTTGCAGTATCTCGTCGCTTGGAAGGGTTTCGGTCCAGAGGATAACTCATGGGTGAGGGCGGATGATGTTTCTGCTTCCAGACTTGTCAGAGCGTTTCACAAGAGGTTTCCTGATAAGCCTGGGCCTAGGGGATCCGGAGGATCCTCTTAGAAGAGGGGGTACTGTTAGAACTCTCCTGTTAGTTTTTTTCTAGTTTGCTGGTCACATGACCTTTTTGCCTATTTAATCCTGCTCCGCCCTTCTGGCCATGCTGGACTTCATTGTAATTTCTACTCTTAAGCTAGCCAGGTGATTTGTAACCTTTCTCAGTCAGTTTAGCTAGGTCTTTTGACCTTTATGTTCTTTGTTGTGTGTTTGTCTTTTTACTGCTACAATTTCTGCTAGGAGGTGTCCATCTTTCACCCAGTCCCTAGTTCTTGTAGGGATCCCTCCTTCACATCTATAGGTCTTCGTTCAGACTAGCTGAGGACTTTAGCGGGTCGCAGGATCAGGTTCCCCGTTACATCGTAGGGATCTAGCTTAGTTCTATTGTAGGGACAGATCTCCTGTCTTTCCTTAGTGCTTGTAGCCTATCATAACAATATCCCCCACACTCCCCCTCTCCATAATATCCCCCACACTGCCCCTCTCCATATCCCCCACACTGCCCCTCTCCATAAAATCCCCCACACTCCCCCTCTCCATAATATCCCCCACACTGCCCCTCTCTATATTTCCCCACACTCCTCCTCTCCATATCCCACACTGCCCCTCTCCATAAAATCCCCCACACTCCCCCTCTCCATATCCCCCACTCCCCCTCTCCCACACTGCCCCTCTCCATATCCCCCACACTGCCCCTCTCCATAAAATCCCCCACACTCCCCCTCTCCATAATATCCCCCACACTCCCCCTCTCCATAATATCCCCCACACTGCTCCTCTCAATAAAATCCCCCACACTCCCCCTCTCCATATCCCCCACTCCCCCTCTCCATATCCCACACTGCCCCTCTCCATATCCCCCACACTGCCCCTCTCCATAAAATCCCCCACACTGCCCCTCTCTATATTTCCCCACACTGCCCCTCTCTATATTTCCCCACACTCCTCCTCTCCATATCCCACACTGCCCCCTCCATAAAATCCCCCACACTGCCCCTCTCCATATCCCCCACACTGCCCCTCTCTATATTTCCCCACACTGCCCCTCGTCACAATAACCCCCATTAATAATTTTATTAGTTTATTATTATTTGTATTATTAAAAGTTGAATTAATTCTCATTGTTATTACTTTAATTATTAACTACCTTAGTTTGTGCTATTATTGTTATAATAATTAATAATAACTCCTCTTTGCATTGCCTTCTCACGCTCATATCTTCCAGTCTAGTCGCATGTGCCTCCATCACCCTTTGCTTCAATCACCTTGAAACTTGTCGCAAAATAATCAAGTTAAATGGAATAAAAACTGCATTTCCCGGCATGCACGGGCCTCATGCATCATGTGACACATCACGTGACTTTTTAAGACAAGAGACGTTAACAGTGGGCGTGCCAAATTAGAGGTGCTGATAGATGATTGGCTGGCTGACGCGCCGCTTACTATTGGCTCTATTTCACTTCCTGTTCACTTCCGGTTTCCGGTTCTGGTTGAACAGAAGGAGAAGTGACAGGAGGAAGTAACTGCGGAGTCACGTGATAGCAGGAGGGAGCTCTCGTGCCGGAGCTGGAGCTCATCTCCCCGGTGATGTTCAGCGGATAGTCTTAGTCTCCGGTCTGCAGATAGTACGCTGCCTGTGCGGGGGGCCCGGCTGCATTGTGCTGTGGTGACACTACAGTGGTATGGAGTAGAGGAGGAATCGCATCACTACCGCGTGCTGTGCTCACTGCTCACATACAGGGTCCTGCAGTGTTTGGGGCCAGACATCGCTCCTGTGTCGCCCTGACAACCAAATATCAAAGGAAAAACCCCAGGAAGTGACAGGATCCGTCCAGGTAATAGGAGTGTGTGCCCTTCCCCCAGTTGCATGGGGGCTCCTGTGTCCCACACTGTGTAGCATGGGGGGGGGGGGGGCTGTAGCCTCGTGTGCCCCCACCGTGTAGCGTGCGCAGGGGGGTCTGTAGCCTCGTGTGCCCCCCACCCTGTAGCGTGCGCAGGGGGGTCTATAGCCTCGTGTTCCCCCCCCACCCTGTAGCGTGCGCAGGGGGGTCTATAGCCTCATGTGCCCCCACCGTGTAGCGGGGGGGGGTCTGTAGCCTCGTGTGCCCCCCACCGTGTAGCGTGCGCGGGGGGGGTCTGTAGCCTCGTGTGCCCCCCACCCTGTAGCGTGCGCGGGGGGGTCTGTAGCCTCGTGTGCCCCCCACCCTGTAGCGTGCGCGGGGGGGTCTGTAGCCTCGTGTGCCCCCCACCCTGTAGCGTGCCCCCCACCCTGTAGCGTGCCCCCCACCCTGTAGCGTGCGCGGGGGGGGTCTGTAGCCTCGTGTGCCCCCCACCCTGTAGCGTGCGCGGGGGGGGGTCTGTAGCCTCGTGTGCCCCCCACCCTGTAGCGTGCGCGGGGGGGGTCTGTAGCCTCGTGTGCCCCCCACCCTGTAGCGTGCGCGGGGGGGGTCTGTAGCCTCGTGTGCCCCCCACCCTGTAGCGTGCGCGGGGGGGGTCTGTAGCCTCGTGTGTCCCCCCACCCTGTAGCGTGCGCGGGGGGGGTCTGTAGCCTCGTGTGCCCCCCACCCTGTAGCGTGCGTGGGGGGGGGTCTGTAGCCTCGTGTGCCCCCCACCCTGTAGCGTGCGCGGGGGGGGTCTGTAGCCTCGTGTGCCCCCCACCCTGTAGCGTGCGCGGGGGGGGGGGTCTGTAGCCTCGTGTGCCCCCCACCCTGTAGCGTGCGTGGGGGGGGGTCTGTAGCCTCGTGTGCCCCCCACCCTGTAGCGTGCGCGGGGGGGGTCTGTAGCCTCGTGTGCCCCCCACCCTGTAGCGTGCGCGGGGGGGGGGTCTGTAGCCTCGTGTGCCCCCCACCCTGTAGCGTGCGCGCGGGGGGGGTCTGTAGCCTCGTGTGCCCCCCACCCTGTAGCGTGTGCGGGGGGGGTCTGTAGCCTCGTGTGCCCCCCACCCTGTAGCGTGCGCGGGGGGGGGGTCTGTAGCCTCGTGTGCCCCCCACCCTGTAGCGTGCGCGGGGGGGGGGTCTGTAGCCTCGTGTGCCCCCCACCCTGTAGCGTGCGCGGGGGGGGGGTCTGTAGCCTCGTGTGCCCCCCACCCTGTAGCGTGCGCGGGGGGGGGGTCTGTAGCCTCGTGTGCCCCCCACCCTGTAGCGTGCGCGGGGGGGTCTGTAGCCTCGTGTGCCCCCCACCCTGTAGCGTGCGCGGGGGGGTCTGTAGCCTCGTGTGCCCCCCACCCTGTAGCGTGGGGGGGGGTCTGTAGCCTCGTGTGCCCCCCACCCTGTAGCGTGTGGGGGGGGGGTCTGTAGCCTCGTGTGCCCCCCACCCTGTAGCGTGTGGGGGGGGGGTCTGTAGCCTCGTGTGCCCCCCACCCTGTAGCTGAAATGTAGAAATCATTCTTACCTCCAAATATGTGCATTACATGTGGTGGACAACCCCTTTAAGCCTAGCGTCTCCACACATTTCTATCATTACTAAAAACCTGCAGCTGAAGAACAGCACACACACTTTCCTTTGGTTTTACCAAAATTTGTCATTCGTTTCCTACCTCTGTTTCTTTGAAATCGGACTCTGATTTTGTAAGGTTTTAAAGGGGTTTTCTGGCTAATAAAGTCGCAGATAAATACATGATATAAATTCATGTCTGAAATGCGCCCCAATTTCCAGCTAGAACCTCCTGTTCTTGGTTCCGGCAGGTTGTACAACACAAGACAATGTTTCCTGTGTCCGCATGTGATGTGTATGAAGAAAGCTGGCTGACTGCTAACTTAACGTATTTTTTTATTTAGTGGGGAAATCTCTTTAAAACAGGTAATTTTTTATTATAATTTCTGAGCTATAATAAAACTTTTGGGGAATCAGTCTGGTGCAGTTTCCTATGATCAGTGCTGTGCCACCACTGCTCTATATACCTGGCAAGAAATGTGTGTGCAAAGCAGTCATCAAAGCAAAAGGTGGCTACTTTGAAGAACCTAGAATATAAGACATATTTTTAGTTGTTTCACACTTTTTTGTTAAGTATATAATTCCACATGTGTTAATTCATAGTTTTGATGCCTTCAGTGTGAATGTACAATTTTCATAGTCATGAAAATACAGAAAAATCTTAAAATGAGAAGGTGTGTCCAAACTTTTGGTCTGCACTATATATATATATATATATATATATATATATATATATATATATATATATATATATATATATATATATATATATATATATATATATATATATATATATAATCTATCCTCAGTCATTTGATAAGGCTCATTAAAGAGTCACTATTGACTTTTAGGATTGCTACTTCCTGTAGGTGGCACTAGAGTTCTGGACCTCTTCCTTTCTGGAGAGGCAATTTGCATTATGCAAGATAGAAAATGTGTCACGTTTCAAGGTTTTTTTTGGAGTAAGGTTTTTGTCATTGAAACATGGAAAAAAAACACCATGTTAAAATGGAAAAACATAAAAAAACCTATGCAAAAAATGGCAGTGGGGTTGCTGCACGCATTGGATTATTGGCGTATGCAATGTATAAATCAGGATAATTCTGAGCACAGACATGTTTTTTCTTCTCTACGTGAAGTACTTGGCTGGGGTCTGATCAGCGCACTTTAGGCCGCCCCCTGGCTGTGATCTAAGGACCACTTCTGGAGTCGCTCTTGCTAATATTTACCCTTCCTGTGTTGTCATCTCCCACACTTCTTCAAATCCTGTCAACTGCTATAACCGGTCAGAGCAGTTTGTGAGCCGCACTTGACTTCATGTGATCCCTAGGAAATAAAAGTAAGAAGTACAAGCATCGCGTCCCCCCATTATACTGCGATCTCAGGGGTCTTTTTTGTGCATGGTTCACGTTCCTCGTTACGGCTTCTGTGTCTGCAGAGACGACCACACACAAGGTAGTTTAATTTAAAGGCCTCCTGCAAAAAGAAATACATGTACACGGGATAGCTTCAAGGCTTGGCCCAAACCCTTGACAGCGTCCGCTCTGATCTCAAATTCGGCAGCTTCACTTCTGCTTCATGCTCAGCATTGGTCTTGTCCGAGAAGGGGCCTGGCTGAGCTTGTGAAGACATATGACCCCCTTTTTAGCCACATTCGGGTAAATATCAGGAGTGGGGGCTGTGTATACATTTTGCCTATATGCACCAGGAGTTTTTCTGCAGCGTACGCCAAGTGCAGTGTAAATGCATCCTAACAGAAGTCTCTGAGCAGTACCAAAAGGGTTTGATTACTCTGTTACCCTTTAATGAAAATCCATAGCAGTGTAAGATTTTGGACCATTGTGGTCTTCACTTGTATCTAAGACATACCGAATTATGGCGGTCTTCTTTCCTGAGATGGTGAGTAATGCTTTCTGAATAAATGTATACTTCTCCTCTTGCAGGATGTTTGCCCGATGGCTGTGCGTCTGTCTCGCTGCCATATCGGCTGTGACTGCGGAGGTGGTCGATGACTGCAAACTGAGCAGTGACAAGGTGTCGGCCTCGGAGCAGGCGCTCCTCAACAGACTGGCTCCACTGAAGCACAAGAGGTAAGATTGGGTAAAATCGGTGAAGTAACACAGACTCTCTGCAATGTATGTACACCCCTGTGCTAAACAGAAGTCATTCTGGGCATCTAGTTGGTCATATGGGCATAGAGGAACAATTTGCTTTTCTCCACCTACTATTGGGCTGAACCTCTTTGATTCATCTATGTAAGTACAGAACAATTCCTTTAAATTTGGTAAACTGGCCATTCTGGTAATATGACATTTCCAGAACAGAACTGCAATATAATGCAGGATTTCACCAGACCGGAAGAGAAATACTAATCAGGAATAATCGTCATTCATTTAATTATTTAGAGGGATATTCTCATCTTGGTGTGTGATTGCATATTGCTAGGACATCAAACTATAAATAACCAATAAAGAAGAACTATATGGTGAAAGTGTAAGGTACCAACCCGTAAGTCAATAGTAGCAGAATAACTGGGCACTCAAATTTGCCAATGAATCTATATCACTTTTATTCAATCCATACAATATAACGTTTCAGTCTTTTTCTGACCTTCATGAGAACTGATTGCCATATAGGACATGGATAGGATTGTCAGATGGCAGCGCTGGGTAAATGGAGCTATTCTGACGCTGTGGTATGGCGCCATACCACAGCGTCAGAATAGCTCCATTTACCCAGCGCTGCCATCTGACAATCTTATCCATGTTCTATACGGCAATCAGTTCTCATGAAGGTCAGAAAAAGACTGAAACGTTATATTGTATGGATTGAATAAAAGTGATATAGATTCATTGGCAAATTTGAGTGCCCAGTTATTCTGCTACTATAGGACGTCAGACTATCCTGAGAGTAAACTGGCTGCTTCCGCTTCCAACCTTTTACCTCTGCACAGGAGCAGCGTGGTTCCGTTAAAAAAAAAAAAAAATTAGTGCCATGCTGTAGTTCCCTGCACTGCGCAAGAGAAAAACTGTGACGGGGACAAAGCGTTGAAAGGGGACATTTGCTCATGACCTATCTTAATAATACTGCGGCCACTGGTCAGTCTTCAGTGTATTGTAATCATTGTGGTCAGGTTGTCATAAAGTCATAGTGAGTAAAATTTACAAAAATAAGTATTACCTTGGGCAAGGCCATGTCTACGGTAATTCCTATTTTTGCAACTTTTACTCACTGAGTTTCTGACAACACTGTACCTTCCTCTTCCCCTGTTTTTTCTGGCGGACCAATTTGCCCAGTATTCTTGTTCAGCCCTGTGAGCTTATCTCTATATGTATTTTGCCTATTATAGAGACTAAACTCAGCAACGTGTTTTTGGTACAATATTTATGTAGCTCTGCTACATGCACATATAATGACGCACACACAGCTCTGCTACATGCACATATAATGACGCACGCACAGCTCTGCTACATGCACATATAATGACGCACGCACAGCTCTGCTACATGCACATATAATGACGCACGCACAGCTCTGCTACATGCACACACAGTACAGACCAAAAGTTTGGAGACACCTTCTCATTTAAAGATTTTTCTGTATTTTCATGGCTATGAAAATTGTACATTCACACTGAAGGCATCAAAACTATGAATTAACACATGTGGAATTATATACTTAACAAAAAAGTGTGAAACAACTGAAAATATGTCTTATATTCTAGGTTCTTCAAAGTAGCCACCTTTTGCTTTGATGACTGCTTTGCACACTCTTGGCATTCTCTTGATAAGCTTCAAGAGGTAGTCACCGGAAATGGTTTTCATTTCACAGGTGTGCCCTGTCAGGTTTAATAAGTGGGATTTCTTGC
The DNA here is from genome assembly GCF_046119375.1 of Phyllobates terribilis. Lineage (NCBI taxonomy): Eukaryota > Metazoa > Chordata > Amphibia > Anura > Dendrobatidae > Phyllobates > Phyllobates terribilis. The sequence goes on from NW_027362765.1 coordinate 417,483,334, forward strand.
CTTATAAATGGGGTTGGGACCATCAGTTGTGTTGTGCAGAAGTCAGTTGGATACACAGCTGATAGTCCTACTGAATAGACTGTTAGCTGCTTTTTTCTTGCCATAATACAAATTCTAAGTAAAGAAAATCGAGTGGCCATCATTGCTTTAAGAAATGAAGGTCAGTCAGTCCGAAAAATTGGAAAACTTTGAAAGTGTCCCCAAGTGCAGTTGCAAAAACCATCAAACGCTACAAAGAAACTGGCTCACATGAGGACCGCCCCAGGAAAGGAAGACCAAGAGTCACCTCTGCTTCTGAGGATAAGTTTATCCGAGTCACCAGTCTCAGAAATCGCAGGTTAACAGCAGCTCAGATTAGAGACCAGGTCAATGCCACACAGAGTTCTAGCAGCAGACACATCTCTTCAACAACTGTTAAGAGGAGACTTTGTGCAGCAGGCCTTCATGGTAAAATAGCTGCTAGGAAACCACTGCTAAGGACAGGCAACAAGCAGAAGAGACTTGTTTGGGCTAAAGAACACAAGGAATGGACATTAGACCAGTGGAAATCTGTGCTTTGGTCTGATGAGTCCAAATTTGAGATCTTTGGTTCCAACCACCGTGTCTTTGTGAGACGCAGAAAAGGTGAATGGATGGACTCTACATGCCTGGTTCCCACCGTGAAGCATGGAGGAGGAGGTGTGATGGTGTGGGGGTTCTTTGCTGGTGACACTGTTGGGGATTTATTCAAAATTGAAGGCATACTGAACCAGCATGGCTACCACAGCATCTTGCAGCGGCATGCTATTTCACTCGGTTTGCGCTTAGTTGGACCATCATTTATTTTTCAATAGGACAGTGATCCCAAACACCCCTCCAGGCTGTGTAAGGGCTATTTGACCAAGAAGGAGAGTGATGGGGTGCTACGCCAGATGACCTGGCCTCCACAGTCACCAGACCTGAATCCAATCAAGATGGTTTTGGGTGAGCTGGACCGCAGAGTGAAGGCAAAAGGGTCAACAAGTGCTAAGCATCTCTGGGAACTCCTTCAAGATTGTTGGAAGACCATTTCCGGTGACTACCTCGTGAAGCTCATCAAGAGAATGCCAAGAGTGTGCAAAGCAGTCATCAAAGCAAAAGGTGGCTACTTTGAAGAACCTAGAATATAAGACATATTTTCAGTTGTTTCACACTTTTTTGTTAAGTATATAATTCCACATGTGTTAATTCATAGTTTTGATGCCTTCAGTGTGAATGTACAATTTTCATAGTCATGAAAATACAGAAAAATCTTTAAATGAGAAGGTGTGTCCAAACTTTTGGTCTGTACTGTATAACAACGCTCACTATACATTACCACATCCTGCAATTCCTGATCGGGACCTGTACGGAGGCTGCAGGAGTTGAGCAATTTGCAGGACCTTCCACTTGATTAAGTCAAGCACCTTTCAAGTCATGGGATCAGTCACATGACCTGAAAGGTCCTGGAATTACTGGTGAAGGTCCTTCAGGTGCTCAGCTCCTGTAGCCTCCGTTCCTGTCTGTAAGCTTCCACTCCTGCTTTGCACCAATCACATAGATTAGTGCAGAGCAGGAGGAGTGAGGGCAGATCTCTGTGATCGGGGAGGACACGGTGTCGGGCTTCTTCTCCATCTGGACTATAAGATGCACACACTTTTTAACAAGAGTTTTTCTTGTTAAAAAAAAATGCGTCTTATAGTCCGAAAAATAATATAAAATAAGGTATACCTTTCATCATCTTTTGGTATTTTTCCCGTGATTACCATCCATTATCATGTTTTATAGATTTTATTCTTTTATGGGGTTTTTTTTTTCAATAAAGTTGTTCACTTTATCTCAGCGCAGTCATCTTTTGTAGGTTTTGTGTGACCAGTATTAATTATAGGATAGTGGATTGACTGCTAGGGGTCCTACTGCTGGGGCCCCACTGATCCTGATCTTCCTTTCTGTACATGTTGGGGTTGGAGAATGTGCACCTCCGCTCTATTCATTGTCTATGGGACTGACTTGGACAAGCAATGAATGGGGGTGGAGATGCACATCCTCGACCTCTATTATGTACAGACCGGGATATTCAGAGCCCTTTTTTACGGATTGGTGGGGAATTGTAAGGACTGCTGCGATGCCGTGGTAGTTCATCTGCTAATAAACTGCGCTTTTCCTACCTTTTTAGGTTTGAAACCGCAGACGACTCCTATACATATACCTTTGTAGTATGTGGAAGCGTCATCAATGGCAGCAAAAGCAGTAACGAAGGTCTAGTGCAGAACAAGACGAAAACCCAAGAGATCACCACGGTTGGCCGCATCAATGACACTACCATCCTCAATGGAAGTAAGACTTGTTGTCTCTTTAATGTGTGAATGGAATAAATAAACAGCGCCCCTCCTCTTCATGGGCTGTACTGGTATTGCAACTCAGCTTGACCTTTTAAGAAAAATATTCAGCCGTTGAACTAAAAAAAAAAAAAATGTCATCTTGACATGGTCAGAATTAAGCAATGACTGACCACAATCCTACCATAATAGCAGCCACCTGCTTATATCAGGTGTGGAGAAAACCCATTCCTTATGGCGGCTGGAAGATTTTTCTTAATTTTCAGTATCAAACTATCGTTGGTCCATACTTAGGACAGATTATCGGGATCAGACTTGGTCCCCCCCCCCCCCCCCCCCCCTCCTCCGTCAATCAGCTGTCTTAAGGGGCCGTAGTGGTCGCACAAGTTTGGAGGGGAAGACTGAAAAAGCTGTGTTCATCCCATTGGAAAATATAAATGTGCATTTATGAAAGTCGAGTATTAGAGGCCCATTTATTTATTTTTTTATTTTGCAGCGGATTGGATCCTACTTACTTATAAATCTGGAGATGCGTATGATTCTCATTGCGGGAGCGAGCCAAGGAAAGCCATGATCATGATATCCTGTAACAAGAAAACACTGGCGGTATGATATTTGTCAGTATATGGAGGGAGGGGCGGCTGAAGAAAACTCCCTAAAGATCTGACAAGTTTATCAATTACCCCCATGTCTGAAAGATAACACTGAGAGGTTGGAGCACCGCTCCAATTAATGCACCACAATATAGATAATTATGGAAATTATGAGCTACTAGATGGTGGCCCGATTCTAACGCATCGGGTATTCTAGAATATGTATGCGGCCAACCGGGCGCGACTAATCAGCGAAGGAGTATTTAAATGGGTTGTGCACTGGGTTGTGCCGCTGATCTCCCGACGGTGGCCTGCGTGTTTCAAATCCGGCGCCAATTCGCGGCCGGGCTGCGCCAGTCGCTGATTGGTCGCGGCCGGCCGCGACCAATCAGAGAAGCGGTGTTTTAAATTTTGCTCCAATATCGCTGATTGGTGTCGGCCGCGACCAATCAGCGAACCGTGTTAGTGAGGACCGGGGAGCGGCGCTGCCTGCACGGGTACTTCCTCTGCGAGCAGCCGGGAGATGACTGGCTAGTGCCAGTCATCTCCCGGCTGCATCGCCGCTGACCTCCGTGCGGCAGATGAGCCGCTAACTGCCACCATCTTGTTCTGAAATCCCGCGTCGCTGATCGGCCGCAGCCGGACCAATCAGCAACGCGGGGTTTCCTGGACAGACAGACGGGATAAGCCGATTATATAGTAGATTATTGCATGGTCAAGTACCCATACGGGAGTACTATTTAATTTATTATATATTGTACAGACTTTTATTTTACCTTTTATTTATTGTGTTACACCTGCAGATATATTACTGACATATCCGTAATAACCTGAACTGTAAAACTAATACAATTTCTGTTCAAAATAATAGATGAAAAATATTGCAACACAAATAATGACTCCAGATGGTGAACACAAAAAAAAAAGAACAATGCGACAATAATAATTAATAATTTTTTTTTAAACTTTTTCGCTGTTCAAAAAAAAAAAACAGAAAAATCTAAAAAAAAATAATGAATTAGGACGGCCATAAACATGATTACCTGTTTTTTTCACTCCCTCCGAAAAAAAAAGTGTCGCGGCCCACGATCTGCATTGATATACAGATTCATATACCGTTTTTTTCGGACCATAAGACATACCTAGGTTGTAGAGGAGGAAAATAGAAAAAAAAAAATGAGGCAAAAAATGTGGTCATGATGCTCTGTTATGGGGGAGGGGGTCTGCTGCTGACAGTGTTATAGGGGTAATGTCCCCCAATTGTGTTAATATCCCCCATCCTGGTATATATGGCCCCCTCCTTCCTGTTATACGTGGCCCTCATCACCATCCTGATATGCATTGCACCCCCAATCCACCATCCTGGTATGCATGGCCCCCTTATCACTCTTCCTGGTATGTATGGCACCCCTCACACCCATCCTGGTATGTATGGCACCCCTCACACCCATCCTGGTATGTATGGCACCCCTCACACCCATCCTGGCATGTATGGCACCCCTCACACCTCTTCCTGGTATGTATGGCACTCTTCATCCCTGTATGTATGGCCCCCTTCATGAGGAAGTGAAGATGGATCCAGCTCAACACACCGGGCAATTAATTAAAATTCAACAATCTTTATTGGCAAATCCTTTTAAAAATTTGTCCATTTTTTTGTCTTTTCTACATCTCAGACGACAACGCATATATTATGGGGTGGTGTGTATAAAAAATGCCATACGCGTTTCGAGTGAAAAACTCTTGAACACTGGCCACTGGAAGGGGGCCCCCTTCATCCCTTCATGTATGGCCCCTTCATCCCTGTATGTATGGCCCCCTTCATGCCTCATCCCTGTATGTATGTATGTATGGCCCCCTTCATGCCTCATCCCTGTATGTATGTATGTATGGCCCCCTTCATGCCTCATCCCTGTATGTATGTATGGCCCCCTTCATGCCTCATCCCTGTATGTATGTATGGCCCCCTTCATGCCTCATCCCTGTATGTATGTATGGCCCCCTTCATGCCTCATCCCTGTATGTATGTATGGCCCCCTTCATGCCTCATCCCTGTATGTATGTATGGCCCCCTTCATGCCTCATCCTTGTATGTATGGCACCCCTCATCCTTGTATGTATGGCCCTCCTCATCCCTCATGCCGCTATGTATGGCCCCCCCTCATCCCTGTATGTATGGCCCCTTCATGCCTCATCCTTGTAGGCATGGCCCCCTTCATCCCTGTATGTATGGCCCTCCTCATCCCGCTATGTATGGCCCCCTTTATGCCTCATTCCTTCTATATATGGCCCACCTCATCCTTGTATGCATGGCCCCCTTCATCCCGGTATGTATGGCACCCTTCATCCCTGTATGTATAGTCCCCCTCATCCAGGTATGCTTGGCACTCCCTGTTCCCCGTCACGCTGCACAGAAAAAAAATAAACTTTCATACTCACCTCCTCTCTCCTCCAGCGCTGTGTCCAGCTCTGTGCCGGAATAGTCACTGCTCCCCACGCCGGGACTGCCTGCGTGGGGAGCAGTGACCATTCATTCTCCCTAATAGCGCGTACACTGTAGCCGCGGAACACAGCAGCCGCGGAACACAGCGCTGGAGGAGAGAGGAGGTGATTATGAAAGTTTCTTTTTTTTTTTTTTTTTTTTTTCTGTGCAGCGTGACGGGGATCAGGGGGGCCATACATACAGGGATGAAGAGTGCCACAAATACCAGGAGCCGCGCTGCGGGCACAGCGTGCCGGATATTAAGGAAAATTGCTCCCCACGCCTATGGGCATGGGGAGCAGTGAATATTAATTTTCTTTAATAGCGGGCACAGTGTAGGCTGCAGCAGGCTGCTGCTGCCTCCGGTGCACCGCCACTGTCGCTTCCCCCACATCCCCCACCACCCACAGCCAAAGTATTTATGTATATCAGACTATAAGACGCACCCCCCACTTTCCTCCAAAATTTTGGAGGAAAAAAGTCTTCTAGTCCGAAAAATGCGGTATTTATTACAAACGTTTGCTGATTGCGATTTTGTGTGTTTATAATGACTGCTGCTCCATTATAAGGTGAGGATTTATTTGTGTATTACAGGAGGGCTTCACGATAATTAGTGAGGAGAGAGACAAGAAGAGCGACTGCTTCTACCTCTTCGAGATGGACAGTAGTGTTGCGTGTCCTCCAGAGGAGTCGCATCTCAGCGTGGGCTCCATCCTGCTCATTGTGTGAGTTTTCCCATATACACGGGTTTATATGGCTTCACACCTTGCGCATCATTACTGTCAAACGTTTCTTTACCAAACGGTAAGTAATGGATTGTATCAGCATGTCCACTTAAAGGGGTTGTTCACTACTGGACAGCCCCAGCTTTATCAATTCAGGACCCTAATTAAAATAAAGTACATACTTGCATCCATGGCGCTTTACATGTGAAAAGGGGTATACATAATAAAAAGCAAGTACAATAATCTTGAACATAACAACAAGTTAGTGATTGGTACAGAAGGAGCGAGGACCCTGCCCGTGAGAGCTCACAGTCTACAAGGGATGGGTGAGGATACAGTAGGTGATGGTAGAGCTGGTCGTGCAGCGGTATAGCGGAGTGAGGGTTACTGTTGTAGGCTTGTTGGAAGAGATGGGTCTTCAGGCTCCTTTTGAAGGTTTCCATGGTAGGCGAGAGTCTGTTTGGGTAGAGAGTTCCAGAGTAGGGGGGATGCACGGAAGAAGTCTTGTATGCGATTGTGGGAAGAGGAGATAAGAGGGGAGTAGAGAAGGAGATCTTGTGAGGATCGGAGGTTGCGTGCGGGTATGTAACGGGAGACTAGGTCACAGATATATGGAGGAGACAGGTTGTGGATGGCTTTGTATGCCGTGGATAGGGTTTTGAACTGGATTCTCTGGGCAATGAGGAGCCAGTGAAGAGATTGACAGAGAGGAGAGGCCGGGGAATAGCGGAGGAACAGGTGGATTCGGCGGGCAGCAGAGTTTAGGATAGATTGGAGGGGTGCGAGAGTGTTAGAAGGGAGGCCACTAGTGTGTTTGCAGATTCATGGTTGAAGAATGTGCGGATCCAGGAGATATTTTTGAGTTGGAGTCGGCAGGAAGTGGAAAGGGCTTAGACATGTGGTTCGAAGGAGAGATCGGAGTCCTGGGTTACCCCAAGGCAGCGAGCTTGAGGGACGGGGGAGAGTGGGCAGCCATTTACTTGGATGGATAGGTCTGCTGGAGGCTGAGGGGGGGTTGAGTGAGGTGGGGGAAAGATGACCAATTCTGTTTTGTCCATGTTAATTTTAGAAATCTAGCAGAGATCAAGGATGAAATAGTGGACAGACATAGTGGGATTCTCTTTTGGCATGCTGCAACATTTTGAGGTGTTACGTCGCGCTGGGGAAGCCCAAGAGGATTTATACAGGACTCCCCTGCTGCAGCCAGAGAAAAGACTGTCATCGCTGCTGAACTACGGTCCTGCAAATCTATTTGCTGACCCTCGGTCAGCGGTCTCTGTATATCCCCCTGCAGTGCCTAGGGGCGTATATAGAAATCATGGGGCCCCATAGCAGAAGTTCTAATTGCCCCTCCCCACCTCCCCCCCCCCCCCCCAAAAAAAAAATAAGAATAACTAAATATTTGTCGGTCACAGAGGAGCATATCTCCCAACTTTCCAACCTTTACATAGTCATTTTCCTCCTGCTGAAGTCCTAGATTCCTTAGATTCCTCTTTAATTGCCCCCATAAAGTGTGATGCCAGTAAGTGTCCCCAAACACAGTATGATACCCCCATGGTGAATTCCTCCACATGCACAGTATACTTGCCCTACTGTACCCCACCTCAACTCACAAGCCAAAGTATAGTGACTCCAACACAGTATGATCCCCCACACAGCCCTTCATGCAGAATAATGGGCCTACATAGAGTATAATAGCCCCACGCCGTATAATGGCCCGCACCAGCCCTCCAGACTGTATGATGGACCCCACACAAACCTTTAAACTGTATAATTGCTTGCATACAGTATAATGGCCCTCTACATATTATAATGGCCCCATATAGCCTTTCATATAGTATAATGTGCCCTCCATTATTCTCTATATAGTATAATGTACTCCCCATGTTCGTCCATATAAGAAAATGCACTCCTGCATACTATATAATGCACTCGCCATGGTCCTCCACACCATATAATCACCCATATAATGTACCTCCCATGGTCCTCCATACAGTATAATGCAGTCCCCCCACAGAGTATAATGCACCCACAGTCCTCCAGTATTATGGCCACCACATACTCACGGATTTAAAATTAAAAAATACAATACTCACCGCTCCTCTTTCCCCCGCTGCTCTGGTCTCTGCAGCTCCACTACCTGATCCAGCGTGGAGCTCGATTAAGTGACGTCACCGCGTCCGAGGCGGAATGATGGGAGAGCGAGTGTCACATGACCCTCTCTCCATCATTGCTTTCAACTGTATCGGCCTCACGGGCCCCTTGGCAGTCGCATGGCCTGCCGCCATTAGCAGCGCACCACTGGCAGTGTCCATCGGGGACTTGAATGCTGATATCCACGTCTCGGCCATGACTGGCTGAGTTGGGAATAACCTTTTACACCCCTACTAGTTATACTAATCACTATTAGTCTCAGCTTATTAGGGATGACACATGGCCGGCACAGACACATTACAGTTGTCTCTTCCCTCATGAGTGAATGCAGAAGATGACTGATTTCACGGTGGAGACTGGTGTCATCTGATTTGAGTTAATGCAAAGAGTTTTCCATCATCTGCATTAGATTTTCTTCTTGCCAGGAGGATCTTATAACGATGTTATTTATTTCTGTAATCTTGATGTCGTACATGACGGCACTTGCTTTGTCTTCTGTCTTAGGTTTGCTGTACTGATCGCAATTTACATTATTGGTGGATTCCTGTACCAGCGGTTTGTCGTAGGAGCCAAAGGCATGGAGCAATTTCCAAACATCACCTTGTGGAAAGAGCTGGGGAATCTAGTCGCGGTGAGTATTGGGAATGTGACATTGCACTGCGTCGACCATGGACATGACTTGTGCTATGGGAACATTTCTATCTTTCCTGCTGTCTTTACATTACCAGCTAAACCTGTAAGATCTCTAAAATCTCCAGCACTTGGTGTGGCTTTTTCCTTGTGTATTTCTTGCTGCAGTGCTTTTTTTTTTTTGTGCTGCAAGTACTCAACATGTGTTCATAGCCGAAGGGTCTCGACTAATTTCTGTTCCCCAGTATTCCTTCTCGTTGCGTGGGGACTCCCATCAGCAGTGTGTATTACTGGAATAGGTGAAAAATGTTCTTTGCCTTCAATGGTTTTGCGTAGAAGCGTTAATATTAAGAAGGGGATGAGCTGCAGGTGCACGGCTTTCATTAAGTTGGTACCATGATTTGAGGTGCAGACGTAGATTTGTAAGCTACTAGTTGCATTGATGCCAGTCCTTGATGCATCTTCTCACGTGAGTCCTCCATAATCCTCTGTGTATTTCATCTAATCGTCTAAGTCTAATTATTGACGATTAGCTCTCTTCATGGTAAAAGCCTTGATTTCTGAACAAGGTTAATCGGCTATAGAGAATCTGTTTTCCTCTCAGGATACCCCATTAGTGTTCCTACAAGAGACCTGGGGTTCAGGTGGCCTCTACTCCTGAATCTGAGGACAAGTGGCGTTATATTTTAGTCGCTGAATTTGAGGATGTTGAAAAAGTTGCATCTGTTAGAGCAGGGGTGGGAAACATCAGGCCCGCGGGCCGTTAACAGCCCTCCGTGACCTTTTATCCTGCCCCTGGGCAGATTCCCGGGGACCACTGTGCTTGGACCTATAGCTGCATTTTGATGGCCGCCGGCCCATTAATTTCTTTTTGCTGTGTGAGCACGCACTAACAGTGTTCACTAAAGAACGCTGCGGCGCGGGCAATGAAACCTTATCGTGAAAAAAAAAAAATGGAATATCCAAAACATCACATTTATTTGTAGATGAAAACGTGAAAAAGTAAAATTTAATAAACATTATAGCACAACTGTCGACGCGTTTCGAGCTATACTAGCTCTTAATCATGAAAGATTATGTCCTGATACCAGTGCCAGCGTCAGGACATACTTTTGTGGGCAGAGTTAGTGCGCAATACTGACCCCGAAGGATGACCTAAATATCCAACTGACCCTTGGCAGAAAAAAGATTCCCCAATCCCCACCCCTGTGTTAGAGCATGAATATAGAAAACATTATTTCTCTGAAGATGCGGATACTCAACTGAAATTTCCATCAGTTTTGTTCTATAAAGATCAAAATGTCTGAGGCTCTCAAGGCTAGGAAGAAGAGTTCTCCCCTTCAATATAACTTTCAAGGACTTTTATTCTAAGAAGAGTCAGAGAATAAATTTATAATTCCAGTTTTCAACTTTCCAACACCAAAGGGTGGGATTAAATCCCAGAAATTGTTACTAAGGTCTTCTTAACTCAGTACCTCTGGTATCTCCAATATTAGATCAGGTGGACAGCAGTGTGAGCAGCCTCTTCTTACTTCAGCACCCTTGGTATTTTCAGTATTAGATCTTGAGGACCGTAATGTGAGCAACCTCTTACCTCCGCACCTCTTGTATCTCTAATGTAGGATTAGATAGACAGGGTGGACATTAATGTGAGCAGCCTCTTTTTACCTCAGTACCCCTGGTATTTCCAGTATTAGATCAGGTGGACAGCCATGTGAGCAGCCTCTTCTTCAGCACCCCTGTTTTTTCCAGTATTAGATGTGGAGGACAGCAGTGTGAGCGGTTTCTTCTTACCTCACCATCTCTGTTAGCTTCAATATTAGATCAGGTGAACAGCAGTGTGAGCAGCCTCGTCTTACTTCAGCACCCCTGGTATTTCAAGTATTTGATCTGGAGGACAGCCGTGTGAGCAGCCTTGGCACCCCTGGTATTTCCAGTGTTAGATCAAATAGACAAGGTGGACAGCAGAGTGAGCAGTTTCTTCTTACCTCTGTAACTCTGGTATTCCCAATATTAGATCAAATAGACTGACTTGCTGTCCTAGACAAAACAAACATGATTTGCTTGTTTGGTGACTTGCAGAGACTCTACATTGTGAGTCCATGGCTGTCTGGGTGCCATATTAAATAAGGTTGTATGCAATTGGAATAACTTTGCTGCTTTCTATCAAACATAGCACCACCAGCTTAGCATTATTTAAAGAGAATCAGAAAATGGCCTATTGTTAAAAATCAAGTTCTTAAGTTAATTTTTTTTTGTTTTTGTGGTAATGTTTTTTTTCTTTTCTATTTTATAATCTGTATTTAAATTTAAAAAAAAACTTCCCACTGGCCACTAGGGCTTTTTGTAAACTTATGGGGAGAACCATCAAAGCTTTTATGCCAGAAAACTGTCTCTAAAGCTTTTAAAACTTTTGCAACTTTTGGCATTTTTTTTTTCGCCGATTTGACTCTGCTTTGCTGAAATGGGCAGACCTGGGACAGGGAATGGTCACACCAGTCAAATTCATCAAAAATGCCAGCGCTTTGTATGTCAGAAATCCTACTGGCGCAGCTCACGTCACTTAGAAGAGTAGCCAAATTTCTTAAGTGATGTGCACTTCTTAATGAATTCAGCACCTTCTATTTCCGCAAGACTGGGGTAGTGCAATTGTTTCTTACTCCAGTCTTGATGACTCATACCCTAACGTCATGCTATTTCAGGAAATCTACATAACTTTATATTATATTTTTCATTCAAGCATCTAATCAGCATGTGTAAAAACCATTATGAAGGCAGGTGGAGCAGGATCAGCTGTACCATCGCCTATGGCGAAAAAACAAAAAAAAAAAACATACCCCAAAAATAGAAAAAAATACAAATAATGGCATAGGGCAACAATAATGGTATGGGCAACAAAAAGTAGGAGGGGATAAGGGCAGGGAGCAGTACTTTCCCTTAACAATACACCCTAAATAATCACCCTACCTGACCATGGAGTTTGGCACCCTAAAAAGTGTGCAAGATTGGTGCCCCCTCTATGTCTTCTCACCCTAGAGAGACCCAATACAATAACATCTACCCCTAATAATAAGGGTTCCCCTGAAGCAAGAAGACGGAGTTCCTATCCATATGGGAATATCACACAAATCCTATAAAGCATACCATAGCTGACTACCACATATAGTGATCTAGATAACAATAAAGTGTCATAATGTTTAAAGGGAAAAAAATTAGAAAACCTTAATCAGGGGAAATAAAAAAAAAATGAACAAATGAAATAGATTGCTAGGAACCCCACATAGCTACCAAATCACCATGACCTCCACTCGTTTCTCCATTCTGACACTGGTTCATCAGGAGGTATGGAACAGGTGTTCCATTATGGGAAGTTTATCAGGGCTATGATCCATGGATATCAGTATGTCTATAGCATCACATCCCCCTAAATATGCCCTCATTGATAGTTTGTAGATGAGCTGGAAGGACTAAAAGACCTAATCTATATTGTCTACAAACTCCTGGTAAGTATGTATTGAGAAACCTGTGTATCGGAGACCACCGTATATCTATACTTACACCTTGTGTCCTAAGGCGCCGGATGGATGGTAAACATTGGCCAATCCGTGATTAAATACGGCGCATGCGCCGATCAACATTCTGACGTCACCGCACTTCTTGCCGCACCATTGCATAAGAACTAACCTATCACCGATAGACGCCTGCGCATCAGGGTTATATACAGCTCATCAGAATTACATATATACAGGGTTACATACGGTGCTTGCGCCAAGTGACGTCACCGCATTCTTGCTGTGGTGTAGAATGTAAATCCACCCATGGCCGATGGATATTGGCGTCTGCACATCAGGGTGTGATTTATTTTGACTCTGATGCTCCTATCCCGGACTGAAACAATATAACGTCGCCTAGTAGGCACACTGCACATGCGTTTGGCAACAATGAGCGTCCCGTTTTCTAACACTATTCTAGATCCCATTATTTCAATAAATTATCCAAAAATACTGCCTTAGATTGAGCTGACCGATTAAAGAGATATACGTGTCATATAGACCTATATATTCTCCATTATTCATCATTTCTCATCAGGGAGGGCAAAACAAAGGGAAAAGGTATCTTTAAAAATCTAGATGAAAAGACCTATACACCACTGATGTTGGGTATATCATGATTATGGAAAAGTGCAAAACCCCCTTCATGAGATGGGTCAATGGCAGAAGAGTTAATGATATTATTACAGCATTTTGACACCCAGAACTAGATCAGAAGGAATGTTCACTATAAATCCAAAATAGGAACGTGGTATATACCCAGGAATAAATCATGAAGGACAAAAAGGCCTAATCAAATAAAGTATCCAAAAGTTAACTGCTCATTTAATCCTTTAGGAGTACGAGAACCTAATCGAAATATCCATTGACTTTTTTTTTTTTTTTCCAGAATTCGTTTATTCCAATCCTCTCCCCTTTTCATGTTTTCTTACAACTTCAATTACATAAAAGGAGAGAGATTTTGGATCCCCCTGATAATATTCCCTCGTGTGTCGGGATGACGGAGTTTCCCTTTTTCGTTTAATGTCTCCTATGTGTTCTCCAATTCGTCTCTGGAATTCTCGTTTTGTGTTGCCGATGTAATTAAGGGGACAAGGGCATGTGGCCATATATACCACCCCTTCTGTTCTGCGGTTTGCAAAGTCCTTAGTGCATCCACTAGGAGGGAATTTTTCACTAACACAACTTTTGCGGTGCTGATCCAGGGGAAAAAGCTGCAATTTCCACATTTAATGTTCTACCGATTCTTCGATAAAGCTATATCCCAGCTTGCTTTGGTCTACTATATAGGCTGTGGACAATGCGATCCCCAATGAATCTCCCATTTGTGTAACTAATTTTTGGGGTGGAAGGAACCACATTCTGTAAATTGGGATCTGCCAACAATGCCCGAATGCCTATTGAGGATCTGATATACCAAACGTGCCTATGACACGTATGGGTCCACTATCTCTCTATTAGGGGTATGGTTAAAGGCCGTGGTTAGGATAGGAGCAGGATACCACTTCTAGGTGAAACGATACTTAAGATCTCTAGCCTGGGAAACAAAATCCTCCATCCTTGAGCAATTCCGTCTCATCCTGAGGTACTGCCCTTTGGGTATACTGTTCTTCAGGGCCACAGGGTGGTGACTGTTCCAATCCGTTCAGCCAGTTATTTCTAGCTGTTGGAAACATATCTACCTGCATCTTCTGAAAACCATCTATGCCACTCCTGATCATCACATCCAGAAAAGGCAAACAATGTTCATAATTTCCGAAGTGAATCTCAAACCTATCTCTTTGGAATTTTAATTTATTAACAAATGTGATCAGTTGTTCTCCCAACCTTGACCAGAGAATAAAAATATTGTCAATGAGCCTGTCCCAAAATAGAATTTTGGGAACCCACCAGGCAGCGTCATTCTGAAAGACCAGCATTTCATCCCACCAGCCCAGGAGGAAGTTCACATATGAAGGAGAGCAGGATGTACCCATCGCAGTCCCCTTCAGCTGGTAGAAACACTTGTTGTCGAAAAGAAAATAATTATGTGTTAGTATAAACCGGAGAGGCTATAGAACAAATTGACTGCCAAAATGAGTGGCTCTAGATCTTAAAGTGCTCCGTTGCCTTAATCCCATATTTGTGGGGAATACTACTATATAGAGATTCAATGTCTGTTGATGCCAGTAAAGTATTACTCTCCAGAACTGCGCCTTCCAGTTTTAATAAAAGGTCCGATGTGTCTCTAATATATGATGGTAGTGCCTCCACAAATGGACGTAATATGTGATCAACATAAATACTCATATTTTGACTAACTGAATTAATCATTGAAACTATGGGATGTCCCCTTTTGTAATATCTTAAGAACAGCTCTTCTTCAGTTTGGTGTTTTTTTTCTTTTGTCATTTTTTACCTAATGGACATGTAGGGACAGTTTATAATCATGAAAGATAATTAATTTTTATTTTTTTTTGTTCCTTTTTAGGACGGCTGTGATTTTGTGTGTCGATCCCAACCCCGATCTTCAGAAACTGCCTACAGAGGTGTTGGCGACGATCAACTTGGAGAGGAGCCAGAAGAGAGAGATGACCACCTATTACCTATGTGATCCAGTTCCATTCACAATAAATTAGCAATTGGAGGAAGCCTGCATCTTCCACCACATTTTCTCCCGCTGCTTAGAAAATCTTTTGTCTCTTAATGCTCCTCTGCTGCAGTTGGGGGCCTCTGTCCCCATTGCCCTTCTGTGGTGTAACCCTACATTGGGCAGCCACCTCTTGTGCTTTGTACTGGGAGTATAGCCAAAGTGGTACTTTTGGTTTATGGCCAGAAATAAACCTGATGTCTTCTCCTGTATTAGCACTACATGAGTACAGGCCTAAAACCAAGAAGCAAACTCAGGATAAGTAAGTCGATATAAGACCGAGGTCTTTGCAGGGCCCTTCTTACCACAGTGTGGTAGGTCCATCTGGCAGATGGACTACTTGTCAGAATAGCATAATTGACATATAATTACTTGCATACATCCACTCCTACAACATGACTAATATTGGACCCACAGAAGTACTTGAACTCTTTTGTACACACTGGAAACACACAAACCTGTACAGATCTACGATAGATATCATCACCATTGGGGGTTTACGTGTTACTTAGTGCTGCATCTGAATCACTATTCCACTTTCTTGCTTCGCTTTCCCTCTAATATTTTTTCCAAATAAGGTTTTGGGGTATTTACATTTTTATGGGTGTTTATATCTTGTGTGACTTATTGGCAGTTTCTGCAATTTTTTGTTTCAATTTTTTTTAACAAAAGAATTAAAAAGTGAAAAAAATAAGCCAATGTGTTTTGTGTTATCTTTTTGGTTTTTTTTGTGTATTACAGCAGCACAATTGTTTGATTCTGAATAGTTCTTAGTCTAGAAGGTGGGCATCTGGGCTGGGGTTGAGGAAACAAAGTGCTTTTGCCACCAGTGACATCCGATATGATCTGATGTATTTGGGGTCTAAAGAGGCACGAACCCTGGAAGGGAAGGCTGGTGAGGGATTTTTTTGTATGCAGAAAAAGCATTCCATGCTTTAAAGGGAACCTGTCACCAGAAAACCACGCTATTAACGTGCAGATATGGGGTTAATCTGCAGGTTAATGGCATTTTTATGCTGGCCGGCGCCTGCACATAGGCGTACGCTCCGAGGAGAAAATGAACTTTATTCTCCCTGGCAGCGTTCGGGTTTCAGCCATGGGGACTGAAACCAGGCCCCGGTCCCAATGCAGAGCCAGTGTCAGTCAAGGCCGGGGGTGTGATTTCAGTCACGGGGGTGGCACGGGTTCAGTAACCGCGCCCCCGACATTAGGGGCCGGTTATCAGTCGGAGGCGCGGTTACAGCTGCCGAGTGGAGACTGAAACGGGAACGCTGCTGGCGGTTCATTTTATTAAGCGTTAGGCTAAGTGCATGCTCCGGCCAGTATAATAATGCTATTAGCCTGCAGAATAACCCCATATCTGCAAATATTGTTTTCTTTCTGGTGACAGGTTCCCTTTAAGCCATAGAACACTTTTAATGGCCATAATATTCCTTAAAGCTAGAGCAAAGCAACCAGCAGCATCAAGGGAAACAGAAAATATTTCCGTGGGTGAGACTGCCTTAGAAACCAAGGTAGCAGGGAGATCTGGGCACAGGGGCAAGCCTATTGCTTCAAAGGCTATGGCCAGAGTCTGTGTCTATCTGTAGGATCATTGAGAAACTCTCCATTGGAGAGTGGAACAGTAGTGTTCGTGGATAACAGATACGGCGGATCCACAGTTGAGGATTCGGCCTAATTATTGAGAAGATCAGAAGGAAAGGGATACAGGTTCTCCATTTCTGCAATGGTTTGTCTGGGTGCTCTTGTGACAGGACTCAAATTCTTGTGTGGTTAGAAAATACTCTAGGTGATCGCTTGATCTTCTTAAAGTACAGTACAGTCAGCTCAGAAGACAAGGGGCCTATTTCCTTGATGATCAAGGTTTGGTTAACTGTCTTAACCAGACTGTTGACCATGTACTATGGAAGCTTGGTCAGAGTCGAGATCAAAGTCAGACTCAGTGCAGGGATCCGATTTGTGAACAGCTTCGCTTGAAGAGGGAGAGCATATCCTGGGGAAGGAGACCGAGAGGAAGAACTTGTTCAATGCCACTTTTGATCTCTTGTGTGATCTGCCATGTTGATGCGGAATAACTGGTGGGTTTGACTCCACCTTGGAGGTGGTGAGAGTACCAAGGGAAAGAGAAATGTTCCACCTTGGTTAACTCGGCGATAGTAACGGTTAATTCTTGGGGAGGGGACGTGCTCACATTGCCGGCAGTGAGGGGAGCTTGTGTGCGGCTGCTATATTGGGACAGGGAGCCGAAGGCTGACTTAATGGAAATTTGCACTTGCAGGTGGAACTTTAGGGGAAACTGAGCAGGTTCGTGAGAGCGATCCTTTCTGGGGTTAGACAAGGTAAGAACAGAAGACAGAAGAGTCCCAATATAAGAGGAAGATATTAACCCCTTCATGACCGGAGCAATTTCCGTGTTTGCATTTTTGTTTTTGTTTTTTTCCCCTTCTTCCCAGAGCCAGAACTTTTTTTATTTTTCATTCAATATGGCCATGTGAGGGCTTGTTTTTTTGCGGGACGAGTTGTAGTTTTAAACGCCATCACTGGTTTTACCATATCGTGTACTGGAAAACGGGGAAAAAATTCCAAGTGTAGTGATATTGCAAAAAAAAAATACAATTCCAGAGTTTGTTTTTTTACCACGTTCACTGAATGCTAAATCTGACCTGCCATTATTATTCTCCAGGTCATTACGAGTGCGTAGACCCCAAACATTTATAGGTCCTTTTTTGTTTAAGTGATGAAAAAAAAATCCAAAATTTGCTAAAAAAAAAAAATTTCCCAGACCTGTAGTGTCTCTATTTTTCGGGATCTGGGGCTGGGTGAGGGCTTATTTTTTGTGCACCGAGCTGACATTTTTATTGATACCATTTTGGGATAAATCCGATGTTTTGATCAACCGTTATTGCATTTTACTGCAATGTTGCGGTGACCAAAAAAAATTCCGCCACTTGGAATATTTCTCACTATGCCGTTCACCGATCATATTAATTATTTTTTTATATTGATCGGCGATTCTGAATGCGGCGGTACCAAATATGTGTATGTGGGGTTTATTTTTTATTTTGAATGGGGCGAAAGGGGGGTGACTTGAACTTTTATATTTTTTAATATTTTTAAACCACTTACTGCATAATTCAATAGTCTCCATAGGAGACTAGAAGCTGCAGTTATCTGATCGCTTCTACTGCATACAGGCGGTGAGCAAATCACCTGTTTGCAGTAGAAATTCTCATATGCTATAAGCGCCGACCACTAGGTGGCGCTCATAGCGATCTTTACATGACAACCACTGGGATCTGCTGCAGACCCCGGGTTGCCATGCCACCCATCAGTGACCCGCGATCACGTGACGGGGTCACCGATGGGCAGCGTGGTAAGTGACGCGCTTCCGGCACGGCGCTGTTAAATGCCGCGAAATTGACAGCGGCATTTAACTAGTTAACAGCCGCGGGTGGATCGAGATTCCAATTTTAGGGGTTCTGGTGGCAATAACCAATTTCCTCACTTTTCCAATCAGATTTCCAGCATGTCCCTCTTGCAGACTCTCTCTTATTGCCAGCTGCAGCGTGTGCACAACACAGCCCATGTGATGAATAGGAAAGAGGTGTGAAGCAGCTTCAACAAGATCATCTATTTCTAAAGTATAATTTTGCTGTTCTTCTGTTGTAATATCTGTTTGTTCCTCAGTTACATGAACAGCACTGTGGCCTTCCATCTCAAACATACTGAATCCTACATTTTCATCTAGCTGTTGTTCATTACTCTCATTCATCAGTTTAATTGTACTTATCATGTTTGAGGCATTGTCCGTTACAATAGAAGGAACCAGTTCTTTTTTGAGTTCGTAATCTTGCAGAAACTGGAGAAACTCACTGGTGTGATGAGCTTTGGTATCTTTTACTGCCAGCTTCTTGGTAACCATTTCTTTGTTGTCACAAACACATCGAAGATTGATGGCAAAATAGTTCACTCTGTGACGTGTGCAGGCATCCATTTTAAGAAACATGAAGCGTCTTTTGAGAGTCTTTTTAAGATCTTCCTTTTGTTTAACGGCTTCTTCAATCACTAATTTTCTAATACTTTCTCTTTCCAGAGAAACACCAAGTTTACAGGCCATTTCTCCACTAAGAGCTGTAAAAGCTGGTCGTGCAAATAATGATAATGGTACACCGCCCTTCACAACAAGCTGTATGAGCTGTCTTTTAAACACATGTGCCCCCCCCCCCCCCGCTCCTCGCTGGCTACGGCCATGATTCACACACAGCGTTTTTGCGGATCCGTTTTTTTGCAGTAAAATGCAGTGACTCTGGGCATCCCAGCAAAGTCAGTAGGTTTCAAGATATGACATTCAGATGCATCGTTTTGTGAGGATCCGTTTTTGGGCTCAAAAAACGGATCCTCACAAAGAATGAGCATGTCAGTTTGTGTGGCGTTTTTCTAATCTGCTTTTGCTATTGAAAACATTATCTATGAGCTCAAAAACCTTTCAGCTGATGCACTTTTTTAAAAAGCTGATCTGCGTTTGCAGCTGAAAAACGTATCCTCAAAAAACGCAGCAAAAATGATGTGTGTGAATGTAGCCTTAGATCAGGAATAGAACAGCCATTTATAGGACATTTCATAACTTTCCCAAATTCCTATGAAAAAATATTCAGCACATTCTGCATTGAACTACTGTACCAAATTTATTATTTATTTTAGGAGTCCATTTTATACCGACTCCACCAAAATGAGCTCCGACTCCACAGCCCTGACTATTACTGACCACGTCAGAAAGGGGTTAAGGAGGAATAGTGTCGGTGCCTGATGTTGCAGAGTCTACCTAGTCCTGAAGACATCAGAGGCGTATTTCTCAAGATGGTGGATACAACAGACGAGGGAGTATTTCAGCGAGGAGATCCCTGTAGCAAGACATGGAAGATCTGCAGAAGATTTCGCTGTCCCAGAAAAAAGTGTGGAGCTGGAAAGCGTGCAAGAATTACCCACAGGATCCTGATAAGACACCACATGCAATGAAGGAACCAGCAAAGTGTGCAAGAAGGATCTACGTGCAGGCGATTGCCAGAAAAGGAGCCAGACCAACTAGGCTGCAGAAGAAGCTGAGGCCTAAATGAGGGAGAGCCTGCCAGAGGGAACAAAGTGCCAAAAACACCAGGAAGGTGCCAGTACAACTGGGAAGGGTCCACGAACCCCCACTGCCATAGGGAGAACATGGAAAGGAAGATTGAGTACTTTAAAGGGACTCTGGCACTTATCTGACCTTTAATATGGGCATACAGGTGATGGAAATGTAAATATATACTTATCCGCATGCCTCATATAAGAGGTCTTGTTGCAGTGAAATTACTTTTTATTCCTACAAGTTTCTGATATGTTCCAGTCCTGGGGACTGGAAGAAATCCCCTCCTCCTGTATGAATTACAATGTTTCCCCCCTCCCCCGCATGTCACAGTGCCTGGCTTTGGTTGTGGCAGCTGCACATCACAGGACACTATGACATGCAGGGGAGGGGGGAATCATAATTACCACAGGAGGTGGGGATTTCTTCCTGTCGCCGAGCCTGCAAGCATCAGTAACTTGATTGAATAAAAAGACATTTTGCAGCAACGAGACCTCTAATATGAGGCATACAGATATGAATATATTTACATTTCTATCACCTGTATGCCCATATTAGAGGTCAGATAAGTCCCAGGGGGTGTGAGATTCCCTTTAAGTCCCTGAAGATAGAAGATTCTGACCTAATCTTCGCAGGAAACCGCTTCGCTGGGACTGGAACCCTTCTTCTCTACCTACGAATGCTTAGCTATTGTGGATGAGCGGGCCAGAGAAAGGCAAGGACCATTTGCCTGGTCACCTAAACCCTCTTCAGTGTGCTGGGGCTAGGGTTCTGCTGTGTAGACCAGGGAGGATCTAGTGTGACATTTTCAGCACTGTGCTCTCGGTTTCTATTTGGCATGACAGTATATCATGTCTACTCTGTTTCCCAAGTTGATAGAGATTTTTGGTACTCACTGTTTTTTCTTGGAGCCTTCATTCGGGGGACACAGGTAACCATGGGTGTATTCTGCTGTCGCTAGGAGGCTGACACTAGGCTAGAAAAAAGTTAGCTCCTCCTCAGCAGTATACACCCACCGACTGGAATGAAGCTCTTCAGTTAGTGAGAAAAAGCAGTAGGAGAAGCATAATAAAACAAATAACACGGCAACAAGCCAAACATAGGCCTATTAGCCAAAAACTAGGCACACTGGCCAAACCTAAGGCACTTATATGCAACATGGGCACAAACTCGGGAGGGTGCTGAGTCCCCCAATGAAGGCTCCAAGAAAGCTTTTGTGGTATTAAAAATCCCTCTTTCTTTATCGCCTCAGTGAGTGACACAGGTAACCATGGGACGTCCAAAAGCAGTCCCAAGGGAGGGAAGCAAGAGAATCAATTCAGCTCAGGTCGGACGACCGGTGACTGCCGCCTGCAGCACCTTCCTACCTAGACCGGCATCAGCTGAAGAGTAGGTACAAATTTTGTAGATGAATGCAGAGATGACCAGGTAGCCACCTTGCAAACTTGAGCTGCCGAGGCCTGGTGGCGAACAGACCAGGATGCCCCCACTGCCAGGGTGGAATGAGCCCTTACACGCGGATGGGGGCAGTCTGTCCTTTACACGATAGGCTTCCATGATCGTCGAGCGAATCCAGCAAGCGATGGTAGATTTAGAAGCAGGGAGACCCTTACTACAGCCCTCAGATGACGAACAGGGAGTCAGAGCGTGTGAAATAAGCAGACCTTGAGCAGTAGCCGCACAAAGCTCTAACCAAATCCAGGTTGTGTTAGGCCTTCTCGAGTGAATGCACAGGAGATGGGCAAAGAGGCAATACAATGCCCTCGGTTAGGTGGAAGGCAAAGACCACCTTAGGCAAAAAGGCTGGTACTAGCCTAAGGACTACCTTGTCCTGATGGCGGACAAGGGACGGCAAACTCCAGGAAGAGCTGCCAGTTCGAAAACACTTCTGATGGAGGTGATGGCTATCAGAAATGCAACCTTCCATGAAGGGAAGGACAAAGAAATTTCTTGAATAGGTTCAAATGGAGGGGTCTAAAGAACACCTAAAACAAAGGTTAAGATCCCACGGATCTACTCTCTGATGATAGGGTGGTGCTAAATGAGCAACACCTTGAAGGAAGGTCTTTACCTGAGGATGAGAGGCCAGATTACACTAAAAAAGGATGGAATGACCAGGGCGTCTTAAGTGATTGCCAGAGGATCTCGTGACCTAGTTACGAAGTGAGGGACCTTGTGATTGATCCGTGACGCCATTAGATAGACATCGGGAGTGCCCCATCTATGACAAATGTGAGTGAACACTTCTGGGTGAAGAGACCACTCAACCAAGGACAGCCCCTGACGACTTGAGAATTGGGCCTCCGACTTCCTCACAGCTGGATGTGATGTTCGGCCCAAGTTAGGATCCGTGAGACCTCCAACCGGACGGACTTGCTTCGAGTACTGCCCTGATGATTTATGTAAGCCGTGGTATTATCGGACTGGATCCGGTTTGACTGGCCCACAAGAAGGTCCAGCCAATGAAGGAGAAAGAGGTAAATGGCCCTGATTTCCAGTAGGTTGATGGGAAGGGAGGTCTCTAGGGCATTCCAACCACCCTGAACCGTGTGGTGAAGGAAAACTGCTCCCCAACCTAGAAGATTGGCATCCGTCGTGATAACTAGCCAGCAGAGAGGGAGAAACGATCTCCTGCGGTGGATGGAGGACGAGAGGGTCCACCAAGACAGAGATTGGTAAAAGAATGAGACGATCCAAAGAGGAAGTCCTTTTGTCCCAACCCGACAGGAGAGCCAATTGGAGCAGGAGGGTAAGGAACTGGGCAAAGGGAATGGCCTCTATGGCGGCGACCATCTTCCCCAGGACTCGCATACAAAGTCGCAGAGAGTGAGGGGATGGGCGTCTTAGGACAAGTCATGCCCAGGCAGAGGGCCATGATCCTGTCTTGTGGAAAGAGAACCCTTGCCAGGGAGGTGTCGAACATCATATCCAGAAAAATTAGTCGCTGGGACGGAACCAGGGATGACTAAGCCCTGTTCACAATCCAACCGAGACGGCCCCTTGATCAGCTGATAGTGGATCAAAATAGTGGAGAATGACTATCCCCCTGGAGCAAAGGATGGCCATGATAGTTGCTATCAGCTTGGTGAACACTCTGGGGGCAGAGACTAGGCCGAACGGGAGAGCCGTGAATTGGTAATGATCCTTCTGGATCGCAAATTGGAGAAATCTCTGATGAGACGCACAAATTGGGATATGAAGGTAAACATCCCAAATGTCCACTGAGGAGAGAAACTCCTCAGGTTCCATGGAAGAGATAACAGAGCGGAGGGTCTCCATTCTGAAATGACGGAGCCGCACCCGCCGCTTGAGATCCAGGATTGGGCGAAAAGATACGTCCTTTTTTGGCACCACAAATAGGTTGGAATAAAAACTCATGAAGCGCTCTGCTGAGAGAACGGGAATGATGACTCCTGCTAGCTGAAGGGAATCTATGACTCAGATAAAACCTGAAATGTGTGCTGGATCCCTTGGAGGGTGGGACAGAGGAAAATTCTATCTTGTAGCCTGTGGAGACTAATTCTCTGACCCAGGAGTCATCGACCGCTGCTAGCCATGCGTCCTGGAAGAGGAGACTGCCACCCACCCTGAGAGGATTCCCAGTTGGGGGAATGTCATGCAGAGGTGAATCTGCTAGAATAGGATCCTTACTTGTCAGGGTAGCCCTTTCTGCGTCAAGACAGGTCAGGCTTGTATGAAGGCTTCCTTCTTTCCCTTTGGGCCGGAGATCGGTCCCACTGAGGTGGGACCCTGGTAGAGGAGAGGGGACGAAACTGAGGAGTTCGTCTGGGGTTGAACAGACGTTTAGGCTTAAGCTGGGGAAGAGAGGTGCTCTTGCCACCAGTGGTGTCAGAAATTAGTTGGTCCAACTTAGATCCAAAGAGTCCAGAACCCTGGAAGGGAAGGTTGGTAAGTGACTTCTTTGGAAGGCAGATCAGCGTTCCAGGCCTTAAGCCAGATTATCCTGCATATGGCTTTGATATTACTGCTGGCTTGAGCTGAACAATTGCCAACATCTAGGGAGGCAGAGAGAAGATATTTCCCTGCGTGGGCAATCTCCTCTGGAGGAGCTGAAGAGGCAAGACCTTGACGGAGAAGTTTTGCCCAAGCGGAGACGGATTTAGCTACCCAAGTGGAAGCGAAAAGGGGGCAGAGGAAAGCACCCCCAGCCTCAAAGGCTGATTTGGCAAGGGATTCAACCTGTCTGTGGTGTCCTTAAGGGAGGAACCGACGGGCAGAGACAAAATGGTCTTAGAAAAAAAAAACACAGGAGACCGGTGGGTCGACAGATGCAGAATCTGACCACCGGTTGACAAGCTCTGAACTAAAGGGATAAAGGAAGTCTAGCTGTCTCCTCCCAGGAAAGCGCTTGTCGGGGTTCTCCCAGTGTTTTGAGAGGATACCCTCGAATTTCTTACGACTAGAAAACGTACGGGGGGGAGGGTTTATTCTTTTTGAAGGACACAGCTGGGTTCTGAGGGGGGCACGCGTCCTCTTTGATATTGAGGGACTGATTAACAGCTGTATGAGGCAGTCGACCATGTCCTGCAGTTTGGAATTCTGGTCTGTATCGGAATCTGATTGAGTCAGATTCGGAAACGGATCCAGGGGACATCCCTGGGGAGGACAGGGCCGAAGGCATCTTGGAGGATGGAAGAGGAAAGAGAGCGCACTCGCTTATTGGGTCTAGTCCCTGATCTGTCCTTGTGAGAATGGCAGCTGGGTGCCTGCAACTCTTGCTGAGGAACGCTCGGAGCAGTGGAAGCAGCCGCTGGAACGGGTAAGCGTTTCATAACCTGGACCAAGAATTGTGCGATGTTGGTGAGGGCTGATACTGACTGAGAAAGGGCAACAGCCCACTCCAGAGGGGGTGTGCTCTCATCCCGAGCGGCAGGGGGCTCCTGTGAGTATGACATGGTGGAGGGGGCTGCAGGTTAGGCAGAGGCCTGGCCTATGGGCCACTTTCTATTACACAGGGCGCAGGCATAGTGGATTATATTGGGAGAGAGGCTCCCTGAGCCTGTGCATATGTGCCTTGTACACTGATGATGAGGGCTAATACTGTGCCAACAGTAGCCTAGACAGAGCCTACCCGATGAAAGGAAGGGTCCTGTCATCTGATGTGATGTCATGCGATCCGGCAGCTGCATTGTGGGCTCCGTAGTCAGAGATGGCAGCAGAGAGAAGAAAGCTCCATGTGAGGGAGGTCTGTCTCTGCAAAAACGGCCGAAGATGGGGGGCGATCCCATGCAGGGTGCGGGAAGACAGGAGGGACAGCCCCTACGGACAACTGATGCCTGGAGCGCGTGAGGGGAACAAAAAAGGAGATTTTTGTGTACTCACCGTAAAATCTCTTTCTCTTAGCCTCTAATTAGGGGACACAGGACCATGGGTGCTATGCTGCTGTCCACTAGGAGGCGACACTATGCTTAATCTGAAAAAGATTAACAGTGGCTCCTCCTCTGCAGTATACACCCCTGGAAGGCGTCAGCCATCTTCAGTTTTGTGCAAAAGCAGTAGGAGGAACGTAACATGGATAACATAATCATGCCTATAAGAAGGCAACTATGTACGAGCTCAAGAAAAAACGATATGAGAACTCAACATCACAACGGCCCGGAACGGGCAACAGGGTGGGAGCTGTGTCCCCCAATTAGAGGGTAAGAGAAAGAGATTTTACGGTGAGTACACAAAAATCTCCTTTACTCTGTCGCCTCATTGGGGGACACAGGACCATGGGACGTCCCAAAGCAGTCCCTGGGTGGGAAGCAATGGACGAATATTGTGTAGACAGGCCCCTATAATTGGGGCACTGCCGCCAGCAGGATACGTCTACCCAGGCTCGCGTCTGCCAAGGATTGGGTATGAACCCTGTAGTGTTTGGTAAACGTGTGTAGACTAGTCCAGGTGGCTGCCTTACACACTTGTTGCGCCGAGGCCTGGTGCCGAATGGCCCAGGAGGCCCCTACCGCACGTGTAGAGTGTGCCCTAATACCTGCAGGAAGAGGAGAATTTTTGAGGCGGTAGGCCTCTTTTATGGTGGATTTGATCCACCTGGCAAGGGTAGCTTTGGAAGCTGGTAGACCCTTGCGGTCATCTTCCGGAAGAAGGAAAAGAGAAATCAGACTTCCGGAAGGGCGCAGTCCTAGACACATAGATACATAATGCCCTGACAAGATCAAGCGTATGCAGAGCCTTCTCCACTCTATGAACCGGGACCGGACAGAGGGATGGCAGTGAAATTTCCTCATTGAGGTGGAAGTTGGACACAACCTTCAGAAGGAAGGATGGAACCGTATGGAGAACTACCTTGTCCTGGTAAAAAGCCAGGAAGGGTTGTCTGCAGGAGAGTGCTGTGAGTTCAGATATCCTGCGTAGCGAGGTAATTGCCACTAGGAAAACCACTTTCTGGGATAGGGAAGTCTCACTCCGACTTCTAAGGGGTTCAAAAGGTGTTTCCTGCAATGCTGTGAGCACCAGGTTGAGATCCCACGTTTCTAGTGGTCGTCTGTAGGGGGGAACCAATCGGGAAACCCCCTGAAGAAATGTTCTTACTTGCGGCTTGTTAGCAATGCGCCTCTGAAAGAGCACAGAGAGCTGACACCTGGCTTTTAAGGGAGGCCAGGGACAGTCTGGCTTGCAGACCCGATTGGAGAAAACCAAGTACCCTGGGGAGGGAATAAGGGAATGGGGTCTGGCCACGAGATTCGCACCAGGTAAAGAAGGCTTTCCAGGTACGGTAATAAATCTTTGCAGTGGTTAGCTTTCGAGCTCTGATCATGGCTGCAATGACGTCAGGCGAGAACCCTGACTGGGTTAAAACACAGGTCTCAATGGCCATGCTGTCAAATTGAGGGCCCCTGAGTTCTGGTGGTAGAACGGGCCTTGTGACAGA
The DNA here is from genome assembly GCF_046119375.1 of Phyllobates terribilis. Taxonomy (NCBI): domain Eukaryota; kingdom Metazoa; phylum Chordata; class Amphibia; order Anura; family Dendrobatidae; genus Phyllobates; species Phyllobates terribilis. The sequence continues at coordinate 417,510,448 of NW_027362765.1, forward strand.
AGATCCAGGCGGTCGGGGAGACGCCAGGGGACGTTTGCTGTGAGCTGCATGATGTCTGCGTACCACGTACATCTGGGCCAGTCTGGTGCGATTAGGATGGTTGGAACTCCTTCTTGCTTGATCTTCCTCACCACTCTGGATATTAGGGGGAGAGGTGGAAAAATGTACAGGAGCTGGAACTGGGTCCAGTTCTGAACCAGGTCGTCCGCTCCTAGTGACCGCGGGTCGTGTGTTCTGGCCATGAAGTTGGAGACTTTGGCATTGAAGTGGGATGCCATTAGGTCCACGTCCAGAGTCCCCCAGCGATGGCAGATCTGGTGAAAAACTTCGGGATGGAGAGACCACTCTCCCGAGTCCATTCCTTGCCGGCTGAGGAAGTCTGCTTCCCAGTTGTCCACACCCGGAATGTGGACCGCAGAGAGAACCGAACCTGTGTCTTCCGCCCAGTGAAGAATGTGTGTCACTTCTCGCATCGCCTGGGCACTGCGGGTCCCCCCTTGGTGATTTACATATGCCACAGCCGTGGCATTGTCCGACTGTACTCTGATGTGAGAGGCTGCCAGTAAGTGATGGAAGGCTCTCAACGCCAGGAAAATGGCACGAATTTCCAAGATGTTGATGGGCATGGTCGCTTCTGCTGGGGACCACTTGCCATGTGCTCTGTGGTGTAGGTGTACCGCACCCCAACCCGTCAGGCTCGCGTCGGTGGTCAGAACTTTCCATCGATCTGTGAGAAAGGATTTCCCCTTTGTTAGTGAGGTTGGTTTGAGCCACCAGTGCAGGGACCTCCTGGTTGACGACGTCAACTGAAACTCCCTGTCAAGAGAAAAAGGGTTCCTGTCCCATGACTTGAGGATGGCTAATTGGAGAGGCCTGAGGTGAAGCTGGGCAAATGGGACCGCTTCTATTGCTGCCACCATCCTGCCAAGGACTCTCATGGCAAACTGGAGAGAACGAGGGGGTTTGCGAAGTAGGGTGCAGACTCCTAAACAGAGAGACATTGCCTTGTCCTTGGGAAGGAGAACTAGACCCTTGAGGGTGTTGAATAACATTCCCAAGAAGGTCAGAGACTGACTCGGGGTTGGTGATGACTTTTGTAGGTTGACTAACCAGCCCAGGCGACTTAGGATGTCGATTGTGATTGAGACGCTGAGTTTGCAGTCCTTGAAGGTGGAAGCCTTGACGAGGAGATCGTCCAGATATGGAACGACTATTATGCCTCTGGAGTGCAGGACGTCCATGGTGACTGCCATGACTTTGGTAAACACCCTGGGAGCCGTGGCGAGTCCGAACGGGAGAGCCACGAACTGGTAGTGTTCCTGGTCGATTGTGAACCTGAGAAATCTCTGATGGGCGGGTGCAATTGGTATATGCAGGTATGCGTCTTGAATGTCTATGGAGGCGAGGAATTCTCCTTTCTCCATGGACGCAATGACGGATCGAAGGGACTCCATGCGAAAATGACGTACCCGTACATATTTGTTGAGCTGTTTTAGGTTCAGTATGGGCCGTACGCTGCCTCCTTTTTTGGGGACTACGAATAAATGTGAGCAGAACCCTTGGAAGCGCTCGGCCGTGGGGACCGGTACTATGACTCCTGCTTGAAGAAGCGAGGAGACCGCGTGGTGGAAGGCAAGAGCCTTGTCTGGGGGTTTTGGGGGAACAGACAGAAAGAATCTGTTTGGCGGGTTGGAAGTGAACTCTATCTTGTATCCTGAAGACACTAGTTCCCTGACCCACCTGTCTTCTGTAATAGGCAGCCAGACTTGGTGAAAGAGCGAAAGACGGCCGCCTACAGGTGGAGTGTCTTCCGGAGTTCGCGAGTCATGATGAGGTGGAAATCTGAGATTTTCCTCCTTTAAATTTTGACTGGCCTGCCCTTGATTGCCAGGTCTTGTCCGATTTTTGCGTCGACCGCGAGTTGTTCCTGCGTGGAGCACGATTGTTATTTTGTGCTGGTCGCGAGATGGACCAGCCGGAAGAGTTCCGAAAGGATCGGAATCGTGCTTGATTGTAAGTGTGTTTGGGCTTCAGTTGGGGGAGAGAGGTACTTTTTGTGTCCAACTGTTCACCAAAAAGTCGACCACTGAGGTACGGGAAGTGCGTGAGGGACTTCGAGGCTGCATCTGCTTTCCATTCCCGCAGCCAGAGGATACGCCGAATCGTGATGGCGTTTGATGCTATCCCCCCGCTGCACCCCTTGCAGAAACCAGAGCTGCATGGAGCATGTAATCTGAAACAACTGCTATTTGGGCCGCTTGGTCCAACAGTTCAGGGGTAGAAGCTTGTAGGTCAGTTTGTAAATTTTGGGCCCAGGCCAAGATGGCTTTGGCAGCCCAAACTGAGGCGAACGCGGGAGCCAGGGAGGCCCCTGCGGCCTCAAATTGTACAAGCCATGCGTTCCACCTGCCGGTCTGCTGTGTCCCTGAGGGTTGAGCTATCTGGCAGTGAAAGGAGTGTCTGTGCTGCTAGTCTGGAGACTGGGGGATCCACTTCAGGTGGATCTGTCCACTCTTTGGTGACCTCCTGTGGGAAAGGGTACCATGCCTCCAGATATTTTCGATTAGTAAACTTTTTCTCAGGTTGTGAGAATTGCTTTTTAAGGATCGCTTTAAATTCTGGGTGGTCAAAGAAGACCTTAGGCGGTTTCAGGACTCCTTGAAAGGAAATTTTATGTCCTGGTGTCTCCAGGGGTGGGTCGGAGATGTCCAGCACCCGATGGATGGATGAGATTAGCACGGTATTGCCAGGGGGGATAGGGATTAGGGACCCTTCGGTTTCCTTGTCTGAGTCGGAATCACAGATGTCTTCCGAATCCTGTGTATCACTAAGGCGTCTCCTTCTGGAAGAACCGGAGCGTAGACCTTCTCTGGTCAGGGATGGCTGTGGGGATCTGCACTGTCTGTCCCTGTCAGGGGACGGTCTAGATGAGCTGGGAGTACGGTGTCTCTCACTGGAACGGGACGACCGTGTGGTATGGGATGAAACAGATGAACGTGACCTGTGGGTCCACTTGCGTCCCGACCTAGATGTGGATGTGCCTGAGAAATCATGTCCCCGAGTGGAACTCTCCCTTTGCTGAGTAGTGTTCATAGCCGAGGCATGACTCTGCAGAGCCTGAAGCAATGTGGATGTGAGGTTATCTATAGACTGCGTCATAGATTGCGACATCTGAGTGACCCATTCCGGTGTGGTATTAGGCACTGAAGTATTGGCAAGGGCTTCATGGGGCTCTGGCACAGCAGTCTGCATGCAGTCCTGGCAGTGTGGATACGTGCTGCCACTAGGGAGAGTATTACTGCAGGCTGTACAGAGTGCATAATAGCAGTCCTGCCTGGTTTTCTTGGACCTTGAGCCCGGCATTGTATACAGGGGTGGCTATGCAGAGGGGGCCAGTAATGCAGAGAAGCTTATAGGATTCACAGCCGAGTGAGAGACTCCAGCTATGATCTTACCCCACCAGTGTGCCTCTTAAATCCAGCGCCGTAGATCCACAATCCTGTGCCCCCCGGAGACTGGCTGCCGACCGGTAACTCCAGGGTTAATGATCCTTCAGCAGATAATGGCCGCCGGAGTGTGGAGAAGAAGGTGGGCGGAGAGCTGAAAAGGGCGGCAGTACGCTGAAAAACGCGCCCTTTCAGTTCATCTCCGCCCCTTCTATGACACTGTACAGTGTCATATTCGTCATCCGGGGGGCGGGCCGGGGGGGGGGGGGGGAGAGTGGGCAGCGGCTTCGGCTAGGCCGGAGCCACGGTGTAAATCTATAAAAGATGCCCAAAAGGGCTCCAGGCCGGCGCGGTAGTCCGGGGGGGGGTGCCAAATCTGAACCGGAACCCCCCCCCCGGTTTTAACGCCAGAGATGGCAGTGGGGGTATCAGCGTAAGGGGGGGGCCCTTAAAGGGTCCCCTGAGGCACCATAGCGCTGGTGCCAGCAGAGAGACAGGGCTGGGAGGGCCTGTATCTCTGTATGCCTTGTCTGCCTGCACTGTTCCCCGGCCCCAATAGGAGTCCACAGCAGGGCTGGGATTCCTGGAATTCGGTGCAGAGTGTCAGCTACTGGGAGCTGCAGATTGCTGCCTGCACAGGCCCTACCTGAGGTGTCTCAACCTAATACCCCCCAGAAGGGGATTAGGAAGGGTGCTGCTGTCAACATCAGGGGGCTGTTATCCTCGCCTCGACCTCAACCGAGACCAAAAGGAATTGGGGAAGGAGGGGGGTCTCTACTTCGGACCAGCACCCGAGGGTCTGGGGAAGGAGCGACATGGTAAGGAGACGTCTCGACTTCAACTGTGCACCCCATAAAAGGGGGCAGAGGAAGGAGCCATGCCGGGAGTCTCGCAGGAGACCCACTTATCTTCATCTGTAATTCTGTCGGAAAAATAAAAATCGGAAAAAAATGGAGTAAAAATCTTTAGGTGTGCCCCCTTGCGACACTAAGCAAAAACTGAAGATGGCTGACGCCGTCCAGGGGTGTATACTGCAGAGAAGCCACTGTTAATCTTTTTCAGATTAAGCATAGTGTCGCCTCCTAGTGGACAGCAGCATAGCACCCATGGTCCTGTGTCCCCCAATGAGGCGACAGAATAAAGCCCCACCCTGAAAAACTTTTTAAAAGGGGGCGTGGCTACCGCCCTCTTGCTGGCTACAGAACGGACGTGGGTGGGCCGGGGATGATGCCAATGTCAACAGCATGCCCTGATAGGCCGTAAGTCGAGACCGGAGAATAAAGTAGGAGCCGGGTCTGAGGAGCTGTTGGGGACATCGGGAATGAGAAATAACTCCCGAAGCGCCCCTTCCGCTGGGAGAGGAGGCAGGTCAGCGACGCTGTGTTGGTGGAGAGGGGAGAGAAACACTATACATGCGACGCTGCGAGTCCTTCTGTGCTGCGTCCGGGCCTCTTCTCCGCATCTTGGGATGGCATCCGGAGCCCCGGGAGGAGAGGGGGGCGTCAATGGAAAGCGTCCATCCTGCACCGTCCTGGACGGTGCAGGAGACGGGATCGACCCCTGAAGAGGGGGAAAGTCACTACTAGTGACAGTCTTCCTCCCGGCGGGCTGGGGATGGGACCGAAGGCAAGGACCGATCTGCTCCAACCGTCCTGAACACCGTGGGGTGACAGGGAAGGGGTCCTGCCTCACAGACCAGAGAGTGGGTGATGTGAGCACCACATTGCTCTCTGTCGCACTTGTGCGCGAAAACAAGGTGAAACATTACACCCTGCTACCCTGGGAAGGAAAAATCTGTAAGAAAAAAAGAGAAAATATTAATAAAACACAACAGGGTACCTAAAAGGAAAAAAGACAGATCTGGGATCAGATCCAGGTCCGCCTCCTACTGACACTAAGCTTAAACTGACGAGCTTAGCGCAAGTCGGTGGATGTATGCTGCTGAGCAGGAGCTAACTTTTTTCTAGCTTAGTGTCAGCCTCCTAGCGACCGCAGCATACACCCATGGTCCTGTGTCCCCCAATGAGGCGATAAAGAAAAGAAATTCATTCTCTGAAATAAAGGAAAAAACCTAAGGAAGAAACGGTCTGGAGCCAGTATCTCCCTCCTAATGGCAGTAAGCTAAAATTGATTTAGCTAGCTTATAGTAGGTGGCTGTAACCTGCTGAGGAGCAAACATTTTTTCTTAGTGTCGGCCTCCTAGTAGCAGCAGCATACACCCCATGGTCTCCTTGTGTCCCCCAATGAAGAGAGAGAAAAGCCATTAAATAGTAGTACACAAGCTGAGGCCCATGATGCTATTATGAGGGACCCCCAAACATGCTGGTTTTTGTCTGCTCACATATTTTCCATGCCAAAAAAAGTAGTGGCACATTCTGCAAGAGCATAGACTTGTAAAAATTGTGCAAGCATCTCCGAGAACTCTATACAGCTAGTGGAATGTCTAAACTCAACACCTTTATACTCCTCAATAATTTATATGCATACGCAGCTGGAATATAGTAATAAAACTTAACTTTTAATTAAATATAATAAAAACTACTTCATATATTAAAGTGCTCATTATAAAAAACAATCTCACCCAGGGCTTGACACTTCAGACGAATTCAGGATACCAGGTAATTCATCCAATTGCTGGAATTCAAATAATGTTCCCTACGTGCCCTGTAAAGTCTCCCACTCTCACAAGAGCAGTACCCAAGTGTAGCCTGCTCTAATGCAAATAACTCCTAAAAAAGAACTGCCCTCCCAACGCGTTTCCGCTTCAATATCGAGGCTTCATCAGGGGAGTAAACTTCATAATAAATCAGTGGCAGATCACCGTCCAGCACTGAATGGGGCAAAAGCTTGGAAACTATCTCCCTGGGTGAGATCGTTTTTTATAATGAGCACTGGCACCATGAGCACTTTAATATATGAAATGACTTTTAATTAAATATAATAAAAACTAAGTTTTATTACTATATTCCAGCTGTTTAGGCATCTCAGAGAACCCTATATACTGGAAAATAAGGTGACCAAGTGGTCATACAGCTATCTTTATTGCAGAATATGGAAGGACTGACTTGTGCTTGCATGGTCTCTTGTCGGGTCAACAGTGTAGAAAAGGGGGGGGGGGGGAGTGAAAGACCGGATGGGAACAAGGTGCACACCCATCAGGCACTTATGCCATATATCTTTGATATGGTAATACCCCTTTGTTTTATTGCAGCTTTTAGGGTTGATTCAATCTGACCCTCAAACAAGAAAATGTAAAGTGTATCACTTTAAAAAGAAAGATTGGAAAGCCTTAAGCGTACCATTATTTCAGAACAAGCAGATATGTTTGTACATGTGGAATAACATTAGTTCTGGCCCTTATATACCTTGTATCCTGCATTTTCACCAGTTTCGCCCTCTGCAGGCGCTCTCATATTTTCAGTTGTCTCTGAGCGAGTGAGTGGTGACTATCAGCTGTGATGTCCCCTGCACCGAAGTTATGTTTGGATCCGTAGTAGAAACAAAATTGACTTTGCATCATTGAAAAGATCCAAAGCAATGATTATTTTATTTCATTGTCTTCAAGTGCTGACAAAATGTAACAAAACAAAAACAAAAAAAAAAAAGGGGGAAACACATTCCAATTCCCTCCCACCTGCTGTTGTAATCGCTACATCGCCTGGTCAACAGTCACAGCGTCCTATGATCGGTGACACTCCACAGAGCTCTTACGTAAAAACCTACATAAAATATATATTCATATATGGTAGAATTAAAAAAAAAATAAAAATAATAATAATAATAAAAGAAAATACAAATGGGGGAAGGAAGGAAGCCATTACTGCAAGGAAGGTCACAAAACCATGAAGTTGAGCAAAGAAGGGGACCTCACAAACATGGATTCCGGGCAAGAAGCTGAGGTTTGCCTGGACTTCAGACAGTATGATAACGTGCTGTGCTTTTTAGTGCATCTTATCTACCAGGCACCTACATGGTGGAGGCTACCATTGATTTTTTGTTTCAGTGATAATCAAAATCTCAGCATATGTGAGAAATTGATTTGTTTGCCAGAGTTAGGCTCATTTTGCCTCCCCAATATTTAACATATCTGGATTCTATGATCCAGAGACTTTAAGTGTTCTCCAGGCACATCACAACAAAGAAGCCTGAACAGATGAGTATTGGGATCCATCCGGCAAACTGGAAACGTTTTCCCTCTGTTAGATATATTATAGATCCAACCTCCCACCCACTGACAGATCTGATATCAGGTGTGGAGAGGCACCAAAGTAAGCTAGGAACCAACCATCCAACGCCTAGATCCTATTACAACTTGTGCACAATGTCTCTCCACAACCGATGTCAGCTCAGGTGGAGAATACTCCGGCACAAACCCTTTAAAGGGAATCTGTCACCCCCTGGCACTTATCTGACCTCTAATATGGGCATACAGGTGATAGAAATGTAAATCTATTCATGCCTGTATGCCTCATATTAGAGGTCTTGTTGCTGTGAAATGTCTTTTTATTCATACAAGTTTCTGATGCTTGTAGGCCCGGGGACTGGAAGAAATCCCCGCCTATTGTGGTAATTATAATGATTCCTGCCTCCCCTGCATGTCACAGTGCCCTGTGATGTGCACTTGCAGCAGCCAAATCCAGGGGAGGGGGGAAACATTATAATTGCCACAGTAGGCGGGGATTTCTTCCAGTCCCCGAGCCTGCAAGCATCAGAAACTTGATTGAATAAAAAGACATTTCACAGCAACAAGACCTCTAATATGAGGCATACCGGTGTGTATAGATTTACATTTCTATAACCTGTATGCCCATATTACAGGTCAGATAAGTGCCAGGGGGTGACAGATTCCCTTTAAGTAAGTCACAAACAAAATGTTTAAAAACAAAAAAAAAAACAGTTCAAACGTATAACTGATGCAGAAAAAGAGGGTCCCCATTGATTACATAATGGAACCCAGATAGATCCCAAAATAAAGAAAAAGTTCTACATGATGCACTTTTTCTTCTGTTCTAAAAAATAACGTAACTCAGAGGGACCCCAGAATAAATCAGGGGGGACTTTTACATTTTTTCCTGTTTGCATCAGCAACGCAACAGATCCTTTTCTTGATGTTCTTCCACTTCTGTTCCTAAAAATGGAACAAACGGAGGTGTGAACATGGCCTAAACAGCGCTGCTATTATCCATGAACAGTGCCTCTAGGATTTTAGGTCAGTGATGCTGAATTGCAATATCGGCCCTGTTGTTCTGAAGGAGTAATAAAAAAAAAATATAAAAATGCTGACTCCCCCCCCCCCCCCCCCCCCTAATCCCATACAATCCCAATCACATCAATTACCGCACCCTCTGCTGGAACCTATCGTTTCGATTAGAAGGGGCATAATCATTGGGTAAAAGAATAATTACAATCAGGCCTTCATTTGTAATCATTTAGAAAATCCAGCCATAACCCAGGGAAATCTATTTGGGATGAGGTTAGTGATCGCTCTTTGTTTTTTAATTTTGCTCAGATTAAATATTTCTTAAACTGGGATGGAGAACATTAATCCAATAATTGGTCGCCTCCACCACATGCAGGCTACGGTACGATGTTACCGAGCATTGTATGAGGCATCTGTGCACAGCAGATCCATCTGTACTGGAATGAGATGAAAACTACTCTTATTAAGGCTCAGATCCCACACAAGGGGATGCTGGTGCCCACAGGGGGCTATGGTGGTAATGGAGGACGCTGTAACATTACAGGGTGCAGCAGTGGTCTGCCCTCACTGACTACGGGAATCAATAGGCAGTATTGCATGCTGCAGCAACGTATTAGACTAAAAATGTCCAACATATTAAAACCATTGCATATATGTGCAATAGACCAGCGTTCACTAATGAGAGGCACACGGAGGAAACAGTGTGGACATGTCAGAAATACCGGTCTCTACAGTTAGCGTGATCAGGGGGGATCTCGTTATATACATTCAGGTCCATGTAGAAATGTGTGCATATGATTCGACAATATAGAGACCCCCCCCGTACCTGTATAGACCAGTATATTTACAAAGCCTTTATCTGTATTTCACCTACAGATTTTTGCTACGTAGATCAATGTCTTCTGCCCCTCTCCACCAAACCAGGAACCCATTAATGTGTCCGTAGACACGTCTAATTGATCGGCGCGAGGCTCGGGCTGCCTTCAGCTTCCCCTTACTAGGCACAGTACCTGAATGACCAGATACAGACATGTAGAAGATATAGATATATATGGAGAGTAATAATGTAGAGATGGTAAAAGAAGAGCTTGTAGCGCGAGTGTAGGAAAGTTTTTTTTAGTTTGTTTGTTTTGGGTTTTTTTAAGAAATGGGGGCCAGTTGTAAAGACCGCTGATATCCCAATTTTTTTTTTTCCTTAAGTCTTCCCTACTCTTTCAATTAGCCCTGGGGAGTCCTCAGTCATTGTCTCCACCTCCTTGTGCTTTGTAGGGATAACTTGAAGAATTAAGTCTCTTTTAACAGGTTAATTTTGGCGCAGATTTTCAATGCAGGTCCGAGTTTAATGTTTAGGGCGCTCATAAGGTGCTCTTCTTTCAAGAGCAGCAGAGCCTGCCCATCAATCTCTTGAGATCGGAAATCTTCCGCTAAGTCTTGGCAACCTGTCGATAAAGGAAAAAAAAAAAAAATGAATGAAAGTGATATCTCTGCTATTGCCATTTACCTAATTTAACCGTTTTATTTCTAATGACGGGAAGAAAAATATAAGCAGTGATCTCATGTGATTGTTAGAACACATACATCCGAGTGAGGCCGATCCATGATTTTCAGAAATACAACACATAACAACCCCATAGACAATAAGGTGGTAACAAGTCCGTGTTTTTTAGCAGACTGTGTGCCTGAGCAAAAAAAGAGGATTTTTTGTACTCACCGTAAAATCCCTTTCTCGGAGGCTTCATTGGTTTCCTGTGTCCCCCAATGAAGCGATAGAGAAATTATGGACACATGTATGTTTTTTTTACCGGCATCATGGATGAAAAGTGCCAATATAAGTCTATGGGTCCTGTGACAATCAAGTACAGCACACAGATGGCATCTGGCTGCAGTGAGTGTGTTGTCCGTAATTAACATGGCAAAGTAAAGGAGAAGCTTTGTAATTTCTTTGTCCAGGCATGAAAATCACAGAGAAAACACTGGTAAGTATAGAGGAGAACTTGATCATGGAGCCCAATGCTCCAACGTGTCTAGAAACAAATCTACTTTTAATGTATGTGCACACTGCAACTTTTTCATGTGAATTTCACTTTGCAATCCACCTTAAAAAGCATTCCATGAAATCAACATAATGCACAGCGACGTCAAAACAACATTGCTGTGTACATGGACTGTCTAACGTTGTGTCTTTTAGCTACCTCAGGGTTCGGAAAACCTGAAGTGATTAAAAAAAATGACATGTTTGTTCTTCGGCCGGCTTCCACTGGGAAGTTACCCACTATCTATCCTTAACAGTATATAGTAAAAGACGCCAATGGTTTATTTTAGGCCTCATTCACATGTCCAAGTTTAAACACATACGTGGAAAAATAGTACCGGTGACATCAGAATTGTGCATCTTTGTGTCCGAACTTTACCATCCGTGTGTCCGTTTTTACCATCAGTGCGGTCATCAGTGTTTTTCACGGATTGATAAAGAAATAAGTTACAGAGCTTCTCCTATAATCTGCAATATTAAACACAATCCGCACACGTATGCCATCCATGTGCTTTGCATGTTTTTCATGGACTCAGACTTGTATTGTCCTTTTACATCCGTGCTGCCAGAAGAAAACGGTCATGTCGCCGTGTGTTCTGCACAGACACTCGGGTCCGTGAAAAACACAGACATGTGAACAACAGCACAGATTATATTGGATCCATTTTTTCACAGATTCAGACATCAGTGTTGCACGTACATGTTGTATGAGGCCTTAAAATTGTGTGTTTACTCATGGGCAGATGTTTCAGATTACAGGATAAATGATTATTGATTAGTGGGGGTCAGACCACTGAGACCCCTAATGATAGGCAGAAAGGGGAACTGTTAAACAGTGCAAAAATCAAACCCACATTACTGGTAATTCCACAACACACGCACAAAGTAAAGAAGAGCACCATGTCCACATTACCTTGCAGAGAAGAAATAAACTCGTACACTTCCTCCACACTCCAGCGACTGGGATTGCTTGACAGAAACACTGGATTGATCCCCAGCAGTTCAGAATTTGAGGGTCCGCTCGTTGGAGTGCTGCCGTCTCTCTCCCGCTGTGGAGTTCTGCAGGACGGTGGTGCTGGAGAAGTTGGAGAGAAAGCTTCTTCATAGCTGGAGTTATCAGATCCCCGGCTGGAGTCCTCCTGCAAGAAAGGGGAGATTGTTAGGAATCAGAACCCAGCACAGGAAAGTAGTCATCTCCAAACTATACTCTGGGTCAGCAATCCTTCGCCAAAACACTAAAAAAACATTAGGGCAAGTGACCTATGAACTAATAGGCATTAGTGCAGCACATTGTGCATTTAACACTATAATCAATGTACCATTACTAATGCCATATGTAAGGGGTTATCAGTAAGAATTTCTCCTACACAGCACCGGAAAAAGAACTATGAAAGAAAAAATCCTTCCCCGATGGAAAGACCACATCTGCAATATATGAAAAAGGCCTAAAATGGGCCATCAACTGTCTGATTGTTAGATGTCAAACCCCTGAAAGTGGTGGACATCTTGTTAAAAGAATAAAATTGCAAAGGGCTGGTAGAACAAGTAACTTGGCCTCTTTTTAAAAATCCTCTGTTCTCAAGAATGAAGGGATCTTTAAAAAGGGGTATTCCCATCTCCAATATCCTATCCCAATATGTAGGATCTGTAATACCTCCAATTAGAAATGTAGTATAGTTTTTCTGATTCGTTATGTCACTTACACCATGTGCAGGGCATTGCAGTAGCTTAAGTATCCATGGTTATAACCACTAACAACTGTCATTATATCAGTGGTAGTCACCATGGATACCTCAGGTACTGCAATGCCCTGGACATGAGGTAAGTGATATAGCGAATCAGAAGAACTATAGTACATTTCTAATTGGAGGTATTTGCTAATATTATTACTACTACACCTACTAAATATTGGGATAGGATTTTGGAGATAGGAATACTCCTTTAATGCTACAGTTTACTGCTTGTTGCCCAAGGTTCATCATAGGTGCCAGTCTCTTTGGCAAGGAGCTCAAACTTGCAAGCGCTGCTCTGAAGCTGGCCGGATCGCTAGATGCCCTTGCATGTCTTCTACACTGCAAAAGCAAAACTGCCTCTGCTTGCAGCATGGGAGAACAGTGGTGAGACCATACTGCTGGCCTAAACTGTCAATCTTCAGGGCTCTATGTTCCCTGGCATAAGAAAGCTGGGTGGCAGGGGAGCAGTGCTCTCTTGAACTCAAAAGCTGAGCCTTTTAAACTCTTGACAAATAAAATGGAGAAGTTGAGACACTCCAGCCACTTTATTGTTTATACGGGCAAAGGGATGATTCATATGGGCAGCATTGACTTTTGGAGCCTTTACTAAGAATCAATGAAGGATGGGCGATTAAAGGGGTATTCCCATCTTCAAGATCCTATCCCCAATATGTAGTAGGTGGAATAATAATAATTTTAGTAAATACCTCAAATTAGAAATGTAGTATAGTTCTTCTGATATGTGATGTTGCTTACCCCATGTGCAGGGCATTGCAGCTTAGGTATCTATGGTTACAACCACTAGCACCTAACTAACTGTCACTATATGAATGGTCGTATCAATGGATACCTGAGCTACTGCAATGCCCTGCACATGGGGTAAGAGACATAGTGAATCAGAAAAACTATAATACATTTCTAATTAGAGGTATTTAGTAATATTATTATTACACCTACTACATATTGGGATAGGATCTTGGAGATGGGTAAATCCTTTTAATGTTTGACTTCTGGAAAACTATTTAAATAGCTCTTAGTAGTTTGCACCAAAATCAAAATAAGGAGCTCGGCGCAGAGTGCCCTGCACTGGGATATGATAGCAGGAGGGCAGTGTTGCCTCTCTTCCCGTAGGTACTAAAGGAGTCAATATATTCATATTTTCTATACATTGCTATGGGATCTTTTAAACATTTTGCACTACTGATGTAGCGTTGATGCTTGAAACCATTGTATATCTAGGGAGTGCTAAGAATCAGGCTCCATGCACCTCAGTTACCCGCATTCTCTTTCCCTGGATCTTGGCCCGTGCGATCTCAGAGCTGTTCCTCCGTGGGCCGCGTCTGCGCACTCTCACCCCGCCTGTTTCTTGGAGCTGGTTTAGCTTCTTCCTTTTAAGACGTAATTGGTGACTGCAGCTTACATTATATCTAACAGAGAAACATACTTGTATGTAGAAATACTAATACTGATGGGTTCTTTATAATCCACCTCTTACAAAAAAAAAAAAAAATCCAGTTAAAAGGATTATTCCAAACTTAAGTGCGGCTCTGCAGAAGCATCATCTTCAATAACGCAAAGCTGCGTATGCTCGACCACCGCTCCATTGTCTATAGGACTGCCAGAAATGGCCGAGCAATGTACTCTGTGTTCTCCAGCAGTCCCAGGGACAACGAATGAAGCCGGGCTGAAGCATTTGCTTTGATGCTCCAGTCAAGACCATAGAGTGTTACATTTCCTCCTATTGAAAATAAAAGATTCCAGGAGGGATAACGGCCCAGGTCATGGCGATCAGCTGATCTTCTGCAGGGCTACATTTAGAAGAGTGGTGATCCCGATTGGCCAACTCCTTTAAGATTGCCTGATTTCTGAGGAAGATCACATAGAAATGCTTATGCTTTCAGATTTACCTTTTGGCACAAGTTAAAGAGCAGAATCTCTTTGAGCCACGGAATTGATTTGCTGAGGTGACCTTCCCACAATACTCACACTTCATCAGCTTCGGGTTTCCAGAATCTAAAAAGATGCAAAAATAGTTTAAAAGATTAAAGGAAAATTTATCAGATGGTGATAATTCCAGATGAGGATTAAAGATATTTACACATAAAATTACATGAGGGGAGTGATAACATGGAAAGAGGGCTGACTAGTCTGGGGAACTAATGCCCCATCGACTAGTCAAAGCCCTCATTAGCACAGGAAACAGGGACATTATAAATGCTTTTTTTAAAGCATTGATTTAACTGAAGAACGTTATACAGAGCTGGTTAAGCAGAGAGTTTAATCATACATAGGTGAGTGCTGCTGGGTTGGGGGGCATGAAGAACTTGACAGATTTCCTTTAAGTCCTTTTCTGCCGGTAAACTGGAGTAAAACAGTTGCAAATTTTTGAGCAATGCGAAGTTGCAGAAAAGTTTAGCAACTTTTAGTATTTTTTAGGTTTGTGTCACCATATGAAAAGTTGGTTTAATTTGTGTAAAGGGCGAGATTCACTGTAGTTTACACAACAAAAGTGGGGTAAGTTATAACAGAAGTGTGCTCTTGTCCATGGCGCACGGGCAGCTGAAATATGCGCCAAATTCACCTGCCTCTTCACGAATTTGGTGCATGCTATGCTGGCGGACTCTGGATTAAGACTGGTGTAACGCAAACCAAGCTTGATGAATTCCCTCATAGTGTTAGCAATCAATACCTGACTAAGTAAGTGGAACCATCATCAGTCCAGGGTCGGCACTTTTTATATAAGAAATCAGTGGGCAGCTGCAGACTGACGATTTATCTACATATAACTTATCAAGAGTGGCCAGAAATGTCCCTAATGCCCCCCTAAAGGACCTGACTTTCTAGCTCAAGTCTGTTCCCCACTCCCAGGTTGTGTGATTCCATAATACTCCATGGCCTTTCCTTGCTGTGAACGCGCGATATTGCATGTGTTATTGCAAGAACTCGCTGCTGCAGCAGTCATCCGATTTATGACCCTACTTTTTTAATTCTCGCGATAGCACCACACAAGGGCGGCACTTACGCACATTCATGGACCAGCGTTCTCCAGTAAAATGTCGCCGGGGGCGGTGCATGCCCAGATTAACCTCTGGCAGTCTCCAGCTAAACGACACTGGTGGCTGCGATTGGGATCTTGGCTCAATGACGAGCCAAGATCTCGGTCTGTGAATGCGCCACCAGCGGCGCCGTTTTGCTGGAGACTTCCACCGCCTTCCTGCAGCAGAGACCTTGCTCCGCCGCCGAAGCCCCCTCCCCACAGTGAGCCAGGTACATTTGGACTATAAGACGCACTCCATTTCCTCCTCAATTCGGGTGAAAAAAGTGCATCTTGTAGTTCGAAAAATACGGTAGATGTGAACAACAGCCCACAAAGAAGATAAAGGGACATACCGCTAAAAGTCTGATCTAATGGAGGATGAGGGAGCAGACTCTCTACTGGAGGCAGAGCAGTAACCGCTGCAGGGGTCTTTTCTGGGTCCTTTGGTATCTGAGGACTGCCAACCTAGAAGGAGAAACAATAATTTAGGAAACAATAAGGAATAATATCTTTTGTGAACACTTGTAATGGTGCTTACGGGAAAGGGTTCGGCTCCCTCCTGGATGACAAAGCCCTCTATAATATGAGTCAGGATCTGCGGCTTCACAATGGCTTGTGGGGGCTTGGTGTCACTGTGCTGACGAGAAGTGACAGAGAGCGTGGGGGCGCATGGAGGAGCGGACCCAGCGAGAGCTGGAGAGACTAGAGAGGCAGCTTCAGACTTATCTGTGGGTTGCAAATAAAATGAACGTTTTCAAGAAAAAAAAAATTATAATCCGTTCACAGAACACAGAAATAAAAAATCGTAAAAAGCAAAAAAAAATAAAAATTTCCAGAATTGATATCCACCCACCAGCTGGAGTGCTGCTCTCCTCCACTGCAGGCGGAGTGTCTGCTGGGGGCGATGCTTTTACAGGTAGTGTTGGCGATTCTTCCCGGTCTTCCTCTGACTTCCTCTTCGCAGCTGCAGACATCTTGCCCTATGAAACCAATACACAATCGTAAATATATAATTTAAAAAAAAAAAAGTGGATCATAGGATTTTCATTCCAACCAAGACCCACCTGCAGAACTCCATAAAATGCAGCTTGGGCTTCCTGCACAGTACCTGACACGGCACTGGGGACCGGGGCAGGAGACGGAGGCAGTGTGATCTGTGTTAAGGAAGACCCCTGTGATGGAACCTGGGGAGCGCCGAGGGCCATAGCTTGGGCAGGACCCTGCTGTCTAGCACCCACGAGTTGAACAGGAATGTGAGGTTGGTTAGGAGGGGGTGTAGGAAGCGGTCTCGCACTTTGTATGGGTTTTGATACCAGATGTCCTTGTAGATTTAAAGGTGGAATCCCTTTGCCTGGTTGTTTGGGCTGAATGGGCACCGGGGCTTTAGTTGGCAGAGTCGCCTCGGGACTCTGCAGCATAGGTTGTACAACCAGGGTCTGTTGTGCAGGAGTTGCCTGCAAGCCTTGCTGAGAGGCGGCCTGCGGCTGCTGCTGTGCCAGCTGTAGATGGGCAGAGGCATGGACGAGCTGTGACTGACGGTGCTGATGGATGGCGATCTGCTGCTGGAACACCACCTGCTTCTGTTGTAGGACTGAATGAGGCTGAATATGAGTGTAAGTGGCTGATGGATAGATCAGGAGAAAGGGGGAGAAAAAAAGAGAGAGATATGGAATAAGTGTTGGAGTTCAAAAGGCATAAGAAAGCAGTAGAATGGTGAGAAAATGGAGCATAATACAATAGAAAAATAAATAATCAGTTAATAGTCAATTTCGTAAAAAGAAATGACATTTATGTTGCAAAATACAACTGCATTAAGTTGGACAAAAGAAATAATTCATTATTGCATTAGCTCTTTTTCTGTATAGTTTTTGTGGCCGGGTTCTTTTTTTTTTTGACATTTGCGCCTTTTGTTAAATCTTTTTCCATTATATTGTCTTTTTTATGTTTGTCATTCTGTTCAGGGTTTCCAGAGGTTTTTGGTCCATTGATCAATTGCAACCTTTTAAAAAGTCGCACAAAATTGTTGAGCGAATTTATTTTAAAAAGTATTCAATCAAACTTTTCTAAAAGGATAAGGAAAGGGGAATATTTTCGACAATACCAAGATTTCTATTTGAACTCACCAGAGCTAATAAGGGTCTGGTTGGGGGCTGGTGTGGCAGCTCTGGTCAGGTTGATCCCGACACTTTGCTGCACAGCCTCTCCTTCTGCTTTTCTCCCCTCCGCCTCTGTCTGACTCCCCTGACTCACAGTGCCCCCTGTTGGGCCCATCGGACTCTTCACATTCTGTTGTACTGGAGATGACGGCAGTTGTGAAGGTGCTGAAGAAGAGGGCATTGGGTGAGTGGCCGGTTTGGACAGTGTAGGTGCAGCATGAGCAATGGTAGGCCCTGCAGCCGTGGACGTGGGTTGAGCAGTTTGCTGACCTCGAACAGCCAAGTTCTGAACCTAAATACAAAAAAAAAAAAAAAAAATTGAAACTTTGTCCAATTCAGTGGTGCAAATCTATAGGGGAACAGCGAGCTATAACCAGAGATCCCTATGGTGATTGAAGTTTGTTTCTTTAAGATCACACAAGTGTCCGAGGGTAGCAGCCATTGTGCACATTGGACACTCGTGGGCGTGTATGTTGGACCTTATTGTTTTTTAGTCTTTTATTCCTGTCTTTCACGGAGGGTGGGGAAGGGATGCATTCCAACCATGAACTTGTTGATGAGTAGGTGAACTTTTTAATTCTGAATTTTTGTTTTTTTTCCTACCCTTCTTCCAAGAGTCATCATTATTTTTTTTTTAAATGTTGAGTCTAAATAGCTACATGAAGGCTTGACATTTGCTGGATGAGCTGATAACTTGAATGCTGTCATTCAAAACTATCATAAGGCTGTGTGCCCACGATACGTTTTGTAAGCGTTTCCGCAGCAGCAAAAACGCTGCAGAAACGCTTAAAAAACGCATGGTAGAAGGCCTGCCATGTTCCCCAATGATAATCCGCATGTGCTGTGCACATGCTGCGGAAATTTCCGCTGCGGATTATCATTGCGGAAAAAAACGCAGCACTACCAATTATTTTGCGGAAGCGCTGCGTTTTCGCCGCCATTGACTTGCATTGAAAAGCATGGATTATGCATCACTGTATATGTAGATGCACATTCCTCCGGACCCAGGTGCCATAGAACCTGTGAAAAAAATAAAATAAAAAATAAATGTTATATTTACCTTCTGATGGCCCCCGCTGCGTTCGTCCTCCCTTGCCGGCAGATCGCGGTGGACTGAAGGACCTGCGCTGACGTCCTAGTCATGTGACGGCAGGTCCTTCAGTGTACCGCGATCTGCCGGCAGCCAGGACGGAGCGAAGCAAGACACCGGGGGCCATCGGAAGGCAAGTATAGATTTATTTATTTTTTTTAACCATTCTTTAAGGTCACAGTATATAAATCCATGCCGGTTGCATGGATTTATATAGTGTGACCAAGTTGTCAAGCACTTTCCAAGTGATGCTAAAATCGCTTGGAAAGTGCTTGTCAACCCGCATGAGGAAATGCAAGTGAAGAACGCTTCACATCCGCATGTCCCTGACAGGAAAAACGCATGTACAATCTGCATGTACAATAAGCATGCGTTTTTTCTGCCAGGGAGATGCAGAAACGGTCAGGAAAAATCGGGAGCATTTCTGCATCGTGGGCACATAGCCTATAATGTATTAAAAACAGGAAAAATACTGACGGAAATGCAATTCCAAAAATCGTTTAATTGGGGTTTTGTTTTTACGGCTTTCACTGTGAGAAGTGACCTGGAAATATGAAGCTCCTTGTGAGCACGATTACTGTAATATCAAACGTGTTTATTTTTTTAAACATATTTTAGTTGGCTTATATTGTGTGTTGAGCTGACGTTTTTATTGGTACCATGTTGGGATACCGACGAGACTTCAATCGCTTTTTATTCTAATTTTCAGGGATCGGCATTGGCAATGAGATTTTTTTTTACTCTTTACAGCATTTTCATATAGGGTAATTTTATATTTTCATAGATCGGAATTTCACAAGCAAGGCGATACTAAATATGTTTAATTTATATTTGAATTGGGGGGGAAAGAAAAAAAAAAAAGAGAAGGAGGGGGATTTAAAGTTTAAAGGAACTTTCCGTGAAAACCACTCTCCCCAGGATTCAGTTTATTTTAAAGAAACACATTCTGTTTTACTCATTCTCTCCGGATCCAGTGCTGAGTCTCTGCTGCTCCCGATGTCTGTTATTGTCTGCAGCGCTGACATCACACTCACAGGTTTTGCCCGAGTTGACAGCATGAGCCGCTGAGCTCACAGATTGGCTGCAGTGCCGTCGACATGACATCAGCACTGCAGGCAATAACAGACACCGGGAGCAGCTGCAAAGACTCATGGCTGGACCCGAAGAGGAGGAGTAAAGAAGTTTGTTTCCTTTTAAACAAACTGCAGCAAAGATCAAGGGTTTTCTGAAACTGGAAAACTCTGTTATGCTGAGTTCACACGATGCGTATTTAATGCGTTTCCGCGGCGTTTTTGCAGTTGCGGAAACGCATTAAAAACGCATGGTAGAAGGGCAGCAATGATCCCCAATTGAAATCCGCATGTGCTGTGCCCATGATGCGGATTTTTCCGCAGCGTAAATGCTGCGCTCAAAAATCCGCAGCATGTCAATTAATTTTGCGTAAACGCGGCGTTTTCGCCGCCATTGACTTGCATTAGAACGCGCCAATTCCGCAAGACTGCATTTGTACTTGCGCTATTGGCGCGTTCTAATATGTGGAGGAGAGGAGAGTCTCATCCACACCCAGGTACCATTAAAAGAGCTGTAAAACAAGAATAAAATAAAAAATATATATATACTTACCATCTGTCGGCCCGCGCACCGCTCCTGCTTGGTTCCCGGCACTTGCAGTGAGTTGTAGGACCTGTGCTGACGTCAGAGTCATGTGACGGGTCACGTGACGCTGAAGTCGGCAGATCTTTCAATTCAAAGTTGCCGGGAGAATGGATTGAGCAGGACAGCGCGGGCCATCGGAGGTAAGTATATACACTCTCTCGGGTCACACTATATAAATCCATGCTGTTTGCATGGGTTTATATAGTGTGACCTAGTTGTCAAGCACTTTCCAAGTGATGCTAAAATCGCCTGGAAAGCGCTTGTCAATCCACATGCGGAAACGCATGTGAATCCGCATGTATTCCGCAGGAAAAACGCATGCACAATCTGCATGCGTTTTTTCTGCCAGGGAGATGCAGAAATGATGCAGAAATTTTCTGCTTCATTTCTGCATCGTGTGCACATACCCTTAAACTTTAATATTTTTTTTCAACATTTTTTTATTTATTTTTCAGCTCCCTCTCCAGAGGACTTAAACTTGTGATCACTTCTTCTATATAGAGCAATAATTCAGTAATGCAGTAAATAGTAGAAATGAATGAGGTTGGGCTTCTTGGGAGTACAAAGATGGCAGCAACAGGCGGCTTTGAGTAGATCCCCAGCTGCCATGGCTAGCTTCAAATCACTGCTATTAGAGGCCTCGGCTCACTTTACGTACCCACACCAGACGTGTGACAGACATGCACATCACAAGTCAAGCAGGGGGTAAATATCTGATCTTTCCCAATATCATGATAAGATTTTCCAGCCTACCTGGTCAGAGTCTTGATGCATGCCTTGGTTCTGGGGGGATGCCACTTCCTGCTGGACTGTAGCCACAGAGCCATTGGGCATTAGAATAAGCTGGGAGTTCAGAGGGACACCTCGATTCAGAGAGCGATTGACTTGTAGAAGATTACCAAGCTGCGGCTGCTGCTGACAGAAAATTTAAAATGAGTAAAAGTGAAAATGTGAATTTAATTCACTCTAAAAATGCAAGCCAAGCCTAGAAAGGGACTTCCGGGATGTATGTAAAGCTAGTAAAAATGTTAAACGTTTGCCCCGTCCTCACTGTGAGGCAGAGAGCTGCTAGCGATGCAACGCTGCATTTTAGGATATTTTGCAGCTGTTATCCCCTCCAGTGATGCCAGTGAGAAGTCCTTGCACTGAATTCATCGTCTTACTTACTCGGAGGTACATTTGTGTCTGTGACTGGCTGAGAGGTGGGGAGCTGGCATTGCTGAGCAAAACGGACTGTGTGAGCGTTGTAGCACTAGGTGCGGTGACATTCTGGGCACGACTCAGGAGCTGGGCCGACGAGCTGGTAGACAGATTCACCTGCTGAGGAAACCAGAAAAGTGAACCCACTGCTGACTTTCATAAAATGTCAGATCTGTAGCCAATAGTCACTACTTACCGATCCTTGCGTGGTGCTCGTCTGCTGATTGGAAACGGTGTTAGGAGAGGCGGCCTGGCGGGTGGCAGCAATCGTTGCCTGTAGTGGCAAAATAAGAAAAGCTGAAGGTCACAGGATATTACAGCTTTCATTGATCAGCTGATAAGAATCAGTACGATGGTAAAGCACAAAATAGTCAATGGTCCCCAGATAAAGACAATCGTCAGAAGTGACATGTCGGACTATGCACATGGAAATGCGTAGAGATGTAGACTATAAGGAGATGAGTATTAGGACACACCTCACACAGGAAGGAAAAACGTCTTTCCTCTTCAATATTCCCCCATCACCTGTGAGTGATACTATTGGAAAGTGTTCAGGAACCGCAGCAGCTCAGCCTCAAAGTGGAGACCACGGAAAGTTACAGAGCGGGGTCACCGCCGAGGAGCAGAAACAGAAAAGTCCCCTGTCTGACTGCATTGTGACAGCTATAAAAAGTTTTGTGGAGGAGGGATAATGCTATGGGCTTCACTTTCAGAAGTCGGCCTTGGCCCTTTAGTTTCACTGAAGGGAAATCTTAAGGACATTCTGGACAATTGCAGCTTCCAACTTTGTGGGAACGGTTCAGGAAGGGGGGGGGCCCTTTCAGCTTCTCATAACTATGCCCAGTGCACAAGGTCCATAGAGGCATAGGGCTTGATTCATCAATACCGGCATTGTTCACACCCATCTTGATGAAGGGGCGTGCTGGAGTCAGATGTCCCTGATTCATGAAGAGGTGAACGCCTTTTCATGAATCTGGATTGTCTGATGACTGGTGCGTGCGGCACGCCAAGACTCACTACAGTCAGGTACTAGAGTGAGATTTATGGTGTAGGAAACACCACAGCAACTCATAAATTAGATAAGCTGTGGCATCGCACCCATGCCGCGCCCGTCCCGGCAACATCATTTCAGCAAAGCTGGGAAAAACTGGTGTGAAGATGCCAAAAGTTGCAAAATGTAACCGCAACTCCGAGTTGCGTCTAAATTTTCAGATTTCTCAACATTTTTATGCTAGGATTCAGGAGTGAAAGCTTTGATGAATCGGGCCCATGGTTAAGGAGGGGGGGGTGGATGTTGACGAGCACGACCGGCTGCACAGAGACCTGATCTCAGCTCCATCCAACATCTTTGAGATGAACTAGAACAGAGATTGTGAGACCGACCCTCTCCTCCAACATCATCTTACCAAGCCTGTCCTGTATGGACAGGCAAAAATCCACACAGACTCCTCCACAATCCTTTGCAAAAGAGTGTAAGCTGTTATAGTTGTATACTAATCTCTATGGATTTAGATTGCTTATAAAATCTCCTGTAGGTGTCCCAATACTTTATATCTATACACTTATCTGGGCAATATTTAAAAAGTGTATTTATATAAATTAAAATGAGCAAAAATGTAATAAACGTTCTCCCTACATGAGAAGATCACCTACCTGCTGAACTGCTGCAAGACTATGTAGCTGCGCATTACTCAGCTGCTGCTGCAACATCAGCTGGTGAAAGTACTGCGCGGCGTTAGGTTGTCTATGTAAAGCCTGCAGAGCCTGCGGGAAAAAAATATATTATATTAGCGCTCACACACAGACCTTGAACTTAACACGTATAAACAGTTTTCGGGGCCCAGGTAGGATCCTGTAATGCAGTCTGGTTAATCTGTAATAATGCTATGGACACAGCAAGTGCCAGAAATCAAACGCTGCTGCTGCTGCATAGACATTTAAAGGGTTAATTTCTACACCTGAAGCGTGCAATGACCAGATATAGATCACCATTAGTATTTCCTGCAAGGTTACTGTGATTAGGAATAAAGCATTCAATGGGATGAATGATGAAAAAAAAATCCACAATAAATTCAGAACTGAAGCTGCTGAAACATAATGGAAACCAATGAAATGGTACAGTAAGTGATGGCTGTAGGATCGCAGCGAGCAGCTTGTGACACATACCTGGACAGCCTGGCGTTCATAGAGAGACATCTGCGATATCTGAGGACGGGAGCTGGTGCCGGATGCTGTACTCCCGTTGGTGGAAGTAGAGTTCTGCTCACTCTCAGTCTCCATATTGGCTCCTGGATCTAAAAAAAAAAAAAAAAATACTGTTTTTTTTATGGCAAAAAATGATTACCACCAAGTGGCTAAGATGCTACGTCCCTGCCAAAGTGAATGTGTGCCTAAATAGTCATCCCAGTTTGAGGTTGTTTGTTCCCGTCGCCGGGTTCTCATTCATAATGGGATTTCACAAGGAATGGAGCCACAAACAGCCAATATTGTCATGTCTGAAATTTTAGCTTTAGGTTCCTTTGAATGTACGTGTCCACGTTTAGAGGCAACTTGGCTAAAATAGGAAAGAACTGTATAACGACCATTAAGGGGGTCATGCATGACATATCCAAAGCCAGCCGGCCAACCCTCCACTGTGAGAGTGGAGGCGGCCGGGCATCTCGACTCTCTCCATTTACTGAATGATCCAAAATGAAAAATATTTTTAAAAATGACGATCCAATGGCGTGTTTTCGTTTTAATAAAAATATTGTTTTTAACAATTCAATGGAGTGACAGCGCCATTGGATTGTCATTTTTTTTATATTTTTTATTTTGGATCTGTATCTTCACCCTCAGCTGGCGGCTGATGATGAGGGCTGCAGTCTGCTAACATCAGAGTTGTGCCTGAGATTGCACAACGATTGCAGGGGAGCCTTTTCAGTATTGGGCTCGAGTAAGCCAGTCTGGGCTGATTCACACATAGGAGCGGTTTTTTTCTTTGCAATTTATTGAATGAGAGTCTCAAAGATTGTACAGCATGTTGAGGATATAAGGATAAGGGATAACCTACTGATCTCCAGGAATCCGGCAGCTAAGATTGGGGCTCTGCAAACAGGGCTGTGGAGTCGTTAAGCCAAACCACCGACTCCTCAATCTCCCTGACTCCACGGCTCCGACTCCACAGCACTGTCTCACTGCTGAGCGTGTACATAAAGTGCAGCACAGATTCATCTCAACTAAAAGCCGAGATCCTTACATCAGGAATAGAACAGACATTTATAGGACATTTCACAACTTTCCCAAATTCATATGAAAACATTTACAGCCCATCCTGCATTGTACTACTGTACCCAATGTATTATATATTTTTGTAGTCGGGTTCAGTCCATTTCATACTGACTCCACAGCCCTGTCTGCAAATCCAAATCTTGAAAAGAATGGAGGTACGCAAGCTCAAACTTCACTCCAATGATTGTGTATAGGGCTGTCCGAAATAGCAATGAATGAGGCATGTGCACCTACGTTAATTTTGAGATTCCAGAGGTCGGACCCCCAGCACACAATTATACCCTAGCCCATAAACAGGGGATAACTTTTTATGTTGGGAATAACCCTCTAAAGTGTTATCACAAGGGATGAGTGGACCCATTGAAGTTCGGGATCTGTATCCGACCAAGCTTTAGTCCAAAGTTTGGGTACCAGAACTGTACCCGAACGCCTTTGAAAACAACCGGAACCAGAACTTTTGAGTCAGTCTTTCTCTCTCTCATGAACGGATTGGATAAAGCCACAGTGATCCCTGTACATCCATGGTGATAACAATATTGAAGTCTCTTTCTCAGAAGCAGATTGCTACGATCCAAACCTTTTCCTATAATAATCAACATTTTTAAAGGAACAGACCGACCCTTGGGATTCATTTTTTCTCATCAGGCAAGTGCGTGGTAAAAAAGTCGCTCAGCACCATACACACAGCCGTATAACAGATCCATAATATGGCGTCTCTGGGATATGTGTTAGTACTGTATTTTTCATTTAATTCAGTCACACAGTTTATTTTACAGAAAAAAACAAGCGGTGGCACTTCCCATCACATGCCATACAATGAAGGCATTTTCCAGGCATTGCTTCTAGGGCAGGATACAGCAGCACAAGAAGTGTCACACATCTATTCCTCCTGACCTGCCCCTAAATATACACAGCAAGAGCGTGCTTTTATGGGGAAAAGGCGAACAAGCCGCTGCCAGACGTCACTGGCAGCACCTTGCCTCCTTTAATCCGCCCGTATACATAATATAAAAGTTTGTGGATTCATCCGATTTGAGTGAACACAATTCCTTGTGTATTCGTTGGAGTAAGTTGTTGCACGTTGATGGTCGGATCGTTTGTAAAAATTACTAGATGTAAACAAAAAAAAGTGTCCGTTCACTGACAGCAAGCAAAAATGTAAACAATGCTTAAAGGGAACCTGTTATGTTAAAAAATGGCTTCTGAGCTGCAGACGGGATGTGAGAGCAGGAGGAGCTGACCAGATTGATATAAAAATGTTATATTAATTATTGACATCCCTAGTGTTTGTATACACGAGTCCAGTGGGCGGTCCTATCGGTGATTGACAGTCTTCCCTGAATGGCTGTGCATGCAGAGATAGCTTTCAATCACTAGTAAGACCGCCCACTGGACTCATATATACAAACACCAGGAATGTCAATTATTTTAATGAATAAACTACAAGTTAAGGGAGATTTCAGATGTTCCGACAAATCAGATTGGCTGCAGGTCACCCAACCTGAGTGTGACAGTTTAATAGAAATACATGAAAATCACACTCCGGAGACCTGCGGCCAGTCCGTGCATCGCATGGTCGTCTGAATGCGCCCTCATAGTGAATTCTTTCCCAAAAACCCATATATCCTTCTGCTCAGCTTCTCCTCCTATACCATGCTGCTCACGGATCAGACCGCATGTGCAATGTGCCGGGTTCCCTTTAATAATTGTAAACTAGTACTAAAATGAAAAAATGTGACCAAGACAGGTAAGTGTTTCCTGCGCTTATCTTAATGTCTTAAACTCCTGGAAAATCCCTGTAGATTTATTTACATAAAAATGATCCCCAATAAAAAGGGTTGTCCACTTTATATGTTTAAAGGGTTATTTCCAAAATAGCAACTTATCTTATCCTATGGATAGGGGACACCTTGGCTTTCACAGCTGACACTTGCAGTGATCCTGAGAATGGAGCGGAGATGTGCATATGCTCAACCCTTCTCCATTCCTTGTATATGAGACTGTCAAAGATATTGGAGTGATGTACTCCGCTTTCTCCAGCAGTCCCATATACACTAAATAGAGTGAAGGTTGAGCATGTGCATAGCTTCGCTCCAGTCAAGACCAAGCTCTGCAGAACGCCGTTTCCAAGATGCAGACCCCCTTCCCTGCCTTCCATGTATAGGGGATAACTGGCTATTTTGGGAATAACCCTTTAAGATTAAAACTGAGCACCCACTGCTTTTCCACAACGGTCTTGTCACCAACGCTTCAATCACGTGACCTCTCATCAGAAGAGTGGAGGGCTCATTTTAGGGCCATTTGCAGTATAATTATATGGAGGAGTCACCCCCTTAACCTATGTCAGATCAGGGGAAATTGTTTCCACCAGGATGCGCCACTTTTATTGTAGATCCCGGTGACGACCATTAAACAGCCCCATCACGCTAAATAGAAACGGCAAAGAACGAGAGAGGAGAGCGGCAAAGAACGAGAGAGGAGAGCGCCAACAGCAGGTGAAGGACTGACAACTGTTAAGGGGGCGTGGCCTGAGGGTCAGAGGTCAAATAACACTGTCATCACGTGATACAATATCTCAACACCAAAACAATGGGGGCCCCCATCAGTGCAGACAGCACCAGTGTCCACCGCCTCATATGGAGGACATTATCGTCTGAGGGAAGAGCAGGGTGGGGAGAAGGCACAGCTGTCATGGCTGCTAGTGACAAGTGTCCCCTTGTGAAGGAGCAGCGCCTGTAAACACACAGTGCAGCAGTACAGCGTACAGGCAGAGGGGGAGGAGCCCCATGTCCCCAGTACACACACACACAGCCTGATACACCCCCTATAGCTCCCGCCATTCCCTGTCCGCCTCTCACCTGCTAGGCCTCCGGTCCTGCGCTGACCCCTGACCCTTTTCCCCCCTGCGGTCCCCCGCTGACCTCTGACCTCTCCCCGCCGCTCTCACTTCGAGCTCAGCTTCTCCCTCTCTGTCTGGTTCTTTCTCTCAGCTCCTGACGTCATTTCCCGTCAGACAGCTCGACTTCCTGGACACGTGACCCTCTTCACCTAACTCCGCCTTCTCTCACCTTTTCGCTTGGTTGTCATGGAGACGGAGGTAGGAGGGGGAGATCCTGCTGCTGCCGCTCACGACACTCACAGGGGAGGAGAAGCTGAGGGGGGCGCGGAGAGGCTGTGGGGGGCGCTGCTCCTCACAGCAGTGTATGGGGGAAACGGAGCTAGATAGAACACCTCTACATTGTGTGGACAGAAATGTGTAGTTTGTATATATATATATATATATTTAGACGTACACACCAACATGTATACTTATATATGTATACACATACGTTTATATACACACACGGTATTTACATACATAAACACATATACTTACCTATATATATATATATATATAAATCCTGGCCAAAAGTGTTGGCACCATTGAAATTGTTCCAGATAATAAAGCAAAACAGGCAAATTGGACATAATTTTACACAAAACCCCAAAAATTGGCCGGACAAAATTGTTGGATCCTCAACTTAATATTGGGTTGCACACCCTTTGGAATAAATAACTGCAATCAATCGCTTCCTATAACTATCATCTTCTTACACCACTAAACTGGAATTTTGGACCACTCTTCTTTTGCAAACTGCTCCATATATGAAGGCGTCTTCTCCCAACAGCAATTTTAAGATTTCCCCACAGGTGATCAATGGGATTTAGATCTGGACTCATTGCTGCCACTTCAGAACTCTCCAGCGCCTTGTTTCCATCCATTTCTGGGGGCTTCTTGAAGTATGTTTAGGGTCATTGTCCTGCTAGAAGACCCATGACCTAGGATGCAAACCCAGCTTTCTGACACTGGGCACTACATTGCGACCCAAAATCCTTTGCTAATCTTCAGATTTCATGATGCCTTGCACACAGTCAAGGCACCCAGTGCCAGAGGCATCAAAACAACCCCAAAATATCTTTGAACCTCCACCATATTTGACTGTAGGTACTCTGTGCTATTCTTTGTAGGCCTCATTGTGTTTTTTGGTAAACAGAATGATGTGCTTTAGCTCCATCTTGGTCTCATCAGTCCACAAGACACTTTCCCAGAAGGATTTTGGCTTACATATATTTTGGCAAACTGCAGTCTAGCTTCTTATGTCTCAGCAGGTCTTCTGACAGCGATTAATTTCATTCAAATGTCGACAGATAGTTCTTAGCTGACACTGATGCACCCTGAGCCGACAGGACCGCTTGAATTTTTTTGGAACTTGATTGGGACTGTTAATCCACCACCTGGACTATCCTGCATTGCAACCTTTCATCAATTTTCTCTGCTGTACACGTACAGGGAGATTAGATACAGTGCCATGGGTTGTAAACTTTTTGGTTATGTTGCGCACCGTGGACAAAGGAACATCAAGATCTCTGGAGATGGACTTGTAATTTTGAGATTGTTGATATTGTTCAACAATTTTGGTTCTCCAATCCTCAGACAGTTCTCTTCCCCTCTTTCTGTTCTCCGTGCTTAGTGTGGCACACACAGATACACAATGCAAAGACTGAGTCAACTTCTCCCTTTTTATCTGGTTTCAGGTGTGATTTTCATATTGCCCACACCTGTTACTTGCCACAGGTGAGTTTGAACGAGCATCACATGCTTGAAACAAAGTTGTTTACGCATAATTTTGGAAAGGTGCCAACAATTTTGTCTGGCCTATTTTTGGGGTTGTTTGTGAAATTATGTCCAAATATGCCTTTTTTCCTCTGCTTTTTTATGTTTTTCCAATACACACAAAGGAAATAAAGACACGTATAATAAAACGTGTAATTGCAATAATTCTCTGGGAGAAATACTCCATTTTCTGGAACAATTTCAAGGGTGCCAACACTTTCGGCCATGACTGTACATACATGAATGCATATATTTATGTGACAATGCTTTCAAGCAAACGTAATATTACTATTGGAAAACACCAGTCTGTCCGTACGTTAGCACCTTTCACCAGTAGTTTTTGCATATTGGTTTTTCTTTCCTTGTTTTTTTGCAGGGAAAACTGCAGTTTCAAATAACACCATGGAAAAAAATTCCAACATTGGGGCAGATTTATCAAAATTGTCTAATTTTTATGAAAACTTTGACTAGAAAGCCTTAAAATGCAGCAGATTTATCATAGTGTCTCATGTTTGATAAATCTAATTTTCGGTCTGCCTAATCTAAGACCTCACACAGACGTCCATTTTCCACGTTTGTGTGCTATCTGTGGCTTTCACAGATAAAAATCATGGAGCAGTTCACGTCAGGTTTTTGTTGCAGAGCTAATCGTTGCAAAAAAAACCACGGAGACATCCGTTTTTGATTCAAAATGTATTATTTTATTAGGGATCTCCTTTGACGCTCAGCCTTTACTGCAGGAACAGTCACAGTGCTTAGAAATGCCGGTGTCGGAGATCAGTACCGACATTCAGGTTATTAAAGAGCAGCGATCAGAGCTAGCTGCAACAGCTGTTGTTAAAGGCAGGTACCTGCTGTGTAACACCGCTGGCACATGGCCTGTGTAGTCCTGGCTCAGCACCTGAGCCTGCTCCATACACCGGCACCTGACTTGTGACGTTCCTACACGGTTTAACACTATCAAATCACTACAGACAGTGCCAGACTGTATAAAAACACCCGATACAGGAGGGCCATAACACTCAATTTATTCATACATTTCTAGAAGGAATTACAGAGGGACGGCACAATGTACAGTTTATGAGAAAAGATGGGGAATACATGAATTTACTAAAACAAACATGCCTGGGGTGTGACAGATCCTCTTCCAATATGCTTTTTAGAGCGTGGGAGGAAAATCAAAAACACCCACACAGACACAGTTCAAACAAACAAACTTCATGCCAATGTCCTTAGTACATGACCTCAGGGCCACTGTGCTGCAAGGCAAAAGAGTTACCCACCAATCCTCTGTGCTGAAATCCCACAAACATAAAGCATCAATTATAACCAATTCATTAACAAAATATACATTGAAACAGCTTTATAGCTAAAAAATAATTAAATTACAATAAATAACTGATGGGATTTCAGAAATGCCGTAGCCCAGGAGTCTCGGACAATCACGACCTGGTCCTGACACCAGCACTCTTTTTTTGAGCTGACGGTGTGGCCTCGGAAACACATTCAATTTAAATGTATCGTGGTGCAGAGAGCCCCCAGCTCCCTGCCTCGCAGTACCTATAACAGCCACCGGGCTATCAGAGGTTGGCTGCTGAAGTTGACATGCTCATCGCGGGCGGCGCATGGATGTGACCAGTGTGTAGGAGGAAGAAGACTGTTCATAGTGGAAGTGAGGACAGATAAGAAGAATCTGCTTTTTTATTTGTTTTTCTTTCTTTTTTAATGTCTACTTGAAAAGCGGCAGAATGGGGGTGATTACTACAAGGAGGTGGGAATTATTACAGGAAAGGGGATATTATAGGAAGGGGACACGGTGGAGGACACGATTGCAATATGGTGGTCAGAATGGGGAACAGTATTACATTATTATATGATGGGTGATATTGTTAAAGGACGGGGCACATTATTACAGGAATGGGCCAGGACGGGGGACATTATTACAGGAGTTTTCTAGGATGGGGGACATTATTACACGAAGGGGAACATTATTATAGGAAGGCGTCACATGGGGGGCATCATTGGAATATGTGGGTCAGGATGGGGAGCATTATTACAGGATAGAGGACATTATTGCAGGACTGGGGACATTATTAAAGGAAGGGGCCAGGACAGAGGGCATTATTATTACAGGAGTTTGCTAGGATGGGGGACATTATAACACGATGGGGACATTGTTACAGGATTGGGACAATATATATAATAATATATAATGATATTTTATGGGGCCAATTGTGGGACAAAGAAATGGAAAGTAAATTGTAAAAATGTAAAAAAAAATTAAAATAAAGTATGACAAAAATAACAGAAAATAATTTTGCCACTAAAAATTATGCTTTATGTAAAAACTAAAGTAAACAAAAAAGGTATCACTGTAACGACCCAAGCTATAAAACTGTACCATAACCCATTTGAAGAACAGCATAAAAAAATTAATAAAAAAACACACCAAAAATGAAAAAAAAATTGATTAAAAAGTCATTTAGAAAAAAAAATGGTACCACTGAAAACGTCATCTCGTCCTGCAAAGAATGCGGCCGGTCAAATTCAAATTTTTGTCTATGTGTGTCCCTTTCACCCGGCCGTGTATGAGACCCCTGCCATAGCCTTATGTGTAATGCAATATGACGCCTAAACACTGCACACCCAGAGCCAGGTAAGTGTACAGAGGTGCAGAGGAGGACCATTATGTGAATATCCACATTTACATTTTTTTTAGAGCACATTCAGGTCTTTTGTGAAATACAAATGGGTTGAATAACCCCTTGTGACAAAGTCACTGGCAGAATAATGGAGGGCAGATATGTTTCACTGAGACTATTGGTTCAGTGATGTGAAACATGGAAGTTTCTCCTGCACATTAGGTGCAGAAAGGGTTAATAACCAGGTTTACAAGGGCATGCTTTACAGGTGGATGGCTAAGTGCTGGGTGGGATGCCACCCACCCTATCTCCACTCCAGGGCATGGTTTGGGGCTATAACAAGCCAGCCTTTTGACTCAGGAGGTGGTCAGTGTCTGAAGAAAACCTGCTCCAGAGAGGAGCTTGCAGGTGTTGTGCTGAACCACGTGTGATTTACCCTGAGTGGCCGGACCATGGCCGATATACGGACTGTGCTGCATATTTGTATTTTTGTTTTGCCTTTATGCCGAATGGGCTGTGTTTACTTTATGGACTCCAGGTTAGTTTATGGTCCTTAATAAACTAACCTTAAAATTTAAAGAGACAGTGTTCCGTGTCTACCTCCGTGTACAGCCAAGCAAGCCGCTTTACCACTGGTGGTGTTAGAATTGCGGGCAACACTCCCAGCGAACATGTGTGACTGTTACAGGAGGTGCTGCATGTCCTGGGTGAAGTGTGCCATTACCCAGCAAGTGACGAAGAACAAGATGGAGAACCTGCTCAAACATCTGTTACCGGCACAGCAAGCGCAGCACCAGCAGCAGCTAAAACAACAGCATGCACAGCAGGCGCAGTTCCAGCAGCAGCACCGAGAGCAGCAGAGCCAGCAGAATATGCAACAGCAGTATCAGGCCCAGCAGGAGACAAATAAACTCCTGATGCAGCAGATCCAACAGCAACAAGGCCAGATGGAACTCCTAGCAGGGGAGGTTCGCAGTAGAGAAACCACCCCCCCCCCCCAAGTCCAGGTGATGACTCACACGTCAGGAAGACGGTAAGAAGAGCTTTGCAAAAGATGACCCGGGTGATGACTTTGAGGCGTTCCTGACTGTTTTTGAGAGGGTGTCAGAGTGGGAAAAATTGCCGCCAGAGCAATGGGTAGAGGTGCTGGTGCCATACTTGACGGGGGTGTCACGGGTGTGTCGCCACGAAGATCGTCACGATTACACAGCCTGACTTCTCGCAGATGACTTTTTGGTGCTTTGTGTTTTCGGCAGTGAGGGAGTTAATTCTCTCTCTCTCTGTGCTAGACGAGGTCCAGCCTCGCCCAGCTGCAATCAATGCTGCTGTAGTGAGACTCCTTCAAATGCCTGCTGGTCTGTTTGGGAAGTGTCGGTGAAAGCATTTCATGCAGACTAACAGAGCGGATCGTGGTATTTTGAGTTTCTGAGATAAGTGTATTTGGAGTGTTTTTTCCCTTCCTCGCTTTATCATTTATCTCCTTTCCCGTTGGTGTTCCCTCTGTTGTAGTTGTGTAGTTTTTGTATGCAAGGTGGTTTTGGTTTTTCCCTTGTACTGTCTCGTTCGTCTAAGTACTGTGTGTGGGCATATTATTACTTGTCCCCTTTTGTTGTGATCGGGGTCCTTCTCAGGACTAGATTACTTAGGTGCAGGGATCCTCAGGAGGTAGGGGTTAGGCTGGCGGCCTGGACCTTTGTACCTTTAACAGTACCTCTAGGTTGAGGGATTAGTCAGGGCCCCAGCTTAGGGTCAGCTTAGGCCCCCTACCTCCAGTATACAGAGACAGCGTGACATTTTCACCGACCCACTTAGTTTTTCTCCAGCTACCATGGATCCAGTAGCCGGTCTAGCTCGGCAGTTGCAGAGTTTGTCCATGGAGCTGGCGGACGTTAGGTCCAAGGTTTTGCATCCTCAGGAGCAAGCCGGACCAGAACCTAAAGTAGCTCTCCCTGACAGGTTCACTGGGGGGCGGGACAAGTTTTTTGTTTTCCGGGAGGCATGCAAGTTGTACTTTCGGCTGCGGCCTCGGTCATCGGGGAGTGAAGAACAAAGGGTGGGAATTGTCATCTCGCTCCTACAAGGGGACCCACAATCTTGGGCGTTCTCTCTTCCCCCGGGCTCCCCGGCTCTCCAGTCAGTGGATAGGTTTTTCGCTGCCCTGGGACTCGTATATGATGACCCAGATCGGATCTCCCTTGCTGAGTCTAAGTTACGTAGGATCCAGCAGGGAGATCGTCCGGCGGAGGAATTCTGTTCGGAGTTCCGTAGGTGGGCCACGGACACCCAGTGGAATGACCCGGCTCTTAGGAGTCAGTTTTGTCAAGGTTTATCCGACAAATTACAGGATGTGTTGGCACAGTATGACTCTCCCGCGTCACTGGAAGCCGCTATGGCCCTTGCTATTCGCGTTGACAGACGGCTTCGGGAGAGGTGCGGGATAACTCTACCCCCTGTGATGACTCCACCTCCTACAAGGTCCCCTCATATGGTGGTTCCCCTGGTCAGTCCAGAGGAGCCTATGCAATTAGGAGGGACATCATTTCGGGGGAGGGGACCGGTGGTGCGCCATAAGACAGGAAGGTGTTTCTTCTGCGGGAGAAAGGGACATTTTATTGGGGGGTGTCCATCCCGTCCCTCGCAGAGTGAAGAATTGTCGGAAAACTGTGGATCCCAGGTTGTGTGGTGGACGGCAATCTGGGAGTAGGTATTTCGTCCCTAGGTTCGTCTCAGTTTCTCGTACCGGCGGAGGTGGTGGTGGGTACGAGAACTGAGAGGATATCTGTTCTTCTGGATAGTGGGGCCGGGGCTAATCTGGTTGATGCTCGATTTGCCCGGGTTCAAGGTATGCGATTGAGTGAGTTGGCTAAACCCATCCCCATATTCTCGATCGATGCCAGGCCTCTCGGTCAGGGAAGTTTTTTGCAAGCTGTGCATGACGTAAAACTTCAAGTGGGGGCAATACATAAAGAACTGTTGTCTTGCTACGTGTTGGAGGGTCTTCCCACTCCTATAGTGTTGGGCCTTCCTTGGTTAACTAAGCATAACCCGGTTATTAATTGGCAAACCAGAGAGATAAGCCAATGGAGTAAATTCTGTAATAAAAACTGCATGAACACGGTCATCGGTGCGGTTACTCCTTGGGTCTTACCTCCATTTCTGGCGGACTTTGAGGATGTATTCTCGGAGAAAGGGTGTCAGGAACTACCTCCTCATCGCGAGTATGACTGTTCTGTAAAACTGCTCCCTGAGGCCAAGTTACCTAAAGCTAGGTTGTATAACCTTTCTGGTCCTGAGAGGCAGGCCATGAAGGATTATATTTCAGAAAGTCTGGCTAAGGGGCATATTAGACCTTCATCTTCACCGGTGGCTGCGGGGTTCTTCTTTGTTAAGAAGAAAGATGGAGGCCTACGCCCTTGCCTGGATTTCCGTGAACTTAATCGGATTACGGTCCGAGATCCATATCCGCTCCCACTTATTCCCGATCTCTTTAATCAGATCGTGGGCGCCAAATGGTTCTCTAAGTTGGATCTCAGGGGGGCGTACAATCTGATTAGGATGAAGGAGGGGGATGAGTGGAAGACGGCGTTTAACACTCCGGAGGGGCATTATGAGAACCTTGTCATGCCATTCGGTCTGACTAATGCCCCGGCGGTGTTCCAACACTTTGTTAATGACATTTTTCGCCGCCTGGTGGGACAGTTTGTTGTCATATATCTGGATGATATCTTAATTTACTCGCCGGATCTGGTGTCTCATCAGGAGCACGTTAGGCAGGTGTTACAGATCTTGCGGGATAATAAACTGTATGCCAAATGGGAAAAGTGTGTGTTCGCCGTACAGGAACTCCAGTTTTTAGGCTTCCTGGTTTCAGCGTCCGGTTTTCATATGGACCCTGGGAAAGTGCGGGCAGTTCTTGAGTGGGATCGGCCAGAGAATCTTAAGGCACTACAACGTTTCCTGGGGTTTGCTAATTATTACCGGAAGTTCATTCGTAATTTCTCGTCCATGGTTAAGCCTCTCACAGACATGACTAAAAAGGGGACGGATTTTTCTAGGTGGTCTGACAAGGCTTGTCAAGCATTCTCCTCCTTGAAAAAATGTTTTGCCTCGGCACCCATACTCATTCAACCTGATGCGTCACAGCCATTCATTGTAGAGGTAGACGCTTCCGAGGTAGGGGTGGGAGCAGTATTGTCACAGGGTTCGTCCCCTGGTAAGTGGCATCCGTGCGCCTTTTTCTCTAAAAAATTGTCGTCCGCTGAGAGGAATTACGATGTCGGCAATAGGGAACTCTTGGCCATTAAGTTAGCTTTTGAGGAGTGGCGCCATTTTTTGGAGGGGGCAGTCCATCCGGTCACCGTCATCACCGATCACAAGAACCTGCTATATCTGGAGTCCGCGAAACGTCTGAATCCCAGACAAGCTAGGTGGTCATTGTTTTTTACCAGGTTTAATTTTGTCGTTACATATCGTCCTGGGTCAAAAAATGTAAAGGCGGATGCCTTATCTCGTAGTTTCCCTGGGGCCGGGAATACGGACGACCCGATTCCTATCCTTCAGGAGGGGGTGGTGGTTTCGGCAGTATGCTCTGAGCTGGAGGAGGAGGTATTGGAGGCTCAGGGGGACGCCCCTGTTGGACCTCCGGGGAGACTGTTTGTTCCAGATCAGTTGCGACAAAAGGTGATCGAGGCACACCATAACTCAGTTTTTGCAGGACACCCGGGGAGTAAAGCAACTGTGGATCTCCTCTCGCGTCGGTTTTGGTGGCCTAACTTACATAAGGAGGTGGTAACTTTTGTCGCGTCCTGTGGGGTTTGTGCGCGCTCTAAGACCTCACATACCCGTCCGTCTGGGGCCCTCTTACCTTTGAAGATCCCGGAGCGTCCTTGGACTCATCTGTCTATGGACTTTATTACGGACCTCCCTCCGTCTTCGGGTAAAACGGTCATACTCGTTGTAGTGGACAGGTTCAGCAAGATGGCACATTTTATCGCTCTTCCGGCTCTCCCTAATGCTAAAACTCTTGCGCAGGTGTTCATTGGGGAGATTGTGAGGCTTCACGGGGTA
The DNA here is from genome assembly GCF_046119375.1 of Phyllobates terribilis. Classification (NCBI taxonomy): domain Eukaryota; kingdom Metazoa; phylum Chordata; class Amphibia; order Anura; family Dendrobatidae; genus Phyllobates; species Phyllobates terribilis. Next base: position 417,547,631 of record NW_027362765.1, read on the forward strand.
CCCTCCGAGGTGGTGTCTGATCGGGGGTCTCAGTTTGTGTCCAAGTTCTGGAAGGCGTTTTGTGCACGGCGGGGGATGCATTTGTCATTCTCATCGGCTTTTCATCCTCAGACCAATGGTCAGACGGAACGTATGAACCAGAGCTTGGAGACATATCTCCGGTGTTTTGTGTCAGAGAACCAGGAGGACTGGGCTTCTTTCTTACCTCTGGCAGAGTTTGCTCTTAATAATAGGCGGAGCGAGTCCACTGGTAAGTCCCCGTTTTTTGGGGCATATGGTTTTCACCCCCAGTTTTGTACTTTCAGTAGGGGGGGCTCTTCGGGGGTTCCTGAGGAGGAACGATTTTCTTCATCACTCGCTTCAGTATGGAGAGGGGTGCTGAAGAATCTGAATACTATGGGGAACCGATACAAACGTATGGCTGATAGGAGGAGAGTGTCTGGTCCGGACCTAAGTGTGAACGATCGGGTATGGTTGTCTACCAGGAATATAAAACTTAAGGTTCCCTCCTGGAAACTGGGTCCCAGGTTCATCGGGCCGTACAGAATCAGTTCTATTATTAATCCGGTGGCATTCCGTCTTGACCTCCCCCCTACGTTTAAAATTCACAACGTGTTCCACAGATCGTTGCTTAAGAGGTATGTGGCGCCGGTGGTACCGTCACCTTTACCTCCCCCTCCAGTGGTGGTCAATGGTAACTTGGAGTTCCAGGTATCGAGGGTCGTCGATTCACGCTTTAATCGCCGGTCCCTTCAGTACCTGGTTCATTGGAAAGGGTATGGTCCTGAGGAGAGGATGTGGGTTCCTGCGTCGGATATTAACGCAGACCGATTAGTTCGGGCCTTCCACACGACTCACCCGGATAAACCTGGCCCTGAGGGTCCGGAGGCCCCTCGTAGAAGGGGGGGTACTGTCACGGGTGTGTCGCCACGAAGATCGTCACGATTACACAGCCTGACTTCTCGCAGCTGACTTTTTGGTTCTTTGTGTTTTCGGCAGTGAGGGAGTTAATTCTCTCTCTCTCTGTGCTAGACGAGGTCCAGCCTCGCCCAGCTGCAATCAATGCTGCTGTAGTGAGACTCCTTCAAATGCCTGCTGGTCTGTTTGGGAAGTGTCGGTGAAAGCATTTCATGCAGACTAACAGAGCGGATCGTGGTATTTGGAGTTTCTGAGATAAGTGTATTTGGAGTGTTTTTTCCCTTCCTCGCTTTATCATTTATCTCCTTTCCCGTTGGTGTTCCCTCTGTTGTAGTTGTGTAGTTTTTGTATGCAAGGTGGTTTTGGTTTTTCCCTTGTACTGTCTCGTTCGTCTAAGTACTGTGTGTGGGCATATTATTACTTGTCCCCTTTTGTTGTGATCGGGGTCCTTCTCAGGACTAGATTACTTAGGTGCAGGGATCCTCAGGAGGTAGGGGTTACGCTGGCGGCCTGGACCTCTGTACCTTTAACAGTACCTCCAGGTTGAGGGATTAGTCAGGGCCCCAGCTTAGGGTCAGCTTAGGCCCCCTACCTCCAGTATACAGAGACAGCGTGACAGGGGGAGCCCCAGAAGGCTTACTATGACTTGGCCTTGCAAGACGCCAAGGAATATGGGAAGCGAAAACAGAAATTTTGGTGCGCCTGGGGGTGATAATGACTTTCAGGGCGCAGCGGGTCCATCGCTGGGCGTATCACCATGAGAAACCCCCTCGCTCCCAAATTTTGATTTACTGTACTTTGTCCAAAAATGGTTGCAGCTTGAGTCGTTTACCCCTGCACAGATGGTAGAGCGAGTGGTTATGGATCGGTTCGTACACTCCCTGCCAAGGCCAATGCAGACTTGGGTTGCCCAGGGTGATCCCCATAACGCTGCTGAACTGGTTGGTCTGATCGAGAGGTATCAGGGGGCCGAGTGTTCCTTGGCAAAGCAGCCTACTCCATTTTGGGGGTCTCAATCGGGGGCGGAGGCCTAAAAGGGGGTGGGGCATCCAAGGTCCAAAGGGGCAGGGGAGGTGATGTCCAAGGTCCCTGCGGGAGAGTTTGTTTGTTGGGGGTGTCATGGCCCAGGCCATATAGCTGCCCCCTGACCTCTGAACAAATGGACTGTGGCCTGGGACGTCACTGTTCCTATAATTCCTACCCCGCCTGCAGTGTGGACTATCAGCCTGGTGAGGGACCACAGGCGTGTCCCGTAACAATAAATGGGATACTGGTGACGAGACTCTTGGACTTGAGGAGTTTGGTGACTCTGATAAGGGCTACAGTTCTCCACCAATTAATCCCCGGGAAAAACGTGGGCACCCGTTGTATCCACGGGAATGCCAAAGACTACCCTGTTGCTGGATTGACTATAAAGACAAACTGCGGCGCTGAGTCTGAAGTTGGAGTAGTTAAAGACCTGCTACACCCAGTTTTAATAGGGGGGTCTTTAGCCTGTTCTGGGACTTATGGCACAAAACAGACGTACCACGTGACTCAGGAAGGAGCCAGGAATACCATGTGGAATGTCCAACGCAGTCCGAGTCGGATAAATTCCCCCTATGTGTCCTTGCTGGTGACGAGGACGAGACAGGGACCCAAGAAGCTGAGATTCCAGACTTGGGGGTTTCTGGGGGGAATTTTGGTACTGCACAGTTGCAGGATCATACATTGAAACATGCTTATGAGAGTGTGTCTGTAATAAATGGGCTAGCTCAAGAGCCGAGGGCTGACACCAGGTACCCATATTTTACAGTAATTGAGGAACTTCTATACCGGGTTACTAAACCGAGAGGGGAAGTGGTAGAACAGTTGGTGGTACCGGGTCCCAATAGGCGTAAGGTATTACACATAGCCCACTCTCACGTCTTAGGGGGGCATCTGGGTGTAGACAAAACTCAGGAGCGGGTCCTACAGAGTTTCTACTCGCCTGGATGTCACAGAGAGATTATTAATAACTGTCGGTCCTGTCCCACCTGCCAACCAACTGCTTCAGTGTCCCACTTCCGAAGCCCTCTAGTGCCATTACCTATTATAGAGGTCCCATTTGACCGGATTGCCATGGACTTTGTCAGGCCCTTGGTTAAGTCGGCCCAAGGGCACCAATACATCCTGGTAGTACTGGACTATGCGACTCGGTATCCAGAGGCGGTACCATTGAGAAACTCCTCCGCCAGGAGTATAGCCAGAGAGCTAGTCCATATCTTCTCGCGGACAGGCTTGCCAAAGGAGATCCTGACGGACCAGGGAACCACGTTGTAATGCACACGCCCGGGCTGAGCGGCGTGTGCGTGTGATTCCACTGGACCGTGCCGGAGAGTGAATGCCTGGAGGGGCGTAACTAGGTATTCACCCGATCCGACCAGGGTCGCACGACGGCATACGACGCCAGTGCACCAAGGAGGAACCGAGCAGAGGGACCAGGTGCTACTCCAGGACAGACCCCGGACACGGCTGTTGACCCACACAGGGGAATACAGGAACAGACTGGTTAGGCTGGCACACAGACTGGTGGGTATAGGCAGGCACGACTGGTATGCAGGCAGGCGGGTATGCAGGCAGGGGGGTACAGGCAAGCACGGCTAGAGTGCAGACAGGGAGGCACTAGCAGGTAGGAACACAGGCGGGATAGGACCCAGTACACACTGGGACTCAGGAACAGAACCACAGATGTGGCGGACAAACACAGCAGAGTGAGGCCGCCCAGAGAGGTGAGCGAGAGCAGAGCAGGACGAGACCGCCTGGAGCGGTGAGCAAGAGTAGAGCAGGACGAGGCCGCCTGGAGCGGTGAGCAAGAGTAGAGCAGGACGAGGCCGCCTGGAGCGGTGAGCAAGAGTAGAGCAGGACGAGGCTGCCTGCAGCGGTGAGCAAGAGTAGAGCAGGACGAGGCCGCCTGGAGCGGTGAGCAAGAGTAGAGCAGGACGAGGCCGCCTGGAGCGGTGAGCAAGAGTAGAGCAGGACGAGGCCGCCTGGAGCGGTGAGCAAGAGTAGAGCAGGACGAGGCCGCCTGGAGCAGTGAGCAAGAGTAGAGCAGGACGAGGCCGCCTGGAGCGGTGAGCAAGAGTAGAGCAGGACGAGGCCGCCTGGAGCGGTGAGCAAGAGTAGAGCAGGACAAGGCCGCCTGGAGAAGTGAGCAAGAGTAGAGCAGGACAAGGCCGCCTGGAGCAGTGAGCAAGAGTAGAGCAGGACGAGGCCGTCTGGAGCAGTGAGCAAGAGTAGAGCAGGACGAGGCCGCCTGGAGCGGTGAGCAAGAGTAGAGCAGGACAAGGCCGCCTGGAGCAGTGAGCAAGAGTAGAGCAGGACAAGGCCGCCTGGAGCAGTGAGCAAGAGTAGAGCAGGACAAGGCCACCTGGAGCAGTGAGCAAGAGTAGAGCAGGACAAGGCCGCCTGGAGCGGTGAGCAAATGGTCAGAGCTGAGCGAGACTGCCGGGGCAGTGAGCAAAGGAGTCAGAGCAGAGCGAGACTGCCGGGGCAGTGAGCAAAGGAGTCAGAGCAGAGCGAGACTGCCGGAGCAGTGAGCATAGGAGTCAGAGCAGAGCGAGACTGCCGGAGCAGTGAGCAAAGGCAGAGCAGGCTAGAACCGCCGGAGCGGTGAGCAAAGGCAGAGCAGGCTAGAACCGCCGGAGCAGTGAGCAAAGGCAGAGCAGGCTAGAACCGCCGGAGCGGTGAGCAAAGGCAGAGCAGGCTAGAACAGCCAGGGCGGTGAGCAAAGGCAGAGCAGGCTAGAACAGCCAGGGCGGTGAGCAAAGGCAGAGCAGGCTAGAACCGCCGGAGCGGTGAGCAAAGGCAGAGCAGGCTAGAACTGCCGGAGCAGTGAGCAAAGGCAGAGCAGGGGGGGCAGGGCTCTGTTCACACGGAACAGACAGGAAGGGAAAGGCAGAACCAGATACCCACAGGGTACTTGCAGTGAAGTAGCGAGTGGACCACAAACTCACAAACGGGAGTACAGTGACAACGAGCAGGAGTTAGGTACGAGTTCAGACTCTGCAGAAAAAGGAAAGGTACGGACATAGAGAAACACGGGAAAACAGGCTAGAAGAGTATACAGACAAGAACAGACACAGTAGCAAGATACAGGAGCGGGTCTAGGAAATCGGCCCCTAGAAGGCGGGAGGAACAGGCTAGGAGCGTGTTCAGACAGGACAGACTAGATACAGGAGCGGGTCTAGGAATGCAGCCCCTAGAAGGCGGGAGGAACAGGCTAGGAGTGTGTTCAGACAGGCCTGGAAATACAGCCTCCAGGATAGGCAGACAAGAGAACACAGAAGGGGACCTGGCACATTCAGAGTGAAAGACCACACTGAATGAAACACAATGCTCAGGCATGGGTTAATTGGAGCAGCTGGTTTAACCCCTTAATTACTGGGGACGTATTAGTACGCATATTTGCGTACTGCCCGTTCAGTGAGGGCTGCTGCGCTGAGCCGTCACTGAACCGAGCACATGTCAGCTGATTCTTACAGCTGACATGTGCCCGCAACAGCCGCGGGTGGAATCGCGATCCACCCGCGGCTGTTAACATGTTAAATGCGCTGTCAATCTCTGACAGCAGCATTTAACGCGCGCTTCCGGGTAGAGCGTCATAAGCCCCGCCCACCGGCGACCCCATCACGTGATCGCGGGTCGCCGATGGGTGGGCATGACAACCCAGGGTCTGCGGCAGACGCCTGTGGTTGTCATGATCTTGTCGCTATGAGCGCCACCTAGTGGTCGGCGCTCATAGCACAGGACCATTTCTGCTGCATGCAGGGGACCTGCTCGTCCCCTGTATGTAGCAGAGGCGATCGGATAGTTGCTGCTTCTAGTCTCCTATGGAGACTATAGAAGCATGCAAAAAGTAAAAAAAAAAGTTTTTAAAAATATAAAAAAAAATAAAAAAATATAAAAGTTTAAATCCCCCCCCTTTTGCCCCATTCAAAATAAAATAATAAAAAATAAACCCCACATACACATATTTGGTATCGCCGCGTTCAGAATCGCCTGATCTATCAATATAAAAAAAGAATTAATCCGATCGGTAAACGGCGTAACGAGAAAAAAATTCTAAACGCCAGAATTACGTTTTTTATGTTTGCCGCAAAATTGCAATAAAGTGCAATAACGGGCGATCAAAACATCGGATCAACCCCAAATGTTATCAATAAAAATGTCAGCCCGGTGCGCAAAAAATAAGCCATCAACCAGCCCCAGATCACGAAAATGGAGACGCTACGGGTCTTAGAAAATGGCGCTATTTTTTTTTTTTTTTTTTTACCAAATTTTGGAATTTTTTTTCACCACTTAAATATAAAAGAACCTATACATGTTTGGTGTCTATGAACTCGTAACCTGTAGAATAAGAAGGGCAGGTCAGTTTTAGCATTCAGTGAACATGGTAAAAAAAATAAATAAAAAACAACTGTGGTATTGCACTTTTTTTGCAATTTTACCCCACTTGGAATTTTTTTCCCGTTTTCCCGTACAGGATATGGTAAAACTAGTAATGGCGTTGAAAAGTACAACTCGTCCCGCAAAAAATAAGCCCTCACATGGCCATATTGACCAAAAAATAAAAACGCTATGGCTCTGGGAACAAGGGGAGCAAAAACGAAAATGCAAAAACGGAAAATGCTCCGGGGCCTTTAGGGGTTAAATACCAGGTGACAGACAGCAATAGGCTGAGGACGCACAAGGGGTGTGCTTGCAGCAGGTACAAAAAGCAGGAAGTGATCGGGCGCCGCCCTTAAGCAGCAGACACAGAGGCAAACAGACAGCATGGAGGGAAGCCAGAGAGACATTCTGGATTGGAGATCAAGTGCGCGCTCTTGCACAGTGGGAGATGGACCACTATGCAAGGACGCCGCCAGGTATGTTACACACGTTTATGTCAAAAGTGATGAGAGAGTTGTGTAAGGCTCTCCAAATTACATAGCTCAGAACCTAAGTTTACCATCCGCAGATGGACGGTCTCATGGAAAGATTTAACAAGACCCTGAAGTCCATGTTGAAGAAGGTGGTGGAAAAGGATGGCCGAGACTGGGATTGTCTACTCCCCTACCTGCTGTTCTCAGTTAGGGAAGTTCCCCAGGCTTCTACAGGATTCTCCCCCTTCGAGCTGCTATATGGCCGTCATGCTCGCAGAGTGCTGGATATTGCAAAGAAAACGTAGGAAGCAGAGGTTACACCCCACAGTAGCGTCATCGAGCATGTGGCTCAAATACAGGACCAGATAGAGAAGGTGATGCCAATTGTGAGGGAGAGCCTCCTTCAATCCCAAGAGGCCCAAGCCCAGGTCTACAACTGGGCTGCGAGGCTAAGAAAGTTTAGCCCAGGAGACTGGGTGTTGGTGTTAATCCCCACGGTGGAAAGTAAATTCCTGGCCAAGTGGCAAGTGCCATACAAGGTGGTCGAAAAGTTGAGTGACGTCAACTACAAGGTACACAAACCAGGAAGAAGAAAGCCATACCAGGTATACCATATTAACCTGCTCAAACCCTGGTGGAACAGGGAACCGGTGGAACCTATGTGCCTGGAGGCCCATCTTGAAGCCAAGGCCGATGTCACAATAGCAGAGACCCTGTCACCGGCCCAGAAGCAACAGTGCCGAGAGTTGCTTCAGCAAAACCGAGACCTCTTTTTGGAGATGCCAGAGTGCATGCAGGTTTTGGAACATGAGATCCGGACGGAACCACATGTACGGGTGAACCAGAGGCGGTATTGAATCCTCTAGGTAATCTCCAAGGAGGTGCAGAGAATGTTGAACCTGGGCGTCATCAAGGAGTCAAAGAGGGACTGGTCCAGCCCCATTGTGCTTGTGCCAAAGCCGGACGGAGAGTGGCAGTTCTGTAACAATTACAGAAGGCTAAACAAAGTGTCTGAATTCAACGCGTACCCGATGCCCCGGGTAGACAAACTTATTAAAAGGCTAGATCCAGCCAGGTACATCACCACCCTGGACCTAACAAAAGGCTACTGGCAAATCCGCCTGTCTCCAAGTGCCAAGGAGAAGACTGCCTTCTCTACACCCGACGGGTGTTTTCAGTACACCCGGATGCCGTACGGTTTACAGGGAGCCCCAGCTACCTTCCAGATGGCCATGGACGGAATCCTAGCCTCGAACAGGAAGTACACCGCTGCTTATCTAGACGACATTGTAATCTTCGGTACAGATTGGGAAAGTCACCTACAGAAGGTCCAGGTGGTTCTGGATGCGCTGAGGAAGACCGGCTTTACCATTAACCGGAAAAAGTGCGCTATGGGGAAAGGAGAGGCGAAGTACTTGGGCTATATTGTCGGAAGGGGTGAAATCAAGCCGCAAGTAAAAAGGTGGAAGCAATCCAGAATAGCCTACAACCGGTCTCCAAAAAACAGGTTTGAGTGTTTCTAGGACTGATGGGGTACTATCGCAGGTTTATCCCGAATTTCTCCATCGTAGCCGCACCACTGACCGACCTACTGAAAGGTACAAAGATGGCAATGGCAAATTGGCCTTCTGAGACAGAGATGACGTTCCAGGAATTGAAGCTCGCTTTGTGTAAGCAGCCGGTTTTGATTGCCCCTGACTTCAATAAGGATTTCATAGTCCAGACGGATGCCTCAAAAGTCGGGGTAGGAGCCGTGTTGTCTCAAGAAATAAATGGGGAGGAACATCCCGTGTTATATCTAAGCAGAAAACTTTTGTGAAAAAAACTATGCTATTGTGGAAAAGGAGTGCTTGACCATCAAGTGGGCAGTTGACACCCTGAGGTACCTGTTAGGTCAGAAGTTCAGGTTAGTGTCTGACCAAGCACCCCTGAGATGGATGAGGGAAAGCATCGGGAAGAATGCCCGGGTGACTAGGTGGTTTTTAGCACTCCAGGACTTTAGTTTCTCGGTGGAACATAGGCCCGGGAAGCTACATGGGAACATTGATGACCTGTCCAGACTTCTATGTTTAGTAAGTGAAGGTGCCAAAATCCCCAGTTTTGGGCAAGGGGGGGGGGATATGTGACAAAGTCACTGGCAGAATACTGGAGGGGAGATATGTTTCACTGAGACTATTGGCTTCAGTGATGTGAAACATGGAAGTTTCTCCTGCACATTAGGTGCAGAGAGGGTTAATAGCCAGGTTTACAAGAGCATGCTTTACAGGTGGATGACTAAGTGCTGGGAGGGACGCCATCCACCCTATCTCCACTCCAGAGTGTGGATTGGGGCTATAAAGAGCCAGCCTTTTGACTCAAAGAGATGGTCAGTGTCTGGAGAAAACCTCCTCCAGAGAGGAGCTTGCAGGTGTTGTGCTGAACCACGTGTGATTTACCCTGAGTGGCCGGACCCCGGCCGATATACGGACTTATATTTTTGTTTTGCTTTTATGCCGAATGGGTTGTGTTTACTTTATGGACTCCAGGTTAGTTTATGATGCTTAATAAACTAACCTGAAAATTTAAAGATGCAGTGTTCCGTGTCTACCTCCGTGTACAGCCAAGCAAGCCGCTTTACCACTCCCTTTGAATAGGATTAAGATGGCCCTATTACTTAGGATAATTCTAAGCAAGCTCTTTTATCACACCTTTTTTGTACAATATGTACAGTATTTGTAAAAATTAGTTTTTGAAGATTTTTTCTCTGAAAGTATGAAGGTCCCTGGCAGAGAGCTACAATGATGAAACATTATTTGCTCTCCAGCCTGCTTACAGACCTCTGATTTACAAATTGTTCTGCAGGTCAATAACGATATCCTGATGCTGTTCCCGATGTGTGCAGAATTTACAGCCGCTCACAAGCTCTTGTAAGAGAACTCTGCCACATAATAAGCTAGCAGTACTGTAAGACTATGTTTACATGTGCAAGATTTGTTGCAGAAATTTATGAAACTGTCCCATTGAGCTGAAATCCACATGCTTGACTACAAAAAAAATGATTTCTTTACCCCTTGTTTTGTTATGTGCGTATTGGAAGGCAAGAGATGGGCCTCTTGACATTAGGGCAGGTTCACATGATCAATCAGTTTCATCCAGAAAAGTGGGAAGATTTCTGCATTAATTAAATTGTATTATTCACTTCTTCTCCCTCCTGTGTTTGGGTTTCCCCAGGATTCAAACTCACATCTCCATGTTCACAGGCTGTTGCTCTATCCAGAAGCCATAGCCCACTTTGATGTAGATAGGAGAGTTTGGTAATCTTGACCTCTAATTGCTGGCAATGAACCTAGAAGATTATACATGTCCATAGAGATATGTTGTGTATAACAATGTATTTGTACGGTCCCTATATACTGAGGTGAAGAAAAATATATATTTTTTCCTATAAACGTAATAAAAATAATAAGCAACTACAAAAATGGATTTTTTTTCCTGTGAGTCTCCCCAGGTCTCAAACCCACAGAACCCACAATCTTAACATTGCAGACAGGCAATTAAGCTACTGAACCACAAGCTCTGATGATGCAATAGAGAGAATTTTGAATACTTGATCTGTATTGCAGACTCTGCCTCCACCGGAAGATTATACTGATAGAAATACACTCCTATGTACAATGTATGTATTTGTATTCTAAGAGGGAGAATAACAGATTTTTTTGTCCTATAAAATTACTAAAAATAATAATGCAAAACACCAGATACTGAAAAAATAATGTAATTTTTAATGTGTTTTATCAAAAATAATAATCAATACAAATCAGCAAATAACAGACATATTTGGTGTCCCTGTAATCGTAACGATCTGCACAACACAGCGATCAGATTATTTACAAGGATTGGAAAATGGTGTATAAAAATGGCGTGATTGATATTTTTTCTCTATTAAACCCATAAATAAATGTAGTAAGATTGTAATGCTGAGTCTGTGTTCACACGTAGCGTAAATACTGCACCAGACAACACAATAACAATCTTCTCTGATTATTGCATGTTTGCTGCATTTCTTTTATAAGTTTCCCCCTTATTTGATGCGATTTCGTTGCAGATATAAAGCAGGGGTTGTAAAGCTTTCTTAATAGTACAGAAATGCTTTGATTCTGCGCTTAAAAATGCTACAGCTTTTTTTTTTTCACAAAAAAGCCAGATGTCATATAATGAAACTACATAAAGATGAGTAGGTTCTGGCGGCTCCGACTGTAAATGAAGGAACAAAAATTAAATCCACAGGTCCCAACTAGAGATGAGCAGGACGCATAGGTGTCGTCACGCCGGCCAGGGTGATCAGAAGATCAAGAAAGGTCCTCTACAGTGAAAGACGCTACAATTCATCCTGGTCAAATTATGAAATTCCTGGAAAAAAAAAGACTTAAATGGGTTGTCCGGTCCAAATCAATAAGCCTGCAGTCACTCTGTGTGACTGCAGACTTATGAATCCCCCCAGTATCCAATATCACTGTTGAAAAGAGCCAATACAAGTCTATGGGTCCATGAAAAGCACGTACAGCACGCGGATGGCAACACTGATGGCAAAAACGGACACGCAGACCGTGCACTGATGACACACTGATCCAAAACACTGATGACACCAGTACCATTATTTCGTGTATGTGTTCTAATGCATACGTTGAAGCCTTAAGAGCATAAGAAAATGGGTTTTCTAAAATCGATATCCCCGTTAGTTAGACTTAGCCAATGATCAGATATATCTGCAAGGAAACAGACACAGGAGCAGTGGAAAGAGTGGGGTCTCCACCAGCTTCTGTTACTGATGGGAAGTCTTGTAATATAGAAAATAGCAGGGATCTCAGTCTGCTGCATAAATGCTGTGTTTTCTTATTTTGATGCGGAAAGCAAAAAATGTATTTCGAAAACTAGGCACAAAGTGGTTAAGAAGGATCTAATTGAATGGTGTGATCAGATATCTGAGGAATATGGCCTTTCAAATAAGGAAAACCAAGAAGAGAGGGGAAATGTGAGACACGTGGGAAAAGCAATGTCTCTCTTGCGTTGGACAAGGTGATTAAAACCTTAAGATATAAGCCCGAGCCCACAGTCAGATGATGGTACCTATAAGATCTTTTCGTTCATGTAAACAGTTTTTTATTGTGAAATCTGTTGATATATCTGTTTTAAAGACTTTATTTTACCTTTGAGTAACAGGATTCTATCAATGAACCTCAACTTTTAGGCTCTGTTCACACCTCACAGCCTCATGGTTTCTGTTTATCTTGAAAACCATGATAACTAATGGACCATAATGATTTATATCGGGTTCCATCAAGGCTTTCCTTGTTTTTATGGCAAGTATAGCTGCTGTTGCCATCAAAAGTGGGAGACAATCCAATGGAACGCACGCCTTAAAGGAACACAAAGCTGAAAATCCACAAATAAGATACAGGAAGTTCCTTCCTTATTACTCCTTCATTTTTGTTACGGGTCCGGGTGGTGGAACCTCTGTGCCAAGGTGCAAGGAGGGACCCAGAGGGGCGTGACTAAGTATCAACCCGAACTGACCCTGGTCGGACGGCGGCTAACGACTCCGTGACCAGGGAGGATCCGGGCAGAGGGACCAGGTGCTACTCTGGGGACGACTTTGTAAGAGAGCAGGTGGCTCCCACGGGTCATATAGCTGGGACTGAGCGGTATAACGGATGGACACGGCAAGCAGGCAGAAGTCTCTGGTTAGCTGACAGGTGGTCACGGTACGTGACAGCAGAGCGAGTAGTAGTCTCTAGGTTTACCAGGCCGGTGGTCACAGCAAGTGACGGCAGAGTCTCCAGGCAGGCTGGCAGGAAACAGGCGGGTGCTCCCAGGTGAGCGGGCAGACAGACAAGGCAGGTAACAAGCAGGTAACAGGCGGGCGCTCCCAGGTGAGCGGACTGACAGCCAAGGCAGGTAACAGGCAGGTAACAGGTGAGCGCTCCAGGAGAGCAGGCTGCCGGACACAGCAAGTAACAGGCGGGTGCTCCCAGGTGAGCGGACAGACAGCCAAGGCAGGTAACAGGCAGGTAACAGGTTAGCACTCCAGGAGAGCAGGCTGGCAGGCTCGGCAGGTAACGGGCAGATAACAGGCTGGCAGGCAAGACGAGGAGTCAGGCTAGCAGCGGGACCTGAGGGCTGAAGCAGAGATAAGAAACTGTGCAACAACTTTGCTCGGGCACCTCCATTTTGGAGGAGGTGCCTTATATATGGGAGGTCCTCCGGCAATTGGCCGGGGACTCCTTGGGATGACGCGCGCGGTCCCTTTAAGAGAGCACAGTGCCGGGGAAGGAGCGCGCGCCAGCAGCAGCGGGGGAGAAGCGCTGGAGGACGCCGCGGCAGGAGCGGGAGGTTGAGAGGGACGGCGTCTCTGCCTAGCAAGGGGCAGAGACGCCGATGCTACAGTACCCCCCCCCTTTAGGCCCCCTCTTTTTTTGGCCTGAAATAAATTTTTCAAGGAGAAGCGGGGCGTTGATGTTCTCCCTGGGTTCCCAAGTTCTCTCCTCAGGACCAAACCCCTTCCAATCTACCAGAAAAAAGGTCTTTCCTCTTACCCTCTTGGTGGCCAGAATACTCTCTACCTCAAAGACGTCCTCAGCGGAAACCGGAGCAGGGGGAGTACCTGGATTGTTGGAAAAAGAGTTAAAGACAACGGGTTTGAGGAGAGATACGTGGAAGGAGTTGGGAATCCGTAAGGTGGCCGGGAGTTTTAACTTGTAGGCCACTGGATTAATTTGCTTGAGGATTTCGAAAGGGCCGATGAAACGAGGACCCAACTTGTAGGAGGGTATCTTGAGCTGCACATGTTTGGAGTTGAGCCAAACCTTGTCTCCCGGACGGAATTGAGGCGGATCCAGACGCCTCTTATCAGCATATCTCTTCATCCGCTCGGAGGACTGAAGAAGTGCGGATTTAGTACTCTCCCAAATGGTGGAAAATTCGCTGACAAGAGACTCTGCGGCAGGGCTGTCCACAGAAGCGGAGACGGGAAACGGAATCCAGGGATGTTGGCCATAGACTATGAAGAACGGGGACTTGGAAGAGGATTCGCTCTCATGGTTATTATATGAGAATTCGGCCCATGGTAGGAGGTCCACCCAATCAGAATGGTGGGCTTTAACGAAGTGCCGGAGGTAACTGGTAAGGATCTGATTGATCCGCTCCACTTGACTGTTGGACTGAGGATGGTAAGCGGAGGAGAAATCCAGGGTGACATCCAGCAGTTTACACGTGGCTCTCCAGAAGCGTGAGGTAAACTGAACCCCTCGATCCGACACGATGTTTAGGGGTAGGCCATGGAGACGGAAGATATGGCGGATAAAGTCTTTAGCCAGCTCAGATGCAGACGGGAGACCAGGCAGGAGAATGAAGTGGGCCATTTTAGAAAAGCGGTCCGCGACCACCCAAATGACTGTACACCCGGCAGAAACAGGAAGATCGGTGATGAAGTCCATGGCGATGTGTTGCCACGGGGCAACAGGTACGGGAAGCGGCAGGAGATGACTGGCTGGTAAGTGTCTGGGAACTTTGTTGCGGGCACAAGATGAACAGTCAGAGACGAAGTCTACCACATCCTTACGCATGGTAGGCCACCAGTAATTCCGGGTAATGAGCAGGAAGGTCTTCTTTTGGCCAGCATGGCCAGCTAGTTTAGAAGAATGACCCCAGCGAAGAACCTTCTCACCGTCAGGAACCGCTACAAACGTCTTGCCGGGTGGAAGATGAGTCAAATCCAAGGGGGCCACATTCATCACCTTGGAGGGGTCGATGATGTGCATAGGCTCCTCCTCTTGATCGGAGGACAGGAAGGATTGGGACAAGGCATCAGCTTTGACATTCTTGTCCGCCGGGCGGAAATGCAGGATGAAGTCGAAGCGAGCAAAAAACAAAGACCACCGAGCCTGACGCGGATTAAGTCTCAGGGCATTTTGGAGATATGCCAGATTTTTGTGATCTGTGTAAATGATCACCGGGTATAGAGCCCCTTCAAGCAGGTAGCGCCACTCCTCCAGTTCCAATTTGACGGCTAGCAATTCTCGGTCTCCTATGGAGTAGTTGCGCTCAGAAGAGGAGAAGATTTTGGAGAAGAAGCCGCAGGTTACCATTCTGCCGGAAGAAGATTTTTGGCTAAGTACTGCTCCGGCTCCGGAAGAGGAGGCATCAACCTCCAGGTAGAATTGTTTATTGCAGTCTGGACGGTGCAGAACTGGGGCAGAGGAGAAGGCTTGCTTTAAGGAGAGGAAGGCCTCCTCGGCTTCGAGCGACCATACCTTGGGATTTGCCCCCTTGCGGGTGAGCGCAGATATGGGAGCAGTCCGGGACGAGAAGTGTGGAATGAAGAGACGATAGTAATTGGCGAAGCCCAGGAATCGCTGTATCGCCTTCAACCCCTCCGGACGGGGCCAATTAAGGACAGCAGAGAGCTTCTCAGGATCCATTCGTAGGCCTGTCTGGGAGATAACATAGCCCAGGAATGGAAGAGAGGTCTGCTCGAAGAGGCACTTCTCGTATTTTGCATAGAGGTGGTTCTGCCTGAGCCTAAGCAGGACCTGATGAACATCCCTCCGGTGTGTGGGAAGATCCGGAGAGAAGACCAAGATATCATCCAGGTATACCACCACGCAGGAGTAAAGAAGGTCACGGAAGATGTCGTTGACCAGTTCTTGGAAGACGGCGGGAGCATTGCAGAGGCCGAAGGGCATCACACGGTACTCATAGTGTCCGTCCCGGGTATTAAATGCCATTTTCCACTCGTCTCCTTGACGGATACGGACCAGGTTATACGCTCCACGTAGATCCAGCTTGGAAAAGATCCTGGCGCCTTTAAGGCGATCAAACAACTCGGACATGAGTGGCAGGGGGTATTTATTTTTTACAGTGATCTGATGGAGTCCTCTATAGTCAATACAGGGGCGTAGCGAGCCATCCTTTTTTTTTGACAAAGAAGAATCCGGCTCCCGCCGGGGAGGTAGACTTCCGGATGAACCCCCTAGCCAGATTCTCCTCTATGTACTCTGACATGGCCCGGGTCTCGGCTGCAGACAACGGATAAATACGCCCACGGGGTGGAGTGGCGCCAGGTACCAAGTCGATCGGGCAATCATATGGCCTATGAGGTGGTAATGTCTCTGCCTCCTTTTTACCGAAGACGTCTGCATAGGGCCAGTAAGGAGCCGGAAGACCGGGTAAATTAGCTAGAGTGGGTAGTGGATGAACCGGGCGAACTGGAACCAGGCAGGTCCTATGGCATTCCGGGCCCCACCGGAGTACTTCACCGGATTGCCAGTTCAACACGGGTTCATGCGTCTGGAGCCAAGGTAGGCCTAGCAATAGGGAGTGAGAGAGTCCGGGTAGCACATGGAAGAAGATCCTTTCAGAGTGCAGCATTCCCACCTGCAGGGTTATGGGTTCCGTGACGAGCAGGATGGTCACCGGTAGGAGTCTTCCATCCACGGAGGCGACAGACAAAGGTTCAGCCAGAGGTTTGGTGGGAATGCAGTATCTCTCTACTAGGGACAGGGAAATGAGATTCCCAGCAGCTCCAGAATCTAGCTGAGTGAGTACAAAGTGACGGTTCTCTCCCCAGGAGATAGAGACAGACAGAGTCAGGGATTGAGAGGGCTTACTTTGGTCTAGGACGACCTCTCCGAGCGGTCCTAGACACCGGAGTTTCCCGGTCTCTCCGGGCAGGAACGAATCAGGTGCTCCTTACTGCCACAATAGAAACAACTCCCCTCGGCTCGGCATGACTCTTGGCGAGATTTGACCATCTTAGTCTGGTTGATCTGCATGGGATCGGGTGAGTGTGCCCGGGAAGTGACAGATGAAGAGACAGGTCTCTGGAAAGTAGGAGCAAGGCGGGGAAACCTCCTCTCACGGGTGGTCTCTTTGGTACGTTCCTGGAACCGGATGACAATCCGGGTAGCTAATGTCACCAAGTCATCCAGGGTGGTTGGAATGTCCCGACCGGCAAGTTCGTCTTTAATCCGACCGAAAAGGCCCTCCGAGAAGACGGACACCAGAGCCTCGTTATCCCAGGCAAGCTCAGAAGCAAGGGTACGGAACCGTATGGCATATTGGCCCACGGTGAGACTCCCTTGGCGGAGACGTAGCAGAGAGGAGGCTGATGAGGTCTTTCGTCCCGGTTCATCGAAGACTTTCCGGAAAGCAGTGAGGAAAGCTGACAAGTTGGATACCAGGGGATCCCCTCTTTCCCACAGGGGATTAAGCCAAGCCAGTGCTTCCCCAGTGAGATGGGACATGATGAAGGCCACTTTGGCCCGGTCGGAGGTAAAATGATGTGCCAAGAGTTCAAAGTGCAGGGTGTACTGGTTAATGAAGCCTCGAGCCAAGGTGGGGTCTCCACCAAAACGAGGCGGTGCAGAGAGCCGGAAACCAGGACCGGGTACCATGGTATTGGTGGGCAGCGGCGCTGCCGAGGCGTGAGTCGGGCGACTGGAGGCAGGTCCTGGTGGAGCAGTCAGTGTGTCCAGGCGGGAGTTGACATTACGCAGGTGGTTCAGGATGGATTCCTGTTGGGATCTCTGACGGGAGACTTCGTGGAATAGGTCAGAGAGCGAGGGAGCTTGGGTGCCACCGGGTTCCATGGCCCGAGCAAACTGTTACGAGTCTGGGTGGTGGAACCTCTGTGCCAAGGTGCAAGGAGGGACCCAGAGGGGCGTGACTAAGTATCAACCCGAACCAACCCTGGTCGGACGGCGGCTAACGACTCCGTGACCAGGGAGGATCCGGGCAGAGGGACCAGGTGCTACTCTGGGGACGACCTTGTAAGACAGCAGGTGGCTCCCACGGGTCAGATAGCTGGGACTGACCGGAATAACGGATGGACACGGCAAGCAGGCTGAAGTCTCTGGTTAGCTGACAGGTGGTCACGGTAAGTGACAGCAGAGCGAGTAGTAGTCTCTAGGTTTACCAGGCAGGTGGTCACAGCAAGTGATGGCAGAGTCTCCAGGCAGACTGGCAGGAAACAGGCGGGTGCTCCCAGGTGAGCGGGCAGACAGACAAGGCAGGTAACAAGCAGGTAACAGGCGGGTGCTCCCAGGTGAGCGGACTGACAGCCAAGGCAGGTAACAGGCAGGTAACAGGTGAGCGCTCCAGGAGAGCAGGCTGCCGGACACAGCAAGTAACAGGCGGGTGCTCCCAGGTGAGCGGACAGACAGCCAAGGCAGGTAACAGGCAGGTAACAGGTGAGCGCTCCAGGAGAGCAGGCTCGGCAGGTAACGGGCAGATAACAGGCTGGCAGGCAGGACGAGGAGTTAGGCTAGCAGCGGGACCTGAGGGCTGAAGCAGAGATAAGAAACTGTGCAACAACTTTGCTCGGGCACCTCCATTTTGGAGGAGGTGCCTTATATATGGGAGGTCCTCCGGCAATTGGCCAGGGACTCCTTAGGACGGCGCGCGGTCCCTTTAAGAGACAGCAGCAGCGGGGAGAGAAGCGCTGGAGGACGCCGCACCAGGAGCGGGAAGGTGAGAGGGACGGCGTCTCTGCCTAGCAAGGGGCAGAGACGCCGATGCTACAATTTTATTCTATTGTGTATCATTGCAATTAATAAATGGAATATATAAAGAACTATCCTCTACGGGTCCAAGGGGATCAGTTATATCTGTCTTCTCACAATTCTGTGTCTGGTTGAAAGGTAACTGGCGGCAGCGACTGAAAGTGATCGTACATGCTAGATATCACAATAATTACATGCAAATGTGATCGTATAATTTTTTTTTTCACTTTAACTTTAATAGGAAACATTGTCAATAAAAATTTTAAAAAAATCACTTGCTGAAAAAAATCTCATCAAATGAAGCAACCTCAAAAACATGTATATCGCCAGCCTAACTTATCTTATGAAAGTGCCTGGTGGGTCAACTGTGAGACAGAAATCAGAATATCTAATGTTGACCTATCCTGATGCCAGAGTACAGCAAGAGAGTAAATAAAGTGGGCACATCTTACATAACAGGCGGGTAGCAGATTGTGCCAGGGTAAGGTTACCTTCATGAAACATCCAGAAGTAGAAAGTCTAGCTTTCATGTATAGGTAAAAATATATTCTCTTCTTTTACTTTTTTTTTTTATATTTTTACTGCATTTGCTGTAGGTATGGTTCCCAGCACCGGACCTGGTGCTTGCACTCTCCATTGAATTTAACGGACAGATGTCCACTCTATTAAAGGCTATAGGAGTTAGGGCTCGTGCACATGACCGTAAAAATCAGATGAGTGCGATCCGTCATTATGAAGGATAGCACACGTTCTCATGTTACTCTATGGGGCTGTGCACATGTCCGATTTTTTTCCTCGGAACGAGCCAAGGAAATTGGTGACATATGACACTTTTTGGGCATACAGTGGCACACATCTGAGTCTTCCATTGGAGGCAAACAACTCTGATGAAAATGCAGAATGCACAAACAGAATATCTTTCTAAAATCTGGAATAAACGTATATGTTCCCAGAGAACTGCCATGAATAGTGTAAGGATGCAGGAGGTAAAGTCTTGGCTAGCAGGTATGTGTCACTGATGTGACTGGCCTCAGTGATGTAAGTCCTGGAAGAGAATACACCAGTAACGGTAGGTTACTGAGGGGATTTTTATTGGGACTCGATTTTTGGGTCCAGGATTTAGGAGTGACCAAAAGAGACTGAGTGGGAAAGGTCTCTCCCATACTTGCAGGTTCTATAAAACGCAGCTGAGTTGGCTCAGGTGTGTCTGACCTGTTGGAGTTGGACTGTTACCATCAACGGTGATCCAACTGAGCCACAGCAGTGCCTGTATAGCTGTATGAGTCCGTGTTGGTTACTTTGCCTACACTAAGAAAGGACTGTGTTTTGTTTGTTATTCGGTTTGGACTGTAGAAAACTTATATTTCATTTCGGATGTCTAGGAAGAAAAAATAAATTTTACTCTGTTTTGATATTAAACGTCTGTGCCTGTGCGTACCCCTAGCACCCACCAGAGAGCGTGAACCCCTACAATGGGTTACCGTTAAGTGTAAAACCTATTACCATAATTCCTGCTTGGAAATGTACTTGAAGATTGCATTAACGAGTACCATTTATGTTTTTTGCTTTTTCCATGTGCTATACCTTTATGTAAAAAGTTACAAAATATCTGGAAATTATTTCAAAAAGCTGACAACCTGTGGCAATATGGCGAAACTATTTACTTGAAGGAAAAAAAACGCCCACAAGAGAAAAGGGATCAGAGCAATAAGAAGGACATTAGTCATTGTGTTGGTCAGGGTACTTTACTGCATATGATCACATTTCAGTAAAACTGCACTTTTAGCCAGTAAGGTCCAGTAAATATTGACACGTGGTCGAATCTTACACTATGGAGATTATTGTTGAGAAAGGAAATGACGCGCCCAGGGGATGGGGACGACTCGGCGCCCAGGCCTTGTTGCCTGGTCTTGGGGATGTCGCTTTAGTCGGCTCCCGGGCCCGTACCCTGGGCCTCTCTTTAAAAGGGTGGCTAATTATGTGAAAGTTCGTGACGCCACCTGTGGTGTCTGGTGAGAATCACCAGCGCTGCTGCAGTCCTCTGAGGCCGGTGGTCCGGCAGCTTAGTTGTTGCGGCTCCCCACAGGTGGAGTGGGGCCTCAGGGCAGCGTAGGAGAAAGGATGCAGGCATAAGCGGATTATAATGAGGACGATCTGGGCTACCGCCCGGGGCCCCGAACCTCCAAGGGGCCCGGGGCTCCGGGGTGTCTATGGCCAGATTGTCCTCATTATATGTGCGGCACCGTGGCACATACCGGCAGACAGTGGCGGGGGTGGGGCCCCGCTGCTTCTTCTTCGGCCGGGCCAGCACTGCTACAGTTAACTTCCCTGTGCTGGCCCGGCCGCGTCACAGCTAGGAGACACGGCCCTGTGCGCGGCCGTGTCTCCTAGCTGTGATGTCACGCAGTGCGCACCTGGCCTGCAGTGCTGCACCGGAAAAGAGCAGGACTGGAGCCGAGCCGGGGAATGGTGAGTGTGTCTGTATGTGTGTGTGTGTGTGTGTGTGTGTGTGTGCAGGCAGATATCATTGTGTGATGTCTGTTTATATGTATTTTTGTGTTTCAAATGTGTTTATGCATGTATGTATATGTTTGTGTGCGTGCGTGACTGCGTGCGGCCTCCTGCTGAGTATAGATGGCGCCGTGCGGCCTCCTGCTGTCTCTGGGGGCGGCGCCGTGCGGCCTCCCGCTGTGTATAGATGGCGCCGTGCAGCCTCCCGCTGTGTATAGATGGCGCCGTGTGGCCTCCCGCTGTGTATAGATGGCGCCGTGCGGCCTCCTGCTGTGTATAGATGGCATCGTGCGGGCTCCCGCTGTGTATAGGTGGCGCCGTGCGGCATCCCGCTGTGTATACATGGCGCCGTGCGGCCTCCCGCTGTGTATAGATGGTGCCGTGCGGCCTCCCTCTCTGTATAGGTGGCGCCGTACGGCCTCCCGCTGTGTATAGATGGCATTGTGCGGCCTCCCGCTGTGTATAGATGGCACCGTGCGGCCTCCCGCTGTGTATAGATGGCGCCGTGCGGCCTCCTGCTGTCTCTGGGGGGGGCGCCGTGCGGCCTCCCGCTGTGTATAGATGGCGCCGTGCAGCCTCCCGCTGCATATAGATGGCGCCGTGCGGCCTCCCGCTGTGTAAAGATGGCATCGTGCGGCCTCCCGCTGTGTATAGGTGGCGCCGTGCGGCCTCCCGCTGTGTGTAGGTGGCGCCGTGCGGCCTCCCGCTGTGTATAGATGGCTACGTGCAGCCTCCTGCTGTGTATAGATGGCTACGTGCGGCCTCCTGCTGTGTATAGATGGCTACGCGCGGCCTCCTGCTGTGTATAGATGGCTACGTGTGCTCATTATTGAGTCATACAATTAATGTACAATTAATGTAAGGCTATGTGCCCACTCCTGCTGAGGATAGATGGCACCGTGCGGCCTCCTGCTGTCTGTGGGGGGGGCGCCGTGCGGCCTCCTGCTGTGTATAGATGGCGCCATGCAGCCTCCCGCTGTGTATAGATGGCGCCGTGCGGCCTCCTGCTGTGTATAGATGGCATCGTGCGGGCTCCCGCTGTGTATAGGTGGCGCCGTGCGGCCTCCTGCTGTGTCTAGATGGCATCGTGCGGCCCCCTGCTTTGTATAGATGGCATCATGCGGCCCCCTGCTGTGTATAGATGGCATCGTGCGGCCCCCTGCTGTGTATAGATGGCATCATGCGGCCTCCTGCTGTGTATAGATGGCGCCGTGCGGCCTCCTGCTGTGTACAGATGGTGCCGTGCGGCCTCCTGCTGTGTATAGATAGCATCGTGCGGCCTCCCGCTGTGTATAGGTGGCGCCGTGTGGCCTCCCGCTGTGTATAGATGGCTACGTGCGGCCTCCTGCTGTGTATAGATGGCTACGTGCGGCCTCCTGCTGTGTACAGATGGTGCCGTGCGGCCTCCTGCTGTGTATAGATAGCATCGTGCGGCCTCCCGCTGTGTATAGGTGGCGCCGTGTGGCCTCCCGCTGTGTATAGATGGCTACGTGCGGCCTCCTGCTGTGTATAGATGGCTACGTGCGGCCTCCTGCTGTGTATAGATGGCTACGTTTGCTCAATATTGAGTCATACAATTAATGTAAGGCTATGTGCCCACGATGCAGAAATGCTCCGGATTTTTTTTTAGCGTTTCTGCATCTCCCTGGCAGAAAAAACGCATGTGAACTGTACATGCGGATTGTACATGCGGATTGTACATGCGTTTTTCCTGCCAGGGACAAGCGGAAGTGAAGCGTTCTTCACATGCATTTCTGCATGCGGGTTGACAAGCGCTTTCCAAGCGATTTTAGCATCACTTGGAAAGTGCTTGACAACTTGGTCAAACTATATAAATCCATGCAACCGGCATGGATTTATATAGTGTGACCGTAAAAGAATGGTAAAAAATAAATATATAATTACCTTCTGATGGCCTGCCGACGACAGCGGTCGCGTGACCCGTCACATGACTAAATGACGTCATGGCAGGTCCTTTTCAGACCATCGCGAGCTGCCGGCAAGCCAGGACGCATTGGATAAAGACATCGGGGGCCATCAGAAGGTAAGTATAATATTTATTTTTTATTTTATTCTTTTTTTACAGGTTCTATGGTACCCGGGTCTGGAGGAGAGTCTCCTCTTCTCCAAACCCGGGTACCATCCGCACATTGAAACGCATGGATTCTGCATGTACATATGCAGAGATGCGGATTCCATGTGTTGCAATGCAAGTCAATGGCGGCGAAAGCGCCGCGCTTCCGCAAAATAATTGGTAGTGCTGCGGATTTTTCCGCAATGATAATCCGCAACGGAAATTTCCGCAGCATGTGCACAGCACATGCAGATTATCATTGGGGAACATGGCAGACCTTCTACCAAGCGTTTTTAAGCGCTTCTGCAGTGGAATTGCCACTGCGGAAACGCTTAAAAAACACATAGTGGGCACACAGCCTAAAAAATTGTGCCAAATTAATTTCACGTGAACTATCACAGGTGATCATGTGACATGTCACGTGATACATCAGGTGTGTGTGTGGGAGGGGGGGGGCCCCCCTTCTAAACTGCCCGGGGCCCTTGCTACTCTTAATCCACCCCTGGATGCAGGACAGATGGGACACAGCCAGGTCAGAGTAAGAACAGGGACAGACACGATAGTCACTTCAGTACCTTTTACTGGTGGTATTCAAGGCACAATCCGGAGCACTGTAAGGTGAGGGCTGCACATCAGGACTCTCCCCAGTGAGCGGGTGTAGGGCCTCCTGTCTCTTGCCTTTGTTTACTAAGTCTCTGACCTGTTGGAGCTAGGCCTAACTTAGTCTCTGTCTTGCACCTGCTGACCTTGTGGTAGGGCCTTCTGTTGGAGATCACTCTCCCTGCTTGCGGGGCCTCCGTGACTCCTG
Organism: Phyllobates terribilis; assembly: GCF_046119375.1. Lineage (NCBI taxonomy): Eukaryota > Metazoa > Chordata > Amphibia > Anura > Dendrobatidae > Phyllobates > Phyllobates terribilis. The sequence goes on from NW_027362765.1 coordinate 417,571,361, forward strand.
ACCCTGGTACGTATCAGCTTCTGGTGAACCTGGGACCTGTAGTTCAGGGATTCCGGTTGTTTCTTACTGGGTAATAGAGATCCCTGTAAGCTTGGACCCGGTGTCCGGTATATGTTTTTTGGGGTGAGCTTGTACAGCTCCTCTGCCCCCTATGTTACTCACTTTCCACTCGCCTTCGGCCACGCTCGGGCCCTCACTAGGCTGCACACAGCAGCAGGCACACTGTTTCTTCACCGCTCTTATGGCGTCGGTACGCCCTCAGCTCGCTAACTTGAGCTTCACTCTAGGCTTTCTCACTAGAGGAACTGAACTGAGAACTCTGTCCCTCTCTGGCTCTGAGCAGGGACTCTGTTCTCTAGACTAAGCTCGACTCTGTATTCAGACCTGTACTTGCTGAACTCTCCAGAGGAACTGCCTGCCTAACTCCACCCTCCGTATATATAACCCTATCCGGGCTCCCTCTGGTGGTCTGAGGTGGTAGGGTGGAGGTGTGTATGTGTATGGAGGTGTGGAGGTATTTTATTTCAGGTTACTAGAATTTGTAATATTTATTCCAATTCCTATGTGTCCTCATCGTTATAAAAAGAATTAATGAGGATTTCTGCAGAAATGTATTTTTATAAAACTCTAACTAATACCAAAGCCTGAGATGGGAAGTGGCATGTCTCCCGCTATAAGCTGCTTTTCCTCCCACATAGTGCTAACCTAACCTAGACACGTACAGCACGCGGATGGCAACACTGATGGTAAAAACGGACACGCAGACCGTGCACTGATGACACACTGATCCAAAACACTGATCACACCAGTACCATTATTTCGTGTATGTGTTTTAATGCATACATTGAAGCCTTAAGAGCATAAGAAAATGGGTTTTCTAAAGTCGATATCCCCGTTAGTTAGACTTAGCCAATGATCAGATATATCTGCAAGGAAACAGACACAGGAGCAGTGGAAAGAGTGGGGTCTCCACCAGCTTCTGTTACTGATGGGAAGTCCTGTAATATAGAAAATAGCAGGGATCTCAGTCTGCTGCATAAATGCTGTGTTTTCTTATTTTGATGCGGAAAGCAAAAAATGTATTTCGAAAACTAGGCACAAAGTGGTTAAGAAGGATCTAATTGAATCAGATATCCGAGGAATATGGCCTTTCAAATAAGGAAAACCAAGAAGAGAGGGGAAATGTGAGACACGTGGGAAAAGCAATGTCTCTCTTGCGTTGGACAAGGTGATTAAAACCTTAAGATATAAGCCCGAGCCCACAGTCAGATGATGGTACCTATAATAAAGAGAAGAGGTATAGGTGAAGTGACCTCATGCTGAGGCTGGAGAACTTATTATGAAAATCTATGTCACAATTGCTGTATAATCTTTTTCGAACGTTTAAAGCCCACCTAGCTTGATTGATAGCCACTCAGTGTCCCTCCTCCCTGCTGCTACTGAGATCTCACTCTGCTCAGTACAAGCTGCAGCTATCCATCATGCTATTTGGACGGAGACTGAATACACAAAGCAGGATTATACAGCCAATTTGACATGGATTTTCCAAGTAAGTACACCAGCCTATTCAGGTATGAGAGATCTTTTCGTTCATGTAAACAGTTTTTTATTGTGAAATCTGTTGATATATCTGTTTTAAAGACTTTATTTTACCTTTGAGTAACAGGATTCTATCAATGAACCTCAACTTTTAGGCTCTGTTCACACCTCACAGCTTCATGGTTTCTGTTTATCTTGAAAACCATGATAACTAATGGACCATAATGATTTATATCGGGTTCCATCAAGGCTTTCCTTGTTTTTATGGCAAGTATAGCTGCGCTATTGTTGCCATCAAAAGTGGGAGACAATCCAATGGAACGCACGCCTTAAAGGAACACAAAACAGAAAATACACAAATAAGATACAGGAAGTTCCTTCCTTATTACTCCTTCATTTTATTCTATTGTGTATCATTGCAATTAATAAATGGAATATATATAAAGAACTATCCTCTACGGGTCCAAGGGGATCAGTCATATCTGTCTTCTCACAATTCTGTGTCTGGCTGTAAGGTAACTGGCAGCAGCAACTGAAAATGATTGTACATGCTAGATATCACAATAATTACATGCAAATATTTTTTTTTCACTTTAACTTTAATAGAAAACATTGTCAATAAAAAAAAAATCACTTGCTTAAAAAAATCTCATCAAATGAAGCAACCTCAAAAACATGTATATCGCCAGCCTAACTTATCTTATGAAAGTGCGTGGTGGGTCAACTGTGAGATAGAAATCAGAATATCTAATGTTGACCTATCCTGATGCCAGAGTACAGCAAGAGAGTAAATAAAGTGGGCACATCTTACATAACAGGCGGGCAGCAGATTGTGCCAGGGTAAGGTTACCTTCATGAAACATCCAGAAGTAGAAAGTCTAGCTTTCATGTATAGGTAAAAATATATTCTTTTCTTTTACTTTTTTTTATATTTTTACTGCATTTGCTGTAGGTTCGGTTCCCAACGCCGGACCTAGCACTTGCACTCTCCATTGAATCTAATGGACAGATGTCCACTCTATTGATGGCTATAGGAGTTAGGGCTCGTGCACATGACCGTAAAAATCAGATGAGTACTATCTGTCATTTTGAAGAATAGCACACGTTCTCATGTTATTCTATGGGGCTGTGCACATGTCCGATTTTTTCCTCGGAACAAGTTGAGGAATTGGTGACAAATGACACTTTTTGGGCATACAGTGGCACACATCTGAGTCTTCCATTGGAGGCAAACACCTCTGATAAAGGGTTCAAATGCAGAATGCACAAAGAAAATATATTTCTAAAATCTGGAATAAACTTATATGTTCCCAGAGAACTGCCATGAATAGTGTAAGGACGCAGGAGGTAAAGTCTTGGATAGCAGGTATGTGTCACTGATGTGACTGGCCTCAGTGATGTAAGTCCTGGAAGAGAATACACCAGTAACGGTAGGTTACTGAAAGGATTTTTATTGGGACTCGATTTTTGGGTCCGGGATTTAGGAGTGACCAAAAGAGCCTTAGTGGGAAAGGTCTCTCCCATACTTGCAGGTTCTATAAAGGCATCTGAGTTGGCTCAGGTGTGTCTGACCTATTGGAGTTGGACTGTTACCATCAACGGTGAGCCACAGCAGCGCCTGTATAGCAGTATGAGTCCGTGTTGTTACTTTGCCTACACTAAGAAAGGACGGTGTTTTGTTTGTTATTCAGTTTGGGCTGAAGAAAAGTTGTATTTCATTTCGGATGTCTAGGAAGAAAAAATAAATTTTACCCTGTTTTGATATTAAACATCCTTGCCTGTGAGTACCCCTAGCACCCACCAGAGAGCGTGAACCCCTACAATGGGTTACCGTTAAGTGTAAAACCTATTACCATAATTCCTGCTTGGAAATGTACTTGAAGATTGCATTAACGAGTACCATTTATGTTTTTTGCTTTTTCCATGTGCTATACCTTTATGTACAAAGTTACAAAATATCTGGAAATTCTTTCAAAAAGCTGACAACCTGTGCCAATATGGCGAAACTATTTACTTGAAGGAAAAAAAACGCCCACAAGAGAAAAGGGATCAGAGCAATAAGAAGGACATTAGTCATTGTGTTGGTCAGGGTACTTTACTGCATATGATCACATTTCAGTAAAACTGCAGTTTTAGCCAGTAAGGTCCAGTAAACATTGACACGTGGTCGAATCTTAAACTAAGGAGATTATTCTTGAGAAAGGAAACTTTTTCAGTTCAGCCACCTAAGTAGCATGCTAAAATGTGTTTTTAAGTTCCAGGTACCTTTAAGGAAAGCCAAAAATATGCACACTTCAGTAGAATATTTTATTTCAGGTTACTAGAATTTGTAATATTTATTCCAATTCCTATGTGTTCTTATCGTTATAAAAATAATTAATGAGGATTTCTGCAGAAATTTATTTTTATAAAACTCTAACTAATACCAAAGCCTGAGATGGGAAATGGCATGTCTCCCGCTATAAGCTGCTTTTCCTCCCACATAGTGCTAACCTAACCTACAGCTGATGATCTGGGGAATGTCTGACAAGTTGATTGCGAGGGATATACCGCCTTACAGCTAAATTCCTTTGCACTTTCAGAGCTGAACAAAATAACTTCTTAAAAGGAATCTGCCACCAGGTTTTTTCTACCCCATCTGAGAGCATCATGATGTAGGGGCAGAGACCCTGATGTGTCACTTACTGGGCTGCTTGTTACAGCTTTGATTAAATCTATCAGTTCTCTGAATGCTGAGCTCTGTATGACCCCTCCCACACGACTGATTGGCAGATTTCTGTGTACACTGTGCATAGGCAGAAATAGGCAGTGTTGGGGGCGGAGTAGCAGCAGGTTTACTAGTTATGACTGCTAAAGCACATTCACACGGGCGACCCCACTTGACAGTGGCTTATTCTGAATGTCCTTAGCAGTTCCTAGTATTACTAGAGTAGCAATTACCTAAGGAATAAAGGAATCACACAAAACTGCTGCAACCATCATAAACTACAGGAAAGTGAATAAAACCGCAGTGGAAGGTATGTAAAGCTGCACCCGAAAGGCGATAGGGCAGACAAATAGAGTAAATAAAAAGCATCTGTTACCCAAAACCGACAGAAACAAAGATAACAGAACTAAAACACTGAAAGAAAAGGTGTATCTGCTGTGTCTCAGGGGAAAGAGACACAGAACACAGGATCAAGGGTTCGAAACCAGACTCATGACACTAGTCCTTTAGTGATAATCTTCTGCTGTTAAAGCAATTATTTTATAAAAATCTACACTAAGTAGCCTCATAAGTGACATATTGCTGGAATCAGGGTGTATGTCTCTACATTATGTTGCTCTCAGACTAGGTGGAAAAAAAACTGGTGACATTGTCTTTAAGGGATATCCCCATCTTATAAAGTGATGGCATATCAGTAGGATATACAATTGTTTTTTTTCTAATGATTGTTGGGCGTCTGATCTCTGCGACATTTTTGATCCTGAGAATGAAGAGTCTGATACGTCCCCTTCATAGGTTTTATCTGTAGAGCGGTGTCCTGGTCACCAACTGTATTGTGGATGTACTGCCGTTCCCAGATAGTCGCTACTGCTGTTGTGTAGAAAAACCAAGAAGGAGAACATCTGCATGGAGTTTGTGCTTTCTCCATGTCTTTGCAAGCGTTTCCTTCTGGATTTGAAATTGTGTCCCCAATAGAGACAGATTGCATTGTGAGTTATGATAATAATGATGTTTGGCTACAGAGTATGTTGGGAAAATATAATTAAAAAATATACAAATTAAATAATCGGACTGCTCATGATTGGCCCCCCACCAGATGTTGGATCTTCACCGATCATGATATACCAACACTTTATTAATTAGAAATACCGCTTCACTTGGAAAAAAACCCTCTATTAATTAACCCTTTAATATTTTCTTAAAATTTATTTTAGGTATTTCTCAAAAAAACACACGCTGCCTTGCACTTATGTTAACATTTTTTGTAATAAAAGTCATCAATTTTACCAGTCTAACTAAAGTGTTGATCTACACAGGCGATACCATCCAGCAGAGCTGAACTATGTCCTGCAGTCAGACTTTATTATACACTGTAGGGTTAAGCTTCACTGTAGAGACATGACTCCGCTGTCCAGATGACGACGCAGCATGCCATGCTCAATCACAACAAACACAAAACCAAAACAAAAATCATGCGGTTATTATTGCTTCAACATCATTCCAATGTGGTTTTGATGCTGCTGTAGCCTTGCGGCCATCGTGGAAAAGTCCTGCAGACAGTGGTCACCACCACAGTATATCAATGGTGTTCGGTCTTCTAGACAAGAGAGTACAGTGCTTACAAGCTCTTTTCAAAGAGCTTGCAGGCACTGCTGTGAAGCTAATTGGATCGCTTCAGTTCCATGGCCGGCTGCAATGACCTAGCGCTTTTATGATGATGCAGACGCAAATCTGCCTCTGCCTACATTACCGGAGCGTGCACAGTTTACCGCTGATCCGAGCTGTCAGTCACAAGTAGAGCACTGCCCCCATCAAGCAGGAATGCAGGAGGCAGAAGAGCAGTGTGCCCTTGAAGACGGAGGATTATACAAACTCTTTGAAGCAAAATTTCAATATTTAACAAAAGTTCAGTTGTAATAATGGAAATTTAAAAACAAAAACTTTAATAAAAAAAAACCTTGATTTTCCTAGTTTTGCAAAGTTGTGTAAATGCTGCACTTTTTCTGCTGCCTTTTATCCACTTGTTTTCTGTACAACCTACTTTAGCTTTCCAATATCTTTTTTAGATTGTGGGGTCGTAAACTTAATCCCATATAAATGTATAAGCAGCAATATGTTTACTGTATCCTATGCTGGACAATCCCTCCAAAATAGTGTAAGACGAGGCGATGGTACCCCTGAAGAGCCCCTGCGTGATGTGGCATTGGCGAGAAAAGACTGCCATCTGCTGGCTGGACGAAACTATGCGGAAATAAAAGGGTACCAGAGGAGTTTCAGGGGGAGCGAGTTCATGTTCAGGACCCAGTCAGGTGCCTTCGATGATGAAGTTCCTGGATATAAAAGTCCTGCTCGCCAAACCGGTGGAAGATTTGGTGCCAAGGAGAGTAGCGGTGCCGACATGTGCCGGAGACAACGCTGAAGCCAGTGCGACAGGCCTCAGCAGAGAGCATGCGCCAGCAGGGTGCTGGCTGCCGTCAGACAGACAAGGCCCAGTGAGATCCAAAGACCCGACTATGCTGGTCAAGACCTGACCTGCGTCGGTCAAGATCAGAATCTTCGCCCTATGCCGGTCAAGATCCAGAGCCCAGATGGCGCCTGTCAAGAGCAAGGACCCAGCCCTCTTTCCCTCAGGCCTATGAGATACCCACCATCTTTCAAGCACCAAAGACCTGCAAGGAGACGTCGACCAGAGAAGGACACCTGCGGTTTCAGAAGGACGACATGAGTGAGCCTGTCCGTCACTTCCAGCAATAACGTACGGGACAAGGGTCGGCCTGGGTTAGGACAACAGGTAGGGTGGTGGCCAGTTGGAGCACAAGAAGCTCAACGTTCCTTGATAGACTTTGTTAGAAGGACTTGTTGCCTACCCTGAAAACCCGGTGGCCCTTGCTAGGGCTATTGCTGCAGGAAGAGCTTATGTAGTAGTTCCCCAGGAACAGGTGTACCATCTTAAAGAAAGGACACAAGTGTAATTCCTGAAACTCTTTTCGGTTATTCAAATTGTATTCTAGAATCCATTGCATGTTTGCCATCATATAGTTTACTGCTGTTAACACTGTAAACCGCTGTAAATGCCCACTATATCGGAAGGAAATAAATAGTTCATCGACTGTTCCCACCTCGTGCCTTCTGTGCATTGCATTTGGTCACCTGCTTACAATAGCCCAAGCCTGCTGTACAAAATATAAAAAAATGCATATTTACCTTCCAGACCAGCACTGCTACTCTTATCTACCCGCTGTGCCTCCCAGTTGTCATGTAGGAGTGGTGGAGATGATGTTCTGCTCTCTGACACCCTAGGGGTTTAATGTATGTTATATTAATGTATATTTGTGAAAGTAAAACCCTCTGGGGCTGCAGTTTAGCCTAGGCAGGGCTAACTGTAAAGGATGGGCCAGATTTGGGAGGGGAAACAGAGAGTTAATGCCAAGTTCAGAAAGTGCCAAGTTCAGACAGGGAGAGTAAGGAGAAGTGATAGCAGTGGTCATAAGCAGTGAGCTGCTAGGGTCAACATGAGCCTGTTACTTGGGGCAGTGGATTGCCATAGAACCCTTCCGTGCAAATCCGTCTGTCGGCCTGGGGACCTCGAGATGGACGTCAGGGCCTTTTGGGTGCACTTAGCTTGCGAAGCTGCATGGAAAGGTCAACTCATTCTCTAAGAGGCGAGAGGTAATGGAATTCGGGTGCACTGCTTGTGGTGGAGAAAAATTCCTAGTGCTAGAAGAATTAGCAAGAGGGATGCTCTACCCAGACCGAGAACTAGGACTGAAGTTATGTCCGGTACCTGTGGGAAAGACTTTACCTTGTAAATACCCTATCCTACCTGCTCCATTGTAATGACCATATACTGCAGAGTAAAGGTTTGACTTTTGGCTGTTTTAACATATTCGGTGTCCCCTGGATTGTCTACTGCGAAGGTTCTGCAAGATGAAAGCCTGGAGCCAGTGGAGGCCTATGGGCCATAAGTAAGTATGATGCACCCCACACACCACAGCACACCATTTTTGTGTAGGGTGCCAGCGCGTGTATAAGCAGAAGCTCACCAAAGATTACCTCACTCAGGCACCTTACAGTCACATGACATAAACATTATCACGTGACTGCTGCAGCCAATCAACAGCTGCTGATCAGCTGCATCCTTCTCTATTTTGTCAGAGTGGAAGAGCAAGTCTGGAAGCAAGAAACAGGGAAACACTAGGAGTCCAGGGCATGTGAGAGTGAGTCTTTCTGCATGCTTAGGGCTCGCTCATACTGGCGAGTAGCATCCAATGATTCTCTCATGCAAGATAATCAGATGCTACAGGCACATGACCCATGGTTCAAACTCTGCTGTAAGCGTGAGCCGAGTGTCATTTTACTGTGATCCGTTTCTCTTGCATGCAAGAATCGGATCTGAAGTGCGGAGAAGACGAAGAACTTAAGTTCTCCTTCTTCATTCTGTGAGTCGACGTATATCGGACTGCACTCGCAGCCAAAGACTTGTATGGGTGCGCACCGTCCTATATACGCTGCCAATCGCAGCATACAGCAATTTTGTTTCTCATGCAGACTCGGCATGAGAAAATAAACGCTAGTCGGCACTGCTCCATAGTGTAATATTGGAGCGAGGGCTATCTGATGAACCATCACCAGTGTGAGCGAGCCCTGACTCTGAGGCCAGGTGGACAACGCAGGCTCCCCACAGGCCCGAAAAAGATGCACCATGAGGGTTATTCCGGTAAACCAGAGTCTAACCACTGGAAAACTGTAACGGTCTTAGAAGGAATGTTACCAGTGCACAACTTATCTACATTATAATGTTCTAACTAAAGACTATTTGTACCTAACTATGCATCTACATCCGAGAACCTCATCACACCTCCAGGCTTATGTATCTCATTGAGGTCAAATACAGATAATAGCAGATACAGGTGTAAGGGTGGTGGACTGGACTATCGTGTTCCTACCCCTGAAGACACCAATTTTGTTGTGTGTATTATGCAATGTGTCTTTTTTATATATATACCATGTCATGTAATCTATTGTGGTATAGAGTGTGATAAGTATTGATAATGTGATATGTTTCTGTGTAGTGTGTAGTAATGTAAGATTGATAGTATTATAAGATAGGTATTGTAAAGTGTAGGGATGTAGATGAGTGACTATAGGGTAAGATAGAGTTAATATTTGGGTTTAGCCTACAATGGGAGGGGTTAGTGTTAGGGAAAGTGACTGTTTTCCTGTTGGGGAGATAGGGTTTTGGGTGTGATGTGAGCAATGCTGAGAATAAAGGGTGACCCCAAGTGAGAGAAGACCGTAGAAGGAGGAATAGCGTGATCCTGAGGAAAAGTGACCAACAAGACAGAGTGGCCTTCTGCAGATGAGTCCTAGGAGAGGACTCCCAGGCACGAGACCTTGAGTTTGTAACGCAGAAGGTAATGGGCCTTAGCAGGACTGAGATACTGGGACTAGTGAAGGGTTCCAAGCTGGAGATCCAGGAAGTCGGTAGTGGAAGAAGTAGGACTCAGAACCGCTGAGCAAGTAAAGAAGACTTGTGAATCAGGAAAGTAGCATTAAAGCTAGGTTGTGGCGAAGGAGGGAGAAACAGTGTGCCTTGAAAGTGCTGGAGTAAACTACAGTAAAGGAAACATTCAGAAAACTTTGTACCCGCTATCCCTTGCATATAACCCTTACCAAGTTATCATTCAGTAAAGAATTTATTTTTGAATGGTGGACTTCCTCATTGAACTGTGAAGCATCTGGTCCTGTCAAACCAGCAACATTGATTATGTGGCGCCCCTGAGGGTTCAGTCGCCACAGAGGTACTGCACCTCACCCAGAGGTGTGGTGTCTCCTTCTCTCAGGTAAGGAGGGAGTGCTGCCCGGAACCCCAACACCTGCATCCAACACTACACTGCTCCAGGCCAGCTGGAAGGGCAAGATGCAATGTGTTTTCCTGCTGAGCCCTGTCCCTGGCTGGAGTGGGGGGGAACCCAGAGGTAGGGGGAACCAGTAGTGGGTGTGGGTGGAGGAAGAAGTTTAGGGGAGCACTATAGAGTGAGATATAAAAAGGGAAGCCATCTTAGGGTGGCAGAGAGAACAGTAGTTCAGTCAGTGGGAGAAGTCAGTCAGGGAACAGAGTCTCTTTAGGAGCTCTGCTCCACAAGTAGGGCCCAGTCCTAGAGGCCCAAGTAGGGAGCAGAGGAGTAGGCTCCGTTCTAAGGAAGGTATCCCAGGGGGTACGGCGAGTGCAGGACGGCACCCGTATGCCCCAAATCTGCCAGAAGACAGAGGGATTGTAGGCCGCAAGAAGGGGACCGGCCCCTGGTCCAGCCGTGTTACTTCAAGTCTCGGCTGGGAAAACCGGAGGCTTCTGGCTTATATAGTTAGTTGCCGAGGCCTCATTCTAATCTCCGTGAGGGTCAAGCAGGTCCGGGAACTCCGACGAGACAGGAGGGACTTCAGAGCACCCGAGCGGGATTGAGAGTGGGAAGCGCAGGGCAGGAGAGAGAAAGACCCAGCGTGAAGACGGTCTAGCTAGGAACACAAGAAAGTGGGGTTCTGTCAGGTACTCCTAATCTGCCTGAGGAAGTGCTGAACCCCTGCCTGGTGAACGTAGCGCGACGTGGGAGGCTGACACCTGTACAGTGCACCAGTGGAACTGTCATAAGAACTGTGAGTAAAAACTCAGATGACTGCACTGCACTGCCTCCGTCCCTTCTTTCATCTGCGCCATCTCTCCCGGCACTACAACGCCCAGCTACACTACCTACACTGCCCTGGAGCTAGCTCTACCTGTGGAGAGCCACACCATCTCTGCTGCTGTAACACCAGCTCCAGAGGACTGCTCCGCAGCGTCGGCTCCCTTTAGCCGCAATCCACAGGTGGCGTCACAAACTTTCCAAATCCCCTATAAATATTTCCCTTTTTACTGACCGCCCTGGGTCACAGACCGGGCCAGCCACCGTGATATCCCCCACCGGCATACACAGAGGCCCGGCTGCCGAGTACCCCACGGCCCTGGGGGCGCGTCAATTACATGAGACCTGCATGGGCGTAAGGCCTTCACAGCACAAGTCCACACACCCAGAAAGGACCTACACTTTCATGTAACGTGTTGGAACTCTGAAGATCAGTGCCTCGTCCGCGGTTACCACCCTGCACCACGTTACACTGGCAAAACAGGCTATAGAGCGAGGTACATGAGACTCCATAAGGCACCAAACATCCTCCTGTACATAGCTCCATAAGTATAAGCCCCATCAGAGTGTAGCTCTACACCAGTGCAAGCATCATTTCCGCCACAGAAATCCAAGGATCAGTCTCAGAATTTTAACTTTTTTGTATCTATTTATTTATTTTTTGGAATCAGTATCTAAAGTTTCAGCAGGAAATATCAGATGTGTGAAATTGCAATTTTCTTTGTCATTTACAAACTGCGGATTAAAAAAACGAAGAGCAGAGTTGTAGACAAGCTGTAGATCTTGCAGTGAAATTTCTGACTATTTCGATAGCAGATTCTTTCCGCCACTTATGTACATAACTTATATTCATCAACTTTTTGCAAAGTTCATCTGTGAGACCACCATCCTCTTTACACTTTCGCTGAGCCACCTCATCCACACTTTCTTTACACCTCTTACACACCTTTTTCACTGCAGACAGACACCTTTTGGATATACTAATTCTTCATGCTATTAGGAAAATTTGTCATGTACGCAGGAGATTTGCCAAATCTTGCTGGAGTAAAGGAGGTCTTGAAGGTACATCCAGAAAGGGATCCTTAAAGAAGTTGTCCACTACTTGGACAACTTCTTCTCATACCCCGTTCAACCGGTGTCAGCACTCGCGGTCCCAGGGCTCTCATGTTGTGACACGTGAGCTAAGCGCCCAATCAGCGCTGGCATTACTGTCTCCGACTTCTGCATAATTGAACATGAATAGGAAGTCCAGGCTTCAGCTGATCTCTGACTTCTTCTTCATGTTCAATTTATCCGAAGGTGGGGACAGTGATGCCAGCACTGATTGGGTGCCAGGCTCACGTGTCACAACATCCGCCCGGGAGCTCCGTGAGAGCGAGTGCTGACACCGCTGGAACGGTGCCAGCACGGAAGGTGAGTATAAGCTTTTTTATTTTATCGAGGCCGAACATTTAGATCAAGAAGGGGTTGTCCTAGTAGTGGAAGAATTTTTTAACGGATCCCTCACCGGATGTACCTTCTTTTCGTCTTCATTGATTTCTTGCCATGCTACAAGACCTTCCGTGCAGAGAAGATCCTTGGTCCGTGGGTGAGCTGAATATCAGGTTACCGCAAGGTTTTCCAGAACTTTTTCAGGAGGTGTTTCCTTGTTCCAGGAGCCTTTGTGAAGATTTTGCAAGTACGACATAGACATTTTCAGAATATGTCAACCAAAAAATTGGCTCCAAATCTGTTTCTACATGTGATCTTACTACTTCCTCAGTAGACAGGAATAACAGAAACTTTAGAAAATCTGAAAAATATGCAAGAATGTGACCGGGTCAAAAATAAGACCTGGAACTAGTGAGCGTTAGCACGTGATCTACAGTAACTAGTAGCAAGGGATTAGAAGACGTGGCTGCAGCTTTACAAAGCTACGAATGGATGAAGAGATTAGGACCTACACATTGCTCCGGTTGGGTCGGTAACAATATTCGTGTCTTCGCTTCGTAGCATTGGAGAGGGGATTACTTGCAGGTGCCTGTAGCACACACTGTGTGCCCCACATATTTGCCAGGTAAATTATGAAATCAGAACATCTTGATGCCTGGGGGAAACCTTACAGCGGATCCCTCGCTGGATGTACCTTCTTTTCGTCTTCATTGATTTCTTGCCATGCTACAAGACGTTCCTTGCAGAGGAGATCCTTGGTCCGTGGGTGAGCTGAATATCAGGTTACCGCAAGGTTTTCCAGAACTTTTTCAGGAGGTGTTCCCTTGTTCCAGGAGCCTTTGTGAAGATTTTGCAAGTACGACATAGACATTTTCAGAATATGTCAACCAAAAAATTGGCACCAAATCTGTTTCTACATGTGATCTTATTACTTCCTCAGTAGACAGGAATAACAGAAACTTTAGAAAATATGAAAAATATGCAAGAATGTGACTGGGTCAAAAATAAGACCCGGAACTAGTGAGTGTTAGCACGTGATCTACAGTAACTAGTAGCAAGGGATTAGAAGAACTGGCTGCAGCTTTACAAACCTGCGAATGGATCAAGAGATTAGGACCTACACATTGCTCCGGTTGGGTTGGTAACAATATTCGTGAAGTTTTCTTCGCTTCGTAGCATTGGAGAGGGGATTACTTGCAGGTGCCTGTAACACACACTGTGCGCCCCACATATTTGCCAGGTAAATTATGCAATCAGAACATCTTGATGCCTGGCGGAAACGTTACACCAATGCTTATTTTCTCCTGTTTTGAAAAGTTGCCCCGTGACGGCAGCAAATCGAACAATGTCTTGAAATTCCCATATTAATTTGGAAATCCTATGTACCTGGGCAGGAGGCCACACAAACACAGTAATAGGATAGGATTCAAGAAAACAGCTCAGTAAACAGACACAAGGCAATGCAAACAGGCTCCATCCCTGACAGAGCAGTCCTTGTGCAAGGGTCAGTGTTTGTGTAAGGTGTGTTTGCCAGGGGGGCTGTACACAGGCTCTGCTTTATAAAGCCATCTCCCTCCAGCATTCTTCCTCCTGAATGTGATATCTGGCCAGCAGCATGTGGAGATCAGCTTTTGGACTGTGCCTGCTCCTGACCGCCATCCATGGAGGAGACTTGGCAGAACCTGACCCGTAAGTAAAACCTATTTTTCTCAATGTTTATATATATATCTACTGTATATATAATCAATAAGCCTAGATCTAGGATAAGTATTATACTCTGCCATGGATTTTGTCTACATTTTGTAGAAGATTATCCACATGCTCTATTAGAACTGGTTGATGGCAGCAGATTTGTATCAAGCATGTTTCAGTACATTTGTCTATTCATCCTTCCTTCAATTACATGAAGTTTGTCAGTGATGTATGATGAAAAACAGCCCCACACCATGATGTTCCCACTTCCAAACTTCACTGTTGGAATGGTGTTTTAATATGGTGTGTATTATGGCATCCAACGAGTTCAATTTTGGTCTCATTTGACCAGACTATATTGTCTCAGTATTTCACAGGCTTGTCTAATTGTTGTTGAGCAAACTTTAAACTTGCTTGAACATGCATTTTGTTCAGCAATGGAGTCTTGCATGGTGAGAGTGCATACAGGCCATGGAGGTTGAGTGCATTACTTATTGTTTTCTTTGAAACAATTGTACCTGCTGATTCCAGGTCTTTCTGTAGCTCTTCACAGATGGTACTTGGATCTTGGACAACTCTACTGATATTTCTTTTCACTCCTCTGTCTGAAATCTTGCACCTGATCATGGCTGGTTTATGGTGAATTTATGTTCTTTACACTTCTGGATTATGGCCCCAACAGTGCTCACTGGAACTTCAGTAGTTTAGAAATTCTTCTGTAACCAATGACATCAGATTGTTTTGCAACAATAAGGTTGCAAAGATCTTGAGACAGCTCACTGGTTTTACCCACCATGAGGTGTTTCCTGTGTGGCACCTTGTTAATGAGACACCTTTTTATACTCCATAAGTTGAACCAGCTGATATTATTTTTCACTATGTGGCAGGATTGCTTTCTAACTACTGATAGATTTCAGCTGGTGTCATGACTTTCCAGGGCTTTTTGCACCTCTCTTTCTTCATATGTTCAATACTTATTCCCTGTGTCATTTCTCATTATTACACAACTTAATTTAAGGATATCTATGGTATGAATTCTTTGCCTGTGTGGAATTGATGGTCTGTTACCGACATCTGGTGAGAATTTCATGTCAATAACACCTTTAAAAACACATTTACTTGGAAAATTGGTGATGCGTTCAATACTTATTTCACCTGCTTTGTATATATATATATATATATATATATATATATATATATATTACATTTTGTGCTGTTTCTGAAAAAAATAAAAAAAGAAGTTCATCACTGTTGTCTGTGCCCATTTTTAGTCGAAAGCAGCTCTTAACTCTGGAGGACCATCTGTGCCCACTGGTCTTGGTGCATGCACACCTGGGTGCTACTAAGCTATTATGCAGCAGCTCAGTGACATCCCTTCTTCTGTGGCCAAAAGTTTGCATGCTGTCTGTTCATTTATTTCAGTGTATTACACCAATAATAATGTATCCTTAATTCCCATTTTGATGACCATATAGATGACTATCAGCCTATTAAACAGGGCTGTAATCATTCAGCGGACGAGTAAAACTCATGCAATGATTTTTTCGTTATCGGCAGCACAAGGTCCCATGTAAACAGTTGATGTGCTGCCGATTAAATGATGATCTTTGTGCACAGAACAATATTAATAACAATCGTTCCTTGCACATAGAACATTGATCAGCCTGTGTTAAACAGTCTTTAAATCAACTGACGATCGGCTTGCGTGTAGCCAGTGAGTGATCAGGGAAACTGCCGTGTATAGAAATGCTATTTACCTGCAAATATAAGGTTAATCTGTAGGTAACAAGTGTTAAAATGTTCCCTGTCTGGCTAATTGGAGCAGCAGACACAGGGAGAAAATGAAGTTATATCCTCCCTGGAGAGTCGCTCTTGTATATATGTACAAGATTATTGTAGGGCAGCAGCACTATACACAACTATAGCAAAAAGTATACCTTTGTGTGACGTCCCCATTAGGGTAAGGCTTCATTACATAATAGTTAAAAGGGATGTAATCAGAATTTAAGTTGCTCTTTTGGCCTTTTTTGCTGTTTTATTCCAGTTCTGCCTGTAGGCGCTTGTTACTTGATCTACTAGGAATCTCCCGCTTGGTGTTAGGGCAGTGACTGTGACATACTGACCTCTCTTTTGATCTTTTTTCTTGTGTAGGTGGGATCCTCAGTGTTTTCAGATGTAGCTGTATGATGCCTGAAAGCTATTTTTCTGAAACCACAAATGTTTATATGGCAATTTTTTGGACACCAGGTGTCCATATGCCTTAGAGGTGAAACCCCATAAAGCAGTTTCAAGTGAGACACTTTTTTTTGAGGTTTAGACATCCAGTTGGATTAAACACAAACATTCATGCAATGGCAATAAAGTAAGTGGCTGAAATTATTTTCCAGTTTTCATCTTGAAACCAAGCCAGAACCAGGAGTGTTTTGTAAACTACAGAAGTGGATTCATTATACTTTCTCTTTGTATTGATCCACTCTTAGTTTTGGTAACCCGTCATAATGCAAAATATTGCTACGTGAAAGTGGTCCAAGTGTTTTTTCAAAAAAACAAACTGTGCTTTACTCACTCTCCCCCGGGTCCAGCACTGAGCCTCATTGCATCTCCAGGTGTCTGTTATTGTCTGCAGCGCTAATGTCACGCCCACAGCGCTGCAGCCAATCAGTGAGCTCAGCGGCTGTCATAGGAGAGAAGTATCCGACCTGTGGAATATCAATGGACGATCCATTTGTCCTGCTTGGAGATAAGTCGTTTTCAGAAGAGTCTGGCAGTGACTCTTTCATAGGAGACACGAGTATTTTCCACCGGTTCTGCTGCCGGTCATGTACCGATGCAGCCAATCACTAGCTTCAGCAGTGATTCTGGCCGATAACTAGAGGTCCAATAACTTGGACCCTCTTCCTACCCCAGAACATTATCTCTGCAACTTGTATTTTTTACAATGAAGCGTGACCAAGTATGTATGGACCCTTCTACCAACACCAGGGGACCTTTGTCGTTTCCAGCTGCCGAGCCCTCATTTGTTATACTATATTGTACATTTTATAACATGGGATTATTTTGTAGCTTTCAAGATGACCATATGACTATTGTGTAAAATATGGAATAAATACTTGAAACCCTGTACTCTTGGGCTCCGTTACTATGTCTTTGTATCTCTCCAGGCTAGGAAAATATTGCAACACTCATTTAAATAAAAGGAAATTAGTTCAATGTGCAGGGCTGTTTGTTGGGTAGGTGTAGTGCGCTAGTTCTCCTAGGAAAGAAACGAGTAGGTTTTCAATACTAGTTATGTTATAACTTGTATGCCAACTCTCACACTTGCATTTAGTCCACATTGGGGACATGTTAACAAGAAGCCTGTAAGCCTGTGTTATAATGGCATTCATTCAGGGCATTTGGCTTCTACTTTTCTTAAAGTGGACTTGTTTGCTTTAAGTGTCCGATTAAATACCAAATTTTATAATATTTTATTATTCAATGTTATTTGGACCATAAAAAAACTAAATATTTAGAGGTTTTTGGTGTTAAATTAATGTGCAAAGGAAAAATTCAGAAATTATAGATATGCATGAGTCTTTTTTTGACCCTCCACATCCAAAATGGGGTGCAATGAAACCCCTTAAACAACAGGACATTTTATTATTATTATTTTTTTTAATCCATACTTTCCAAGAATCATCACTTTTTTTTCCTTAAGGCCTCTTTCACATGTCCAGATATTTCCGGTACTGGAAAAAAACAATACCGGAGATATCCGTGTCTGTGTGTCGGTGTGTGTGATACGTATGACAACCGTGTGCCGCATCAGGAGCACATGTACCGGTGCGTGGGAATCAGCGGTACAGTTAGCGTTGTTCCCAAGCGCCGGGTGCTGGACGCTGCCCTCATCATTGTCCCATGCCGGTGTTGCGATCAGCGCTAGCAAGGGATGATTTTGAGAGTAGTATTCTTCTCCCACTGTGTCCTGAGAAGCCGGGGAGAATGACTTGCTGCAGCGAGTCATTCTTTCCAGCTTCTCGGCGTGAGCGGTCAGATGGATTACAGAGGGGGACACTTAGGACAGGTGTCAACATTGTCCCTTCCTAGCGCTGATTGCAACGCCGGCAGGGGACAATGATGAGGGCAGCGTCCAGCACCCGGCGCTTGGGAACAACGCTAATTGTACCGCTGATTTCTGTAAGCATTATTTAAAATAGGTTACCTGCATTTTTTCGAAATAAAAATACAAAACGTAAAAAACTCTCCAAAAACTCATAATGGGAACATAACCTGACAGTTATACGATGAACAAGTATGTTACAAAGCGATAAAAGGTTATAAGAATGATGAGAAAGAGCTTGGCTGCTGTGCATGTTTTATGGCAAAAATGTGCTGCAAAATTCTGATAAGCTTTTTCATTAAAGATATATATATTTTTTTGTTGCTTATGTCTCGTCTATAAGGGTAAATTTCCACGGTGCGATAAAACAGTGGATTTTACATTTTGTATTTTGCTTGTAGAAAATATGCTGCGTTTTATAAGTGCCAGCATGGTGTATTATAATTTTTTTAAAAGTCATGCATGTGCTGGTGAATATATCTGCAGCATAAATTGAGCTGTGGGTTTGAGATCTGTAGCATGTAAATTTATGCTGCGGACGTAGGTGCGAATTTCACACTTTGCAAACAAAACGTAAAATGTGCGGCTCACGGTCGGTGTACCGGGTATTCCCTTGTGTCGCACTCTAATAGAAGAGGGCACTGGAGTTACATCACTTCTATCAGAGTGCGATCACTTTTTTTTGCCGTGAATTGATCGATGTTTATGGTTGGATGTAAGTCCATGTTCACACGTTCAGTATTTGGTCAGTATTTTACCTTAGTATTTGTAAGCCAAAACCAGGAGTGGGACAGTCAGAGGAAACGTATAATAGAAACACGTCACCACTTCTGGATTTCTCACCCACTCCTGGTTTTGGCTTACAAATACTGATGTAAAATACTGACCAAATACTGAACGTGTGGCCTATATGTGATGGATGAAATGAGAGCCGAGAGCATGGAAAATAGGATTATAGTCTGGTCTGGGGACTGAATTAAGTTGGGCGTCATTTATATCAGCCACACCCTTCAAATAAAGGCAGATACTAGGCCTGAAAACTGAAAGACAGGCCTCGTTACCCTAGGCAACCATTAAACTTCTCTAGAAACATCAGAAGCTAAGCCATGATTGGTTGCTATGGGCAACAAGACCAGTTTTTCTGTCAGACAGTTCAGATAAGGCCTATTTCTAGAATATGGAAGCTACAAAATAACACCCATCTAGTACAAAGATATTTTACTAAGGTTTAACGCACAAGATCCAACTTATTGCAATAGTAAGGCACATACGAAGTGAGCCCAGTTTACTGTTTGTAAAAACCCTGTGTACTTTGGATGAGATTAAGGTTTAGATAAAACTACCGCTTTATTCTGGATTTTCACTAGCACTGCAAAAACATTGCCACAGGCCATATTTGCTGACAGAGGTCGTAGCCTGAAGCAGTCCAGAAAGTTCTAGCCGAAATCTAAAAAAATACATTTTGAAATAGGACTTTGAAATAAATATGGCTGCTTCACAATATTGGACAATGGGTTAGTGCATTAATATAATGTATCTCGTTGGTGACAGGAGACGTAGTAATTACCAGGAAAAGCGGTTGTCTAAGTGGCCCAGAGAGGGCCGGGCTCACAATTTCCATTCTTGGTGTTCTATGGTTGGGCTGAGGTCATTGCTCTGTGCGTCCAGTCAGGTTCTTCCCTCTAAACTCCCCCAACCATTTCTTTTTTTGGCCTTGCTTTAGGCATTGGAGTCATGGAGAACAGAAATGGACCTTCTCCAAACTGTCCAATTGTCCATAACGTCTTGTATGTTGAAGCATTAATATTTCCCATCACCAGACCTGCGGGGCTGAGGCCGAACCCTGAAGAGCAACCCCATAGCATTGTCTCTCCTTCTCCAAACATTACAGTGGGCACGATGCTGGTAACCTTCTCCTGACAATCACCAAACCTAGACCTGTCCATCAGATGCCATCTAGAATAGCATGATCTGTCACTGAACAGAACACATTTCCACTACTCCAGACTCCAGAGATGGCTGCTTTATACCACCACATCCAACGTGCTTGGTGATGTAAGGCTTGGGTGCAGCTGCCCGGGCATGGAAACCCATGCCATGAGGTTCCCAGCACACAGTTTTTGTGCCAATGCTAATACCAGAGGTGGTTTGGACTCTGCAGTTATGGAGTCAGCAGAGCTTTTATGTTCCTCAGTGCTCGGTGACCCCTCTCTGTAACTTTACGTGGTCTTCACTTCATGGCTGAGTTGTTGAGGTTCCTTCCACTTTTCAATAATATCACTGACAGGTGAAGATGGAATATTTCGTAGGGAAGAAATTTCATGGACTTGTTACACCAGTGAGCTCTTTACCACCAGCCATGGCATTATACATTACCCCAACCTTTATCTAAACAGTACAGAAAACAAAATACTTGACACATTGATTAGATGGAAAACAATTGGCCACGGCCTTTATTTAAATATTTAAAATATTAAAAACTCATAAATTTAAGTATAAACAAATAAATATTTCAACTTTATTAAAAAAACAAGTTCAAACCTTTATCAATCCGCTGCTTAGCCATAAGGCTCAAGCCCGTTAACCAAAATTACCTGTCCATCCAGATCCCTGGACGACTAACCCCAACCGGCCATCTTGCCTAACCAGGCAAGCATGGCCCCACCCCACCAAGGGCTATTTCCACCATTGCTTGCAAATTTAAATTAAAGATATTATTACCGATATCCGATAAATGAACCAAATCATTCCGAAACAGGCCGCGGACACCACCCTCTAAATCAATGTGTCGAAATTCAAAACCTCCTAAGGATGGCTTAGGCTGAGTTCACACAATGCGTATTTAATGCGTTTCCGCGGAGTATTTGCAGTTGCGTAAACGCCGCGGAAACGCATGAAAAACGCATGGTAGAAGGGAAGCAATGTTCCCCAATTGAAATCCGCATGTGCTGTGCCCATGATGCGGATTTTTCCGCAGCGTAAACGCTGCGGTCAAAAATCCGCAGCATGTCAATTAATTTTGCGGAAACGCTGCTCTTTTGCCGCCATTGACTTGCATTAGACCGCATGGAATCCGCATCACTGTATATGTTGATGCGCTTTTCATGCGGTCTAATGTGCGGATGGTACCCGGGTGTGGATGAGAGGACTCTCATCCAGACCCAGGTACCATTAAAAAAAAAAGAATAAAATAAAAAATATATATATTCTCACCTTCTGACGGCCCGCGCAGCGCTCCTGCTTGGTTCGCAGCACTTCGGGGTTGAATGAAGAAGGACCTTCGCTGACGTCAGAGTCATGTGACGGGTCACGTGACGCTGACGTCGGAAGGTCCTAAAGTCTTCACTGCCGGCAGCCGGGACCGAGCGAAGCAGGACACCGGGGGCCATCAGAGGGAAAGTATATATTTTTTTTTTATTTTTTGACATTCACACACTATATAAATCCATGCCGGTTGCATGGATTTTTATAGTGTAAAGTTGACAAGCACTTTCCAAGTGATGCTAAAATCGCTTGGGAAGCGCTTGTCAACCCGCATGCGGAAATGAAAGTGAAGAACGCTTCATTTCCGCATGTCCCTGGCAGGAAACCGCATGTACAATCCGCATGCGTTTTTTCTTGCCAGAGAGATGCAGAAACGCTCAGGAAAAAATCCTGAGCATTTCTGCATCGTGTGCACATACCCTAAAGATTACACATATATCTATTCAGCCTTTTTCTAATCTTGTTACAAAAGCGCAGATCCTTTGACTCCGACCACAACAATCTTGGGATAATCTCTGAAAAGATGAACTTCACTCCTGAAAATAAACTGGTGATTCTCTGTAAACTTTTTTTCATCATAAACAAAAGGTCCACAGTTCCTAATTTTCCGATATCATTACCCCCAAGATGCACAATTATCATGTCCGGGACTGGAAAGGTATCACCCATGACCAAAATTTGCTCCAGTAGTTCATCCCATTTTTGCCCTCTCATGCCCATCCAATACACTCTTACCCGCTTCGTGGGCAAAGATGGATTGGGTCCATAACACCTCTCCAGTGCTCTCTGCTCCGCCCAACAATTTGACTGCCACCTCCCCAGCTTCTTAATAACTGATGCGTCCAAACCCAGTCTCGCAGCCTCTGTAGCGACTCCAATGCGAAAAGAATGTGTGGAGAAGTATTTATGACCTAAACCTAGGTCAGCCATGCACTTGTGAAAGATGCTTCTAAACTGAAACTGAGTCAAAGGCACGCCAGACTGGTGCAACAATAAAAGCTCACCCTTGTTAGGGCGCATACTCAAATAATTACGTGTCAAACATATTGGACATATATTGCGTTCCGGGAAACATATCAACTTTAAACAAATCCCTTTGCCTAACTGATCAGTTTTGGATCTAGCAATATTAATTAACATATAGCCCAATCCAACTGATATGCACCCCATTTTCAAACCGTCTCCTCCTCTCTCCCCCCTAGGTAACAATTCCCCAATTTTAAGGGCCCCAAAAAATAACAAAGATGCTGCTGTGGAAAAAAGCACTGCTTCAAAACTATTATAACAACAGGACTCGGCTGCTTTACATAAATCAACTAGTATACCTGGAGTGATAGGACACCTACCATCTCTTACCCTTTCAATACCTGTTTAAGTATAAAATAACTATTCAAAGGATGCTTACCTGCTATTTTCAGAAAAAAATGAAACACCTGCCAACTGTTTCACTATCGTACTATATGCCAAACCTTTCTCACAGATCGACATGCAAAAAGACAAAGCGCTTGTTCTAGTACTCCTAAACCTATCCCAACCTCTACTACTACAAAATGAAACCCACACTTCCCAAGCCGCTAAATAACCTTCCCATGTTGACGCTTCAACCGAACGCTCCAACAATCCCATAATTAGGACCAAATGAAGCCCCATAAGTAATCCGGACACCTTTCTCCTGTTGTTCTGGCCTCCGGCACCAGCTCGAAAAACTTGCCGAACTGCAAATGCGAAAGTGCATTGGCAATTAAATTCACCTTCCCTTCAGCATGCACAGTCTTCAACCAAATATTACGCTTGAGGCAAATAAGGACTAAATGACGCAACAGCTTCACCACCATAGAGCATTTAGAGAACACACATTTAATAGCAAAAACTAACCCTTTGCTATCTGACTGTAACAAAATACTTCTATTAGCCAAACTCTGCCCCCATAAAACTAAAGTGACTACCACTGAAAAAAGCTCCAACACCTTATTCTTTGTAACCTTATTAGCTACCCACATATGCTGCCAACCCTCTGCGCACCAATTACCGTTATAATATACTCCAAAACCTACTGCACTTGAAGCGTCTATACACAAATTCAACTCATCACTTTTTATAAACGGCTCCTGCCACACCGCCATTCCATTAAAATCCTGTAAAAATTCCAACCATACTTCAAGGTCCTCCTTTTCATTTCATTTCAACAAATCTTTTTATTAAATTTCTTGAGAACACAGATAGTCACAATTGGATGGGTACAAGAAGTCAAAATGATGATATGTGACAATAAAACATTGCAATTTAACAAAGTTCAAATGAGGAATTTTGATAGACTCATACAATATATGAACTAGTGTATATCAATTGGTAGCACAATTTGTAAACATATAAAGCAGAATTTAACTGGTTCCCGACCGCCCACTGTAGATAAACGTCGGCGCTTGCTGGGCTCTGTGCAGCGCCGACGTTTAAAAACGGTGGGTGGTCTCGCAGCGCTCAGGACCCCCAGGGTCCTGCAAGCGCTGCGATTCCGGTGCAGAGCGTTAGCTCTGACAGGGGACATCATCGGGACCTGATTGGATCAGGTCTCAGTGATGTTAACCCTTTGCTATGTTCTATATGCCGCGATCTATAGTGATCGCGGCATATAGAAGATAGAAGGAGGAGAGGGGGTCGTCTTACTTACCTCTCCGACGACCCCTGATAGCTTCCAGGACCTGGGGTTGCTATGGCAGCTGGAGGTCACATGACCGCCTCCAGATCTGCCATATATGGTGTCCTGCCTGGCTCAGCCTGCAGCTGAAGCCAGGCAGGAGACTGACTGTGAAACAGTCAGCGAAGATCTCATGTAATGTAATACATGTCTATTACATTACATGAGATCAGTGATCAGAAAAATAAAAATTAATGTCCCATACAGGGACTAAGTAAAAATGTAAAAAAAAGTAAAAAAAAAGTTTTTAAACTGTTAAAAAAAAAATCACAAAATAAATAAAAATAAATAAATAAAATATTAAACCAATAAATCCGTATATTTTTACAAAACCAAAAAAAGTACACATATTTGGTATCGCCGCGTCCGAAACAACCTGAGATATAAAACTGTCACACTAATTAACTCCTTCTGTGCACACCGTAATAAAAATAAATAAAAAACGGAGCAAAAAATATGCTTTTTCATCATATCGCCAAACAAAAAGTGGAAAAAAATGCGATCAAAAAACAAAATAGAAATAAAAATGGTACCGCTGAAAACGTAATCTTGTTCCGCAAAAAAAAAGCCGCCATACAGCTCCATCAGTCGAAAAATAAAAAAGTTATTGCGCTAAGAATAAAGCAATGCAAAAAAATATTTTTTTCTATAAAATTGTTTTATTGTGTAAAAGCGCCAAAACATAAAAAAAACTACAGTAAGTGTAGTATCGCTGTAAACATACTGACCCGAAGAATAACGCTGCCTGATCACTTTTACCACACACAGAACGGCATAAAAAAACCCCTCAAAAAACAATTCCTGAATTGTTTGTTTTTGTTAATTTTACCTCCCAAAAGACGGAATAGAAAGCGATCAAAAAATGTCACGTACCCAAAAATGTTACCAATAAAAATGACTCTGTCGGCTGAAATATGGAAAAATTATAGCTCTCAAAATATGGTGATGCAAAAACTAGATTTTGCAAAAAAAAGCGTCTTTTAGTGTGTGACAGCTGTCAGTCATAAAAACCCGATATAAATCTAGTATCTCTGTAATCGCACCGACCCGAAGAATAAAGTAATCTCATCACTTATACCGCACGAGGAGCGGCGTAAAAAATAAATAAAACCAATTCTTCACCTGCTACTGATTTGTTTATTATGTCTCCCAAAGATCGCAGTAAGGTTCTGCTCACATTTATCCTGCGCTCTGCGCTGAGCGCTTATGTAGCGCCCCGAGGGTTCGGCCGCTACAGGGGTATTGCACCTCAGACCGGAGGTGTGATATTCCACTCCCAGGTAAGGATGGAGTATGGACCAGGGCTCAGTTAGCTGCATACAGCACACACACCCCATTTCCGAGGGACAGCTCAACGGTGCTCCCACTAGACATAAGTGCAGGCACAACCGACCATGTCCCTGCTGGAGTGGGGAGGGAGGGGTGGAACACCCAGTGCTGTAGGGGCAGATAGGGGGCGGTTCCTGAGTGTAGGAAGGAGCCCATTGGTTGCTGGTCACCTGGGCTCATGGCTAGAGGGAGGTATAAAAGGTGGGCACCATCTTAGATCTAGGTTCTGTTCTGTGGAGAGGAGAAGACAGGGAGCAGCAGCTCAGGCTGAGTGCTGCTCCAGAGGCAGGCCTAGGGAAGAGGCCGGGGCCTGAGAGGAGAAGGAGAAGTGGGCCTGGAGAAGAGGCCGAGGAGGAGGTGAAGGGGAGCTGAGATTCTGGCTCATCTCAGCTCCAAGAGAAAGGAACAGAAACAGAAAGGAACTGCAAAGAAGGAGAGACAGAGAAACAGAAGGGCTCAGGAACCAAAAGGTGGAAGGGACCCTAAGAACCCACGAGAATCCAGGGTGCAGGGTCAGGCAGATTAAGGGTACCGGATCCCAAGTTGGTGGAGGAGAAACAACCCTCAGCCAAAGACCGGTCGTCGTGATCATATATTGGTGCGACACCTCATCAAACCTGCTAGGAAGGCACCATATAGGACAGCGGAGGACGGGGCCCACATTTAACCGCACAGGTCCGCGGCAGCTGGACAAAAGTGGGTCACTGGTGAGGCAGGCCAGAGAAAGGATAAAAGGGGGTCCTGTGCCATGCTCCTGAACTGCCTGGGAGTTGACCGAGCCCCTCACCTGGTGGACGCAGCACGGCTCGGGCGGTCACTGCTGGCCGAAGTGACCTGGAACAAACGAACTGTGAGTAAAGACCCTGGACTGTAACTTGTTGTCTGTGTGCTCCTTCGCGCCTCCAGCACTATCAGCACCAGGACCCGCACTACCATCACTCCCAACATCCACTACACTGCCCTGGGGCTGCACTCTTCCTGTGGGGAGTCACATCACCTCAGCTGCACCCATCATCAGCCCCAGCGGACTGCCTTGCAGCGGCGGTTCCTAATAACCGCAATCCACGGGTGGCGTAGTCGGACATTATTTGGAGCGCATAGCAGACTACCATTGGCCTGACCACCCTGAGCCGCGGGACCGGGCCGCCACTACTACTACCCCCATCGTTCCCCTATCGCCCGGATCCGCGTGCCCCACGGCCCAGGGGGCGAGTCAGCTTTGGCGTAGTCGGCAGGATCATTACCAACCCGCCACAAGCGGGTATTGCGTGCCTGAAGAAGATTGCACATGTACCTTGAAAAGGGGTTTCCCGCCATCCGGGGTCGTTTCCCGCCGTCCGGGGCCGATTCCCGCCATCGGACGCCATCTTGGACCGTTTCCCGCCATCTTCATTAGTCTTTCCCGCCCTGGCAGAGCGGACGCCATTATGTGCGCACCAAAAGACAGCAGGAAGCCACCTCCCATCGTGGGCCAGGTCCCAGAATGGCGCCAAAGAAGGAGCCCGCCCCCACCAGCCATGAATGCAGAAGTGGAGATGTCCATCAACATGGGGGGGCTGCCCCTGAAAGTGATTGTTAGCAGAATGCCCCAGGACCACCCCCTCTGGGGGCGGAGAGAGAAGAAAACTGTGGGGCAGGGCGCAGTCTGGATCAGTCTGGCCAGGCCGCACCCGGAGATGGAGGGAGAAACCAGTTCCGGTACCCTGGCAAAGGGCCTGCTGCAAGCTACACCACCATGCAGCCTCACCGAGCTGTTAGCCCATCTCCCCAAGGAGGACCCCGAATATACACGGGCGGCGTTGGAAGAGCTGGACCGGAGGATGGTCCGGGCGCAGCAGGACGTGATCGCCGGATGGAAGAAGGAAGTGGCCCGGCGGGCTGTGATCCTGCAGCCGAAGGCACCATCGACGAGCAGCGCACCAGCCACCGAGGGCAGTGAAGGCCGAGCGGAGGCCGAGGACGACGCCACGGAGGAGGCCGCGACAGCAGAGGCAGGTAACGGAGACACCCCTGCACCGAATCCTGAGGCCGCCGACCTGCCCCTGCACCCCGTCACGGAGCCCAACGCACCGGGACCCGCCGTCGACACCGTGCCCCCGCCGCCATCAACCGGCCCCCAGGCCGTCGACGCTGCCGGTGAGCCCCGCCCCACGCCGTGCCCTCTGACCCCGGGCGTGCTCAGCCAACCACCATCGCAGGCCCGGCCGCAAGGCCCTGCGCCCCCGGGCGCCGCTGCCCCGACGGAACCCCCTGCACCTGCTGTACCGCCCTTGAGAGCAACCAGGAAACAACCAGCACGGGCCTGGTCGCAAGGTCACGTGCCCCCGGGCGCCGCCAACCCACCTGCGCCCCCTGCTGCTGCAGTACCACCACTGGGCGCGCATCTCTTCACCCAATACACCACTCCGGATGGGCTGCCTTTCATCTGGCCCCCGAGTTTGTCAACCCCCGCTTCCGGAGGAGCCCGTCCGCGGAGGTCGAAGTACCCTCTGAGCCCCTCATACCTGCTCCGGCGCCTCAGGAAATCCCCCAGCTGCCATTGGAAGATGCCCAGTTTGAATGGGACCCCACAGGGGAGGACCTGATGGGGTTCACAAAAGAAACGTGAGCGGGCGCAGCTGAGCGGCGGGAGGCCTGCCGCCAACAGCTGGAGATGTTTGAGAGGGAGCAGCGAGAGCGGCGGGTGAAGCAAGAGAAGCTGCAGGTCCAGAGCGCGGAGCAGAAAATGAAGGCGCGACGAGATCCCCGAACTGCCCGCAGACCCCGAGTCACCGGGACTGTGGTGAAGTTCCAGATGGATATAATGAATTTTTTGGAGAATATTCTTAAGAGAGTTATATTGGAGAAAGTTGAGATTCAATAGACCAGGGAGCTTTTGCAGATCAGAGAGGGAGAGGAGAGCTCCATCGGTTAAAATCTGGTCAATTGTAATATTGTCTATCTGGGAAGTGAGCTTATCACTTGTGTATGACAGTTGATCCGCTCTTATCAGAATATCCGATAGTTTTAGTAACAGAGATGAGGGTGGAACTAGTAATATGTGAGTTTTTGACCAGATTTTAAGCATCGTGCAGGTTAGAGGATTGGTTTGGGTATGGTAACGCCCCGCTTCTCCTTGAAAAATTTCTTTCTGGCCAAAAAAAGAGGGGGCCTAAAGGGGGGGGTACTGTAGCATCGGCGTCTCTGCCCCGTACAAGGCAGAGACGCCGTTCCTCTCACCTCCCCGGTCCTGGCGCGGCGTCCTCCAGCGCTTCTCTCCCCGCTGCTTCCGGCACGCGCTCCTTCCCCGGCAGTGTGCTTAGGGCGCGCGCGCGCTCCCCCTCTCTTAAAGGGACCGCGCGCGCCGTCCTAAGGAGTCCCCGGCCAATTGCCGGAGGACCTCCCATATTTAAGGCACCTCCTCCAAAATGGAGGTGCCCGAGCAATGTTGTTGCAAAGCCTTCACTCTGCTTCAGCCCTCAGGTCCCGTTACCAGTTACCTGCCAGTCACCTGCCAGATTCCTGCTTGATACCTGCCTGATATCCGTTTACCTGCTTGCAAGCCTGCGGTCCGATGGTCTGCCTTCCGACACCTGTCAGTCTGTCTATGGACCAGCCTGCCCGCTCACCTGGGAGCGCTCATCTGCTACCTGCCTGCTAGCCTACCTGGAGGCTCTGCCGTCACTTGCCGTGACTACCTGCCTGTCCAAAGACTCTCGCCCGCTCACCTGGCAGCGCTCACCAGCCACCTGCCTGCTGTCCTTCTACCCAGAGACTGTCCCTGTCACTTGCCGTGACTACCTGCCCTTCTACCCAGAGACTGTCCCTGTCACTTGCCGTGACTACCTGCCCGTCTTCCCTGGGAGCCACCCGCTTCCTTACAAGGACCGCCCCCTTGTATAGTTGCTCAGAGGTTCCGCCTCCCAGACCCGTTACATGTAACATCAATGTGCGTGCATTTATGCGAGGTTTTGCAGCTTTCCATATATAGGAAAAAAAAAGTGAGTTTACTTTTTTGAGGTAAGAATCTGGTATTTGGATAGGAAGCATAGAGAATAGATATATGAATTTTGGGAGAATTAAACTTTTAAGAATATTCTTACGTCCTGTCCAGGAAAGGAAGGCGTCCCGCCATGTTTTAATAGTTTTTGTTACTTTATCTATTAATGGAAGATAGTTAAGGGCAAAAAGATCTTTTTGGGATCTACTCAATTTGATACTTAAATAAGATATGTAGTGTTTGGGCCAGGAAAAGGCGTATAGAGATTTCAGTTTGGATAAAGTGTGGGAGGGGATATTCAAGTCTATCGCTTCTGACATGTTCACCTTGAAGTTAGTTAGTGAGCTATAGTCCTTTAGTATCTGTATCAATGCCGGGAAGCTTTTAATGGGGTTGGACATAAGGATTAGTAAGTCATCTGCGAAGGCAGCTGTTTTGTGTTGTGTTTCACCTACTGTGACACCCGATATTTCCCTGTTGAGTTGTATTGCTGCTAAAAGAGGTTCCATTGTTAGAATAAATAATATCGGGGATAGTGGGCATCCCTGTCTCGTGCCATTGTGGATGGTGAATGGTTCTGTTAAAGAGCCATTGATTCTGATGCGTGCTGAGGGGTTTGTATACATACTTAGAATGGCCTTGACTAGTTGAGCTGGGAAGTCAAAGCTAAGGAGTGTTTCTTCCAGATAGATCCAGTCCACCCTGTCAAAGGCCTTCTCTGCATCAGTCCCCAGTAACACCAGGGGGAGTTTCTGTTTGTTAACGTAATGCATAAGGTGAAAAATTTTATGAGCATTGTCTTTTCCTTCTCTTCCTCCTACAAAGCCTGTCTGGCTCGAAGATATTATATTAGAAAGAAGTTTTGAGATGCGACCGGCGATCAGGCTAGCGAATAGTTTTAAATCCACGTTTAATAAATCGGTCGATAGCTACTACACAGTTCCTGATCCTTGCCCTCCTTGTAGATCAAGGATATTCTAGCTTCAAGAACTTGGGCCGGGAACTTGTCTCCATCTAATAATGAATTAAATGAAGCCAGCAAGCGAGGCAAGAGGATTGAAGGGAAAGACTTGTAATATGTGGCTGTAAAGCCGTCTGGGCCTGGCGCTTTGCCTGAGGGGCATCTTGACAGGGCAGACCTAAGCTCGTTTAATTGAAAAGGTCTAGTTAGCTTCTGTTTTTGTAGGGTTGTAATTTTTGGCATGTCAAGTTTGGATAAGAAGGATTGGATTTTATGTCTTCTTTCTACTTTTTCCTTAGAGTTTTCGTTAGGTCGTAAATTATACAATTGCTTACAGTAGTTTAGAAATTCCAATTCTATCTGGTCATAATTAGATAAGGGGGTCCCTGTGGGGCTTTTAATTGTGTGTATGTAAGTTCGGGGTTGTCTTTGTCTAATTCTTGAGAGCATAAATTTAGATGCTTTATCGCCATGTACATACATTCTATTCCGCCAAGACGCATACCATTTTGCAGCTCCAATGTTTAAAATATCCTTAAGCTGTTGTCTTGTTTGAGATAGCTGCCTTAGAGTTTGAGAATCCATGTGCTTCTTATGTTTGAGTTCAAGGTCTGCAATTTCCATATATAATGTATTTATTCGATGTTGCTTTTGCTTGTTAATGAATGTGTTAATAGATATCAGTTCTCCTCTCATCACGGATTTGTGAGCTTCCCATAGAATCGGCGCCGAAACCTCACCATTGTCATTCTGCTCAAAGTACTGATTCAGTGCCTTGGTGATGCGATCATGGGTATTAGGTAGGTTCAACACCGATTCATTGAGCTGCCACGATCTATGAGTGGGGTAGGGTTTATGTAGTGTCATTTCTAAGGTTACTATAGAGTGGTCGGAATACACATTAGGAAGAATTGAGGATTTTTTAATCATGGGGAAAGTATTTTTTGAAGCAATTAAATAGTCAATTCTATGGTAGGATTTGTGCAGATGAGAGTAGAAGGTGTAATCACCTCCACACATCAATCACTTGTAGTGACTGAATATGTGATTTAATTCTATTTAAATCCCTCTGAGAGACTTACTTTTCTTTTTTGTGGTGTCTATTAGAGGTTCCAAAGCTATGTTGAGGTCACCTCCTATAATAAGGACTCCTTCTCTGAATTCGTTAATTTTCCTCAAGGTCGATATTAGCCATTTCATAAGCTTTTTATTGGGGGCGTATAGACTGCATATTGAAGGTCCTCCTTAATCTCCTTTGTAACACGGACATGAAATCATGAATTCCTAATACCTGCTATATGCAATGACAATCTTCTACAAAATACTCTACCCATAGGAATCACTCTAGCAGCAAAAGCTAATAAGCCGAGAACAGATTCAATTTCCTTAACTTTAGTTTTCTTCTTAACATACAGCTCTAAAATTGCCGTCTTACATTTCTCAACCTTATTAGTTGGCAACCTGAGCTCACCTCTCAATGAATCAATGACAATTCCTAAAAACTCCATACAACAAGTTGGATAAACTGTCTTTTCAAATGCTAGTGGTATACCAAAATCATGACAAATATTCTCAAATGTCCTCAACAATTCCAAACAAACCTCACTCTCCTTAGGCCCTACAAACAAGAAATCGTCTAAATAATGAGCCACGCCACCTTCAGCACACTGCATGGCAACAACCCATTCTATAAAAGTAGAAAATGCCTCAAAATAAGAACATGACAACGCACAACCCATCGGAAGACATTTATCAACATAAAATGAACCGTCAAACTGAAAACCTAAAGACTTCCACATCAGCCTTAGCCATCAAAGCCCCAGGCCCAAACCCCTTTACTATCTCCACTGCAGTATCAAATGAAGTATAACACACTGTCTTTAGATTCTCATCAATACTGTCATTAAGGGATGCACCATAAGGATAAAACAAGTGATGAATAAGTCTAAAAGCATTAGGTTCTTTCTTGGGTACAACCCCAAGCGGTGATAAACAAAACTTGACAAAAGGTGGAACTTCAAATGGTCCCTGCCACTCTCCCTGCCGCAATTTCCTTATCAATTTTCGTCTTCACCACCTCAGGGAGTAAAGCTACAGACTTTAAATTATTTACCCATTGACAACCAGTACCACCAAAAGACGGTATATCAAAACCATTTGTAAACCTGTCAACAGCCTGGCTGTCTTGTGATTTGGGTACTGATATAACCATACCCGCATGCTCTCCACCTTTACCGGCGTCAATGCCCTTGTTAAGGTACTCCCTTGTGGAGGGCTGCCCTGGCAAGCTGGCTTTTTTAAAGCATCTCGGCATTGGGTGAGCCCCTCCACAAAAGGAGCACTCGTGCCTATATCTGCAGGTGTTAGGCCATTTACACTGATTTTCATTAAATGCAAAACACGTCCCTTTTCTCAGCAGATAAGCACTCCATGTATCCGAACTCACCCCCTGGGTTTGTGGCTTCTGAAAATGATTAACCAATTATTAAAAGACCTCGCAATAGGTCTCCTCCTATGTTCCTCATCCTTCCTCTCTATACATGCCAACACTTCTTTAGACGCTGGTAGTAATAACAATACATCTATAAACTCACTGCGCCATATTTTCTCTTTAATAGCCATAGGCAAATGGTAACCTAACGGCGAAACTGCGCACGTCAGTGCCTCTTTATAACATGTCTCCCCCACCCCCTTGACTCCTGACGCTATGGGTGTCACTACTGAGTCATGCCCCCCCACCGGCCCGTCCAGACCCTCATCCAAATGCCTCCATACTTCAGCAGCATCCTGAAGCTGAGAAGACTGGCTCACTGAGGCTGACATGTCAGACTGACAGAGGAGCATACCCTTCAGCGACCCCAATAAACTAGCTAGCCGAGACAAGGTAGTGGGAAGTTGGGGATAAGCAGTGTCGTACTCACCACCCGATGTGCTGTCCTGGATCCTGCAGCTGTGACCGCCAGCATCTCCAGCCTGCACACTGCCTGACCCGGGACCATCAACGGCTTTAGGCAGCCAGAGGTCAACCGAGCCCTGGCCAGCCCGCAGACACTCTGCACTTTCTCCTGGTGCCCTCTGTTTCCTCCTCCTGTCAGACCGTCTGGCCCCGGTGCCCTGCGGTGGTGGAAAGGCAATCCTCCTCTTCTTCATGCGCTCTCCAGCGCGCACACCGGCGGGTCCTGATGATGCCCACTCACCAATCACTTAACCCTATCACCTTGTGGACGTGACCTAAGAAAAATAGCGGGAAAACATCTTCCCTCCATTTAACCCCTTCAATACCAGAGGAATACAAGGCACCAGATAATACCATGTATTTGACGTGCCCCCTGGGCCGTGGGGTACTCAGTGCCAGGCCGGTAGATGCTGGGGGTGATGTTACAGTGGCGGTGACCCGGTCCCTGACCCAGGGCGGTCAATAAAAGGGGTTATTTACAGGGGGTTTATAGTGTTTGTAATAAGTTTGTGATGCCACCTGTGGAATGCGGCTAAAGGGGCCGCCGCTGTGGAGCAGTCCACTGAAGGTGATGTTATTGCAGCAGGGATGGTATGACTCTCCACAGGAAGAGCTAGCTCCAGGGCAGTGTTGTTGTTATGGGTTGTGCTGGGCGTTGTAGTGCAGAGGTCGATGGCGCAGTAATAAACACAGAGGCAGTGTAGTGCAGTCCTCAGGGTCTTTACTCACGGTTGTTGCAGTTCAGGTTACAGGTACCAATGTAACTTCCCTCAGCGTGCTGCTCTTACTCAGGGAGGGGTTCAGTCCACCCCCAGGTAACTCCGGAGTACTTAGCAGGACCCCCTTCTGTGTGTTTTCTCTCTCTCTCTCTGGCCTTCTCTCTGCACCTCACACCTAGTGTCCCCAATCCGGTACCCGCGGGCCTTGGCGGGCGACGTCTGTTCCGTCCCCTGGGTCCTATATGGCTACCTTCTCGGTGAGACTGGTGTGGACTTGTGGCTACAGGACATAAAGTACTGCAGCCTCCGGTTTCTAGTTGGGTATAGAGTCCTCCGCTAGTTGAGGGACAAGTTCCCTTTGTACGGCCTGACCCCACCACCGCCTGGCAGATTCGGGCGTATGGGTGGCATCCAGCACTGCCGTACCCCTGAGGTCCCTTCCTCGGTTCCTGGAGCCTTTCCTGCTCCTCTCTTTTTCTCCTTCAGTCCTGGGACTCTCACCAGACCCTTCTCCTGAGCAGAGCTCCTGCAGAGCCTCTGCTCCTTCCACTTCTCCTCCTCTGACTGGCTTGCTCTTTCTAAGATGGCTTCCTATTTATATCTTCCTATCATGTGCTCCCCTAAGCTGCTCTCTCCACCCACACCCACTACATAGCTCCTCACACCAGCTAGGGAACCTGGGACTGTGCTCTCCCTCAGGAGCAATCTCGCCTTACCCCCGCTGCGGGTATGTGTTGGATGCAGGTGTTAGGGTCCTGAGCAGTACTCCTTCCTTACCTGAGAGTGAGATACCACACCTCTGGGTGAGATGCTGTACCTCTGTGGCGACCGAACCCTCAGGGGCGCCACATATTCGCCTCCTGAAGGTCCAGGGAAAATCATTCTGTAGCACATATTAGTAAAGGCAGACGGCTTAGTGAAGGGCTGGATGTTATACCACATGGGCAATGAGACTTAATGGAAGACTTAAATTCAATTATTAAGAGATGTGTCCCAATACTCTTTATCTATATATTGTATTTTGCTTAATGGGGCTATGTTGCAATTCCAGACACAGCCTCGGGTCAAGAAAGGTACAGTCGAAAGTAATAGAGACCTTGGTTCTAGGCCTTGGTGGAGGATGCAGATTCGGGACCCTCACTAATCACAATATCTAGTGATAGTCAAGCACTATCTCCATAATTCCCACAGACTGTAAATGGAGTGGTGGTCATACCTGCAAAATACTACCACTCTATTACCCAGGGAAATATGGGACCCTTGTTCAAGATCAGTGATGGCCCCAGTGGTGAAATCCCCAGTGATCATACAATTAACAACCTTGTTGTGTAGTGATAATAAATGTATTTAATCCATAGGCGCTATTTTCATGACATAAAAAAGTTGAAAATTGTATTACACACCATATTTGCAACTTAAATTTTTACGTTTTCCACCTCTCGCCATCTTTGAAAAAGTTCCAAAAAAAGTGGCCGTGGTTAGTTTTGAGCGGCTTGGATGGAAACTGCATTAGACTAAAGTGGCTCATGTTGTAGTACAGATCTACATCTTCTCATAGCAGGCCCAGAGTGTCTGACAGTGAGACACTGATAATACTGATATAGAATGAGACACTGATAGTTTAATAATCAAAAATTAACAAATAAAATAAAGAAAAGACCGATAATTTATTAACAGAATCTACGAAGAACCTTCAGATAACCTTTATATTTGTACCTTCTTTCATCAGAAAATATATGCTGTTGGTTCCAACAGTTCTGAAGGCCAAAAATAATCAGAAATTCTGTCTGCAATTTTCCCATCTTAATGAGTCTGTTACTGTGACTGTGGCCCTGGAGACAGGGGCCGAGAACATAACATTACTGGAGAAACAAGTCACACAACCTGACGAAGACAACTGCGTCACTTTTAAAGTAAGTATTACAGTATACTCGCCACGAACACCGATCACTCATTGCACACGTGACTCAGATGCGACTGTAAAGGGCAACTACGCTTCTCACAAACACTCGTCCACTAACCTATCACAATAGTCTGGCAATGAGATAAGAGCACAACACAACCAGTTCACACATCCACACCACAATTCTCGCTGCCACAACTAACCGATTTGTTAGGCAAGTGAGACGTCTGCCCTGGGTTTACTGGTGCTTGGAACCTCAGAAGTGTTTATGTCCTCCTATGACAGATATGTCGGTGGATTGTGTTGACAGCTGATTATTATCAATATGCTATAGAAATATTGCATTTATTGTGTATCATGTGCTGTCCCTTGTATGAACTGGAGACGTCCAGTCTACCTAAGGGCAATTATTTCCCCTGCATATATTAGGACTTCTTTTCTAGCGTGAATGCGTGCAGGAAGCAATTAGTCTGTTTTTAGAAAAAAATTATCATTTTTTTTCTAATTTAATGACTGACAATTTATCGATACAGTTATAATGTATATTGTTCTTTTCAGACACCTGACACTGACAAAGCAAATGTGGGATATATCACCCTAGAAGCTGAGGGGAGCACACTACATTTCAAGAAAAGGAGACGCGTTCTTATCAAACCTCTGGAAAACCTAGTGTTCATCCAAACTGACAAACCCATCTACAAACCTGGACAGCATGGTGAGAATTACCAAACAATTTTTTTTTGTTTTTTTTTCTTTACATTTTTACATATATTAATAATATATCTGCTATTATAACCCATTAGTAGATATATTATTGTTGCAACCTGTTCATTAGCACGAGGTCCCAAAAAGGGAAAAGGGCCCATTTCCACCTCCAAAGCAGTCAGAATTGTGCATTTTGACGAGCTAATGGACTTCAAAGGGCCCATATACTGTTCTTGCACGGGGGCCCTTTTCTGTCTGTGTCCACCAGTGACCTTCAGCATGCCAAAATCATGTTGTAGGAAGATCAATGGGGTGACAAAGCATCAAAGGGGTCAATTAGGGCAATCAGTGCAAGCTGCAATGGCTGCAGTTACAGGAGGATGCCAGCTGTATAGCACTGCCTGACTCGCTGTGTGCAGGATTCATATTCCTTTAGAATTATGTGTGTGCTACCTTCTTTTTTGCCACAAGCTAATAACTGGACACCTATATATCTTTTTGTAGTTAAATTTCGTATTGCCGCACTGGATGAAACATTTCATGCAGTATCTGAGAAGGTATGTTGAAGATTTCCATGTTTAATAGTTTAAGCTTCTCTGTAACGTTCCTACCTGAGGAAAGCATATTGTAGAGGGGGCGATGCTAATCTTGGCAATATATAATTTTTCATA
Source organism: Phyllobates terribilis (assembly GCF_046119375.1). Classification (NCBI taxonomy): domain Eukaryota; kingdom Metazoa; phylum Chordata; class Amphibia; order Anura; family Dendrobatidae; genus Phyllobates; species Phyllobates terribilis. Next base: position 417,608,691 of record NW_027362765.1, read on the forward strand.
ATTTGATTTAGTATTTTAATGTAAAAAGCTGTTTAAATCCTGCCAGGAAAAGCCTGTGAGTCCTGATTCCCCCGCCCACATTCAGTGATTGACAGTTTTATATGCATACTAACTCTGTGTGGGAGGGGCCAACAGGACTCACATGCTTTTTCTAGAAGTCCAGGCAGGATTTAAGCAGCTTGTCATATAAAAAAATACAAAATTAAATCAGAAAGTAACATAACCCTGAGATCAGAGTCTCCTCTTTTATCCTATGCTGCCCTCAGATCAGAGACCTCTTAGATCTCCTGATCCAACCTAATCAGAATTTAGCAAAAACTGATTTTGTTCTGATCAATAAAAAAATTATTTGTTTATTAGGAATAAATATCTTCTCGTTCAGTTGAATGATCGGACATTCAATACGTGACGGAACATTTATCAGGAAATAACATGAATTTTATATCTATTACAAAACAACTGAAAATGAGAAAATTATTTAAGAATTATTTATAGTATATGGATTTTTAACAAATTGATAGAATTATATTGCAAAATCATTGGCCCCTTTAAATAAAAGAATAACAATAATTGTGTTTCTTGCTTTCCCTTTCAGTTTCCTGTGGTCTATGTTGAGGTAAGACATTTTTTATAATTATTACCAGATTTAGCTATTACAGTCTTGTTGAGCATATTTTCTTGTAACATGTAGATTGGCTTACTCGGCTGCTTAACGAGGTAGTCAAAGGAATTCATTTTGTTTAAATATTCATCTGGTTTATTAAAACATGCCTCATAAACCAGTACAAAATAAATTAGACACATTCAGTCTTGTTGGCACAAATTAGCAGCATACATTACAATCCATATAACTGCGGGGTCCGGCCGCTCAGAAATCAGGGTGGAGCTTTTTTAAGCAACAGCCCTGCTCTTTTGGTCAGCTCTCCTTCAGAGCACACACAGAACAATCATTAAGTCTAGAGACTTCACTTTTACCTCCTGGACCACACCTTAGGGTGGAGATATGGTGAACAGCCTTCCCGCCCAACTCTTTAGCTGTTCACAACAAACCTGGCCCTCTCATGGCCGATTAACCCCTCTCAGCACATAACAGGCTGGAGCAAACTTCCAGGTTCATATCACTAAAGCTAATAACCTCAGTGAAACATATCTCCCCTCCAGCACATTACCAGTGACCCTCTTACACATGAAAGACACTATAACGGAAACCCATCAAGACTCTATTAGTCAAGAAGGTTGTTCTAGTGACATTGGTATCCATTGTTTGACAAATCCCTTATAGCTATGAAAGCCATTTCTTTGCTCCTATGACAAAACACCAAAACTAAAGTCATAACACAGAACTCACCCATGTCTGTCCAATTTTTCAGTTCCTGGCCTTTTTCAAGCAACGTGATATAGATTATTAAAGTGACCAAACATCATTCCCAGTTGTTGGGTAGATGAGCACACAAGTTTGTGTAATAGATAGATACGATAAATAGACACGATAGATACGATCAATAGATATATAGATAGATAGATAGATAGTTGGACAGATAGATGGATAGATGCATCTGTTTTTCAATAAACTATAAAAGGGTAGTAAAATAAATCAGTAGGACTCTCTTTTGATGTAAAAGCAAAGAAATGAGCTGGTACATATGTTGATATAAGTGCAGTGTGTAGGTGCATAATGTAAATCAAACATAATCTAAAATTAAAACAATGAGCAAATCCCCTCAATACTTAGTAGATACTGTTTTGATTAAAAAAAGCATAAAAGCCATCCCACCGCGACTAGGTGTACCCAATCAGGATAGTCCTAGCTCTAATGTAAGGCCTCTCTATGTGCCAGAAGGCCTCAATAGACGGGGGAGGTAGAGAGGACCCAGGCCTCACTGTTCGGACACCTGTCTCTTTTGACATTAACATGGAATATTGAAATGTCTGGTCGTGTCATCGTATACATTTGGATATAACCTCGATGGTTAGAAACTCAATATTTCTCTATTTTTACAGCATTTATTACTGGGGTTAATTGAACAGTTAAATATATAAAACACAATTTCTTCTTTCAGGATCCTCAGAGAAATCGCATTGGCCAGTGGCTGAATGTGGAGACAAAGAAAGGAATTGCGCAGGAGTCCTTCCTTCTGACCTCCGAGCCCCGATTGGGAACATATAAACTGGTTGCTCAGAGGCAAAGGGGCTCAGAAATTAAACAACACTTTACCGTGGAAGAATATGGTATTTTTCTCTTCCTTCTATCGGTATATAGAAAGGGCACAACAGATTGTTCTCACTAATACGCAATAAAAATAGTCGTAATTTTTATGTAGTTTTTGAATTTGCGTGAATATTCCCATAAAATCAAATTTTCAGTAGTAGAAATCTTGGTAACAAGTAATAGCTACACATGGCAGCCGCAGTGTATAACTATTATTTACAATTTTTTTGCAGTGCTACCCAAATATGAGGTGAAGGTAACAGTCCCGTCAGTCATTACCATTCTAGATGAGGAAGTTGAGGTGACAGTATGTGGCAAGTAAGTTTTCTACCTAAGAAATTCTGACATAATACAGCCGACTTGTAGTTTTGAGCAGGGGACAGACACTGATTGCAAAGGACCTCTATGTAGCATGTGTGTCGGTGTGCCCCCATCATGCCCTCTCGCATATGCACGCGCATACATTCATTACACACATACACATCACACAACCATAACTTTTTTATTTTTACGTAAAGTTCCCTACTTGATCTGTTTTTGTGATGAGCTGTACATGGTATACCAGTAATTTATGCGCAATTTTACTATCAAGTGTCATATTAATATCAACTTTTATTATGCGCTTAACACAGAAAAAAATGCTGAATGGCCTCTTCCCCCCCCAATGACTTGCCTCCAAGGAGAACATGGTAGCATCCTCTGTAGTGGGCGCAAATAAAGCGTTGATCAAACATACGAGCCAGAGTGTAATTAATCCGTGCATTGTTAGAGCAGTGGCTCATGAGTCCATGTAGCCAGAAGGTGACATGTGTGCAACAAGAGTCCAACATATGTGTCCATACCATTATTATTGTATGTGCAACATGTGTCCAGCTCATGATAGGCTGCTATGTATCTATCCTGAGCCATGGAAAAGCCTTATCAATGCAGCAAACGCAACTATTTTTGGAAAAATGTTAACAGGTTTTTTCTCCTAATATGAACCTATAGCTATAATTTGCTGCCCTTACATAGGACATCATATTTAGTTGACATATGCACTTTAAATTCAGAGCACAACTTATTTTTATTACCATAAATTGTGCCGCCTACCTGAATGGCACCCATTCCCCTATACAGCTCAACCCAGCCATTTTAGCATCCATTCTTTAATTAATATTACTAATGTACCTGCAGTTAAAGCAGACCTGTCAACAGGTCATAATTGGCCAGTTTTTGCTCATATTTTATTCCTGCTGCTCCTTTAAGTATTCCGTTTTTTTTTTAAATCCGCCATACGGTTCCAGAGATATGGGCTTTTTAATTTAGTGCTGATTTTTATGGTCTTTACCTAGTGGGCGTGGCTCACAGGATTCTCTGGGGGCGTGTCTTAATTACTCTGTGACTCACGCCTCTTGGGTAAAGGCCATAAAAAATGCACTAAATGAAAAAGCCCATATCTCTTGATCTATATGGCAGATTATTAAAAAACGAAAAACGGGATACTCTGCAGTACAGTGGGAATAAAATAAGAACAAAAATTGGCCATGTTTGATCTGGTGACCAATCCCCTTTAAGCCATGATATTTTTGTCTAATCCATTTCATATTGAAGATAAAATGTAAAATATGTCTATTCCATCAGGTACACTTATGGAAAACCAGTTGCAGGGAAAATCGATGTCCAGGTCTGCAGAAGGTTCACCAACAGCTATTCTTCCTGTCATCTAGAAGAAAAAAGTGTATGCGAAGACTTGTCACATCAAGTGAGTATAAGACAGTATGGGGCATAGATGACATACTTGCAATCGGGGTCTTTTGTGAAACTTTTCCATATTTTCACAGCAAAAGTAGCATAGTCTGAACTCTGATAACCCCAAAATAATTAATGGGGTCCCTCTGTGTCAATTTGGATTTGTCAGATAATTGCCCTGGCAGTACAGTATATATTGACTATTGAAAATGGTTACCGTACCAATTTTTTTAAAGATATATTTCTTTTTCAGGCTGATAAAAATGGATGTTTCTCAGAAGTAGTAAAGACCAAAATCTTCCAGATGAAACGTTCTGGATATGAGATGAAACTTATTGCAAGCGCCAAAATAACAGAGGAAGGGACAGGTGAGATAAAAGAAGAGGGTAAATATAAAATTGGAAATAGTGGACACTTTAAAAGGATTTAACGTGAGATTTATACCGTAGGAGTTGTGCTGACGGGGGAGGGATCATCCGAAATTAAGAAGATTATTTCTAAAGTGTCATTCCGACAAATGGATTCCCACTTTAAGAAGGGTATTCCCTACTCTGGGCAGGTGAGATGGGATGATGTCAGGGGCAGATCTGAAATATGGCATGTTGTGCTCCTTTGAGTTTTGGCAAGAAGTACCATTTATGTTTCTTATATATTTGTGCAGATTTTCCTAGAAGACGCCTCTGGAAATCCCATCCCAAATAAGAATGTGACCATCTTTATAGGTTCTAATAAAAACTTCACCTCCACCACCGGACCTGATGGAACCGCAGATTTTTCTATCGACACCAATGATTTTCCTTCATCATCTATCAATCTAAGGGTGAGGAGTATCAGACATACGAGGAGTTAAAATCTTATATAATATATACTATTTTAAAACAGAAAATGTGAAGATTTTATATTTTGGATACACAGGCCGTTTACAAGACAGCAGATCGATGCTACACTCAATCCACATTGTTACCGATTTATGAGGACGCCTTACATACCGCCCAACATTTCTACTCTCGGACTAAGAGCTATATAAAGATCCAGCCCATATACCGGACTCTGAGCTGTGAACATGATGAGAGATTTACAGTATTCTACGCTTTGACTCCTGAAGGAGTTGGAAAAGTACCTGGCATTGTGTTCCAACACTTGGTAGGTGTTTATCCAGCTATGGCTATGTAAGGAGGTGTCTGGTTTAGGAGTAGTATTTTTAAAGATCCAATAAGGGAGGGCAAAGCAGCTCTAGATAGCATCTCTTGCAGATGAGTTTTAGCTAAGGTTTCGTTCAATTGCTTTGGAGGTGCCATTAGGAGCTTACATCCAAATTGAGGGGCAAAATAATGGAAAATCCCATTGACTCGATTAGAGTCAACAGATGATAGGTGTTTATCTAGCTGTAGCTATGTAAGGGGGTGTCTGGTTTAGGAATAGTATTTTTAAAAATCCAATAAAGGAGGGCAAAGTAGCTCCAATTAACATCTCTTGCAGGAGAGACTCTGCTAAGGCTTCATTCATTCAGAGGCGGCATTAGGAGCTTCCGGTCAAATTGACAGACACAATATTGTAAAATCCCATGGACCCGATTTGAGTCAATAGGGTTGGTCGAGCACCGCTGGTGTCCATGATGTGACAGATCTGGCACTAATGTTGTTTTTGTTTTTCTGTTTCAATGGTAAAACAGATAAAACAGATTCAGATATGGACATAGCTTTACATAAAGACTGTACATGGTGGTCTCAAAGCTGAGATCTTGCCATGAGGCTTGTGAATTTTTTTGAGTACACCTACATGGTTCACGCTGTCGAGATCCAATACAAAAATTGATTTATTTTTGAGAAGATATGACACATTTTTGGAATCAGAAAGATTTATTGTTAACCAGAAACATCTAATATACAGTATACAGTTTGACTGTATATTATATTAGTTTTCTTTTATATGCCCAGGTGATGGCAAAAGGACAAATTGTCGACTTTGGAAAGAACGAGGTGAAATTAACTTCAGATCAAGGTGGGTTTCATAATCCATAGTGATATAACGTTCCACTGCGATTGCACATCTTTATGGTTAAAAGTATTAGTGTGATCTAATCATAGAACAGGGTCCCTAGACTCTTCCAAAAAACCATCAAGTCTAGAACAATCCAGTGTGTCAGGAAAATGAATGAAACCTATACATCTTGCATAGCTATCAGAGGGACGAATGGCAGCTATTTTTCCAAACTCCTCCATGGTAGCTTGGATCCGGCAAGTGCGCATGTTTATGAAAAAATGGGAGTGAGTAGATACCAAGCTCCTCTGGAAGACAGAATTGGGCATATAGGATATTTCTCTCCCCCAGCATTTAGCCAAAATGGGAGTGTCACAGGTTCCTCATACACTTTAGTTGTTGAAATAGGAACATTTGGCATACACATTAGTAGTGGGCTGAAGCCATTGAGTTTAGAGGGGCAGGTGACTAACTTATGTACATGGTGAAGTCCTGACACTCTCCCTTGATGGTAGATGGTTGGCCAAAGAAGGATAAGGCATAAACATGTCCTATCATTTGTTCCCATATGAGATAAGCTGTCGGAAGACTTTGGCAAGGGCTTATTTCCATTTAACCATTGAATATACATGGGGAGGAACAGCTGTCGGATGATTGAATGGTCAGCTATGTTGTATTTGTGTCGTTATTCACATCTAAAGATGAGCATCCAGTCTGGTCCTCCATGGTAGTCGGTCTTCATTTCTGCACCAAAAATGTTTGGCCCAGCATCCTGTGGTGCTTTCTAGGCCCTGCAACATCATGACATGCTTCACAATGTGCCTTCATGTTGTTGTGGGGCCTAGTAAGCACCAGATGTCCCCAGAATGCCGGGCAGAAGATACTCAGTACAGAAGTGAAGATCGGCTGCCAAAGAGGACCAGACCAGGGCAGCGCATATCGAATTGCTCATCTCTGCTCACATCTTTTTTTCTACTTTTATAGAATCACATGGACAGTTCACATTTACTCTTCCTGTAAATGTTAACACTGCACCTCTGACCAGACTGTTGGTATACCTTGTTCTGGAAAGTGGCGAGGTCATAGCGGATACCGTCAGCGTCAAAGTAGAGAAGTGTTTTACAAACAAGGTAAGATGCGTGATCACTTACAGATCCAATTCGCTGATGCACGAGAATGCTGGCGCTCAGATCTTCATCATACCTCATACTGATGGCTTACGACACAAAAAGATAAATCCGGTGGCAGGGCAGAAAGACGGCTCAGTGATTTAACTGACTTCTTTATGACTGAGTAGGACTTGGTATAAATTGGATTGTGGTTGTCCTGATGAAGAAGTTTGTTAACTTCGAAACGCGTTGACTAATACCACTTATACTCGGATTGGCATCCCTCATCCTTTCTACACGGCAGCGCAGAATTAACCCACTTGTTTTTCCATTACCTAGGACTTGCTATAGGCAGGAACCTAAAATGAGATCAGGATTTAGGAACATGAAGATAACTTGGACATGGGTTAAAATATACAATATATTCACTTAACATGAAAATACCAACCGGGACCTGGGCCTTTGTCTTGGGCCTAACTCTCTGTTGTCTTACATTCAGGTGAAACTCTCTTTCTCTGCCAATGAAGCCCTTCCAGGATCACAGGTGGATCTCACCCTCTTTGCTCAGCCAAACTCTCTTTGCGCACTGCGGGGTGTAGATGTCAGTGTATCACTGCTGAAACCTGAGGCCGAGCTGTCAGCGAAAACGGTAGGAAAAATTACTATTCGAGATTGATTGCACTAATTTTATACAAACTGCCATTTCAGTCTGTTTGCACTTTTGGTCTTACTGTTCAGATATATGATCTACTGCCAATTACTGATCTGTCTGGCTACAACCATGGGAACCATTACTTAGAAGAAGAACGGGAGGATTCTTGTTTAAAGTTAGATCCTATCTTTATGAATGGAGTATATTATAGACCATCCACGCCTAACTGGGACACTGACACCTATGCCATCCTACAGGTTAGTATCTACTTTGGTATAATATTTTATTTTGTACAAATATTTTACATTATATACAGTATGGATCTAATGAAAACAAATTAGAGAAATAAACTGGCCAAAATATATACAGTATATATGTGGCGCCCAGGGGATGGGGACTACTCGGCGCCCGGGCCTTGATGCCTGGTTTTGGGGGATGTCGCGGTGGTCGGCTACCGGGCCCGTACCCTGGGGTCTCTCTTAAAAAAGGGGAATATGAAATATCAAAGTTTATAGAATGTTCATGATGCCACCTGTGGTTTCTGGTGAGGATCACCAGCGCTGCGGCAGTCCACTGAGGCCGGTGTTGTGGCAGCTTAGATGGTATCGCTCCCCACAGGTGGAGCAGGGCCTCAGGGCAGCGTAGGAGGGGGGATGCAGGACAGAGGGGACCCAGCCAGGTCAGAGCAAGAATGGGAGCACACACGAAAGTCACTTCTGTACCTTTACTGGTGTTAGTTCAGGAACACCCCGGAGCACTGTAGGGTGAGGGGTGCACGTCCGGATTCTCCCCAGTGAGCAGGTGTAGGGCCTCCTGTTTCTTGCCTTTCTGTAGTAAGTTTCTGACCTGCCTGGAGCTAGGCCTAACTTTGTTTCTGTCCTGCACCGGCTGACTTTGTGGTAGGGCCTTCTCCTGGAGTACACACTCCCTGCTTGCGGAGCCTCTGTGTCTCCTTGCTCTGTTACGTATCAGCTCTTGGGTGATCCTGGGACCTGAAGTCTTCCAGGGGTCTCCGGTTGTCTCTACAGGGGATATACGGCCCTGTAGACGCGGACCCGGTGTCCGGTATATGCTTTCTGGGGTGAGCTGGTAAAGGTCCTCTGCCCCCAATGCTACTCACTCCTCTAGCCTTCGGCCTACTCGGAGCCCTCACTAGGATATACACACTGGCTGCTAGCTGGCTGCTTCTTCTGCTGCTCTCTGAGCGTCAGCACGCTCCTAGCTCACTAACCTGAGCTGCTTGAGTCTCCACTCTGCACTTTGAGCTGAGAACCGTTCTGTTCTACTGCTGAACTGTTCTGAAGACTGTGTGCAGGAACTCTGTTCTGGCTAGACTTCAAACTGAAACTAGACTCACTAACTCCACCCTCCAGTGCCCTATATATGTTCCTATCCGGGCTCCCTCTGGTGGTCTGAGGAAGGGTGGAGGTGTGTGTATGCTCTGAGGGCCTCTTGTGGTGAAATCCATCTATGCACCCCTCAGGGTTCTGTGGCACTATTGTGCAGCAGGGCGCCACATATATTGTTATGCCCTATGCAGAACCTCGGGGGCGGGGATTAAAACTAGCATTATCCTATTAGTTGCCTTCTAATCCCTGTGTCATGTACCACTCCCTCACCTCAGGTCCTCTAGTTGATGTAATCCATTATATCATAAGTAGAAAAAAATAATTAAACCAAAATAGAAGTTCTGGTTAAGCAGGTCTGCATACTATCATCTATGAAGCCTTTACACACATCAACTTAATCTTGTATCTTTCTTGCTTGATTAAATAATTATTTCTAATGCGTTGCATGTCCTTGATGTCTGTTTTCTTTCCTATACTCTACTGAACAAATTAATTACATTTTTTACATTTTTTTTTTAGAGTCTGGGTCTGAAAGTCGCCACAAACATGTTGGTCAGAATCCCAGTTATCTGCAGGGATGCTGTTTATGATGTGGATTTTCATGGTATTTAGTTTATTTTAATATTACAAAAAAAATTGTGTGCACAAAAAAATCACTTACATGCGTGTTTTTCGTGGATTTTGCTGCAAATATGCCAAGGCTGAATACTGTTATGAAAATTTGCAGCATAGACTGACATGCTACTGAGTTAAAATCTGTGTTGCAGGTCAGTTTGTCTGCAGATTTTAGGCTGGAATCACAAATGCAGTTTTTGATGCAGTTTTGCAGGAATGCATACAAATGGGAGACATATTTGTATTTCCTCTATGCCGTAGTTGAGCAAATAAGATTTGTGCTGCCCTGGTCTGACATCCTATTCTGCCCTCCATGGTAGTCGGGTCAGGGCAGTATTCAGTTCTGGCTTCCTTGGTCTGGTATCCAGGGGGCCTGTGGGGTTTACCAGGCCCTGTGACTTCATGACGTCTCATGACGCCTAGGGACAAGGTGTCACGGAGTGACTGTAGAATACCTATACTGTTCCTCAGGCTAAGGGTCTCTAGCTATCCCTGTCTCCAGGATTACTCCTGATGGTGGGGACGCCTGTGTCTCGTTCCTCGCTATGCTACTGAGTAGCACTAATCTGTTAAGTGTATGGGGAGAACACAAACAAGACAGACTTGGCAAAACAGTAGCACAGTCACACAGCACTCTCACAGGAAAAAACACTAAGGAACAAAAATGTAAAGTCCGTGAGGCAACAAAGTAACATAAAGACACAAAGGGAAAAGGAAAGGCTTCACCAAACACCGCTGACAACAACTTTGGAATAACCATCAGAAAACCACCTTTCCAGACCAGGATAAACTAACTATAGCTGTCATTACCTGAATAGCAATGCCAGCATATATAGAAGGAGAGCAGACATTACTGGTTCTCCCACAGCATGTGACTAAATGTGATGTCGGCCACAGATCTGTAGACTGCCCTGGCCCGGCCGCCATGGTGGACAGGAGTGCATGTCGTAATGGGGGAGCTTGTATCTTTTTGTTCAACTTTTCTTTCATTTTGGATACACTCCTGGTTTGGGCTCAACAGATAACAATGCATGATTGATTCTAGGCTTGGGCTATGTGCACAAAGAGTTTTTGAAGTAGAAACTCTCCAAATCCTTTTCCAAATTTTCAAATCTCCTCAAAAACTTGGGAGTTTCCTGACAGTTTCTGCTCCAAAAACTCTGCAAAAAGACTCTGCGTGCACACACCCGTAAGAAGATTATAAAAGGGTAGTTTTGGGGGAAAAAGTTAAAAATTATATGGAAAATGTAAATTGTTGCCAGACCAATGTCACCTATTTCTTTTTCTTTAGTTTTAAGTATACAAAATCTACAGCATTTTTTTCCCTCTAATGTCCACTTAAAGGGCCAGGATACCTCATAAAGTAAAAAGAAAACAATATTAACCTTTCTAATATATACAATTAGAAAAATTTAAATATTTCCTCATTAAGTTATAAAAGTTCTGGTCCTTTAATAGAAGGAGACTGAAGTCAGCTTGCTATTTAATAGCTATGTGATGGTTCCTGTTTCTGAGCGGGAAGATGCAGAGTGCACACAGAAAACAGCCAATCAGTGGTGTGGGCGGGGTTATACAGAGCTCAGCATTCAGAGCTCTGTTAGATCGGCAGCAGAGAAAACAGTGATTTTATAAAAACTATTTCAAGCAGCAGAGTAAGTGATACATCGCTGGAATCAGGGTTTTTGCCCCTTCATCATGCTGCTCTCAGATGGAGTAGCAAGAACCTGATGACAGATTCCCTTTAAGGTTTGGTAATTCCGTTGTTTGACTTGTGAGTCCAGAGACAAACAATGGCCTTACAAACAAATGGCTTTGATTTTTTTCTTCTTTTTTTGGCACATTGTTTATAGATTTTCATAGTCTCCTGGGAAATAATGTTAGATTTTATTTAGTTATGGTAATAAGGTTACACACAGATGTGACGCAGATTTAATGACTTCATTGACCAATGACGTCAATCATTATGTATTTAGGAACTCCGGAGGTGGCTTACATGTCTCGAGGAATGGAAGTACCCATGGCCTTATCCGGCAGGATGCATTTATCATCACTTGATGATGATTACATCGTTATAGAAACTGTGAGGAAGTTGTTCCCTGAAACCTGGCTGTGGGACATGATTGAGATCGAGTAAGTATTTAGTGTAAATGAAGCCAAAGTGACATTTGGGCTATGTCTGATCACAGCACCAAAAAACATTCCTAGGGCTTGTGAATGCTGCAATTTGAGAGACATAAGTTGAGTTAGATTTACATAGAAGTCTATTGGGACCAAGTTGGGTGCCATCCGTCGTGCAAAATCCAACTGGGGTGCACTGTCAAAACACAGCCCTATTGACAATCATTAGGTGCGATGCCACAATCCAACACAACAATCTTCATGTCTCAATGTGAGAAATGACGCAAAATAGCCTTAGCCTTAAAGGGGTGGTCCACCTAAAGGGACATTCATTTATTCATTTATTTTTTACATAAATGCATGTATTTGGGGCCAAAAGTAATTTTTGCAATTGGTATCCTTAAAGAAGTTTGCACCGTTTGCTTTCTGTAGTCTTTGCGTTGTGCTGTATATTGATGGCACAGAATGAGTTAATTGAGAATTACGGCCTGACGGGCAGCTTGCAACTCTTTCTTCTTTCCTTTTCTGAGCTCTTCTCAGCTGATTTAGGACCATAGACCACATCAAAGTTGAATGTGCAGAGAAACAAAGAGCATGTAATAGCCAAACGGTGCAAAATTTTTAATGAAACCCAATTGCAAAAAATATTTATAGCCCCAAAATACACGCATTAAATTAAAAAAAAAAATTGTTCCCAAAAAGTGGACGAAAGCCAATATGGCTCTAAAATGTAATAATGTTTACACGGAAAAACGAAATCACCCAATTTTTAATTAATGAAAAGGTTAAACATATGCACTGTGTTTGTCACCACTGTCAAGGTTCATTCACACGACCGTATTTTCGGTCCAAGTGGTGTCCGTGAAAAAACCGGACAGCAATCGGACCAATTATTCAATGGGGCGGTGCTGATTACTAATTTTTTTTCACTCTGCGTGAAAAAAATTGCAGCATGCACTAGTTTCTTCTGTAAATCGGATGAGACTCGGCCATTCAATTCTATGTGTGGTTAAAAAAAAATCGGATGCCATACGCAGCCACAGTAAAGCATTCTTTTTTTATGGACAGATTGCAATTCCATAACATAGGAAACTATAAATGGTCATGTAAATGATTAATAGCAGCTAGAAAAAACAGATTGTACACGGACGACAAGTGAGAAAAAAATAGTACCACTTTTCTGGATCAAACGATTTTTTATAGACCCATGTGAACCTATCCTTAGGTGTATACATCTGAAAGTGACCACAGGCAGAGGTCTGGATACTGTGGTTTCTGTCCACTATAAGGAGCCATTAGAAAAAAACATGTATACCACATGGTGGACCTTTTTTTGGTAGCTCTATAGTAGGAAAGCATTGTCCGCTGTACTTTCCTACATATTTAAAAGAAACGGTACGCAGTCACCAGGTCAAAAGTATCCAGTCTTTGCTCTTGTTTTCCTGAGTAATCTGATTTTTTTTTATTTTAGATCTACTATACGGTTCCAGAGATATGAGTCTTTTTTTGTTGTGCTAATTTGTATATTCTTTACTAAGGGGGCGTGGCTCACAGGGTAATTATGCAGAGCAGCCAAAAGACACGCCCATGAGGAGCCTGTAAATCACGCCCTATTAAAAATGAGCTCTAAATTTAAAGGCCCAAATCTTGAACCATATGGCGGATTTAAATAAGAAAGGAAAAAGTAAAGTACTAAGGGAAACACCAAGAATAAAATGAGAGCAAAAAACTCTATACTTTTGATCAGGTGACTGGTCCTCTTTAAACAGCTACAGTACATAAATGCAAAAAAAAAAAGTTTTGGATAACAGAATGTGCTGGATAACCAGATTTTACTCTAAAAACGGCATGTACAGCATTATTAAATCCAATAGATTATGTCTTTTTGTATCTATTCTATACCGAGGGGATTATTCTGATAAATAAATGCACAATGCCTAATTTCTGTTGCAACTGCCCAGATCCTCAGGAACTGATAAGTATTTTTCCAATGCTGAGGGTGAAACCTGCAACAAATATGAAGCATTTGATGACCAGCATGTACTGTCATTTCTCCGTAGCTCCATCGGACACTCTAGCCTAAAGCTGACCGTGCCCGACAGTATCACCACATGGAAAGTTGGCATGTTCTGTACATCCGAGGAGGAGGGGTTCGGTCTTGTAGAGCCAACGTCATTCGTAACTTTCCAGCCTTTCTTCCTGGAAACCACTTTACCATACTCAGCCATCCGGGGCGAGACTTTCAATTTGAAAGCCACTGTTTTTAATTATCTGAAGCAAACCATAAGGGTAAGCGGACAATTCATGAAGAATAAGAACAAACCAGCTCACCTTGAAATTCGGCTCTAAATAATCCTCGGCACGGAAAACAACTCGAGCCCGATGTGGTGCAACAACACTACTAAACAAAGACGAATATTCCAGCCATTTCTTTGATTAAAAAATACTTCAGTCTGTATACCGTGAAAAAGGACTACTTTTGGCATGAAACGCGTGGAATACTTTTTTACTAGTATGTCTTTTGTACCTTTAATCTTGCTGAAATATTTTTTAATACAAGAAACGGCTAGAATATTCATTGGTGTCCACTAAGTGGACAATGCAGCCTCATAATCTCGTGTTCTGATCCCTTTAACGTCTTCTTTTTTTTCTAGATAAGCATCAGTTTGGAAAAATCTGATGAATTCACAGCAAAAAAACTATTCACCGACAAAGAAGATTTCTGTGTAGAAGCGAATGACAGAGTGACCGTGTCCTGGGAGGTGACACTAACGTCTCTAGGTGATTTTTCTTTTTTGGCACCAGCGTATTTTCATAATTCACTTACATCAGTTCCTTAACATTGCGGAGCTCACAATGTGCTTATATTCCCTTATACATGCTATAGGTATTTTCATAACGTGCTAATGACCTAGTATAATGCTTTTAGGCTAAGTTCACCAGTGTATTTTCGACCCATGAGCTGTTTGGACCTTACACGGACCAATGTTTGCCTAAAGGCTAGTCCCAGTGGAAAAAAATTGCAGCATGGGCTAGTTTGGCCCGATTTACGGAACAGACTAGTGCATGTAATTTTGTGGGCAGGTCCTGTACCTTTCCGATATGCAGGCGAACATTCTGAGCTGCAAATAGAGCAAATTATGGACGAGACTGATCCGCAGAGTTCAGCGATCGTCTGAACTAAATCTAAGGAGGTGAGAAAAATGGAAAATCCAGAGGAAACACAAACACATGGGGACAACATACTTTACTTCAAGACCCCAGAGGTGCAAGGTGGTACTGTAATTTATACATAAAAATTTTAAGGGTTAACTCATCTTTTTTTAAATTAATTGGGCTTTTTTGAAATGATATAGTTCTTGTCTTTTCTGATGTTCAGCTCTGGATCCTGGGCTTTCATATGTTTTCATGTTTGTACACGTTTTCTCAGAAAGATCTGGTCCGATCCGACACTGCAAAATATCAATATGGGTTAATAACCCACTTGACCGACTTGTTCTCTTCATTACAGGCGAAGTGAACTTTTCAGTAAGTGCACAGACTCTGCCCGGAGAAGGCCTTTGTGGCAATGAGATTGTGGCTCCGGCACAAGGCAGAAAGGACACCATTATTAAATCTATTTTAGTGGAGGTGAGTGCACCACATTTCCCACACATCTCCTCTAAATAATACAAAACATAAAATAAGTCACATGTCACAAAATTTGGGAAAAATATCTGGCGTGCAAAAACATCACTCCTAAAGGAGAGTACGTTTGCAAAAAAATTTGTGACTATATAAAAGATCACAATTGATTAATCAACCGAAAACCTCTGGAAACCTCAAACCCTGCCAACAATGGTGAATATATGAAAAAAACATAGCCAAACGCATATAAAATAGATTTTAAAAAAGAGGAAAACTAAAAGTAGAATAAAGTACTAATGAAAAACTGGCAAAAAACACCAAAAACAAGACATAAAAAAACGCAAAATAATAAAAAATTGGTTCCTAAATGTAAAAACAGTCAATTTACACGATTAATTTAATAAAGTAAAGAATTGTAAAAATTATTCTGTGCATGTATATATAAAATATACTCACTTTTTTTTCTATTTTTGTAATTGTAGCCAGAGGGTGTGGAAAAGGAAGAAACCCAGAATGTCATGATTTGTGGAAAAGGTAAATCATTTCCAGGTATAAATTTGTTAAGAATTTCAGATAATTATTAGAAAATCAACTTTGATTTAAAGAATTGTCCACAGGATAGGTGATTACTTGCTAATTGTTGGGTCTTTGACCACGATCCTGAAAATGAAGTTCCGAAATGCCTCATTAGAATTCAGTGATGGCTACGTATATTCGCCCAATGCTTGATTAAACCCCGTGGGGGCCCTTAGGCAGTTGAAATCTTGGGGCCACCACCCAGCAAATTATTTCAGAATACGTTTTTAAATTTACTAACAACAATTTTAACGCACAAATTCCAGAACAAAAATTAAATGAATTGAACTTCATTATAACCCAGAAAAGGTAATTAGCTAACATTGACCCTGGTGTCGGCCTATATATAATCGTCTGTGTTCCCGAAGCTTCCACTCACGAATGTCCTATTATGGTCTAGAGCAGTGCTGGCGAACCTATGGCATGCGTACAAGAGGGGGCACGTAGAGCCCTCTCTAAGGGCACGCGCGCCATTGCCACAGCACTAGCTCTCCTGGACCGGGCTCGGCGGGTGAGGACTGTGAGCCATCACTGGTCTAGAGTCAGTGAGAACTTGTGGAAACTTTCCACTCCTCCACTCCCCCATTCTGGCCAATCACAGAGTTGCCACATCCGATCTCATAGATGCCCTTCTTCTACCACTTGTGAATTCTCGAATATACCCGACAACAGCCAAAACATCATTTCACTGCCACTGGCTGTAAGGTTCACATTGGAGCTCTGTGTTGCCAGATGGCCTCCAATGTCAGCCAACCGGGCCATCATGCAGATTTTAAATTTCTTTCAATATCAAATTAATATTATTTTTCATTTCATGCCTACTATGCCTAATTGGTAATCCGGCACCGGAGGCACCACTGCTCTATTGCTTCTCTGTTGTCTCGAATACAGCGCTCAATGAATGGATCGGTAGCTTACATATCCAGTCAATGCTCCATTCTGACGAGGCATTTCAGAGCTGCGTTCTCTAGTTGGAAAAAACACTTAGCTACTGAAACAGGTTCACCTTTTGCACTTAAAGTGGTAAATGTAAGGTGTAATGAAGGGATGTCATCTGTTAAGTAATAAAAAATTCTATAAAATAACTTTTACTAAATCTTTTACTTAGACACAGAGACTTCTGAGCAGATCTCACTGAAACTTCCAGGACAGGTGGTGGAAGGTTCTCCTCGGGCTTACTTCTCTGCTATTGGTAAGTTTCATTGTCGTCCCCAGTGGTATAAATCACAAACAAAGCTCCCTATGTAAGGGTGGGACATATGGAAACCATTTTTAAAACTTAAGGAACAACATACATTACATGTCAATTTGGGTGGGACCAGATAACTATATTATGTACATGGGATTAAGCAGGATCGGGCATGTTGAATTTCAATATGTTCAATCCTTATTTTTTTCGCAGGTGTGTGATAGCGTCCTACTCCCATCTTCCCATTGATCATAAAAGAACACTCTGTTGAACTGAGTGAGTGTACATGTGTATAGGGTGGTTGGAAGGCATAGCCAGCAGATACTGTAGGTGTATGGTCACCTATAGGCTATGTGCCCACGATGCAGAATTGAAGGAGAAAATTTCCGCAGAGTTTCTTGGCAGTAAAAATGCTTGTGGATTTTACACATGTTTTTGCTGCGTTTTTGCAGCGTTTTTACATGCGGATTTCACTTGCGTTTTTCAAATGCATTGTGACCTCAAATCCGCATGCGGAAACGCACAAATAATGGACATGCTGCTGATTTTTCCGCAAGGAAAATCCGCTGCGGAAAATTCCGCAGCATGGGCACAGAACATGCAAATTTTCATTGGGGATCATGGGGCACGGATTACCAAGCGTTTTGCAATCGTTTACGCTGCGGAAATTCCGCATCAAAAACACTTGAAAAACGCTTAGTGGGCACGCAGCCTTAGGCTGGGGCTACACGGTGCCAAAGCTTGCTAGGTGTCGCTGCTATATCGCAATGCAATATCAGTGAATGGGTTCGTACTGTAAAAAAATACCAATCGCATCAGATATTTTGCAGCCTGCTTGTCGCAGGACCCTCAGAATTGCACTGCGACGCCATCATTTGCATTGCTCTTCGATGTAGCAGTGACACCTAGGGTTCTTTGGTTGCGAGACCTGTGTCGTGGCTGAAGTCGCCATTTAGCCCCAGCTTTAGTCTTTCTGCCTTAGCTAAAGATAACACAAGAGTCCATGTACAATCTCCTTGTTAATTGTTGTACTGTTACCGCCACGTATATGTGACATAGGAGCAATCCGCTCACCTGTCGAGGTGCACAGCTAAATACTGCAGTAGTAGCAACAGTCTAAATGTCGGCACTCACATCTTCTTAAAAAATATTGCTTTATTGATCCAGTAGTTTAAAAGGCACAAAAAATGGTTAAACACAGCAGCACAAAAATTAAAAAAGCAGAAGTTAATTATCCGCTGCGCTCCCAGGCAACATGTTTCACACCTGTTTCAGGCTTGACAAAGGACCATGTAGGTGTGAAACATGTTGCCTGGGAGCGCAGCGAATATTTATTTTCTGCCTTTTTCATTTTTGTGCTGTTGTGTTCAACCATTTTTTTGTGCTTTTTATACTACTAGATCAATAAAGCAATTTTTTTAAGAAGATGTGAGTGCCGGCTATCATTTGGACTGTTGCTATTACGGCCAAGTATAGTATGGGAAGAGATTCGCTCCATGTATAAAGTGCAGTGCAGAAGGACCATGTGCCAGGCAGTATTCTGTAATGACTCTTCTTCAACCAGACCCTTGAGGGGAAAAAAAGGAGGAGGCACAAAATTACTGATATGAGACTTTGGGCATGAAGTCACTATTGGCAAACATTAGGCCAATGCAGAGAAAGGGAGTAGAGTTGAGTTATGGTAGAGTTGGACGTGGTGAGGATTTCTGGTGGGTAACTCTCCCTATCATATTCCAGCAGACACAACTGATCTTTGATTCTTACATATGGAATGATTGTCTTATGACGATCCATTTGAATGCAGTTGATGCAACCCATTGGAAATGATAAATGTGTCTTTTTTTTTTTTAGGGGATATCATGGGAACTTCAATGCAGAATTTGGGGAACCTTCTCCAGCTGCCATTTGGATGTGGAGAACAAAACATGGTCCTGTTCACTCCTAATATCTATATTCTGGAGTATCTCAATAAAACGAATCAGCTTACCCCAGAGATAAAAACAAAAGCGCTGAGCTACCTGAGCACAGGTAAGAGTATCGGCTGCTGGACCACAAACCGTCAAACCTTCCACCAATATCTACGACACTTATGCACCTATTTATCTATCCATGATGCCATGCAGATACCTGACCACTGCTATCTGGTAACAAGGTCTTCTTAGTTTTTCACAGGGGGTCGTCTAGCTATACCCGTCTATTGCCAGTGTGGTTGTCTGTCACCTATTCAACGATCATAAATGTCAAATTTGTGAGATATCCATCAATACATTTTATGTTTCTAAATAATTTCACCATTATTAACTCACACAAAAAGTTTGAACAGAACCTCTGCTGGAGGCGTAATGGGCTCCACACAGACTAATACTCAACTCTCCCCAAAACGAAAAAAAAAAATCAAAATGGAAAAGGCCAGCCATAGGAATTTTCTTTTAGTCTTTATTTTTAAGGGGCATGCGCTTAAAGCTTAGCATAACATTATTGCATATTGCTAGGATGTGCCATCAGTAAATGCTAGGTGCTAGGTGGGAGACTGACCTCTGGGACCACTACCGATTCTGAGAATTAATGAGCCAAAGGACTGATCCAGCTGAGCAACCCTTTCACAGTGATTCCCTGCACAGGTGGCTCCTGGCCACCCACTATGCAGGGGAGATGCAGCGCGGCACCATACAAGTAAATATGGCCAGGAGCAGTGGCATACAGGGAAAAGCAGAAGCTGCAAATTCTTAAAGGGAATCTGTCAGCAGGTTTTTGCTATCTCATCTGAGAGCAGCATAATGTAGGCAAGGAGAAGCTGAATCCAACGATGTATCACTTAGTTTACTGGGTGAAGCGTTTCTGACACAATCAGAGTTTTTATGTTTAGCATGAAGCAAAGCTGAGAAAGCTAACCCCGCCCACAACAGGCTTTGCATGTACATAATCTATAGAAAGTGAGCTAGGGGGCGGAGTCGGACCAACAAGCTGGTGCTGTTGTAGTCCAGGCAATGATAATCACCAGGTGATAAAACCTTCATTGTAAGTAAACAACAGTACACAGCCTGACAAGTGACACATCCTTGAAATCTCTGTTTCAACACCTACCTCATGTTGCCCTCAGATTATATAGCAAAAATATGCTGACAAATTCCCTTTAAGTTCAGTGGGGGCTCCCAGAGGTTGGACTCTCGCTGATCATAAGGAGATGGCATATTTTAGCAATGTGCTATCACCTTTATGAGATGGGAAAAAACATTTAAAAAGTAACTAAACTATGATATTTCTGTTATAATTTGGAAAATAATTTAAACTTTGCCTATTACATTATTAGGTGATTTGTCTTCATTCTCATAAAATAAATTGTATGTAAATGGCTTCCAAACTCCGGCTTTCCCTCAATCTATTTGTCTTCCTTTAGCTGCATTGATATCAGAACGTACTCACTTGAAGTACAAATGATGGCAGTGATGGCTCAGCACCTTTCTCCTCCTCTGAGTGATCTGAACAGTTCTCCGCTGTAGCTTATACCTAGAGTTAGTGAGACACAATTGATGAGCCTTTCACTGCCATCATCTGTACTCTAAATGATATAAAATGAAGATTTCCTTAATCAAGTGACTTGCAAATTTTCATATTTTTCTATGTAGCAAAAAATTACTAAAAAAAAAAATAATACAAATTTATTTATTCTTTAAGTCTAACTTCCGTGCTTGTCTATTTTATTTTTCTTCTAAGACTGAGATTGAATATTTTTGTACAGGGTATCAAAAACAACTGGCTTATAAACACAGTGATGGATCGTACAGTGCATTTGGACCAGGATATGGAAGAGGAAATGCAGGAAATACCTGGTAGGAATAAGACGGATGGGTAGGGTTCTACAGGGGTGTTAAAAAATAAAGGGTCTCCCAATCAAACGATTGATCACAAGATGTCCATCTTCTGGATTCCTTAACAACCCGCTTTAATTGGCAGTGTGGTGTCCATTGTCACTGCAGCTGCATTGCAGGAAAAATGCAACGTTAGACAGTTTCCATTGAGGTCAATGGACTGTCCGTGTCATCCTTGGACATGCTGGATTGTTCATCATGAAAGAGGGGACCTCCCGCTATATAATTTAAAAGGTTATTTCCATCTTTTGAGATTATCAACTACATATGGGATATGTGATAACTTGCTGATGGGTGGGGTCCCAGCGATGCCAGAGGACGGAGCTCTGCAGTGGAGCCATGGTCAAGCATGCACACCACCACAGCTCCATTCATTCCTTATGGGGCCGCCGAGGCTACCTCATAGAGAATGAATGGAGCAATGGTCAGCCATTCAACTTGTTGTTCCATTTCGGGCATAAAAGTTCCCCATTTTGCCATTCGGTACAGGTTCCAGTGGTGTGATACCCACTAATCAGTAGGTAATCACTTATTCTGTGGAGAGGTGATAACAGGTACAGATGGTAAAACAATGTGTGCAGACAATAAAAAGGAGGATATACACTGCATGGTAGAAAAAAAACAATATAGAATCAAATGTGACCATCTAAATTGTATATAATAGATGTATATAGATACAAATATGACCAAATAATGATCAAACTGCACCGAAAAAGGTGACTGACTTTAAAAAATTATCAAATATGAGGGATAACACACTCAGGTAAGAAAAGTCCCATATCAATGATAGGGGTAACGGGTAAATATAATCCCTGGTTAGTATAGTCGCATGTAAATGGTAAGGGTATCATACACAGTGCCTTGTGAAAGTATTTGGCCCCCTTGAACTTTTCTGCCTTTTGCCACATTTCTGGCTTCAAACATAAAGATATAAAATTCTAATTTTTTGGGGAAGAATCAACAACAAGTGGGACACAATCGTGAAGTGGAACGAAATTTATTGGATATTTTAAACTTTTTAAAAAAATTAAAAACTGAAAAGTGGGGCGTGCAATATTATTCGGCCCCTTTACTTTCAGTGCAGCAAACTCACTCCAGAAGTTCAGTGAGGATCTCTGGATGATCCAATGTTCTCCTAAATGACTGGTAATGATAAGTAGAATCCACCTGTATGTAATCAGGTCTCGGTATAAATGCACCTGCTCTGTGATAGTCTCAGGGTTCTGTTTCAAGTGCAGAGAGCATCATGAAGACCAAGGAACACACCAGGCAGGTCCGAGATACTGTTGTGGCGAAGTTTAAAGCCGGATTTGGATACAAAAAGATTTCCCAAGTTTTAAACATCTCAAGGAGCACTGTGCAAGCGATCATATTGAAATGAAAGGAGTAGCAGACCATTGCAAATCTACCAAGACCCGGCCGTCCCTCTAAACTTTCATCTCGAACAAGGAGAAGTCTGATCAGAGATGCAGCCAAAATGCCCATGATCACTCTGGATGAACGGCAGAGATCTACAGCTGAGGTGGGAGAGTCTGTCCATAGGACAACAATCAGTCGTACACTGCACAAATCTGGCCTTATGGAAGAGTGGCAAGAAGAAAGCCATTTCTCAAAGATATCCATAAAAAGTCTCGTTTGAAGTTTGCCACAAGCCACCTGAGAGACACACCAAACATGTGGAATAAGGTGCTCTGGTCAGATGAAACCAAAATCGAACTTTTTGGCCACAATGCAAAACGATATGTTTGGCGTAAAAGCAACACAGCTCATCACCCTCAAAACACTATCCCCACTGTCAAACATGGTGGTGGCAACATCATGGTTTGGGCCTGCTTTTCTTCAGTAGGGACAGGGAAGATGGTTAAAATTGATGGGAAGATGGACGGAGCCAAATACAGGACCATTCTGGAAGAAAACCCGTTGGAGTGTGCAAAAGACCTGAGACTGGGAAGGATTTTTATCTTCCAACAAGACAGTGATCCCAAACATAAAGCAAAATCTACAATGGAATGGTTCAAAAATAAACGTATCCAGGTGTTAGAATGACCAAGTCAAAGTCCAGACCTGATGTTATGTTCTGCTACCAGAGCTAAGGAAAGAGAGGAGATCTGTCCCTACGATAGAACTCAGCTGAATCCCTACGATGTAACAGGGAACCTGATCCTGCGATCAGACCTGCTAAAGTCCTAAGCTAGTCTGTACGGAGACCTATAGATGTGGGGAAGGAATCCCTACAAGTACTAAGGACTGGGAGGAAAATGGGACACCTCCTAACAGAAATAGTAGCAGACAGACGAACAAACAAAATAAATAGAACATAGAGGTCCGTAGACCAAGCAAACTAACAGAGTTAGATACAGAGCACAGGCTAGCTAGAAAGTAGTTATACAATGAAGTCCAGCAAAGCCAGAAGGGCGGAGCAGGATTAAATAGGCCAACAAGGTCATGTGACCAGTAATAGAAAAAACCTAAGAGCAAGGTTCTAACAGTACCCCCCCTTCTAAGAGGATCCTCCGGATCCCCTAGGACCAGGCTTATCAGGAAATCTCCTGTGAAACGCTCTGATAAGTCTGGACGCGGAAACATCATCTGACCTCACCCAAGAGTTATCCTCGGGTCCGAAACCTTTCCAGGCCACAAGATACTGCAAACTACCTCTATACCGTCTAGAGTTAAGGATGCGAGAAATTTCATATTCCTCGTCCTCCACCACCGGAGGAACAGAGGCAGAGGCGTCACCATCCGACACAACAGCTTTTTTTAACAGAGAGACATGAAATACCGGATTAATTCTCCAGGAGGTAGGAACCTCCAACCTAACAGCAGATTGGTTGACAACCTGAAGCACCTTAAAGGGCCCTACAAACTTGGGACCCAATTTCTTAGAAGGAATCCTCAACCGCAGATTCCTAGAGGACAACCAAACCATGTCACCAACAGCGAACAAAACCTCCTGTCGTTTCCTATCAAAGTAGTCTTTAGATTTTCTGTTGGCTTCCTGAAGATTACCACGCACATCCGTCCAAACTCTCTCCAAATCACCGGAAAAATTCTCCTCCTCAGGCACGGCAGATCCCAACTTGGGGAACGACCCAAACGACGCATGTCTCCCAGAACAACAAAAAAAAAGGCGAACAACCAGCAGAAGAAGATGTATGATTGTTCAGAGCAAATTCAGCAAGTGGCAGAAACTCAGACCACCCCTCTTGATTGTCTGCCACAAAACAACGCAAGAACTGCTCAACATCCTGGTTTTTCCTTTCTGTCTGGCCATTAGATTCAGGATGATATCCGGACGAGAACGACAAATGAACTCCCAACCTGTCACAAAAGGCACGCCAAAAACGAGCCACGAACTGAGGACCCCTATCAGAAACAATGTCAGTAGGAACGCCATGAAGTCTGACAATTTCCTTGACAAAGGCCTTAGCGAGAGTTTTAGCGCAGGGCAGTTTGACGAAGGGAACCAAGTGACACATCTTGCTAAAACGGTCCACTACCACCCAGATGACAGTAAAACCCTCAGAGGGGGGAAGGTCAGTTATAAAGTCCATAGCCAAATGTGTCCAAGGAGCACTGGGAACCTCCAAAGGACAAAGCAACCCCGCAGCAGGAGTATGTGAGGACTTAGATCTAGCACATATAGTACATTGACGCACCCACTTAATGACTTCCTTCTGCCATCCAGGCCACCAAAAACTGCGACCCACCAGTCTCTTGGTCTCAGAGATTCCGGGATGACCTGCCAACCGAGATTCGTGACACTCAACAAACAAATCTCTCCTAAAGGTCCCAGGCACAAACAACCTCCCATGAGGAGTGTTAGATGGGGCATTCTCCTGTGCTTTAAGAATCTCATCTTCCAAAACAGAGTCCAAAGCAGCTATCACAACACCTTCTTGTAAAATGTTCTCCTCTTTCTCAGCACCGACTATGGGAGAAAAACTGCGAGACAAGGCATCCGCCTTAACATTCTTAGTACCAGGGATGTAAGTAACGGAGAAATTAAACCGCGAGAAAAACAGTGCCCACCTAGCCTGACGGGCATTCAGGCGCTTGGCAGCATCAAGATATATCAGATTTTTATGATCCGTAAGAACCTGAACGGGAAATTCCGCACCTTCCAAGAAGTGGCGCCAGTGTTCAAATGCGAGTTTAATAGCCAAAAATTCCCGATTACCAATATCGTAATTCAGTTCAGTCTCCGAAATTTTTTTTGAAAAAAAGGCACAGGGATTTAATCCATCCCCGTTATCCTGAGACAATACTGCGCCAACCCCCACAGAGGAAGCATCAACCTCAACCAAAAACGGCTTAGTCACATCAGGCTGCATAAGGATGGGAGCAAAGGTGAACCTCTCCTTGAGATACACAAAAGCTTCAATGGCCTCAGAAGACCACTGAACCGCATCAGCACCTTTCCTGGTGAGATCGGTCAGAGGTTTGACAATACTAGAAAAATTTTTTATGAATTTTCTGTAATAATTGGCGAAACCTAAAAACCTCTGTATCGATTTCAAACCAATAGGCCTAGGCCATTCCTGTACAGCTTGAACTTTAACCGGGTCCATCTCAAAGCCCTCGCTGGAGATAATGTAGCCCAAAAAACTAATTCTCTGTACAGCGAACTCACATTTCTCTAGCTTAGCAAAAAGCAAATTGTCCATTAATAACTGTAATACCTCACGTACGCTCCGCCAATGAGACTCCAGATCCGGCGAATAAATCAAAATGTCATCCAAATACACAACCACATTTTTGCCGATCAAAGGTCTAAGGATGTCATTAATAAGATTCTGAAAAAATGCAGGAGCATTAGTAAGACCAAAAGGCATAACCAGATTCTCAAAATGACCCACAGGAGTGTTAAAAGCAGTCTTCCATTCGTCACCCTCCTTCATGCGCAACAGATTGTATGCCCCCTTAAGGTCAATTTTAGAGAACCACTTGGCCCCCATTAACTGGTTAAACAGATCAGGAATCAATGGCAGTGGGTAAGGATTGCGTACAGTAATTTTGTTAATCTCACGAAAATCCAGACAAGGACGTAAACCGCCGTCCTTTTTTTTTACAAAAAAAAATCCAACCGCCACAGGAGACTTAGAGGGCCTAATGTGACCGGCGGCCAAACTTGTCTGTATGTATTCCTCCAAAGCCTTCCTCTCAGGAATAGTAAGGTTAAATAAACGACTTTTAGGAAGAGTCGCTCCAGGGACAAATTCAATAGAACAATCATAGTCTCTATGGGGAGGCAAAACCTGCGATTCCTTCTCAGAAAAAACTCTCCAAAAATCCTGAATAGGAACAGGCAATTCTCCCCTATCCAAAGCTGCAATACACCCGTTACAACACTTGTCATAACATTTATGGCTCCAGGATTTAATTTCACTGGTAGACCAATCCAGTACAGGATTGTGAAATTTTAACCAGGGCAATCCCAATATTACTGGAGAAGGCAAGTTATTCAAAACTACCAAATCCAATTTCTCATGGTGAACACCATTAATAGTGAGAGGAAATTCACAGACCTTGAGAGTAATATTCTTCAAAGGGGAACCATCCACAGAAACCACAGCAATGGGGGATGATAAAGGTTCGGGTTTTAAATTGAGTCTTTCCAAGAATCCCCCATCAATTACATTCAGAGTAGACCCACAATCAACAAACACCCGAAATTCCATTAATTTTTCCTGAGCAATCGTGGAAGCAGCTAAAAATACACCCTTGGAATTTAAACAGGCAATACGGGCATGACTGACCATTTTTTTTTCTTTCTTCATACGAAGCACACAGCCTTTAATCAAATGACCAGATTTTCCGCAATAGAAACACAAGCCTTCAGAAAATCTATGGTCTTTTTCTTGAGAGCGAGGAGCCACCGATCCAATCTCCATCGGTTCACCACTGTTAGTACACACATTCTCATAACCAGAAACTGACATAGCAGAGGATTTGCTCTCATTAACCCTTGCACGCAGTCTCCTATCCACCCGTATAGCTAATTGCATAGCCTGTTGCAAATCTTCAGGTGTAGGATAAGCAATTAGCAGGTCTTTAACCCTTTCATTGAGCCCAGCAAGAAATAGACTTTTCAGAGCAGAATCGTTCCACCCTGTTTGAGTAGACCAACGACGGAAATGAGTACAATATTTTTCCACATTACCTGATCCCTGTCTCAAACGTCTTAACTCAGTCTCAGCTGATGCGACACGGTCAGGATCATCATATAATAGTCCCAAAGCAGAAAAAAAACTATCCACTGATCTGAAGCATGTATCACTAGGTTGCAAAGAAAAGGCCCACTCCTGAGGCTCTTTGCGCAAAAGTGACATTATGAACCCTATGCGCTGGGATTCATCCCCAGAGGACTTGGGTCTCAAACGAAAATACAATAAGCAAGCATTTTTAAATGAAAAAAATTCTCGATGTTCACCAAAAAATAAATCCGGCAAACATACCTTAGGCTCCAAGAAATGTGCTCCAGGACAGTTACTCACGTGCTGACGGAGCTCGGCCACCTCCAGAGAGAGTCCGTGCAGGCGATGAGCCAAATCCTGAACCGACACCATGATGGAACAGAAAAATCTTTCCTAAGAGAATTTGCGGGCTGGACTTACTGTTATGTTCTGCTACCAGAGCTAAGGAAAGAGAGGAGATCTGTCCCTACGATAGAACTCAGCTGAATCCCTACGATGTAACAGGGAACCTGATCCTGCGATCAGACCTGCTAAAGTCCTAAGCTAGTCTGTACGGAGACCTATAGATGTGGGGAAGGAATCCCTACAAGTACTAAGGACTGGGAGGAAAATGGGACACCTCCTAACAGAAATAGTAGCAGACAGACGAACAAACAAAATATATAGAACATAGAGGTCCGTAGACCAAGCAAACTAACAGAGTTAGATACAGGGCACAGGCTAGCTAGAAAGTAGTTATACAATGAAGTCCAGCAAAGCCAGAAGGGCGGAGCAGGATTAAATAGGCCAACAAGGTCATGTGACCAGCAATAGAAAAAACCTAAGAGCAAGGTTCTAACACCTGAATCCAATCGAGAATCAGTGGAAAGAGCTGAAAACTGCTGTTCACAAACGCTCTCCATCCAACCTCAATGAGCTCGAGCTGTTTTGCAAGGAAGAATGGGCAAGAATTTCAGCCTCTCGATGTGCGAAACTGATAGAGACATACCCCAAGCGACTTGCAGCTGTAATCGTAGAAAAAGGTGGACCTACAAAGTATTAACTCAAGGGGGCTGAATAATATTGCACTCCCCACATTTCAGTTTTTAATTTTTTAAAAAAGTTTAAAATATCCAATAAATTTCGTTCCACTTCACGATTGTGTCCCACTTGTTGTTGATTCCTCCCAAAAAAATTGGAATTTTATATCTTTATGTTTGAAGCCAGAAATGTGGCAAAAGGTAGAAAAGTTCAAGGGGGGCAAATACTAAAACAAGGGACTGTACAGTATGTATAATCCTATATAGGGAAAAGTAAATAGCATAAATGGAATACATAGTTGATGCACAGCAGGAGGTCCTTTCTGATGCACCCACCCCGATGCGCGTTTTGGCAGTACCTGATGAAGCCACAGCAGTGTATCTATACGCGTGGGGATCTTTTGCTTCTTCAGGTTACATATTCATTCACTTTTTGTGCGGCTATCTTGCACTCTCCTGTGGTGGTAGGTTTTCTTTGTGCACTTTATTTTGTGCCATATTCACTCATATTAGTCTTTCCCTTCCTCCCCATATGAGTATGTTATACTGTACAGTATGGTTGCTTGCCTTTTTGCATAATTCTTAATTTATACTATTGATGTGTGATTTTTGCATACTTTTTAAATGTTTTTAAGACTGTTAGTGTTGTATCAAACTTTACATATATTTTGACCTCTAGTGTGCACTATATCATTTTTCTGTGCAATTTTCTTCTCCCAATCTTTGAAGCCACAAGGATGCGAATAATGCAGATGTTATGTAATGTAACTGCACAATGCAAAGCAAGTCTACTAAATATTGGCCCATTTAATAATATTAATAAAAAAATCTTTAAGACATCTCAGGAGTCTAGAGCCATCATCACCCCCCCCCCTTTCTGCCATCCCCCTGTGCGTTACCATTACACCTTGCCTTCATGTTGCTCAGCCATTGCTGGCATACACTTCATTTGATCCAACGTCTTTTCACAGGCTGACGGCCTTTGTCATGAAGTCATTTGCCAGAGCCCGGTCTAACATTTTCATCGATCCCGCACACACGAGCGAAACTCTTGAATGGCTTTCTCGGCACCAGAAGGAAAATGGCTGCTTCCAAAATGTTGGTTATCTCTTTAACAATGCGATGAAGGTGAGCGCAAGAGAAGAAAATGGGATATAGAGAACTGCATATGGGACACCGGATAGGCAGGACGAAATAAAGATAATATAGGTGAATATACAGTACAGACCAAAAGTTTGGACACACCTCATTTAAAGATTTTTCTGTATTTTCATGACTTTGAAAATTGTACATTCACACTGAAGGCATCAAAACTATGAATTAACACATGTGGAATTATATACTTAACAAAAAAGTGTGAAACAACTGAAAATATGTCTTATATTCTAGGTTCTTCAAAGTAGCCACCTTTTGCTTTGATGACTGGTTTGCACACTCTTGGCATTCTCTTGATGAGCTTCAAGAGGTAGTCACCGGAAATGGTCTTCCAATAGTCTTGAAGGAATTCCCAGAGATGCTTAGCACTTGTTGGCCCTTTTGCCTTCACTCTGCGGTCCAGCTCACCCCAAACCATCTCGATTGGGTTCAGGTCTGGTGACTGTCGAGGCCAGGTCATCTGGCGTAGCACCCCATCACTCTCCTTCTTGGTCAAATAGCCCTTACACAGCCTGGAGGTGAGTTTGGGGTCATTGTCCTGTTGAAAAATAAATGATGGTCCAGCTAAACACAAAGCGGATGGAATAGCATGCCGCTGCAAGATGCTGTGGTAGCCATGCTGGTTCAATATGCCTTCAATTTTTAATAAATCCCCAACAGTGTCACCAGCAATGCACCCCCACACCATCACACCTCCTCCTCCATGCTTCACGGTGGGAGCCAGGCATGTAGAGTCCATCCGTTCACCTTTTCTGTGTCGCACAAAGACATGGTGGTTGGAACCAAAGATCTCAAATTTGGACCAAAGCACAGATTTCCACTGGTCTAATGTCCATTCCTTGTGTTCTTTAGCCCAAACACGTCTCTTCTGCTTGTTGCCTGTCCTTAGCAGTGGTTTCCTAGCAGCTATTTTACCATGAAGGCCTGCTGCACAAAGTCTCCTCTTAACAGTTGTTGAAGAGATGTGTCTGCTGCTAGAACTCTGTGTGGCATTGACCTGGTCTCTAATCTGAGCTGCTGTTAACCTGCGATTTCTGAGGCTGTTGACTCGGATAAACTTATCCTCAGAAGCAGAGGTGACTCTTGGTCTTCCTTTCCTGGGGTGGTCCTCATGTGAGCCAGTTTCTTTGTAGCCCTTGATGGTTTTTGCAACTGCACTTGGGGACACATTCAAAGTTTGCCCAATTTTTCGGACTGACTGACCTTCATTTCTTAAAGTAATGATGGCCACTCATTTTTCTTTACTTAGCTGATTTTTTCTTGCCATAATACAAATTCTAACAGTCTATTCAGTAGGACTATCAGTTGTGTATCCACCTGACTTCTGCACAACACAACTGATGGTCCCAACCCCATTTATAAGGCAAGAAATCCCACTTATTAAACCTGACAGGGCACACCTGTGAAGTGAAAACCATTTCCGGTGACTACCTCTTAAAGCTCATCCAGAGAATGCCAAGAGTGTGCAAAGCAGTCATCAAAGCAAAAGGTGGCTACTTTGAAGAACCTAGAATATAAGACATATTTTCAGTTGTTTCACACTTTTTTGTTAAGTATATAATTCCACATGTGTTAATTCATAGTTTTGATGCCTTCAGTGTGAATGTACAATTTTCAAAGTCATGAAAATACAGAAAAATCTTTAAATGAGAAGGTGTGTCCAAACTTTTGGTCTGTACTGTATATACTGTATATCATTGTAGAGTAAAGCTTGTTTTTTCCTGTAGGGTGGAGTAAATGATGAAGTTACGTTGGCTGCATACACTACCATAGCATTATTGGAGTATCCATTATCTGCAAGGGTAAGTGCACTAGGTGGTCTTTCATCCATGGTGGCCTTTCTCAGGTAAGTAAGGGGGAAAACCATAAATGTACCTTTTTCTATAAGCAACAGACCATAGTCTTTAGTATATTAGTATCTTTAGTATACTCCAACACACAGAGTATATGTGGAGTTGCACTGGAGGCCATTGTCAGCTTAACTCCACATAAAGGCAGAATAGTCATACCTCACTTTAATTACCCAGTAATATAGGGTACATCCACATGGCACCCACAGTAGAAAACCTACATCAAAATCTGTCCCTTCTTTTCTCCTCCTGGACTAATCTTTCATTCTCAAAATTCTCAAATCACAGAAAAAATGTGTCTCCAGTGAATACGTTATTGAGATAGATGACAGTTGGTGCCCATGAAGTTCTATGGAGAACTGTTAACTGTCGTTTCAGTAGAATGTGTGTGTCTTCCTCTAGTTCCTCCCTGTCCATGGAATTTTAAATGCTCCAATTGTCATCTCCTACCTTAGAAATAGGAAGATCTCTCTTCACTGAATGCAGATTTACCCATGACTTGAGAATGAAAGATCAGTCCAGGAGGAGAGAAAAGCAGATTTCTCTAGTAAGATATATTGCAGATTTGCTTATTTTCATGAGTATTATCGATTTCTGAAAGAGAAATTAAAATGACGGTTACGCTTTAAGCTCAAATCAGTTTCAGTCGCTGACTGATTTTGTTTGGGCTGATTGTAAACCTTTCCTTTTCCAATAATAGTCTTTCAAATCCATAAACTAGGAAGAGTAAATGATGGGGATCAGGAATTATTGGTACATGGAGATCAGTCGTGTAAATCAAATGATTCTCTCTGCAGAACATTGTAGTCCGAAATGCGTTATTCTGCCTGGAGAGCGCAATGAACGGTGAAAACAACATATATACACAGGCATTAATGGCTTATGCCTTCACCCTCGCTGGAAAAATGGAGCTTCGGTCTCGTCTCCTTCAATCTCTGGAAGAAAAGGCCATTAGGAAAGGTGTGTGATTGTAGTATGTGTAGAAGCATTGTTTTATGGAGCAGGTTGTGCAGACCTACAAGGGTGGGTATATACATGGAATAGATGCCGGTAGGACTGCTATTCCTCAAGACCTCCACAGGCCGAGCATGGGGGAGAGGGTACTGAACTGCTGCGCAAAGCTCTGGTGGAGCATTATCTCACTCGAGATCAAAGTTTTGACATGTGGAATTTTTAAGAGTTTTCCCATATCCAGAGGATGAAGGATTTCTTCCCCATCGCTGGGATCACTAGCAAGAACGGGATCAGTAAGTTATCCTTCATCCTAACTTACTATATTGGGAATTGGTGACCATTATGTACACATTAGATCATCTTCTGGTACCACCAAAATCATCTGGTTTAGCCAACAAGTCTGTGTAAGACCATCTTTACACGGTAAGCATTTGGGGCCATAATGTGCCACCACCACTTCTCCAATATGAACTTTACAGGAATATAAGATCTTTGCTTTTGTTAGCAGAAGCCACATTACAGAGATATTCTACCCAATGCCTTGCTTCTATAGGAGAAGGCCTTTGTAATAGAACTGGATGGTGGCACATAGAGGGACGCCGTGTGCCGCCATGCAGGCTTTGTACTTACGACTCTGTTTTTAGTATATGTTCACACTGCATTTTTTATTTCTGGCATTCAAAAACCTTTTCCGTTAACGTTTTTTTTAGCGTTTTATTTTATTAGTGTTTTTTAAAGGCTATTTTGGGGGAGATTTTTTTCTAGTTTTTTTTTTAAAATCCATTAGGCTATAAATTACCCACGTCTTTGCGGCACTTTTTTTTTTTTTACTTTGCTCTCCCATTGATTTATAAGAGTGGTTTCGCTTACTTCTTTCATCCTCTTGCCGTTTTCAGAAACTTGAAGCGCTTAAAAAAATGCTTTAAAGACTGAACATATGAACAGCGAATGGAAGTTTGTAGAAAGAGTATTTTAAGAGTTTTACCAGTGATTTTTCAGGCATTTTTTGGCACGATAAAAAAAAAAAAATCTCCAAAATACGCAGTGTGAACAAAGCCTTAAAGGGGAGTTCAAATTTCTTTTAACTCCCGATATGTTATAGAGAGAAGCACTGTAGGGGTGTAAGGTTATGAACTGGTCAAGTCCAAGCTCCTATCTTCTGTAATAATGACTTATCTCTCTAATTAAGACAGAAAGTGAGTTGATATAAAGAAACCCTGGGGAGGTGATCTGTGTGCCAAAATCTAGTGCTATCCAGGATAGGTATTAGTAATACATAATATGTTGTATCCCTCATATTCCAGATGATACCGTCCATTGGCATCGCCCAGAATTATCAGATAATTCAGAACTGAGAGCCCCTCATAGAAGAGCCGCCTCTATCGAGGTAGAAATGACCTCTTACGTGCTGCTGTCCATGCTCTCCAAACCCAATGTCACGGCCGAAGACCTGACTGCCGCCACGAAAGTTGTCACCTGGCTGATAGAACAGCAGAACCCCACTGGAGGGTTTTCATCTACCCAGGTAGACGTCACAACTATGATCACTACCATGTGCTCAAATGAAATTACATCCTATCCGAGTCATATCGAAAGTAACACACATAGTATTAAAGGGGTTGTCCAGGATTGGAAAAACTTTTCCAAAAACAGCACCACGACTGTGTATGAGTTGTGTCAGGTTTTGCAAGTTCAGCTCCATTTAAGAGAATAGGATTGAGTGGTGCTTCAGCAAGATTGGCTAACGAGGTCCGTAGGAAATAATTATTGTTGAATAGTATGGTTGAAATAAAATACATGTTGTAAGGCAGTGGCGTTTCCACCAAGTTAAATAAAAAATCCTTTATTGGCCAAATACTACACACGGGAAATTGCTTACGTATTGCTCATCCAGGAATACGTAAAGAAAGTCAAGTGCTCCTGGCATTTTGACCCAGGTAAGGTTCTCGGATAATATCGTGGTTGCCCACATTGCTGGCTCTGGTCTGTGTTAGCTTCACACAGCCAGCCATACGTCCACAGTGCCTTCAGGTCTGCTACATGTGAGATCCAACAGAAAACTGAACCACCCAAACGTTAACTGCAGATTTAAATGAAAACCGTGGCCATGGGCCACTTGTAAGACCCAGACTAGAGGGAGAGATCCGTCCCACTACCATCCTACAGATCTCTCCAAAAATAAAAGCCCAAGACAGGTTTTCTTAACTTACTTGGTCAAATTACTTGACCCAGTCCACACTTACTTTTATCTTGTATTGTAACCACAGCCGTGGCTGTGATTACAATGTACTTCAGTGGTTTAGTATGCTTCTAAGCACATTCTGGGGGATACATACCGGCCCTCACATATGATTCCCCTCACGGTCTCACAATGTCCATTAAATTCAACCGAGGGATGGGAAATGATGGGTTCACCCATGATGCATGATCCAGTCTTCCCAAAAAGAGCAAGTTTTTCCCTCCTGATCTCAAGTGTTGTTCGACTGAATGTTCATTGTGGTCTTACATGTAATCTTCAGTTTATCCGCACCGTCAGCCTCAGCTTTCAATATGTTTTGTGTTTTTTTCACCAGGACACAGTCGTTGCTCTTCAGGCACTTTCTTTGTATGGTTCTCATGCTGTCAGCCATGATGGTCCCAGAGTAGTCACGATGAGCTTAGACAATGCTCAAGTTGCAAAATTCAACGTTGAAGACTCTAACCGCCTCCTCCTGCAGAAGGTTCCTTTAGCCACTGTACCCGGAGAATATATCGCCACTGTCAGCGGACCTGGTTGTGTGTATTTACAGGTAACAAAGCTCCTGGGAAAACAAAGGATCAGGCATGTTGAAACTCAACATGCCCAATTCTTATTCCCCCCAATATGGGATTTGTCGGGACACCCTGACGCACATTAGATGGTTGTCCGGTTCTACCAAAATTGGTGAGTATGGCCAAGGTTATTCTAATATGATGGCACCTCTTATTCTAATGGAAATATAGAAGTCCAAATTATAAGAAGGGTGAATGAGGCTTTTATGATGCAGACTCCACTTCCTATGAGCTCGACCACCCCGTTCCCCTTCAGCCTTTCCTAAAGATAAGACATGGGAAAATATTTAGAGTGTAGCTCCAAAATTATGTGGCAGAGCCCTTACTGACATTGATAGCATGTGGTAGAACGGGAAATCTGCTGCCTATACTGCTGGTTAAAATAATTATAGTGGTCAAGCATAAGCGGCAATAGCGATTGGAAGAGAGGCTGCAGCATACATCTGGCAGCACTTGTTTCCCGATTGAAGAAAGGATCAGGCATGTTAAAATCCAACATGTCCTACCCTGTTTATCATAAAGGGTTAACATTCCCATCTTCATAAATGGGTATTGTCGGAAAAAGCTTGAAAATACAAGCAATTTTGCAATTTACTGCTTATTAAAATTTTCAGTCATTCTTTAGAAATTAACATTCTTCTTTTGTTTACAGCTTGGTGCCTTGGAGACCGACCACCACTGCTAGAACATGCAAAGTGCTTACAAGCAGGACAGCAGCAGTGGTCGGTCTCCTAGGCAACAAGCAGTAAACAAAAGTGTTAATATCTCAAGAAAGGCTGCAAATTTTAATAAGCAGCAAATTGCAAAAGTGATTGTACCTACAAATAGTATCCATTTATGAAGATGAAATTCGCCCTTTAATAGAAGACACCCAGGGGTAGTAGGACAAATTTGATTTGGCTCTGAATAGGATAGAACAGCGGTCCTGTCCTGTAAAACACTGAGTAATATCCAGCAATCCATCCTGGACAATAAGTCTTATCAAGAATATGTGAAAGCATCAAATCTTAATTAATCTAACATACCAACATTTTGACCCAAACAAGGGTCTTCTTCAAGCATCTCCCTACATATAGAGTTTTCAGCACCTTTACCTATAGTCATTTTGGAGAATCTTTTTTTTGTCCGTAACCAGTAAGTACCTTAAGATCTTGTTGTCTTACTAAAAAAATAGCTATAATCTAGTCGGAACGTGTGGGACCGTTACTTCAATCACAGTTGGTGGTCAATATAATTGCATGATGTTAAACAGATTCACGCTTTGTGTTTCAGACAAACCTAAAGTACAATGTGCCACATCCTGTGGGTGAAGCTCCATTTACCATCTCAGTATCCACCATGCCAGAGATCTGCAGTGTCAAGTCTCTAAAATCTTTTGAGGTCCTTGTCAATGTCAGGTGAGATGTAATCCATCATGCATTGTATGTGTGTATATGTACACACAGTCATGGCTGAAAGTGTTGGCACCCTTGAAATTGACCCAGAAAATTATTGCAATTACACATATTTTGTTATACGTGTTTATTTCCTTTGTGTGTATTGGAGCAACACACAAAAGGCAGAGAAAAAAAAGGCAAATTGGACATAATTTTCCACAAAATCCTAAAAATGGGCCAGACAAAATTGTTGGCACCTTTCCAAAATTGTGGGTAAACAACTTTGTTTCAAGCATGTGATGCTCGTTCAAACTCACCTGTGGCAAGTAACAGGTGTGGGCAATATGAAAATCACACCTGAAACCAGATAAAAAAGGGAGACGTTGACTCAATCTTTGCATTGTGTGTCTGTGTGTGCCACACTAAGCATGGAGAACAGAAAGAGGAGAAGAGAACTGTCTAAGGACTTGAAAACCAAATGGCAACATCTATGTAGATCACATCACATCTTGTTGCCATGTAATGCAAGCTAATGCAGTCAATGCCAATTCCCATATTCCACTGGTTTCTGTATGTATTACTTGTAAAGTAAAATACTTGCATCCCCTATGTGGGATCTACAGTAATGTAAGTGTCAGTATTAAGGAAGAATAGTTTGGCTTAGAGGTGAGTAAATAAATTTGCAGGACACTTGTCCAGGGGGAAGGTCAGTATCCTGTAGCCATTGGGCGGGTGCCTTGCAAAACGCCTCCTTCCTGCCGGCATCCACTCCTCTTCTTTTGATTAGCTGGCCTGATATTGTGTGTCCATGTCGTGCCAGGCCAGCTAATCAGAATAGGAGCTGCGGATACCGGCATACTGTAGTAGGTGGTTTGCAAGACACTGGAATACTAACCTTTCCGATGGACTCGGTCCTGTGAATTGATTCACTTATCTTTAGTTTGAACTGAATGGATCTCGATTGACAATAGCCTTGAATTTGATAGAACTGTCATAAATGTGGGCATGTGACAGTCTAAAAGGAAGCAGGGTTTAGGTAAACCTAGCCCAAAAGTAGACATTTCTGCTCGATTTAGGGCTTTCCCGGGGCGGTACCAAAACATACTTATTTTACCAACCCAGATGTTGGGAATTTTTAGCAAAACCAGACATAACTCATAGGTGCTGTTTTTTTGGGTGATTTTGTTTTTGCTTTATAAATGCTCATTATAACACCTGGCCCTCCTGGATCTAATGGTGATGTATAGCTAGGTGTTATGGATGTTTTCTTGCTTGTTGCACAAAACTGAAAGACAGATTTTGATTGGGGTGAAATCCACATGATCTGCAAAGGACCTGGAATTGTGATTGTAGGGAGAGGTGTAACTTTAGTGTGTTGGCGAGGTGTGGCCATACCTGCTGTGCCCCATATGACGACTCATGGTTTACACCAGTGTTCCCCAACTCCAGTTCGCAAGAGCCACCAACAGGTCATGTTTTCAGGATTTCCTTAGTATTGCACAGGTGATGGAATTATTGTCTGTGCAGGTGATGCAATTATCACCTGGGCCATACCAAGGAAATCCTGAAAACATGACCTGTTGGTGGCTCTTGAGGACTGGAGTTGGAGGACACTGGTTTACACAGATACAGAGCCAATCCTTCGCAGTACATGAAGAATTCCTGATTCTGATAAGAGGGTTTCATACCATAATATTATGTTAGGATAGGTTATGAAACACTGATCATTGGAGGTCTGATTGCTTTGCTCTCACTGATACTAAGAGCAAGGTATTCTGGTAGATTTAGTCCAGAATACCCGGGCGGCAGGACAGACATGAGCCGCTTGAGGACAGACTAAGTGCTCATGGACGCATCTGGCAAAAAGTGAAAATTCTTAGTCCAGGTTTACGCCAGTGTGCCACATGGACAATTAATATAATTTTTCGGTCTGGTTATCTTGTGTGTTTATTATAGATGAAATGGTAAAAAAATATAAATAAAGTACAATCTGTTCTCACAGCTACATTGGTAAGAGAGAGCACTCAAATATGGCACTGGTAGAAATCAGGCTCCCGTCCGGATACACCCCAGTCAAGTCTTCTGTCAAACAGGTACTCGCGATATAATCACAGTATATCATTTATTGATTTCCTTACATAACATCACGTCATCGATACTTACTTTCTTTTTTCCAGCTAAGTAGAAGCAATTTGATTAGCCGGTCAGAGGCGCAGCCCAACAAGGTTATCGTGTACTTTGAGAAGGTGAGCTCCTCTCTTGTCTTCTGGACTTTCACAATTGTTGTCCCATGAACTGCTGGCCGAACACTGTGTGCAGGGTGAACCTGGACCAGGCGTAGACGTCAAGGCATTATGTTCCTACTATAGTAGGTGCAAGGGTTCCAATCTCACCCCAGCCCTGAAGACTAGAGGGGTCACAAAGGTCACTTTGCCCAATAGGAAAAGACAATTACTATTAAAGAGCAGTGATAGTTGGGGCCCTGTTGAAGATTTTGCATTGAGGCCCACAAGCTTGACGATGTGAGCGTAAATCTGGAATTAGGTATTTGGTTTATGGCCCTATAGTCCTGATTAGGTCCCTGGCTGTAATGGCAACCATCGGCACCCAGCGTTATTGTCACAGAGGATTACGGTGGTGTGATGAAGGGACTTCTCTTCCTTTGATTGCACCCTTAGGTGCAAGGTGGCTACCATTAGCTCAACTTCTGAGCATACGCCACACACATATATATTAATGCTGGAATGACAACTATAATAAATTTCATTCAAAATAAGACCATCAAATTTAAAGGGGTTTCCTGGGACTTTAATATTAATAACCTTCGGATAAGTCATTCATATCAGATCAGCAGTTGTCCGATTCCTGTGCACAACCATCATTGGCTGCTTAAAGAGGCCGCAGCACCCAGGAAGTGGCGCCACAGTGTACAGGAAATGGCGCCACTCCGTACATTGTGTAGTGGGCGTGAATGGTACTGCAGGCTCTTTCCTATTCACTTGCATGGCGAAAACTTGCAGTACCATTCACAGCCACTACACAACGTAGTAGGCTATCAGTATTAGACCACATTCACACGTTCAGTATTTGGTCAGTATTTTACCTCAGTATTTGTAAGCCAAAACCAGGAGTGGGTGATAAATACAGAAATGGTGACGTGCTTCTATTATACTTTTCCCCTGATTGTTCCACTTCTGGTTTTGGCTTACGAATACTGATATGAAATACTGAACGTGTGAACATGGCCTTAGAGTACAAGGGAGACTCTATACTTAATTTTTTTTTTGGTAGTGAAAAAACAAAGGAAACCTGGCAGAATGGACCCAATAGTGTGGACAGAGGATTTTGGAATGAGTTACTTATTAAGATTCCAGTATATTTATTGCCACTAGATTTGGACCAATATTACATGTAATATTACAATGTACTAACTTGCCGCCGTTGTTTTCTGTTGTATCAGCTCGATAAAGCCGTCAGGTTCTTCACATTCTCAGTCGAACGGGAAATTCCTGTTGGTAACCTCCAGGCGGCTACCGCTACCATCCTGGACTACTACGAGACAGGTAACGGCCACTATAGACATATCTGTGCATGCAATCACCTGATAATAAGTATGCACCATAATGGCCGACATTTGAGAAAATATATCGGTGAGAATCGAAAAAATGGAAACCACAAGTCCACATTCCCAAATAACATTCCCCTACCAGACCCTAAGGCTATGTGCCCACGATGCAGAAATGCTCCGGATTTTTCCTGAGCGTTTCTGCATCTCCCTGGCAGAAAAAACGCATGCGGATTGTACATGCGGATTGTACATGCGGATTGTGCATGCGGATTGTACATGCGGATTGTACATGCGGATTGTACATGCGTTTTCCTGCCAGGGACATGCGGATGTGAAGCGTTCTTCACATGCATTTCCGCATGCGGGTTGACAAGCGCTTTCCAGGCGATTTTAGCATCACTTGAAAAGTGCTTGTGATATCTAGGTCACACTATATAAATCCATACAAACGGCATGGATTTATATAGTGTGACCGTAAAGAATGGTAAAAAATAATAAAAAATAAACATTATACTTACCTTCTGATGGCCCACGTTGTCCTTAGCGATGCGTCTTGGCT
Organism: Phyllobates terribilis; assembly: GCF_046119375.1. Classification (NCBI taxonomy): domain Eukaryota; kingdom Metazoa; phylum Chordata; class Amphibia; order Anura; family Dendrobatidae; genus Phyllobates; species Phyllobates terribilis. Next base: position 417,649,204 of record NW_027362765.1, read on the forward strand.
TGTCGGCAGTTCGCGGTGGACTAAAAGGACCTGCCATGACGTCATTTAGTCATGTGACTTGTCACACGACTGCGTGACCCGTCAAATGACTAAATGACGTCATGGCAGGTCCTTTTTAGACCATCACGAGCTGCCGGGAAGCCCGGACGCATCGGAAAAGGACACCGGGGGCCATCAGAAGGTAAGTATAATGTTTATTTTTTATTTTATTCTTTTTTTTACAGGTTCTATGGTACTCGGGTCCGGAGGAGAGTCTCTTCTTCTCCAAACCCGGGTACCATCCGCACATTGAACCGCATGGATTCTGCATGTACAGATACAGTGATGCAGATGTCATGCGGTCCAATGCAAGTCAATGGCGGCGAAAACGCCGCGCTTCCGCAAAATAATTGGTAGTGCATCGGATTTTTCCGCAATGATAATCCGCAGCGGAAATTTCCGCAGCATGTGCACAGCACATGCGGATTATCATTGCGGAACATGGCAGACCTTCTACCAAGCGTTTTTTATGCGTTTCTGCAGCGCATAGTGGGCACACAGCCTAAGTCAGATCCACCCTGTAATACAGACCCCAGACCAGACCCCCTTCGACATACTAAACCCCAAATCATCTCCCCCAGAATACAGACTCCTAGACCAGCCTCCCCAGTTTACAGACCCTAGACCAGGCGTTTAGCTACTTAAAGGGGTATTCTTATCTCAAAGATCCTATCCCAGTATGTAGTAGGAATAATAATAATAATATTAGCAAATACCTCCAATTAAATATATAGTAAAGTTCTTCTGATTAGCTATGTTGCTTACCTAATGTGCAGGACATTGCAGTAGCTTAGGTATCCATGGTTATGGCATGGCTATGGCATGGCTATAGGCAGCATGGTGGCTCAGTGGTTAGCACTGAAGCCTTGCAGTGCTGGGGTCCTGGGTTCAAATCCCACCAAGGACAGCATCTGCAAGGCGTTTGTATGTTCTCCCTGTGTTTGCGTGGGTTTCCACTGGGTTCTCTGGTTTCCTCCCACATTCCAAAGACATAGAGATAGGGAATTTAGATTGTGAGCCCCAATGGGGACAGTGCCCATAATGTCTGTAAAGCGCTGTGGAATATGTTGGTGTTATATAAAGATTATTATTATTATCGCCACTAACATAGTGACAGTTAGTTGTTAGTAGCCGTAACCATGGATACTTAAGCTACTGTGATGCACTGCACATGGGCTAAGCAACATAGCTAATCAGAAGAACTTTACTACATTTCTAATTGGAAATATTTGCAAATAGTTTTATTATTACACCTACTACATATTGGGATAGGATCTTGGAGATGAGAATAAGCTTTTAAGTATCATGGTTCCCTCTCTACATCTGGATGTTGTCTGTGGGAGCACCTGGGGAGATGAAGAGCGCTTATTACACAGATCCATACAATGTATACTTCTGAATACAATCTGCAGGCACAGTAATTTGCTAAGGCTCTGATTAGTCTGATATTTGCCATGTCTTACATTATGAGCTTGTTTACTGCAGGCACCACTAGGGGGCGCTCACTGCACACAGATTTACACAGTTCAGTGGCCGCTGTATAAGTCAATATGCAGGTAGCTTTTCCTAGTGGTAGATACAGCGCTCTATTGCTGCATCAATGTTCTATCCATCTACAGTATCTCCATCTTTATGAATGATATATTATTATATAGCTGTATCTGATATAACTATTGTTTTTTTCTCTTCCAGATGACATCGCTGTGACAAAATATTACCACCCATGCAGTAAAAATGGTAAGGAAATGCGGATCTGAACAGAAGTAGCTTCAAAACGGGACAACCTATAGTAGGTCCAGAGGTTCTGTGTAGAGATAAAGCAGAGCTGAGTTATGTATCATTACAAACACTTCCAGATCTCATCTCATGGCAGTGAGTGTAAGGAGAGGATGAGAGCTGACAGCACTGTGAGATGAGATCTGAAAGTGTTTGTAATGATATATAACTCTGTAACTACTGTTTAGAGATACAGCTGAGCTGAGTTTTGTATCGTTGCAATTACTTCCAGATCTCATCTCACGGGGCTGTCAGTCCTCTCCCTCTCCCACACTGACTGCCTTGAGATGAGATCTGGAAATGTTTGTAATGATACATAACTCAGCACTGTTGTATCGCTACACAGTAGCTGTATGCATCAGTGAGGAAAGAAGGGAGCGTTCTTTTCTCCCCCTGCTTATAATTAGTCAACCTCATCCAGAGGAAGAAGTATACACCCCCCAGGGACAACTCTCTGGTAATACCCAGCTGGACCATAGCATAAATGGTCTTCTCGCAACAGACAGGAGAAATTAAAAAAATAAAAACTACATTTTACTCAGCTCAGCAGCCACTATTCCATGATTTTGAAAATTTAACATGCAAAACTGGTGAAATAACCTTTTTTTAACTTTCTTCTACTAGCAAATCCGCTTAAAAAACTGCAAGAAAAGGATAAGGCTATGTGCACACAGAGTCAAAAATTATGAGATTTACTGGGTAGAAGTTTGGAAAAGTTTGGACACACAGACCAAAAATGAAAAAAATCTCATCCAATGTATTAAAGAAAAATCCCCAAAACTCTTCAAAAACCCTGAACACACCCTTAGGCCAGGGCTCCCACTATCAGTATTTGGTCAGTATTTTTTCTCAGGAGTGGGAGCCAAAACCAGGAGTGGGTGATAAATGCAGAATTGGTGACTTGTTTCTATTATACCTTTTCTCTGATTGCTCCTCACCTGGCTTTGGCTCCCACTCCTGAGAAAAAATACTGACCGAATACTGACCAAATACTGATAGTGGGGCCGTGGCCTTACTGTGGAGAACTTACTATGGAAAAATGCTCTAAAGGCACTGTGTGAGAAGATGCCTAAAAGTTCCTAAATGTATTAATGTACTAAAACTGGCATCACTCTTCTTATCCAAAGGGGCGTTCCTGTAGGAACAGGAGTCTTATGGGTCCGTGTAGAATTTGACATCTCTGCAGATAATTATTGAATCATTTCTATGGGTAAAATAAAAAAATGCTGGGCATTTCTAATGATATAGTTGTAAAATTAATTCTTTATTTTGGCATTTTTATAACAATCGACCTTTCATTTTCCCAGGAGATGAAACGCAGAACGCTGAATAGTACAGCAGAGAAAAGAAGACGATGAGAACATCAGCAAATCTGGATACAGAATTAGACAGACATTGAGTATTCACCTGTTCCACTATATATCTTTACACAGAATATCACAATGTTTCTTTTTTATACGTTAATGTTTTACGTGATTTGTGGGACGTATTAAAACACCTGATCTGTAATAAAGTGTGTGATGGATTTTATATTGATCGCTGTTGTTAAGTTTATCATGGGATAGTTCAGAAAAACGAAACAGGATCTTTGAGCTATCCTAACTTATCCGGTTTAGTAAACACTTGTATTCCAGTGTGCACATACCCTATCAGTGCGCTGGGAGCTTCATGACACGGGGTTTCCATTGCTGAGCAGCTGCACTCAAGCCTTACTCCACCAAGCACAATACCAAGCGATGGATGGAGTGGTGTGAAGCTATGAGTTTGGGTTTGGACGAGTTTGGTGTAAAGCTATGGATGAGTTTGGGTTTGGTGAATGCCAGGAGAACGTTACCTGCCTAACTGCATTGTGCCAGCTGTATAGGTTGGTGAACGAGGGATAATGTTATGGGCTTCTTTTTCAGGGGTTGGATTCGGCCCCATAGTTCCAGTGAATGGAAATCTTACCCCTTCAGCACAAGACATTTTGGACAATTGTAGCTTCCAACATTATGGGAACAGTTTGGGATAGGCCCTTTTCTGTTCCCCATGGCTGAATCCCAGTGCACAAAGCAAAGTCTATAAAGGCATGGTTGGGGGAGTTTGAGGTAAAAGAACGTGACCAACTGCACAGAGTCTGGACCTCAACCCCAACAAACACCTTTAGGATGAACTAGAACAGAGAATGTGACACCGGCTTCTCCCCAACATGTGTCTGACCTCACAAATGTTCTTCTGGATGAAGGAGCAAAAATTACCACTGACACCTCCAATATCTTGTAGAAAGTCTTCCCAGAGTAGGAGCTGTTATAGCTACTCCATATTAATACCTATTGATATAGAATTGGAGGTCATAAAAGCACCTGTATGGGTAATGTGGAGGTGTCCTAATAGAATCATAGAATGGTAGAGTTGGAAGGGACCTCCGGGGTCATCTGGTCCAGCCCCATGCTCAATGCAGGAGTCACTAAATCATCTCAGACAGATGTCTGTCCAGCCTCTGTTTGAAGATTTCCATTGAAGGGGAACTCACCACCTCTCGTGGCCGCCTGTTCCCCTCATTGATCACCCTCACTGCCAAAAAGTTGTTTTTTTTTTAATCAAATAATTTTTATTGAAAAACTCCAAATACAAAAGTTTCTATCTTTCAAATAACATAAATGACAAAGTAATTCCATAGTATAAAACAAACAAAGTATCTTAAACTTCAATTGCCTAACCCACCCTAAACCTAAATCCCAACATTCCAGAGAACCATTTTCATTTTCGGAGCAGTTCTAGAATAACGGAGTATAAAATTCGTTGAAGGGGGAATAAGATAAAAAAAAAGTGACTCACAATTAAAGGGATAGCATCTTTAATATTCTCTCTCTCATTAGCCCTGGAGTATCCAACCAAAGACTCCATATTTTTTTAAATTTGCGAAAAGAGTTAGACTCCTCTTTCCAACCAGATTATTATATTATTTATCCTTCGTTGTAGTTCTCCCACACATGGAGGTTGTGTGTCTATCCAATGAAGCGCAAGAAGTTTACCTGCTTGAAATAGATAAAGAATAGGGGCAAGTCGGGATCCATTCCATCCTCAAATATTCCCAATATACATATACTTACACCCTTTCTATCAAGATGTCCTCATTCCAAAACGGGCCTGTCTGGCTACACTCCCACATCATATGCATCAAATGTGCCTCATCAATCCCACACCTAGGGCATTCTGCATCATGACGATATCCTATCTTGTGTAAAAGCTTGGAGTTTTGTATACTCTGTATTAGATATAGTTGAGAGCCTTTGTGCCTGCAGGGAGATAATTTGGGAACAGTTTCTAGAATCTCTCTCCATTGCTCCATCGGTATAGGGCCTACATCCCCCTCCCATTTAGCTTTAACTGTCAGAGGGTGATTATCTAGTTGGGATGACAATAGGCATTTATATATGGTAGAAATTAAACCCTTTGTATGACCTGTAGAAGCAAATGGTATCTATTAGCGGATGATGTTACATGCCACGATCCATCAGACCCGATTGAGCATGTCGGATGTGTAGGTATCGGTAAAAAGTGTTACGCGATAAACTGAATCCCTCTTGGAGCTGTTGAAAACTTAAGGACAGAGTTTGTAAATAATTGTACTATCGAGTCGACCAGATCCCTTTTTTCCTCCCAATCAGAAAAACCCTTTAACTTTGATACTTCACTCAAATTGGGATTACGCCATAGCAGTGTGTATATGGTGAATCCCTTAATACCCATAAGTTTCTTTCCTCTGTCTCACACTTTATAGACTAACGCCAGTGTGGGAGTAAGAAGATTCCCTCCGGGAGAAATCCCAGACTCCAGAAGACACAGGGGTGAGGCCCATTTCATATTCTGTAAAAGAAGAGCGCCCGACTTGCCCATGTCATATGTACTTCACCATCCATGGAGGTGTTGTAATTGGGATGCAATAAAATACAGCTATGGATCAGGAATGGAGAGTCCACCCTCATCCTTATTAAGTTGGAAAGTTTGTAGTTTTATTCGAGCACGCTCTTTACACCATATTAATTCCCTGAACATGGTTTGTACTTTACAAAATATGAAGGGGGAGGAAGCCAACAGAAAGCGTTATGTAGCACAAATAACAATTGTGGCATAAGGATCATCTTGATAAGATTTCCAAAAAGTTTTTTCTAATATCTAATCTGCATCTTCTCCCTTTAAATTTCACCCCATTGCTTCTAGTCTTTCCTTGTGCAAATGAGAATAAGGATGATCCTTCTACAATGTGACAGCCCTTCAGATATTTGTAGACAGCTATTAAGTCTCCTCTCAGTCTTCTCTTTTGAAAGCTAAACATTCCCAGATCCTGTAACCGTCCCTCGCAGGACATGGTTTGCAGTTCGCTCACCATCCTGGTCGCTCTTCTCTGAACTTGCTCCAGTTTTTCAATGTCTTTTTTAGAATGTGGTTCCCAGAACTGGACACAGTATTCCAGATGAGGTCTGACCATGGAGAAGTAGCGGGGGATAATTACTTCTGTCCATTTAGTGTAGATAGATACAAATGACCACTATATTTATATATTAACTGAAAATTTATTATAAATATTCCTGCAATATAAAAAAAATAAAAAAGTACACATTAAATATACTCATTACAGACAGACTATGGTTATCCATGATTACCAAAATTTTTTTTTTTTTAGAAAAAGAGCAGCCTTCACTATCTGGTCGTGCAACTCGTCATGATTACTGCAGTGATCACCACCTGCATACACTACCAGAGCTGCACCTATATAAGAGCAGTGCAATTTCTTAAGAAAACAGACAAAAAAAAAAAAAATCAGATTTCCCATACAATGGACGTCCTTATATCAGTTCTGTCCAATCCGACAAGTGCATGGTTGGATGGAGGCTAAACTTCACTTCTTCCCATCCGGGTACATGGCATAAGGCGGAGTAACAATCACGGTTGCAGATGTCGCGACTGCGACCGAGCCCGTGCGGGTGAGGGGCCCGCCTATGCACACGAAACTTCAACTGGATGTGCGTCCTCGGAGCCCATCGGACTCTAGTTACGCCACTGCATGGCATTAGGTCTCCTCCATCAGAAGGAAGTGTAATATTTTTCCATGGTGCTAATAATGTCGCTGTTCCTTTCGAGAGCATCAACGACACGCTGCAGTATGGTTTGACTGATGCAGGAACCAAAGGTTTGTTGCACACAGTTTAGGATGTGGAGAAAATGGCAGCCTTTATCAGCATCTAAAGAAAAAAGGAGACGACATATTAATCATTCAAGAGACACACACATACACAATCCCTACACTGATCCCAACAGTAGAGGGCCAAAAATCCTGTGTGCGAATGAAGCATTAGTGAGCATGTGCGACCACTGCTTCAGATGGTCGCACATGCTCACTAATGCTTGACTTTTTTAGGACCCAACTTTTCATTATTGGTTGGGGTCCCAATGGTTGGACAACCCACAGAACATATGTTCATCATCTACCCTGTGGTTATGTGAAATATTTTGTTTGTGGGATGACCTTTTTAACCCTTTCTCAACTGCCCACTGTCTTTTTGACTATGGTCAGAATGGGTCCTGAGCATGCGGCAATGTCTCTACATTAATATTCCTGCTTTTGCAACCTAGTAGAGGGAGGTTGGGTCTCTGGCTATCAGCCGGTGACCCTAAGACGACAGAAGCAGTTTATTACTGCTTCTGCCCTCTCCTTTGCAATCTTCAGAACGCTCAATAAGCATTATACAGTAAACAGAATGGGCAACTCTATTGATGGACCCGACAATCACACAATCTGCCAGGCATAGTAAAGCAGCGAGGGGAAGTTTATCCTGCAACTTGGGTTCCTATGGATGCCCCATTTACAGTGAAAAAACTGAACAATACAAAAACACAAAAGTTGCATTGTCCTCACAGAGATCTTTAGATCTTTTCTAACCTCTTATATCTAAAATATAATTGATAAATCAATACAAATGTTAAACAAAGAGGCGAATATTTAAATATTCAAACATATAGTTATTGTACGTATACGGTTTTATATGAAAAGAAAACAAAACAAAAAAAAAACGACACATCAGGAATACATGCAATTCTAAAAAACCAATAGGTTACGTAGTAAGAAATACAAGCAGTATAAAAAAAAAAAAGAAAAAAAAATATACAAATTACCAAAATTATTTTTAAGAAATAATTTGAACCCCTCCCCCAGAAAAAAAATTTCATGCAACCACGTCAGTGAAAAAATAAAAAAGCTCTAAAATGCGCAGAGGCACAAATACTTGGTTGGTCTTTAAACCCTTGATGACCAGTCTTGAACAGCCTTTAACGGGCCAGACATCACGGTGCGCCAGTGCCAAACTAAGAGGCAGGGGCACAGATATGTAGAACTTTTTTATGAAGCTGCATTTGTAGTCGGCCATTTTCTCCATTTATTTTATTTAGTAAAAAACAGATTTCAGAAAACAAAAGGTCTGTTTTTTTTGCATAATTTTGCAGAAATAGTGGTTAATCCTGATGACCGTTATCTTTAAGGCTAAAAGACCTTCCATCTAGTAACACTGATACCAAAACACCTGAACTCCTTTTATATTAATACAAGAAATATTCCACCTCCGATTTGCTCTGTAATACCTACTAATAACCAATAGGTGGCGATAACATCCATTTATGAGAATGGCAGCCGCCTCTTTATGTGTAAACTAATAATAATAATAATAATAATCATCATCTTTTTATTTATATAGCGCCAACATATTCCGCAGCGCTTTACAATTCAGACAACTATATACCGTATTTTTCGGACTATAAGAAGCACTTTTTTCCTCCAAAATTTTGGAGGAAAGTGGGGGGTGCATCTTATAGTCCGAATACTATCTCCCTGTATATACTGTGGCTCTGGGTGGTAGGAGGTCTGGGGTAGCAGCAGCGGGGGATCAGCGGGACACAGGAGGCAGCAGCCGACTACTGCAGCCTGCGCTGTGCCCGCTACTAAAGAAAATGAATATTCCCTGCTCCCCATGCCCAGGGAATATTCATTTTCCTTAATAGCCGGCACACTGTACCGCAGCGCGGCTCCTGCTGCGCTCTGTGGTCCCGCTATTAAAGCTCGTGAATATTCCCTACAACCCACTCCCATGGGTTGTAGTGAATATCCATGATCTTTAATAGCGGGCACACTGACCGCAGAGTGGCAGCAGGAGCAGCACTGCGGCTACAGTGTGCGCGCTCTCACACTGTGTGAGGGCGCATGGCAGGGACGCCATGCGCGCCCTGCCATGCGCGGCTCACACCGTGAGAGTGTCGGCAGCAGACCTGGACAACGCTGGAGGAGAGAGGAGGGGAGTATGATTGTTTATTTTTTTTTGTGGGCAGCAGGATGGAGGCTCAAGGGGTGCCATGAATACCAGGATGGGGGAATCAAGGGGTGCCATGCATACCAGGATGGGTGATCAAGGGGTGCTAGGCAAACCAGGATGGGGGCTCAAGGGGTGCCAAGCATACCAGGATGGGGGCTCAAGGGGTGCCATGCATACCAGGATGGGGGCTCAAGGGGTGCCAAGCATACCAGGATGGGGATTCAAGGGGTGCCCATGCATACCAGGATGGGGGCTCAAGGGGTGCCCATGCATACCAGGATGGGGGCTCAAGGGGTGCCAAGCATACCAGGATGGGGGCTCAAGGGGTGCCAAGCATACCAGGATGGGGGCTCAAGGGGTGCCATACATACCAGGATGGGGATGAGGGGGGCCATACATACCAGGATGTGTGATCAAGGGGTGCCATACATACCAGAATGGGGGATCAAGGGGTGCCATACATACCAGGATGGGTGATCAAGGGGTGCCATGCATATCAGAATCGGGGATCAAGGGGAGCCATGCATACCATGATGGGTGATTAAGGGGTGCCATGCATAAGAGGATGGGTGATCAAGGGGTGCCATGAAAACTAGGATGGGGATCAGGGGGGTGCCATGCATACCAGGATGGAAGATTAAAGGGGTGCCATGCATTCCAGGATGGGGATGAGGGCCATGTATACCAAGATGGGAAGGGGGCCACGTATACCAGGAAGGAGGGGCCATACATACCAGGATGGAATATATTAACAGAATTGGGGGACATTACCCCAATACCAGCAGACTCCCTCCCCTATAACAGGGCATCATGACCACATTTTTTGCTTAAATATTTTTTGCCCTATTTTCCTCCTCTAAAACCTAGGTGCGTCTTATGCTCCGGTGAGTCTTATAGTCCGAAAAATACGGTAAACATCTCAGCAAAAATGACTCAAAGACGACTCCAAAATGGAACGTACAGTAATGGTCACTTACGTCTCTGCCTCCGGCAATCCTCCTGGATGATGCTCCGCACGAGCTTATGTAACTCATTGTCCTGATCAGTTACCTACGTGGAAAGCAAATTTTGTTACATGTAGTAATAAGATCTTCAGATTTAACAACAAAATTATACAAAAAAAAAAAAATTCTAAATATTGCCGATGTCAGAGTTTTAAGAATTTGCATACTATAATAGGCAGGTAAAAGTTGGACAGTCAAAAGTCAACATATTTTGTTACTTTACCAAGATACTAAGTTAGCTCTTATCAATAGTGGGTCCAACCACTGGGAACCAGACCAACCCACAGAACTTAATTTGTCTGTTTTTGGCATTCTAGTAGACAATGAAAAAAGCAGAGGCTGAGATTGTGCACCCCATAGGGGTTATATGCTTATGTTTGCAGTGATTAGAGTGAAGAAAGCATGTACAGTCTTACGGAGGGCAGAGAAATCAATTTAAAGAAAGGGAGGAAAGCACATGAAGAGGTGATGCGTTTCAGGATAGAAGCTGTGCTGGAACAGCATCCTGGATACACACAGAGCTCACATCCAGCCGATATTACTGGCAGAGACACTCACACAAGAGAAAAATCTGAAACTTGGATCAGACTGCAACCTGCATATTAGGGCGAAAATGAATAGAGAAATGAAGATTGCAGACTGAAACTTCTTATAAACTAAAGGTCACCATTAACATATGTAAAGGCATTTTGTTCCATGTCACATTCAGTCCTGCTATCAATGGAAAAGTATTTATTTTCTGTTGAAATTAAAAACCACTCCATCATTTATGACTGGGACAGAATATGCTTGTACTGGAGATTGGGTAGAGATATCATGAGACCAGATTGCCACAGATCAGACTTTCAGGACAAGTTTAACCAAAAGAAATGAACTGGAGTATAAGTTGGTAAACATGCAATGCGTAGGAGAATGTTCACACTGGCCATTAAACAAAGGGTACACCTTCTTGCGGTGGGATGGCCTTTATGCTTTTTTTTTTAATCACTGTTTACAAAGTGCCCTATGTTATTTATTTGGAATATTGCTTTTTACTTACTTATAGCAGGGTATATTTTTTATTATGTTTCTATCTTAAGTTTTTTCAGTACAAGTTTGACCAACAAACCATAAAAGTTCCATTTAAAGAGGACATGTCACCAGCTGAAAAGTGGACAGTTTTTGCCCATATTTTATTCCAGCTTCTGTCAGGTTTTTTTTTTTTTTTATCTGTCATGCGATTCTAGAGATATTGGCCTTTTTATTTATTACTAATTTTTATGGTCTTTACCAAGAGGGCGGTGCCCACAGGGTAATAATGCAGAGTAGCCTAAGGACATGCCCCAGAGGATTCAGTGAGTCAGGTCCCCTTGGTAAAGCCCCTAAAAATTAGCACTAGATAAAAAAAGACCCATATCTCTGGGACTGTATGGCGGATTTAAAAAAAAAATACCATACTAAAGGGAGCAATGGTAATAAAGTAAGAGTTAAAACTGGTCACTTTTGACCTGGTGACACATCCTCTTTAACACAATCCCTTTAATTCCGCTCCTTCTTGGATCATCCTATCACCAATGTATTGCTTATCGTCATCCATCATTAATCCAGTCTCTGACCTGGTACACCTGTGTCTTGTGGCCTTTCAGGTACACGATGCCTTTTTCCAGAAGTAGATGTATGGCTTCTTTGAATACATTATGGATTTCTTTGGATGTAACGCTCGGACCTGCCTAATAATAGAAAGCAATGTAGACGTCACCGACAAATTATACAAAGTCCAAAATGAAAGAGAAGCAATAATAATAATAATCTTAATGGCAAGTTGTTAAAATTTGTGTTTGGCCAATTCTTTATTATATGAGCCGCTATTATCGGCGGTAACATTATCTGCAGTGTTTTTTCTTAGCTAAATATAAAATAATCTATACAAATTCTGTATTTATCTACCGGACACATTCTACATCTTCTTACTGTCTTTTTGACAGATTATATATTAACAACCGTTTCCATTTTAAACTGAACCCATTATCAGCCGCGTCACGACAGTGAAATAGTTCTTGAGCATCTTTTCTTAGAACGTGACATTCTGTTCTTCTGATGATCGTCTTAAAAATTCTTAATTAAATTGGCTGCTGGATGTGGAGTCTCTGCGGTTTGACACTGTCAGACTGTTTACAGACGTATGTTATTGATGAGGGAAAAGGCAATACCTGGTCTATTTATTCATATATTACCAGGAGGAATTATAGAGGAATGGCACACACAGTGTGGGCACGTATGCCTGGCAGCAGTGCAGTCCAGCATATACCGTCCCCTCACCTCTGCCCTTTGGCTTGGTTTGGTGGCAGTGGACAGTAAGGATGGCACACTTTCCAATTCGCGTTGGTAAAAATTAGAAATTTGATTTTCATCCAGAAACTCCTTTATTTTTTCACTCAGCTGTAAAATGAGACCAGAATGTGACAACACATCCTCGTGTCTGGTACTAAAAGAAGAGACAAGAAAAGGGAGAGGTAAATCTTTTTTTTTTGTTTACAATGAAACCACCAGGCGATCATCTCATCTAGCGATCATCACACAGCACCACGCGATCATCACACAGCACCAGGCGATCATCTCATCTAGCGATCATCACACAGCACCAGGCGATCATCTCGTCTAGCGATCATCACACAGCACCACGCGATCATCACACAGCACCAGGCGATCATCTCATCTAGCGATCATCACACAGCACCACGCGATCATCACACAGCACCAGGCGATCATCTCATCTAGCAATCATCACACAGCACCAGGCGATCATCTCATCTAGCGATCATCACACAGCACCAGGCGATCATCTCATCTAGCAATCATCACACAGCACCAGGCGATCATCTCATCTAGCGATCATCACACAGCACCAGGCGATCATCTCATCTAGCGATCATCACACAGCACCACGCGATCATCACACAGCACCAGGCGATCATCTCATCTAGCGATCATCACACAGCACCAGGCGATCATCTCATCTAGCGATCATCAAACAGCGCCAGGCGATCATCTCATCTAGCGATCATCACACAGCACCAGGCGATCATCACATAGCACCAGGCGATCATCTCATCTAGCGATCATCACACAGCACCAGGCGATCATCTCATCTAGTGATCATCAAACAGCGCCAGGCGATCATCACACAGCACCAGGCGATCATCTCATCTAGCGATCATCACACAGCACCAGGCGATCATCACACAGCACCAGGCGATCATCTCATCTAGTGATCATCACACAGCACCAGGCGATCATCACACAGCACCAGGCGATAATCTCATCTAGCGATCATCACACAGCACCAGGCGATCATCTCATCTAGCGATCATCACACAGCACGAGGCGATCATCTCATCTAGCGATCATCAAACAGCACCAGGCGATCATCTCATCTAGCGTTCATCACACAGCACCAGGCGATCATCTCATCTAGCGATCATCACACAGCACCAGGCGATCATCACATCTAGTGATCATCACACAACACCACCAGGCGATCATCTCATCTAGCGATCATCACACACCACCAGGCGATCATCTCATCTAGCGATCATCACACACCACCAGGCGATCATCACATCTAGTGATCATCACACAACACCACCAGGCCATCATCTCATCTAGCGATCATCACACAGCACCAGGCGATCATCACACAGCACCAGGCGATCATCTCATCTAGCGATCATCACACAGCACCAGGCGATCATCACACAGCACCAGGCGATCATCTCATCTAGCGATCATCACACAGCACCAGGCGATCATCACACAGCACCAGGCGATCATCTCATCTAGCGATCATCACACAGCACCAGGCGATCATCTCATCTAGTGATCATCAAACAGCACCAGGCGATCATCTCATCTAGCGATCATCACACACCACCAGGCGATCATCTCATCTAGCGATCATCACACACCACCAGGCGATCATCACATCTAGTGATCATCACACAACACCACCAGGCCATCATCTCATCTAGCAATCATCACACAGCACCAGGCGATCATCACACAGCACCAGGCGATCATCTCATCTAGCGATCATCACACAGCACCAGGCGATCATCACACAGCACCAGGCGATCATCTCATCTAGCGATCATCACACAGCACCAGGCGATCATCACACAGCACCAGGCGATCATCACACAGCACCAGGCGATCATCTCATCTAGCGATCATCACACAGCACCAGGCGATCATCACATCTAGTGATCATCACACAACACCACCAGGCGATCATCTCATCTAGCGATCATCACACACCACCAGGCGATCATCACACAGCACCAGGCAATCATCTCATCTAGTGATCATCACACAACACCACCAGGCGATCATCTCATCTAGCGATCATCACACACCACCTGGCAATCATCACGTTTAGCTTTTAATGTGGCAACCAACAACACAATTCCCTGCAGTGCGTATTAAAACATATGGTCGTTGAGTATAAGGTCTCTCCTAATCCGGAGTGGCTCTTTATCAGACTTTAGACCGTTTTTCAGTGCAGGAGTATAATCATCCACACACAAAACACCGGAGAGAGGCCATGTAACCAGCAGTGCAGGTGCGGTGGGTGACTATTTATTTTTTAGCCATATGAAGCTTATATCGAGATCAGAAAACCCTTTTCAGCGTAATGTTGCTTGGAGGCGGCCGAGAGGACTCGCAGAAAGGCGAAATCCTACTTAGAGGTCGGGAAACTTACGAGCGTCCATGGGATGGATCCGTCAGGTGATCGGGGACAACAAAGGGCTTATCATAGACATTTCTGTACAGGTGTGGGAGGTCCAGCATCCGGCTGATCTGCACATCCAGAGTGGGGTCATCCACCTTATCTACAAGAATAATGGATTTTATTATAAAGCTCCCCCTTTACTGTACTTTACTTTCCTCATTTACAAGGAATGGTTTTCTCATTGGTAATATTGTTACTTAAGCTTTATAGAGATAATATCCCGGTGAATTTGTGACGGTCAACATGTGCTTTCACAAAGAGCTGCAGTGTAAAGCATGATGGAGAGACAGCAGCTGTCAACATTTTTATGTAATTCTTTATACACATTGTGGTAGACCTGTTCACTCAACAGCACGCGGAGGTAGACATGGGAACACTGTCTCTTTAAATTCTTCCCAGGTTTATTATACTGGCAGCATAAACCATGGTGAAGTAAAAATAAACACGGCCCTTTGGGCAAAAACAGGAAAACAAAGCAAAGTAGTAGCACCAAACACAGTCCTTGTGGTCGCAGGGATCCACTCGCTCAGAGTTTAGCAACAAATGCTTCAGCTTTTCCTTGTCAGGACACAAAGCACTGGAGTTCCTCTGGAACACTGAATGATTCAAAAGGCTGGCTATTTATAGCCCAGGCCACACCCTGGGGTGAAGATATGGTGAACAGCCTCCCACCCGCTCTATAGCTGTTCACATAAAATCCTAGCCCATTAAAAATGGCCGATTAACCCCTAGGCACAGTGTGCTGAAGCAAACTTCTAGGTTGCAACTCACTGAATCTAATAGCCTCAGTGAAACATATCTCCCCTCCAGTACTTTGCCAAAGACTTTCTCAAAACATCTACCGTGCCTGCTCCATTTATTAACAATGGCATTTTAGAAATCTGGTGTATTTGGAATTGACTTGTTTGAATTTTTGTTCCCTCTTGTCAAGTAGCCCGATACTAATTGCACCTTTTTAACTATTGATGTTGATAACATAATTGTATTTTCACATGTGGAAGATCAATTGCTGATACTTTTCCAGTTTAAGTGAATGAGGTTCCAGAAATCCATGCACATGAATTCCTCTCAACTGAAGTAAAGGAAAAAAAAAAAAGGCCCATTTTGCAAATTTTGTTGCAAAATTGTATGCAATTTAAGATGCAAGTTTTTCTCTTGGGAAATTTCTCCCAAATTAGGCATAGGTCACATGAGAAATGTTGGCCTCCGGGTCCATAATCGCAGCAGATTGTGCAGAAATAAATACTGCCATTATATCACACAGTTGTTCATTTTAGTCTATTATTAATAAGGGATTTTATTAGATTTTACTTTTATTTTACATAGTGATCTGCACATCCTGCCGGCCCCATCTCACCTTCTAATGCTGCAGTTACAAAATTAGAAAAGTTGGTTAGCCACATACACTATATTTCAATTTGACCCCCTGGCAAAATATCCGCTATTGAGACTAACTGAGGCAAAACTAATTTTTACTTGTCCCATCCTGCTCTTCTTCACTTTCCGGAACAGGCAGTGTCGGATCACTGCTCACCCCCACCCAAACCTGAAGCAAAAAAAGTAGCAGTGCCATCACTAGAGCCGATGAGCAATTCACACGCCGCAGACTGTGCCGGGTGCCCTTGATCTCAGAGGAGCGCCAATCTGAATTGTATCGACATCAAAATTATAATTGAAGGGGGAATTTTCGCAAGATCCACCTTGCCTTGTGCGATGACCACTGCTCACACCAAAATGTTTTTCTTACATTTCATAGGCACCACAGGAGATTCAGCATTCTCCTCCACTCACGGTGGCAGGTAAAAATTGAAAGCCCCTGGGACAGTATGACTATACATTGTATATAGGGGTCTTTCCAAACTCTCCAATAGATGATGGGAGAGGGAAGGACTGGACGTGGTGAACTTCAACGTCTGATCCTTTTGTGGAGATCGATTGGATTAGTCTCATCTTCTCATAAACGCATGCTCTGCCGGACGTGTGCGTCTATGGGTTCGGTGGGAGTAGAGGAGCTGTATGGCCACTGTTGGTTGGGAGTTATCTAGCCATCGAGGCATTAGCTAAAATGATTCATTTGGGAAGGTGAATCCTTGTCTCATTTCCCTTTGTCCTAGTCCCCTACACCGGTGTGAAATATTTTCTTCTACAAATTAAGACTTTACTTACAAAATGTTGAGGAGACAACTTCTCTCTGGTTTCTAAAGACCTTGATATAACCCCGGACTCTGATCACATCACCAATCTCCATCTTGGCTTTCCTGCTCTCGTGTCTGTACAGCTCTTGCATTAGTCCATCCAGATCCTTGGCTTCGGATGTACTTTTCGGATCCTCTAAAAACCAATGGACAGGATGAAGGAAAAGTAGTAAAGTCTTCTGCCCAATGGCAGACCTAACACAGATCCGTCCGGCTCTGTGACCCCATCCGGCTCTGTGATCACCCCCCAGTCTGGGTCTGTGACCCCTTCCGTCCGGTTGTGCGACCCCCTCCCCCCCGTCCGGCTCTGTGACCCCTTCCGTCCGGTTCTGAGAGTCCCCCCGTCCGGTTCTGTGACCCCCCCCCGTCCGGCTCTGTGACCCCCTCTCCCCCGTCCGGTTCTGTGACCCCCCCTGTCCGGTTCTGTTACCGGGGGGTCACAGAGCAGGACGGAAGGGGTCACAGAGGTTCTACCGCTTTATGTTGTTTTCTATACACTTAGCATTACTGGCACCTGGGATCGGCCTATTTTCTGATAGCTACATTGATTTCTAAGACTTTTGCAATGGCCAGGTGTAATTATAGTTCTAGCAGATAGGACTCAATGAATTACTTCGGTCTCATACTTCGGTCTAATGTCATGTATCAAAATGAGCCCCAAATCACTGAGCAAGGTGTGCCGTACCGCAGACATGGCGGATGCAGGTAATTATTGGGCCAAACAACAGAATGACACTTGCACTGGGCCCTATAGGATGGGAATTTATTACTGTCGAAAAAAGGGACAGAGACTCATCACTGACACAGATATAGAGGAGAAGAGCTGGGGCACTATAAGAGGGACACCTGGGGGTAAAATGTCCCAGATACCCCCTGGAGGGCAGCAATGCAGTCATCTTTCATTAGGTTTTTCTATTTATTTCAATAGAAACATAAGACGCCATGCTTTAAAATAAAAAAAAATATAAGATTTTAGTTTACAAAAAAAAAATAAAAAATTCTGAGAAAAAAATGGTCAAAATTAATTGACAAATAATATTATTATATTGTAAGAGAGGCTTACGGACATAGCAGGTTGTACAATCCACCCTCGTCTCCCGCACACATACAGTTTTTAGGTCCCTCCTTTAAGGGCTCGTGCACATATCCGATTATCTCGGACGAGTGCTATCCGTGGTGGTCATAGATAGCACTCGTATCCATGATATTCTATGGAACTGTGCACATGTCTGAGTTTTTTCCTCGGATGAAGTGGTCCGCGGAAAAAAAAAACGGAGACATGTCTGATTTCGATCGGCGTGTCAGATCAAAAGCAGCAATGCAAATCTATGGGTCCATTAAAAACATTCGACCGCACTTGGATAACGTCAGAGTCCGGCATCATTTTCACGGACTGACAGAATGGAGAAGATACTTTTTTTTTTAATCTTTTTCTCTCCACATCCGAGAAAAACTGATCAAACTCTGATCAGCATAATGGGACGGTTTAT
The DNA here is from genome assembly GCF_046119375.1 of Phyllobates terribilis. Lineage (NCBI taxonomy): Eukaryota > Metazoa > Chordata > Amphibia > Anura > Dendrobatidae > Phyllobates > Phyllobates terribilis. Next base: position 417,667,819 of record NW_027362765.1, read on the forward strand.
CTCGGATGGAGAGAAAGCGGTTGTGTTCCTCTACAGTAAGGAACATTCTGTTGTGTACAACCAGTAGTGAGACATGACTATTTGTACTGACTGCTGCCAGCAGGGGGCAGCATTATTCTTCTGTAGGGAATAGTTTATTTTCAGCACAGGAGCCTAGTGGTCTGAAGGCTTCTAGGGTCTGGGGACCTATAGTCGTATAGTTGTACTTTAATTCACTATTTATCTGGCAAGTGTATGGTATTCTGTAGACACCGGTGCAATATGCGCACAATTTAGGGCTCTCGGCATATCCGAGAAACCCATGGTACTCGCTGAACACTGTCACCACGTGGCCCGAACATGGCACCCTTGGCTCTGTTTGGCACCAAATAGAATGAATATGGCCATATTTTGAGCATTTTTAGGTTGTGTTCAGTCCGTGTAACCAGTACAGTGTGGACTTTCGGCAATGTATATAGTGTTAACCTGGGCATAATATACTGGACTATTCAGATAATACTGGACTATTTACCCAGGGATTCAATATATATATTTGACTAGGACTGTGACAAAGATGTCTCATCAAAAACAAAAGTAGGAGCATTACTTAGTATAAGGAACAATTAGTTATAGCCTATATTGTCCCATGGGACAGACTGAAATATAGTGCAAATTGCACGACCAGGCTCGGACTGGCCCATAGAAGAACAGGGAAATCCCCCGGTGGGTCCCTGTGCAGACATGGGCCCCCAACCTCACCGTATGGGCAGTACTTGGCATAATTCACTTGATTCAGTAGGTTCAGAAAAAAGAAGCATATCATGATTCATTTACCAAACTACTCAGATTATTATTAGAGGCATAGGTAAATTTGTAAACAAGGGTAGTGTAATATTTGCATGCAAGTGAAAAATGGGCCCCCCAAAGTCAATGTTACTGGCAGCCCTTGGCACTCCACAGTCCTACACTGTGCACAACCGTATGTAGGGCAGCATAACTTCAGACCAAATTTTAAAAAACAAAAAACAAGTAGTTGTGGATCTTAAAAGGACTTCACATGATCCTACAGATGGTGAATCTGGGGGCTCAGTATATCATGAGAATGTGTTCTCATAAGGCTGAGGCAACAACATGTGCGTCAGACAAGTCATATAAGCAATGATATTGGTGCAAATTGTCTATGACTTGCCGCCTTGTGGCAATTTGAATGCTGCAATTTGGCTGTAAAAAAAATTGCAAACACTCACAAACAACTTGCAGATATAAATCAATGGAGGCAAAGTCATGTGCAACTCACGAACAAAAATCCAACAAAATTGAGATTTTTTACAACGATTCCATTGCAGTTGATAGTCATCAGATGCCATGTTGCAATGCTACATGGCATCTTGAAAGGGGAATATAATCAGCTAGAAAAACGGGACTGGAAGACCTCTGGATTTGGAGTCCGACCAAGTGCATAAAGTCCACTTGTGTCCCCACAGTAAGTTCCTATATAAATACAGTACAGACCAAAAGTTTGGACACACCTTCTCATTTAAAGATTTTTCTGTATTTTCATGAATATGAAAATTGTACATTCACACTGAAGGCATCAAAACTATGAATTAACACATGTGGAATTATATACTTAACAAAAAAGTGTGAAACAACTGAAAATATGTCTTATATTCTAGGTTTTTCAAAGTAGCCACCTTTTGCTTTGATGACTGCTTTGCACACTCTTGGCATTCTCTTGATGAGCTTCAAAAGGTAGTCACCGGAAATGGTCTTCCAACAATCTTGAAGGAGTTCCCAGAGATGCTTAGCACTTGTTGGCCCTTTTGCCTTCACTCTGCGGTCCAGCTCACCCCAAACAATCTCGATTGGGTTCAGGTCTGGTAACTGTGGAGGCCAGGTCATATGGCGTAGCACCCCATCACTCTCCTTCTTGGTCAAATAGCCCTTACACAGCCTGGAGGTGTGTTTGGGGTCATTGTCCTGTTGAAAAATAAATGATGGTCCAACTAAACGCAAACCGGATGGAACAGCATGCCGCTGCAAGATGCTGTGGTAGCCATGCCGGTTCAGTATGCCTTCAATTTTGAGTAAATCCCCAACAGTGTCACCAGCAGAGCACCCCCACACCATCACACCTCCTCCTCCATGCTTCACGGTGGGAACCAGGCATGTAGAGTCCATCCGTTCACCTTTTCTGCGTCGCACAAAGACACGGTGGTTGGAACCAAAGATCTCAGATTTGGACTCATCAGACCAAAGCACAGATTTCCACTGGTCTAATGTCCATTCCTTGTGTTCTTTAGCCCAAACAAGTCTCTTCTGCTTGTTGCCTGTCCTTAGCAGTGGTTTCCTAGCAGCTATTTTACCATGAAGGCCTGCTGCACAAAGTCTCCTCTTAACAGTTGTTGTAGAGATGTGTCTGCTGCTAGAACTCTGTGTGGCATTGACCTGGTCTCTAATCTGAGCTGCTGTTAACCTGCGATTTCTGAGGCTGGTGACTCGGATAAACTTATCCTCAGAAGCAGAGGTGACTCTTGGTCTTCCTTTCCTGGGGCGGTCCTCATGTGAGCCAGTTTCTTTGTAGCGCTTGATGGTTTTTGCAACTGCACTTGGGGACACTTTCAAAGTTTTCCCAATTTTTTGGACTGACTGACCTTCATTTCTTAAAGTAATGATGGCCACTCGTTTTTCTTTACTTAGAATTTGTATTATGGCAAGAAAAAAGCAGCTAACAGTCTATTCACTAGGACTATCAGCTGTGTATCCACCAGACTTCTGCACAACACAACTGATGGTCCCAACCCCATTTATAAGGCAAGAAATCCCACTTATTAAACCTGACAGGGCACACCTGTGAAGTGAAAACCATTTCCGGTGACTACCTCTTGAAGCTCATCAATAGAATGCCAAGAGTGTGCAAAGCAGTCATCAAAGCAAAAAGGTGGCTACTTTGAAGAACCTAGAATATAAGACATATTTTCAGTTGTTTCACACTTTTTTGTTAAGTATATAATTCCACATGTGTTAATTCATAGTTTTGATGCCTTCAGTGTGAATGTACAATTTTCATAGTCATGAAAATACAGAAAAATCTTTAAATGAGAAGGTGTGTCCAAACTTTTGGTCTGTACTGTATATCTGTCTCGACCACGGTAATAGGCAGTTCTTCTACTCTGTATTCCAGCTTGTGTGTCCTAGCATTGGCCTCGGTTCTTAAATCGAGTCAAACAATAGCGAGCACATAAAGTTTATCAAGGAACTTCTTTGAATAAAGAAACATAAAGCGAAGTGCAAACATCCCGATGATTTGCTTAGTAGGATGAATATGGAAACTGTTTTATAAATGTGAAGGTAATCTACGAAGGGAAACAACAAGCGATGCAGTCTGCACCCATAAAGAATTTTTTTGGTATTATTTTTCTCTTTTTTTTGTGGTTATGCTATCTAGATAGGGATTATATGGGGCCATATATCAGTTTGGGTTCCCTTATAGGTTATATGCACCCATAAAGTTTCACCTTGGAAAGTTTCTGGATCACAAGTTGTGTATTTTGTGCGGACTTTACGTGAAAAATTTCAGAGTAGCAGCAACATGGATGAGCTTTAATTACATCTCATCCACACGCTGCAATGTTCTTTTGGTCGGAAACTGTATAGAAATGATTTTTTAAATCCGTCGCACGTCAAAAAACGCACATAAAACATATTAATAAGTACAGAAAATATTTTTGATGCAAAGTAGAATGCCGCCATGTAAAATTCACACCAAATATACAAACATGTGATCCCAACCTAAAGCCTCCTTCACACGTCCAGATATTTCCAGTCCGTGTGTCATGTACAGGAATAGAATGCAGAATAGGAATGACAGATGTTTAGGTATCAAAGATGTGCAAAGATAGATAGATATCCGTGAGATATATAATCAGTGCTTTGCATGTGTAGCATACTGTACTTGTATTAAGCAAATAAATAAATGAATGAAAAAAATGACGTGCATTTTTTTGTAACCAGCAAAGGTAAAGCAGACAGCTGCAGGCTGAAATTATCAGGCTGGGAAGGTCCCTGGTTATTGTCCCTTTCCCTTTTTCCAATAAATTGGTGAACCAGGGATAGTGCGGGGGAGTCTTTATGCAAATAAACCATTTTTTGACTGTGTGTGTGTGTTGCTATTTTTGATTACTGGGTTAGTAATAGGGATGTCTAATAGACACCCCTCCATTACTAACCCCAGGGCTTGATGCCACCTGTGATTTTGACAGATAACAGCTGTCATCAACCCCAACTAAAATTACCCCAATTGCTACCGCACCAGAGCAATAGGGAATAGGCGGGCAAAGCGCCAGATTTAGCACATCTAATGTGGTGCACCAATTCTGGAGTGGTTGAGGGTTGGTATTTTTAAGCTGGGAAGAGCCCAATAACCATGGACCTTCTCAGCCTGATAATATCAGCCCCCAGCTGCCTGCTTTACCTTGGCTAGTTGTCAAAAATAAGGGGGACCTCACGTCGTTTTTTTGACTTATTTATTAACTTCGTACATGTACAGTAAACTACACAGGAGCAAGAATGAAGAGGTGATACATAATGTGACAAACTTATTTATTGCTATCGTATAAGTGCCGTCTCACCTGAAGATGATGAACATTTTGGCCCGGAGGATTTCCAGCATGTGCAGTTGATCACTCCGGTGCTGTCATCCACTTCATAAGAAGTTACAAAAAGACAAGAAATCACATAAAAAGCAAAATGTGAGTGTGCAAAATACAGTCCATATATCTACTGTATGTAGTAACTAGTGATGGACACATTAGGAGTCACTTAAGACAATTACAGAATTTTTTATTAAAGAATCCTCAATAATAATAAATCATCAATTCGTTAAGGGCTTCATAGGGAAATTGGCAGTCCGTCTTCTCAATCTGCTTTTAGAACAGCGAGGGGAGAGCAGGAAACTGAACCATTAGTCGGCGGCAGACGGCAGCGGAGGAAGAAGGGGATGGGTGGGGCAGCTTGGCCGGCGGCCCACAAACAGGAGGATAGTAAATGTGAACTCAGAAAGGGTGTATTGTTTGGGTAATCAAGCAAACGTACCAGCGATGTGTTCCCATGCTGAACGTATAAAAATGCACTGGGTGGATCCCAGTAATAAAGCAGATGTTACCTGTTCTTATAGATTTATCAAATTATCTCTTCAGAGAGGAAGAGGACTAGAACTCTACAGCGCCACCTATTGGAAGTAGCAATCCTAAAAGTCAATATCGAGTTTCTAACGAGCCTTGTCACATGACATAGGGTTAAAGCCAAAATCTCAAATTGCAGACACTGTGCTTCCCCTCATCAGTGCAAAGTGTGAGATCTGGTTTGGCTGGGTGAGAGACGTCCGACATGTCACTCTCCGCAAGGAGAAACATTAACCCTTGGATAAAGATTTATCATACACATTACATTATATTAGAGTCTTTATAGACTTTTTTCATTTACCCTACTAAGATATATGGCAATAATACTGTAGACAGGACTGTCAGGGGCGCCATACAGATTTTGTTTCCCTAGTTTGGACTGCAGATTGCCCTAATCGTATATCCGCGGATCCCTTGTAGGTATTGGCCCCTTTTGTGGCAATTGACTGCATAATGTTTTTAGCCATGAGTTTGTGAAAATCCTACAAATAGGCAACAGAAGCAAAGCCCGAAGGTGTACAGCTGAGGCACAGGTGGGGTCGCTGATATTTTTTTGGGTTATTACAATTCTGTAAATCCAGAATTTAATCATTGGGACCTTTCAGGTGCGGAAAAGTTGCATCTAAATTTGGTTTCATAGCAAAGAAATCCACTGCATACATTGAAATACTGTGGGTTTTAGATCTACTGATCCGGACAATTTACGTTGCGAATCTTCATTTCTGAAACTCTCATTTGCAACGCTGCTGCTGTAATAGGCGGTCATTTGGGTTCTCTATGACGGCAGTCATTTGCCATCATATTACTGGATCTGTGTACTATGGTCAACTAATCATAGCAAAATGAAATGCCATATTGAGGGATTAGGGTATGATTCAAATAAAATCAATCATCCTGGGATTACATGGGGAATACGAGCAGACATTGTCTGAATTTAAGAATATAAATTTAAAGGGAATCTGTCAGCATTTTTTGCGATGCAATCTAAGAGCAGCATGATGTAGGGGCTGAGATCCTGATTCCTTCGATGTGTCACTTACTTAGCTGTGTGGTGCTGTTTCAATAAAAATCAGTGTTTTATCAGCAGGAGATTATCAATAGAGGACTAGTTGTCTCGTGCCTCCTAGTCAACTGCTCTGTATAACCCCGCCCCCAAGACCATGTACAGTGCACACAGAAAGCAGCCAATCAGAGGTGTGGGCGGGGTTGAACAGAGCTCAGCATTCCAAGCACTGCTAGATCTGCAGCAGAGAAAACAGGGATTGTATGAAAATGGCAGCAAGTAACACATCGCCGGAATCAGGGTCTCAGCCCCTATATCATGCGGCTCTCAGATAACAAAAATCTGCTGACAGATTCTATTTATGTAAGTGTTTTACCACAGGAGAGTAGGATTTACATTCTGTACAGTGATACAATGTTACAGCCAAGAAAACAGCGAACATTATGTGATATGTGTGTATGGGTCCGGTACACAGCAATAATACCTCCGTAGCTGTAGAAAGCGTCCTTCTCTCTCACCGACACTACAGTCCCTAATATATCGACTTGTCTGATGGGATGACCGCTATAGAAAAAGATTCCTGTAATAATAGAAATAAACATTAGAATAAACCTATAGATTGAAAGCAAAAGAAAAAAAGTTTACTGGTTATGGGGACCTGCCAAAAAAAATCTGGGAACACCCCCTTTCCCAGCCTGTGACGGCTGGGATATATTATATATATATATATATATATATATATATATATATATATATATATATATATATATAAACATATACTATGTTCATGTTGCCATTTCCTGAGACATAGACATTTATTTTTATGTCGAGCTGCGTGGGGGTTAGTTTTTTTGCACCAATTGGTGGTATATATTTTTTTCAGGGATGTGTGGCAACCAAAAAAATGCAATTCTGGCACTTTATTTTTTTTCCTTTTTATCAGGTTTACCGTATGGGTTAGTTACTTTTATTTTCTGATAGATGAGACTTTTATGGATGCGGCAATACCAAATAGGTCAATTTTTCTTATTTAGGTTTAACTTGAGAAAAGAGGCGATTTGAACTATTCTTACTTTTTAAAAAATGTTCTATTATTTTTTACTTTATTTTTAAGCTTCTTAGAATATGTGCGCATAGAGTTTCGTAATGAATCCTCTCCAAAATCCTTCTCATAAAGTACTCCAAAAAGTTTTCGAAAACTCTACCAAATCATTTCTATTGGATAACCACTTTACTGTTCAAATGACAATTTTTATTTTTTTTTAAGCTTTTTTTTCCCCTAAAGAGGTCTGGGAAAAAAGAAAGTGCCAGTCACTTCTTTGACATGGATCACGAACAAAACCTCCCAAACTAGGCACTGTCCAATTTCAAGACTGCAAAGAATGTTTCCAAAAAAATAAACGCTTGAAAATCCCTTCAAAGCTATTAATTGGGGGATTAAGATGACCCCCTTCTGCTATAACAACTCATCAGCAACCATCAAGTGAGTCGTGGGGGCCAATAGGAGCCAGTGCACGTACAATGGCAAACTAATGTTGTAGTCAGCTGCTGCTGTTACAGGTAGATGCCAGCAATGTGACCCAGTTGGCCCCCTGGGATGGGATGTACTATTAATTCCTATGTCGGGAAGCTCTACTCTTACAAAAGTAAAAAGAAAATTATGGAACACTTGTCAAAAACATTGCGAGCCCTCTGCTGCCTCTCTGGGTGTCCTTTTATTTCCATAATACACATTATACATACTTATTAAGTCTCCCAGGACATCTTGGAAGCTCCTGTAGAAAGTGGAGACATCTCGGAAAAGTTTGTAAAACTACCATGCAACTAGGAACCTTTCAAAAAACGCTGTGTTCCCCAAACCTTTTATATCGCATCGATGCCAAGCCCATAACAATGGGAATACTTTTTGTTCTCGAGTGTGGTGTAAGCTGTATTATACTAAGTGATTTCCATAGACTGAAAAAGCGGCTAAAAAAAGTGATCGCCAGACTGAAAAAGTGACCGGAAGTAAGTGATCGCTACAGACTGAAAAAGTGACCAGAAGTAAGTGATCGCTACAGACTGAAAAAGTGGCCAGAAGTAAGTGATCGCTACAGACTGAAAAAGTGACCAGAAGTAAGTGATCGTCACAGACTGAAAAGTGGCCGGAAATAAGTGATCGCCACAGACTGAAAAAGTGGACGAAAATAAGTGATCGCTACAGACTGAAAAAGTAGCCGAAAATAACACATCTAGTGTATTAGATATGTTCCTTTCATAAGTGACGGGCGAGAGAGAAGGGAACATTTCAAATACACTCAGTTTTTGTCTGGACTTACCAGGTACTTGATGAGACTCCTTTAGTTCCAAAATGTCTCTAATGTACAACTTGGCAAATGCTAGAAACACTGGATCCAATCCCCACAAGAGTGACGGTAATTCTTCCATGAAACATGCGGGTGTTCAGAGATCTGAATGACAAGACAAAGAGACGGAAATTTATCTAAAATGAAGCTTAAAAGAAATGTGTCATCAGAAAACTATCCAGGTTTTTATGTTACATGTATTTAAAAAAAAAAAAAAAAAAAAAAAAATCATATTTCTAAAATTATTATCTGAGCATGCGCTAATCTAGGTACGTCATTGTGGTGGAGGGGGAGGAGGTGAGCTGTGATATCACCTATTGTGAATCCTGTATCATCTCCTGTATATAGAGGTGTTATCTGTCTATGTAATCTGTCTGTGATGATAATGAGACTTCTGAAAAGTCTCCTGGAATGAACCAGAAGTCTATAAGCTTATCAATCAATTATAGGCAGATAACAATAAAAAACCTAATTGAGGATGAACTCATGGGATTCCACTGTATAAAAAAGTATAACAAGCAGCATACATTTTGTTTTACTGTATGCACTTATTCCAATCATCTACAAAGACCCCAAAATTTAAAACCAGCAAATGGGGGCATTTAAGGATGCATTTTACATACATCTTAGAAGCTTAACAGCAAATATGGTGACTGTACAATGTTTTGTCTCACAGTCTAGAGCAGGGATGTCAAACTCAAATACACAGAGGGACAAAATTAAAAACTTGAACAAGGTCGGGGGTCAACCTTGATATTTATTAAAAAAAATGTCTACAATTGAGGAAGTTTTTCCATATCAAATATAATGATGAAGCTTTTCATTTGAGAACAAAGTTAAAAGGAGTTGTCCCACCAACAAAGTACATTTTAATTAATAGATCTCAGAATAAAATTAGCACATACAGTACAATGGGCCCCACATAGTCCTCCGTACCGTACAATGGGCCCCACATAGTCCCCTATACAGTATAATGGGCCCCACATAGTCCTCCATACAGTATAATGGGTCCCACATAGTCCTCCATACAGTATAATGGGTCCCACATAGTGCTCCATACAGAATAATGGCCCGACATAGTCCTCCATACAGTATAATGGCCCGACATAGTCCTCCATACAGTATAATGGGCCCCACATAGTCCTCCATACAGAATAATGGGCCCCACATAGTCCTCCATACAGAATAATGGCCCCACATAGTCCTCCATACAGAATAATGGCCCCACATAGTGCTCCATACAGTATAATGGGTCCGTCATAGTGCTCCATACAGAATAATGGCCCCACATAGTCCTCCATACAGTATAATAGCACCACATAGTCCTCCATACAGTATAATGGGCACCATAGTCCTCCATACAGTATAATGGGCCCCACATAGTCCTCCATACAGAATAATGGGCCCCACATAGTCCTGCATACAGTCTAATGGTCCCCACATAGTCCTCCATAAAATATAATTGCTCCACCTAGTGCTCCATACAGTATAATGGGCCCCACATAGTCCCCTATACAGTATAATGGTCCCCACATAGTCCTCCATACAGAATAATGGTCCTCATATAGTCCTCCATACAGTATAATGGTCCCCACACAGTCCTCCATACAGAATAATGGCCCCACATAGTCCTCCATACAGTATAATGGGTCCCACATAGTCCTCCATACAGTATAATGGGTCCCACATAGTGCTCCATACCGTACAATGGGTCCCACATAGTCCTCCATACAGTATAATGGGTCCCACATAGTCCTCCATACAGTATAATGGCCCCACATAGTCCTCCATACAGAATAATGGCCCCACCATAGTCCTCCATACAGTATAATGGGTCCCACATAGTGCTCCATACCGTACAATGGGTCCCACATAGTCATCCTTACAGTATAACGGACCCCACATAGTCCTCCATACAGTATAATGGGCCTCACATAGTCCTCCATACAGAATAATGGCCCCACCATAGTGCTCCATACAGTATAATGGTAATACATAGTTCCCGGCGTTGCGAGCCAAATATAATCACTCTGAAGGCCAGATTTGGCCCGCGGGCCTGAGTTTGACATCTGTGGTCTAGAGGGTTTGAAGATCTCCTGACTCTCCTCTGACTGCGCAAGAAACATCAGTCATGCTGGATTCCGGATCATGTTAAGACGGTCAGGGGGAATAGCTGCTGGCCAAAATGACAGATATTGGTACCAACTACTCCAAACGCATGACCACTCGGTCCAGCAGAGCGTACATGTATTCTCAGTGGGAAGTAGTAAGTAGGTCACTACGAGATTCCTCTCAACTCCTCTGAGAACAAAGGGATTGGACATTGAAATTCGACATGCCCGATCCTTATTTTTTCGATGTGAATATTTGGGGCAGAGTAGGGAGGACATTACGAACTTTAGAACATGGTCGGCTAACATTGGTTGGTTTGGCACACTGATCTAAAATGTATGAGCACCTTCTGTTTCCACTGGAGGTATGCAGCTGCCAGACGTGTATCTGGGAATAAGAAGAAGCTTATTCCCCTCTCCCCATTGAAGTAAATATGTATGCTCAACAGAGCAGAGTGTGCATGTATGTAGGGGAGTTTGGAAAAATAACTGGATATAAAATCAAGCAAATGTACTCACAGCATGCATCATTTTTTGGCCTAAAATAACATGTCTAACTCAAATTGTGAATAGTGATGCATTACATGCTGTTGATTCATTTCCTGCATTGTTGTGTCTGATCTCAGTGGGTGAAAGGAAGTAACCAGAGCGAAGGGAGGGAATTATAAAATCTTTAAAGGAGACAGAGGTAATAACAAATAGCCAACTCCCAGTCCTAATCTGATAAACGCTTTACAAGCATTACAGCCGGTCGGACCACAAGTCATCCTGAGTAGGGAGAATTAGTAGTGCAGTCACCAGTAGTGCTCACAGTCTCACTGATTGTACAGCGCAAAATCTGCAACAGAGACACCATCAACCATGAGCCTAATACTGGAGTCTTCTGATGTGACAACTTTCCCGGACTCTATGGATACTTCTGCACCTCCTATAGCTGTAACCCGGAAAATATGGCTAATAGGGGTTGTCCAGGATCGGCACGAAAGTCTGCAGTCGCTCCGGCCACATTCCAACTAGAAGTGCACAACCTTGTTCAAGTCAAGTGAATTGAGCTCGCCTGCACACGTCTAGTCGGAATGCACCTGGTCTCACCGTCCTCACCAGAAAATCCTGACAGAGTACGCTATCCATACATAGAGTGACTGCAGACTTTCGTGCCAAACCTATGAACACCTTAGACATGGAAAAAGTTTTATAAAGTTAGACTAAGTTTCAGGATAAACTGAAGTTTTATGAAGTTTTATAAAGTTAAGTTTTATCTTTATCATTTTATTTCCAGATGCTTCCCCCCTGATATGCAGTGTGCACCTTGCTCCTAGAAGCACATTTTTTTCTTGTTAGTAGATTACTGCCAGTAATACATGTTGGATGTGAGGTCGGCATGTCCAGGAGGCTGCTGCCTTCACTAGCTCAACCGTATCAGCACAGCTTCATTCCTGGAGCGATTTCCCCTTCTACATCCCATGGAAGAACTTTTCTTGCTGACAAACACTACGCTGATGATTGTGTCCATCTGTAGTGGGTGCTCCACTCTTTCTGCGCTCATATACACAGCCTGTGTGATTCACGGCCTCCTCGACCCGCCTGGCACAGTACAGTCTATCTGACCGGGCATGTGCGCCACTCTAATTTCTTGACTGTCTTGTAATACAGCTCAGCTCCAATCACTCAGTTCCAACCAAGGCATAATTCCAGACCCGGCCCAAAGACAATGCACTGCTGTTTTTAGGATACAAGAGTAGTTTCCCCCCCTCTACTCTTATATAATCCCTAGAAGAATTTATATGAGTTTGCAAAAATGGTCAGAACAGATTGTCGTGATTTGTACGGTGTGCGGCTGGCACTGACAGGCAGTCCGGGAACGCAGCAGGTCAAACTAGTCCAGCAAAACAAGTGCTTTCCAAAACTTGCAGCAAATGAACAAAGCTAAATAAAAACTTTCCTGAAGCTTCTTTTGTGTCGTTTTTTTTCCTCTTCGGATGTTTTTTCAGCCTGTATTTTTGGAGGGTTTTCCCATGGTTTTTGTCTTTTTTTTACTGTCATTTTTTTTACTCCACTAAATAATGTAGAAACTCCAATAGCTTTTTTTCGAAGCAAAAACTATGGCAAAACTCTCCAAAAAAAACAAAACATCTGGACACTTTCCATATTTTTTCATGAACTTTCCTATAGTCTTTCCTATTGGTTTTAACAGCTTGGCGTTTTCAGAAAATTGAAGCGGTTAAAAGAAGCAATAAACACAGCAAGACGTTTTTACATAGAAATGCATTTGTTCATTCTTTTGAATGTTTTTTTTTATAGGTTTCCTTGGTGTATGGAGCCTGAAAAAGATGTTTCTCCACCTTCTCCATTATGTCAGTTCATGAAATTCGGACCGATTTTTGTCACGGACCCATAGACATGAATGGACGAGCGCCATCTGATTCTTGGAGGCAAATCGTGCATGCTGTACGGCCTCATATAATAGCAAAGGTACGAGTGCTATCCATCAAAACCAAGGATAGCACCTTATTTTGATCCAAGAGTCAGATCAAAATTAGCAATGCATCCATGAAAAAAAAAAAAAAAAGACTGCACTCAGATGACATCCGAGTGCGATCTGATTTTCATGGACTGACAGAAAGTAGAAGTTGGAGAAAGAGTAGTTACTTACGGGTAAAGAAATTTCTCGGAACCCATGACGGCACCACGGAGAGAGGGGATCCGCCCTTCAAGGACAGGAAACCTACAGATAAAAAGGGCGGCACCTCTCTCCCGCATCAGTTGGTTTACAGAGCACCGAAAGGACCGCCAGGTTAGTAACACCAAATATGGCATTTTTATTTATATATATTATATATGTATTTTTTATTTATTTTTTTTTTTTCAGACACACCCTGTGACTAACCAAACAGGTAGTAACGATTGTGCACACCCATGTGTAAGAAAAAAGGGGGAGGGAATGTACGGATGCCGTCATGGGTTCCGAGAAATTTCGTTACCGGTAAGTAACTACTCTTTCTCTTTCCCCATGACGGCACCACGGAGAGATTGCAGAGCAGTGAAGATTAGGGAGGGACCACCGCTTCCAGAACCCTTCTGCCAAAGGTAAGATCTGAAGACGATGTTAGATCCAGCCGGTAGTGTTTAAAGAACGTGGAGGGAGAAGACCAGGTCGCCGCTCTACATATCTGTTCGATTGAAGCTCCGGCCTTCTCCGCCCAGGAGGCTGCCACTGCCCTTGTCGAGTGCGCCCTTAGGCCCACTGGCGCTGTTTCCCCGCTTGAGGAATAAGCCAGGGAAATGGCTTCCCTTATCCACCTTGCCAGGGTTCCCTTGGAAGCTTTCTGTCCCTTCCGAGATCCCTGGAAGCACACAAAAAGAGCCCTGTCCTTCCTACACTCCCATGTGGCCTCTAAATATTGCATAATGCACCTCCTGACGTCCAAGGCGTAAGGGCCTCTTCCCCCTTGTTTTTTGGGGCTGCGCAGAAGGAAGGGAGGGTGACCTCCTGTGACCTGTGAAAAAGGGATCCCACCTTAGGAAGGTACGCTGGGTCGGTCCTAAGCGTCACTCTGTCGTCTAGAATCTGCGTAAAGGGGGGTCCCGCGGATAATGTTTGGATGTCACTAATGCGGCGAGCCGAGGTGAGGGCTACCAGAAGGGACAAGAGTTTAAGGGACGCTTCCCCTAGTGGTTCAAAGGGGCCTCTGGTCAGGGCTGAAAGAACAAGATTTAAATCCCACGGAGGAGCCTTCCGGGAGGGGATGGGCCTGGATCTATGAGATGCCCTGATGAACCTGGAGACCCATCTATCCTTTGCCAGGTTGCAGTTATACAGGGCTCCCAGAGCTGCCACCTGAACCTTCAGCGTGCTCGTGGCCAACCCCAGCTCCAACCCCCTCTGAAGGAACTCCAGGATGGTAACCACGGGGGCCTCCCCTACTATATCCGTACCTGCAAAGGAAAGGAATTTCTTCCAAGTTTTCCCGTAGAGTCTAGTAGTTACAGGTTTCCTACTCTGCAGCAAGGTAGAGATTAGATTGGGGGGAAACCCTTTATCCCTCAAGAGTGACCTCTCAAATTCCAAGCTGTCAAGTGCAGGTTTGTTACCTGCGGGTGGAGTACTGGACCCTGAGACAGCAGGTCCGGAACTTCCGGAAGGACCCAGGGGTCGGAGACGGACATGATCCTCAGCCAGGAAAACCAAGGCCTTCTTGGCCAGAAGGGGGCGATCAGGATCACATTCGCCTCGTCTTCCCTGATCGTCCTCAGAACTGCCGGAATGAGAGCAATCGGAGGAAAGGTATATACTAGCTGGTGGTCCCATGGAATCAAAAAAGCGTCTAGTGCTACTGGGTTCCCCCTGGGGTCGATCGAGCAAAACGTGTCCACCTTTTTGTTTTTCCAGTTGGCGAATGGGTCTATACATGGGATTCCCCAAGCCCTCGTGATCTTTTTGAACACTAGCTGGTTCAGCTCCCATTCGCCCTGTCTCAACTGGGTCCGGCTTAGGAAGTCCGCCGTGACGTTCATTGACCCTTTTATGTGCAGAGCTGATAAGGAATCTAAATTTCTCTCTGCTATGTGGAGGATGGAGCTTGACGCCTGAAGAAGGGAGATGGACCGGGTACCCCCCAGGTGATTTAGATATGCCACCACTACCCGGTTGTCCGAGAACACTCTCACGTGGTGACCTTTTAACACGTTTAGAAATTCCAAGAGGCCATACTTCACCGCCAGAAGTTCTTTCATGTTGGAGGAAGAACCTTCCACCCCCTTTGCCCAGACCCCCTGAGCCACTCGGTCGTCTAGATGAGCCCCCCACCCCCTGGGGCTTGCATCTGTTGTCAGAATCTGGGGTGCCGATATTGTCCATGGGACGCCCCTGCCTAGATTTTCTTCCTTTGTCCACCATGTTAGGGAAAGTAAAGTTTTTGAGGATAAGGTCAGTCGACCTTCTAGGTGCCCTCTTAGAGATTTTTCCGCCCCCAAGATCTCCCATTGTAAGACCCTGGTGTGCAACTGAGCCCAGCGGACACCCGGGATGCAGGCAGTCATAGAACCTAGGAGGGACATTGGTCCCCTTAGTGTCATAACCGGATGCTTTTCCACATAGGACACACGGGCTATCATATTTTGGACTTTCCCTTCCGGAAGACGGCATTCCTGACTCCTTGAATCTAACAGGATACCTAAGTATTCCTGTAGCTGAACTGGCTCCAATCTGGATTTTTTTAGATTTTTCATCCGTAGGTCCCTGTCAAGGACAGGAAACCAACTGATGCGGGAGAGAGGTGCCGCCCTTTTTATCTGTAGGTTTCCTGTCCTTGAAGGGCAGATCCCCTCTCTCCGTGGTGCCGTCATGGGGAAAGAGAAAACTTTTTTTTTTCTCCAAGTATAAGAAAAATGGATAACAGTCTGATCAGAATAAATCAGTTTATTTTACGTGGAAAAATTGGATATCTGAATGAGCCCTTAATCAAGGGTTGTCCAAATCGTTGTTTCACCAGTAGCCATCTAATAGTCAGTTTCAGAAGCAATTTCAGTTGGCCATATAAGAGTATGTGCAAAATTTTAGTATTTGAAGCAGATTATTTCTGCTGCGCACACTGTAAATATAAAAAAAAATACATTTTTGCTTTTCAAGCCCCTTTACTTGCGTCCCCCCCCCCACCATTCATTTGAGTGGGTGAAAATTGCTGAAAGGATTGACACACTGCAGGATTTGAAAAAAAATCTGCATGAGATTTCAGAAATCTCATTTACTTTGTGAAATGCTGCGTACTGTAAAATGCAAAGTGTGAACAAGCCCCGAGAGCGTTTCCAGAAGATAAGGTTACACTGTATACAGTAGCAGGTAAGAGATTGTTAAAGAGTCAGACCACAAACTAACACTGCACATCTGTGTCTGTGCCTGGCTGAATCTAGGGTAGATTGGAAATTCCATGGAGATGCATCTGCAGACAACGTGCAGTTCTCTACGAGAGATTCATTGCGCTACAGCCGAGCTCCAATGTACAGAATACCTGAGAAAATACAGTATTTCCTGGCTCATCTGAGACTTGTGGTCTGCACAACCGCTGCGAATCACTCGCCCCCAGAATGAAGAAAAGTTGGCTAAAAGTTCACTTAAAAGAAAAAAGTGAGGCCGACGCTCGAGAGGGGAGAGGCCATCAAGTGACTGTGGTAAATCCACCCACAAAGTGAAACTTCTCAAATTATTATCTAATGACTTGTTCTGTGCCAATATTACACCTACCGATGCTATAACATAAGAAAGTAGTCACGTGACCCCATTGCAAGTACTGATGGTGGATGCGGGCGGCACGGTGGCTCAGTGGTTAGCACTGCAGCCTTGCAGCGCTGGGGTCCTGGGTTCAAATCCCACCAAGGACAACATCTGCAAGGAGTTTGTATGTTCTCCCTGTGTTTGCGTGGGTTTCCTCCGGGTTCTCCGGTTTCCTCCCACACTCCAAAGACATACTGATAGGGAATTTAGATTGTGAGCCCCGATGGGGACAGCGACGATAATGTATGTAAAGCGCTGCGGAATATGTTAGCGCTATATAAAAATAAAGATTATTATTATTATTATTATTATGTGGTTACGAATCTATGTGAGGATTTTTCTGCATTCTTACTGGTCAATAATCACCATGATTCCAAAAGGAGCGAATTGTAATAACATAATTCGTCAGTGTGAACAAGCCTTTGGCCATGTTTGGAAGGGCTAAAAGTGAATGTAAATGGCAGTACAGACTAGTAATTCCATAGCAACATGGTAATAAATAATAAAAAAAAAATCTCCTGCCATTTTGAGTATACAGCTCCAATGCAGACCTATGTGTACTGCCATTCATCTGTCCTACCATACATTCGTTAGGCTAGAGAAAAGAATCTATGTGGAAATCCTACTACATGGCTGCTCATATTGTATTTAACCACAAGTCTGGAGTCCATATAAGTCGAACCGTAATGCACGGACGGGCTGGCAGCGCTCCCGACCAGAGAGGGACAGCTCCATATATTTCTACGCTCAGATCGAGAGACCCGCGGCCAGTCCGTGCACTGCGGTCCCGTTTATACGGCCATATGATTGCTCCTACACCCACCCACCTGTTGGCTCCTGCACACAAAGCCAATTACATCCACAAGTTTTCAGATGTGGCAGAGCCTGTTTTTTCATAAGGCTGTCTTAATCAGGCCTTATACTTAAAGGAGTTGTCCATTCTTGAGCCTCAAGTCTGCAATCACTCTTGTGACTACCGACTTGTGAAGCCACATAGCACGCACTCCGCATGCTGTCAGGATTCTCCAGATGTCGGGAGCGGGCGGTCATGTAACTGTAAGTATGCGATTTGCACACTTCAGGCCACATTCCGACTAGACGTATCCAGTCTCTCTCAATTCACTTGCATGGAACGAGGCCTGCACACGTTTAGTTGGCATGTGACCGAATGTATGCAATTCGCATATTTGCAGTCATGCGCCCGACTGCTCCCAGTGACGTAGAATCCTGACAGCTTTCTGTGAGGATTCACAAGTCTGCAGTCACATAGAGTGACTGTGGACTTGAGCCCCAAGCTTACTAGTATATCACCTACTTTGGCTTTTCTAGTTGTCTAATACTAGAGGGGAAAAATTACTCTGCAAAAATTGAAATCTGGTGAAAAGAAAATTGTGCATGGTGTGAATAGGTGAAGTCATCTGCTAGCACCAGGCACTGCCCTGCTCTGCTGTGCAGCCTACACTACATAATCATATCATTAGTGACTATACCTTAGCAATTAAGACACACCTGCTAATTTTGGGTACATTTTTAGCCTAGGCCCATCATTGGATCCATCTGTTCCTTTCCATAAAACAGTCGTAACTTCTTTATTAATACGTTATTAACTGTTGACAGCTACAGTATATAAAAACCCCACATATAGCAGCTCCTGAAAGGTGATGGCCTGCAGGTACCTGGCCAGGCGCCGAATCTAAAAGAACATAGAACAGTATTTCCTAAGATGTTAAACAATGGGGAAGATTTACTAAAAATTGTCTGCAAACTTGGATTAGACAGCCTTAAAATTTTACAAATCTATCAAAGTGGCTCATAACGTTGATAAATTTGGTGCATTATTACACGGTCTAGTCTAAGTTTGTGGCAGAAATTTTCATCAAAATTTTTTCTTATTTTACAAAACTGATAGATTATACGAAAGAAAACATAGGACAGATCAAAATGAGATAAAAATTTCCTCAATCTGATGGCCAAAGTAGGTTTGCAAAACACCATTGTGACCTCTAAAGCATCCGACCTCTAAAGCATCCTCAAGTGTGGTTTCAATTTCACAAAAAGAATATGGAAGGGTTAGTAAAGGTTGAAGGTTCCCATCGAAGCTTTGAATCTAAAGATGGAAAAAAATGCTGTCAATTCTTAGATTCAATAATAAATAGGATAATGCCTAAGAGGAATTTGCATGTAGCTGTAGTGTGGGTCCCTAGAGTCAACTTTTACCTCTGGGCTTTAGGCACCCAATTGCGCACATAGAGCTTTGCATTTGTCAATTAACACCAATTTCTAACAACCCCAAATTTTAGGCAAAAATTCCATCATAGTCGTCAACTTTTTAATTATATTTATAATTAGCTGGACTAGTCCGAGAGGTGTGCACTTACTTCGGACTAGTCCAACGAAGAAAGTCGATATCGAGCCAACAGAGGCTTCATTGGCATCTCTACCGTGTGCCCATCCGCCTCCTCCCTGCTTTCCAAATCCCACAAACATGTTTTTCACCAATTCAAATGAATGAAAAGAAAAATGCCTGCAAAAACGTGTGTATTTTACGCAGTGTTTTCCTGCCAACACTAGCTTTTGCAGCGGCGGACATGTTTGGTCGGTTGGACTTCTGGGGCACAGCATTTTGCAGAATTATTGAGGCGGAGGAGCACTGCAGAGATGTCCTCTGTGGGCGTGATATCGACTTGCTGGGCTGGTCAGCACTAAGCGCACCCCTCTGTGGCTAGTCCTTTTAATTATATGTAGGTGCCGCAATATTAAAAAGCCGATTTTACGATTATGCTTGGATTCTTTGCGCTAGAAAAAAGTGTTAAATGACAACTATCACTGGTATATATTTCTCACTCCTATGTGTGATCTATCCTGAAAACTGCCTTGTACCTCCATGCAATGCTCTGCAGCCTATCACTGGTATATATTTCTGACTCCTCTACGTTGTTTAATCCATGATACTTTAAGGTCATCACACTTACTTTAACATTTTATGATCCATGTAGAGTTGCCAGTCTGTTTTTTTTTCTGCAGTTTTATGGTCTCCTGTTGTCTTAAGCTAGTTGATTGATTGCGAACGAGTTAAATCTGTGTAGATCTAAGCAGATACGTCCCTATATATTGAGACATAGTCTAGGGGCAGCATTTATGCGGGGGCATTTATACATATAGCATTTATGCATACTTTATCGAAGTGCCATAATTTATCAAAGAGTCTCGGCAGTTAGATATGGCAGTTGGACAGGGCAGGAGACAGGTAAGACATGCAAGACAATTAAACAAACTTGCTTCCAGGTCATCTTTTTGGCAAACAGTATTCACCATTTGTATCTGTGCCATTTATA
Source organism: Phyllobates terribilis (assembly GCF_046119375.1). Classification (NCBI taxonomy): domain Eukaryota; kingdom Metazoa; phylum Chordata; class Amphibia; order Anura; family Dendrobatidae; genus Phyllobates; species Phyllobates terribilis. The sequence goes on from NW_027362765.1 coordinate 417,688,046, forward strand.
TTCTGGCTGCTACAATCATTCACATTCACTGTTCTCCCACAAATTCAGCACACTTCATCCATATTAACCCCTCACTCTTCTCTTCTCCTATGTACAGCTGTCATGCTCTCTTCACAATGTTATACCACGCAGATCCATTCATTCCCACCATACAACACAGGAAACGCTCTCACAAATCACTCAACCATCTGCTCACTCTCTGTATCTTCCTTCTATTAGTCGCAGGTGATATTTCTCCCAACCCAGGACCCTCCAGTAATAATAACACTAACTCTTTCCCTGTTACCTTCAGAAACCCTGCTAATCTCATTAATATTCCCTGGATATCTTCTGTCTCATTCAACTGTGCCCTTTGGAATGCGCGCTCAGTTTGTAATAAACTCTCTTACATCCATGACTTTTTCCTCTCTAATTCCCTCAACCTTCTGGCTCTCACTGAAACCTGGATCCAGCAGTCGGACACCACCGCCGCGGCAGCTCTCTCCTATGGTGGCCCACATTTCTCTCATACCCCGCGACCTGACAACAGATCAGGGGGAGGTGTTGGTCTGCTTCTTTCAACAAAATGTACTTTTCAGGTTATCCCCCCTGTACCCTCCCATATCTTCCCTTCTTTTGAGGCCCACACAGTCAGACTCTACCGGCCCTTCTCCCTGCGAGTGGCGGTTGTCTATCGCCCTCCAGACCCCTCCCGTCAGTTCCTGGATCACTTTGCCGCCTGGCTTCCAAATTTTCTATCCTGCGACATCCCCACGATAATCATGGGAGATTTTAACATCCCAATTGGCGATCCTCTTTCCCCATCTGCCACGCATCTTTTATCATTAACCTCCTCCTTCGGCCTTTCACAGCTTGCTAATTCTCCTACACATGAGGACGGGAACACATTGGACCTGATCTTCTCCTGGCTTTGCTCAGTACATGACTTTACTAACTCTCCCCTTCCACTCTCTGACCATAATCTTCTTTCATTCTCTGTCAAGAACTGTGACTCTACTCAAGACACCGCCACTTTCCACACTTATAGAAATATACCCACCATTAACACCCAGAAATTTATGAAAAAGTTGCAATCATTGGCCCCAATCTCCTCCCTCTCATGTCCTGACTCTGCATTGAAGCATTATAACAAAATAATGCTATGCGCCCTGGATGAAGCCGCACCTCCTACACAAAGAAAAATTCGGCATAGGCGGCGACAACCCTGGCACACGCCTCAAACACGTCTTCTCCAGCGGTGCTCCAGGTGTGCTGAACGGCTGTGGAGAAAATCAAATCTGCCTGAAGATTTCCTCCATTATAAATTTATGCTGAAAACATATAACTCTGCCCTTCACCTCTCCAAACAAACCTACTTTAACAACCTCATAATCTCACTTTCTAATAATCCTAAACGACTCTTTGACACGTTTCATTCTCTCCTCAATCAAACACAGGCCCCGACCACCGAACTCAGCGCTGACGATCTGGCCAATTATTTCAAAGAAAAAATTGACCATATCCAACAGGAAATTTTCTCTCAATCCCCAAACGTTATGCATGCTCTCCCCCGCCACATTGTATCTTGCTCACTTTCTGACTTCGAACCAGTCACGGAAGATGAAGTGATCAGGCTCCTTGCATCTTCTCGCCCTACCACCTGCACCAGTGACCCTATTCCCTCACATCTCCTTCAGTCCCTTGCTCCAGCTGTCACCACTCACCTAACTAAAATTTTCAACCTTTCCCTCTCATCTGGTATCTTTCCCTCTTCTTTTAAACACGCCAGCATACAACCATTACTTAAAAAACCATCCCTCGACCAGAACTGCACGGCCAACTACAGACCTGTTTCCAATCTTCCCTTTATCTCTAAACTCCTGGAACGCCTCGTCCATTCCTGTCTAATCCGCTATCTCTCAGACAACTCTCTTCTTGACCCTTTACAATCTGGTTTCCGCTCTTTACATTCTACTGAAACTGCCCTCACTAAAGTCTCTAATGATCTACTAACCGCTAAATCTAATGGCCACTACTCCCTGCTGATTCTCCTGGATCTCTCTGCAGCATTCGACACTGTGGATCATCAGCTCCTCCTCACTATGCTCCGCACTATTGGCCTCAAGGACACGGTTCTCTCCTGGTTCTCCTCCTATCTCTCTGACTCCCCCTTCTCTGTGTCTTTTGCCGGCTCCTCCTCCTCCCTACTTCCCCTTACTGTCGGGGTTCCTCAAGGATCAGTCCTAGGCCCCCTTCTTTTCTTCTTATACACTGCTCCTATTGGACAAACAATCAGCAGATTCGGTTTTCAGTACCAGCTCTATGCTGATTACACCCAATTATACACCTCTGCTCCGGACATCACCCCTGCATTACTACAAAAGACCAGTGATTGTCTTTCTGCTGTGTCTAACATTATGTCCTCCCTCTGCCTAAAACTGAATCTGTCAAAAACTGAACTACTCGTCTTTCCTCCCTCCACTAACCTACCTGTGCCCGATATTGCCATTTCCGTTTGTGGCTCAACCATTACTCCCCAGCAACAAGAAAGCTGACTTGGGGTCATTTTTGATTCAGATCTTTCTTTCACTCCTCACATCAAATCACTCGCTCGTTCATGTCATCTACACCTCAAAAACATCTCAAGAATCAGGACTTTTCTCACCTTTGACTTGGCAAAAACTCTTACTGTAGCTCTTATTCATTCTCGTCTGGACTATTGCAACGCTCTACTAATCGGTCTCCCTCTTACTAAACTCTTCCCTCTCCAATCCGTCCTTAACGCAGCAGCCAGGATCATATTCCTCGCCAACCGCTACACCGATGCCTCTTCCCTGTGCCAGTCATTGCATTGGTTGCCCATCCAATATAGAGTTCAATTTAAACTTATCACGCTTATTCACAAAGCGCTCCATGCTTCAGTACCCCCCTACATCTCCTCCCTTGTCTCAGTCTACCACCCTACACGTGCCCTCCATTCTGCAAATGACTTAAAACTAAAATCCTCCATAATCCGAACTTCCCACTCCCGTCTCCAAGATTTCTCGCGTGCTGCGGCAATTCTTTGGAATGCACTACCCAGGACAGTTCGATTAATCCCAATACCCACAGTTTCAAGCGGACCCTAAAAACACATTTCTTTAGACTGGCGTATCACCTAAACACACTCTGTCCGTCCCAGTTTTCCCCCATATTAAAATCTTCTTCAACTTCAGGTTCATACCAACCATGCACTTAATAGCCTCTGTCAGGACTGTACACATACTGGCAGGCGACCAGTCCATGTATTATTATTTATCCTATTTAGTATATCAAGGCTGCATTATACAATATATGTACTTTCTACCTTTTGTGTCTCCCCCATTTCCTCATAGACTAAGCTTGCGAGCAGGGCCCTCACTCCTTTCGATAGGAGATATGCTTATTCTGTATTGTCTGTGTATGTCCCCCCTAAAATTTGTAAAGTGCTGCGGAATATGTTGGCGCTATAAAAATAAAAACTATTATTATTATTATTAACTGCAAAGCTGTAATTAGTTAACAGAAGTAAATCCTTCTGTCAGGCTCCCTTTAAAAACACGAGTTTTTAATTATGGCAAAAATATTGAAAGCCTAATAAAAATATATTTTTTTATTATTATTTAATTTTCTAATTTATTCCATTACCCCACAAAAAATAACATAACATTCATTACAGTATACTAAAATGAAACATTTACAAAGATTACCAAAAAGAAAAACAAAAATATTTTTCATAATTAACGAGAATAAATGCATAAAAACTTTGCATTTCAATCCCAATTTTAGCTTTTTTTTTTTAGACAGATTCTAATTTTCTGATTTATAAAAGGGTTCTAAGGGGTAAGGTTTCTCCTTGTGGTAAGTGACAAGTCAAGCCTGGCATGTAAGAGTGAGGAGACTTATGAGCCATGCATTGCTTTTCTGGGAAATTAAATATGCAAATTGCCTCTTCAGAGAAAAAGAGGACTTGTACTCTATAGCGCTAGCTATTGGAAGCAGCAATCCTACAAGTCACAATCAACCCTTTAACGAGTCGTGCAATATGACTTAGGATAAAAGCCAAACCAGATTCTCAATTTGCAGACAGTGTTTCGGGGTGTTGCCCCTCATCAGTGCAAAGCATAAGCTCTGATTTGGTTAGGCGAGAGGCTTAAGACTGGGATTTAAGGGGTAATGTTTCTCCTTGTGGAGAGCGACAAGCCAAGCCCTTAGACCCCAGTCCAGAGCCTCTCACCTAGTCAAATCAGATCTCATACTTTGTACTGATGAGGGGCAATACCCTGAAACACTGTGTCTGGAAATTGAGATTCTGGTTTGGTTTTTATCCTATGTCATATTGCAAGACTCGTTAAAAGGTTCATATTGACTTTTATGATCGCTTCTAATAGGTGCTGCTTTATAAAACTTAAGACATAGGCTAGCCATGTCCACTTTTGAGCAAAAAAAGTAAAATTATCAAAATTTCACGATTTATTTTTGGCATATTTCTATTTTAAAAGTGGGGGGGGGGGCGAGCATCAAAATTCTGGCACAATTGATAATTAAAATCTGCAAAAAACAAAATGTTTTCAATCTGTATTTTCATCCCATTGAGTTTACCAAGAGAAAAAAACCTATATATTTAGAACAGGACGCTGCACTGTATATAGTGGTCCGAGATAGTGGTCGTCATAGTAACCTTGGAGGATCATGACTAGTATGATCTGGTGACCCAGAAGAGGACGTAACCGCAATAATCCAATGCGACTTTGATGTAAAAAAATAAGAGCTGTGAAGTGTAATGGAGCGAATAATCGCACAATTATCACAGATTTTACACGGACATACATAAGATGCCAAAAGCGGTGACCCTCACAGAAAGTCCTGTGTTGGGCGCCAGAATGTAAAGCAGAGCTGCTAATTTCAAGTAACACCGTGAAGAAAACTGGAAGAAAGCACCAGAAGGAGAAGACAGAATCACTGACATCAAAGCGAGCGAGAAAAGTGACGACACCATGTAAAGAACGGTCACTATTGTGCATGTAGTGGACTAATACATCATACAGAAGTCGAGCTGTATTCACATAACACCATTATGGGGCAGATTTATCTAAACTATGTTAAGCCACGTTCACAAGGTCAGTTTATTACCTCAGTATTTGGAAGCCAAAATCAGGAGTGGGTGATAAATACAGAAGTGGTGACGTGTTTCTATTATAATTTTCCTCTGACTGTTCCACTCCTGGTTTTGACTTACAAATATTGAGGTAAATAACTCAATGTGTGAATGTGTCCTAAAATTTAAAAAAAAACAAAAAACAAAAACTATTGCCCATAGCAACCAAAGCACAGCTTCCATTTTACCAGAGTAGTTTAAACATCTTAGCATTGGAGCTTCAAATTACACCAATGTTAATCATTTAACAACGTAGGCAACCTTTTTCGTTCTCGAAAAATTGAGATAAAAGGCAGGTCTGTGATAACGTTCTGTCAGTGGTTGCCTGGTAGCTCTAAAATGGCTACCGCAGACAGGCTTAGTGCCAACCACTCCGTTTACCAGATCCCCTGCCCTTAAACCCCTGTATAGGGATCTGGAGTTAAACAGGGGCCACAGAACAAGCTGCTGGCCGGTGGTGCAGGCTGGCAGGAATGGTCAGAACAAGTACAAAATCAGAATCCGTAAGAATAGTCAGGAACACAAGCTGGGGTCAAAATAAGGAACAAAAAGCGTGACGGCTTCATATATTTCTATGCAGCTCGGGTCGGGAGAGCCGCCGGCCAGTACGAGCACTGCTTTCTGAGCTCGGTCCGATTTATATGGCTGTCTGACTGCGCCCATACTGGACGTCACTCTAATCTAAATGGCTGGAGAGAGCCTGAGTCGTCCAGAGCTTCTGTTTCCAACGTCTCTTCGATTACCAGCGCCGCCTGAAGAATGAATAGAGCGGCACGTGGCGACAGAGGAAGACGTCGCAGAAGAAGGTCTAGTGAAGATGTGACAAGGTCTCAGTGGTGGGACCCAACATCTATTGGAAATTTTTAGCATATCCCATAAATGTCCCAGTTGGGACATCTCCTTAAGGCTCATGGCCCTATATTATGCATACGTACGACAACCTTTTGTGAACTGTGCCCTAAATATGGAGTCTTCAAGGTTCTAAAATGTCAATCAATGGGCAGAAAATATCTGCGGGGTCTCGGGTACGAGGCATGCACTCTAGGATGGAAGGGGTCCATTTGTGGGCACTTTTGCTGCTATTTTTGTAGTTTTCAGCATGTTGTAAAGACGTCACCAGTTTTGTAAAACTCACATTTTACTTTGCATATTTCCCACCTCGCTTTATCCTCTACTACGTAACATATAACCACTTCTCAGGGATTAGCATTCCTACTACCTAATACTTGAAAAGAAACCCAAATGTAATTTCACAAATTATCAGAAAAGCTTATAAATGTATAATGAATAAGAATGGATCCTATCCTTCAGGGAGCGCCGAGCCGGCATTACCCACATATGAAGGAAAATATTTATGTGGCATCCTGACACCGTGGAATCTCCCAGACATTGCCGGGGCTTGTTGGAAAATCTTATGAGTCAGTCAAATCTGTAAGGCGTCTCCTTTGTGTTTAAAGCAGAAGATAATAGACAATCGGAGTCTTATTATTTATGGAAGAAACAATTGTGCTGGTTGCATAATGTGCTACGCGGTGTGATGACATGTGTCCCCCAGAACAATGCCGGATTCTATACACTTGTGAAATGACAAGTATGACAACACTGCCGCGTCCGACTGAACAAGTGAAACGTGACAGCAGTGACTGCAGCATCGCCGCAGCAATTGCTGCACTCTTATCTACACTAAACTAAAAGGTGCCAATACACAAACTAAATTCAGCCAAACCTGCTCATTTCTGTATAGCCCGCCAACCATCTTTTGCATACCTGGCAATCCACTGACACTCTTTTTTCCAAAAAATTAAAGATTAGGCATGTTGAATTTTAACATGTCCAATCATGTTTTAATAAGGGGAGAGAAACTGCTTCCAGAGGTGTCAGAGCAGTAAGGCTATGTGCCCACGATGCAGAAATGAAGCAGAAAATTTCTGCAGCATTTCTGCATCTCCCTGGCAGAAAAAACGCATGCAGATTGTGCATGCGTTTTTCCTGCAGAATACATGCGGATCCACATGCGTTTCCGCATGCAGATTGACAAGCGCTTTCCAGGCGATGGCATCACTTGGAAAGTGCTTGACAACTAGGTCACACTGTATAAATCCATGCAAACAGCATGGATTTATACAGTGTGAACCGTAAAAATTAAAACAAATAAAGCTATACTCACCCCCGAGGCCCCGGCGTGGCTGCAGCGCTGCTTCCTGGCTGGTTCCCGGCATATCGCGAGACAGAGCAGTGAAGGGCCTGCGGTCACATGACTGACGTCACCGAAGGTCCTTCAGCGCTGCTGGCATTCAGAGAGAAGCCGCCGGACAGGTGAATATAAACTTTATTTATTATTTTATTCTTTTTTTTACAGGTACAATGGTACCCAGGTCTGGATGAGAGTCTCCTCTCCTCCAGAACTGGGTACCATCCGCACATAGAGACGCATAGAAGCCGCTTGTAAAAATGTACAGTCGCGGTTTCTGTGTGTCTCAATGCAAGTCAATGGCGGGAGTTCCGCTGCGCTTCCGCAAAATTAAATGACATGCTGCGGATTTTTGTACGCAGCATAAACGCTGCGGAAAAATCCGCAGCATGTGCATAGAACATGCGGAATCCCCTTGGGGACCATGGGGTGCGGATTACCTAGCGTTTAACAAGCGTTTCCGCTGCGGAAAATCCGCAGCAAAAACGCTTGTAATCCGCAACGTGGGCACCCAGCCTTACTTTCTCTCTCCCTGTTGAGAACACATACATACTTAACTGATTATGCATACAATAGTGTTCAAAATAAGAACAGTCCAATGACTAACCAGATTAATCCCTGTTTTGGTATAAATTATATCACCACATGTTAAACAATTTACCAGTTGGTGCAGTGGATTCTAAGAAAACCACCAGACTCAGCATTCATGATCTGCATGTTAAATTAAAAATCTATGAAAATGAACTAATGAAAGTCAGACATTGCTTTTCTGCTGCCAAGGAATTTTTAAAAAAAAAAAATTAAACTCATGAAATCGGCCTGGACAGAAATGATGGTTCTTCTTAACTTAATATTTTGTTGAACAACCTTTTGAGGCAATCACTGCAATCAAACGATTCCTGTAACTGTCAATGAGACTTCTGCACCTCTCGACAGGTATTTCGGCCCACTCCTCATGAGCAATCTGCTCCTGTTGTCTCGTGTTTGAAGGTTGCCTCTTTGACACGCCCGCTGGGCCGTAGGGTACCCAGAGCCGGGCCTGTAGATACTGGGGGTTGTAGTCACCGTGGCAGTGACCCGGTCCGTGACCCTGGTGGTCAATCTAAGGGTAGTTTATCTATTATATGTATATTATTATGTATAGTCCGACGACGCCACATGTGGAATGCGGTTATTGGGAACCGCCGCTGTGGAGCAGTCCGCTGAAGCTGGTGGTATGTGCAGCAAGGTGATGTAACTCCCCACAGGAAGAGTGGAGCTTCAGGGCAGCATGTATGGATGATGGTGGTGGTAGTGCAAGGTATCAGTAATGACAACACGGAGTCTTTGCAGTGCAGTTCCAGGGTCTTTACTGTTGGCAATTATATGGGCCCCAACAGGAGTACCGGCTAGTGATGAGGGCCTGATCAGTCTGGGAACAATCCTAGAGTCCTCCTGGCCAGGTGAAGTTGTAGGCCTGCCGTTCTGACTGTACTATTTGGCTATCCCGCTTATAGTCGTGTTGTAGCCCACGTCCCTGAGTGTAACGTGCTGTGCTCACCCGTATGGCTGGCGACTCGGACCTTGTGCATTCCTCGCTCCTCTGTGGCGGTACGGGTCCTTTCGTGTGGCTGAGCCTCCGGGCTTCTGTTGGGCCTGGAGACCAGCAATCTCCTGCCCTGCGGTATCTGCTGCTGGGTATGTATGTAGATACTATCGAGGACGAGCTAACTCCAGCTCCAGTCCCTGGCTCTTTACTCCTCCGTGTCCTACTTGACTCCACACACTAGATCCAGACTTACACTGACTAACCCCGCCCCCAGAACCAGCTATAAAGGGCAGGATCCTCCCCTTTCTGGTCTGGGGCAGGAGGTGTTGCATGTAATGTGTTCCTGACCAGGAAACTCCTGTTTTGCTCCCAGACATGGTATTACTACCACTGTGGCAACCAGACCCTCTGGGGTGCCACATTCCCCCCTAGTAAATTTCAGTACTCCGGGACTGAACATATTTTGCAAAAATGTAACAGATAACAATAAACAATAGCAATAACAATACATGAACATATTTACAGGCATTTCTGTCTTTTTTAGGTCACGGTATCATCCGTAACCAGGTGTCCATTCCACTGAAGAAGATGTAGTTTGAGGGACCCGTCCCAAACCCTCCACGGGGGCCCTGGGGTGGCTACAGGGCATTGATGATCCGGATGTTGGACCACGTCTTCAGCCACCTCCACGGGTTTTTTGTTCTGTGGTCTGGCACAAAGGGGCACTTTATAGGTGCAACTATTTACAGGGTAAGTTTTTGGTTATTCACTGTCCATAACCTAAAAGTCTTTGGACCCTTTTCGGGTAACGGGATAAACAGGTTAAATGCACTCATATAAAATATTTCGAAATAGCATTGTCTCTGGCATACCCTTATGGGTAACTATATACAGCATACATTTACTTTAAACTCTACATTTTTAAATTCTCCAACGGGCAGGGGGCTGACCTCTCGTACTTCTGGTGGATCTACGGAGTACACTTTCTGTCAGTGCTCTACCCTGGTCCCTTGTGTCTACCCCTGGAGTGGTGGGTTCAATGTTCACCACACTACAGGTGTTTGGAGGTGTCTCTGGTAGGTTGGGCAGCTTCCTATGGATCCTTTGACTTACCGTGGGTACGACAGGCTCGCTACTAGCAGAGGGTAGATTCTCCTGGTCTGCTGATGAGGAATCTTCTGTCTCCGGGGCCAATGGTTCTTCCAACTCTTCTGGGACTTCTACAGCTCCCTGAGGGGCTGGTTGGAGAAATGTAAGGACTGGCACAACAATGGCATTATTCACTTGCGTCCATGACCAGGGAAATTCTCCGAGTACTGTGCTGACCATTTCTTCCACTTCCTCTGCGGGTTGAGGGATATCTTGGCCTTCTTCAGCATGCTGTAGCTGCTTGGGACATTTTTTCAGGTGGTCTCTGGAAACTGTTGCTGTCGTTTCTCCTCCATCCTTACTTATGAGGTACACCTTGGTGTTATCATGACTTGATGGTAGAATGGTGTACGGCTCTTTTTCCCACTGGTCATCCAATTTATGGAGCCGCTTTTTTCTCTTTAGGACTTGCTCTCCAGGTGACAAGGGGGCAGCAGGTGCATGTTGATTGTAAGTCTTCTCTTGCCTTTCTCTTGCTTGGGACAAACTTCTTTCAACACTTTCTTGTACCTTACGGTATTGCTGTAGCCGCTCAGTATCCCAATCCGCATCTGGTGAGGCGTCCTCTGGTGTCAGAACTCCCATATCCAGATCGATGGGCAGCTTACCAGGTCTTGCTCTCATCAGGTAAGCAGGTGTGCAGTTGGTGGAATTCACTGGGATGTGGTTGTAGAGATCCACCAGATGTGGCAACTTTTCTGGCCACAGGCTGCGTTCCTCCAGGGGCAACGTCTTCAGTAGGTCTATCACCACCTGATTCATCTTTTCACATATCCCGTTGGTCTGGGGGTGATAAGGCGTTGTCCTGATCTTCTTGCAGCCGTACAGGTTGCAGAATTCCTGGAATATTTCTGCTTCGAAGGCTGGACCTTGGTCAGTTAGCACACGTTCTGGGTAACCATGCGGGTGGCAGAAGTGCTGTTGGAAAGCTCTGACTGCTGTCTGAGCCGTCTGGTCCTTTACTGGCACTACTACCAGGAACCGGGAGTAGTGGTCTACGATGGTGAGAGCGTAGACATTGCCTGACCTGATCGGGGATAGCTTCACATGGTCCAGGGCTACCAGTTCGAGTGGCTGCTTGGTGATGATGGGCTGCAGGGGAGCCCTCTGGCTGTCACGGTCTTTTCTTCTCAGGTTGCATGGTCCGCATTCTCGACACCACCTCTCGACTGCTTTCCTCATGCCAACCCAATAGAACCGTTCACGTAGCAGGACTTCCAGCTTCTTCCATCCAAAATGTCCCGCTCCATCGTGGTACGCTTCCAGGACCATAGATGCATCTCGCCTCGGGACTACCACCTGCCAGACCAGCTCATGTGTCCGGGAGTTGTCAGTTCTTCGACACAGCTTCCCTTCATAGATGAATAGCTTGCTCTTTTCTTTCAACAGCTGTTTGGTCTCTTCTGGAGCATCTGAATCAGGGTATGAGTCAGCTTGTGTCAGCAACTCTTTGGACTAGGCGAACAGCCGGGTCACTGTCTTGGGTTTCTGCCCATCCATGGTGGGGCAATGGATTGAACGTGGCTTCTCTGTTGGCAGAGCACCTGTTCTTCACACAATGGGAGCACTGCTTTATCCCATGGCGGTGGAACGCGGGGATTTCTATCTCTTCCACCTCCTATGGGTCTTCTCCCCCGTCTGGCAAGTTAGGCATTCTAAACAGCGCATCTGCGTTTGCATTCTTGTGCCCAGCCCGGTACTTGATGGTGAATTCGTAATTAGACAGTCGGGCCATCCATCTTTGTTCCAGGGCACCAAGTTTTGCAGTGTCCAGGTGTGTCAGTGGGTTATTATCCGTGTACACAGTGAATTTGGACGAGGTTTGAAGCGCTCAGTAACAGACCAGACGATGGCAAGGAACTCCAACTTGAAGGAGCTGTAGTTTTCTGGGTTTCTTTCTGTGGGCCGGAGCTTCCTGCTGGCGTAGGCTATCACACTCGTCTCCTGTTAGGGTCATCTTCAACCTGGTGAAGGACTCATCTTCCAGCTTGTCCCATTTGAATGGTGGTTTCTGGTTCTTGGCCTCCTGGACTGGCCTATCAGGAGGTCCTGCATGGGTGCCGCCATCTTGGTGAAGCCTGGTATAAACCTTCGGTAGTAGCCTACCAACCCGAGGAACTGCCGCACTTCTTTGATGGTGGAAGGTCTCGGCCAGTCCTTGATTACGGTGATCTTATCGGGGTCTGGTGCTACACCGTCAGCGTTTACCACATGTCCTAAGTACTGTACTTTGGGCTTCAGCAGGTGGCACTTAGACGGCTTCACCTTCAGGCCAAAGCCAGCCAGGGCTTCAAACACTTCCGCCAGGTGCTTCAGATGATCCTCATATGTCTTGGAGTATACTATGACGTCATCCAGGTACAGCAGGACTGTTTTGAAATTCTTATGCCCTAGACAGCACTCCATCAACCACTGGAAGGTTCCTGGGGCGTTGCAGAGCCCAAATGGCATGCAGTTGAACGAGCTGAGGCCCATCGGGGTGGTGAATGCGGTCTTTTCCTTATCCGCCTCTGCTACAGGAACCTGCCAATACCCACTAGTAAGATCCAAAGTAGAGAAATAATTAGAAGATTTTAACGCAGCTAGTGACTCCTCTATCCTGGGTAGCGGGTATGCATCTTTATGTGTTATGCGGTTAATTTGCCTGTAGTCTACACACATTCTCATTGTGCCATCCTCTTTCTTTACCAGAACTAATGGAGCTGCCCAGGGGCTACAACTGTCTCTTATTACCCCAGCCTCCTTCATCTCTCGCAACATCCCTTTGGCATTTTGGTAGTGTGCTGGCGGTACAGGCCGGTACCTTTCTTTAATGGGTGGATGGTCTCCCGTGGGGATATGGTGTTGAACCCCCTTTACCTGCCCGAAGTCGAGTGGGTGTTTACTGAAGACCCTTTCATACTCTTGGACCACCCGGTATACTCCTTGTTTTTGGTGTTGAGGGGTGGAGTCAGTGCCCACATGCAGCTTCTGACACCAGTCCTCCATTTGTCCCTTGGAGCCATTATCCTCCGCCTGGTTGGAAGGAGGTAAGGGTTCCACTGTTTTTATAGCATTTTGATTGATGGTAAATAACTTGGCTAGGGTGGCATACCGGGGCAAATGGACTTCTTTTTCCCCAATGTTCAGGATGCGGACTGGCACTCTTCCATGGCGGACATCAACCACCCCCCTGGCTGTCAAAATGGTGGGCCTACTGTCAGAGTAGACGGGCTCTACCAGGGCCTGGTAATCTCTACCCCGGAGACCGATTGCTGGATGGCACCATATCAGCATTTCACTTTTTGGGGGCATGTCAATAGGGAATGGGTCACTCATCCTGACACTGCCAATTTCACCAGACAGTTCTACCTGTTGTCTTTTCATCAGGGCTCTGATCTCTCTTTGTAGAACCTGCTGCTGGCTGGAACTGGCGGTCTCCGCAACCTGCTGTAACAAGACAATTATTTCTGCAAGACAATTTTCAATGACATTAGTGCCTAAGGTTATCATGGGATGACTTTCTCGGCGATCAATGTCGACAATAATCAGTCCTTGTGCTGGCAGTTCGACTTTGCCAACCTTTATGGTCACTTCTTTGAACCTCACCTGAGGTACGGGTTGACCATTACTAGCATAAATACTCAAATGTTCGTCTGGACGACGGGTAATGTCAGAATCAGTCCAGTACCGTTTGAAAAGAATGTAGGAGATGGTGGTCACCTGGGACCCAGTGTCCAGCAACGCGCTCATTGGAAAGCTGTCCAGCACGATAGGTAGGACTGGTCGTCCTCCCACATATTTGTCTCGCCAGCTTGATGGGCCTGGTGGTCTTACGCCTGGGGGTTTGCCCTCTGCCCCAGGTTTTGCTCGTTTAAATGACAGTACCTTGCATAATGTCCTGGCTGGTTGCAGCTGCGGCAGATGGGTTGTCCGTCCTGGTCGTAACGGTCGCTGTTCCTCCCTCTGGATGGTGGAATCCTCTTCTGTCGGCGCCACGGGACGTCCTCCGGACTGGAAGCCAGCTGGATCTTTCCTTTGGGATACACCTGCAAGGACTGCAGTCTTGGTTAGCGCAGCTACACTTTTAGTTAACTCTTGGACCTGATGGTGCAGGTCTGTGGACGGGGCATTGTCCAGAGTCTGTGCATCAGCTCCTACAGGCTCCGGGGAAAAGGGTGCTACCTCCTGGTGGTAGGTGATAGCTGGGCGCCGGTGAGCTGTAGCGCCACCTGGTGCTGGTTCCCGTAGCACCCGGATGGCCCTGTCCTTAAATTGAGCAAAGTCCAAGTCAGGGTTTTGTAGAGCCATTATGCGCAGCTGGGTTCGGTGGGAGCTGGACAGTAAACCCTCAATAAATTGCTCAGTTAACAGTCTGTTTTCATCACGCACACTGTCAAGTTCTACGTGTTTGATGGCCCTCAGCGCCTCCTGCAGGTTTAAAGCATAGTCCCGTACATTGTCATGTGCCCGTTGTTTGCACCCATAAAACTTCATCTATAACTCTGCCGTAGTACGGATATCAAAAGTGTCCTTTAGGCGGGCCAGTATCTCTTTTACAGTCCCTTTTTCTCTGGCTGACCAGGATTTTACTTCTCTCTGGGCTGCACCAATCAACTGGCCTACGAGGATGCTCACTTTCTGCTCCTCGGACAGGGGGTATACTTTAAATAAACTGCTTAGTCTCTCCTTGAAGTCACTCAGGGTGGGCGACTCTCCTGAGTACTGGGGCAACCACGCCGCCCCCTATATATATGGCATGGAGAATGGCATTACCGCGGCAGCGGCCGCGCCGGTGGTTGAAGTTCCCTCCATATCGGGCGTCTTCCTCCCCCCTAGTGAACCGTGGCCTACCTTCCTTCTCTTCTGTAGGCCGCAGTTCCGCAGGCGATGGTCTCTGTCGAGGACCTGGCGTCGCACGAGTCTGACGTTAGCGTTCGCTGTGGCTCCTTCCAGGACCTGGCGCTGCGTCCGTGCGTGGGGCTTTGGACTTCGCGCGTTTCCAGCGATCACGCCCCTCTTCTTCCCGCGCGACGACTCGAAAATGGCGGACAATGGCGGAAAAACTGCGACAAATCTTCACCACGGTATGCGACACAGTCTGTGAAGGCGTGCAGTACCCGGTGGTAGCGGGCACGCAATCCTGCCGACTGCGCCAAAGTTGACGCGCCCCCTGGGCCGTGGGGTACCCGGAACCGGGCCTGTAGATGCCGGGGGTTGTAGTCACCGTGGCGGTGACCCAGGTGGTCAATCTAAGGGTAGTTTATGTATATCTATTATGTATAGTCCGACTACGCCACCTATGGAATGCGGTTATTGGGAACCGCCGCTGAGGAGCAGTCCGCTGAAGCTGGTGGTATGTGCAGCAAGGTGATGTAACTCCCCACAGGAAGAGTGGAGCTTCAGGGCAGCGTGTATGGATGATGGTGGTGGTAGTGCAAGGTATCAGTAATGACAACACGGAGTCTTTGCAGTGCAGTTCCAGGGTCTTTACTGTTGGCAATTATATGGGCCCCAACGGGAGTACCGGCTAGTGATGAGAGCCTGATCAGTCTGGGAACAATCCTAGAGTCCTCCTGGCCAGGTGAAGTTGTAGGCCTGCCGTTCTGACTATACTCTTTGGCTATCCCGCTTATAGTCGTGTTGTAGCCCACGTCCCTGAGTGTAACGTGCTGCGCTCACCCATATGGCTGGCGACTCGGACCTTGTGTCTTCCTCGCTCCTCTGTGGCGGTACGGGTCCTTTCGTGTGGCTGAGCCTCCGGGCTTCTGTTGGGCCAGGAGACCTGCAATCTCCTGCCCTGCGGTATCTGCTGCTGGGTATGTAATCCCCACAGCCTCGGACTCCGGTGTCCGGTCCTCTGTAGATACTATCGAGGACGAACTAACTCCAGCTCCAGTCCCTGGCTCTTTACTCCTCCGTGTCCTACTTGACTCCACACACTAGACTCAGACTTACACTGATTAACCCCGCCTCCAGATCCAGTTATATAGGGCAGGATCCTCCCCTTTCTGGTCTGGGGCAGGAGGTGTTGAATGTAATGTGTTCATGACCAGGAAACTCCTGTTTTGCTCCCAGACATGGTACTACTACCACTGTGGCAACCAGACACGCTGGGGTGCCACACATTTTCCAGACGGCATGTTTCAGCTCTTTCCAAAGATGCTCAATAGGATTTAGGTCAGGGCGCATAGAAGGCCACTTCAGAATAGTCCAATGTTTTCCTCTTAGCCATTCTTGGGTGTTTTTAGCTGTGTGTTTTGGGTCATTATCCTGTTGCAAGACCCATGACCTGCGACTGAGACCAAGCTTTCTGACACTAGGCAGCACATTTCTCTCTACAATCCCTTGATAGTCTTGAGATTTCATTGTACCCTGCAGATTCAAGACACCCTGTGCCAGAAGCAGCAAAGCAGCCCCAGAACATAACAGAGCCTCCTCCATGTTTCACAGTAGGGACAGTGTTCTTTTCTTGATATGCTTCATTTTTCCATCTGTGAACATAGAGCTGAGGTGCCTTGCCAAAAACTTCCATTTTTGTCTCATCTGTCCATGGGACATTCTCCCAGAAGCTTTGTGGCTTGTCAACATGTAGTTTGGCAAATTCCAGTCTGGCTTTTTTTTTTTTCAACAATGGTGTTCTCCTTGGTCGTCTCCCATGAAGTCCAGTTTGGATCAAACAACGATGGATGGTGCGATCTGACACTGATGTTTCTTGAGCTTGAAATTCACCTTTAATCTCTTTAGAAGTTTTCCTGGGCTCTTTTGTTATTATTCGTATTATCAATTTCTTTGGTTTGTCATCAATTTTCCTCCTGCGACCACGTCCAGGGAGGTTGGCTACAGTCCCAAGGATCTTAAATTTCGGAATAATATGTGCAACTGTAGTCACAAGAACATCAAGTTGCTTGCAGATGGTCTTATAACCTTTACCTTTAACATGCTTGTCTATCATTTTCTTTCTAAGCTCTTGAGACAACTCTTTCCTTTGCTTCCTCTGGTCCATGTTGAGTGTGGTACACACCATGTCACCAAACAGCACAGTGAGTATCTGTAGCCCTATATACAGGCCCACTGACTGATTACAAGATTGTAGACACCTGTGATGCTAATTAGTGGACACAACTTGATTAAACATGTCCCTTTTGTAACATTATTTTCAGGGGTATCATCATTTCTGTCCAGGCCTATTTCATGAGTTTAATTTTCTAAATTCTGTGGAAGCAGGGTTGAAAAGCAATATCTGACTTCATTTGTTCATTTTCATAGATTTTTTTTATTTATTATTACTTTTGTCAGATTCATGTTATTTCTATGACCACTGAGGGATTTTCTTTCATTAAACGAGGGGTGCCAACAATTTTGACCACGTGTGTAAGTGCAGACAATGATGGGCTGTTCAGCTAAAATGGTCTCCAATGCTTTAAAATGGAAAGCAAAACCAGAGAGACGTGGAAGAAAACAGAAGGATGGATCAAAGTATAGCCAAAATGGCAAAAGCTCAGCCAATGATCAAAGACAGTCTCAAGTTACCTGTGAGTACTGTGACAGTTAGAAGACGCCTGTGTGAAGCTAATCTCTTAACAAGAAGTCCCTGCAGAGTCCCATTGTTAAAAAACAAACAAACATATGTACTGGAGCGGATACAATTTGCGAGAGAGCACATCAACTGGCCTAAAGAGAAATGGAGAAACATTTTGTGGACTGATGAAAGTAAAATTGTTCTTTTTGGGTCCAAGGGTTACAGACAGTTCGTCAGATGACCCCCAAACTCTGCATTCAAGCCACAGTATACTCTGAAGACAATGAAGCATGGTGGTGCAAGCATCATGATAAGGGCATGTTCCTGTTATTAAGGTGCCGGACCTATTTACCGCATACCAGGGATCATGGACCAGTTTGCATATATTAAAATACTTGAAGAGGTCATGTTGCCTTACGCTGAAGAGGATATGCCCTTGAAATGGGTGTTTCAACAAGACAATGACCCTAAACACACCAGTAAACAAGCAAAATCTTGGTTCCAGTCCAACAAAATTGAGGTTATGGAGTGGCCAGCCCAATCCCCGGACCTTAATGCCGTTTCTGAGGCAAAGCCAACAAATGCCCAAAGATTGTGGGATGTAGTCAAAGCATCCTGGGCTGGATTAACAGGTGACAGGTGCCAGAAGTTGGTTGACTCTATGCAACATAGATGTGAAGCAGTTCTAAAAAACACTAAATATTAGGTTAGTGATTCACAAGAATGCTAAATCCTCTAAAAAAAAAAGAGTACATATTATGAGTTTGTAAAGTCAAATACAGACACTGCTATTTATTAGAACAGTCCAATGTTCATTTTTTATTTTCTTCAAAGTAGTTAAAATGATATACATTTCTCTTCATGTTTTGAATTAGAAAACAGTGTGCAATGTCCCCAATGCATGGAAATAACAACTAATATAAAGATTTTGTGCTTAACTCATGATTTTGAACACACTGCTATTATTTCGAACACTACTGTATGTATAGGGGGTTAAGAGAGATAGCTAGGGGCCTACAACTACTAAGTCTGTGTTCCCACAATTAATTTTTTTGCGTATTTTCGCTGCATTAAAGTTTTGTCAAAGCCAAATACTAAGAGGTATCAAAAACACAGCAGCTTTATTTAAAACATGACACACAAAAAAGAACAGTCAGAAATGCGATAAAAGATATGTAAAAAAAAAATGCAATGAAAAAAAGTGCAAGATACCCAATTATTTAATAGGTGCAGAAAATCTGCGATCTCAAACCCGCACCAAATTCTTATCGTGAGTTTCTCTATCTAGCGTATAAAAAAAACAGACAGCACTCGGATGCCATTGCACGTACCGCTCGGTCTGTGAAAAATATGTACATGTGCACAGCCCCATAGACTTTCATATGTACGAGTGCCATCTGTGAAAAACATGAGTAGAACTCGTATGAGAAGAACGGATGTGTGAATGAGGCCTAAGGGGGATCAGAGTCTGGATCACACATTTGATTTTATTTAAAGCACCTATGTCATCAGACAAGACATGAACGACATTTCCATTTTACCTGGCATTCAGCTGGAAAGGACAGTACTGCCCTAGATTAGCATGATGGAAATGCTGAGCAAGCACATTGCATGTCCACAGCCTGCTGAGAATAATCATTACCTATACACACAGCACTTCCCAGGTCATGCTCACATTGTCGAGCTGATTTATCTGACCTTTGCTCTGCATGCCATCTATATTATCAGTAAACACTTTACAGCAGGGTCAGGGGACCTCAGCGGTTAATCAGCTGATGAACATTCACTTACATAATTCAGTGGCTTACAACCAGGCAGGAGATGAATTCAGGCACCAAAGGTCCATGCACAGACCCACAAGTGCTGGAAATCCCCCTGAATGCGGTGGCCCCATCATATGGGACAAGGATCAGGGAGACCCTTTATTTGCATAGGTGGTATGTGATATTCTGTGAATAAGTCATAAATGGCTGAGATGGGAAGTACCCTCTAATCACCACATTATTATCCACTTGAACACAGAATTGTTTTTCTCCCCAAATAAGTTGTACCTCCTTTCAAACTGGCACCTGAGGCAACCATGGAGCCCTTGTGCTGCCCCAGACTACAATCTATGCAGCTCCACAGGTCTGTAGATATCCCAGGCGCCAGGTGCCTGCAGGGCCGCAGGTCCCGGGCGCCCGGTGCCTGCAGAGCCGCAGGTCCCGGGCGCCCGGTGCCTGCAGAGCCGCAGGTCCCGGGCGCCCGGTGCCTGCAGAGCTACAAGTGCATCTCACTAAATTAGAATATCAAGAAAAAGTTAATTTATTTCAGTTCTTCAATACAAAAAGTGTAACTCATATATTATATAGAGTCATTACAAACAGAGGGATCTATTTCAAGTTTTTATTTCTGTTAATGTTGATGATTATGACTTACAGCCAATGAAAACACAAAAGTCATTATCTCAGTAAATTAGAATAATTAACAAAAAACACCTGCAAAGGCTTCCTAAGCATTTAAAAGGTCCCTTAGTCTGTTTCAGTAGGCTCCGCAATCATGGGGAAGACTGCTGACTTGACAGATGTCCAGAAGGCAGTCATTGACATACTCCACAAGGTCCCAGAGTCTGGAGGAAGAGTGGAGAGGCCACAATCCAAGCTGCTGGAGGTCTAGTGTGAAGTTTCCACAATCAGTGATGGTTTGGGGAGCCATGTCATCTGCTGGTGTAGGTCCACTGTGTTTTATCAAGACCAAAGTCGACGCAGCCGTCTACCAGGTAATTTCAGAGCACTTCATGCTTCCCTCTGCTGACAAGCTTTTTGGAGATGGAAATGTCATTCTCCAGCAGGACTTGGCCCCTGTCCACACTGACAAAAGTACCACTACCTGGTTTACACACAACAGTATCACTGTGCTTGATTGGCAGCAAACTCGCCTGACCTTAACCCCATAGAGAATCTATTATAGAGAATCTATGGGGTATTGTCAAGAGGAAGATGAGAGACACCAGACCCAACAATGCAGACGAGCTGAAGGCTGCTATCAAAGCCACCTGGGCTTCCATAACACCTCAGAAGTGCCACAGGCTGATCGCCTCCATGCCACATTGCCGCATTGATGCAGTAATTGATGCAAAAGGAGCCCCGACCAAGTATTGAGGGCATTTACTGAACATACATTTCAGTAGGACATTTCGGATTTTAAAATCATTTTTCAAGCTGTTGTTATAAAGTATTCTAATTTACTGAGATAATGACTTTTGTGTTTTCATTGGCTGTAAGCCATAATCATCATTAACAGAAATAAACACTTGAAATAGATCCCTCTGTGTGTAAAGACTCTATATAATAGATCACTCTGTGTGTAATGACTATATAATAGATCACTCTGTGTGTAATGACTCTATATAATAGATCACTCTGTGTGTAATGACTCTATATAATAGATCACTCTGTGTGTAATGACTCTATATAATAGATCACTCTGTGTGTAATGACTCTATATAATAGATCACTCTGTGTGTAATGACTCTATATAATAGATCACTCTGTGTGTAAGGACTCTATATAATAGATCACTCTGTGTGTAAAGACTATAATAGATCACTCTGTGTGTAATGACTATATAATAGATCACTCTGTGTGTAATGACTCTATATAATAGATCACTCTGTGTGTAATGACTCTATATAATAGATCACTCTGTGTGTAATGACTCTATATAATAGATCACTCTGTGTGTAAGGACTCTATATAATAGATCACTCTGTGTGTAATGACTCTATACAATAGATCACTCTGTAATGACTCTATATAATAGATCACTCTGTGTGTAAGGACTCTATATAATAGATCACTCTGTGTGTAAGGACTCTATATAATAGATCACTCTGTGTGTAAGGACTCTATATAATAGATCACTCTGTGTGTAATGACTCTATATAATAGATCACTCTGTGTGTAATGACTCTATATAATAGATCACTCTGTGTGTAATGACTCTATATAATAGATCACTCTGTGTGTAATGACTCTATATAATAGATCACTCTGTCTGTAATGACTCTATATAATAGATCACTCTGTGTGTAATGACTCTATATAATAGATCACTCTGTGTGTAATGACTCTATATAATAGATCACTCTGTCTGTAATGACTCTATATAATAGATCGCTCTGTCTGTAATGACTCTATATAATATAGGAGAGTCACTTTTTGTATTGAAGAACTGAAATAAATTAACTTTTTGATGATATTCTAATTTAGTGAGATCCACCTGTACATGTCCCGGGCGCTCGGTGCCTGCAGAACTACAAGTCCCAGGAGCCATTCAGAAATGTGCAAAGTCTCCTGGAACTTGTAGTTCTACAGGGATATAGTGCTGGACTAATAGTTTTGCTTCCATGCCATCGGATGAGTCACAGCCCGCACCATCCTCTCTGCCTGCGCGGCGGCTGAGCCCGGGTATAAATAGTATGGGCGGGTGTGTAAACACTCAGGACAGTTACATACATAGGTTTGTTACTAAAATCGTTAATAAAGTTCGACCAAAAAAAAAAAAAAAACCCTGTTGCTAAGAAAACGGGCGCGCGCACCGGCAGAGAGGCGGACGCGCGGCCTAGGAACGTCCGCCGCAACCAGGCCGAAAAACCGCTCTCCGCTCTCTATTATCCAGTTACATTCTACTTCTGTCCCATTCCTATAGGAGTCCATTGTATCCGTTATTCATTGTTAATAAAGTTTGAAAGAAAAAAAAAAAGGTTGTTGCTAGGGAAACGTTCGCGCTCCCGGCAGAGGCAGTGGAGAGGTACCGCGGGGACGCGCAGAGCGGGGCCCAGTGTAGAGGAAGTGGAGAGGCCGGACAGCGCGGCTTATGTCTCACCTCTGGCGCTGTGGTCTCTGCTCGGCCGCTCGGGTCGGGGGATCCGGGTGCTGCGCGTTCCTCGGGTGACTCCCCCTCTCCTTCCTCCTCCCTCTGTGGCCGGGGCCGCGTCCCTGTGATGGGCTGGGCCTGACAGGAACGTGTGAGTAACCCGCGGCCTTCGGATAGGACTTACAGCAGGTGTCCATTGATAAAGCGCTCCTCCTGCTCTGACATTATCTATGGACGAGATCGCATAGGGGCGAGCGATTCAGGACCGATCTGGGATCTCTAGAGGGGCTGGATCTCCTGGTGTCTCTGTTCTCACAGGGATCAACTGTCATCAGGAAGGATCTACTGCCCTAATATCAGAGAAGATATAGTCCTTTATAGATCATTGGAGGGATCAATCAGGATCTACACGTAGCTGTCATCAGATCAAGGAGGATCTATTGGTGTAGACACAAAGCGATTAACAGAATCGACTCTTCTATCGAGGTATCGAATAGGATCTGCTGTCGTCAGAGGATCTACTGCTCTCTGAAAGGATCTGCTGCCCTATCTGCAGAGTTATCGGGGAGAATACACCGGATTCCCCATTTGATCTCACTTCCCAGTCATTAGAAGGGGCATGAAGCCAGCAGCCCCCCGCTGAGGTGTCTACTCTTCTCCACAAGTCCAGGGCTGTGGTTTGAGGTTTGGGGGGGAAGCGGCCACCCAGAAAAAAAAACAGAGGAAATGTCTTTCTTTAACTTTCGTAAGATCTTTAAGCTCGGAGGGGACAAAAAGAAGAAGCAATACGAACACGTGAAGAGGGATCAGAACCCCGAGGAGTTCTGGGAGATCATTGGGGAGCTGGGCGATGGGGCCTTCGGAAAAGTGTATAAGGTGAGTAAAGATTGGGGGTCGGAGGGGAGAGGGGATTGATGTGTGGGGTCATCTGTGTGCGGCAGGAAGTAAACTGATAATTCATGTCGTTCCTGTTGGGCAGATTTATCCTGCAGAATTGCCTCTCAGGAGTCTAGAATTCCCAGTTTGAGTCGAAACCAGTCTACAAGTCTACTGGTAAATGCTCCATCCAGAATGACATGCCATTCCGTGCGCCTGGACGGTGTAATATATTGCGCTTTGGGCCGGTTTGTGGCTACTCTGGGTGTTAGATTTCTGCGATTTCTACAAACTTGTGAGGTGGATTAGATGTGATCTGTCGTCCGATACGGCCGTGATCTAAGGTTCTTTATTTCTATGGGTCGGGATCGCAGTGTCGGGAAGTAACCTCTACAAGGTAAATATTGATACTGCGGGATTGTTTGGTTACATTGTATCTCCTTATATGAGAAAACAGTAGGAATAAATAACCGGTTCTGTAAACTTTATGTTCATGATGCATTATGGGTCGCTTTCAAGTCTTTGTCTAGGGGACCTGGATTCCCCTACAGTTGTGTGGGTCACCATAGGGTTGTTTGGTGTCTAAGTAGTTTAGTTGATCCATGTAAGGTCCTGTGTCATATCATGTGATCAGGAATTATCACCCCCCTACCCCAATAAACAAAAAAAGACCACCAGCACTAATGAACTCTTCTGGTTGGACCTATCGTGGTTCACTTTTGTTAGAACCAATTGGGCCATCCTGACATTGATAGATATATTGGATGGCTTGTGACTGACAAGCCACACCCCCATTACACCTTTGCCCCTCCCATTTGAAACAAAATGGGCAGGGCAAGTGTCATATGCACAAAAAAAAATAATGGCCCAGCTGTGGGATATACATGAAATATGGAGCACGTCATCGCCATCACTTGTCAGGAGGGATCCCGCAGGATAGTGGGCTGACATGCTTTACTGATGACTGGTCCATATGACTGTCAGGTCTCCCATCAGACCGGAGAGGAGATGTGACAGCTGTTTGCTCAGTGACTGACTCAGTATGGCTGCCACTATTAGTCCTCTGCAGATAACACCTTGGCAGGAGTCAGAGACCCATCAAAGCTTTAATGTCCGACTCATCTGAGGGTTATTGACTTGGACAAGTTCTAGTTGTTATATTCGTCTTTCCATAATGAGTCAGACGATCTCTCCTTCTTCTTCCTCACACGCCCCAGTGTGAAGATCATACGCATGAGACGGTACAGGAGGTGTCTGCAGGTCTGAGATATTGGGGTTGGTGGCAACACGTCCAAGGTCTTGTCTGCAAAAAGATTCATATGAAAGGGTCCTGGTGTGAGTGGTCCTAGCACTGGGGGGGATACATGATTATATCGTGACTACTGGAAAACCATATATAGAAATATTGTCTACAATATTAAGTGTCTTATTTGGAGACTAAGGCCCCAATTCAGCAATTAGTTTACGCCAGAATGTTGCCACTTCCGGGGCTTTTACTCCAGTCCCCCGGCCGCTCTGCTGACATTCATTCTAATTTACTCCAGCCCCTGGAGCCAGCACACCTTATAATGAATCCGGCACATCGGACTCCAGCGCTGCCGTCAGTAAGCGGATCTGGCTTCTTGAGTGATCATCTGGTCATCTCACCTGTTATTGCAAGGGGAAATTTAATAAGACAAAGTACTGGGGCGTAACGTAAAGGGGTTCATCCAGAGCCTGAAGGGGAAAGATCCTTTTAGTTGAAAAAGACCCGACGCCCCAAATCTACACCTTTTCAAAAGTATTCCTCTCATGCTGATAAAACAGTGATTTTACTACATAAAGTGACACATTTTAATCGGGGTATCTGCCCCTTACATCATGATGCTCTCTGATTAGATGGGGAAAACCTGGGGGCAGATTCAAGTAATCCAAATATACATGTAATGTTTCGGACTATCAGACGTTTTTTAAAAATATGGATTGCACCATTGAATACAGTATTCACATGTGAGGCGCGACCGCCATCCCTAGGGTTACTATGAGCGGACCCGTGGAAGTTTAGGTTCTGGTACCCAAACCGAACATTAGTCCTCGGGTACCAGATCTGTCGCTCTCCATCCTTATAATACATGGATGTGTTGTTCTTTGCCCTAATGGAGGCTTCTCTTGACCACCGCTCTCTGCTCTTACAGGGACGTCTAGATGGGATAGTGGCTTACACCATAGGGACTGAACCCTAAAAGGCTTTTCTAGGTCCCCAAGTCTTTCCCAGCTGTTTCACCTTGAAAGTCGTTGACCTGAACGATGGGGGGGATACCATTTGATCATGTCGCAATCACTTTCTATTGTAGCGATCAAAGGGTTAAACAGCCACGTCAGAGGTTCCTACACCAAAGAGCTCAGGGGACACCCTTGTAAAATATCAACCACAATAAAAAAAACAGGCACGGGCGGTTGTTAAAGGGTTTTGTGTGGCTTATTTTCTACATATGTCACTTCTGGGATGACATCCACCGCTGCAGTTCGCCGCCATTGGTGTGGGATCAGCTTTCTGAAAATAAGACTTGTGCATGAATGCAGAGGAAATGGCATTTCCCCCCCAGACTTTAGCAGCGCCCCCCATATTGTGCGCCCACAGCTGATTTCCTTGTCTTAGGGGCCGCACTTCCTGAGCCGCTGCCCCTGGCACATTATTCAGCGGAGCAGCTTGCAGGGGGCTAGTGAAAGTGTTGTTCGTCTTGTGGGAAAGTCACAGAAAGAAACCAAATCCCCCACTAGAGACGGCAGGGAAAGATTGATCTGCTCCACAGCGGCCCCCCACCCCCTGCTTCCTTTTCACCTCTGCCTGCCAGGAGCCTCTAGTTTCAGTCATTCAATCTCCTGGCAGGAGTTCACTTCATGTAGCCGCCATGTGATTGTCTGGAGCTGATGGCAGATAGGGGGCAGTACATGTGCCTCCTCATCACATGGAGATCTAAGAAAGGGGCGTCCTGCGAGTGACCCTATGATCCAGCAGCTGATCGGATGTAGGGGGATGGGAAGTGCATTATAAGCAATTCTCTTTTGCAGCAGAATTATAAATCCGCGCTCTATTTAGGATGCGTTTTTGTACAGATTTTCACCTGCTTATCTGTGTATAGAAAATCGTGGTGGATGAGACTTCATCAGATCTCAATTTTGAGTGCGAATTAGGCCACGAATCAACAATGCAATCCTAGTCTGACATGAACAATAAGACACCACTCAGAAACCAGAAAACCCCTCTTCACGGCAGAGTTTGCATTAAAGGGAATCAGCAGATAGTTTTTGCTATGGAATCTGAGAGCTGTATGATGTAGGGGCAGAGGCCCTGATTCCAGCGATGTCTCACTTACTGGACTTCTTGTAATTTTGCTGAAACCCCTGTGTTCTCTGCAGTAGATGTAGCAGTGCTATCAATGCTGAGCTGTGCATAACCCCGCCCACACCACTGATTGGCAGGTTCTTGTCTATAGCGTGAGCAAGCTGCCAATCAGTGGTGGGGGCGGGGTTACACAGATTAGCTGGACTGCCTGGCACAAGACACCTAGTCCTTTAAGTGATAATCTCCTGCTGATAAAACATTGCTTGTATTGAAATGACAGCACACAGCCTAATAAGTGATACAAGTCTGGAATCAGGGTCTCTGTCCCTATATCATGCTGCTCTCAGATTTAGAAGCAAAAGCCTGCTGACAGATTCCCTTTAAAACAAAAACAAATCTGAGCCTCCAAACTGCTGCCGGAAAACCCCTTTAAGGCTGCTGCGTTGCCTTGACTGAAGGACCCTGAATTACCTTACTACACTCTTACACAAGCAGGATATTTGTATCTGAGCCTTTCGTGCTCTGTGTCGTGGCTTATATAACACATGGACAGCAGAACAAATGAAGAACAAATGACATTTCTCAGTCTGGTCCGTGTAGTACATGTGCTCTTCATTACGTCTTTGCCACCACAGCACGTTCTGCTTTGATTCCCTTCATGTACGCGCACACTCCAGCTTTATTATAGGATGTGCAAGAGTTAATTAAAGGGGACAAAAATGTTTCCTATAGTAATACATTACTAAAGATTCTGTGCTAGCGATTCATCTTTCTCCGAGATGTAGTAGACCCCAGTAATATTTGTAGTGGCCACATAACAGCAGGTGACGCCAGATATGATCCTCCAGTGGGTGAATGATGGCCACTTCAAACGGTGAGTTCTAGCCATGTGTCTTGGCTATGGAGCAGAGCAGAATGAATGAGACAGTGGTAAAGCATCACTTGGGGGCTCCTCACCTGACCCCTTCCCCTAATCAGAAGAACGAGGATCTTGAACCCCCTTTTCTTCTTCTTACTTAATGACCATAGTGAGGAGTAGATTTTGACGAGTACTATGTGTCAAAACGACTTATCGCACTCGTCCGAGCTATACGGCGTCTACACAAGATTTAAATGGAGTCGGTTCCATGGTGCGGCACGTGCTCCGTTGGTTCCATGGTGCGGCACGTGCTCCGTCGGTTCCATGGTGCGGCACGTGCTCCGTCGGTTCCATGGTGCGGCACGTGCTCCGTCGGTTCCATGGTGCGGCACGTGCTCCGTCGGTTCCATGGTGCGGCACGTGCTCCGTCTGTTCCATTCAATCTCCACACTGTAATCATGTAGTTAGCAGAAAGGGTGGGCTTCTAGTGATTATGGGGGTCTCAATGTTGCGCCCATCAGTTAATGCAATTTGCCTCTTGAAAGAGGAAGAGGACTAAAAGTCGAGCTCCACCTTTCGGGAACAGCAATCCTAAAGGTCAGTATCGAACCTTTAACAAGCCTTGCCACATGAGTTTGAATAAAAGCCAAACCAGACACCTGACCCCAGCCTTAAGCTTCTCACCTAGCCAAATCAGTTCTCATACTTTGCACTGATGAGGAGCAATACCTTGAAACACTGTCTGCAAATTGAGATTCTGATTTGGCTTTTGTCCCAAGTCATATTGTAAGGCTCCTTATAGGGTCACTATTGTCATTTAGGATCTCTACTTCCTGTAGGTGGCGCTAGAGTTCTAGTCCCTTTCCTCTCTGAAGAGAGAATTTGCATATTTAATTTCCCAGAGAAGCATGCATGGCCTATAAGTCCCCTCACCCTGACATGCCAGGCTTGGCTTGTCACTCTCCACAAGGAGAAACCTTACCCCTTAGAGCCCATCAGTTATGAAACATTTCTCATCTATCCTCTTGCAATGTCAGATAACTCTGATTATTATCATGCCCTAAAGGAAGAATGTGAAAGCCGCGAGCCACGTCGATTGTTTTCTGTGAAAAGAGCAATACATCTGCATTTCGGATGGATATTTCTTGTATACCCTGTGTCCAGCGCTTGGGTCTCCTTTCCTATTTCATCTGTGACGCTCACTGATCCGCTCTCATAGGATGGGACCATTCACACTCGTGACCGTATGATGGCTGGCTTTATACTGTGCATGGAAAACTTTTGGGTATGGGGTGGGCTTTGTTAATGAAGGGGGATGCTGTCCCATTACCGACACTGCGAGGATCCTGTAATACTTTCTTGCCGTCCTGCTTCTTGTTAATATGTGACAGGACATGTACAATGGATGGGAGTGCAGAGGTTACTGTGGGATATCTGGTCTAGATAGAGATTCTCCTAGTAGGATTTCAGGTAATTGACATTTAAAGGGCAATCACACAGATCAAGTGTCACAGTATGGTCCTGCAAGGAGGGAATTACCATATTGAATGAACTGAACATAAGGAAGAAATCCCAAGTAATAAAGGTTATGGTTACTTCTAATAAGATTCATAGTCTTCTATTCTTCTCCATTGAGACAATGGAGCAATTAGAGGGCATGTCCAGTAAGGGTTAATAGGTGGCCATCATAAAAATGGTTAAAAAACAAAACCATGATTCCTGTCTTTCCAGTCCTCTTTTTAGAACTCTGGGGCTATTTCAGGTCCTATAAATTGATATTTTTTTTTCTTTTTTCCCCTCCTCGAGAGTCTCCATTCGCGTACATGAAAATTAGAGAGATGTTCTAAAGACCCTCATACATATATGTTGGCCAAACCCGCAGACTTCGTTTGTCTCGGTGTCATAACAGGTTTGACAGACAGTCATTCTGGATCCGGCTGTAGAAGGTTGCTGCACTTGGCTTTGCAGACACCTTCTTGATCCTTTCATCTCTGTAGTGTAGGGGTATTCTTCTCTCGCTAGGACCCAGCAGTGATCTCCACCTTCTGCTGCTAAATGATACACCCTTGCTTGATATTTAAAAACCTCCAGTCTCTCCAGAGAGTCGCCGGTGATAGAACGATTTTCCTCTGCTTAGGACTGAAGCTCTAGCAGTCTGCTAGTTTCTTCTTGGAGTTTCTTGGTGGATTGTCGTCGTCTACTCTCTGGTGTCTTCTCATAGCTAAGTGTATCCCCTTTTCTGTTTCCCTTGTTTGTCTTTGGTTACAGTGGGGGCTGACTAGTGTTCACCCCTCCCCCTCCCTACCTAGGGCCTAGCTCTAGGGTCAGTTAGGGATTAGGTATCCTGCTCATCGATATGTGCAGAACCTATTTAGTGACGGTAGGGGAGTCAGGGTGTTGTAAGATCTGCCTAGGGGTCTCCACTCTCGTTAGTTGTTGGGCTTCCCCCCTTTTCCCATCGTTGTACACTTGGTCCTCCCCTTACCTAGCGTGACACTCGGACTGCTGATGAGTATAGGGGCTTTCCAAATGGCATTAAAAAATACGCAACCTAAGCGCCCAGTGCTAAATAACGTGTCGTTCAGGATCTCTTAATACAGCTAAAATCCACGGGTTAGGATAACCTCAGCCTAGTAATGAGCACCCTTACCTGTCCCTGTAAGTGGTGTTTAATCTATGGTTATACTACAGCTTCTTGCTTCCACTTTATGCTCCTGGAGCTCTTATGTCGTCACTATCCATGTGCTGTAAATTCTGGAATGTTGATCTAAGTCATTAATGTTGGTCACAATACTGTAGGGATCTTTATGAACCATCTGAAGAATGCAGAGAATGGTTGGTAATCTTTCACTATATTAACGATATGCGATGGATTTGAGTTAAAGCTGTTTGAACGCCTAAAAAATTAATCTTTGTGAAGGGTGTTCTTCAGAATCTTATAAACAAAGTTATTCGAACCTCTGGCTCCGAAACAAAGCTGTCCATCTCCTAGTAGAGCAGGGTGCACAACATTCTTCAGTCCAAGGGCCACATTGTCATACTGAACCAATCCTAAGGGTGGCAAAGGAATTTAAATGGGTACTTACATGAATACATCACCAGACCACTATCATAAATACATCACCAGTATTGTTGAGCAAACGTGCTTGGATAAGTCGTTATCCGAGCAGGCTCATGTGCTAACCAAGTGTCTTCTGTGTGCTCGCAAAATATCTTCGCATCGCCGCGGCTGTTAGACAGCTGCAACACATGCAGGGATTGCCTGACAAACAGGCAATCCCTGCCTATGTTGCCGCTGTCTAAAAGTCTCAGCGATACTAACGTTTTGCGAGCACACTGAAGACAGTCGGTTAGCACACGAGCCTGCTCGGATAACGCTTTAGCCAAGCATGTTCGCTCAACACTAATCACCAGAACAAAGTTTTGAGTATTTTAGGAGAATTTAGAGAGTTTCTGCTCCAAAAACTAAGTGTAAACACAACTTAACCTGAGTTTTTGAAGCAGAAATTGAGCAGAAACCTGCCAAATACTCACTCTTAAGTTTTGAGGATTTTTCAGTTTTAAACATAGCCATAGCAGGTTATGGATTGCTAAATATGAACAAAATCAGAACCACAGTCAGTACATGAATGCAGCACCCAGAACCACAGTCAGTACATGAATGCAGCACCCAGAACCACAGTCAGTACATGAATGCAGCGCTCAGAACCACAGTCAGTACATGGATGCAGCGCTCAGAATCACAGTCAGTACATGGATGCAGCACCTAGGACCACTGTCAGTACATGAATGTAGCGCCCAGAACCATTGTCAGTACAGGATTGCAGCACTAAGCTTAGTACTGCTATTAATTGCAGTGTCAGATCAGATGAACCGGCAACTTCCAGTATGTTTAACAATGGTTAGGAGATTCTGGAAGTTGTTACCAGCCATCATCCCCATTACCAGCAGACCATACAGGAACAACAGCAGTATCACAAATAAACATTTACATCCAGGTACCTCATAGGTAACATCTTCTCTGGCTGGAGTTGTTCCTATCTCTTTTTTGTTTCCATGTAGTACAGATGCCATGATGAGATTTCATTCCCAGAGCATACTTCCCTTTTCTCCGTCTTCAGCATCCCTTCCTGTCATGGTGCCCTTAAAAATTAAAGTAATATTATACTGCTCCATAAATAAAAAATATCTCCCATTCTACACCCCTGAATAAATAATTGCCCTTAAATGTGCTGCCTGCACAAAATATCCCCCCCACACACTGTCCCTCTGTATAATATCCCACCACACTGTCCCTCTGTATAATATCCCACCACACTGCCCCTCTGTATAATATCCCCCCCCCACACTGCCCCTCTGTATAATATCCCCCCCCACACTGCCCCTCTGTATAATATCGCCCCACCACACTGCCCCTCTGTATAATATCCCCCACACACTGCCCCTCTGTATAATATCCCCCCCCACACTGCCCCTCTGTATAATATCCCCCTCCACACTGCCCCTCTGTATAATATCCCCCTCCACACTGCCCCTCTGTATAATATCCCCCTCCACACTGCCCCTCTGTATAATATCCCACCCCCCACACTGCCCCTCTGTATAATATCCCACCCCCCACACTGCCCCTCTGTATAATATCCCACCCCCCCACACTGCCCCTCTGTATAATATCCCACCCCCCACACTGCCCCTCTGTATAATAGCCCACCACACTGCCCCTCTGTATAATAGCCCCCCACACTGCCCCTCTGTATAATAGCCCCCCCACACTGCCCCTCTGTATAATAGCCCCACCACACTGCCCCTCTGTATAATAGCCCCACCACACTGCCCCTCTGTATAATATAATATAATAACCCACCACACTGCCCCTCTGTATAATAGCCCCCCCACACTGCCCCTCTGTATAATAGCCCCACCACACTGCCCCTCTGTATAATATCCCACCACACTGCCCCTCTGTATAATATAATATAATAACCCACCACACTGCCCCTCTGTATAATAGCCCACCACACTGCCCCTCTGTATAATAGCCCACCACACTGCTCCTCTGTATAATAGCCCACCACACTGCCCCTCTGTATAATAGCCCACCACACTGCCCCTCTGTATAATAGCCCACCACACTGCCCCTCTGTATAATAGCCCACCACACTGCCCCTCTGTATAATAGCCCACCACACTGCCCCTCTGTATAATAGCCCACCACACTGCCCCTCTGTATAATAGCCCACCACACTGCCCCTCTGTATAATAGCCCACCACACTGCCCCTCTGTATAATAGCCCACCACACTGCCCCTCTGTATAATAGCCCACCACACTGCCCCTCTGTATAATAGCCCACCACACTGCCCCTCTGTATAATAGCCCACCACACTGCCCCTCTGTATAATATCCCCCTCCACACTGCCCCTCTGTATAATATCCCCCTCCACACTGCCCCTCTGTATAATATCCCCCACACACTGCCCCTCTGTATAATATCCCCCACACACTGCCCCTCTGTATAATATCCCCCACACACTGCCCCTCTGTATAATATCCCCCACACACTGCCCCTCTGTATAATATCCCCCCCCACACTGCCCCTCTGTATAATATCCCCCTCCACACTGCCCCTCTGTATAATATCCCCCTCCACACTGCCCCTCTGTATAATATCCCCCTCCACACTGCCCCTCTGTATAATATCCCACCCCCCACACTGCCCCTCTGTATAATATCCCACCCCCCACACTGCCCCTCTGTATAATATCCCACCCCCCACACTGCCCCTCTGTATAATATCCCACCCCCCACACTGCCCCTCTGTATAATAGCCCACCACACTGCGCCTCTGTATAATAGCCCCCCACACTGCCCCTCTGTATAATAGCCCCCCCACACTGCCCCTCTGTATAATAGCCCCCCCACACTGCCCCTCTGTATAATAGCCCCCCCACACTGCCCCTCTGTATAATAGCCCCACCACACTGCCCCTCTGTATAATAGCCCCACCACACTGCCCCTCTGTATAATATAATATAATAACCCACCACACTGCCCCTCTGTATAATAGCCCCCCCACACTGCCCCTCTGTATAATAGCCCCACCACACTGCCCCTCTGTATAATATCCCACCACACTGCCCCTCTGTATAATATAATATAATAACCCACCACACTGCCCCTCTGTATAATAGCCCACCACACTGCCCCTCTGTATAATAGCCCACCACACTGCTCCTCTGTATAATAGCCCACCACACTGCCCCTCTGTATAATAGCCCACCACACTGCCCCTCTGTATAATAGCCCACCACACTGCCCCTCTGTATAATAGCCCACCACACTGCCCCTCTGTATAATAGCCCACCACACTGCCCCTCTGTATAATAGCCCACCACACTGCCCCTCTGTATAATAGCCCACCACACTGCCCCTCTGTATAATAGCCCACCACACTGCCCCTCTGTATAATAGCCCACCACACTGCCCCTCTGTATAATAGCCCACCACACTGCCCCTCTGTATAATAGCCCACCACACTGCCCCTCTGTATAATAGCCCACCACACTGCCCCTCTGTATAATAGCCCACCACACTGCCCCTCTGTATAATATCCCCCTCCACACTGCCCCTCTGTATAATATCCCCCTCCACACTGCCCCTCTGTATAATATCCCACCCCCCACACTGCCCCTCTGTATAATATCCCACCCCCCACACTGCCCCTCTGTATAATATCCCACCCCCCACACTGCCCCTCTGTATAATATCCCACCCCCCACACTGCCCCTCTGTATAATAGCCCCCCACACTGCCCCTCTGTATAATAGCCCACCACACTGCCCCTCTGTATAATAGTCCACCACACTGCCCCTCTGTATAATAGCCCACCACACTGCCCCTCTGTATAATAGCCCCCCCCACACTGCCCCTCTGTTTAATAGCCCCACCACACTGCCCCTCTGTATAATAGCCCCCCCACACTGCCCCTCTGTATAATAGCCCCCCCACACTGCCCTTCTGTATAATAGCCCCCCACACTGCCCCTCTGTATAATAGCCCCCCCACACTGCCCCTCTGTATAATAGCCCCCCCCACATTGCCCCTCTGTATAATAGCCCCCCCACACTGCCCCTCTGTATAATAGCCCCCCCACACTGCCCCTCTGTATAATAGCCCACCACACTGCCCCTCTGTATAATATAATATAATAACCCACCACACTGCCCCTCTGTATAATAGCCCCCCCACACTGCCCCTCTGTATAATAGCCCCACCACACTGCCCCTCTGTATAATATCCCACCACACTGCCCCTCTGTATAATATAATATAATATAATAACCCACCACACTGCCCCTCTGTATAATAGCCCACCACACTGCTCCTCTGTATAATAGCCCACCACACTGCCCCTCTGTATAATAGCCCACCACACTGCCCCTCTGTATAATAACCCACCACACTGCCCCTCTGTATAATAGCCCACCACACTGCCCCTCTGTATAATAGCCCACCACACTGCCCCTCTGTATAATAGCCCCCCCCACACTGCCCCTCTGTATAATAGCCCCCCCCACACTGCCCCTCTGTATAATAGCCCACCACACTGCCCCTCTATATAATATAATATACCACCACACTGCCCCTCTATATAATATAATATACCACCACACTGCCCCTCTATATAATATAATATACCACCACACTGCCCCTCTATATAATATAATATACCACCACACTGCCCCTCTATATAATATAATATACCACCACACTGCCCCTCTATATAATATAATATACCACCACACTGCCCCTCTATATAATATAATATAGCACCACACTGCCCCTCTATATAATATAATATACCACCACACTGCCCCTCTATATAATATAATATACCACCACACTGCCCCTCTATATAATATAATATACCACCACACTGCCCCTCTATATAATATAATATACCACCACACTGCCCCTCTATATAATATAATATACCACCACACTGCCCCTCTATATAATATAATATACCACCACACTGCCCCTCTATATAATATAATATACCACCACACTGCCCCTCTATATAATATAATACAACACCACACTGCCCCTCTATATAATATAATATACCACCACACTGCCCCTCTATATAATATAATATACCACCACACTGCCCCTCTATATAATATAATATAACACCACACTGCCCCTCTATATAATATAATATAACACCACACTGCCCCTCTGTATAATATCCCCCTCCACACTGCCCCTCTGTATAATAGCCCCCCCACACTGCCCCTCTGTATAATAGCCCACCACACTGCCCCTCTATATAATATAATATACCACCACACTGCCCCTCTATATAATATAATATACCACCACACTGCCCCTCTATATAATATAATATAACACCACACTGCCCCTCTGTATAATATCCCCCTCCACACTGCCCCTCTGTATAATAGCCCCCCCCCACACTGCCCCTCTGTATAATAGCCCCCCCCACACTGCCCCTCTGTATAATAGCCCACCACACTGCCCCTCTATATAATATAATATACCACCACACTGCCCCTCTATATAATATAATATACCACCACACTGCCCCTCTATATAATATAATATAACACCACACTGCCCCTCTATATAATATAATATAATACCACACTGCCCCTCTATATAATATAATATACCACCACACTGCCCCTCTATATAATATAATATAACACCACACTGCCCCTCTATATAATATAATATAACACCACACTGCCCCTCTATATAATATAATATACCACCACACTGCCCCTCTATATAATATAATATAACACCACACTGCCCCTCTGTATAATATAATATACCACCACACTGCCCCTCTGTATAATATAATATACCACCACACTGCCCCTCTATATAATATAATATACCACCACACTGCCCCTCTATATAATATAATATACCACCACACTGCCCCTCTATATAATATAATATACCACCACACTGCCCCTCTATATAATATAATATACCACCACACTGCCCCTCTATATAATATAATATAACACCACACTGCCCCTCTATATAATATAATATACCACCACACTGCCCCTCTATATAATATAATATAACACCACACTGCCCCTCTATATAATATAATATAACACCACACTGCCCCTCTATATAATATAATATACCACCACACTGCCCCTCTGTATAATATAATATACCACCACACTGCCCCTCTGTATAATATAATATAACACCACACTGCCCCTCTGTATAATATAATATACCACCACACTGCCCCTCTATATAATATAATATACCACCACACTGCCCCTCTATATAATATAATATACCACCACACTGCCCCTCTATATAATATAATATACCACCACACTGCCCCTCTATATAATATAATATACCACCACACTGCCCCTCTATATAATATAATATACCACCACACTGCCCCTCTATATAATATAATATACCACCACACTGCCCCTCTATATAATATAATATACCACCACACTGCCCCTCTATATAATATAATATACCACCACACTGCCCCTCTATATAATATAATATACCACCACACTGCCCCTCTATATAATATAATATACCACCACACTGCCCCTCTATATAATATAATATACCACCACACTGCCCCTCTATATAATGTAATATACCACCACACTGCCCCTCTATATAATATAATATACCACCACACTGCCCCTCTATATAATATAATATACCACCACACTGCCCCTCTGTATAATATAATATACCACCACACTGCCCCTCTGTATAATATAATATACCACCACACTGCCCCTCTGTATAATATAATATACCACCACACTGCCCCTCTATATAATATAATATACCACCACACTGCCCCTCTATATAATATAATATACCACCACACTGCCCCTCTATATAATATAATATACCACCACACTGCCCCTCTATATAATATAATATACCACCACACTGCCCCTCTATATAATATAATATACCACCACACTGCCCCTCTATATAATATAATATACCACCACACTGCCCCTCTATATAATATACTATACCACCACACTGCCCCTCTATATAATATAATATACCACCACACTGCCCCTCTATATAATATAATATACCACCACACTGCCCCTCTATATAATATAATATACCACCACACTGCCCCTCTATATAATATAATATACCACCACACTGCCCCTCTATATAATATAATATACCACCACACTGCCCCTCTATATAATATAATATACCACCACACTGCCCCTCTATATAATATAATATACCACCACACTGCCCCTCTATATAATATAATATACCACCACACTGCCCCTCTATATAATATAATATACCACCACACTGCCCCTCTATATAATATAATATACCACCACACTGCCCCTCTATATAATATAATATACCACCACACTGCCCCTCTATATAATATAATATACCACCACACTGCCCCTCTATATAATATAATATACCACCACACTGCCCCTCTATATAATATAATATACCACCACACTGCCCCTCTATATAATATAATATACCACCACACTGCCCCTCTATATAATATAATATACCACCACACTGCCCCTCTATATAATATAATATACCACCACACTGCCCCTCTATATAATATAATATACCACCACACTGCCCCTCTATATAATATAATATACCACCACACTGCCCCTCTATATAATATAATATACCACCACACTGCCCCTCTATATAATATAATATACCACCACACTGCCCCTCTATATAATATACCACCACACTGCCCCTCTATATAATATAATATACCACCACACTGCCCCTCTATATAATATAATATACCACCACACTGCCCCTCTATATAATATAATATACCACCACACTGCCCCTCTATATAATATAATATACCACCACACTGCCCCTCTATATAATATAATATACCACCACACTGCCCCTCTATATAATATAATATACCACCACACTGCCCCTCTATATAATATAATATACCACCACACTGCCCCTCTATATAATATAATATACCACCACACTGCCCCTCTATATAATATAATATACCACCACACTGCCCCTCTATATAATATAATATACCACCACACTGCCCCTCTATATAATATAATATACCACCACACTGCCCCTCTATATAATATAATATAACACCACACTGCCCCTCTATATAATATAATATAACACCACACTGCCCCTCTGTATAATATCCCCCTCCACACTGCCCCTCTGTATAATAGCCCCCCCACACTGCCCCTCTGTATAATAGCCCACCACACTGCCCCTCTATATAATATAATATACCACCACACTGCCCCTCTATATAATATAATATACCACCACACTGCCCCTCTATATAATATAATATACCACCACACTGCCCCTCTATATAATATAATATAACACCACACTGCCCCTCTATATAATATAATATAACACCACACTGCCCCTCTATATAATATAATATAACACCACACTGCCCCTCTGTATAATATCCCCCTCCACACTGCCCCTCTGTATAATAGCCCCCCCCACACTGCCCCTCTGTATAATAGCCCCCCCCACACTGCCCCTCTGTATAATAGCCCACCACACTGCCCCTCTATATAATATAATATACCACCACACTGCCCCTCTATATAATATAATATACCACCACACTGCCCCTCTATATAATATAATATACCACCACACTGCCCCTCTATATAATATAATATAACACCACACTGCCCCTCTATATAATATAATATAACACCACACTGCCCCTCTATATAATATAATATACCACCACACTGCCCCTCTATATAATATAATATAACACCACACTGCCCCTCTGTATAATATAATATACCACCACACTGCCCCTCTGTATAATATAATATACCACCACACTGCCCCTCTATATAATATAATATACCACCACACTGCCCCTCTATATAATATAATATACCACCACACTGCCCCTCTATATAATATAATATACCACCACACTGCCCCTCTATATAATATAATATACCACCACACTGCCCCTCTATATAATATAATATAACACCACACTGCCCCTCTATATAATATAATATACCACCACACTGCCCCTCTATATAATATAATATACCACCACACTGCCCCTCTATATAATATAATATACCACCACACTGCCCCTCTATATAATATAATATACCACCACACTGCCCCTCTATATAATATAATATACCACCACACTGCCCCTCTATATAATATAATATACCACCACACTGCCCCTCTATATAATATAATATACCACCACACTGCCCCTCTATATAATATAATATACCACCACACTGCCCCTCTATATAATATAATATACCACCACACTGCCCCTCTATATAATGTAATATACCACCACACTGCCCCTCTATATAATATAATATACCACCACACTGCCCCTCTATATAATATAATATACCACCACACTGCCCCTCTGTATAATATAATATACCACCACACTGCCCCTCTGTATAATATAATATACCACCACACTGCCCCTCTGTATAATATAATATACCACCACACTGCCCCTCTGTATAATATAATATACCACCACACTGCCCCTCTATATAATATAATATACCACCACACTGCCCCTCTATATAATATAATATAACACCACACTGCCCCTCTTAATAATATAATATACCACCACACTGCCCCTCTATATAATATAATATACCACCACACTGCCCCTCTATATAATATAATATACCACCACACTGCCCCTCTATATAATATAATATACCACCACACTGCCCCTCTATATAATATAATATACCACCACACTGCCCCTCTATATAATATAATATACCACCACACTGCCCCTCTATATAATATAATATACCACCACACTGCCCCTCTATATAATATAATATACCACCACACTGCCCCTCTATATAATATAATATACCACCACACTGCCCCTCTATATAATATAATATACCACCACACTGCCCCTCTATATAATATAATATACCACCACACTGCCCCTCTATATAATATAATATACCACCACACTGCCCCTCTATATAATATAATATACCACCACACTGCCCCTCTATATAATATAATATACCACCACACTGCCCCTCTATATAATATAATATACCACCACACTGCCCCTCTATATAATATAATATACCACCACACTGCCCCTCTATATAATATAATATACCACCACACTGCCCCTCTATATAATATAATATAACACCACACTGCCCCTCTATATAATATAATATACCACCACACTGCCCCTCTATATAATATAATATACCACCACACTGCCCCTCTATATAATATAATATACCACCACACTGCCCCTCTATATAATATAATATACCACCACACTGCCCCTCTATATAATATAATATACCACCACACTGCCCCTCTATATAATATAATATACCACCACACTGCCCCTCTATATAATATAATATACCACCACACTGCCCCTCTATATAATATAATATACCACCACACTGCCCCTCTATATAATATAATATACCACCACACTGCCCCTCTATATAATATAATATACCACCACACTGCCCCTCTATATAATATAATATACCACCACACTGCCCCTCTATATAATATAATATACCACCACACTGCCCCTCTATATAATATAATATACCACCACACTGCCCCTCTATATAATATAATATACCACCACACTGCCCCTCTATATAATATAACACCACACTGCCCCTCTATATAATATAATATACCACCACACTGCCCCTCTATATAATATAATATAACACCACACTGCCCCTCTGTATAATATAATATACCACCACACTGCCCCTCTGTATAATATAATATACCACCACACTGCCCCTCTGTATAATATAATATACCACCACACTGCCCCTCTGTATAATATAATATACCACCACACTGCCCCTCTATATAATATAATATACCACCACACTGCCCCTCTATATAATATAATATAACACCACACTGCCCCTCTATATAATATAATATACCACCACACTGCCCCTCTGTATAATATAATATACCACCACACTGCCCCTCTGTATAATATAATATAACACCACACTGCCCCTCTGTATAATATAATATAACACCACACTGCCCCTCTATATAATATAATATACCACCACACTGCCCCTCTATATAATATAATATACCACCACACTGCCCCTCTATATAATATAATATAACACCACACTGCCCCTCTATATAATATAATATACCACCACACTGCCCCTCTATATAATATAATATAACACCACACTGCCCCTCTATATAATATAATATACCACCACACTGCCCCTCTATATAATATAATATACCACCACACTGCCCCTCTATATAATATAATATACCACCACACTGCCCCTCTATATAATATAATATACCACCACACTGCCCCTCTATATAATATAATATACCACCACACTGCCCCTCTATATAATATAATATACCACCACACTGCCCCTCTATATAATATAATATACCACCACACTGCCCCTCTATATAATATAATATACCACCACACTGCCCCTCTATATAATATAATATACCACCACACTGCCCCTCTATATAATATAATATAACACCACACTGCCCCTCTATATAATATAATATACCACCACACTGCCCCTCTATATAATATAATATAACACCACACTGCCCCTCTATATAATATAATATACCACCACACTGCCCCTCTATATAATATAATATAACACCACACTGCCCCTCTATATAATATAATATACCACCACACTGCCCCTCTATATAATATAATATACCACCACACTGCCCCTCTATATAATATAATATACCACCACACTGCCCCTCTATATAATATAATATACCACCACACTGCCCCTCTATATAATATAATATAACACCACACTGCCGCTCTCCATAATACACCCGCACACTGCCCGTCGCTATACTGTGCCCCCTTTCACAATTTTCCGCTAATTGCCCCATAATGCCCCATACCCCCTTCCTTCCCATCTACAATAATTGTCAGACATGTAGTCTTTGGCTGCTCCATGGAGCGCTTACCATTCCCCACCGCCACCTCTGCGCAGCACAGTGTGAACAGCAGCAGTGTAATGAGGACAGCAGCGGCACCGCAGCCTATTAATCAGAAGAGGCTCTGTGGATGCTGCAGCTAGCGGAAGATTTCTGGTCTGGCAGCCATGGGCTACCTATGTGGCCACTGGACTCTGGATCATTTTGTGAACGTTGGCTCTCCTTCAGAAGAAGTGTTCCCTCTAGTGCCGCCTGTAGAGGGAGCCACTCTATAATCTGTCTGACTGGCATCTACAGGCAGCTGTTTCGGGGTTCTTTTTCCTTTCACATTGGCTAATACATTCTTGGTCGTACACCATTCACCTTCCCCGGGTCCGGCGCTAAGTCCCTGTGTCTGTGATTGGCTGCAGTCAGCGCTACATTCAATCAGTGAACTCAGCTGCCCTGCCAAGTAGACAGCACAAGCCACTCATATCTGCTGAGGTCACTGATTGTCTGCAGCGCTGTTGGTGTGGTGTCAGCGCTGCAAGCAATAGCAATCACACACCGGGAACAGCGGAGGAGCCTTGTCGCTGGACCTGGGGAGAAGAGTAAAGCACAGTTTGTTTGTATTTCAAAACAAACTGCTGATGGGGGACATCGGATTTCCGAAACCAGAAAACCCTTCTAGGTGGCACTAGAGATACAGGAGATCTCATTTGCATACCTTTTACCCAGGATGCATTGCCTGGCCCATTAAGTTATACTAAATACCAGCGAGGCTTTGTTCTGCTGTGATGGACGGAGGCCTTGATGAATGAGTGCATTGCAGGGAAGTACAAGGCTTCCGTATCTGGGACTGGTGCACTTCTTCCTGTCTGCCATTTCCTGCTTCTGGCTAATGCAGATTGTTTGCAGCACATAATATTCTTGGAGGAAATCCCCCTACTAGAATTGTAGGTGCTTGTCCGGGAAGCTGTGGGGTCAGATAAGATAAGCACATCCCGGAAGATGTATGGTGTCATACATGTGTCTGTCCTAAGAGCTTCGGTACAGTGTTGGCCTGCAGGGATATGTGTGGATGACGCCATTAATCACAGCAAGAGCCATGCTTTACAGAGCAGTCACAATCACTTTGGATCCGCCCCTGGCTGCTTTGCATTGTGGGAGATGTAGTGCATACATTAGGATGTATAGGTTTGGGGTCTAATGGGTAATGTGGCATGTCAGAGTGAGGATACTTAGACGCCATGCTCCTCTGGGAAATAGAGATGAAGAGGACTAGAACTCTAGCACCACCTATTGGAAGCAGCGATCCAGTCAATATCGACCCTTTGACGAGCCTTGCAATATGACTTAGGATAAAAACCAAACCAGAATCTCAATTTGCAGACAGTGTTTTGGGGATGTTGCCCCTCATCAGTGCAAAGTGTGAGATCTGATTTGGTTGGGTGAAAGGCTTAAGACTGGGATCTAATGGGTAAGGTTTCTCCTTGTGGAGAGTGACAAGCCAGGACTGGAATGTCAGAGTGAGGAGACTTATAAGACATTCCAGCTCCTCTGGGAAATTAAAGATACAAATTGTCTCTTTAGAGAGGAAGAGGACTAGCATGCATGGCTTATAAGTATCTTTTCTCTGACATGTCAGGCTTAGCTTGTCACTCTCCTCGACGAGAAACCTTATTCCTTAGACATCAGTCCAGAGCCTCTCACCTAG
The DNA here is from genome assembly GCF_046119375.1 of Phyllobates terribilis. NCBI lineage: Eukaryota > Metazoa > Chordata > Amphibia > Anura > Dendrobatidae > Phyllobates > Phyllobates terribilis. The sequence continues at coordinate 417,732,280 of NW_027362765.1, forward strand.
CCGAATCAGATCTCATGCTTTACACTGATGAGGGGGCAACACCCTGAAACACCGTGTCTGCAAATTGAGATTCTGGTTTAGCTTTTATCCTCGGTCATATTGCAAGGCTCGTTAAAGAGTCGATATTGACTTTTACGATCGCCGCTTTCTATGGGTGACCGTATAGGGCTCTAGTCCACTTCCTCTCTGAAGAGACAATTTGCTGTATAGGTTTGTGAGCGCAAATCAAGCATCATCTCCCACAATGCACTGCAGCACAACACACAAATCTTCACGGCGTTCCCTAATCTGCCTGTCAGTACCCAACGTAATGGATCTGTTCTCCGACATGTGAGATGATTTCATGGGAAATGTTTTGCTGGATAGAATGAAGGGCGAGCTGGCATGTGAACGCCGCCCTATAAATAGCCAGCTGTGTTACATAATGGCTCCTGCCACGGAGATGGCATCTGCTAGCTGATGTCAGAGGAAAGACTCTCAGCGTCCGACAGGGCTAGTGCCGGGGATATTGGAGGAGTCGTCCTTAGCGCCCAATCAGATCGCAGCTCTCTCAGTTTTGAGAGGGCCTAAAAAATGAAATTAGTGACCTGATTGGTGACTTCACCCGTCCTAGATCTAATTGTGCATTAGATCCCAGAGATTGCCGGTGACCTCTGCAGTTCTCACAGATTTTCCCTCGTCATTCCTGAATAGTCACATGTAATTTACTATCATTTAGGCGATTATATGGTGTGAACAACGGACGATTTAGTGTCCTGTAAACTACTGGAAACACCCGGAAATATAAGCCGACTTTACAGTCTTATAAAGTTCTGTTAATGGTGTATTACCATCTCAGAAATACGGGGCTTATCCACAGATCTGATAATGTTCATAGGTTGGACTTGGGTCTCCTTTGAACCATAAAACTATCACCTAACATATTGATTCAGAGGAAGACAGAAACTCCACGAAACAGATGCTAATTGCCCCATATTAGATGCAAAATACTGTCCCTTCACAAAATCTAATACCCGTAACCTGTAATACTATATTTTTCAGTAAAGTCACCAAGGCCTCTCCTTGTACTTTTTGTAGTGAATTAACCGTTACAACCTCATGTGGCAGAGAGTTTTATATTCTCACTGCTCTTACAGTAAAGAATCCATAGTCTCACTGCTCTTACAGTAAAGAATCCATAGTCTCACTGCTCTTACAGTAAAGAACTCATAGTCTCACTGCTCTTACAGTAAAGAACTCATAGTCTCACTGCTCTTACAGTAAAGAATCCATAGTCTCACTGCTCTTACAGTAAAGAATCCATAGTCTCACTGCTCTTACAGTAAAGAACTCATAGTCTCACTGCTCTTACAGTAAAGAACTCATAGTCTCACTGCTCTTACAGTAAAGAACTCATAGTCTCACTGCTCTTATAGTAAAGAATCCATAGTCTCACTGCTCTTACAGTAAAGAATCCATAGTCTCACTGCTCTTACAGTAAAGAATCTATAGTCTCACTGCTCTTACAGTAAAGAATCCATAGTCTCACTGCTCTTACAGTAAAGAATCCATAGTCTCACTGCTCTTACAGTAAAGAATCTATAGTCTCACTGCTCTTACAGTAAAGAATCCATAGTCTCACTGCTCTTACAGTAAAGAATCCATAGTCTCACTGCTCTTACAGTAAAGAATCCATAGTCTCACTGCTCTTACAGTAAAGAACTCATAGTCTCACTGCTCTTACAGTAAAGAACTCATAGTCTCACTGCTCTTACAGTAAAGAACTCATAGTCTCACTGCTCTTACAGTAAAGAACTCATAGTCTCACTGCTCTTACAGTAAAGAATCCATAGTCTCACTGCTCTTACAGTAAAGAACCCATAGTCTCACTGCTCTTACAGTAAAGAATCCATAGTCTCACTGCTCTTACAGTAAATAATCTATAGTCTCACTGCTCTTACAGTAAAGAATCCATAGTCTCACTGCTCTTACAGTAAAGAACTCAGTCTCACTGCTCTTACAGTAAAGAACTCATAGTCTCACTGCTCTTACAGTAAAGAATCCATAGTCTCACTGCTCTTACAGTAAAGAACTCATAGTCTCACTGCTCTTACAGTAAAGAATCCATAGTCTCACTGCTCTTACAGTAAAGAACTCATAGTCTCACTGCTCTTACAGTAAAGAATCCATAGTCTCACTGCTCTTACAGTAAAGAATCCATAGTCTCACTGCTTTTACAGTAAAGAATCTATAGTCTCACTGCTCTTACAGTAAAGAATCCATAGTCTCACTGCTCTTACAGTAAAGAATCCATAGTCTCACTGCTCTTACAGTAAAGAATCCATAGTCTCACTGCTCTTACAGTAAAGAATCCATAGTCTCACTGCTCTTACAGTAAAGGACTCATAGTCTCACTGCTCTTACAGTAAAGGACTCATAGTCTCACTGCTCTTACAGTAAAGAACTCATAGTCTCACTGCTCTTACAGTAAAGAACCCATAGTCTCACTGCTCTTACAGTAAAGAATCCATAGTCTCACTGCTCTTACAGTAAAGAATCCATAGTCTCACTGCTCTTACAGTAAAGAATCCATAGTCTCACTGCTCTTACAGTAAAGAATCCATAGTCTCACTGCTCTTACAGTAAAGAATCACCGTTTTGTGATGATTAAACTGTCTTTCCTCCAGAGGATGCCCTCTTGTCACCGTCGCAGGCTTAGATTTAAAAACAGATGACAAAGAAGATGTTTCAGGAGAAACTCCGCCGGTATTTTCCTGAAGTGTTTTCTGCTTCAAAAACCATGTGGTTATGCTGGCGTCTAAATGATGCCGTGTGCACATAGCCTTGGAGAGGCCGCACTAGTGTCTTGTACAGAGGCAAAACTACGTTCTTGAGAGTTTGCTGTCCACTCATACACCCTCATCTTTTTTCAGGGACCTTTCTACCCTGGGATTTACCATTTAGTACATAATTGTACATTTTATTTACTCGTCCCAAGTGCATGAACGTACATTTATCTACGTAATCTTAAGTTGCCATCCCCCCCACCCATGCCTTCATCTTCCCCATATTACTATCTTTATCAAATATAAAACTGATGAATCTTGCAGATTTGGCCACTGGGGATTTTCTACACCGAACATCCTGTCCTTTCTGGAAATTCACATGGACATTAGCAGCAATAGTCTGAATCAGACTCTGTATTTTTTATTGAAGCATCTAATGAGTGTGTGCAAAGGTCATTGTGAAAGGAAGGGGAGCAGGTGAGCTGTGACATCACCTATTGTGATTGGTAAATCTGTGTTACCAGCTGTGTATCTGTGTATAGAGATGCCACCTGTTATTATAATCCTGCCTCTGATGATAATGAGCCTGCTGAAAAGGACAGTCTGAAAAAAAAGCCCCAGTGTCAAAAAGAATATTTTATTTATTTTTTTAATAAAAAAAATGACCAATATTTAAAAAAAAAAAAAATGATGTATCGTATATCCCAAAAACCTGGTGCTTTTCCGAGGGCACGTGTCCCTTGGAGGAGAATGTGTCGTCTACATGCACTAGTGTGGAAATGGTGTGAAAGCTAATCAGTCCAGTGTTTTAATGGCACGTCGACTGCCATGTTTTGCTAACTCTATAGGAAGCGTTTACTAGAAAATAATCGTATTTTTGGTGTCCCACTGTGCCATGACACCTGCCCAAACAGCTGGCTACAAGTTATCTGTTGTGTGTTACTTTTAGAGATGTCCTGGGCAATTACTAAAGGCCCAGATCACACGCAAAATGACCCTTTTGGTTTTACAATACTTTTGATATTGCTGACCTATCATTAGGAAAGCTCATCAATATCAGATCAGTGGACTGATTGGGCTGATCACAAGACGCTCCATCAGTCCAATCAATCCATTCATCTGTTATTGAGTCACACAGTGCCATACAGTTTTGTAGTGGCAGTGAATGGTACTGCAAGCTCTCATCTAATTGCTTAATATACTTATATAGCTCCATCATAATCCACAGCACTATACAGACATTACCATCGCTGTCCTCATTGCTGCCTCACATGTATTACACCGCTGTATAGAGTTGTGACACGGCATCTTCAATCAACCGTGTGATGGTTTCTGGGCGTCGGACCCCATCTGGATGATGTTGATGACCTATCCAAAGAATATTAAAGTCCCAGAAAATTCATTTAAATAGTTATTACCAAGATAGTAAATTATCCCCCATCTTTAGGACCCCCAATGATCCCGAGAATGGAGCTTATAAACCCCGGAAGCAGGTTCTGCAGCGCCCCATCTGGAATTTAGTGGAAATGCAGATGGACCTCTGCTCCATTCATTATCTATGGGAATAATGGAAATCGCCGACTTTTGCTCGGCAGGACCACGTTCTATGGATTGGTCGGGTTGCCAGTGGTCGGACCCCCCTAGGGGATAAGTCACTGTCTTTTGTGGACCGGATAAGTCATCTGCCACCTGTGATCAATGGGTTTTATGTTTTTTTGCGTAGTGAGTACACATTAATCCATACCCCCTTATCCTCGAAATGTGGCCATTACGAGGGAATGAAAATGTTACTTTTTTTGCACATTTTTCTACACTTTGTGCTTAAAAAAAAAAAAATTCAAATTGCACAATTTTTCTGGTTGATTCCTCCCTGGAGCTGATATTATGGAGCGTATAGAGGTGACTGCTGTCCGTCCAGGCTGTGTTGCTATGTACACATATACACCTTTAGGGCACGGACCCTTCCCCGCCTGTCGTCACTACGTTACAGACATGACTTCATCTTGAGGCCCAGGGTATTGTAGATGCTCAATGTGAGGAAATCGGGCATCCTGCGCGTGAGTCATCAGTCTGCGCCATGTATAGAGCGAGGCTGACGTTACTGGCTTCAGACTCTGTCAGCACTGACTCTTGTTCTTGTTCAAGTCGGCTCACGCGTTTCACTTTTTTAAATGGATTTTGGCTGTGGAAATCTGCACATTTTTCTCCATCTAATGCATTATAAGGCAGCGCTAGTCATCATAATGGGGGATACTCGCTTCGCTGCGACAATCAATGCACACGTGCAATGTCTTTACATTTTTCTCACGATGCTGCAGTTTATTACTTCATAAGCCACAGTTCGCCGGGTCCAACTCCGTGGCATGCCGACACACATATCTATAATATTCACGAGCCAAGTGGCACACAGGCCCACTTGCTCCAGGTTACAGCCTACGGCAAGGTAATAAATTATCAATGTCCATAACACAGTCCATGTAACAAAGTGTATTACCTTTGCCGGGTTTAGTTGCTGCAGTCCATTTAATCTGCCACCACTGTGGCTTTGTGGCTTCCCAGGTAGGGGTCTCCAGCCGTCGTTCCCTCAAAGGCTACTGACATCTACACAGGATCCAGGCTCGACCTTTCAGGTACCAGGCTTCACTCCAAAGCCACTGCCTTCCAAGGCCACTAGCATCCGCACAGGATCCAGTCTTTGCCTTTCAGGCTGCCAGGCTTCACTCGGCCTCACTAGGCCTCTCACAAACGGTGACACACACACACACACACACACACACACACACACACACACACACACACACACACACACACACACACACACACACACACACACACGGAGCACAGGCCTCACACCGAACACACCTGTCTCAAATTACCAGGGTTTATATATCCTGTGCGCACACACACAAACTGACAGGACCTTGCTGATGTCACAGTCATGTGATCAGTCAGCTGAGTGTATAGGTCCTGTGCTGTTCCAGTTATGTGTACAGACCTTTACTGTGCATACAGGACCTGTGTGAGGTCACAGTCATGTGACCAGTCAGTTAAAGGGGAAGGTACAAGGTCAGGTAAAACACATCCTGGACCATTTACAGTAATGCTAGCAAGCTGCTGCATTACAGCATGTAAATAGGGTTTCCACAAGCCCCCGATTACGTGTTATGGAAACTTTCTGCAGAGATTTTTTTTTTTTGCACCGTGGCAATCCATGAAAGTAAGTTGCTTGCGGGTTCAACGTGGTAAAGCCGCAGATCAGCCACATTCAATCCTCGTATGGACCCACTACAGGAGTGTCAATGTCTGCCTCATATTCCTGTAGTGTGCAAATCTGATATCATACAATCATAGAATGGTGTCCAACTCCCTGCTCAATGCAGGACTCACTAAACCATCTCAGACAGATGTCAGTCCAGCCTCTGTGTGAAGACTTCCATTGAAGGAGAATTCACCACCTCTCGTGACCGCCTGTTCCACTCATCAGTCATCCTCACTGTCAAAAAGTTTTTTCTAATATCTAATCTGTATCTTCTCCCTTTCAGTTCCATCCCATTGCTTCTCGTGATTCCATGTGCAAATGAGAATAAAGCAGATCCCTCTACAATGTGACAGCCCTTCAGATATTTGTAGACCGCTATTAAGTCTCCTCTCAGTCTTCTTTTTTGCAAGCTAAACATTCCCAGATCCTTTAACAGCGTCACAGGGCCTAGTATGTGCCATAATCATCCAGGATGCCGGGGGCAGAAGTGAAGACCCGCTGCCATAAGTATGAGTGCGTATGAGTGAAGTCCATGATTTTCGTACCTGTGATAGTTTATGGGGGCCCATTGACTTGCCCCTGACTTTTCGGGAAAAAAATTGCGGAGATGTGTCCGATGTTGATCAAAATCAACAATTCAAGTCAATGGGTCCGTGCAAAAATCACACCACACTCTGATGACATCTGAGTGCAGTCCGATTTTCACGATCAGAATGGAGAAGATGGAGACTTTTTTTTTTTATTTATAAATTTATCCATGTATGAGAAAGTCGAATGACACTCGGACCACACTGTGATCAGAGTCTGATCAGACTAGTCCTTCCTTTTTTCACTCTGCATTTATATATATTGCTGGAGGGAGATTAGGAGAAATGTTCCCATCCAAGAAAATGAGTCACATAATGACAAATCTCATTTACCATCATGCTGGAGCCTGGGACTTGTGTAGTAGGACGGACGCTTCTGGCCGTTTATCATAGTGACCATGGGATGTGATCGCTGTATAGCGCACACTGTCTGTAGTTTGTGTGTTTGTAGCATTTGTTGCAGATTCCATCATATTTTGACTTCAGAGGAACCCGATGGACTCAATGTAAGTCAGTAAGGTCCAATGGGCACTGAGGGTATCCATCGCATGACAGATCCGACGGTGTGTCGTGAAATGGAAACCGCAGTGTGTGTGTGAACACAGCCTTTGTGGTTCTCGTAAAGTATTTTTCTCCAAATCCCTTAAAGGGGTCTTCTGACAGCAGCTGCTTTAAAAAAATAACGTAGAAGCGGTGCTCCTAATCGCCGACAGATCCGGCTCAGACACTTTGGCACTCCTCTGCTGCCGGCGATGACCTGCTGTACTGGCACATGACCGATACAGCCAATCAGAGGCCTCAGTGATGTCACATGAGCACTGATTGGTCACATGATCTATTCACCCTGGCATCACAGAGCAGTCACTTATGGCATCTAGACATATAAAATTTACTGGCATTGGTGACACCCAGGTTATCAAGTTTATGCATACATTTCCAGGAGGTGTAACCGAGGGGCGGCACAATAATGAACTCTAAGAAAAGATTCTCCCTTATTTTTTATACAGTGCACAGATACAGTAGCGTAACTAGAGTCTAATGGGCCCCGGTGCAAAATTTGGACCTGGCTGCCCCCGCCAGGTGTATGGGCTCTTGTAGCGTTATAAAACCTATAAGGACATGCGAGTTGCACCCCCTCCCCCATTATGTAGTAATGTCCCTCATCCTGGCCCCATCCATCCTGGGGTGTGTGTGTGTGTGTGTGTGTTTATATGTGTATATAATATATATATATAATGTCCCTCATCCTGGGCCCCATCCTGCTACCCTCATCCTGGTATACATGTCCCCCATTCCCATCGTGGTATACATGCCCCCCATCCTTGTATATATATCTACATGTCCCCCATCCTGGTATATACAGTTATATGAAAAAGTTTGGGCACCCCTATTAATCTTAAGCTTAATGTTTTATAAAAATTGGTGTTTTTGCAGCAGCTATTTCAGTTTGATATATGTAATAACTGTTGGACACAGTAATGTTTCTGCCTTAAAATGAGGTTTATTGTACTAACAGAAAATGTGCAATCTGCATTCAAACAAAATCTGACAGGTGCATAAGTATGGGCACCCCACCAGAAAAGTGACATTAATATTTAGTAGATCCTCCTTTTGCAAGAATAACAGCCTCTAGTCGCTTCCTGTAGCATTTAATGAGTTCCTGGATCCTGGATGAAGGTATTTTTGACCATTCCTCTTTACAAAACAATTCCAGTTCAGTTAAGTTTGATGGTCGCTGAGCATGGACAGCCCTCTTCAAATGATCCCACAGATGTTCAATGATATTCAGGTCTGGGGACTGGTATGGCCATTCCAAAACATTGTAATTGTTCCTCTGCATGAATGCCTGAGTAGATTTGGAGCGGTGTTTTGGATCATTGTCTTGCTGGAAGATCCATCCCCTGCGTAACTTCAACTTTATCACTGATTCTTGAACATTATTGTCAAGAATCTGCTGATACTGAGTGGAATCCATGCGTCCCTCAACTTTAACAAGATTCCCGGTTCCGGCATTGGCCACACAGCCCCAAAGCATGATGGTACCTCCACCAAATTTTACTGTGGGTAGCAAGTGTTTTTCTTGGAATGCTGTGTTTTTTTGCCGCCATGCATAACACCTTTTTGTATGACCAAACAACTCAATCTTGGTTTCATCAGTCCACAGGACCTTCTTCCAAAAAGAAATTGGCTTCTCCAAATGTGCTTTTGCATACCTCAGCCGACTCTGTTTGTGGCGTTCTTGCAGAAACGGCTTCTTTCGCATCACTCTCCCATACAGATTCTCCTTGTGCAAAGTGCGTTGTATAGTTGACCGATGCACAGTGACACCATCTGCAGCAAGTTGATGCTGCAGCTCTCTGGAGGTGGTCTGAGGATTGTCATTGACTGACCTCATCATTCTTCTTCTCTGCTTTTCTGATGTTTTACTTGGCCTGCCACTTCTGGCCTTAACAAGAACTGTCCCTGTGTTCTTCCATTTCCTTACTATGTTCCTCACAGTGGAAACTGACAGGTTAAATCTCTGAGACAGCTTTTTGTATCCTTCCCCTGAACAACTATGTTGAATAATCTTTGTTTTCAGATCATTTAACAGTTGCTTTGAGGAGCCCATGATGCCACTCTTCAGAGGAGATTAAAACAGGAGAACAACTTGCAAGTGGCCACTTTAAGTAGCTTTTCTCATGATTGCATACACCTGGCTATGAAGTTCAAAGCTCAATGAGGTTACAAAACCAAAAAAAGTGCTTTAGTAAGTCAGTAAAAAGTAGGTAGGAGTATTTAAAACAAGAAAATAATAAGGGTGCCCATACTTATGCACCTGTCAAATTTTGTTTGAATGCAGATTGCACATTTTCTGTTAGTACAATAAACCTCATTTTAAGGCAGAAACATTACTGTGTCCAACAGTTTTTACTTATATCAAACTGAAAGAGCTGCTGCAAAAACACAAATTTTTATAAAACATTAAGCTTAAGATTAATAGGGGTGCCCAAACTTTTTCATATAACTGTATATCTACATGTCCCCCATCCTGGTATGTCCCAGTATGTCCCCCATCCTGGTATGTCTCTTATCCTGGTATATATATGTCCCCCGTTCTGCCCTTGTTTTTTAATGCATAGAAAAAAAATAAATGATTCTACTTGCCATCCTGGTATGTCCCTTATCCTGGTATACATGTCTCCCATCGTGGTATACATGCCCCCCATCCTTGTATATATATCTACATGTCCCCCATCCTGGTATACATGTCCCCCATTCCCATCGTGGTATACATGCCCCCCATCCTTGTATATATCTACATGTCCCCCATCCTGGTATACATGTCCCCCATTTCCATTGTGGTATACATGCCCCCCATCCTTGTATATATATCTACATGTCCCCCATCCTGGTATATATATCTACATGTCCCCCATCCTGGTATGTCCCAGTATGTCCCCCATCCTGGTATATATATCTACATGTCCCCCATCCTGGTATGTCCCAGTATGTCCCCCATCCTGGTATGTCTCTTATCCTGGTATATATATGTCCCCCGTTCTGCCCTTGTTTTTTAATACATAGAAAAAAAATAAATGATTCTACTTGCGCCATCCTGGTATCTCCCTTATCCTGGTATACATGCCCCTCATCCTGGTATATATATATCTACATGTATATCTACATGTCCCCCATCCTGGTATACATGTCCCCCATCCTGGTATATATATCTACATGTCCCTTATCCTGGTGTATATATATGTCCCCCGTTCTGCCCTTGTTTCTTAATACATAGAAAAAAAATAAATGATTGTACTCGCCTTCCCTTCGCTCCCCCGCCAACGCGGTGTCCTCTTCTGAAGCCGTCAGTTGACTTCAGCGAGCAAGCGATTGGAGCACATGTCACTGCCATGCGCCCCCAGTCATATGCACGCCCACTTCAGCTGCTGGCCTCTGATTGGCCGACAACGTGTATCGCCGCACACGGACCCCACGGGTCTCTGTACCGCAATACAGTTCAGTTGAATGTGCATCTGAGGAGTTTTCTCTGGCATCGGCGAGCCCATCACCCGCATGGGCCCTGTCGCAGTCGCGACCTCTGCGACAGCAATCGTTACGCCCCTGGGCAGATAGAAGGAAATTTCGCTGCAGGACCATAGACTGGATTGATGTCGCTCCGGTTAGTCTTGTGTTAGGTGCTCCGGTTGCGGGAACGTCTCCTTTAACGAAGCATCTACTAAAATAGTCTTGTCCAGGGAGCTGAGGGATCCTCAGTAAGAGGGAGATTACACAGGGAATCATCATGGTTGGCAGGCATAGTTGTGTGTAATCTGATAAGTATACAGCTGTGATAAGTCGACCTCGTGATTCAGGCAGTGATGTGTTTGGGGCGAGTTGGGAGCTCAGAGAGACAATGATCTGGTTGAAGTAAGATGGTGCTTGGGATTGTTGAGTGTCGGATCTGGAGGTGGGTGACGTGGATGAGAAGAACGTTGGCTTCACTATACAAACACTTCTACCTCGCCCTCTGTATATTGTAATACAGTTTCTGTGTCATGAGAATCGAACGTTTGTTCTTACACTTTTTATTTTATTTTTTTAGGCCCAGAGTAAAGAAACCGGTATATTGGCCGCAGCGAAGGTCATCGATACCAAATCTGAAGATGAACTTGAAGACTATATGGTGGAGATTGACATCCTGGCCTCCTGCGATCACCCACATATCGTGAAGCTGCTGGATGCGTTTTACTATGAGAATAACCTTTGGGTAGGTGGATCTGCTCCCGAACATCTGTGTGGCGCTCCCCTCTGATTGTAGAAAAGTTTCTTCTAAATACGAGATCAACTCGTCATCTGCAAATCCTGAGCCCTTCTCATCAGGGAACGCCGATTTTTCACAAGGGAGATTATTCAAGAGTAGAAAAAAAATGGCTTCCTTCTTCCAGGTTGTGTCTGATATTGCAGCTCCGCTCCATTAATGTGAATGCGGCTGAGCTGCCATACCACACACAACCTGCAGAGAGGTGTGGCGCTAGTTTGGGAAGCATGCAGACATATTTTTTTTCTAATTCTGGCTAACCCTTTTAACCCTTTTGCACAACCAACACCAGTCAGACCCTCCCCAATATACATGATCCGAGAGAATACACGACTGCTCCAGAAACATGCCCATCCCATTTGCTGACCATGCATATTTATTACTATGGTGAAGGATAAGCGGCTGCCATATGTGGTATAAATATCTTATAGGGAACTAAGCATCTGACACACATCTACCACACCCATCATAAAAGGCGTAGGGTAAAAAGTCAGGCTTCCTCCTCATACACCTCCTTGGGTTCGGTTGGTCCGGCAGCGCGGGCTTGCAGCATCATTAAAATCAGCGGTGATCTTGATTTAAATTGTTGGGGCTTGCAGGGGTACTGGCCTTAGAACAGTGACCTACTTTAAATACATTTTGTAGAAATGTTTAAAGGGGTCTTCCACAACTGTTTGCCCCCTTCCATATGTCCTAACTCTTTATAACAATCACTTTTATAATATACTTCTACTATGAGCTCTGCTCCAGATGGGGCAGACCTGCCTATAAATGATTCACAGGATGTCTGAGCACACAGCTCCGATCAGACTTTACTATCATCTGCATGAATCCCAACGATGCTTTAGAGTGCCAGCCCCTTTACTTTACAGGCATCGTGATCTGTGTGTTGTTAGAAAGCATATTGCATCACCTGCTCTCCAAAGCTTCAGCAAGGTCAGTGCTGAGGACATTGAAGTCTATTAACTAAGTTTGCCGGTACTTGATACAGACTGACCATGCCAAAGCTTTGGAGCGCAGGTGCTGCAATGTGCTTTCTAATGGTAAACACATCTCAGAGCTTATCAATTAAAGAGATCGGCACTCTAAAGCATCTGCAGAGTCAGTGCTGAGGACATTGAAGTCTATCAACTAAGCTTGCTGATGCTTTGGAGCTCAGGTTCTGCAATGTGCTTTCTAATACATAGTAACAAAGTTTTTAAGGTTGAAGGAAGACTAAGTCCATCTAGTTCAACCCATAGCCTAACATATTGATCTATGTTGATAATGGCAAGCACATCTCAGGGCACTCTAAAGCATCAGCAGGATCCGTGAAGATTGATCTGAGTTGTGTATCCAGACACTTCGCCCCCATCAGGAGCAGAGTGTCGGGCTCTTCTGATTCCATCCGAATCCTGTGCCCAGGTGAGGGCTGGATCGCACCTAACACACAGGAAGCTGCGCCTGCATATCATCAATGGATTACAGGACCCCCACCGAGATGCTGTCATAGTAGACTCCCATGTAATGAAAGTATATTAGAAAAGTGATTGTTATGAAGAGTTAAGTCATATAGAAGGGGGGCAAATAATAGTGGAAGACCCCTTTAAGATGTTCTTTTATCACCCAGTCTGTGACCAAACTTCACTTTTAGTCTGAACCATGTTTTCTCCTATTGGATGGAGTTTCTCAGTCACCACTTTCGTTTTCTTGACAGATTCTTATAGAGTTTTGTGCTGGAGGAGCCGTAGATGCCGTAATGCTGGGTAAGTCTCTTTTCCTTCACCTTTCATTGTGTAAAACCTTGGGTAACTGAATAGAGCGACCCAAATGCAGAACAATAGAGAGTTCTGCAGAGCTTCATGCGGCGCCGCTATGCAGAAATGCACCCTATAGGGCCAGATGTTATTTAAAGTTCTGCCATTCCTCAATTCAGAGCCCGTTGCACATTGTTTTATCTGATTTGTGCCCGCAGAGCTGGAGCGCCCATTAACAGAGCCTCAGATCCGGGTGGTGTGTAAGCAGACCCTGGAAGCCCTGGTCTATCTGCACGATAACAAAATTATCCATCGAGATCTGAAAGCGGGAAACATCCTCCTGACACTCGACGGCGACGTAAAACTGGGTGAGTGCTCTTCACGGGACACCATTACTAGTAGGCTCTTCTGTACTGACCCGCACTTTTACCTTTTATTGCCTAGATGGACAGTACAGTCCTATTCGAGCTTTAATATTGGTGAATTTCTTCCATGTAAACGTGTTCATAACCTAAAGACAAGGAATGTATCATTCCCTCTACTTCCATTTTCTGGCATTTAAAAAAGTCACAAAATTTGGCACAAGGTGTAGTTGCACCGAAGTTTTGCAAGACTTTACTCAAAAACGGGTGTGGATAGCCCAGAAGGGTGGCCCGACAACGATACCAGTCAACCTGACCTGAAGCTACCGTGTATTATTTGTGGACTGGGTTCTTTTGCCAGTGATCCCAAAGAAGTTTAGAAACCATGTATTATATGGTAAAGGTGCCATAAATGGCTTCCCTGTTTCCTTTACAGCTGACTTTGGAGTGTCTGCTAAGAACACCAGAACGATACAGAGAAGAGACTCCTTTATCGGCACGCCATACTGGTATGTGTATTATGAAGAGTTTATTACTTTCTTTAGTGCTGAAATTGGTTGTCTACGCAGCCGTTAACATCCCCATGTCTTAAAAAGGTTGCCCAGGATTAATCCGCTTTTTCCACAACCACCACCACTCTTATTGAAAGGTTGTGTTTGGTATTGCAGCTCCGTTCCATATAACCAATTTGGGTATAGTTTCAATTGAGTATTTCCTGTAAGACACCATACTCAGCTGGTCTGCTTACTGAGAACAAGAACTTTCCCCATGTTGCCCCAAGTACACTCAGCCATCCAGACTCTGTTCTACACTGATGAGGGGTAAACACCCCAAAAAAGGCTGTCTATACATGAGTTTCTGGCTGTAGCAAGGCTCATTAAAGGGTCAGACATTGACTTATAAGGTAGCTACCCCATCTAGGTGGTTCTTGGGAGATAGTTTATTTTGTTCTATGTGGGGCTAATTTGCATGCATTTTTCCTTTTGGAGCATTTCCTGTAAGACTCCATACTCAGGTGGTCTCTTTAAAAGGTTTCTCCAATAATAAAATGGTCCCTGTCACATAATTCGAATGGCAGCACATCCTAGTCAATTGTCAGGATGGGTTGCAGCCTGAAGAAGCACAGTTCCCGATATCTGTGTCTCAACTGACAGAGGAGCTGTATCGTAAGCATACAATATCGGTGAGCTGCTGGAGAAAGGCTGTGACAGGAGACAAAATAAATCTTCTCCTAGGTTGACTGCTCATAGAGCACTGAGGCTGGAGAAAAAAAATCTGAGTCAGCAAAGGTGAAGATTTTATTTCTTCTCCTGTCACAGCCCTTCTCCGGCATCTCACCGGTATATGTGCTTACAAAACAACCTCTATGTCAGTTGAGACTGAGGACTCGGGAGCAGTGTTTCTTCAAACTGCCGTCCATCCTGCCACGTGGCTATGGGGGGGTTGCCACTTGAATTATGTGACTGGCACCATTTTGTTACATACTTGGATAACCCATTTAAGGGGAGCCACTACTACCCCCCCTCGTTCCCATAGAAGATTAACACCCGTGCGGAGCCACCTCTACATTGAGGCTGTCTAATCAGGGGGGCCTGAGGTTGGGAAAAGCCTCCATTCTCTACATTGATGCTGGTAAAAAAGTTGGGATCACCATCTGTCACATTTATTACATTTCCTGTGGATATGTCATAAATCTCCAAGGTGGGAATACTCCCATTAAACTGTGCATGTAGATTTTACTGCAGATGTGCCAAGGATGCCACCTCTTATAATAACGTTAGTGAGATCTGTAAATAATTCAGAAGAAAATCTACATAAGTCTCTTCACTGCCGGGGTATATGCATGGTCCTGTATATTGTAGCATTCGCCGTCTCTTGCCATATAGTGCACCAGGTTGTTATATTATGCTGTGACCCAATGAATTAATCTTCTTCTCTCTCATTAGGATGGCCCCAGAAGTGGTGATGTGTGAGACATCTAAAGACAGGCCATATGACTTTAAAGCTGATGTTTGGTCTCTCGGCGTGACTTTAATTGAGATGGCTCAGATTGAGCCCCCGCATCACGAATTAAATCCTATGCGTGTCCTGCTAAAGATTGCAAAATCAGAGCCGCCAACATTAGCGCAACCATCAAGATGGTAAGTGCATCCTGTCATACGTAAGTCTTTATTTTGATCTTGGAAGAGCACAGATTTATTGGGCTCTACTGAAGAAGCAGCCAAAATTACACCCACTCCGTGACATCACTTCCTGCTTTGCATCTATTGGCTGAAGTTGCACCACACTGACTTCCTGTTCTGCTCGCCCGCTGCTGCGGCCTGCTCCGCTATGGATCTATAGGCCCAGATTCATTTTTTTTTTTGTCTGCACCCAATTCATTATGCTATTTGCACCTTTACTAAAGTCTATGTTATATGAGATGTTTTTGGCTGATTTTTTTTATGTGCGGTGCGACCGTTTAAAAAGTTGGAAAATGTGGCGCAACTCCACTCTCCCCCCGCCCCCCCCTTCCCGTGTGTTTTGAGTACAGAAGTCAGGAATAAGTGAATTGTGCCCACCCCCGTTTTGTCCCCGCGGTATCGGACCTGGCCGGTTTTGGAACCAATCGGGGCCGATTGACTCCTTAAATACCACGGTCTAATGTTACAGCGGTATCTAAGTGATTAAAAGGGGATTAGAGAGACCCCATATGGCAGGATCGACCACCCTCCCCTCCGCGATCTAATCGCAGGGGTCGATCGTTGCCATGGTGTACCCTGAGAGTACCTGATAACACCAGGGTATGGTTGCCCATGAGATCCAGCTATAAGCATGGTCTCACAGGCTCTGTCAGTGAGTCACTGACTGGTCTCAGGCACTACAATACACGAGTACTGCAGTGTATGAGACCGGAGATCAAAATAAAGAAATATACATGTCCCATAGTGGGACTTAATCAAAAAGTAAAAAAAAAAAAATATAACATGTTTAAAAAGGTAAAAAAAAAAACACACAAAAAGCGCACGCAAATCACAAAAAGTTGTTTCGTCACTTAAAACGCAGCGTTTGTGTTAAAACAAACATATACAAAAAAACGTACACATAATTGGTATTGCCGCGTCCGGAATGACCCGATCTATAAACTGGCATGTTATTCCAAACGGTGAACACGTAAAAAATAAGTAAATAAACACATGCCAAAAATTTAGCTTTTTCATCATAATGACACAAAAAAATTTTTATAATAAGCGATTAAAAAGACCTACCGTATTTTTCGGACCATAAGACGCACCTAGGTTTTAGAGGAGGAAAAAGAAAAAAATTTTAAGCCAAAAAATGTGTTCATGATGCACTTTTAAGGGGGAGGGGGGTCTTCTGCTGACACTGGTATAGGGGTAATGTCCCCCAATTCTGACAATATCGCCCATCCTGGTATATATGCCCCCACCTTCTTTTTATACGTGGTCCCCATCCCCATCCTGGTATGCATGGAACCCCTTCATCCTGGTATGCATGGAACCCCTCCATCCTGGTATGCATGGAACCCCTCCATCCTGGTATGCATGGAACCCCTCCATCCTGTTATGCATGGCTCCCTCATCCTTATCCTGGTATGCATGGCTCCCTCATCCTTATCCTGGTATCCATGGCTCCCTCATCCCTGTCCTGGTATGCATGGCACCCCTCATCCCTGTCCTGGTATGCATGGCACCCCTCATCCCTATCCTGGTATGCATGGCACCCCTCATCCCTATCCTGGTATGCATGGCACCCCTCATCCCTATCCTGGTATGCATGGCACCCCTCATACCTATCCTGGTATGCATGGCACAGCAATCCCCATCCTGGTATGCATGGAACAGCAATCCCCATCCTGGTATGCATGGCACCCCTCATCCCCGTCCTGGTATGCATGGCACCCCTCATTCCTGTCCTGGTATGCATGGCACCCCTCATCCCTGTCCTGGTATGCATGGCACCCCTCATCCCTGTCCTAGTATGCATGGCACCCCTCATCCCTGTCCTGGTATGCATGGCACCCCTAATCCCTGTCCTGGTATGCATGGCACCCCTAATCTCCATCCAGTTATACATGGCACCCCTAATCCCTATCCTGGTATGCATGGCACCCCTAATCCCTATCTTGATATGCATGGCACCCCTAATCCCTATCCTGGTATGCATGGCACCCCTAATCCCTATCCTGGTATGCATGGGCACCCCTAATCCCTATCTTGGTATGCATGGCACCCCTAATCCCTATCTTGGTATGCATGGCACCCCTTATCCCTATCCTGGTATGCATGGCACCCCTAACCCCTATCCTGGTGTGCATGGTCACCCTAATCCCCATCATGCTGCACATAAAAAAAAAATAAATTGAACACTCCTACTCACCTTTCTTCTCTCCTCCAGTGCTGCGTCCTGTCTGCCCACACTGATCTCTCCATGTGAGCCGCGCATGCTGTCACTGCCATGCGCGGCTCACAAGGAGAGGTCAGCTGCCCGATGTCACTGCTCCCCACGCCGGGACTGTGCGCGGCGAGCAGTGACTTCACTCTCCTTCATAGCCGGCACACAGCGTAGCCGCGCTGCGGCTCCTGCTGCTGCCTGCTATCTCGTGTGCCCACTTATTAAAGGGCATGAATATTCACCCCTCCCCACGCCCATGGACGTGGAGAGAGGTTGAATATTCATGCCCTTTAACAGCGGGCACAGGCGATTCCGGCAGCAGCAGGAGCCGCAGCGTGGCTACACTGTGTGCTGCTATTAAGGAGCATGAATATTCACTGCTCCCCACGCCCCATGAGCGTGGGGAGCAGTGAATATTCATTTTCTTTAGCAGCGGGGACAGTGTAGGCTGCAGCGGGCGGCTGCTGCCTCCTGTGCCCCACTCCTCCACCGATACCTCTCCCCCCCCACACCCCACATATATACACACCCCCCAACATTCGGACTATAAGACGCACCCCCCATTTTCCTCCAAAATATTGGAGGAAAAAAGTGCGTCTTATAGTCTGAAAAATATGGTATGTAAAAACAAATAGCATAAATGAAAACGCCAAACTGTCCCTCAAAAATCAAACCCCAATATTGCTGATTTGAAAAAAAAAATTATTGCTCTCAGAATATGGCGACATTTTTAGTGTGTGATAGCTGCAAAACGTAATTAAACTAAATAAATCTGGTATCGATGTAATCGCACTGACCCAAAGAATAAAGTCGTCTAATCACTTATACCGCACGGTGAACAATGCAAAAATAAGAACTATTCTTGTACTGCTGTCTATTTGTTCATTCTGCCTCCCAAAAATCAGAACAAGTCTCTGCTCACATTTATCTTGCGCTCTCCGCTGAGCGCTTACTTCAGGGTTTTGATGTAAATCCCAAAAAATGTTGCAGATGTAAAGTAGACATATGGGAAATGTTATTTATTAATTATTTTGTACTAACTAACTGACTACTAAACTAACTGGTTTAAGGATATCAAAATTGAAAGTTTTAAAATCAGAAATTTTTCAACATTTTCACCAAAATTCCGATATTTTCACAAATAAACGCGAAACATATCGACCTAAATTTACCAGTAACATAAAGTACAATGTGTCATGAAAAGATAATCACAGAATCACAGGGATGCGATGAAGCTTTTCAGAGTTATTACCACATGAAGTGACACTGGTCAGATTTCAAAAATCACTACAACCACTAAGAACTAACTGTCACGATATGAGTGGTCGTAACCATGGATACTTAAGCTACTGCACTGCCCTGCACATGGGGTTAGAGACACAGAAAATCAGAAGAACTATGCTACAAATTGGAGCTATTTGCTTAGAGATAGGAATACCTCTTTAAGATTACAATTGGCTCAGTGTCTAAGGGGGGGTTACAAGGGCTTCATCCTCTCGTTGTCTGCAGACTTTAGACAACCCTTTTGGAAGCAGTTGCCTAAACTAGAGAAGCCCTTATTGTTCACACATTCATGGTTTTGTTAGCAGTGGGGGCAGAGACCTAGATGGAGGGAGAGAGAATGGGTCATATTGGTAAGGAGGGAGATTACATATAAAGCTGGACACATCTGAATACATTACATAGGCAGAATTGTCAGATGTGACATTTATCCCTAAGGACATGTTGTAGCATAATAATATACCTGAAACCCTATTTTTAAGGAGGTTGCCCAGGATTTTTTTTTTTTTTTACCATAGGTCTAAATGCCAACAGTTAGACAACTACCTGCCTGTTGTATCCTGCGCTGGGTCAGAGCGATCACAGACCGCTCCTGCCGACAATTCAACTACTTCATATCAACAGAGCAGCTCTTCTTCTTCCTGGTTGCTCTGTTGACAGGGCATGACTGATGACATCATGCTGATTGATAGCAGCCGGCTTCCCACAGTTTGGAAGTCGGCTATCAATCAGCATGATGTCTGCAGTCACGCTCTGTCAACAGAGCGGAAGAGAAGCCGCTGCTCTGTCGACGTGACATCAGCAGAAGCCGCTGAATCACCAGCAGGAGCGGTCTGTGACCGATCTGTGCCGGCAGAGATCAGCGCCGGGCCCAACAGCCAGGTAGTTAGCAAGGACTGATGTCATTGACCCACGATGAGATGTCACATATGTTTCCTGTAGGTCAAGAGACTTTAACGATTTTTTGAGAAAATGTCTGGAGAAGAATCTGGATGCTCGATGGACCACTCCTCAGCTTCTGCAGGTGACACAGACATGAGCTCCACTTGCTATGAATGATCAAGGTCTAATATGAAGACGATATAATATAAAGCTGATATAATCTCTTTCCCTGCAGCATCCATTCGTATCTGTGGTGAACAGCAACAAACCCGTGCGAGAGCTGATCGCAGAGGCCAAGGCCGAGGTCCTGGAGGAAGTGGAAGAGAGTAAGGAGGAGGATGAGGAAGAGGAGACGGAGAGCTCCTTGGTTAGTGGTTTGGTTTTCTTATTATACTTTGTGTATCATCTTCTAGTTAGATTTCTGATTGTATGTGGTTGCTTAGTCTCACATTCTGTGCCCAGATCATCTGACTAGGACCCCATTCACTTAGCTTTATAAGAAGAGTGTCCTTTTTTCCCTTGGACATTATGTGATTGCTTCCTTTTTTCACTCTATAGGAAACCATAGTCTACCGCACTTTCTCTATAGAGAAGGACACATAAGAAAAAAATGGCCACTCCCATACCTCAGTGGTTTTCACTAGGGGGTCTACATTGGGGTATACGCCAAAGGAAGCATAATATAAAACGTGAACAGAGACTTAAAGGGTCAATCACAAAGGCAACGTTTTTTATTTGCTTGATTATATAGCGCCATTAATTCCACAGCGCTTTACACACATCATCGGCACTGTCCCCATTGGGGCTCACAATCTAAATCTGCTATCAGTATGTCTTTGGAGTTTGGGAGGAAACCGGAGAACCCAGAGGAAACCCTCCCAAACACGGGGAGAACATACAAACTCCTCGCAGATGTCCTTGAATGGGTTTGAACGCAGGACCCCAATAAATAACTGAGTCACTGTGCCACGAACTGGGGTCTCATGTCTATTGTGCAGATGGAATAGCAGTGCTCGTGCTTGGCACCGTTCCTTTTTATTTCTTGCTAGAGAGCTTGTTGTGTCTGCGCAGCGACAGTGCTGGGAAGCAAATCGGAAATGCACAAACAGGCGAGCAAGTGTTCCTGTATAAATGGAGCCGTGAATGTAACCTTTAAGCACACAACCTAATCCATATGTAAATACTTGGGATTTCAGAAAAGTAATGACCTGGAACACAAAGCTGTTTACCCGTCCACTAATCACAGACTCATTTTCACTCTTGTAGATAGAGCCAGCCATTATTCCTTTGCACTGCAGTAAGCTTTGCCTGGTTTTTTAAGCTTTGCCTTTTTTTCTAAGCTTGGCCTTTTTTTCTAAGCTTGGCCTTTTTTTCTAAGCTTGGCCTTTTTTTCTAAGCTTGGCCTTTTTTTCTAAGCTTGGCCTTTTTTTCTAAGCTTGGCCTTTTTTTCTAAGCTTGGCCTTTTTTTCTAAGCTTGGCCTTTTTTTCTAAGCTTGGCCTTTTTTTCTAAGCTTGGCCTTTTTTTCTAAGCTTGGCCTTTTTTTCTAAGCTTGGCCTCTTTTTCTAAGCTTGGCCTCTTTTTCTAAGCTTGGCCTCTTTTTCTAAGCTCGGCCTCTTTTTCTAAGCTCGGCCTCTTTTTCTAAGCTCGGCCTCTTTTTCTAAGCTCGGCCTCTTTTTCTAAGCTCGGCCTCTTTTTCTAAGCTCGGCCTGTTTTGTCTCTGTAACGCAATACTCTCCTGGGAGTCTTCATGAACCATCTATATGCTGGAATTACATGTGCAGCTATTGATGACGTTTTCAGTGCCGAATCCAAAAGTGGATCTACCAGATAGAAGTAGGAGTCCTTGCTCTATGTTTCCAATTCTTTTCTTATCCTCTTTTGACTTTGGCTCAAAAAACTCAAAAATTGTATGAGTAATTCCAGCCTCAAAGGTATTGTCCAGAAGAGTTTCTCAGGATAAACCAATGTTGTACACCCACTGATCGGCAAAACACTCATGGGCGTGACGCCTGGCACAGTGCTGCCCATACAGATGTGACTGTACATGGTACTGCAGCTCAGCCCTAGTTATAGGTCATCAATTGAAAGTCCTTAAAGGGGTTGTCCGGCCTTGGGGTACAAGTCTGCAGTCACTGTATGTGCGCTGTTAGGCTTCTCCATTGCTTCCGACCACATTCCGACTAGACTTATTCGGCCTCGCTCAATACACTTGCATAGAGCGAGGCCGCGCACGTCTAGTCGGCACGTGACCGCATGTATGCAAATTGCATACTTCTGTAACACGGACACCACTTCCAGGGCTAGAAGGAATATATTGTTTATTTAACCCATGCAGTGTAATTCTAGCGCTCCTCAAATGATCCTTTTCTCAACAGGGGTCTTATAAGTACGTCACCTCATGATGATAATCCCTGATCATATTGTTCCCTATGGGGCCACCATATAACACTACATTCATCTGAAGCAAAGATGTCAGTCTGGCCGTGAGTTTTCCCGGCAAAATATGCCCTGTAGCCATAAATGGGGCAATCAGCTGATCCCCCTGACGGCCACGACTTGAAAGGTGTCTTTGATGTGTGTTAAAAATGTCATCCTTATAGCTACATTTCAGCTTCACTGTGGAGTCTTTTGTTATATTTCTGTTATTCGGTGGGATATTTGAGGTTCCTTATCGTGGTTGAACAATGTGTCATGGTGCTGCTGCTGCTATAATCCTAAACTATTTCTGTATTAAATTCTCTTTCCTTAGCCCGTTCCAGACAGTAAAAGGGCTTCCTCGGACCTCAGTATTGCCAGCTTGGAAGAAGACAAACTTTCCCAAAATGCTTCAACTCTTGAACCCGTTTCTGAAACAATTGTGCCTCCTTCAGTAGAAAATAAAGTCTCTGAAAAGGAACCAAAGAAGGAGAAAGTCGAGGAACCTCCTAAAGACCAGAAACCGGTTAGTCCAGATGTCACCAAAAAGGACACTGAAGTTCCAAGTGTCGACAAGACAGTCCTACCAGAGAAGAAAGAGGATGCCGTCGTTCCGGTTTTGGAAGCAGCTACTGATCCAAGCAAACCGGCAGAAGAGCCCTCACTCCCAGAAAATGAGGCCGAGGAGAAGCTGGAAAAGAAAGAAGATGGGCTTCCTTCTGAAGTTAATGAAGGTGTTATTGAAACACCTGAGAAGAAAGAAATGGAAAGTGTTGAGGAAAGTAAGAAATCTGATGCTGTATGTGAACCAGGAGAGAGTGTTATTTCCGAGATCAAGAATGAGCTGCCGAAAGAGGAGACACCAGAAGTGCCGAACGAAAAGTCAGAGATTGAAGTAAAAGAAAACGGTACAAGTGATTCCATAGCAGACACAAATATAAGTGTGGAGATTTCAGAAGGTCCCAAAGTATCAGAACAAGTACAAGACACTGAACAGGAACCTTGTGTGAAACCAGAATCTTCTGAAAGTCCTCCTGTAAGTGATGGACCCGAGGAAAATCTGGAAAATGCTTCAGGTGATATCACTGTGGTTCAAGCTGAACAATTACCAGAAACCACTGATCAAGTCAATCACATCACTAAAGATGAAGTAGACGTGACTCCATCACCTGAGGTGGTAGAAGATAAGAAGCCTGAGAATGATACCCAAGTTCTTCCCGAACCAGAGAAGGAATCTTCCACAGTTCCTGATCCTTGTAAAGAACCATCTCAAAGTCAACCTCAGGACAATGCTGTAAATGCAAGTGAAGGTACTACCAGCTCAGAAACGGAGACTCAAGCCAACGTTCCCAGCATCAGTGTCATCTCTGTTGAAAATGAAGAGAAGGAGAAAGCAAAGCCCGAGACCTCTCCTTCAGGAGAAGCTGAAGTTCCTAAGGAAGTGGATTCAGATTCCGGAACGGGATCTACAGCCGACAGTGGAAGCATGGACCTGAACTTGTCTATATCCAGCTTCCTGACCAAGAATAAAGAGTCCGGTTCGATCTCAATACAGGTAAGGTTTCCTTTTAGAGCCAGGGGCTTCAGCTTCCTCTCATCTCTTTATCTGCCGGTGTTCATCCGCTCACATAAAATGTCTTTGTAAATTGTTCACTAGGATACCAGAAGGCAGAAAAAGACGCTGAAGAAGACTCGCAAATTCATTGTAGATGGTGTGGAAGTGAGTGTCACAACCTCTAAGATCGTGACGGATAACGACGCCAAGAGCGAAGAGATGAGATTCCTCCGGTATGGACTCGATACATTACATTTCGCTCCATTGTTTGCTCGCGCCAAGTGATTTTGAAGCCCCTCTACTTTTCCTAATTCATTCATTTGTATCTGAAAATGTTACAGGGGTCTCTTTTATATGATTCTGGGCCAACACACTGCATTTTTTAATATATGTATACCAGAAAAGTAACATGAATACATGGCCGTCTCTGCACAGCGCCACTCCCGGAGCCACCTCGCCAGGAGGGCACCATTGCAGCGCTGCAATCAGACCCCACACCACCATAAATTGACAGCAAATTTTAGCGATATGCTATCTCTTTAAGTGATCGAGCATTGCATCAGAACACATTCAGTGATACCGTGTTGAGGGTCTTTTGTCACCCTGACCCCAGATTGGGTTGCTGTGACGTGTATACTCGAGTGTGCAGTGAATGTTGTAACCTTGTGGTTAAACCGACTTGTTTCCTGCTTTTCTGTCTCTTTAAAATGCCGCCTGTCTGATCTCACAGCGAGGAGGAAATTGTACAATATTTGGCAGCGATTATAAAATGCATCGGTTTCCAGTCTTTGATTCATGGCTTTTGATTTCTTGCAGGCGACAAGAGCTGCGGGAACTGCGGCTGCTACAGAAAGAGGAACAGAGAGCGCAGCAGATCCTCAGCAACAAACTGCTGCAACAGCGCGAGCAAATCTTCCGAAGATTCGAGCAGGAAATGACGGTGATTACAAAGAAATGATAGAAAATAAGCTGTGTGCAATTACAGAGAATATTCTCGCCTAGAACTCTGCTGCTGAATCCCTCGCTGGGGAAAATGGAAGTTAAACCATAGCTCACACTCACCATCAATGCAATAACATAATATTGCCACATTATAGAATCATTGAGAATATTTAAAGGGGATATTTCACAAAGGGCAGATGTGGGATAATAATTGTCTCACTAAGGCTACGTCACAGGTCACACTGCCAAAAATTACTGCATGCCGCTGCCACATCGTAGCACCGTGCAAGCGAATAGGGTGATATTGTGTCCCACATGGTGCTGAAACAAGCAAGATGCAAAAAATCCAACCGCCTCCGACATTACTATTTGTTTCCCATGATTGCAATGCAACCTCATTCACTTCCATTATGCTGTGATGTAGCACTGGCATACAGCAATTTTTGGCCTCATGACCCCTGTCTCTGTGTAACCCCAGTCAAATCCAGCCTTACTTCTAGGATGTGCTTCTCTCAAAAAAATTGGGTCCACCAAACACATTCTTTCCTTCTTTTTTTTTTACATTCACGTTTTATGGTTGAAAAAAAAGACATACCGTATTTTTCGGACCATGAGACAAACCTAGGTTTTAGAGGAGGAAAATAGGAAAAAAAATTGAAGCAAAAAATGTGGCCATGATGCACTGGTATGGGGGAAGGGGTGTCTGCTGCTAACACCGTTATAGGGGTAATGTCCCCCAATTCTGTACTGATATCCTCCATCCTGGTATATATGGCCTCCCTTCCTGTTATACGTGGCCCTCCTCCCCATCCTGGTATGCATGGCACCCCAATCCCCTCATCCTGGTATGCATGGCACCCCTCATCCTGGTATGCTTGGCCACCCTCATCCTGGAATGACATGGCACACCTCATCCCCCATCCTGGTAAGCATGGCCCCCTTATCCACATCCTAGTATGCATGGCACCCCTAATTCAGGTATGCATGGCACCCCTCATCCTGGTATGCATGGCACCCCTCATCCTGGTATGCATGGCACCCGTCATCCTGGTATGCATGGCACCCGTCATCCTGGTATGCATGGCACCCCTCCATCCTGGTATGCATGGCACCTCTCCATCCTGGTATGCATGGCACCCCTCCATTCTGGTATGCATGGCACCCCTCCATTCTGGTATGCATGGCACCCCTCCATTCTGGTATGCATGGCACCCCTCCATTCTGGTATGCATGGCACCCCTCCATCTTGGTATGCATGGCACCCCTCCATCCTGGTATGCATGGCACCACTCATCCCTCATTCTGGTATGCATGGCACCCCTCCATCCCTCATCCTGGTATGCATGGCACCCCTCCATCCTGGTATGCATGGCACCCCTCCATCCTGGTATGCATGGCACCCCTCCATCCTGGTATGCATGGCACCCCTCCATCCTGGTATGCATGGCACCCCTCCATTCTGGTATGCATGGCACCCCTCCATGCATGGCACCCCTCCATCCTGGTATGCATGGCACCCCTCCATCTTGGTATGCATGGCACCCCTCCATCTTGGTATGCATGGCACCCCTCCATCTTGGTATGCATGGCACCCCTCCATCTTGGTATGCATTACACCCCTCCATCTTGGTATGCCTGGCACCCCTCCATCCTGGTATGCGTGACACCCCTCCATCCTGGTATGCGTGACACCCCTCCATCCTGGTATGCGTGACACCCCTCCATCCTGGTATGCGTGACACCCCTCCATCCTGGTATGCGTGACACCCCTCCATCCTGGTATGCGTGACACCCCTCCATCCTGGTTTGCATGGCACCCCTCCATCCTGGTTTGCATGGCACCCCTCATCCTGGTATGCATAGCACCCCTCATCCTGGTATGCATGGCACCCCTCATCCCCCATCCTGGTATGCATGGCACCTCCATCCCCATCATATGGCACACACAAAAAAAAAATAAAGAATTCTACTCAACTTCCTTCCCTCTGCTCCAGCACTGCGTCCTGTTCTGCTGCCATCAGCTGATCTCACCATGTGAGCAGCGTATGACATCACTGCCATGCACCGTCACACGGTGATATGATCTGCCGGAATACTCACTGTTCTCCACAGCGGGATTATGGACGTGGGGAGCAGTGACTATTCATTCTCCTTAATAGCTAGCACACACTGCAGCAGCTGGGCGATTGCGTGTGCCCGCTATTAAAGAACCTGAATAATTCACTACTCCCCACACCCATGGAAGTAGGGAGTAGTGAATATTCATTCTCCTTAATAGCGGGCATACATGATCGCTGAGCTACTGCAGGAGCCGGCAGCTGCTGCTGACACTGTGTGCTATTAAAGAGCATGAATATTCACTCCTCTCCACTCCCACGCCCATGTGAATATTCATTTTCTTTAGCAGCGGGCACAGTGTTGGTTGCAGCAGCCGGCTCCTGCCTCCCATGCTCCGCTCCTCCGCCGCCGCAACCTCCCACATCCCCCACCACCCACAGCAACAATAGTACATTCTGACTATAAGACGCACCCCCCACTTTCCTCCACAATTTTGGAGGAAAAAAGTGCATCTTCTAGTCCGAAAAATACGGTATGTCCAACAAGTTCAACCAAGGGATGGGAAAAGATAAAATACATTAGTTTTTAGTCCAGACTGCCGTAAAGAGCAAGGTTTTTTTTCACGAGTGTCAGTCAAAAATCAGAACGAGAACTTTACACTTTTACATAAGTATTTTTTTTTTCTTCTGAAAAAACGTCTGTGCTCTTTTTGAAATCATCGAACGGTTCCCGTCTGTAAGTTTTGGTAGCCTTATAAATATTTTATTATGACCCATTGTGCAAATGTTGTCTTTTTTAATGTGGACTCTGCTCAGAATTCGGCCTAAAAAAGAACCGCATGAGCTCCCCATGAAAGGAACATATTGCACCGCAACGGCAAAAATGCAGGTCACTTCTTTTAACCTCTTGAGGGTTTGGAAACCCTGAGGCAGTTCAAAGAAGTGACATGCTGATTCTTCAGGTGGCTTCTGCTTGGAAGATGCCCACTCTATGTTCTTGAAAGTAGAGATCAAAAGAAGCCACCGCAAGAACAGCAAAAACACTGGCGAAGCCGCTTTAGGGAGACGACCGTCTGGGAAAGCTCGGCAGCTGCACCGGTGTCTAAAAGTCCCCGTGTGAACATCGCCTAAGGGTCAGAGTTTCTGATACAGGATGTCACAAAGAGGCGTCTCTCTGTCTCCTATGGCTGGTGAGACGTTCTCAGGGGCCCACGGCTTCATGTGTGCTTGATTCTTCCATCTTAAAGATATCTTGGAGCCGTCCAAAGCCCAAAAATCTAAATCTCTTCTCCTCCTAGAACAAGAAGCGTCAGTATGATCAGGATATAGAAAACCTGGAGAAACAGCAGAAACAGACCATAGAGCGGCTGGAGCTGGAGCACACCGTCCGCCTGAGAGATGAAGCCAAGCGGATCAAGGGGGAACAGGAGAAGGAGCTGTCCAAATTCCAGAACGTGCTGAAAAACAAAAAGAAAGAGGTAAGAGGGTCGCCGGGTTCATGGAATGGAGATGTCCGTACTCTCACCTTTTATCTAACTGTGGATTCTTTACCTTGAAGCCTCTTTTTGCCATGAATACGTCCATCTTCTTTTAGTTTTCCATGTTAGAACTCTTTGCCCCTTTTTAAAGAGCCTTTTCCCCACAATCGACAATTCTCACCATACATCCTATAGACTTTGAATGGAGCAGCAACTTGTATGATCAACTGTAAATGGTGATGGTGCCATCATTATTGTAATTGGTTGAGCCCCCAGCAAGCAAACAAAACACTTATCCTGTAGGGTTCCCCATCAGATTTTGGGAAGCCCCTTTGAGATGGAGTGTACCTCCAGCTTTTATTAGCCCTTTGTGTCCACCTTGTAAAGGAAAAAGCCACTAATGGCAGTATGGCCCCATATTCATTATTTCATATTTATTATTATCTGTGCATAAAGCCCCTCTAGAAATCATCCAATCGCTCTAGGTCCAAATCCTCTACAGCGACCTCTGCAGGGAAAACGTGCTATTACATGACACTTGAATTGATGATCCAGTAATACAGGGTTTTGCCAAGTCCTCTGTAAATGGAGCCAATCTTATATTTCTCCACCTGCTGCTGGATCCCAACACATGAAGATAGATATGGGATAGATAGCTATGGGATAGATAGATAGATAGATAGATAGATAGATAGATGTAGGATAGATAGATAGATAGATGTAGGATAGATAGATAGATAGATAGATGTGGGATAGATAGATAGATAGATGTGGGATAGATAGATAGATAGATGTGGGATAGATAGATAGATAGATAGCTATGGGATAGATAGCTGTGGGATAGATAGATAGATAGATAGATAGATAGATAAATAGCTGTGGGATAGATAGCTGTGGGATAGATAGCTGTGGGATAGATAGCTGTGGGATAGATAGATGTGGGATAGATAGATGTGGGATAGGTAGATAGATAGCTGTGGGATAGATAGCTGTGGGATAGATAGCTGTGGGATAGAAAGCTGTGGGATAGATAGCTGTGGGATAGATAGCTGTGGGATAGATAGCTGTGGGATAGGTAGCTGTGGGATAGGTAGGTAGATAGGTAGCTGTGGGATAGGTAGCTGTGGGATAGGTAGGTAGATAGCTGTGGGATAGATAGCTATGGGATAGATAGCTGTGGGATAGGTAGATAGATAGCTGTGGGATAGATAGCTGTGGGATAGATAGCTGTGGGATAGATAGCTGTGGGATAGATAGATGTGGGATAGATAGCTGTGGGATAGGTAGATAGATAGATGTGGGATAGATAGATAGATAGATGTGGGATAGATAGATACATAGCTGTGGGATAGATAGATGTGGGATAGATAGATGTGGGATAGATAGATGTGGGATAGATAGATACATAGCTGTGGGATAGATAGCTGTGGGATAGATAGATGTGGGATAGATAGATGTGGAATAGATAGATACATAGCTGTGGGATAGATAGCTGTGGGATAGATAGCTGTGGGATAGATAGATGTGGGATAGATAGATGTGGGATAGGTAGATAGATAGCTGTGGGATAGATAGATGTGGGATAGATAGATAGATGTGGGATAGATAGCTGTGGGATAGATAGATGTGGGATAGATAGATAGATAGATAGATAGCTGTGGGATAGATAGGTAGATAGATGTGGGATGGATAGATAGATATGGGATATATACATAGATATGGGATAGATATTAGATAGGTAGGTAGATATTATAATTGTTTCTACTTTGCTGGTCAATGTGAATGTATTTTGTTAGAATATAGAATATCTCATTGAAATAAATGTATTTAATGCCGTTTATTTGTATACATGCAATAATGTGATATCTTATTTTCCTCTCGCTATTTGACTTGTGTTTTGAGTCTTCTTCTTGTGCTTCTGACTTGGTGGTTGGGCCTTATGCTCTGGTGACGGCAGTTATTAATCCCGGTACTGACCGATGGGTCTGTGTGGTGGTTGGTTATTATTTTGCTGAATCTCTGGATGCACACTTTTATCATATCTTAAGAGGGTTTTATTTTAGGGTTTTCTCATTTTTCACACAGAATTTGGAAACCGTTTTAGACTTTTGCCCATCTATCGACACGCTTTCTACCATTACAAAAGTCTTTTCTCGCTTTGCTGAATTCTTTCTTACTTTGCGTGTGAACAGTTTGAAATTATATCACACTACAAGTTCACATTTTACACACAACCTTAATAAAAGTGTCCATAAGTTTATCGACAAGTGATACTTAAGGGACAATAGATTTTAGGGTCCATAACAATCTTTGGGTAATGTCTAGGACGTTATAATAAAGTGACCTAATTATATTACACACACTTCCAGGTAGTATCTTATAGCCCATAGGTACAGAGGGTTAAGGTGTTCAAACACTGCCTCCACCTTAAGCTGAATGACGGTCACTTACCTTGTAACAGAAATTAAAATATTCCTGGGAATATGCCCATACAACTATGGAAACTTTAGTATTTTTTATTTAGTACATGGCATAAATTTTTGTAAAAACAATACTGTAATTGTTATGCATTTTCTTCTACAGCGTGCATATATTACAGTACATTGCAAGCTGCTGTATACCACTTGGTGTTGGCCCCTGCCATCTCAGTTCCCAGCCCCTGAGATGACAGTAACCTGATATCTATCTGATCATATCAAATCAGAGCTTCGATCATGTTCATAAGAAAACAGAAGCGGCTGGGGACCGAGCTGGCTGGAAGCCCAGCTGTCAATCTTGCTACTGAACTGCATTGAGCAGCTTACAGTGTGCTGTAATGCATGCAAGTTGCACAAGCCAAACGGTTACATTTTTGAAGAGTCCATGAACAGAGGTTAATTTCTATATTCTAGAGCAACAATAAGAGGCATTGTCAGTAAAGTATTCACATCATTAACCCATCACACATACACATATAACAATCGCCTATTGTACGCCCCTTGATAGGACAGGGCACTCATGTAGGTACATGTAACATTTCCATTGTCGTTGCTTGACTAAGCCGCATGAAAGCTATCTGTTATGTGAAGTGTAACCCTTAGAGGTTACAGCCTCAGGCATCTGTCACCTGGTGGTGTGGCTTTACTCTTCCTCATGCGCTTGCTCTTGAGAAAAGGGTCCCGTTTGCCCACCTTCTGCATGCTTACACTAGGTAATAAATGAAGTGGAGAGAGCACCTAAAGAGCTGCGAAAAGAGCTTATGAAACGCAGGAGAGAGGAGCTTGCACAATTCCAGTACGCGCAGGTAACCGCAGACGCTTCGTGCTACTAAACTTAGAAAAGTCGCCTAATGCCGTCCTGATCGTATAGTGACATCAAGTCATCTAACATCAACTAACACATCGTGTCCCACTAACACTGCTGGTTTCTGATCTACTAACACCGTGTAGAAATATATTGTACGCCTCCACGGCAGGTTGCGCAGACATGTTGGTGTTGACCTGTCACAGTTTTGCTTTCTACGGTATTTAAAAGGTAACAGGTAGGTTGTCCTAAAGGACCATGATGTTATTGTAGTCTTTCACCATTCTGAAACGCATGATGCAGTCATGTCATACTGAGCCTTCTCCTAAAGGCAACCACCCTGAAAGAGTAACTGCACGGTCACAAAACTTTTGACAGAACGTGGAAGTTTTGATCAGTGGTCGTCCAGTTACTAAGAACGCAGCTGATGACTGAAATGAAGACGCGAATACGTTTGATTATAGGAAGGAGGGAGCGGCGTCTCCCGGACATCTCCACGGGTCCGAAATAAAGGCTCGATCTGTCGTCGCCTCCACTCTCTCTTCAGCAGCATGCATATCACACAGCATTAGCTCGCCTTGCACACACGATCGTGCTGCATAACTGAAATCAGCAGGACCAAGGTACGGCACAGAACAGCACAGCGCCACCCTCTGGTCCTGCTGATTTAAGCTGTGCAGCGCGATCGTGTGCACGAGGCGAGCTAATGCTGTCTGGCGTGCATGCTGCTGAAGAGAGAGTTGAGGTGATCGAGTGGTCCATTACAGGGACCAGCCCTTCTAGCATTTGCCAGAAATGCCCGATGGCCAGTCCGGCCCTACCTGCGGAGGTCATTACATGGTTTATCCTTTGCATTGCTCACCTACATCCACAGCGGTAAATGCCTCGGCGGTATCTTAACGCTTGCAGCTAAGATGATATTCGGGAACATCCCCTAATGTACATGGACACCTCAAAAGTCATTTCTTAAAGCGCTGCAGCGGGTTCCCCGTCTGACTAGTTGGGCCAGACCTCACCGGATGATAAAGCTTATTTCTCTATTCAGTTGCAGTATCAATACCTCATACTCTGAACTGTGTATCTGGAAAACGTACTTTGTGAAAGTGTCATTTATTATTATTCCTGAAGGCGACTAGCAGCGGCTGCCCCCCCGCCGGTTGCTGCCTCTCACTTTGTGGCTCTTATATTCTGATCCGCAGGGTGTCGCCCAGGTTATGATTCAGTCTTTTCAGCTTTCGTCTTGTACGCTTTTCAACGCTCAAATGCAAGATGTAAGTGCTGCATGACAGGTTTACTGAAAATCGAAGGTTTGGAGTTGACTTTTGCATGTGCGAGTGCAGTGAACACGAGCTTATATATGTATTTTCATTTTCTCATCACTGGAGTCTATTCAATGGAAATTTTACCAAAAACACCTGACAATTACATTTCTGCTATATATGCCGATCCAGTACAAACTGCATTATAATTCTGTCGGGAATTATTTTTTATTGAGGTCATTAGAAATGTGGCGCAGAACCTTTTATGGTGATTTGTGTCAAAGTAGAAAGAACTGTTTGGGGGACAGAAGTGCACACACATAGAGCAATATCGCCTGGTGAGGGTAGTGACAGGCGGGAGTATGCATTCACCTGGCGGTGTTGTGTGAAGGTTCAACACCTGTAGACGCATGAAACTGCTGCTGCGGCACCGTCGCTCGAGGAGAGACGATATCGCGTTGAATGAGCTGTGCTATGGCAAATGGGATGCCTTTTGTGTTACAAAATGGTTCTTAATTGTCCCAAGTTGTTCTGGCACCTTTCTCAAGGTTAAAAGCCATTTTGTACTTTGAGAAAGGTGATAGTAGAAGAGGACGATACCGCGTTGAATGGCTGTGCTGTGGTAAATTAGGTGCCTTTTGTGTTCCAAAATGGTTCTTTATTGTACCAAAGCAATAAGGCGCGAGACTGGCACCTTTCTCGAGGTAAAAAGACATTTTTTACTTTGAGAAAAGTGCCGGTCCGGCATCGAAACACCTTGGGACAATTTTTATTTTGAGAAAGGTGTTGGTCTGGCACCAAAACATCTTGGGACAATAAAGAACAATTTTGGAAAACAAAAGGCATCCCATTTACCGCAGCACAGCCCATTCAACACGATATCATCCTCCTCTACTATTAAACTAGGAAATGTTGGCCAAAAATAAGTGTTCGACCCTCACGACTGATAGCTCTAATATTGTGTAATGCCAATTGATATTGCTCCAACTCAAATATATTTTATAGGGTCAGTGCCAGTGAAAGACATTGGCATTTAAGTCTGATAAGATAGGGGCACGATACCAGGCGGTAACATGTATTTTGTGTGCGAGATGGTCAGTAGCACTAATGGAGTTGTCACATTTTTTTAAGACGAGCGCAGTTACTTGCAGCTGATCGGGTCAGTATAATCTTGCTACTGATTGGTGTCCGTGCTGGTACTTCTGCTGTGAGAGAGGGAGAGAGAGCTGCCTCCTGTACAGTATGAGCTCTGAACTGAACTAATTTTTCACTTTGTTTTTGTCTTTACAACCCCTTTACTGTATAAAAGGCTTCATAACTAACAAAGCTCGCTATCATGGGGAAGATCAGTCCAGCGAGTTGTGATGAAGATTGTAATTGCTGCTGTATCCTGAGATGTCAGAAATCGCAGTGATCGCTCACTTACTGCCTAACTGTACTGCAGTAAGTGGGATCGTGTGGGTGTGAGCATTGTGGAGCAGTCAGCGTGCAGGGCTCGCAGCCTGTTATTACACGGCCCTCACATTTCCATTCAATAGACTTCATGCTGGAGATGACGTTTGTGTTCTCCCTTTCAGTACAGAACAAGCTGTGCTTCTTTACTGGCAGCGTGAACGTGTACCGTGTTCTCCTCTTTTATACAGTATATAATCTATCTCAGCTGTATTATATCTCTCCTAAAATGAAAACCATGCCTATGTTATAGCAGCCCAACTA
This sequence comes from Phyllobates terribilis, assembly GCF_046119375.1. Taxonomy (NCBI): domain Eukaryota; kingdom Metazoa; phylum Chordata; class Amphibia; order Anura; family Dendrobatidae; genus Phyllobates; species Phyllobates terribilis. The sequence continues at coordinate 417,767,053 of NW_027362765.1, forward strand.
ATATAACACTGGCTGGTGGTAGAACTAAGAATCTCCATTAAACAGAATGTAAGGCCCTCATGCCCATTGGATGAAAGTCGGTTAAGCCCACTGATTTGGGTGGATCGATCCACCATCTGATGCGTACAGGGTTTTCCCGACTCTCCCCTTCCCCCTTACAGAAGATGTCAGGGGTGGGAAAGTTTGGCCTTTGGGATTTTAATGATTGATCCTTCTAGTATCCAGGTACAATAAGCCACAGCCAGATGTGTTGGGCAGCTGCTTTCTCTTTGATTCATTAAAGCTTTTATGCCGTAAAAGCCGTGGAAGAAAAAGCCACAGAATTTTTGCGCAACGTGGAGTTGCGCAAAAAGTTTGAGAGTCTTGGCGTTTTCATGCCACTTTAGATCAGCTCTGCCAAAATGGGTGGAGCTGTGGAGGGGCGGGGCCACATCCGCCAATCCCATTCATAAAAAGTGCCGGCGTTTATAAGCCACTCGTTAAGTGGCACTCGCCTCAATGAATTTGGCGTCTCTTCTACTCCATCAATACTGGTGTAGCGCGAGCTTGCATTTCGCTAGTCTTGATGAATCGGCCCTATGAGCTCCTAGCCAAGCGTGTATGGGGGGGGGGGGGAGTCTGGAGAGATTGCTGTCTGGCCAGGGAACATTGGGCCAACAGCTATCTCCTACAAGGTCACCTCTAGGTGCCTCACTGCTGTCCTAGTGTTCATGTGTTTCACTATGGGGAGAGTGGAGTCATCCACTGCCAGCGACTTATCTGCCTGATCATTACTCCCCCGACATCATCTATTGGGCTAAATTCAGGAGGCTCCCGTGTACTTTAGATGGTTGGTCCATCCTACTGAAATCTTCTGGTTCAGTTTGATCCAACGGACGCTCATACTATTATGTGGACTCTTTGCCAAGGAAATAAAATAAAGCATTGTCCTACTTAGGGATCTAGGGGTGGTGTCATCTTAATAATTGTGTAAAATGGCAAACTGCTTGTGAAAAGAAACAACTTTGCAATTTATCTCTTATTAACAAAAATCATCTCTGTTCTGAAGAATGAAGGGATTTTTAATTCTGTAGTTTACAGCTCGTTGCCAAGGTCACCGGCCACTTCTTGTGTGGCCAGTCTTTTAGGCGAGGAGTGCATCCTTGCAAGCTGATTGCTTTACAGCTTGCAAGCACTTGGTGACAACGCGTTTCTCCCATGCTGCAGACAGAAAGCTGCCTCTTCTAGCAATGTGGGGAATGAATGGAGCAGTGGTCAGGCATGGCACTCCACTCTAAAGGACCAACAGCCGGACCCCCACTGGTCAATAATTTATCAATTATCTGTGGATAGCTGATAACTTGTCTTCCCTGTTTAACCCCTTTAACGTTATGCTTATTGCTTTAGTAGAAGTCCTTTTCTGATTGCAAGGGTAAAAATGTCATAAACGGGCTGAGCCCAAGTGGGACATTGCATGCTAAAAAGATGTAATTTTTGCAATAGGTTATTTTAAAAAAAAAAGCTCTAGAGTTGCTGTCCCAATCCTCCCCTGAAGGCAGCAAAGAAGAATTGGGCATGTTGGATTTCAATATGCCTGATCTTTTGTACTTCAGAGCATGCACTCTTAGCTTAGCATGTGCCTAGGGGAATCTAGGCAATAGCTATTCACCAAAGCATAATGACACAGTGAAGAAAAAACTATCAATGACAGACAATGGAATCCACAACCTATAACGCACCCCCCAAAAAATGTTACTTTTTCTTGTATCTTTTAAAGCTACCCATTGATTTTGCATCTCTGATGATTTGCTTAGTTTCTGTAGATGATTTTCGGGCGTGCCGATACATGGGTGCTGTGCCATTTGACCTTTTGCCAAGCAAGGCAACAACTTATTTCATAATTAAGTATTAATTACAATGTAATTTGACTCAGGAGCAAGAGTTTGTGCTAAAGCAGCAGCAAGAGTTGGACGGATCCCTGAAAAAGATCATTCACCAGCAGAAGATGGAATTGGCCACCATTGAGCGGGACTGCCTGAGTCGTAAGCAGCAGCTCATGAGAGGTGGGTACATCTCACATCAACATTGGGGTCTTACCATCTGTCTAGCATGAGGTGAGGTTTGGATCCACCTTTATTTGTGTCATAAATTATTATACAAGGCTGTGGCCATTTTTGTCATTGAAAAAAAATATTTATTAAAATATAGAGAATAAAATTGCAGAAAGTTTCAGCCTGCAATCTACATGCCTTCAATCATTTTTAGACCCACTAAAATGCAGTTTGCAGGCTGGTTAATGTTTCAGATTTTTTTTTTTGTGGGAATGTCCCTTTCTGTAATGCAGGTTAGATGTGTATTATTTGTGTATCCAGGGTGCTGCTGTCTTCATTAGCTATATATAACAGCACAGCTTCTATCCTGCACTTATTTCCTCTTCATGTGCTTTTCTATAGCATTTTTCTTCTGTGCTCTCTCGGAGACTGCACATGCTTTCTAACCTGTCCACACTGTACATTCGGACAACTCTGCTATGAAGGCATGCTGAGAGTTGTAGTGATGACCCATAGATAATGCATATATTTCACTATAGCGCGAGAAGCTGCTATCTGGGAACTTGAAGAACGACATCTACAGGAGAAGCATCAGCTACTGAAGCAGCAGCTGAAGGATCAGTACTTCATGCAGAGACACCAGCTTCTGAAGCGTCATGAGAAGGTACGGCGCCCATGGTAGAAGACGTCCCTATCAATATCTACCATGTTGTTTTTCTTTGTTGTTTGCATTGAGATTTCCCAGACTTTCTGGAGTGTGTCCTCTTATCATAGAAGTCTTCCATCCTGTCCTGTAGGAAATGGAGCAGATGCAGAGGTATAATCAGAGGCTGATCGAGGAACTGAAGAACAAGCAAACCCAAGAGCGGGCCCGGCTGCCCAAAATCCAGCGCAGTGACGCCAAGACTCGCATGGCCATGTTCAAGAAGAGTTTGAGGATTAATTCAGCTGCTTCTCCAGAGCAAGACAGAGAGAAGATTAAGCAGGTAACAGACCTATGCCTTCTTATGTCCTTCACCTGCTACTAAACGCTGCTGAAGGGGGCACTGCAGAGCGGGCGTCATTAACAATCTGAGAATCTGTGATCACTTCAATCTGTGTAACTAAGGTTTTATGATTGGGCACATGTTATGGCTGCATTCCATTTCCAGATCGTCTGGAGATGTAGTACCGCACCTGTAGACTTTTATGGATCAGTTCTATACCAGTCTTTGTTAACCCAATCTGGAGCCGCCATCAGCAGTTCTGTTTATGGGGTTCTGTTTGTGGGGCACTGTTGATGCCTATGGTGGATGGAGCTGGCACTGTGACGTGGCTGCGAGAGCCAAAAGTGAGCAAAAAGCAGCGCTCGTAGCTCACCAGCCAAACCTTCTTAATAGAGAGCACAGGCCCTGCATACCGACTCTATATACTGTATACTGACCCCAGAAATGTATTTTATATTCAGATGCAAGTGGAAATCAGCTGAAAATTAATTTTTTTGCAGTTTGCTGTCCAAGAAGATAAAAGACAAAAGAACGAGAGATTAGCTCAGCATCAGAAGCACGAGAACCAGATGCGGGATCTGCAGCTCCAGTGTGACGCCAACATCCGGGAGCTCCAACAACTACAGGTATATGGTATACAGACAGCGAGGTGATCCTCCTCCTGTCAAAGCTTGACATCTGCTCTCAACAGGGCACAAATGATTCACTTAGGGAGGATGACCAGTCGATCGGCGTTTATTTAACCGAACCTGCGCACTACTGGGATCGCATGCCTTTAATGCTACTGTTAGAGATTGACAGCAGCATAAATGTGGTCAACAGTAGCAACTGGAGATATGTCAGACCACTGCGGTTACCTGTAGATGTCGGCTGTATAACGCAGGCAACACCTGCTGGGTATGGTGCGCGCTCAGCTCCTGAGCCCGCACCTTACATGAACATGATTTTCTTGATCACAATATTTGTCTAAATAGAGCATATTATTTATATCCATTTTATAAAATACCATAATGTAGTCAGATAACCTTGTGATAAGCTGATGGGTCATTTTCAGACATTCACGACACACAGCAGTCATTGTATTCAGTATAATGGAGAATGGCTGTGCATGTGAGGCTACATCTCTGCGGGGGGAAGGGACCACCATTCTCAAGACCCCCCTATAGCCGGGTAATGTGCTATAGATGTCTGTTGTGGGGACATGTTGTAACTTGTGCCTAATTGTTTTTTGGGTTTTTTTAGAATGAAAAATGTCACCTGTTAATAGAACATGAAACTCAAAAGCTGAAAGAGCTGGATGAAGAGCATGCGCTGGAGCTGAAGGAATGGAGGGAGAAACTGAGGCCACGAAAAAAGGTATTCTTCCAGTGAGCCGTGTGTCTGACCACTCGCTTAAAGGGGCGACCTCATCACAAATCTCCCATTTTATATGAGAGCCATCAGATGTTCACCCCCAAATGCCAGCCCTGGCACAAGCTAAGATTCCTTCCATCTCCCTCTTACAGTGGCTGTCATACATTATTCTTGCAATTGCGATGTAACCATACTTCTGAATTGTTAGTAGTTTACCGCCATCCGCCATACAGTTATGTACCAGTGATGGAATCGGAGTTTTACCCATGCTGTCCTCAGGAGGAGCCGGCTGTAATACACAGCTGAACTCCTGCTGTGTATGCTGGGAACAAGAGCTGAACTCCTGCTGTGTATGCTGGGAACAAGAGCTAGCTCTGATCCTAGAACTTTAACCCCTCACCTACCACTGTTGACATTCGAGTGAACTTTAGTCCAAAGTTTGGTTTTGGTACCAGAGCTCTACCCGAACTTGAACCAGAACCCGGAACCCATAGAAGTCAATGTTCTCGCTCTCTTTGCTCTCGCTCTCTTTGCTCTCGCTCTCTTTGCTCTCGCTCTCTTTGCTCTCGCTCTCTTTGCTCTCGCTCTCTTTGCTCTCGCTCTCTTTGCTCTCGCTCTCTTTGCTTTCGCTCTCTTTTTTTTCTCTTTTCTCTCGTTCTCTCTTCCTCTCTCTCTCTCTTCCTCCCTCTCTCTCTCTTCCTCTCTCTCTCTTCCTCTCTCTCTCTTACTTTCTCTCTCTCTCTCTTCCTCGCTCTCTCTCTCTTCCTCGCTCTCTCTCTCTTCCTCGCTCTCTCTCTCTCTTCCTCGCTCTCTCTCTCTCTTCCTCGCTCTCTCTCTCTCTTCCTCGCTCTCTCTCTCTCTTCCTCGCTCTCTCTCTCTTACTCGCTCTCTCTCTCTTACTCGCTCTCTCTCTTACTCGCTCTCTCTCTCTTACTCGCTCTCTCTCTCTTCCTCGCTCTCTCTCTCTTCCTCGCTCTCTCTCTTCCTCGCTCTCTCTCTCTTCCTCGCTCTCTCTCTCTTCCTCGCTCTCTCTCTCTTCCTCGCTCTCTCTCTCTTCCTCGCTCGCTCTCTCTTCCTCGCTCTCTCTTCCTCGCTCTCTCTCTCTTCCTCGCTCTCTCTCTCTTCCTCGCTCTCTCTCTCTTCCTCGCTCTCTCTCTCTTCCCCGCTCTCTCTCTCTTCCCCGCTCTCTCTCTCTTCCCCGCTCTCTCTCTCTTCCCCGCTCTCTCTCTCTCTTCCCCGCTCTCTCTCTCTTCCCCGCTCTCTCTCTCTTCCCCGCTCTCTCTCTCTTCCCCGCTCTCTCTCTCTTCCCCGCTCTCTCTCTCTTCCCCGCTCTCTCTCTCTTCCCCGCTCTCTCTCTCTTCCCCGCTCTCTCTCTCTTCCCCGCTCTCTCTCTCTTCCCCGCTCTCTCTCTCTTCCCCGCTCTCTCTCTTCCCCGCTCTCTCTCTCTTCCCCGCTCTCTCTCTCTTCCCTGCTCTCTCTCTCTTCCCCGCTCTCTCTCTCTTCCCCGCTCTCTCTCTCTTCCCCGCTCTCTCTCTCTTCCCCGCTCTCTCTCTCTCTTCCTCTCTCTCTCTTCCTCGCTCCCTCTCTCTTCCTCGCTCTCTCTCTCTCTTCCTCGCTCTCTCTCTCTCTTCCTCGCTCTCTCTCTCTTCCTCGCTCTCTCTCTCTTCCTCGCTCTCTCTCTCTTCCTCGCTCTCTCTCTCTTCCTCGCTCTCTCTCTTCCTCGCTCTCTCTCTTCCTCGCTCTCTCTCTCTTCCTCGCTCTCTCTCTTCCTCGCTCTCTCTTCCTCGCTCTCTCTTCCTCGCTCTCTCTTCCTCGCTCTCTCTTCCTCGCTCTCTCTTCCTCGCTCTCTCTTCCTCGCTCTCTCTTCCTCGCTCTCTCTTCCTCGCTCTCTCTTCCTCGCTCGCTCTCTCTTCCTCGCTCTCTCTCTCTTCCTCGCTCTCTCTCTCTTCCTCGCTCTCTCTCTCTTCCTCGCTCTCTCTCTCTTCCTCGCTCTCTCTCTCTTCCTCGCTCTCTCTTCCTCGCTCTCTCTTCCTCGCTCTCTCTTCCTCGCTCTCTCTTCCTCGCTCTCTCTTCCTTGCTCTCTCTTCCTCGCTCTCTCTTCCTCGCTCTCTCTTCCTCGCTCTCTCTTCCTCGCTCTCTCTTCCTCGCTCGCTCTCTCTTCCTCGCTCGCTCTCTCTTCCTCGCTCTCTCTCTCTTCCTCGCTCTCTCTCTCTTCCTCGCTCTCTCTCTCTTCCTCGCTCTCTCTCTCTTCCTCGCTCTCTCTCTCTTCCTCGCTCTCTCTCTCTTCCTCGCTCTCTCTCTCTTCCTCGCTCTCTCTCTCTTCCTCGCTCTCTCTCTCTTCCTCGCTCTCTCTCTCTTCCTCGCTCTCTCTCTCTTCCTCGCTCTCTCTCTCTTCCTCGCTCTCTCTCTCTTCCTCGCTCTCTCTCTCTTCCTCGCTCTCTCTCTCTTCCTCGCTCTCTCTCTCTTCCTCGCTCTCTCTCTCTCTTCCTCGCTCTCTCTCTCTCTTCCTCGCTCTCTCTCTCTCTTCCTCGCTCTCTCTCTCTCTTCCTCGCGCTCTCTCTCTCTCTTCCTCGCTCCCTCTCTCTCTCTTCCTCTCGCTCCCTCTCTCTCTCTTCCTCTCGCTCCCTCTCTCTCTCTTCCTCTCGCTCCCTCTCTCTCTCTTCCTCTCGCTCCCTCTCTCTCTCTTCCTCTCGCTCCCTCTCTCTCTCTTCCTCTCGCTCCCTCTCTCTCTCTTCCTCTCGCTCCCTCTCTCTCTCTTCCTCTCGCTCCCTCTCTCTCTCTTCCTCTCGCTCCCTCTCTCTCTCTTCCTCTCGCTCCCTCTCTCTCTCTTCCTCTCGCTCCCTCTCTCTCTCTTCCTCTCGCTCCCCCCCTCTCTCTCTCTCGCTCCCTCTCTCTCTCCCTCTCTCTCTCTCGCCCTCTCTCTCTCCCCCTCGCGCCCCGTCTCTCCCCCTCGCGCCCCGTCTCTCCCCCTCGCGCCCCGTCTCCCCCCCTCGCGCCCCGTCTCCCCCCCTCGCGCCCCGTCTCCCCCCCTCGCGCCCCGTCTCCCCCCCTCGCGCCCCGTCTCCCCCCCTCGCGCCCCGTCTCCCCCCCTCGCGCCCCGTCTCCCCCCCTCGCGCCCCGTCTCCCCCCCTCGCGCCCCGTCTCCCCCCATCGCGCCCCGTCTCCCCCCCTCGCGCCCCGTCTCCCCCCCTCGCGCCCCGTCTCCCCCCCTCGCGCCCCGTCTCCCCCCCTCGCGCCCCGTCTCCCCCCCTCGCGCCCCGTCTCTCCCCCTCGCGCCCCGTCTCCCCCTCCCCCTTGCGCCCCGTCTCTCCCCCTCGCGCCCCGTCTCTCCCCCTCGTGCCCCGTCTCCCCCTCCCCCTCGCGCCCCGTCTCTCCCCCTCGTGCCCCGTCTCCCCCTCCCCCTCGCGCCCCGTCTCCCCCTCCCCCTCGCGCCCCGTCTCCCCCTCCCCCTCGCGCTCCGTCTCCCCCTCCCCCTCGCGCTCCGTCTCCCCCTCCCCCTCGCGCTCCGCCTATCAGTGAGCTCCACGTCCCCTTCTTGCTTACCAGGCACAGCACCATACATTTTGTAGTGGCTTATTTACAGCAGGGTTTATTTTCATTTTGCTTCTTGTAGGTTTTTCTGATTCATGGCCATTGTGAAACATGCATTTATGTGCAGCATGTATACCAACTTAAACCAAGCTCAAATTTCATGTTTTTTTATTTTGTAGTGGCTGTGTCTGGTATTGCAGGTCAGGCCTCAGATTACTGATTCTGATTAAAGCGCCATCTTTCTCACCTTTCAGAAGCCTATAGTTCCCCTTCACCTTCCTGAAGATTCTCTGATCACCATAAAACAGTAACTAATAGAAGAAGGGGGGTGAGGGAGATGCAGCTGCAGTATGTGGTGGCGTGAGTCTGCTTGCAGTGAGGGGGGGGGGAACAGAACGGGTTTTTTCTCACAGTTCACCTCTAATTTTTCTCATTTCCAGACCTCAATTTGCTTCTGTTATAATGATATTTTTCTTGATAGGCACTAGAGGAAGAATTTGCAAGAAAACTTCAAGAACAAGAAATTTTCTTCAAAATGAGCGGAGAATCTGAATGCCTTAACCCCACGACGCAAAGTCGGATTTCCAAGTTCTACCCCATACCAAGCATGCATTCAACCGGGTCTTAACCCACATCTGTTTTACCGCTTGTTTTATATGTTTTATCTCAGCCATGTCACTTTTTGAACTTTTTAGAAAAAAAGCATGAGTAGACTTTTATTTTATTTTTAATTTTTTTTTTCTTAAACTGTTTTTAGGCTGTTTTTTTTTTTCTGGTGTTTTACTTCTTTTTTTTATGATATATAAATATATAAGTTGCTTAATCTAAATTAAATCAGTTGTATTGTTTGTACAGCGAGGACACGAGGCCGCCGGCGAGAGGCGCTATGCAGTATCTTGTGTTGAGCGTAAAAGTTACAAAAATTGGCCATATTTTGTATAATATTTAATATGCAAAAGAAATTGTTTTCATATGAAGGTTAATATCAAAAGTTTCGTTCAATTTTCATATCGGATTAGATGCATGGATTAGATAACTTGTGAATTTCAGTATCACATTATTTTAGTTTTATGTTTTTGGGGCCCTGATTTATAGGTTACTATAGGACCATTCACTGCTGATATCAAACTGTTATGCTGGATTATGTTGATCTGGAGTATATTGTTATGGAATCTGGGGAAACCAGTAAGACCTAAAGGGCATTTTCCCCATAATGAAAAATTGCCACCCGTGTCCTGATTGATTTCGCTTTGACTTCTGGATGGCCGATCTTATACATATGATATAGCTCATATACTTGTATATTACAAAGTGAAAGCTAAATGTGGTCCTGTATAGGAGAAGTCCTAATTTTCCTTCGTAGACCCAGACCCTACTTTGCGATAATTTTGCTGCAGAGCTGTATTGCACATGCTCGGTGTCATCACAAAGTCAAATGCTTTACGATGGCTGATCTCCTCACTTAAACATATGATTATACTTGTATCGCTTGTATATTACTAAGTGGAAGCTAAATGTGGTCCGGAATAGGAGAAGTCCCACTAGACATTTTCCTTTTCTAGACCCAGACTCTCCTTCTATGCAAGCAATGTACCTTGTGATAATTTTGCCCCAGGCTGCAGACATGTGGCACATGCTCGGTGTCATCACAAAGTCAGATGCTTTACGATTGCCAAGTAAATAAGAAATTACCTGGCAAAAATTGATAAAAATTAGCAAAACTAGTGTGTCAGATCCTACGGTGATCACAACATGCAATAACCATGGAGCGCATTCCTTAAAGGGGTTGAACCAAGGTTGCAATTTCACAGCTTAGGTGATAAGTTGCAATCTTGGTACAACCCTTTTAAGGTATCGATGCTTTTTCACTTCCAGTCTTGCTTCCTAGTCCTGTAACCCATAACCAATAGAGATGAGAATTTTGCTTTCTTGTTGCTTTGGCATGGCACCCCCGCGACCTTGTGATATTGGGGGGCTTAGTAAACACTGAAGGTGTCGTCTAGGATGCCGGGCACAGAAATGGACACTGGCACTGGCGACTGGACCTCAGACCAGTTCAGTGAGGGATAAAATTGCTCATTGATGTCTGCTTATTGATTTGCGTGACTCGGTCCAGGGACCATGTCAGCCATCTGTGGCTGTCAGATGAGAGCCTTCTTACCTTCCAGCATCCGCTGCTCTTCTTTTGATTAAAAAAATAAAAGCTAATGAGATGAACTGGAATATAAGCTGGTATACATGTAACGAGTAGGCGCATGTTCACACTGCCCACTAAATAGACAAAACCCAAGATAAAAACAAAATGAGCAAATACCCTGCAGTAAGTAAATAAGTAGCAATATTGCATGAGTATAACATAGGGTACTTAGTTAACATAATTTTGATTTAAAAAAACGTAAAAGCCACCCTACCATGTCAAGATGACCCTATTCGGGACTGTCTTAACCTCCAGTATTTAAACCTCACTGTGCAAATAAGGTCATGGCCTTCCTTTTCTTTGAACTGGGCATTACATTTATATTCGCTCTCCATGGCTGGGTGTCCAATAGTCGGGGTCTCGGTCCTGCTCGGCCGTTATTCACATTTACGCTATATGACATATGGTAATGTTTTAATACTAAAGGTTAGGACCATCCTGAGTAGGGTCACCTTGACGTGGTGGGATTGCTTTTACATTTTTTTTAATCGAAATTATTTTAACTAAGTACCCTATATTATTTTCAGGCACTATTGCTGTCTATTTACTGTAAGGGTATTTGCAAATTTTTTCTTATCCTAGGTTTTGTCCTTTTGATTAGTTGGCCTGGTGCAATGTCACATGTGACTCACGCTGCAACAATGACGCCACACCAGGCCAGCAGTTCTCAGGTCTCCCGTCTGCTGGCAACAGATTAGTGCCCTGGCCGATGGGACCTGGTTTTGCAAATCCAATCACACTGTCTTTACTAATAACCATTACTATTCTATTTAACCCCTACTAGGTCTGATAAATCCCTGTTTCCTTGAAATTACTTTTTTTTTTATTTTTAGTACCTTTTTGGGTGGTGTAGATACATCATTGGTCAATTTAAGGGCAGAGGTATTTTGTACACAGCTTCCAAAGGGAGCATTGCACGTGGTGCACATTGCTTCTATGAGAGCATACTTTGCGTAGCAGCATAATATGATATTAAATCCGCTAAACACTGTTAGCGCCGAGACCGGGTGCCCGAAACTTGTGAAAAATTTGCAGTGGGGACACTTTGCAGAAATATTGGTCTGGCGCTATGCCCCACTTATAGAGCTCTCCTCAAAGTGTTATGCACTAGAAATTCAGTTATAACTTAATGGGGTTTTCCGATCACAAAAAGTGATGACCTATTGATTGCACATGCCTTCACTTTATGATCGGTGGTTGTCTGACCTCAGGGACCCTAGCTGATCACACACCAGTGCTGCCTTCCCTTCACTGTGCCCCCAGGAAACTACAGCTCGTGGCCGCAATTCAAGTGAAAGCCGGGAGAGTGTTTTTGGAGACACGGGACTACACCAGCGATGTGCCCCCTGCATTCTTAAGATTATTGATTATTGATTGGGTGGGTGGTGGGGTCAACTTCATCACTTGAACACTTTGTCAGGATTTTCTCATCTGAAAGGCAAGCTTGGCATGTCAGAGTTAGGACAGTTCTAAACCATCCATTCTCCTCTGGGAAATTAAATAGAACTCTAGCGCCACCAAGAGCCTCTCACCTAGCTAAATAAGATCTCATACTTTGCACTGATGAGAGGCAACACCCTGAAACACAGTATCTGAAAGTTGAGATTCTGGTTTGACTTTTATCCTAAATCATATTGCAAGGCTCATTAAAGAGTCGATATTGACTTTTACAATCGCTGCTTCCAATAGATGGCGCTAGAGTTCTAGTCCTCTTCCTCTCTGAAGAGACAATTTGCATATTTAATTTCCCAGAGTAACATGCACAGCTTATAAGTCTCCTCACTCTGACATGCTAGGCTTGGCTTGTCACTCTCCACAAGAAGAAACGTTATCCCTTAGACCTTATCTCAAAGGAACGCTCAATGCCCCTTCTTCTCATGCGTTATGTCCCTTTAAATTGTGCTCGTCCCCAACATGGATGGCAGGAGACCACTTATGCTAAAAACTAGTGATGTCGCTGTATGCGTGGTGTCGTCGCTGTGTGTCGGTGACTGGTTTGCATTGGTTCATTATTTAAGACTTAGATGGTAAAAGAAAAGTTTTGCTCGTGTAATTTGCAGAGATAAGTGTCATATTCTTGTCAGTATTACTATTTTTTTTATTCTCTTATTATCCTGGAGTGGTTTCCATTTTGTCACGGTTTTGCTCTTTAAACAATGCCAAGGTAGCAGCAGGAATACACGAGCGCAAGACGACCTGAAGATCAATGATTTTTTTCAGAAGTAAAATATTTACGATTTCAGAAGTAAAATACAATGAAAGTGTAATAAAGAAAGGAAAACTTTCATTTTACAAAGTATAATAGGTAAAGTCATAAGACCATTATATAGATAAAATACACCTTTACAAAGAAATTGTGCGTCAATGAAATCGGAATGAGCATCTTAACGAAACATATACTGTACGTCGGTCGTAGTTTATATGGGCATTATAACAAGTGTAAAGTATTGACTTAGGACCGAAGTGGAAAGGTTAGGGAGGAAAGAAAAGAGAAAGAGGAGGAAAGGAAGGGGAAGAGAGGGAGAAAAAAAAAAAAGAGGGAGGAGAGGTGAAGGATGATCAGGTATGTCCAGTTTCACCCACTCAAATAAAACGCAAAAGTTGTACATTTTTCAATAATATTAAATAAAAGTTTGTCCTCTTAAAAAAAAAAAAAAAATGAAATAAAATTAATATATATGGTACTACTGCGTCCATAAGAGTGTGAGCTAATTCATTGTTTACCTTGTAAGTAAAAAAAAAAGTTATGTTTTTGGGAAAAAAGAAAAATGTCCGTGGCGGAAAGGGGTTAATACATACAGTAGAAAAACATTTTTACTATTAACGAACTATTATTTATTTTTCATTTTTTTTAAGTGAGCTTTTCTGTAATAAAGGAAGCGTCCCTCTAAAAATATAATATTTTTAGGGAGTGATGGGGCAAAACAGAGTAGAAGCTTTATTATCGCAGGTTTTCGTTTCTCCTTTCCTTTCAAGCTTCAATATTCCTCTTTTTGTGGAGGAGGTCGTTACAATTATTACAGTTCATTTATATTATCTTATGACTGTAATGATATAGCACCCCTAGAGGAAGGAGGATAAAAAAAAAAAAAAAAATTGCGGTAGCTTGGTTTCAGAAAGTTGAGAGTTATCGGCGTGCTCCGTGCCATCCTGGGAAATGTACTACATCGTTATAAACCCTCCATGGTTTTTCAATATTATATTTTATATAATGGCCATGTGACTTCTAGTATCTGAATATATCTTTTTTTTTTCGTTCCTGTATCCTATCAGCTTGGTTATCATTCATAAAAGAAAAAAAAAATTGTACCCTCTTCCCCCCACAATACACTTTGGAAACATTTCCTTTAGCCAATCCTATGTTTGCTTTTCTCTCCCAAAAAGAATAAGTGATTCAGAAACTTTTTATTTTCTGCTGTTTTCAGAAATCTCGCCAAATATACTATATATAATTGGTTAATAAGTTGGGAATTGAGAGTTACCCGGCATTCATAATGTGTGATATCTATTGCAGATGTTGCAACAATTGTCATGTTCCTGAACTTGAATTTTGCCCAATGTGTCCTTTTTCTATAGCTCCTATAATTACTGTGTGGCCAGTAATTGATCTCAGAAGCTTTACTGCCGATAAGAAGCACATTGGAAGAAAAGCTCCCTGTAAATTGAACTATACTGTAAATAAATCACATATACTGTACATACTTCCGTGTCCCGAGTTTATGCTTTTATTAGTGGGTTTGGCTCTTATATGCTTCAGGGTTCACTCACATCTGCGTATCAAATCGGCGAGTGAAATGTGAGAAAAAATTGCGTTGCAGTCACACCAATGTTATTAAATCAGGCAGTGTTCATCTATCATGGGTGTGTCAGATGTTGCAGACATTCTGCAGCTGGTTGCAGAAGGTCACTTAGTTTGGCATTACAGATGCCTTCTTAAATCTGTCTTACTTTAGGACCCAGCAGCTACCTCCCTCCAGCTCTGGTTGACACACTGGCCTGGGTGTTTAAATACTTTCAGTTTGCTGTAGGGAGGAGCCAGTGATAGTCACATGTTCTTTTGTGAAGGCTTGGAGCTATTGCAGTCGGATTACTTCTTCTTTGGTGCTCTGGGGGTCGTTTGGTGTAATCTCACTGAAGTCTTTTCAAGCTAAGTTTCTCCCCCCTGTGTTTGTCTCCGTTGTTGTCTTTAGTTTATAGTGGGGACTGACCAGTGCTCACCCCCCCCTTCCCTATCCAGGGCCTAGCTCAAGGGATATGTAGGGCTTAGGTTTCCTGTTCGGTGATTGGTGAGGAACCAATATAGGGACGGTAGGAGAGACAGGGTAATATCAAATCAGCCTAGGAGGTCTCCACTCCCCCTTTCCCTAGTTTCTGGGCTCTCTTCCCCTCATCCCTTCGTGTTGCACTTTGTCTTTCCTACACTGTGCGTTACATCATCTGCAAGTTTTTGCTCACCTGGAATTGGGGTGAGGAATAAAATCGCAGCATGCTGCGTATTGCTGCTTATAACTGCCGAGACTCACCAATGCAAGTCAAAGGGTGCGAGAAAAAAATCGCACGGCACACAGACCATGCATGTGCCGTCTGACTTTTACGCACCCATCTCATAGGAAACCCCAGTACAGTAAATTCACAGCGTGACCCATCAGGATAGAAATAGGTGGGATAAGTGAGATATATAATTAGTGCTGTGTGTGTGTAGTTTAATGTTCATGTATTTAGCTAATAAATATAAAATGAAATGAAAAAAATGGCGTGGGGTCCCCCTTATTTTTATTACCCATCTGAGGGAAAGCAGACAGTTGGGGGCTGGCATTATTATTCAGGGAAGGGGCAAATATCCATAAAGGCTCCCAGCCTGTTAATATCAACTCACAGCTGTCTGCATAGTCTTTACTGGTTATTAAAAAGGGGTGACCACCCCCCCCACCAAACAAAAAAAATGATTTGGGGTCCCCCCTATTTTTTGCTTAGCCTTCTTTGATTATTAGACATCTGCGGGTTGATATTAATAAGCTGGGAAGAGGCCATGGATATTGGCCCCATCCCAGACTACTAACACCACCTCAGCCACCCCAGAAATGGCGCATCCATTGAAGGAGCCAATTCTGGAGCTCTTCCCTCTTGCCCAAATGCGTTGGCAAGTGAGGTAATGGTTTTGAGGTTGATGTCTGCTTTGTAATGTTCGCTGACGTCATGCCCAAAAAATCAAATATTCCAAGGCTGTCTGCTTTCCCTCAACACTGATTATATATCTCACTGACCTATTTCTATCTATTTATATCTGTATATTAGATTGTTTTATTACTTAAAAAACTAGCTTGAAATGACATAGAGAATTACTGTATGTAAAAGCTGATGTTAAGAACGCATTTCATACGGATTGCTAGGTGAGGAAAAAACACATGACACTTGCCTGACACTTTCCAACTTTTCTGGCTGAAAATCTCAGCTACTTTATATGCGCAGATGTGAACATACCCTTATACTGCCTGAGAGGTGGCAGCCTTTTATTGTGTCTTCTGGAGTCGCAATGTTATAAAAGTTCCAGAAATTCTGAACACAAAGCAACTGTTGTCTTAACCACCCCTAAATTCATTCCATAGTGCCAGCCATTAGGTGTGTCCTTTCTAATTTACTGTCCACTGCCTTTTGTCAAGTGTAATCAGTCATTAGCAGCAAAGGTGTCAAGCCGGATTAAAGGAAGTGGAGGCGGGTATTTGTCTCTCTGCTCCTGCTTTCCTGTCTGGCAAGCTGCATATAATTTATGGGTTAAGGGTAATTTTAAGGGTAGGTTAATTTTAACATTAAGAGATAGAATATCCAAAGAAAATCAAGAAAATCACATTGTATAAATTAGATAAATTTATTTTCATTTTTCAGTGAGAAATAAGTATTTTTTGACATGCGGAAGTAGTGCTGTTGCAGAGTGTGACATGCAGAAGTAGGGTTATTTCTTTAAGAGCATTCAGCAACTATTAGAAGTAACACAAGCACAGGAGACAGGAAGTGTTGTGCTCCAGAAGCATCCAGCAGCTAGAGGGGTTAACACAGTCACAGGAGAAGGGGAGTGTTTTAGCAGAATCCCAGGGGGATTGTGGGGAAGTTGTTTACTGTCTGGCTGGAGCCAAAGAGAAAGGGGGTGTGTGTATTCTGTATCTCACAGAAGCGCCTCTTCAAGTGAAAAGGATTCAAGTCAGGAGTGAAGCTAAGCACAAGTCAGGTAGAGTTCCTGAACTAGCAGTGCAGAGTATTGTCAGGCAAAAAGATAAGGATTGGAAGAAATGGTGTCACAGGGATCATCTCCCTCAGCAAACCCTCCCCCTCTCCTCCATCTCAATGTGCTGTAAAGAATACTTTGTTCATTATTGTTCCTTTGCATTAGAACTGTGCTGTCCTGTACTACTGGGAAGACTGTGAACTGCTATGCTGCTACGGAAACTGCACTGTTTGTCACTGAAGCCTGTTGCTCATAAGACTTAACTTGCACTGGCTGTGCGGCTTTTTATTAAATACTACTGTTCTACCGTTTATGAGGACTCTTGTCAAGTGTGTCTGGTCAGCAAGTTAAATGACCTAAGTGTCTGTGCCTGAGGGTCAATACCCCTGTGTGCCTGAGAGAAGCTGCAGCATAGGGTCTATGGTTGCCCTGAGTAACGGTTCCCCCAGGATTCCAAAGAATTCATGTAACCTGTCTCGCCCCTATCTGAACCTAGCGGCGTGCGTATAACATTGGTAGCCCGTACAGTGAATTCTGAGTGGGAATTAGCGTGTAGAGGGAGAAGAGGAAAAGTGTCTGGAAAAACACAGCAGCACAGCACCACACCTCACCTCAACTCTGCTACACCAGTTAAAGGGGACCAGCCCTAAAGAAAAACTCACTAGCAGCAATGGATGTGGAAATATAAATGGACAGAATTAGTGAGCTACTTCTTCAGTTAACCTGTGAAGAATTGAGAACAGTAGCAGGACATATAAAGATGTCAGTAGAACAGATTTCCAAAGCACACAACTGCAGGCAACTGTTAGCTGCCATTAATGCAAAAATGGATGAGCTGGGGGAGAAAGAAGCTGAAGATGTCATGGGGACATTCCTCCAGGAGCTAACACAGTTTCTAACCAGGTTGAGATTGGAGGATGGAGGGGCGGCACCAACTATCAAAAGCAGGAATCTCCGTCCACAGACTGATCTACAGGAATTGAAAGAACTATTCAATGCCCTAACAACAGCCCTGCAGGAATCGACCAAAACCTCTGAACGCTTGATAGACTCAGACAGGACCTTTAACCTGCTCGGGTTAGATAAATAAGGGAGACAGTCTTAACACCAGAAATCACCAAAGAGAAATAATTCAAGATCCTGGGACAGATTGGAGAGTGTGAACAGAAAGAGAGACTGTCTTACAGGAACTTGTTGCACCAGATCAATGGAGGCTTATAAAAAGGCAACCAGCCAGATGAGATCGTTGAGGGGGTAGTGAAAGCGATCAGCCCAGGACTGAACCTCCGTAGTATGCTAGAAATGAAAAGTCAATTGACCTGGCAACAGCTGAAGATGATTTTAAAAGGGCACTATAAAGAAGAGAGTACTTCAGAATTGTTCCACCGACTCATTAACCACTCACAGAAAAATAATGAATCACCCTAAAATTTCTTGTTCAGAGCAATTGAACTGAAGGATAGACTGTTGTTTGCATCCAGAGATGTAGGAATAGAAGAGAAGTTTGATGCTGGACTAGTCCAGAAGAAGTTCTTGAGATCATTGGGAACGGGATTAATCAGCAAAGATATCAAGTTGCAGCTGAAACAGTACCAAGAAGATCCTGGCATTTTGGACGAAGTCCTAATTGAAAAAATGAATGAGGCCGGTAGTTTGGAGTCAGAGAGAGCGAACAGAAGTTAAAAAGGTTGTCCAGTACTTTTAAAAATATGCCAATGTGTTTTAATGATAAATAGAAGCTTCTTTCTAAATACCTCCTGGTGTTGTTTCTGCCTGTGAGCCGTGCTATCGGTGGCCACTCACAGGAAGCACATGACACCTGACTGCAGCCGGCTCTGACATCCGCTGACGTTACGACAAGTCCAGGCTGCAACTGAGGGTCCCTCTTCCGTGTTCCACCGCGCGCTATCCGTCCCCATTCATTGGGAAAGCGCGCTGTGGATGCTGGGTGTGACGCAGGGAATAACCCCGCCCACAACCCAGCAGCCACCGCAGGGACCCCAGCGCTGAGTCATGCCTCACTTTATGCGACGTTGTGACGCTCACAGCCCTCCCTGGGAAATGGTGAGAAGCAAAATCCAAATCTCACCAAACCCCAGAATGGCGCATGAGGTAAAAAGGCTGCGTCAGTACTATCCCCAAATGTGTTCCCGTCTACAACAGCTGCAAGAGAGACAGGGGCATCAGTTACTTAATGCCCAATGCGGAGGTCAAACGATGTACTCCTGGGAGGAGGATTCCTCGGTCAGTAAAGATAACCTCATCAGCCTAATTGGTGAAAGGTGCTTTATACAGTGCCAGCTAGATGGACTCCTGGTAAAAGCACTGTGGGACACAGGAGTCCAAGCGAGCCTTTTAAATGAAGAATGGAGAAGGCGCTACCTGCCGTATACCTGCCTTCGGTCGCTAAAACAACTCTTAGGACCAGTGGAACTCCATGGCAAAGCTGTCTTACAGACCGAAATCCTTTTCATAGGGTGGGTGGAAGTGACTCTCCAACCTAGGGCCAAGAAGAACAGCAACACCATTAAGCTTTTCATATCTTTTCTCGTGACTAGTGATCAGAACGTGGCAGAGGATCCTATCCTGGGTTATAATGTAATCAGTGAGATCATCACGAAACACAAGTCAGGGACGCTGGTGGTGGATGCAATTGCCACATCACTTGCCATACCCAACACCGTGGTGGAAAATGTGATTCATAAAGTAAAGAAAGCGCAGAATACAATGGACCTAAAAGAAGTCAAAGTAGGCTCGCACCCAACCATCATCCCTGCAAACCAAATGGTGGGGGTGAGGTGTGGAGTCTGGGTAGAACCGGGAAGAAAAGTCCAGAAAAGACTGTTCGTTCCAAAAGACTCCTCAGAACTTCCAGAAGGCCTAGTTCTAGGTGAGACTGTGCTTACGATTCCTACTGGTGGGTTTGTTCCAGTGACAGTATCGGTGATGAATACTGCGAAACACAAAATTAGACTGGATCCAAAGACTGTGTTAGGTCACATTGAAACCGTTAACACCGTATATCCAGCCAGTATGAAACCCGCCTAGGGGTCTACCGTGAATTCAGTCTCCCCACCAAGGAACAGGAGTTGCCCAAGAGAAGAAATTGCACGACCCACCTCAGGTTCCTGGGATCCCCCAGTATCTCTGGAACACTTGTGTGCTGAAGATATAACGATACCAAAACAGATGCTGAGAGAAGAGTGTCATGCATTCTCTAAAGATGACTCTGATATAGGCTGTATCCCGTCGTTGCAATTGAAAATCAATTTGAAAGACATGACCCCAGTAACCAGAAGTTACATGTCTGTGCCGAAACCATTACAACGTGAAGTGGAAAAATATTTACAAGATCTCATCAACAGAGGTTGGTTCCAAAAGTCGAAGTCATCTTATTCCTCTCCTATTGTCTGTGTTAGGAAGAAGGACGGTACGTTGAGACTCTGTTGTGATTACCGGAAACTAAATCGAAAGTCAGTACCTGATCGACACCCGATACCAAAGATCAAAGATATGCTGGATAGCCTATCAGGAAGCACCTGGTTCTCTGTCCTCGATCAGGGTAAGACATACCACCAAGGGTTTGTCGAAGAGTCCAGTAGACCCTTGACAGCATTCATCACACCGTGGGGATTATATGAGTGGATCCCCATACCGTTTGGGCTCAGTTGAGCTCCAGCAGAATTCCAGAGGAGAATGAAGACATGTTTAGAAGGATTGAGGGACGATATCTGCCAGCCAAACTTGAATGACACTACGGAACACAGCAAAACCTTCCGGGAGCATGTTGAACACGTGAGGACCATATTAGAACGGTATCAACAACATGGAGTTAAGTTGACCCCAAAGAAGTGTGAACTGTTCAAAAGACAAATCCGATTTCTAGGGAAAATTGTGTCTGGAGAAGGATATACCATGGACCTAGCAGAAATCGCTCCAGTACTGGCCTTAAAAGACAAGCGGCCCTCTACCGTCTGGAAGTTGAGGCAGATATTAGGATTCCTCTTCTACTATCGTACTTATGTTCGGAACTTCTCCAGGATTGCCGCCCCACTATACCTCCTCTTGGGGGGCTGACAGAGACAACAACACCCACGGAGAAAAAAAAGAAAGCGGTAGGACCAGGCTTAAAAGAAACAACGCCTTTTCATCCCAACAGCCCATTCTCTGGACAGCAGCCCACCAGGAGGTATTTGAAGAACTAGTAGACTACCTGGTAAAACCACCCATCTTGGAATATCCTGATTTCAATTTACCATTTGTTCTTCAATGTGATGCTTCTCAAGTTGGACTGGGAGCTGCCCTGTATCAGCATCAAGATGGAAAATTGAGAGTCATCGGTTACGGTTCTAGAACATTGACAGATGCCAAGAAGAATTACCATCTACATTCCGGAAAATTGAAGTTTCTGGCACTGAAATGCGCTATCTGTGAACGATTTAGAGATTATCTCTACTACAGCAAAAAGTTTGAGGTATACACTGACAACAACCCTTTCACCTATGTCCTTACTACAGCCAAAATGAATGCAACGGGTCAGAGATGGGTCGCTGAACTAGCTGACTTAAATTTCAGCATCAATAACAGGCCAGGGAAATGCAATGCGGATGCTGACGGATTGTCAAGAATGCCACTAGAGCCTGAGGAGTTCATGCAAGAATGCTCGGAAGAAGTCAGTCTGGAAGCAATTGAGAGCACTACCCAAGCAGTACAAGCTTATCAGGAGGAAGATACACCATTGTGGTGTCCGTTGACGGTGGAAACCACCATAAAAGTGAGAGAACAAGATCACCCCCGGTCTATTCATCAATTACCAAAAGGGAAAATCCGTAGAGCACAACGGGAAGATCAGATAATTGGTAGAATACTACTTTATGTGGACCAAAATCGGTTTCCAAGTAAACGAGAGAGGGACAATGAGTCACCAGCAGTATCTCTTTTAATTAAAGAATGGACGAAGATCTACCTCAGTGAAGACAGTATCCTGTATCTCTACTCAGAATATTCCATAGGTTGTTCTTCAAAGAACTCCATGAAAACAATGGGACACCTGGGAGTGGAAAGGACAACAAATTTGATCCGTGAACTTTTCTTCTGGCTGTACATGCAGAGAGATAGTGAGAGGTACGTGACTTGGGAGTGTGGGTGTCT
Organism: Phyllobates terribilis; assembly: GCF_046119375.1. NCBI lineage: Eukaryota > Metazoa > Chordata > Amphibia > Anura > Dendrobatidae > Phyllobates > Phyllobates terribilis. The sequence continues at coordinate 417,788,521 of NW_027362765.1, forward strand.
GAAAGATAAACGTCCCAACACATCTGCCCGGGCACCTATGGTCAACATCCAAACTACGTATCCGTTTGAGATGGTCTCAATAGACTTTCTATATCTCGAGATGTGCAAGGGTGGTTACGAATACATTTTGGTGGTGATGAACCATTTCACTTGATTTGCTCAAGCATATGACACCACAAATAAATCGGGACGAACAGCAGCAGAGAAGATCTTTAATGATTTTGCTTTGAGGTTTGGGTTCCCTATGAGGTTACACCACGACCAAGGAAGAGAGGAATTTGAGAACCTGCTCTTTGCCAAGCTAGGAAAGTACTGTAGAATTCAGAGATCCCACACAACGCTCTATCACCCAGAGGGTAATGGACAAGTGGAACGTTTTAACTGGACATTATTGTCGATGTTGCGCACTTTAACAGCTGATGAGAAGAAAGACTGGAAGAGTTCTCTGTCAAAAGTGGTACATGCCTATAACTGTACAAAGAGCGATGCAACAGGTTACTCACCCTTCTTCCTATTGTATGGACGATCGCCAAGACTGCCAATCGACATCATGTTCGATACTCCGGTGTCAGAGACTTATAGAACGTATCCAGTGTACGTTCGGAAATGGAAGGAACGGATGGCAGAGGCATACAACAGAGCTTCCAAAGTTACACAAGGACAGAGCAAGAGTAAGGAGTACTATGATCGAAAATGTTATGGAGCAGAATTGGCACTGGGAAGCCGGGTGCTAGTCAAGAACGTATGTTAGAAAGGCGGTCCAGGAAAACTTTGTTCATACTAGGAAAACTAGGTGTATGTGGTCGTAAGGAGGAAAGCTGATGGCAGCCCAGTGTATGAAATCCGATTGAAAACGGGAGACAAGAAAACCAGAATAGTCCATCGGAATTTACTACTACCCTGTGATTATCTCCCACCACAACAAGACTTCCCAGAAGTAGACCAACATCGTCCGAGATCGACTAAGTGACAACCACAGATTGAAGCTCTGGAGGTGGATAGTGACCTTGAAAGTTCGGATGGAGAAGAACACACCGTTGTATTTCTGGGGCCGGCAAGGAAAGGGATGTACCATCCTCAGGAGAGTGAACTAAGGCCTGGGGCTCCAGAGTTCGTACCAAGGAGTAAAGATGAAGTTCAATTCAGATCTGATGATTGAACACCGGATACTGAAGAGACTGATCGACACTCAGGAAGAGCTGAATTACCAGACTGTGCGGAAACAAGCGACTCAGGAGAAGTACAGGAACTTACAGAGGCAGCTCCAAGAACATCTGAGGAAGCATGGGAAATGAGTGCGGCGGAAGAAACTTCTGTGACCGAAGAACCCGTGGTCTCTGAGGAACAACCCACCAGGAGGATGTCGACTCGAGAAGTGAGGAGGCCTGTGATGCTGACATATGAGACACTTGGTGAACCAAGTCACGTGCCCAGGACTGTCGACTGGAAAAAGGTATCTCTGCCTGCAGACCAGGTAAGCCCACTTGAGTGGTATTCACCACCGAGGGGCAGTATGGAAGATGTTGCCTACTGGAAAGTTATGTTTTCATGCTTTGATTTTCCTTAAAAGACTTTGTAGAAACAAAGAACTGTTAAAGCCTAGAGAGAGAAAGCTGGTTGAAGAAGTACGAAAAGCTCCAGCTGAAGAGATGCTGATTGCTTTAATTGTGTTAATTGTTTATTTCTTACACACATCCTACAAGAGAAAGGTCGTAAGATTAGGTTGTTATCAATGTTTATGAACGTTATACCAATTATACAATGCCAATTTGTATACAGTATAAAGTTATCCAACTTTCACCACTGTCTCATAATTGGTCAGATTGACCAATTAAAACGAATGTCGAGGACGACATTCAAAAAGGAGGGAAGAGTGTGACATGCAGAAGTAGTGCTGTTGCTTTAAAAGCATTCAGAAACTATTAGAAGTAACACAAGCACAGGAGACAGGAAGTGTTGTGCTCCAGAAGCATCCAGCAACTAGAGGGGTTAACACAGTCACAGGAGAAGGGGAGTTTTTTAGCAAAGCCCCAGGGGGATTGTGGGCAAGTTGTTTACTGTCTGACTGGAGCCAAAGAGAAAGGTGGTGTGTCTGTTCTGTATCTCACAGAAGCGCCTCTGCAAGTAAAAAGGATTCAAGTCAGGAGTGAAGCTAAGCACAGGTCATGTAGAGTTCCTGAACTAGCAGTGCAGAGTATTGTCAGGCAGAAAGATAAGGAAGAAATGGTGTCACAGGGATCATCTCCCTCAGCAAACCCTCCCCTCTCCTCCATCTCAATGTGCTGTAAAGAATACTTTGTTCATTATTGTTCCTTTGCATTAGAACTGTGCTGTCCTGTACTACTGGGAAGACTGTGAACTGCTATGCTGCTAAGGAAACTGTACTGTATATCACTGGAGCCTGTTGCTCATAAGACTTAACTTGCACTGGCTGTGCGGCTTCTTATTAAATGCTACTGTTCTACCGTTTATGAGGATGCTTGTCAAGTGTTTCTGGTCAGCAAGTGAAACAACCTACGTGTCTGTGCCTGAGGGTCAATACCCCTGTGTGCCTGAGAGAAGCTGCAGCGCATGGTCTATGGTCGCCCTGAGTAACAGTTCCCCCAGGATTCCAAAGAATTCATGTAACCTGTCTCGCCCCTATCTGAACCTAGCAGCCTGCGTGTAACAATTTGATCCCCTACAAACCATTATGAGTTCTGGCTCCTACAGACCAGTTAGATGCTCCTAATCAACTTGTTGCCTGCATTAAAGACAGCTGTCTTAACTAGTCACCTGTATAAAAGACTCCTGTCCACAGACTCAATTAATCAGTCAGACTCTAACCTCTACAACATGGGCAAGACCAAAGAGCTTTCTAAGGATGTCAGGGATAAGACCATAGACCTGCACAAATCTGGAATGGGCTACAAAACCAAAAATAAGACCCTGGGTGAGAAAGAGACAACTGTTGGTGCAATAGTAAGAAAATCCTGCAGTGCCCGCAAGGTCCCCCTGCTCAAGAAGGCACATGTGCAGGCCCGTCTGAAGTTTGCCAGTGAACACCTGGATGATTCTGTGAGTTATTGGGAGAAGATGCTTTGGTCAGATGAGACAAAAATTGAGCTTTTTGGCATTAACTCAACTCGTCGTGGTTGGAGGAAGAGCATTGCTGCCTATGACCCAAAGAACACCGTCCCCACTGTCAATCATGGAGGTGGAAACATTATGTTTTGGGGGTGTTTCTCTGCTAAGGGCACAGAACTACTTCACCGCATCAATGTCAAAATGGATGGAGCCATGTACCGTAAAATCCTGAGAGACAACCTCCTTCCCTCCGCCAGGACATTAAAAATGGGTCGTGGCTGGGTCTTCCAGCAAGACAATGACCAAAAACATACAGCCAAGGCAAGAAAGGAGTGACTCAAAAAGAAGCACATTAAGGTCATGGAGTGGCCTAGCCAGTCTCCAGACCTTAATCGCAACCCTCATCATCAACTACAAAAAACCTCTGACTGCTGTGCTTGCCAACAAGGGTTTTGCCACCAAGTATTAAGTGTTGTTTGCCAGAGGAATCAAATGCTCATTTCTCACTGCAAAATGCAAATAAATTTATCTAATTTATACAATGTGATTTTCTTGATTTTTTGGGGATATTGTATCTCTCAATGTTATAATTAACCTAACCTTAAAATTATAGACTGTTCATGTCTTTGTCAGTGGGCAAACTTACAAAAACAGCAAGAGATCAAATAATTAATTCCTTCACTGTAAGTGGATTTTCATCTTGAGCCAGGTAAGCTGCTGGGAAATGGCAGGCAAAATGCTAAAATGCATGCTTGGAAAGTCAGAATGGAAGTTCTTGCAACAAGTGTGCTTGTAGGAAGCTAATAAAGAGAAACCATTGAAAAAAAAGAGTGTAAGACAAGTTATGAGCATGAGAATCCAGAGTTCTGGCTACTATTGTGCTGGTAGAATGCTGATGAAGAGGAACCACCCACTGAGAGTGGATGGCAAGTTACAAAGGAGGAAAATTGTGATAGTTCCTGTACATATTGGACTGGAATGTACACCTAAACCGCTTAATCTCACTACTCCCAAAGACATTTTTCATGTGCCATAATAGAGAATATCAATAGGAGTTGTCTTAATAGGAAATTATCTTTAACAGTGTAAAAATGTGGGGGATAGATGAGATGGGAGAGACCGTGAATAATTACTGTTTACTACAGCACTGCAGTAAATGGAGTGGAGCTGTAATACCAGACACAGCCAGCTAACAGAAGGGGTGCTGTTTCTGAAAACAAACGCTGATTTTTTTTTCCTCTCTTTTTATTAATTCTGGACCAGCTTTGTAAACCTAAAGGGTAAATCAGCAGGACTTGGCACTAGACTGACAAGAAATCTCTGCTGAGAACAGGACAATGCAATATTATAATAAAGATCGAATTTAAAAAAAAGGACAAAATTCCAAACACAATTTAAAAAAGTTCTTTATTTTGTTTTACACAAAGTGCACGTGTCTGTTGTCGTTACAAATCTCACACAAAGTAAGCGTCGGACCGAGGATGAACACTGTGGTCACCCAGCGGTGCGTATTTGCACCATTGACCCCACTTAACTGAGCAATCTTAACCTCACAGTATTAAAATACAATTTACAAATAAAGGTTTTGGGGGTTGTGACTGGCCCCCATCAAGTGTAGTTACATTTGTTGTCTAGTATTAGAAAAACATGGCTGCTTTCTTCCCGAAACAGCGCCACAACTGTCAATGGGTTGTGTCTGGTATTGCAGCATGTCTCTTTTGGTATAAATAGAGATCAGCTTCAATAGCAAACACAACCTATTGTAAGTTATGGCACTTTTTGTAAGAAAACAGGCAAAACTTTCTAATCCTAAATAACCCCCTCAATGTGTTTCTGTCTGGATTGCTCAGCTTGTAGGTAGCATTACTTGACTGCCTGCAGAGCTTGTGTATGGCTGGTACCCTTTAAGGCCAGGACTACATGAAGACTTGGGACACACAGCATCCAGTGTTTGCATAGTGCAGACACGTCAGCAGAGATAAATGTTCAAAAACTACATTAGTTATGTAAGACTTGCCATTTACAAGAGGCTGATTTAAGGTGGAATGTTTAATTTAAGGTGGAATTACAGTGTAGCCCTGGCCAAATAATGGGATGTCACTGGATAAACCACAGGTGTCCTGAGAGGCAGTTCTTTATTCCTGATTTTTCATATGAAGAAACAGGTAATAACTTACAATATGTGTCACCATCTATTCAATAACATGGTACATGATACAGTAATAGTAGAAAAAAAAAACAGCAATAGAGCACATGATAGCCGGGGCTTATGTAATGATAAACAGATACATTTGGTCTCAGATTGTTTTTGATTCATAAGGTCCTTTTTAGGTGAAAATAAATGTTTCCATGTGTTAACATTAAGTAATGGAAAGTGGTGAAGTTTTCATTTATGAATGTTGTTATATGTTGATACTAAGTAACTTAACAGAAAGCGGTGAAATTTTCATTTAATATTTGAAAGAAATGAATTTTTCTATATGTTAATACTAAGTAACTTAACAGAAAGGGATGAAATTTTAATTTAATGTTGGAAAGAAATGACTGTTTCTATATGTTAATACAAAGTAACTTAACAGAAAGGGATGACATTTTCATGTGGGGTTTGAAGGAAATGACTGTTTCTATATGGTAATACTAAGTAACTTAACAGAAAAGGGTGAAATTTTCATTTGGTATTGGAAGGAAATGCCTGTTTCTATATGGTAATACTAAGTAGCTTAATAAAAAGGGGCGAAATTTGCATTTGGTTTCGGGAGGAAATGAAGGTTTCTAAATGTTAGTACTAAGTAACTTAACAAAAAGAGGTGACATTTTGATTTGGTACATTGGGCTTTCTGTCTATAACTTACATAGGCAACCAATAAGATTGCTGCTTGTATTTCCTAACTTGGGATGAAAAATTAATGCTGCAATGTGATTGGTTACTATTGGTCACCATTGTTTTTGCTTGCATTAGTTTCCACAAAGAGACATAAAAAGCTATATCCTATATTTTGAAGGTTGCAAATAGCATTGCAGATGAAAACATAGTCATAAGTTGGCACATTTGCAAAACAAAAATCTTCTTGTTGCTATGTGGCTTTTCTAAAAATTCTCTCAATAAAGTAGCAGTTGATTAACAATCATCCCTATGGCATCAATAAATACAAGACAGGTACTTTGCACACACTGCCACATGATAGTGCATGCCAGTATATGGCCCATTATACTACTTATTTTTTTTCTAATGCGGTTTGTAAACTTTGCCCAGGAGCTCTCAATCCATCTTATAAGTATTTAATTAAAAAAAAAAGGACTTTATCATAAAAAAAACGCAAAAAAAAAAACTAATCAAAACAAAAAAAACACAATAACTAATGTACTGTATAGAAGGTGAAAGATAAATAAAATGATAGAGAAGAGACAATCAATCGTGTAATCGGCTACTATACAAATTTGGTCCAATTTCCCGGTTAATACAACTTCTTAGAACTTTGGATTTCCAGTCTTGGTCTAGAACAATACAACTTATACACATCTCAAGAACTTTCTCAATGGCTTCCATGAATTCCAGTGCAGTGTCAGATACTTTTCCTATTGATCATTGAAATTTTGACACCACCCCCCTCTCCACGATATCCAGGACGACAGGTCACCGGATACAAAAATGACTTTTAATGCCCCGTGGATGTTTCTATGGTACAAGGAATTCAGAGACCATTTCAACAGATGACATCATTACATCTATCACTATCTTTACACATCTTTACTTTTCCTCCAAATTCATGAGAGACTTCTGATTAATGGAAGCTGTGATGTGAAAAATTACTGAGCCATATTGCTTGATATGAGCCTTTTAGGAGGTGTCAAATCTTGGCATTTAGGGATAGTCAGCGCAAAAGAGCAGGGATGATAAACTCTTAGCTCTGGCCAATTAATCTCAACGTATCAAGCAACATGGGCTGATGAGTCAATGGCAATGAGATGAATGCGTCAGACGCCCAGGCTTCTTCTTTTCCGTTTCCCAACGACAAGCTGTTCTCCTTTAAAAAAAAAAAAATTATGTATGATAATAGAAACCTCAAGCCCACCAGGTCCAATATATTCTGAAATATATTGGTCCTGATCTAAATATATCTACAATAAAATATAATCTGAACATCTTTGAAGTCTCCAGCCCACCAGGTCCACTATATTCTGAAAAATATTGGTCCTGATCTAAATACATCTACAATAAAATATAATCTGAACATCTTTGAAGCCTCAAGCCCACCAGGTCCAATATATTCTGAATTATGTTAATCATGATCGAAATATATCTACAATAAAATATAATCTGAACATCTTTGAAGCCTCAGGCCCACCAGGTCCACTATATTCTGAATTATATTAATCATGATCGAAATATAGCTACAATAAAATATAATCTGAACATCTTTGAAGCCTCAAGCCCACCAGGTCCAATATGTTCTGAATTATATTAAGTTTGATCTAAATAAATGGGAAATAAAATATATTCTGAACATATTAGAATCCTCAAGCCCATCATGTTCATTATGTTATCTTTTATATTGAGGGTGAACTTAATAAATCTACAATAAAATATTTGTAGACATCTTGGAATAATAAATGGAAACCTCAAGCCCACCAGGTCCACTATGTTATTACTTATATAAAAATTTCTTGCATAATATGACGACTAAATAAAGGCCTGATAAATCAATAATGTGGAAAATGTTCGGGGACACCACCGCCAACAAAGTCTTCTACAATAGGCTATTTTTTAACAGGCCAATCCTCTGGTCAAGGAATCTATAATATTCCAAAAAAACTAGATTGTTGACAAGTGTGGAGGCCATATCCCATATGATTTATATATATACTTTGTAGTAACCATCATTATCTATTTGAAGAACAAAATTATGGGATACCATACCTTTCTCTCCTCTTGGACCCCTGGGTCCTTGTGGTCCAACATATCCCTGCTCTCCTCTGTCACCTATGGAAATATAGTATATATTTACATGAGTAGTCCTATATAGACAGCCATCCTTCATTCATTATTAGATAGACCTCTATGGTGAGAAATGGACCACGCTGACTTATAATGGATTCAGTTGGGGTGCGGGAACCTCCATAGAAACCTCCCAATGGAGGCTAGAAGCAGGAATATGAACAAAGTCTAGGACTAAATATTATATAAATATATTATGTGCATAAATACATGTCAATTGCTAACATAATGGAGGCTAGTGGTCTTTTTGAGCTGGTGTGAACCTTTTTCGACTGGTCAGATATTAAAAAAAGGAAAGTCTCAATGATGAGCTGGATTTACTGGAAAATCTATATACTACTAAAGTAAATGTCAAAATAAAAAAAAGTTAAAAAGTTACTTTTTAAGACAGAATTCTTTATAATGACTCACCTTTGGCACCGGGGAATCCTCTATCTCCCTTCTGACCTTGTAGACCACGTGGTCCAGGAATGGTCCCATGACCTGTCAAATAAAATGGGTCTTAGTTGGGTTGGAGGCTCTTTACGGAACAAAATATTGACTAAAATTTCATAAAATGTCTTCCTTACGTCTGAAAACCTCCATGAGATCGGTGGTGATGTTTGCATGGGTTGCATATACTTGACAAATTCCGGGTGGTCCTGGTGGTCCTGGAGGCCCTTGAGTACCAGCCATAACAGATCTATGAAGTCCTAAACTCATATCTCCAAGTAAACCTTGGTCTAAAAGAGAGACCAAAAATATTACAACCTTGTTCTGAAATGTGTATGAAATTAGTAAATGTTAAGTCTTGCCCCATTTTGATTGAGTTGGGTAAAGTTATCCAAAAACCCCTCTTATGAGTAACCTAAAGGACTTCTACTAGGGATTTACTTAAAGGGTTTTCTCCACCATAAAAAAATGGAATATTATTGTCGGAGGTCCGATTTCTGGACTCCCATAGATCCTCATTATGATGGAGCTTCGGCACTAGTTGAGTTCTGCGACCCTACCATAATTTTTGGCTGCATAGGATACTTACTCTGAAACTGTTCTGCCACTCGGGTTGCAACTTCACTATAATCCAAGGCAAATGACGATCCTGACGATAAGGAGCTACTGGATATTGAGGATGATGACATCACACCACTGTCTCCTTTAGGACCTCTTATCCCTTGAAGTCCAGGTGGCCCAGGTGGTCCTGGTGGTCCAGTGACATACCTACGAATGTTGTCACCTGTGGAAGAATTCACAACCATTAATAGATAAACCACCACACAAATATACTTATATACAGGATATCCAAGCTGTAAATAAGTATATTTTGTACTCTCTACACATCCACACATCCTTGTGTCGAAGTGGAACAATTTGTGTTTTAAATTAGTGAATGTATTCTTACTTGTCAGATACTCCATTAGTTCAGTCCTAAAGCGATTGCTCCTGTCGTCCTCAGCATAAGAGACCAGACTATCTCCATTGCCTGGTGGGCCTTGTGGTCCTGGAGGTCCTGGCGGTCCTGGTGGGCCTGAGACAAACCCAGTATCTAAAGAAATTAAATAATGTTATATATAATTTGACCTTAGAAACTGAGAAAGGATGAACATTATGTGAAAATCTAATTTAAAATCTATTTTTTTATATTTTTTGTTGCATTAGCGTAATTAATATAATGTACTGAATGGAGAGTTTGAGTTTTAAGGACTGATGTTGGCCTTAAAACTCCTGAGATAGCTGCCGACTAAACATTTGTTCGGTAGACAGATATTCCAGACTCCCCCATGCACAAGAGCACTCTTTATTCATTGGGGGATAAGTGAAAGCTGCTGCCAGACACTTTTGGCAGCATCTTATCTCTCATCCTCTACATACAAGAGAATTGGGTGTTGAAATCTCAACTATTTAATGTCGGGGGGAGAGTCAGGAAGCTCATACACACATCGGATGGTCGGCCAGTCTTACAACATTAATTTGGGCCTATTTTATATTTAGTTTGTACTGAACTTACTCTGGAGATAGGTGGAAATGTCTTCTTTTTCGAAGCTGGTCAGACTAGTGCCCGGAGCTCCTGGAGGTCCCATAGGTCCTTGGGGTCCAGGGCGACCTGGATGTCCTGCTTGACCTGGTGGTCCAGGTGGACCAACAACGCCCCTGAATTCAGATGCTACATGAATAAATACAAAATAAATCTTTATCATTGAAACTGGTATTTAATTGTATAACATGATATGTAGATTTAAGATAATTTGAGTCCGAACTTTGTTCAGTTGGGGGGGAGCTAAGTGATAAACTTGAAGAACTTGGGCATCAGCAAGAAAGCAAGCACACTATTTCAGTGACTAAAGAGGATTCTCCTGACATGTCCCAAGAAATAATAGTGAAGCATCTATTTTTTTAGACCCCTGTATTGTGCCACTCCTCTGTTATTCCCCTTAGTAATGTATGAATAAATTGACAAATGGGCGTTACTATTCTCCCTTTTTTAAATAGGCATGCCCTTATACTGACTAACACTGATTGGTCAACTAACTTATTTTTACACGTCTGACATTCACAGTCCGAGTATGGATTGCGATGTTCTCACCGACTGCGGGTCTCCAGCCTCATAGGCATATAGGAAGCCGTTGAGTTAAGGTCAGGAGATCCCCGCGGCCGGTCCCGACATCGAGGTCTGTACCCAGACTGTGAATGTTGGACGTCTGAAACATCATCAATAATTAACTGATGGATAATGGACATCCTGCACATAGAAAAATCTTTCTTACTTTGAAGCAAAGCTGCTAAGTCACCATATTGCGATCCTGGTAATCCTGGAAGTCCTGGTGGACCAGGAGGTCCTGGAATGCCAATTCTCAGTCCAGAGGCTAGAAAACATCAGTCACTTTATTATTCTGTGCTTTCCGATTAACATATAATAATAATAATAATAATAATGATAATAATGAAATACTTACTCTGCAGCACTGATAAGATTTCTTCATATGTAACTGGAGGTCCCGGGATTGTTCCTGCACCATCGGATGAAGTTAAGCCTGAACCTAGTGATAAAAAAGATTAATACATTCACCAGTTCTTTACAATTTGCCAGAACCAATGTTTAGTAAAGGCCGTATCTTATCAATATAATTGTCCTTTTTTTCCCCAATATCAGAATTATTGTGCTTTACCTCTTATGTAGCTCATGACTCGGCTGGCCAGTTCTGCGTAGTCCACTTCCTGTCCACCTGGTGGCCCTGGTGGTCCCTGTGGCCCTATTAAGTAATTTCTGACATTTTCACCTAAATACAAATGTGTTATATTTAATCTCATATTAATGGTTAAGGTTCTATCTATGTCCACTACAGAGGTATTAGTAAGTAACGTGGCGGAGTCACTTACTTTGGAGATATTGTGCAATATATTGTTGAACTTCTTCGGCTCCACGAACAGAATCACCAGGAGATCCAGGAGGGCCAGGAGGACCTGGTGGGCCAGGAGGACCGGGTGGGCCTGGAGATCCTTGGCCAGGTCTTCCTCCAGGTGGACCTAAAATATATAAAACAGGTTATATCGGAGTACAGTTTTCTATACAACGATGTACGGTAAGATGTTATTGAGAGTATGACGAAAAATGGATGTAGAGAAGGAATGGTCTGCTCTAGGATGTTGCTTAAGGTTGTCTAGTAGACTTGGGTGGACATACACTTTCTCTTGGAATGGAAACCTGTGGAGATTAATATCTGGACAGGTTCTCACCTCTAGAACTTCCTGGTATACCGGGAGCACCTGGGATTCCAGCTTCACCTGCAAGTAGTGAATAATGACATTATGTGAGTGTGACCAGATCATCCGTGGGTACAGGAGACCTATGCAAAATTCTTATTCATCAGTATAGACCAATTCTTTGCACCATCATGATTTTTTCAGACCAATAACTGGTCTGGGTCAATGTGGCCAGCAATGTATGGGACACTGTGGCTAGCTCTGTCTTAAAAGTCCCGCAGCTGACACCGTTATGTCCGCTCTGTGGGTGCACTGTTCCTGGCAATATTTTGTCTGTTACTGATTTTAGACCAGGTAGATATTTTGATGTGGCCTATATATGAACGTTTAGAGCATGGTGCATCCTCCCTTCTCAAAAGCATCTATAAACTAAAATATTTTGCATCTGGGCGAAAAACGGATGAATACAGGTATTCCCATAACAAAAGTTCAAACTGGCCCCCATCTGATCCCTACTCTTTGATTGTTTGGGAGGCCCCTTCATCTAACCGCTTAGATGCCATGGTCACTACTCATCAGGGCATCTAAACTGCTACGATAAGAACCGTCTCCAATCTCAGCAGTTACGGGTGGGTGTCTGCTGTAGAAACCAACAAGTACCCCCCAATTATGGAGTGGTCTCAGCATGTAAGCTTGCTCTATACATCTCTTTCCAATTACTGACATACATGTACATATACAGCAGATGGCAGGAGAACAAGGCCGGCACCAGGCAGGGTACGGAGCTGTTAGGCACCAGCCCCCACAGCTCATGGACCTCGTAGAAGTCATGATTTTGTGATCCAATAACAATGAGAGTGGGGATGAACAGATTTAAAAGGCTTATCCAGGTTGGAAAATTGATGCCCTAGCCTTAGGATCGATCATCAATATTAGAGGGGTGCCAACTCTCGGCACTTCTGCTGGTCAACTGTTTAAAGAGGCCATGATGCTCAGTCCTTTCAACTAGCTGATTGTCAGGGGTGCTGAGAGCAAGTCTTATATTGATGGCTGTCAATTTTAAACAACCTGGAGAGCCCCTTTAATGTGTAGGCTATATAAAGCTGTCTATTATTATATCAGTCTTTGAGAGTTGCCATCACATCTCATGCTGAAGCTCAAGTACATGTGGCTGAAATACCAAACACAGACCGTGTACAAAGGGAAGAACGTTGTAGACATAGCCAGTCGTTGTCATGGTTGTGTCAGAGGTAACAGACAGTCGCCCTGCAGTTGGTTGCAGGAGATCTTTACATTTGGCATTACAGACATCTTCTTAGAGGCTGGCTGTCTCTAGGATCCAGCGGCTACCTCCCTCTGGCTAATTAGATCCCTGGCCTGAGTGTATAAATACCTGGTGTGTCTGAGAGGGAGGTGCCGGCGATATTCATTACTACTTGTGAGGCTTTAGCAAGAGAAATACTTTGTCCTCTCAGGAGCTTGAGGCTGTGTGCGCATTTGTTTGGAGTCGTCTAAAGCTAAGCAATTCCCCCCATTTGTCTACCCTTGTTGTCTATAGAGTTTAGTGGAGATTACGCTAGGGAAAGTCAGGACGAGGCACGTGTGAATTGGTGAAGAGCCAATATAGGGGCGGTAGTTGAGACAGGGTGACACTAGACCAGACTAGGAGGTCTCCACTCCCCCCTTTCCCTAGTATCTGGGCTCCCTTTCCCTCTTCCCTCTGTGTTACACTAAGTCTTTCTCACACCCCGCGTGACAGTCGTAGAAAGAACAGAGGAAATTAAAATAATGTTAAATAGTTTGGCTTCAAGCTACATGGAACACATGATATAGATGTTTTGTGTATTTTACCTCTTTCTCCAGGTGATCCTGGTTGGCCAGGACTTCCAGGTGATCCTGGTGATCCCGGAGATCCTGGTGATCCTGGATTGCCTGGTGGTCCGTTAGGTCCAACAGTTGCAGGTCCTGCAACGTCATATGTTGTTTGTTATAGCGTAATGATCAAGGTATGTGTATATATTTCAGAATGTTCCACAAAAAAAAATGTAAACTGACCGTCACGGCCGGGTGGTCCTGAAACTCCTGGTTGACCTGGATCTCCTGGTTGTCCTGCACGATAAAGAAGATGCTTATCAACGATCCTGAATCTTTGCTATTGCACTAAAATTGCTTTCATTGTAAAAGTACAATAAAAAAAATTATTACATCGATCTTACCTGGTTGTCCTGGTTGACCTCTTTGACCTGGATCACCTGGGTCTCCTTTAGTTCCTGGTGGACCAGGGGGTCCAGCAGGACCAGCGGCTCCATCTGTAGAAACAACAGTCTTGACTATCAATAATGCTTTGCAATGTTTCCAGGCAATTTTTAAAAGGATTGTTCTCATACCTGTTGATGATGCAGTTCCTGCTGGCCCTGCTGGTCCTGCTGGCCCGGCTGGTCCGGCTGGGCCTGCTGGGCCTTCTGAGCCTGGGGATCCTGGTTTACCATCCTTGGCCTCTCCTGTTGATCACAGAGGAAAGGAAAATGTTTCATATAAAGGTTTTCCATATTATTTCTTATGAAGTGAAAGCAATTGTTACAGGATTAAAATACAGTATCCATACCTGGTGGTCCTGCGGGACCCGCGGGACCTGAGGGACCTGCTTGGCCTGAGGCACCTGGTGGGCCTTGAGCACCAGGAGCACCTTGAGCACCTGCTTGTCCTGGTGGACCTTGAATTGAAGCTCCTAACATAAATCAGAATCTTAGGGTTACTTTCAGCTTGGGAAAATGGTTGTTTGAAGTTCTTTATTAGGCTTTTGTGGGAAATGTTTTCTCTGCTTTGGTTTTTTTTATGCTTCTATATTCAATAGTATGAGAAATTATACTGATGATGATCCTTTATAATGAGGGTCTAACCTGGGGGTCCTGGTGGTCCTGGTAATCCGGGGGGTCCTGGCAATTGCTGTGCTGTGTATGAACCTGGGGATGATAACAAGATGTTATTTTTCAGTTTTTTCAATTTATTTTATTTTCATGTAAAGGAAACCCATTAGCAAAATAATGATACCCCAACCCCAACTGCGAGCTGCATTATTTACTGAATTATTCCAACTATGCTTTAAAGTGCTGTATCCTCTAAACTAGCATAAAGTCCAATTCATCATTAAATTTGCGCCTTTTTCGGAGTGAATTTTTTAAATTTTTATTTATTTTGTGCTGTGATCCATGTTTGCTTCTCCCCGTCGCTTTCCTCTTTTCTTCAATGTGAGCCTAGTCAGCCACTTCCAGATGATTTTGCCTAATTATTCATTTGTGACTTTTCTAACACAGTAACGTAGGTCGAATAAAGACCTAGGTCCATCAAGTCCCCCCCCCAAAAAAAAGTTTACATTTTTGCACAAATTTACTCCACTATTCCTCACCCCCCAAAAAAGTTGAAATTTTTGCACAAATTTACTCCACTATACTCCAGCTGTTTTTTTTGTAGTTACTTTTTTTTACATACAGTTGAAAACAATTCTGAAATATTTTAAAGGATTTTGCACATTTTTCATTTTAAAAAGGCACAAAAAAGAGTAAAAGAAAAATGTTTGAATTTGCGGAAGCATCATCAAACATCGTGCACCGTTTTGATGAATTTGGCACAATATTCAACAGCGCAAAAAGAAAGATGATGAAAATACTTAATATAATGCACATGATGAATCGGGGTCATACTTTTAATACTAATTTGCACTAGGTGGTACATAAAGGGGTCATGGAGAACGAAGCATCTACTGTGCCGTTTTCACCCATGTATTGGTGCATAAAGAAAGACATGTCATTGGAGGGAAGGGTGAAAACTTTCCAGTTGATGCTTTTTCCCGATGCATAGCACCAAGATTAAATACGTTTGGGATTGGGTCAGTTTCTCATTCAGTCGTGCCTGAAACAGAGTCCGATGCACAAACCGGTCGTGGGCCTACTGATCCGAACTTGACAGCCTCGTTGGCCTATATTAAGTTCAGATCGAGAGACCCACGGCCAATTCAAGTATCACTGTCAGTAGGCGGATAGTGTTTCACGGACGTCTGAATGAAGACTTAACATCGGTCTGTGTCTTCATTGGTCCTTAGGGGTAAAGAAATCATTTTAAGTCTAAGCGACAAGAAACAGAAAATTTTGCATTATGAAAACGTACTTTCTGGTCTTGAATATGAAACTCCGGGCTCTCCGATCTCTCCTCTGGCTCCCTTGGCACCTAGAAGAGAAATACATTACGTAAATTATTACCAAACTGTTATAAAATGATCTCCCTAATAATCTATATCACTAATAATATTAATAATAATTTGAAATATTTTTTATTTTACCTGGTATTCCTGGAAGACCGGATGGACCGATGGGACCTAGAAAGTACCATGAAAAGTATTATTCTAAACTGAGGGTAGAGGGTAACATAGACGACAAGATCATCGCGCCAGGGCCATACGTAGAGGTGAGGTGGACCCCTCTTCTGATGATGGTTAACTATCACCACTCCTGACCATATGGCAATACCGAACTTTGTGCTTGTTTATCCCCCATCTTTTTTTCAAGTTCCTTTTTCAGAGGGTTGAAACAAAACCCTCTAACAAGAGACAGTTACCGTTGTAATTCTTGGGTGGTTCTGGTCCCACTAGATGCTGTTGTGTTTCATTATTGTTTTGCCATGTTGGTGTTTCATTTACCGGGCACCATATTTTCTGGAATACTTTGTGAAGTTGACTTATTGCATTTACGATAAGTGTCTAAGTAGTGTTCTGGGGATTGATTGGAAAGTGTGTTGGGATGGCGCCCAGCCGGTGACCACCCAGGGCAATATTCCTCTGTGGGTACGTAGGTGACTCTGTGGAAGTTTGAGTGGTGCTAACCGTGGCACGTGTTTCAGAAAAGCAAGGCAACGCTTGTGCAGAAGCGTCAGGAGACTACCAGGGTGTCAGAGGGCGAAAAGGCCTCTGTTTCCCTCCACTCATGGTCAGTTGTAGAGGCCATGAGCAGCAGGTTGGAACTCTGCATCCTGAACACCTGTGACTTGCAGATGGGACACATTAACAAACTATGGTGTGCTACCCCTGGCTATGTCATAGAGGGTTGACTATCTTTGTGGCTGCGCCAGGTGGGAAAGACCAGCCACTCATATGTGGAGAGTGAAAGTCATATTATAAGAGCATGGTAAGGTGAAATAAGTGCTATGGAGTTGTTGAGCACTTGCAGAAGAGTGGCAGAACCGGTGCCAGGACCACAGGGTGAGAGAGTGAGTCGTTGAGGGTGGAAGTGTTATGGCCATGGAGCAAGAAAATCGAGTGAGGCCTCCGAGGTGTGAGGGATCAGATGTGAGTTGAACAAAAAATGCCCACAATAAGCAGGTCAGAGGGGGCAAGCATCCTGTGGCTTTGACAATATCCTCTGTATCTGGCAGAAAAGATTGACTGAGCGCTACCCGGCTGGTGATGGTAATGTGGAGAGGCCACTGAAAGTGTGTGAGGAACCGAGCTGGAGGAGGTGACACCTGTGAGGGGTAGAGAGAGAATTGCAAGACTTTTAAACCTATCTGTTGAATTGCTTAAGTGTTTTCCTCCTTATGGAAGATAACAAGTAAAAATGTTGAAATGTTGTCCTGCCATAAGTTGTGGTTCTTCACGTTTCCTGCCTAGCTGCCAAGTCCTGAGGTTATAGAGGATGTTCTACCATCTGAGGCACCTAATACTCCTTGGCTTAATTCGCTACACTCTTGTCTTCTTCTGTGAAGATGGGATACCTGACTTCCGAAGATCAAGCCAAGATGGCTGGGCCCTTTTTCTCCATGGGCCCCATAGCAGTGACATTCTGTGTATGATTTTAGCTTATAAACCTCATATTCCAAGCTGTGTGTGCATACCTGAAACTCCTGGTGATCCTGGTGGTCCCACTGGTCCTGGTGGTCCTGGTGGACCCTGGATAGCATAAGAGCTACCATCTGGAAGAAACAAATTATGCATTGAGAATATAGTGCAGATAAGAAGATTAAGAAAAGTGGATCATTAGGATGTCTGGTATTAAAGATCAATTCTATTGAAGTGAATGTAGCTGAGCTGCAATACCAGACGCAACCTCTAGATGGGTATGGGGCTATTTCTAAAAGAAAAAAAAAAAAAAAAAGCAGCCATGTTTTTCTAGTTCTGTATACCCACCGAGGAACCTATATATCTTGTTAATTCTCTAATTGTTAATACACACCTGTAGAGATTCTTCCTGGGTCGCCAGCATCACCTAAAAAAAAGGAGAAAAAAAATGTATGACGGCAGTACAGTACAAGACATGAACGTAATTATACCAATAAATATTAATGTAAAGAGAGACATTTTGTAAAATTTACCTTTAGCTCCAGCTCGTCCGGGATTGCCGGGTGGTCCTAAAATAACCAGAAATAACATGATTGAAAAGAAAATTTTGGGAAGAATGGCAAAATTGGGAACTTGGTATTAGTATCTATAGTGATTAAAGTTAATGGGGTGCTTCTGGTTTAGAAAATTCAAATTCGAATAGTCGAAAATGTATGCGCTTATAGAGATGGCTCCCTTCTATAGCCCCCCCCCCATCGCTTATGGTACAATCAGGAACTGATTATCAGCTTTTTCGGGTGGTCAGATCCTTTATGCCGGCATTGTTGTATGCAGATCATTGTTATTGGGGAATAAAGGGGATGTCCTGCTAACAGCATGATACTGTGTAGAGACAGAAGGAGAGTATTGGCGATCATTATATCCCCAGCATTGTGTAATGCTGGTAGACAAGCGCTGAATGACTTGTCATATAGTCGATGAGCGCTCGTTAAGGTGCTGTTATGGGTGTGTCAGATGAGACAGACAGTCTACCTGCAGTTGGTTGGAGAGATCTCTACGTTTGGCATTACAGACACCTTCTTAGATCTGTCTCACTCTAGTACCCAGCGGCTACCACCCTCTTGGTGATTAACACCCTGGTCTGGGTGTTTAAATACTTTCAGTTTGCAATAGGGAGGCGCCGGTGATATTCACGTTTCCTTGTAAAAGCTTGCAGCTAGTGCAGTTTGCTTACTTCCTCTCGGGTGCTCTGGCGGACATTTGGGGTAATCTCTCTGAAGTAGTCTCAAGCTTAGTTACTTTCCCCTGTGTCTGTCTTCCTTGTTGTCTTTAGTTGTTAGTGGGGACTGACTAGTGCTCACCCCCTTCCCTATCCAGGGCCAAGCTCTAGGGAAATACAGGGTTTTAGGTTCCTGTGCGGCGATTGGTGAGGAACCAATATAGAGACAATAGGGGAGACAGGGTGATATCAGATCAACCTAGGAGGTCTCCACTCTCCCTTTCCCTAGTGAATAGGCTCCCTTCCCCTCATCCCTTCGTGTTGCACTTAGTCTTTCCCATACCTTGCGTGACAGGTGCATTGACTAGCCAAAATTTTCCCTGTCTAAATTAATCAGATAGATGTGGATTTTTGGGAGGGAATTGTGTAATACTCTATTTCTCCTGTGGGGGCACTGCAGGGAAATTAGGCACTTGCAACCACACAGATTTACATCTGATCGCTAAGAATCTTTAAACTCACAAAAATCTGATATTTGCAGTTTTAGGAACATATCTAAGTGCTTAGTATGTGTATTACATTGGGTCCAGGTCTCTTTTACAGGGATTGTCCCTTTTTATTTGCAATATCGATCGCTGTGGATCCGGCTTCCGAAAAACTCCAGCCAATTGTATTTTTCCCCTGGCCGTCCCCAATATATATCGGCAGTCCAGGCCAATACAGCCACCCTCCATGTCATGGGTTAGAGTAGAGGGGGCTCTATGTAATTAACCCGCTCACTGCTGGGGTCTGTACATCTCTTGTTAACACAACAGGCTGAGTTCTATTACCTGGTGGGCCTTGTGCTCCGGCCAAACCTAAAAATAAAGCAAAAATACAAGGTAATCGAATCTATTAGTCTATGTAACTACACAGAAGCGTAACCATTGTGCCAGGAGGAGCAGCTTTCTACGAGGATTTGCTTTCACTCTATGAATAATACAAGCGACAACTAAACAGAAAGTATCATGTGGAACTGGAGACGTTGCGCTTTGTGGGACTGCGCACTAAATCAATTATTCATACTTTAAACTTTCGGTGACATTTGGTGTCGTGTGCGCCCATGGATGGTCCCGGCAAACAACCCCGAATGCTGGGAGGCTACGAGGAGTCAGATTAGAGAGCGTCATGCCTTTTATTCATCCATATATCTTATGTTATTCTAGATTTACCCTTCGAGGGATTCTCCACTTTTTTACGCGCAGAAAATGAGGGTTTTGGTTCTGGATTATGTCTATGATGCTACAACATTGTCAGATGAGAGATTCTCTGCAGAGTCATGATGTGAGGAGGGAAGATGGGGAAAATACCAGAGGCTAATATTACACTCTTTGGGTTTCTTCGAGGGTATGTTCACACTGATTTTTTTTTCTACGTGGTTTTCGGTGCTGATGCCAAGCCACAAATCAATGGGAAACTTATAAACGGAAATGAAGAAACTCTTCGTTGATTTGGGTAAAAAAAACAAAACACCAAAAAGGGAAAATCCATGTAAAAAAAAAAAAAACCTCTGTGTGAACATACCTCAAAAAGCATGGGAAGAAAGAAGCAATGGTAAAGTGCCCTCTAATATGTAGAAATCAGCAACAGAAGGTATTCAGAAGTGTACCTGGCAGGCCGGGGTCTCCTGATGATCCAGGTGGACCTCTTGGTCCTGGTTGCCCAATAGGACCTTGTTCACCTAAAATCACATATAGGCTAAATTAATATATGGGTTTCATGGCATGGAATTCTGGCTTATAGTCCATGATGGCTATGGTCACTTATAAGGTTCATTCCTTACCCCGTTGACCTTGATGTCCATCTGGCCCAGGAGGTCCTGAAGGGAAATATAGTAAAGGCAGATACATTAACTGGTTTTCTCATTCATTATCGCTGCCAATGTGATTTATTGGGAATCACCACAAATCAATTCCAAAGCAGCCAGCAAGTAGTGTGGCATTAAACATAGTGCCATGTGATCGCACTGGAGGGAGTAGCTTCCCTGTCCTTTTCTCCTAGATTACATAATTATATATATTTTAACCTTGGCATAAATGCCGCTGTTCTCCTGAATCTGATGCTGTTTTCCTTTTGTTCCTGCGCCTTTCCATTCCTGAGATATGGTCCCATCTTCCATGTGTATAAATCTACTGTACTTATCCAAGTGGGCATGGCCCTCAACTCTTCATAAAGACAACGCCCCATTGGCTACTAAAACTAAAGATAAGAAGAGGCCATATCTCATATCTCAGGAATGGAGAGGAGCAGGAACAAAAAAAAAACATCATCAGGTTCAGGAGAACAGCCGCATTCACACCAGGTTACAAAAAATTACATATTAATGGCAAGTGACAGCTCCTATTTAAATCCTGGCGACACTGATATAAAAAAAAATGAAAAAGTGAATTGATATTTTTCTTTTGTAAAGTTTTTATATTACATAATGATCAATGAGAGCTCTTTCTGATATCAGAAGCTCTCACCACCAGCTCCATCTCTACTGTCTCTTAATGGTCAGTTTACTAGTCTGCTATTTGCCATTGAGTCCTATTGAATGTACTGACATCTAGTGGCTAAAGTGAACATTACAATTTTTTTTCCCAGAATTTATATTTCTATATATAGTACTTTATATACAGAATACAAATACTTTATACAGTAAATACAGTGTCATATATAGTTTCTAAAAAAAAATCACATTTTTAAAATGATATATCATACATGGTACCCATAATAAATAAGACTGACTGGTCGTATAGTAACTAAATAAAAGCAATATTGTACATTGTTTAGTCAGATCATTATATATAGTGGAGTTAATCATGTAGGTGTAAGAGTTCTCGTATCTCACCTGCTGAACCTTTAGCGCCGGGTTCTCCGGTCGGTCCTTGTAATCCTCTTGGTCCTGGTTCTCCTGTACATTAGAAACATGGCACCGGGTCATACAGAGACACAACCTAAGACTCAAGGGAATATGGATGTCTATATGCGAGGAGCATCTATATTTTGGGATCAGACAAGGCATGTACCCTAAAGCGCCCGGGTATGGAACTATGCGGCAATGCAAAACTTCTAACAGAGCCGAAAACTATCATCCGTTTTTACTGACCTGTAAGTCCCCGCGCTCCCTTGTCTCCTGTGTCACCTAGAATATGAATATTACACAATATTAAAATATATATCAAGAGGAAAACTTCTACAAATCACCATGTACCGGGCGACATAATTCTCCTGTAAGATATTTCATAGCCACGAGTAACAGCCAGTCAAATGTCTCTACCTTTATTTCCGGGCGGCCCAATGGATCCTTTGTCACCTGATAGAAAGAGAAGAAGGCGATTATACAAGGAATACAGGGAAAACTCATACTATACAAGTTCACAACCTACTCCATGTGATTGGACTAAGCTCCATATAAATATAGCCAGTAGATGGCGCTGTTCTTTTCTGCTACTTGTGATAAGTAATTGGATCTTAGGTTAATTTATCAGACATATGTAGCCCTATATATTATAATAATATGTCATTAGCCATATCTATAATATATCTGGATATATATATATATATGTATATATATTGTAAGATGGCCGCTGGAAAGGTCCTCAAGGGGAGATATGTATCATCGAGGTTGGTAGCCTCGGTGATGTAAGCCCGGAAAAGCAGACTCCAGCACGTATAGTGCTGAGAGTTAATATGGCGTGTCAGGGTCGGGTTTACGAGCAGTCAGATAAATGGGTGGGACTGGCTGCTCTACATATGCCAATCCCAACCACGGTACGGCAGATAAAAAGGAGACCAGTTGTCTCATTCAGTGTCTGTGTGTGGAGGTGTGCAGACCTCCAGTGTTGTTTGTCTTTGCTAAGGACTAAAGAGCTGGACACTAAACCGAGCAGGCGATCCCGCAATTCTGTATGGACTAAATGATTTATGTTTTTTTCACTTTGTGCCAAAAAAAGCTGTTTGTGGAAATTTAATAAACCACACGTTTGATTTGAACCAACAAATTGGATCCCTGTGTGTGCACCAGTGTTTACCTGAGAGCTGATCTGTATATATATATATATATATATATATATATATATATATATATATATATTGGAGTATACATTATATATATGTATATACTGGTCTTATATACTGTACATATGTATCTTGATATACTACTTCAATAAAATATTACCTTTCGGTCCTGGTGAACCAGCTTCTCCTCTAAAACCTTGCTGACCCGGGGTTCCTAAGGGAAAATAGATAAAAATTCTTGAATTTCAAACATATCAAGATATATGTGTGGGGTTATACGCTATGTTATTTCAGTGACTGATAATTTAAAATATTGTTATAAAGAGGCTTTCAAATAGTTGAAACTGAATATTCAACCTATTTTTAAGCTAAATAAAAAAATATCCTTATGATGGGCAGAGCTTGATGTACAGAAATAGAAATCAAGCAAAGATATAGAGGTAATTAATAGCATTCTGTTTACCTGCAGTTGCCACTAGAGGGCGCTTACTGTGTACTGTTTACGCATTTAACTGAATGATAACACAGTATGGAGGAGGCACTTCAGCTCCCCCTAGTGGTGAATACAGGTAGACAGAATGTAATGGAAGTTGTAAAGACTGGTGAATGAAAGTGGAGTTAGATGGAGCAAGGAAAGTGTTCATTGTATGTGTTGGAGCTTTTACATTTCCCCTTATGAATCTTACATTTTATTATATGGGATTACATACCTGCCATTCCCTGAGGGCCTGTAGGACCCATTGTACCTGCAGATGAGAAGTTAAAATTAGTAAACAATTTTGCTAATTTCACAATGAAACATACTGAATTGATTTTTAGTAATGTGGATAAATAATAATTATCGCTATCTAAGGATTCTGATTCTTATTTGCCATTCCCAACCAAAAGTGCAATAAATAAAGAACCATAGTATATATGAGAAGATCTGGCTTTTATGGATTACTAAGAGAGAGAACCGGGATATATTGGATATTTCTTACCTTTAAGTCCCATCTGTCCGGGCATACCGCTAGATCCTGGCATACCTGGTTCGCCTGGCACGCCTGTTGAGCACATTGATGAGTTTGAAGAATTTGTAAGATTGATAAAAGTCTTAGAAATTACAGATATAGCAGAGCTGTATTTCTAAGTTTCTTTTGCTGCTGTGCATATGTCTTTTTCCCAGGGAGCGTTGCATGTAAGCCCCCCTAACTCAGGTTGATCCCAACAAGTAGAACCCCCATAGAGCTACATCACTCCCAGCCAACCTGTACCCTGGGCAAAAGGAAAGGACTCCAGTTTGTCTAATACCACTTGTCACGTCTTGTTAGTCAAACGTCAACTTTACAAGGTATCTACCTATAGGTGGCACTAGAGAGACAGTTTTTTTTCTTCTAGGGCAGGGATGTCAAACTCAAATACACAGAGAGCCAAAATGAAAAACTTGGACAAAGTCGCAGACCAACCAGTATACAGTATTATGGGCCCCACATAGTCCTCCTTATAGTATTATGGGCCCCACATTGCCTTCTATACAGTATAATGGCCTCACATAGTCCTCCATACAGTATAATGGGCCCCACATAATCCTCCATACAGTATAATGAGCCCCACATAGTCCTCCATACAGAATAATGGCCCCACATAGTCCTCCATACAGTATAATGGCCCCGCATAGTCCTCTATACAGTATAATGGCCCCACACAGTCCTCCATACAGTATAATGGGCCCCACATAATCCTCCATGCAGTATAATGGCCCCACACAGTCCTCCATACAGTATAATGGGCCCCACATAATCCTCCATACAGTATAATGGCCCCACACAGTCCTCCATACAGTATAATGGGCCCCACATAATCCTCCATACAGTATAATGAGCCCCACATAGTCCTCCATACAGAATAATGGCCCCACATAGTCCTCCATACAGTATAATGGTCCCCCACATAGTCTTCCATACAGAATAATGGGCCCCACATAGTCCTCCTTACAGAATAATGGGCCCCACATAGTCCTCCATACAGTATAATGGGCCCCACGTAGCCCTCCATACTGTATAATGGGCCCCACATAGTCCTCCATACAGTATAATGGGCCCCACATAATCCTCTATACAGTATAAAGGGCCCCACATAGTCTTCCATACAGAATAATGGGCCCCACTAGTTCTCCATACAGAATAATCGCCCCACATAGTGCTCCATACAGAATAATGGGCCCCACATAGTCCTCCATACAGTATAATGGGCCCCACATAGTCCTCCATACAGTATAATGGGCCCCATATAGTCCTCCATACAGTATAAAGGGCCCCATATAGTCTTCCATACAGTATAATGGGCCCCACATAGTCCTCCATACAGTATAAAGGGCCCCACATAGTCTTCCATACAGAATAATGGGCCCCACTAGTTCTCCATACAGAATAATGACCATATATAGTCCTCCATACAGTATAATGGCCCCACATAGTCCTCCATACAGTATAATGGGCCCCACATAGTCCTCAATAGAGTAAAATGGCCCCACATAGTCCTCCATACAGAATAATGGGCCCCACATAGTCCTCCATACAGTATAATGGGCCCCACATAGTCCTCCATACAGAATAATGGCCCCACATAGAGGTGGTGGTTCTGGTGTCGCGGGCCAAATACAATCACCCCGTGGGCCAGATTTGGCCCACGGGCCAGGGTTTGACATGTATGTTCTAGAAAAAAACTATATTTGCACACTTTTTTCCCAGGAAGCGTTGCCGGTGAGACCACCTATACCCGCTGGATCCCATCATCATGTTATATGTACGTGTCCGCTACAATCCTCCCCTTATCTAATATTAATCTTCACGTATATGTAGATACTATTTTACCTCTGTCTCCCTTTTCTCCCGTTCCAGAAGGACCAGGTTCACCACGAGGTCCAGCAGAGCCATCCCTTCCTCTTTGTCCAGCTGGACCTTCCAAACCAGAATCACCTATAAAACAATGGTTATGGTGCATTAAATTCAGAATACTATCATGCATCAGTACAATAATCCCTCGGATTGTCCCAAAATTGAATGGTGGTTACGTATACTAGCCTATAATTTCACAAATCCATGTCTCTTACCTGGGTTGCCTTTCTGTCCTTTTGGTCCATCAGCTCCTGGATGACCAATAAGACCTGGAGCTCCTATAAGAAAAGATGAAAAAAAATCACATATATGGTCCGAATGACAGGGGGACAAAAAGTTGCATAGAACGACAATTGGATCAACTAAAAAATATTTACAATCTTGATTTTGAGGAATAGTCTCGATCCTCAACCTGCAGCTCCTCAATCAATATTTTGTTCCAGCTGACTATACTGAAAACTTCCAAAATGACAATAATTTATCCTGAATTTTACACGTACGTGGATACCTGTCCATTGCATCAAAGCAAATTTCCAGAAAACTGACCCCTTGGCTTTAAAGGGAATCTGAGAGCAGCATGATGAAGGGGATGAGACCCTGATTCCAGCGATGTATCACTTGCTGTTCTCCATGCTGTCATTTTGATACAATCACAATTTTTTCTGCTGTAGATCTAGCAGAGCTCAGAATGCAGAGCCCTGTATAACCCCGCCCACACCTCTGATTGGCTGATTTCTGTGTATACTGTGCATAGGCAGAAAGCTGCTAATTAGTTTTGGGGGCGGGGTTACACAGCAGAAGGACCAGGGGGCATGAGACACCTAGTCCTGCAGTGATAATCTTCTGCTGATAAAAGAGCAGCACAAAGCATAATAAAGAGACACATCACTGGAATCAGGGTCTCAGCCCCTCAATCTTGCTGCTCTCAGATTACATAGCAACAATCTGTTGACAGATTCCCTTTAATGGGACCCTCGGCTTTTAGAGTTCAAAATGCTATGTAAAAAATCATACTATCATACAATGCCAAATAATACCCCACACAGTATCCAAATCATACTATCCTATGATATATTGCCCTCCTGGCACTGCCTTATATTGTGCTTCAATAATGCCGTTTAATGGCCAAATAAAGGATCCAAACAATGGCACTAAAGAATGACAAAATAATACTCCCATACAGTGTGCATATAATACCACCGCACTCTATACTGCTTATAGTAAATGTTCTGCAGACCACAGGGACAAGAATGCTGGGATACTTTAGGAAGTCTCGCAGTAATGGATGGAAAGAGATGTGCAACCACCTCTACATTCATAGCGGCGCAGGATGTTCTTGAAATAGATATGGGTTAATACATTTAGGAGTAGTGGACCTCTTTCTCAGGACTTGTTTCTCACCTTGGGAACCTTGGTATCCTCTGTCACCTGTTTGAGTAGAATAAAGACAAATATATTAATGAATGGAAAATTAAAATGTATTGAATGCATCATACATAAATAATTATATATACATATCATATCATCTACATTATTCCAAGGAAAACTCCTACACCTAACATTTAAAGGGGTATTCCCATCTCCAAGATCTTATCCCAATATGTAGTAGGTGTAGTAATATTAATATTAGCAAATAACCTCCAATTAGAAATGTAGTATAGTTTTTCTGATTCGCTATGTCTCTTTCCTCATGTGCATGCATTGCAGGACCTTAGGTATCCATGGTTACGACCACACATATAGTGACAGTTAGTTAGCTAGGTGCTAGTGGTCATAACCATGGATACCTAAGGTCCTGCAATGCCTGCACATGAAGAAAGAGACATAGCGAATCAGAAAAACTATACTACATTAGTAATAGGAGGTATTTGCTAATATTATTATTACTACACCTACTACATATTGGGATAAGATCTTGGAGATGGGAATACCCCTTTAAAGGT
This sequence comes from Phyllobates terribilis, assembly GCF_046119375.1. Taxonomy (NCBI): domain Eukaryota; kingdom Metazoa; phylum Chordata; class Amphibia; order Anura; family Dendrobatidae; genus Phyllobates; species Phyllobates terribilis. Next base: position 417,816,170 of record NW_027362765.1, read on the forward strand.
CATAGGCTTCTTTACAACCACTAAGTAGGATACTATTGGTTTGGCTACGTAAACTACTTATCCTTCCCGAAAGCCGACTATCCCCATGAGATAACTGTCTGACAAATGTTCGACCAGCAGGCAACTGTGAGCGTTTGGCCAAGTGTTCATGTATTTTAAATAGTGTGAGAGGAGAAAGCTGCTGCCAGACTCCCCTGGCAGAGGCTTACCGCCCTTGAAAAAAAAAAAGATCCGCCATGGAAATTCCATTGGTCTGAGCCTTATTTCCCAATACATCATCCTTCATGGGAGAGTGAGGAGACCCCCATACATATCAGATGGCTGATCCTGCCAAAATCAGTGGCTTCGGCCAAATTTCATCTAACGCATATGAGGCCTTTATGTCTACCGAGTCGGGGCATAATGGCAGCCAACAGTCACGGTGGCTGCCGTCCTCAGCAGAATAAAAAGGGGAAAGTTGTGGAAGGGATGAAGGATCAGCGCGTCTCAATAAGCAATGTTCAGACGTGCAATAGGAAAAAACTTGCTTTTACTGGAGCAGTTGATGATGATGATGATTACAGCTCTCCACAATTATTCAGTACACTGAGACAACCTCATGGTGTGATGAATCCACGCTCTATTCCGGCTATGTGTAGCAGCTCTCCTCATATAGCCAGGGCCGGTTTTAGACAAAGTGGGGCCCTGGGCAAATGTCCAGTTTGCCCTACTCTAACGCCGGCCCTGCATATAGTACTATACATGCACTAAAATTTCTCCTCTGAGCCTGGACTTTGGCATCCACGGCACCTCAGGCTTACAGGAACGCTCCTCAGCTCTCTTCTCACCTCTGACAACTAAGGATCGTATCAAGACATCTCTCGTCTGATCCCTAACTGACGCCGTCTGGCAGTTGGGCCCAGCTTGAATCGCGCAGGACACTAAGGATGCAATGTCCCAACAATGACCACAGCGAAGGCACTGGCTGGCCTCCATAATCTCCAGCACCACTCAATCCCAGGGGAGCAGGGTTGCTTCTCCTGGGCTCAGTCTTTCTCCTGCAGGGGGGCTGCTACCCACCAGACTTCACAATGGCCCTTACACTAATTACATGTGTGTGTGTATAAATGGCTGAAGAGCGGCTTCTCACACCATCAGAGTTCACAGACATTTGTGATGGCTGACTTTGCAGGGCGCCACACTTAGACATTAATGAGGGCTGATCAAGGGGTTAGGGCTCTGGCTAATGGCCCACAAGCACCACCCTATAGGTAAAGTGATCCCACCCCTGATATCAGCCAATGTAAACTGTTAGGCTATGTTCACACATGTTGGGTTTTTCAGCATCACAAATCTGCAGCAAAATCTAATCTCTGACAGGAAATCAGTTGCGTCAAAAACACAGGTTTTGCTGCATTTTTTAATGCGTTTTTTGGGCTTTTTTTCAGCGTTTTTTTTTCACTGTCCTTCTGTCTCTACTTATAAATGTACATAAGGTTCTGTGAAAAAAAAAGAACCTCTTTCTATTTTGCCATCAAAAACACTTAAAAAAATGCTGATGCAAATTTTGGTGCGTTTTTGATGCGTTTTTTTCACCACCTATTACTTTCTATGGGTGAAAAAACTCTGAAAAAACACTGAAAAAACACCGAAAGAAGTGACATGCTCTATTTTCCAAAAACCCAACCAAGGCACAAAATACGCAGCAAAAAAAAAACAAACAAGATGTGTGAACAGAGAATTCTAGTTTCTCATAGACTTTGCTGGTATTGCAAGACGCAGCTGAAAATTTGCATAAAAATCTGCAGCAAAAAAATGCTGAAAAACCCAACGTGTGTGAACATAGCCTTACAGCACACAATAATGACATATATACAATAGAGGAGAAATAAAACCGATAACCAACCTTTTTCTCCTGGTATTCCTGCATCGCCTGCAAATAAAAACATCAAAACATCATAAAAGAGTTAGAGCTAAGCAGAAGAATTATTATATGGCTGCAAAGATACCATGTCAATACGTCTGCTGGATGTCAGTGAATAGATTTATTTTTTAATCTAATCTAATCTTCTTCTTTAATCCAGTTTTTTCCTTACTGTAGTTTTTCTCTTCTTTTTTTATTTTTATTTTTACAAAGTATTAATGTAAGCAATTCCGTGTGAGTATTGTGTTGTGGGTTTGCTACTATGACTTAATGTGGGTAAAATGTATTGTATGCCAATTCCAATGCAGACATTACATTCTTTCATTGTTTTTGCTATTCACTGCCAGGTAACTTTCAAACGATATATATATATATATATATATATATGTGCAAATACTTTTGACTTTACAAAGATTAAATTTTATTTACAGAAACTAATAACTTTGAAACAGACACTAAAGCACATTGACACAAGGTAAGTTTTTAAAATTAGAGACAGGATGGGACCGTCCCGGCTGGGTCACCTTGTCGTGGTGGGATGACTTTTATGCTTTTTTGATCAAAATAGTGTTAACCAAGTGCCCTATGTTATTTATATTTACTATTTACTTATTTATTTGCTGTAGGGTATATGCTCATTTTGTTTTTTTTCTTCGGATTTGTCTGTGAAATGGCCACAGTGTGAACGCGCTCTTATCCAATGCACATATATCAACTTATATTTCAGCTCATTTATTTTGTTTTGCTGTCGAAACTAGAAACTGAAAGACTTTTATGTCAGTAAATTGCCTTTGTTGTGTTACATAACTGGGGCATTGGATCATTAAGGGCTATAGTCATGATCATTTGGGATCGTGTGTTATTGAAGTGCCCCCTAGTGGTTTTATTGTATACAGACGACTGTACTTGTACCACAATCCTGTTCTATTAATTTTGATTATGGAGTTTTGCACTTGCTTGTATCTCTACTCTTACGGCATTACCTCTCTAATTAATTAGACCTTTAAACATAATTTTACCTTTTGATCCGGGTTCACCTTTCTGACCAACAAATGTTCCTGCTGTGAAAAGTAAATTCAAAATCAATACAAAATCCAATAATGTCAGTTTAAGTGATCACAAAGATTTTGAACAGTCTTACCTTACATTTGAATTTAAATGACACCATTGTGTTCTTTGGGAGCTTAGCTAAGTTTTAATAAAAATTAATGTTTATTATTGGTTGGTGGTTCCCTGGTAAATAACTTATCAGTAAGGGAAAAGTATGAAAAAGGGCTTTGAATATTCTGTTAAATTAACCTTTATTTGTGCTCTTTGACACCAACATACTCCTAACAACCTGGGTCAGAAAGCCCTTGTGCCATCATCCAGGCTAACAAGATCAACCTGGAATGAGCCCCCACTTTCCTAAGACCTTATAGCATCAACATATCCCTCAAACTACTCAATTCCAAATTACATAGAAAATGTAATCAAAATATTAGTAATATCAGGTTTAACTGATCACAAAGATTTTTAACAGTCTTTCCTTACATTTAAATTCACATTACACCTTTGTGTTCTCTGGGAGCTTAGATGGCTTTCTTTTTAAATAATGTTTATTATTGCTTGGTAGGTTTCCTGATGAGTAGATATCACTACTAAGGTAAAAATGTGGAAAATGCTTTATGCCAAATGTTATGGTATATGAACCATTTTAGGTGCTATGTGACAAAAACATACTCCTAATAACCTAGGTCACAAAGTCCGGCTGCCATCATCCATGCATCAGTCTATATGTTATGCTGCTAAAAAGATAATTTTAATGGGTTGCAAGAAAAAAAGGCAAACCCACATTTTTTAAAAAATTCCATAAAATACATCCGACCTTGCCATATCTCTACTTATCAGCTCCAACTATTGATCAGGATTAGCAAAGTAAACTTACCTCTGTCTGTTGCCATCCTATCCCTGATGTATAGCCACATGGCCTCCCTCTGGTCACCGCTTACAGAATCTAAGGAGCTGGCCAAATTAATGTTGGAACCGGAGGGTATTATAGGGCCTGATTCCAAGCGACCCATTGTTGCCTGGCCATGTAGATTGTCCACACGTTCCTTCAAATTCTTCACGTCCTGCCCTATATGACAAAGCAGTTTAATTTTACAGATTTGCATTTCACAATGTATTAACCTGTGTAAAATATCCCATCCCCCATGTCATTAGGGTGTATCCTGACTTTGCCCATCAACCACTGCATGAATGCATCATGCATCATTCAGCCTTTGCAGGATACATGTAATTTCAGGTTAATTAGAAATTCCTTGACTAGTTGAGGTATATGTAGTTACACAGCCATAAGTGACCCTTTACTCTTAAAAGTGGATCTGTCACCAGATTTCACAATGAAAACTGCATAGATTATTACATAGATATGTTAGACCTGATGATTCCGGTGTACTTGCTTTGAAAATTCATGTTCCAAAAGCTGCATAATTCTGATATAAAGACGAGTCTAGCTAAAGAGAGACAGAGCTCATGAGTCCAATTGTATTTAGTCTCCACTCATCCGGCCTGACTGACAGCTGCAGCTTGTACTGAGCAGTGTAAGAGCTCAGCAGCGGCAGGGAGGAAAGACACTGAGGAGCTGTAAATCAGGCTATTAAATTAAACTTTCATAATTGATTATACAGCTATTCTGGCACAAATTTTCAAACTAAATACACCAGCCTCATCAGGTGTAAGAGATCTATTTAACAATATATGCAGTTTGCATTGTGAAATCTGTTTTAATACAAAAGGATACACCATATTTTGGCATTGGACAAATCTTACAACGAGCCTATGAATCCATCATTTTCACATTGAGTACATAATATGAGCCGTAAATGTCAATTATCCACGAAAAAAAAAGAAAAGAAAATTAGCAAAACATAAAATATAAATATTACACCAAACAATACAGTATATGGGCGATGAACACTTACACAAAGAGATGAGTCCAAAGAGCAATCCAAGAAGGAAAAGTAGCCCCAAGATCAGACCAAGTGCCCACATCCACCATTTACAGCAAGAAGCACATGGTCCACAGACGGCGTCGGTTCCACTGTCTTTTTTCTCTACATAATGATCAGCTCCAGCCTTCATGCCATCAACTCGATGTATTTCTGTGGAGTAATGAGGACATTATACCTCTATATCCCTCCATATGCAAGAAAAATGTTTATTGACAACCAATATGGGGGCTCCCACAAGGCCAACGCGCTGCGGAGTACCTACATTTTTCCAGGCGGAAAATCAGCCATGCATCACAGCATCCACAAAATGCATACGATTTTTCTCAATGCTATCAACTACGTTTTGCTGCCCACCTCCAACAGGCGTATACCGCCAAAAATGATGCACGGCAGTGCACACTGTGACTCCGTCTTCATCATTATAGTCAATGGTTCTGATGGCGAATATGCCCGAATGCCATTTTGCGACGGTTCGGACCCAAGCCCCGAAGTAACCGCTGACCGTAGGGCCAAGCGCTAAGTGAACCATAGGTGTTTTTCATTTAATTTCCATTTTAATGGCTTGCATATGGATATTAATCAATTCCATTTCAAAGTATTTTTTTATTGACTTTTATTTTTTCCCCATTTTTGACTGTCCTTACCTGCATATGTGGCTTTATCTTTTGTTACTCTCAAACCACCTGAGACAGAAAGAAAGAAAAGAACCCGGAAAAATATTACGTTGTGTTTTATGTATGACGTGTCATCGAAGATGATCGCCATGATGGTATTTCTTACCATTGGCTTCTGATTTGTACGAGGTTTCCATACTGGTTGTTGCTTGCTTTTCTTTCTTTAGAACTTCTTCACCGTATGAACCTAGAAGAGTAAACCATAAATTAATAGACTTACCCATGTCAGGGGCTTCCCAACACTCATGAGTATTTATGATCCATTCAATATTAATTAGCCACCCTTGGAAAAAAGTATTTTAAAGAAGTTTTATTCTTGAGTTATAGTAATTATCTCCAGGCTGGAGCTAAGTCAGTCTATTACTGTCGTCTTTGAAGGTACGTTAATGAGTAGGTCAAAAATGTAGTCTTTTAGTGGCCAATCATGCTTGTCAGTGTTCCTACAGTTGTCAAAAGTCTTAAATTTGCAAAAACTTTTCTGGAACAATCCCAGCAAATCCAGAAAATTCCATTATGAAAAGAGGTAAGAATTTTGGAAAACTTACTCATAAGTATATAGTTCTGGTTTGGGGTGTTTCTAGGTGAGATTCTAGGTGGAGCTGGTGGTGGGACTGGTGGCACCAGTTCAAAAGTCCCGTAGTTAGTTATTGCTCTCATTTTATTCCTGCTGAGAATTCTTTTTTTTTCTGAATCCGCATTGGTTTAGCCTTTATAGTTAGTGTGAATTGATATGATGTTTACCAAATGGGTGTGACTCACAGGATCCTCTGGGCGTGTCTTTAGGCTACTCTGCATTATTACAGTGTTAGCCATGTCCCCTTGGAAAAGACTATGAAAATTTGTACTAAACAAAAAGGCTCAAATCTATAGAACTGTATGGCAGAATAAAAAACCCCCCAAAAAACAGAATATTCATGAGAGCAGCAGAAATAAGAGCAAAATGTGGCCACTCTTGACCTGGTGACAGGTCCTCTTTAAACATTCCTATTTGACTAACACTAATGTTGTTTAGAGTATCTGCTCATATGCCACAAGAACACATTATTTATGACTAATTTATGACCAAGAACCGCAAGAGGTTGGAAACGGATAGTATTTTTTTTTCTTCCTACAAGTGCATTATGATGGCCTTATTCTAAAATGGTTAAAATAATGTAGGTGCCTTATTTTCTTGGATTTATTTGCGCTGTCAATCTCTAACGGCGGCATTTAACATGCGCCGGCATGCGTACGCATCATTCTCTCCGCCCACTGGCACGCCCGTGACGTGATCGTGGGTCGCCGATGGGTTGTCATGATAGCCGGGGGTCAGCTGATGATCCCTGTGCCTGTCATTACGGACCTCCTTTGAAACCCTGCCTGTGGCCAGGCTTCAAAGGAGACTGTGATTTTTGCTATATGCAGCGATGCTGTGGCATCGCTGTATATAGCACAAGCGATCGAACGATCGCATCTTCAAGTCCCCTAAGGAGACTACCAATAACAATGGAAAGTAAACAAAGGTTTTCAAAAGGATAAAAAAATATATAAAAAACCTAAAAGTTCAAATCACCCCACTTTTCCCCCATTAAGATATTAAAAAAATACAAAAAATACACATATTTGGTATCACCGCGTTCAAAAAAGTCTGATTCTATTAAAATATAAATACAATAAACCCGATCAGCAAACACTGTAAACTAAAAAAAGTCAAGAATGCTAAATTTATGTTTTTTTAGTGGCATCAATTAAACACAAATAGCTGTAACAAGCGATCAAAAGTTCACATCTATCCCAAAATGGTATTAATAAAAAGGTTGTCTTGCCCCACAAAAAATAAGCTGTCACACAGCTTCGAAAAATAAAAATGTTACGGGTTTCAGAAAATGGCGATACAACCTGAAATTTTTTTTTTGCAAACTTCTGATTTTTTTTTCACCACTAAAATAATAAAAAAATGTTCCCAGACATGTTGGGTATTGCCGTAATTGTATTGACGAGGAGAGAAGAAAGTTGTTATTGGCCGTTCCAGCCAATATTGTCTTTTATTCTTAAGTACTGTATGTGGCCAACAATTTTTTTTATGTCAAAGACACCTTAGAAAAGTGTCTTGAAAGTCATAGAAATAAAAACGTTGCAAATTATGGAGAAAATTTGTGACTCTTAAGTCAGAAAATTGGTGAAGGGGGAAAGATAAAGGTGTCCCATTGTGTTGATCAATTTCTGCCAGTGCGTATTGAAGAAGGCTGGATCTTCATATGATAGACCCAGGGGTGGGCTGGGCTGGGGGGCAGTGTGGCATTTGCCCCCTAGGCCGGACACTCATAGACCCATCTGAGACAACCGAAACAATGGTGGGTTCTCCTGTACATCAATAAGACTGCAAGCAAAACTAGGCTCCAGAGACACAAGACCGAATTTTACAGTCCATGTTAATGTGGCAATGCCAGGTCTGACCACAGCTCACCTGACCTAAACTACTAGCCTCATAGATATCTATTATACTGTTAATTCAGGTCAGGAGTCCTCCGGGCAGGCCAACTATTGTGGTCATGTGAACTCTAACCCAAATATTTCTTCTTAATGCTAATTTGAATCAAATCTGAATTTCAAGCCATACACGATCAACAGGAGGACCCATAGATATACCTGAGCTTCCTCCAGAGGAGGCTGTGAAAACTTTGCCACTGTCCTTAGACATGATCAGCATGTCTCCCTCCTTTTTACTTGGGGACTTTTCTTTCTCCAGCAGAAGGAACTTGTAATCCTTGCTGAGGATATCATCACCTTGAGATTTAGTAGTGGTAACTGGGAAAAAAAATGAATTAATTTACATACAGATGTTTAGAATATTTTTTATTCTGTTCCTTTTATATTGAAGTAATTGGAATGACAGCTCAATATGAAAGTCATCAGATGTCCACCTCCATAACTGACGAATGTCAGTTTTCATAACCATCAGATGTGCACCTCCATAACTACTAGATATCCATTTCCATAATAACCAGATGTTTACCTCCATAACTACCAAATGTCCACCTCAATTACCCCCATAACCACATGTCCACTGCCATAACCATCAGATATCCACCTCCATAACCATTAGATGTTCACCTTTATAACCATCAGATATCCACCTTCATTACCACCAGACATCCATTTCCATAACCACCAGATGTCCACCACCATAACCAACGAATGTGAACCTTCCTAACCATCAGATGTCCACCTCCATAACTACTAGAGATCCATTTCCATAATAACCAGATGTCCACCTCCATAACTATCAGATGTCTACCTCCATAACCACTAAATGTCCACCTCCATAACCATAAAATATCTATCTCCATAACCACCAGATGTCCACCTCTATAACCATCAGAAGTCACCCCCATAACCACATATCCAATGCCATAACCGTCAAATGTCCACCTCCCTAACCAACAGATGTCCATCTCTATATAACTGAGAGATGCCCACCTCCATAACCACCAGATGTCCACTTCCATAACTACCATATGTCCACCTCCATAACTACAAGATGTCCTCCTCCATAACCACTACATGTCCACCTCCATAACTACCAGATGTCCACCTACATAACCACCAAATGTCCACCTCCATAACCACATGTCCACCTCCATAACCACCAGATGTCCACCTCCACAACCACCAGATGACAACCTCCATAACCACTTGATGTCCACATAACCATAACCTTTAGTGATCCACGTTTATAACCACCATATGTCCACCTCCATAACCAGGACTTTATTAATTACTTCCAGAACTATTTAATTCCTTATGATTAAAGCATCTATAGCTACTGTATCAGCTTCACTTTTGCTAGCCGCTGACTTTACATTTAGGGATCCCCTCAAAGCCACATATAATACTGTAGGTTCTCACCAGTTGTTGAGGTGACACCGCCGCCTACTCCACCTGCGCTCTGGGCGTTCTGTGTGACATTTTTCTGTACGCCATAACCTAGAAGACATAAAACAATTATATTAATTTATCTGATTGGCCATTCATTGTATTGGGAATAAGGCCATACATCTTCATGGTACACATACTGACCCGCAGAGTGTAAAGCTGCAGCCGAGCTATGAATAACAGGTGCTGGAGCTGCTGCTGTAATTTGGGAGGGTAATGGGGCCAAATTGTTTTGCATTCCGAATACTGTAAAAAAAAGCAAAGAACATAGGTTAGATTTAGGCTAAAGTAAATACAATAGCTAAACTAGGCAACCCACTTACATATCTGTTGTGCAGGAAATACGGCGTGGTACTGTGTTGGCCAAAATAATATACAGTATGTGATGTTAATTGTTACATTTATGTGAAATAATAGGAAATTATAGGAGTTACAGTATACCTCTATTGCCTAAGTAAAAAAATTACTAAAAATTATTTGCAAACTTTCGGAATAGTTAGACAAGTAAATGTTACAACTTTGCAAATATATTTTGGGGGGGTTAGGCAATAATGGTATTACTTCTATAATACTCCTAAACCATAAAAAGTGGAAAAGACTTGAGAAATGTGTGAAATGATATTGCATTTACCAGCAGAGGAGGTATTTAGTCCTGAATGTAGGGAAGGAGAACTGGGGGCCAGATTGTTTGGGACTCCAAATACTAAAGACGAAGAAAATAATAAGTGAGATAAAGATAAAATAACATAACTGAGCTAAATGAATAGTATATTATCCACTTGGAATTTACCTGATCCTGAAGAATGGGCGTTCATCATTGATGACCCATAACCCATATTGGCCATGTTGTTGTAGCCGGCCATGGAGGATCCAGCTGGAAGTGTGGAGGTCCACATGAAGGATGGGAGAGCGGATTCCATTATGGATGTGTCATAAGATCCTGAAGCTGTATGAAAATGATGGTGATTATTATCAATGTTAATATGTAGGTGAACTGATGGTATACAGAGAAGTTCAATGGAAGACACTGACCTGACTGGGAGCTCTCAGTTACTATCTTCGTCTCCACTGTTGCTTTTTTGGGAATGGGAAGGGTATTAGTTGGGGACCTGCTGGGGCTCACGCTGGTGGAGCGGCCCCCTTTAAGCAGTTTCTTCACATCATCAAGTTCTGTCCCTATAAAAAAAATCACATCCATATATTTAATTATCTATTAGATTGTTTATGTTGTTTTCTTCTCAGAATATAACATGGCATTAGTACAATGTGGCATTTTAAGGGCTGATACAAAAAATACAACCTCCGAATGTACAGGGAGGGAGATACAAGGGCTCCCTGTGCCTCCATATATTATATGTGCATAAGGCTCTGTCTAGTACATGATGCCTAATGACAAATTTCTGCAAGAAAGGTTCCTGTACGATGCTTGAAAAAAGGTTCCTGTATGATGCTTGAAAAAAAGGTCCTGTATGATGCTTGAAGAAAAGCTTCTGCATGATGCTTGGAGAAAAGTTTCTGCATGATGCTTGGAGAAAAGTTTCTGCATGATGCTTGGAGAAAAGTTTCTGCATGATGCTTGGAGAAAAGTTTCTGCATGACACTTAAAGAAAAGTTTCTGCATGATGTGTAAAGAAAAGTTTCTGCATGATGTGTAAAGAAAAGTTTCTGCATGATGTGTAAAGAAAAGTTGTTGCACGATGCTTAAAAAAAGTTTCTGTATGATGCTTGAAAAAAAATTTCTGCATGACGCTTAAAGAAAAGTTTCTGCATGATGCCTGATGCCTAAAGAAAAGTTCCTTTATGATGCTTATAAAAAGTTTCTGCATGATACCCCGAAAAAAAGTTTCTGCATGATGCTTGAAGAAAAGTTTCTGCATTACACTTTAAATTAAATTCTGCATGGCGTGTAAAGAAAAGTTTCTACTTGATGCTTATAAAAAGTTTCTGTACGCTGCTGCAAGAAAAGTTTCTGCATGATGCTTGAAGAAAAGTTTTTGCATGATCCTTAAAGAAAAATTTTTGTATGATACTTGAAAAAAAGTTTCTACTTTTTTTGGATATTAGTTCATATTCAGGTTAGATATATTAATTGTCGCTATAATTCAACAAACATGACCAATAATATATTAAATAAAAGGGTAAACAGTATGAAATTATTTGAACAATGCAATATGGAGTCATAGCCAGACTTTTCTTCTCCTACTGAGCATATTGAGTTAACTGCCCTAACCATGTATCTAAATACTCTGAAAGCTGAGCGGCTTGTTACTGCCACCTCCCCGCATGCTAGGTCAACCTCCCCTAGCTACATAGCTTATGAACATAAATTATGAGGCTCATATACAGGAAAAGTCAAATTCTGAAACAATTAGAGCATCACTTACATCGTGTGGAGGGTGATGCACTTTGGAGGCGAGTGCGGATTTCGGTCTCTGTAAAATAATGAGCAATAGAATAGATATAGAAGAGATATTTTCACATGGCAGAATTGGACAGTTAATCAATTGTGGGTTGACTTGAGAAGAATAGATAAGAGAATAAAAGGTAATATGCTTGTATCATGAAGAACCATTGGTTGGAGACAACTGGTATATAATGTAGTCTAAAAAAGTATAGAATAGACTAATATAGTAAAGTATAGTTTAGCCAGGATTAGATATAACTATGCCTCCTTCAAAGGAAGTCTTCACACAGAGGCTGGACAGACATCTGTCTGAGATGGTTTAGTGACTCCTGCATTGAGCAGGGAGTTGGACACGATGACCCTGGTGGTCCCCTCCAATATAACATTCTATGATTCTATAAATGGTCCTCGGTAAAAGCAGCCTGCAGAATGGGGAATTTACATGAGGTGATCTCCATGCTGAGGGACTGAGAAGAGGACACCCATGATGGACGCCTACTACATGTTGTGAGGAGTTCCTCTCAAAGTTCTGATTTATTTTTTAAGCAGAGACAAAGATTTTAGACCTATATATGACGTAAAGTTGTTTCCAAAGTCTTAAACATTATTGGCTTATCTGTAGGGCCTCTCTCCGCCAACAGCATAGTGGCTGAGTAGGACAGCCATGGATCTAGTATTGAGGGTCCATCCTAATGATAAGCCATCAATTTTTCAGTCTTGGATTCCAAACTGAAAAACTGTACAGAGTTGATTTCTATTCAGTCAATTGAAAATTGAGAAATTTTTCACTTGACTTGGTCTTGAAGCTCGTTTTGGCTACCTAGACTTTCCTAGTTTATTATTTGGCTACCCCTAATACCAAGTGCAAGTATCACCATCTCTTGATCTCACCTCTGCTCGGAGTACGGCCTCTGGTAGAAGAGGATGCTGCAAAAAAGACACAAAAAGCCATTGAATAAAACTAATACGTTCCAATAATAAAACTATTTTTTTCATGTATAAGTGAAATAAATACCCTGAACCCTTATTGGATATAGATCTGCTTTACGGGGCATTCAGATACATACCCATTTCTTTTCTAGTGTATTCTGGTGATGAATTCCCACTAGAACTTCCTAGAATACAGGCAGCAGATATATTAATTGTACGTATTACAGAGGACATGGTTCATACACATGTGTCTGATAACACAGGATCATGCGGTGCTCCTCGTGGGCAGTGCCTACCTTCATAACCCGCCTGGCGAGAGCTGGAACTGTACACCTTCCTATCAAAGGTGGAGTTTGGTGATACTGATAGGGTAGAGCTGGGGGACTGGGCGTATCTTGATCCTCCGGAAGTGCTAAGATTTACTCTAGAGCTGCCGCCTGTGGCTAAAGAAGATGAATATACACAGTTATGGTTTTTTATGGTTTTCAATGACCTGTAGTTTTTTTCAGAATTTTTTTATACATCAAAGAATGTCAGAAGGAAACATGATTGTAATTTTATGCTACAATGGAATGTTAATAAATTAGGTTTTGGTGAGAGTAAGAACTGGGCATACTGGCTTCCATGTAATCATTGAAATAAACATGTAAGTGCCAACCGAAAGGCTGGAGTGCAATAGCTGTAAGGGCAAACGTTTTCTTTAATTGTAGGGATCTTCTAGCCACATCAAACCTTTTACAAACTGCTGACAAAAATAACAGACGGAGTAATCCGCACTTTACCAATCCCCGGCAGACCCCATACCAACGTTTCCCTGGTTCTCCACCGGTTTCTGTTCACTGGACTTGATCAATGCATCAACTCATTGACTCGTGACCACTGCAGCTAATCGCTGCTGGTATTGGTGACATACCATGGGTGCAACCTGTACAGACGTTCAGGGGTCCAAAAGGTAAGGGGGTTACTTCCACCTCGATTTCCAAAGCAGGTGAAATTGTGCATATTGATGAGTTATTAGACTGGAAAGGGCTAATATACTGTTCTTGCACAGGAGCCGTCTTCTATCTGTGTCCGCCACTTGGGGTCATTGCTGCAGGCAATGATTGTCTGCAGTGGTCACACGTCGAGAAACTGAAGCTGTGTAAAAAAAGACTGGTGGAAGACCATGAAAGCATTGGCATAGGAAAAGCAAAGGACTGGTAAGTTAAAGAGGTTGTCCACCACTTTTTCATTGATGACCTATCCTTAAGATAGGTTATCAATGTCTGTTCAGCCGGGGTCCGACACATGGCACCCCCGCCAATCAGCTGTTATCGGTGTCGGTGGTCAGAATTAGTCACTTACGGAGCTGGCCATCTTCTGATAGTGGCCAAGGCTTTGTACTGCACATTCATTTCCTATTCAAATCAATAGGAGGCGGATGTGCAGTACCCTGCAGCAGCGGTTATCAGAAGACGGAGCAACTCCATAAAGGAGTACTTCCGGCCGGCAGCCACCGACACCAATAATAGCTGATCTGCGGAGGTGCCGGGTTGCGGACCCTGGCTGATCAGACATTGATGACCTATCTTTAGGATATGTCATCAATGAAAAAGTAGTGGACAACCTCTTTAATCTTTTTCTATTTTATACCACTGACACCTGTTTGTAAAACATTTCTTGAGGCTGGAAACCTTTTCAAAGTGGTTGAGAAATGAAAACGATTCCTTTCCACGTGTCCTGTTATTATGCAAATAGACATCATAGTGGGAGATCGCTAACTTTTTGCATGGCTGCAATAATGGCCACAGCATAAGCTATGAATGCCATCACATCTAGCATGGTGGAAGACATATCGAGGAGATGTAGAGGTCACCTAGAGGAAACCATTCACTGCATGAACAACGTGCACCATTAATTATTTGGGTCTTCTGCACCCTGTATGATAGCATGACAAATACTGGGATCCACTACTTACCTGATGTGACGTAACTACTGCTGCTTTGTACCAGGGTCTTCTTTTCCACACCACCCCCTCCCGCCTGGTATGAAAGTTTCGACCCACTAGAGTTCGCTCCCTCTGTGTAACAAGGAATATATAGATCAGAACCCATCAAAAATATACAGAATAATTATCATTAATAATAATATTCCACAAGAGCCTGTCATCATTTCTTTTAACATAAAATAATAGGAGTATTTAATTTATGTTTCCTATTTCAAGTTGAGCTTTTTATTAGGAAATTTTTATTAGCTGCAATTAATTCATAAATACTCGACTATTACTGAAGAAGTCCAGTAGGTGGAGCTTGTTCTTTGATTGCTTTGACCAATCATGTTCACTTTTACTCATCAGTGAATGTAAGGTCACATGAGAGGCCAATAAGCAGTCAGCATCATGTGTCTGGGTTTGAACCCTTGAGCCTGTGTTTTGTGGTCAGCTTCTCCGTCTCCCGAGCCACAGCAGATAAACCTTTTCTCTGGGTGTTTAGTTTCTGTTATCCTTGCTTTTTAGGGTAGCTTGTTTTCATTTACTCATTCATCTAACCTATCACCTTTTCGTGTCCAGCTTTATATACCTTCCCTCTGCTGGTATTACCTGCTGGTGATAGTCTCATTTGGATTTCCAGCCCTACTGCTGTAGTTTAAGCCAGTCAGTGAAAGACCAGCTAGGGTTTATCTCTCTGCTGATTATGTTCTATATCCTGCACCTATCTTCTGTTTCTTTTTAGGAAGTAGGCAATATATTCTCTAACAGTGAGTACTTAATCCTTTATTTTGTATCTTGTGGTTTGTTTTACTCACTCTGGGATCTCTTTCTATTTCAGCACACTTTCCCTTCTATAGGTATTTCACTCTCTTCTCTGCCCCCCGGTTCCTTAGGAGGAACGTGAAGCGCTCGACGGCCTTTCAAGCAGCATAGGACCGAGTTGCCATCGTCTAGTCTGTGGTTAGGGCTATCTCAGCTCACGCAGGAACCACTAGGGACTGCGGGGTCAGGATCTCTAGTCTATACAGGAACTGTCAGGGTTAGTTGCAGTTTTTAGTGTGTTACTTATTTTCCCTAGTGAGTTGCTACACTATCATAACAGTCAGGTTGTAGAGAAAGAGACAAAATATAATCTATACACTGTAGAAGAAAGTTGTGTAAAATTTCTATTTCTTTTAGAAAACAAAACTTATTGTAACAAAACCAAGGACCTGTGATTGGACACACATTTCCCCTATAATATTATCTGGTCATGTTGAGTCTTCCAGCTCCGGATTGGTTCTCTGCTTTGGCCAATAGCGGGGGTCCCAGGCAGAGATCTCACATTTGTCATACACACGGATAACGCAGGTGTTGTCTTGACTCCCCTTGAATCTTGATTTAAAAAAAATACTGCAAAAATTTCTCCTGAGCATTAAATATTTTATAAAAATCTACAATGGATAACTTACTTGGTGGTAGTGATACAAGTCTTGATGAAGATGTTACTGTTTCCGTAAAGGCTGGAAAACAAGAGAACCATTATATACTACCAGATTAGATTTTGTAGTGGGTCAGTTTCTATTCTAGCAGTTGGCCAGGATTACAAAAAGTTTTTTGCTTTTTTTTCTGAAGTAGCGCCTCTCTTCTTTTTTGGCTGATTCTGGTATTGCAGTGTAGTCGCCATATGTGAATATACTGCAATATGAGATACGACCTATGAAGAAGTTGATCAATTATGAAGCTATCTATACCTAATGTTACATTAGTAAACAATAAAAAAAATTGGAAATATTTATACTAAACTATTTCAAATTTATGAGTGTAAATCACCATATTAGCTTCTTAAAATTCAATACATATGTAGACAATAAAACATACTTCTTCCTGTGACTTCGCCGCCGTCCCGATAACTTTTTCTACTTAGTCCGTCCATTCCATAGTCACCTGAAAGGAGGAAAAAAACATGATTATCAGCAAATGAAGCAAATTAATAACTAGCAGTATAATATTGTTATATACTGCAAAATCAGAACTATCCCGCATTTTATCATGTCATATATTATTTCACCACCAGGGGGAGGCTATTGCTTCTGGTATGTAACTGGCAATGGCTGACATTTCTCCTCTTCACTGATAAAAGTCACAGTAATATTTACGATTTCTATTAATCTTGTATACACTTGTATTCCTAAATCATTAACGTTGGAGTTTCTAGATGAGTTTTGATTTATTTATATGCCTGATATTTTTGCCAAAACTTGATAAAGACCTTCAAAACTTTTGGAGATATTTTAATTGATTTGGCAGCAGAGTTAAAGCTGTCATGGAGTAATCAATCTCTCATACTCAAAATAAGGAAATGACATAAAATGTCATATTAATTGTATATACTAGCAACATAAAATAAAAATATATATTTTAGATAAACATATTAAGACGGTTGTAGCTATAGCAGGTGCAGAAGTCGCCGTCGCACCTGGGCCCTGACACCTGAGAGGCTCACATAAGAAGACACACGGTAGTTGAGGGGTTCTGTTATAGACTCGGACCTTTGTTAACTATTTAACAAAATCTACCCATCTCTTTATTAGACGAATAGATAAAAATAAAGGTTAGAACAGTTCTGCCAAATTGGAGCTCACATAATACTTCCATTAAAAAAATATATAACAACAACATCTTTTTACACCAAGGCCTGTGACGGGGACAAGGAGCATCCTCAACATCTAGAGGAAAGAAGGATTAATCATAATCACAGATGCAGATTCTTTACTGTAATAGCAGTGATACTATGGATTCTTAACTGTACGAGCAGTGAGACTATGGATTCTTTACTGTAATAGCAGTGATACTATAGATTCTTAACTGTACGAGCAGTGAGACTGAGTTCTTTACTGTACAAGCAGTGATACTATGGATTCTTTACTGTAAGAGCAGTGAGACTATGGATTCTTTACTGTAAGAGCAGTGAGACTATGGATTCTTTACTGTACGAGCAGTGAGACTATGAACTCTTTATTGTAAGAGCAGTGAAACTATGGACACGTTACTGTAAGAGCAATGAGACTATGGATTTTTTACTGTAAGATCAGTGAGACTATGAACTCTTTACTGTAAGAGCAGTGAGACTATGGACACGTTACTGTAAGAGCAGTGAGACTATGGATTCTTTACTGTAAGAGCAGTGAGACTATGGACACGTTACTGTACGAGCAGTGAGACTATGGATTCTTTACTGTAAGAGCAGTGAGACTATGGATTCTTTACTGTAAGAGCAGTGAGACTATGGATTCTTTACCGTAAGAGCAGTGAGACTATGAACTCTTTATTGTAAGAGCAGTGAGACTATGGACACGTTACTGTAAGAGCAGTGAGACTATGGATTTTTTACTGCAAGAGCAGTGAGACTATGAACTCTTTATTGTAAGAGCAGTGAGACTATGGACACGTTACTGTAAAAGCAGTGAGACTATGGATTCTTTACTGTAAGAGCAGTGAGACTATGGACTCGATACTGTAAGAGCAGTGAGACTATGGATTCTTTACTGTAAGAGCAGTGAGACTATGGATTCTTTACTGTAAGAGCAGTGAGACTATGGACTCGATACTGTAAGAGCAGTGAAACTATGGATTCTTTACTGTAAGAGCAGTGAGACTATGGTGTTAGAACTCTCCTGTTAGTTTTTTTCTAGTTTGCTGGTCACATGACCTTTTTTGCCTATTTAATCCGGCTCCGCCCTCCTGGCCTTGCTGGACTTCATTGTAATTTCTACTCTTGAGCTAGCTTGGTGCTCTGTTACCTTTCTCAGTCAGTTTTGCTAGGTCTTCTGACCTCTATGTGCTATGTTGTTTGTTTGTCTTATTTCTGCTACAATTTCTGCTAGGAGGTGTCCATCTTTCTCCCAGTCCCTAGTTCTTGTAGGGATCCCTTCCTTACATCTATAGGTCTTCGTTTAGACTAGCCGAGGACTTTAGCGGGTCTGATCGCAGGATCAGGTTCCCCGTTACATCGTAGGGATCCAGCTTAGTTCTATTGTAGGGACAGATCTCCTGTCTTTCCTTAGTGCTTGTAGCAGATCATAACAGTAAGTCCAGCCAAAAAATTTCTCTGAGGAAAGACCTCCAGTTTCCATCATGGTCTCGGTTCAGGATTTGGCTCAACGCTTGCAGGGACTCTCTCTGGAGGTGGCCAAGCTCCAACAACACGTGATTAGCTGTTCTGGAGCACATTTTGTAGAGCCAAAGGTACGTCTGCCTGATCTATTTTTTGGTGAACAAGATTTTTTTTCCTTTAAAAATGCTTGTTTATTGTATTTTCGTTTAAGACCCGGATCCTCTGGTGATGAATCACAGCGCATAGGGTTCATAATGTCACTTTTGCGCAAAGAACCTCAGGGATGGGCCTTTTCTCTCCAACCTAGTGATCCGTGCTTTAGATCAGTGGATAGTTATTTTTTCTGCTTTGGGGTTGTTGTATGATGATCCTGATCGTGTCTCATCTGCTGAGTCTGAATTAAGACGTTTGAGGCAGGGACCAGGTAATGTGGAAAATTATTGTACTCACTTCCGTCGGTGGTCTGCTCAGGTAGGGTGGAACGATTCAGCTTTGAAAAGTTTGTTTCTTGCGGGGCTAGGTGAAAGGGTTAAGGATCTGCTGATTGCTTATCCTTCACCTGGAAACTTGCAGGAGGCAATGCAATTAGCTATACGGGTGGACAGGAGACTGCGTGCAAGGGTTAATGAGAGTAAATCCTCTGCCATGTCAGCTCCGAGTCTTGAGAGGGTCTGTACTGACATTGGAGAGCCGATGGAGATTGGGGCGATGTCACCCCACTCTCAGGAAAAAGACCGCAGATTTTCTGAAGGTTTGTGCTTTTATTGCGGTGGATCTGACCATTTCATTAGGAACTGTGTGCTTCGTGTGAACAAAGAAAAAAAAAAGGTCAGTTACGCCCGTATAGCCTGTTTAAATACTAAGGTTGTACTTCTTTCTGCTACTACCACTGCTCAGGAAGAATTAATTGAATTTCGGGTATTTGTGGATTGTGGTTCTACTCTAAATGTGATTGATGGGGGGTTCTTGGAAAAACTTAAATTAAAACCCAAACCTTTGTCATCCCCTATTGCTGTGGTTTCTGTCGATGGCTCTCCCTTAAAGAGTGTTACTCACAAGGTCTGTGAATTTCCCCTCACTATTAATGGTATTCACCAAGAGAATTTGGATTTGGTATTATTAAATAATTTGCCTTCTCCAGTAGTGTTGGGGTTACCCTGGTTAAAATTGCACAATCCTGTACTGGATTGGTCTACCAATGAAATTAAGTCCTGGAGCCCTAAGTGTTATGACAAGTGTTGTAACGGGCGCATTGCTGCTGTGGATAAAGGGGAATTACCTGTACCTATTCAGGATTTTTGGAAAGTTTTTTTCTGAGAAAGAATCGCAAATTTTGCCTCCCCATAGAGACTATGATTGTACCATTGAATTTGTCCCTGGAGCGACTCTTCCGAAAAGTCGTTTATTTAATCTTACTATTCCGGAGAGAAAGGGTTTGGAGGAATACATACAGACAAGTTTGGCCGCCGGTCACATTAGGCCTTCTAAGTCTCCTGTGGCTGTTGGATTTTTTTTTGTTAAAAAAAAGGACGGCGGTTTACGTCCTTGTCTGGACTTTCGTGAGATTAATAAAATTACTGTACGCAATCCTTACCCACTGCCATTGATTCCTGATTTGTTTAACCAGTTAGTGGGGGCCAAGTGGTTCTCTAAAATTGATCTCCGGGGGGCATACAATTTGTTGCGCATGAAGGAGGGTGATGAATGGAAGACTGCTTTTAACACTCCTGTGGGTCATTTTGAGAATCTGGTGATGCCTTTTGGTCTTACCAATGCTCCAGCATTTTTTTCAGAATCTTATTAATGACATCCTTAGACCTTTGATCGGCAAAAATGTGGTTGTGTATTTGGATGACATTTTGATTTATTCTCCTGATCTGGAGTCTCATTGGCGGAGCGTACGTGAGGTATTACAGTTATTAATGGACAATTCGCTTTTTGCTAAGCTAGAGAAATGTGAGTTCGCTGTACAGAGAATTAGTTTTTTGGGCTACATTATCTCCAGCGAGGGCTTTGAGATGGACCCGGTGAAAGTTCAAGCTGTTCAGGAATGGCCTAGGCCTATTGGTTTGAAATCGATACAGAGGTTTTTGGGTTTCGCCAATTATTACAGAAAATTCATAAAAAAAATTTCTATTATTGTCAAACCACTGACCGATCTCACCAGGAAAGGTGCGAATGCGGTTCAGTGGACTTCTGAGGCCATTGAAGCTTTTGTGTTTCTAAAGGAGAGGTTCAGCTCTGCTCCCATCCTTATGCAGCCTGATGTGACTAAGTCGTTTTTGGTTGAGGTTGATGCTTCTTCGGTGGGGGTCGGTGCTGTTTTGTCTCAGGAAAACAAGGATGGAGTACATCCCTGTGCTTTTTTTTCAAAAAATTTTTCTGAGACTGAACTTAATTACGATATTGGTAATCGGGAATTGCTGGCTATTAAACTCGCATTTGAACACTGGTGTCATCTCTTGGAAGGTGCTGAATTTTCCATTCAGGTTTTCACTGATCATAAAAATCTGATCTATCTTGATGCTGCCAAGCGCCTGAATGCCCGTCAGGCTAGGTGGGCACTTTTATTTTCGCGGTTTAATTTTTCCGTTACTTACATCCCGGGTACCAAGAATGTTAAAGCGGATGCTTTGTCTCGCAGCTTTTCTCCCATGGTCGGTGCTGAGGAGGAGGGGAGCATTTTACAAGAAGGTGTTGTGATTGCTGCTTTGGACTCCGTTTTGGAGGATGAGATTCTTAAAGCTCAGGAGAATGCCCCATCTAACACTCCCCATGGGAGGTTGTTTGTGCCTAGGACCTTTAGGAGAGATTTGTTTGTTGAGTGTCATGAGTCTCGGTTGGCAGGTCATCCAGGAATTTCTGAGACCAAGAGACACTAGTGGGTCGCAGTTTTTGGTGGCCTGGATGGCAGAAGGAAGTCATTAAGTGGGTGCGTCAATGTACTGTGTGTGCTAGATCTAAGTCTTCGCATGCTCCTGCTGCGGGGTTGCTTTGCCCTCTGGAGGTTCCTAGTGCACCTTGGACACATCTGGCTATGGACTTTATTACTGACCTTCCCCCCTCTGAGGGTTTCACGGTCATCTGGGTGGTCGTGGACAGTTTTAGCAAGATGTGTCACTTGGTTCCCTTCATCAAACTGCCTTGCGCTAAGACACTCGCTAAGGCCTTTGTCAAGGAAATTGTCAGACTACATGGTGTTCCTACTGACATTGTTTCTGATAGGGGACCTCAGTTCATGGCTCGTTTTTGGCGTGCCTTTTGTGACAGGTTGGGAGTTCATTTGTCGTTTTCATCCGGATATCATCCTGAGTTTAATGGCCAGACAGAAAGAAAGAACCAGGATGTTGAGCAGTTCTTGCGTTGCTTTGTGGCAGACAATCAAGAGGGGTGGTCTGAGTTTCTGCCACTTGCTGAATTTGCTCTTAACAACCATACATCCTCTTCTGCTGGGTGTTCGCCTTTTTTTTGTTGTTCTGGGAGACATCCGTCTTTTGGGTCATTCTCCAAATTGGTATCGGCTGTGCCTGAGGAGGAGAGTTTTTCCGGTGATTTGGAGAGAGTTTGGACGGATGTGCGTGGTAATCTTCAGGAGGCTAACAAAAAAATCTAAGAGGTACTTTGATAGGAAACGGCAAGAGGTTTCTTTTGCTATTGGTGACATGGTTTGGTTGTCCTCTAAGAATCTGCGATTGAGGATTCCTTCTAAAAAATTGGGTCCCAAGTTTGTAGGGCCCTTTAAGGTGCTTCAGATAGTTAACCAATCTGCTGTTAGGTTGGA
The DNA here is from genome assembly GCF_046119375.1 of Phyllobates terribilis. NCBI lineage: Eukaryota > Metazoa > Chordata > Amphibia > Anura > Dendrobatidae > Phyllobates > Phyllobates terribilis. Next base: position 417,838,838 of record NW_027362765.1, read on the forward strand.
GGTTCCTACCTCCTGGAAGATTAATCCGGTGTTTTATGTTTCTCTGTTGAAAAGAGCTGATGTGTCGGATGGTGACGCCTCTGCCACTGTTCCTCCGGTGGTGGAGGACGGGGAATATGAAATTTCCCGCATCCTAAATTCTAGACGGTATAGAGGGAGTTTGCAGTATCTCGTCGCTTGGAAGGGTTTCGGACCCGAGGATAACTCATGGGTGAGGGCGGATGATGTTTCTGCTTCCAGACTTGTCAGAGCGTTTCACAGGAGGTTTCCTGATAAGCCCGGGCCTAGGGGATCCGGAGGATCCTCTTAGAAGAGGGGGTACTGTTAGAACTCTCCTGTTAGTTTTTTTCTAGTTTGCTGGTCACATTCCCTTTTTGGCCTATTTAATCCGGCACTGCCCTCCTGGCCTTGCTGGACTTCATTGTAATTTCTACTCTTGAGCTAGCTTGGTTCTCTGTTACCTTTCTCAGTCAGTTTAGCTTCTTCTTTGGACCTCTATGTTCTATGTTGTTTGTTTGTCTTATTTCTGCTACAATTTCTGCTAGGAGGTGTCCATCTTTCTCCCAGTCCCTAGTTCTTGTAGGGATCCCTTCCTCACATCTATAGGTCTTCGTTCAGACTAGCCGAGGACTTTAGCGGGTCTGATCGCAGGATCAGGTTCCCCGTTACATCGTAGGGATCAAGCTTAGTTCTATTGTAGGGACAGATCTCTTGTCTTTCCTTAGTGCTTGTAGCAGATCATAACATATGGATTCTTTACTGTAAGAGCAGTGAGACTATGGATTCATTGCTGTAAGAGCGGTGAGATTATGGAACTCTCTGCCACATGATGATGTAATGGTTGATTCACTACTAAAATTTGAGAGAGTTCTCGATGGCATTCTTGAAAAATATAATATTAAAAGTTATGGGTACCAGATTCTGTGATGGGGCATTGATCCAGGGAACTAGTTTGATTGCTGTATATGTAGTCAGGAAAGAATTTTTCCTATTTGACGATATTAGTGTCTGCCCCATGGTTTTTTTTTCCTTCCTCTGTATCAACATGTGAGGCTCTAGGTTGAACTCCATAGATTTAAGTCTACCTTCAACCTTAAAAAATATGCAACTATGAAACGCCACATAAATACACATAAATGCACAAAACCTCAAAAACCTCAAAACCTCAAAACGACAAAAAATAGTTAAAACTGAGAAGTATGTAACTAAATCCTCTGTCTCAGGAGGTCAGCCATAACCTCCTCCTCCCCCTTCTTACTGTCCCGTGTTTGGCTGTTAGACAACTGACTGCAGCAGAAGCCTCCCCTCTCTGCCATAGGACAAACAACCATGCAAATTCCAGCAGATGTTGCCCTTGGTTAGGCTCAGGACTCCAGAACCGCAAAGCAACAGTTTTAGCCACTGAGCCACCTCGTTGCTCATGCTAAATTTCAAGAAAGTGGTTGGAAAATACCTTCAAATTGTGAACTCCGCAGAGAAAATTGCCCATAAGTCTCTATAGCACTTTCACAACATGACACATGGTGAATATGCAAATTGTCTCTTCAGAGATGAAGAGGACTTGACCTCTAGTGCCATCTATTGGAAGTATTGGATCCAGTTGGATGAACACGTAGGTGGGCTGTGCTGCTGGAGTAAATCAGTTCTTCAGAGATGATGATGATGATGATGATGATGATGGTGAAAAGGCTTTTTATTCACAATGCATTTCGACGCAGTACCGTGTGGTTTTATTTAAATGTTGCCCTTCTGACGTCTATACACTGCCCCATCCCAGGTCCTAATCCCATTTCTCCTACTCTCCAATCACTTCTCCTTAACAATTTGTCTTTTATTTATGTGGTATCATTTATATGTACAGTTCCTTTCTATCCATTGTCCCCTTTCCCACATTTGCCTGGGTGGCTCCTCTGTTAAATATTCACCCTCTGTCTTCTATTCACTGCCCCATCCTGGTTTTTTATCCCAATTCTCCTACATTGCAATCATTCATCTGTTTACATTTTATCAGTAATAAGGATGGTCCCTTTTTTTTTTTTTTACTTTAATCAATTTGAAATTGCCAGTTGAACTTCCCTCCCCTTCATAATGTCCCCATTGTCCATTTTGGGCCTTTAAAAACCCATCCGTTTTCATGTTTTGCAAATTAGTTTTTTCCACCTGAAAAAACACCGGTACGGCATTAAAACGCGTTGTGAATAAAAAACATTTTCGTCTTCATCATCATCTCTAAAGAATTGATTTACTCCAGCAGCGCAGCCCACCTACGTATTCATCCAACTGGATCCAATATCTCCGGGAGGATTTATCCACCAGCCAGGGGGCAGAAGCTGTTTTTCTTCATGCCTACATAAGAGTTGTGCCTGTCACAACTCCATCAGGTGAGCACTCTCCTCCTACTTCATCTCTCTACTCCATCTCTCCCTCCTACTCCATCAGGTGAGCACTCTCCTACTCTCCCTCCTACTCCATCAGGTGAGCACTCTCCTCCTACTTCTTCTCTCTACTCCATCTCTCCCTCCTACTCCATCAGGTGAGCACTCTCCTACTCTCCCTCCTACTCCATCAGGTGAGCACTCTCCTCCTACTTCTTCTCTCTACTCCATCTCTCCCTCCTACTCCATCAGGTGAGCACTCTCCTCCTACTTCATCTCTGTACTCCATCTCTCCCTCCTGCTCCATCAGGTGAGCACTCTCCTACTCTCCCTCCTACTCCATCAGGTGAGCACTCTCCTCCTACTTCTTCTCTCTACTCCATCTCTCCCTCCTACTCCATCAGGTGAGCACTCTCCTACTCTCCCTCCTACTCCATCAGGTGAGCACTCTCCTCCTACTTCATCTCTCTACTCCATCTCTCCCTCCTACTCCATCAGGTGAGCACTCTCCTACTCTCCCTCCTACTCCATCAGGTGAGCACTCTCCTCCTACTTCATCTCTGTACTCCATCTCTCCCTCCTGCTCCATCAGGTGAGCACTCTCCTACTCTCCCTCCTACTCCATCAGGTGAGCACTCTCCTCCTACTTCTTCTCTCTACTCCATCTCTCCCTCCTACTCCATCAGGTGAGCACTCTCCTACTCTCCCTCCTACTCCATCAGGTGAGCACTCTCCTCCTACTTCTTCTCTCTACTCCATCTCTCCCTCCTACTCCATCAGGTGAGCACTCTCCTCCTACTTCATCTCTGTACTCCATCTCTCCCTCCTGCTCCATCAGGTGAGCACTCTCCTACTCTCCCTCCTACTCCATCAGGTGAGCACTCTCCTCCTACTTCTTCTCTCTACTCCATCTCTCCCTCCTACTCCATCAGGTGAGCACTCTCCTACTCTCCCTCCTACTCCATCAGGTGAGCACTCTCCTCCTACTTCATCTCTCTACTCCATCTCTCCCTCCTACTCCATCAGGTGAGCACTCTCCTACTCTCCTCCTCCACTCTCCTACTCTCCCTCCATAGGGTATCACCCTATTGTGCACTCTGTTCCCCACATTTAGATTTACATATCTATTGGAAACCACAATCCTACAAGTCATTATCAACCCTTTAATGAGTCGTGCAATATGACTTAAGATAAAAGAAAAATCAGAATCTCAATTTGTAGACAGTGTTTCAGGGTATTGCCCCTCATCAGTACAAAGTATGAGATCTGATTTGGCTAGGTAAGAGGCTAAGACTGGGATCTAAGGGGTAAGGTTTCTCCTTGTGGAGAGTGACATGCCAGGTCTGGCACGCCAGTATGAGGAGACTTAAACGCCTTGCATGCTCTTCTGGGAAATGAAATATACATATTGTCTCAACTGGGTCACACAAGTTATTTACCAAGTCAGTTAATATTGGCAACATGTGATTCTAAACTAAGCCCTTTCCAAAAATTGCATTTGACAATGTAATACCAGACCCAGCATGGCCCCATGAAATATTTGGTCCTATGCTTTAAAACTGTTGGATAAGAGGTGGCGGTTGTTTTCCAATCGAAATTCAACTTTTTCACAATTTTGCTAAATGAATTCCCAAATTTTGGGGCTTTATGTATCAAAACTTGTGTTCTCCGTTCTATTTTGTCTTCCTACGATCTTCTAATGTAAAGACAAGTCTTGACAGTTGAGCCTCGTACATACACGGTAAACTATGCGCCCCAGCTTACATGCAACATATTTTAGGAGTGAAGACATTATTAAAATATAGAAAGCGTCCTCAGCCACGTTTCGTGATTATTATAATCTGCACAATATACTCTTCCTGCAGGCGGTATACATGCAAACACATGAGTATATTATTACCATGCAACACCCCTAGTAATTCTGTGCAGACTATAGTCATCTAAATCCATCTAAAGCATAGCTCAGAGCAAAGAAAAACTGAAAGGTGATATTATTCGGGAGGGGAATGGGGTTTTTGTACAAGACATAAGTGACAAATCAAAGCCCTACTTTATGGAAAGTTGTATATCTTCCTGGATTAGCCATGGGTACTGCTATGTAATGGTAATAAAGATGAAGAATGGACATGATCCCTTTAAGTCATATGTTCCTTTCATGTTTAATAAGAGAAAATTAGTACAGAAGTGAAAAGAAGAGCATGTGTCAATCAAATCACCAGCAAACTAAAACAGATGCAGCAGAGCTAAAAAGGTTCTTGACTAACACATGGGATATGTTGCCTGACCACTCATTTCTATGGATTGTCTTATCTGAATCATACATCACGAAGCTCTATGTGATCTTATGGAACACCGAATAAAACACATTATATAACAATAATAAAGATGTCAAACTGTTACATTGTAACATTATCTTTTTGTTTCCATGCCGGCTTGGACTGGCCCACTGGAAAACCGGAGAATCCTCCGGTGGGCCCTGACTTCTTCATCAGGGGTTTCCATAGCGGTAACAGCCGCTACAGGGCCCTTGAGTCGGGGAGAACCCTTGCACCACCATCTGGATCTAAACAGTATCTTATTGATCATGTGATAACCAATCGAATCAGCAAGAGGGCCAAATCCTAACATTGTATATCTTATGGCTTAACCATAAGACACAGTGTCTGACTAAAATTAGCCCTGGTCTGAAAAACCCCTTTAATGATAATGAATTGGTTTTGCATAGATGAAAGGTGGGCCTTCAGAATCAAGTCCCCTGGTGGGCCCAATGTTGCTCAGTCTGACACTGTTTGCATGAGGTGCAAAAAAAAAAATACAATAAATATGTTAAATAAATAAAGACCGAAAAGCCATGGCCGAAAGCCAGAAATAAATTAATCCTAATGGGCAAAAATAGCATAAGGAACCCATAGAAAAAATGTAGAGAATCACGATAAAATATATAAACTTTATTTAATACCATTAAAAAAATAAATATTTATGAACGCATATGATGTAAAGCCAAAATACACAGACATATGAGAAAAATGATGGGTGAGCCAGAGAGACAAAAGCATGTATATCTCTAATATGCAGACAAAAATTATATAAATACAGGGCAAAGGAATAAAAAAAGGAATACATACAATAATATTACAAAATACAATATTAAGGCACAATAAAGGAGTAAGAAGTACAAGTCACTGTGGACCAATGAGAATGACTTTAATAAAGTGCAAATTCCATAGGTGCTTGAAATATTATTACAGCAGTGGCTCACCCACCATCTACCCGACGCGCGTTTCGCAACTGCTTCATCCGGGGTGAATATGTTCCTAGGGAAGCTAGGAAAATCAATACTTGTAACCTCTCTCCACTTTATCTGACTTTATCTGATCTTTCATAAATAATGTTCCTTTTATATAATAATAAAATACTTATATTGTTATTTAGTATTTATTATTAGTAATGTATTTTTTTTTAGATTGAATTTGCGGCCGTCCTCAAGGATGTATACATGGGAGTCAGGAAACCTTCTGCATAACTGTGAAGTATTACAATGACTTTACATTTTGCAATTTCCTAAATATTGGAAAAAAAACTCTCAATGTATTCAGAAGTCCTAAAAGATGGAAATGTGAAGTTTTGAAAACAAAATCTCCATTTTCTTAATCCTCTAATATTCATTGAGACATGCTACTACCAATGATCCTAAATAATGCCGTTAAAACCTAGTTTAGCAGTAATTAGCCATAATTATATCCCTGTCATTCAGCTATATGACACAAGATGCTCTATTTTCCATCATGCACAGTACCTGATGGGGACATTTCCTACAGGTGTGAAAGAGGAAATGTGGTCAAACTTTGTCAGAGGCTTAACCTGAAGCTCCTGGCTGTCAATGTAAAATTTGCATTAACCCCCCTTCAATTACCATGTGCCATTTATAATACTAGTATCTTCTTATGTGGTACTCAAGTGGCAGGTACAGGGTGCGACTACATGTGCACCCTCTAATCTTATCACATATGAAAAGAAGGCTGCGGTGTTGTTGTGTCCTATTTAGTCAGTATTAATGCTATTTAAAGGGAATGTCCACCTACTGGATCACCCCCTAAATTAATGGGTCTAAGGAGGTGTAAAAAAAAAATAAAAAAGTGATTCTTCCAGCTTCGCGCTGGTTGGCTGCAGCACTCATATTGCGCCTAGTGATGAGTGAGTATGTTCGGTTAACTCTTTCGCCGAGTATGCTCGGACGAGCACCGAGTATTTACAGCTGCTCGGTGATATGTTTGAATCACTCCCGTGTGCATGATTTGCAACTGTTTGACAGCTTTAATACATGTGAGGAATGCGAAAGAAACAAGCATCCCTCACATGTATTAAAGCTGTCAAACAGTCGCAAATCATGCACACGGGAGTGATTCAACCATATCACCGAGTACGCTGAAGATACTCGGTACTCGCACGAGCATACTCACCGAAAGGCCGAACATTCTCGCTCATCACTAGTTGCGCCTCATCAGATGCTGATCCCAGCAATATTTTTTTTTTTGTCTCTCCTCCTCTCCTCCCTGGGCTCATTAATAAGGAATTGTCCATTAGTGAATAACCCAATTAAAGGGATACTGAGCTTAAAAAATGCACAAAAAATGTACAAATCCCAGACCCGGTGTTCCTTTTATTCTATTCTGTCTCACATTAAAATGAAAAGAGAGAAAGCTATAAAGAACTACTCTGCTTATTTAAGGAGCTCAGCCATGTCTCCTTCATTGTCTAACCCTTCTGTGTGTGACAGTTACACAGCTGACTCCAGCAGGAGCCTCCCCCCTCTGCCCTGACCACGCCTCATTTCCAGAGAGGTGGGGTTTAAACCAGCCAATGACTGATGATGAAACTGATAAGCAGGAGATTAACCTCTCTGCACTCAGTAGGATTTTTATCAGGCTGGCTGTCATAGGATGATGCAGATAATGCCGCCGACTAATAAACTATATTTTTGGTTTAATCTAATCATTCGTTTCCAGGTTTAGCTTTCATTTAAATAAGTTTTATAAAATACATTCATGTAGAGTTTGGCATTGTGATTAAGAATGTCTTCCTAATGGTTTCATCACACTATGCTCATTGGTAGGGGGTCCATAACAAATCCCATGTGATCTGTTGGTGAGAGTTTGTACCTAAACCCATTCATGTTAGGTATCTGACATGTGTGACCCCCTGAACATCTGGGCTGGGACTACATAATAGTTAAGGCTTCTACAATTTTAGGAAAAAAAATCCAAGGGGTAACGTTTTTCCTTGTGGAGAGTGACATGCCAAGACTGGCATGCCAATGTTAGGAGACTTTTAAGCCTTACAATGCTCCTCTGGGAAATTAAATATGAAAATTGCCTCTTCGGAGAGGAAGAGGACTAGAACTCTAGTAATTTTATGGATTTAGGTTTCTTTTTTTAAATTAGGTGTCTCTCTTATTCCGACATTAGCCGGCTTGACAGCTTTGCAGGCACAGCCATGTATAAACCCACAAATATGTGGCGTGTGTAAGCAGTACATCCCCATCAGTTATTGCTCTGACTCGAGGATCATGTATTGCCTCAAACAGTAACATTTCTGTATTTTATATAAAAAATCGTTCCACTTAGTCTTTAAATCTAATATCCTGCGCCTGATTATTATTATTATAAAATATCTCTACAGCAGGCGTAGCTCAGGTTTTCAGGTACATAGCTAGCTCCAAATCCTCTTCATAGGAATCATTAAGTAAATTTTTGGTAACTTTCAGCTGATACTATAGGAGTATAAGACTACGTGAAAACAGAGTTTTTTCTGGTAGTCAAAAACAATAAATTTTGTAGTGGAAATGCTCATTCTTTGGAGTTTTTGGTTTCCTGAAGTGGTTTCGAAGAGTTTTTAATTCTTTTTTTAGAGAGTTTTTTTCTCTCCAGTTTTTGGACAGTGCCTGGTTTGGATTCCATCAGGCGCTGCGTCAAAAAAGTGATATGTACTTTTTTTTTTCCCACCACGTGTTTTTTAAAAAACTGAAGTGAAAAAAAAAAAGGATTTCTGAATAAACGAACAAAAGAATTGAACAGGAAGAATCTTTCGAGTGTTTTTTGAGCAATTTTTTTTTTAGGAGAAAACCTGCCCCAAAAAAACTCCTAAAGAAGTCCATGTACACAAACCCTCAGAGATTATTACTAAGTTCAATGAATGCAGCGATCTCATCACCTCCTCCTTATGGAAGCTACAAGAAGTCGGAATTAGTGATGAGCGAGCGTGTTCTGTTAACCCTTTCGCATGCTCGGGTGCTCGCCGAGTATCTTCAGCATGCTCGGGTGTTATGTTTGAGTCGCGTTCTGTGCATGATTTGCGACTGTTTGACAACTTTAATACATGTGAGGAATACCTAAGAAACAGGCATTCCTTACATATGTTAAAGCTGTCAAACAGTTGCAAATCATGCACACAGCACGACGCAAACATAACACCCAAGCACGCTGAAGATACTCGGAAAACACCCGAGCATGCTCGTATATATGGAGTAACGTGCATGCTCGCTCATCACTAGTCAGAATCTTATCACTTAACTCCAAAGACGACCTGTCACCAGGTCTAGAGTGACTGGCTTAGCTCCTATTATATTCCTCCTGCTCCTTTGAGTACTCCTTTTTTCTTCAATCTTACATATGGTTCCAAAGGTATGGGCTTTTTTATTAAGTGGGCTTAATATACTAAGTTTTTGGGTTTCTTTTACCAAGTGGATCCTCAGGGGCGTATCTATAGGCTGCTCAGGGGAGGAGTGTAAATAAAATAAGGAAAAATTCGGATACTTTTCACCTGGCGATTTGTACTCTTTAATGGCAATTCTAGGAGTTTCGTATCAGGAAAAGATATTGAATCAGCACTTAATTTGGACCTATTTAGTTAAAAATCCCGAAAGTAATGTTTGTTTATGGGCATTCACGAGTGGTGAGAGTTTTTCTATTTGGAAATGATGATCATTTTCAGAACATTACTCAATAAATTACGTTATTACAGATAAGTAAATATGTGAGATTGTCCATCCTTATAATTGTCATTGTACAATCATTTCCATAATGCACCCTATAATATAACATACTACACAATATACCAGTGTTCCGTGAGCCACAGTCTAATTCTCTCCACATTCCTATCGCCCTTCCCTCCAGCAATATTTTAGCATCAGGAATGTATTTTGATTTTATTTGTGCTTCTTAATTATTATTATTTTTTAATAGTATTGGAATCAGCTCATGTGTGTAATATCCGAGCAAGCGCCCACTGGTTTACTGGAATGTGGTGGGATAGGATGATCTAGATTGCAGGACGCATGTGACGTACTGAAATCCAGCACCCTGTAGGGTGAAAATATTGTGATAATCACCAAATTTAATTATTACTTTTTTTTACATACAAACCTTATTAAATCTGGTCATAGTGTGCTTGGTCTGAATGTACAACACACTGGTAAAAGGTGGCACACACATAGTTCCCCATCACAGTGAGGCAGATTGTGTGGAGAACCAAAAAATTTCAAATTAATCGAAGCATGATACATTGCATGCAATACCCTTAATGACCTGCAATTGTGGAGGCGCTGTTGTTCTAGTCTATCAGAATGTAGCTAGTGTCTTTCATCCTCATATCTGAAACATACAACAGCTGATTTTATTATATTTTCTATAAAAAAAAAGTCCATGACAAAATTAAACAGGACCCGTCAGTTGCCAATAACATGTTATTGCTTTATCTGGTATAAATGCTGCTCTTCTCCTGAATTAGGCTTTTTTTTGTTGTTCCTGTGCCTCTCCATTTCTGAGACTTCCCTGTATGTAAAACTAGTCTGTTAACCAATGGGGTGTAGTCCTCAACAAGACTCCCATAAAGAAGAATCCCGGACCACACCCCCTTGGCTATCAAGAACAAATCGGCATGCAAGGAATAAGGGGTCATATCTCAGGAACAGAGAGGCACAGGAACAAAAGAAAAACAATGCTGGATTCAGGAGAAAAGTGGCATTTTGACAAGGTTAAAAAAATTACACAAAAATTGTAACAAGTGATTTGTCCTCTTTGAATTCAAAGTATGATGTCTCTAAGAATAGAAGTGATGCCTGTATGAAATTCTAAGAGTGATATCTTTACTTTTTTATTATAGAAAAACCATTGACAAGCTGCAACCCACATCACAACCACTAGGAGGATATAAATAGACACAAATAGTATAAACATCTCCCGGCAGAATATCGTAAAATCAGAATTATTTTTATTTTTTTTTTTTTACAACTGGTCATTTTGGACCACTAATCTTAGGATCTGTTGAGTCAAGAGGAAAGATAAAAAGAATATGTCAGTGAATATGAATAGCGGTACCAGAGCGCCAATAACAGGGCAAAATAGACACCTGATGAAGGTGGCTGTGTCCACCGAAACGCGTTGTGTGTATATTAATAAACCAGTCCTTTTAATATTTTTGCCCTGTTATTGGCGCTCTGGTACCGCTATTCATATTCACTGATTGTCCCTTTCCCCCTGTTGGGGTGCGGTAGAGCTGCCTTTAATTTATTGTTCTTTCACCTGTGGGAGGAATTTAATTAGAATCACTACCCAGGTTTTCCAAGCTGCGCTGCCCTAACCCCTCCGGAGCGCTGCCTGGGGTGTTGGTGAAGCTGGGCGTCTATCTCGGCGTTACATGCAACTAACCTGACCACGTGATCCACCACCGAGAGATCAGGATCTGTGAACGCCGCTGGAATTAGATGACAGCCACCAACAGAGCGGAGCTTGTGGAGCTTTACACTGGGGTTGTGCAGAGGTGCACAACTTCATAAGGTTAGTAGCCATCCTCACACCCCTCTAACAATTGCAATACTGAGTCACCCATTGCGCCTTGTTCTCTCCTCTCTTTACAAAAAGAATATGTCGTCACTGTTCCTACTACTCTACTGGACAGTATGATATTATATATTCCTTTAATATTTATAATGTGGTATTGGAATATTATTTTAAATTTTTCCAGTAAAGGACCTCATTCTGATGGGTTTAACAGTCTGCATTCTGTATCCCGATGGCTTGATGCTACCAAGATAAGGGTGGAGAAGACCCTGGTGGACCTATCTAGGCTTGCACAAGATCGATCGTTCTACAGAATGTTCATCCATCAAGTCATCATGACTCGAGATCGAGCTGAAGGCCATTAATTATAATAATTCTGGATCCCATAGTTCAGAAGATCTGTGAATGCTACAGTATGTGTGTTACACCTAGAAGTGAGATGCTCCTGAATTAGGCATTGGAGGTAACTGAACCTACTACGATCCCGGGAGAGGACACATCACGGCTAAATCCCTGCAGACATCGTCATTTTGTGTTCATATCTCCAAACCTAATCTGTTTCTGGGATGAAGCAGAAGACTCACTGTATCCTCATGTAGAATGTGGTTTTTGATGAGCGACATAACGACTCAAACTTTTCGCACGTCTCACAAATCACAAGTTGAGAAATCTAGAAAATACTCGTCTCGGTCTGAACTCTATGCGGCTTTATGAGGACTTTCTTCATCTAAGCAAATAAGTATGAAAAAGAAATCTTTCAATGACCAAGAACATCTCCAGAATATTTAGCAGCTATTTTCGGACAATGGTGTGAAGGGGGAACTTTTTAAAGTTATGAATATAACATGATATAGTCATTACTGTGTTTTTTTTCTGTTCTGACCCCTTGGTGTGATGGGTCCCCTTTCTGTAGGACACTAAGCTAAGACTGTTGGGGAGACCAAAGCATAAATGAAGTGTTCAAGAGCATTTTCTTAAAGGGTTATTCTCAATTTGCCTCCAGACTTCTCGGTGCGCTTCTAATTGATTGACAGTTCGGACAAGTAGAGTGGTTGTGCCACGGATCCAAACTGTTCCATATCTGATGCTGCAATCAATAATCCAGCGGCAATCTTCAGTGCAGCGCTTACAAGTTCTATACTAAAGAGCTTGCAAGTGCTGAACTCCTTGACTTGGAGACTGACCGCTGCTTATAGACTGCAGAGGTGGCTGATAACTTAGGCAACAAGTAGCAAATAATATTAAAAATCTCTCCATTTATTGAGAGAGGAGATGATTTTTAACAACAGGTACATTGCAAAATTGCCTGTTTTCATAAGCACTTTGCAATTGCATCCATTTATGAAGATGAGACAACCCCTTTAAGTAGCTGGCCCATCATACTGCCCTTATGTTTGGCTAACAGGATCCAACATACTATATAAAGACATATACAAATGAGTTATATAATGTACACATCTTCTTTCAAAGCCATTTTAAAGTCAATGCGCATCCTTAAACACTGTCATTTGTAGGTTCTACATTGTTTGGCAATTATTTTTATCATATCTTTATAGAGAATTTTTTTTTCCAGTTCTCTACACAGATCTAAAATAAAATTATTAAATTCTGGCTGTCTGCAGTCACCACTAGAGGGAGCCCAGCAGCTGACTGCATACTGTTTTGAATAAATGTATGTACTAAGCTCTTTAGCACCCCCTAGTGATAACTAAAAGAAACCAGCATGACATGTTTAAATTTGAATATGAAGAAATGAATGTGCACAGACCTTTAGCTACATTTAGATGGAGAAATGGTTTATGGTGAAGATTCATGTAAATCCTGATCTTTACTTTTTGATTGAGCTACTGTTAGTCAGGATTGTGCACGGGGCATATAATAAACCCAAATAATGAATATCGTACGTAACTAAGTAGTAATAAGAGTCTGCAATAGATATTTACTTACTATATCAGATATAACTGCGAGATCAGTGGTAATAGATGAGAAAAAAAGAGGGTCTGTCACCAGATTTCACAATATCAGCTACACACATTCTAAAATAGACTTACAAGACCTGATGATGCTGTTGTACTTACTTTGGAAATCCATGTCAAACTGGTTGTATACAGATATGTTAACAAAGAGGGTTTTTGTACAGGGATTTTTAAGTGGATCCACTTCAAAAATCCACATCAAAGAGTATTCAAGGACTATCTGGAGTGATTTTGATGTGAATTTTTAAGCGAATCTAAATAAAAAAAACTTTGTGTTAACATAGTGGAATTTGATGTACGTCTTTTTTTCACCTGTACTTATTATGTAACATATCATAATTCGTTTTGAAAGTTTTAATATCAGGTAGGAAAACTTTCAATAAAAGGAACACATCAGCCTCATCATATCTCTACATCTATTTAAGAATGTATGAAGTTAATATTGTGAAATCTGGTGAGAGATCCTCTTGATGTGATACTGATCAGTTTAGAGTCGGTTATGTTCTCATGCTGATAATTAATGGCTTGCTCATTGCATCCACGTTACATAATTCAAGGTCGTAGCTAGGCTTTCTTGTAGCAGAGGTCAAGAATTCAGTTCACTGACCCATTTCCTTATCTAAAGCACAGTGGCGAGTCTCTTCCCCCCAGCATCCAACCACTGGGGCACATGCTCCATCATCGTACCCTCTCCAAACTATGCTCCAGCATACCTCCTCAAACTATGCTCTATATTCCTACCTACTCCAATTTATGCTCCAGCATACCCTCTCCAAACTATGCCTTAGCATACTCCCTCAAACTATGCTGCATTGTCCTACCTTCTCCAAACTATGCTACAGCATACCCCTTCCAAACTATGCTCCATTGTCCTACCTTCTCCAAACTATGCTACAGCATACCCCTTCCAAACTATGCTCCATTGTCCTATCCTCTCCAAACCATACTCCATAGTCCCACCTTTTCCAAACTATGCTATAGCATACCCTCTCCAAATTGTGCTCTATTATCCTACCTTCTCTAAACTATGCTCTATCATCCTTCTATCTCCAAACGATGATGCAGCATACCGTCCACATTATGCTCCAGCATACCCTCTCCAAACAATGCTCCAGCATACCCTCTCCAAATGATGCTCCATCTTTCTATCCTCTACAAACCATACTCCATTGTCCCACTCTCTCCAAACGATGCTCCAGCACACCCTCTCCAAATTGTGCTCTATTGTCCTACCTTCTCCAAACTATGCTCTATCATCCTTCCATTTCCAAACGATGCTCCAGCATTCTCTCTCCAAACGATGCTGCAGCATACCCTCTCCAAACTATGCTCCAACATACCCTCTCCAAACTATGCTCCAACATACCCTCTCCAAACTATGCTCCAACATACCCTCTCCAAACTATGCTCCAACATATCCTCTCCAAACTATGCTCCAACATACCCTCTCCAAACTATGCTCCAACATACCCTCTCCAAACTATGCTCCAACATACCCTCTCCAAACTATGCTCCAACATACCCTCTCCAAACTATGCTCCAACATACCCTTTCCAAACTATGCTCCAGCATACACTCTACAAACAAAGCTCTGCCATAACGCATGAAATTTGCACCTATTGATGTCCTTTTTCTCACTTCCCATTGATATACATCTGGATGCACCAGCCTCTCCAGTGCTACCGACCCTTTATGAATAACTAATACATTTTTCGCTCACATTGTTCCCATATACATTATGATCATAAGTCCGTCAGAAAGTCATGAAACAAGAACAGCCTAGCAATAATCCCTCCGTCATAACAAACCGCAGCAGTTCTAAAGTCCAGAGTCACTGACTCACTCCCTTTGATAACACCACTTTGGTAAATAGGCAAGAATCCAGACAGGGATACAAAAAGATAAAAGTGGAAGAAGTGCACTTAGTGAAGCTGTTAGGAGTAGTAATAGGACAAGTGCATGCAGTCACCACAATAAGACTTCAGCAGTCTCCGGACTAGTGGTATCATATCCAATGATTGGAGCCATTGACGTCCAGTTTGTCTTATGCAATGGACATGATGGTAAGTTGCCTCTAAGATTCATGATATCTATGTTTATGTCAATGCATATAAATTCCCAATATAATTCCAATCTGTAGTATCCAGGACACATACCTTGTGTGTTAAGATGACAGAAGAACCTCTGGAAACAGCTGAGGCCAAATTACTGTCTGCCTCCCCAAAACTTTTCCTTTTTATAAGTGTTTGCCCTCCTACACTCGGTTACCCGTCCTCTGAGGTGTGTTGGGGCTGACTGATGCTTCAAGAATGTTCACTTTTTCTCTTATTCAATCTGTGTATCCCATTCTCCCTGGCCCCTTCACTTTCAGGCAAGTCCTGACAAAGGTGTGGCATGGTTTAAGGTTTTTTTTTGTCCCACCCTTCGACTCAGCCCAATAATCTGTAAGAGAAGAGAGAGAAAAAAAAATCTTTGCCTTCGGGATGTAAACTCTGAGCGAAGCTACACCTGCCTGTGATTCAAGGTTCAGTAAATGGAGAACGAAGAAAAGAAATATTATACTTGGAAAATGAGATCTTTCCGTGTCAGGATCCTCAAGTGTAATAATTGGATTCCACGCGTTTACTGGAAATCACATATTACCTGCAACACTATGAGGGTAATGGCAAAGAGGAGCATGGTAGGGGTTATAGCCATCTGTAATATTATCTGACCCCAAGAAACATTGTATCTACTTGTACTTAATATTCAAGATGTTCCCTGGGACCTATAGATAAATATGAGATGAATGATATGAAGACTGCAGACATCGCTAATACATTTTTATTCTATCTACCAAAGAATACGGCAGCCTCTGTAAGAGCTAAGATGTGCAAACTCTGAGAATGTGAAATGTAAACTCCATTACTGCTACACAGCATACACTTATTAAATGGATGTATTTATTGCACACATTGGCCAATTCATGTGTGCCCACCAGCCACAACAAGCTTCCTTCCTTTGATGAGAACCTGACCAATGATGCCAGATAGGCCACATCCTGGGCCAAAAGCCTACAAATTTAGAGGGTAGGAAGAAGCCAATTCTAATTAAAAACAGCCTTAGAATATCTATCTCTCTATTTATCTATCTATCTATCTATCTATCTATCTATCTATCTATCTATAGCTATGTATCTATCTATCTATCTATCTTTCTATTTATCTATCTATCTATCTATCTACCTATCTATCTATCTTTTATCTATCCATCTATCTATCTATCTATCTATCTATCATCTATCTATTGTCTATATATCCATATGTCTATTATCTATCTTTTTATCTATCTACTGTATCTATCTATCTATCTATCTATCTATCTATCCATATCTATCTACCTTTCTACCTTATCTATCTATCTATCTATTGTCTATCTATCCATATGTTTATTATCTATCTTTTTATCTATCTATCTATCTATCTATCTATCTATCGTCTATCTATCCATATGTTTATTATCTATCTTTTAATCTATCTATCTATCTATCTATCTATCTATCTATATTATCTATCTATCTATCTATCTATCTATCCCATATCTATCTATCTATCTATCTATCTATCTATATTATCTATCTATCTATCTATCTATCTATCTATCTATCTATCTATCTATCTATCGCTATGTATCTATCTATCTATCTATCTATCTATTGTCTATCTATCCATATGTTTATTATCTATCTTTTTATCTATCTATCTATCTATCTATCTATCTAAAAAGTCAAAATGAAATACAGCACTAGCAAAACTATGTGTGGGTGCAAAGCTTCCCAGGCAAAGCCTAATTCTATAGATATGTATATAAAAGGGGATAGCAGCACTCCAATTCAAAAAAAAAAATGATGGTGTTTATTCGCCCAACATGGCAACGTTTCGGTACATGTGCAAACCTTTCTCAAGCTTGTTGCTATCCCTTTTTTTATACACTATCAATTTTTCTATCTATCTGTTTATCTATTTCTATTATTTGTCTAATTTGTTTATCTGTACATCTACTTATTTATTTATTTATCTATTTAATCTATCATCTGTTTATCTAATATATCATCTATCTATCTGTCTATCTATCCTATATCTCTGTATGATATGAGATAAATATAGGTGATAAGTAGAAATGAATAATGAGATGAAGATAGAGATGAATTGTAGACAGACTATATTGATAAATAGATAGATAGATAGATAGATAGATATAGATAGATAGATAGATAGATATAGATAGATAGATATGAGATAGATAGATAGATAATATAGATAAATAGATAGATAATATAGATAGATAGACAGACAGATATGGGATAGATAGATAGATAGATGATGGATAGATAGATAGATAGATAATATAGATAAATAGATAGATAAAAAGATGTAATAAGAAAGCTGACCAGCACATCCTAGGTGTGAACAGGTGCTAGCTGCAGAAACTGCACAATATATATAAAAAGAAAGCGCAGCAGCACTCCATTATGGCCAAGATACATAAAGACAATAAAAACATTTTATCTAAACTGTATTATTACTCAGTAAGCTTTACTTACAAAAAATGGAGGTTCTTAGCGCATAAATTGGACAATTCATGTGTGCCCATCAACCGCTGCAAGGTGACCTCTTTTCTGATGTAATAAGTAATCTTGGCCATAATGGAGTGCTGCTGCGCTTTCTTTTTATATATAATGTGCAGTTTCTGCAGCTGGCACCTGTTCACATTTAGGATGTGCTGGTCAGTTTTCTTATTACATATTACTATAGGAGGTGGTAACTGCCTCCTGTCTGACCTTGCAGTCCCCCCATTTAACCAGCAGGTGATGTATATTCTATTCTACCAGCCCATTTAAATTGTAGGTGTTTCAGCCCAGAAGTGACATGTTCTGTCCAGAGTTGTAGGCTTGTAGCCCAAGAGAGGCATGTAGGCAGAGTAGTACCCATCAGATGGGAGGTCACCTTGCAGCGGTTGATGGGCACACATGAATTGGCCAATTTATGCGCTAAGAACCTCCATTTTTTGTAAGTAAAGCTTACTGAGTAATAACACAGGTTAGATAAAATATTTTTTATTGTCTTTATGTATCTTGGCCATAATGGAGTGCTGCTGCGCTTTATTTTTATATAGATAAATAGATACTTAATCTCACATTATATCTATCTTATATATATCACAGTTACAAGCACCAGACACACATGATCTTTACTGCACATCTGCAGTTTATTCTCTCCCAGACGTCTCATCTTTCCTCTCACGTTGACGTGGCCATCACCGGTCCCAGCACCACCACTATGGCCAGTAGACAGGTCCTTAGGGTTTACATACACCTTTATCACATGTTCAGAAGATCAAAACGTAAGCAGGTTGTTATGGTGATGTTTTCTCCCAAAACAAGTGCAGTGTCTTGGGCTGAGCCCAGCGTCTGTAGTGATGATGGAGTTCTGCACTCCCTGATCAAACAAGTTTCAGCAAATCAGGGTCTCATCATCGTCATCATCGTAGGATAAGAAGAGATAATACCATGAAAACTTCCATCTGCTGATTGGCTGCTGCTTTTTTCAATTGGTAAATTAGACCGGCCGATCTGTTGTGTGTCACTACGGTATGGAGATGAACGAGAGATGAACAGGGTGTCCTACACGTTGACCTACCAAAGACACATGTGTTGGTTGTAATGAGGTTGAGCTTATACTCTTAGGCCAACACACCTTTAATATTAAATTAATGTACAGGTGCACAAATACGCCATCTGGCCAATATACTGACATATGCACACACCATGCGTCAGCACTCTGCACCTTGTGACTGAGCACTCCTCCTCCTCCTCCTCCTCCTCCCATCAGCCTAAGAGGTTTTTAAATAGAGTTTGATCCCACCTGCCCATATAATTGTAGGCTTTTAGCCCAGGAGAGATATCATGTATCATGTTAGGTTTAGGGTTCCAACAGAGGGGTACGTCTTGTCGCTGGCTGTTGGGCTCACACAAATTGGCCAAATTGTGCGCTAAGCACCTTCATTTTTTAACTTATTTTCTACAGCAGTAATGCAATTGCAATTCCAGATATTCAGGGTTTACATATTATAGCACCTTTAATTTATTAGTTATATACTGTATAGTGTCTCTCTTAGCTTGCACCTAACTTGTCTTTTTCTGTTTGGAAGTGCCAGTCAGTTTTTTGATATTTATAGTGTGTGGGGACTCTGGGGGCATCATGCTGTGTAAGGGGAGCTGTGGGGGCATCATACTGTGTTGAGGGCTTTGGGATCATCATACTGTGTGAGCTGTTGGTCAAGGTACATCTAAACTTAAATATACTTAAAGGGGTTGTCCAGTCTAAATCAATAAGTCTGCAGTCGCTCTGTGTGACTGCAGATTTATGAATCTCCCCAGGGCACGCACTGTGCCCTGAGGGGATTCGGCAATTTCTGAGCCGGGATCGGAGGGTATGTATAAGTTATACATACTCCCAGACAGTGGGCGCAGCCTCGCTCCATACACTTGTACTGAGCAAAGCCGGGCCCCGACTTGTGATACGGCCATCCAGTGGGTGTGGCCGATTAGAGGGCGCGGCCTCGCTCCATACAATTGTATAAAGAGCGAGGCCGCGCCCACTGGCCAGGACTCTGTATAACTCATACATACCCTCTGGTCCCAGTTCAGAAACTGATGAATCCCTGCAGCGCACAGTGCATGTGCTGGGGGGATTCATAAGTCTGCAACTACACAGAGTGACTGTAGACTTATCGATTTGGACCGGACAACAAACCCTTTAAAGTTGAATAACAAGAGCAGTATGATTATAAACTTTATAAAAAGCAGCAAATTACATGGTTTTGATTAGTAAGAATACAGGTTACAATCAGCCCTATCCTTACATGCATTAGCAGTATTTATTTATTAATTTTACTCACTTATATAACGCCATTAATTTCCACAAAGCTTTATAGACATCATAATCACTGTCCCCATTGTGGCTCACAGTCTAAACTTCCTATCAGTATGTTTTTGCAGTAAGGGAGGAAATCAGAGTACCCGGAGGATTTCAACCCAAGACCCCAGTGGTGCAAGGCTACATGTGCTAACCATTGAACTACTGTGTGCTAACTACTGAACTACTGTGTACGCTGCTAACCACTGAGCCACCATGTGCTAACCACTGAGCTACTATGCAGTAGCAGCTGGCCAGCATACTTAAAGTGATATTCTCAAGTTTGGAAGTTATTCTGTATCTGTGGGATAGGGGATAACTTGCCGATCACTGGGGGTCTGACTGCGGGGTCTCCCACCACACAGAACCAGGGCTCTGAATAGCCCTGTGTTTATGGAGTGGTGGTTGATCATGCGCACAGCTGCCCGATTCATTCTTAATGGGACTGTCGGAGATAGCTAAGCTCAGCGCTCGCCTAGCCGTCAGCACTCCCATATGAATGAATGGAGTGGCAGTGTGCATGATTGACCACCGCTCCATTCACATAGATAGATAGGGAATAACTTTTAAACTTTAAAATACTGCTTCAATTCTGTTTGATATTAAGTGTTAGAAAAAAATTAAATATAGCAATAGTATTGAGCAAAATTAAGTTCAGCATGTTGGATTGGGGCTTTAACAGTCATGGCCTCTCATGTGGCCCTATGAGAAAATGAACTGCCCATCCTTGAGCTAGACAGGGTTATGAAGTAAAGTACAAGCCGGGACCGGATGAGAATTGGGATCAGTTGGGTAAGTGCTGTTTTTTTTTATTTTAACCAGTCTGAGCCATTTGAAATATATTTTTTCACCTACTGGAAACCTTTCAGTTCTTTATTGAAATGATGTCATTCTGATAAAGGAATAAAAGAAGTTATTCTCACCCTTGGAATCCAGCACTGACGCTCCATCGGTCTCCGCAAGACCAGAAGTAATGACGTCCCGGTCACCAGTCAATCAGTGGCCTCAGCGATCAGGTCTCTCCAATCTGGAGCAGACTGTCAGGGCGGCAGCACTGGACCTGTGGATGGATTATGAGGGCAAGTACAGCTTCTTCTATTCTTTTATCAGAAACATAGAAACATAGGTAGAGTTGGAAGGTCCAAACCCCCTGCTCAATGCAGGATTCACTAAACCATCTCAGGATCAGAATGGCATCCCTTTGGTAACTTTTAATAAAAAGTAGAAAAACCCCTTCAATATGGCAATAATAGAAAAAATATAGTGTGTAATGTTCCATTACAATTGGCCCCTTCTACGTAATCACTTTGGTGCTGATGTTGCCCTGAGCTGGGTAATCCTAGACTGATTTGCTGGCAGGCACAAGCTGCCAGATGACCCTATTGAAGAGACTTTGGTTGTACGGCAGTATTATTAATACGTCTCTAGCAACCAGACCGTCAGACGTAACTCAGCTCCAAGCATTTATGATAACAAACACTGCACTTCCGGGTATACTTCGGCGCACAAGTAGGACCCCAATCCTTTAAATAGTGTAAGAAAGACTTGGCAGACACCTTTCCAGTGCTGCCTGCTGCAGTGTAATCAACTCCTAGATGACTGATGAAGGTCTTACAGACCGAAACTAGTGATGAGCGAGCATGCTCGCTACTGCTAGGTGCTCGCCCGAGCATCTCACTGCTCGAGATGCTCGGCGCTTGCCAAGTATTTTCGGGTTGCTCGGGCGGGAACTCGGGTCCCCTCCCTGCAGGTTTGGCGCTCTTTAGAGAGCCAATGAACATGCAGGGATTGCCTGCCATGCACTTTAATGCCGTAGCCATGTTGGTTGTGGGCATTACAGTGATTGGCTGGCCGCACAGCGTCATCAGGTCTATATCAGACCAGGCGCCGCCATGTTTCGTCACAGTCACTCCGGATCAGACAGTGTATGGAGAGCTGCTGCTGCATTAGGGAGAGATTTGATCGTGTATTAGTTAGTGTAGGGAGAAAAACTGTACATTACACATATCCATCTTAACAAACAGTCCTTCTGAGGACTAATCCATCTGCAGAGATATCAGGCAGGCAGGGTGTATAGGCAGGCAGTGTATATAGCAGACTGCAGTGCATATAGCACAAGAGGCTCCATTCCAATTCTGCCTTCTGCTGCTGTCAGATATTTATATACAAAGGCCCAGGTCTCAGGGGCCAGGAATACTTTTCTTTGGATCTTAATCCTCATTATTTGCTTAAAAAGCAATCCAGAGAACACCATTTTTCTGTGCCATTTGCTTATTTTGGGAGAGGTGCTGCTGCGTCAGGGGCAGATTTGCTTGTGTATTAGGTAGTGTAGGGAGAAAAACTGTACATTACACATATCCATCTTAACAAACAGTCCTTCTGAGGACTAATCCATCAGCAGAGATATCAGGCAGGAAGGGTGTATAGGCAGGCAGTGTATATAGCAGACTGCAGTGCATATAGCACAAGAGGCTCCATTCCAATTCTGCCTTCTGCTGCTGTTAGATATTTATATACAAAGCCCCAGGTCTCAGGGGCCAGGAATACTTTTCTTTGGATCTTAATCCTCATTATTTGCTTAAAAAGCAATCCAGAGAACACAATTTTTTCTGCGCCATTTGCTTGTTGGCACTGCAGAATACAGCCAGGTCCTTTCCATATTATAGCGCTAGAAATCCAGCTATTTGAAACTGTGTTTTCTGCGTCAAATGGATCACATATACGTTGTCAGAAAATACGGCCATTTCTGGCCTCCATTAAAAATTTCCTTTAGCGTGTCATGGAAGCAATTCACAGCAGTTTGCTGTTCAAACTACTTACCTACAGACCAGGTATTTAAAACTCTGTTTTCTCTATCACACGGATCACATAAAAGTTCGCTCCAAACTCAGTCATTTGTAGTGAGCATGGAAGATACTGTACTCCAATTAAAATGGGCAAGGCACGTGGCAAGGGATGGGGAACTGGACGTGATGGTAATGGTGCATGCAGAGGCCGAGGACAAAGCCGTGGGCAAGCCGAAATTGTGCCACAACAAACACCCACATCTTCTCGCCTGACCTTCCTGTCCCAATTTCTAGGGGACCGCAGCACACCACTATTGAACCTAGAGCAGTGTCAAAAGGTTGTTGGTTGGATAGCGGATAATGCTTCCAGTCACTTAGCCACCACCACCACCCTGTCTTCCACACGGTCAAGTCTCAGTAGCCGTGAGTCTGGACCGCATATTCCTCACCCTGATCCTCCTTCCTCCCACCATGCCAAGTACCCAGAGACAACTGATCCCACACTTGGACACTGTGAAGTAATGTTTAATTTTACATTAATAGATTAGGGCCACTCACCGGGTCCACTTGAAGCAGGGCAAGAGGAGATTGCGTGTAGCGATGCCCAAATATTTGAGCAGCCACGGTCACACGAAGGCGACGGTTGGAAAGTGTCACAAGAGGTGGACGATGATGAGACACAATTGCCAGATAGTCAGGAGGAGGACCAGGGTGCGGAAGTGGAAGACGAGGTGGTGGATGATATAGTAACTGACCCAACCTGGCAGGAGGACATGCAGAGCAAGGACAGCAGCACACAGGGGGAGGGAGACAAAGCACCCCAACAGGCAGGAAGAAGCAGTGTGGTGGCCGCAGACAGAAGGCAGGGAACCGTTCCCCGTAACACCAACATGAAGGAAGTTGCCAGTACAACTGTTAGGTCTTCCCGAGTCTGGTTGTTTTTTAAAGACTCTGCTGATAACCCCAAAAAAGCCATTTGCACCACCTGCCAGGCCAGCATCAGCAGGGGTGGCAAAACGACCAGCCTGACCACCACCAACATGATCAAGCACATGGCAGCAAAGCACCCGACTTTGTGGGCCGAACCCCAGGGTCCAGGAACAGTGTCTGCGGGTGGCACCATTGCTTCTTCCGCTGTTGTGCATGCAAGCCAATCCCCTGTCCATGGTGCATGCGAAGACGCCTCCTGCCCTGCACCTGTCGTTGCACACTCTCAAGTAGCAGCATCAGGAAGCACGTCCATGTCCTTGTCCCAGCGCAGCGTTCAGTTGTCCATACCCCAGTCCTTGAAACGCAAGTCCAAATATGCAGCCAACGCCCCACGGGCCACACTACTAAATTCTCACATTTCACGACTGCTTGAGCTCAAAATGTTGCCTTTTATGCTCGTGGAGACGGAAGCATTCCGCAACCTGATGGCAGCAGCCGTCCCTCGGTAATCTGTCCCCAGCCGCCACTATTTCTCCCGGTGTGCCGTCCCCGCATTACACAAGCACGTGTCCCAAAACATAAGCCATGCTTTCAACAACGCAGTTACCGGTAAAGTCCACCTAACCACGGACACGTGGACAAGTGTTTGTGGGCAGAGACGGTAAATCTCGCTGACGGCACACTGGGTTAATATAGTGGAAGCCGGGACCCAGTCGGACCTTGGAACGGAATACGTCCTCCCGACGCCAAGGATTGCGGGCCCTAGGTCAATCAGGGTTGCCCCCACGGTCTACAGCTCATGCACCTCATCCTCCTCAGCCTCCTCCTCCTCTTCAGCCTCCATCTCCGAAATGACCACATCAGTCACAAGCTGGAAGCACTGCAGCACTGCCTCGGACAAGCGGCAACAGGCTGTGCTGAAGCTAATATGCTTAACTGAAAAACCGCACAATGCTGAAGAGTTGTGGACAGCTCTGAAAGAGCAGGCAGATCTGTGGCTCACACCGCTGAACCTACAGCCAGGCATGGTCGTATGTGACAATGGCAGGAACCTGGTGGCGGCTCTGAGGCGAGGCGAGCTCACACACGTACCATGCCTGGCCCATGTGCTTAACCTCGTGGTTCAGTGGTTTCTCAAATCCTATCCAGAGCTGCCGGATCTGCTTGTTAAAGTACACCGCCTGTGTGCCCATTTTAGAAGGTCAGCTACAGCTTCCGCCGCCCTTGCAGTGTTTCAGCAGCGTTTGCAGCATCTGGCTCACAGACTGGTGTGTGATGTCCCCACGCGTTGGAACTCTACACTGCAGATGTTGGGAAGGATTTGTGAGCAGAAGAGGGAAGTTGTTGAGTACCAGCATCAACAAGGCTGTCGGTATTCAGTTCAGACTCCACACATAAGACCTCAGGAGTGGACATGGATTTCAGACATATGTACCATCCTCCAAAACTTTGAGGACTCCAGCAAGATGGTGAGCGGCAATGACGCCATAATTAGCGTCACCATCCCGCTTCTCTGTCTTCTGAAACGCTCTCTGCTCACAATCAAAGAGGATGCATTGCAGGAGGAGCATGATGAGATGGAGCAAGGAACCATACAGGGTGATTACACACAGCCAAGCCTCATCTCATCCCAACGTGGATTTGGTGACAATGAGGAAGAGAAGGAGGAGGAGGAAGGACAGGAGCTAGTTTCAAGCACTATAGACGGTACTACCTGCACAGCTGTCATACCGTCTGTTCAGTGTGGATGGCCAGAGGACAGAGAGGAGGAGGAGAGCATGGTCAGTCATCCTCTTGGTGAGTCTTGTCTGTTAGTAGTCTGGCACGCATGGCTGAGTTTATGTTATGCTGCCTTTCCCATGACCCTCGCGTTCTCAAAATTTTGGGTGACAGTCATTACTGGTTGGTGACACTTCTAGACCCACGCTACAAGGAGAACTTTATATCTCTTATTCCTGAGGCGGACAGGTCTACAAAAATGGGGCAGTACCAGAAGGCCCTTGTTGCGGAACTATTAAAAAAATTCCCATCTGAAAACGCTGGCGGCAGAGGGCACACTTCGTTGGACAACCAAGGAGTACAGGCGAGAGAGACACAACTTCAATCCAGCAGAGGCAGGGAACACTGTCAAAGTTCTGGGAGAGTTTTCTCAGACCCTCCCATCGCACAGGCCCTGAGGCGCGGGGTACTCTTACAAGGAGTGCAAAGTTTGGGAAGATGCTGAGGGAGTACCTTGCCGACCGTACCAACGTCCTCCGTGATTCCTCTGTGCCTTATAATTATTGGGTATCCAAGTTGGATACGTGGAATAAACTGGCTCTCTATGCCTTGGAGGTCCTGGCCTTCCCTGCCGCCAGCGTTTTATCAGAGCGGGTTTTTAGTGCCGCTGGTGGAATTATAACTGATAAGCGCATCCTCCTGTCAACTGAAAATGCTGACAGGCTGACTCTTATAAAAATGAACAAGGGCTGGATTGGGACAGATTTCTGAACACCACTGAATGATAGCAGCGTAACATAAACTCAAATCCAGTGTCTTTTCTTGGGAGGTATATTCCCATGCACCTTTTCACACCCACACATGGGTATACGCTTCCTGATTTTGTCTATTTGCTCTAGTCCTCCTCCTTCTCCTCTTCCTCCATCACCATATCACCAGGGTGACCGTGGTCTGTGATGCAACACCCACATAATTTTTTTAAAGGGTGTTCATGATGCCCGTAAATAAAAATTTTTATACAGTATGTTCATGTATACCCCCCAGGGGTAAATGTTTGTCAGCCCATACACTTAGTGCATGGGCATTACAAGTATAGGAGGCCCGCTCCTTTCTAATGGGAACATTTTTTTATGAGGCCCTCCTCCACGTCTCTTCCAGGGGGCATTGAAGTGCCTCTAAATTTTTGGCAGCCCTTGCATTCACTGCATAGGCCAACACTATGGGAGACTGTCTCCTTTCTAATGGGAATTTGTTGTTACTGTAGCCATGCTCTGTGTGTCTTTAAATTCTTACTGGGGATTTTCCTAAAATTGGTCAGCCGTTGGACTCACTGCATACCCTATAACTGTATAGCAGACCCTCTCCTTTCTAATGCGAACATGTCGTACCTTGTTACTGTGGCCCTGCTCTATGTGTCTTTAAATTCTTAGTGGGGTTTTTCCTAAAATTGGTCAGCCGTTGGACTCACTGCATACCCTATAACTGTATAGCAGACCCTGTCCTTTCTAATGGGAACATGTCGTACCTTGTTACTGTGGCCCTGCTCTATGTGTCTTTAAATTCTTAGTGGGGTTTTTCCTAAAATTGGTCAGCCGTTGGACTCACTGCATACCCTATAACTGTATAACAGACCCTCTCCTTTCTAATGGGAACATGTCGTACCTTGTTACTGTGGCCCTGCTCTATGTGTCTTTAAATTCTTAGTGGGGTTTTTCCCAAATTTTGGCAGCCCTTGCAGTCACAACATGGGCATTACCACTATAGGAGACCCGCTCCTTTATAATGGGAACATTTTTTTTACTGAGACCCTCCTCTATGTCTCTTCAAAGGGGTATTGGGTCCGTACAAATTTTTGGCAGCCCTTGCAGTCACTAGATACGCAATAACTGTATAGGAGACCCACTTGTTAATAATGGGAACAACAAAGCATAGCCGGCTGATGGCTCTCTAACAATAGCTAGGGCCGACTGCTGGCCTTTTAAGAATAGTAAGGGCCGTCTGATGTCCCTGTAAAAATAGGCTTTATGACTTTCAGAGTCCCTCCATCATAAATAAAAAAGGATGTGTCTGATGATGTGTCACACACCACATTGCCAGATAAGGTTTTTAAATGTTAAAATAACATTTCCCGGTGAATGCATTTGTCTTAAAAAATAACATAAAAAAAACAAAACGATAGGATCTTTCTTTAGTATAAAAAACAGCGTCACCAATTTAACCTCAATGTAATCACATTGTTCAGCTCATGCACCTCCTCCTCCATCTCCGAAATGACCACATCAGTCACAAGCTGACAGAACTGTAGCACTGCCTTGGCCAAGCGGCAACAGGCTGTGCTGAAGATAACATGCTTAATGCTTAATTGACAAACCGCCCAGCGCTGCAGAGTTGTTGAAAGCTGTAACACAGCAGCCTGATCTGTGGCTCTCACCCCTGAACATACAGCCAGGCATGGTCGTGTGTGACAATGGGCAGAACCTGGTGACGGATAAATGACAGCCGGGGTAGATACGATTTCCCTCTATGCCAGTCCTTTCACCGAGCTAAAGAATATGCCTGTGGTGAAATACAACTTCCACTGAGAAGCTCTTTCAGATTGAAAAACATTGTGCCCACCAGAGGATTTGATTCTGAGGGCTAACCTTTCTAACCCGCTCAAAAGCCCCATAGCAGCTGCAAAGTTAGCGCTATCATGAACTCTCCTGAGATAGAAGCCAAGGCACACCAGAGGATTCTCTGGTGGGAACGTCCAACCCTGCCGAGAAGCAGTCCTGGCTAAGAAAAGTGTGTGGGAAGGTTCCCGGACACTCTATGGCTGCTTTTTTACTGAGGAGGAAACACACGAGAGCATACAAAGTCCTTGCAGATGTTGTCCTTGCTGGGATTTGAACCCAGGATCCCAGCGCTGCAAGGCTTCAGCGCTAACCACTGATCCAATGTGCTGCCGTTCACCCTCTAATATCTAACAGACTGGAGAAACTTGCACCTACTGCCACTCTATCTTCAGCTCCTTTGTGAGAAAATGTATTTGGGCAGCCACTCAGTCTACCAAATAAAATTCCTGAGAAGGAAATTGGGGATGGCTTCGCTACTGGTACTGAGGGCAGTGCTAATATCATGGCGTCGTACCATAGTTTGCTGGAAATATTCCAGGCTGGTAGAAGGCAAGCAGATTCCCACAGAAAAGTACCAGCAGTAATGTTCAGGCCACATTTCAAGTGCAAGCAGCTTTAGAGGACTTCCTAGGAGAAATGACACGCAGGGTAGATATGGTTTCCCTCTATGCCAGTCCTTTCATCGAGCTAAATACAACTCTCAGCAAAAAAAGATGTGGACTGGCTCCGTACCGTCCCTGGCCACATTCACCTGTCCACGTGTTTGTGGTTAGGCGGTCCTTCCCAGTAAGTGCACTGGGGAGGGCACAGGTAATGCTGTGGGACCTGTGCTTGTGGAAGGTGGAGACGATACCGGGAAATATAGTGGCGGCTGGGGACCAAGTATGGACACCCGGCCGCTTCCGGCATGAGGTTGAGAAAAGCTTCCGCTTCCACGAGCTTAAAAGGCCATATTTCAAGTGCAAAGAGCTGCCCAGAAATCTGGCAGCTTAGTGTTGCGGCCTGTGGGTGGGTGGGTGGCTGGCTGCATACTTGCACTTTCATTCCAAGTAACAGAAAACTAAGCAGATGGTGGCCTCTATCATCATCATGGCCTCACCTCGGCACTATGAACTCTCCTGAAGGAGAGGCCAGGGCCCGCCGGAGGAGTCTCCCGTTCTCTGGTGAGCCCGTCCAACCCTGCCGAAAAGCAGCCCTGGCTGCCTGCATACTTGCGCTTGTGTAGCGCCCCGAGGGTTCGGCCGCTACAGGGGTATTGCACCTCTGCCAGAGGTGTGATATTCCACTCCCAGGTAAGAATGGAGTATGGACCAGGGCTCAGTTAGCTGCATACAGCACACACACCCCATTTCCGAGGGACAGCTCAACGGTGCTCCCACTAGACAGAAGTGCAGGCACAACCGACTATGTCTCTGTCTGGAGTGGGGAGGGGGGGTGGAACACCCAGTGCTGTAGGGGCAGATAGGGGTTGGTTCCTGAGCGTAGGTAGGAGCCCATTGGTTGCTGGTCACCTGGGCTCATGGCTAGAGGGAAGTATAAAAGGGAGGAGCCATCTTAGATCTGGGCTCAGTCTGTGAGGAGAAGTTGAGAGGAGAGCTGACAGGGAGCAGCAGCTCAGGCTGAGTGCTGCTCCAGAGGCAGGCCTAGAGAAGAGGCCGGGGCCCGAGAGGAGAAGGAACAGAGGAGAAGAAGGAACAGGAGAAGAAGGAACAGGAAAGGAGGAGGAGAGATAGAGAAACAGAAGGGCTCAGGAACAAGAAGGTGGAAGGGACTAGAGATGAGCGTTGTTCTACTCGAACTGTTCGCCAATCTCAAATTCGAGCTGTTTTGGGCGGTGTTCGAGCCGTTCGGCGAACACGAACAATTTGAGAAAAATTCGGCTGTTCGAGGTTATGTTCGATAACTGTTCGTGCACCAAAATCATAACTGGATTTTTTCTCAGTAATGATGAAAATTAATGTTAATACGCAGTTTGAGTGTACAGCGGGGTGGGGGGAGGGGCAGGGGATGGATCTCTGCAGGAACAATGAAGATCTCCATTTTTTTTTCTCTTTCCCGCATTTGCAGTGGGGAGGTGCAATCTGTCAGCCTATCAGCAGCGCACACACGGAGCGAAGTGCTTTTTTTCACACAAGCAAGGGCATGTGTCATTGGCAGTGTATGTCACATGTCCTTGCCCTATAAGACCAAGCCATTTTCCCCGTCGCCACCATTTTCTCACTGCTGCAGCTGCGTGTTAGACGGCACCGCTGTTGCTGTGTGCGCTATACCTTGTTAATTTCAAGCCAATTTTCGCACAAATCTACAGATAGCTTGGGAGTAGGGAATAGTTGTGATTGCAGTCCTTTTAAGGACTAGGTTACAGCATTTCCTACGACTTTTATCAGGCAGGTCTGTGCTCTTAAATAGATAGATTGTGGGAGTAAAGACTAATTGTAATTGGAGTCCTTTTCAGGACTAGGTTACATCAGTTCCTATCAGTTTTTGCCAGGCAGGTCTGTGCCAGTGCTGTGCAAGTTTTTTTCACAGCATTTGGCTGAATCTAGCAAAGCTAATCCTTTTTGGCCTATTGCAGAGTGTGTTAGTCAGTGAAGTAGCCTATCTGTGTTGCAAGATATACCACCTGTGTATAGAATACCAATTTTTTTACTGCACCTAGTGAAGTAAAATCTTTTGGGCATAGCATCATTCTATTAGTCCATCTATACTGACCTCCATCAGGTTGCAAATTGAATATAATTTTTTTCTGCATCTAGCTCTGAAAAAATATTGGGCTTCTAGCTGTGTGTGGGACTTGTTCTATTAATCCATCTATACAGACCTCCATCAGGTTGCAAACTGAATATAATTTTTTCTGCATCTACCTCTGAAAAAATATTGGGCTTCTAGCTGTGTGTGGGACTTGTTCTATTAATCCATCTATACAGACCTCCATCAGGTTGCAAACTTAATATATTTTTTTCTGCATCTACCTCTGAAAAAATATTGGGCTTCTAGCTGTGTATGGGACTTGTTGTATTAGTCCATCTATACTGACCTCCATCAGGTTGCAAACTGAATATATTTTTTTCTGCATCTACCTCTGAAAAAATATTGGGCTTCTAGCTGTGTGTGGGACTTGTTCTATTAATCCATCTATACAGACCTCCATCAGGTTGCAAACTGAATATATTTTTTTCTGCATCTACCTCTGAAAAAATATTGGGCTTCTAGCTGTGTGTGGGACTTGTTCTATTAATCCATCTATACAGACCTCCATCAGGTTGCAAACTGAATATATTTTTTTCTGCATCTACCTCTGAAAAAATATTGGGCTTCTAGCTGTGTGTGGGACTTGTTGTATTAGTCCATCTATACTGACCTCCATCAGGTTGCAAACTGAATATATTTTTTTCTGCATCTACCTCTGAAAAAATATTGGGCTTCTAGCTGTGTGTGGGACTTGTTCTATTAATCCATCTATACAGACCTCCATCAGGTTGCAAACTGAATATATTTTTTTCTGCATCTACCTCTGAAAAAATATTGGGCTTCTAGCTGTGTGTGGGACTTGTTCTATTAATCCATCTATACAGACCTCCATCAGGTTGCAAATTGAATATATTTTTTTCTGCATCTACCTCTGAAAAAATATTGGGCTTCTAGCTGTGTGTGGGACTTGTTCTATTAATCCATCTATACAGACCTCCATCAGGTTGCAAACTGAATATATTTTTTTCTGCATCTACCTCTGAAAAAATATTGGGCTTCTAGCTGTGTGTGGGACTTGTTCTATTAATCCATCTATACAGACCTCCATCAGGTTGCAAACTGAATATATTTTTTCTGCATCTACCTCTGAAAAAATATTGGGCTTCTAACTGTGTGTGGGACTTGTTCTATTAATCCATCTATACAGACCTCCATCAGGTTGCAAACTGAATATATTTTTTTCTGCATCTACCTCTGAAAAAATATTGGGCTTCTAGCTGTGTGTGGGACTTGTTCTATTAATCCATCTATACAGACCTCCATCAGGTTGCAAACTGAATATATTTTTTTCTGCATCTACCTCTGAAAAAATATTGGGCTTCTAGCTGTGTGTGGGACTTGTTCTATTAATCCATCTATACAGACCTCCATCAGGTTGCAAACTGAATATATTTTTTTCTGCATCTAGCTCTGAAAAAATATTGGGCTTCTAGCTGTGTGTGGGACTTGTTCTATTAATCCATCTATACAGACCTCCATCAGGTTGCAAACTGAATATATTTTTTTTCTGCATCTACCTCTGAAAAAATATTGGGCTTCTAGCTGTGTGTGGGACTTGTTGTATTAGTCCATCTATACTGACCTCCATCAGGTTGCAAACTGAATATATTTTTTTCTGCATCTACCTCTGAAAAAATATTGGGCTTCTAGCTGTGTGTGGGACTTGTTCTATTAATCGATCTATACAGACCTCCATCAGGTTGCAAATTGAATATAATTTTTTTCTGCATCTAACCCAGCCAATAGTTTTGGCCTAATACCACAGTTTGGCCACTCAGCTCTGCTCGGTTCCCATCCATTGTTTTTTTGTGCAAACAACTCCAGAGTTGTGAATTAGTTAACCACCAAAATGAGTGGAAAAAGGCCTGCTGCTGGTGGAAAGGGGAATAGGCGTGTTGGGAAGGGGAAAAAAGGTTGTGTCCGTGGGGTAGGTGTTAAAGCAACAGTAACATCTGCAGAAGAAAGACCATCTTCCAGCCAAACTAAAATGTCTACTTCTTTTAGCGGACAATGTGATAAGATCCCTTTCTTACGGCCACGCCAATCGCTACAAATTCCAGATGAGGCACAAAAACAGCAGGTGCTTCAACGGATATCAAGTGCTCCTTTAAGTGGGCTCTCCTCCACATCAACTTCAACATCACAAATACTCCAGTCCTCAAAGGTGTCACCCCAATCGCACTTGCTTCCTCACAGCTCCCAAATCTCCAGCTGCCCGTCTGAGTATGAGGTAGAACAGATGGTTGAGTCTGCAGAGCTGTTTACTCATAATATAGCCTGGGAATCAGAGGTCGACTCCAGCGCTTCTGTGAATCCAGACGAGGAAATGATCTGCACTGATGCCCAGAATCTTTATGAGTCGGATCCAGGACCAGACGCAGAAGGTTCTGACCATAATGTAGACCCTCATTCCCAAACTGTAACTCCTGTTGGTGGAGACAATGAGGAAGACGATGATAAGACTCAAATACCTGATTGGAGCGACAACTTTAGTTTTTTGTCAGGGCAGGAACAGGTTGGCTCTGAGGACGACGGGTGTGATAACGCACAGGGTGATGATGATGAGGTTGGAGATCCCACTTACTGTCAACCCACAGTCAGCCAAGAGATGAGGTCAGCAGAGGAGGTGGAGGAAGATGCTAGTGACGACGAGGTCAGGTTGCGCCTTCCTGGACAGAGACGTAGTACTGGAAGCACGTCAACAACTGCATCCTCAAACACAACTCTGCCTCTCACCACAAATCGTGGTGGCTCTTCAGGTCGCATGGGTGCTAAGCCTTGCATAGCCTGGGCATTTTTTCAGATCGATAAAGATGACCCAACTCGTGTTATCTGTAACATTTGTCAGCAAAAGCTAAGTAGAGGCCAAAAAATACATAGTTTGAGTACTTCATGCATGAACCGGCACATGGACATGAAGCATAAGTTGCAGTGGGAAGCTCAGTGTGCTACAATGCGGCCTAGCCGGCCGGGCCAACCACCGTCTGCCATATCTTGTGCATCCGCGGCCTCTTCATCCTCTGTGACTGGGGGGACAGCAGTCACACCTGTTTTGGGGCGCAGACCTGCCACCTCTTTACCCGCAACAGCCAGCGTGATTGGCAGGTCATCATTTTCTTTGGAGGTGGTAACACCAGCTGGTGTTGAGCGCTGTCCGACATCGATAGCACCACCTTTGGATCAAGGCAACCTAACATGTCCGCCTGCATCTTCCTCACAGACCGGCAGCTTGCCGGGGACACCCTTATCAACCCCGTCTAAGCACAATAGCCAGCCCTCGGTCCCTCAGATGTGGACAAGTAAAAGACCATTTCCTCCTAGCCATGAGAAAGCTAAGAGGTTGAATTTCACCATCTGCAAGCTCTTGGCTACAGAAATGCTGCCTTTCCGCCTGGTGGACACAGAGGATTTTCGAGACCTTATGTCCGTCGCAGTGCCCCAGTACCAGATGCCCAGTCGGCACTACTTCTCAAAGAAAGGTGTGCCTGCGCTCCACCAGCATGTCGCACACAACATCACCGCTTCTTTGAGAAACTCTGTGTGTGACAGGGTGCATTTCACCACAGACACTTGGACGAGTAGGCATGGACAGGGGCGTTACATGTCGCTGACTGGGCACTGGGTAACTATGCTGACAGCAGGACAAGGGGCTGCTGTCCAAGTCTTGCCGTCCCCACGAGTTGTGCGTCAATCCTCTTTATGTCAAAGTTCCTCCACTGCTTCTGCCTCCTCAACCTCCTCTCGGTCTTCCACCTGCACCCAAAGCCTGTCTGGTCATGCCACAAGCTTTCTAACTGTGCAGAAGGGATCCTGCACACCTCCTTACTATGCTGGCAGTAGGGCTCAACGTCATCAGGCAGTTTTTACATTGAAATGTCTGGGAAATGTGAGTCACACAGCTGAGGAGTTGTGGTCAGCTCTGGAGAACCAATTTCATGAATGGTTGTCTCCACTGGACCTGAAACCAGGGAAGGCCGTGTGCGACAATGCTGCAAACCTGGGTGCGGCCCTTCGCCGGGGCAATGTCACACACGTGCCTTGTATGGCTCACGTGTTGAACCTGGTTGTCCAGCAATTTTTAGCCCACTATCCCAGACTAGATGGCCTTCTGCAGAGGGCACGGTCGCTGTGTGCTCACTTTCGCCGTTCGCATCCCGCAGCTCAGCGACTTACATCTCTACAGAAGTCGTTGGGCCTGCCACTTCACTGGCTAAAATGCGATGTGCCTACCCGGTGGAATTCAACTCTGCACATGTTGCAGCGACTGTGGCAGCACCGACAAGCCCTGGTGCAATACGTTCTGACGTATAGCCTGGGCCAACGAGATCCAGAGGTGGGGCAAATCACGCTGGAGGAGTGGTCTCAGATCAGGGACCTATGCACCCTTCTGCACAGTTTTGAAATGGCGACGAAGATGTTTAGTGCTGACGATGCCATTATCAGCATGACTATTCCGGTGATTTACATGCTGGAGCACATGTTAAACAGAATTCGGAGTCAGGTGGTGGCACAAGAGGAGGTGGAGGAAGTAGAGGAGGAGGAGTTGTATGCGGAAGGGC
The DNA here is from genome assembly GCF_046119375.1 of Phyllobates terribilis. Lineage (NCBI taxonomy): Eukaryota > Metazoa > Chordata > Amphibia > Anura > Dendrobatidae > Phyllobates > Phyllobates terribilis. Next base: position 417,874,342 of record NW_027362765.1, read on the forward strand.
TAACATCTGCAAGGTCCAGACGGTCGGCAGCACCAAGGCGGCAGGCATGTGAGGGTGGGGGAGATGGTTTTACCAGGGCGCATGGTAGCAGCCAAACTAGTGAGGAAGGTGCAGGAGCCCAGGAAGAAGTGGAGGACGAACTGATGGAAGACTCATCAGATGAGGGAGACCTTGATCACATTTCTGTTGTGCGAGGTTGGGGGGAGAGGACAGAGGAAGGAAGCATGATTGTTACCTCGCCACCAACACAACAGGGACTTGGTGCTCCTGGATGCGCAACACACATGAGTGCCTTCTTGCTGCACTACCTGCAACATGACCCTCGAATTGTGAGAATTAGAAATAATCCTGACTACTGGGTTGCCACACTGTTAGATCCCCGGTACAAAAGTAAATTTGCAGAAATTATTCCTGCCATAGAAAGGGATGCACGCATGCAGGAGTATCAGCAGAGACTGTTGCAGAATCTTACATGTGCTTTTCCACAAAATACCAGTGGTGCATGTAGTGAATCTCACAGTTCCAACTTGCCAACCGTGGGACAGTCAAGTGTTCAGCACTCAAACCGTAACAGAACCACAGTATCTGCTGGTAACATCAATTTTGCGGAATCATTTCACCACTTTTTTAGCCCATCCTTTGCAAGGCCACAGGAGACAAGAAGTCTGACACATAGTCAACGTCTAGAGACGATGGTACAGGAGTATCTCCAAGTAAACATTGAAGCCACGACTGTGTCACTGGACCCTTGCTCTTTTTGGGCTTCCTATCTGGATAAATGGCCGGAGCTAGCCACTTACGCCTTGGAGATCTTGTCATGCCCCGCAGCCAGCGTTCTGTCTGAACGTGTGTTCAGCGCTGCTGGTGGTGTGCTGACAGATAAGCGCACGCGGCTCTCCACTGATAATGTAGACAGACTCACGTTCATAAAGATGAACAAATCATGGATCCGAAACGACTTTTCTACCCCTGTGTCATCCTGGGGAGAGTAAAAGCTTGATGATTGGTTAAAATCACCCTACCAACCGTTTTAAGCTTTCAAATTACTAATCATGCTTATCTGTATCTTGGCTGGAAAATAATTTGGGCTTTGTAGCAGTGTGCAGCACTGATTCTATTAGGCCATCTATAATAAGCTCCACCAGATTTAAAATTACTAATCATGTTTATCTGTATCTTGACTGGAAAATAATTTGGGCTTTGTAGCAGTGTGCAGCACTGATCCTATTAGGCCATCTATACTAAAGCTTCACCAGATTTAAAATTAATAATAATTTTTAGCTGCATCTAGCCCGGAAAATAATTTTGGGGCTCCGAGATGCGCAAGACACATAAGTGCCTTCTTGCTGCACTACCTGCAGCATGAACCTCATATTGTCAGAATTCGAAGTAATCATGACTACTGGGTTGCCACACTCTTAGATCCCCCAAACTTTTCGATCAACCTTTTCATTTTAATAAAGACCAAAAAAATTGTCATTTTTGAAATTATAAGCATTAGCAGGTTGTTAGAAACTGAAATCAAACAGTTTTCAACTCAAAACTTTATTCTAGGTGATGTTACATTTTCACATAGGACCCCTTGTTCGAAAGGAGCTTCTGAACTCTCTCGTCCATTGAATTTGTCAGGTTTTGGATGGTTTCTGCTTCAATTGTTTTGCATGAGGACAGAATACCCTCCCAGAGCTGTTGCTTAGATGTGAACTGCCTCCCGCCATCATAGACACTCCTTTTAATGATGCTCCAAAGGTTCTGAATGGGGTACAGGTCAGGGGAGCATGGGGGTCACACCATAAGTTTGTCCCCTTTTATGCCCATATCAGCCAGAGATGCAGATGTTTTATGTGCAGCATGAGATGGTGCATTATCATGCAGAAAAATGATCTTGCTGTGAAATACACGGTTCTTCTTCTTGAACCATGGCAGGAAGTGCTGTTTGAGAAAATCCACATACATTATGGAGTTCATCTTTAGCGCCTTCAGGGATCCTAAAGGGGCCGACAATCTCTCTCCCCATGATTCCAGCCCAAAACATTACTCCACCTCCTCCTTGTTGGCGCTGTAGCCGTGTTTGCATGGGGTGTCCATCAACCAGCCATCCTCCACTCCATCCATCTGGACCATCGAGCGCTGCACGGCACTCATCCGTGAACAAAACAGTTTTGAAATCAGTCTTCATGTAATGTTTGGCCCACTGGAGCCGTTTCTGCTTGTGTGAAGTGGATAGAGGAGGTCGACAGGATGGCGTATGCACAGCTGCAAACCTCTGAAGGACCCTGCATCTTGTTGTTCGGGGGACGTTGGAGGCACAAGCAGCTTCAAAAACTTGTCTGCTGCTATGACAAGGCTTTTTTGCCGCTGCTCTTTCAACCTGACGTAATTGCCTGTAGGAAAGAGTCCTCAATTTGCCCTTATCAGCACGCACACGTGTGTACTGTGAATCAGCTACATACTTCTTGATTGCCAAGACACTTCATCCTGATCATCGCACAATGTTGATTGTAGTCATGCCTTGACCTAAACACTCCACAATTTGTTGCTTCTCAGAAGCCGACACATCCTTTTTCTTTCCCATTTTGGCAGAAAATGTAGGCTGCTTAATAATGTGAGACAACCTTCTTAAGTAGTCTTGCCTTTCATTGGACACACCTGCCAAACTAATTAGCACAGGTGTCTGCAATTGCTTACAGTGATATAAAGAGCCCTGACACACATCACCATCAATGAGTTTAACTGACAAACAAACAAATTCTTCCCTTATCACTCCTAAACACTTTTTGCATAATAATTTGGAACGCGGTGTACATGTGCTTTTCCACAAAACACCAGTGGTTCACGTAGTGAATCTTACAGTTCTAACTTGCCAACCGTGGTCTGTATGGAGTTGTTCAATAAAGGGCCCAAAATTAAGATAACATAGATGGGAGAGGTCTCTATGAATAGGAATTCCTAAGTATTTGATACCCTGTGAGGGCCAGGCAAAGGGAAAGTTGGACTGGATGGAATCCTATATGGATTTGGGGAGGGAGACATCAAGGGCCTCAGACTTCGCTGCATTGATTTTAAAATTTGACCATGTAACAAAGTGATCTATTTCAGCCATAACAGCATGGATGGATATATGTGATTGAGTGATATATACTAGGACATCATCAGCAAATAGAGAGCACTTGTACTCGGTGCCTCCCACCTCAATCCACCTAATATTGGGGTTATGGCAAATTGATGAGAGCAGGTGCTCCGTCACTAGGATGTATAAGAGAGGGGACAGAGGACATCCCTGCCTTGTCCCATTGGTGATTGTGAAAGGTGATGAAAATGTTCTGATGCACCCCCTGGGCCTTGGGACACCCGAAGCCGGACCCTTTTTGGTGGATGCTGGTGGTTGTAGTCTTCGTGGCGGCGACCCGGTTCCGTGGCTCAGGGTGGTCAAACCAGTAGCGGAACTATTTATGTGGTTTTGATGTTTAAATGTCCGACTACGCCACCCGTGGATTGCGGTCAGAGTGAACCGCCGCTGCAGGGCAGACCGCTGAGGCTGGTGTTGTGGGTGCAGCAGAGCGTAGCATAACTCCCCACGGGAGGAGTATAGCCTCAGGGCAGTGTATGCGGAGGATGGGGGTGATGGTGCAGGGCAGCAGCAGTAACGACACGGAGTCAGTGATGCAGTCCAGGGCCTTTACTCACAGTTCTTATTATCCAGACCACGTCTGCAGGTAACGGCTGCCCACGTCGTACTGTGCTCACCAGGTGAGGGGCTCAGACAACTCCCAGATAACTTTGGAGCGCTTCACAGGACCCCCTTTGTGTGTCCTTTGTCTGGCCTTTCTTACCAACCCTTCTGTCCGGCTGCCTCGGGCCTCCTCTTGGTAAACTTGGCGCCAGTTTCCCTGACCCTATGTGGTGCCTTCCTAGCGGGTGTAGCGAGGGGCTGCGCCACATAAAATGTCACAGCCTCCGGTTTCTAGCTGAGGGTCGTTTCCTGCCTCCACTAGTTTTGGGGACCGGTCTCCCCCTTTGGCCTGACCCCTCCACGCAGGTGGATTCGGGCGTGCGGTGGCGACTCGCCCGTCCGCACCCCTGGGATCCCTTCATTCCTCGTTCCTGGAGCCTTCTCCGCTCCTCTTCCTTCCTTCTCCCTCTTCCAGGCCTGGGCCTCTGTTACTAGGCCCGCCTCCGGAGCAGAGCTCATGCAGAGCCCCTGCTCCCTGCCACTTCTGCTCAGACTTCTCTGCACTGAACTAAGATGGTGCCCACCTTTTATACTCCCTTCTCAATGCACCCAGGAACTGCTTCCTCCCTGCTCCTGCACTACAGGGTTCCCCTTCCTCAGTGTTCCCTCCCCCCACTCCAGCCAGGGCCAGGGACTGTCGTGCCCATCTCAGAGGCATATTGGTCGCCCTACCCCACGGCAATGTGGTGTAATGCATGCAGGTGTCGGGTCCTGATCCACACTCCATCCTTACCTGAGAGTGAGATATCACACCTCTGGGTGAGGTGCAATACCTCTGTAGCAACCGAGCCCTCAGGGTGCTACAGTTCCATTTATCTTCAGCCTAGGTGACGTATTGTGATACAGGGCCGTGATTTTGGCTATAAAAGGGTCCCCTAGACCCCTACCCCAAGCTTTTTAAGAGAATCATATATGGCGTGCCAGGAGACTCTATGGAATGCTTTCTCAGCATCCAACGAGAGTATCTAATTACAAATTTTTAACTGCATCTAGCCCAGGAAATACTTTGTGCCTAGTAGCAGTGTCTGCTAGTCAGCGGATTATCCCGGCTGTTAAGCAAGCTACACCACCTGTAGTTTAGACACTTAATTTTTTCAAAGGAAATGCTTCGGGACCATGGGATACTCAGTGAAGAGCATCAGGAGGCACCCCAAGGCATAGGGGCTGGGACTGGCAGTAGGATGCCTTGCGGTGGACAGCCGAGCTCGATCCTTATAAAAGCTTTTTAACTGCGGCAGCTTTAGTGGACGCTACTGGAGCTGGAATTACGCGGCTGCTGGCATGAGACTTGCCCTACAATAGATCCTTGTAAATGGATTTAAAGTGTATTCATTCAAATTAGAGAGACAATTTAAATTAAAAAGCTTAGAGCTGCCTCCACCACAGGGGGACTCGCTCGACCCACCAGCGGACAGGCACCAGTATTGGGAGAGGGGGGCTGGCCATCAGGGTTCACCGCGGCTCTGGCACAAACCCGGCGACACGGAGGTGGCACGGGCAGGAGCGGACTGGCCGTGTCGGCTTCTCACTTTTTGGATTTTAGAAGGGCATGACATGCCTATATCTGTGTCTCCCCCTCCTTTTACTCCTCCACCTCTTTTATTTTCGCATGACTATATGTACTTGTCACTTTTCCATGTGTTAGTTATGTCTTCTGAGCAGTTTGTCAGCTTTTGGACACCTTTGAAGGTGTTTTCTATGTGTTTCTATGTGTTTTTGTTTGCCTGCCATTGGCTTTAACGGTGTTCGAAGGTGTTCGACGAACAGTTCGACGAACAGTTCAGTGAACACACGGGTGTTCGACGAACCGAACCGAACTCGAACACTACGGGGGTGGCTCAACACTAGAAGGGACCCTAAGAACCCACGAGAATACAGGGTGAAGGGTCAGGCAGATTAAGGGTACCGGATCCCAAGTTGGTGGAGGAGAAACAACCCTCAGCCAAAGACCGGAGGCTGTGACCATTTATTGGTGCGACACCTCATCAAACCTGCTAGGAAGGCACCATATAGGACAGCGGGGAACGGGGCCCGCGTTTACCCGCACAAGTCCGCGGCAGCTGGACAAAAGTGGGTCACTGGTGAGGCAGGCCAGAGAAAGGAAAGAAGGGGGTCCTGAGCCATATTCCTGAAATGCCTGGGAGTTGACCGAGCCCCACACCTGGTGGACGCAGCACGGCTCGGGCGGTCACTACCTGTACAGAAGTGACCCGGAGTACCTAAACTGTGAGTAAAAGACATTGGACTGCAGTACGTTGTCTGTGTGCTCTTTCGCCCCTCCGGCACTACCGGTACTGGGACTCTCACCACCATCACTCCCACCATCCACTACACTGCCCTGGGGCCGCACTCTTCCTGTGGGGAGTCACACCATCCCAGCTGCATACATCATCAGCCCCAGCGGACTGCCTTGCAGCGGCGGTTCCTAGTAATCGCAATCCACGGGTGGCGTAGTCGGACATAATCAACAGCGCATAACGGACTACCACTGGCCTGACCACGCTGAGCCGCGGGACCGAGCCGCCACTACTACTCCCAGCGTCTCCCTATTGCCCGGTTCCGCGTGCCCCACAGCCCAGGGGGCGAGTCACTTGCATTCCAAGGAATGGGGTAGGGACAACTGAACGCTGCAGTAGGACAAGGACGTGGACGGTGATTATTGCAAGTTTGCAACGACATGTGCATGGCGGGAGGCATCTTCGCATGTGCCAAGGATCACTTATGATTGGCACACTTTTAGGCAGTGACCTGGGAGTCAGAGATGCTTCCAGAGGTCTTCCCCATGCTGTTGCCATGTCTTTTCAGCATCGTATGCATGTGTCTGATGATGTGTCACACACCACATGGCCAGATAAGGTTGTAAAATGTTAAAATTACATTTCCTGATGAATGCATTTGTCTTGGTTGAAAGCAATTCAAAAGCCGCCTGAAAAATGCTCGAGTTTCCCATAGACTTACATTGGAGCACCCAAGTATTCCAGTTTGCTCGACCCGAGCATTTTAGTGCTCGCCCATCACTAACCGAAATGTCTTGAATCTGGAATTTTTATGAACAATAAAATATTTCAGTCTATGTGAAGAAGCGAGTGCCAAGTCTTTCTTACTCAGCTCTAAGCATTGGCATCGAGATGACTGCAGGGAAGGGAAAGTACTTGGAAGCAGTCAATCCATGACATCCTTCATGTTAGGGTGCGGTAATATAATCTCTGCGAACTTAAAAAGTTAACAAGATCCATGAAGATTTCTTAGGACTGTTATGAAACAAATCAAACCAGATCCATCATATCCTTGATAACTACAAAGAGTGTGGCTCTACCAAAACAACAGGTTATCAACCAAGTCAGAATTTGTGCCATTGTTGCACAAATATTACCCCTATAGGGAAACGGTATAGTTATGCTTGAGGTCTGGTAATGAGGTTTTTTAAGGTTGTTTCTAAAGTCACCTGTTACTTTGTACTTTTCCACACAACATCATCCTAAGATCTAATGATCTGACGTGACTCATGGTTGGGTGTTTCTCAGTTTTCCAGTGCATTATATTAGTGCCTCACCCATGTAGGTCCCATTCTATTTCATTGGCTGATAGAAATAATTACCCCTGCCAGTCCACATCCATCCCCTGATGAAGCACATTTTGCGAAACATGCTTTAGTTGTGGTGGACATATGGACACCCTGCTGCTATCCAAACCACTTGCTAATATTTGATCTCCTTTATTTTCTTCCCATTTGGATGTGATACCTGTTGACCAGTTTCTGTTTTTTCTGTTTTTTTCTAATTGTCTATTTTTGCTTTTATTTTCATGCAAGCCTGCCATAGGAGGTTCTATTGGATATGTGTGCAATATTATCTCACTTGTTTCTACAACTTTATACTGGGGTGTATAGAAGAGATCTATTTGATGTAGTGTATAATCTAATCTCATATATGCAGGGGTCTGTGATATCCCACCATTTTTCTGTGTGAGGATTCAGTCCTAATCTTCAATATAGGCATTTTTCCAATACTTGTAGTGTATATCTGATTTTATATGGATAAGGCTATATACATTTATATTGCATTTTAATGCTGGGTTCAAGCTTTTTCAATAGGAGTTATACTATATATAAGTGATTCAAAAATGAGGCGCAAAAATGTCCTGTTTATTACTGACATGGGACAGGTTTAGGCACAAGACACTGAGAGTATACCACCCAAACAAAGGAGTACAAAAAGGAAGCGTGCCAAAGATGCACTGACACCAAACAGCATGGGCCATTGTGATAGATTTGACACCCTTGTCTACATTGACGGCGCCATCTTATGCTGTTAGCTTTTGAACATTTGCACCAATGTAACATTACAAACGTCACAAGAGCAGGAGTATAATTTCCGTCATCTATTCTTCATTTAATAGTGTTAACCATCATACCATACAGAGTTGTGTAAATAAATGGGAGGTCGACATGTTACACAAGACAGAGCATCCTGGAATCATATGATCATCGAATGTTAGAGTTGGAGGGGACCTCCAGGGTCTTCGTGTCCAACCCCCTGCTCAATGCAGGATTCACTAAACCATCTCAGACAGATGTCAGTCCAGCCTCTGTGTGAAGACTTCCATTGAAGGAGAACTAACCACCTTTCGTGGCCGCCTGTTCCACTCATTGATCACCCTCACTGTCAAGTTTTTTCTAATATCTAATCTGTGTCTTCTCCCTTTCAGTTTCATTCCATTGCTTCTCGTGTTTCCATGTGCAAATGAGAATAAGGATGATCCCTCTATGCTGTGACCCCTTCACAGTATTCCCCTTCCCCTATTTGTAGACAGCTATTAAGTCTCCTCTAAGTCTTCTCTTTTGCAAGCTAAACATTCCCAGATCCTTTAACTGTTCCTCGTAGGACAGGGTTTGTAGTCCGCTCACCATCCTGGTAGCTCTTCTCTGAACTTTCTCCAGTTTTTCAATGTCTTTTTAAAATGTGGTTCCCAGAACTGGACACAGTATTCCAGATGAGGTCTAACCAAGGAGGAGTAGAGGGGGATAATTACTTCACGTAATCTAGACTCTACGCTTCTCTTAATACATCTCAGAACTGTGTTTGCCTTTTTTGCTGCTGCATCACACTGTTGACTCATATGCAGTCTGTGATCTATTAGTATACCCAAGTCTTTTTCACACATGCTGTTGATTAATTCTATTCTCCCCATTCTGTAGATGTAATTTTTGTTTTCTTGACAATATATAGAATCTTGCATTTCTCCCTGTTAATGAAGCATGGAACGTGGAATGTTATCTCTTCCTGCTCCATAAACTCTTCTGAGTTGAAATCTGCATAAAAAGTCCTCATATCCTGGTACATGGTCCCAATATGAATAGCACACAAGGCTTCTGGTTTTCTAGCCAGGGGGAGAGCCTCCAAATGTGATATGCTACACATGTGGTACACCTGCCCATAGATGTCTCGCTTCTGGTCTCGTATATAAAACCTAGGTCACCTATTGTGGGAAACTCTAGTACCCCACAAATCACCTCCACTCACTCAGACGCCTTACTTTCCTCTTTCTAGCAGCAAAAAAAAATGTCCCATACTTAGAATTCTTAGATAGCATGGATAAATTTATATTTAACGAACAGCTTACAGGTATAAATAATGATACTCAAGCAAAATTCTTCTATCCAAGCACTAGTCAGTCCCTTGGATACCCGGCAAGCGCTACATAAAGCTTATCTCAAACACCTGGCTCTGGTCTTTCCATTTCCCATGTACCCGCTCCCTCTTTCTTTTCTTCTTCTTTTTTTCTATTTATATAGCGCCAACATATTCCACAGCACTTTACAATTCAGACAATTTACAGACATTATCAGCACTGTCCCCATTGGGGCTCACAATCTACATTCCCTATCAGTATGTCTTTGGAGTGTGGGAGGAAACTGGAGAATCCCGAGGAAACCCACACAACCACGGGGAGATCATACAAACTCCTTGCAGATGTTGTCCTTGGTGGGATTTGAACCCAGGACCGCAGAGCTGCAACGCTGCAGTGCTAACCACTGAGCCACCATGTTGCTCTCTCCCATTTTTCTACTTTTATTTTTTCTTATCTTATTTCTTTTCCTATCTTTCCTCTCTCAAGTCCTTTATTTGAGTAATTCTTCATCTAAAAAGATTTGAAATGAGTTTGTTTTAATATCTTTATTTTTGCATTACTGTAATGACTTAAAATTAAATGGGTTGTCCCCTTTTAGTTAATGCTCCCTGGGCGCAGATTGATGTATGAAAACAAACTATGTTATAGTCACCCTCCCCAGGTCTACTGGCAAGTCTCCTTTGGTGAACCTGGTGTCTGGTCATTACCTGCAGTGCTGACATCACATTGACAGCAAGGCAACCAATCGGTGAGCCCACTGGCACTTCCTGAGCCCCATTCAGAACCGCTGAGTTCACTGATTGGCTGCGACAATGTCCATGTGATGTCAGCGCCTGCAGTCAATGTCAGACTCCAAGAGCGGCGGTGAAGATTCACCGATGGACCTGGAGAAGGTAGTGCAGCTCATTTTATTTTTTTTATACCAACCTGTGCCCAAGGACAAATATTAACTTAAAGGGGATAACCCCTTTAAGCTACCTTGTTTATTAATCTTTATTCTGTCCTTGTTGTTATACCATTTGTGAAGTCCACTGAAGCTGATTTTCTAAACTTTAGACATGGTTATATTGTTAAAAAACAAAAAAATAATAAAATATTTAAAAAAGAAAATGTAACAAGATCAGATACAGTTGTGCTCAAAAGTTTACATACCCCTGCAGAATTTTTCCTTTCTTGGCCTTGTCTCAGAGAATTTGAATGATAACAAAAAAACTTTTTCTCTACTCATAGTTATTGGTTGGGTGAAGCCATTTATTGTCAAACTACTGTGTTTTCTCTTTTTAAATCTTAATGACAACCAAAAACATCCAAATGACCCTGATCAAAAGTTCACATACCCTGGTGATTTTGGCCTGATAACATGCACAGATATTTGACACAAATGGGTTTGAATGGCTACTAAAGGTAACATCCTCACCTGTGACCTGTTTGCTTATAATTAGTGTGTGTGCATAAAAGCTGAGTGAGTTTCTGGGATCAAGACAGACTCTTGCATCTTTCACCCAGCCACTGACGTTTCTGGATTGTGAGTCATGGGGAAAGCAAAAGAATTGTCAACAGATCTACGGGAAAAGGTAGTTGAACTGTATAACACAGGAAAGGGATACAAAAAGATATCCAAGGAATTGATAATGCCAGTCAGCAGTGTTCAAACTGTGATTAAGAAATGGAAAATCAGGGGCTCTGTAAAAACCAAACCACGGTCAGGTAGACCAACAAAAATTTCGGCCACAACTGCCAGGAAAATTGTTTGGGATGCAAAGAAAAACCCAAAAATAACATCAGCTGAAATTCAGGACTCTCTGGAAACTAGCGGTGTGGCTGTTTCAAGCTGTACAATGAGGAGGCATTTGAAGAAATATGGGCTGCAAGGTCGAGTCGCCAGAAGAAATTCATTACTGCGCAAATGCCACAAAGCATCTCGTCTACAATACGCCAAACAGCACAGAGACCAGCCTCAAAACTTCTGTAGCAAGGTAATTTGGAGTGATGAGACCAAAATTGAACTTTTTGGCCACAACTGTAAACATTACATTTGGGGAGAGGTCAACAAGGCCTATGATGAAAGGAACACCATTCCTACAGTAAAGCATGGAGGTAAATCGCTGATGTTTTGGGGATGTGTGAGCCACAAAGGCACAGGAAACTTGGTAAAAGTTGAAGGAAAGATGAATGCAGCACGTTATCAGCAAATACTGGAGACAAATTTGCACTCATCAGCCTGGAAGCTGCGCATGGGAAGTACTTGGACTTTCCAACATGACAACGATCCAAAGCACAAGGCCAAGTTGACCTGTCATTGGCTACAGCAGAACAAAGTGAAGGTTCTGGAGTGGCCATCTCAGTCTCCTGACCTCAATATCATTGAGCCACTCTGGGGAGATCTCAAGTGCGCAGTTCATGCTAGACAGCCCAGGAATTTACAGGAACTGGAGGCTTTTTGCCAAAAAGAATGGGCAGCTTTACCATCTGGGAAAATAAAGAACCTCATCCACAACTATCACAAAAGACTTCAAGCTGTCATTGATGTTAGAGGGGGCAATACACGGTATTAAGAACTGGGGTATGTGAACTTTTGATCAGGGTAATTTGGATGTTTTTGGTTGTCATTAAGATTTAAAAAGAGAAAACACAGTATTTTGACAATAAATGGCTTCACCCAATCAATAACCATGAGTGGAGAAAAAGTTTTTTTGTTATCATTCATATTCTCTGAGACAAGGCCAAGAAAGCAAAAATTCTGCAGGGGTATGTAAACTTTTGAACACAACTGTATATGATTACCAATCAAAAGTGCAACTTTTATTTTACCAGCGCGCTATAATGAATGAAGCTGCCCCACGATTGAACACTTTGGTCACCCATGACAGTTTTTGGTTAGACAGTTTCATAAGTCTCCCTCATAGAATCCCAAGATTCAGGTTTGATATCCAGACGTCCCATGCACATGTTACATAACTTCCTAATTCTTTGATATTCCTCTTACAAGTATTTGCTAAATCCGGAAATGCTTTATTTTACTGCTCTCCCTCAGGATAACTTAGTCACTTACAATTTTTTTTAGCTGTACCTTTTTGACGTGGATAAAGGGCGGATTTGTTTAAAAAAAAAATTATATAGATTTGTATTTTGCCATAAATGGATGCAGGAAATCCCTCATTTAGACTAACATTATATGTTCACACTTGTCTGGTTTGGCGTTAAGCTTGTCATTTATTAACATAGGACTAAATCAATTTGGAAGTAAAACGGTATGATTTTATTAAAAAATATTTGAACTTTAAAATTAAATTGGTATTTATGTATAAATCACAGAATAATAAAACTTTTTACTTAGTGATGGTGATATTATCTCCAGCTAGATGCTTCAGACCTGGCATGAAATAACAAGGATTTAAAACTCTACATTGAGCTGTTCCTCTGTTTTTCCTCCTAGAAATTAATACATTGACAACTGGGTGTTACCAGTTGGGAGGCGTGGAATTTTAATATGCAAATATCTTTTTCAGAGAGGAAGACGGCTTGAGCACTAGTACCACCTATTGGAGTAGCAAGCCTAAAAGTCAAACTCGACCCTACACACTCTGATACTGTCCAATCAGAGCCCACAAGGTCAGACTATGTATGGATATGCCCATTTGACAAGTAGAATGGTAACACCCATTTGTCAATGTATTCATAAATATTCAGGAGGAATAACAGAGGAACGGCACAATCGAGCTCTAAGAAGAGATGCTCAGGAATATTAAAATCAAAGAGCTGACAAGTCCTTCTTAAAGAGGACCTGTTACCAGGTCAAAAGTGTCCAGTTTTTATTCTTATTGTATTCCCCCTCTTTTTTTTAATATGCCATACAGTTTCAGTGATATGAGCTTTTTTCTTCAGTACTATTTTTTATGGTCTTTACCTGTCACGGGTGTGTCAGGTGTTATAGACAGTCGCTCTGGATCTAGCTGTAGAAGGTCACTGAGTTTGGCATTGCAGACACCTTCTTAATCCTTCTTCCTTTAAGACCCAGTGGCGACCTCCCTCCTGCTGCTGATTGACACACCCTTGCATCAAAGTTAAAACCCATAAGTTTGCTCCAGGCAATCGCCAGTGATACTTCTATGTACAGGCTTGGAGCACTAGCAGTCGGCTAGCATTTTCTCTGGTGCCCTTGGAGGACAGTCGGCGTTATATCTCTGGCGTCTGCTCAAGCTAAGTTAATCCCCTTTGTTTGTTTATCTTGTTGTCTTTAGTTTGTAGTGGGGCCTAACCAGTGCTCACCCCTCCCCCTCCCTATCTAGGGCCAAGCTCTAGGGTCATCTAGGATTTAGGGTCCTGCTCAGTGATAGGTGTTGAACATATATAGGGACAGTAGGGTAGGCTTGGTGATATTAGATCTGCCCTGGGGGTCTCCACTCCCCCTTTACCTAGTGTTTGGGCTGTTTCCCCGTCTTCCCTTCATGTTGCACTTTAGTCTTTCCCACACCTTGTGTGACATTACCAATGGGATTTTGCTCACAGGGTAATTATGCAGAGAAACCACAAGACACGCCCCAGAGGATCCTGTGAGCGATGCCCCCTAATAAAATAATTAAAAAAAAGGCCCATATCTATATGTTGGACTTAGAAAAACAAAAAACAAACAAACGGATTGCTCAGGGAAAGAGCGAGAATAAAATAAGAACAAAAACTGGCCCTTTTTGACTTGGTGGCATGTCCTCTTTAAAGATAATTTGTCAGAGGAAGAATCCTTTAATTTAAGACACTTCCAAAGAAAAACTAGACAGCAGGAGTTTGTGCACATGCTGGGCAAAGCTCTGAAATGTAGATGGATATACTCAGTATCAGACTGGGGTGCCAAGGGCCCACCAGTAACCAACTCCAGGGCCCCACTTTTCAGCTAGATGCAAATGTGACATTATCATCAATCACAAATTTACATAACAATTAACTGGGTAGATTGTTACAAGAATAAGATGCTGCATTTGTCTGTACACAGTGATTCAAGTATATTGTGCCAAGTACTGTTCATATAAGAAGGTGGTGGCCCACTGGAGGATTCTCCTGTTCTCCTGTGGGCCAGTCCAAGCCTGGATATGCTTCGAGAAAGTATGCTCTTGGTTCTCAACTAATTGGTGACTAATTAGAAATACATGACTTTATTGAGTCACTTTACTCACTAAAGTGCTAATTTGCTGGGATAGATTAATAATTTGCATAGAAAGCGCAATTTGTTGTGATATCCCAGAAAGCCCCCCAGTGGGTTGAGGAGTTTTAATCAGAAGCTGTCAGCAGGATTTCTTATTTTATAGTGCTGCCACCACCTTATATGAATCGTAATGAATGTCCCTACACTCCCTTTATATCTTCAGAGTAACTTGGTATATCATTGAAAAATAGATTGCAAATTGAGTGGTCTGACGGGCGTCTCCGACCTGCAGTTGGTACCACCTCTCTGCCTGCAATCACCAACCTGTGGTGTTTGATTGACGTCTCCTACAGGTGGCGTGGAGAAGTCATCTATGTCAATCAAAGGCGGAAGGGTGGCAAATATGGCTACAGAGGTGTTGACAAGAGCGGGACTTTTAGAAAACTATTTTTCAAAGGTATGCAGGATGTTAGGATAGAAAGGGTTTGTAGGGTGGTGCATTATGGTAAGTGGGGTGGTGGCGGCAGGTTCCTTTATTTAAATGAGGGCACCTATTGAAAGTTAAAGGGATTTGTATTGGTTATAACCTAAACCAATTCAATCGGTATCAATCCAAGAGCATTCGTTGAGGAGCACGCAACAGTCCATACGGTCCCCAAATTTTTGGAGCTACTTGAAAATGTCAGTCACACTAAAATCTCAAGCCAACTTGTCATTCTGCACCATTTTACCAATTAATGTACAGGTTATGCTCTATTCACACCACCTCAATGGGAGTGCCATACAGTTGCATAGGTTGCCGATTGAGAACCACTGTAAAAAAAATATATACGGTATTTATCACTTCATATTTGTTTTTTTGCTAGACATCTTTGTCCCATATTTATCAATACAGTAAAAAAGAGAAAAGATACACTGAGACATATCACCCAAAATCCAAAGGACACTGGGTATTAATATAAAGAGTTTCTAGTCCCTATAATTGGGGGACACTATTTCATAACTTTTCAGTCCACTGGTGAACAGGATGGAGCATGTCTATGACACTCATAAGTGCGCACGTTGTCAGCTGGGTAATAATTATTATACAGTCCATACTATGTTAGACTGTGACACGGGCCTCTGATGAGAACAGGCTCTAACATGAGCATAATGCACAAGCTATCACTTTAAAACAAGTTGTTATTTTTCAAACAGGACCTTATCAATACGAGCCGACGGCTCTAGATGGCGTCAAGTGTCATAAGATTTCTTACGCTAGATATTACCTATTTTGGCCAATAGAAATACTGGATTCTAGGTCTTTGTAAAATGCTGGTTAAAATCTTGATATTGCAGTTAAAATCCTAGTATTCAGTGTATTAATGGGACCAAACAGCACTGTATCAGCAATCATTCCACATTTTTTCGTAAGGATAAAGAAGGGGCATAATTGTTCAGCACTCAGATCCATGATGAAATGATGGAAGAACGATCTGTTGGAAGCCTAGATAGGTCCACCAGGATCTTCTATACAGTTATCTTGATAGTATCAAGCCATCAGGTTGCTGATTTTCCTCTTCGCCTTGTGGCTTCTATTGTTTCAACCATGATGTCCTTCTCCAGTGATTGCGCTCTTCATATGATGTGTCCAAAGTAGGCAAGTCGTAGCTTGGTGATCCTTGATTTGAGTGACATGTCTGGCTTGATTTGTTCCAAAATTGATTTGTTTGTACTTCTTGCCATCCATGGTATTGATAACATTCTTCTCCAGCATCACATGTTCAAGGCGTCGATTTTTCTTCTGTCTTGTTTCTTTATCGTCCAGATTTCGCATCCATATGTTACTACAGAAAAGACCAAACTACAGTATGTACGAGCCGTGTCTTCGTCGCAACTGAAATGTTCCTCGATTTGAAGACTTCATTGTTGACTTGCCCATAGCTATTGACTTCCGCTGCCATCTCTGCATCTTGAGCTATCAGCAATCTAGATATTGTACAGAAAACTAATTTGGGAAATATTTCTCAGACTACATTTTACCAGCTCAGTGGAGGGGATATTTCTGACATCTAGACATCTAGTCTGTGACTAACATATTGATGACTATTCTGAAGGATAGGTACTCAATATGAGATCGGTGTGGTATCCGACACCTGGCACCTTCACTGATTAGCTGATATCCTATCCAGCAGTGTCCGGATCTAAATAATCTCATTTTGATGATCTGTATTACATATATCCCATCAGTATGTTAGTCACAGACAACTTTAATACAGATTGTAATTTAGGATGATGACAGGAGTACAATAATCCATTATTATTTTTACTGCACCACGACTCTGTAAGATACCCCTCATGGAAGACATATACTGCCTGGAGCACTCAACTTATGGTCCAGCACGCACACAGCAGTGTAAGGACCTATAGATTTTTTGTTGCACCTGTACACCACTTTGCTTCTGTGGAGCATAAACTGAACACTTTTGTCTCTTAGTCTGAGCTATCTGTGGGGGTCTCATGACCCACAACCCAGTAGATCACCAGTATTGAATAGGGTCTACAAACATACAGGTGCATCTCACTAAATTAGAATATCATCAAAAAGTTAATTTATTTCAGCTCTTCAATACAAAAAGTGAAACTCATACATTATATTGAGTCATTACAAAAAGAGTGATCTATTTCAAGTGTTTATTTCGGTTAATGTTGATGATTATGGCTTACAGCCAATGAAAACACAAAATTCATGATCTCAGTAAATTAAAATAATTAACAAAAAACACCTGCAAAGGCTTCCTAAGCGTTTACAAAAGTCCCTTAGTCTGTTTCAGTAGGCTGCACAATCATGGGGAAGACTGCTGACTTGACAGATGTCCAGAAGGCAGTCATTGACACACTCCACAAGGTCCCTGAGTTCCAATTTTCATTTGGAAATCAAGGTCGCAGAGTCTGGAGGAAGAGTGGAGAAGCACCCAAGCCAAGCTGCTTGAGGTCTAGTGTGAAGTTGGTTTGGGGAGCCATGTCATCTGCTGGTGTAGGTCCACTGTGTTTTATTAAGACCAAAATCAGTGCAGCCGTCTATCACGAAATTTTAGCGCACTTCATGCTTCCCTCTGCCGACAAGCTTTTTGGAGATGGACATTTCATTCTCCAGCAGGACTTGGCCCCTGTCCACACGGCCAAAAGTACCAATACCTGGTTTAAAAACAACAGTATCACTGTGCTTGATTGGCCAGAAAACTCGCTTGACCTTAACCCCACAGAGAATCTATGAGGAATTGTCAAGAGGAAGATGAGCGACACCAGACCCAACAATGCAGACGAGCTGAAGGCTGCTATCAAAGCAACCTGGGCTTCCATAACACCTCAGCAGTGCCACAGGCTGATCGCCTCCATGCCACGCCGCATTGATGCAAAAGGAACCCGACCAAGTATTGAGTGCATTTACTGAACATACATTTCAGTAGGCCAACATTTTGGATTTTAAAAACATTTTTCAAGCTGTTGTTATAAAGTATTCTAATTTACTGGGATTATTATTATTATTTATTATTATAGCGCCATTTACTCTATGACGCTTTACATGTTAAAAAGGGGGTATACATAGCAAAAACACTTACAATAATCTTAACAAAATGAGTCAGTGACTGGTACAGAAGGAGAGAGGACCTTGTCCGTGGGGGCTCCCAATCGACAATGGATGGGTGAGGATACAGTAGGTGAGGGTAGGGCTGGTCATGCAGCCTTATGGTGAAGCGGTGGTTACTGCAGGTTGCAGGCTTCTCGGAAGAGGTGGGTCTTCAGGTTTCTTTTGAAGGTTTCCACAGTAGGCGAATGTCTGATATGTTGGGGTAGAGGGTTCCAGAGTAGGGGGGATGCACGAGAGAAATCTTGTATGCGATTGTAGGAAGAGGAGATAAGGGGGAGTAGAGAAGGAGATCTTGTGAGGATCGGAGGTTGCGTGCAGGCAAGTACAGGAAGACTAGGTCACAGATGTATGGGGGAGGTTGTGGATGGATTTGCATGCCATGGTTAAGGTTTTGAATTGGAGTCTCTGGGCAATGGGGAGCCAGTGAAGGGATTGACAGAGAGAAGAGGCCGGGGAATAGTGGGGGGACAGGTGGATTAGTTGGGCAGCAGAGTTTAGGATAGATTGGAGGGGTGCGAGAGTGTTAGAAGGGAGGCCACAGAGCAGGAGGTTGCAGTAGTCGAGGCGGGAGATGATGAGGGCATGCACTAGTGTTTTTGCAGAGTCATTGCTGAGGAATGTGCGGATCCGGGAGTTATTTTTGAGTTGGAGTCGGCAGGAGGGGGAAAGGGCTTGGATATGTGGTTTGAAGGAGAGATCGGAGTCCAAGGTTACCCCAAGGCAGCAAGCTTGAGATAATGACTTTTGTGTTTTCATTGTCTGTAAGCCATAATCATCAACATTACCAGAAATAAACACTTGAAATAGATCACTCTGTCTGTAATGACTCTATATAATATGAGTTTCACTTTTTGTATTGAAGAACTGAAATACATTAACTTTTTGATGATATTCTAATTCAGTGAGATGCACCTGTATCACAAAAGTTTAGTTACCCTTTAAAGATGGTTTCCGAACTTTCTGCCCACTTTTAAAGTCCCCAATGTCCTTAATAAAATAAGAGAAAAGCACAATATTCTGTTTGTCGCAGCTGGGCAGGCGGCAGCGCTCATGCAACATAAACAATGTCACGGGATCACAGGGGAGGCATTTGGAGCGGTGACAGTCTGGTAGATGGTGGGGTGGGGGTAATTATGCTTTTCCTACTTTATCCAGCACATTGGAGGCATACAAAAGGGGTTATTCCTAGGAAAACCCCTTTAACCAGGGTCTAAGCCAAAATAAACAGATTGAGTTACTTTGAGTTGCACATTATTGAGCAGCCAATAGTCTGAGTCCTGAATCTCCATTTTTAATCTATACCTGCAATAGTCAGGAGTTGACTCACTGTTTTTTGTGAGCTAAGTGTTATGGGCATGCTC
This sequence comes from Phyllobates terribilis, assembly GCF_046119375.1. Classification (NCBI taxonomy): domain Eukaryota; kingdom Metazoa; phylum Chordata; class Amphibia; order Anura; family Dendrobatidae; genus Phyllobates; species Phyllobates terribilis. The sequence goes on from NW_027362765.1 coordinate 417,893,835, forward strand.
AGTTACCTGTGCAGAGGCCATTATACAGAGAGGGAGAGGGGGTGAGCTTTGAACAACACTTATTGTGAATGGTGGATCTGGTGTTATCTGTCCCTGTAATCCTGCCTGTAATGATAATTCAGTAAGAATGATAAAAAGTAATCTGTGCAGAACAAGAGGTGTGAGCATAATATTAGACTTTTTTTTCATATAAATTTTTTTTTCATATAAATAGTGATCTAAAAGAAAAAAATAGAAAAATTTAATTTAACATAAAAAAACTTAGTTTGAACTATAGGTCATTTTCTGATAACACGTTCCCTTTAAATATTTTTTTTTCAAGTGGTATTAAATATACCTTGATATTTCCCATTTTGTAGGAGCCTTCTATTAATTTTAATGCCCATAGTCCTCCTAAGATAAAAAATGAAATTTGCAACCAAATCCTTTCCTATTTTTTTTTTATCTTGAGAGACGCTCAATATAATAGAGCATACGATTGTATAAGTCAATGCAACTTCAACTCTGAGCCGCAGACAAGACATATAAAATACTTTACGATTGTGTTACTCTGCGTGGAGTATCATATAACCTAATACACCGGAAAAACAGATACAAAGACATAGCTCAGGACTTCAGATGTCTTTTGTTCACTACACCATAATAGAAACCACTGTATCTAGGGACAATAAGTTATTACAAAGAAAGGTGAAATTCACAAGAGGATTACTGTAATCTAGATCTTCACAGCTACAAAGCGGCTGTAGAGTGAATAATGATATCGTTCTGCTAAAAAATTATCAGTCCATAAAGGACTCTTAGAAAGGTTGCCCCCGAAAATAAAAGTGATCAGTAGCACTCTTGTCCATGACTGGGACCAGGGTTGGACTGGCCCATCAGAGAATAGGAAAATCCTCTGGTGGGCCCTGGCTTCTCCTACAGGAGAGTTCTTAGTCCAAACCTTGCAGCTGCTATGGGGCTCTTGAGTGGGGGAGAAAGGTGGGCCCTCAGAATCAAATCCTCGGGTGGGCCCAATGTTCTTCAGTCTGACACTGACTGGGACTACTGTAGTAATTATGGCTCATGGCTGAGCTTCAATATCTAGGGATAATCGACCTTTTTTCTAAACGTGGACAACATTTTATGAAAGGAAAATATAAAAATCTTGCAGGACAATTGTAGATGGGAAACATATAAATCTCCTATGTCATAGTAAATTCTCAATACTTAATTGTCTTCTTAAGTAAATTTGGCCACAAAGGACCATTATCAGAAAGAATGTGGTTGATCATTTGTCCATCATCACAATCTAATTATCATCATGGCAGACTTAAATGGAAAACAGTAAAAAAAAGAAAACATAAAAAACCCAACACAGTTAAAGTGGCAGATGATTGTTCAAATTTGGACAATCATGCCATACACTTGAATTTTCAACCAACAACCGCAGGAAAAAAATCCATAATGAGAAATCACATCTTAGTATACAATAGTCTGCCATCGGCCATCACGTATCATGTCCAAACAATCCAAGGACAAAATGACCCAAATCAGTAATTTTGGTTGACCTGTGTGTTTATTGTTGTGAAATTTTTTTTCCTACCAAAAAGCAATATGTTTTTACTATGGCAATAAATGACTGATCGCTAGGGGTCTCAACACTGAAACCTCCACAGGCATTAAACTGGTGGTCCTGATCCACCATTCTCTCTTACTTTTAGAAATGAATGGAACCGCATGGTGAAGCATTTGCGATGCTGATTGATTCACTGTCTATGGGACTGAAGGAACATAGCACTCAGCTATTTCCATCAGTCCCATACAAGTGAGGAACATTGGGAAATCAGGACCACAATACTAGTAAGAGTAGGGGTCCCACCTTTAGGGATCTATCATTTATCACCCTCTTTAAGTCTGCCAACTCTTTCTTGTCTTGAGAATAACAACTAATATACAACTTGCATGTTCCCTTGGGTGGATAAAAATGTGACATGAAGATAACAGCCCTTGATGCAGGAACCATATTGTAATAGTGAACGTAGGGAGCACTTTTATAACGTACGGCTGGAAAACTCCTAAAACATTGTATAACATTTTCTTCTGAATGGAGTCTTATTTTATCCTTCACTTTTTTTTCATACTATAAAACATTTCACAAAATTCATCTATAAACTTGAGGATGAACATGAATGGATTATGTTTGATTTTTCTTCTACCCCATGGGAAGGTTTTGGCTTGGTCTTCAGATGTACTGGAGAGAAACTAAGTTAAAAACCAATAGAAACCAATTGAACTTGTCGAACTGTTGAAAAATTGTAACTTGCAGCCTTTCTGGACTCAAGCAAACTAATAGTCCTAGTGATTTATGGTTGCAGTTTGTTTTTTGAGACTGATGGTAGCGTGGACAAGAAATACAGAGTTATACTTTTTCTCTAGACCATAAAATGTTCATCTTTTGAGGTCAATAACAGACATAATAGGACTTGATTTGGAAAGGCACACACCTATCTATATAATACCTCACAGTTCACAGTGCATGTCAGACCAAATGAGAATCATGAGCTCAAAGGAACTGACCAAGGAGCTCAGAGATAGAATTGTGGCAAGGCACAGATCTGGCCAAGGTTACAAAAGAATTTCTGCAGTACTCAAGGTTCCTAAGAGCACAGTGGCCTCCATAATTATTAAATGGAAGAAGTTTGGGACCACCAGAAGTCTTCCTAGACCTGGCTGTCCAGCCAAACTGAGCAATCGTGGGAGTAGAGTCTTGGTGAGAGAGGTAAAGCAGAACCCCAACATCACTGTGGCTGAGCTCCAGAGATGCAGTAGGGAGATGGGATAAAGTTCCACAAAATCAACTATCACTGCAGCTCTCCACCAGTCAGGTCTTTATGCCAGAGTGGCCCGAAGGAAGCCTTTCCTCAGTGCAAGACATACAGTTAGGTCCATATATATTTGGACAGAGACAACATTTTTCTAATTTTGGTTCTAGACATTACCACAATGAATTTTAACAAAACAATTCAGATGCAGTTGAAGTTCAGACTTTCAGCTTTCATTTGAGGGTATCCACATTAAAATTGGATGAAGGGTTTAGGAGTTTCAGCTCCTTAACATGTGCCACCCTGTTTTCAAAGGGACCAAAAGTAATTGGACAGATTAAATAATTGTAAATAAAATGTTCATTTCTAGTACTTGGTTGAAAACCCTTTGTTGGCAATGACTGCCTGAAGTCTTGAACTCATGGACATCACCAGACGCTGTGTTTCCTCCTTTTTGATGCTCTGCCAGACCTTCACTGCAGTGGTTTTCAGTTGCTGTTTGTTTGTGGGCCTTTCTGTCTGAAGTTTAGTCTTTAACAAGGGAAATGCATGCTCAATTGGGTTGAGATCAGGTGACTGACTTGGCCATTCAAGAATATTCCACTTCTTTGCTTTAATAATCTCCTGGGTTGCTTTGGCTTTATGTTTTGGGTCATTGTCCATCTGTAGTATGAAACGACGACCAATCAGTTTGACTGCATTTGGCTGGATCTGAGCACACAGTATGGCTCTGAATACATCAGAATTCATTCGGCTGCTTCTGTCCTGTGTCACATCATCAATAAACACTAGTGACCCAGTGCCACTGGCAGCCATGCATGCCCAAGCCATCACACTGCCTCCGCCGTGTTTTACAGATGATGTGGTATGCTTTGGATCATGAGCTGTACCACGCCTTCGCCATACTTTTCTCTTTCCATCATTCTGGTAGAGGTTGATCTTGGTTTCATCTGTCCAAAGAATGTTCTTCCAGAACTGTGCAGGCTTTTTTAGATGTTTTTTTTAGCAAAGTCCAGTCTAGCCTTTTTATTCTTGATGGCTTGCACCGTGCAGTGAACCCTCTGTATTTACTTTCATGCAGTCTTCCCTTAATGGTAGATATGGATATTGATACGCCTACCTCCTGGAGAGTGTTGTTCACTTGGTTGGCTGTTGTGAAGGGGTTTCTCTTCACCATGGAGATTATTCTGCGATCATCCACCACTGTTGTCTTCCGTGGGCGCCCAGGTCTTTTTGCATTGATGAGTTCACCAGTGCTTTCTTTCTTTCTCAGGATGTACCAAACTGTAGATTTTGCCACTCCTAATATTGTAGCAATTTCTCGGATGGGTTTTTTCTGTTTTTGCAGCTTAAGGATGGCTTGTTTCACCTGTGTCGAGAGCTCCTTTGACCGCATGTTTACTTCACAGCAAAACCTTCCAAATGCAAACACCATACCTCAAATGAACTCCAGGCCTTTTATCTGCTTAATTGAGAATGACATAACGAAGGGATTGCCCACACCTGTCCATGAAATAGCCTTGGAGTCAATTGTCCAATTACTTTTGGTCCCTTTAAAAACATGGTGGCACATGTTAAGGAGCTAAAACTCCTAAACCCTTCATCCAATTTTAATGTGGATACCCTCAAATGAAAGCTGAAAGTCTGAACTTCAACTGCATCTGAATTGTTTTGTTTAAAATTCATTGAGGTAATGTCTAGAACCAAAATTATAAAAATGTTGTCTCTGTCCAAATATATATGGACCTAACTGTTTGAAAGCCCACATAGAGTTTGCTCAAAAACACATGAAGGACTCCCAGACTATGAGAAATAAGATTCTCTGGTCTGATGAGACGAAGATAGAACTTGTTGGTGAAAATTCTAAGCGGTATGTATGGAGAAAACCAGGCACTGCTCATCACCTGTCCAATACAATCCCAACAGTGAAACATGGTGGGGGCAGCATCATGCTATGGGGGTGTTTTTCAGCTGCAGGGACAAGACAGCTGGTTGCAATTGAAGGAAACATGAATGCGGCCAAGTACTGAGATATCCTGGATGAAAACCTCTTCCAGAGTGCTCTGGACCTCAGACTTGGCTGAAGGTTCACTTTCCAACAAGACAATGACCCTAAGCACACAGCTAAAATAACAAAGGAGTGGCTTCAGAACAACTCTGTGACCATTCTTGACTTGCCCAGCTAGAGCCCTGACCTAAACCCAATTGAGCATCTCTGGAGAGACCTGAAAATGGCTGTCCACCAACGTTCACCATCCAACCTGACGGAACTGGAGAGGATCTGCAAGGAAGAATGGCAGAGGATCCCCAAATCCAGGTGTGAAAAACTTGTTCCATCATTCCCAAGAAGACTCATGGCTGTGCTAGCTCAAAAGGGTGCTTCTACTCAATACTGAGCAAAGGGTCTGAATACTTATGACCATGTGATATTTCAGTTTTTCTTTTTTAATAAATTCGCAAAAATTTCTACATCTGTTTTTTTTCAGTCAAGATGGGGTGCAGAGTGTACTTTAATGAGAAAAAAATTAACTTTTTAGAATTTACTAAATGGCTGCAATGAAACAAAGAGTGAAACATTTAAAGGGGTCTGAATACTTTCCGTACCCACTGTATACTACTGCTTAGGCAAATAAGTGTCTTGTTTCTCCAATATGCACCCATCAAAAAATGTATGCACTCTCTTTTTCTGGATGCATAATTGACAAAACTTCCCATACCGTTACAAAAAATATATACCAATATATTCAGCATCAGCCTCATTGAGATCAGTAGAACACATATTCGGACCCTATTGGCTGAATAAAGACCAATGGGTCTGCTCTAAAAGCACCATGAAAACAACAATTAAGTTGCGTTGAGAGTGGACATGGACCTCGAATAGTTCCCCCAGCCTCGCACAGATATCAACATCACCTGAAATGTTCCGGCCTGACACCGGCTCATGTTAGGTCTTCTCCGGGCTAGGGGCAGGTACAGTCCTCTGCTCTTAGTCATTTCATATAGTCATGTTATATTTGGTACACAGTGGTTATCATGATTCATGACTATTGCTAACATTCACACTCACTTATGGTACATCGTTTCGCCGTAGGGAGTATTCTGCATACCAGAGAAAGTCCTAGGAATGAATCATATATCAAATTATTGAATCCCTGTAAAATGAATTTGTAATGAAAAGCAATGAGTAATAAAATGTAGGAGAGTTAGTGGTTTATAGTAGGACAATTTGAGATGAGTATGTTGTAAAAACCAGAAATGTGACAAATTATTCTTACACAATTACACTCTTTACTAGATAGTTACGAAGTACAGGTCTATATTTTACTTAGACATCATGTGTGGGTATAAACTGTGAACAGGGTCTTACAGCCAAAGCTGTGGGCATAGGGGTTGTTGTGGTGAAATAAGTCAACCTTAGACCCTTTAATATTAATGTTTTATCCCTAGGATAGGGCATCATTTTTAGATTGGTGGGGTTGTAAATAGGTGCTTGGGATGCAACAGCGCTGAAGATGAGGAGAGCTTAACCGAGGATTATTTATTACTCTAACTCAACAATTTGAATAATTTATATACAAATGGTTATATACAAAGGGTTATCAGGTTATTAGAGTGCAATGAAATGTTTGACAATTTGAACGTAAGGCACTTCTTTGGATTGAAGCAGCGGTCACAGATATAACAATTAAACCCTATCTCACAAGACACTAAGCATATACAATAGATACAAGCGTCTCTATTCTATTACTCTGTCCTTGTCCTAAGGTGCTTCACAGTCAGTCGTGTACCCGTCACCGTCATTAACCTGTCACTTTGGTAGTAATGATGCACGCCGTCGAGGCCATAAAGGGAGTTCACACTACTATATGGTTAGGCCACAAGTCCCTTCTTGGTGAGTCACTTCTAGCACCCGTAGCGCTGGCTGCCTCTGTCCACTGAAGTGTGGCCATGGTTCCGTGTGCACCGTATTTCTGTACCTCCTGTAGCGGATCTCACGAATGTCCCCCTAATACCGCCAGCTCGCTTCCCGTTGCTCTGGTCCCACTCACTCTGTTCTGGCTCTGTTCACTTAGCTCCAGTGTCTGTCCCTTGGTTCTTCTCTCGGCTCTGGCCACTCCATCATTCACTTGGATCTGGTTACTCAATTCTTCCCTTGAGTCTGGTCACTTTTAGTGGTGACTATAAGCAAACCTCGCTACACCACACGTCTGTCCTGCTATGGGTTCAGGCACCACCGACTTCACCCCTTCTCTGCCCTCCTGGGCCTTTTATAGTTCCTAATTAATTCCTAATTGTCATTAATCCTAATGACACAGCTATCACCTGACCTGGTGTCTCCTCCAATCTCTTCTTCCATGGAACATGCACGTCACTCTTCAGTTCCTGCTAATGCAATTCTCTCTGCTTTCCATTTTCCTATCATCTTTGACCAGCAGATGTCAGTGTTCACTTGCAAACACTCTGTTAGGCATTAACTATGTGAGTCTTCTTACTTGTCCATGTCCTTACAGGGTCTAAATCAGGGCACCCCACTAATCACCTAATTGAAAGAGGTGTGTTGATTGGTTGAGTGCTCCAGCCTTTTAGTGTTTACCAGCTCCAGTTCTGTACTTTGTGTAGTGACTGTACCTGGTCCTACAGCTCAGTGCCATTCAAGTAGTACCAGGCACAGTCACTGCCAAATGTATGGTGCTATGCTTTGTAATAGAAAGACTGCAGTGCTCATCAGCTGACTGGAGAGGGTTCTAGCAGACAGACCCCCAATTATCTTATTCTGTTGGCCTATCCTAAAGTTAGACCATCAACATTAATCCCATCCTGACATTAGACCTAATAGTGTGTAATAGTGAGTCCTGAGCCTGCACTATACCAGGCAGATGCCAGCTGTGTTACACAGCCAGCATCTGCCTAGAACAATAGCAATCTGAGCCTTATCTGATCGTCTTTAGCAATGGTATTTAAATGGACCGTTGCCAGTAGCGCACACATCGGGCCCTATTGCCACCGGCCACAATGCAATCACCAGGTGCAGATGGGATCAGCTGAAAGCCCTCCTATAATGTCCTGTCTGTGGCTGGTCTTCATAAGAGAACGTTATTTTTTTCTGTATATTGAAATACTGTATTAATTAGTATATAGTATAAACAATCTAATTATCGCAAGTTCAAGTCATTTAAAGTAAACCTGTCCCCTCCAGAAAGACTATTCACCTGCAGATATAATGGTAATCTGCAGGTCAATAGCATTTAAATCCTGCCTGGCTGCCTTATTGGAGCAGTGGCTACAGGGAGAAAATTATGTTTTATTCTCCCTGCAGCCACTCGCTTCCAGTCATCGGGGCAGTACAAGGAGCTGTAATAGTCATCACTCACTCACCACTCCCCGGCATGTTGATTGACAGCTTGCTCTACACATACATGTTGTACACATACACTGCAGTGTCAGCTGTCAATCAATGTGCCAGGGAGTGATTATAATTGCATTGATAGTATGGAGATCAGTGACTGTAACTACTCCTTGCACCGTTCCTTGCACCGTTCCAGATTAGTCATTTTTCTGTCACCTTAATTTTTTTGTTCTCCACAAAAAATACCAATACAATTTTAGGAATTATACGGTCCTGGGAAATCATGCTGCCAGGTTATCTTTACCGCACAATGAACGATGAAAAAAACAAAACACAATAAACAATGGTCAAATTGCATTTTTTTAATCATTTCACCTCATGTGGAATTTTTTTTTCTGTTTTTTCAGAAGGAAAAAACAAAAGTGCAGAAATGCAAAATCGAACAGTTATGAGTAGATTAAAGTTTGGAAAACCATTTAAAAAGAAAATCAAGCGAGTATACAACATTCCTTGTCCTTTATGGTCCGTGCACAATGGGCGCAATATCCAATATCATCTACAATAAAGAGAACAATGTGGGCTTCTTTTACCTTGATACCAAAGTTTGTACATGGTTGTGCACTCACCTGCGTTTTATCAGGACTTTATCAACTTGCATGTGCTTTAATGGCTGCCATTCAGCATATTCGTATACACAGTTTCAGCATTTAGTATGAGAGGTGTTTACAGGTCCAATAATTAATTATGATTTTTGGTTTAATGTTTTTTTAGATCCAAATCTAAAATGGAATCCATGTAAAATGCATCAACAATCTACAGTGACATGTAAAAGTTTGGAAACCCCTAGTCAAAATTACTGCTAATGTGAATAGTTAAGCAAGTTGAAGATTAAATGATCTCTAAAAGTCCTGAAGTTAAAGATGACACATTTCCTTTGTATTTTAGTCAAAAACAATATATATATATATTTCATCTTTTACATTTTAAAAATTACAAAAAGGAAAATTAGCTGATGCAAAAGTTTGGGCACCCTGCATGGTTAGTACCTAGCAGCACTCCTCTTTTGAAAGTATCACAGATTGTAAACGTTTTATGCAACCAGTCAAGAGTCTTTCAATTCTTGTTTGAGGGATTTTCATTCATTCTTCCTTGGAAAATTCTTCCAGTTCTGTGAGATTCCTCGTTCGTCTTGCGTGCACTGCTATTTTGAGGTCTAGCCACAGATTTTCAATGCTGTTCAGATCAGGAGACTTTGAGGGTCATTGTAAGACCTTCAGCTTTCACCTTTTGAGGTTGTCTGTTGTGGATTTTACGTGTGTTTAGGATCATTATCCATTAGTAGAAGCCATCCTCTTTACAACTTCAGCTTTTTTACTGATGGTGTTATGTTTGCATCAAGAATTTGTTGAAATTTCATTGACTCCATTCTTCACTCTACCCGTGAAATGTTCCCCGTGCCAATGGCTGCAACACAACCCCAAAGTATGTTTGGTCCACCCCTGTGCTTAACCCCGTCATACCTGAAGGTGGTTTGCACGTTAATGACCGGGCCAATTTTTACAATTCTCACCACTGTCAATTCATGAGGTAATTACTCTGGAACGCTTCAACAGATCCCGCTGATTCTGAGTTTGTTTTTTCCTGACATATTGTACTTCATGATTGTGGTAAAATTTCTTCGATATCACTTGCGTTTATTTGTGAAAAAGTCAGAAATTTGGAGAAAATTTTGAAAATTTCACAGTTTACAAAATTTGAATTTTCATGCCCTTAAATCAGAGAAACATGTTACACAAAATAGATAATAAATAACATTTCCCACGTGTCTATTTTACATCAGCACAATTTTGGAACCAATATTTTTTATTGTTAGGAAGTTATAAAGGTTAAAATTTGACCAGCGATTTCTCCTTTTTCCAACAAATTTCCAAAACCATTTTTTTAGGGACCACATCACATTTGTAGTGACTTTCAGGGCCTTTATGAAAGAAAATACCCAAAAGTGACCCCATTCTAAAAACTGCACCCCTCAAGGTGCTCAAAACCATATTGAAGAAGTTTATTAACCATTCAGGTGCTTCACAGGAATTTTTGGAATGTGGAAGAAAAAAATGAACATTTAACTTTTTCACAAAAATGTTACTTTCGACCCAAATTTTTTTTATTTTCGCAAGGGTAACAGGAAAAAATGGACCCCAAAATTTGTTGTGCAATGTCTCGTCTCCTGAGCACGTAGATACCCCATATGTGGGGGAAAACCACTGTTTGGGCGCACGGCAGGGTTCGGAAGGGAAGGAGCGCCATTTGACTTTTTGAATGTAAAATTTGCTTGAATAATTAGCGGGCGCCATGTCGCATTTGGGGAGCCTCTAATGTGCCTAAACAGTGGAAACCCCCCACAAGTGACACCATTTTGGAAACTAGACCCCTCAGGGAACTTATCTAGATGTGTGGTGAGCACCCTGAACCCCCAAGTGCTTCACAGAAGTTTATAACGTAGAGCCGTGAAAATAAAAAAATCCAACTTTTTCCACAAAAATGATCTTTTAGCCCCAAATTTTTTATTTTCACAAGGGTAAGAGGAGAAAATGGACCCCAAAAATTTTTGTGCAATTTCTCCTGAGTACACTGTTTTGGCACATGGTAGGGTTCAGAAGGGAAGGGGCACTGTGTGACTTTTTGAATGCAAAATTGTCTGGAGTTGAGAGTGGATGCATGGCAAGCAATCTCCGCGTGTTTTTTTTGCCTTACAACAGCCGCGAAAGCTATAAGGCGGAGACTCGAGCATGTCACTCGAGCACCCGTGATACTCAGTGCATACCCGAGCACCCGATCCAAACTCAAGTAGCAAGTACTTGTGCTCAACACTAGTCGCCATATCGTCATAATTTTTTTTTTCTTTACTTTTGAAAAAATCCCAACCTCAACACAACCCTAACCCTAACCCCAACCCTAATACAACCCTAACACAGCCCTGACCCTAACCGTAACCCTAAATCTAGCAAAACTCTAACCTTAGCACAACCCTAACCCTAGCACAACCCTAACCCTAACACAACCCTAACCCTAACACAACCATAACTGTAACCCTAACCCTAGCACAACCCTAATCCTAGCACAACCCTAACCCTAGCACAACCCTAACCTTAGCACAACCCTAACCTTAGCACTACGTTCAGAAGCTTGCACATATCTCGCCAGAATCTGGATGTGAACTAGACACTTCAGTCGGAAACGATGTGATGAGGAAACCCGTGAAGATGGAAGATGTGATGGATGAAATTCTTGCAAACTCCCGAGCGGACGGAAGGGCTGGCAATGTGGTAAAGTGTGCCATTTTTAAGAAGCGATCCACCACTACCCAGATGACGGAACAGCCCGAGAACACAAGAAGGTCTGTAATAAAGTCCATGGCGATATGCTGCCAAGGCACCAAGGGCTCAGGTAGAGGTAGGAGTCGTCCAGATTGGAATTGCCTAGGAGTTTTGTTGCGGGCACAGGAACAAGTACCAGATCAAGAATGGACAGGATAAGTTCAGGAAAACAGGACAGCCTCAGGTACTGGTTCACAGGTGCATGTTGAGACTGGACTGGTGAGGGTAACGGTATAGCTGCGGACAAGACAGGTCAAGCTCAGGACATGGTAGGTAGAGGGATCATAGACTCCGTAACAGGATGCAGCAAGGCGGACAGATACCAGTTCAGACAGGCAGGCAGGATTGGATGCAGGCATGGGAGATAGGCTCAGGTTTGGACTGGGCAGGAAAGGATGTATAGGGTTAGGTTCAGACAGGGCAAGCAGGAAGGACCTGGTCAGGTTCGGACAGCATACAGGTACAGGGATCTTATAACTTGGTAGCAGAAAACAGACTGAATACTGAAGTTGCTAAGGCACGTCCCAATAGGGCACGTCCCAATAGGGGAGGGGGCCTTAAATATCAGACGTCTCCCAGCTAATTGCTGGGGACGTTTTCAGAAGCGCGCTGGCCCTTTAAGAAGCAGGGAGCACGCATGGACTAAGCACACTCCCAGGAGACCTGCGTGCTGTGCGCAGGCCCTGGGTGGAAGCAGACGCTGAGAGAGCTCAGACATGTAAGTGAACAGCATCCCTGCAGTGTCCCTGCATGGAGGAGGAAGGGGATTAGTGCAGGGGAGCCAGCGCTCTTCAAACAACAACTTTTGCGCCCAGAATGGCAGGGTGGTTCTCCTTTAGTGTCACTGGAATCTGCTACATAGATCCCGAAGTCAACACCCAATTTAGTTTTGCCATGATTTTGTGGCTTCTGACTGTTACAGGCAAGCATCCTTAAAGGGAATCTGTCAGTAGGATCAACCCTCCTCATCCGTCACAGGAAGCTGAATAAAATAATACCTTGATATCTGCGATCCAATGTTTTTTTCCAGAGTAATCCACATTTTTTACATGTTTATTAGCTGTAAAGATCTATGGGCCAGACATAGATCTCCTGAGAATCTGTCTCCAGAGATTATTTTAAATAAAAGGGTGCGTTACCAGTGCGAGACATGTAATGACCGACAGTCTGCTCTCTTGATCTGCATGTCTCACACGGGTAACGCCCCCCCTTTCATTTAAAATAATCTCTGGATACAGATTCTCAGGGAGATCTGTGTACGGCCCATAGATCTTAAAAGTTCATTTATGTGTTAAGAAAAATGAGGATTTTTTGGGAATAAGAAAATTGTAAAGTGCTGCGGAATATGTTGGCGCTATAAAAATAAAAAATATTATTATTATTATTATTATTATTAATAAGACATCGGATCGCAGATATCAAGGTATTATTTTATTCAGCTTCCAATGACCTACATGTCCACATAGATGTCTTAGGTGGGTTGATCCTACTGATAGATTCCCTTAAACATTGACATAGTACCTTCACAAAACAACACCAGCTTAGCGGGCTTACTCTGGTCTTCATTTCTTCCTCCCCGCTGGAGAGAAAGATATTCTTTTAGTTGCTAGTCTGCAAGATCCAAATACAGTATTCAAGTAATCTGTGAATGGAACTTTCCCGTGCCGACCCTATCAGAAAAAGGCAAAATAAAGTAATAAAATATATTACAAAAAAATCATTACTTTGTAAAGGCTGCCGGGCTCAATAATTAAGTAAAAGAATAAAAATATTTACTTTACTATATATTATTAGAGCAATCAGAGCAAGCAAGCAGCATGCTCAGAATAGACATCCCTCTCCCATTTCTACCTGAGAAGAACCATTTCAGTCAATTGACAGCAGTGGCTCCCCAGTGACCAGCATTATTACTTATCCCATGGATAAGTGATAATTTTAATTAATGATACAACCACTTTAATTAGTTTAAAGGAGTTGTCCACTACTTTTTACGATTGCCTCAATGTATTTACCCTGTTATTATAAGTCTTTTTGTAATTACCTTTGGTTGTCTTTATTGCCTGTGAGCGGCGCTATCCTTGGCCGCTCACAGGCATCACGTGACCCCAGTCGGCTCTGACATCCGTCGATGTCACGTCAAGTTTCGGCTGCAGCCGGGCGTGACTCAGCGCTGCGTTCCACAGTGAGTGATGGGCTGTGGATGGGATTACTCCGAGCGTCACACCCAGCATCCACCGCGGGGAACGCGTCATTGATGTCATGCCTCACTTGACGTGACATCAGTGGAAGTAAGAGCCAGCTGCCGCCGGGGGTCACGTGATGCCTGTGAGCGGCCAAGGATAGCACCTCTCACAGGCAATAAAGGTAATTACAAAAAGACTTATAATCACAGGGTAAATACATTGGGGGCAATCGTAAAAAGTAGTGGATAACTTCTTTAAGCTAAGAGCTCTATGCTGTTATTAGTAATGAGGGTTTTATCCTCCTCAAACCATGTCCCACTGGTTTATTTTGACCTGTGTTTCTTAACACAACCAAGACAAGTATGGTCTACTTTAAGAAAAAGTGTCCTCAAAGTACCCTTAAGGCTAATATATGCTCAGCATGAGAGCATTGAGAGTACCCCTATGGTTTACATACACAAAAAGTTGAGATCCTAGAGTCTAGACCAGTGTTTCCCAAACTCAAGTCCAATTGGGGGAATGTTGAACTGGCTGTACCTAGGTCTTTATTCAACCTACGTTACTACTATGGCCCCCCAACAGATCATGTTTTCAGGATTTCATTAGCATTACAGAGAGGAAAGAACGTGTGGCAATTTCTGATGGCTTGATAATAATTGCATTTTCTGCGCAATAGTAAAGAAATCCTGAAAACATGATGTGTTGGGGGCCATGAGGACTGGATTTTGGGAAACACTGGTTCAGACTATTTGTAAGTGACACTGGGTAACTACATTTACCCATGTAAGCTATGCTAGACACCTCCAATATGTAGAACAGAGACGAGAAAGGGTCACAGGGAGTTATTCTTGGGTAACACAGTCATAGAAGAACGCACAATGGGGGATAGTGGATGATTATGCGATATGGCTGCCAATTGGAAGCCGAAGCTGCCAACTGAAGAATTACATGAGTGAATGGGCTAAATATTGGTGTAAGGGTTGAGAGCAGAAAAAATAATTGTTCAAAACGAATCTACATCGACAACCATTAATTTCAAACCAACAGCATTTTAACCTTTGTTGACGTTGTTGCAAGGGGCCAGGCATTTTCCTGAAAAACACTGGAGTATTTTAGCACAGCAGCTGGATCATTAGTCGTGACTAATAGAAAATATGCATTTTTTTAAACATTACAGATAGTAATCAAGATAGCTTTTCTACTGTATCTTGTATGATTCTTTGAATATTTTAGATGTTGCCATAGTTGCACCTGCTTTCCTCGGGCGTTCTCTCGATGTCTAGTAGAGACTTGCTGGTAAAAAAGTGACCCTCTTCTAGAAACAAAACATACATTCCAAAAATATACAGTATCATAGTAGATGCTTCACTCTATCTTCTAAGAAATCGTGAGTTGTGTACGTTTTTACGTAATAGTGTTCATCCGAAGCTGAAATTTCGAATATTAAGGTTTCTACAACTTAGAGGAACTAAAACAAAGTGACCATCTGTCAATTATAATAGATGATAACAATATTTGTATGTGAGGTTGTGCCCAGCTCACGTTGGAACACATGAAGAATATATCCAAAGGGTTGTTTTGATCTGACATTGGCTTAAAAAGGTTACAAAAGAAGGGCATTTATTATGGATCCATGGGATGGTTGATTACTATCTGACTGCCAGGGTTCTTCACTCATGACCAGAACAATCGTCCTGAGTTTGAATGGAACAGTGGTTATGCATTCATCCAGCCAAGCTATATAAAATTATAGGGCTGACAAACAGGGCACATGTATGATCATAGCTCCATTCCTACATCTAATGTTTTGTTGCAAGGAGGAATGGTGAGGAACTCGGGATGCCAAGTTTAGTAAAAGTAGGAATTGCAGTGGTGGGATTCCCAATGATCACACATCGATCGTGGTATTAATGGCTTAACCTGAATCCAGTTCCAAAAAAAATCAGATTAATAAAGGTCACTTTGGATTCCTCATTAAATAGAGTTTTTTCTTTTATTCAACTAAGAGTTTCTAGAAGGTACTGATCCCTTAATCAAATCATCACATTTAGCTAAAACAAAAACAAGTCGTTGAATAATAGTGAAAAACTCTATTAAACAAGGAATCCAAGGCAATCTTTATTCATCATAATTTTTTTATATTTGGATATGAGTTTACTGTATTGGGAGCATCTGTTTCTTACTTTTTCGAGGAGGAGGAGCTGCTTTGAAGCAAGTGGTATACATAGTTGAAAATTTTGAGTTGTGGCTACGATTTAGCACAAACCAGCAAAGTGAGTTAGAAGATGAGATTACTTAGTTGTTGTACTACATTTTTAGATTTCCAATTACATTGGAGCACCACCCCTCTTCTTTCTTTTATGGCACATACCCTTTTACGAGTGACATTTTGGCATACACAAATTACCTCTTCGGAGAAGAGGACTTGAACTGTAGTGCCAGTAGCAGTCCTAAAATTCAATATCGCCCCTTTAACAAGTCTTGCCACATGACGTAGGATAAAAGCCAAACCACAATTTCAATTTGCAGACACGTGTTTCGAGGTGTTGCCCCTCCTCAGTGCAAGCCATGTGATTTAATTTGGCATACACATGTTCTACTGAATAGAATTGACTAATAGACTGCACTATTCAATTTTGATATGTCCAGTAAAAATTCATACTACCTAGTGGATCTTTTTTGCAATATGGTTCCATGGGATACATATAATACAGCCAGGCATTCTTCAGAGCCTTTGATCAGAAATATACTGTATGTCGATAAATACTCCCAACATATACCACTAAGGCTATGATGTGATGTGAACAGAGCCTAAGGTTGTAGAAATATTACTGGCATACAGGGTGCCCTCTGACATCACCTTAGTATTACTTAATGTGACGCTGAGTAACTACTCACGGACAACCGTGAGACAGGCTAGTCAGGAGGTCTGAGGTCAGATCCCAGGAGGGCTCGTAGTACTGAGGGACAATTCAAAAGAATGGTCAAGTAACAGTCTGGGGACCAAAGCCAGGAGGGTACGTCAAGATAAGAGGATAGGAGAATCGGATATTGAGGCCAAGTCTGGAGTCAAGTACATGAGGTCAGAGAGGATCAAGAGCAAAAGGGAAAACACACACAAATAGTCACAACAAATCCAGGGTCCAGCAACAAGATCAGGGAATCAGACACAGAGCAAAGCGCAAAAATGTTTTTTTCCCATTATTGCACGTTATATTTTATTCAATGGATAGTGAACTTGCTGATCACTGACAGCTGAGACTGCCAGTGACCTCGAGATTTTTTGGTTCTGCAGAGCCCCACATGCATGGTCTCCTCTCCAATAAATGTCAATCGGACTGCTGGAAATAATCAAGTGCTATACTTGGCTTTCTTCAGCAGTACCATAAGCAATATATAGAGTGGAGGCTGAGCATGAGCACTTCTACCGCACTCAAAACAAGGCTCCGCAGACCTCTGTTAACAGGGTTCCAGAGCTGAATCCCAGGATGGCTGGGGGTCTCTATGGTCAGACCTCAAGGCATCAGCAAGCTATCCCCTATTTTATGAAAAGTGAATAACTTACCATTTTGGTAAAACCCCTTTAGGCCCCTTTCACACGTCCGGATATTGCCGGTACTGGAAAAAACAGTACCGGAGATATCCTTGTCTATGTGTCCGTGTGTGTGAAACGTGTGGCACACGTGTGGCAACCGTGTGCCGCCCATGTGACGAATCAGTATGACTGAAGTGAGTCATTCTCCCCGGCTCCTCGGCGTGAGCAGTCAGGTGGATTACAACGGTGGACATCTTCGGACAGGTAAGCATAAGGATTTTTTTATTTTATTCTTATTTTTACACCAGGACACAGCGGGAGCAGAATACTACTCTCATCATTGTTCCTTACTAGCGCTGATCACAGCACAAACAGGGGACAATGATGAGGGCAGCGTTCAGCACCCAGTGCTTGGGAACAACGCCAACTGTACCGCTGATTCTCAGCCGCCTGTATGTGTCACACTGATGACACACGGATGTCATTCGTGTGTCATCACTGTGCACATGTGCGGGACATTTTGCGGCCCGTGCTTTGAGGAAAAAACGGACATGTCAACGGTCTGTGGAAACACACTGACATGTGCACCGACCCATTCATTTGAAGGGGTCTATGTGTGTCCGTGTTTCCAGTACATGTGGAAATGGAACCACACGTACTGGAAACACTGATGTCTGAAACGTGCCTTAGAGGGAGTTTGCCAGCTTCTTTCTTTGTGCAATAACAAAGCCTGGTAAAGGACGGAAGCAAAATTGTAAGTATAATGTTGTGGCCATAGATAGAGGTCAATTAGAAAAGATACTATTAATTAACATGCAAATAAGGTCAGAAGTATCTCATGGGTGGTCTCAACCCAAGTTCTCAGGCACTCTTCAACATGTACCCATCATTGCAGGTAAAAACCACTCTTTAGACAGCAGCAGATGTACTGTATAATGGATGTAATATAGCTGGAATTATTTTATTTAGCCTGCATAGTTGGGTCTTTTTTCTTTCCTCTTTTGGCTTCTGGAAATACACATACTTCTCTTTATCCATGCATGTTGAGTGGACAGGTGCTTCCACCATGCTGATTTTTTTAAAAGAAGCTGTTACAAAGTTTTCCCCATATAAAGTAGGGCCACCACCTGAACACCCTCATATACAGCATTCTAATATAGTCCCAAAAAGAATAAATAAACGGAGCAGCCACAAACCACCAATAAAATTAAAAGTTTATTGAGTAATATTAAAAATATTACCATTACATGCATACTGGACTAAGAAGGAAGAAATAGTAGGGAGAACATCAAAATCCAAGTACTGTATCATATGCAACATCCAGTAAAACATCTTACAAGACAGTACATATGAAGAAACACTCCATTATAACAGCCAAGTGACCATGACCTAAGGTGAAATATGCAGTTTAATGTAAAAAATGTTGCTTACCCATAGTGAGGGAGGATAAGATGAACCCACCATGCTATTTTGCGCAAATGTACTCCCATTTCCCCAGGGAAATGATTTTATGTACTGTATGTCTAAAATTTTGCGCAAATTTTTGTAACATTTTAGCAAAAAGTCGGTAAAAAGTTACAAGAAAGGTTAAAGTGAAAAAATAAAGAGCAATTTGGGTTTTCTGCAAAATTCATGAACCATGCAAATTATTTTGAAAAATTTGGAGTAAATAAAATGTCAACGACATTCAGGACGAAAAAAAAGAAAAGTGACTAAAAAAAAAATTCAAATGATGAATTATGCACCAAATCTTCAAAAATGTGATATATACAAGTGTGAATATTATTTATACAGGATCTGCTATTTTTGCAGGTGTTTCTTCACCTACATGTTAATTGTAACAATCCCAGAAGCACAATTAATCTGGTTTGTCTGATATCTCCTCCTTCTTCGTGTAAAGACTTTCCTACGGCCCTAGGGAACACAGCATCACGTTAAACAAACTTGTTTTCCCTTCTTTATGCTGCAATAGATAAAGATCCATCTAGGTACTGAGAAGACTCTTTATTCTGCGTCACCACATTAAAAGAAGAGCTCACTTTGAAAGGGTTTGTTTCTTTGTTAGTTCACTGACATCACAGGAGCACACCCAACCTAATGAACAATCGGAGATCGTATTTGGATCCAGATTTTTTTCTTATTTGCGTTCATAGCATGGGTAGCTTCAGTTATTTGTCAGAGGTTTTTACTTTACTGATTCCCCAAATTTTAATGTTTATTTAAAGTGTAACTGCACTTCAAAGTAACTATTCAGGAAAAGTAATCGTGTATGTGGAATAACACCATGAAATAACGTGTAATCTGCATTCTTCAGCAGTATTTCCCCTGTGTATTCTCTACTCACTAGAAGCCTCAACAATGTATTTTTGTTTGCTCTTTCCCCTCCCTTCTCCATAGACTTTTATAAGCAGCAGGTGTAATGTGATCCCTCACTGAAGACAAAACTGTAGACAGAATTGAGCAGTTTATGAGAATGAATGATGAATTCAGGAGAGAAGTGAATAAGTGATAACTGATATCAAATAAGATATATACAAGGTTTTTGATCTTCACTTATGTAGTTATTTTAAAAAAATAAAATGTAGACAAATCATCTTCTGATATATACAAAATGAACACACTGATAAAGTCAGCGGTCAATGCCACAATTTCTAAAGTTTTTAAAACCCCTTCCTGCCCAATGACAATCTGTTAGGTCATATAACAGGCATGGGTGTATGTGGAAGGCTCAGAAGCTCTAAATAGTTAACAAAAAAATATAACTATTCAAATCCCCCACCTATTCTCTGACCTGGAGAATCATGTTGCTATTTCACCATTTCGCTTAACTTCGAATTTTTTATCTTCTCGTTTTTTAGTAGATTATGGGTTTGCATCCTCACCATCCCTTGTAGACTGTGAGCTCTCGCAGGCAGGGTCCTCTCTCCTCCTGTACCAGTCGCCAACACGTTTTCTTAAAGATCATTGTAATTGTTTTTGTATGTATACCCCTTTTTCACATGTAAAGCACCATGGAATAAATGGCGCTATGATAATAAATAATAATAATAATAAAATGAATGAAATCAAAATTACAAATTAAGGATAGCCGATGGGTTAATCCAAGTTTCCTCTAATTTGTATAAGTCTAGGCATCTTGGGCCAGTTTTTAAGCCTTAATTTTATACATTGTCTGGAATTCTAAACATGCACACAGTGGCGTAACTTGAGGCTTGAGGGCCCCAATGTAAATCTCCAACAGAGCCACCAACTATCGCAGGTCTTTAATAATAATAGTCTGAGCAAAAGGAACCTTTTGGCCCCCCTAGGCTCCAGGTCCCGGTTGTGATTGCAACCCCTGCACCTATTATAGTTACGTTGCTTCATGCATTGCACATGTGTATAAAAGAAGAATCGACAAATATACAGTCGTACAAATTGGAACGAAATGGGACCGCAGTGCACGACTGGCCAGCGGCTCTCCCGTTCCGAGTGTGACAGCTTCATATATTTCTATGCAGCTGTCACTCTCAGGTCGGGAGAGCCGCCGGCAAGTCCATGCACTGCGGTCCGATATCGTTCCGATTTATACCGCCGTCTGATTGCGCCCATAAAAGAAGAGCTTGTCCATTATTGACAAAGCCACAAGACAAAGCTTGGAGGGCGAGGCTCCGAACTTTACAGTCATGTATGTGAATAATATCATGTCCTTAAAAGTAATTCCTCTTAGATAAATGAAGAGTAAAGTCTGTGCTACATTTTTTTGCATTAGTCTTTTCACATTGCCTGCAGCTGACAAACACCTTTGAAATACTTTTATTACAAGATGCATCATGCCAGGGCACTGTTTTGTATTAATCAGCACTGAAGACTCAAATTTGTAACTGCAGGTAAAAAAAACCCCTGCTCTTCTGATAGACTGCAGCCTGTGCCAGCATCAGTGATTGTGCCAAGTTCCTACACAGATTTCTTGGCGTGTGTCTCTTCGCACAGTGCTGCTAGAGTCCTTTCTTGGTATCCTCTGATGACATAAATATAGGAACATGCTGAAAACAGAGCTACGACATTATAGGGACACAGACGTACAGTGTGTGCTGAAATACTATCCATTCAGTCCAGGTTTCCTGGTAAACATCAGTGACTGTAGCTATAAGCTCTGCATTTGACTCTGTTGCCTTTGTGAATAGTTTATGGTATTTTGCCCTAAAACTATTGTACTGTACATTTTTTTTCCTGAGCTATTACTAAAAATTATAGAGAGTCCTAAGAAAAATGTAGATGTGTACCTCATTAATACAATTATATGTTATTATATGTTTTTTGAGCTTTTACTTTTATTATAATTGTTCATTTTTACCTATGTGTACTGTGAGGCAGTGAGGGGAATCATATACAAGGGTCGTTATGTGTCCACCAGGATGTGCATAGAAGCATACTAAACCCACTGGAGAGACAGCATTGTAATTACAGCCACAGCTGTGGTTACAATGAAAAATAAGAGTGTGGACTTGGTCAAACTATTTGACCAAATCAGAATTAGACAACCTGACATGTGCTTTTATTTTTGGAGAGATCTGTAGGAAAGTAGTGGGACAGATCTCTCCCTACACTCTGGGTCTTGAGAGTGGCCCATGTCCACAAAACCCATTTAAACTTTCAGTTGAGCTTTGGGTGTGTGTTTGGCTTGCAAGCAACAGAGAAGGAGACTCTGTGCAGGACTGGTCTGTGTGAGGCTGAACACAGGCCATAGGAAGCAAAGCCACTGACGGACCCATGAGTGTTACGGCGGTGCAGTCGCCCAGGGTAACGGATGGATATGGATGTTCTCGGTTGCGTACCAGAGTGTAGAAGTTCTGGACTTATTTTGTGAGTTTTAAAAATAAAGACGTTTATGTTGAACTTTCTAGGGTCACTGCCTCATTGCCGCACAGGCGAGACAGCTGCTGCCTTACAGTACATAAATTAGAGAACATATGAGGAAAATGGAGCAACAGGTAATTAACAGCAACAGGCGTTAACAATGAAGTTGTGAAACTAACTGGCCTATTATACCAGACAAAAGCGATGGACAAAGCACTGACGTTATCAATATGGGTCCTATCAGAAGGCAGAGGAGCGTGATGAGGCATGACTGTGACTTTTATAGGTTTCATTCAGACGGCCGTTTGTTCAAGATCGGACGACAATGCACGGATTGGCCAGCAGGTCTAACAATACAAGCGTTACAGCGCCATATATTTCTATGAAGCCGTACCACCCGGGTCGGGAGACTCGCCATCTGGTCTGTGCATTGCGATCCGATCTCTGTCTGACTTATACGGCCGTCTGAATGCACCCTTAGGAATACTCTCCATGGAGAAATCATAGATTGCAATGTGGTGATTGAATTCACAGCACATTACTGCTCAAGTCAACCAAGTCTCAATGCATTATATAATACTAGAACTGTTTAATAGTGACTCTCTCTACTCTAGTTCACAGAGAAGAGAGGATTCCCTCTCCAGGGGCATACCATTCATAGTAACAGATCACGCGGCCACGATGGGGCCCTCCCATCATCACCAATTTCAGCGGAATCCACATCCTAAAGCTGCTCAGAATGTAGATACCATTGAATAAAGTGGTGGAAAAGGGAGTCAACAGCTCGCTGACCCACCATTCATCCTGCATCTGTGAGTCTAAGATTCCGCACACTGTAGGTGCAATGACGCCTGCTATGTGTGAGCCTCAGTCCACACACTGAACAGACCCGAGCAGCGCAATGGTGGAATGAGGGCAGGTAAGTATTTTTTTTCAAATGTCAGTATTTGTGGGGACATCATACTGAATGGGTAACTGTAACACCATCATACCGAGTGGGGGACATCATACTGAGAAGGGGCTGTGGGAGAATCATACTAAGTAAGGGCCATAATACTATGTGGGAGGCTGCGGAGGCCATCATAATGAGTGGGGTGTGTTGGGGCATCATATTGAGTGGTAGACTGCAGGAGCCATCATACTGAGTGAGGGACTATGGGTGCCGTCATTCGGAGTGGGGGACTTTGGGGGCCATCATAATAAGTGAGGAACCTTGGGGTAATCATATTGATTGAAAAACTTTGGGGGCCATCACACTGAGTAGGGGGACTGTGGGGCCATCATACTATCATTTTGAGTAAAGGCTGTGGGGGCATCATACTGAGTTGAGGCCATCATAATGTGTGTGGAGAACTAATGGGACTAAAAACAAAAGTAAAAAACTGCTTTAAAAAATACATAAAAATTAGAATCAATCTGGCATCCCCCCATTGAAAATAAAGATATTAAAAAATTTGAAAAATAAGCTGATCAATAAACACCGTAAGAGGAACAAAAATTTGAAACACCAGAATTGCGTTTTTTCGGTCTCCATTACACAAAAAAATGCAATAAGCGATCAAAACATTGCATCTATCCCAAAATGATAACAGTAAACGTGTCAGCTTTCCCACAAACAACAAGACCTCACACAGCTCAAGTGCATTCTTTCTTTAATTACTTTTACCCCATATATAAAATGAATGTTGACACTCTTTCATGTGATTGCATTTAAATGTGATTATTAGTGTTGAGCGAGCACTAAAATGCTCGGGTGCTCGAAGCTCGGGCCGAGCTTACCGTGATACTCGGGTGCTCGACCCGAGCAACGAGCCCAATGTTAGTCTATGGGAGACCCGAGCATTTTTGCGGCGGCACCCCCGGCAGTCTGTAGAAAGCCTAAAAAGTGCCCAAAACGATAGTGCTCAAATGACATGGGACAGCATGGGGATCGCCCCTGGAAGCATTTCTGACCCCCAGGTCACTGCTGTCAACAACGTGGTCAGAGGTATTAAGCCACTTACAGGCTTACAATAAAATGTTCAAAAAGGAAACTGAAACTGCTTTCCTGTGAAATATGCTAAGGAACATCCTTTCCAGGGTAAAAACAAAAATACTCCTCCACACCTTGGGCTATGTTCACAAGTAGCATTTTTTATGCGTTTTTGCACTTTTGTATTGCTTTCAACCGTGACAAATGCATTCACCGGGAAATGTCATTTTAGCATTTTACAACCTTATCTGGCCATGTGCTGTGTGACACATGCATACAGTGCTGAAAAGACATGGGAACAGCATGGGAAAGACCCCTGGAAGCATCTCTGACACCCAGGTCACTGCCTAAAAGTGTGCCCATCAGAAGTCATCCTTGCCGCATCAGAAAGATGCAGACTTGCAACTATCCCCGTGCAAGTCCTTGTCCCAGGGCAGTGTTCAATTGTACCTCCCCCATTCCTTGCAATGCAAGCGCAAGTATGCAGCCTGCCACCCACCTACTCCCAGGCTGCAATACCATATTGCTTGCTTGCTTGCACTTGAAATTGGGCCTTTTAGGCATGTGGAGGCGGAATCTGGCCACCACGTCATGGCTGCGGCGGCGGCCTGGTATCCATACTTGGTCCCGAGCCGCCCCGTGGCCGGGTGCCCACGCACGGACCCCAGCCGCCTGGGGGCGGCCGGGTGTCCATAAACGGTTCCCAGCCGTCCCTATTTGTCCCGGTGCGCCTTATACATAAGCGCGCATACCAAAACATTACCTGTGCCCTCCCCAGTGCATTTAGTGGGAAGGACAGCCTAACCCGTGGACAAGTGAATGTGGCCAGGGATGGTCCATCTCACTGACGCCTTCACACTAGGTTAATATTGTGGAAGCCGGGACACAGTTGGACACTGGGATGCAACACGTCCTCCAGACATAGAGGATTGCGGGTCCTGGGTCAATCAGGCTTCAACACAAAGTTCAGAAGGTAGACAGCAGCAGTGGTCGGCCTCCTACACAACGAGTAAATTATTCATGATCATGAGGTCATCCATCTCCTTAGCTTTCTGCTCCTTGGAATGCAAGCGCATGTAAGTAGTAGAGGCTAGGCCTGAGGTGGTCAGCGTTTTGGCGCATATCCTACCTCCTCCGAGGATTGCTGGATGTTTTCCTTCTACTATCCCAGTTCTATGACTCCCGTTAAAACAAAGCTTCAGGTGATGAATGATGGATGAGGTGGTGGCAAAGGAGAAAGAGCAGGAGGAACAGGGACCATTCACATCAATATCAGGCCAGTCAACCACATATGTTTTGTAGGATATGTTTCTGTACCAAAAGGAGTGGTTCGGCTACAGAGTTATAGGGCATACAGTGAGTGCAATGCCTACCAAAAATGTCGAGGCACTCCAATGCCCCTTGGAAGTGACATGGAGGTCAGAGGGCCTTAACTAAACAGTTTTTTCCATTTATAGCAACTGGGTCTCCTGTACACTGTTGGCCTAAGCAGTGAATGGAAGGCTTTCCAAAAATTATGAGGAACTGCAATGCCCCTTGAAACAGACGTGGATTACAGCGTACTAAAAACCTTCTACCCATTATTGGAAAGTGGGTCTCCCTTAGAGTTTGCCTATGCATTGAAAAGCAAAAGCTGACTAAAATTAGGAGGAAATGCAATGCCCGTTGGAAGAGTCGTGGAGGTTAGAGGTAATTAAAAATAACATTTCAATGCCCCTTGGAAGAGCTGTGGAGTTCAGAGTGGTTTAACAAGACGATTTTAATGCCCCTTGGAAGAGACGTGGAGTTCAGAGTTGTTTAACAAGACGGTTTTAATGCCCCTTGGAAGAGACGTGGAGGTCACAGTAGCTTAACAAGACAATTTTAATGCCCCTTGGAAGAGACGTGGAGGTCAGATTGGTTTAACAAGACGGTTTTAATGCCCCTTGGAAGAGACGTGGAGGTCACAGTAGCTTAACAAGACGGTTTTAATGCCCCTTGGAAGAGACGTGGAGGTCACAGTAGATTAACAAGACGGTTTTAATGCCCCTTGGAAGAGACGTGGAGGCCACAGTAGCTTAACAAGACGGTTTTAATGGCCCTTGGAAGAGACGTGGAGGTCACAGTAGATTAACAAGACGGTTATAATGCCCCTTGGAAGAGACGTGGAGTTCAGAGTGGTTTAGCAAGACGGATTTAATGCTCCTTGGAAGAGACGTGGAGGTCACAGTAGCTTAACAAGACGATTTTAATGCCCCTTGGAAAAGACGTGGAGGTCAGAGTGGTTTAACAAGACGGTTTTAATGCCCCTTGGAAGAGACATGGAGGTCACAGTAGCTTAACAAGACGGTTTTAACGCCCCTTGGAAGAGACGTGGAGTTCAGAGTGGTTTAACAAGACGATTTTAATGCCCCTTGGAAAAGACGTGGAGGTCAGAGCGGTTTAACAAGACGGTTTTAATGCCCCTTGGAAGGGAAGTGGAGGTCACAGTAGCTTAACAAGACGGTTTTAATGCCCCTTGGAAGAGACGCGGAGTTCAGAGTGGTTTAACAAGACGGTTTTAATGCCCCTTGGAAAAGACGTGGAGGTCAGAGTGGTTTAACAAGACGGTTTTAATGCCCCTTGGAAGGGAAGTGGAGGTCACAGTAGCTTAACAAGACGGTTTTAACGCCCCTTGGAAGAGACGTGGAGTTCAGAGTGGATTAACAAGACGGTTTTAATGCCCCTTGGAAGAGACGTGGAGGTCACAGTAGCTTAACAAGACGGTTTTAATGCCCCTTGGAAGAGACGCGGAGGTCACAGTAGCTTAACAAGACGGTTTTAATGCCCCTTGGAAGAGACGTGGAGTTCAGAGTGGTTTAAGAAGACGGTTTTAATGCCCCTTGGAAGAGACGTGGAGGTCACAGTAGCTTAACAAGACTGTTTTAATGCCCATTGGAAGAGACGTGGAGGTCACAGTAGCTTAACAAGATGGTTTTAATGCCCGTTGGAAGAGACGTGGAGGTCACAGTAGCTTAACAAGACGGTTTTAATGCCCCTTGGAAGAGACGTGGAGTTCAGAGTGGTTTAACAAGATGGTTTTAATGCCCCTTGGAAGAGATGTGGAGTTCAGAGTGGTTTAACAAGACGGTTTTAATGCCCCTTGAAAGAGACGTGGAGTTCAGAGTGGATTAACAAGACGGTTTTAATGCCGCTTGGAAGAGAAGTGGAGTTCAGAGTGGTTTAACAAGATGGTTTTAATGCCCCTTGGAAGAGATGTGGAGTTCAGAGTGGTTTAACAAGACGGTTTTAATGCCCCTTGGAAGAGACGTAGAGTTCAGAGTGGTTTAACAAGATGGTTTTAATGCCCCTTGGAAGAGATGTGGAGTTCAGAGTGGTTTAACAAGACGGTTTTAATTCCCCTTGGAAGAGACGTGGAGGTCACAGTAGCTTAACAAGACGGTTTTAATGCCGCTTGGAAGAGACGTGGAGTTCAGAGTGGTTTAACAAGACGGTTTTAATGCCCCTTGGAAGAGACGTGGAGTTCAGAGTTGTTTAACAAGACGGTTTTAATGCCCCTTGGAAGACACGTGGAGGTCACAGTAGCTTAACAAGACTGTTTTAATGCCCCTTGGAAGAGACGTGGAGGTCACAGTAGATTAACAAGACGGTTTTAATGCCCCTTGGAAGAGACGTGGAGTTCAGAGTGGTTTAACAAGACGGATTTAATACTCCTTGGAAGAGACGTGGAGGTCACAGTAGCTTAACAAGACGATTTTAATGCCCCTTGGAAAAGACGTGGAGGTCAGAGTGGTTTAACAAGACGGTTTTAATGCCCCTTGGAAGAGACGTGGAGTTCAGAGTGGTTTAACAAGATGGTTTTAATGCCCCTTGGAAGAGACGTGGAGCTCAGAGTGGTTTAACAAGACGGTTTTAATGCCCCTTGGAAGAGACGTGGAGGTCACAGTAGCTTAACAATATGGTTTTAATGCCCCTTGGAAGAGACATGGAGGTCAGAGTGGTTTAACAAGACGGTTTTAATGCCCCTTGGAAGAGACGTGGAGGTCAGAGTGGTTTAATAAGACGGTTTTAATGCCCCTTGGAAGAGACGTGGAGGTCACAGTAGATTAACAAGACGGTTATAATGCCCCTTGGAAGAGACGTGGAGTTCAGAGTGGTTTAGCAAGACGGATTTAATGCTCCTTGGAAGAGACGTGGAGGTCACAGTAGCTTAACAAGACGATTTTAATGCCCCTTGGAAAAGACGTGGAGGTCAGAGTGGTTTAACAAGACGGTTTTAATGCCCCTTGGAAGAGACATGGAGGTCACAGTAACTTAACAAGACGGTTTTAACGCCCCTTGGAAGAGACGTGGAGTTCAGAGTGGTTTAACAAGACGGTTTTAATGCCCCTTGGAAAAGACGTGGAGGTCAGAGTGGTTTAACAAGACGGTTTTAATACCCCTTGGAAGGGAAGTGGAGGTCACAGTAGCTTAAGAAGACGGTTTTAATGCCCCTTGGAAGAGACGTGGAGTTCAGAGTGGTTTAACAAGACGGTTTTAATGCCCCTTGGAAAAGACGTGGAGGTCAGAGTGGTTTAACAAGACGGTTTTAATGCCCCTTGGAAGGGAAGTGGAGGTCACAGTAGCTTAACAAGACGGTTTTAATGCCCCTTGGAAGAGACGTGGAGTTCAGAGTGGATTAACAAGACGGTTTTAATGCCCCTTGGAAGAGACGTGGAGGTCACAGTAGCTTAACAAGACGGTTTTAATGCCCCTTGGAAGAGACGCGGAGGTCACAGTAGCTTAACAAGACGGTTTTAATGCCCCTTGGAAGAGACGTGGAGTTCAGAGTGGTTTAACAAGACGGTTTTAATGCCCCTTGGAAGAGACGTGGAGGTCACAGTAGCTTAACAAGACTGTTTTAATGCCCCTTGGAAGAGACGTGGAGGTCACAGTAGCTTAACAAGATGGTTTTAATGCCCGTTGGAAGAGACGTGGAGGTCACAGTAGCTTAAGAAGACGGTTTTAATGCCCCTTGGATGAGACGTGGAGTTCAGAGTGGTTTAACAAGATGGTTTTAATGCCCCTTGGAAGAGATGTGGAGTTCAGAGTGGTTTAACAAGACGGTTTTAATGCCCCTTGAAAGAGACGTGGAGTTCAGAGTGGATTAACAAGACGGTTTTAATGCCGCTTGGAAGAGACGTGGAGTTCAGAGTGGTTTAACAAGATGGTTTTAATGCCCCTTGGAAGAGATGTGGAGTTCAGAGTGGTTTAACAAGACGGTTTTAATGCCCCTTGGAAGAGACGTGGAGTTCAGAGTGGTTTAACAAGATGGTTTTAATGCCCCTTGGAAGAGATGTGGAGTTCAGAGTGGTTTAACAAGACGGTTTTAATTCCCCTTGGAAGAGACGTGGAGGTCACAGTAGCTTAACAAGACGGTTTTAATGCCGCTTGGAAGAGACGTGGAGTTCAGAGTGGTTTAACAAGACGGTTTTAATGCCCCTTGGAAGAGACGTGGAGTTCAGAGTTGTTTAACAAGACGGTTTTAATGCCCCTTGGAAGACACGTGGAGGTCACAGTAGATTAATCAGACGGTTTTAATGCCCCTTGGAAGAGACGTGGAGGTCACAGTAGCTTAACAAGACTGTTTTAATGCCCCTTGGAAGAGACGTGGAGGTCACAGTAGATTAACAAGACGGTTTTAATGCCCCTTGGAAGAGACGTGGAGTTCAGAGTGGTTTAACAAGACGGATTTAATACTCCTTGGAAGAGACGTGGAGGTCACAGTAGCTTAACAAGACGATTTTAATGCCCCTTGGAAAAGACGTGGAGGTCAGAGTGGTTTAACAAGACGGTTTTAATGCCCCTTGGAAGAGACGTGGAGTTCAGAGTGGTTTAACAAGATGGTTTTAATGCCCCTTGGAAGAGACGTGGAGCTCAGAGTGGTTTAACAAGACGGTTTTAATGCCCCTTGGAAGAGACGTGGAGGTCACAGTAGCTTAACAATATGGTTTTACTGCCCCTTGGAAGAGACATGGAGGTCAGAGTGGTTTAACAAGACGGTTTTAATGCCCCTTGGAAGAGACGTGGAGGTCAGAGTGGTTTAATAAGACGGTTTTAATGCCCCTTGGAAGAGACGTGGAGGTCACAGTAGATTAACAAGACGGTTATAATGCCCCTTGGAAGAGACGTGGAGTTCAGAGTGGTTTAGCAAGACGGATTTAATGCTCCTTGGAAGAGACGTGGAGGTCACAGTAGCTTAACAAGACGATTTTAATGCCCCTTGGAAAAGACGTGGAGGTCAGAGTGGTTTAACAAGACGGTTTTAATGCCCCTTGGAAGAGACATGGAGGTCACAGTAGCTTAACAAGACGGTTTTAACGCCCCTTGGAAGAGACGTGGAGTTCAGAGTGGTTTAACAAGACGGTTTTAATGCCCCTTGGAAAAGACGTGGAGGTCAGAGTGGTTTAACAAGACGGTTTTAATGCCCCTTGGAAGGGAAGTGGAGGTCACAGTAGCTTAAGAAGACGGTTTTAATGCCCCTTGGAAGAGACGTGGAGTTCAGAGTGGTTTAACAAGACGGTTTTAATGCCCCTTGGAAAAGACGTGGAGGTCAGAGTGGTTTAACAAGACGGTTTTAATGCCCCTTGGAAGGGAAGTGGAGGTCACAGTACCTTAACAAGACGGTTTTAATGCCCCTTGGAAGAGACGTGGAGTTCAGAGTGGATTAACAAGACGGTTTTAATGCCCCTTGGAAGAGACGTGGAGGTCACAGTAGCTTAACAAGACGGTTTTAATGCCCCTTGGAAGAGACGCGGAGGTCACAGTAGCTTAACAAGACGGTTTTAATGCCCCTTGGAAGAGACGTGGAGTTCAGAGTGGTTTAACAAGACGGTTTTAATGCACCTTGGAAGAGACGTGGAGGTCACAGTAGCTTAACAAGACTGTTTAAATGCCCCTTGGAAGAGACGTGGAGGTCACAGTAGCTTAACAAGATGGTTTTAATGCCCGTTGGAAGAGACGTGGAGGTCACAGTAGCTTAAGAAGACGGTTTTAATGCCCCTTGGAAGAGACGTGGAGTTCAGAGTGGTTTAACAAGATGGTTTTAATGCCCCTTGGAAGAGATGTGGAGTTCAGAGTGGTTTAACAAGACGGTTTTAATGCCCCTTGAAAGAGACGTGGAGTTCAGAGTGGATTAACAAGACGGTTTTAATGCCGCTTGGAAGAGACGTGGAGTTCAGAGTGGTTTAACAAGATGGTTTTAATGCCCCTTGGAAGAGATGTGGAGTTCAGAGTGGTTTAACAAGACGGTTTTAATGCCCCTTGGAAGAGACGTGGAGTTCAGAGTGGTTTAACAAGATGGTTTTAATGCACCTTGGAAGAGATGTGGAGTTCAGAGTGGTTTAACAAGACGGTTTTAATTCCCCTTGGAAGAGACGTGGAGGTCACAGTAGCTTAACAAGACGGTTTTAATGCCGCTTGGAAGAGACGTGGAGTTCAGAGTGGTTAAACAAGACGGTTTTAATGCCCCTTGGAAGAGACGTGGAGTTCAGAGTTGTTTAACAAGACGGTTTTAATGCCCCTTGGAAGAGACGTGGAGGTCACAGCAGATTAATCAGACGGTTTTAATGCCCCTTGGAAGAGACGTGGAGGTCACAGTAGCTTAACAAGACTGTTTTAATGCCCCTTGGAAGAGACGTGGAGGTCACAATAGATTAACAAGACGGTTTTAATGCCCCTTGGAAGAGACGTGGAGTTCAGAGTGGTTTAACAAGACGGATTTAATACTCCTTGGAAGAGACGTGGAGGTCACAGTAGCTTAACAAGACGATTTTAATGCCCCTTGGAAAAGACGTGGAGGTCAGAGTGGTTTAACAAGACGGTTTTAATGCCCCTTGGAAGAGACATGGAGGTCACAGTAGCTTAACAAGACGGTTTTAACGCCCCTTGGAAGAGACGTGGAGTTCAGAGTGGTTTAACAAGATGGTTTTAATGCCCCTTGGAAGAGACGTGGAGTTCAGAGTGGTTTAACAAGACGGTTTTAATGCCCCTTGGAAGAGACGTGGAGGTCACAGTAGCTTAACAATATGGTTTTAATGCCCCTTGGAAGAGACATGGAGGTCAGACTGGATTAAGAAGACGGTTTTAATGCCCCTTGGAAGAGACGTGGAGGTCAGAGTGGTTTAATAAGACGGTTTTAATGCCCCTTGGAAGAGACGTGCAGGTCACAGTAGCTTAACAAGACGGTTTAAATGCCCCTTGGAAGAGACGTGGAGTTCAGAGTGGTTTAACAAGACGGTTTTAATGCCCCTTGGAAAAGACGTGGAGGTCAGAGTGGTTTAACAAGACGGTTTTAATGCCCCTTGGAAGGGAAGGGAAGGTCACAGTAGCTTAACAAGACGGTTTTAATGCCCCTTGGAAGAGACGTGGAGTTCAGATTGGATTAACAAGACGGTTTTAATGCCCCTTGGAAGAGACGTGGAGGTCACAGTAGCTTAACAAGACGGTTTTAATGCCCCTTGGAAGAGACGTGGAGGTCACAGTAGCTTAACAAGACGGTTTTAATGCCCCTTGGAAGAGACGTGGAGTTCAGAGTGGATTAACAAGACGGTTTTAATGCCCCTTGGAAGAGACGTGGAGGTCACAGTAGCTTAACAAGACGGTTTTAATGCCCCTTGGAAGAGACGCGGAGGTCACAGTAGCTTAACAAGACGGTTTTAATGCCCCTTGGAAGAGACGTGGAGTTCAGAGTGGTTTAACAAGACGGTTTTAATGCCCCTTGGAAGAGACGTGGAGGTCACAGTAGCTTAACAAGACTGTTTTAATGCCCCTTGGAAGAGACGTGGAGGTCACAGTAGCTTAACAAGATGGTTTTAATGCCCGTTGGAAGAGACGTGGAGGTCACAGTAGCTTAAGAAGACGGTTTTAATGCCCCTTGGAAGAGACGTGGAGTTCAGAGTGGTTTAACAAGATGGTTTTAATGCCCCTTGGAAGAGATGTGGAGTTCAGAGTGGTTTAACAAGACGGTTTTAATGCCCCTTGAAAGAGACGTGGAGTTCAGAGTGGATTAACAAGACGGTTTTAATGCCGCTTGGAAGAGACGTGGAGTTCAGAGTGGTTTAACAAGATGGTTTTAATGCCCCTTGGAAGAGATGTGGAGTTCAGAGTGGTTTAACAAGACGGTTTTAATTCCCCTTGGAAGAGACGTGGAGGTCACAGTAGCTTAACAAGACGGTTTTAATGCCGCTTGGAAGAGACGTGGAGTTCAGAGTGGTTTAACAAGACGGTTTTAATGCCCCTTGGAAGAGACGTGGAGTTCAGAGTTGTTTAACAAGACGGTTTTAATGCCCCTTGGAAGAGACGTGGAGGTCACAGCAGATTAATCAGACGGTTTTAATGCCCCTTGGAAGAGACGTGGAGGTCACAGTAGCTTAACAAGACAGTTTTAATGCCCCTTGGAAGAGACGTGGAGGTCACAGTAGATTAACAAGACGGTTTTAATGCCCCTTGGAAGAGACGTGGAGTTCAGAGTTGTTTAACAAGACGGTTTTAATGCCCCTTGGAAGAGACGTGGAGGTCACAGCAGATTAATCAGACGGTTTTAATGCCCCTTGGAAGAGACGTGGAGGTCACAGTAGCTTAACAAGACTGTTTTAATGCCCCTTGGAAGAGACGTGGAGGTCACAGTAGATTAACAAGACGGTTTTAATGCCCCTTGGAAGAGACGTGGAGTTCAGAGTTGTTTAACAAGACGGTTTTAATGCCCCTTGGAAGAGACGTGGAGGTCACAGCAGATTAATCAGATGGTTTTAATGCCCCTTGGAAGAGACGTGGAGGTCACAGTAGCTTAACAAGACTGTTTTAATGCCCCTTGGAAGAGACGTGGAGGTCACAGTAGATTAACAAGACGGTTTTAATGCCCCTTGGAAGAGACGTGGAGTTCAGAGTGGTTTAACAAGACGGATTTAATACTCCTTGGAAGAGACGTGGAGGTCACAGTAGCTTAACAAGACGATTTTAATGCCCCTTGGAAAAGACGTGGAGGTCAGAGTGGTTTAACAAGACGGTTTTAATGCCCCTTGGAAGAGACATGGAGGTCACAGTAGCTTAACAAGACGGTTTTAACGCCCCTTGGAAGAGACGTGGAGTTCAGAGTGGTTTAACAAGATGGTTTTAATGCCCCTTGGAAGAGACGTGGAGCTCAGAGTGGTTTAACAAGACGGTTTTAATGCCCCTTGGAAGAGACGTGGAGGTCACAGTAGCTTAACAAGACGGTTTTAATGCCGCTTGGAAGAGACGTGGAGTTCAGAGTGGTTTAACAAGACGGTTTTAATGCCCCTTGGAAGAGACGTGGAGTTCAGAGTTGTTTAACAAGACGGTTTTAATGCCCCTTGGAAGACACGTGGAGGTCACAGTAGCTTAACAAGACTGTTTTAATGCCCCTTGGAAGAGACGTGGAGGTCACAGTAGATTAACAAGACGGTTTTAATGCCCCTTGGAAGAGACGTGGAGTTCAGAGTGGTTTAACAAGACGGATTTAATACTCCTTGGAAGAGACGTGGAGGTCACAGTAGCTTAACAAGACGATTTTAATGCCCCTTGGAAAAGACGTGGAGGTCAGAGTGGTTTAACAAGACGGTTTTAATGCCCCTTGGAAGAGACGTGGAGTTCAGAGTGGTTTAACAAGATGGTTTTAATGCCCCTTGGAAGAGACGTGGAGCTCAGAGTGGTTTAACAAGACGGTTTTAATGCCCCTTGGAAGAGACGTGGAGGTCACAGTAGCTTAACAATATGGTTTTAATGCCCCTTGGAAGAGACATGGAGGTCAGAGTGGTTTAACAAGACGGTTTTAATGCCCCTTGGAAGAGACGTGGAGGTCAGAGTGGTTTAATAAGACGGTTTTAATGCCCCTTGGAAGAGACGTGGAGGTCACAGTAGATTAACAAGACGGTTATAATGCCCCTTGGAAGAGACGTGGAGTTCAGAGTGGTTTAGCAAGACGGATTTAATGCTCCTTGGAAGAGACGTGGAGGTCACAGTAGCTTAACAAGACGATTTTAATGCCCCTTGGAAAAGACGTGGAGGTCAGAGTGGTTTAACAAGACGGTTTTAATGCCCCTTGGAAGAGACATGGAGGTCACAGTAACTTAACAAGACGGTTTTAACGCCCCTTGGAAGAGACGTGGAGTTCAGAGTGGTTTAACAAGACGGTTTTAATGCCCCTTGGAAAAGACGTGGAGGTCAGAGTGGTTTAACAAGACGGTTTTAATACCCCTTGGAAGGGAAGTGGAGGTCACAGTAGCTTAAGAAGACGGTTTTAATGCCCCTTGGAAGAGACGTGGAGTTCAGAGTGGTTTAACAAGACGGTTTTAATGCCCCTTGGAAAAGACGTGGAGGTCAGAGTGGTTTAACAAGACGGTTTTAATGCCCCTTGGAAGGGAAGTGGAGGTCACAGTAGCTTAACAAGACGGTTTTAATGCCCCTTGGAAGAGACGTGGAGTTCAGAGTGGATTAACAAGACGGTTTTAATGCCCCTTGGAAGAGACGTGGAGGTCACAGTAGCTTAACAAGACGGTTTTAATGCCCCTTGGAAGAGACGCGGAGGTCACAGTAGCTTAACAAGACGGTTTTAATGCCCCTTGGAAGAGACGTGGAGTTCAGAGTGGTTTAACAAGACGGTTTTAATGCCCCTTGGAAGAGACGTGGAGGTCACAGTAGCTTAACAAGACTGTTTTAATGCCCCTTGGAAGAGACGTGGAGGTCACAGTAGCTTAACAAGATGGTTTTAATGCCCGTTGGAAGAGACGTGGAGGTCACAGTAGCTTAAGAAGACGGTTTTAATGCCCCTTGGATGAGACGTGGAGTTCAGAGTGGTTTAACAAGATGGTTTTAATGCCCCTTGGAAGAGATGTGGAGTTCAGAGTGGTTTAACAAGACGGTTTTAATGCCCCTTGAAAGAGACGTGGAGTTCAGAGTGGATTAACAAGACGGTTTTAATGCCGCTTGGAAGAGACGTGGAGTTCAGAGTGGTTTAACAAGATGGTTTTAATGCCCCTTGGAAGAGATGTGGAGTTCAGAGTGGTTTAACAAGACGGTTTTAATGCCCC
Organism: Phyllobates terribilis; assembly: GCF_046119375.1. Taxonomy (NCBI): domain Eukaryota; kingdom Metazoa; phylum Chordata; class Amphibia; order Anura; family Dendrobatidae; genus Phyllobates; species Phyllobates terribilis. The sequence continues at coordinate 417,929,951 of NW_027362765.1, forward strand.
TTGGAAGAGACGTGGAGTTCAGAGTGGTTTAACAAGATGGTTTTAATGCCCCTTGGAAGAGATGTGGAGTTCAGAGTGGTTTAACAAGACGGTTTTAATTCCCCTTGGAAGAGACGTGGAGGTCACAGTAGCTTAACAAGACGGTTTTAATGCCGCTTGGAAGAGACGTGGAGTTCAGAGTGGTTTAACAAGACGGTTTTAATGCCCCTTGGAAGAGACGTGGAGTTCAGAGTTGTTTAACAAGACGGTTTTAATGCCCCTTGGAAGACACGTGGAGGTCACAGTAGATTAATCAGACGGTTTTAATGCCCCTTGGAAGAGACGTGGAGGTCACAGTAGCTTAACAAGACTGTTTTAATGCCCCTTGGAAGAGACGTGGAGGTCACAGTAGATTAACAAGACGGTTTTAATGCCCCTTGGAAGAGACGTGGAGTTCAGAGTGGTTTAACAAGACGGATTTAATACTCCTTGGAAGAGACGTGGAGGTCACAGTAGCTTAACAAGACGATTTTAATGCCCCTTGGAAAAGACGTGGAGGTCAGAGTGGTTTAACAAGACGGTTTTAATGCCCCTTGGAAGAGACGTGGAGTTCAGAGTGGTTTAACAAGATGGTTTTAATGCCCCTTGGAAGAGACGTGGAGCTCAGAGTGGTTTAACAAGACGGTTTTAATGCCCCTTGGAAGAGACGTGGAGGTCACAGTAGCTTAACAATATGGTTTTACTGCCCCTTGGAAGAGACATGGAGGTCAGAGTGGTTTAACAAGACGGTTTTAATGCCCCTTGGAAGAGACGTGGAGGTCAGAGTGGTTTAATAAGACGGTTTTAATGCCCCTTGGAAGAGACGTGGAGGTCACAGTAGATTAACAAGACGGTTATAATGCCCCTTGGAAGAGACGTGGAGTTCAGAGTGGTTTAGCAAGACGGATTTAATGCTCCTTGGAAGAGACGTGGAGGTCACAGTAGCTTAACAAGACGATTTTAATGCCCCTTGGAAAAGACGTGGAGGTCAGAGTGGTTTAACAAGACGGTTTTAATGCCCCTTGGAAGAGACATGGAGGTCACAGTAGCTTAACAAGACGGTTTTAACGCCCCTTGGAAGAGACGTGGAGTTCAGAGTGGTTTAACAAGACGGTTTTAATGCCCCTTGGAAAAGACGTGGAGGTCAGAGTGGTTTAACAAGACGGTTTTAATGCCCCTTGGAAGGGAAGTGGAGGTCACAGTAGCTTAAGAAGACGGTTTTAATGCCCCTTGGAAGAGACGTGGAGTTCAGAGTGGTTTAACAAGACGGTTTTAATGCCCCTTGGAAAAGACGTGGAGGTCAGAGTGGTTTAACAAGACGGTTTTAATGCCCCTTGGAAGGGAAGTGGAGGTCACAGTACCTTAACAAGACGGTTTTAATGCCCCTTGGAAGAGACGTGGAGTTCAGAGTGGATTAACAAGACGGTTTTAATGCCCCTTGGAAGAGACGTGGAGGTCACAGTAGCTTAACAAGACGGTTTTAATGCCCCTTGGAAGAGACGCGGAGGTCACAGTAGCTTAACAAGACGGTTTTAATGCCCCTTGGAAGAGACGTGGAGTTCAGAGTGGTTTAACAAGACGGTTTTAATGCACCTTGGAAGAGACGTGGAGGTCACAGTAGCTTAACAAGACTGTTTAAATGCCCCTTGGAAGAGACGTGGAGGTCACAGTAGCTTAACAAGATGGTTTTAATGCCCGTTGGAAGAGACGTGGAGGTCACAGTAGCTTAAGAAGACGGTTTTAATGCCCCTTGGAAGAGACGTGGAGTTCAGAGTGGTTTAACAAGATGGTTTTAATGCCCCTTGGAAGAGATGTGGAGTTCAGAGTGGTTTAACAAGACGGTTTTAATGCCCCTTGAAAGAGACGTGGAGTTCAGAGTGGATTAGCAAGACGGTTTTAATGCCGCTTGGAAGAGACGTGGAGTTCAGAGTGGTTTAACAAGATGGTTTTAATGCCCCTTGGAAGAGATGTGGAGTTCAGAGTGGTTTAACAAGACGGTTTTAATGCCCCTTGGAAGAGACGTGGAGTTCAGAGTGGTTTAACAAGATGGTTTTAATGCACCTTGGAAGAGATGTGGAGTTCAGAGTGGTTTAACAAGACGGTTTTAATTCCCCTTGGAAGAGACGTGGAGGTCACAGTAGCTTAACAAGACGGTTTTAATGCCGCTTGGAAGAGACGTGGAGTTCAGAGTGGTTAAACAAGACGGTTTTAATGCCCCTTGGAAGAGACGTGGAGTTCAGAGTTGTTTAACAAGACGGTTTTAATGCCCCTTGGAAGAGACGTGGAGGTCACAGCAGATTAATCAGACGGTTTTAATGCCCCTTGGAAGAGACGTGGAGGTCACAGTAGCTTAACAAGACTGTTTTAATGCCCCTTGGAAGAGACGTGGAGGTCACAATAGATTAACAAGACGGTTTTAATGCCCCTTGGAAGAGACGTGGAGTTCAGAGTGGTTTAACAAGACGGATTTAATACTCCTTGGAAGAGACGTGGAGGTCACAGTAGCTTAACAAGACGATTTTAATGCCCCTTGGAAAAGACGTGGAGGTCAGAGTGGTTTAACAAGACGGTTTTAATGCCCCTTGGAAGAGACATGGAGGTCACAGTAGCTTAACAAGACGGTTTTAACGCCCCTTGGAAGAGACGTGGAGTTCAGAGTGGTTTAACAAGATGGTTTTAATGCCCCTTGGAAGAGACGTGGAGTTCAGAGTGGTTTAACAAGACGGTTTTAATGCCCCTTGGAAGAGACGTGGAGGTCACAGTAGCTTAACAATATGGTTTTAATGCCCCTTGGAAGAGACATGGAGGTCAGACTGGATTAAGAAGACGGTTTTAATGCCCCTTGGAAGAGACGTGGAGGTCAGAGTGGTTTAATAAGACGGTTTTAATGCCCCTTGGAAGAGACGTGCAGGTCACAGTAGCTTAACAAGACGGTTTAAATGCCCCTTGGAAGAGACGTGGAGTTCAGAGTGGTTTAACAAGACGGTTTTAATGCCCCTTGGAAAAGACGTGGAGGTCAGAGTGGTTTAACAAGACGGTTTTAATGCCCCTTGGAAGGGAAGGGAAGGTCACAGTAGCTTAACAAGACGGTTTTAATGCCCCTTGGAAGAGACGTGGAGTTCAGATTGGATTAACAAGACGGTTTTAATGCCCCTTGGAAGAGACGTGGAGGTCACAGTAGCTTAACAAGACGGTTTTAATGCCCCTTGGAAGAGACGTGGAGGTCACAGTAGCTTAACAAGACGGTTTTAATGCCCCTTGGAAGAGACGTGGAGTTCAGAGTGGATTAACAAGACGGTTTTAATGCCCCTTGGAAGAGACGTGGAGGTCACAGTAGCTTAACAAGACGGTTTTAATGCCCCTTGGAAGAGACGCGGAGGTCACAGTAGCTTAACAAGACGGTTTTAATGCCCCTTGGAAGAGACGTGGAGTTCAGAGTGGTTTAACAAGACGGTTTTAATGCCCCTTGGAAGAGACGTGGAGGTCACAGTAGCTTAACAAGACTGTTTTAATGCCCCTTGGAAGAGACGTGGAGGTCACAGTAGCTTAACAAGATGGTTTTAATGCCCGTTGGAAGAGACGTGGAGGTCACAGTAGCTTAAGAAGACGGTTTTAATGCCCCTTGGAAGAGACGTGGAGTTCAGAGTGGTTTAACAAGATGGTTTTAATGCCCCTTGGAAGAGATGTGGAGTTCAGAGTGGTTTAACAAGACGGTTTTAATGCCCCTTGAAAGAGACGTGGAGTTCAGAGTGGATTAACAAGACGGTTTTAATGCCGCTTGGAAGAGACGTGGAGTTCAGAGTGGTTTAACAAGATGGTTTTAATGCCCCTTGGAAGAGATGTGGAGTTCAGAGTGGTTTAACAAGACGGTTTTAATTCCCCTTGGAAGAGACGTGGAGGTCACAGTAGCTTAACAAGACGGTTTTAATGCCGCTTGGAAGAGACGTGGAGTTCAGAGTGGTTTAACAAGACGGTTTTAATGCCCCTTGGAAGAGACGTGGAGTTCAGAGTTGTTTAACAAGACGGTTTTAATGCCCCTTGGAAGAGACGTGGAGGTCACAGCAGATTAATCAGACGGTTTTAATGCCCCTTGGAAGAGACGTGGAGGTCACAGTAGCTTAACAAGACAGTTTTAATGCCCCTTGGAAGAGACGTGGAGGTCACAGTAGATTAACAAGACGGTTTTAATGCCCCTTGGAAGAGACGTGGAGTTCAGAGTTGTTTAACAAGACGGTTTTAATGCCCCTTGGAAGAGACGTGGAGGTCACAGCAGATTAATCAGACGGTTTTAATGCCCCTTGGAAGAGACGTGGAGGTCACAGTAGCTTAACAAGACTGTTTTAATGCCCCTTGGAAGAGACGTGGAGGTCACAGTAGATTAACAAGACGGTTTTAATGCCCCTTGGAAGAGACGTGGAGTTCAGAGTTGTTTAACAAGACGGTTTTAATGCCCCTTGGAAGAGACGTGGAGGTCACAGCAGATTAATCAGATGGTTTTAATGCCCCTTGGAAGAGACGTGGAGGTCACAGTAGCTTAACAAGACTGTTTTAATGCCCCTTGGAAGAGACGTGGAGGTCACAGTAGATTAACAAGACGGTTTTAATGCCCCTTGGAAGAGACGTGGAGTTCAGAGTGGTTTAACAAGACGGATTTAATACTCCTTGGAAGAGACGTGGAGGTCACAGTAGCTTAACAAGACGATTTTAATGCCCCTTGGAAAAGACGTGGAGGTCAGAGTGGTTTAACAAGACGGTTTTAATGCCCCTTGGAAGAGACATGGAGGTCACAGTAGCTTAACAAGACGGTTTTAACGCCCCTTGGAAGAGACGTGGAGTTCAGAGTGGTTTAACAAGATGGTTTTAATGCCCCTTGGAAGAGACGTGGAGCTCAGAGTGGTTTAACAAGACGGTTTTAATGCCCCTTGGAAGAGACGTGGAGGTCACAGTAGCTTAACAATATGGTTTTAATGCCCCTTGGAAGAGACATGGAGGTCAGAGTGGTTTAACAAGACGGTTTTAATGCCCCTTGGAAGAGACGTGGAGGTCAGAGTGGTTTAATAAGACGGTTTTAATGCCCCTTGGAAGAGACGTGCAGGTCACAGTAGCTTAACAAGACGGTTTTAATGCCCCTTGGAAGAGACATGGAGGTCACAGTAGCTTAACAAGACGGTTTTAACGCCCCTTGGAAGAGACGTGGAGTTCAGAGTGGTTTAACAAGATGGTTTTAATGCCCCTTGGAAGAGACGTGGAGCTCAGAGTGGTTTAACAAGACGGTTTTAATGCCCCTTGGAAGAGACGTGGAGGTCACAGTAGCTTAACAATATGGTTTTAATGCCCCTTGGAAGAGACATGGAGGTCAGAGTGGTTTAACAAGACGGTTTTAATGCCCCTTGGAAGAGACGTGGAGGTCAGAGTGGTTTAACAAGACGGTTTTAATGCCCCTTGGAAAAGACGTGGAGGTCAGAGTGTTTTAACAAGACGGTTTTAATGCCCCTTGGAAGGGAAGGGAAGGTCACAGTAGCTTAACAAGACGGTTTTAATGCCCCTTGGAAGAGACGTGGAGTTCAGAGTGGATTAACAAGACGGTTTTAATGCCCCTTGGAAGAGACGTGGAGGTCACAGTAGCTTAACAAGACGGTTTTAATGCCCCTTGGAAGAGACGTGGAGGTCACAGTAGCTTAACAAGACGGTTTTAATGCCCCTTGGAAGAGACGTGGAGTTCAGAGTGGTTTAACAAGACGGTTTTAATGCCCCTTGGAAGAGACGTGGAGGTCACAGTAGCTTAACAAAACTGTTTTAATGCCTCTTGGAAGAGACGTGGAGGTCACAGTAGCTTAACAAGACGGTTTTAATGCCCCTTGGAAGAGACGTGGAGGTCAGAGTGGTATAACAAGATGGTTTTAATGCCCCTTGGAAGAGATGTGGAGTTCAGAGTGGTTTAACAAGACGGTTTTAATGCCCCGTGAAAGAGACGTGGAGTTCAGAGTGGTTTAACAAGACGGTTTTAATTCCCCTTGGAAGAGACGTGGAGGTCACAGTAGCTTAACAAGACGGTTTTAATGCCGCTTGGAAGAGACGTGGAGTTCAGAGTGGTTTAACAAGACGGTTTTAATGCCCCTTGGAAGAGACGTGGAGGTCACAGAAGCTTAACAAGATGGTTTTAATGCCCCTTGGAAGAGACGTGGAGGTCACAGTAGCTTAACAAAATGGTTTTAATGCCCCTTGGAAGAGACGTGGAGGTCACAGTAGCTTAACAAGATGGTTTTAATGCCCCTTGGAAGAGACGTGGAGGTCACAGTAGCTTAACAATACGGTTTTAATGCCCCTTGGAAGAGACGTGGAGGTCACAGTAGCTTAACAAGACGGTTTTAATGCCCCTTGGAAGAGACGTGGAGGTCACAGTATCTTAACAAGATGGTTTTAATGCCCCTTGGAAGAGACGTGGAGTTCAGAGTGGTTTAACAAGACGGTTTTAATGCCCCTTGGAAAAGACGTGGAGTTCAGAATGGTTTAACAGGACGGTTTTAATGCCCCTTGGAAGAGACGTGGAGGTCACAGTAGCTTAATAAGACAGTTTTAATGCCCCTTGGAAGAGACGTGGAGTTCAGAGTGGTTTAACAAGACGGTTTTAATGCCCCTTGGAAAAGACGTGCAGTTCAGAGCGGTTTAACAAGACGGTTTTAATGCCCCTTGGAAGAGACGTGGAGGTCACAGTAGCCTAACAAGACAGTTTTAATGCCCCTTGGAAGAGACGCGGAGTTCAGAGTGGTTTAACAAGAAGGTTTTAATGCCCCTTGGAAGAGACGTGGAGTTCAGAATGGTTTAACAGGACGGTTTTAATGCCCCTTGGAAGAGACGTGGAGGTCACAGTAGCTTAACAAGACAGTTTTAATGCCCCTTGGAAGACACGTGGAGTTCAGAGTGGTTTAACAAGACGGTTTTAATGCCCCTTGGAAGAAACGTGGAGGTCACAGTAGCTTAACAAGACGGTTTTAATGTCGCTTGGAAGAGACGTGGAGTTCAGAGTGGTTTAACAAGACGGTTTTAATGCCCCTTGGAAGAGACATGGAGGTCACAGAAGCTTAACAAGATGGTTTTAATGCCCCTTGGAAGAGACGTGGAGGTCACAGTAGCTTAACAAAACGGTTTTAATGCACCTTGGAAGAGACGTGGAGGTCACAGTAGCTTAACAAGATGGTTTTAATGCCCCTTGGAAGAGACGTGGAGGTCACAGTAGCTTAACAAGACGGTTTTAATGCCCCTTGGACGAGACGTGGAGGTCACGGTAGCTTAACAAGACGGTTTTAATACCCCTTGGAAGAGACGTGGAGGTCACAGTAGCTTAACAAGACGGTTTTAATGCCCCTTGGAAGAGACGTGGAGTTCAGAGTGGTTTAACAAGAGGGTTTTAATGCCCCTTGGAAAAGACGTGTAGTTCAGAATGGTTTAACAGGACGGTTTTAATGCCCCTTGGAAGAGACGTGGAGGTCACAGTAGCTTAACAAGACAGTTTTAATGCCCCTTGGAAGAGACGTGGAGTTCAGAGTGGTTTAACAAGACGGTTTTAATGCCCCTTGGAAAAGACGTGCAGTTCAGAGCGGTTTAACAAGACGGTTTTAATGCCCCTTGGAAGAGACATGGAGGTCACAGTAGCTTAACAAGACGGTTTTAATGCCCCTTGGAAGAGACGCGGAGTTCAGAGTGGTTTAACAAGAAGGTTTTAATGCCCCTTGGAAGAGACGTGGAGTTCAGAATGGTTTAACAGGACGGTTTTAATGCCCCTTGGAAGAGACGTGGAGGTCACAGTAGCTTAACAAGACAGTTTTAATGCCCCTTGGAAGACACGTGGAGTTCAGAGTGGTTTAACAAGACGGTTTTAATGCCCCTTGGAAGAGACGGGGAGGTCACAGTAGCTTAACAAGACGGTTTTAATGCCGCTTGGAAGAGACGTGGAGTTCAGAGTAGCTTAACAAAACGGTTTTAATGCCCCTTGGAAGAGACGTGGAGGTCACAGTAGCTTAACAAGATGGTTTTAATGCCTCTTGGAAGAGACGTGGAGGTCACAGTAGCTTAAAAAGATGGTTTTAATGCCCCTTGGAAGAGATGTGGAGGTCACGGTAGCTTAACAAGACGGTTTTAATGCCCCTTGGAAGAGACGTGGAGGTCACAGTAGCTTAACAAGACGGTTTTAATGCCCCTTGGAAGAGACGTGGAGTTCAGAGTGGTTTAACAAGACGGTTTTAATGCCCCTTGGAAAAGACGTGGAGTTCAGAATGGTTTAACAGGACGGTTTTAATGCCCCTTGGAAGAGACGTGGAGGTCACAGTAGCTTAACAAGACAGTTTTAATGCCCCTTGGAAGAGACGTGGAGTTCAGAGTGGTTTAACAAGACGGTTTTAATGCCCCTTGGAAAAGACGTGCAGTTCAGAGCGGTTTAACAAGACGGTTTTAATGCCCCTTGGAAGAGACGTGGAGGTCACAGTAGCTTAACAAGACGGTTTTAATGCCCCTTGGAAGAGACGTGGAGTTCAGAATGGTTTAACAGGACGGTTTTAATGCCCCTTGGAAGAGACGTGGAGGTCACAGTAGCTTAACAAGACAGTTTTAATGCCCCTTGGAAGACACGTGGAGTTCAGAGTGGTTTAACAAGAAGGTTTTAATGCCCCTTGGAAGAGACGTGGAGGTCACAGTAGCTTAACAAGATGGTTTTAATGCCCCTTACAAAAGCCATGCAGTACAGCATATTAAAATCATTATTCCAATTATTGGGGAGTGGGTCTCCCATAGTCTTTGCCTATGCCTTCCAAGCAAAAGCTGCCAAAAATTAGGACGGAGGAACTTGCAATGCTGGCAACACGCACCCTGGTGGTATAGTGGTGGTGGAGGCTGAGGATAATAAGGAGAAGAGCAAAAAACAGCCGAAATGGGGAAGCGTATACCCATGTGTGGGTGTGAAGTGGTGCATGGGAATACACCTCCCAAAACAGCACAGTGGAGTTGACTTTATGTTACTCTGCTGTCATTTGGTGGTGATGAGAAATCTGGCCCAATCCAGCCCTTGTTCATTTTGATATGGGTCAGCTTGTCAGCATTGTCAGTTGACAGGCGAGTGCGCTTATCAGTTATAATTCCCCCAGCGGCACTAAAAACACGCTCCGATAACACGCTAGCGGCAGGGCAGGCCAGGACCTCCAAGGCGTACAGAGCGAGTTCATTCCAAGTGTCCTGCTTGGATACCCAATAATTAAAAGGCACAGAGGAATCACGGAGGACGCTAGTACGGTCGGCAAGGTACTCCCTCACCATCTTTTGAAACTTTCCACTCCTTGTGAGAGTACCGCACGCCTCAGGGCCTGTAAGCTGGGTGGGTCTCAGAAGACTGTCCCAGAACGTTGACAGTGTTCCCCTGCCTCTGCTGGATTGGAGTTGCGTCTCTCTCGCCTGTACGCCTTGGTTGGGCAACGAACTGTGACCTCTGCGGCTAGCGTGTTCAGATGGGAATTTTTTTAACAGTTCTGCAGCAAGGGCCTTCTGGTACTGCCACATTTTTGTAGACCTCTCCACCTCAGGAATAAGAGAGTGAAAGTTCTCCTTGTAGCCGGGGTCTAAAAGTGTCACCAACCAGTAATGACTGTCACCCAACATTTTGACAATGCGAGGGTCACGGTTAAGGCAGCGTAACATAAAGTCAGCCATGCGTGCCAGACTGGTAACGGGCAAGACTTCCGTGTCCTCACCAAGATGAAGACTGACCATGCTCTCCTCCTCCTCCCCCCTGTCCTCAGGCCACTCAGCTGAACCGACGGTATGACAGTTGTACAGGTACCACCGTTTACAGCGCATGATACCAGCTCCTGTTCTTCCTCCTCCTCCTCCTCCTCTCCCTCAATGTCCCCCAATGCACGTTGGTATGAGATGAGGCTGGGCTGTGTGTAATCGCCCGCTACGGCTTCTTGATCCATCTCATCATACTCTGGCTGCAATGCCTCCTCTTTAATTCTCTGCAGAGAGCGTTGCAAAAGACAGACAAGTGGGATGCTGACGCTAATGATGGCGTCATCGCCGCTCACCATCTTGGTGGACTCCTCAAAGTTTGTCAGAATGGTACATATGTCAGACATCCAGGTCCACTCCTGAGGTCTTATGTGTGGAGTCTGACCTGAATATCGACGGCCTTGTTGCAGCTGGTGCTCCACAACTGCTCTCTTCTGCTCACAAATCCTTTGCAACATGTGGAGGGTAGAGTTCCAACGTGTGGGGACATCACACACCAGTCGGTGTGCTGGAAGCTGCAAACGCTACTGCAACACAGCAAGGGCGGCGGAAGCTGTAGCCGACTTCCGAAAACAAGTGAAGACTGAGAGGAGGGGGCATCTTTGCATGCAGTATGGACAGGGGATTACCTTGCACGCACAACAGGGGGTTCTCTTACACGCACAACAGCGGAAGACGCAGTGGTGACACCCGCTGACACTGGTCGTGGACCCTGGGGTTCGCCCCACAAAGTCAGGTGCTTTGCTGACATGTGCCTGATCATGCTGGTGGTGGTCAGGCTGGTAGTTTTATCACCCCTGCTGATGCTGGCCTGGCAGGTGGTACAAATGGCCTTTTTGGGGTTATCAGCAGAGTCTTTAAAAAAATTCCAGACTCTGGAAGACCTACCGGTTGTACTGGCAACGTCCCTCGTGTTGGTGTTACGGGGAACGGATGCCCGCCTTCTGTCTGCGGCCACCACACTGCTTCTTCCTGCTTGTTGGGGTACTCTGCCTCCCTCCCCCTGTGTGCTGCTGGCCTCGCTCTGCATGTCCTCCTGCCACGTTGGGTCAGTTACTAGATCATCCACCACCTCCTCCTCTTCCACTTCCGCACCACGGTCCTCCTCCTCAATTCGTGGCAATTGTGTCTCGTCAGCGTCGCCTTCCTGTGGCCGTGGCTGTTCAAATATTTGGCCATCGCTACATGGGATCTCCTCTTCCACCACTTCAAGCGAAGCAGGCGAGGGGCCCAAATATGGAAATGGACCAGTGAACAGCTCTTCAGAGTGTCCAACTGTGGGATCAGTTGCTGTCTGACGACACTCGGCATGGTGGGAGGAAGGAGCATCAGGGTGAGGAGGAGTATGCAGTCGAAACTCACGGCTACTAACACTTGACCGTGTGGAAGACAGACCGGAGACTGGAAGTATTATCTGCTATCCAATTAATAACCTGTTCACACTGATCAGTTCGCAATAGTGGTGCTGTTGTGTGCTTCCCTAGTAATTCGGTCAAGAACTGCGAGCGAGAAGATGTGGATTTTGGTTGTGGCACACTTTCCCCTTGGCCACGGCCCCGTCCTCTGCACGCACCATCACCAGAACGTCCAGTTCCACGTCCCTTGCCACGCGCCTTGCCCATTGTAAATGAAGTAAAATAGCTTACACTCGCACTATCAATGGTAAAAGGGTAATAAAAAGGAGATTTGAACAGTGGGAGAGGAAAACCACAGTTCTAGTTATCTGGCCTACACCAGACTCTTTTAAACATATATTTGTGTCTGAACAGTCAGCGAGACACTCAAAATGGTTTTTTTTATGCAAAAAAGGCAAAAAAAGTGGATAATACAGAGATTTGAACCGTGGAACTGCAAAACCACAGTTCTAGTTATCTGGCCTACACCAGACTCTTTTAAACAGATATATTTGTGTCTGAACAGTCAGCAAGACACTCAAAATGTTTTTTTTTTTATTGAAAAAAGGCAAAAAAGTGGATAATACAGAGATTTGAACCATGGAACTGCAAAACCACAGTTCTAGTTATCTGGCCTACACCAGACTCTTTTAAACAGATATATTTGTTTCTGAACAGTCAGCGAGAAACTCAAAATGTTTTTTTTTATGCAAAAAGGTGGATTACACCCAGATTTGAACCGTGGGAGAGGAAAACCACAGTTCTAGTTATCTGACCTACACCAGACTCTTTTAAAAGATATATTTTTGTCTGAACAGTCAGCGAGACACTCAAAATGTTTTTTTTTATACAAAAAAGTGGATAATACAGAGATTTGAAGCTTGGAACTGCAAAACCACAGTTCTAGTTATCTGGCCTACACCAGACTCTTTTAAACAGATATATTTGTGTCTGAACAGTCAGCGAGACACTCAAAATGTTTTTTTTTATGCAAAAAAGGCAAAAAAGTGGATAATACAGAGATTTGAACCGTGGAACTGCAAAACCACAGTTCTAGTTATCTGGCCTACACCAGACTCTTTTAAACAGATATACCAGGGGAGGAGTCCTGAGGAGATAATTTGCATATTCCCACTGCATTTTGGGGTAAGTGAAGAGTCTCCACGAGCTCAAAGAACACTGGATTTTGGCTGTTGGAGCTGAAAAGAGGACATCGGTAAACCAGGGGAGGAGTCCTGAGGAGATAATTTGCATATTCCCACTGCATTTTGGGGTAAGTGAAGAGTCTCCGCGAGCTCAAAGAACACTGGATTTTGGCTGTTGGAGCTGAAAAGAGGACATCGGTAAACCAGGGGAGGAGTCCTGAGGAGATAATTTGCATATTCCCACTGCATTTTGGGGTAAGTGAAGAGTCTCCGCGAGCTCAAAGAACACTGGATTTTGGCTGTTGGAGCTGAAAAGAGGACATCGGTAAACCAGGGGAGGAGTCCTGAGGAGATAATTTGCATATTCCCACTGCATTTTGGGGTAAGTGAAGAGTCTCCGCGAGCTCAAAGAACACTGGATTTTGGCTGTTGGAGCTGAAAAGAGGACATCGGTAAACCGTGCGCCTACTGGCGCGCGCATTTTGAAGCTTTTTTTTTTATTCTTTTTTCACTGTTTTCAGAACATTAACAATAAGAACATGGAAGAGTCCAGGAGCCATTTGGTGAGCTGCATATCCTGCTACATGTTCACAGACTTGCCAGTGGAAAAGCCAAACTTCACATGCCAGAAATGCAAGCTTGTGTCCCTGTTGGAGGAAAAGTTGCGAAATCTAGAAGAGAGGTTAACTACCTTGAAAATCATTAAGGAAGGTGAAGAGTTCTTAGACAGAGCAGAATTATCTCTTCATGATTCAGAAAGAGAAGAAATTCAAACTGCACCTGACGAAACAGAGGAATGGAAGCATGTGACCCACAGAAGCAGGAGGATCGAGAGGCAGTCAGCACCCATGCTGCTCAGGAACCAGTACCAGGCTCTCACACAGGAGAACCATGAAGAAATACAGCAAGATAAGACTTTGCCAGCAATGAATAACCTTGTAAGCCCTCAGAATCCTCCTGGATGGAGAAAGAAGAATGTTGTGAAGAAAAAACGGAGAGTGGTGGTCATGGGGGATTCCCTGTTAAGAGGAACAGAGGCCGCTATCTGCAGACCAGACATAACCTCAAGAGAAATGTGCTGTCTTCCAGGAGCAAAAATTAAAGATGTGTCTGACAGGATATCAAGACTCTTCAGACCTACAGATCACTACCCATTCCTGCTAATACATGTGGGGACAAATGACACCGCAAGAAAGGACCTGGAAACCATCTGCAGTGACTTTGAAGACTTAGGCAAGAAAGTGAAAGAATTGGGAGCGCAGGTGGTCTTCTCATCCATCCTCCCAGTGGATGGCCAGGGAACAATGAGGTGGAATAAGATTCTACAGGTGAACAACTGGCTACATCGATGGTGCCGTCAACAAGGATTTGGATTTCTGGATCACGGAATGAATTACCTATACGATGGGCTACTTGCTAGAGATGGGGTGCACCTTACGAAGACTGGAAAACATGTATTTGGAAGTCGCCTTGCTACACTCATCAGAAGAGCTTTAAACTAGAACAATGTGGGAAGGGAAGCAAAAGGCCAGAAAAAGCCATACAGCTGACAAATACTATTGAGATCTCTGCTACTGGAAGTGGAAAAGAAGAACAAAGACCAAAAAATCTAAATAATAAAAATATGGGAGGAAGAGAAACCAATCACAAACTAAAATGTTTTTATACAAATGCACAAAGCATGGGCAACAAACAAGGAGAATTGGAACTACTAATGCAGGAAAAGGAATATGATGTCATTGGAATCACTGAAACTTGGTGGGACGATACACATGATTGGAATAAAAGGCTAAAAGGATACAACTTATTTGCAAGAAACAGACTTGATAAACGAGGAGGAGGTGTTGCATTGTATGTTAGAAAAGCGTATATCTGCACAGAGATTGAAGCTTCAGAGACTGGGAGTTCTGTGGAAACTGTTTGGGTAAGAATACAAGGAGAGAACAACGGAAAGGACACCATTGTAGGCATTTACTACAGGCCACCTGGGCAAGCTGAAGATATGGATGAACTCTTTATGTATCAAATGACCAAGTTCTCCAAAAAATATGACGTAGTGGTCATGAGAGATTTCAACAATCCAGACATTTGTTGGGAATCTCTCTCAAGTAAAACTAACAGGTCAAGCAAATTCTTATCCTCTCTTGCTGACAACTTTATCTTCCAAAAGGTAGGGGAGAAAACAAGGGGATCTGCTACTTTGGATCTAATCCTTATAAACAGGGAGGAAATGGTTGAGGAGGTAAAGGTGGCTGGGACCCTAGGAGGCAGCGATCATGCTATTATAGAATTTTGGATAACTAGAGGAGGAAGACATGTGAAGACTCAAACTTCAAGGTTAGATTTTAGAAAGGCAGATTTTAAGAGACTCAGAAAGAGAATAGGAGGGATCCAATGGCTGGATGTCCTTAAGGACAAAAATGTCCAGGAAGGATGGGAAATTTTTAAAAATGAGATTCTCAAAGCACAATCGTTAACAATCCCGAAAAGTAGGAAGAATGGGAAGCATTTAAGGAAACCAGGATGGATGAACACAGAACTTAAACACATGCTAAAAAGAAAGAAAGAAATGTTTATTAAATGGAAAGAGGGAGGCATATCTAAAGAAGATTATAATGCAGTCTGCAGATCCTGTAGGGCACGTATCAGGTTAGCTAAAGCTGACAATGAATTAAGGCTTGCAAGAGATGTCAAAAGCAATAAAAAAGGATTTTGGGGGTATGTCAAAAGTAAAAGAAAAGTCAAAGATGCTATAGGATTTTTACAGGATGAAAATGGAGAAATGGTAAGAGAGGATGTTGAGAAGGCCGAACTTTTTAATTCCTATTTTGCATCTGTTTTCTCTCAGAAAGAAAATGTAACATCAACTGATCTTCACTGTCCTTTTAAAGGAATAGAGGAATCCAAGTTATCTGTAAACAGAAAGATTGTGAGGGAATATTTAGCTAACATAAATGAGTTCAAGTCTCCAGGTCCAGATGAATTACACCCCAGAGTACTGAAGGAGATCGTAGAAGAAATTTTAGAACCACTCTCCATAATCTTTGAAAATTCTTGGAGAACAGGAGAAGTCCCAGAAGACTGGAGAAGAGCAAATGTTGTTCCTATCTTCAAAAAGGGGAAGAAGGTGGACCCAGGGAACTATAGGCCGGTGAGTCTGACTTCTATACCAGGAAAGATCTTTGAACAAATTATTAAACAACATGTATGTAAGTACATGGATAAGAATGAAGTGATTAACCAGAGTCAGCAGGGGTTTGTAACTAACAAGTCATGTCAGACTAACTTAATTTCCTTCTATGACAGAATCACTGACTGGGTGGATCAGGGAAATGCTGTAGATATAGTATATCTTGACTTCAGCAAAGCATTTGACAAAGTATCTCACACCATCCTTATTGAAAAAATGACCAAGTATGCAATGGACCAGGCAACTGTTAGGTGGATTCATAACTGGCTTAGTGATCGGACTCAAAGGGTGGTTGTAAATGGCTTCACATCCAGCTGGATGAATGTCTCAAGTGGGGTACCACAGGGCTCCGTCCTGGGACCTGTATTGTTCAACATCTTTATCAATGATTTAGATGAAGGAATTGAGGGTAAACTGATTAAATTTGCTGATGACACAAAGCTAGGAGGGATAGCTAATACTAGAGAAGAGAGAGAGAGGATTCAAAAAGACCTAAATAAACTGGAGCAGTGGGCAGCAACCAACAGAATGGTTTTTAACAGGGAAAAATGCAAAGTACTACATCTGGGCAATAAAAATGAAAAAAGCATATACAGAATGGGAGGAATAGAGCTAAGCAACAGTACATGTGAAAAAGACTTAGGTATACTAATAGATCATAGACTGAACATGAGTCAACAGTGTGATGCAGCAGCAAAAAAGGCAAATGCAATTCTGGGATGTATTAACAGAAGCATACAGTCTAGATCACGTGAAGTCATTATCGGTCTTTACTCCTCTTTGGTCAGACCTCATCTGGAATACTGTGTACAGTTTTGGGCACCACATTTTAAAAAAAGACATAGACAAACTGGAGCAAGTTCAGAGAAGAGCGACCAGAATGGTGACTGGTCTGCAAACCATGTCCTATGAGGAACGGTTGCAGGATTTGGGAATGTTTACCTTGCAAAAAAGAACCAGACAATGTGAACTAAGGTCTAAGATGGCAGACATACAAGAAACAGAGGCATGTTCACACTAGCAAAAAAGAAGCAAGACAAAAATATATCTCATACCCTACCATAATTATATATAAATGTAAAGCAAAGTTGCATAATAAATATAGGGTACTTAGTGAACTATTTTTGATCAAAAAAAGTATACAAGCCGTCCCACCAGCGGCAAGGTGACCCTAAATTGGGACGGTACCTATACTGCCTATATTAAAAACCTTACTGTATATCAAAGTTGAAATAATGCATATAAAAGGGTAGACAAATAGGACCGGGTCCCAACTCCAGACCACCTAGGCCCGTGGTAAGCTACATATATACCAATCAGCTCAACAAAGGGCATGCCACACCCTTAAATTGCACAGAATGCAAACAAGTCAAAAAAACAGACAATGTGAACTGAGGTCTAAGATGGCAGACATACAAGAAACAGAGGCATGTTCACACTAGCAAAAGAGAAGCAAGACAAAAATATATCTCATACCCTACCATAATTATATATAAATGTAAAGCAAAGTTGCATAATAAATATAGGGTACTTAGTGAACTATTTTTGATCAAAAAAAGTATACAAGCCGTCCAACCAGCGGCAAGGTGACCCTAAATTGGGACGGTACCTATACTGCCTATATTAAAAACCTTACTGTATATCAAAGTTGAAATAATGCATATAAAAGGGTAGACAAATAGGACCGGGTCCCAACTCCAGACCACCTAGGCCCGTGGTAAGCTACATATATACCAATCAGCTCAACAAAGGGCATGCCACACCCTTAAATTGCACAGAATGCAAACAAGTCAAAATACCAGACAATGTGAACTGAGGTCTAAGATGGCAGACATACAAGAAACAGAGGCATGTTCACACTAGCAAAAAAGAAGCAAGACAAAAATATATCTCATACCCTACCATAATTATATATAAATGTAAAGCAAAGTTGCATAATAAATATAGGGTACTTAGTGAACTATTTTTGATCAAAAAAAGTATACAAGCCGTCCCACCAGCGGCAAGGTGACCCTAAATTGGGACGGTACCTATACTGCCTATATTAAAAACCTTACTGTATATCAAAGTTGAAATAATGCATATAAAAGGGTAGACAAATAGGACCGGGTCCCAACTCCAGACCACCTAGGCCCGTGGTAAGCTACATATATACCAATCAGCTCAACAAAGGGCATGCCACACCCTTAAATTGCACAGAATGCAAACAAGTCATGAAACATGGTACCGTCCCAATTTAGGGTCACCTTGCCGCTGGTGGGACGGCTTGTATACTTTTTTTGATCAAAAATAGTTCACTAAGTACCCTATATTTATTATGCAACTTTGCTTTACATTTATATATAATTATGGTAGGGTATGAGATATATTTTTGTCTTGCTTCTTTTTTGCTAGTGTGAACATGCCTCTGTTTCTTGTATGTCTGCCATCTTAGACCTCAGTTCACATTGTCTGGTTTTTTGACTTGTTTGCATTCTGTGCAATTTAAGGGTGTGGCATGCCCTTTGTTGAGCTGATTGGTATATATGTAGCTTACCACGGGCCTAGGTGGTCTGGAGTTGGGACCCGGTCCTATTTGTCTACCCTTTTATATGCATTATTTCAACTTTGATATACAGTAAGGTTTTTAATATAGGCAGTATAGGTACCGTCCCAATTTAGGGTCACCTTGCCGCTGGTGGGACGGCTTGTATACTTTTTTTGATCAAAAATAGTTCACTAAGTACCCTATATTTATTATGCAACTTTGCTTTACATTTATATATAATTATGGTAGGGTATGAGATATATTTTTGTCTTGCTTCTTTTTTGCTAGTGTGAACATGCCTCTGTTTCTTGTATGTCTGCCATCTTAGACCTCAGTTCACATTGTCTGGTTTTTTGACTTGTTTGCATTCTGTGCAATTTAAGGGTGTGGCATGCCCTTTGTTGAGCTGATTGGTATATATGTAGCTTACCACGGGCCTAGGTGGTCTGGAGTTGGGACCCGGTCCTATTTGTCTACCCTTTTATATGCATTATTTCAACTTTGATATACAGTAAGGTTTTTAATATAGGCAGTATAGGTACCGTCCCAATTTAGGGTCACCTTGCCGCTGGTGGGACGGCTTGTATACTTTTTTTGATCAAAAATAGTTCACTAAGTACCCTATATTTATTATGCAACTTTGCTTTACATTTATATATAATTATGGTAGGGTATGAGATATATTTTTGTCTTGCTTCTTTTTTGCTAGTGTGAACATGCCTCTGTTTCTTGTATGTCTGCCATCTTAGACCTCAGTTCACATTGTCTGGTTTTTTGACTTGTTTGCATTCTGTGCAATTTAAGGGTGTGGCATGCCCTTTGTTGAGCTGATTGGTATATATGTAGCTTACCACGGGCCTAGGTGGTCTGGAGTTGGGACCCGGTCCTATTTGTCTACCCTTTTATATGCATTATTTCAACTTTGATATACAGTAAGGTTTTTAATATAGGCAGTATAGGTACCGTCCCAATTTAGGGTCACCTTGCCGCTGGTGGGACGGCTTGTATACTTTTTTTGATCAAAAATAGTTCACTAAGTACCCTATATTTATTATGCAACTTTGCTTTACATTTATATATAATTATGGTAGGGTATGAGATATATTTTTGTCTTGCTTCTTTCTTGCAAAAAAGAAGACTGAGAGGAGACTTAATAGCTGTCTACAAATATGTCAAGGGCTGTCACATTGTAGAAGGATCATCTTTATTCTCATTTGCACAAGGAAAGACTAGAAGCAATGGGATGAAACTAAATGGGAGGAGACACAGATTAGATATTAGAAAAAACTTTTTGACAGTTAGGGTGATTAATGAGTGGAACAGGCTGCCACGAGAGGTGGTGAGTTCCCCTTCAATGGACGTCTTCAAACAGAGGCTGGACAGACATCTGTCTGAGATGATCTAGTGAATCCTGCTTTGAGCAGGGGGTTGGACCAGATGACCCAGGAGGTCCCTTCCAACTCTACCATTCTATGATTCTATGATTTGTGTCTGAACACTCACAGACACACTCAATTTTTTTTTTTTGGGGGGGGATACCAAAAGGTTAATAAGACGGGTATTTGTACAGTCTGACTGAGAAAAAAAAAAAAAAAAGAGGATTTAGATGAAGAAAAAGGATTTTTCCTGGCCCCTGAGACCTGGGGCTAAGCCTATCAATTTGAGCAGTGGTAGCACACAGGACTGTAATGCAGTGTTTGTTGGTATAACCACTGCGTCTCCTATACAGCCTGCCTGCCTGATATCTGGGATGGATATTAGTCCTGAGGACTGCTTGTTTGATTTTTCAGGCTTTAGAGACCCTACACTAACTATTTCACACTATATATCTCTCCCTAACTCAGCAGCACTGACCCTACACCGTCTGATCCCGGACGACTGTGTCCAAGATGGCGGCGCCCGGTTTTAAATACTCGAGGTGACGCTGTGCGGCCAACCAATCACTGTAAAGCCCACAACCAACATGGCTGCGGCATTACAGTGACTGGCTGGCAATCCCTGCATGTTCATTGGCTCTGTAAAGAGCGCCAAACATGCAGGGCGGAGACCCGAGCTCCCGCCCGAGTAACCCGGAAATGCTCGGTCCCGAGTAGTGAGATGCTCAGGCGAGTACAGAGCAGTGTCGAGCATGCTCACTCAACACTAGTGATTATCTTTGTTCCTGTTCTGCCTTGCAACATTCATAAATAAAGAATTTATGTAAAAAAAATAATAATAAGTTACGGGTCTCAGAAATTGGCAACAAAAACAAAAAAAATATTTTATAGAAATTTTTCATTTTTTTACCACTAAAATAATAAAGAAACTAGACAAGTTTAGTATCTCCATAATCGTATTGACCTGGATAATTATGATCTCAAGTCATTTTTACCATACAATGAACATCGCAAAAAAAAAAAAAACAATGTTGGATGTTCATTTTTTTTGCAATTTTCCTCCCGTTTTCTAGTACATTGTATGGTAAAATTATTATTTATTTATGTGCATTGCTCTTATAGTGCCATCATATTCCACAGCACTTTACACACATCATCATCACTGTCCCCACTGGGGCTCACAATCTAAATTCCCTGTCAGTATGTCTTTGGAGTCTTGAAGGAAACCTACGCAAATACAGGGAGAACATACAAACTCCTTGATGGGATTTGAACCCAGGATCCCAGGATTGCAAAGCAGCATTGCTAACCACTGAGCCACCATGCTGCCCCTTAGTCATTCATGATGTCATTCAAAAGTACAACTCGTCTCTCAAAACAATCCCAATATTGCGCTAAGTAGCTAAGAGCTACAAGATTTGATGGCTCTATAGCAATAAAAAATAACCGGTTTCCTGGAGTCTGTTCTAAATCCATACCTTTATTTGGTACATGCCTAAAATAAACTCTAGCAAAAAGTATGGAGAGCTCTATTGTTGGCAACAGGAAGCAATTTTTTGGCTCACATAAAAATGTCAGTGGTCAATTTTAATTCCTGTCTTGCCCCATTCCATTAGGCTACTTGACTACCTTGGATTTTGGCACATTAAAATTGAGCAGTATGATTGACTTTGAACGAAGTATAATCACTGAAGATAGACTAGTCCGGCACAGTGCTTCAACTTTGGGATTTTTCTCCTTCAACTGTCTTGAGAAAATTCTGAGAATAGTGTGGTCAAGGAAAAACATCCAGCGAAATGAGGTGCAGTGGATGATAACTACGTGTTGATGACAAAGGTCTGAGGAGCATGTCCAGAATGGTTTTGATGAACAGATAATGAAATTGCAGTCAAATACTCTGATGACGAACAAAACGTCTTCAAACATACAACTCACCGTTCCTTAGCGCGGATAACCTATAAAAGGAGATACACAAGGTAAACAAGTGGGCGAAAGAGCCAAATAATTGAAACACTGAGCAGGGTAAAAACATTGCCTAGCCAAACAAATCCAGATATCTGTTGCAGCATACTGATGGGAAGGTCAGAATTTGGCACAACCAGTGTCAACTGATGAACCCATTCCGTCGGGTGTCAACAGTTCAATGTGATGGAGGTGGAGTAATGGTAGGAGAAATGTTTTCTGGGCACACCCTGTGTACTCTGATACCTGTGGATGGACATTTGGACACTAGGGCTTCCCTAAACATTGAGGCTGGCACAGTGCATCTCTTAATGGCAGCTGTTTACCTCTTGACAGAAGTATATTTGGCAGCACATGCCACAAAGGATGTACAGTCATAGGTTGGTCATATAGTCATTTTCCTTGATTTCCTGACCATCATGGTAATGCAACAAAAGGCTTTTATGAAGTCATGGTGGCGACTCAGAGGAGCTGACAGGTTCTCTGTAATCCTTTAGAGGAATGTTCCCCAACTCCAGTCCTCAAGGCCCACTGTGTCACCCTGGCCTGGATGCCACAAGTGTAATTAAAGCTGTGTCTGAGAGCAAGGGGGAGGTTCTCTAGTCAGGGGAACATTAGCATGCAATGCCTCCTGTCTCAGGCCAGTAGGGGGGAGCTGGCTGCCCCTATAAAAGCTGGTACTGGGGGCAGGGTTAGGGAGAACTTGATGGCCTGTCTCAGCACTGAGACGTGTCCCAGAGCAGAGCAGGGACAGAAAGTTGTATTGCACCTAAGAGGAAGTGTGGCAGGAGGAGAGCCACAAGCCAGAGACAAGAGGCGAAGAGAGCCTGTCTTGGCAGATAAAAGACTTACTTTACCAGACTTTGGTGTCTGAGGCTGGGAGGATTCTACATCCCCCAGCAGAGAACCAGTCCGCAAGGGACTGTATATTCCTTGGCCTAAGAAGCCTGGAGGCCCTGCCACAACCGAAGGGACCAGTAAAGCTGTACAAGGCTGGGAGCAGAAAGGAACCCACGTCGCAGGCCATACAGGCGAGAATATACGGAAAACTCGGAAACGTGGGCTGTTACCCTATAACGAGGAGATAGCCAGAAGGAGCGCAGAAAGCACGGTAGGCCTACACCCTCACCCTGACCGGGGCCAATTTCCCCGTTGCTCTCAGACATCCAGGTCCCCTCCTAGCTGGGACTGTTTGTGGGTCAATTTACCTGTTCTAGTAAAGACCCTGGACTGCAACCTGTTGTCTGCGTGCTCCTTGCTCCTCCAGCACTATCAGCACTGGGACTCTCACTACCATCACTCCCAACATCCACTACACTGCCCTGGGGCCGCACTCTTCCCGTGGGGAGTCACACCATCCCAGCTGCATACATCATCAGCCCCAGCGGTCTGCCTTGCAGCGGCGGTTCCTAATGACCGCAAATCCACGGGTGGCGTAGTCGGACATAATCATCAGCACATAACGGACTACCACTGGCCTGACCACCCTGAGCCACGGAACCGGGTTGCCACTACTACTCCCATCGTTCCCCCTATTGCCCGAATCCGAGTGCCCCACGGCCCAGGGGGCGAGTCAGCTTTGGCGTAGTCGGCAGGATGCGTGCCTGAAAAAGACTTTTGTAACTTACCTGTGGCGAAGTTTCCCGCCGTCCGGAGTCGTTTCCCACCATCCGGAGCCGATTCCCGCCATCAGACGCCATCTTGGACCGTTTCCCGCCGTCTTCTGCCATCTTCCCGCCATCCGCAGCTGTTTCCTGCCATCGGACGCCATCTTCAAGACGCCGCGCGGGAAGAAGAGGGGCGTGGACGTCAAAACCGCGCGAGATCCGAAGCTCCGCCCCACGCACCGACGCTGCGCAAGGTCCTGGAAGGGAGAGAGAGCGACGCTGACGTCATCAGGACGCGACGCCAGGTCCTCGCCCATAGCAGCAGCGGTGGAGCCGCGGCCTACAGAAGAGGATCGTCGGAAGGTAGGCCACGCTTAACTAGGGGGGAGGAAGATGTCGGACACAGAGGCGCCCACTACCACCAACGCGGCTGCAGCAGCGGTGATGCCCTTTTCCCTGCCCTACATCCCTGGAGCGGCCTGGCTGCCCAAGTACTCAGGGGAGCCCCATGCCCTAACTGACTTTAAGGAAAGGCTGTACAGTTTGTTCCAAGTCTACCCCCTGGCAGAGGAACAGAAGGTCAGCATACTAACAGGGCAGTTAACTGGCGCAGCCCAAAGGGAGGTAAAATCATGGCCCACTGAGGAGAAAAGGACTGTGAAGGGTATTCTGGCCCGGCTGCGGGGTACCTTTGACACACGTACCTCCGCTGAGATTAAAATGAGGTTCTATGGATGTAAGCAGCGGGCACAGCACAGCATCAGAAACTATGCCCTAAATCTGCAGGAAGCCTTGAGGGCTATTCAACAAACTGACCCTGGCAGTGTGCAGGAAACGGATAAACTGCTAACAGAACAATTCATAGAAGGTCTGCTGTCTAGCGCCCACAGGGCCCAACTGCGCCTCATGTTCTTTCAGAACCCCGACCTGACCTTCGTCCAATTTAAGGACAGGGCCATAAGGGTGCTCCGTGAATCTGCAACCAGTGGCGCTATAAACCCCCGGCGCCCTGCTCTCACCTACCACCAGGAGGCGGCGCCCTCCTCTATGGACCCCGTGGGGGCTGATGCACAGGCCCTGAACCAAGCCCCGTCGAAAGACCTGCACCACCAAGTCCAGGAGCTGACCAGGAGCGTCGCGGCGTTGACCAGGACCGTCCAGGCGTTGCAAGTGGACCCGGCAAGACCCATCGAGCTGGCTTCAAGTCCGGAGGATGTCCCGTGGCGTCGACAGAGGAGGACCCCGTCGTTCCGAGGGAGGCCCACAGACCGCTACGCAGAGGATGGACAGCCCATTTGTCGTCGATGCAACCGGCCCGGACACATTTCCAGGTACTGTAATTTAAACGGGTCCAACCTGGGGCAGAGGGCCAACCCCCAGGCATAAGATCACCAGGCCCTTATAATTGGCGTGATAAGTACGTTGGGGGGCGCCTGGTTTTACCCGTGGTGCTGGACGGTATCCCCATGGGCGCCTTGCTGAATACTGGGTCGCAAGTAACCACTATCCCTTATGTACTTTTTAAGCAGTATTGGACTGATGCTGATATCACACGGTATCCAGACAGTAACTTGAGCATCATCGCCAGTAATGGCTTACCCGTGCCGCAGATGGGGTTCAAGGAGATGACCATTAAGATTGGTAAAGTTGAACTGCCGGCACAGGGAGTGATTATTGTGGACATTGACCGACGTGAAAGTCACCCTAAAATAACTCTGGGTACTAATGTAATTGAAAATTGTCTTTCAGAGGTAATTGTAATTCTATAACAGGTGGCGGTGAATGCTAGTTCCAGCCAACAGAGAGTCCTCAACAAGGAGATAAAAGCTGTCTGGTGGTGAGATCGGTAGCGTAAGACTGAGTGACCCATTCCCCATTTCCATGCCTCCCAAAAGTGAAATGATGATCTGGTGTCGGACTGCAATCAGGTTGAGAGGTAGAGACTACCAAGCCATGGTAAAACCCATGTACTCAGACAGCAGGCCCACCATTTTGACAGCCCGGGGGGTGGTTGATGTCCGTCATGGGAGGGTGCCCGTCCGCATCCTGAACATTGGGGAGAGGGAAGTACACTTACCCAGGTACGCTACACTCGCCAAACTGTTTGTTGTCGAACACAAAGCTATCAGGGCCGTGGAACCCTTGCCTCCATCTCCACAGGCGGAGGGTAATGGCTCCCAGAAACAAAAGGAGGACTGGTGCCAGAAACTCAACGTGGGTGCTGACTCCACTCCCCTGCACCAAAAACAAGGAGTCTACCGGGTGGTACAGGAGTACGAGAGAGTCTTTAGTAAGCACCCGCTAGACTTCGGCAGAGTAAAAGGGGTAGAACACCACATCCCCACAGGGAGCCACCCACCATTAAAAGAGAGACACAGGCCTGTACCCCCTGCACATTATAAGAACGCCAAGGGTATGCTAAGAGAAATGAAAGAAGCTGGGGTCATTAGAGATAGCTGTAGCCCCTGGGCAGCCCCCTTGGTTCTGGTGAAAAAGAAAGACGGCACCATGAGAATGTGCGTAGACTATAGACAAATCAACCGTATCACCCACAAAGACGCATATCCGCTGCCTAGAATAGAGGAGTCTTTAGCCGCACTAAAATCAGCTAACTTCTTTTCTACTTTGGACCTTACTAGCGGGTACTGGCAGGTTCCTGTGGCAGAGGCTGACAAGGAGAAGACCGCCTTCACCACCCCGATGGGACTGAGCGAATTCAACTGTATGCCTTTCGGGCTCTGCAATGCACCAGGGACCTTCCAGAGGCTGATGGAATGCTGTCTAGGGCACCGAAACTTCGAGACGGTCCTCCTTTACCTGGACGACGTGATCGTCTATTCGAAGACCTACGAGGACCATCTAAAGCACCTGGCCGAGGTGTTCGAAGCCCTGGCAGGCTATGGCCTGAAGGTGAAACCATCGAAGTGTCACCTGTTGAAGCCGAAGGTCCAGTACGTAGGGCACGTGGTAAGTGCGGAAGGAGTGGCCCCCGACCCTGACAAGGTCACGGCAATCAAGAGTTGGCCAAGCCCCTCGAACATCAAAGAGGTGAGACAGTTTCTCGGGTTGGTAGGCTACTACCGAAGGTTCATCCCCGGGTTCACTAAGATGGCAGCTCCTATGCAGGACCTCCTGATCGGACAGTCTAAGTCCAGGAGTCAAAAGACACCCTTCAAGTGGGATAAACCGGAAGAGGAGTCCTTCCGCCAGTTGAAGATGGCCCTCACAGGGGGATGAGATCCTGGCCTACCCTGATTATGGCCAGCCTTTTATCCTTCACACAGACGCCAGTAATGTGGGACTGGGAGCCGTACTGTCCCAAAACCAACAGGGCAGAGAAAGGGTGATCGCGTACGCCAGCCGGAAGCTGAGACCCACCGAGAGGAACCCGGAGAATTACAGGTCCTTCAAGCTAGAATTCTTGGCGGTGGTGTGGGCCGTGACGGAACGCTTCAAGCATTACCTGGCCTCTGCAAAGTTCACCATGTACACGGACAACAACCCGTTGACACACCTGGACAATGCAAGACTGGGTGCCCTAGAACAGCGGTGGATGGCCCGTCTCTCCAACTATGACTTCGTGATCAAGTACCGGGCCGGCAAAACCAATGCCAACGCTGATGCCCTATCAAGAATGTCTCACTTACCTGAAGGTGACGAAGACCCAGAAGAGCTGGAGGAGGTAGAACTCCCCGCGTTTCACCGGTATGGAGCCGCTCAATACTCTCACCGCGTGAAGGAGGAGGATCTAACAACTGTGATGATCAATCCCCTACCTCACCACAGCTGGGCCGAGACCCTAGATAGTGACCCTGCAGTCCGCCTGGTGAAAGATCTGCTGACCCGGGAAGACGCCCGCTTAGATCCAGATGCCCCAGAGGAAGCCAAGCAGCTATGGAAGGAGAAGAGCAAGCTGTTCCTCTACGAAGGCAAGTTGTGCAGAAGGATTGTTAACCACCAGACACATGAGCTGACCTGGCAAGTCGTGGTCCCAAGGCGGGATGCAGCTATGGTCCTGGGGGCTTACCATGACAGAGCGGGACACTTCGGTTGGAAGAAACTGGAGTTCCTGCTAAGAGGAAGGTTCTTTTGGGTCGGCATGAGAGGAGCTGTAGAAAAATGGTGCAGAGACTGTGGCCCTTGTCACCTAAGGAGGAAGGACCGTGCCAGCCAGAAGACACCCTTGAGGCCCATCGTCACCACGCAGCCTCTTGAGCTGGTAGCTCTGGACCATGTCAAATTGGCTCCCAGCCGGTCAGGATACATCTATGCTCTGACAATCGTGGACCACTATTCCCGTTTTCTAGTGGTGGTCCCGGTAAAGGACTTGACAGTCCAAACAGTGGCCAGAGCCTTCCAGCAATACTTCTGCCGTCCACACGGGTATCCGGAACAGGTCCTGACAGACCAGGGTCCAGCGTTCGAGGCTGAAATCTTCCAGGAGTTCTGCAACCTCTATGGCTGTAAGAAGATTCGGACAACGCCTTACCACCCACAAACCAACAGGATGTGTGAGAAAATGAACAATATAGTCATTGACATCCTGAAGACGTTGCCCCTGGAGGAACGCAGCCTGTGGCCAGAAAAACTGCCGGACCTGATAGACCTATACAACAATATCCCGGTGAATGCTACAAACTGCACCCCGGCTTACCTGATGCGAGCTAGACCAGGTAAGCTGCCCGTAGACCTGGAGATGGGAGTCCTGATGCCTGAGGACACCTCCCCGGATGCGGACTGGGATACGGAAAGGCAACTGCAGTACAAGAAGGTACAGGAGAGTGTGGAGAGGAGCCTGGCCCAGGTGAGAGAAAGGCAAGAAAAACTCTTCAATCAACACGCCCCTGCTGGTCCCCTAGAACCTGGTGAACAGGTCCTGAAGCGGAAGAGAAGGCTACATAAGTTGGACGACCAGTGGGAAAGGGAACCATACACCGTACTGCAGTCTGATCACGACAACCCGAAGGTGTGCGTGATCACCAAGGATGGAGGAGAAACCACTAGTACCGTCTCCAGAGACCACCTCAAAAGATGCCCCAAGCATCTCCGTAGTGCAGAAGAGGATCAGAGTGACCTTGAACCCGCAGAGGACAAGGAAGAAATGATCAGCACCGTTCTCGGAGAGTTCCCTCAGTCCTGGACTCAGATAAATGATGCCATAGTGGTACCCGTCCTGCATTTCCTGCAACCGGCACAGCAACAACCAACACCAGAGCCGGAAGGTGAAGAGGAGCAAGCGGTTCCAGAGGCAGAAGAGCCTGTACCAGCAGCCCAGGAGAGTCAACCCTCTGCTGACAGTGAGCCTGCCATGCCTGCGGTAAGCCAAAGCACCCGCAGACAGCTGCCTGCCCTACCTGTACACCCAGCTGGTAGCTGCACCCCTAACGCTAGTGGGGAAAGCCGAGTCAGTCCACCACCAGACAGTGGGTTAAGGAGGTCAACCAGGAGCACAAAGGGGCAGATACCCGCTCACTGGAAAATATAGAGCGCGCTAAAATTGTAAATGACCCTGTTGCCAAATGTTGAATTGTTTGCAAAGTTACATGCATGTTTGGTAATTCTGTGTTTCAGTTTCATGCAGCTACCGTAAGGACTCACAGGTTATGGACTTTTTATAACCGGGACCTTGTATGGACTGCGTTTGGAGCCTAACCCAGGAACTAAGACTGTAAAGGACTTGGGGTAGGACAGACCCCCACCTGGTTAAGGCTCCCCGTTGTGCTGGTGATATGGACACCCGGTCACAGGCCACACTGTGACCTTAAGAACTCAATCTGTGCGTCGTCTGTCTGTTATTGTTTTATGGCTATGCATATTGTCTTTGTTTATTGTTTAGTCCTGGAGTACTAAATTTCACTAGGGGGGAATGTGTCACCCTGGCCTGGATGCCACAAGTGTAATTAAAGCTGTGTCTGAGAGCAAGGGGGAGGTTCTCTAGTCAGGGGAACATTAGCATGCAATGCCTCCTGTCTCAGGCCAGTAGGGGGAGCTGGCTGCCCCTATAAAAGCTGGTACTGGGGGCAGGGTTAGGGAGAACTGGATGGCCTGTCTCAGCACTGAGACATGTCCCAGAGCAAAGCAGGGACAGAAAGTTGTATTGCACCTAAGAGGAAGTGTGGCAGGAGGAGAGCCACAAGCCAGAGACAAGAGGCGAAGAGAGCCTGTCTTGGCAGATAAAAGACTTACTTTACCAGACTTTGGTGTCTGAGGCTGGGAGGATTCTACATCCCCCAGCAGAGAACCAGTCCGCAAGGGACTGTATATTCCTTGGCCTAAGAAGCCTGGAGGCCCTGCCACAACAGAAGGGACCAGTAAAGCCATACAAGGCTGGGAGCAGAAAGGAACCCACGTCGCAGGCCATACAGGCGAGAATACACGGAAAGCTCTGAAACATGGGCTGTTACCCTATAACGAGGAGATAGCCAGAAGGAGCGCAGAAAGCACGGTAGGCCTACACCCTCACCCTGACCAGGGCCAATTTCCCCGTTGCTCTCAGACATCCAGATCCCCTCCTAGCTGGGACTGTTTGTGGGTCAATTTACCTGTTCTATTAAAGACCCTGGACTGCAACCTGTTGTCTGCGTGCTCCTTGCTCCTCCAGCACTATCAGCACTGGGACTCTCACTACCATCACTCCCAACATCCACTACACTGCCCTGGGGCCGCACTCTTCCCGTGGGGAGTCACACCATCCCAGCTGCATACATCATCAGCCCCAGCGGTCTGCCTTGCAGCGGCGGTTCCTAATGACCGCAAATCCACGGGTGGCGTAGTCGGACATAATCATCAGCACATAACGGACTACCACTGGCCTGACCACCCTGAGCCATGGAACCGGGTTGCCACTACTACTCCCATCGTTCCCCCTATTGCCCGGATCCGAGTGCCCCACGGCCCAGGGGGCGAGTCACCACCAACAGGTCATGTTTTCAGGATTTCCTTAGTATTACACAGGTGATGGAATTATTGCCTGGTCAGGTGATGCAATTATCACCTGTGTAATTCTGAAAACATGATCTGTTGGTGGTCCTTGAGGACTGGAGTTGGGGAACCCTGCTTTAGAGCACTTCTGGGGTCAGGAAGAACGGGTTGTTCATGGCATGTCAGTATTTCTATTTAATTTGTGATAACTGTGAGAAGCTATATCATCTGCATGGCTCAATATTCTTACAGAAAGATGAACCATAGAAGCATTATGCAGACGCGATACGGCCATCGTCCACCTTCTCTCCCGCATATACCCCCTGCGTTCCGCATGAATGTCCCATTCGTTGGAATAAAGGATTTTTAAGAAAAGGATTTGGTGAGTGCCGCTTTTCGCATACTACTGCATGTACATATTCCTGCAGAAAGGTTTCAACACCTGGAGGAATCTATTTAGAGATGAACTGCTGCGGTTGTGAAGGTCAAAGGAAGTCCATGGTGCTACTAAAGTGTCTCTATTAAAGTGGCCGTTCAGTTTATTGACTATTAGAGATGAGCGGATTGATCTGCGGAGGATCGAGTTCAAGTCAAATTTCATGAAATCCGAGGTTTTAAGCTAACTCAAACATTTTGAGATTCAATTTGCATGTCGAAGAAAAAAATAAACTTGCACCATTTTCAACACTGCTGAAGAATCAGAGAGCGAGCTAACATAATTTTGCATTGCCATGCATGCCTCCCCATAATGCCCCGCAGCTATGACATCTAGCGGATTATAATCCGCTAGATGTCATAGCTGTCATATAAGGTATGATAATTATCTTGTATAGTGGTGGTCAGTACAGGGGCCATCACAGGTCAGTGGAGCACAGTTTTTACGGCAGAGTTGCTTTCCATCTCCTGAGCCACTGGGTAAGTCTCTCTCTTCTATAGAGTGTAAGCCCTTATTGTCAGCATGGTTCTCTCTTTTTCCTGTAGAGTGTAGCTTTTATGGTCAGTGGGGTCCTCTCTCTCTCCCATAGAGTGTAAGCTCTTATGGTCAGCATGGTTCTCTCTCTCTTTTGTAGAGTGTAAGCTCTTATGGTCAGCGGGGTTCTCTCCTCCAGTAGAGTGTAAGCTCTTATGGTCAACTGGGTCCTATCTCTTTCCTGTAGAGTGTAAGCTTTTATGGTCAGCTGGGGCCTCTCTCTTTACTGTAGCATGTAAGCTCTTATGGTCAGCATGGTTCTCTTTCTCTCTCTTGTAGAGTGTAAGTTCTTATGGTCAGCGGGGTTCTCTCTCTCTCTCCTGTAAAGTGTAAGCTCTTATGGTGAGCATAGTTCTCTCTCTCTCTCCTTTCTCCATGCATTTCACAAGCAATTACAATTTTTCTAGTATTGAGATTTACTTGAATTTATTCACTGCAAATCGAATTTCAAAAGATCCGCTCATCTCTATTGGCTATTTCTGGCATTGCAGTGTAGAAGTAAACAGGACTTAGTTTCCAGATACAACACATGGACAAGACTGGCAATGTTTCTCAAGTTCAATGTCTTACACTTGAACAACAAAAACATTGTTGTACTTCTATGGTACTTATACTGAAAGAGAGTAGAACACGCTTTTTTAGATAGCATCTTTTTTTGAAGGGCCCCGGACATGTCTGAACATTTTTTTTAGCAAGTTGTTTGGTTGGAAGTCATCTGCCAGCAATAACTCTGCCTTAGGTGATACACAGCAGCTCCATGATGACCGCAGCAGCTGGTGAGGCATCCAGCGACGCTCCACCTTTAGCCTCCAGCATTGAAAATGTGAAGACTACGCATTATACTGTAAGCAGTAAGATATATCACATGCCATATAGTGCATCCCCAAGTTCATGGTGTAAAAGACGTGAAATTGAATCCTGGGTTTTGAAATAAGACACCTATTCTGCTTTCTATGCATCGTCAAAAAATGTGAATTTAAAGATCGGATCTTGGATGAGATAAAATATAACAAGAATGTAGGAAGGAGAAGTGCATCCTAAGAACGGCTTACTATTACTGAGAGATGAGAAATAAGGCGACCAATTGCCAAACAGGAATCAGTCTGGGCGATATTTTTTAAATTCGATGTAACTTGTTCACATGGGATTTCAATTTCTCCACGTGATGGTTACATCAATTATGCCATTATTCATCTGCTAATCTGCAGACATGTTAAAACGTAACCGTAGACAGCGCAGGCTGATCTTCATTCCACGGGAAGTGATCCGGCTGAGATGCTGCAACCGCGAAGAGCTATCAGTAAATCATCTAAATAAGTCTAGAAAGTATCATATTTACCTACAGTAATACTCCGACATGACTGGTACCTCTTTATCCATCTTATCTGAGCAATCGACTGTGAAGGGTTTGAAAGATTTCTTAAACTCGCCAGTCATTTGTATTGACTGTATGTCAGTTTTTCTGTAAGACATGCATTAGATTCTACTGCGGCACATCGTTTTAAAAAGTGATTATGCACCACTTAGATATTGAAGATATATCCTTAATATAGAACATTAAAGGGAACCTGTCACCAGGTTTGACCGATATGAGATATGGCCACCACCTTTCAACCCTCATATACAGCATTCTTTAATGCTGTATATAAGCCCCCGATCCGACCTGCAAGACAAGAAAAGGAGCTTTTATTATACCGGTCCGAGGGGGGTCTCTGGTCTTGGTGCGGTGCCTCCCTTCTTCTTTCGATGCCATCCTCCTTCTTGCTTCGTGTGGATGACGCGTCTCTACGTCATCCACACAGTCTCTCCGTCATTGAGCTCCTGTGCAGGCATACTTCTTTGCCCTGGCGAGGGCAGAGTAAAGTACAGCAGTGCGCAGGCGCCGGGAAAGATCAGAGAGCCCCGGCGCCTGCGCACTGCAGTATTTTACTGCAAAATATATTTCCAATAGACGTTCTCACAGCAGGGACAAAAGAATTTTCTACAACCTTGTACAAGACATGGGCTCATCTACACCTGTGAGATAGAGATAAAATGTTGCCTGTGCCATTGAATTCTCACTAGTTTGTTACCATCTGCACCTGTTAGATAATAGCAGAAATATACAGGGAGTACATCTTCAATATGAGTAACTCTTTATGTTTACTGAATTCCGAAAAAGTTGCTGACGCATATAGATTTTAGACCAATAAGGAATAGACAAGTATGTTTGAATTGTCCATTGTATTCTAAGAGTATAAAAGGTCTGACGGTGTATCAAAGGTCAGACAACGCTTATGACCAATGCCTTGTCCACTTTCTGCAAGATAAGAATAAAACCTGCCTGGTTCCAGATGACACCGTGCCTCGGGAGATCATTTTTCTAATAGACATTGTTTTGTCATGTGCCCACAGCAGTCAATGAGTGGCCACTCGTCGGCTGCAGCATATTAATATTCCATCAAGGCGGACATCTGACGAAATAGTAAAGACTGCAGACAAACAGCGGCCGCTCATGTCCCCCTCCGGGAACTTCGTAGCACACAACGCTGGAACAGTCCCACTACAGGAGGTGAGTAAATATTATATTTACTTAAATTAGGGTCATTAATTAAACCGGGGTTGTCCAATAAGTGGACAACACTTTTATGCCCTTCTGGATAGGGCGATTTTTCGTTTTTGTGGTTTTGCTTTTTCTTCATTTTCGTTCAAGAGTTATAACTTTTTTATTTTTTCCTTCGCGATAGCTGTAAGTGAGCTTGTGTTTTGCAGGATGAGTTGTGGTTTTGAATAACAACATGGATTTGATCGTATACTGCACTGAAAAGCTGTAAATAAAAATTACAAGTTGGGTGAAATTGGAAAAAAACCCTTCCAATTCCGCCATTGTTTTCAGACTTTGTTTTTATAGTATTCAATATGCAGTAAAAAAGACTAAAGTTTACTATCTTTTGCTGCAACTGGGTTCAGTGGCACTAAGCATCGATAGCACTTTGTTATTGCTGCACAGTTTATCTCTTGCTCTCCAAGAGAAACAATTCATTTGTCTTTAGACCTTGTTATCCTTAGCAGTGTTCTCTTTACTTCATCCATCCAGGAAGTCAGGTTGGTGCTCACAAAAGCTAAAAAAAACTTCAGTCAACACTGGCACTTATGGTTTTTGTTGGATGTGTAGGAGAATGGAACATAGGAGACAAAGTGTTGCAAAGCCGTGCGGCATTCAGACTTGAACAAAACCCTGTGGAACTATTCCCAAGAAGAAGAGTTGCAGAGGGGACAGAATTAGGCAGTACCCTGGATCAGGTGACACTGACGAAACCAGCCTTCGATATAAAAGGTCAGAGCGCCAAAACGGGAGAAGATTTGGCACCAAGAGACGTGGCAGATGCTCTCACTGCAGCTTCAGCGGCCAAGATAACAGGCTGCGGGTACCAGTCAGTTGACTGAAGACTAGAGCTATGCTGGTCAAGGTCCAGACTGCACTCGTCGACGGTCAAGCACCGAAGACCCGAACTACACCGGTCAAGGTTCCTGACCCAGACAATGCCGGTCAACAGTCTAGGACCAGCCCCCACCATTACGCACTGAGGAGACGCCTGTCGATGGTCAAGCACAGAAGAAGCCCTGAGACCACCCAGTCAGAGACTCTAGCCTGGGCCAGTGATCAAAGGAGATGTGTGAGATGGGTCGTCACTTCCAGCATGGACCTACGGTACAAGGGGTGGGCAGAGGGAAGGTGGTGAACCAGATGGGGTCCCGCTAAGGCTAGAGCAGCCCAGAGAGCGGTAATAGACTTTGTAAGAGAGACGTGCAGATACACAGCTGGAGCAGTGGCCTAATCAAGGCCCCGGAAGCCAGAGACTGTTCCCGCCAAATACTATGCTTGCCCCTTCCTCCCACTAAAACCACCTTGGACTTTAGGATCAGAACTGATTTAAGAGTTCCTTATTGTATAATAACTCATATACCACTATTATACCATTG
Source organism: Phyllobates terribilis (assembly GCF_046119375.1). NCBI lineage: Eukaryota > Metazoa > Chordata > Amphibia > Anura > Dendrobatidae > Phyllobates > Phyllobates terribilis. The sequence continues at coordinate 417,964,798 of NW_027362765.1, forward strand.
CTTGTCGAATACTCTGTAAATATTATTCTTTTGTGATTTGTCAATTTCAGTATCTCTGCTAACATTTCATATTGTTAATCCAAGAAATAAATTGTTGTTTTCATCTGGTTCCCCTGCTGCATCTAGTCACCTGCTTTACAGATGCACAGATAGGCAGTCTAGTCTTCTGTCCAGAGCACGAATCATCCAGAAAAAAAGAAAGCCTGACCAGCATCCATGTGACTTCTATTTTTGCCATTACATTATAGACACCAGCTTCAGCAGCCACACATTCTAAAAAGTCAGCGCAGGATTCCAGGCAAAAATAAACTCCTGCAAAATGGTGGACAGGACTGTAGTTATTGCCGTTTTCTCAACATCTAGAATCAGATCTGCGCCAGCCCAGGGAACAAGAACCCAAAAATAACCATAACACGTACAGTTATAAAGCTGGCCGTGGCTGGAGAATCCCAACACTAGAACCATCACTTATCAGACATGTATTGATGCCTTATCAGAAACTTCTTAATGGATACCGAATAAAGAAATATTTTTACATTTTATAAGTGGTTCTACCATTTACCTGCATGGATAGCATACATCAAATTTGCTAACATTCCACATTCAAAAAATGAGAATATATACTGTAGTTTTGTTACCCCATTCACTAACACTGGGAAAAATAAAGGAGGATTTTTGTCTTGCAGATTCAGAACTCAACAGTCTGACCAGTTAAAAAAGGCTAATACAGATTCATGGGCATAGCTGAGGATCATCCATGGGCATAGCTGAGGAACGTCCATGGGCATAGCTGAGGATCATCCATGGGCATAGCTGAGGAACATTCATGGGCATAGCGGAGGAACATCCATGGGCATATTTGAGGAACATCCATGGGCATAGTTGAGGAACATCCATGAGCATATCTTAGGAACATCAATGGGCATATTTAAAGAACATCAATGGCTTGGATTTTCCATAGCCAAATCCATGAAGTGTCAACCAGTTTATTTGTAACCACAATGGCCATATAAGGGTGCATTTCAAGAGGATGAAATGCATAATTTACAATTGTCCATAAATTCTGTGTCCTTTTTCAGTGTGCATGAAAAATTGCTGTGTTCCGATTTATTTTTAAACTGGAGGAGCTTGAACAGATTATCGCAACTACCATCTTTACAGCTTTGTTGGAGGTAGCACTATAGGAGAGATGTGCCTTAAAGTTCCTGTTGTGGGTAACGGAGATTTGACAGCTTACCTCCGTTCCATGATGCTGTGGAGAGCTTTGTCTTGAGGATGCTACCTCCAACAAAGCCAAGCCTTATCTGTTACTTACCTGGGTGCCCTACATTGCAGTGTAGCACACTGCTGCATCTGACACCTCATCTTCTCTTCATTACAGGCAAATCCCCACTGGCTCCGGTACCTACCAACCTGACCAGACCACACTGATATATATCTATCTACCCATAAGGTCGCAACTGTACCCTTAGGGAGAACTCTCTCTAGAATACAGCCAGACTGATCGAATCACGCTTTACTACCTTCTAACGGGGGATTTACATGTGCAATCTCTGGCACATAGCTCTCCTTGAAAGCAAGTAATTTTCTTTATTCCAACACCGTCCACTTGACCTAACCATTCTCACAAGTACTTACCTTACCTATCTATCTACCCAGGTTCAGACTAAGGAACCCTCACCATTATCGCCTTCAGCTGGTCCTAAACACTATCCAGCATAACACCTCAACCAGGATCTCTTTTAATCCAGTAACCGGTTAAGAGTAAAACTGTATATATATTTATCTACTTTAACTGGTGACATGTGAGACCTAATTAATGCCCTATTGACTTCAATTAGCATCCTCCTGCAGCACACGTGGATGACCCCACTACTTGTGTGTTTATACTAGAACCACCAAACCGCCAGGTAACTATCGCCGATTCTCTAACCCTTAGCAACAATAGCAGTAACTACCACATCCACTAACTCATCTCCTCCTTATCTTCCTCTCTCTAGCAGAAGACTCCCACCACCACAACAAATTGGTGCACCCCTCTAAAACTATCAGATAAAAGTGGATCTCAATCAGGTTTTCATCCCTATCGTTGTTAATTTTATTTCCATTTTTAGTCTTATGATCTTACTCTATGCTTTTACCCTTTTAAACCTATATTCAATAAACTGACCTTTTAAAATTAACATTCTTTGATTTATGCTACTTAGCAAGTGTTTCATTTAGGGTTCTTTTATTGACCCAAACCTTGGTCTTTAGGGCAGCGCGAATTTACCTAACATATTTCTACTCTCGGTATCAATCTTTGACACTATCTGGACAAGTAGTGGCTCTTGTTCCAAATTTGCTGCAAACCCAATTGACCACCTACCAGCGCCACTGCTTTTTGATAACTTATTTAGCCTCAGGGATTTGCTGTCCACTCCGGCAGTGCACCCAGGACCAGCCACCTGCTCTCCATGTAACTCCATGTCCATCGACCTCATGATGTCAGAACATCAGGCCAACTCGTTGGTACTAGGCCCGAGCTCTAGGCTCTGGACGCTGTAGGAATGTCCATCAGGGAACTGTGTTTGGCCTCCCACTGCCTTGAACGGTTGGCCCATGCTGCCCCTAGCAGCTCACCGCATCTGAACTTGACCTTCACTATGCACTTTGCTAACAGACACTGAAGTCCCTCTAACCAGGAAGTGCACCCCTTTTATCAGCACTAGTGCCTACCCACTGGGCTCGCCCTATCCTTAACCATTTCCTATCTTATACGCTAAACCTATTATTCACTGTAGCATTGGCGTCTCTGCCTCCTGCCCGGCAGAGACACCGATCCCCTCACTGCCGCAGTCCTGGTCCGGTGTTCTCTGGCTCCCTTGTTGCATCTGCCCGGGGTGCCCGCCAGCCTGTCCATCAGCCGTGCCCGCCAGTCTGTCTACCAGCTGTGTCCACTTGTCAGTCTGCCAGCCAAGCCGGCCTGCCTACCTACATCACCTGTCAGCCTACCTGCCGTGCTCATCTGCCGTGTCTGTCGGTTTCCGTGGGAGTCGCCTGTTTTCACAAGAGGTCTGTCCTGGAGTGGCACCTGGTCCACCTTCCCGGTCCCTCCTTGGTTCGCGGAGTCGATTAAGCCGCCGTGTAGCCAGGGTTGGTCCGGGTAGGCACTTAGTTACGCCCCTCCTTGTATCACAGCACAGAGGTTCCACCACCCGGGCCCGTAACAGTTTGCACAGGCCATGGAATCCGGTGGCTCCCAGGCTCCTTCGCTCTCAGACCTGTACCAAGAGGTCTCCCGCCAGAGATCTCAACAGGATACGATCCTGTCCTATCTGCGGACTGTCAACTCCAGCTTGGACATGCTGTCCACCCCGACTGTGTCCACCTCTAACCAAGCGGCATCCGCTTTGGTGGTGCCTCAACCCAGCAGCGCTGTGACACCCAGATTAGGACCCTGGCTATCTGCTCCACCATGTACCACGTTTTGGCGGTGATCCCGCTCTATGTCGGGGCTTCCTATACCAGTGCACGCTGCACTTGAAGCTCTTGGCTCATCAATTTGCTTCTGACCGGGCTAAAGTGGCATTTATCATGTCTCATCTCACCAGAGAGGCATTGACGTGGCTCAACCTACTATGGGAGAGAGGGGACCCCCAGGTGTCGAATCTTCAGGCTTTCCTCGCGGCCATCCGCAGGGTTTTTGATGAACCCGGCCACACATCCTCGACTGCCTCCTCTATTCTTCATCTACGTCAAGGGAGCCTCACTGTGGGCCAGTACACGGTGTGGTTTCGGACCCTTGCATCTGAACTAGCCTGGAATAAAGAGGCCCTGGAGTCTACCTTTTGGGAGGGCCTTTCTGGAAGAATCAAGGACGAACTAGCCGTTCGTGACATACCCTCTTCCCTGGACGACCTGGTGTCTTTGGCCACACGGATCAACATCCGGTTCCAGGAGCGTTGTAATGAGGTGACCCACGAGAAGAAATCTCTGCGCCTTGCACCAACCTTACTAAGGCCAGTCCCCCTACAGACCTCTATCTCGGCATCTACGCCTGAAGCTTTTAGGTAGACCAGGTTAAGATGGGCAAGTCTCACCAGGAGGTCCGCCGCGCTGAGGGTAGATGTTTCTACTGTGGCAGTTCGGAACACCTAATCCGCTCTTGTCCAGAGAGACCGGGAAACTCCAGTGCCTAGGACCGCTTGGAGAGGTCGTCCTGGGAAAAAATTCTTTCTCTCCATCCCTGACTCTGTCGGTATCGATAACCTGCGGGAAGATTCACTTCTTCGAGACTGACTATCTGGATTCCGGGGCTGCTGGGAATCTCATCCAACAAGCCCTTGTGGAACAGTTTCAGATCCCTATTCAACGTCTTTCGGATCCGTTAGCAGTTTCCTCTGTGGATGGGAAGCTTCTTTCAGAGTCCATCTTGTTTGTCACCGAGCCTAGTTCTTCATGCTACACTCTGAGAAAATCTCTTTCTACGTGCTGTCTGGCCTCTCTCATCCTTTGCTGCTAGGACTGCCTTGGCTACAGAGACACGAGTCAGACTTGAATTAGAGCTTGGGTGAGGTGCTCCGCTGAGGACAGAAGTGTCATAAGACCTGCTTGGTTCCTATCCATCCTGCTCGACCTCCATCCACTCCAGCTAACTTACCTGGCTTGCCGGCACTTTATTGGTCATATGTGGATGTTTTTGAGAGGGAGGAGGCACTACCTCCTCATAGGCCGTATGACTGTCCCATCGACCTCATCCCTGGTGCTTCACCTCCTTGTGGTCAAATCTACCCTCTGTCACTGGCTGAGACCCGTGCCATGTCTGAGTACATTGAAGAGAATCTTGCTAGGGGATTTATCCAGAAATCCACCTCTCCGGCTTGAGCAGGATTCTTCTTCGTAAAGAAGAAGGACGGCTCTCTTCACCCTTGTATCGACTATAGCGGTCTAAATCAGATTACGATCAAAAATAAGTATCCCTTGCCTCTCACCTCGGAGTTGTTTGACCGCCTAAAAGGCGCGAAGATCTTCACTAAACTCGATCTTCGTGGCGCGTACAATCTTCCGAGATCTCCTATACTCATGCGTGGTAGTGTACCTGGACGATATCCTGGTGTTCTCCCCTGATTTGCCTTCTCATCGGAGAGATGTTCGACAGGTATTGCAGAGGATCAGGAAGAATCGTCTGTATGCCAAGTTCGAGAAATGCGTATTTGAACAGACTTCTCTTCCATTTCTGGGATACATAATCTCGGAGACTGGACTTAGGATGGATCCCGAAAAAGTGTCTGCTGTCCTAAAATGGCCCAGGCCTGAGGGGCAGAAGGCTATTCAGCAGTTTCTGGGGTTCGTTAATTATTACCGCCTCTTCATTCCTCATTTCTCTTCCCAGACTGCTCCCATCTCTGCCCTGACTCGCAAAAGGGCTAATCCCAAGGAATGGACTCCCGAGGCGGAAAGTGCCTTTGTGTCCTTGAAGCAAGCTTTCTCTTCTGCTCCAGTGCTACATCATCCTGACTGTAACAAACAGTTTTTCCTGGAGGTTGATGCCTCTTCCTCAGTGGCCGGAGCAGTACTCACTCAGAAATCCTCGTCCGGGCGAATGGCGACCTGTGGCTTCTTTTCTAAGCTCTTCTCCCCTTCCGAGCACAATTACTCCATTGGAGATGGGGAGCTGCTTGCCATCAAATTAGCACTGTAGAAGTGGCGGTTCTTACTAGAAGGGGCTCTGCATTCAGTGGTCATCTACACTGACCATAAGAATCTTGCCTACTTGCAGTCTGCTCAAAGACTAAATCCTCATCAGACCAGATGGTCTCTATTCTTTGCTTGCTTCAACTTCACTCTTCATTATCGCCCGGCAGACAAGAATATTAAAACTGACACACTCTCCCACTCATTCCTGTCAACCGATCAAGAGGAGGAGCCTCTACACATCATTGACCCCTCCAGAATAATGACTGTTGCCCAGTTGGACATGTCTCATCTTCCTCCTGGTAAGAACTTTGTGGCGGCTCCGGATAGGAGAAGGGTCTTACTCTGGGGTCATTCGTCCGAGCTGGCTGGACATGCCGATCAAAGGAAGACTCTTCTGTTAATTTCCCAACATTATTGGTGGTCGACTCTTGCGCAAGGATGTTGCGGATTTTGTCTCCGCTTGCTCTTCCTGTGCCCGTAATAAGACATCTAGGCAACTTCCAATTGGATGACTTTTTCCTCTACCCATGCCTTCTGCTCCCTGGCAACAAATCTCTATGGATTTCATCACGGATCTTCCTGTATCAATCGGCTGTACTGTCATATGGGTGGTCGGTGACCGCTTCTCCAAGATGGCGCACTTCATTTCCCTGCCAGGTCTTCCCTCTGCGCCTGTGCTGGCTAAAGACTTCATCAGTCACATCTTCCGTCTCCACGGCCTACCTCTTCATATTGTCTCAGATAGAGGAGTTCAGTTTACTTCACGCTTTTCGAGAGCCACGTGCAAGCTGCTGGATGTCGCATTGGATTCATCATCCTCAGTCCAATGGCCAGGTGGAACATATCAATCAGATCCTCACTAGTTTCCTTCGGCACTTTGTCACTAGTTTCCTTCGGCACTTTGTCAATGCTCATCATAGCGATTGGGTAGAACTTCTGCCTTGGGCCGAGTTTTCTTACAACAACAATGTGAGTGAATCTTCAGTCAAGTCTCCGTTCTTTGTGGTGTACGGTCAGCATCCCAATATTCCGTTTCCTGTTTCTACTTCTGTGTACAATCCAGCTGCGGAGTCTCTCATCAGAGACTTTTTGGTGATTTGGGAAGACACTAAAACGGCGCTGCTAAACTCCTCGGAGCGGATGAAGAAGCATGCTGATAAGAGACGTCTGGATCGGCCTCTATTTCATCCGGGAGACAAGGTCTGGCTTTCCTCCAAATATGTCTGTCTCATGATACCATCATACAAGTTGGGCCTGCGGATCATCGGTCCTTTCGAGATTCTGAGCCAAATAAATCCAGTGGAGTACAAGCTGAAACTCCCTGCCTCCTTACGGATCCCCAATTCCTTTCATGTGTCTCTCCTCAAGCCTGTTGTCCTTAATCTTTTCTCTGACGATCCAGGTACCACTCCAACTCCAGTCTCCGCTGAGGACGTGTCACACCAGGTGTGAGTGCAACACAGAGAGTCACGCCAGGTGTGAGTGCAACACAGAGGGGAAAGGGAAAGGGAGCCCAGACACTAGGGAAAGGGGGAAGAAGTAACCTCCTAATCTGGACTAGCGTCACCCTGTCACCCCCTAACGTCCCTATAAAGCCTCCACAGCTGTCGCCGATCACGTGCCTCGCCCTACTATCCCTGGTGTAAGGCTATAGCTGGAGGTGGAAGGAGATGAGCACTAGTCAACCTCCGCTAGCACTCTAAAGACAAAAGGGGAAGACAACACAGGGGAATAACAACTCAGCTTTAGAAGAACTCCAACAGGGTACACAGCCTCAAGACTCCAGAGAGGACGTGATGCTGCTTCAGCCAAGTTCCAAGTAGAAATGAGTATAACCGGCAACTCCCACCTAGACACACCAGGTATATATATACTCAGACTAAAGGGAGGTAGTCGCTGGGTCCTAAACACAGCCTCCTATCTAGGCAGCTGTCTGCATTGCCAATTGTGGAGATCTCCTGCAAACCACTGCAGGGTGACTGTCTGTCACCTCTGACACACCCGTGACAGTAAGCCCCCTCTACGAGTGGCCTCCCGACACTCAGGACCGGGTTTCTCAGGAAAAAAGGTGTGAAAAGAGAGGATCAATCTGGGAGCGTTCACCTCTGACGCTGAAACCCATGTCCTCTCCTCCGGACCATAGCTTTTCCAGTGCACCAAGTATTGCAGAGAACGATGTTGGAGACGAGAATCTACTATCCTCGAAATCTCGAACTCCAACATCTACCGCTGGTAGAGGTGAGGGCTCAAGAGGTTCTACGTACCTTTTGAGTAAGGACCTGTGGAACACATTGTGAACCTTAAGACCCCGAGGAAGTTCAAGACGAAATGCTGCTGGGTTAATGACGGCGGTAATTTTGTAGGGACCAATAAACCTAGGTTCCTGCTTCCAAGAAGGAACTTTTAATCTTATATTCTTGGTAGACAACCACACAAAGTCATTCACATTCAGGTCCGGACCTGGCAAGCGTTTTCTGTCAGCCATACGTTTATACCTGTCACCCATGGTCTTCAAATTACACAGAACACCCTGCCACACCGAGGAGAGCGACGAAGCAAACTGTTCCTCTTCAGGAACTCCTGAAGCTCCTCCCCCACTGAAAGTACCAAACTGTGGATGATAACCGTATGCACCGAAAAATGGTGACCTGCCAGTCGATTCTTGACGATGATTTTTGATGGCAAATTCTGCTCAATCCTCCTGAGGTATATCTCCAAGTTCTGATTGACCTGCTCGGTCTGACCATTTGACTGAGGGTGGAAGGCAGAGGAAAAGGACAGCTGCACCCCCAGTCGAGAACAGAATGCCTTCCAGAACTTGGAAACAAACTGGGTCCCCCGATCAGTCACCACATCAGAGGGAACCCCGTGAAGCTTCATAATCTAATTTATGAACACCTGAGCAAGTGTCTTAGCATTGGGAAGTGCAGGTAAAGCGATGAAGTGAACCATTTTACTGAACCTATCTACTATTACCAAAACCACCGTTTTGACTGCAGAAACCGGTAGGTCAGTAATAAAATCCATGGACAAGTGTGTCCATGGCCTGCTAGGGATAGGTAGCAGAAGAAGAGTACCAGACGGACGGGTGTGCGAAATCTTAGAACGCGCGCAAATACTACAAGCAGCTACGTGTTCAATTACATCCCGACGCAACCCCGGCCATCAAAAACGACGATAGAGGAGGTTCGCAGTTTCCTTACCACCTGGATGCCCAGCAAATACAGAGTTATGATGTTCCTTGATTACTTTACGGTGCAGATCAGGTGGTACAAATAACTTTCCTGAAGGGCAGGAGGCAGGGGTGTCCCCCTGAGCCTCCAGCACCTCACCCTCCAGTTCAGGAAAAAGAGGCAAAATAACTACCCCTTTCTGTAATATCGGGGCAGGGTTATCATGGTCACCACCACCAGGGAAGCTCTGGGACAAAGCATCAGCCTTGACGTTTTTGACCCCTGGACGAAAAGTGACAACAAAATTGAACCTAGTACAAAACAGGGACCATCTGGCTTGCCTAGGGTTGAGACGTTTAGCTGACTGGAGATATGACAGGTTCTTATGGTCAGTAATAACAGTAATAGGATGGACAGCCCCCTTCAACCAGTATCGCCATTCCTCGAACGCCAATTTGTTCGCCAAAAGTTCCCTATTACCCACGTCATAATTTCTCTCAGCCGAAGACAATTTTATAGAAAAGAATGCGCATGGACGCCATTTACCAGGTGATGAACCCTGAGACAAAACAGCCCCAACCCCGACATCCGAAGCATCGACCTCCACAATAAAGGGCTGAGAAACATCGGGTTGACTGAGAATAGGTGCAGTGGTAAAATGATTCTTTAAGGAAGAAAAAGCCTGGAGGGAAGCCTCCGACCAGATGGAAAAATCAGACCCCTTCTTAGTAACGTCAGTAAGCGGTTTCACTACCACCAAGTAATTTTGGATGAATTTCCTGTAAAAATTAGTAAAGCCCAGAAAACGTTGTAGGGCCTTCAGGTTCTCGGGACGTTCCCAGGCAAGGACTGCACGGATCTTCTCCGGATCCATCCGAAAACCTGAAGATGACAAAAAGTACCCCAAAAACTGCACCGCCTGAACAGCAAAAACACATTTTTCTAGTTTGGCATAAAGTTTGTTATCCCTTATTACCTGGAGCACCTGCTTAACATGTCCCCGATGGGTCTCAAAATCAGGTGAATAAACCAAAATATCGTCCAGATAGACCACCACAAACCTCCCCACCAAATGATGAAAAATATAATTTATGAAATGCTGGAATACCGCAAGTGCATTGGTCAAACCAAAAGGAATAACCAGACTCTCGAAGTGACCTTCCAGGGTATTGAACGCTGTCTTCCATTCGTCCCCCTCTATGATTCTAACAAGATTGTAGGACCTTAAATCCAACTTGGAGAATACCTTAGCTCCCACAACCTGGCTGAACAAATCAGGAATCAGAGGAAGAGGGTATCGACCACGGATGGTAATTTGATTTAATTCTCGGAAATCTAAACAGGGACGTAGACTGACATCTTTTTTCTTCACAAAGAAGAACCCTGCCGCCACGGGTGAAGATGAGGGTCTGATATGTCCCTTCTCCAGACTTTCCGCAATGAAATCCTTCATGGCTTGTCTCTCAGGGCCAGAAAGATTATATAGTCTGGACTTTGGTAGTTTAGCTCCAGCGGTCAGGTTAATAGGACAGTCATAAGCATGATGAGGAGGCAAATCCTGACACCCCTTTTCAGAAAAAACGTCCTCAAAACCAGACAGAAAAGCAGACAGTATCCCCGTAGAGACAGCTGCATTAGAAACATTCAGACAGTTCTCATGGCAGTAATCTCCCCATTCAGTAATCTCCCCGGTTTGCCAATCCACCAATGGATTATGTTTAACAAGCCAGGGGATATCTAAAACAATCGGAGTAGGGAGATTCTCCAAAACATAGCAAGGAATAATTTCACAATGAACTGACCCCACCCTCAGTTTCACATTATGTACAATCGGAGTAAAGGCTTTCTGTGCAAGTGGCGCCGAGTCAATGGCAAAGATGGGAATAGGTTCAGCTAAAGCACAGCAAGCAAAACCATGAGTTTTCACAAACTCAGCATCAACCATGCTGACCCCGACTCCACTGTCAACAAACACAGAATTTTTTTCAGTTTTGCTCTCTAGCACCACCACTGCTGTCAGCATAAAGCGAGAACTGCAGTTTGGCCACAAATGCACCCCTTGTTTATCCAACTCCACACTACCGAGAGTTAAACGAGTCTCCTTTTGTTTAGAAATTGAAGGACAGGTCCCAACAAAGTGTCCCTTTTTCCCACAAAAAAACATACGCCTCTTTTCTTGTGAATCTCCGGGGAGATGTATGATGTAGAAACACCCCCTAACTGCATAGGTTTCTCCACCTCCCCCAGTACTGGTTCACCCCCAGACCGCTCCCTTGGCAAAGGTGCACAACCCCGACAAGAAGGCCCCGGAGAAGAAGGTTGCACCCGTCTATCCCGAAGGCGCCTATCCAGACGTATGGCCAAAGACATGACAGCCTCCAAGGACTGAGGGGTATCATATACAGCCAAGGCATCTTTCAACCTTTCAGTAAGCCCCTCACAAAATTGACTTTTAAGGGCTGAGTCATTTCATTTGCAATCCGTTGCTCATCTACGGAATTCCGAACTGTACGTTTCCACTGACCGAATCCCCTGCTGAAGGCGACGTAGCTTAGACTCAGCCAAGGCGACTTGGTCAGGGTCATCATAGATGAAGGGAAGAGCTCCAAAATACTCCTTCACAGACTGGAGACAAACTGAGTCCTGCGTTAACGAAAACGCCCATGACTGAGGATCGCCCTGCACTAGAGAGATCACAATACCAACCCATTGCTCCTCATTACCGGAGGAGTAGGGACGAAGTTTGAAGTACAATTTGCATGCCTCCTTAAACACAAAAAACTTGTCCCTACCTTCTGAAAACCTGTTCGGGAGGGCAACCTTGGGTTCAGACTGGACAGGTCTACCAGCAGAAACTCCTTCATTGGCGACCTGTAACCAGTGATACTGCTGCTGAACCTCACAGTGGAGGTCATTCACCTCCAGAGACAGACAGCGGAACTGCTCTGCAAGCTCTGCAACTGATCCCATACTAAAGGGAGTAAGGAAAGAAAAAGGTGCATGCCCAAAAACACACAAAGAAAGAAAAAACAAGATGTCAATCTTGTGTCGGTTTTTTTTTTTTTCCCCAAAATGTGCTCGGCCGGTTATAATGCCACGCCAGGTGTGAGTGCAACACAGAGAGTCACGCCTGGTGTGAGTACAACACAGAGGGGAAAGGGAGCCCAGACACTAGGGAAAGGGGGAAGAGGTGACCTCCTAATCTGGACTAGCGTCACCCTGTCTCCCCCTAACGTCCCTATACAGCCTCCGCAGCTGTCGCCGATCACGTGCCTGGTGTAAAGGTATAGCTGGGGGTGGAAGGAGATGAGCACTAGTCAACCTCCGCTAGCACTCTAAAGACAAATGGGGAAGACAACACAGGGGAATAACAACTCAGCTTTAGAAGAACTGCATGTCAAGTTATCCTGCGGATGTCAGTACGTACTGACCAATGCAGATTTATCAGTGGCAAATGGGCTCACATAATTTTATCAAAATGTGCTAAGAACCTCAAACTATATATATATTTATGAACATTTTTATAGAATTCTCTGGGAGCAGAAGTATCCCAAAAAAATGGATTGTGCCTTTTTTTTCTTTTTTTAGTGGTTCATAATTTAGGACATTATAATATTTTTATAACATATAAATATTTATATATATACACAGGGCCGGCGTCACCACCTGGCGCGCCCAGAAAAGGAACAAACAGGGAGACTCACTCGCCTTTGGCAGGAGCCTAACCACCGCGGTTGCAACGGTCGCTACTGCGACCGCCCAGGCCCGGTGGGTTGGGGACCCGCCGACGCCAGCAAATGCTTCAGCTGGATGTGCATCCTCGGACACACATTCAGCTGAAGTGTATAAGAAGTTTGCCCTGCATGGAATCGTCAAGAACCTCCCTCGACATGGAGGAAAGGGGAAAATTGACCAGATGTCTTCGAAGGTTGGTGCGAATGGTGGAAAAAACACCATGTCAAACATCCAAAGACCTGAAGGCCAACCTGGAACAGTCTGGGGTCACGGTTTCAAAAAGTACCATACACCGCACACTAAACCAAGCAGAACTTTATGGGCGAAGGCCAAGGAAGAAACCATTGCTGAAGTAAAGACATAAAAAGGAACGACTGATCTTTGTGAAAGAGTACCTTGACAAACCACAATCCTTTTGGGAAAATTTTATGTTGACAGAGGAAATAAAAATACAGCTTTTTGGCAATGAAAAGCAACAGTTTGTTTACAGACGGCGCAATGAATTTTACAAGGAAAAGAACATCTTACCAACAGTTAAGCATGGTGGAGGATCCATAATGCTGTGGGGTTGCTTTTCTGTGTCTGTGGCCTTGACCGTTTCACAGGAATCATGAAATCAGAGAATTATCAAGAGATTTTAGAGCGTAATGTCCTACCCAGTGTAAGAAAACTTGGTTTGAGTCGAAGATCATGGGTCCTCCAGAAAGACAATGACCCAAAGCACACATCCAAAAGTACACAGGAATGGTTGAAAAATGAAAAATGGACTGTTTTAAAATGGCCAGCAATTAGTCCTGACCTCAATCCCATTGAAAATCTTTGGGATGAGCTGAAATCTGCCATTGGGAAAAAGAAACCTGCAAACATTCAAGAGCTTGAACAAACTGCAAAGGAAGAATGGGCGAAAATTCCAGATTCCAGAGAAGTGCAAGAAGCTTATACAGTGGGTACGGAAAGTATTCAGACCCCTTTAAATTTTTCACTCTTTGTTTCATTGCAGCCATTTGGTGAATTCTAAAAAGTTCATTTTTTTCTCATTAGAGTACACTCTGCACCCCATCTTGACAGAAAAAATCCAGAAATTTAGACATTTTTGCAAATTTATTAAAAAAGAAAAACTGAAATATCACATGGTCATAAGTATTCAGACCCTTTGCTCAGACAATCATATTTAAGTCACATGCTGTCCATTTCCTTGTGATCCTCCTTGAGATGGTTTTACTCCTTCATTGGAGTCCAGCTCTGTTTAATTAAACTGATAGGACTTGATTTGGAAAGGCACACACCTGTCTATATAAGACCTCACAGCTCACAGCGCATGTCAGACCAAATGAGAATCATGAGCTCAAAGGAACTGCCCAAGGAGCTCAGAGACAGAATTGTGGCAAGGCACAGAAAAAGAATTTCTGAAGTACTGAAAGTTCCTAAGAGCACAGTGGCCCCCATAATCCTTAAATGGAAGAAGTTTGGGACCACCAGAAGTCTTCCTAGACCTGGCCGTCCAGCCAAACTGAGCAATCGTGGGAGAAGAGCCATGGTGAGAGAGGTAAAGAAGAACCCCAAGATCACTGTGACTGAGCTACAGGGATGCAGTAAGGAGATGTGAGAAAGTTCCACAAAGTCAACTATCACTGCAGCCCTCCACCAGTCTGGCCTTTATGGCAGAGTGGCCCGAGAGAAGCCTCTCCTCAGTGCAAGACGTATGAAAGTATGCATAGAGTTTGCTCAAAAACACATGAAGGACTCCCAGACTATGAGAAATAAGATTCTCTGGTCTCATGAGAAGAAGATAGAACTTTTTGGTGATAATTCTAAGCGGTATGTGTGGAGAAAACCAGGCACTGCTCATCACCTGCCCAATACAATCCCAATAGTGAAACATGGTGGTGGGAGCATCATGCTGTGGGGTGTTTTTTAGCTGCAGGGACAGGACGACTGGTTGCAATTGAAGGAAACATGAATGCCGCCAAATACAGAAATATCCTGGATGAAAACCTCTTACAAAGTGCTCTGGACCTCAGACTTGGCTGAAGGTTCACCTTCCAACAAGACAATGACCCTAAGCACACTGCTAAAATAACAAAAGAGTGGCTTCAGAACAACTCTGTGACCATTCTTGACTGGCCCAGACAGAGCCCTGACCTAAACCCAATTGAACATCTCTGGAGAGACCTGAAAATGGCTGTCCACCAACGTTCACCATCCAACCTGACAGAACTGGAGAGGATCTGCAAGGAAGAATGGCAGAGGATCCCCAAATCCAGGTGTGAAAAACTTGCTGCATCATTCCCAAGAAGACTCATGACTGTACTAGCTCAAAAGGGGGCTTCTACTCAATACTGAGCAAAGGGTCTGAATACTTATGACCATGTGATATTTCAGTTTTTCTTTTTTAATAGATTTGCAAACATTTCTACATTTCTGGTTTTTTCAGTCAAGATGGAGTGCAGAGTGTACTTTAATGAGAAAAAAATGAACTTTTTAGAATTTACCAAATGGCTGCAATGAAACAAAGAGTGAAAAATTTAAAGGGGTCTGAATACTTTCTGTACCCACTGTAGATGGTTACAAGAAACGTTTGGAGGCTGTCAGCAAAGGGTATGCCACCAAGTATTAATTAGGGGTGCCTTTATTGCTGCACATGCTGTTTATTCTGTTTCTTCTTTGAAATTGTAACATGGAGGTGAAAAACAACGTTTTGTTGTTGTATTATTTTGGACCACTAATTAAAAAATCCTGAGGATATAACTTTGGTACATTTCCATTTATTTCTGAAGATATTGTACAGTCTATGAAAAAAATGAAGGGGTGCAAATAATGATGATCAGCATTTTACATGGATGACTATGGGCTGTACATTATACTACATGGATTGACTATGGGTTGTACATTATACTACATGAATAACTATGGTCTGTACATTATACTACATGGATGACTATGAGCTGTACATTATACTACATGGATGACTATGGGCTGTACATTATACTACATGGATGACTATGGGCTGTGCATTATACTACATGTATGACTATGGGCTGTACATTATTCTACATGGATGACTATGGGTTGTGCATTATACTACATGGATGACTATGGGCTGTGCATTATACTACATGAATGACTATAGGCTGTACATTATACTACATGGATGACTATGGGTTGTGTATTATACTACATGGGTGACTACGGGCTGTACATTATACTACATGGATGACTATGGGCTGTACATTATACTACATGGATGACTATGTGCTGTACATTATACTATATGTATGACTATGGGCTGTGCATTATACTACATGGATGACTATGTGCTGTGCATTATACTACATGTATGACTATGGGCTGTGCATTATATATGGAGGTGCATTATGTTACGCACGCAAGTGGCGCATGTGGTTTTGTGGACCCACTGTGCCATGGGGCCAGGATTACCAAGAGGGGTGTAGCTAAACAGCTACCTGGTGTTCACTGGAGCTCCTGATAGTGGAGTCAGGCTTGAGCTGCAGGTAGCCCCAGGTACCACTCATAGGTAGTCCCCGCTACTGCTGCTGCTGACCGCAGGGGTCAGGTATGCAGATACGGATAGGTCCATAGGTCCAGGGCTCCATTCAGACTACTAGATTCTGGATCCTCTGCAGAACGGTTACTAACATGGACACGGGCTCCATTCAGACTACTAGGTTCAGGATCCAAGGGTAGATCGGTTACTGACACGGATTCTCAGATACTGATTCAGAAACTGTCTGTACATAGACCAAGGGACGAGGTTCAGGCACTGGCCACACATGGAACAGGGACTACGGGTTCGGGACCGGCCTCACAAGTACCTCAAAGACCAGGGACTACAGACTCAGGACTCACCGCACAAGAACCAGGGACTACGGGTTCAGCACACTGGCCACACCAGGCCACGGGACCCCACAACTCATTAGTAGCCTACCACCCTACCTAATGATTCATGGTTGCTTGGCACCCCCCTATTGGGTGCCTTTCAAACCAAATGCCTCCCAGCTATTGGCTGGGAGCTATCTTGCAGGTGTACTCTTATACTAAATGCCTCCCAGCTATTCTAAGAGCAGAGGAGCGGTTGTGCACTAGGTGCGCAATCGGGAACTGCGGCGCGCACAACACCAGATTGCAGGGAGCACACCGGGGACCACGCTGCATGGCCAGGGAGGGGAGTATACCGGCGTTCCTGCATGGAGGAGGAAGTGAACCGTGCAGAGGCGCCGGAAAATAGGGTTACACATTATAATATATGACGGAATGTGGAGGACTATGCAGGGGTGCATTTTATTATATGGAGGACTCTGGGCTGTGCATTATATATGGAGGACTATGGGCTATGCATTATACTATATGGAGGACTATGGGGTGCAATATACTATATGGAGGACTATGGGGAGTGCATTATATTACATGGAGTACTATGGGCTGTGCATTATATATGGAGGACTATGGACTGTGCATTGTATATGGAGGACTATGTGTTATGCATTACATATGGAGGACTATGCATTATACTATATGGAGGACTATGGGGGGTGCATTATATTATATGGAGGACTAAGGGATGCTTTATACTACTGTATATGTATGGTATTGTAGAATTTACAATAGATATCACTCATGTAATGTAAGAAGTGACATTTTTGGCATTGTACTATACCTATATTTCTCTGCCGTATCTGTGCATCATAAATCGTGGCATGTGTTAAAGGGGCCCACTGAGACTCTTTTGTCCGGAGCCCACGAAAACCTGGAGCCGGCCCTGTATATACACATACACACATAGGTGGATGTAGTTATGTGTGTTTTTCATTGCCAGGGGGGTATAAGGATTATAAGCAACAGGTCGCGTTTGATAACGCTCAAATCAAACTGGGGTGCCCCTCCTCCACCTATATTGAATCGTCGCAGCGATCTTTATAGAGTAAGTTGTCTTCTTTTATCCTGTATATTTTATGTAACTGCACATGTATTTTAATGTCTCCTTTGTAACATCCTTGTATATTTTTCCTAAACACTGCCTCCCTTTTAGATTAAATATAAAATGTAATAGTTGTTTCTATCGTCCTGTAATCGTTCCCTCCCCCAAAGCCATATACGTTACCAGAACGCAGGCGTCCGGCCAGGCCTGTATTATAGTTCAAACTCGGCCAATGGTGGCAGAGAATAATAATAACCGGGTTATCGTGCAGCCGGCAGCAACCGTACGGGGCGTGCACACGTTCCTGGAGCTGGAATTCGGAGGTGTGACGCCATACGCTTTCTGCGTGCTCGCCGATGCCCAAGGAGTGAGTAGTCTGGATCGTGGGCTCACGATTCTGGACAAAATACTGACAGCGTGACAGCACGGTGAGATATTGCGTGATCTCCCCGGTGTGGTCCCTGTGGTGATTCCCGACAATAACTATATAGATATATGTATACTCTATGGGGGTATAGTTATATGGCTATAACTCATATATATGCGTATAATACACATAGAATTACATATACATCTATAGTGTGATTGAGAGGTTTCACTTTCCTTTTTTAATATATTTTTTATTTTCAGCACTTTCATAATCTTCTACAACTTATTTTCCTGTCACCTCACCGCCATGCTCCTGCCTTCTGCCCCGTTAATGCCTTCTGCCCCCTGTTAATGCCTTCCGCCCCTTGCTCCGACCCCTGCCTCCTGCCCCTGCTCCAGCCTCCTGCCCCTGCTCCTGCCTCCCGCTCCATGACAACCATGTGCCGCTCTATGATCTATCATGCTTCGGCAGTTCCAGTAAACTACTGAATAGCAACAAACCTCAACATCCAATCAGGTGTCCGGTTGATATCACGTGCGGGCGAGAAGCTGCGGATTCTGTTCTCTGATTGGCGGAGCCGCGGCGTTTGCAGCTTGATAGGATGACGCCGCTAGATGGGCGGGGCTTAGGGTGGCGGGAGCTTTGAGTGACAAGCGCTGGTGGGCTCCACTGTCAGGTCAGTATCCCGTCGCCTAAGCGACTATCGGGGGTCGTACGATCAGATTGCCCCTTGTGGTCAGTCACGCCAGACTAGCAGGTACTTGTACCGCGGCTGCTGGAGACTTGAGCTGAATTAGGTGCTTGTTCTTGTTGTCATGTAACTTTAACCCTTTAAGGAGCAGGCATTGTTTCTTAGTCTTACTCCTAAAGCTGTATGTGTTATTATATCTCCCTTTGCTGTGGGATGTGTTGCAGATTTTATTGCCTTCAGTTCAGGAATTTTTTTTACGCTATTTTAATTTTCTGCTGTTTTTGCCTAATAAAGAGTTTTCAGTCATTTTAAACATTTTTTTTTGCTTTGAAAAAATACCAGACAGATCCAGGGGATAAAAATATTTTTAAAAGCTTTTAAAGGGGTACAATAATAATAATAATTAATATTTTAATTTACATAGCGCCATCGTATTCCACAGAACTTTATATACATAATCATCATCACTGTGCACATTGGGGCTCACAAT
This sequence comes from Phyllobates terribilis, assembly GCF_046119375.1. Classification (NCBI taxonomy): domain Eukaryota; kingdom Metazoa; phylum Chordata; class Amphibia; order Anura; family Dendrobatidae; genus Phyllobates; species Phyllobates terribilis. The sequence goes on from NW_027362765.1 coordinate 417,983,872, forward strand.
CTAGATTCCCTATCAGTATGGCTTTGGAGTGTGGGAGGAATACAGAGAACCCGGAGGAAACCCACACAGACACAGGGAGAACATACGAACTCCTTACAGATGTCCTTGGTGGGATTTGAACCCAGTATTCCCATCTCCAAGATCCTATCCCAATATGTAGTAGGTATAATAATAATAATATAAGAATATACCTCCAATTAGAAATGTAGTATAGTTCTTCTGATTCGCTATGTTGCTTTATCTCATGCTGCCGGGCATTGCAGGAGCTTAGATATCCATGGTTATGACCGCTAAGAGCTGTCTAAATAACGATCACTATATGAGTGGTCGTAACCATGGATACCTAATCTACTGCAATGCCCTGAACATGAGGTAAGTGACATAGCGAATCAGAAGAACTGTACTACATTTCTAATTGGAGGTTATTTGCTAATATTATTATTATTATTACACCTACTACTTATTGGGATAGGGTCTTGGAGATGGGAATTCCCCCTTAAGTTCCCTGTACACCTTAGATGAAAGTCATCCGATGTTGGTGGGACCGGCTGACCATCTGATGGGTGTGAAGGCCCCCGACTCTCCCCTGATGATGTTGGGGAGAGAAGGATCAATCAGGAGAAATTTAAATGCCCAATTCTTTTGTTTTCAAGGGAGATAAAGCGATGCCAGAGAGTAATCCGCAGAACTGATCCAAATCTATATGGGAGAGTCGGCCGCAGCCATTTCTTGTGACTGGATGGCTAAGCTATAATGGTCCATCGTTGCCAGTGTTGACCTGATCTGCCGCCGGTCTCTACTGCTCGCTCCTGGCCAATTACGATCTGTGGTGTATAAAAGCTGCCGTGCTCACGCTCCACCACCGCGCCATTCATTCTCTATGGGGCTGCGCTGTGTTTTCCCTGCCATCCCATAGTGCATGGAGGGGTGATCGGGCATCTGACCGCCGCTCCATTTTGGAATAAGGATTAAAGTTCCCATATCAAGAATAAAAATTCAACAAACTATGGGATATGTCTGTGGGACTGCAACACTGGTCCTAATACCAGTCCTATAGACCAGAGGTGGGGAACCTCTGTGCTTTTTCACCGCCCCCCCGGGCAGATTCCCGCCGGCCTTTTAATTTCTTGCACTGCGAACATGCGCACACAGCGTTCACTACTGAAGGCTGCAGCGCCTGCAATGATAGACGACGTCAGAAGAAACTGCGGAGCTAGTGCGCGATGTGATCCCGTCCCACAGATAAAGACAGCGGTGGCAGCCTCGGCGTCTCCCGTGACGTCTCTGCTCCTGCCCCAGTGTCTCCTGTGACATCTCTGCTCCTGCCCCAGTGTCTCCTGTGACATCTCTGCTTCTGCCCCAGCGTCTCCCGTGACGTCTCTGCTCCCGCCCCGGCGTCGTCTCCCGTGACGTCTCTGCTCCCGCCCCGGCGTCGTCTCCCGTGACGTCTCTGCTCCCGCCCCGGCGTCGTCTCCCGTGACGTCTCTGCTCCCGCCCCGGCGTCGTCTCCCGTGACGTCTCTGCTCCCGCCCCGGCGTCGTCTCCCGTGGCGTCTCTGCTCCCGCCCCGGCGTCGTCTCCCGTGACGTCTCTGCTCCCGCCCCGGCGTCGTCTCCCGTGACGTCTCTGCTCCCGCCCCGGCGTCGTCTCCCGTGACGTCTCTGCTCCCGCCCCGGCGTCGTCTCCCGTGACGTCTCTGCTCCCGCCCCGGCGTCGTCTCCCGTGACGTCTCTGCTCCCGCCCCGGCGTCGTCTCCCGTGACGTCTCTGCTCCCGCCCCGGCGTCGTCTCCCGTGACGTCTCTGCTCCCGCCCCGGCGTCGTCTCCCGTGGCGTCTCTGCTCCCGCCCCGGCGTCGTCTCCCGTGGCGTCTCTGCTCCCGCCCCGGCGTCGTCTCCCGTGGCGTCTCTGCTCCCGCCCCGGCGTCGTCTCCCGTGACGTCTCTGCTCCCGCCCCGGCGTCGTCTCCCGTGGCGTCTCTGCTCCCGCCCCGGCGTCGTCTCCCGTGGCGTCTCTGCTCCCGCCCCGGCGTCGTCTCCCGTGGCGTCTCTGCTCCCGCCCCGGCGTCGTCTCCCGTGGCGTCTCTGCTCCCGCCCCGGCGTCGTCTCCCGTGGCGTCTCTGCTCCCGCCCCGGCGTCGTCTCCCGTGGCGTCTCTGCTCCCGCCCCGGCGTCGTCTCCCTTGGCGTCTCTGCTCCCGCCCCGGCGTCGTCTCCCGTGGCGTCTCTGCTCCCGCCCCGGCGTCGTCTCCCGTGGCGTCTCTGCTCCCGCCCCGGCGGCGTCTCCCGGGACGTCTCTGCTCCCGCCCCGGCGGCTCCCCGGCCCGGGAAGTCTCTGCTCTCTCTACTTCGTTTTCATCTGTTTTCTATGAGCAGTGGAGTGTAAGCTGCGTCCTGACCCCATTGACAGCCGCTTACCTCCCAGGAGAACACAGTATTGGGGCTTTACATTTCAGTGAGCGGAGCAGTGTATGTGCACAGTCCATGGATCGGCGCTGCGCTCTGTCCTGTGCACATACATCACAAGTGTCAGCCGATATTCTGATGTTTGCTTTCCTTATTGTCTGTTCTTGATTGTTGTCACCTCTGTATTTGTGTAACGTTTCTGCATTATTTTTCTTTCTGTAACAGGAAGGCTTTTATTAAGCTGAAATGGACGATCCTCCCCCGTGTTCTGCCTCCACAACGTACGTCGGCTCTCCGGAGCCTGAGAACAACATATCAGCCAAACAAGTAAGACGGGTGACCTTGTCTCAGATCTGAAGGACGTTCCTGTTTGTTTTCCTTTACTCCTTTTCCATCTATAAGGACAGGTGCAGGCGACCATATTTTCTGTCCGAGTGCAGTCCAACAAAACATTGGATCGCACTCGGACCATTGTTATTCTAATGGACTGTGCACATATCCGAGGCAAAAATATATATCACTGCAGGGTGTATTTATCCCTAGACTAATTTGACTCCCTGAAAGGGATGCTAAAACATAACTTTTATTAAAAAACATGCTCGATTTGGATCGCACTCGGTCATGCAAGTCAATGAGTGGAAAAATTTGGATCACATTCGGATGACATCTGAGTGCTGTCTGATTTTCACAGACTAACAGAATGGAGAAGATTGGGAATTTCTTTTTTCCCGTCTTCTTCTCAACCGAGAAAATTGTACCATACTCAGATCATACTCAGATCAGTGTGATTTGCATAAGGGAACCATTTTTCTCGGATGAGAGAAAATCCGGTCTTATGACCCTGGCATGAGAGTGTCCCCTGAAAAAGAGCTCTCCTGCTGTTTTAAAACTGCAACTCTTAGGCCTCGTTCAGACGTCCATTGTTTTCTTTTTTATATGAGAAAAATTGGACTATTTTTCATCATGTGCTGGATCAAATTTTCATCCATTTTTCGCCTTGTCTGTTTTTATCATCAATGAGGTATCCTCTTGTATGCATAAAAAAATACACTCCTACCCATTAAACAGTAAAAAAAACAAAAAAAAGGACTCTGACGACGTATGGATGGCATCTGTGTACTGTTTAAGTTTCTATTATCTTATTGACTTAAAGGGGTATTCCCGTCTCCAAGATCCTATCCCAATATGAAGTAGTTGTAATAAGAATATTAGCAAATACATCCAATTAGAAATGTAGTCTAGTTTTTAAGATTCGCTATGTCACTTACCCCATGTGCAGAGCATAACAATGGATTCTTAAGCTACTGCAATGCCCTGGACATGGGGTAAGTTATAGAGCGAATCTTAAAAACTAGACTACATTTCTAATTGGATGTATTTGCTAATATTATTATTACACCTACTACATATTGGGATAGGATCTTGGAGATGGGAATACTCCTTTAAACTTGCAATATTTATTAAAATCAGAATTGCATTTGTCTTTTTTGGGGGGACACTCTGTAATAAAACATGACATATGTGAACAGCCCCTGAGAATATAATGGGTTTGTATGCCATTCATGAAAACCACACGTAGAATACATACAAAAAACACGGACGTCTGAACGAGGTCTTAGTGGCTGGGAGTTGTAGCTTTGCAGAGAAGTACAGGTTGGGGGTGTTCAGATAGTTGTGGTTTTGAAAATTCACAGGAAAGTGAAGAACAGAAATCCCAAATAGTGTCGAGTAGTCAGTGCCTTGTGCACACTGATAATGGCATCTAAGTGTGTGGATTGAAATCCTTTATGGCCCATTTAGATGAGTCAATAATCGGGAAACGAGGGTTCCTAAGGACACTTGTTCCCAACTATTAGCTCGTCTTAACAGCTGTGTGGGAAAGGTAAGGAGAGGAAGACATGGTATGGACTTACCATGTCACTGTGGTGGCCATCTTGGAAATCAGAGGAAAGCAACGTCAGTCTGTGCAGAGGAGGAAGTGGGTGTCATGGGTGTATCAAGTGTGACAGACAGTCGCTCTGGATCCGGCTGTAGAAGGTCACTGCGCTTGGCATTGCAAACGCCTTCTTGATCCTCTCATCTCTATAGTTTAGTGATATCCTTCTTTTAGGACCCAGCTTTGACCTCCTCCTTCTGCTGCTGATTGACACACCCTTGCTTGTTAGTTAAAAACTCTGTCTCCGGAGAGTCGCCGGTGATAATTCTATGTTCCTCTGTCCATGCCTGGAGTACTAGTAGTCGGAGAGTTGGCGTTCTCGCTGGTGTCTTCTCAAGCTAAGTGTATCCCCTTAGTTTGTTTACATTCTTGTCTTTAGTTACAGTGGGGCCTGACTAGTGTTCACCACGTCTCCCTACCTAGGGCCTAGCTCTGGGGACATTCAGGGATTAGGTTTCCTGCTCGGCGATAGGTGCAGAGCCTATATAGGGACGATAGGGTAGTCAGGGTGATATTAGATCTGCCTAAGGGTCTTCACTCCCCCTTTCCCTAGTTGTTGGGCTCACTTCCCCCTCTTCCTGTCTTTGCACACTGTTCCTTCCCTCACCTGGCATGACATTGCCACCGGCCATACATAAAAAAAAACAAACTGAAGTGTGTGTGTGTGTTTTTTTCCCCTTCTCGCTTGGTTCATGGATCCCGTTGCAATGTTGGCAGAGCAGCTGCACAGGCTGTCTCTGGAGGTGACTGACCTTCGCTCTGCTCTAAGGTTCAGCAGCAGCAGCGGCGGCAGACTCCTAATGTCGGGGACTCTGCCGGTAGGCCGGTCCAGCCTGAACCCAAAATTGCCCTCCCGGACAGATGTTCAGGAGGTAGGGACAAGTTTTTTATATTCAAGGAAGCTTGCAAATTATATTTGAAACTTCGTCCTTACTCCTCTGGAGATGAGGAGCAGCGTGACAGCAGGAGGCCAACGGCACCATGTGACTATACACCAGAAGGTATAGTTAATTTTCAGTCCCAGGGAGGAGGGGTGTATTAAGATTTCTTTTCACTGGAACGAATAAGCCGAGGCTGACCCCTGAAAAACACTTACCATATTTTGTGGATTATAAGACGCACCCCAAATTTTGGAGAGAGAAATAGGAAGAAAAATGTTTTAATAAAATAATGGTGCGTCTTATAGTCTGCTTGTACAGTGGCTCACCTGGGGGGCGGCGGTGGTGGAGCAGGGTCCTAGGAGGCAGGGTCGCTGCTGCAGGAGGCTGGCGGTGGAGGCATGGGGGGGTGATGCTGCGGGCCCCAGGCTATCAGAAGGGGGTGTGTTTGGCTGAGGCAGGAGTGGAGCCATGCTGTGGTCTACAAGATCTTGGTGCCGAGATCTCGATTTGAGCAAGCGCTGCCTCCGGGGGCCATTTTCCATCACAAAATGTCGGTGGAGCCTCCAGCACTGCCAAACACCCCTTCCTACCAGCCTGGGGCCTGCAGCATCGCCCCACTCCTGCCGCCGCCAGCTTCCTGCAGCAGTGACCCTGGGACTCTGCTCCACAGCAGCCGGTAAGGTACATTCGGATTATAAGACGCACCCCCACTTTCTCCCGAATTTGGGGGAAAAAAGTGCATTGTATAATCCAGGGCTGTGGAGTCGGTAAGCCAAACCTCCGACTCCACAATTTCCACGACTCCGACTCCCTCATACATGGCTCATGTTTAAGTGATAAATTTACTGTAGCACAGATTCATCTCAGCTAAAAGTCTAGACCCTTAGATCAGGAATAGGACAAACATTTATAGGACACTTCATAACTTTCCCAAATTCTTATGAAAAAATATTCCCCACAAACTGCATTGAACTACTGTACCCAATTTATTATATATTTTAGGAGTCTGAGTTGGTCCAATTTATATCGACTCCGACTCCACAGCCATGGTATAATCTGAAAAATACGATATACAGCATTATCCCTCCTCCACCAAACTCTACTGTTGGCACAATACAGTCAGGCTGGTAACATTCTCTTGGCATTCGCCAAACCCAGACTCATCCATCAGACGGCAGATAGAGAAATGTAATCTGTCACTGCACAGAACATGTCTCCACTGCTCCAGAGTCCAGTGGTGGCAGCTTTACACCACTCCATCTGACGCTTAGCATTGTGCTTGGTGAAGTAAGGCTTGCATGGAAAACCAACACAATGAAGCTCCCGGTGGAGGTACAGGTAGGAAGGCTAAAGGATCCTGTGGATCTTTCCTCATAGATCTTTAGTAAAGATCAATAACGATGCAAATTTTGTCACTCGTAGAGCTGTATCTCTACCCACAGTAGAAGGATCTGGTTGTCTTGCAGTGACGCCACCATTGTTGGAACCATTGTACTCCATTTATAATATTAAAGTTGTTAAACTTTCTCCCCAAAACCCAGCATCTCTGCTAATCTCTCTGTTTGATCACACAAGTATTTTTTTCTGTTTATCACTCATAAAAGACATGTTAAAAGTAAAATATGTTGATGGTCCCTCGGGGAAGGACGGGGGGCAGAGATGATTGCCCCACTCTCTGATAAACGACATTGACTAAACACCTCGGTATCTGTGCAGCTTTCTTACATCTCTATACAAGTTTTTTTTTAATTTCATGTCGCTGAGAATTTCCCCGATGAGTCACAATTACTGCGTGATTCTGTACAGGAATAATCATCTTGTTTTCTCTTATTTCGGGGTTAGATGGGGGCCTCGGGTTGCTCTGTCACATGATGCCTTAGGCAAAATGTAACGTGAAAAGACATTTTTAATACCAGCTTGTAAGAAATCACAGATGTCGTCCCTCAGCTGCAAAACATTACAACATACTTCTTATACGGCAGGTGAAAAGCATCTAACTCCAGAATCTTCCACCTTCTTAACTGCATCGGGACCGAACGAACTTCAGCCGCGCAGTGGAGGTTGTGACCAAAGTCACCATGTAACTCCAGCTTAAAGACCCCCCAATTTATAATGTGTGCTTTAAAGTCATTTTTAATTTTTTGGTCTTGTGGTATTCGTTCCCGTTTTTAGCACCAAGTTCTTCAGATAGGCGCCTGCAGGTTTTTGACTCTTGCTCAAAATTAGAAATTCTCTTTATTTATGTCTTGCACCTTTTTAGAGCACAGACGAACAAAAAGTTTCAAAGGCATCGGATGTATTCCTCAATAAGCTTCTTTATTAATTAAAACATATGTAAGATCCACACGGGAGGAACTTTAAAAAAAAAAAAAAAAAGTTTTCAGATATACAGTGGGTGAAATATTGAACACATCAGCAATTTTCTAAGTAAATATATTTGTAAAGGTGCTATTGACATGAAATTCTCACCAGATGTCGGCAACAACGCATTCAATCCACACAGGCAAAGAAATCCCCATAGATGTCCATAAACTGTGTAATAATGAGAAATGACAAGGAAAAAGTATTGAACACCCTAACTGAAATTTATTTAATTCTTTGTGCAAAAGCCTTTGTTGATGATGACAGCTTCAAGATGTATGGAGAAACTAGTCACAGGCATTGCTCAGTTGTGATTTTTGACCCATTCTTCTACACAAACACTCTTCAAATCCTGAAGGTCCTGTGGGCTCCTTCTATGAACTCTGATTTTTAGTTCCTTCCATATGTTTTCTGTTGGATTCAGGTCCGGTGATTGGCTGGGCCATTCTAGCGCTTTATTTTCTTTCTCTGAAACTAATTAAGAGTTTCCTTGGTTGTGTTGCTGAAATGTCCACCCTCATTTCATCTTCATCTGGGTAGATGGCAGCAGATTTTTTATCAAGAATGTCTCAGTACATTTGTCCATTCATCCTTCCTTCAATTACATGAAGTTTGCCAGTGCTGTATACTGAAAAATAAACCCAGACCATGATGTTCCTACTTCAAAACTTCACTGTTAGTATGGTGTTTTTGGGGTGACATGCAGTGCCTTTTGGCCTCCAAATATGGTGTGTATTATGGCGTCCAAAGAGTTAAATTTTGATCGTGTTCAGTTTATGGAGAAATTATGTTCTTTCCACTTTTGCATTATGGCCCATACAGTGCACACTGGAACTTTCAGGTTTTTTTTAGAAATTCTTCTGTCAATGCCATCAGTATGTTTTGCAACAATAAGGTTGTGAAGTTCTTGAGACAGCTCACTGGTTTTACCCATCAGGAGATGTTTCTTGTGTGGCACCTTTGTAATGAGACACCTTTTTATAGGCCATGAGTTGAACCAGCTGAAATTATTTGTCACTAAGATACCGGATTGCTTTATAATACTGATGGATTTTAGCTGGTGTCATGACTTTCCATGGCTTTTTGCACCCCTCTTTCTTCATGTGTTCAATACTTTTTCCCTGTATCATTTCTCATTATTGCACAACTTAATTTATGGACATCTATGGTTTAATTGTTTTGCCTGTGTCTATTGGATGGGTTGTTACCAACATCTGGTGAGAATTTCATGTCAATAGCACCTTTAGAAAAATATTTACTTAGAAAATTGGTGATGTGTTTAATACTTATTTTACCAGCTATACGGATAAAAAAAATCCAAACATCACCCTTTTTCCACAGTAAAATCAAGGGTATTAAAACAAAACAATACAAAAAAAACCGTATTAGTTATCTCTGCATCTGTACAAGTCTGGTCTATGAAGCTATACAGTTATTTATTTAGTACGGTATACATGGGACAACATAAAAATACACTTGAAACATCAAAATTGCTGTTTCATTGGTCTCTGTAACACCCTTGAAAATGCAACAATATTATGTGCTCCAAAATGTTAGCTTAATAAAAACTAGCCCCCACATAGCTCCTTTTATGGAAATGTAGCAGAGCTGTGTGTGCGTATTTAACAAGAGTTGTGTGCAGGGCCGGACTGGCCATCTGGCAATTCTGGCAAATGCCAGAAGGGCCTGTCTGGTCATGGGTCACCTTGTCTGCTACATTGTTATCAGAATCTGCATCCTCAAGACGCCCATACTGTTAAAAGTTGTGACGGAGCACAAAATCACTGGCTCCGTCACTTACCCCAGCAGGGCGTAAGACAGGTTGTGGATGGCTTTGTATGCCATGGTTAGTGTTTTGAACTGGAGTCTCTGGGCCATGGGGAGCCAGTGAAGAGATTGACAGAGAGGAGAGGCCGGGGAATAGCGGAGGAACAGGTGGATTAGTCGGGCAGCAGAGTTTAGGATAGATTGGAGGAGTGTGAGAGCGTTAGAAGGGAGGCCACAGAGCAGGAGGTTGCAGTAGTCAAGGCGGGAGATGATGAGGGCGTGCACCAGTGTTTTTGCAGATTCATGGTTGAGGAATGTGCGGATCCAGGAGATATTTTTGAGTTGGAGTCGGCAGGAAGTGGAAAGGGCTTAGACATGTGGTGTGAAGGAGAGATCAGAGTCCAGGGTTACCCCGAGGCAGCGAGCCTGAGAGACTGGGAAGAGTGGACAGCCATTTACTCTGATAGATAGGTCAGATGGGGCGGCTGAGTGAGATGGTGGAAAGATGATGAATTCTGTTTTATCCATGTTAAGTTTTAGAAATCTATCCAAGAAGGATGAAATAGCGGACAGACATTGTGGGATTCTGGTTAGTAAGGAGGTGATATCGGGTCCAGAGAGGTAGATCTGTGTGTCGTCAGCATAGAGGTGATACTGAAAGCCATGAGACTCTATGAGCTGTCACAGGCCAATGATGGTACCCTCAACAGCCCCCCATATAGTATGATGGTTCACCTCATAGCCCTCTATGTAGTATGATGGTAGCATAGTAACATAGTATATAAGGGGCTGTGAGATGGACCACCATACTATATAGTGTACTGTTGGGGGGACCATCATACTACATAGGGGGCTCTTGGGAGGACCACCATACTATATGGGGGACTGTGAGGTGGACCATCATAATATATAGGGGGCTATGAAGTGACCCATCATACTATATGGGGGAGCTGTGATGTGACTGCCATATGGTATTGGGGCTATGGGGATCTTCATAGTGTGTGGGGGAACTATCATACTGTGTAGGATGGCTGTGGGGGGGACCATCTTACTGTGTATGGTGATTGTGGTGGACATCATACTGTGTAGGATGGCTGTGGGGGGGGACCATCTTACTGTGTATGGTGATTGTGGTGGACATCATACTGTGTGGGGTGGCTGTAGTGGACAATATACTGTGTGGACGTCTATGGGGAATATTGTACTATGCTGGGTGCTGTGGTGACTGTCATACTGTATGTGGGTTGTGGGGTCCTCATACTTTACAGGGGACTTTGGTGGACATCACACTTTACATAGGGTCCTGTGGTGGACATCATACTGTGTGGGGGGGGGGTCTGTGATGCCTCTCATACTATATACTGGGGGCTGTGGTGGATACCATTCTGTATGGTAGGCTGTAGTGAAAATCTTATTGTGTGGGGTGCTGTGGGGCATCATACTTTCTGTAAGGTTTGTTGGGCAATCATACTGTGTGGGGTCATCATACCTTGTGGGGGCATAATATTTCATGGGGGTCATGAAAGGGGTATCAGTGTGACCATTTAGGGGCTTTAGTAAGGGCAAAATAACTATTGAGTGCTGCAATACATTTCCTTATCCATTTCTCCCTTCTCAATTTCTTAAAATGTTGTTCTTCTTTGATGAGATAGGACATTTTCTATGGGGCGCCTGTTAATTCTATGTACGCCCCTGCTTGGGAGCATTATTACAATGAAGAGGCACTGATGGTCATTATTATAGGGAGGCACACATGGGGCATTGTTATCATTTTAGGGGAAGCAAGGAGTCATTATTATTATTAATATAAGAAATCACAGGGGATATTTTTATTATTATAACGAGGTACAGGGTCATTATTATAAGAGGTCAAGGGGGAGCATTATTAAAGGAGGCACAGGGGAATTATTATAAGGTATCACAGGTTGTGGTTTGTGTAGCGGTGGTAGAAAGTGAGGAGGATCCTGGAAAATCAGTAAAGTGAAGATAGTGTAGTCCGTGCGCTGCAGAATGTACGTTAATTAAGCTATATGTGAATAAATCACATGGGGCAGAGAAACACTAGTAATTAGCTTAGCTTAGATATCCAAGGCTACAACTATGAACAATTAACTTATAGTCGCTATATGAGTGGTAGTACCATGGATACCTAGGCTGCTGCAATGCCCTGCACATGGTGTAAGTGACATAGCTAATCAGAAGAACTATACTACATTTCTAATTGGAGGTATTTAATAATACTATTGTATATATCTCACCGTTAGGTTTTTTTTCCGTTTGTCAACCACTTGGTCCCCAAAAAAGACGTGAAGAGCCCCATAGACTACAATGAGCCCATGTTCTATTCATGAAAAATGGACGTCTGAATGAGGCTTTATATTGATAGGTCATTAAATGTAAACTTACTTTTAACTACGTTACATGATCACTGATGTTACATGTTAATATATTTTCCATGCTTCTTAAATACCACCTAAGGCCTCGTTCAGACGTCAGTGTTTTGTCCGTATGCTTTTTACCATCAGGGTTTCATCAGTGATTTTCACATATATGGAAAGGTAAATACATTTAAAGCTTCTCCTATACATTGCATTGTTTCCTACACATTTCACCTCTTTGATGTATAAGTGTAATCCTGCAGCAAAGTCTGCATACAACACGTGGAGACTTTGCTGCTGAATCACCTGGACCTGGACTAACACGGTTTACAAATGTAGAAGCCCGGGCCGCTCCAGACCAATAATGATGTCACTATTGAATTTTTTTTTAATTTCCATAGCCCATGAGTGCGAGTCTTCGAGAGCGTCTGAAGAAATGTCGGAGATCTTTTAACCCAACATGTACAGTGGCAAAGCGGCTGAAAGTAGATGGTGATGACAGTGCCGTTACCCCACAATGCTCCAGTGGTTCTTCTCTTTCAAAAGTCTCAGAAAATAACTCTACATGTGTTCTCATCCCTGGACCGAGCGGTATCTCCGAAGACCGAGCGCTCATGGAGGCTTCTCCATCCAAGCCAGACATTTCTCCTTGTAACAACCACCAAGAAATGCTGCGAGAGAAAAAGAGATTACAGAAGCGAGTGCAGGACAAGGAAGAGCGTCTGAGAAGACTGAAGATGGTCAAATTGTACAGATCTAAGGTAGAGTCTGTACATCTGATAATTGTCTTTGGGTTTTAGGATGTCGCAGTACCAAGTGTTCAATCTGTCCTTACCACCCAAATCGGCACCGCTCTCAGCACTGTGTTCCTCCTGGACTCCCGGCATAAACAATGTGATGTGACCGCTGCAGCCCATCAGTGACCGTTGACAACCCCTTTAATCGCAAAACAGAAAATGTTGCAAATTTTGGCATGAAACTATGATCAGAGGAGGTGTAAATGTCATTCTGATTTTAGGACAGTCAAAAAATTCATCAATTAAGCTAAGTAGCGTGAACTTTTTATCAGATTTAGCAGTTTTACTCCAGTGTCTCCATCCTGCTGGACCAACTTCTGGCTTAGAAAGACTAGTGCTGTTAAAACAAAAAGAAAAATGCTGATTGTCAAACTACCTTTTTAGCTACAGGAAAGAAGGTCTTTTATGCCATAATATTTCCCTGAAAGTTATAGCTTGTCATGTGCCAATAATCAGGTAGAGCTATAGGCAAGGTTTCTCAGAAACATTGTATGTAGATGTTATTAAAGGATTGCTGGGGGTCCCAGTGGTTGTACTCCCCGCAATCAGCAAGCTATTCCCTTTCCTATGGATATTTGATAACTAGATTTTTTTTTTTTTTGGAATATCCCTTAAACAATTTTTCTTTGCAATGAAATGACAATAAAGCGAAATAAATGACTCAAGTGTGGTAAATAAGAGAGCAGAAAAGCTACAAAGTCAGACTGTGGCTTCTTCAGAAACCCATGGGGTTCCCAAATGTGCACATAGCATACAGGCAATCGGAAGTTGTCAAAGACAATGCTTACAGTGGCATGCAAAAGTTTGGGCTCCCCTGGTGAAAATGACTTTTATTATGAACAGTTAAGCAAGTTGAAGATGAAATGATCTCTAAAAGGACTAAAGTTAAAGATGACACATTACCTTTGTATTTTAGGCAAAAAAAATATATATATAATATATATATATATACCCTGCTCAAAAAAATAAAGGGAACACTTAAACAACAGAATATAACTCCAAGTAAATCAAACTTCTGTGAAATCAAGCTGTCCACTTTGATTGTCAATCAGTGTTGCTTCCTATTTCACATGCTGTTGTGCAAATGGAATAGACAGTAGATGGAAATTATTGGCAATTATCAAGACACCCTCAATAAAGGAGTGGTTCTGCAGGTGGGGACCACAGACCACATCTCAGTACCAATGCTTTCTGGCTGATGTTTTGGTCACTTTTGAATGTTGGTTTTGCTTTCACACAAGTGGTAGCATGAGACGGACTCTATAACCCACAGAAGTTGCTTAGGTAGTGCAGCTCATCCAGGATGGCACATCAATGCGAGCTGTGACAAGATGGTTTGCTGTGTCTGTCAGCGTAGTGCCCAGTGACTGGAGGCGCTACCAGGAGACAGGCCAGTACACCAGGAGATGTGGAGGGGGCCGTAGGAGGGTAACAACCCAGCAGCAGGACCGCTACCTCCGCCTTTGTGCAAGAAGGAACAGGAGGAGCCCTGCAAAATGACCTCCAGCCAGCCACAAATGTGCATGTGTCTGCACAAACGGTTAGAAACCGACTCCATGAGGGTGGTATGAGGGCCCGACGTCCACAGATGGGGGTTGTGCTCACAGCCCAACACCGTGCAGGACGCTTGGCATTTGCCACAGAACACCAGGATTGGCAAAGTCACCACTGGCGCCCTGTGCACTTCACAGATGAAAGCAGGTTCACACTGAGCACATGTGACAGACGTGACAGAGTCTGGAGATGCCGTGGAGAGTGATCTGCTGCCTGCAACATCCCTCAGCATGACCGGTTTGGCAGTGGGTCAGTAATGGTGTGGGGTGGCATTTCTTTGGAGGGCCGCACAGCTTTCCATGTGCTCACTAGAGGTAACCTGACTGCCATTAGGTACCGAGATGAGATCCTCAGACCCCTTGTGAGACCATATGCTGGTGCGGTTGGTCCTGGGTTCCTCCTAATGCAGGACAACGCCAGACCTCATGTGGCTGGAGTGTGTCAGCAGTTCCTACAAGATGAAGGCATTGAAGCTATGGACTGGCCCGTCCGTTCCCCAGACCTGAATCTGATTGAGCACATCTGGGACATCATGTCTCGCTCCATCCACCAACGTCACGTTGCACCACAGACTGTCCAGGAGTTGGCGGATGCTTTAGTCCAGGTCTGGGAGGAGATCCCACAGGAGACCATCCGCAACCTCATCAGGAGCATGCCCAGGCATTGTAGGGGGGTCATACAGGCACGTGGAGGCCACACACAATACTCAGCCTCATTTTGACTTGTTATAAGGACATTACATCAAAGTTGGATAAGCCTGTAGTGTGTTTTTCCACTTTAATTATTTATATATTAATATTATAATATTAATTATATTATATATATATATATAAAATTTTAGTTTTTTTTTTTACGTTTTAAATATTACAAAAAAAGAAAATGGACCAATGTAAAAGTTTGTATTTTTCCAAATGTAGAAGATGAAGAAAAAAAATAAATATATCTATCTTGCTTAACTATTCACAATAACAGTAATTTTGACCAGGGGTGCCCAAATTTTTACATGCCACTGTAGTTCTGCAAAGTTCACTCTAGTCGCCTTGAGTCCTGCAGACCATGATATGTGAATAGGGTTCATGATGACAACGTTGCTTGCTTTTACTTTTTGGCTAAAATTGCAAATTTCTAATCTCCCCAATACATCCCTTCGTGTCTGATCCATCTGACTAGAAAAGATACGGATCCATCTGACTATGCGGACTGGAAAAGATACTGATCCATCTGCTTACTCGGACTAGAAAAAAATACTGATCCATCTGACTGCGCGGACTGGAAAAGATACTGATCCATCTGCTTACTCGGACTAGAAAAGATACGGATCCATCTGACTATGCGGACTGGAAAAGATACTGATCCATCTGCTTACTCGGACTAGAAAAAAATACTGATCCATCTGACTGCGCGGACTGGAAAAGATACTGATCCATCTGCTTACTCGGACTAGAAAAGATACTGATCCATCTGACTGCGCAGACTGGAAAAGATACTGATCCATCTGACTGCGCAGACTGGAAAAGATACTGATCCATCTGACTGCGCAGACTGGAAAAGATACTGATCCATCTGACTGCGCAGACTGGAAAAGATACTGATCCATCTGACTGCGCGGACTGGAAAAGATACTGATCCATCAGACTACGCGACTAGAAAAGATACTTATCCATCTGACTGCGCAGACTGGAAAAGATACTGATCCATCAGACTACGCGACTAGAAAAGATACTGATCCATCTGACTACGCGACTAGAAAAGATACTGATCCATCTGAATACGCGACTAGAAAAGATACTGATCCATCTGACTACGCGACCAGAAAAGATACTGATCCATCTGACTACGTGACTAGAAAAGATACTGATCCATCTGACTGCGCAGACTGGAAAAGATACTGATCCATCTGACTACGCGACTAGAAAAGATATGGATCCATCTGAATACGCGACTAGAAAAGATACTGATCCATCTGACTACGCGACCAGAAAAGATACTGATCCATCTGACTGCGCGGACTGGAAAAGCTACTGATCCATCTGACCGCGCGGACTAGAAAAGCTACTGATTCATCTGACTATGCGGACTAGAAAAGCTACTGATTCATCTGACTATGCGGACTAGAAAAGATACTGATCCATCAGATTACTCTGACTAGAAAAGATACTGATCCATTTGACTACGCGACTAGAAAAGATACTGATCCATCTGACTACTCGGACTAAAAAAGATACGGATCCATCTGACTGCACAGACTAGAAAAGATAATATGGCACTAATTTGCTCCCCTGTATAGTGCAGCTCAACTTAGGATAGCTGGTTGTGCTTTTATGTGTAATTAATTTGCATCTTTTTTTTTATTAATGTTTTTTTTTTCTTTTCATTCAGAATAATCTGATGGAGCTGCAGTCTCTAATAGACAAGTGGAGAGAAAGTAGCCAGCTCTTACTATACGAGATCCAGAGGGCATTGTCTGCAGAGAACAAGCAGATTGGTTTGACACAACTGATCGATAACTGTGGTCTGGATGAGAAGTTGCTGCGCTACAACAGAGCCGAGGAGGACTTTGATGCATAAAGTTTACAGGACCGTAACTTGTACCCAGAAATTCTCACATAAATAAATACTTGATTTAAACCCCAGTCCAGCTTTTGAGCTGAGTGATAAATACCTAAATCAATAGCAATAACATAAAGCTGCCAAGACAAACAAGAATATGTGCTCAGCCACGCTGAAAGCCAAAGCATTCATATAGAAAACCCAAATCTGTAAAATAATAAAATAAAAAGTAGCAATAGATCCCAGCATAAGAGAGAAGAGTCACATTTTGTGTCGTGATCCCCTCCAACTTTTGGTTCACAAAATAAGAAAAAAATCGATAGATCAATTAAATAGTTATTGTGGCACCGTTCACTTCTGCATCGGGAGTTGAGCAGCGCAGATGACTGGCAAGTATTGATGAGCGAACCCAAACCTAAAAGTTCGACATTCGTACCGGACAGTTAGTGTCCGGTGCTAAACGCCAAACACAGACTTTCCCTGGAAGTCCGTTGCAATATTCAGAGTTCAGGGGAAAGGCCATTGCAGAGAGAGAGATATTTTCCAGCTCAAAAGTTCGGGTCCCCATTGTTTTCAATACGGTTCAGGTACAGTTCTGGTACCCAAACCAAAGTTTGGAATAAACTTCAGGCTGAACTTCCATGGGTCCGCTCATCCCTACTGGCAAGTGGCCATATTCTAACCAGACCTGCTGGAACAACCCTTTTAACTCTCTTCATGTTTCTGCAACTTTTTTTTTTTATAATAATATAGTTATTGGTTTTCACATTCATCAAAAAGTAGCACCAACCATATATCATAGTTTACAGCCATTTGTATTACACTTATTCCCAGAATCGATCCCAAAAGGAAGAAGCAAAGAACAGCAGTGGAGATCAGCCATTATTTTCTCATGCTGATTCGGCATGAGAAAACAATCGCAGTATGCTGAGAATGCCTCTGATAGTCAGATTGTACAAACCCATACTAGTCTGTGGGTGCGAGTGAAACATCAGATTGCACTCGGATTTCATCCAAGTGCAGTCCGATTACCGCGGACACCGGCAATGGAGGAGATGGAGAAATTACTTACTCCGTCTCCTCCGCACCTGTGCTGCGATTCTCCCATGCTTAAACTCTGACTGGTACTGGAAAAAATTTGGAAATCTGTTTATTGGTAATTTGTATACTATAAATGCGAAATAATAAATTATTAAAATTATTATTTTTTTTGTTATTAAATCTATCTGGTTAGGTTATCTTTTTGTGTTATTGTGAGTTATTTGGTGTTTTCCCCATCTGCAGTCGTATCCTATGGACCTCATGATACTAAACCAGTCTTTCTGTAGCTGGGGAAAGTTCGGATGCTGCGTGCTGTACATACATTGCTCCCGTTGTGGCCAGGGATGGGGGGAGTGTAATACAATACACATCACTGCTATGTTTTTCTTTGAACGTAAAGTGTCTGGTTGAAGAATGGACAAAAAGCAGTGGGAATTCTGAAACGTATTAATCATAAAAAGCAGCCCCGGAGCAAATACTTTCCCATAGACCTTTAAGAAAAAATATCAAGTTTAAACCAGAGCTTTGCATTCTGACTTTAGGCAAATACTTTCAATGTGTAATCACATATTTTAAAGCATAATAAAGTAATATTTTACATTTTTGTAATTACCGTTGGTTTTAAGAAATACTTTTCTATTCTGAATGTAAATAATCCATCCATTCTTGAAAAAAAAAAAAACAGTTTTCAATGTACGTTAATTTCTCTTGTCTCAGACTGACCATGTAGCAGTTCAGGCTTTGTTCACTATTACGTTCGAGGCTCCATCCATTGCCTTTGTTGCCGAGTCTATAGAAAGGCATGATCTTGCTGTCTTTGTCCCCTACAACAAGATAAAACTTCGTTTGGTGCACATGCCAGTCTGATATGTCTAGGAACTATCCCGATTTTCATTCTATCTTGACATCCACTACTTATTAAATGTGCTATTCCTCTGCATTCTGCCAGCACTATAATATCTGGAATTTTCTTCCCCTCCCACCATGCTCTTCTCCTGCTCATAACATTTAATTCATGATCGCCTGGGAATATGTATCTGGGACGGTATACCCAAACAATATTTCCTATAATACCATTTTTTCATAACTTTTAATTTGTGGCGTCTTCCTAACTAACATTACAATTAAAGATAATTACTCAATTTATCATATTGTGCCTGTCCTGTCCCACGACTTGGGAATCATTCAGTATTGAATTGTATTGTTGCTGTTGTGTTGCTATGCAATAAGGTTTGCCTTTTAGTAGTTTGTAGTGTTGAGCGAGTGAGTATGTTCTGTCCGAGTATGCTCGGGCCGAGCTCGGAGTAGTTACAGCTGCTCGGTGATATGGTTGAATCGCTCCCATGTGCATGATTTGCAACTGTTTGACAGCTTTATTACATGTGAGGAATGTGTAAGAAATAGACATTCCTCACATGTAATAAAGCTGTCAAACAGTTGCAAATCATGCACACGGGAGCGATTCAACCATATCACTGAGCAGCTATAAATACTCGGAGCTCGGCCGGAGCATACTCGGCGAAAGGGTTAATAGAACATACTCGCTCAACAGTAGTAGTTTGTCCTACCTATCTCCCTGTATGCCTCCCTTCTTGATGCTTATTCTCTGTATGTCAAACCATCTTAAGAAGCTCATGTCTTGCAGCTCTGTTTCAGAATAGCCTATTTTATCTACTGTAATTGTGCAGATCTACAAGAATTCAGCTTGAAAATAAACCTTCTTCTGCAATCTTCATACGTGCCTCTGCAGTCGAGTCAAGCTATCTGATCATATCTCTTCGTTGTGAGTACTGGTACATAGAGACAGGCAGGAAACGAGGTCTCAAGCGCCCCACAGTCTAGTTATGAAGATAAAATAGTACCAAATCTTTACATTTTTGGACAGCTTTACTCATCCTCCTGTAAAAGTGCACTCGCTTGTAAAGGAAGACTTTCCACTGAATTCTAAGACCCTATTCATCAAAGTGTTTATGCCAGAAATATGGTATAAAATGCTTTGAAAAATTGCAACTTTTTTTTTTACACAACACAAGATTGTGGAAAAAATCTTGCCACTTTTTGTGTGTTCGCACCAGTTTCTGCCAAAGTGGGAAACACCCTGACGGACTATTTAGGAGAATTTGCATGTGCCAAGGACAGCAATAAAAGTTGGTTTTGTGCAGATACCCAGTGTTGTCTGGTATATACCAGGCCATGATGATTAGGATACAGTATTAGCACTAAATAGTAAGTGGGATGGCTTGGGGGGACCTGACAGATTAATTTCAATTAGTTTGATCACCCTCCTCAGCACCCATTCTGAATCAGCTATGATTTATGCACCGTAACCCCAAAACTATTCACCATATTCAACTTATTAAAACATTATTATGCAAAACATAGCAACAAAAAACATAATTGTACAGTACCAACAATGAGCATTGCTTTGCAGCACTAAATTAAAGTCCCCCAACATCTTTAAGAATGTTTTTCCCATTTGTTTTTTTTTTTCAAAATTCTTCAGTTTCTTCCCACGTTCTAAAAACAAGTATTTTCTTTTATTTTTTTTCTTTTTATGGAGCGATTTTTTTGGGGGTATTTTTTTTTCTAGGTTGTTTTTTGCAGCGGAGCTTTTTTCTTTTTTTGTATGTATAAAATAGTGAGTGAAAAATGATCAGGTCACTTCTTTCAACCGCTTTACGGCTTGAGCAATCATAAGGTGTTGATAGACGCTTAAAGAATGAACAGCAAGTCGTTTTTACGTTGCTTCGCATATGTTCATTCTTTTTAGCGTTTATTGTTTTTTGGAGTTTTTTTTAGGCGGGTTAAGGAGCGGACCTGCCTGAAAAAGACATTGTGTGCACATAACCCTTTGAATTCCAGAATGGATACGGCATCTAAGGTGTCTGACACTGTGTATTGTGCAGGCTCATCATAGGATCCTTCACCACCCACAAGACCTGACTGTACCTTGAGATGCTGTAATCTCAATCCTACAGTTACTTTTTGTGGCAATAGATTAATCACCTTCATATGGAAATTATATAGTCGGACGGAGACAGTGATGGTAATCTATCTTCTGTACAGCGGAATATTTTGGCACTATAGGAACAGCAGGAAATATTGTTGGTAGTTTCTAATCTCATGGTGACAGTAGAGCGGTAGGATATCAGTAGTTTCCATCAACGCTAAGCTAAGTGCACACTGCCCCAGGCCGAGGTTACGTGTAAAAACTATTGTAAGGAGTTGAGATGAAAGATCACCTTCAGTTCAATGTCACAACCTGCTCCATTCCCTGAAGCTGAACCTCAGTGAAGGCCACTATAGAGAGGCCTTGGGTCGACTCGTACATGTATTTGTATATGTTGATCATTGAAGGGTTTGTCCAGAACATTTTTTTTTAATATGGGCCTAAAAACGAACAGAGGCAACTACTTGCTTGTTCTACGCGGCGCCGGGTCAGAGCCGTCACTAACTGTTCGTGCCGGCGATTCAGCTTCTCCACGTGAACAGAGCAGCTCTTCTTCCGGGCTGCTCTGTCAACAGGGCGTGACTGCCGACATCATGCTGATTAACAGCAGCCCGCTCCCCATATTTAGAGATGAGCCGACTGTCAATCAGCATGACGTTGACGGTCACGCCGCGTCAACAGAGCGGAGGGGAAGAGAAGCTTCTGCTCTCTCAACGTGACGTCAGCCAAAGCCACTGAATTTCTGGCAGGAGCCGTCTGTGACTACCTGCTTGTTAGTTCTTGGGCACATTGTAAAAATGTTATATAGTCCTGGATAACTACTTTAAGGCTATATTCACATGAAGTTTTTTGAGGCTTTCAAAAACAGTTTTTCAAACAGAAACACTCCATTTTTGGATAATTTTAGGAGGAATTTTTATTTTCCTGAAGTAGTTTGGAAAAGTTTTTTTTTCCCCTAAAGTGTTTTTTTGCATCCGTTGGTTGACAGTACCTAATTTGCAGCGGATTAGCAATATCAGGAGTCTCTTCTAAGAAGTGACATCGACTATTTTTTTTTTACCATCAGACATTTTTCAAAACCTCTTTGCTCAAGTAACTCCTCATATAAACGGCAAGCAGGATACTCCATAGAAATTAATAAGTGTTTTCCAATCCTATTTGAAGTGTTTTTTGGAGGATTTTTTAGCACATCTGCTCCCTAAAAATTTCTTAAAAAGTTCCATGTGAACATAACTTTACTCTCACTAAATCTCAAAAGCTGGGTTCTGATGTGTGAGTTGTAATACCAGGCACAACCTCAACCTTTGTAAGGCGCTATGTCTAGTAAACAAGGGGACACAGACATGGCACTCTAGTGAGCTCCCCTACAGATAACAAGGAGGCCCAAAATTAAAGGTTTAAAATATAGAGATGTAATTGAACTAGGGTGAAATAAATTACTATGTGTGAATATGCCAACATTTTGACCAAATAAGTATTTAATACAATACAAAAACACAACTTAATATTTGGTCTTGAAACCTTTGTTTGCAATTAGAGGTCAGACGTTTCCTGTAGTTCTTGACTAAGTTTGCACACATTGCAAAATTTTGGCCCACTCCACCATACAGATCTTCTCTGGATCTTTCAGGTTTCGGGGCTGTCGCTGGCCAAAATTGAGTTTCACCTCCCTCCAAAGATTTTCTATTGGGCAGCACGGTGGCTCAGTGGTTAGCACTGCAGCTTTGCAGTGCTGGGGTCCTGTGTTCAAATCCCACCAAAGACAACATCTGCAAGGAGTTTGTATGGTCTCTGTGGGTTTTCTCCAGTTTCCTTCCACACTTCCAAAGACATATGGATAGGGAATCTACTGTAGATTGTGAGCCGATAATGAGGGGGTAGTGCCGATAATGTCTGTAAAGAGCTGTGGAATTAATGACACTATATAAGTGAGTAAAATAAATAAATATTGGGTTCAGGTCTGGAGACTAGCTAGGCCAGTCAAGGACCTTGAAATGCTTCTTACGGAGCCACTCCTTAGTTGCCTTGGCTGTGTTTTTCATGTCATTGTCATGCTGGAAGACCCAGCCACAACCCATCTTCAATGCTCTTACTGAGGGAGGAAGGTTGTTGGCCAAAATCTCACGATACATGATCCCACCCATCCTCCCTTCAATATGGTGCAGTCCTCCTGTCCCCTTTGTAGAAAAGCACCTGCAAAGTATGATGTTTCCCCTACTATGCTTCACGGTTGGGATGGTGTTCTTGGGGGTGTACTCATCCTTCTTTTTCCTCCAAACACGGCGAGTGGAGTTGATACCAAAAGTTCTATTTTGGTCTCATCTGACCACATGACCTTCTCCCATGCCTCCTTTGGATTATCCAAATGGTCATTGGCAAATTTCAAACGGTCCTGGACATGTGCTGACGTGAGCAAGGGACCTTGACGGTGTAGTGTGTTACTAATGGTAATGTTTGAGACTGTTGTCCCAGTTCTTTTCAGGTCATTGACCAGGTCCTCCCGTGTAGTTCTGGGCTGTTTCCTGACCTCAGAATCCTCCTTACCCCACGAGGTGAGATCATGCATGGAGCCCCTGACTGAAAAAGATTGACAGTCTTCTTGTGTTTCTTCCATTTTCTGATAATTGTGCCAACAGTTGTTGCGTTCTCACCAAGCTGCTTGCCTATTGTCCTGTAGCACATCCTAGCCTTGTGCAGGTCTACAGTTTTGTCCCTGGTTTTCTTGGCCAACACCAAAGAGCAGTCTATGGCGGAGAGAGGTTGGAGTGTGATTGATTGAGTGTGTGGACAGGTGTCTTTTATACAGGTTCAAACAGGTGCAATTAATACAGGTAATGAGTGCAGAGTAGGATGGCTTCTTAAAGAAAAACTAACAGGTCTATGAGAGCCAGAATTCTTGCTGGTTGGTAGGTGATCAAATACTTATTTCATGCAATAAAATGCAATTTAATTATCAAATGTGATTTTTTGGTTTTTAATTTTAGATTCTGTCTCTCACAGGTGAAGTGTCCCTATGATAAAACTTACACACCTCTTCATTATTTGTAAGTGGGAAAACTTGCAAAATAGGCAGTGTATCAAATACTTATTTTCCCCACTGTATGTCCCCTTAATATATTGCAATCATCATATTATATAGCACTGTGCACTTACAATTGCTTATTTTGCCTTTCTACCCAGCTAATAATTTGTTTCCATTAGGTCTATGACATCACGTGATTAAAAACTGACTAGCTGAATCCTTCTAAGCTCTATGTAGAAACAGGAGGTCAATTTTCCCTGTATGAGTCATAAGTTACTGCAAAAGTCAAGGGGAGGGGAGGAGCAGGTGGGTCAGGAGCTGAAGAGGGGAATGATTTCCGCAGGGAGAAGAGACTTCCTGTTTCTACATAGCGTAGAGAAAATAGAAGAATTTACTCGCTAGAAAGGCAAAATGAGCAATTGTAAGTACACAGTGCTGTATACTATGATGACTGCAATATATTAAGAGGATAAAAACTTTGATGGGAGGAGTGCTTCTTTAAATCAAAATTCTCCTTCAAAGTTTAAGTGGTCCAATCACAAAATTTGGCATGGGGACAAAAAAAGATTGTGCACCTCTGATTTAGAGCATCGGAAAGGTAGTTCAAAGTGTTTATGGAATCAGTTTCCACATTATTACTGTATCGCTCAATATCAGATTGTAGCCTCAAATAAAAAAATGTATTTCCTCTTCCTCTTTTCGTAGCATTAGTTTCACTAACGACAATTATCAAGACTGGCCTAGCGCATGCTCATGCTAAACCAATATGGCAGGAGTAGAAGGCACCGAATTCATTAAGAGGTGCACCACTTAATGAATTTGTTGTCTCTTCTGAGTGTTGCACACCTACATGCACTGCACCAAACATACTACTCAAGTCAGGGACTGGAGTAGGATGTCTGCATTTTCAAAATGCTGAATTTCACAGGCTGATGCGGCCACGTCCCATCCCGCCCTGGTTTCTCCACAGGTTCCCCCATTTCGGTGGAGCTGATTCAAACTGGTGTTAAAGCGCTAAAAGTTGCTTAATTTTTGCGAAACAATTTTTAGGACTTTTCAAAACTTTTACACCACTTTTCAGGTGTAGAGGCTTTGATGACTCAGCCCTGAGGTTTTCTTCCTGCCCAAATAAATTTTGTAAAAGTAGAATTCAGGCTATTAACATCTATGTACCTGAGCTGTGAAGGAATAGTCTGGAAGGAATTTAACAGACATGAAAAGCTGAACATTTTGACTACGTGACATCTACCTAGTGTACACCATGGGAAGCTAGGCCATTTCAAAAGATGTATTTTGGTAAAGCGAGAGGGATAGTTTAGATTGTACAAAGAATGAGGAGTTCAGCCAATTTTAATGCCTACATATGTAATGTTGGTAGTGGCCACGGAGATTCCCAAAGACCCTAAAATTTCACTTATTCCCTAAGTCTAAAATCTCACTTTTGGAAGCATTCACCTTATAGCCTAATTAGCAACCAAAACTATTTAGGGCTTCAAAGATGGCTGGAATGTCAAATTTTGAATTAGTTTAAAATTGGATTATATCATCCTAAAAAAAAGCTGCTTTGATCATTGTATTTCCCACCCATAGCCCCTTAAAGATGTCCCACTGAGATAGTTTGTCAAAGGCTCCAGGGAGTGAGGCAGAGTTTTATTATTTGTTAGTTTAACCACTTCGCGCCAGAGCCTGTTTTTGCCTTCGTGACTGGGCCAATTTTTTCAATTCTGACCACTGTCACTTTATGAGGTAATTACTCTGGAACGCTTCAACGGATCCCACTGATTCTGAGATTGTTTTTTTTGGTGACATATTGTACTTCATGATAGTGGTAAAATTTGTTCGATATCACTTGCGTTTATTTGTGAAAAAATCGGAAATTTGGTGAAAATTTTGAAAATTTTGCAATTTTCAAACTTTGAATTTTCATGCCCTTTAATCAGAGAGATATGTCACACAAAATAGTTAATAAATAACATTTCCCACATGTCTACTTCACATCAGCACAATTTTGGAACCAAAATTTTTTTTTGTTAGGGAGCTATAAGGGTTAAAAGTTGACCAGCGATTTCTCATTTTTACAGCAAAATTTACAAAAACATTTTTTTAGGGACCACATCACATTTGAAGTGACTTTGAGGAGCCTTTATGGCAGAAAATACCCAAAAGTGATACCATTCTAAAAACTGCACCCCTCAAGGTGCTCAAAACCACATTCAAGAAGTTTATTAACCCTTCAGGTGCTTCACAGGAATTTTTGGAATGTGGAAGAAAACAATCAACATTTAACTTTTTTTCACAAAACTGCTACTTTAACCTCAAATTTTTAATTTTCACAAGGGCAGCCAGAAAAAATGGACCCTAAAATGTGTTGTGCAATTTCTCCTGAGCACGCTGATACCCCATATGTGGTGCAAAGCCACTGTTTGGGCGCACGGCATGGCTTAGAAGGTAAGGAGCGCCATTTGACTTTTGGAATGGAAATTTGACTGGAATCGATAGCGGATGCCATGTTGCATTTGGAGAGCCCCTGAGGTGCCTAAACAGAGGAAACCCCCAACAAGTGACCCCATTTTGGAAACTAGACCCCTTAAGGAACTTATCTAGATGTGTGGTGAGCACCTTGAACCCCCAGGGGCTTCACAGAATTTTATAATGTTGAAGTGTGAAAATAAAAAAACAAATTTTTAACACAAAACTGCTACTTTAGCCTCAAATTTTTAATTTTCACAAGGGCAGCCAGAAAATATGGACCCCAAAATGTGTTGTGCAATTTCACCTGAGCACGCTGATACCCCATATGTGGTGCAAAGCCACTGTTTGGGCGCACGGCATGGCTTGGAAGGTAAGGAGCGCCATTTGACTTTTGGAATGGAAATTTGACTGTAATCGATAGCGGACGCCATGTTGCATTTGGAGAGCCCCTGAGGTGCCTAAACAGAGGAAACCCCCAACAAGTGACCCCATTTTGGAAACTAGACCCCTTAAGGAACTTATCTAGATGTGTGGTGAGCACCTTGAACCCCCAGGGGCTTCACAGAATTTTATAATGTTGAAG
Source organism: Phyllobates terribilis (assembly GCF_046119375.1). Taxonomy (NCBI): domain Eukaryota; kingdom Metazoa; phylum Chordata; class Amphibia; order Anura; family Dendrobatidae; genus Phyllobates; species Phyllobates terribilis. The sequence continues at coordinate 418,010,563 of NW_027362765.1, forward strand.
TGTGAAAATAAAAAAACACATTTTTAACACAAAACTGCTACTTTAGCCTCAAATTTTTAATTTTCACAAGGGCAGCCAGAAAAAATGGACCCCAAAATGTGTTGTGCAATTTCTCCTGAGCACGCTGATATCCCATATGTGGTGCAAAGCCACTGTTTGGGCGCACGGCATGGCTTGGAAGGTAAGGAGCGCCATTTGACTATTGGAATGGAAATTTGACTGGAATCGATAGCGGATGCCATGTTGCATTTGGAGAGCCCCTGAGGTGCCTAAACAGAGGAAACCCCCAACAAGTGACCCCATTTTGGAAACTAGACCCCTTAAGGAACTTATCTAGATGTGTGGTGAGCACCTTGAACCCCCAGGGGCTTCACAGAATTTTATAATGTTGAAGTGTGAAAATAAAAAAACACATTTTTAACACAAAACTGCTACTTTAGCCTCAAATTTTTAATTTTCACAAGGGCAGCCAGAAAAAATGGACCCCAAAATGTGTTGTGCAATTTCTCCTGAGCACGCTGATACCCCATATGTGGTGCAAAGCCACTGTTTGGGCGCACGGCATGGCTTGGAAGGTAAGGAGCGCCATTTGACTTTTGGAATGGAAATTTGACTGGAATGGATAGCGGATGCCATGTTGCATTTGGAGAGCCCCTGAGGTGCCTAAACAGAGGAAACCCACAACAAGTGACCTAATTTTACAATCTACTTCTCTGTATAAATTAATCTAGTGGTGGGAAAATAAGTAGATAGGTAAATGGTCACTAAACCCATAGATGAATTCCCACAGAGGTGTCATTTCCATAATGGGGTCACTTCAGGGGGGATTATGCTGTTCTGGCACTTTTCAGAGTACCAGAGCTAAAGAATCCCCCCTGAAGTGACCCCATTTTGGAAATGACACCCGTCTGGGAATTCATCTATGGGTTTAGTGACCAATTTAACTAAATGGATGATTTCCAGAAACAAGCACGCAATGGAAGGTTTAGATTCTGGAGAACCCCCCCTGGAAATTAAGTGAGCTCTACTCAAATGTGTCATTCACTAAATGAACCAAATGTTTGAATGACAAATTGGGATACATTTTTACAGTTTAAAAACGTGGTTCTGTGTGGAAGATTTTAAAGCAGTCAGTGACGCATAAGGCTGGCAATGATGGGCATTGTGGGCAATAGTAGCGGGTATCACGCCTCATTCCTCTCTTAGTACATACACGACATCTTTTCTGGGGGTTCCTTCTTGTTTCCGTTGCTGGAATAAGTGCAATAAAATGTCGCTCAGTGAGTCTTTTCACATCCTCAGATACTAATGGATGAGCGGGGCTAACACTTTGAAAGACAAGATTTTCAATTACCTTTTCTTGATAATCAAGAAAAGGATCTGAATTTCCTGCTTTTTTGTACAACACAAAAGAATTGTATGTGGCCACCTGAAACAAATAAATAACCAACTTTTTATACCAGGTATAGGACTTTCTTGATACCTGGTATGGCTGTAGAACCTGGTCTGCAAGGTCCACCCCCCCATGTGTTTGTTGTAGTCAATGACTGACACAGGTTTTTGCTTCGGAGTGGTGGATCCTAGTTCTACAGTGGCCCTTGTGGCATCTGTGTGGATCGAGCTGAGGACAAAAATATCCCTCTTATCCCTATATTTCAGGGCAAGCAGCTCTCCGTTGAGTACAGCCCCTGACTGCCCCTTTTGGAACTTTTGGTTGACCAATGGTTGTGGAAACCCCTGACGGTTTTTACGGATGGTCCCACAAGCCTCGATGTTGTGTTCAACCAGACTTTTAAATAGGGGTATGCTGGTGTAATAATTGTCCACGTACAGATTGTAGCCTTTTTGAAAAAATGGACTTATCAGCTCCCAAACAATTTTTCCAGATGTCCCCAGATAAGTAGGGCATCCTGGTGGGTTTAGTTGGCTATCTTTCCCCTCATATATGCGGAAAGCGGATGTGTATCCGGTTGAACTTTCGCACATTTTATAGAGCTTTATTCCAAACCTTGCCCTTTTAGATGGGATAAATTGCTTGAGGTGCAGTCTTCCTTTGAATTTTACAAGGGACTCATCTATAGAAATATTTTGTGTTGGGGTGTAGAGGCTTAAGAATTTTTCTGACAAATTTTCAATGATGGGTCTAATTTTATATAACCTGTCATGTTCTGGGGCATTTCTGGGCAGGCATTGACTATTGTCGTTAAAATGCCAAAACCGCATGAGCATTTCATAACGGGTCCTAGGCAGAACGACTGAAAACATAGGGGTGGCTTGAACAGGGTGGTTAGACCAGTAGGATCGAATGCTCGGTTTTTTAACAAGCCCCATGGCAAATGTAAGTCCTAAAAATTTTTTTATTTCTGGGACATTAGTTGGTGTCCATAAATTTGCCCTAGCATAGTAAGATCGGGGATTTTGGCTTATGAATTGGGATGCATATAAATTTGTTTGCACGACAATATGCTCTAGCAAGCTGTCTGTAAAAAACAAATTAAAAAAATGAATTGGTCCAAAATCTTCCACCTCCACATTTATACCAGGAATGGCGTTGAAATCAGGGCTGAATGGAGCAGCCGAATCCGAAGCCTCCCATCTGGGAAATGCTAGATCATGTGGCAAAGCCCCTTGTACACTGGTGTGCGCCAATTCACTAGTAGCAGGGACAGCGCTTGTACTGGGCAGTGTTCCCTGATTTGGAGACGTTTCTCCAGTAGCGCTATTTGCCCCTATTGCTGTACTGGTCCTTGGGCTTGAGGATGGACCAGAATCACTGCTCATTTCTGAGCTCTCAGTGTCACCGCTACTAAAGCCCTCAAAATCCACATCTCCATCTGAGATTGCACTGTCGTCACTATCAGAACACAGCAGGGCATACACCTCCTCTGCGGTATAAGTCTGACGGGCCATTTTATTTTTTTATTTTTTGACTGGACTGAACGGACCGGACTAAACGGACCAGACTGAAAGGACGGAACCGGACTGGACTGACCGGACTGGACTGACCGGACTGGACTGACAGATCTGACAGGACTGACTGATCTGACAGGACTGACTGATCTGATAGGACTGACTGATCTGACAGGACTGACTGACTGACAGATCTGACAGGACTGACTGACTGACTGACTGGACTGATCTGACAGGACTGACTGACTGGACTGATCTGACAGGACTGACTGACTGATCTGACAGGACTGACTGACTGATCTGACAGGACTGACTGACTGACTGACAGATCTGACAGGACTGACTGACTGACAGATCTGAAAGGACTGACTGACTGACAGATCTGACAGGACTGACTGACTGACAGATCTGACAGGACTGACTAACTGACAGATCTGACAGGACTGACTGACTGGACTGATCTGACAGGACTGACTGACTGGACTGATCTGACAGGACTGACTGGACTGATCTGACAGGACTGACTGACTGACTGATCTGACAGGACTGACTGATCTGACAGGACTGACTGACTGACTGATCTGACAGGACTGACTGACTGACAGATCTGACAGGACTGACTGACTGACAGATCTGACAGGACTGACTGACAGATCTGAAAGGACTGACTGACTGACAGATCTGACAGGACTGACTGACTGACAGATCTGACAGGACTGACAGATCTGACAGGACTGACTGACAGATCTGACAGGACTGACTGACTGGACTGATCTGACAGGACTGACTGACTGGACTGATCTGACAGGACTGACTGACTGACAGATCTGACAGGACTGACTGACTGACAGATCTGAAAGGACTGACTGACTGATCTGAAAGGACTGACAGGACTGACTGACTGACTGACAGATCTGACAGGACTGACTGACTGACAGATCTGACAGGACTGACTGACTGACAGATCTGACAGGACTGACTGACTGATCTGACAGGACTGACTAACCCTAACTCTTACTTTCTTTTTTATTTTATTTTTTTTACTTTCACAGTGGCAAGGCTGACAGCTCTTGTCACACTGTTTCTCCTCTGCTCTCTCACTGAGATCGGAGGAGAAACAGTGTATTTATCAGGCAGATCGCCCGGGAAAGTTTGTTGCTAAAACAAACTTCCCTGGTGATCTCTCTGAATGGCTGGTGTGACGCTGACATCATCGAGACCTGAGCCAATCAGGTCTCGATGATGTCAGAGGTCACAGCTCCGGGATCCCCGCCGCTGGCAGGTATGTGGGGGGTCCCGATCGCCGACCACCGGCTGTCACTATCTTTTAAATGCCGCGATCGCTATGGATCGCGGCATCTAGAAGATAGGAACAGGTTAACATCATGGGGACCTGATCCAATCAGGTCCCCATGATGCCACATGTCAGAGCTATCGCTCTGAACCGGTACCGCAGCGCTAGCAGGACCCTGGGGGTCCTGAGCGCTGCGGGACCACCCACCGTTTTTAAACGTCGGCGCTGCACAGAGCCCAGGCAGCGCCGACGTTTATGTACAGTGGGCGGTCGGGAACCAGTTAAAGGATGTAAGGGGTAATGTTTCTCCTTGTGGAGAGTGACAAGCCCAGCCTGGCATGTCAGAGTGAGGAGACTTATAAGATATGTATGCTCCTCTGGGAAATTGACAGTCTGGTTTGGCTTTTCTCCTAAGTCACATTGCAAGGATCGTTAAAGAGTCGATATTGACTATTAGGATCGCTGCTTCCAATAGATGGTGCTAGAGTTCTAGTCCCCTTCCTCTCTGAAGAGACAATTTGCATATTTAATTTCCTAGAGGAACATGCATGGCTTATAAGTCTCCTCACTCTGACATGCCAGGCTTGGCTTGTCACTCTCCACAAAAAGAAACGTTACCCCATAGACCCCAATCCAGAGCTTCTCACCCAGCCAAATCAGATCTCATACTTTGCACTGATGAGGGGCAACACCCCAACACATCTTACCTGCAAATTGAGATTCTGATTTGACTTTTACCCTAGGTCTCATTTCAAGGCTCTTTAAAAAGTCGATATTGACTTTTAAGATCGCTGCATTAAATAGGTGGCGCTAGAGTTCTAGTCCTCTTCCTCTCTGATGAGACAATTTGCATATTTACTTTAAGGAACCAATTCATCAAACACTTTGGACCTGAAATGTGACATACAATTGTTTGAAACATCACAATATTTTTGAGCAACTTCTTGTGCAAAATTTTTGCAACTTTTGTCATTTTTACATCCGCTCTGGATCCTGGGGAGGAACTAAAAGATCCCTATGGCCCAAATGAGATGACCAATGATATTAGTGACCTATAATAGTTGGTGGCCTCTTTTGGACGTTTTGCTTTTGGGCCCAAAAACTGCAAGTTATGCCACTGATTTCCATGGGTAATATGAATTTTACAGCAAAATTAACTTAGAATTTAACCCTTCTAAATCTTTGGTAAAGGGAATTTTTTAAAAATAGCGCCACAGGCTAATTTCAATGGAGAAAAATTTTACAACACTCTGAAATTTCCAAGTGTGAATCTGCATGGAAAATCTGCAGCATATGCATCCTGTGTAAATGTAACCATAATGGCACAATAAGGCTGTGTGCCCACGTAGCGTTTTTCAAGCGTTTTTGATGCGGAATTTCCGCAGCGAAAACGCTTGGTAACCCGCACCCCATGGTCCCCAATGGGATTCCGCAAGTTCTATGCACATGCTGCGGATTTTTCCGCAGCGTTTATGCTGCGTTCAAAAATCCGCAGCATGTCATTTAATTTTGCGTTTCCGCAAGCGGAATTGCCTTTGTCCAATGCATAAAAAACGCAAGGCAATTCCGCATGTGGAAAACGCGTGATAAACGCGCGAAAAATGCGCGATAAACGCGTGCGGAATTCCGCATGCGTTTTTCCGGGAGAGGACTTGCATTTATGAAGCAGAAATTTTCTGCTTCATAAATGCAACGTGGGCACATAGCCTTAGATTAATTTATTAGCGTTAAAGGGAGGACATTCAATTTATAGCAAGACCATAACTTAAAGGAAACTTGTCACTTTGTACATGCACAGTCTGATCTGCGGAGAGCACGATAAAGAGAAGAAGAAGCTGAGCAGAATGATATATAGTTGCTCTATAAAATCCTGCTTGCAGATCACCATTTTCAACATGACAGGTTAATTTTAAGGCACCCTCTTCACATGGCTACAGTCACAATGGATGCACTACATTGTTGCACACCGTATGCTATTCGATGTTGGCACAAAGCAAATGTTCTTACCCATATGCACATACTGTAATTTGAAAGAGGCTCGGTTTTAATCTAATATCAATGCAAAGCTTTCGGCGACCACCAGAGGGCATATACCTTATTTTTTAGGCATCTTTTCATTAAAGGCTTTCTCCCAAAATAGAAAAAAATAAGTAAAGGGAATGTCAAAACAATAAAATCTTAAATACTTTTAATTTGCAAATCACAATTATTTTGTGTACGAGGTAATCACTATAGAATAAAAATGGCTACCAACTTATTACACTGACAGAAACCTATCCTAGAATGTTAGTATGACAGATGCATGTGAGCATGTGCAGATAGAAGCTCCATTGCTTTCTCCAGCAGATAACCTATACCAGTGTGAGCAGCCTCTTCTTACGCCAGCACTACTGGTGTCTCCAGTATTAGATCAGATAGACAGGGTGGACAGCAGTGTGAGCAGCCTCTTCTTACCTCAGCACCATGGTATCTCAAGTACTAGATCTAATAGACAGGATGGACAACAGTGTGAGCAACCTCTTCTTTCATCAGCCCCCCTGGTATCTCCAGTATTAGATTAGATATAGAAGGTGGACAGCAGTGTGAGTGACCTTTTCTTACCTCAGCTCCCTTGGTATTTCCAGTATTAGATCGGATAGACAGGGTAGACAGCAGTGTAAATAGCCTCTTCTTACCTCAGTACATCTATACCAGATCTATCTTCAGTATTAAATCAGATAGTGTAAACAGCCTCTTCTTACTTCAGCACCCTGGTATCTCCAGAATTAGAGCAGATAGACAGGGTGGACAGCGGTGTGAGCAGCCTCTTCTTACCTAAGCATCCTGGTATCTCCAGTATTAGATCAGATAGATAGGGTGGATAGCAGTGTGAGCAAACTCTTTTTACTTCAGCACCCCTGGTATTTTCAGTATTAGATCAGATTGACAGAGTGTCCAGCAGTGTGAGCAGCCTTTTTTTCCCCTCAGCATCCTGGTATCTCCAGTATTAGATCAGATAGAGTGGACAGCAGTGTGAGCAACATCGTCTTACCTTCATACTCCTGGTATCTCAAGTATTAGTTCAGATAGAGAGAGTAAACAGCAGTGTGAGCAGACTCTTCTTACCTCAGCACCATGGTATCTCCAGTATTAGGTTAGATATAGAAGGTGGACTGCAGTGTGAGCAGCTTCTTCTTACGTCAACACTCCTGGGATCTCCAGTATTAGATTAGATATAGAAGGTGGACAAGTGTGAGCAGCATCTTCTTTCCTCAGCTCCCCTAGTATCTCCAGCATTAGATTAAATATAGAAGGTGGACGGCAGTGTGAGTGGCCTCTTCTAACCTCAGCTCTCTTGATATTTCCAGTATTAGATCAGATAGACAGAGTAGACAGCAGTGTAAACAGCCTCTTCTTACCTCAGTACATCTATACCAGATCTATCTTCAGTATTAAATCAGATAGTGTAAATAGCAGTGTGAGCAACCTCTTCTTACCTCAGCACCATGGTATCTCCAGAATTAGATCAGGTGGACAGCAGTGTGAGCAACCTCTTCTTACCTTAGCCAGGGCTGCCACTAGGAATTTCGGGGTCCCATACTGGCAAAATTTTTGAGCCCCCTGAGACTCCGCCCAGGCTCCACCCCAGCTCCGCCTCCACCCCTTAAACATTCGACAGTTCCATCGCCCATTCATGGAAAAACTCCACTTCCCATTCATGGAAAAACTCCACTTTCTGCACCACGTCCTCACTAATCACACATTAACAGTTCCCATTGAACACCATATCACATATATAGCCAGCAGCTTTTGTTTTGGCCAAAATATTTTTTAAGCCGCCACCACGATAAGGAGACTCTTCTGGCCGGACCTTACTCTACTATAACCTATTAAACATTTCTTATAATACCCAATACTCTTTTTGGTATATTTTTATTTATGGGAACATGTCACATACATTTTTTAAAATGACCAATAATACCACACACTATCACCATATCACATATTACCACCACATAGTGACCGAATAAGTTAGGGAGGTGAATAAGTGGCTAAAGAGTTGGTGTAAGGCAGAAGGGTTTGGGTTCATGGAGAACTGGGCCGACTTCGCGGTGGGCTACAGGCTCTACCGTAGGGATGGGCTGCACCTCAATGGGGAGGGTGCAGCGGTGCTGGGGAAGAAGATGGCTAATTGGTTGGAGGAGTATTTAAACTAGAGACGGGGGGGGGGAACCAAGGAAATAGGTGGGATGTGAGGCAAGCAAGGGGGACGGGGAGAAGTGAATATAATGAGGGTGGAGAGGGGGGTGGGGATAGTACAGTTAGATCGTTAGAGAAGAATAGGATGCTAAATAACCCCAAAATTTTATCTTGCATGGTGACCAACGCAAGAAGCCTGACCAATAAGGCGGATGAGCTGCGGGCGCTTATATCGGAGGAGAGGTATGACATCGTAGGTATAACAGAGACTTGGCTAGACGATAGCTACGACTGAGCGGTAAATTTATTAGATTATAGTTTATTTAGAAGGGACCGGAAACAGGGGAAAGGCGGAGGAGTCTGCTTATATGTAAAGTCATGTCTAAAGCCCAGACTAAGGGAAGATATAGGAGAGGGAGAAGAGGGGGTCGAGTCCATGTGGGTAGAGATAGAGGGGGCAAAAAATAATAATAAAATATTACTGGGGGTCTGCTATAAGCCACCAAATATAACAGAGGAGAATGAGAATCTGCTATTAGGACAATTAGACAAAGTAGCAAAACATAATGAAGTGATTGTTATGGGGGACTTCAACTACCCGGATATTGACTGGGAAACAGAAACCTGTAGATCTCAGAAAGGAAAAAGGTTCTTGACAAATATTAAGGATAATTATCTCTCCCAACTAGTGCAGGAACCAACGAGAGGGAAGGCCGTGTTGGACTTAATATTGACTAATAGGCCTGATAGAATAACTGAGGTACAGATAGGGGGGCACCTAGGTAATAGCGACCATAATATTATCGACTTCAAAATGCCCTTCAGTAGGGTTATCAATAAGGGAACAACAAAAACATTAAACTTTAGGAGGGCGAAGTTTGATCAGCTGAAAGAAAGCCTTCAACTTATTGACTGGGACAAAGTTCTTAATCAATGGAATGCGAATAGTAAATGGGAAACCTTCAAAAGAATTCTGAATACTCAGTGCGAGAGGTATATACCGTATGGGAATAAAAGGGCCAGAAATAAGAGGAAACCAATATGGTTGAACAAGAACGTAAAAGGGGCGTTAAATAGCAAAAAAGAGGCATTCAAGAGATTAAAACAGGAAAACAGCAAGGAGGCACTAATGTGTTACAAGGAAAAAACGAGAACCTGCAAAAAACAAATAAAAATAGCGAAGGAGGAAACAGAGAGACGTATTGCTAGGGAAAGCAGATCAAATCCCAAACTGTTCTTTATGTATATAAATAGTAAAAGGATTAAATCGGATAATATTGGACCGATAAAAAGTGATGAAGGCAAAATCATAGAGAAAGATGAGGATAAAGCTAATCTATTAAATAATTTTTTTTCGACAACTTTCACAAAGGAAATAGAACTAACAGGAGAAATGAGAAGGGACAAGCTTAATCCTCCACTAAGTATGACAAATCTAACCCAAGCTGGGGTACAGAAACGCCTCAGTAACATTAAAATAAACAAATCACCAGGACCTGATGGCATACACCCACAGGTACTAAGGGAACTAAGTAATGCGATAGACAGATCGTTATATCTTATATTTAAGGACTCTGTTGAGACTGGGTCTGTGCCACTTGATTGGCGACAGGCGAATGTAGTGCCAATATTCAAAAAAGGAGCAAAAAGTGACGGCGGAAACTATCGGCCGGTGAGTCTGACGTCCGTTGTGGGCAAAATTTTTGAAACCTTCATTAAAGAGGCAATTACGGAGCATCTTGATGCTAATAATCTATTAACCCCAAACCAACATGGATTCATGAGGAATCGCTCCTGCCAAACAAACCTGATTGACTTCTACGAGGAGGTTAGCTCTCGAGTAGATCAGGGGGAACCAGTGGATGTCGTGTATCTCGACTTCTCAAAAGCGTTCGATAGCGTGCCACATAATAGGTTGGTATACAAAATGAGAATGATGGGGCTGGGGGAAAATGTCTGTAAGTGGGTAGCTAACTGGCTAAGGGATAGAAGGCAGAGGGTGGTTATAAATGGAATATACTCAGATTGGGTAAGCGTCACTAGTGGGGTACCACAGGGGTCTGTGCTAGGCCCAATGTTATTTAATATCTTTATTAACGACATAGTCAACGGGTTAAATAGTAAAATATCAATATTTGCAGATGACACAAAGTTATGTAAAACAATTAATACAAAAGAGGACAGTGCAGACCTACAGAGGGATTTGGATAGGCTGGGTAGGTGGAGCATTAAATGGCAAATGAGGTTTAATGAGGAGAAATGTAAGGTCATACATATGGGAAGGAAAAATGGAAGTCACCAGTACTCACTGAATGGGAAATCATTGGGGAATTCAGAGATGGAGAAGGACTTGGGCATCTTAATTGATAGCAAACTAAATTGGAGTGCCCAAAGTCAGGCCGCTGCTGTAAGGGCAAACAGGGTAATGGGATGCATCAGAAGAGGTATAGCTGCAAAGGATGTGACTCGCCCCCTGGGCCATGGGGCACTCGGATCCGGGCAATAGGGAACGATGGGAGTAGTAGTGGCAACCCGGTTCCGTGGCTCAGGGTGGTCAGGCCAGTGGTAGTCCGTTATGTGCTGATGTTTATGTCCGACTACGCCACCCGTGGATTGCGGTCATTAGGAACCGCCGCTGCATGCAGACCGCTGGGGCTGATGAGGTGCGCAGCTAGGGTAGTGTGGCTCCCCACGGGAAGAGTGCGGCCCCAGGGCAGTATAATGGATGTTGGAAGTGATGGTAGTGAGAGTCCCAGTGCTGATAGTTCTGGAGGAGCAAGGAGCACGCAGACAACAGGTTGCAGTCCAGGGTCTTTACTAGAACAGGTAAATTGACCCACAAACAGTCCCAGCTAGGAGGGGACCTGGATGTCTGAGAGCAACGGGGAAATTGGCCCCGGTCAGGGTGAGGGTGTAGACCTACCGTGCTTTCTGCGCTCCTTCTGGCTATCTCCTCGTTATAGGGTAACAGCCCACGTTTCCGAGCTTTCCGTGTATTCTCGCCTGTATGGCCTGCGACGTGGGTTCCTTTCTGCTCCCAGCCTTGTACGGCTTTACTGGTCCCTTCGGTTGTGGCAGGGCCTCCAGGCTTCTTAGGCCAAGGAATATACAGTCCCTTGCGGACTGGTTATCTGCTGGAGGATGTAGAATCCTCCCAGCCTCAGACACCAAAGTCTGGTAAAGTAAGTCTTTTCTCTGCCAAGACAGGCTCTCTCTACCTCTTGTCTCTGGCTTGTGGCTCTCCTCCTGCCACACTTCCTCTTAGGTGCAATACAACTGTCTGTCCCTGCTCTGTTTTGGGACAAGTCTCAGTCCTGAGACAGGCCTTCAAGTTCTCCCTAACCCTGCCCCCAGTACCAGCTTTTATAGGGGCAGCAAGCTCCCCCTACTGGCCTGAGACAGGAGGCATTGCATGCTAATGTTCTCCTGACTAGAGAACCTCCCCCTTGCTCTCAGACACAGCTTTAATTACACTTGTGGCATCCAGGCCAGGGTGACACATTCCCCCCTAGTGAAATTTAGTACTCCGGGACTAAACAATAAACAAGGATTATATGCATGACCATAAAATATTAACAGACAGACAACGCACAGATTGAGTTCTTAAGGTCACAGTGTGGCCTGTGACCGGGTGTCCATATCACCAAAACAACGGGGAGCCTTAACCAGGTGGGGGTCTGTCCTACCCCAAGTCCTTTACAGTCTTAGTTCATTCCTGGGTCAGGCTCCGAACGCAGTCCATACAAGGTCCCGATTATAAAAAGTCCATAACCTTCGAGTCTGCACGGCAACTGTAAGGAACTGAAACACACTATTAATAAACATGCAGGTAACTTTGGCAAACATTTCAACATTTGGCAACAAGGTTATTTACAATTTTAGTACACTCTATATTCTCCAGTGAGCGGGTATCTGTCCCTTTGTGCTCCTGGTTGACCTCCTTAACCCACTGTCTGGTGGTGGACTGACTTGGCTTTCCCCACTAGCGTTAGGGGTGCAGCTACCAGCTGGGTGTACAGGTAGGGCAGGCAGCTGTCTGCGGGTCCTTTGGCTTACCGCAGGCATGGCAGGCTCACTGTCAGCAGAGGGTTGACTCTCCTGGGCTGCTGGAACAGGCTCTTCTGCCTCTGGAACCGCTTGCTCCTCTTCACCTTCCGGCTCTGTTGTTGGTTGTTGCTGTGCCGGTTGCAGGAAATGCAGGACGGGTACCACTATGGCATCATTTATGCGAGTCCAGGACTGAGGGAACTCTCCGAGAACTTTGCTGATCATTTCTTCCTTGTCCTCTGCGGGTTCAAGGTCACTCTGATCCTCTTCTGCACTACGGAGTTGCTCGGGGCACCTTTTGAGGTGGTCTCTGGAGACGGTGCTAGTGGTTTCTCCTCCGTCCTTGGTGATCACGCATACCTTCGGGTTGTCGTGATCAGACTGCAGTACGGTGTAGGGTTCCCTTTCCCACTGGTCGTCCAACTTATGTAGCCTTCTTTTTCACTTCAGGACTTGCTCACCAGGTTCTAGGGGGCCAGCAGGGGCGTGTTGGTTAAAGAGTCTTTCTTGCCTTTCTCTCACCTGGGCCAGGCTCTTCTCCACACTCTCCTGTACCTTCTTGTACTGCAGTTGCCTTTCCGTATCCCAGTCTGCATCCGGGGAGGTGTCCTCAGGTGTTAGGACTCCCATCTCCAGGTCTACGGGCAGCTTACCCGGTGTGGCTCGCATCAGGTAAGCCGGAGTGCAGTTGGTAGCATTCACCGGGATGTGATTGTATAAGTCTATCAGGTCCGGCAGTTTTTCTGGCCACAGGCTGCGTTCCTCCAGGGGCAACGTCTTCAGGAGATCAATGACTATATTGTTAATCTTCTCACACATCCCGTTGGTTTGTGGGTGGTAAGGCGTTGTACGAATTTTCTTACAGCCATAGAGGTTGCAGAACTGCTGGAAGATTTCAGCCTCGAACGCTGGACCCTGGTCTGTCAGGACCTGTTCCGGATACCCGTGTGGACGGCAGAAGTATTGTTGGAAGGCTCTGGCCGCTGTTTGGGCTGTCAAGTCCTTTACCGGGACCACCACTAGGAAACGGGAATAGTGGTCTACGATTGTCAGGGCATAGATGTATCCAGACCGGCTTGGAGCCAATTTGACGTGGTCCAGAGCTACCAGCTCAAGAGGCTGCGTGGTGACGATGGGCCTCAAGGGTGTCTTCTGGCTGGTGCAGTCCTTCCTCCTCAGGTGACAAGGGCCACAGTCTCTACACCATTTTTCTACATCTCCTCTCATGCCAACCCAAAATAACCTTCCTCTTAGCAGGAACTCCAGTTTCTTCCAACCGAAGTGTCCCCCTCTGTCATGGTAAGCCCCCAGGACTATAGCTGCATCCCGCCTTGGGACCACGGCTTGCCAGGTCAGCTCGTGCGTCCGGTGGTTAACAATCCTTCTGCACAACTTGCCTTCGTAGAGGAACAGCTTGCTCTTCTCCTTCCATAGCTGCTTGGCTTCCTCTGGGGCATCTGGATCTAAGCGGGCATCTTCCCGGGTCAGCAGATCTTTCACCAGGCGGACTGCGGGGTCACTATCTTGGGTCTCGGCCCAGCTGTGGTGAGGTAGGGGATTGATCATCATGGTTGTTAGATCCTCCTCCTTCACGCGGTGGGAGTATTGAGCGGCTCCATACCGGTGGAACGTGGGGAGTTCTACCTCCTCCAGCTCTTCTGGGTCTTCATCACCTTCAGGTAAGTGAGGCATTCTCGATAGGGCGTCCGCGTTGGCATTAGTTTTGCCTGCCTGGTAATTGATCACGAAGTCATAGTTGGAGAGACGGGCCATCCACCGCTGTTCCAGGGCACCCAGTCTTGCATTGTCCAGGTGTGTCAACGGGTTGTTGTCCGTGTACACGGTGAACTTCGCGGAGGCCAGGTAATGCTTGAAGCGTTCCGTCACGGCCCACACCACCGCCAAGAATTCTAGCTTGAAGGAGCTGTAATTTTCCGGGTTCCTCTCGGTGGGCCTCAGCTTCCGACTGGCGTACGCGATCACCCGTTCTCTGCCCTGTTGGTTTTGGGACAGTACGGCTCCCAGTCCCCCATTACTGGCGTCTGTGTGGAGAATGAAAGGCTGGCCATAATCAGGGTAGGCCAGGATCTCATCCCCTGTGAGGGCCATCTTTAGCTGGTGGAAGGACTCCTCTTCCGGTTTATCCCACTTGAAGGGTGGCTTTTGACTTCTGGACTTAGACTGTCCGATCAGGAGGTCCTGCATGGGAGCTGCCATCTTAGTGAACCCGGGGATGAACCTTCGGTAGTAGCCTACCAACCCGAGAAACTGTCTCACCTCTTTGATGTTCGAGGGGCTTGGCCAGCTCTTGATTGCCGTGACCTTGTCAGGGTCGGGGGCTACTCCTTCCACGCTTACCACGTGCCCTAGGTACTGGACCTTTGGTTTCAGCAGGTGACACTTCGATGGTTTCACCTTCAGGCCATAGCCTGCCAGGGCTTCGAACACCTCGGCCAGGTGCTTGAGATGGTCCTCGTAGGTCTTTGAATAGACGATCACGTCGTCCAGGTAAAGGAGGACCGTCTCGAAGTTTCGGTGCCCTAGACAGCATTCCATCAGCCGCTGGAAGGTCCCTGGTGCGTTGCAGAGCCCGAAAGGCATACAGTTGAATTCGCTCAGTCCCATCGGGGTGGTGAACGCGGTCTTCTCCTTGTCAGCCTCTGCCACAGGAACCTGCCAGTACCCGCTAGTAAGGTCCAAAGTAGAAAAGAAGTTAGCAGATTTTAGTGCGGCTAAAGACTCCTCTATCCTAGGTAACGGGTACGCATCTTTATGGGTGACACGGTTGACCGTTCTATAGTCCACGCACATTCTCATGGTGCCGTCTTTCTTTTTCACCAGAACCAAGGGGGCTTCCCAGGGGCTACAGCTATCTCTAATGACCCCAGCTTCCTTCATTTTCTTAGCATGCCCTTTGCATTCTGATAATGTGCAGGGGGTACAGGTCGGTGTCTTTCTTTTATCGGTGGGTGGCTCCCTGTGGGGATGTGGTGTTCTATCCCTTTTACTCTGCCAAAGTCTAGCGGGTGCTTACTAAAGACTCTCTCGTACTCCTGCACCACCCGGTAGACTCCTTGTTTTTGGTGCAGGGGAGTGGAGTCAGCACCCACATGGAGTTTCTGGCACCAGTCCTCCTTTTGTTTCTGGGAGCCATTACCGTCTGCCTGTGGAGATGGAGGCAAGGGTGTTATGCACACGCCCGGACTGACTGGCGTGTGCGGGTGTTGTGGTTCCACTGGACCATGGACCGGAGAGTGCCTGGAGGGGCGTGACTAAGTATCTGGCCGATCCGACCAAGGTGGCACGACGGCATACGACGCCAGTGCACCAGGGAGAAACCGGGCAGAGGGACCAGGTGCTACTCCAGGTCAAACTCCGGACACGGGGGTTGACCCACACTGGGATTACTGGAACAGGCAGGTTAGGGTGGCACAGACTGGTGGATGTAAGCAAACACGGCAGGTATGCAGATGGGTGGATACAGGCGAGTATGCAGGCAGGGAGGTACTGGCCGAAAGGACGGGCTGGAGCACAGAGAGGTTAAGACCCAGTACAGACTGGGTCACAGAACCGCAGATGCGGTAGACAACCACAGCAGAGAGGGAACGCCCGAAGCGGTGGGCAAGAACAGAGCAGGACGGGGCTGCAGGAGTAGCGAGCACAAGCAGGGCAGGAGAGGACTGCCGGAGCAGCGGGCAGAAGCAGGGCAGGGCGGAAACCGCAGAAGCAGTAAGCAAGATAAGAGCAGAGTGAAAACCGCAAGAGCGGCAAGCTAAGCAGGAGCAGAGCGGACACCGCAGAGCGGTAAACAAGGCAGGAGCAGAGCAGAAACCGCAAGAGCGGCAAGCTAAGCAGGAGCAGAGCGGACACCGCAGAGCGGTAAACAAGGCAGGAGCAGAGTAGAAACCGCAAGAGCGGCAAGCTAAGCAGGAGCAGAGCGGACACCGCAGAGCGGTAAACAAGGCAGGAGCAGAGCAGAAACCGCAAGAGCGGTAAGCTAAGCAGGAGCAGAGCGGACACCGCAGAGCGGTAAACAAGGCAGGAGCAGAGCAGAAACCGCAAGAGCGGCAAGCTAAGCAGGAGCAGAGCGGACACCGCAGAGCGGTAAACAAGGCAGGAGCAGAGCAGAAACCGCAAGAGCGGCAAGCTAAGCAGGAGCAGAGCGGACACCGCAGAGCGGTAAACAAGGCAGGAGCAGAGCAGAAACCGCAAGAGCGGCAAGCTAAGCAGGAGCAGAGCGGACACCACAGAGCGGTAAACAAGGCAGGAGCAGAGCAGAAACCGCAAGAGCGGCAAGCTAAGCAGGAGCAGAGCGGACACCGCAGAGCGGTAAACAAGGCAAGGGGATAGGACTCTGTTCACAAAGAACAGACGGAGAAGGAAAGGCAGAACCAGAAGCATGCACAGTACTTACATAGAAGTAGCGAGCGTACACTAAATTCACAACAGAGGTACAGAGACGACGAGAAGGAATTTAGGAGCGGGTTCAGACTCTGCAGAAAGACGCAGAAAACAGACATAGAGGGAAAAGGGAGACAAGGTAAAAGTAGAAATGAGGCACAGACAACAGGGAACAGAGGAACGGGAACAGAGACGGCAAGGCAGGAACACAAACAGGACTCTGTTCAGACGGGAACAGATACCGCAAGGCAGGAACACAAACAGGACTCTGTTCAGACGGGAACAGATACCGCAAGGCAGGGACACAAACAGGACTCTGTTCAGACGGGAACAGATACCGCAAGGCAGAGACACAAACAGGACTCTGTTCAGACGGGAACAGATACCGCAAGGCACAGACAGGCAGATCTAGGAATACGGCCCCTAAAAGGCGAAAGAACAGGCAAGAAGCGTGTTCACAAGAACAGACCACAGTTCAGACACAGAACTGGAAAACAGGCAGGAAAACAGGATAGGACCTGGCATGTCAGAGACAAAAAGCCAACTGACAAGAAACAATGCTCAGGCGCCATCTTGAGGAAGAAGGTAGTATAAATACCCAAAGATGGACAGCAATAGGCTGAAGGTGCAACAGGGGTGTGTCCGCAGCAGGTACAAGAAACAGGAAGTTCAGCGGGCGTCGCCCTATGCAGCCAAAGTGGAGCAGAGCAGAGCACAAGGAAAGAAGCCAGACCAGGAAGCTGGGCGGGAGATGAAGTTTGCGATCTTGCATGATGAGAGATGGAACACCATGCAAGAACGCCGCCAGGTATGCTACAGTACCCCCCCCCCTTACGCCCCCTCTTCTTCAGGCCTGCAAGGATCTTCCGCAGGGAATTTGGGGGCCAATCCCTCTCTTCAAGGAGATTACTTCTATTGTCCACAGGAGGAGACAAAACTGGTCTCATAATCTGGATGGCTAGGATGCGACTTCCCATCCAGCCATCTTCAGCAACAGATGAAACGGGTGAAGTACCAGAAACAGCACACAAAAAAGTCTCTCTACATTTATTTTTAGGCAGCACCCCAAAAAGTTCAGGAGACAACTGGAGGTCCTCTGCCGGGTTGGAGGGGTGCAGAGACTCGGGGGTAGCCTCTGCTTCGGGGTACATCTTGTCAAGCTCACAGGATGAAATGGGCAAAGTATCAGGTACAAGGTGTAGAGAAGACACTGCCTCTTTGTTATGTGGTGGTACCCCGGAGGATTCAGGAAACAACTGGGGGTCCTCCGCCAGGTTGGAGGGATACCGAGACTCGAGGGTAACCTCTGCTTCGGAGTACACAAGGTCAGACTCACTGGAAGAAGCGGGCGAGGTATCAGGTACCGAGTAAAGGAGAGTCTCTGTCCTTTCGCTACCAGGTAGCACCCCGAAGGGTTCTGGAGACAACTGGAGGTCCTCCGCCTGGTCAGAGGGGTGTAGAGACTCGGGAGTAACTACCACTTTGAGGCACCCATTGTCAGGCCCACAGGACTGAGCGGACGAAGTATCGGGTACCGGGTGTAGGGAAGTCTCTCTCCAATTGTCATCGAGTGGTATCCCGGAGGATTCAGGAGGCAACAAGGGGTCCTCCACCAGGTAGTAGAGGTGTACAGACTCGGAGGTAAACACAGCTTCGGAGCATCCTTGGACATGCACACTGGTTAAAGTGGGTGTAGAATCTGATGCCAGGTGCAGGAAGCTCTCCTGTGTGGACTCTGGATGGGTAGCAGTCTCTTCTGGCTGGAGAACTGGTGCACCACCCACGCACATCACCCGCTGGGGCTTCTCTGGGATACAGGAAGATGAAGCTTCAGTAGGGACTTCAAGGTTGGGGTCAGGAGGTCTCAGGGAGGACAGACCCTGGCGTGACGGCTTGCCTCTGCGTCTAGCACGTCTGGACTGCCTCTTGAGGTTGGGAGCAGTATTCCGGAGAGTGTAGTCATCCTGAGTGGATTCAGGGCAAGCAACAGTCTTTTCGGGCAGGAGAACTTGTGCGCTACCTATGCACATTACCCGTCGGGGCTGCTCCGGGATACAGGGAAGTGAAGCTTCAGCAGGGGCTTCAGGGTTAGGATCATCGAAAGCCAAAAGGAAGGCCACCAGGAAGGCCTGTAGGTCAAGAACGATAGGATCCTGTGCTTCCCATAGGGGGTTGATCCATTCCAAGGCATCACCCGCTAGGTTGGACATTATAAATCCCACCTTAACCCGATCAGAAGAATAAGCATTAGCATAGAACCGGAACTGCAGCAAGCATTGCCACACAAACGCACGGCATTGTTTTGGATCCCCGTAGTACCGTGGTGGATCCGCGGGAGCAGGTGCAGCTTCAGCAGGGGCTCCAGGGTTGGGGTCATCGAAGACCATTAGGAAGGCCACCAGGAAGGCCTGCAGGTCAAGGACGATCGGATCCCAAGCTTCCCATAGGGGGGTGACCCACTTCAAGGCATCCCCCGCTAGGTAGTCAATTATAAATGCCACTTTAGACCAATCAGAAGGAAAAGAAAGAGGGTAGAACTTGAAGTGCAGCATGCATTGCTCCACAAATGCACGACTTTGTTTTGGATCCCCATAGTACTGGGGCGGATCCGCAGGAACGGGTGCAGAAAGCTCCATCTGGACGGGTGCGAAATTAGCCTGGAACTCAGCAAGAGAAAAAAAAAAAAAAAATTTATTTATTTATTTTTAATGCACGTATTAGCTGGAAAACGTCTCAGAGAGCGAAGGCCGTGGGGCTCAACGGGAACCATGGCCTGAGCATGCTGTTATGCACACGCCCGGACTGACTGGCGTGTGCGGGTGTTGTGGTTCCACTGGACCATGGACCGGAGAGTGCCTGGAGGGGCGTGACTAAGTATCTGGCCGATCCGACCAAGGTGGCACGACGGCATACGATGACAGTGCACCAGGGAGAAACCGGGCAGAGGGACCAGGTGCTACTCCAGGTCAAACTCCAGACACGGGGGTTGACCCACACTGGGATTACTGGAACAGGCAGGTTAGGGTGGCACAGACTGGTGGATGTAAGCAAACACGGCAGGTATGCAGATGGGTGGATACAGGCGAGTATGCAGGCAGGTAGGTACTGGCCGAAAGGACGGGCTGGAGCACAGAGAGGTTAAGACCCAGTACAGACTGGGTCACAGAACCGCAGATGCGGTAGACAACCACAGCAGAGAGGGAACGCCCGAAGCGGTGGGCAAGAACAGAGCAGGACGGGGCTGCAGGAGTAGCGAGCACAAGCAGGGCAGGAGAGGACTGCCGGAGCAGCGGGCAGAAGCAGGGCAGGGCGGAAACCGCAGAAGCAGTAAGCAAGATAAGAGCAGAGTGAAAACCGCAAGAGCGGCAAGCTAAGCAGGAGCAGAGCGGACACCGCAGAGCGGTAAACAAGGCAAGAGCAGAGCAGAAACCGCAAGAGCGGCAAGCTAAGCAGGAGCAGACCGGACACCGCAGAGCGGTAAACAAGGCAGGAGCAGAGTAGAAACCGCAAGAGCGGCAAGCTAAGCAGGAGCAGAGCGGACACCGCAGAGCGGTAAACAAAGCAGGAGCAGAGCAGAAACCGCAAGAGCGGTAAGCTAAGCAGGAGCAGAGCGGACACCGCAGAGCGGTAAACAAGGCAGGAGCAGAGCAGAAACCGCAAGAGCGGCAAGCTAAGCAGGAGCAGAGCGGACACCGCAGAGCGGTAAACAAGACAAGGGGATAGGTCTCTGTTCACAAAGAACAGACGGAGAAGGAAAGGCAGAACCAGAAGCATGCACAGTACTTACATAGAAGTAGCGAGCGTACACTAAATTCACAACAGAGGTACAGAGACGACGAGAAGGAATTTAGGAGCGGGTTCAGACTCTGCAGAAAGACGCAGAAAACAGACATAGAGGGAAAAGGGAGACAAGGTAAAAGTAGAAACGAGGCACAGACAACAGGGAACAGAGGAACGGGAACAGAGACGGCAAGGCAGGAACACAAACAGGACTCTGTTCAGACGGGAACAGATACCGCAAGGCAGGGACACAAACAGGACTCTGTTCAGACGGGAACAGATACCGCAAGGCAGAGACACAAACAGGACTCTGTTCAGACGGGAACAGATACCGCAAGGCACAGACAGGCAGATCTAGGAATACGGCCCCTAGAAGGCGAAAGAACAGGCAAGAAGCGTGTTCACAAGAACAGACCACAGTTCAGACACAGAACTGGAAAACAGGCAGGAAAACAGGATAGGACCTGGCATGTCAGAGACAAAAAGCCAACTGACAAGAAACAATGCTCAGGCGCCATCTTGAGGAAGAAGGTGGTATAAATACCCAAAGATGGACAGCAATAGGCTGAAGGTGCAACAGGGGTGTGTCCGCAGCAGGTACAAGAAACAGGAAGTTCAGCGGGCGTCGCCCTATGCAGCCAAAGTGGAGCAGAGCAGAGCACAAGGAAAGAAGCCAGACCAGGAAGCTGGGCGGGAGATGAAGTTTGCGATCTTGCATGATGAGAGATGGAACACCATGCAAGAACGCCGCCAGGTATGCTACAAAGGGTTCCACGGCCCTGATAGCTTTGTGTTCAACAACAAACAGTTTGGCGAGTGTAGCATACCTGGGTAAGTGCACCTCCCTCTCCCCAATGTTGAGGATGCGGACGGGCACCCTCCCATGACGGACATCAACCACTCCCCGGGCTGTCAAAATGGTGGGCCTGCTGTCTGAGTACATGGGTTCTACCATGGCTTGGTAGTCTCTACCTCTCAACCCGATTGCAGCCCGACACCAGATCATCATTTCACTTTTGGGAGGCATGGAAATGGGGAATGGGTCACTCAGTCTTACGCTACCGATCTCACCACCAGACAGTTCTACCTGCTGCCGTCTCATCAGGGCTTTTATCTCCTTGTTGAGGACTCTCTGTTGGCTGGAACTAGCATTCACCGCCACCTGTTGTAGAATTACAATTACCTCTGAAAGACAATTTTCAATTACGTTAGTACCCACAGTTATTTTAGGGTGACTTTCACGACGGTCAATGTCCACAATAATCACTCCCTGTGTCGGTAGTTCAACTTTACCAATTTTAATGGTCATCTCCTTGAACCCCATCTGCGGCACGGGTAAGCCATTACTGGCGATGATGCTCAAGTTACTGCCTGGATACCGCGTGATATCAGCATCAGTCCAATACTGCTTAAAAAGTACATAAGGGATAGTGGTTACTTGCGACCCAGTATCCAGCAAGGCGCTCATGGGGATACCGTCCAGCACCACGGGTAAAACCGGGCGCCCCCCAACGTACTTATCGCGCCAATTATAAGGGCCTGGTGATCTTATGCCTGGGGGTTGGCTCTCTGCCCCAGGTTGGACCCGTTTAAATTACAGTACCTGGAAATGTGTCCGGGCTGGTTACATCGACGGCAAATGGGCTGTCCATCCTCTGCGTAGCGTTCTGTGGGTCTCCCTCGGAATGACGGGATACTCCTCTGTCGATGCCACGGGACATCCTCCGGACTTGAAGCCAGCTCGATGGGTCTTGACGGGTCCACTTGCAACGCCTGGACGGTCCTGGTCAACGCCGCGACGCTCCTGGTCAGCTCCTGGACTTGGTGGTGCAGGTCTTTCGACGGGGCTTGGTTCAGGGCCTGTGCATCAGCCCCCACGGGGTCCATAGAGGAGGGCGCCGCCTCCTGGTGGTAGGTGAGAGCAGGGCGCCGGGGGTTTATAGCGCCACTGGTTGCAGATTCACGGAGCACCCTTATGGCCCTGTCCTTAAATTGGGCAAAGGTCAGGTCAGGGTTCTGAAAGAACATGAGGCGCAGCTGGGAACCTGTGGGCGCTAGACAGCAGACCTTCTATGAATTGTTCTGTTAGCAGCTTATCGGTTTCCTGCACACTGCCAGGGTCAGTTTGTTGGATAGCCCTCAAGGCTTCCTTCAGATTTAGGGCTTAGTCTCTGATGCTGTCCTGTGCCCGCTGCTTACATGCATAGAACCTCATTTTAATCTCAGCGGAGGTACGTGTGTCAAAGGTACCCCGCAGCCGGGCCAGAATACCCTTCATAGTCCTTTTCTCCTCAGTGGGCCATGATTTTACCTCCCTTTGGGCTGCGCCAGTTAACTGCCCTGTCAATATGCTGACCTTCTGCTCCACTGTCAGGGGGTAAACCTGGAACAAACTGTACAGCCTTTCCTTAAAGTCAGTTAGGGCATGGGGCTCCCCTGAGTACTTGGGCAGCCATGCCGCTCCAGGGATGTAGGGCAGGGAAAAGGGCATCACCGCTGCTGCAGCTGTGTTGGTGGTAGTGGGCGCCTCTGTATCCGACATCTTCCTCCCCCCTAGTTAAGCGTGGCCTACCTTCCGACGATCCTCTTCTGTAGGCCTCGGCTCCGCTGCTGCTGCTATGGACGAGGACCTGTCGTCGCGTCCTGATGACGTCAGCGTAGCTCTCTCTCCCTTCCAGGACCTTGCGCAGCGTCGGTGAGTGGGGCGGAGCTTCGGGTCTCGCGCGGTTTGGACGTCCACGCCCCTCTTCTTCCTGCGTGGCATCCTGAAGATGGCGTCCGATGGCGGGAAAACGGCTGAAGATGGCGGGAACCGACGGAAGATGGCGGGAGACGGCGTGGAAATGGCGGGAGACTTCTCTCAGGTAAGTGCAAAGTCTTTTCCAGGCACGCAATACCCGTTTGTGGCGGGTTGGTTGCAATCCTGCCGACTACGCCAAGGCTGACTCGCCCCCTGGGCCATGGGGCACTCGGATCCGGGCAATAGGGAACGATGGGAGTAGTAGTGGCAACCCGGTTCCGTGGCTCAGGGTGGTCAGGCCAGTAGTAGTCCGTTATGTGCTGATGTTTATGTCCGACTACGCCACCCGTGGATTGCGGTCATTAGGAACCGCCGCTGAATGCAGACCGCTGGGGCTGATGAGGTGCGCAGCTAGGGTAGTGTGACTCCCCACGGGAAGAGTGCGGCCCCAGGGCAGTATAATGGATGTTGGGAGTGATGGTAGTGAGAGTCCCAGTGCTGATAGTGCTGGAGGAGCAAGGAGCACGCAGACAACAGGTTGCAGTCCAGGGTCTTTACTAGAACAGGTAAATTGACCCACAAACAGTCCCAGCTAGGAGGGGACCTGGATGTCTGAGAGCAACGGGGAAATTGGCCCCTGTCAGGGTGAGGGTGTAGGCCTACCGTGCTTTCTGCGCTCCTTCTGGCTATCTCCTCGTTATAGGGTAACAGCCCACGTTTCCGAGCTTTCCGTGTATTCTCGCCTGTATGGCCTGCGACGTGGGTTCCTTTCTGCTCCCAGCCTTGTACGGCTTTACTGGTCCCTTCGGTTGTGGCAGGGCCTCCAGGCTTCTTAGGCCAAGGAATATACAGTCCCTTGCGGACAAGTTATCTGCTGGAGGATGTAGAATCCTCCCAGCCTCAGACACCAAAGTCTGGTAAAGTAAGTCTTTTCTCTGCCAAGACAGGCTCTCTTCGTCTCTTGTCTCTGGCTTGTGGCTCTCCTCCTGCCACACTTCCTCTTAGGTGCAATACAACTGTCTGTCCCTGCTCTGTTCTGGGACAAGTCTCAGTCCTGAGACAGGCCTTCAAGTTCTCCCTAACCCTGCCCCCAGTACCAGCTTTTATAGGGGCAGCCAGCTCCCCCTACTGGCCTGAGACAGGAGGCATTGCATGCTAAAGTTCCCCTGACTAGAGAACCTCCCCCTTGCTCTCAGACACAGCTTTAATTACACTTGTGGCATCCAGGCCAGGGTGACACAGATGCGAACATTGTTCTTCCACTGTACAAAGCACTGGTCAGACCACACTTGGAATACTGTGCTCAGTTATGGGCCCCAATATATAGAAAGGATATAAATGAGCTTGAAAAGGTACAAAGGAGGACAACAAAATTAATAAAGGGAATGGAGGGACTGCAATACCCAGAGAGGTTGGCAAAACTAGGACTATTCAGCCTGGAAAAGAAAAGGTTGAGGGGGGACATAATAAATGTGTACAAATATGTTAGGGGACAGTATAGAGACCTTGCCCGGGATTTGTTCAAAAGGAGGAATATTACGGTAACAAGAGGGCATTCACTAAGACTGGAAGAGAAAAGGTTTCAGCACCAGCATAGGAAGGGGTTCTTTACGGTAAGAGCAGTGAGAATATGGAATTCACTGAGTGAGGAGATGGTAATGTCGGATTCACTAAACCAGTTCAAGCGGGGACTGGATGCATTTCTAGATACCAGGCAGATTTCAGCATATACTTAAAAATAGAATAAAATAGTAGGTTGATACAGGGATTTATTCTGACTGCTGGTTTCAGAGTCGGGAGGGAATTTTTCCTCAGGTGAAGATTGGCTAAATCATTTGGGGTTTTTGCCCTCCTCTGGATCAACTTTAGCAATTACAGAACTAACAGGTCGAACTTGATAGACGCAGGTCTTTATTCGGCTTTACAAACTATGTTACTATGTTACCACATACAAGGGAAAAATACCGCCACACCATGACCGGACCACATATTATAATAATAAAATTTATTTATATAGTGCCAACATATTCCGCAGCACTTTACAATTCAGAGGTTCATAAGTTACATAGCTAAAGATAATACAATAATTAAAGCAAAAATAATGACGACCCTGCTCGTAAAAGCTTACAATCTACAGTGAGGTGGGGGTGACACAAAAGTACAGGGGCTTATTTACAATGATGGTCAAGTCATCTTACCACCACATAGTGACTGAATAATACCACATACAAGGGACAAATACCACCACACCGTGACCAGATCACATATTATCACCACATAGTGACCGAATACTACAATACTGATCATTAATAAAAAACAGAATACTAATATTACCAAAAGTACCATTATACCGAGGATCTCTGAGCATAGTATACAGTGTCAGTGTACAGATAACACACTGGCTCACCGGTGATGTCTCTAGTTGAAGTCTTTCATCTTCGCTTTTCCTCTTCATCCAGCGCAGACCGTCATCACTTCTTCCAGCCAGGACTCGTCTCTGCATAAAATAACACAGTTATATAGAGCAGCTTACAGAGCACATTCACCAACTTCTACACTACACCAGATGAATAACAAAAGCGACATAGTGCCGACCTGCACAGTAACAGGACCCCCTCACTGAAAACAGTATCCTCAAAAAATAACATACATCACAGCAGTAGTAATATCCTTTAATTAGCGCGTACAGTAATAATGTCCCACATCCTGCCCCATGTCTCTCCATCCTGCCCCTCATGTCTCTACATCCTGCCCTTCATGTCTCTCCATTCTGCCCCTCATGTCTCTATTCTCTCCCCATGTCTCACTTTCTGCCGCCATGTTTCTATTCTAGCCCAAATGTCTCACATTCTGCCCCCCATGTCTCCATTCTGCCCCCCATGTCTCCATTCTGCCCCCCATGTCTCCATTCTGATCCCCATGTCTCACATTCTGCCCCATGTTTCCATTCTGCCCCCAATGTCTCACATTCTGACCCCAATGTCTCACATTCTGCCTCCATGTTTCCATTATGCCCCCAATGTCCCCATGTTTTCATCCTGCACCCACATTTTCTGCCCCAATGTCCCCCATGTTTTCATCCTGCCCCCAATGTCCCCCATGTTTTTATCCTGCCCTCATGTTTTCTGCGGCTGCCCCCAATGTTCCCCATCCTGTCCTGGTGCGGCTTTAAAAAAAAAAAGTCTCTTCTTACCTTGCGGCGCTCTCACGGTGTCCTGCTCTGCCATCGCCGGAAGCACGATCGCTGTGACGTCATACGCCAGCGACGTGCGCGCTGACGTCAGCCGCCGGTCAATCACTGTGATTGGCCAGCGGCTTTTAACTATTGCCATGCGGGAAGTTTTAAGATTTTAAGTGAACCTGTGTCCGAGGATCACTGAACCGGCAGAATGCTGCCTCTTGGGTCCGGTGAGCAGAAGAACTGGGCCCCGACCAGGCCCTCTCTGCTCACTGGGCCCCATATGCCAGTAAGGGCAGTAATGCCCTGATGGCGGCCCTGACTTCAGCACCCTGGTATCTGCAATATTAGATCAGATAGAGTAAACAGCAGTGTGACCAGTCTCTTCTTACTTCAGTACCATGATATCTCCAGTAATAGATCAGATAGACAGGGTGGGCAGTAGTGTGAGCAGTCTCTTCTTACATCAGCACCATGGTATCTCCAGTAATAGATCAGATAGACAGGGTGGGCAGTAGTGTGAGCAGCCTCTTCTTACCTCAACACCATGGTATCTCCAGTATTAGATCAGATATACAGGGTGGACAGCAGTGTGAGTGGACTGTTCTTACCTCAACACTCCTGGTGTCTCCAGCATTACAAGACAATATTCAAGCTTTCTTCTGCATTTTAACATAGGCACCTGTCCTAAAAGTTTGGATAGTTTTTCTAATGCCAGCGCACGACGCTCATACACAGCAGAATTAGGCGCTGGCGCTCCTCATGGTCATTTACATCTTAGGTATGTACACTCTCCGGAGCTTGGCGTCACTCTGTTACCCCACAACCATGCTATACTTACGTACTCACATTCTTCATATACAGTCATGTGAAAAAGTGTTTGCCCCTTCCTGATTTCTTATTCTTTTGCATGTTTGTCACACTTAAATGTTTCACATCACAAAACAAATTTAAATATTTGACAAAGATAACACAAGTAACCACAAAATGCAGTTTTTAAATGAAGGTCTTTAACATTACGGGAAAAAGAAATCCAAACCTACAGGACTCGGTGTGAAAAAGTGATTGCCCTCTAAACCTAATTACTGGTTGGGCCACCCTTAGCAGCAACAACTGCAATCAAGTGTTTGCAATAACTGGCGATGAGTCTTTTACAACGCTCTGGAGGAATTTACATTTGTTTTGTGATTTGAAACAATTAAGTGTGACAAACATGCAAAAGAATAAGAAATCAGGAGAGGGCCAAACACTTTTTCACACCACTGTATGTTACCTACCTAATTGTATGTTAGATACCTCCTCTGTAACTTACCTCCTGTTTGTAACCTACCTACCTCCTATGTACCTACACAGGACCCACATATTCCCTATATGTGACCTATCCAAACGAGAACCACATACCACCTACAGTGGTGGCCAAAAGTATTGGCACCCCTGCAATTCTGTCAGATAATACTCAGTTTCTTCCTGAAAATGATTGCAATCACAAATTCTTTGGTATTATTATCTTCATTTAATTTGCTTGCAAGGAAAAAACACAAAAGAGAATGAAGCAAAAATCAAATCATTGATCATTTCACACAAAACTCCAAAAATGGGCCAGACAAAAGTATTGGCACCCTCAGCCTAATACTTGGTTGCACAACCTTTAGCCAAAATAACTGCGAACAACCGCTTCCGGTAACCATCAATGAGTTTCTTACAATGCTCTGCTGGAATTGTAGACCATTCTTCTTTGGCAAACTGCTCCAGGTCCTTGATATTTGAAGGGTGCCTTCTCCAAACTGCCATTTTGAGATCTCTCCACAGGTGTTCTATGGGATTCAGGTCTGGACTCATTGCTGGCCACCTTAGAAGTCTCCAGTGCTTTCTCTCAAACCATTTTATAGTGCTTTTGGAAGTGGGTTTTGGGTCATTGTCCTGCTGGAAGACCCATGACCTCTGAGGGAGACCCAGCTTTCTCACACTGGGCCCTACATTATGCTGCAAAATTTGTTGGTAGTCTTCAGACTTCATAATGCCGTGCACACGGTCAAGCAGTCCAGTGCCAGAGGCAGCAAAGCAACCCCAAAACATCAGGGAACCTCCGCCATGTTTGACTGTAGGGACCGTGTTCTTTTCTTTGAATGCCTCTTTTTTGTCCTGTACACTCTATGTTGATGAGTATTATCTGACAGAATTGCAGGGGTGCCAATACTTTTGGCCACCACTGTATGTGTAGCCTATGCAACTTACCTTTTGTGTGCAACCTGCCTACACAGGTCCCACATTCTCCCTGTGTATGACCTACCTTAATGTAAGCTACTTACCTGCTGTACACAACCTACCTACTCCCCCTCAAGGTTATTGTTAATTCCTACAGGTGACCTACCGACCCACCCATCCAGTACCTACCTGTACATATTTCTCTCTATGCCCTTTGGTTCCCTGGTCGGGACACCCCACACTTCTCTTATTCTCTTTTTTGAAAAAAGCAGCATGTCAATTATAAACAGTGTTTTTACTGCAGTTTTCCCACCATTGAGATTATAATGAGTAGGCAGCAAAAAATGCACCAAAACAAAATACATAAATAATGCTTAAAGAAGTTGTCCACTACTTTATCCTCCCTCCCCCCAATGTATCCCCCCAGAGCCCCTAAGCGCGGGGTCACGTGATGCCTGTGAGCGGCCAGTGATGGCGCCACTCACAGGCATTATCAGCAACAGAAGGTATTTACAAGAAGTCTTAGGGGCCCCGGGGGTATACATAGGGGGGGGGGGATATAAAGTAGTGGACAACCCCTTTAATCTCCACTGCAATTTTATGGCTACATTCTTCATTTTTAATGAAGTATTGTGTTTCTTCTTTTTCCACTCTGAAAAAAATAAGTGAAAGAAGAAAAAAAAACAGCATAATGTGCACCATAGGTGTGTGTGTTTTCTACTAAAATCAATAACATTATTTGATGGAGTTTTTTATGTGGATTTTTGAACAGAATCTGCTCCAAACTCCATGTAAAAAAACTGTGTGAACAGATCATAGGCTAAGCTCACATAGATTCTTTTTGGTTCAAAATTACTAGCTTTTGAAGTTTTAACCACTTTTAGGGCTCATACCCATATGTGTGAAAAAAAAACGTTACAATATCGGGACCGAAAAAACAGACGAGAGTCATTCGAGTACCATGCGATTTTCTCACCTAGCATCTGATTTACATCCAATTGTCATGCGTATGCGATGTGATTGCAATGCGATTTTAACATGGGCTTTTACATGGAGGAATTCTCTATGTCATTTACACATAGTCGTCCAAGGAAATATTCTTCACTACATATATATAAATGTGTATATATATGTCATGAAATGACAAGGTGATGTCCGGCAGACGGCACAGACTGCAGATGCAGTGGGATGATATAGGAGGAAGGAGGGCCCTAGCGATAGGGAATGAGGGAAGGGACACCTCCTGACACCAACCTATGTCTGTCCCTAAGGTCCCCTATCGTCTCTAGACGGGTCCCCCCCCCCCCATGCGCGATCACATGCCCAAGTCCTCGCTGGCCCTGGACTTAACCTTACTAGTGATCAGGCCAGCAAGACACTAGTCTCACCACTACAATATGACAACACAAGGAAGGTGAGACAAACAATGGGAAGATAACAACATCTCTCCAACAGGAAACTTCACCGCTGGAATAGCAACGAACATCACAGCTTCTCCAGAGACTGGCTCCTTCAAAGAGGTCAGCATAGAATGAACTATATCCGACAGTCAGCTGATGGATCATGTGGCTATTTAAAGGGAGGTGGGAGTGGCACGAACCAACATCAGCTGACCATCCTCAAAAGGCTGCCAGCAAGAGACTAAGATTAACTTTTGCTGGACAAAAAGGACGACGCGCAGTCTGGCTCCAGACAGAAGCAGGCATGGAGCCGTTACAGGTAAGAGGAGTGTATGGTGCTGGAGATCACGGTATGCGTAGACACTGAACGCATACCGCATTCTCCGGCACCATACTTACCTGACTGGAAGGAGCGTAGCCATGGCGCCTCTCTTAGCCGGAGTCCGGGGCAGGAGTGAGGCGTTGGAATCGGCGCATGCGCATACTGCTATCCGGAGCCATTTTACTGAAGATATATTTGCAGTGTGTCTTCAGCAAAATGGCGCCGGACAGCACGGTATGGGCACGCGTGTACTCCGGTGCCACACTCCTCCCCCGGCCTCCGGCAGAACAGGTCATAGCAGCGCTGGAGCACAGGGAAGAAAGGTGAGTATAAGTGTTTATTTTTTTGTATGTGTGTGCAGCATGAAAGGGATGAGGGGTGCCAAACATGCCAGGATTGGGGGTTGAGGGGGCCACACATACCAGGTTTGGAGGGGTGAGGGGTACCATGCATACCAGGATTGTGGGGTGAGGGGACCATACATACCAGGATGAGGGGTACCACACATACCAGGACTGGGGGATGAGGGGTACCAAGCATACCAGGATTGGGGGATGAGGGGTACCATGCATACCAAGATTTGGGGATGAGGGGTGCCCATGCATACCAGGATTGGGGGGTGAGGGGGCCACACATACCAGGATTGGGGGGTGTGGGGTACCAAGCATACAAGGATTGGGGGATGAGGGGTACCATGCATACCAGGATTGGGGGATGAGGGGTACCAAGCATACCAGGATTGGGGGATGAGGGGTACCATGCATACCAGGATTGTGAGGGGTACCATGCATACCAGGATTGTGGGGTGAGGGGATCATGCATACCAGGATCAGGGGTACCACACATACCAGGATTGAGGCGTGAGGGGACCATGCATACCAGGATTAGGGGGGGGGGGGGCCATGAATACCAGGATTGGGGGGTGAGGGGACCATGCATACCGGGGTTGGGGGGTGAGGGGACCATGCATACCAGGATTGGGGGATGAGGAGTACCACGCATACCTGGATTGGGGGGTGAGGGGACCATGCATACCAGGATTGGGGGGTGAGGGGACCATGCATACCAGAATAGGGATTAGGGGTACCATGCATACCAGGATAAGGGATGGGGTACCATGCATACCAGGATAAGGGATGGGGTACCATGCATACCAGGATGAGTGGTACCATGCATACCAGAATAGGGATGAGGGGTACCATGCATACCAGGATAAGGGATGGGGTGCCATGCATACCAGGATAGGGATGAGGGGTGCCATGCATACTAGGATGAGGGATTGGGGGCCATTCATACCAGGTTTCTGGGGTGAGGAGGCCATACATACCAGAATTGGGATGAGGGGTGCCATGCATACCAGGATGAGGGGTACCATGCATACCACAACAAGGATGAGGGGTACCATGCATACCAGGATGGGGGATGAGGAGTGCCATACATACCAGAATAGGGATGAGGGGTACCATGCATACTAGGATGAGGGATGGGGTGCCATGCATACCAGGATAGGGATGAAGGGTACCATGCATACCAGGATGAGGTATGGGGTGCCATGCATACCAGGATAGGGATGAGGCGTGCCATGTATACCATGATGGGGGTGAGGGGTGCTATGCATACTAGGATGGGGGTGAGGGGTGCCATGCATACCAGGGTGAGGGATACTATACATACCAGGATAGGATGAGGGATGGGGTACCATGCATACCAGGATAGTGATGAGGAGTACCACACATACCAGGATTGGGGATGAGGGGTGCCACGCATACAAGGATTGGGGATGAGGGGTGCCATGCATACCAGGATTGGGGGTGAGGGATGCCATGCATACCAGGATTGGGGGTGAGTGATGCCATGCATACCAGGATTGGGGGTGAGGGATGCCATGCATACCAGGATTGGGCGTGAGGGGTGCCATGCATTACAGGATAGGGATGAGGGGTGCCATACATTACAGGATAGGGATGAGGGGTGCCATGCATACCAAGACAGGTATGAGGGGTGCAATGCATACCAGGATAGGATGGTGGGGACAGGATGGGGGCAGCACAAATACCAGGAGTGGGGCAGCACATACCAGCATGGGAGACCATATACCAATAAAAATTCTCGCCACCCGGGCATTGTACGGGCTCAATAGCTAGTACAGATATATATATATATATATGATATATATACAGATAGATAGATACATACATAAAAACACAAATAAATATACATAGATATAAATATGTGAGTGACATATATATTCAGTGATTTGCTTGTGCTGCTTACTGTACATGTTATTTGTTAATAAATTAAAGATTTTTTTTTTAAAAAATGGCGTGGAGTCCCCCGTAATTTTATTAACCAGCAGAGGGAAAGCGGACAGCTGTGGCAAGATGTCTATAGCCTGGGAAGGGAGTAATACCCATGGAGCTTCCCAGGATATTAATATCAGCTCCCAGCTGTATACTTAGCCTTTACTGGTTATTAAAATGGGGGACTCCAAAAAGAATTGTTAAAATAGGGGGACCCCATGTCAATCAGCAAAGGCTAGGCTGACAGCTGGGGGCTGATATTGATAGCCTACAAATGGGCCATGAATATTAGCCCCCTCCCAGACTACAAACATCAGCTCTCAGCCGCCCCAGAAATGGCGCATCCATAGGATGCGCCAATTCTGGCACTTAACCTCCGCTCTTCCCACTGGCCTGTAGCGGTGGCAGTGGGGTAATAGGTTTGGGGTTGATGTCAGCTTATATTGGCAGCTGACTTCAAGCCCAGGGGTTAGTAATGGAGAGGCCTCCATTAGTAACCCCATAGTCAAATAGTGAAATAAAACACCCACACCCAGAATAAAATAATTTATTTGAAATAACCACACAGACTCTTTTAATATTTCTAAATTAAACCAAATAACTTACCATTACGCCCATTCCACTGAATCCCTTGTCACCTGCAAGAAAAAAAATAAAATAAACCAACCTCATCCAACGTGAAGAACATAATCCATTTGTCCCGCGACGGGTCTAGCTCTGCTACATCTAGATGTCAGGCTGCATAGCAGCTTGATGCGACTATCGAGCCTGCCGTCCTGCAGAGGCACTGAGGAGCGCATGCACCTCAGTGACTCGCAGTGACGTGATCAAGTTCAGCGGGGTTCAGATCATATGAAATCCATTTACCTCACTGACGTCACCGCTCCAAAAACTCCTAGAAATACTCTGTGTACACATAGCCTTAAACTTGACAGTGGTTAGTTTGGAGAAGTTTCCTTCAGGAGCCACTTCAGAGAAGTGCCATGTACTTTTTTTTCCCCAACAGGCGTTTTTCAAAGCCTGTTTAGGAATAAAGCGCTGAAAAAACATATGAACGGCAAAGCGGATTTTCCAATGAAATTAAAGAAAGAGTTTTGCAATTTTTCTTAATCTGGATTCAAAGAAGGATTTTGGAGTGTGTCGGTTAAAAAAAAAAAGCCTAAAAAAATCTCAGTGTGAACATAGTCTAAGGAACCTACCTATTCATCAAAGTTTTCGATCGTTATCGTTTTTACACCAGTATTGGCAAGCTCCACCCACTTTTAAAGTAGGCGGAGCTTCACAAAAGGGGCTTGGAGGCGCACAGCAATCAAGTTCATTATAATTTACGCTACAAAAATTGCGTAAATTACAATAGTAATGTACTCCAGCCCCTGACTATTGTACATTTCTCGTAGGGTCGCACGGCAGATGAAAAACTTCTTAATGAATTTGGTGCATCTTATTTCAGCTCACATTCGTCAAGACTGGCGCGCCAAACCCCAGGTTTGATGAATCAGGGCCTAAGGTTATAATCACACCTAGTTTTGTTTTGTTTTTGCAAATTCTGAATAATCATTGCAAAATGTTTTGCAGCAATTTTGCAAAAACAGCAGCAATTTTCTACATCTTTGTATTAAATATGGCAAATATAACTCAACATGACCAGTAAATATCAATATACGCTGTGCCCAAACCCTGCACCTCTGTGAGCAGCATATCACGAGAACTTCTCAGCCTCTGAATTCTAAGGCCTCATTCACACGTCCGATTTTTGCATACGAGTGCTATCTGTGATTTTCTCGGATAGCAGTCGTACCTGTTATAGTCTATGGGGACATTCACATGTCCGTGATTTTTTGCAAGGTCCGCGGAAATATGTCCGATTCTAATCCGTGGGTTGAATCAAAATCGGCAATGCAAGTCTATGGATCCGTGAAATAAAACGGACCGTACTTGGATGACATCCAAGTGCAGTCTGATTTTAATGGACTGTCAGAATGGAGAAGGTGGAGAAACCTTTTTTTTTTATTTTTCCTTGTACGGGAAAAACGGGTGACACTCAGACCACACTGTTAAAGAGTTTATTCTAAAATGTTAATTTTATACAGTGGATAGAATTTGGTTACATAAAATTGGAAACTAATTTTATGGACTGATTAGTAAACATCATAAAATTGCAGTCAATAAAATATTCTAAATATTATCTGATTTAATACTTTGTACTTTTTTATGGAGTTTCAATAAATAGCTATATATTATAATTCATAGCTGTGCTGCCACCTAGTGCCTGAAAGAAGCTATAGCAGTTACTCTCCAGATAGATCAGCATAACCACAGCCTCAGGAGTGAATGATGGCTACAACCACTGGCAAAAATTATGGAATCACCGGGCTTGGAGGATGTTCATTCAGTTGTTTAATGTTGTTGAAAAAAGCAGATCACAGACATGGCACAGAACTAAAGTCATTTCAAATGGCAACTTAATGGCTTTAAGAAACACTAAAAGAAATCAAGAAAAAAAATCTGGTACTCAGTAAGGGTATTTTTTTTTTCAGACCAAGCAGAGGGAAAAAATTATGGAAGCACTCAATTCTGAGGAAAAAATTATGGAATCATGAAAAACAAACACACAAAAGAACACTCCAATACATCACTAGTATTTTGTTGCACCACCTCTGGCTTTAATAACAGCTTGCAGTCTGAGGCATGGACTTAATGAGTGACAAACAGTACTCTTCATCAATCTGGCTCCAACTTTCTCTGATTGCTGTTGCCAGATCAGCTTTGCAGGTTGGAGCCTTGTCATGGACCATTTTCTTCAACTTCCACCAAAGATTTTCAATTGGATTGAGATCTGGACTATTTGCAGGCCATGACATTGACCTTATGTGTCTTCTTTCAAGGAATGTTTTCACCGTTTTTGCTCTATGGCAGGATGCATTATCATCTTGAAAAATGATGTCATCATCCCCAGACATCCTTTCAATTGATGGGATAAGAAAACTGTCCAAAATATCAATGTAAACTTGGGCATTTATTGAAGATGTAATGACAGCCATCTCCCCAGTGCCTTTACCTGACATGCAGCCCCATATCATCAATGACTGTGGAAATTTGCATGTTCTCTTTATGCAGTCATCTTTATAAATCTCATTGGAACGGCACCAAACAAAAGTTCCAGCATCATCACCTTGCCCAATGCAGATTCGCGATTCATCACTGAATATGACTTTCATCCAGTCATCCACAGTCCACGATTGCTGCTCCTTAGCCCATTGTAAGCTTGTTTTTTTCTGTTTAGGTGTTAATGATGGCTTATGTTTAGCTTTTCTGTATGTAAATCCCATTTCCTTTAGGCGGTTTCTTACAGTTCGGTCACAGACATTGACTCCAGTTTCCTCCCATTCGTTCCTCATTTGTTTTGTTGTGCATTTCCTGTTTTGGAGACATATTGCTTTAAGTTTCCGGTCTTGACGCTTTGATGTCTTCTTTGGTCTACCAGTATGTTTGCCTTTAACAACCTTCCCATGTTGCTTGTATTTGGTCCAGATTTTAGACACAGCTGACTGTGAACAACCAACATCTTTTGCAACATTGCGTGATGATTTACCTTCTTTTAAGAGTTTGATAATCCTCTCCTTTGTTTCAATTGACATCTCTCGTGTTGGAGCCATGATTCATGTCAGTCCGCTTGATGCAACAGCTCTCCAAGGTGTGAACACTCCTTTTTAGATGCAGACTAATGAGCAGATCTAATTTGATGCAGGTGTTAGTTTTGGAAATGAAAATTTACAGGGTGATTCTATAATTTTTTCCTCAGAATTGAGTGATTCCATAATTTTTTCCCTTTGCTTGGTCTGAAAAAATTACCATTACTGAGTACCATATTTTTAATCTTGATTTCTTTTAGTGTTTCTTAAAGCCCTAAAGTTGCCATTTGAAATGACTTTAGTTTTTTGCCATGTCTGTGATCTGCTTTTTTTCAACAACATTAAACAACTGAATGAACATCCTCCGAGCCCGGTGATTCCATAATTTTTGCCAGGGGTTGTATGATATATGCATGGAAAGGGACAGACAGATTTTTATTTGCAAGG
The DNA here is from genome assembly GCF_046119375.1 of Phyllobates terribilis. Lineage (NCBI taxonomy): Eukaryota > Metazoa > Chordata > Amphibia > Anura > Dendrobatidae > Phyllobates > Phyllobates terribilis. The sequence goes on from NW_027362765.1 coordinate 418,047,398, forward strand.
GAGCTCCCTTCGATGATGGTGATATGCTCTAATATGGCATATAGAAAATATATATAAAAAAATATATATATATATATATATATATATATATATATATATACACATATATATATACACACACACACACGTGTCTCACTAAATTAGAATATCATCAAAAAGTTAATTTATTTCAGTTCTTCAATACAAAAAGTGAAACTCATATTTTATATAAAGCCATTACAAACAGCGTGATCTATTTCAAGTGTTTGTTTCTGTTAATGTTGATGATTATGGCTTACAGCCAATGAATACACAAAAGTCATTATTTCAGTAAATTAGAATACTTTATAACAACAGCTTGAAAAATGTTTTTAAAATCTGAAATGTCCTACTGAAATGCATGTTCAGTAAATGCCCTCAATACTTGGTCGGGGCTCCTTTTGCATCAATTACTGCATCAATGCGGCAATGTGGCATGGAGGCGATCAGACTGTGGCACTGCTGAGGTGTTATGGAAGCCCAGGTTGCTTTGATAGCAGCCTTCAGCTCGTCTGCATTGTGGGGTCTGGTGTCTCTCATCTTCCTCTTGACAATACCCCATACATTCTCTATAATAGATTCTCTATGGGGTTAAGGTCAGGCGAGTTTGCTGCCAATCAAGCACAGTGATACTGTTGTGTGTAAACCAGGTATTGGTACTTTTGGCAGTGTGGACAGGTGCCAAGTCCTGCTGGAGAATGACATTTCCATCTCCATAAAGCTTGTGGGCAGAGGGAAGCATGAAGTGCTGTAAAATGTCCTGGTAGACGGCTGCGCTGACTTTGGTCTTGATAAAACACAGTGGACCTACACCAGCAGATGACATGGCTCCCCAAACCATCACTGATTGTGGAAACTTCACACTAGACCTCAAGCAGCTTGGATTGTGGCCTCTCCACTCTTCCCCCAGACTCTGGGACCTTGATTTCCAAATGAAATGCAAAATTTACTTTCATTTGAAAACAACACAATAAAAATAAAAAACAAAGCAAAAAACAATGCTTTATAACCATACCGCCAAGCAAAAAATGGAATAACACGCGATCAAAAAGACGAATATAAATAAAAATGGTACCACTGAAAACGTCATCTTGTCCCACAAAAAAACAAGCCGCCATACAGCTCCATCAGCTGAAAAATAAAAAAGTTATAGTGCTCAGAATAAAGCGATGCAAAAAAATATCTTTTTATATAAAATAGCTTTTATTGTGTAAAAGTGCCAAAACATAGAAAAACAATATAAATGTGGTACTGCTGTAAACGTACTGACCCGAAGAATAAAGCTGCCTTATGAATTTTACCACACGTGGAACAGCATAAAATTTAAAAAAAAAAACAATTCCTGAATTGTTGGTTTTTGTTTATTCTGCCTCCCAAAAATCGGAAAAAAAAGCAATAAAAAAAAGGGTTAGGGTTGGGCTAGAGTTATGGTTGGGAAAGGGTTGGGTTTAGGGTTAGGGTTGGGCTTGGGTTGGGGTTAGGGTTGGGCTAGGGTTGGGGTTAGGGTTGGGCTAGGGTTGGGGTTAGGGTTGGGCTAGGGTTAGGGTTGGGTTGAAGAATTGAAATAAATTAACTTTTTGATGATATTCTAATTTAGCGAGAAGAACTGGTGTATATATATATATATATATATATATATATATATATACAGTGCCTACAAGTAGTATTCAACCCCCTGCAGATTTAGCTGGTTGACACATGGGGAATTAACTTGGCATTGTGACATTTGTACTGTAGATCAGCCTGGAAGTGGGAAATGCAGCAACTTTTTTTTTTTTTTTTTTTTTTTTTTTAAACGTTAAAAGTTAATTCAGAGTGTCATTTATTATTCAACCCCTCAAACCACAAGAATTCTGTTTGGTCCCCCTAAAGTATTAAGAAGTAGTTCAGGCACCAAGAATAATGAGCTTCACATGTGTGGATTAAAGGTCTCTTTTGCCAGCCTTTTCTGACTATTTAAGACCCTCACCAAACTTGTGAACAGCACTCAGACATGGTCAACATGGGAAAGACAAAAGAGCATTCCAAGGCCATCAGAGACAAGATCGTGGAGGGTCACAAGGCTGGCAAGGGGTACAAAACCCTTTCCAAGGAGTTGGGCCTACCTGTCTCCACTGTTGGGAGCATCATCCGTAAGTGGAAGGCTTATGGAACTACTGTTAGCCTTCCACGGCCTGGACAGCCTTTGAAAGTGTCCTCCCGTGCCGAGGCCAGGCTTGTCTGAAGAGTCAAGGCTAACCCAAGGACAACAAGGAAGGAGCTCCGGGAAGATCTCTTGGCAGTGGGGACATTGATTTCAGTCAATACCATAAGTAACGTACTCCACCGCAATGGTCTCCGTTCCAGACGAGCCCGTAAGGTACCTTTACTTTCAAAGCGTCATGTCAAGGCTCGTCTACAGTTTGCTCATGATCACTTGGAGGACTCTGAGACAGACTGGTTCAAGGTTCTATGGTCTGATGAGACCAAGATCGAGATCTTTGGTGCCAACCACACACGTGACATTTGGAGACTGGATGGCACTGCATACGACCCCAAGAATACCATCCCTACAGTCAAGCATGGTGGTGGCAGCATCATGCTGTGGGGCTGTTTCTCTGCCAAAGGGCCTGGCCATCTGGTCCGCATCCATGGGAAGATGGATAGCACGGCCTACCTGGAGATTTTGGCCAAGAACCTCCGCTCCTCCATCAAGTATCTTAAGATGGGTCGTAATTTCATCTTCCAACAAGACAATGACCCAAAGCACACAGCCAAGAAAACCAAGGCCTGGTTCAAGAGGGAAAAAGTCAAGGTGTTGGAGTGGCCTAATCAGTCTCCTACCTTAACCCAATTGAAAACTTGTGGAAGGAGCTCAAGAATAAAGTCCACATGAGACACCCAAAGAACCTAGATAACTTGGAGAAGATCTGCATGGAGGAGTGGGCCAAGATAACTCCACAGACCTGTGCCGGCCTGATCAGGTCTTATAAAAGACGATTATTAGCTGTAATTGCAAACAAGGGTTATTCCACAAAATATTAAACATAGGGGTTGAATAATAATTGACCCACACTTTTATGTTTAAAATTTAATAAAATTCAACTGAGCAACATAACTTTTTGGTTTGTAAGATTTATGCTTCTGTTCATAAAACCTACTCTCGTTTGCAGTTTGAAGGCTCTAACTTATTTGCATCTTATCAAACCAGCTAAATCTGCAGGGGGTTGAATACTACTTGTAGGCACTGTATATATATATATATATATATATATATATATATATATATATATATACATATACATATACATATATCATATACACATCACAGGTTAAAACTAGGTACCACTCTGTGATGGATATATCCTTCATAAGGCGATGAGTGGGTTAGGGTTAATTAAAGAGATAGGTTAATTTGTCAATGCGTTACAAAGTTACTTACTTCTCCATCAGCACAAACGACAAGGATGGGTACAGCCAGGAAGTGTGGGTATAAACAGACACATTGTTCAAATAAAGGCGCCCAAAAAACCGACCTCTAAGATCATATGACTGGAATACATCATCATAGTGCAGAAAAAAAACATGCATAGAAATTGACAATTGTATTAAAACTATATCATAAATTAAAATCAGAATCTAAGGAGCAGGTTTTTTTGTACTGGTTAAAAGGTATGTTTATTAGCCATTTGGAATAGAGACCACAGTTAAAAGGAACATAACCACTGGCATCCAATTTTTTGAAGAAAGTTTTGGTCAGAATACGATTGTCATAGCAGAACACCGTGAGATCAAGACAATTTATGCTGGAATCATTAATATTAGGAGAAAAATGTACGGTAAATCTCAAGCGTTAGAGTTAATGCAGATGACGAAATCATGAATGTTATTATCGGAATTCTCCTATATAAAGGAGAGGCCATCGATATTGTCCGAATGTTATTATTTTTTCTGCTATATCTCAATTGTTAACTTTTATGGTTACCATTTTCCCTATTTTTATTGTTTTTATCCTTTTCCTATTCTTTATCACTGCACCCTTCTATCCCTCCTTCTCTCCTCCTTTTTTTTTTCCTGTTTTTTTTTCTTTTCTTCTCTTCTGTATATAGTGAGTGGCTCACAACAACAGACGTGCGTCTTTCCATTATCCACACATTAAACATACATAAGCAGGTTCAAGTGCACCTTTTTCAGGTTATTAAAACCCAGTTTTTCATCATTTTCCTTAATTCCTTTTCTCTTCCCTTTTCCCCTGTTTTGTTTTATGACCATCTGTTTAATTTAATTTATGATAATGTTTTTATAAAATTGTTGCCAATTTCTATACATGTGTTTTTCTGCACTATGATGATGTTGTATTCCGGTCATATAATCTCGAGGTCCATTTTTTGCTCGCCTTTACTTGAACGATGTATCTATTTATACTCATACTTTGTGGTTTGTCCTGATGAAGTAGTAAGTCACTTTGAAACGCATTGACAAATAAGCCGCATCTCTTTAATTCCTGTCTCCTGCTCATTACTGGACTACTGGCAGGGCAGATTTTAACCCACTCGTCCCCAGCTTCACACGTTCTCCACATCGTGGATCTGCAGCAGCCTTTTTCTACGATTGTACAGGGATTGTGACTTCACAACCACATCAGGTGAGCATACAGTGGCATGCAAAAGTTTGGGCACCCCTGGTCAAAATTACTGTTATTGTGAACAGTTAAGCAAGCTGAAGATGAAATGATCTCTAAAAGGCCTAAAGTTACAGATGACACATTTCCTTTGTATTTTAGAAAGAAAAAAAGTCATCACCCATCCCCTGTAGATTGTGAGCCCTCGCGGGCGGGGTCCTCGCTCCTCCTGTACCAGTCGCCGACTTGTATTGTTAAAATTGATTGTAATTGTTTCTGCTATGTATATCCCTTTCACATGTAAAGAGCCATAGAATACATGGCGTGATAATAAATAATAATTATAATCTTTTACATTTTAAAAATTACAAATAAAGGAAACTGGGCCGATGCAAAAGTTTGAGCACCCTTGGAGATGTGTATGCTCAGATAACTTTGACCAAGGTTTCAGACCTTAATTAGTCTGTTAGGGTTATGGCTAGTGTTGAGCCACCCCCGTAGTGTTCGAGTTCGGTTCGGTTCGTCGAACACCCGTGTGTTCGCCGAACTGTTCGTCGAACTGTTCGTCGAACACCTTCGAACACCGTTAAAACCAATGGCAGGCAAACAAAAACACATAGAAACACATAGAAAACACCTTCAAAGGTGTCCAAAAGCTGACAAACTGCTCAGAAGACACAACTAACACATGGAAAAGTGACAAGTACATATAGTCATGCGAAAAGAAAAGAGGTGGAGGAGTAAAAGGAGGGGGAGACACAGATATAGGCATGTCATGCCCTTCTAAAATCCAAAAAGTGAGAAGCCGAGACGGCCAGTCCGCTCCTGCCCGTGCCACCTCCGTGTCGCCGGGTTTGTGCCAGAGCCGCGGTGAACCCTGACGGCCAGCCCCCCTCTCCCAATACTGGTGCCTGTCCGCTGGTGGGTCGAGAGAGCCCCCCTGTGGTGGAGGCAGCTCTAAGCTTTTTAATTTAAATTGTCCCTCTAATTTGAATGAATACACTTTAAATCCATTTACAAGGATCTATTGGAGGGCAAGTCTCATGCCAGCAGCCGCGTAATTCCAGCTCCAGTAGCGTCCACTAAAGCTGCTGCAGTTAAAAAGCTTTTATAAGGATCGAGCTCGGCTGTCCACCGCAAGGCATCCTAGTGCCAGTCCCAGCCCCTATGCCTTGGGGTGCCTCCTGATGCTCTTCACTAAGTATCCCGTGGTCCCGAAGCATTTCCTTTGAAAAAATTAAGTGTCCAAACTACAGGTGGTGTAGCTTGCTTAACAGCCGGGATAATCCGCTGACTAGCAGACACTGCTACTAGGCACAAAGTATTTCCTGGGCTAGATGCAGTTAAAAATTTGTAAGTAGATACTCTCGTTGGATGCTGAGAAAGCATTCCATAGAGTCTCCTGGCACGCCATATATGATTCTCTTAAAAAGCTTGGGGTAGGCGTCTAGGGGACCCTTTTATAGCCAAAATCACGGCCCTGTATCACAATACGTCACCTAGGCTGAAGATAAATGGAACTGTAGCACCGAGGGCTCGGTTGCTACAGACGTATTGCACCTCACCCAGAGGTGTGATATCTCACTCTCAGATAAGGATGGAGTGTGGATCAGGACCCGACACCTGCATGCATTACACCACATTGCCGTGGGGCAGGGCGACCAATATGCCCCTGAGATGGGCACGACAGTCCCTGTCCCTGGCTGGAGTGGGGGGAGGGAACACTGAGGAAGGGGAACCCTGCAGTGCAGGAGCAGGGAGGAAGCAGTTCCTGGGTGCATTGAGAAGGGAGTATAAAAGGTGGGCACCATCTTAGTTCAGTGCAGAGAAGTCTGAGCAGAAGTGGCAGGGAGCAGGGGCTCTGCATGAGCTCTGCTCCGGAGGCGGGCCTAGTAACAGAGGCCCAGGCCTGCAAGAGGGAGAAGGAAGGAAGAGGAGCGGAGAAGGCTCCAGGAACGAGGAATGAAGGGATCCCAGGGGTGCGGACGGGCGAGTCGCCACCGCACGCCCGAATCCACCTGCGTGGAGGGGTCAGGCCAAAGGGGGAGACCGGTCCCCGAACTAGTGGAGGCAGGAAACGACCCTCAGCTAGAAACCGGAGGCTCTGACATTTTATGTGGCGCAGCCCCTTGCTCCACCCGCTAGGAAGGCACCACATAGGGTCAGGGAAACTGGCGCCAAGTTTACCAAGAGGAGGCCCGAGGCAGCCGGACAGAAGTGTTGGTAAGAAAGGCCAGACAAAGGACACACAAAGGGGGTCCTGTGAAGCGCTCCAAAGTTATCTGGGAGTTGTCTGAGCCCCTCACCTGGTGAGCACAGTACGACGTGGGCAGCCGTTACCTGCAGACGTGGTCTGGATAATAAGAACTGTGAGTAAAGGCCCTGAACTGCATCACTGACTCTGTGTCGTTACTGCTGCTGCCCTGCACCATCACCCCCATCCTCCGCATACACTGCCCTGAGGCTATACTCCTCCCGTGGGGAGTTATGCTACGCTCTGCTGCACCCACAACACCAGCCTTAGCGGTCTGCCCTGTAGCGGCGGTTCACTCTGACCGCAATCCACGGGTGGCGTAGTCGGACATTTAAACATCAAAACCGCATAAATAGTTCCGCCACTGGTTTGACCGCCCTGAGCCACGGAACCGGATCGCCGCCACGAAGACTACAACCACCAGCATCCACCAAAAAGGGTCCGGCTCCGGGTGTCCCAAGGCCCAGGGGGTGCGTCAGAACATTTTCATCACCTTTCACAATCACCAATGGGACAAGGCAGGGATGTCCTCTGTCCCCTCTCTTATACATCCTAGTGACGGAGCACCTGCTCTCATCAATTCGCCATAACCCCAATATTAGGTGGATTGAGGTGGGAGGCACCGAGTACAAGTGCTCTCTATTTGCTGATGATGTCCTAGTATATATCACTCAATCACATATATCCATCCCTGCTGTTATGGCTGAAATAGATCACTTTGTTACATGGTAAAATTTTAAAATCAATGCAGCGAAGTCTGAGGCCCTCGATGTCTCCCTCCCTAAATCCATATAGGATTCCATCCAGTCCAACTTTCCCTTTGCCTGGCCCTCACAGGGTATCAAATACTTAGGAATTCCTATTCATAGAGACCTCTCCCATCTATGTTATCTTAATTTTGGGCCCTTTATTGAACAATTCCATACAGACCACGGTTGGCAAGTTGGAACTGTGAGATTCACTACGTGCACCACTGGTGTTTTGTGGAAAAGCACATGTAAGATTCTGCAACAGTCTCTGCTGATACTCCTGCATGCGTGCATCCCTTTCTATGGCAGGAATAATTTCTGCAAATTTACTTTTGTACCGGGGATCTAACAGTGTGGCAACCCAGTAGTCAGGATTATTTCTAATTCTCACAATTCGAGGGTCATGTTGCAGGTAGTGCAGTAAGAAGGCACTCATGTGTGTTGCGCATCCAGGAGCACCAAGTCCCTGTTGTGTTGGTGGCGAGGTAACAATCATGCTTCCTTCCTCTGTCCTCTCCCCCCAACCTCGCACAACAGAAATGTGATCAAGGTCTCCCTCATCTGATGAGTCTTCCATCAGCTCGTCCTCCACTTCTTCCTGGGCTCCTGCACCTTCCTCACTAGTTTGGCTGCTACCATGCGCCCTGGTAAAATCATCTCCCCCACCCTCACATGCCTGCCGCCCTGGTGCTGCCGACCGTCTGGACCTTGCAGATGTTAGCCCTTCCGCATACAACTCCTCCTCCTCTACTTCCTCCACCTCCTCTTGTGCCACCACCTGACTCCGAATTCTGTTTAACATGTGCTCCAGCATGTAAATCACCGGAATAGTCATGCTGATAATGGCATCGTCAGCACTAAACATCTTCGTCGCCATTTCAAAACTGTGCAGAAGGGTGCATAGGTCCCTGATCTGAGACCACTCCTCCAGCGTGATTTGCCCCACCTCTGAATCTCGTTGGCCCAGGCTATACGTCAGAACGTATTGCACCAGGGCTTGTCGGTGCTGCCACAGTCGCTGCAACATGTGCAGAGTTGAATTCCACCGGGTAGGCACATCGCATTTTAGCCGGTGAAGTGGCAGGCCCAACGACTTCTGTAGAGATGTAAGTCGCTGAGCTGCGGGATGCGAACGGCGGAAGTGAGCACACAGCGACCGTGCCCTCTGCAGAAGGCCATCTAGTCTGGGATAGTGGGCTAAAAATTGCTGGACAACCAGGTTCAACACGTGAGCCATACAAGGCACGTGTGTGACATTGCCCCGGCGAAGGGCCGCACCCAGGTTTGCAGCATTGTCGCACACGGCCTTCCCTGGTTTCAGGTCCAGTGGAGACAACCATTCATGAAATTGGTTCTCCAGAGCTGACCACAACTCCTCAGCTGTGTGACTCACATTTCCCAGACATTTCAATGTAAAAACCGCCTGATGACGTTGAGCCCTACTGCCAGCATAGTAAGGAGGTGTGCAGGATCCCTTCTGCGCAGTTAGAAAGCTTGTGGCATGACCAGACAGGCTTTGGGTGCAGGTGGAAGACCGAGAGGAGGTTGAGGAGGCAGAAGCAGTGGAGGAAAAATGACATAAAGAGGATTGACGCACAACTCGTGGGGACGGCAAGACTTGGACAGCAGCCCCTTGTCCTGCTGTCACCATAGTTACCCAGTGCCCAGTCAGCGACATGTAACGCCCCTGTCCATGCCTACTCGTCCAAGTGTCTGTGGTGAAATGCACCCTGTCACACACAGAGTTTCTCAAAGAAGCGGTGATGTTGTGTGCGACATGCTGGTGGAGCGCAGGCACACCTTTCTTTGAGAAGTAGTGCCGACTGGGCATCTGGTACTGGGGCACTGCGACGGACATAAGGTCTCGAAAATCCTCTGTGTCCACCAGGCGGAAAGGCAGCATTTCTGTAGCCAAGAGCTTGCAGATGGTGAAATTCAACCTCTTAGCTTTCTCATGGCTAGGAGGAAATGGTCTTTTACTTGTCCACATCTGAGGGACCGAGGGCTGGCTATTGTGCTTAGACGGGGTTGATAAGGGTGTCCCCGGCAAACTGCCGGTCTGTGAGGAAGATGCAGGCGGACATGTTAGGTTGCCTTGATCCAAAGGTGGTGCTATCGATGTCGGACAGCGCTCAAGACCAGCTGGTGTTACCACCTCCAAAGAAAATGATGACCTGCCAATCACGCTGGCTGTTGCGGGTAAAGAGGTGGCAGGTCTGCGCCCCAAAACAGGTGTGACTGCTGTCCCCCCAGTCACAGAGGATGAAGAGGCCGCGGATGCACAAGATATGGCAGACGGTGGTTGGCCCGGCCGGCTAGACCGCATTGTAGCACACTGAGCTTCCCACTGCAACTTATGCTTCATGTCCATGTGCCGGTTCATGCATGAAGTACTCAAACTATGTATTTTTTGGCCTCTACTTAGCTTTTGCTGACAAATGTTACAGATAACACGAGTTGGGTCATCTTTATCGATCTGAAAAAATGCCCAGGCTATGCAAGGCTTAGCACCCATGCGACCTGAAGAGCCACCACGACTTGTGGTGAGAGGCAGAGTTGTGTTTGAGGATGCAGTTGTTGACGTGCTTCCAGTACTACGTCTCTGTCCAGGAAGGCGCAACCTGACCTCGTCGTCACTAGCATCTTCCTCCACCTCCTCTGCTGACCTCATCTCTTGGCTGACTGTGGGTTGACAGTAAGTGGGATCTCCGACCTCATCATCATCACCCTGTGCGTTATCACACCCGTCGTCCTCAGAGCCAACCTGTTCCTGCCCTGACAAAAAACTAAAGTTGTCGCTCCAATCAGGTATTTGAGTCTTATCATCGTCTTCCTCATTGTCTCCACCAACAGGAGTTACAGTTTGGGAATGAGGGTCTACATTATGGTCAGAACCTTCTGCGTCTGGTCCTGGATCCGACTCATAAAGATTCTGGGCATCAGTGCAGATCATTTCCTCGTCTGGATTCACAGAAGCGCTGGAGTCGACCTCTGATTCCCAGGCTATAGTATGAGTAAACAGCTCTGCAGACTCAACCATCTGTTCTACCTCATACTCAGACGGGCAGCTGGAGATTTGGGAGCTGTGAGGAAGCAAGTGCGATTTGGGTGACACCTTTGAGGACTGGAGTATTTGTGATGTTGAAGTTGATGTGGAGGAGAGCCCACTTAAAGGAGCACTTGATATCCGTTGAAGCACCTGCTGTTTTTGTGCCTCATCTGGAATTTGTAGCGATTGGCGTGGCCGTAAGAAAGGGATCTTATCACATTGTCCGCTAAAAGAAGTAGACATTTTAGTTTGGCTGGAAGATGGTCTTTCTTCTGCACCTACCCCACGGACACAACCTTTTTTCCCCTTCCCAACACGCCTATTCCCCTTTCCACCAGCAGCAGGCCTTTTTCCACTCATTTTGGTGGTTAACTAATTCACAACTCTGGAGTTGTTTGCACAAAAAAACAATGGATGGTAACCGAGCAGAGCTGAGTGGCCAAACTGTGGTATTAGGCCAAAACTATTGGCTGGGTTAGATGCAGAAAAAAATTATTTTTAATTTGCAACCTGATGGAGGTCAGTATAGATGGACTAATAGACCAAGTCCCACACACCGCTAGAAGCCCAAATATTTTTTCAGAGCTAGATGCAGAAAAAAATTATTTTTAATTTGCAACCTGATGGAGGTCAGTATAGATGGACTAATAGACCAAGTCCCACACACCGCTAGAAGCCCAAATATTTTTTCAGAGCTAGATGCAGAAAAAAATTATATTCAATTTGCAACCTGCTGGAGGTCAGTATAGAAGGACTAATAGAACAAGTCCCACACACTGCTAGAAGCCCAAATATTTTTTCAGAGCTAAATGAAGAAAAAAATTATTTTTAATTTGCAACCTGATGGAGGTCAGTATAGATGGACTAATAGACCAAGTCCCACACACTGCTAGAAGCCCAAATATTTTTTCAGAGCTAGATGCAGAAAAAAATTATTTTTAATTTGCAACCTGATGGAGGTCAGTATAGATGGACTAATAGACCAAGTCCCACACACTGCTAGAAGCCCAAATATTTTTTCAGAGCTAGATGCAGAAATTTTTTTTATTCAATTTGCAACCTGATGGAGGTCAGTATAGATGGACTAATAGACCAAGCCCCACACACTGCTAGAAGCCCAAATATTTTTTCAGAGCTAGATGCAGAAAAAAATTATTTTTAATTTGCAACCTGATGGAGGTCAGTATAGATGGACTAATAGACCAAGTCCCACACACTGCTAGAAGCCCAAATATTTTTTCAGAGCTAGATGCAGAAAAAAATTATTTTTAATTTGCAACCTGATGGAGGTCAGTATAGATGGACTAATAGAACAAGTCCCACACGCTGCTAGAAGCCCAAATATTTTTTCAGAGATAAATGAAGAAAAAAATTATTTTTAATTTGCAACCTGATGGAGGTCAGTATAGATGGACTAATAGACCAAGTCCCACACACTGCTAGAAGCCCAAATATTTTTTCAGAGCTAGATGCAGAAAAAAATTATTTTTAATTTGCAACCTGATGGAGGTCAGTATAGATGGACTAATAGACCAAGTCCCACACACCGCTAGAAGCCCAAATATTTTTTCAGAGCTAGATGCAGAAAAAAATTATATTCAATTTGCAACCTGCTGGAGGTCAGTATAGAAGGACTAATAGAACAAGTCCCACACACTGCTAGAAGCCCAAATATTTTTTCAGAGCTAAATGAAGAAAAAAATTATTTTTAATTTGCAACCTGATGGAGGTCAGTATAGATGGACTAATAGACCAAGTCCCATACACTGCTAGAAGCCCAAATATTTTTTCAGAGCTAGATGCAGAAAAAAATTATATTCAGTTTGCAACCTGATGGAGGTCAGTATAGATGGACTAATAGAATGATGCTATGCCCAAAAGATTTTACTTCACTAGGTGCAGTAAAAAAATTGGTATTCTATACACAGGTGGTATATCTTGCAACACAGATAGGCTACTCCACTGACTAACACACTCTGCAATAGGCCAAAAAGGATTAGCTTTGCTAGATTCAGCCAAATGCTGTGAAAAAAACTTGCACAGCACTGGCACAGACCTGCCTGGCAAAAACTGATAGGAACTGATGTAACCTAGTCCTGAAAAGGACTCCAATTACAATTAGTCTTTACTCCCACAATCTATCTATTTAAGAGCACAGACCTGCCTGATAAAAGTCGTAGGAAATGCTGTAACCTAGTCCTTAAAAGGACTGCAATCACAACTATTCCCTACTCCCAAGCTATCTGTATATTTGTGCGAAAATTGGCTTGAAATTAACAAGGTATAGCGCACACAGCAACAGCGGTGCCGTCTAACACGCAGCTGCAGCAGTGAGAAAATGGTGGCGACGGGGAAAATGGCTTGGTCTTATAGGGCAAGGACATGTGACATACACTGCCAATCACACATGCCCTTGCTTGTGTGAAAAAAAGCACTTCGCTCCGTGTGTGCGCTGCTGATAGGCTGACAGATTGCACCTCCCCACTGCAAATGCGGGAAAGAGAAAAAAAAATGGAGATCTTCATTGTTCCTGCAGAGATCCATCCCCTGCCCCTTCCCCCGCCCCGCTGTACACTCAAACTGCGTATTAACATTAATTTTCATCATTACTGAGAAAAAATCCAGTTATGATTTTGGTGCACGAACAGTTATCGAACATAACCTCGAACAGCCGAATTTTTCTCAAATTGTTCGTGTTCGCCGACCGGCTCGAACACCGCCCAAAACAGCTCGAATTTGAGATTGGCGAACAGTTCGAGTAGAACAACGCTCATCTCTAGTTATGGCTTGTTCCCTATCTTCATTAGGAAAGACCAGGTGATGTCAATTTCCCAGCTTTATAATAACCCAGCCTCCTCTAACCTTGTGCCAAAAAGCAGCAGCCATGGGATCTTCTAAGCAGCAGCCTAGCACTCTGAAAATGTAAAATAATCATTGGCTTCTTTTTGATTGAAGCTTTCTTTTTTACATACTATCCTGTATTCCTTATTTGACATCCTATGACTAAAGGCGCTTTTACCGAGCCAGAAACACATCAGGTGTTTAACCTTCTGTTTTAAACAGGCTGAATACATTTTTGTATGTTACCTGGTCTATGTGCCGACATGAATCCTCCTTTTTTCCTAATCATGGCTGTGCTCTCCAGCAGGACCGGTACCCTCCAGTGATATCATTACCAACCTCAGTTTGTCTCAAGCTACATGCTTGGAAGCTCCCTGACCCTCTCTCCTCTCCAAAGCGTTTTCAAGTTGCCCTTTCCTCAGTTCAAAATGTAATTAAGAAATGGCAGATACAGGAACAGTGGGGCGGTCAAGATAAGGTCTGGAAGACCAAGCAAAATTTCAGTGACAGCTGCTTGTAGAATTGCTAGAGAGGCAAATCAGAACCCCCGCTTGACTGCAAAAGAACTTCAGAAAGATTTACAGACTCTGGAGTTGTGGTACATTGTTCTACTGTTCAGAGACACCTGCACAAATATGGCTTTCATGGAAGAGTCATCAGAAGAAAACCTCTCCTGCATCCTCACCATAAAATTCAGAGTTAGAAGCCTGATGCATTTTGGAAACAAGTCCTGTGGACCGAGGTTAAAATAGAACTCTTTGGCATGGCATGGGGGTGGATCAATCATACTTTGGGGTTGTGTTGTAGCCAATGGCACGGGGAACATTTCACGAGTAGAGGGAAGAATGGATTCAATGAAATTTCAACAAATTCTTGAAGTAAACATAACACCATTTGTAAAAAAGCTGAAGTTGAAAAGAAGATGGATTCTACAAATGGATAATGATCCTAAACACACATCAAAATCCACAATAGGAGCAAGCTGAAGGTTTTACAATGGCCCTCGCAGTCCCCTGATCTGAATATCATTGAAAATCTGTGGCTAGACCTCAAAATAGCAGTGCACGCAAGACGACCCAGGCATCTCACAAAACTGGAAGAATTTTCCAAGGAAGAATGGTTGAAAATCCCTCAAACAAGAATTGAAAGACTCTTGGCTGGCTAAAAAAAGCGTTTACAAGCTGTGATACTTTCAATAGGGGGCGCCACTGGGTACTAACCATGAAGAGTGCCCAAACTTTTGCATTGGTCCATTTTCCTTTTTGTATCACACATGAGAGTATCTCTCCATTTACTTGCATCTGGGACCCACATACACCAGACTTTTCCTGTGGATATACAGTTATATGAAAAAGTTTGGGCACCCCTATTAATCTTAAGCTTAATGTTTTATAAAAATTGGTGTTTTTGCAACAGCTATTTCAGTTTGATATATGTAATAACTGTTGGACACAGTAATGTTTCTGCCTTGAAATGAGGTTTATTGTACTAACAGAAAATGTGCAATCTGCATTCAAACAAAATTTGACTGTACATCCATCTTCCATGGTCCGAATATGGACTGCGATGACTGGAGCAGTGGAAGGTGTCCTGACCCAAACTCAATGATGGGTGTTAAGTTCAGGTAAGGAAAATTGCGGCTGATCCAGACATTGTGGTCTGTACTTCGACCATAAAAGCCCCATGAATGAAAGCGGCCTAAATGGTTTGGAGTAACGAAAAGCAAAAACATTTTTTTTCAAAGTTTGTAGAGTTAGGACAACATAATCTACCCAAGAGGGATGTTGGGTTATAATATCACAAAGGTACCATCATAAGTTGTACGTACTAGAAAATTCTAGCACTAACCTAGATGAAACGTAGTTGCTAAAATATATACGATAGGTGACCTAGTAGCCTATGGTCATATTGTTCATCCTACTTGCAGTTTGATTGGTAAGGACTAGTGATGAGGGAGCATGTTCGCTACTGCTCGGTGCTCACCCGAGCATCTCACTGCTCGACATGCTCGCCAAGTATTTCCCGGGTTTTCTCAGCGGGAGCTCGGGTCTCCTCCCTGCATGTTTGGCGCTCTTTAGAGCGCCAATGAACATGGAGGGATTGCCTGCCACTCACTGCAATGCCGTAGCCATGTTGGTTGATTGGCTGGCCGCACAGCGTCATCAGGTCTATATCAGACCTGGCGCTGCCATGCTCGTCACAGTCACTCCGGAATCAGAAAGTGTAGGGAGAGCTGCTGCTGAGCTAGGGAGAGATTTGCTTGTTTCTAGTTAGTGTAGGTATACCAGACTATATTAGAGACACATTCCATCTCAACTAACAGTCCTTCTGAGGACTAATCCATCTGCAGAGAAATCAGGCAGGCAGTGTATATAGCAGGCTGCAGTGCATATAGCACAAGAAGCTCCATTCCAGTTCTGTCTGCTGCTGCTGTTATATTTCTATAAATAGGCCCAGGCCTCAGGGGCCAGGAATAATTTTTATTTGGATCTTAATCCTCATTATTTGCTTAAAAAGCAATCCAGAAAACACCGTTTTTCTGCGCCATTTGCTTGTTGGCACTGCAGAATACAGCCAGGTCCTTTCCATATTACAGCGCTAAAAATCCAGATATTTAAAATGGTGTTTTCTCCGTCACACGGATCACATATACGTTTTCAGAAAATACTGCCATTTCCGGCCTCCATTAAAAATTTGTTTCAGTGTGTCAGTGAAGCAATTGACACCAGATTGCTGTTCAAAATAGTTACCTACAGGTCAGGTATTTAAAATTGTGGTTTGTCTGTCACACGGATCACATACAAGTTCGCTCCAAATTCAGTCATTTTTTGTGAGCATGGAAGATATTGTCCTCCATTTAAAATGGGCAAGGCACGTGGCAAGGGACGGGGAACTGGACGTGATGGTGATGATGGTGCATGCAGAGGCCGAGGCCATGGGCAAGCTGAAATTGTGCCACAACAAACACCCACATCTTCTCGCTCAACCTTCCTGTCCGAATTAATAGGGGACCGCAGAACACCACTATTGAACCCAGAGCAGTGTGAAAAGGTTATTGGTTGGATAGAAGATA
Organism: Phyllobates terribilis; assembly: GCF_046119375.1. NCBI lineage: Eukaryota > Metazoa > Chordata > Amphibia > Anura > Dendrobatidae > Phyllobates > Phyllobates terribilis. Next base: position 418,063,982 of record NW_027362765.1, read on the forward strand.
ATGCTTCCAGTCACTTAGCCACCACCACCACTTTGTCTTCTACACAGTCAAGTCTCAGTAGCTGTGAGTATGGACCGCATATTCCTCACCCAGATCCTCCTTCCTCCCACCATGCCGAGTGCCCAGAGACAATTGATCCCACACTTGGACACTACGAAGAGCTGTTCACTTTCCCACTTATAGATTCGGGCCTCTCGCCCAGTCCACTTGAAGTGGGGCAAGAGGAGATCGCATGTAGCAATGCCCAAATATTTGAGCAGCTAAGGTCACACGAAGGCGACGGAGGGAAAATGTCACAAGAGGTGGACGATGATGAGACACAAATGCCAGAAAGTCAGGAGGAGGACCAGAGTGCGGAAGTGGAAGACGAGGTGGTGGATGATATAGTAACTGACCCAACCTGGCAGGAGGACATGCAGAGCGAAGACAGCAGCACACAGGGGGAGGGAGGCAGAGCACCCCAACAGGCAGGAAGAATCAGTGTGGTGGCCGCAGAAAGAAGGCAGGCAACCGTTCCCCGTAACACCAACACGAAGGAAGTTGCCAGCACAACTGTTAGGTCTTCCCGAGTCTGGTTGTTTCTTAAAGACTGCCGATAACCCCAAAAAGGCCATTTGCACCACCTGCCAGGCCTGCATCAGCAGGGGTGGCAAAACTAGCAGCCTGACCACCACCAGCATGATCAGGCACATGGCAGCAAAGCACCTGACTTTGTGGGCCGAACCACAGGGTCCAGGAACAGTGTCTGCAAGTGGCACCATTGCTTCTTCCGCTGTTGTGCATGCAAGCCAATCCCCAGTCCATGGTGCATGCGAAGATGCCTCCTGCCCTGCACCTGTCATTGCAGACTCTCAAGTAACAGCATCAGGAAGCACGTCCACGTCCTTGTCCCAGCGCAGCATTCAGTTGTCCATACCCCAGTACTTGCAACGCAAACGCAAATACGCAGCCAACGCCCCACAGGCCACAGTACTAAATTCCCACATTTCACGACTGCTTGCGCTTGAAATGTTGCCTTTTAGGCTCGTGGAGATGGAAGCATTCCGCAACCTGATGGCGGCGGCCGTCCCTCGGTACTCGGTCCCCAGCCGCCACTATTTCTCCTGGTGTGCCATCCCTGCATTACACAAGCATGTGTCCCAAAACATTAGCTGTGCCCTCAACAACGCAGTTACCGGGAAAGTCCACCTAACCATGGACACATGGACAAGTGCTTGTGGGCAGGGACGGTACATCTCGCTGATGGCACACTGGGTTAGCATAGTGGAAGCCGGGACACAGTCGGACCTTGGGACGGAACATGTCCTTCCAACGCTGAGGATTGCAGGCCCTAGGTCAATCAGGGTTGCCCCCACGGTCTACAGCTCCAGCACCTCATCCTCCTGGGCCTCCTCTTCAGCCTCCATCTCCAAAATGACCACATCAGTCACAAGCTGGAAGCACTGCAGCACTGCCTCGGCCAAGCGGCAACAGGCTGTGCTGAAGCTAATATGCTTAGGTGAAAAACCGCACAATGCTGAAGAGTTGTGGACAGCTCTGAAAGAGCAGGCAGATCTGTGGCACACATTGCTGAACCTACAGCCAGGCATGGTCGTGTGTGACAATGGCCGGAACCTGGTGGCGGCTCTGAGGCGAGCTCACACACGTACCATGCCTCGCCCATGTGCCTAACCTTGTGGTTCAGCGGTTTCTAAAATCCTACCTGGAGCTGCCAGATATGCTTGTTAAAGTATGCCTCCTGTGTGCCCATTTTAGAAAGTCAGCTACAGCTTCCGCCGCCCTTGCCGTGTTTCAGCAGCGTTTGCAGCTTCTGGCTCACAGACTGGTATGTGATGTCCCCACGCGTTGGAACTCTACGCTGTAGATGTTGGGAAGGATTTGTGAGCAGAAGAGGGCAGTTGTTGAGTACCAACATCAACAAGGCCGTCGGTATTCAGTTTAGACTCCACACATAAGACCTCAGGAGTGGACATGGATGTCAGACATATGTACCATCCTCCAAAACTTTGAGGACTCCATCAAGATGGAGAGCGGCGATTATGCCATAATTAGCATCACCATCCCGCTTCTCTGTCTTCTGAAACGCTCTCTGCTCACAATCAAAGGGGATGCATTTCAGGTGGAGCATGATGAGATGGAGCAAGGAACCATACAGGGTGATTACACACAGCCCAGCCTCATCTCATCCCAATGTGGATTGTGTGAAAATGAGGAAGAAGAGGAGGAGGAAGAACAGGAGCTAGTTTTATGCGTTATAGACGGTACGACCTGCACAACTGTCATACCGTCTGTTCAGCGTGGATGGCCAGAGGACAGAGAGGAGGAGGAAGAGGAGAGCATGGTCAGTCATCCTGTTGGTGAGGATATGGAAGTCTTGCCTGTTAGCAGTCTGGCACGCATGGCTGAGTTTATGTTACGCTGCCTTTCCTATGACCCTCGCGTTCTCAAAATTTTGGGTGACAGTCTTTACTGATTGGTGACACTTCTAGACCCACGATACAAGGAGAACTTTATATCTCTTATTCCTGAGGCGGACAGGTCTACAAAAATGGGGCAGTACCAGAAGTCCCTTGTTGCGGAACTATTAAAAAGATTCCCATCTGAAAACGCTGACGGCAGAGGTCACAGTTCGTTGGACAACCAAGGAGTACAGGCGAGAGAGACACAAATGCAATCCAGCAGAGGCAGGGGAACACTGTCAAAGTTCTGGGACAGTTTTCTCTGACCCTCCCATCGCACAGGCCCTAAGGTGCGGGGTATTCTCACAAGGAGTGCAAAGTTTGGGAAGATGCTGAGAGAGTACCTTGCCGACCTTACCAACATCCTCCGTGATTTCTCTGTGTCTTTTAATTATTGGCTATTCAAGCTGGATACGTGGAATGAACTGGCCCTTTACACCTTGGAGGTCCTGGGCTGCCCTGCCGCTAGCGTTTTATCAGAGCGGGTTTTTAGTGCCACTGGTGGAATTATAACTGATAAGCGCATCCGCCTGTCAACTGAAAATGCTGACAGGCTGACTCTTATAAAAATGAACAAGGGCTGGATTGGGCCAGACTTCTCAACGCCACTGAATGATAGCAGCGTAACAAACTCAAATCCAGTGTCTTTTTTTGGGAGGTGTATTCTCATGCACCTTTTCACACCCACACATGGGTATACGCTTCCTGATTTTGGCTATTTGCTCTTGTCCTCCTCCTTCTCCTCATCCTCCACCACCATATCACCAGGGTGACCGTGGTCCGTGATGCAACACCCACAAAATTTTTTTAAAGGGTGTTTATGATTCCCATAAAAAATTTTTTTTTATACAGTATGTTCATGTATACCCGCCAGGGGTAAATGTTTGTCAGCCCATACACTTAGTGCATGGGCATTACAAGTATAAGAGACCCGCTCCTTTCTAATGGGAACATTTTTTTATGAGGCCCTCCTCCACGTCTCTTCCAAGGGGCATTGGAGTGCCTCCCAATTTTTGGCAGCCCTTGCATTCACTGCATAGGCCAACACTATGGGAGACCCTCTCCTTTCTAATGAGAATTTGTCATTAGAGATGAGCGTTGTTCTACTCGAACTGTTCGCCAATCTCAAATTCGAGCTGTTTTGGGCGGTGTTCGAGCCGGTCGGCGAACACGAACAATTTGAGAAAAATTCGGCTGTTCGAGGTTATGTTCGATAACTGTTCGTGCACCAAAATCATAACTGGATTTTTTCTCAGTAATGATGAAAATTAATGTTAATACGCAGTTTGTGTGTAAAGCGGGGCGGGGGGAGGGGCAGGGGATGGATCTCTGCAGGAACAATGAAGATCTCCATTTTTTTTTCTCTTTCCCGCATTTGCAGTGGGGAGGTGCAATCTGTCAGCCTATCAGCAGCGCACACACGGAGCGAAGTGCTTTTTTTCACACAAGCAAGGGCATGTGTGATTGGCAGTGTATGTCACATGTCCTTGCCCTATAAGACCAAGCCATTTTCCCCGTCGCCACCATTTTCTCACTGCTGCAGCTGTGTGTTAGACGGCACCGCTGTTGCTGTGTGCGCTATACCTTGTTAATTTCAAGCCAATTTTCGCACAAATATACAGATAGCTTGGGAGTAGGGAATAGTTGTGATTGCAGTCCTTTTAAGGACTAGGTTACAGCATTTCCTACGACTTTTATCAGGCAGGTCTGTGCTCTTAAATAGATAGATTGTGGGAGTAAAGACTAATTGTAATTGGAGTCCTTTTCAGGACTAGGTTACATCAGTTCCTATCAGTTTTTGCCAGGCAGGTCTGTGCCAGTGCTGTGCAAGTTTTTTTCACAGCATTTGGCTGAATCTAGCAAAGCTAATCCTTTTTGGCCTATTGCAGAGTGTGTTAGTCAGTGGAGTAGCCTATCTGTGTTGCAAGATATACCACCTGTGTATAGAATACCAATTTTTTTACTGCACCTAGTGAAGTAAAATCTTTTGGGCATAGCATCATTCTATTAGTCCATCTATACTGACCTCCATCAGGTTGCAAACTGAATATAATTTTTTTCTGCATCTAGCTCTGAAAAAATATTTGGGCTTCTAGCAGTGTGTGGGACTTGGTCTATTAGTCCATCTATACTGACCTCCATCAGGTTGCAAATTAAAAATAATTTTTTTCTGCATCTAACCCAGCCAATAGTTTTGGCCTAATACCACAGTTTGGCCACTCAGCTCTGCTCGGTTACCATCCATTGTTTTTTTGTGCAAACAACTCCAGAGTTGTGAATTAGTTAACCACCAAAATGAGTGGAAAAAGGCCTGCTGCTGGTGGAAAGGGGAATAGGCGTGTTGGGAAGGGGAAAAAAGGTTGTGTCCGTGGGGTAGGTGCAGAAGAAAGACCATCTTCCAGCCAAACTAAAATGTCTACTTCTTTTAGCGGACAATGTGATAAGATCCCTTTCTTACGGCCACGCCAATCGCTACAAATTCCAGATGAGGCACAAAAACAGCAGGTGCTTCAACGGATATCAAGTGCTCCTTTAAGTGGGCTCTCCTCCACATCAACTTCAACATCACAAATACTCCAGTCCTCAAAGGTGTCACCCAAATCGCACTTGCTTCCTCACAGCTCCCAAATCTCCAGCTGCCCGTCTGAGTATGAGGTAGAACAGATGGTTGAGTCTGCAGAGCTGTTTACTCATACTATAGCCTGGGAATCAGAGGTCGACTCCAGCACTTCTGTGAATCCAGACGAGGAAATGATCTGCACTGATGCCCAGAATCTTTATGAGTCGGATCCAGGACCAGACGCAGAAGGTTCTGACCATAATGTAGACCCTCATTCCCAAACTGTAACTCCTGTTGGTGGAGACAATGAGGAAGACGATGATAAGACTCAAATACCTGATTGGAGCGACAACTTTAGTTTTTTGTCAGGGCAGGAACAGGTTGGCTCTGAGGACGACGTGTGTGATAACGCACAGGGTGATGATGATGAGGTCGGAGATCCCACTTACTGTCAACCCACAGTCAGCCAAGAGATGAGGTCAGCAGAGGAGGTGGAGGAAGATGCTAGTGACGACGAGGTCAGGTTGCGCCTTCCTGGACAGAGACGTAGTACTGGAAGCACGTCAACAACTGCATCCTCAAACACAACTCTGCCTCTCACCACAAGTCGTGGTGGCTCTTCAGGTCGCATGGGTGCTAAGCCTTGCATAGCCTGGGCATTTTTTCAGATCGATAAAGATGACCCAACTCGTGTTATCTGTAACATTTGTCAGCAAAAGCTAAGTAGAGGCCAAAAAATACATAGTTTGAGTACTTCATGCATGAACCGGCACATGGACATGAAGCATAAGTTGCAGTGGGAAGCTCAGTGTGCTACAATGCGGCCTAGCCGGCCGGGCCAACCACCGTCTGCCATATCTTGTGCATCCGCGGCCTCTTCATCCTCTGTGACTGGGGGGACAGCAGTCACACCTGTTTTGGGGCGCAGACCTGCCACCTCTTTACCCGCAACAGCCAGCGTGATTGGCAGGTCATCATTTTCTTTGGAGGTGGTAACACCAGCTGGTCTTGAGCGCTGTCCGACATCGATAGCACCACCTTTGGATCAAGGCAACCTAACATGTCCGCCTGCATCTTCCTCACAGACCGGCAGTTTGCCGTGGACACCCTTATCAACCCCGTCTAAGCACAATAGCCAGCCCTCGGTCCCTCAGATGTGGACAAGTAAAAGACCATTTCCTCCTAGCCATGAGAAAGCTAAGAGGTTGAATTTCACCATCTGCAAGCTCTTGGCTACAGAAATGCTGCCTTTCCGCCTGGTGGACACAGAGGATTTTCGAGACCTTATGTCCGTCGCAGTGCCCCAGTACCAGATGCCCAGTCGGCACTACTTCTCAAAGAAAGGTGTGCCTGCGCTCCACCAGCATGTCGCACACAACATCACCGCTTCTTTGAGAAACTCTGTGTGTGACAGGGTGCATTTCACCACAGACACTTGGACGAGTAGGCATGGACAGGGGTGTTACATGTCGCTGACTGGGCACTGGGTAACTATGGTGACAGCAGGACAAGGGGCTGCTGTCCAAGTCTTGCCGTCCCCACGAGTTGTGCGTCAATCCTCTTTATGTCAAAGTTCCTCCACTGCTTCTGCCTCCTCAACCTCCTCTCGGTCTTCCACCTGCACCCAAAGCCTGTCTGGTCATGCCACAAGCTTTATAACTGCGCAGAAGGGATCCTGCACACCTCCTTACTATGCTGGCAGTAGGGCTCAACGTCATCAGGCGGTTTTTACATTGAAATGTCTGGGAAATGTGAGTCACACAGCTGAGGAGTTGTGGTCAGCTCTGGAGAACCAATTTCATGAATGGTTGTCTCCACTGGACCTGAAACCAGGGAAGGCCGTGTGCGACAATGCTGCAAACCTGGGTGCGGCCCTTCGCCGGGGCAATGTCACACACGTGCCTTGTATGGCTCACGTGTTGAACCTGGTTGTCCAGCAATTTTTAGCCCACTATCCCAGACTAGATGGCCTTCTGCAGAGGGCACGGTCGCTGTGTGCTCACTTCCGCCGTTCGCATCCCGCAGCTCAGCGACTTACATCTCTACAGAAGTCGTTGGGCCTGCCACTTCACCGGCTAAAATGCGATGTGCCTACCCGGTGGAATTCAACTCTGCACATGTTGCAGCGACTGTGGCAGCACCGACAAGCCCTGGTGCAATACGTTCTGACGTATAGCCTGGGCCAACGAGATTCAGAGGTGGGGCAAATCACGCTGGAGGAGTGGTCTCAGATCAGGGACCTATGCACCCTTCTGCACAGTTTTGAAATGGCGACGAAGATGTTTAGTGCTGACGATGCCATTATCAGCATGACTATTCCGGTGATTTACATGCTGGAGCACATGTTAAACAGAATTCGGAGTCAGGTGGTGGCACAAGAGGAGGTGGAGGAAGTAGAGGAGGAGGAGTTGTATGCGGAAGGGCTAACATCTGCAAGGTCCAGACGGTCGGCAGCACCAAGGCGGCAGGCATGTGAGGGTGGGGGAGATGATTTTACCAGGGCGCATGGTAGCAGCCAAACTAGTGAGGAAGGTGCAGGAGCCCAGGAAGAAGTGGAGGACGAACTGATGGAAGACTCATCAGATGAGGGAGACCTTGATCACATTTCTGTTGTGCGAGGTTGGGGGGAGAGGACAGAGGAAGGAAGCATGATTGTTACCTCGCCACCAACACAACAGGGACTTGGTGCTCCTGGATGCGCAACACACATGAGTGCCTTCTTGCTGCACTACCTGCAACATGACCCTCGAATTGTGAGAATTAGAAATAATCCTGACTACTGGGTTGCCACACTGTTAGATCCCCGGTACAAAAGTAAATTTGCAGAAATTATTCCTGCCATAGAAAGGGATTGTAACGGGTCCGGGAGGCGGACTGTAACGGGTCCGGGAGGCGGAACCTCTGAGCTACTATACAAGGGGGCGGCCCTTGTAAGGGAGCGGGTGGCAGTCTCTGGGTGAACGGACAGGGAGTTACGGCAAGTGATCAGGGCAGTCTCTGGGTAAGGGGTAGGTACGACCTGTGATGGCAGAGCCTCCGGGTAGGCTAGCAGGCAGGTGGTAGATGTGTGCTCCCAGGTGAGCAAGCGAGAGTCTCTGGAATAGCAGGTGGTCACGGCACGTGACGGCGGAACCTCCGGGCTGGCAGGCAGGTAGGTAACGGAGAAGCGCTCCCAGGTGAGCGGGCAAGAGTCTCTGGAATAGCTGATGGTCACCGCACGTGACAACGGGACCTCCGGGCTGGCAAGCAGGCAGGTAACGGAGATGCGCTCCCAGGTGAGCGGGCAAGAGTCTGGAGTAGCTGGTGGTCACAGCACGTGACAACGGAGCCTCCGGGCTGGCAAGCAGGCAGATAACGGAGAAGCGCTCCCAGGTGAGCGGGCAAGCTGGTCCATAGACAGACTGACCGGAGTAGTAAGGCAGACCGTCGGACCTCAGGCAAGCAGGCAGGTAGCTGATATGCGCTCCCAGGTGAGCGGGCAGGCTGGTCCTTTAGACAGACTGACAGGAGTAGTAAGGCAGACCGTCGGACCTCAGACTGGCAGACAGGTAACAAGTATTCAGGCAGGAATCAGGCAGGTAACTGGCAGGTACTGGCAGGTAACTAGCAGGAAACTGGCAGGAAACTGGCAGGTAACTGGCAACGGGACCTGAGGGCTGAAGCACAGGTGAGACACAGGTGCAAACAACATTGCTCGGGCACCTCCATTTTGGAGGAGGTGCCTTATATATGATGAAGTCCTCCGGCCATTGGCCGGGGACTCTTTAGGGCGGCGCGCGCGGCCCCTTTAAGAGGAGGGGAGCGCGCGCGCGCGCGCCCTAAGCACAGGGGCCGGGAAGGAGCGCGCGCTGAGAGCAGAGCAGGAGGAGGACGCCGGGACGGAGCGCGCGCTGACAGCAGAGCGGGGGGAGGAAGCCGGGCACGGAGCAGAGCGGTGAGAGGAGCAGCGTCCCTGCCTAGCAGAGGGCAGGGACGCCGGCACTACAGGGATGCACGCATGCAGGAGTATCAGCAGAGACTGTTGCAGAATCTTACATGTGCTTTTCCACAAAATACCAGTGGTGCACGTAGTGAATCTCACAGTTCCAACTTGCCAACCGTGGGACCGTCAAGTGTTCAGCACTCAAACCGTAACAGAACCACAGTATCTGCTGGCAACATCAATTTTGCGGAATCATTTCACCACTTTTTTAGCCCATCCTTTGCAAGGCCACAGGAGACAAGAAGTCTGACACATAGTCAACGCCTAGAGACGATGGTACAGGAGTATCTCCAAGTAAACATTGAAGCCACGACTGTGTCACTGGACCCTTGCTCTTTTTGGGCTTCCAATCTGGATAAATGGCCGGAGCTAGCCACTTACGCCTTGGAGATCTTGTCATGCCCCGCAGCCAGCGTTCTGTCTGAACATGTGTTCAGCGCTGCTGGTGGTGTGCTGACAGATAAGCGCACGCGGCTCTCCACTGATAATGTAGACAGACTCACGTTCATAAAGATGAACAAATCATGGATCCGAAACGACTTTTCTACCCCTGTGTCATCCTGGGGAGAGTAAAAGCTTGATGATTGGTTAAAATCACCCTACCAACCGTTTTAAGCTTTCAAATTACTAATCATGTTTATCTGTATCTTGACTGGAAAATAATTTGGGCTTTGTAGCAGTGTGCAGCACTGATCCTATTAGGCCATCTATAATAAGCTTCACCAGATTTAAAATTAAAAATAATTTTTAGCTGCATCTAGCCCGGAAAATAATTTTGGGGCTCCGAGATGCGCAAGACACATAAGTGCCTTCTTGCTGCACTACCTGCAGCATGACCCTCATATTGTCAGAATTCGAAGTAATCATGACTACTGGGTTGCCACACTCTTAGATCCCCCAAACTTTTCGATCAACCTTTTCATTTTAATAAAGACCAAAAAAATGGTCATTTTTGAAATTATAAGCATTAGCAGGTTGTTAGAAACTGAAATCAAACAGTTTTCAACTCAAAACTTTATTCTAGGTGATGTTACATTTTCACATAGGACCCCTTGTTCGAAAGGAGCTTCTGAACTCTCTCGTCCATTGAATTTGTCAGGTTTTGGATGGTTTCTGCTTCAATTGTTTTGCATGAGGACAGAATACCCTCCCAGAGCTGTTGCTTAGATGTGAACTGCCTCCCGCCATCATAGACACTCCTTTTAATGATGCTCCAAAGGTTCTGAATGGGGTAGAGGTCAGGGGAGCATGGGGGTCACACCATAAGTTTGTCCCCTTTTATGCCCATATCAGCCAGAGATGCAGATGTTTTATGTGCAGCATGAGATGGTGCATTATCATGCAGAAAAATGATCTTGCTGTGAAATACACGGTTCTTCTTCTTGAACCATGGCAGGAAGTGCTGTTTGAGAAAATCCACATACATTATGGAGTTCATCTTTAGCGCCTTCAGGGATCCTAAAGGGGCCGACAATCTCTCTCCCCATGATTCCAGCCCAAAACATTACTCCACCTCCTCCTTGTTGGCGCTGTAGCCGTGTTTGCGTGGGGTGTCCATCAACCAGCCATCCTCCACTCCATTCATCTGGACCATCGAGCGCTGCACGGCACTCATCCGTGAACAAAACAGTTTTGAAATCAGTCTTCATGTAATGTTTGGCCCACTGGAGCCGTTTCTGCTTGTGTGAAGTGGATAGAGGAGGTCGACAGGATGGCGTATGCACAGCTGCAAACCTCTGAAGGACCCTGCATCTTGTTGTTCGGGGGACGTTGGAGGCACAAGCAGCTTCAAAAACTTGTCTGCTGCTATGACAAGGCTTTTTTGCCGCTGCTCTTTCAACCTGACGTAATTGCCTGTAGGAAAGAGTCCTCAATTTGCCCTTATCAGCACGCACACGTGTGTACTGTGAATCAGCTACATACTTCTTGATTGCCAAGACACTTCATCCTGATCATCGCACAATGTTGATTGTAGTCATGCCTTGACCTAAACACTCCACAATTTGTTGCTTCTCAGCAGCCGACACATCCTTTTTCTTTCCCATTTTGGCAGAAAATGTAGGCTGCTTAATAATGTGAGAGAGCCTTCTTAAGTAGTCTTGCCTTTCATTGGACACACCTGCCAAACTAATTAGCACAGGTGTCTGCAATTGCTTACAGTGATATAAAGAGCCCTGACACACATCACCATCAATGAGTTTAACTGACAAACAAACAAATTCTTCCCTTATCACTCCTAAACACTTTTTGCATAATAATTTGGAACGCGGTGTACATGTGCTTTTCCACAAAACACCAGTGGTTCACGTAGTGAATCTTACAGTTCTAACTTGCCAACCGTGGTCTGTATGGAATTGTTCAATAAAGGGCCCAAAATTAAGATAACATAGATGGGAGAGGTCTCTATGAATAGGAATTCCTAAGTATTTGATACCCTGTGAGGGCCAGGCAAAGGGAAAGTTGGACTGGATGGAATCCTATATGGATTTAGGGAGGGAGACATCGAGGGCCTCAGACTTCGCTGCATTGATTTTAAAATTTTACCATGTAACAAAGTGATCTATTTCAGCCATAACAGCAGGGATGGATATATGTGATTGAGTGATATATACTAGGACATCATCAGCAAATAGAGAGCACTTGTACTCGGTGCCTCCCACCTCAATCCACCTAATATTGGGGTTATGGCGAATTGATGAGAGCAGGTGCTCCGTCACTAGGATGTATAAGAGAGGGGACAGAGGACATCCCTGCCTTGTCCCATTGGTGATTGTGAAAGGTGATGAAAATGTTCTGACGCACCCCCTGGGCCTTGGGACACCCGGAGCCGGACCCTTTTTGGTGGATGCTGGTGGTTGTAGTCTTCGTGGCGGCGATCCGGTTCCGTGGCTCAGGGCGGTCAAACCAGTGGCGGAACTATTTATGTGGTTTTGATGTTTAAATGTCCGACTACGCCACCCGTGGATTGCGGTCAGAGTGAACCGCCGCTACAGGGCAGACCGCTAAGGCTGGTGTTGTGGGTGCAGCAGAGCGTAGCATAACTCCCCACGGGAGGAGTATAGCCTCAGGGCAGTGTATGCGGAGGATGGGGGTGATGGTGCAGGGCAGCAGCAGTAACGACACGGAGTCAGTGATGCAGTTCAGGGCCTTTACTCACAGTTCTTATTATCCAGACCACGTCTGCAGGTAACGGCTGCCCACGTCGTACTGTGCTCACCAGGTGAGGGGCTCAGACAACTCCCAGATAACTTTGGAGCGCTTCACAGGACCCCCTTTGTGTGTCCTTTGTCTGGCCTTTCTTACCAACACTTCTGTCCGGCTGCCTCAGGCCTCCTCTTGGTAAACTTGGTGCCAGTTTCCCTGACCCTATGTGGTGCCTTCCTAGCGGGTGGAGCAAGGGGCTGCGCCACATAAAATGTCAGAGCCTCCGGTTTCTAGCTGAGGGTCGTTTCCTGCCTCCACTAGTTCGGGGACCGGTCTCCCCCTTTGGCCTGACCCCTCCACGCAGGTGGATTCGGGCGTGCGGTGGCGACTCGCCCGTCCGCACCCCTGGGATCCCTTCATTCCTCGTTCCTGGAGCCTTCTCCGCTCCTCTTCCTTCCTTCTCCCTCTTGCAGGCCTGGGCCTCTGTTACTAGGCCCGCCTCCGGAGCAGAGCTCATGCAGAGCCCCTGCTCCCTGCCACTTCTGCTCAGACTTCTCTGCACTGAACTAAGATGGTGCCCACCTTTTATACTCCCTTCTCAATGCACCCAGGAACTGCTTCCTCCCTGCTCCTGCACTGCAGGGTTCCCCTTCCTCAGTGTTCCCTCCCCCCACTCCAGCCAGGGACAGGGACTGTCGTGCCCATCTCAGGGGCATATTGGTCGCCCTGCCCCACGGCAATGTGGTGTAATGCATGCAGGTGTCGGGTCCTGATCCACACTCCATCCTTATCTGAGAGTGAGATATCACACCTCTGGGTGAGGTGCAATACGTCTGTAGCAACCGAGCCCTCGGTGCTACAGTTCCATTTATCTTCAGCCTAGGTGACGTATTGTGATACAGGGCCGTGATTTTGGCTATAAAAGGGTCCCCTAGACCCCTACCCCAAGCTTTTTAAGAGAATCATATATGGCGTGCCAGGAGACTCTATGGAATGCTTTCTCAGCATCCAACGAGAGTATCTACTTACAAATTTTTAACTGCATCTAGCCCAGGAAATACTTTGTGCCTAGTAGCAGTGTCTGCTAGTCAGCGGATTATCCCGGCTGTTAAGCAAGCTACACCACCTGTAGTTTGGACACTTAATTTTTTCAAAGGAAATGCTTCGGGACCACGGGATACTCAGTGAAGAGCATCAGGAGGCACCCCAAGGCATAGGGGCTGGGACTGGCACTAGGATGCCTTGCGGTGGACAGCCGAGCTCGATCCTTATAAAAGCTTTTTAACTGCAGCAGCTTTAGTGGACGCTACTGGAGCTGGAATTACGCGGCTGCTGGCATGAGACTTGCCCTCCAATAGATCCTTGTAAATGGATTTAAAGTGTATTCATTCAAATTAGAGGGACAATTTAAATTAAAAAGCTTAGAGCTGCCTCCACCACAGGGGGGCTCTCTCGACCCACCAGCGGACAGGCACCAGTATTGGGAGAGGGGGGCTGGCCGTCAGGGTTCACCGCGGCTCTGGCACAAACCCGGCGACACGGAGGTGGCACGGGCAGGAGCGGACTGGCCGTCTCGGCTTCTCACTTTTTGGATTTTAGAAGGGCATGACATGCCTATATCTGTGTCTCCCCCTCCTTTTACTCCTCCACCTCTTTTCTTTTCGCATGACTATATGTACTTGTCACTTTTCCATGTGTTAGTTGTGTCTTCTGAGCAGTTTGTCAGCTTTTGGACACCTTTGAAGGTGTTTTCTATGTGTTTCTATGTGTTTTTGTTTGCCTGCCATTGGTTTTAACGGTGTTCGAAGGTGTTCGACGAACAGTTCGACGAACAGTTCGGCGAACACACGGGTGTTCGACGAACCGAACCGAACTCGAACACTACGGGGGTGGCTCAACACTATTTGTCATTACTGTGGCCCTGCTCTATGTGTCTTTAAATTCTTAGTGGGGTTTTTCCTAAAATTGGTCAGCCGTTGGACTCACTGCATACCCTATAACTGTATAGCAGACCCTCTCCTTTCCAATGGCAACATGTCGTACTCGTTACTGTGGCCCTGCTCTATGTGTCTTTAAATTCTTAGTGGGGTTTTCCCTGAAATTGGTCAGCCGTTGGACTCACTGCATACCCTATAAGTATATAGCAGACCCTCTTCTTTCTAATGGAAACATGTCGTTACTGTGGCCCTGCTCTATGTGTCTTTAAATTCTTAGTGGGGTTTTTCCCAAATTTTGGCAGCCCTTGCAGTCACAGCATGGGCATTACCACTATAGGAGACCCGCTCCTTTATAATGGGAACATTTTTTTTACTGAGACCCTCCTCTATGTCTCTTCAAAGGTGTATTGGGTTGCGTACAAATTTTTGGCAGCCCTTGCAGTCACTGCATACGCAATAACAGTATAGGAGACCCACTTGTTAATAATGGGAACAACAAAGCATAGCCGGCAGATGGCTCTCTAACAATAGCGAGGGCCGACTGCTGGCTTTTTAAGAAAAGTAAGGGCCGTCTGATGGCCCTATAAAAATACGCTTTATGACTTTCAGAGTCCCTCCATCATAAATGAAACAGGATGTGTCTGATGATGTGTCACACACCACATTGCCAAATAAGGTTGTAAAATGTTAAAATGCCATTTCCCGGTGAATGCATTTGTATTAAAAAATAACGTAAAAAAACCCCAAAACAGTAGGATCTTTAGTATAAAAAACAGCGTCACCAATTTAACCTCAATGTAATCACATTGTTCAGCTCATGCACCTCCTCCTCCATCTCCGAAATGACCACATCAGTCACAAGCTGACAGCACTGCAGCACTACCTTGGCCAAGCGGCAACACGCTGTGCTGAAGATAACATGCTTAATGCTTAGGTGACAAACCGCCCAGAGCTGCAGAGTTGTTGAAAGCTGTAACACAGAAGCCTGATCTGTAGCTCTCACCGCTGAACATACAGCCAAGCATGGTCGTGTGTGACAATGGGCGGAACCTGGTGATGGAGAATTGACAGCCGGAGTAGATATGGTTTCCCTCTATGCCAGTCCTTTCACCGAGCTAAAGAATATGGCTGTGGTGAAATACAACTCCCACTGAGAAGCTGTTTAAGATTGAAAAACATTGTGCCCATCGGAGGATTTGATTCTGAGGGTTCACCTTTCTCCCCGCTCATAGCAGCTGCAAAGTTAGTGCTATCATAAACTCTCAAGAGGTAGAAGCCAAGGCACACCAGAGGATTCTCTGGTGGGACAATTCAACCCTGCCGAGAAGCAGCCCTGGCTAAGAAAAGTGTGGGGGGGAGGTTCCCGGACACTCTATGGCTGCTTTTTTAATGTGGATCGGATATGCATGTTATTTTTCAAACAGCATTGCAGATCAGGCCATTGCCCAACTTTGTAGTCATGAAATTAAATGCGCAAAGAAAGATGTTTGTGTATCAAAAGCACCACCGACAAGTGCGAGTTGATGTTGGACGGGCTGCCATTGCTTCTGCAACAAGCTGCATTAGAGGACTTCCTGGGAGAAATGACACGCAGGGTAGATACGGTTTCCCTCTATGCCAGTCCTTTCACTGAGCTAAATACAACTCAGCAAAAAAAGCTGTGGACTGGCTCCGTACCGTCCCTGGCCACATTCACCTGTCCACGTGTTTGTGGTTAGGAGGTCCTTCCCAGTAAGTGCACTGAGGAGGGCACGGGTAATAATAATAATAATCTTTATTTTTATATAGCACTAACATATTCCGCAGCGCTTTACGTACATTATCGTCGCTGTCCCTATCGGGGCTCACAATCTAGGTTCCCTATCAGTATGTCTTTGGAGTGTGGGAGGAAACCGGAGAAAACCCACGCAAACACGGGGAGAACATGTGGGACCCGTGCTTGTAGAAGGCAGAGATGATACCGGGAAACATAGTGGCGGCTGGGGACAGAGTATGGATACCCGGTCGCCGCCGCCATAAGATTGTGGACAGCTTCCGCCTCCACGAGCCTTAAAGGCCACATTTCAAATGCAGGCAGCTGTCCAAAATTTGGCAGTATAGTATGTGTATCACCCTGGCCTGGATGCCACAAATGTGTAATAAAGCTGTGTCTGAGAGCAGGAGGGAAGTTCTCTGGTCAGGGACCATTAGCATGCAGCACCTCCTGTCCCAGGCCAGTAGGGGGAGCAGGCTGCCCCTATAAAAGCTGGAACTGGGGGCAGGGTTAGGGAGAACTGGATGACCTGTCTCTGAAGTGAGAGCCGTCCCAGAGAAGGGAGAGCCAGTTTAGCTGAAGCTGAGGAGGTCGTGTGGCAGTAGAGGAGCCACGAGCCAGGGACGGAAGGTGGAAGGCGACGTGAGCCTGTCCTGGCTTAGAGAGAAACTGAACTACCGGTCTGTGGTGTCCGAGGCTGTTTGGATTCCAAGTCCTACAGCAAATAACCAGGCTGCAGGGGATCGTATGTCCCTTGGCCTAAGAAGCCCGGAGGTTCCGCCACAGCAGAAGGGACCAGCAAAGGTGCACCAGACCAAGAGTAGAAAGGGACCCAAGTTGCAAGCCATACGGGCGAGAAGACACGGTGATCTCAGGAACGTGGGCTATTACGCCACGAGGAGGGAAATAGCCAGAAAGAGCGCAGAGAGCACGGTAGGCCTACACCCTCACCCTGACCAGGAGGGCTTCCCCCTTGTTCTCAAACATCCAGGCCCCCTTCTAGCTGGGACTGTTTTTGGGTCATCTCACTTGTTCTAATAAAGACCCTGAACTGTTTAAGGGGCCTCCGTTTCCTGGCTATTGCGATCGGAATCATCCCCTCCATCATCCATCTATACTGCCCTGGGGCCACACTCCTCCCGTGGGGAGTTATATTATTCAGTGCTGCACACTTACATCTGCCCCAGCGGTCTGCACTGCAGCAGCGGTTATCCCTGACCGCAATCCACGGGTGGCGTAGTCGGAACTTCCCCTATATATATATATCAAAAGATGGTTCCCCTTTAAGCCTGACACCTTGAGCTCGGGACCGGGTCGCCACTACTACTCCCCATCCGCATCCAGAGGCCTGGCCCTGAGTACCCCACGGCCCAGGGGGCGAGTCAGCTTTCTGGCATAGTCGGCAAGATTGTGACCAACCCGCCACAAACGGGTACTGCGTGCCTGAAAAGACTGTCTGCGTACCTTGAGAGGGAGGTTTCCCGTTATCCAGAGCCGCTTCCCGCCGTCTTCAGCAGTTTCCCGCCATCTTCAGCTGTTTTCCCGCCATCTTCAGCCGTTTTCCCGCCATCTGACACGATCTGCAGGATGCCGCGCAGGAAGAAGAGGGGCGTGGACGTCCAAACTGCGCGAGACCTGAAGCCCTGCCCTACGCACCGACACTGCGCAAGGTCCTGGAAGGAGAGAGAGCGCGCTGACGTCACCAGGACGCGACGCAAGGTCCTCGCACGGAGCAGCACCAGCGGAGCCGCGGCCTACGGAAGAGGATCAACGGAAGGTAGGCCACGGTTCACTAGGGGGGAAGAAGATGACGGACGCGGAGGGACCCTCTACCACCAGTGTGGCTGCAGCAGCGGTGATGCCGTTCTCTATGCCGTACATCCCCGGAGCAGCCTGGCTGCCCCAATACTCAGGGGAATCCCATACATTGACTGACTTTAAGGAAAGACTGCACAGTCTATTTAAAGTTTATCCCCTGACAGAGGAACAGAAGGTGAGCATTCTCACGAGGCAGCTCACCGGTGCAGCCCAGCGGGAAGTGAAATCATGGTTAGATGAGGAAAAAAGGACTATAAAGGACATTCTGGCCAGGTTGCGGAGTACCTTTGATACCCGTACCTCAGCAGAAATAAAAATGCGGTTCTATGGCTGTAAGTAGCGAGCCCAGGATAGTATCAGAGACTATGCCTTGAACCTGCAAGAAGCCCTAAGAGCTATCAAACAAGCTGACCCTGGTAGCGTGCAGGACACCGATAAGCTGTTAACTGACCAGTTCATAGAAGGTCTGCTGTCCAGCGCCCACAGGACCCAGCTGCGCCTCATGGCCCTACAGAACCCCGATTTGACTTTTGCGCAGTTCAAGGATAGGGCCATCCGGGTGCTCCGAGAACCCCCACCAAGTGGCGCTGTAGCTTCCCGGCACCCTGCCATTACTTACCACCAGGGGGCGGCGCCCTACCCTGCAGACCTTGTGGGGGCTGATGCGCAGGTCTCAAGCCCATCCCCGCCTGCAGACCTGCACCATCAGGTCCAGGAACTAACCAGAAGTGTTGCTGCATTGACCAGGACCGTACAGTCGTTACAGGTGGACCCGTCAGGACCCATCAAGCTGGCTTCCAGTCCGGAGGATGTCCCGTGGCGTCGACAGAGGAGGATCCCGTCGTTCAGAGGGAGGCCCGCCGACCGCTACACTGAGGATGGACAGCCGATTTGCCGCCGTTGCAGTCAGCCAGGACACCTAGCAAGGTACTGTACTTTAAATGGGCCCGACCTGGGGCAGAGGGCCAACCCCCAGGCATAAGGTCACCAGGCCCGTCTAATTGTCATGATAAGTACGTGGGGGGACGCCCGGTCTTACCCGTAGTGCTGGACGGTATCCCCATGAGTGCACTGCTGGACACCGGATCTCAAGTGACTACCATCCCCTACGTACTTTTCAAGCGGTACCGGAATGACGCGGATATAACCCGTTATCCAGACGATGACTTAAGCATCATCGCCAGCAATTGCCAACCTGTGCCGCAAGTGGGGTTCAGAGAGATGACCATCAAGATTGGTAAGGTTGAACTGCCGGCACAGGGAGTGATCATTGTGGACACTGATCGCCGTGAGAGTCACCCTAAAATAACTGTGGGTACTAACGTGATTGAAAACTGTCTTTCAGAAGTAATTATGATTTTGCAACAGGTGGCGATGAATGCAAGCTCCAGCCAACAGAAGGTCCTCCAGAAAGAGATTAGAGCCCTGATGAGGCGGCAACAGGTAGAACTGTCTGGTGGTGAGATCGGTAGCGTGAAGATGAGCGACCCGTTTCCCATTGCCATGCCTCCCAAAAGTGAAATGATGATCTGGTGTCGGACTGCAATCGGGTTAAGAGGGAGAGACTACCAAGCCATGGTAGAACCCGTGTACTCGGACAGCAGGCCCACCATTTTGACAGCCAGGGGGGTGGTTGATGTCCACCATGGAAGGGTGCCCGTCCGGATCTTAAACATCGGGGAAAGGGAAGTATACTTGCCCCGGTATGCTACACTAGCTAAATTGTTTGCCGTCCAACACAATACTATCAGGGTCGTGGAACCCTTGCCTCCATCTTCCCCGGTGGAGAGTAATGGCTCACAGAAATACAAGGAGGACTGGTGCCAGGAACTCCATGTGGGTGCTGACTCCACTCCCCTGCACCAAAAACAAGGAGTCTACCGGGTGGTACAGGAGTACGAGAGAATCTTTAGTAAGCACCCGCTAGACTTCGGCAGAGTAAGAGGGATAGAACACCATATCCCCACGGGGAGCCACCCACCAATAAAAGAGAGACACAGGCCTGTACCCCCTGCACATTATCAGAACGCAAAGGGCATGCTGAGAGAAATGAAAGAAGCTGGGGTCATTAGAGATAGCTGTAGCCCCTGGGCAGCCCCCTTGGTTCTGGTAAAAAAGAAAGACGGTACCATGAGAATGTGTGTGGACTATAGAACGGTCAACCGTGTCACCCATAAAGATGCGTACCCGTTACCTAGGATAGAGGAGTCTTTAGCAGCCCTAAAATCAGCTAACTTCTTCTCTACTTTGGACCTTACTAGCGGGTACTGGCAGCTTCCTGTGGCAGAGGCTGACAAGGAGAAGACCGCCTTCACCACCCCGATGGGACTGAGCGAGTTCAACTGTATGCCCTTCAGGCTCTGCAACGCACCAGGGACCTTCCAGAGGCTGATGGAATGCTATCTAGGGCACCGAAACTTCGAGACGGTCCTCCTTTACCTGGACGACGTGATCGTCTATTCGAAGACTTACGAGGACCATCTAAAGCACCTGGCCGAGGTGTTCGAAGCCCTGGCAGGCTATGGCCTGAAGGTGAAACCCTCAGTGTCACCTGTTGAAACTGAAAATACAGTACCTAGGGCACGTGGTGAGTGCCGAGGGAGAAGCCCCCGACAAAGTGACAGCCATCAAGAGCTGGCCAAGCCCCTCTAACATCAAAGTAGTGAGGCAATTCCTTGGGTTGGTAGGCTACTACCGAAGGTTCATCCCCGGGTTCACTAAGATGGCAGCCCCTATGCAGGACCTCCTGATAGGACAGTCTAAGTCCAGAAGCCAAAAGCCACCCTTCAAGTGGGACAAGCCGGAAGAGAAATCCTTCCGCCAGTTGAAGATGGCCCTCACAGGGGATGAGATCCTGGCCTACCCCGATTATGGCCAGCTTTTTATCCTCCACACAGACGCCAGTAATGTGGGGCTGGGAGCCGTACTGTCACAGAACCAACAGGGCAGAGAAAGGGTGATCGCGTACGCCAGCCGAAAGCTGAGGCCCACCGAGAGAAACCCGGAGAATTACATCTCCTTTAAGGTGGAGTTCTTGGCAGTGGTGTGGGCCGTAACGGAGCGTTTCAAGCATTGCCTGGCCTCTGCGAAGTTCACTGTGTACACGGACAACAATCCGTTAACGCATCTGGACAATGCGAGACTTGGTGCCCTAGAGCAGCCGTGGATGGCCCGGCTAGCAAATTATGACTTCACCATCAAGTACCGGGCAGGCCGAGCCAATGCTAATGCAGATGCCCTATCGAGAATGCTCCACTTGCCCGATGAGGGAGAAGATCCAGACGAGTTGGAGGAAGTAGAGCTCCCTGCATTCCACCGGTATGGGGCCACTCAATACTCCCACCGCGTGAAGGAGGAAGACTTAACAACCATCATGATCAATCCCCTACCTCACCACAGCTGGGCCGAGACCCAAGATAGTGACCCTGCAATCCGCATGGTGAAAGACCTGCTGACCCGAGAAGACGCCCGTCTAGATCCGGATGCTCCAGAGGAAGCCAAGCAGCTATGGAAAGAGAAGAGCAGGCTATTCCTCTATGAAGGTAAGCTGTGCAGAAGACTCGTCAACCACCGGACGCACAAGCTGACCTGGCAAGTCGTGGTCCCAAGGCGAGATGCAGCTATGGTCCTGGAGGCTTACCATGACAGAGCGGGGCACTTCGGCTGGAAGAAACTGGAGTTCCTGCTAAGAGGACGGTTCTTCTGGATTGGCATGAGAGGGGCTGTAGAGAAGTGGTGCAGAGACTGTGGCCCTTGTAATCTAAGGAGGAAGGACCGCACCAGCCAGAAGACACCCTTGAGGCCCATCGTCACCAAGTAGCCTCTTGAGCTGGTAGCTCTGGACCACGTAAAATTGTTTCCAAGCCGGTCAGGATACGTTTATGCCCTGACAATCGTGGACCATTATTTCCGATTTCTAGTGGTGGTCCCGGTAAAAGACTTGACAGCTCAAACGGTGGCCAGAGCCTTCCAGCAAAACTTCTGCCGCCCACACGGGTATCCGGAACAGGTCCTGACAGACCAGGGTCCAGCGTTCGAGGCTGAAATCTTCCAAGAGTTCTGCAACCTCTATGGCTGTAAGAAGATTCGGACAACGCCTTACCACCCACAAACCAACGGGATGTGTGAGAAAATGAACAATATAGTCATTGATCTCCTGAAGACGTTGCCCCTGGAGGAACGCAGCCTGTGGCCAGAAAAACTGCCGGACCTGATAGACTTATACAACCATATCCCGGTGAATGCTACAAACTGCACCCCGGCTTACCTGATGCGAGCCAGACCAGGTAAGCTGCCCATAGACCTGGAGATGGGAGTCCTAACACCCGAGGACACCTCCCCCAGATGCGGACTGGGATACGGAAAGGCAACTGCAGTACAAGAAGATACAGGAGAGTGTGGAGAAGAGCCTGGCCCAGGCGAGAGAAAAGCAAGAGAGGCTCTTCAACCAACACGCCCCTGCTGGTCCCCTGGAACCTGGTGAGCAGGTCCTGAAGCGAAAGAGAAGGCTACACAAGCTGGATGACCAGTGGGAGAGGGAACCCTACACAGTACTGCAGTCTGATCACGACAACCCGAAGGTGTGTGTGATCACTAAGGATGGAGGAGAAACCACTAGTTCCATCTCCAGAGACCACCTAAAAAGGTACCCGAGCAAATACAGAGTGCAGGAGAGGATCAAGGTGACCTTGAACCCGCAGAGGACAAGGAGGAGATGATCAGCACAGTTCTTGGGGAATTCCCTCAGTCCTGGACTCGAATAAACGATGCCATAGTGGTACCCGTCCTGCATTTCCTGCAACCTACTCAGCCACAACCTACACCAGAGCAGGAAAGTGAAGAAGAACAAGCAGCTCCAGAGGCAGAAGAGCCTGTACCAGCAGCCCAGGAGAGTCAACCCTCTGCTGACAGTGAGCCTGCCATGCCTGCGGTAAGCCAGAGGACCCGCAGACAGCTGCCTGCCCTGCCTGTAAGTCTAGCCAGTGACTGCACCTCGAGCGCTAGTGAGAAAAACCAGGTTAGACCACCACCAGACAGTGGGTTACGTAGGTCAACCCGATGCACTAAGGGGCAAATACCAGCTCGCTGGAGAGTGTAGGGTGTGATAGCAAATGTAAATAGCCTTCAAAATGTTGAATTGTTTAAAATATAATTGCATGACCAGTAACTACGTGTTTTCTCAGTTTCTTTCAGTTAATACATGGACTAACAGGTTATGAACTTTGAATAACCGGGACTTCCTTGTAAATATATTTGGAGCTTAACCAATGTAATGAACAAGGACTGTCAAGGATTTGGGGCTACGGCAGATCCCCCACCTGGTTAAAGCCCCCCGTTGTTGTTGGTGAAATGGGCACCCGGTCACAGACCACACTGTGACCTTAAGAACTCAACCTGTGCGTCACTTGCTTTATAATGTTTTAATGGTCATGCATATTACTCTGGTTTCCTGTTTAGTCCCGGAGTACTACGTTTTACTAGGGGGGAATGTGTCACCCTGGCCTGGATGCCACAAATGTGTAATAAAGCTGTGTCTGAGAGCAGGAGGGAGGTTCTCTGGTCAGGGACCATTAGCATGCAGCACCTCCTGTCCCAGGCCAGTAGGGGGAGCAGGCTGCCCCTATAAAAGCTGGAACTGGGGCAGGGTTAGGGAGAACTGGACGACCTGTCTCTGAAGTGAGAGGCGTCCCAGGGAAGGGAGAGCCAGTTTAGCTGAAGCTGAGGAGGTCGTGTGGCAGTAGAGGAGCCACGAGCCAGGGACGGAAGGCGACGTGAGCCTGTCCTGGCTTAGAGAGAAACTGAACTACCGGACTGTGGTGTCCAAGGCTGCTAGGATTCCAAGTCCTACAGCAAATAACCAGACCGCAGGGGATCGTATGTCCCTTGGCCTAAGAAGCCCGGAGGTTCCGCCACAGCAGAAGGGACCAGCAAAGCTGCACCAGACCAAGAGTAGAAAGGGACCCAAGTTGCAAGCCATACGGGCGAGAAGACACGGTGAGCTCAGGAACGTGGGCTATTACGCCACGAGGAGGGAAATAGCCAGAAACAGCGCAGAGAGCACGGTAGGCCTACACCCTCACCCTGACCAGGAGGGCTTCCCCGTTCTTCTCAAATATCCAGGCCCCCTTCTAGCCGGGACTGTTTTTATGTCGTCTCACCTGTTTTAATAAAGACCCTGAACTGTTTAAGAGGCCTCCGTTTCCTGGCTATTGCGATCAGAATCATCCCCTCCATCATCCATCTATACTGCCCTGGGGCCACACTCCTCCTGTGGGGAGTTATATTATTCAGTGCTGCACACTTACATCTGCCCCAGCGGTCTGCACTGCAGCGGCGGTTGTCCCTGACCGCAATCCACGGGTGGCGTAGTCGGAACTTCCCCTATATATATATCAAAAGACGGTTCCCCTTTAAGCCTGACACCCTGAGCACGGGACCGGGTCGCCACTACTACTCCCCATTCGCATCCAGAGGCCCGGCCCTGAGTACCCACGGCCCAGGGGGCGAGTCATATGCAGCCTGTGGGAGGGTGGGTAGCTGTCTACATACTTGCACTTGCATTCAAAGGAATGGGGTAGGGACAACTGAACGCTGCACTGGGACAAGGACGTGGACGGTGATTGTTGCAAGTCGGGAGGCATCTTCGCATGCGCCAAGGATCACTTATGATGGGCACACTTTTAGGCAGTGACCTGGGAGTCAGAAATGCTTCCAGATGTCTTCCCCATGCTGTTCCCATGTCTTTTCAGCACTGTATGCATGTGTCTGATGATGTGTCACACACTACATGGCCAGATAAGGTTGTAAAATGTTAAAATGACATTTCCCAGTGAATACATTTGTCTTGGTTGAAAGCAATGCAAAAGTGCAAAAAAGCATAAAAAACGCTATATGTGAACATAGCCCAAGGTGTGGAGGAGTATTTTTGTTTTTGGTTATTTATTTTGCCTTATATACAAGTCATTACCCTGGAAAGGATGTTCCTTAACATATTTCCCAGGAAAATCCATTTTGGTTTCGTTTTTGTATGTTTTATTGTGAGTCCGTAAAAGTGGCATAATACTGTGACAACGTTGTTAAGAGCAGTGACCTGGGAGTTAGAAATGCTTCCAGGGGTCTTCCCCATGCTGTTCTCATGTCATTTGAGCACTGTTCCCATCGATTTGGGCAATTTTTAGGCCTCTGCAGACCGCCGGGGGGAGCCGCCTGAAAAATGCTTGCGTTTCCCATAGACTTACACCCGAGTATTCCAATTTGCTCGACCCGAGCAACGAGTATCCGAGCATTTTAGTGCTAGCTCATCACTAGTAAGGACCTCTCATGTATTTCATACCCACTCAAAATTTGCAAAGTTCCTACCTCAGAGAAATGTTCCAGGAGAATCTTCTGTTGGGCTTTTTCATAGGCATCGGCTGGGGTAATTTTTTTTCCGGGAAAGGCGTCATCCAGGTAATCGCAAACAATTGGAGATCCATAGACTATTTTACCATCAGAGGTTTCAATAGATGGCACCAATCCTTAAGGTACTTTTCTCTAAAAAACAATCCGGCTTGTTCCTTAGGTTAATGTTGACAATTTGAAGTCTGAACAGAGAAAAGGAGAATGTTCGTAAAGGGAAAATAATGTTTAAAAAAATACAAGAAATGGTCACGTTGAAGCCTCGACAGAAGAATAAACTGTAAATGTGAGACCATGGTAAGGCAGTAGTATATAAGAAATGTTGCAGATATTGAAATAAACTACGACAAAAAATATAGTACAGCGGCATGTGTGAACCCACCCTAAAATGGTTGTATCAT
The DNA here is from genome assembly GCF_046119375.1 of Phyllobates terribilis. Lineage (NCBI taxonomy): Eukaryota > Metazoa > Chordata > Amphibia > Anura > Dendrobatidae > Phyllobates > Phyllobates terribilis. Next base: position 418,089,434 of record NW_027362765.1, read on the forward strand.
AAATTATCCACTAATGACAGGATAGGCAATTGTGATTGCTTAGAATATGACCGATAAGACTCAAACCGATCTTGAGAGTGGAGCTCTGCAAAGCCCCATTTGAGTGACTAGATGGTGGCCCGATTCTAACACATCGGGTATTCTAGAATATGTATGCGGCCGACCGGGCGCAATCAGCAGAACGTTGTTTAAATTTAGCGTCAAAATCGCTGATTGGTCGCGGCCGGCAACCGCGACCAATCAGCAAAACGGTGTTTAAATTTGGAGGCAATATCGGTGATTGGTCGCGGGTGGCGGCCGCGACCAATTAGCGAACTGTGTTAGTGAGGACCGGAGAGCTTGTTTAAATTTGGCGATAAAAGCGTTGATTAGTCGCAACCGCGACCAATCAGCAAAACGGTGTTTAAATTTGGCGCCAATATCGCTGATTGGTCGCGACCGCCGGCCGCAACCAATCAGCAGAGCGGGGTTTAAATTTGGCCCCAATAATGCTGACTGGTTGCGGCCGGCGACCGCGATCAATCAGCAGAGGGGTGTTTAAATTTGGCGCCAATATCGCTGATTGGTCGCGGCCGTCAACCGTGACCAATCAGCAGAGCGTTGTTTAAATTTGGCGCCAATCTCGCTGATTGGTCGTGGCCGTGACCAATCAGCGAATCGTATTAGTGAGGACCGGGAAGCAGTGCTGCCTGTGCGGCTAGTTCCGCTGCGAGAAGCCGGGAGATGAGCGGCTGCTCGCAGCAGAAGTATCCCGACCGGCAGCGCCGCTCCCCGGTCCTCCATTCACACTTGCCGTCGGGAGATCAGCGGGCCAAGCCGCTGATCTCCAGACAGTAGCCGCATGGAGGTCAGCGGCGCCGCCGGTCGGGGTCCTTTTGGTGCAAGCAGCCGGGAGATGAGCGCCTCGAGCCGCCTCATCTCCCGGCTGCATCGCCGCTGACCTCCGTCCTGCAGATGAGCCGCTAACGGCAGCCATCTTTTTCTCAAATCCCACGTCGCTGATTGGCTGCGGCCGGACCAATCAGCGACACGGGATTTCCTGGACAGACAGACAGACAGACGGGATAAGACGATTATATATATATAGATATGTTGGTTGTGCAGCATCCATTCATTCTCTATGGGTTGACTGCAAATTCCTGAGTATAATGATCGGACCCCCAGAAATTAAACAGTTATCTCTTATTCATAGGTGATAAATTAGATACTTGGTTCAACTCCTTTAAGGTTTCAATTAATTTAGAACAATAGGAATACTAACAAAGACATGCAGTTAAGAAACTTTACAAAATATGTTGCCTACTTGATTCCTTTAGCAACCAGAACAAGCCATGCTTTTTGGACATATGGGCAGAATTTCATGCTGTAGAGTCGAACTACATCCTCTGGCACCGGTCCTGGAGCAACGCTACCTGAAATAAATGATATTCACTCAGTATGCAGATAGCAAACGTACATTATAAATGCCAGAATGTCTAGCGGTACCTTATTTCACAGAGTCTTTTTTGAGGATTGTTTATTGGGCTGGATTTTTAAGGGTATTGTGGGAAGTTTGTAGTAAGCCTGCCCTTCCCATTCACTCCAGTACAGGATTTTTTGGGCTACTGAAATACACGTTAAGAATGGTGTTGAGGCCACACATGCGCGTGTTACGGGTCCGGGTGGTGGAACCTCTGTGCTTCGGTGCAAGGAGGGACCAGAGGGGCGTGACTAAGTGACTACTCGGCCCGACCAAGGTCACACGGCGGCTTAGTTGACTCCATGAACCAGGGAGGGACCGGGCAGGTGGACCAGGTGCCACTCTGGGACCGACCTTGTGTGAGAGCAGGTGACTCCCACGGGTCAGATGGCAGGAACTGACCGGTACAACGGATGAGCACGGCAGGAAGGCAGACGGGTGGTCCGGGTAGATAAACAGGCTGGTTCAGCAGATAGCCAGACGGGTGCTCCGGGTAGGCTGGCTAGAGGGCACGACAGGTTACCGGCAGGTGATCCAGGTAGGCAGGCTCGTGGGCACAACAGGTAACAGACAGGTGCTCCAGGTTGGCAGACTGGCGGGCACGGCAGGTTACAGGCAGGTGCCCCAGGTAGGCTGGCTGGCAGGCACGACAGGTAACAGGCAGGTGCTCCAGGTAAGCAGACTGGCTGACACGGCTGGTTAATGGCAGACAGGCGGGCAGAACCCTTAGACAGACTGGCGGACTGGACTGTAGACAGACTGGCGGGCTGGACTGATAGACTGGCGGGCAGGACACATTGGCAGCGGGACCTGATGGCTGAAGCAAATGTTAGCACACGGAACAACAACCTTGCACAGGCACCTCCATATTGGAGGAGTTGCCTAATATAGGGGAAGTCCTCCGGCCATTGGCATGGGACTCTATAGGACGACGCGCGCGGCCCCTTTAAGAGGGAGGGAGAGCGCGCACGCCCTAAGCACAGTGCCCGGGAAGCTGTGTGCACCAGCAGCAGAAACAGGGCAGCCGGAAGACGCCGAAGAAGGACCATGACGGTGAGGGGAACGGCGTCTCTGCCCGGCAGGAGGCAGAGACGCCGGTGCTACAGCGCGCCATTTCTCTACTCATTGTTAATGGGATTGCTGGAGATTAAGCTTGTCTATGGCATTGTAAATAGCCAATAAATAGAGGTTATGTAAAAAGGAGGTAACAATTAGTGTTGAGCCACCCCCGTAGTGTTCGAGTTCGGTTCGGTTCGTCGAACACCCGTGTGTTCGCCGAACTGTTCGTCGAACTGTTCGTCGAACACCTTCGAACACCGTTAAAACCAATGGCAGGCAAACAAAAACACATAGAAACACATAGAAAACACCTTCAAAGGTGTCCAAAAGCTGACAAACTGCTCAGAAGACACAACTAACACATGGAAAAGTGACAAGTACATATAGTCATGCGAAAAGAAAAGAGGTGGAGGAGTAAAAGGAGGGGGAGACACAGATATAGGCATGTCATGCCCTTCTAAAATCCAAAAAGTGAGAAGCCGAGACGGCCAGTCCGCTCCTGCCCGTGCCACCTCCGTGTCGCCGGGTTTGTGCCAGAGCCGCGGTGAACCCTGACGGCCAGCCCCCCTCTCCCAATACTGGTGCCTGTCCGCTGGTGGGTCGAGAGAGCCCCCCTGTGGTGGAGGCAGCTCTAAGCTTTTTAATTTAAATTGTCCCTCTAATTTGAATGAATACACTTTAAATCCATTTACAAGGATCTATTGGAGGGCAAGTCTCATGCCAGCAGCCGCGTAATTCCAGCTCCAGTAGCGTCCACTAAAGCTGCTGCAGTTAAAAAGCTTTTATAAGGATCGAGCTCGGCTGTCCACCGCAAGGCATCCTAGTGCCAGTCCCAGCCCCTATGCCTTGGGGTGCCTCCTGATGCTCTTCACTAAGTATCCCGTGGTCCCGAAGCATTTCCTTTGAAAAAATTAAGTGTCCAAACTACAGGTGGTGTAGCTTGCTTAACAGCCGGGATAATCCGCTGACTAGCAGACACTGCTACTAGGCACAAAGTATTTCCTGGGCTAGATGCAGTTAAAAATTTGTAAGTAGATACTCTCGTTGGATGCTGAGAAAGCATTCCATAGAGTCTCCTGGCACGCCATATATGATTCTCTTAAAAAGCTTGGGGTAGGGGTCTAGGGGACCCTTTTATAGCCAAAATCACGGCCCTGTATCACAATACGTCACCTAGGCTGAAGATAAATGGAACTGTAGCACCGAGGGCTCGGTTGCTACAGACGTATTGCACCTCACCCAGAGGTGTGATATCTCACTCTCAGATAAGGATGGAGTGTGGATCAGGACCCGACACCTGCATGCATTACACCACATTGCCGTGGGGCAGGGCGACCAATATGCCCCTGAGATGGGCACGACAGTCCCTGTCCCTGGCTGGAGTGGGGGGAGGGAACACTGAGGAAGGGGAACCCTGCAGTGCAGGAGCAGGGAGGAAGCAGTTCCTGGGTGCATTGAGAAGGGAGTATAAAAGGTGGGCACCATCTTAGTTCAGTGCAGAGAAGTCTGAGCAGAAGTGGCAGGGAGCAGGGGCTCTGCATGAGCTCTGCTCCGGAGGCGGGCCTAGTAACAGAGGCCCAGGCCTGCAAGAGGGAGAAGGAAGGAAGAGGAGCAGAGAAGGCTCCAGGAACGAGGAATGAAGGGATCCCAGGGGTACGGACGGGCGAGTCGCCACCGCACGCCCGAATCCACCTGCGTGGAGGGGTCAGGCCAAAGGGGGAGACCGGTCCCCGAACTAGTGGAGGCAGGAAACGACCCTCAGCTAGAAACCGGAGGCTCTGACATTTTATGTGGCGCAGCCCCTTGCTCCACCCGCTAGGAAGGCACCACATAGGGTCAGGGAAACTGGCGCCAAGTTTACCAAGAGGAGGCCCGAGGCAGCCGGACAGAAGTGTTGGTAAGAAAGGCCAGACAAAGGACACACAAAGGGGGTCCTGTGAAGCGCTCCAAAGTTATCTGGGAGTTGTCTGAGCCCCTCACCTGGTGAGCACAGTACGACGTGGGCAGCCGTTACCTGCAGACGTGGTCTGGATAATAAGAACTGTGAGTAAAGGCCCTGAACTGCATCACTGACTCCGTGTCGTTACTGCTGCTGCCCTGCACCATCACCCCCATCCTCCGCATACACTGCCCTGAGGCTATACTCCTCCCGTGGGGAGTTATGCTACGCTCTGCTGCACCCACAACACCAGCCTTAGCGGTCTGCCCTGTAGCGGCGGTTCACTCTGACCGCAATCCACGGGTGGCGTAGTCGGACATTTAAACATCAAAACCACATAAATAGTTCCGCCACTGGTTTGACCGCCCTGAGCCACGGAACCGGATCGCCGCCACGAAGACTACAACCACCAGCATCCACCAAAAAGGGTCCGGCTCCGGGTGTCCCAAGGCCCAGGGGGTGCGTCAGAACATTTTCATCACCTTTCACAATCACCAATGGGACAAGGCAGGGATGTCCTCTGTCCCCTCTCTTATACATCCTAGTGACGGAGCACCTGCTCTCATCAATTCGCCATAACCCCAATATTAGGTGGATTGAGGTGGGAGGCACCGAGTACAAGTGCTCTCTATTTGCTGATGATGTCCTAGTATATATCACTCAATCACATATATCCATCCCTGCTGTTATGGCTGAAATAGATCACTTTGTTACATGGTAAAATTTTAAAATCAATGCAGCGAAGTCTGAGGCCCTCGATGTCTCCCTCCCTAAATCCATATAGGATTCCATCCAGTCCAACTTTCCCTTTGCCTGGCCCTCACAGGGTATCAAATACTTAGGAATTCCTATTCATAGAGACCTCTCCCATCTATGTTATCTTAATTTTGGGCCCTTTATTGAACAATTCCATACAGACCACGGTTGGCAAGTTGGAACTGTGAGATTCACTACGTGCACCACTGGTATTTTGTGGAAAAGCACATGTAAGATTCTGCAACAGTCTCTGCTGATACTCCTGCATGCGTGCATCCCTTTCTATGGCAGGAATAATTTCTGCAAATTTACTTTTGTACCGGGGATCTAACAGTGTGGCAACCCAGTAGTCAGGATTATTTCTAATTCTCACAATTCGAGGGTCATGTTGCAGGTAGTGCAGCAAGAAGGCACTCATGTGTGTTGCGCATCCAGGAGCACCAAGTCCCTGTTGTGTTGGTGGCGAGGTAACAATCATGCTTCCTTCCTCTGTCCTCTCCCCCCAACCTCGCACAACAGAAATGTGATCAAGGTCTCCCTCATCTGATGAGTCTTCCATCAGTTCGTCCTCCACTTCTTCCTGGGCTCCTGCACCTTCCTCACTAGTTTGGCTGCTACCATGCGCCCTGGTAAAATCATCTCCCCCACCCTCACATGCCTGCCGCCCTGGTGCTGCCGACCGTCTGGACCTTGCAGATGTTAGCCCTTCCGCATACAACTCCTCCTCCTCTACTTCCTCCACCTCCTCTTGTGCCACCACCTGACTCCGAATTCTGTTTAACATGTGCTCCAGCATGTAAATCACCGGAATAGTCATGCTGATAATGGCATCGTCAGCACTAAACATCTTCGTCGCCATTTCAAAACTGTGCAGAAGGGTGCATAGGTCCCTGATCTGAGACCACTCCTCCAGCGTGATTTGCCCCACCTCTGAATCTCGTTGGCCCAGGCTATACGTCAGAACGTATTGCACCAGGGCTTGTCGGTGCTGCCACAGTCGCTGCAACATGTGCAGAGTTGAATTCCACCGGGTAGGCACATCGCATTTTAGCCGGTGAAGTGGCAGGCCCAACGACTTCTGTAGAGATGTAAGTCGCTGAGCTGCGGGATGCGAACGGCGGAAGTGAGCACACAGCGACCGTGCCCTCTGCAGAAGGCCATCTAGTCTGGGATAGTGGGCTAAAAATTGCTGGACAACCAGGTTCAACACCTGAGCCATACAAGGCACGTGTGTGACATTGCCCCGGCGAAGGGCCGCACCCAGGTTTGCAGCATTGTCGCACACGGCCTTCCCTGGTTTCAGGTCCAGTGGAGACAACAATTCATGAAATTGGTTCTCCAGAGCTGACCACAACTCCTCAGCTGTGTGACTCACATTTCCCAGACATTTCAATGTAAAAACCGCCTGATGACGTTGAGCCCTACTGCCAGCATAGTAAGGAGGTGTGCAGGATCCCTTCTGCGCAGTTAGAAAGCTTGTGGCATGACCAGACAGGCTTTGGGTGCAGGTGGAAGACCGAGAGGAGGTTGAGGAGGCAGAAGCAGTGGAGGAAAAATGACATAAAGAGGATTGACGCACAACTCGTGGGGACGGCAAGACTTGGACAGCAGCCCCTTGTCCTGCTGTCACCATAGTTACCCAGTGCCCAGTCAGCGACATGTAACGCCCCTGTCCATGCCTACTCGTCCAAGTGTCTGTGGTGAAATGCACCCTGTCACACACAGAGTTTCTCAAAGAAGCGGTGATGTTGTGTGCGACATGCTGGTGGAGCGCAGGCACACCTTTCTTTGAGAAGTAGTACCGACTGGGCATCTGGTACTGGGGCACTGCGACGGACATAAGGTCTCGAAAATCCTCTGTGTCCACCAGGCGGAAAGGCAGCATTTCTGTAGCCAAGAGCTTGCAGATGGTGAAATTCAACCTCTTAGCTTTCTCATGGCTAGGAGGAAATGGTCTTTTACTTGACCACATCTGAGGGACCGAGGGCTGGCTATTGTGCTTAGACGGGGTTGATAAGGGTGTCCCCGGCAAACTGCCGGTCTGTGAGGAAGATGCAGGCGGACATGTTAGGTTGCCTTGATCCAAAGGTGGTGCTAACGATGTCGGACAGCGCTCAAGACCAGCTGGTGTTACCACCTCCAAAGAAAATGATGACCTGCCAATCACGCTGGCTGTTGCGGGTAAAGAGGTGGCAGGTCTGCGCCCCAAAACAGGTGTGACTGCTGTCCCCCCAGTCACAGAGGATGAAGAGGCCGCGGATGCACAAGATATGGCAGACGGTGGTTGGCCCGGCCGGCTAGACCGCATTGTAGCACACTGAGCTTCCCACTGCAACTTATGCTTCATGTCCATGTGCCGGTTCATGCATGAAGTACTCAAACTATGTATTTTTTGGCCTCTACTTAGCTTTTGCTGACAAATGTTACAGATAACACGAGTTGGGTCATCTTTATCGATCTGAAAAAATGCCCAGGCTATGCAAGGCTTAGCACCCATGCGACCTGAAGAGCCACCACGACTTGTGGTGAGAGGCAGAGTTGTGTTTGAGGATGCAGTTGTTGACGTGCTTCCAGTACTACGTCTCTGTCCAGGAAGGCGCAACCTGACCTCGTCATCACTAGCATCTTCCTCCACCTCCTCTGCTGACCTCATCTCTTGGCTGACTGTGGGTTGACAGTAAGTGGGATCTCCGACCTCATCATCATCACCCTGTGCGTTATCACACCCGTCGTCCTCAGAGCCAACCTGTTCCTGCCCTGACAAAAAACTAAAGTTGTCGCTCCAATCAGGTATTTGAGTCTTATCATCGTCTTCCTCATTGTCTCCACCAACAGGAGTTACAGTTTGGGAATGAGGGTCTACATTATGGTCAGAACCTTCTGCGTCTGGTCCTGGATCCGACTCATAAAGATTCTGGGCATCAGTGCAGATCATTTCCTCGTCTGGATTCACAGAAGTGCTGGAGTCGACCTCTGATTCCCAGGCTATAGTATGAGTAAACAGCTCTGCAGACTCAACCATCTGTTCTACCTCATACTCAGACGGGCAGCTGGAGATTTGGGAGCTGTGAGGAAGCAAGTGCGATTTGGGTGACACCTTTGAGGACTGGAGTATTTGTGATGTTGAAGTTGATGTGGAGGAGAGCCCACTTAAAGGAGCACTTGATATCCGTTGAAGCACCTGCTGTTTTTGTGCCTCATCTGGAATTTGTAGCGATTGGCGTGGCCGTAAGAAAGGGATCTTATCACATTGTCCGCTAAAAGAAGTAGACATTTTAGTTTGGCTGGAAGATGGTCTTTCTTCTGCACCTACCCCACGGACACAACCTTTTTTCCCCTTCCCAACACGCCTATTCCCCTTTCCACCAGCAGCAGGCCTTTTTCCACTCATTTTGGTGGTTAACTAATTCACAACTCTGGAGTTGTTTGCACAAAAAAACAATGGATGGTAACCGAGCAGAGCTGAGTGGCCAAACTGTGGTATTAGGCCAAAACTATTGGCTGGGTTAGATGCAGAAAAAAATTATTTTTAATTTGCAACCTGATGGAGGTCAGTATAGATGGACTAATAGACCAAGTCCCACACACCGCTAGAAGCCCAAATATTTTTTCAGAGCTAGATGCAGAAAAAAATTATTTTTAATTTGCAACCTGATGGAGGTCAGTATAGATGGACTAATAGACCAAGTCCCACACACCGCTAGAAGCCCAAATATTTTTTCAGAGCTAGATGCAGAAAAAAATTATATTCAATTTGCAACCTGCTGGAGGTCAGTATAGAAGGACTAATAGAACAAGTCCCACACACTGCTAGAAGCCCAAATATTTTTTCAGAGATAAATGAAGAAAAAAATTATTTTTAATTTGCAACCTGATGGAGGTCAGTATAGATGGACTAATAGACCAAGTCCCACACACTGCTAGAAGCCCAAATATTTTTTCAGAGCTAGATGCAGAAAAAAATTATTTTTAATTTGCAACCTGATGAAGGTCAGTATAGATGGACTAATAGACCAAGTCCCACACACCGCTAGAAGCCCAAATATTTTTTCAGAGCTAGATGCAGAAAAAAATTATATTCAATTTGCAACCTGCTGGAGGTCAGTATAGAAGGACTAATAGAACAAGTCCCACACACTGCTAGAAGCCCAAATATTTTTTCAGAGCTAAATGAAGAAAAAAATTATTTTTAATTTGCAACCTGATGGAGGTCAGTATAGATGGACTAATAGACCAAGTCCCACACACTGCTAGAAGCCCAAATATTTTTTCAGAGCTAGATGCAGAAAAAAATTATATTCAGTTTGCAACCTGATGGAGGTCAGTATAGATGGACTAATAGAATGATGCTATGCCCAAAAGATTTTACTTCACTAGGTGCAGTAAAAAAATTGGTATTCTATACACAGGTGGTATATCTTGCAACACAGATAGGCTACTCCACTGACTAACACACTCTGCAATAGGCCAAAAAGGATTAGCTTTGCTAGATTCAGCCAAATGCTGTGAAAAAAACTTGCACAGCACTGGCACAGACCTGCCTGGCAAAAACTGATAGGAACTGATGTAACCTAGTCCTGAAAAGGACTCCAATTACAATTAGTCTTTACTCCCACAATCTATCTATTTAAGAGCACAGACCTGCCTGATAAAAGTCGTAGGAAATGCTGTAACCTAGTCCTTAAAAGGACTGCAATCACAACTATTCCCTACTCCCAAGCTATCTGTATATTTGTGCGAAAATTGGCTTGAAATTAACAAGGTATAGCACACACAGCAACAGCGGTGCCGTCTAACACGCAGCTGCAGCAGTGAGAAAATGGTGGCGACGGGGAAAATGGCTTGGTCTTATAGGGCAAGGACATGTGACATACACTGCCAATCACACATGCCCTTGCTTGTGTGAAAAAAAGCACTTCGCTCCGTGTGTGCGCTGCTGATAGGCTGACAGATTGCACCTCCCCACTGCAAATGCGGGAAAGAGAAAAAAAAATGGAGATCTTCATTGTTCCTGCAGAGATCCATCCCCTGCCCCTCCCCCCGCCCCGCTGTACACTCAAACTGCGTATTAACATTAATTTTCATCATTACTGAGAAAAAATCCAGTTATGATTTTGGTGCACGAACAGTTATCGAACATAACCTCGAACAGCCGAATTTTTCTCAAATTGTTCGTGTTCGCCGACCGGCTCGAACACCGCCCAAAACAGCTCGAATTTGAGATTGACGAACAGTTCGAGTAGAACAACGCTCATCTCTAGTAACAATACTCCTGAAGAACCCTGGCATTGTGTGTGGTTGGGACAAGAAGGCTGCACTCTACAATTCAGGCGGGACCATGCAGAGCTAACCGGAAGAGGAAGAGTTGCATGGGAGACGAGTTTGGATGCAACATCTAGTCACATGCTCTTGATGACGGAGTTCCTGAGTGTTAAGGGGACAGTTGCAAACAACTTTATTAAATAATGGAAAGCAACCGAACCCGGGGTCCGCGATGCAGCCTGGTGGACTGCGGCCGAACACCTTCCGGGTAAGAAGGTAAAACAACCAACTTAAATAACAATCCCCTCCGTGTTACTGCACACCGGAACGAGAATAGGGATTCGCACTATCTCCGTTAACTGCACGGGAGATGTGCGATAAATAATGTATCTGTAGTCCTGTTACAGCACAGAGACTACACAGCAGGCGGTAGGATGCGTGGGTGCTACACGCCAGCGTATAAGTGCTCCCAGCCGGCGTGCTACGGGACTGAGGAGTATCTCTCCACGTGGCCCACCGGCGGTGCCGGGAATACGGCGTCTGCAGACTGCTTGGGGTGTATGGCGACCCCTTTGTCGGAGCCAGACTGTCAGACGAAGCTACCTGCCTCCCTCCATCTAAGGCTGCCTATCCCCCGCTAAACCTGCCTGAATCAAGCTAAAGCACACGTGGAGCTCAAACGACCAAGCGTCCACACAACACCATCACTGCTCAATGATCAGAGCCACCGCCATGTTTGTGGGCGCGCTTTTTAAAGATTAAGCCCTGCCCATCATCGCACTATTGGTGACGTCACCCGCGATCGTGTCACCTTTACTGTATGTGATCACATTTTGACTACCATCTTCCGCAGCATGCTGTGATAGATATATTTGGCAAAACTGAGATTATCACGATGTGCAGGCTGAGCTCACAGAAAGTATGAGATCCGGAGAGTACAAGCAACGGTTTTAATTCACACCGACGTGTTTCAGAGCCACAACGGCGTCATTCTCAAGGTAAAAAAACAAGTGTGACATTCACGTTGGCACATACAAGGTCGACTATCCATCCAGCCCCGTTTATATTGCAATATTTTGGCATCATCAGTATTCGACCTGTGAGTTGTGCAATGTCAGTAAATATGAAATAACCTTGAAATTAACTATTTACGACACCATCAAAATGTCCTTTCATACACCCGAATCTGCTAAGAGGGAGCAGGGTCACAGCAAATATATACATGGAGAAGAGATATAAGCAACAACTGGCAATCAAATCCGGCAACACTATAAAATTCCTCTTAAATTAAAAAGTCGGATTACTAACATTTCCTTTACAATCTCACACTTACCCTTGGTAAAATTCCTCTGTGATCCAGTCATGGCTGCAGACTGTCTGTTACTGGAGGAACCTGTGCAAGAAGCAGAAAGCACATATGTATGTTAGTGTATGACTGGGAGGAGTGTAACATATCACCATACCTTTTCTTACCAGTGTCCTGGGGCAGCATTAACCAAACATTGACTGCGGCCTGAGGAGTCACCTTTAATAAAGATACTGTAAAACCAATGTTGGTTTATGTGGGTTGGCCACAGCTTTTTTATTTAACCAAAAAAACACCGTACATACAGTACAGACCAAAAGTTTGGACACACCTTCTCATTTAAAGATTTTTCTGTATTTTCATGACTATGAAAATTGTACATTCACACTGTGTTGCAGAGTGCATCTTCTTACAGTCACCGCTGTACTTACGAGAGCTTCAATCAGCAAGATATCTTGAGCAAACAGTATTTACTTCATACTGGTTAAACATGAGATACAATTCAGTGTCACACAGTCCGTGTGCTGCTGACATAACACATTCAGGAAAGAAAGAAAACACAAGAAGTAAAAACAACCAACAATTGAGATCTTTCCTCCCCACAATTACAGCAAGCATATAACTTTACACACTATCGCCATCTGCTGTCTGGTTAGCATAAAGTCCTCTTTTCACTTATAATAAGTCCTAATCTGTTGCATATGCCAACATCCTTTCTCAACAGTAAGGACTTATTCAATCAAACCCAACTTTTTTATTAGTCTCTGGTGTTTATCAGCATTCAACGCCTTCGTGAAGATGTCTGCTGTCATTTCTTCAGTAGGACAATACTCTAACCTCAAGACTCTTTGTTCCTGATGATCTCTCAAGAAATGATATTTCAAATCAATATGCTTGGTTCTTGGATTGACTCTTTCCATCTGAGCAAGAACAAGACATCCTTGATTGTCCTCTTTCAGTTTTGTTGGTTCCAAGTGTGGTTGTCCTAATTCTGTCAACAATTGTCTTAACCACAGTACTTCTTGACTCGCATGTGCAGCGGCAACATATTCTGCTTCTGTTGAAGAAAGTGTCACAATTGACTGTTGCTTCTTTGACCAACTTATTGGTCCACCAGAGAGAAAAACAAAAAGTCCACTGGTAGATCTTCTGTTAGTTGTCCAGCCCAATCTGCATCAACATATCCTGTTAAAATGCAATTATAACTTGTGGGTAATTTCAGCTTAGCACTGCTAGTTCCTTTCAAATAACGCATTACTCTCTTCACGGCATTCCAATCAGCTTTATTTGGTTTTGATACCTTTCTACTCAGGATTCCTACAGCTGCTGCGATGTCTGGTCTTGTAACGGTCGCTAGATACAGTAGTTTTCCTATTGCTGTTCTGCATTCTTCATTATTTGGTAGAATTTTTTTTCACTGTTCATCTCTTTGAGATAATTAGTTTCCATTGGAGACTTTACTGTTTTTGCATCCTTTAATCCAAATTTTTCTGTTATGTCTTAAATCATGTGATTTTGATTCAGTAGGAAACTTCAGTCTTCTTCTCTTTCTACCTGTATTCCTAGGTACTGTTTTTCATTTCCCAAGTCTTTGATTTCGAAATGTTGCTTCAGGATTTTTAGAATGTTTTCTTTATCCCTTTCTTGTTAAAAACAAATCAAAATGTCATCTACATATATGAGTACATAAATCCGTCTATTAATCAGCCTTTTTGTGTACAAGCATGGATCAGCTTTGCTTCTTTGAAATTTTTCATTTGTAAGTACTTCCGTGATTTTGTCATTCCACGCTTTAGCTGCTTGCTTTAAACCATATATGCTTTTCTGTAGTTTGCAAACTTTGTTTGGATTTCTTTCATCTTTGAATCCTGGAGGTTGTTCCATGTAAATGTCTTCCGTTAAATCTCCATTCAGAAAAGCTGTCTTTACATCCAGATGTCTCAGTTCCATCAGTTTCATTGCTGCAACTGTAAGTAAAGTTCTTATTGTAGTGTGTTTGACAACTGGAGCAAATGTCTCATCATAGTCTTCTCCATATTTTTGAGAATACCCTTTAGCTACGAGTCTTGCTCGGTATCTTTCAGCTGTGCCATCTGTTTGGTATTTTACTTTAAAAATCCATTTACATCCTATGGATTTTCTTCCTTCTGGCAAATCTGTTAGTGTCCATGTATTTGAATCATGCATGGATTTAATTTCTGTTTCTGTTGCTTCTATCCATTTATTAGCTTTTTCTTCAGGAAGTTTAGATATTTCTTCCCAAGAGGTAGGCTCATAGATTTTTCTTATGCTTGTCTTGTATGAGAGACGTTTTGGTGGTTTTCCTTTGTTCTCGCTCATTGAACGTCTTGGTTCTGTGTCTGTTTGTAGTTGTGATTCTTCACTTTCAGTATTTTGTTCTTCATTAATTTCTACTTCTTTCTCAGATATTTCTTCAGTTATGTCACTATTGTTTTTCTCATTTTTTGTTTCAACTGAAATCATTATGTCTTCATTTAAATCTTCAGTGAATGTCACACTGTTACTCACCATAACTCTGTCTGTTTTGGGATCTAGGATTCTATATTCTTTGCAATTTTCACTATATCCAACGAATATTCCTTCCATGGATTTGTTTTGAAGTTTGGAACGTTTTTTTGTTGGAATGAATATAAAAACTTTACATCCAAAAACTTTTAAATGATTGACACTTGGTTTCATACCTTGCCACAGTTCATATGGAGTTTTCGTCAGTTTTCTGGAAAAAAGTCGGTTCTGTAAATATGTAGCTGTCATTGCTGCCTCACCCCAATATTTCTCTGGTAGTTTGGAATCCGTCAGTAGAGATGAGCGTTGTTCGACTCGAACTGTTCGCCAATCTCAAATTCAAGCTGTTTTGGGCGGTGTTCGAGCCGTTCGGCGAACACGAACAATTTGAGAAAAATTCGGCTGTTCGAGGTTATGTTCGATAACTGTTCGTGCACCAAAATCATAACTGGATTTTTTCTCAGTAATGATGAAAATTAATGTTAATACGCAGTTTGAGTGTACAGCGGGGCGGGGGGAGGGGCAGGGGATGGATCTCTGCAGGAATAATGAAGATCTCCATTTTTTTTTCTCTTTCCCGCATTTACAGTGGGGAGGTGCAATCTGTCAGCCTATCAGCAGCGCACACACGGAGCGAAGTGCTTTTTTTCACACAAACAAGGGCATGTGTCATTGGCAGTGTATGTCACATGTCCTTGCCCTATAAGACCAAGCCATTTTCCCCGTCGCCACCATTTTCTCACTGCTGCAGCTGCGTGTTAGACGGCACCGCTGTTGCTGTGTGCGCTATACCTTGTTAATTTCAAGCCAATTTTCGCACAAATCTACAGATAGCTTGGGAGTAGGGAATAGTTGTGATTGCAGTCCTTTTAAGGACTAGGTTACAGCATTTCCTACGACTTTTATCAGGCAGGTCTGTGCTCTTAAATAGATAGATTGTGGGAGTAAAGACTAATTGTAATTGCAGTCCTTTTCAGGACTAGGTTACATCAGTTCCTATCAGTTTTTGCCAGGCAGGTCTGTGCCAGTGCTGTGCAAGTTTTTTTCACAGCATTTGGCTGAATCTAGCAAAGCTAATCCTTTTTGGCCTATTGCAGAGTGTGTTAGTCAGTGGAGTAGCCTATCTGTGTTGCAAGATATACCACCTGTGTATAGAATACCAATTTTTTTACTGCACCTAGTGAAGTAAAATCTTTTGGGCATAGCATCATTCTATTAGTCCATCTATACTGACCTCCATCAGGTTGCAAATTGAATATAATTTTTTTCTGCATCTAGCTCTGAAAAAATATTTGGCCTTCTAGCAGTGTGTGGGACTTGTTCTATTAGTCCATCTATACTGACCTCCATCACGCTGCAAATTCAAAATAATTTTTTATCTGCATTTAGCTCTGAAAAAATATTTGGCCTTCTAGCAGGGTGTGGGACTTTCTCTATTAGTCCATCTATACTGACCTCCATCAGGTTGCAAATTAAAAATAATTTTTATCTGCATCTGCCTCTGAAAAAATATTTCGGCTTCTAGCTGTGTGTGGGACTTGTTCTATTAGTCCATCTATACTGACCTCCATCAGGTTGCAAACTGAATATAATTTTTTTCTGCATCTAGCTCTGAAAAAATATTTGGCCTTCTAGCAGTGTGTGGGACTTTCTCTATTAGTCCATCTATACTGACCTCCATCAGGTTGCAAATTAAAAATAATTTTTATCTGCATCTAGCTCTGAAAAAATATTTGGCCTTCTAGCAGTGTGTGGGACTTTCTCTATTAGTCCATCTATACTGACCTCCATCAGGTTGCAAATTAAAAATAATTTTTTGTCTGCATCTAGCTCTGAAAAAATATTTGGCCTTCTAGCAGTGTGTGGGACTTTCTCTATTAGTCCATCTATACTGACCTCCATCAGGTTGCAAATTCAAAATAATTTTTTGTCTGCATCTAGCTCTGAAAAAATATTTGGCCTTCTAGCAGTGTGTGGAACTTTCTCTATTAGTCCATCTATACTGACCTCCATCAGGCTGCAAATTAAAAATAATTTTTATCTGCATCTACCTCTGAAAAAATATTTGGCCTTCTAGCTGTGCGTGGGACTTGTTCTATTAGTCCATCTATACTGACCTCCATCAGGTTGCAAACTGAATAAAATTTTTTTCTGCATTTAGCTCTGAAAAAATATTTGGCCTTCTAGCAGGGTGTGGGACTTTCTCTATTAGTCCATCTATACTGACCTCCATCAGGTTGCAAATTAAAAATAATTTTTATCTGCATCTACCTCTGAAAAAATATTTCGGCTTCTAGCTGTGTGTGGGACTTGTTCTATTAGTCCATCTATACTGACCTCCATCAGGTTGCAAACTGAATATAATTTTTTTCTGCATCTAGCTCTGAAAAAATATTTGGCCTTCTAGCAGTGTGTGGGACTTTCTCTATTAGTCCATCTATACTGACCTCCATCAGGTTGCAAATTAAAAATAATTTTTATCTGCATCTAGCTCTGAAAAAATATTTGGCCTTCTAGCAGTGTGTGGGACTTTCTCTATTAGTCCATCTATACTGACCTCCATCAGGTTGCAAATTAAAAATAATCTTTTGTCTGCATCTAGCTCTGAAAAAATATTTGGCCTTCTAGCAGTGTGTGGGACTTTCTCTATTAGTCCATCTATACTGACCTCCATCAGGTTGCAAATTCAAAATAATTTTTTGTCTGCATCTAGCTCTGAAAAAATATTTGGCCTTCTAGCAGTGCGTGGGACTTTCTCTATTAGTCCATCTATACTGACCTCCATCAGGCTGCAAATTAAAAATAATTTTTATCTGCATCTACCTCTGAAAAAATATTTGGCCTTCTAGCTGTGCGTGGGACTTGTTCTATTAGTCCATCTATACTGACCTCCATCAGGTTGCAAACTGAATATAATTTTTTTCTGCACCTAGCTCTGAAAAAATATTTGGCCTTCTAGCAGTGTGTGGGACTTTCTCTATTAGTCCATCTATACTGACCTCCATCAGGTTGCAAATTAAAAATAATTTATATCTGCATCTAGCTCTGAAAAAATATTTGGCCTTCTAGCAGTGTGTGGGACTTTCTCTATTAGTCCATCTATACTGACCTCCATCAGGTTGCAAATTAAAAATATTTTTTTGTCTGCATCTAGCTCTGAAAAAATATTTGGCCTTCTAGCAGTGTGTGGGACTTTCTCTATTAGTGCATCTACACTGACCTCCATCAGGTTGCAAACTGAATATATTTTTTTTCTGCATCTACCTCTGAAAAAATATTGGGCTTCTAGCTGTGTGTGGGACTTGTTCTATTAATCCATCTATACAGACCTCCATCAGGTTGCAAACTGAATATAATTTTTTTCTGCATCTACCTCTGAAAAAATATTTGGGCTTCTAGCTGTGTGTGGGACTTGTTGTATTAGTCCATCTATACTGACCTCCATCAGGTTGCAAACTGAATATAATTTTTTTCTGCATCTAGCTCTGAAAAAATATTTGGCCTTCTAGCTGTGTGTGGGACTTGTTCTATTAGTCCTCCTATACTGACCTCCATCAGGTTGCAAATTCAAAATAATTTTTATCTGCATCTACCTCTGAAAAAATGTTTGGCCTTCTAGCTGTGTGTGGGACTTGTTCTATTTGTCCATCTATACTGACCTCCATCAGGTTGCAAACTGAATATAATTTTTTTCTGCATCTAGCTCTGAAAAAATATTTGGCCTTCTAGCAGTGTGTGGGACTTGTTCTATTAGTCCACCTATACTGACCTCCATCAGGCTGCAAATTAAAAATAATTTTTATCTGCATCTACCTCTGAAAAAATATTTGGCCTTCTAGCTTTGTGTGGGACTTGTTCTATTAGTCCATCTATACTGACCTCCATCAGGTTACAAACTGAATATAATTTTTTTCTGCATCTAGCTCTGAAAAAATATTTGGCCTTCTAGCAGTGTGTGGGACTTTCTCTATTAGTCCATCTATACTGACCTCCATCAGGTTGCAAATTAAAAATAATTTATATCTGCATCTAGCTCTGAAAAAATATTTGGCCTTCTAGCAGTGTGTGGGACTTTCTCTATTAGTCCATCTATACTGACCTCCATCAGGTTGCAAATTAAAAATAATTTTTTGTCTGCATCTAGCTCTGAAAAAAATATTTGGCCTTCTAGCAGTGTGTGGGACTTTCTCTATTAGTCCATCTACACTGACCTCCATCAGGTTGCAAACTGAATATATTTTTTTTCTGCATCTACCTCTGAAAAAATATTGGGCTTCTAGCTGTGTGTGGGACTTGTTCTATTAATCCATCTATACAGACCTCCATCAGGTTGCAAACTGAATATAATTTTTTTCTGCATCTACCTCTGAAAAAATATTTGGGCTTCTAGCTGTGTGTGGGACTTGTTCTATTAGTCCATCTATACTGACCTCCATCAGGTTGCAAACTGAATATAATTTTTTTCTGCATCTAGCTCTGAAAAAATATTTGGCCTTCTAGCAGTGTGTGTGACTTGTTCTATTAGTCCACCTATACTGACCTCCATCAGGTTGCAAATTCAAAATAATTTTTTGTCTGCATCTAGCTCTGAAAAAATATTTGGCCTTCTAGCAGTGTGTGGGACTTTCTCTATTAGTCCATCTATACTGACCTCCATCAGGTTGCAAACTGAATATATATTTTTTCTGCATCTACCTCTGAAAAAATATTTGGGCTTCTAGCTGTGTGTGGGACTTGTTCTATTAGTCCATCTATACTGACCTCCATCAAGTTGCAAACTGAATATAATTTTTTTCTGCATCTACCTCTGAAAAAATATTTGGCCTTCTAGCTGTGTGTAGGACTTGTTCTATTAGTCCATCTATACCGACCTCCATCAGGTTGCAAACTGAATACAATTTTTTTCTGCATCTACCTCTGAAAAAATATTTGGGCTTCTAGCTGTGTGTGGGACTTGTTCTATTAGTCCATCTATACTGACCTCCATCAGGTTGCAAACTGAATATAATTTTTTTCTGCATCTAGCTCTGAAAAAATATTTGGCCTTCTAGCAGTGTGTGGGACTTTCTCTATTAGTCCATCTATACTGACCTCCATCAGGTTGCAAATTAAAAATAATTTATGTCTGCATCTAGCTCTGAAAAAATATTTGGCCTTCTAGCAGTGTGTGGGACTTTCTCTATTAGTCCATCTAAACTGACCTCCATCAGGTTGCAAATTAAAAATATTTTTTTGTCTGCATCTAGCTCTGAAAAAATATTTGGGCTTCTAGCAGTGTGTGGGACTTTCTCTATTAGTCCATCTATACTGACCTCCATCAGGTTGCAAATTCAAAATAATTTTTTGTCTGCATCTAGCTCTGAAAAAATATTTGGCCTTCTAGCAGTGTGTGGGACTTTCTCTATTAGTCCATCTATACTGACCTCCATCAGGCTGCAAATTAAAAATAATTTTTATCTGCATCTACCTCTGAAAAAATATTTGGCCTTCTAGCTGTGTGTGGGACTTGTTCTATTAGTCCATCTATACTGACCTCCATCAGGTTGCAAACTGAATATAATTTTTTTCTGCATCTAGCTCTGAAAAAATATTTGGCCTTCTAGCAGTGTGTGGGACTTTCTCTATTAGTCCATCTATACTGACCTCCATCAGGTTGCAAATTAAAAATAATTTATATCTGCATCTAGCTCTGAAAAAATATTTGGCCTTCTAGCAGTGTGTGGGACTTTCTCTATTAGTCCATCTATACTGACCTCCATCAGGTTGCAAATTAAAAATAATTTTTTGTCTGCATCTAGCTCTGAAAAAATATTTGGCCTTCTAGCAGTGTGTGGGACTTTCTCTATTAGTCCATCTATACTGACCTCCATCAGGTTGCAAACTGAATATATTTTTTTTCTGCATCTACCTCTGAAAAATATTGGGCTTATAGCTGTGTGTGGGACTTCTTCTATTAATCCATCTATACAGACCTCCATCAGGTTGCAAACTGAATATAATTTTTTTCTGCATCTACCTCTGAAAAAATATTTGGGCTTCTAGCTGTGTGTGGGACTTGTTCTATTAGTCCATCTATACTGACCTCCATCAGGTTGCAAACTGAATATAATTTTTTTCTGCATCTAGCTCTGAAAAAATATTTGGCCTTCTAGCAGTGTGTGGGACTTGTTCTATTAGTCCATCTATACTGACCTCCATCAGGTTGCAAATTCAAAATAATTTTTTGTCTGCATCTAGCTCTGAAAAAATATTTGGCCTTCTAGCAGTGTGTGGGACTTTCTCTATTAGTCCATCTATACTGACCTCCATCAGGTTGCAAACTGAATATATTTTTTTCTGCATCTACCTCTGAAAAAATATTTGGGTTTCTAGCTGTGTGTGGGACTTGTTCTATTAGTCCATCTATACTGACCTCCATCAGGTTGCAAACTGAATATAATTTTTTTCTGCATCTACCTCTGAAAAAATATTTGGGCTTCTAGCTGTGTGTGGGACTTGTTCTATTAGTCCATCTATACTGACCTCCATCAGGTTGCAAACTGAATATAATTTTTTTCTGCATCTACCTCTGAAAAAATATTTGGGCTTCTAGCTGTGTGTAGGACTTGTTGTATTAGTCCATCTATACTGACCTCCATCAGGTTGCAAACTGAATACAATTTTTTTCTGCATCTACCTCTGAAAAAATATTTGGGCTTCTAGCTGTGTGTGGGACTTGTTCTATTAGTCCATCTATACTGACCTCCATCAGGTTGCAAATTGAATATAATTTTTTTCTGCATCTAACCCAGCCAATAGTTTTGGCCTAATACCACAGTTTGGCCACTCAGCTCTGCTCGGTTCCCATCCATTGTTTTTTTGTGCAAACAACTCCAGAGTTGTGAATTAGTTAACCACCAAAATGAGTGGAAAAAGGCCTGCTGCTGGTGGAAAGGGGAATAGGCGTGTTGGGAAGGGGGAAAAAGGTTGTGTCCGTGGGGTAGGTGTTAAAGCAACAGTAACATCTGCAGAAGAAAGACCATCTTCCAGCCAAACTAAAATGTCTACTTCTTTTAGCGGACAATGTGATAAGATCCCTTTCTTACGGCCACGCCAATCGCTACAAATTCCAGATGAGGCACAAAAACAGCAGGTGCTTCAACGGATATCAAGTGCTCCTTTAAGTGGGCTCTCCTCCACATCAACTTCAACATCACAAATACTCCAGTCCTCAAAGGTGTCACCCCAATCGCACTTGCTTCCTCACAGCTCCCAAATCTCCAGCTGCCCGTCTGAGGATGAGGTAGAACAGATGGTTGAGTCTGCAGAGCTGTTTACTCATACTATAGCCTGGGAATCAGAGGTCGACTCCAGCGCTTCTGTGAATCCAGACGAGGAAATGATCTGCACTGATGCCCAGAATCTTTATGAGTCGGATCCAGGACCAGACGCAGAAGGTTCTGACCATAATGTAGACCCTCATTCCCAAACGGTAACTCCTGTTGGTGGAGACAATGAGGAAGACGATGATGAGACTCAAATACCTGATTGGAGCGACAACTTTAGTTTTTTGTCAGGGCAGGAACAGGTTGGCTCTGAGGACGACGGGTGTGATAACGCACAGGGTGATGATGATGAGGTTGGAGATCCCACTTACTGTCAACCCACAGTCAGCCAAGAGATGAGGTCAGCAGAGGAGGTGGAGGAAGATGCTAGTGACGACGAGGTCAGGTTGCGCCTTCCTGGACAGAGACGTAGTACTGGAAGCACGTCAACAACTGCATCCTCAAACACAACTCTGCCTCTCACCACAAGTCGTGGTGGCTCTTCAGGTCGCATGGGTGCTAAGCCTTGCATAGCCTGGGCATTTTTTCAGATCGATAAAGATGACCCAACTCGTGTTATCTGTAACATTTGTCAGCAAAAGCTAAGTAGAGGCCAAAAAATACATAGTTTGAGTACTTTATGCATGAACCGGCACATGGACATGAAGCATAAGTTGCAGTGGGAAGCTCAGTGTGCTACAATGCGGCCTAGCCGGCCGGGCCAACCACCGTCTGCCATATCTTGTGCATCCGCGGCCTCTTCATCCTCTGTGACTGGGGGGACAGCAGTCACACCTGTTTTGGGGCGCAGACCTGCCACCTCTTTACCCGCAACAGCCAGCGTGATTGGCAGGTCATCATTTTCTTTGGAGGTGGTAACACCAGCTGGTGTTGAGCGCTGTCCGACATCGATAGCACCACCTTTGGATCAAGGCAACCTAACATGTCCGCCTGCATCTTCCTCACAGACCGGCAGTTTGCCGGGGACACCCTTATCAACCCCGTCTAAGCACAATAGCCAGCCCTCAGTCCCTCAGATGTGGACAAGTAAAAGACCATTTCCTCCTAGCCATGAGAAAGCTAAGAGGCTGAATTTCACCATCTGCAAGCTCTTGGCTACAGAAATGCTGCCTTTCCGCCTGGTGGACACAGAGGATTTTCGAGACCTTATGTCCGTCGCAGTGCCCCAGTACCAGATGCCCAGTCGGCACTACTTCTCAAAGAAAGGTGTGCCTGCGCTCCACTAGCATGTCGCACACAACATCACCGCTTCTTTGAGAAACTCTGTGTGTGACAGGGTGCATTTCACCACAGACACTTGGACGAGTAGGCATGGACAGGGGCGTTACATGTCGTTGACTGGGCACTGGGTAACTATGGTGACAGCAGGACAAGGGGCTGCTGTCCAAGTCTTGCCGTCCCCACGAGTTGTGCGTCAATCCTCTTTATGTCAAAGTTCCTCCACTGCTTCTGCCTCCTCAACCTCCTCTCGGTCTTCCACCTGCACCCAAAGCCTGTCTGGTCATGCCACAAGCTTTCTAACTGCGCAGAAGGGATCCTGCACACCTCCTTACTATGCTGGCAGTAGGGCTCAACGTCATCAGGCGGTTTTTACTTTGAAATGTCTGGGAAATGTGAGTCACACAGCTGAGGAGTTGTGGTCAGCTCTGGAGAACCAATTTCATGAATGGTTGTCTCCACTGGACCTGAAACCAGGGAAGGCCGTGTGCGACAATGCTGCAAACCTGGGTGCGGCCCTTCGCCGGGGCAATGTCACACACGTGCCTTGTATGGCTCACGTGTTGAACCTGGTTGTCCAGCAATTTTTAGCCCACTATCCCAGACTAGATGGCCTTCTGCAGAGGGCACAGTCGCTGTGTGCTCACTTCCGCCGTTCGCATCCCGCAGCTCAGCGACTTACATCTCTACAGAAGTCGTTGGGCCTGCCACTTCACCGGCTAAAATGCGATGTGCCTACCCGGTGGAATTCAACTCTGCACATGTTGCAGCAACTGTGGCAGCACCGACAAGCCCTGGTGCAATACGTTCTGACGTATAGCCTGGGCCAACGAGATCCAGAGGTGGGGCAAATCACGCCGGAGGAGTGGTCTCAGATCAGGGACCTATGCACCCTTCTGCACAGTTTTGAAATGGCGACGAAGATGTTTAGTGCTGATGATGCCATTATCAGCATGACTATTCCGGTGATTTACATGCTGGAGCACATGTTAAACAGAATTCGGAGTCAGGTGGTGGCACAAGAGGAGGTGGAGGAAGTAGAGGAGGAGGAGTTGTATGCGGAAGGGCTAACATCTGCAAGGTCCAGACGGTCGGCAGCACCAAGGCGGCAGGCATGTGAGGGTGGGGGAGATGGTTTTACCAGGGCGCATGGTAGCAGCCAAACTAGTGAGGAAGGTGCAGGAGCCCAGGAAGAAGTGGAGGACGAACTGATGGAAGACTCATCAGATGAGGGAGACCTTGATCACATTTCTGTTGTGCGAGGTTGGGGGGAGAGGACAGAGGAAGGAAGCAGGATTGTTACCTCGCCACCAACACAACAGAGACTTGGTGCTCCTGGATGCGCAACACACATGAGTGCCTTCTTGCTGCACTACCTGCAACATGACCCTCGAATTGTGAGAATTAGAAATAATCCTGACTACTGGGTTGCCACACTGTTAGATCCCCGGTACAAAATTAAATTTGCAGAAATTATTCCTGCCATAGAAAGGGATGCACGCATGCAGGAGTATCAGCAGAGACTGTTGCAGAATCTTACATGTGCTTTTCCACAAAACACCAGTGGTGCACGTAGTGAATCTCACAGTTCCAACTTGCCAACCGTGGGACCGTCAAGTGTTCAGCACTCAAACCGTAACAGAACCACAGTATCTGCTGGTAACATCAATTTTGCGGAATCATTTCACCACTTTTTTAGCCCATCCTTTGCAAGGCCACAGGAGACAAGAAGTCTGACACATAGTCAACGCCTAGAGACGATGGTACAGGAGTATCTCCAAGTAAACATTGAAGCCATGACTGTGTCACTGGACCCTTGCTCTTTTTGGGCTTCCAATCTGGATAAATGGCCGGAGCTAGCCACTTACGCCTTGGAGATCTTGTCATGCCCCGCAGCCAGCGTTCTGTCTGAACGTGTGTTCAGCGCTGATGGTGGTGTGCTGACAGATAAGCGCACGCGGCTCTCCACTGATAATGTAGACAGACTCACGTTCATAAAGATGAACAAATCATGGATCCGAAACGACTTTTCTACCCCTGTGTCATCCTGGGGAGAGTAAAAGCTTGATGATTGGTTAAAATCACCCTACCAACCGTTTTAAGCTTTCAAATTACTAATCATGTTTATCTGTATCTTGGCTGGAAAATAATTTGGGCTTTGTAGCAGTGTGCAGTACTGATTCTATTAGGCCATCTATAATAAGCTCCACCAGATTTAAAATTACTAATCATGTTTATCTGTATCTTGACTGGAAAATAATTTGGGCTTTGTAGCAGTGTGCAGCACTGATCCTATTAGGCCATCTATACTAAGCTCCACTAGATTTAAAATTAATAATAATTTTTAGCTGCATCTAGCCCGGAAAATAATTTTAGGGCTCCGAGATGCGCAAGACACATAAGTGCCTTCTTGCTGCACTACCTGCAACATGACCCTCATATTGTCAGAATTCGAAGTAATCATGACTACTGGGTTGCCACACTCTTAGATCCCCAAACTTTTCGATCAACCTTTTCATTTTAATAAAGACCAAAAAAATGGTCATTTTTGAAATTATAAGCATTAGCAGGTTATTAGAAACTGAAATCAAACAGTTTTCAACTCAAAACTTTATTCTAGGTGATGGTACATTTTCACATAGGACCCCTTGTTCGAAAGGAGCTTCTGAACTCTCTCGTCCATTGAATTTGTCAGGTTTTGGATGGTTTCTGCTTCAATTGATTTGCATGAGGACAGAATACTCTCCCAGAGCTGTTGCTTAGATGTGAACTGCCTCCCGCCATCATAGACACTCCTTTTGATGATGCTCCAGAGGTTCTGAATGGGGTAGAGGTCAGGGGAGCATGGGGGTCACACCATAAGTTTGTCCCCTTTTATGCCCATATCAGCCAGAGATGCAGATGTTTTATGTGCAGCATGAGATGGTGCATTATCATGCAAAAAAATGATCTTGCTGTGAAATACACGGTTCTTCTTCTTGAACCATGGCAGGAAGTGCTGTTTGAGAAAATCCACATACATTATGGAGTTCATCTTTAGCGCCTTCACGGATCCTAATGGGCCCGACAATCTCTCTCCCCATGATTCCAGCCCAAAACATTACTCCACCTCCTCCTTGTTGGCGCTGTAGCCGTGTTTGCGTGGGGTGTCCATCAACCAGCCATCCTCCACTCCATCCATCTGGACCATCGAGCGCTGCACGGCACTCATCCGTGAACAAAACAGTTTTGAAATCAGTCTTCATGTAATGTTTGGCCCACTGGAGCCGTTTCTGCTTGTGTGAAGTGGATAGAGGAGGTCGACAGGATGGCGTATGCACAGCTGCAAACCTCTGAAGGACCCTGCATCTTGTTGTTCGGGGGACGTTGGAGGCACCAGCAGCTTCAAAAACTTGTCTGCTGCTATGACAAGGCTTTTTTGCCGCTGCTCTTTTAACCTGACGTAATTGCCTGTAGGAAAGAGTCCTCAATTTGCCCTTATCAGCACGCACACGTGTGTACTGTGAATCAGCTACATACTTCTTGATTGCCAAGACACTTCATCCTGATCATCGCACAATGTTGATTGTAGTCATGCCTTGACCTAAACACTCCACAATTTGTTGCTTCTCAGCAGCCGACACATCCTTTTTCTTTCCCATTTTGGCAGAAAATGTAGGCTGCTTAATAATGTGAGAGAGCCTTCTTAAGTAGTCTTGCCTTTCATTGGACACACCTGCCAAACTAATTAGCACAGGTGTCTGCAATTGCTTACAGTGATATAAAGAGCCCTGACACACATCACCATCAATGAGTTTAACTGACAAACAAATTCTTCCCTTATCACTCCTAAACACTTTTTGCATAATAATTTGGAACACAGTGTACATGTGCTTTTCCACAAAACACCAGTGGTTCACATAGTGAATCTTACAGTTCTAACTTGCCAACCGTGGTCTGTATGGAGTTGTTCAATAAAGGGCCCAAAATTAAGATAACATAGATGGGAGAGGTCTCTATGAATAGGAATTCCTAAGTATTTGATACCCTGTGAGGGCCAGGCAAAGGGAAAGTTGGACTGGATGGAATCCTATATGGATTTGGGGAGGGAGACATCGAGGGCCTCAGACTTCGCTGCATTGATTTTAAAATTTGACCATGTAACAAAGTGATCTATTTCAGCCATAACAGCATGGATGGATATATGTGATTGAGTGATATATACTAGGACATCATCAGCAAATAGAGAGCACTTGTACTCGGTGCCTCCCACCTCAATCCACCTAATATTGGGGTTATGGCGAATTGATGAGAGCAGGTGCTCCGTCACTAGGATGTATAAGAGAGGGGACAGAGGACATCCCTGCCTTGTCCCATTGGTGATTGTGAAAGGTGATGAAAATGTTCTGATGCACCCCCTGGGCCTTGGGACACCCGGAGCCAGACCCTTTTTGGTGGATGCTGGTGGTTGTAGTCTTCGTGGCGGCGACCCGGTTCCGTGGCTCAGGGTGGTCAAACCAGTGGCGGAACTATTTATGTGGTTTTGATGTTTAAATGTCCGACTACGCCACCCGTGGATTGCGGTCAGAGTGAACCGCCGCTGCAGGGCAGACCGCTGAGGCTGGTGTTGTGGGTGCAGCAGAGCGTAGCATAACTCCCCACGGGAGGAGTATAGCCTCAGGGCAGTGTATGCGGAGGATGGGGGTGATGGTGCAGGGCAGCAGCAGTAACGACACGGAGTCAGTGATGCAGTCCAGGGCCTTTACTCACAGTTCTTATTATCCAGACCACATCTGCAGGTAACGGCTGCCCACGTCGTACTGTGCTCACCAGGTGAGGGGCTCATACAACTCCCAGATAACTTTGGAGCGCTTCACAGGACCCCCTTTGTGTGTCCTTTGTCTGGCCTTTCTTACCAACCCTTCTGTCCGGCTGCCTCGGGCCTCCTCTTGGTAAACTTGGCGCCAGTTTCCCTGACCCTATGTGGTGCCTTCCTAGCGGGTGTAGCGAGGGGCTGCGCCACATAAAATGTCACAGCCTCCGGTTTCTAGCTGAGGGTCGTTTCCTGCCTCCACTAGTTTCGGGGACCGGTCTCCCCCTTTGGCCTGACCCCTCCACGCAGGTGGATTCGGGCGTGCGGTGGCGACTCGCCCGTCTGCACCCCTGGGATCCCTTCATTCCTCGTTCCTGGAGCCTTCTCCGCTCCTCTTCCTTCCTTCTCCCTCTTCCAGGCCTGGGCCTCTGTTACTAGGCCCGCCTCCGGAGCAGAGCTCATGCAGAGCCCCTGCTCCCTGCCACTTCTGCTCAGACTTCTCTGCACTGAACTAAGATGGTGCCCACCTTTTATACTCCCTTCTCAATGCACCCAGGAACTGCTTCCTCCCTGCTCCTGCACTACAGGGTTCCCCTTCCTCAGTGTTCCCTCCCCCCACTCCAGCCAGGGACAGGGACTGTCGTGTCCATCTCAGAGGCATATTGGTCGCCCTGCCCCACGGCAATGTGGTGTAATGCATGCAGGTGTCGGGTCCTGATCCACACTCCATCCTTACCTGAGAGTGAGATATCACACCTCTGGGTGAGGTGCAATACCTCTGTAGCAACCAAGCCCTCAGGGTGCTACAGTTCCATTTATCTTCAGCCTAGGTGATGTATTGTGATACAGGGCCGTGATTTTGGCTATAAAAGGGTCCCCTAGACTCCTACCCCAAGCTTTTTAAGAGAATCATATATGGCGTGCCAGGAGACTCTATGGAATGCTTTCTCAGCATCCAACGAGAGTATCTAATTACAAATTTTTAACTGCATCTAGCCCAGGAAATACTTTGTGCCTAGTAGCAGTGTCTGCTAGTCAGCGGATTATCCCGGCTGTTAAGCAAGCTACACCATCTGTAGTTTGGACACTTAATTTTTTCAAAGGAAATGCTTCGGGACCACGGGATACTCAGTGAAGAGCATCAGGAGGCACCCCAAGGCATAGGGGCTGGGACTGGCAGTAGGATGCCTTGCGGTGGACAGCCGAGCTCGATCCTTATAAAAGCTTTTTAACTGCAGCAGCTATAGTGGACGCTACTGGAGCTGGAATTACGCGGCTGCTGGCATGAGACTTGCCCTCCA
Source organism: Phyllobates terribilis (assembly GCF_046119375.1). Taxonomy (NCBI): domain Eukaryota; kingdom Metazoa; phylum Chordata; class Amphibia; order Anura; family Dendrobatidae; genus Phyllobates; species Phyllobates terribilis. Next base: position 418,118,377 of record NW_027362765.1, read on the forward strand.
ATAGATCCTTGTAAATGGATTTAAAGTGTATTCATTCAAATTAGAGAGACAATTTAAATTAAAAAGCTTAGAGCTGCCTCCACCACAGGGGGGCTCGCTCGACCCACCAGCGGACAGGCACCAGTATTGGGAGAGGGGGGCTGGCCATCAGGGTTCACCGCGGCTCTGGCACAAACCCGGCGACACGGAGGTGGCACGGGCAGGAGCGGACTGAACGTGTCGGCTTCTCACTTTTTGGATTTTAGAAGGGCATGACATGCCTATATCTGTGTCTCCCCCTCCTTTTACTCCTCCACCTCTTTTCTTTTCGCATGACTATATGTACTTGTCAATTTTCCATGTGTTAGTTGTGTCTTCTGAGCAGTTTGTCAGCTTTTGGACACCTTTGAAGGTGTTTTCTATGTGTTTCTATGTGTTTTTGTTTGCCTGCCATTGGTTTTAACGGTGTTCGAAGGTGTTCGACGAACAGTTCGGCGAACACACGGGTGTTCGACGAACCGAACCGAACTCGAACACTACGGGGGTGGCTCAACACTATCCGTCAGCATACATCTTATCATTTCTGTTAGAGTTCTGTTTTTCCTTTCTGCTACTCCATTTTGTTCAGGTGTGTATGGAACAGTTTTCTGGTGTTCTATTCCATTTTGTCTTAAGTAGTCTTCTATTCTGTGACCTGTAAATTCACCTCCATTATCACTTCTGATGACAATTGGCTTCCTTTGAAATTTGTTACTTGATCTTGTTACATAGTCTACAAGTTTATCAAAAACTTCACTTTTGTTCTTAATTAAGTATGTGACTGTGTATCTTGAGTAGTCGTCTATAAAAGTCAACATGTATCTATTGCCTCCTGATGTAGTCACTTTCATGGGTCCACATACGTCAGTATGCACCAAATCAAGTGGTCTTTCGCTTTTCATCTCACTTTCTTTTGGAATAGATATCCTTGTGGCTTTGGATTTTATGCAACATTCACATCTTACGCTAATTGAGCAATCTGATATCTTTAAATCTTTTGTCAATTCTTTTCTCTGTAGTTCCCTTATACTGTCAGGGTGTCTATGTCCTAGACGTCTATGCCACATGTGAATACAGTTTGTGATCATGTGTACATACCTTCATCTGTTCCTTTGGTGTGTCAAAATGATATAATTGTTCATCTGCCTTGACTTTGGTTATCACCTTGTTTTCTGCAATAGTTGCACACTCATTGTCTTTGAATTTTACTGTAAGTCCTTTTGCTGTTAAACGTTTCACAGATAATAATCCGCCTTCCAATTTTGGAACATACAACACATCCTGTACAAGTATCTTTGAATCTTGTCCGAACTTGTTTGAACAATTTAGCATACCTTGTCCGATACCTTCCGCGGTTATTTTGCTTCCATCTGCAAGATAAATGGCTTCTTTCTTATCTAAATCAAGATCAGTAAAGAAATTCTTGTCACTTGTCATATGACTCGTTGCTCCTGAATCAATAAACCAACCAAGTGATGATTTCTTGTCTGTTACTTTAAATGTGCCACTCCAATTATTCTCACATGAATCGGAAATTGTGTTTTTTACTTTCTGTGTATGCTTTTTATGTTGTAATGTTTGTTGTTCTGCTTTCCATATGGTACAGTCTTTCTTTAAATGACCTTTTTCTTACATCTGAAGCATTCTCTTGTCTCTTTATTATAGGGTTTTTTAAATTCTGTAGCTTTAAGAGCGCTTTCACTGTCCTTTTCAGTAGAAGAATCATTTCTTTGTTCTTTTCTTCTCTGATATTCATCTATTAGTCTTGTTTTCAATGTAATGTCAGTTTGTGGTCTCGTCTCAAGGGCATTTATCAAGGCTGTATACGAATCTGGTAAACTGCACAATAATATAACTGCTACATGACTATCTTTAATGTCTTCACCAATAGATCTTAGCTGTGATATCACTTCCATTATTGAGAATATGTGCTTCTGCATGTAGTCATTTGCACTCAATCTCATACTGTAAAGCTTTCTTAATAAAAATATCTTGTGATTCAAGCTAGGTCTTTCATACAGTTTTCTTAATTCTTCCCACATTACTTAAGCTGTTTCTTCATTTCTTATATGTATTAATTGAGCATCATCCACTAATAAGCTAATGGTGGCTCTCGCTTCTCTATTCTTCTTATCCCACGTCTGATTATCTTGATCTGGTCTTTCTGTAACAATTACTTCCCATAAATCATCCTTAGATAACAACATCTCTACTTTGAATTTCCATAACTGATAATTTTCACTATTCAGTTTAGCTACTGTGAATTTCAGTTCTGTGTTACTCATTATCTTTATATAGTCTTACTTGTTTAGAGAGTTGTACTGAAGATATTCTCCTGTTTTTTCTTGCTGATAGTTCCTGTATGTCCTGCCAGTGTTGAATTCTCTGTAATTATATCCAGCTCCTGGGATCATGAATTCCTCTGTCACTCTGTATCTGGATTTATTTCCTTCTGTTTACAGAGCTTATCTGTGTGCTCCGTTATCTGGGGTTATAAACCAGGATCCTCTTGTAGTGCGGGCCTGTAGTGTCTGGGCTTTAGTGTCTGGGCCCATAACCTGTCGCAGAGTGCATCTTCTTACAGTCACTGCTGTACTTACGAGAGCTTCAATCAGCAAGATATCTTGAGTAAACAGTATTTACATCATACTGGTTAAACATGAGATACAATTCAGTGTCACACAGTCCGTGTGCTGCTGACATAACACATTCAGGAAAGAAAGAAAACACAGGAAGTAAAAACAACCAACAATTGAGAGCTTTCCTCCCCACCATCACAGCAAGCGTATAACTTTACACACTATCGCCATCTTCTGTCTGGTTAGCATAAAGTCCTCCTTTCACTTATAGTAAGTCCTAATCTGTTGCATATGCCAACGCACTGAAGGCATCAAAACTATGAATTAACACATGTGGAATTATATACTTAACAAAAAAGTGTGAAACAACTGAAAATATGTCTTATATTCTAGGTTCTTCAAAGTAGCCACCTTTTGCTTTGATGACTGCTTTGCACACTTTTGGCATTCTCTTGATGAGCTTCTAGAGTTAGTCACCGGAAATGGTTTTCACTTCACAGGTGTGCCCTGTCAGGTATAATAAGTGGGATTTCTTGCCTTATAAATGGGGTTGGGACCATCAGTTGTGTTGTGCAGAAGTCAGGTGGATACACAGCTGATAGTGCTACTGAATAGACTGTTAGAATTTGTATTATGGCAAGAAAAAAAGCAGCTAAGTAAAAAAAAATGAGTGGCCATCATTACTTTAAGAAATGAAGGTCAGTCAGTCTGAAAAATTGGGAAAACTTTGAAAGTGTCCCCAAGTGCAGTTGCAAAAACCATCAAGCGCTACAAAGAAACTGGCTCACATGAGGACCACCCCAGGAAAGGAACACCAAAAGTCACCTCTGCTTCTGAGGATAAGTTTATCCGAGTCACCAGCTTCAGAAATCGCAGGTTAACAGCAGCTCAGATTGGAGACCAGGTCAATACCACACAGAGTTCTTGCAGCAGACACATCTCTACAACAACTGTTAAGAGGAGACTTTGTGCAGCAGGACTTCATGGTAAAATAGCTGCTAGGAAACCACTGCTAAGGACAGGCAAGAAGCAGAAGAGACATGTTTGGGCTAAAGAACACAAGGAATGGACATTAGACCAGTGGAAATCTGTGCTTTGGTCTGATGAGTCCAAATTTGAGATCTTTGGTTCCAACCACCGTGTCTTTGTGCGACGCAAAAAAAAGGTGAACGGATGCACTCTACATACCTGGTTCCCACCGTGACCCATGGAGGAGGAGGGGTGATGGTGTCGGGGTGCTTTGCTGGTGACACTGTTGGGGATTTATTCAAAATTGAAGGCACACTGAACCAGCATGGCTACCACAGCATCCTGCAGCGGCATGCTATTCCATCCTGTTTGCATTTAGTTGGACCATCATTTATTTTTCAACAGGACAATAACCCCAAACACACCTCCAGGCTGTGTATGGGCTATTTGACCAAGAAGGAGAGTGATGGGGTGCTACGCCAGATGACCTGGCCTCCACAGTCACCAGACCTGAACCCAATCGAGATGGTTTGGGGTGAGCTCGACCGCAGAGTGAAGGCAAAAGGGCCAACAAGTGCTAAGCATCTCTGGGAACTCCTTCAAGATTGTTGGAAGACCATTTCCGGTGACTACCTCTTGAAGCTCATCAAGAGAATGCCAAGAGTGTGCAAAGCAGTCATCAAAGCAAAAGGTGGCTACTTTGAAGAACCTAGAATATAAGACATATTTTCAGTTGTTTCACACTTTTTTGTTAAGTATATAATTCCACATGTGTTAATTCATAGTTTTGATGCCTTCAGTGTGAATGTACAATTTTCATAGTCATGAAAATACAGAAAAATCTTTAAATGAGAAGGTGTGTCCAAACTTTTGGTCCGTACTGTACATTGCCAAAAAACCTTCATCGTCCATGCTCATTTTCTGCTTTTTTAACCAACAATAAAATACCAAAGGCCAACCGCTGGTTTACAGCGGGCCTTGTGAATAAAACTTATCGAGCATAAGGTAGATGATTAGCCCAGTCTGAGCTAAAGATCACAATGTCGTCAAGGTAGGCTGTGGCATACTTCTTATGTGGGCTAGGATTTGATCCATAGCCCTCTGGAAGGTGGCTGGGGCCCCATGTAGTCCGAACGGCATCCAAATGTATTGGAAACACCCATCAGGTGTTGAGAAAGATGTCTTCTCCTTGGCCGTCTGAGACATGGGGATCTGCCAGTAGCCCTTCGTCAGGTCGAGGGTGGTGATATACCTCGTCGGTCCAAGCCTGTCGATGAGTTCGTCGACGCGGGATATCGGGTATGCGTCACACTTGGACACCTCATTCAGCCGGCGGTAGTTGTTACAAAACCTCCAGTCCCCATTGGGTTTTGGCACGAAGACGATGGGACTCGACCATCCACTCTTCGAGTACTCTATCACCTCGAGGTCTAGCATCCTTTTCACCTCAGTTGACATCACCTCTCGGCTTGCTTCATGAATCCTATAGGGTTTCAGGTTCACTCGTATATGCGGCTCTGTTAGCACGTCATGCTCTACCACATTAGTACGCACCGGCAACTCTTAGAACAGGTCACGATTCCGCTGTAGCAGTTCTCAACATTGTTGCTTCTGGCCTGGCGATAGTCTCTGTTATTGTGACACCTTCACCTTGCCTTCGGAAGCGGCTCCCAGGCAAAGAGCTTACACAGGTTCCCGGTCTCGCCACGACTTGAGCAGGTTCACATGGTACACTTGACGTGGCTTTCTTCGGCCAGGTTGGTGGACTTTATAATTAACTTTGCTGATTTTCTCCACCACCTCGTACGGGCCTTGCCATTTGGCCAGGAATTTGCTCTCGATGGTAGGGATTAGGACCAAAACACGGTCCCCAGGCTGAAACTGCCTCGGCCTCGCCGATCGGTTATAGACCCTTGCCTGGGCCTCCTGCGCCTTGTGGAGATGCGCCTTCACAATAGGCATCACTTTCGCCATTCTTTCCTGCATCTGGGAGACATGTTCAATGATGCTTCGGTGGGGCGAAAGCTCGGCTTCCCAGGTTTCCTTAGCAATATCGAGGAGCCCTCGCGGATGTCGTACATACAGTAATTCTAACGGGCAAAAACCGGTGGAGGCTTGCGGAACCTCCCTTACCGAAAAGAGCAGGAATGGCAGCAGGTTGTCCCAGTCCCGTCCATCCTTCTCTACAACCTTCTTGAGCATCGCTTTTAGTGTTTTATTAAAGTGCTCTACAAGACCGTCCGTCTGCGGATGGTAAACGGAGGTTCGCAGCTGGGTAATATGGAGGACCCTACACAGCTCCTTCATTACCTTGCTCATGACTGGGGTTCCTTGATCAGTTAGTATCTCCTTCGGCAGACCGGTCCTGGCAAATATATGGACAAGTTCCCTGGCTATGAACTTACTTGATGTGTTCCTTAGCGGTACCGCTTCTGGATACCGGGTCGCATAGTCCATGACTACCAGAATGTATTGGTGGCCCCGGGCTGATTTGACTAATGGCCCCACTAGGTCCATAGCAATTTTCTCAAAGGGGACCTCTATCATCGGTAGTGGAACTAAGGGACTACGGAAATGGGAGGTGGGTGCAGTTATCTGGCAGGTGGGGCAGGACCTGCAATAATCTAAGATTTCCCTGTAACATCCTGGCCAATAGAACCTCCTCATTATTCTCTCCTGGGTTTTCTCAACCCCTAGGTGTCCCCCCAGAATATGTGAGTGGGCCATGTCTAACACCCTCCGACGGTATGGCCCTGGAACCAATAGCTGTTCCAATACCTCTTCACCTTTCAATTTAGTTACCCGATATAATAGCTGCCCCTGAAGTGTGGATACCTGGTGTTCGCCCCCGGCTCTTGAGCAGTACCATTACAAACAGTGACATTACCCCATGACCCTTTTATGGTTAAGTCCTGAACTTGAGCTGACCCAAAGTTCTCTCCGGGCACCTCTAATTCAGAGAGGTCCGCCACCTCGGTCACAGTCTGGTCCACATCGCCAGCAAGGACACATAGTGGAAATTCCTTCACTTCCGATGAAGACCGGGGTATTTCTCTTGGGTCGTGGGATTTGTCCATGTGACTCAGTCTGGAACCCTTCCCCCACAAATCCCAGAACAAGGAAAAGTCGCGCCCCAAGATGACGGGATGTATCAGGTCCTTGACCACCCCAACCTCATGGGATTGGGCGCCACAGTCTGTTCTGACTGTCACTCTGGCCACTGGGTAATTCTTGGCATACCCATGCATGCAGCGGACACCCACAATCTTGGTAGGGATCAGCTGTTGGGGAAGGGTGGCACTGATTAGGGTCACCAGACTCCCAGAGTCCAATAGTCCAAGAACCCTTACTCCATTAATGGATATGGCACATGCCTGCCGCCCCTCGCCAGGTTGACCATCCACACTGCAGGCTGGATAAGCATAATATGAACACCGTCTGCCTAGGCTGCAGTCCATTGGATCAGAGGACATATGACACCGGGCTGCTACGTGTCCCGGGTTGTGACACCGTCAACAAACGACATCCCTCAAAGCAGTCTTTGAATCACCTTCAGAGGAAGTGGGACGCCCCCCAGTTGTGGCTCTGAACCCCTTCCATGGTGAACCCGTTCCCTTTTGGGTAACCCAATACGGGGAAGTCACTATACCTGTTTTCCCAACGACCTGGTACCTCTCTACTAGGCTGAAGAGGTCATCTGCATTCTGGGGATCGCCCTGGGCAACCCAAGTCTGTACCGATTTAAGAAGGGAGTGTATGAACCTATCAATCACCACCCACTCGACCATCTGGGCCAGAGTGGAGGACTCTGGCTGCAACCACTTCTGAACAAGATACAGCAGGTCAAACATCTGCGACCGAGGGGGTTTGTCACCAGCATATGCCTAGTGGTGGACTCACTGTGCTCTCATTGCCATATTCACGCCCAGGCGTGCCAAGATTTCCATCTTTAATTTGGCATATTCTTTCGCATCATGTAGTGCTAAGTCATAATATGCCTTTTCACCCGACAAATATGGAGCCAGAACCTCTGACCACTCTTCTGGTGGAAGTCTCTCCCGTTCTGCTACCCATTCAAAAACCCGTTCCACATCATCCCCTGGGGTCATCTTTTGCATGGCTCATCTTACCGTTTTCCGGACGTACGAACCATCAACTGGAGTTGGGGGAGGGGCTGCCGGGACCTCCCACGAATCGCCGTTGCAAGTAGCTCAATCTGCTGCTGCTGCAGTACTGGTCTTGCTGATACTGCTGCTGTTGACGGAGCTGGTCTTGTTGCTGCTGCTGCTGTTGACGGAGCTGGTCTTGTTGCTGCTGCTGTTGTTGGATCTGCTGTATAAGTAGTTTGTCTCCTGCTGCTGCTCCTGTATGTTTTGCTGGCTCAGCAGGTGCTGCCGCATGCTCTGCATGCTTTGCTGGTGCTGCGTTGCCTGCGCCTGCAACAAATGCAGGTCCTCCATTTTCTCCGGCGTCACTTGCTGGCTTACGGCCGCCTTCACCCAGGACATGCAGCGCCCCTTCCAACAGTCACACGTGTTTGCTGGGAATGCTGCCCGCACTTCTAACACCAACTGTGGTATATCTGTTCACTTGGCTGCACATGGAGGTAAAAGAGGAACACTGTCTCTTTAAATTTTCATTTGGTTTATTATGCGGCATAAACCAATGCAAAGTTCATGAAAATAAACATAGCCAATCTGGCATAAAGGCAAACAAGGGAAAATGTCCTGCAAAAGGTCCTTGCACTGGCCGACGTCCGGCCACTCGGGTTTAGCAAAACACACGGTTCAGCTAAGCACAACCAAACATGAGCTCCTCACTCTGGAGCTGATCTCCAGGTACTGAATAACTCCGGAGTCCAAAGGCTGTTTTTTTTATAGCCCCTAAACCACGCCCTGGAGAGGCGATAGGGTGGATAGCTTCCCTCCCAGCACTTAGCTATCCACCTGTAAAGCATGCCCTTGTGACTTTGGCAATTAACCCTCTCTGCACTTAACATGCAGGAGAACCTCCATGTTTTACATGACCAAAGCAAAAAGTCTCAGAGACACGCGTCTCCCTTCCAGTATTCTGCCAGTGACCTTGTCCCAATATATATATATTATATATTATATATATATATATAAATATATATCAGTGCTGGCCAAAAGTATTGGCACCCCTGCAATTCTGTCAGATAATACTCAGTTTCTGTCACGGGTGTGTCGCCACGAAGATCGTCACGATTACACAGCCTGACTTCTCGCAGCTGACTTTTTGGTGCTTTGTGTTTTTCGGCAGTGAGGGAGTTAATTCTCTCTCTCTCTGTGCTAGACGAGGTCCAGCCTCGCCCAGCTGCAATCAATGCTGCTGTAGTGAGACTCCTTCAAATGCCTGCTGGTCTGTTAGGGAAGTGTCGGTGAAAGCATTTCATGCAGACTAACAGAGCGGATCGTGGTATTTGGAGTTTCAGAGATAAGTGTATTCGGAGAGTTTTTTCCCTTCCTCGCTTTATCATTTATCTCCTTTCCCATTGGTGTTCCCTCTGTTGTAGTTGTGTAGTTTTTGTATGCAAGGTGGTTTTGGTTTTTCCCTTGTACTGTCTCGTTCGTCTAAGTACTGTGTGTGGGCACATTATTACTTGTCCCCTTTTGTTGTGATCGGGGTCCTTCTCAGGACTAGATTACTTAGGTGCAGGGATCCTCAGGAGGTAGGGGTTACGCTGGCGGCCTGGACCTCTGTACCTTTAACAGTACCTCCAGGTTGAGGGATTAGCCAGGGCCCCAGCTTAGGGTCAGCTTAGGCCCCCTACCTCCAGTATACAGAGACAGCGTGACATTTTCACCGACCACTTAGTTTTTCTCCAGCTACCATGGATCCAGTAGCCGATCTAGCTCGGCAGTTGCAGAGTTTGTCCATGGAGCTGGCGGACGTTAGGTCCAAGGTTTTGTATCCTCAGGAGCAAGCCGGACCAGAACCTAAAGTAGCTCTCCCTGACAGGTTCACTGGGGGGCGGGACAAGTTTTTTGTTTTCCGGGAGGCATGCAAGTTGTACTTTCGGCTGCGGCCTCGGTCATCGGGGAGTGAAGAACAAAGGGTGGGAATTGTCATCTCGCTCCTACAAGGGGACCCACAATCTTGGGCGTTCTCTCTTCCCCCGGGCTCCCCGGCTCTCCAGTCAGTGGATAGGTTTTTCGCTGCTCTGGGACTCGTATATGATGACCCAGATCGGATCTCCCTTGCTGAGTCTAAGTTACGTAGGATCCAGCAGGGAGATCGTCCGGCGGAGGAATTCTGTTCGGAGTTCCGTAGGTGGGCCACGGACACCCAGTGGAATGACCCGGCTCTTAGGAGCCAGTTTTGTCAAGGTTTATCCGACAAATTACAGGATGTGTTGGCACAGTATGACTCTCCCGCGTCACTGGAAGCCGCTATGGCCCTTGCTATTCACGTTGACAGACGGCTTCGGGAGAGGTGCGGGATAACTCTACCCCCTGTGATGACTCCACCTCCTACAAGGTCCCCTCATATGGTGGTTCCCCTGGTCAGTCCAGAGGAGCCTATGCAATTAGGAGGGACATCATTTCGGGGGAGGGGACCGGTGGTGCACCATAAGACAGGAAGGTGTTTCTTCTGCGGGAGAAAAGGACATTTTATTGGGGGGTGTCCATCCCGTCCCTTGCAGGGTGAAGAGTCGTCGGAAAACTGTTGATCCCAGGTTGTGTGGTGGACGGCAATCTGGGAGTAGGTATTTCGTCCCTAGGTTCGTCTCAGTTTCTCGTACCGGCGGAGGTGGTGGTGGGTACGAGAACTGAGAGGATATCTGTTCTTCTGGATAGTGGGGCCGGGGCTAATCTGGTTGATGCTCGGTTTGCCCGGGTTCAGAGTATGCGATTGAGTGAGTTGGCTAAACCCATCCCCATATTCTCGATCGATGCCAGGCCTCTTGGTCAGGGAAGTTTTTTGCAAGCTGTGCATGATGTAAAACTTCAAGTGGGGGCGATACATAAAGAACTGTTGTCTTGCTACGTGTTGGAGGGTCTTCCCACTCCTATAGTGTTGGGCCTTCCTTGGTTAGCTAAGCATAACCCGGTTATTAATTGGCAAACCAGAGATATAAGCCAATGGAGTAAATTCTGTAATAAAAACTGCATGAACACGGTCATCGGTGCGGTTACTCCTTGGGTCTTACCTCTATTTCTGGCGGACTTTGAGGATGTATTCTCGGAGAAAGTGTGTCAGGAACTACCTCCTCATCGCGAGTATGACTGTTCTGTAAAACTGCTCCCTGAGGCCAAGTTACCTAAAGCTAGGTTGTATAACCTTTCTGGTCCTGAGAGGCAGGCCATGAAGGATTATATTTCAGAAAGTCTGGCTAAGGGGCATATTAGACCTTCATCTTCACCGGTGGCTGCAGGGTTCTTCTTTGTTAAGAAGAAAGATGGAGGCCTACGCCCTTGCCTGGATTTCCGTGAACTTAATCGGATTACGGTCCGAGATCCGTATCCGCTCCCACTTATTCCCGATCTCTTTAATCAGATCGTGGGCGCCAAATGGTTCTCTAAGTTGGATCTCAGGGGGGCGTACAATCTGATTAGGATGAAGGAGGGGGATGAGTGGAAGACGGCGTTTAACACTCCGGAGGGGCATTATGAGAACCTTGTCATGCCATTCGGTCTGACTAATGCCCCGGCGGTGTTCCAACACTTTGTTAATGACATTTTTCGCCGCCTGGTGGGACAGTTTGTTGTCATATATCTGGATGATATCTTAATTTACTCGCCGGATCTGGTGTCTCATCAGGAGCACGTTAGGCAGGTGTTACAGATCTTGCGGGATAATAAACTGTATGCCAAATGGGAAAAGTGTGTGTTCGCCGTACAGGAACTCCAGTTTTTAGGCTTCCTGGTTTCAGCGTCCGGTTTTCGTATGGACCCTGGGAAAGTGCGGGCAGTTCTTGAGTGGGATCGGCCAGAGAATCTTAAGGCACTTCAACGTTTCCTGGGGTTTGCTAATTATTACCGGAAGTTCATTCGTAATTTCTCGTCCATGGTTAAGCCTCTCACAGACATGACTAAAAAGGGGACGGATTTTTCTAGGTGGTCTGACAAGGCTTGTCAAGCATTCTCCTCCTTGAAAAAATGTTTTGCCTCGGCACCCATACTCATTCAACCGGATGCGTCACAGCCATTCATTGTAGAGGTAGACGCTTCCGAGGTAGGGGTGGGAGCAGTATTGTCACAAGGTTCGTCCCCTGGTAAGTGGCATCCGTGCGCCTTTTTCTCTAAAAAATTGTCGTCCGCTGAGAGGAATTACGATGTCGGCAATAGGGAACTCTTGGCCATTAAGTTAGCTTTTGAGGAGTGGCGCCATTTTTTGGAGGGGGCAGTCCATCCGGTCACCGTCATCACCGATCACAAGAACCTGCTATATCTGGAGTCCGCGAAACGTCTGAATCCCAGACAAGCTAGGTGGTCATTGTTTTTTACCAGGTTTAATTTTGTCGTTACATATCGTCCTGGGTCAAAAAATGTAAAGGCGGATGCCTTATCTCGTAGTTTCCCTGGGGCCGGGAATACGGACGACCCGATTCCTATCCTTCAGGAGGGGGTGGTGGTTTCGGCAGTATGCTCTGAGCTGGAGGAGGAGGTATTGGAGGCTCAGGGGGACGCCCCTGTTGGACCTCCGGGGAGACTGTTTGTTCCAGATCAGTTGCGACAAAAGGTGATCGAGGCACACCATAACTCAGTTTTTGCAGGACACCCGGGGAGTAGAGCAACTGTGGATCTCCTCTCGCGTCGGTTTTGGTGGCCTAACTTACATAAGGAGGTGGTAACTTTTGTCGCGTCCTGTGGGGTTTGTGCGCGCTCTAAGACCTCACATACCCGTCCGTCTGGGGCCCTCTTACCTTTGAAGATCCCGGAGCGTCCTTGGACTCATCTGTCTATGGACTTTATTACGGACCTCCCTCCGTCTTCGGGTAAAACGGTCATACTCGTTGTAGTGGACAGGTTCAGCAAGATGGCACATTTTATCGCTCTTCCGGCTCTCCCTAATGCCAAAACTCTTGCGCAGGTGTTCATTGGGGAGATTGTGAGGCTTCACGGGGTACCCTCCGAGGTGGTGTCTGATCGGGGGTCTCAGTTTGTATCCAAGTTCTGGAAGGCGTTTTGTGCACGGCGGGGTATGCATTTGTCGTTCTCATCGGCTTTTCATCCTCAGACCAATGGTCAGACGGAACGTATGAACCAGAGCTTGGAGACATATCTCCGGTGTTTTGTGTCAGAGAACCAGGAGGACTGGGCTTCTTTCTTACCTCTGGCAGAGTTTGCTCTTAATAATAGGCGGAGCGAGTCCACTGGTAAGTCCCCGTTTTTTGGGGCATATGGTTTTCACCCCCAGTTTTGTACTTTCAGTAGGGGGGGCTCTTCGGGGGTTCCTGAGGAGGAACGTTTTTCCTCATCACTCGCTTCAGTATGGAGAGGGGTGCTGAAGAATCTGAATACTATGGGGAACCGATACAAACGTATGGCTGATAGGAGGAGAGTGTCTGGTCCGGACCTAAGTGTGAACGATCGGGTATGGTTGTCTACCAGGAATATAAAACTTAAGGTTCCCTCCTGGAAACTGGGTCCCAGGTTCATCGGGCCGTACAGAATCAATTCTATTATTAATCCGGTGGCATTCCGTCTTGACCTCCCCCCTACGTTTAAAATTCACAACGTGTTCCACAGATCGTTGCTTAAGAGGTATGTGGCGCCGGTGGTACCGTCACCTTTACCTCCCCCTCCAGTGGTGGTCAAGGGTAACTTGGAGTTCCAGGTATCGAGGGTCATCGATTCACGCTTTAATCGCCGGTCCCTTCAGTACCTGGTTCATTGGAAAGGGTATGGTCCTGAGGAGAGGATGTGGGTTCCTGCGTCGGATATTAACGCAGACCGATTAGTTCGGGCCTTCCACACGACTCACCCGGATAAACCTGGCCCTGAGGGTCCGGAGGCCCCTCGTAGAAGGGGGGGTACTGTCACGGGTGTGTCGCCACGAAGATCGTCACGATTACACAGCCTGACTTCTCGCAGCTGACTTTTTGGTGCTTTGTGTTTTTCGGCAGTGAGGGAGTTAATTCTCTCTCTCTCTGTGCTAGACGAGGTCCAGCCTCGCCCAGCTGCAATCAATGCTGCTGTAGTGAGACTCCTTCAAATGCCTGCTGGTCTGTTAGGGAAGTGTCGGTGAAAGCATTTCATGCAGACTAACAGAGCGGATCGTGGTATTTGGAGTTTCAGAGATAAGTGTATTCGGAGAGTTTTTTCCCTTCCTCGCTTTATCATTTATCTCCTTTCCCGTTGGTGTTCCCTCTGTTGTAGTTGTGTAGTTTTTGTATGCAAGGTGGTTTTGATTTTTCCCTTGTACTGTCTCGTTCGTCTAAGTACTGTGTGTGGGCACATTATTACTTGTCCCCTTTTGTTGTGATCGGGGTCCTTCTCAGGACTAGATTACTTAGGTGCAGGGATCCTCAGGAGGTAGGGGTTACGCTGGCGGCCTGGACCTCTGTACCTTTAACAGTACCTCCAGGTTGAGGGATTAGCCAGGGCCCCAGCTTAGGCCCCCTACCTCCAGTATACAGAGACAGCGTGACAGTTTCTTCCTGAAAATGATTGCAATCACAAATTCTTTGGTCTTATTCGCTTCATTTAATTTGCTTGCAAGGAAAAAACACAAACGAGAATGAAGCAAAAATCAAATCATTGATCATTTCACACAAAACTCCAAAAAAGGGCCAGACAAAAGTTTTGGCACCCTCAGCCTAATACTTGGTTGCACAACCTTTAGCCAAAATAACTGCGAACAACCGCTTCCGGCAACCATCAATGAGTTTCTTACAATGCTCTGATGGAATTGTAGACCATTCTTTGGCAAACTGCTCCAGGTCCCTGATATTTGAAGAGTGTCTTCTCCAAACTGCCATTTTGAAATCTCTCCACAGGTGTTCTATGGGATTTAGGTCTGGACTCATTGCTGGCCACCTTAGAAGTCTCCAGTGCTTTCTCTCAAACCATTTTATAGTGCTTTTGGAAGTGTGTGTTTGAGTCATTGTCCTGCTGGAAGACCCATGACCACTGAGGGAGACCCAGCTTTCTCACACTGGGCCCTACATTATGCTGCAAAATTTGTTGGTAGTCTTCAGACTTCATAATGCCATGCACATGGTCAAGCAGTCCAGTGCCAGAGGCAGCAAAGCAACCCCAAAACATCAGGGAACCTCCGCCATGTTTGACTGTAGGGACCGTGTTCTTTTCTTTGAATGCCTCTTTTTTTTTCCTGTACACTCTATGTTGATGCTTTTTCCCAAAAAGCTCTACTTTTGTCTCATCTGACCAGAGAACATTCTTCCAAAACGTTTTAGGCTTTCTCAGGTAAGTTTTGGCAAACTCCAGCCCGGCTTTTTTATGTCTCAGGGTAAGAAGTGGGGTCTTCCTGGGTAGCCTACTATACAGTCCCTATTCATTCAGACGTCGACGGATAGTACGGGTTGACACTGTCGTACCCTCGGACTGCAGGGCAGCTTGAATTTGTTTGGATGTTAGTCGAGGTTCTTTATCCACCATCCGCACAATCTTGCGTTGAAATCTCTCATCAATTTTTCTTTTCCGTCCACATCTAGGGAGGTTAGCCACAGTGCCATGGGCTTTAAACTTCTTGATGACAGTGCGCACGGAAGACACAGGAACATTCAGGTCTTTGGAGATGGACGTGTAGCCTTGAGATTGCTCATGCTTCCTCACAATTTGGTTTCTCAAGTCCTCAGACAGTTCTTTGGTCTTCTTTCTTTTCTCCATGCTCAATGTGGTACACACAAGGACACAGGACAGAGGTTGAGTCAACTTTAATCCATGTTAACTGGCTGCAAGTGTGATTTAGTTATTGCCAACACTTGTTAGGTGCCACAGGTAAGTTACAGGTGCTGTTAATTACACAAATTAGAGAAGCATCACATGATTTTTCAAAGGGTGCCAATACTTTTGTCCACCCCCTTTTTTTAGGTTTGGTGTGGAATTATATCCAATTTGGCTTTAGGACAATTCTTTTTGTGTTTTTTTCATTGAAGACAAATTAAATGAAGATAATAAGACCAAAGAATTTGTGATTGCAATCATTTTCAGGAAGAAACTGAGTATTATCTGACAGAATTGCAGGGGTGCCAATACTTTTGGCCAGCACTGTATATATATATATATATATATATATATATATATATATATATATATATATATATATATATATATACACATATATATATATATATATATATACACACACACAGTACAGGCAAAATATATATATATTAGTTTGGACACACCTTCTCATTTAAAGATTTTTCTGTATTTTCATGACTATGAAAATTGACCCCATACACACCTCCAGGCTGTGTAAGGGCTATTTGACCAAGTAGGAGAGTGATGGGGTGCTACGCCAGATGACCTGGCCTCCACAGTCACCAGACCTGAACCCAATCGAGATGGTTTGGGGTGAGCTGGACCGCAGAGTGAAGGCAAAAGGGCCAACAAGTGCTAAGCATCTCTGGGAACTCCTCCAAGATTGTTGGAAGACCATTTCCGGTGACTACCTCTTGAAGCTCATCAAGAGAATGCCAAGAGTGTGCAAAGCAGTCATCAAAGCAAAAGGTGGCTATTTTGAAGAACCTAGAATATAAGGCTGTGTGCCCACGTAGCATTTTTCAAGCGTATATGCTGCGGAATTTCCGCAGCGTAAACGCTTGAAAAACGCATGTATATCCGCACCCCATGGTCCCCAATGGGATTCCGCAAGTTCTATGCACATGCTGCGGATTTTTCCGCAGCGTTTATGCCGCGTTCAAAAATCCGCAGCATGTCATTTAATTTTGCGTTTCCGCAAGCGGAATTGCCTTTGTCCAATGCATAAAAAACGCAAGGCAATTCCGCATGTGGAAAACGCGTGATAAACGCGCGAAAAATGCGCGATAAACGCGTGCGGAATTCCGCATGCGTTTTTCCGGGAGAGGACTTGCATTTATGCAGCAGAAATTTTCTGCTTCATAAATGCAACGTGGGCACATAGCCTAAGACATATTTTCAGTTGTTTCACACTTTTTTGTTAAGTATATAATTCCACATGTGTTAATTCATAGTTTTGATGCCTTCAGTGTGAATGTACAATTTTCATAGTCATGAAAATACAGAAAAATCTTTAAATGAGAAGGTGCGTCCAAACTAATATATATATATTTTGCCTAACAAGCAAAGGAAATGTGTCATCTTTAACTTTAGGCCTTTTAGAGATGATTTCATCTGTAACTTGCTTAACTGTTCACAATAACAGTTATTTTGCGCTTATTCTCTTTTCAGTTTCTCTTGCTCAATCTTGAAATGATTAAACTTCTATGAATGATCTTTGGAACTTCATGATGTTTTTGTGAATTTCAGGACATTATGTAACAATTATGTACAGATCATTAGACACAGCTATAGACAGTGGGGAATGCGGCTCTCGTACACAGGCTTCCTTCTCATATGTCAGGCCTCATATACACCACACGCAGCTGCGCTCCATACACTAACACACATATGTGCTTTCTGCTTCTTGCACAGGTTCCTCCAGTAACAGACAGTCTGCAGCCATGACTGGATCACAGAGGAGTTTTGCCAAGGGTAAGTGTGAGATTGTAAAGGAAATGTTAGTAATCCGAATTTAAGAGGAATTTTATAGTGTTGCCAGATTTGATTGCCGGTTGTTGCTTAGATCTCTTCTCCATGTATATATTTGCTGTGACCCTGCATTTTAATGGTGACAGTAAATAGTTAATTTCAAGGTTATTTCATATTTACTGACATTGCACAACTCACAGGTCGAATAGTGATGATACCAAAATATTGCAATATAAACGGGGCTGAATGGATAGTCGACCTTGTATGTGCCAACGTGGATGTCACATTTGTTTTTTTACCTTGAGAATGGCGCCGATGTGGCTCTGCAACGCGTTGGTGTGAATAAAAAACCTTGCTTGTACTGTACTCTCCGGATCTCATACTTTCCGTGAGCTCAGCCCGCACATCATGATAATCTCAGTTTTGCCAAATATATCTATCACAACATGCTGCGGAAGATGGTAGTCAAAATGTGATCACATACAGTAATGGTGACACGATCGCGTGTTATCTTACACCAGTAGCACTAAATGCAGTTTGGGCCCGGTTTAAATGGAGCGCTGGCTGTGTATGTGTAAAGCAGGTGGTTGGATGCAACACGCAGATGAACATGAGGTGGGAACAGTCAATGAACAACTTATTTCCTCTGATTGGCGGGAAATTGATTCAGCATTGAAAACAGCCAAACTGTACGAAACAGAATATACACAGGTAAATCCTTCAATACAGAATGTGTAACGAGCACTAGAGTTCACTATAAACGTTAGGGAAGACTCTCGGGTATTATACTCATACCCCTCTAACAGGGGTGACACCTTCTTCTGCAATGGTCCTAATGGGGGTCTCTGGTTTTTCCTGCTAGGCTACAAGTCGTTCTGACAAAGTCTTTCAGCACATGTTGGGCCTCCTTCACTAAGATTGGCCCCCACCCTGTTCTCTTTACTAACCCCGGCAGACCCCTGTACCGTGAGTCAGTGCTGGAAGTGACAGCCCAGCTACTGGCAGACAAAGACAGAAGATGGCCCCTGTGCAAGAACAGCATATGGGCCCTTTGCAGTCCTATATCTCTGCTATGATAGCAGCTCCTTGCTGCTTTGGAGGTTTAAGTGGGCCCCCTTAACTCTTGGGCCCCTGTGCGGCTGCACAGGCTGCACCAATGATATGTCACCCCTGGCCCAGCTCACTCTGGCCTTCTGTCCACTACTGCAGTAGTCTTCCCTCAGGCGAAGCCTCCTCGCGGGTTTTCCTTGCTTGATCGTCATCGAGAGTCTTCAAGGTCCAAAAGTATGAGTGCTGGGTTCTGGCTCCTGGCGGGTGTCATCTGGGGTCCAGACCTTGACCGGCGTGGGTCTGGACTTCAGGCCTTAACTGGCGTAGTTGGGACTCCAGGTCTTGACCAGAGTTGGTCGGGTCCTCAGGTCTTGACCGGCATAGTCTGTGCTCTGGGTCTGAACGGGTGCTGTGTGGGACCCTTCCGTGACCGTACCAGAGTCCTTCGGTGTGCACTACTTTCTCTGTCTCTGGCCTGTTACGATGGTTACCGCGTCTTCTCCTGTGCACGTCTGGTCCGCTCTTCTCCTTCGCGTCAAAACCCGCCTCCGTTTGGCGCGCAGACTTTTTACCCTCAGGAACTCCGTTATCAAGAGGATGTGACTAGATGTTGCATCCAAACTCGTCTCCCCTGCAGCTCTTCCTCTTCCGGTTAGTTCCCCATGGTCCTGCCTGAACGATAGAGTGCAGCCTTCCTGTCCCAACGACACACAACTCCAGGGTTCTTCAGGAGTATTGTTACCTCCTCTTACATATGCTCCATTTATTGGCTATTTACAGTGCCATAGACAAGTTTAATATCCAGCAATCCCATTAACAATGAGTGGAGAAATGGCGCGCATGTGTGGCCTTAACACCATTCTTACCATGCATTTCAGTAGCCCACTCTTGGGATCAGTTGGGTCCCAGTGGTTGGGCTTCCAGTTTTCAGCAAGTTATCGCCTATCCTACAGATAGGTCATAACCTGCCAAGTTGGGAAGAACCCTTTCAAGATTACAACCAAAAAATCCTGTACTGGAGTGAATGGGAAGGACAAGCTTACTACTACTTCGCACAATACCCTTAAAAATCCAGCCCCAGAAACAATCCTCATAAAAGACTCTGTGAACTAAGGTACCTCTAGACATTCTGGCATTTAAAATGTACGTCTGCTATCTATATATATGAATATAATTTATTTCAGGCAGTGTTCCCCCAGGACCAGTGCCAGAGGGAGTAGTTCGACTCTACGGCATGAGATTCTGCCCATATGTCCAAAGAGCATGGCTTGTCCAGGTTGCTAAAGGAATCAAGTAGGCAACATATTTTGTAAAGTTTCTTAACTGCATGTCTTTGTTAGTATTCCTATTGTTCTAAATTATTTGAACGCTTAAAGGAGTTGTACCAAGTATCTAATTTATCATCTATGAATAAGAGATAACGGTTTAATTTCTGGTGGTCCGATCATTATACTCAGGAATTTTCCCTTACAAACATTCTCCTTTTCTCTGTTCAGACATGAAATTGTCAACATTAACCTAAGGAGCAAGCCGGATTGGTTTTTTGATAAAAGTCCTAAGGGATTGGTGCCGTCTATTGAAACCTCTGATGGTAAAATAGTCTATTTTTCCTGGAAAAAATAGACTGGAAAAAAACTGACCCCAGCCGATGCCTATGAAAAAGCCCAACAGAAGATTCTCCTGGAACATTTCTCTGAGGTAGAAACTTTGCAAATTTTGAGTGGGTATGAAGTACATGAGAGGTCTTTACCAATCAAACTGCAAGTAGGATGTACAATATGGCCATAGGCTACTAGGTCACCTATCGTATATATTTTAGCAACTTAGTTTCATCTAGGTTAGTGCTAGAATTTTCTAGTACGTACAACTTATGATGGTACCTTTGTGAGATCATAACCCAACATCCCTCTTTGGTAGATTATGTTGTCCTAACCCTACAAACCTTGAAAAAAAAATTGTTTTTGCTTTTCGTTACTCCAAACCTTTTAGGCCGCTTTCACTCATGGGGCTTTTATGGTCCAAGTACAGACCACAATGTCTGGATCAGCCGTGGTTTTCCTTACCTGAACTTAACACCCTCCATTGAGTTTGGGTCAGGACACCTGCTGCTAGTCTAGACATTGCAGTCCATATTCGGACCATGGAAGATGGATGTGTAAAAGCCGCCTAATGGTGTATCCTATATAATTCAATTGATCAGGCTGAATAACATGGTGCCCAATTAACAACACTGATACAGCTGGACTTTCCATATGTGCTATAACAGTATCATATCTGTGTATGTTCTGCTTCAGATTACATCTATATTGTTCAATGTTATTGATGCGCCCCCTGGGCCAGTGCTGTTAGGAATACCCGGAGCTGGATCAGATGGGGGTTGTAGTCTCCGAGTGGCTGTGACCCGGTCCGTGCCCAGGGTGTCAAACTCAGTGTGTGGCAGTCCTTATAGATGTTACTAGATGTTCTTTTATGTCGACTACGCCACCCGTTGATTTGCGGTCACTACGGCCGCCGCTGCAGCAGGGTCCGCTGAGGCTGGTGGTGTGTGTGCAGCTTTGGGTAGTATAACCCCCAATGGGAGGGGTATAGCCTCAGGGGGTCAGCCGTGGAGGATGGTGGTTGTGAAGGTGCAGCAAAGAGACTCAGAGGCATAAAATGCAGTTCCAGGGTTTTACTTACTGGTGTTGCTCCGGTCACTGTGTACAGCAGTGACCACCCGAGCCGTGCTGCGTCCACCAGGTCCTGGACTCGGTCAACTCCCAGGCAACTCCGGAGTGTGGTCCTGAGCTCCTTTCTGACTCTCCCTTCTTCTGGCCGTTCCCACCAGGGATCCACCTAAGTCCGGCTCCCTCGGGCCTCTTGTTGGTAAACCCTTGTCTCTGGGTTCCCTGACCCTATTCTTGGTCTGCCTTCCGGGTGGATTTAGTGGGTGGTCGTGGCAGATCCTGCCCACGACCTCCGGTCTCTGGCTGAGGATTAGTGCTGTAGCCTCCACCAGCTTGGGATCCGGTACCCTGTTGCCGACCCTTCACCCTATTAGCTCTCTTATGGGCTCTTGGGGTCCCCTCTTCCTGCGCCTCTGGGTCCCTCTTCCTTCTCCTCTGCTCTGCTTCTCAGGCTCTCAGACAGACTGTCTGACTGACAACTGACTGACTGACCGACCACTGACTGACTGACTGACCCTCATCTAAGATGGTGCCCACCTTATATACTCCCTCTATGTGTGAGCTCAGGTGACCAGCACCCAATGAGCTCCTAGCTTTACCCAGGCTGCTCCCCCTATCTGCCCCTACACTACTGGGATGTTCCACCCCCCTCCCACTCCAGCCAGGAACAGACACTGTCGTACCTGCACATTTATTAAGTGGGAGTACCGTCGGTCTGTCCCCCGGAAATGGGATGTGTGTAGTGCATGCAGCCTACTAGCTCAGTTCCACACTCCATCCTTACCCGGGAGTGGAATACCACACCTCTGGGTTGAGGTGCAATACCCCTGTAGCAGCCGAATCCTCAGGGTGCTACATTATGATGACCAAAAAGAAAAATGAAGACACAACCGAGTTAAAGGCAAAGTTTTATGAAAAATTCAAAATATTTGAAGAGGTAACTCATTTTATCATTGTTAAAGGGGTATTCCCATCTTGGGAAATGATGATATATCCACAGGAAAAGTCTGGTGTATGTGGGTCCCAGAAGCAGGTTGAGAACTCCAAGTAAATGGAGAGATACTCTCATGTGTGACACAGGTATGTTCTCCAGATAAATGCAGATCTCAGGTATAACTATTGTGCAAAGAATACATTTTCATAATTGTGAGTCCATATTCACTGCTACTTGCTAGTTATGGTGCAGATGTTACTCCTCCTCCAGTGCCGCTCTGCCAGCCTGACATTCACAGGCAAGAAACCACTTATTCCATCAGGAATGCCACAAAAAAGAGCGAGGACACTGGCTGCACTGGTCCATGACCGAGTCATCATGCCTGCTACGCCATTGCATATTAACTTATTAAGGACAATGCAAAACCCCTTAACCTTACTGGTGGTACAAACAGACTGCCTGTGAGGTTCTGAGACTTTCTATCATGGTTTTTTCATGTTGTGCTTAGATCTTGTTTTTTCCCTGCAGCCATCTTGCTTTCTGTTTGTGCATCCATTTTGCCCTCAGTTGTAATGGAGTCTTCAGCCTCTATGTCTCCACCCTGTTTTTCTGCCATTTGCACTTAAGCAGCCTCAGCTGTTAGTTCAGTGCTTCTGAATCCTGTCTGCAGCCAGTCTGTAACATTGCTTCCTGAAGCCTCTGGACTAAGCCCTTCAAGTCAGCTTCACTCTCTGAGGAATCCTCATTGTTTACCTGCCTGTCTGAAGTTCCCCTTTATGGATCTGAGTCTTCTTACCTGCTGGATCACTGGACTACTGCTTTACTCAAAGGACTTCTCAGCACCCATAAGAGAGACTTTGCTTATTGCTTAAAGACTGTCTTTTGTTGTTGTGCCTTTTGCAACTCCGGGGAATCCGGGGTTAATCCAGTTACACCAGGAGGTGTTCTCTTTTGCTCAGAGTCTTGTATATTACTGTGCATCTGCTTGTATGACGTAATACAAGAATATTACTTTATCAAGACCTGTGTTTCTTGTACTTCCTTGCACTTATGCCAAGACTCCATATACACTGAATTCTACACTTTACACTGCCATTCCCAATGACGCTTGCATAAGACATTTTTTGACCCACGGTTTACCCACCATATTAACATCATCACTCATATCCAAGGCATATCAGTCATCAATATGACATTGCAAAGTAATAACACAACTTGGATAATCAGCTGGTACCTCCAGTGGGACAGGGTAAATGATAACTCATAGTAATGTCCAGTGTCGGCAGTCCTCTTTCTGCAGTTGCATCACATTTGACAGCAAGAAGAGCGATCCTTTGAGAATCGTGGGATCCACAATGAAACAGATCCAGCATAGCACTGTTGCTTTCATTCTGAACATATGTGGATAAGGCCTTAAAGAGGCTGCCCACCACTTTTACATTGATGCCCTATCCTTAGGATTGGTCATGAATGTCTGATCGGCCAGGGTCCGGCACCGCTGCCGATCAGCTGTTATCGGTGTCAGCGGCCGCCGGCTGGAAGTACTCACTTGCGGAGCTGGCCGTCTGCTTGTAGTGGCCGGGGTTTGGTAGTGCACATCCGCTTTCTATTGATTTGAATTGTGGGCAGATGTGTAGTACCCTGCGGCAGCCACTAGAAGTAGACAGCCAGCTCCACAAGTGAGTACTTCCGGCCGGTGGCAGCAGTCACC
The DNA here is from genome assembly GCF_046119375.1 of Phyllobates terribilis. Lineage (NCBI taxonomy): Eukaryota > Metazoa > Chordata > Amphibia > Anura > Dendrobatidae > Phyllobates > Phyllobates terribilis. Next base: position 418,141,968 of record NW_027362765.1, read on the forward strand.
GATAGCAGCTGATCAGCAGGGGTGCAAGGTGTCGGACCCCGGCCGATCAGACATTGATGACCTATCCTAAGGATAGGGCATCAGTGTAAAAGTAGTGGACAACCTCTTTAATTTACAGATTTTCTAAAATTATTATATTAGAAAATTATTGACCATTTTGTTATATATACAGTATACAGTTTTCTTTTCAACTCTTAAATTTTATTCACAGACACTTGTCAAGAGGAACAGCCCTTACATTGGTGGAGAATCTTTGTCTATGATTGATTACATGATCTGGCCCTGGATTGAACGGTTCCAAATGATGGGTGTTGATGTTACAGAGTAAGAGAAAATCTACCTTCTTTTTATATAAAGTGATCTTCTGATACTGAGCAATTAACAAAATTTAGAGATGTAAAGAAATGTATCTAGAAGGAATAGATTTGATAGAATATTGCTAGGATATACTATCACTTAATGATCGGTTGGATTCAATCTATGGGACCCCTCGGATCCTGAAAAGCAAGGGGCCACAGCACTGCTTCACTTCTTTGTATCCTTCAGCGGTTTTCTTCTGTACAGAGGCATTCTCAGGCTACACGCTGAAGGCCAGCTTTATTCAGTGAATGTGATTTGCTAAAGTTCTCTGCACAGTCAGTTTTGCAGGAAAAAACGGTTCTTGGGGCAAAACAATGACACATCGCTGTGACCCTCTTCATTTTCAGGGTCACAGGGATCCTACCGATCAGATCCCTACCATACATTCTGTCCAGAGGTAATACAGTGATATAGTAATACTGATAATTGGTGACATTATACAAAGGAGCTCCGTAGATAGTATATAGTGTAAGTATACAGGTAATATAGTGGTCACTTGTGAGATTATACTTAGGAGCTTTGCAGATAATATAGATTATAATGTGTACAGGTAATATACAGTGATCAGTTGTGACATCATACACAGGAGCTCTGTAGATAGTATATATTGTCAGTGTACAGGTAATATAGTTATCACTAGTGACATCATACACAAGAACTCTGTAAATAATATACAGTGTAAGTATACAGGTAATACAGCGATCACTGGTGACATTATACATAGGAGCTCTGTACATAATATAGAGTTTATAATGTAAGTGTACACGCAATGGTATGATCACCAGTGACATACACAGGAGCTCTTTATATATTATATAATATAAGTGTACAGGTAATAGTGATCATCAGGACATTATAGGCTGGAGCTATGTAGATAGTATATAATGTATAGTGTATGTATACTTGTAATTAATACAGTGATCAGGAGTGAGCAGGAGCACTGTTTATTGTGTATACCGTGCAGGTAAATCCAGTGACTCAAAAGTGACATCTCCAATTGAAGATATTCAATTTCTTCTTCATCCACCGCAGACCGCTATGACTTTTTCCAGCCACAACTCACTTCTGCAAAAACTAACAAATATACATCTATGGCTGATCGCTGTAGAGCATCCGTCTCACTTATTCCCACACTGCGCCCTTTTGTTGCCTTCTCAGTAACAGTATCCCCAAAAATAAAATATATTACTATAGTGATGTCCCCCTTTGTGACCCACTCACAGTAGAAATATCTTCCTCTCTAACCCCCATACAGTGTTAATGCACATGTCCAATTTTATGGCCCCCATAATAGTAAAATTCTCATTTGTGCCCACATATAGTAATGTCTGTCTTTGTGCTCAAATACAGCAAGAATTGCCCCCCAGTGGCACCACTCCAGTTATAGCGTCCACCTTTTATACTTCGATACAACTGGAATGTACCAAATTGTGACACTATAAATATGTGGAATATTATTAATACCCAAGATAGGGGAGTAATTGTGTCCCTTAAGTGACCCTATACAGTGATAGTGTCCCCCAATTGGCCCTATATAGTAACAATGTCCTCAAATTGGCCCCATACAGTATTAATGTCCCCCAATTGGACACCTATGTCATCTTCTGGCCTTCGATAAGTTGCTTGTGAAGGTCTAAGGACTCACATCCAGCTGACAATAGCGCTTGCACCAGCGGGCCCCATTCCTCCATGGTCCCAATCATCCTCGCCGCCCCTGTGACCATGACCATTATACCACTGCATGTACCCCTCCATTCTCTGTAGGACTGCCAGAGATAACTGAAGAAGTTGCTTCAATTAAAACAACAGAAAAATGGATTTTTTAGCAAGTCTGGTATGTCAAGAGAGCTGACCGGTCCTCTCGCACCTGGTAGATTGGAGTCTAGGATATCTGACAACTTTTGGAAGATGTAATTCCAGCCATTTTAGTTGATAAACAATTTTGCCAATAACTAGAAAAACAAAGTTGAGTAGAGATGAAAATTTGAAAATAGTTGATTTTGGAGTTTATATTTTCAGTAGTTGAATATATGTTCATTATTTTTTGTTTCTCTAGGGTTTTGGAGAAGATGCCACATATCAATGCCTGGTACAAGCGTATGCTGAAGGACCCAGCTGTTAAAAAGACCTTTACTGAACCAGAAGTGTACATAGGTTTTTCGAAAATATATGACAGTGTAGATGCCGCTGATTATGGGCTTGATTAAACTCATCAGTAGCTGTGTCATCTCGGTTTCAAACCCATATTTTGTGTTTGCCATTTTAAGGCCGGATTCAAATGACTGTACTGGAACCTGGGCCAGTCATGTCTGCAAATTTAGCTATAACTCACATTTTTAAAATCAAATATAATCCTAAAAATGGAAAAAGGGACAGATAAACTTGAAAGAGAAGCGAAAAAATGCAGGAAAAAAAAAACCCTGTAGTTTAGATTAATCCATTCCAGAGGCCCACACAGAATATGTTAATGATAATAATATACTAGGCGTCCATCCAAACGCCATACTGCGCAAATATGTATACCCAAAAACTGATGAATTGGCCCAAAAAATAAAATCATACAGTTCATGGAGTATTCAAAATCCTCTTTACAGTTGTATAATACGATTTTAACATTCATCCATTATTATTACATTTCTCAAAAAAAAATAAATAAAAGTGTGTTCCTACTTTTTTGTTCTCAAAAACTATCTTGTAGGTTTAATTTCTGTTTCACTAATAAATAGACAATTTTTCTAACTATTTGTGCAAAATGGGGGTGATCAGGACGGTATTATTTCTACATAAAGATGCTAGCTATATATCTTCAAACATTAAGATAGCTGGAGATGGACTTGTAACCTTGAGATTGTTGATATTTTTCAACAATTTTGGTTCTCAAATCCTTAGACAGTTCTCTTTTTCTCTTTCTGTTCTCCATGCTTAGTGTGGCACATACAGACACACAATGCAAAGATTGAATCAACTTCTCCCCTTTTTATCTGGTTTCAGATGTGATTTTCAGTTTGCCCACACCTGTTACTTTGCTCAGGTGAGTTTGAACGACCATCACATGCTTGAAGCAAAGTTCTTTACCCACATTTTTGGAAAGGTGCAAACAATTTTGTCAGGCCCATTTTGGGGGTTTACTGTGAAATTATGTCCAATTTGCCTTTTTTTCTCAGTTTTTTTTAGGGGTTTCAACACACGCAAAGGAAATAAACATGTATATAACAAAACATGTGTAATTGCAATAATTTTCTGGGAGAAATACTTCATTTTCTGGAACAATTTCAAGGGAGCCAACACTTTCGGCCATGACTGTAAGGTGCCGAGGTGCTTGCAAATTTGCACTATGGGACCTTGCTTAAAATTCATATCTTTGTTTGTTCCACAGCAGTTCAAGAACCAAAAAAGGTCCATACTCATATTTTGGCCCATAGTCTTTCCTTAACCAGCTTTTTACTAATGAGCATATAGAGTTCCCTAGTACCTGCTTCTGAAGCCACAGTACAAGGCGGTTGATTGCCACAGTATTAAATACTTTTGTAAATTCAAGATACAGTATATTAAATCAGCCACATGACCAACATCCACATTTATTTACCTCCCCATAGAAATCCAGCATGTTGGTTAGACACAACTTATTTTTCATGAATCCGTGCTTGTTATTCATTTATTAGTTTGTTCTCCACTTTTACATTTGCAGGTCATCTAAAATGTTGTACACGACTAACGGTAAACCAGTAAGACAAAAGCCAACACTCCGTCATTTTTGAGAAAACTCCGTGTGTATTGCAACTTTATTCTATACGTGCTAAAATCACTGAACACAGGTTGTCAAACATCTGACGCGTTTTGGAAGTAAACTTTCTTATTCATAGTTTTTCAGTCAGTGTTTGATGAGCTGTGTTCAGTGGTTTTAGCACGTATGGAATAAAGTTACAATAAACACCTGTTATGCGCTTCACAGAGGGACCCAGCAAGACTGGCACTAATCCAGCAAAGGCGCAGCCACAGACGTACTTGGAACAAGTTGCCCAGCTAGGTGAGCCCTTGAGGGCCGGGAATACTCTTCATCCAGCTTCCAGTATATGGAAGGGGGACATTGACAGAGCCCTTCCCAGGCTCACTGTCACCGGACAGCTGGCATCTGGTGATGCGGCTGGTGCCCAGTCTAGGACCCGGTGAGTACCTCTGCAGGAACACCTGGAAGTGTAACCAAAAGAGAAAATGAGAAAACCCTGCTCAGAAAGCAAAACCTCATGCTAGCACCGCACACCACCAAGCACATAGGGAACTGCAATTAACAGCAAAGGACTGAGCATAGAGCAGGATTATATAACCTGCCTAATGATCAGGTGTTGATTACCTCCCAATCATCCCCAGACAGCCACTCCCTGCTAGCTTCAACAGCAGACTGGACAAAATCCCACGATTGCTTATTGCCAAACAAAGCAGCGTCCTGCTTTGCATGGCAACCGGGGAAGACAGCATCCCATCTTCCCTGGGCAGAGAAATCAGTGAGAGAAACAGCGTCCCGTGTCCTCATACATCCCACAACACCAGAACTCAACACTCCACAAGATTGGGACACTTTCCCTGCATGCGTGGTAACGCTGCCTCCAGAGTCAGGACAATGGTGGCACTTGCAACCAAAGTAGCGTAGTACCCGACCTGCTCCATCACCAGGTGGGAGGACGTAGCCACGATTCGTAACACCGAGATTTCTCAAGAAGGACAGAGTGCTGGCTTTTCTCTTATTGGATTATATTGGTAAGATCTGCTCAAACTACCGAGCACCCTGGATGAACTCATTACAGGTGTGATGAACTGTTGGTTTTCTTATATTCGACTCATGGCAACTTCACTGGATGGTAGATCCACCTTCATACCCTTCCTGAATATCGGTACCACCTCATTCCTCCTCCTTTCTGGTACCACTGACCCTATTAGAAGAAAGTCTAAGTTTAGATACAACGGTGTATGAATTACAGAGCTGGTGAAGATCGATGTAAAGTGCTCTTTTAATATTTATGCCTTCTCTTTCTCCTCTACAATTATATTACTTTGGTCATCTTTTAGGAAAGTGATGTTCCAGGGAAATAGTGGTCTCAAGAAGATGGCCATTATGGAGCCATTCATATATACGGCTCCTGAGAGCAGTAATATGACCATGTTTAAAAGTGAAAAGATAAAATTACAATATTGTTTAGCCAACAAAAGAGGAGCCCCCTATGCCTGAGCTGCTTGGAGATCCCTTTCTAGATATCTGCTGCTGTGTTTTTCTTCCGATTCGTCAACTTGGTCTCACACCAGATTTATGGTAAGTGTCTCATATGCCAACTTGTCCTGTTGTAAGAATTCAAACATATGATTGAGTGCAGTGGTCAGGTGACTTTTGCAGTGCCTCATAGGGTGCTTTATGATGACGTGCTGCTCAATGTCACCTGACCGCTGTAGGTAATCACAGTCTGCAGCAGTTTGACAGGTAGTTCTTCCTGTCTCTGCAAACAATATGGAGCGGCCAAGGCTGGATCCAGTTCCATGCCAATAGGTCTGTATAACTGAGTTTGTTATGTTTTATGTGGCGCCCTGCTGCGCATTAGTGCCACAGATCTCAGAGGGGTACATGGATGGACTTCTCCACAAGAGGCCCTCATAGCATTCATACACCTCCACCCTACCACCTCAGACCACCAGAGGGAGCCAGGATAGGGATATATATACTGGAGGGTGAAGTTAGGCAGTCAGTCTGTTGAGAGGAGCTCCTGCAGAAGCTAGCCTGCAGTGGAGCTCAGTCAGTCCAGTCCAGACTCAGAGAGCTCAGATTAGTGAGCCAGAGGTGTGCTGACACCAAAAGAGCGGTGAAGAGAAGCAAGGCCTACTGCCCGTGTGAAACCTAGTGAGGGCCCCGAGCGTGGCCGAAGGCGAGTGGAGTAAAGAGAGCAACAAAAGGGGGCAGAGGAGCTTTACACGCTCACTCCAAGAACATATACCGGACACCGGGTCCGCTTCTGCAGGGATTCCTTATACCCAGCAGAAATAACGAGAACCCCTGGAGAACTATATGTCCCAGGAACACCAAAAGCTGATTACGTACCAGGGTCAGGAGTCACAGAGGTCCCAGAGACCAGGGAGTGTGAACTCCAATAGAAGGCCCCACCACCAAGTCAGCAGGTGCAAGACAGAGACCAAGTTAGGCCTAGCTCCAGGCAGGTCAGAAACTTATCAAGGAAAGGCAAGGAACAGGAGGCCCCACACCCGCTCACTGGGGAGAGTCCTGATATGCACCCTTCACCCTGAAGTACCCTGGACCGTGCGTGAAACACCACCAGTAAAGGTACTGAAGTGAACTGTTGTGTGTGTGCCTATACTTCCTCTGACCCCGCTGGGTCCCCTCTGTCCTGCATCCCTACTCTTACGCTGCCCTGATGCGCCGCTCCACCTGTGGGGAGTCGTACCAACTAAGCTGCCTAAACACCGGCCTCAGAGGACTATCGCAGCGCTGGTGATCCTCACCAAACACCATGGGTGGCGTCACGAACATTCCCTATCCCATATAACTTCCCCCCTTTCTTTTTAAGAGTGGCCCCAGGGTACGGGCCCGGGAGCCGACCACCGCGACATCCCCCAAGATCAGGCAAAAACAAGGCCCGGGCGCCGAGTCGTCCCCAAACCCTGGGTGCGTCATCTCTTCCTGGCGTCACGAACAGGATTCCGTGCGCGCTGCAATGACGGAGTGTTGTGCCCGTTGCCACCGGGTACTGTGCGCCTTTAATCAGAACTGTGTATTTAACTGTGGTGAAGATCGCCGCCATTGTTGTGCCGCAGAGCGGGAAGACGGGCGTAACCGCCGGAAACTGAGAGGCGTACCTGCTGAAACGCGCGAAGCCCCGGACACGCCCCACGCCTCGACGTCAAACCAGGAAGCGCCAGGTCCTGGAAGGAGCCCTGGTGAGCGCTCTGACGCGGAGCTGCGGCCTACCAGAGGAAAAGAAAAGAAGGTAGGCCGCAGTTCGCTAGCGGGGCACCGGAATGTCCGAAGAACAGCACAACGCCGGAGTACCGGTTAACGGCCCTGATGATCAACCCGCGCCCGGCGCCGAGCAGGCCGAAGCAGCCGCTCCACCAGCAGGGCTTGTAACCCCTGTCATACCCATGGCCCTACCATACATCCCTGGAGCGAAGTGGCTCCCCCAGTACAGCGGCAAACCAGATACCCTGTCTGCATTCAAAAGGAAAATATGCGATATACTGGACATGTACTCTGACAGGCAAGCAAAGAACCGCTGTTGTATTGGGACAATTGACTGGTGCTGCGGAGCGAGAAGTAGAAACCTGGTCGGCCGCAGACCAGGAGGTAGTGTCCGCAATCTTTAAAAAGTTACAGATTGTCTTTGAGGATCGTACTGAGACAGACCTCCGGATGAGGTTCTACAACTGCTCTCAGCAACCGGAGGACAGTGTTCGGGACTATGCCTGGCGTTTACAAGGGGCCCTGCAACCAGCATCAATAATGAAAATAGAATGCTGAAGGAACAGTTTATCCGGGGACTGAGGTCTCAGGAGGAGAGCAGGACTGTGCGTTGGTGGTCCCTGGATCATCCAGATGCCACCTTTGACACCCTTAAGGACATGGCTATAAAAGGACTGCAGCCCCTGGAAACAACTGCTATCCAATGTTACCAGGGTGGGGCCCCCCAGTGCCTGCAGCGTCCACCTTTTCCCCGGAGGCTGCTGAAACCAAGGTTCCAGCAACGTCCCCTAGTAAGCTGGACAGCCAGCTCTGAAGTGTGTCAGTTGAGCAAAACCCTGACCACTGTACTGAGTGCCCTGCAGCTGCGGACGGAGCCCGAGGCAGAAAGAAGGATCCTTCTAGCAGACAGCCCTGAGGATGTCCCCTGGATGAGAAGGAGGAGGACGATAACGCCACCCCCTGGGAGGACCAGCGACCAACGCCGCCCGCCGAAGGACCCTGTCTGCCACCGCTGCCACAAGACAGGTCACGCTGTCCAGAGCTGTCCTTTAAACGAGCAAACCCTGGGGCCGAGGGCCGACACCCAGGAGTAGACTCCTCAGGCCCATCAAGCTGGTAACGCAGGTTCGTGGGAGGAACACCTTTTCTGTCCATCGTGCTGGGTGGCATCGCGACACCCGCTCTGCTGGACACAGGATCTCAGGTAACCATCATTCCTGATGTCCTCTACAAAAGGTTCTGGTCTATAGACGAACTTCACCCGCCAGATCCAAATCTTTCCGTGTATACCTCAAACGGCCTCCCCCTTAACCTAGTCGGGGTTAAGGAGGTGGCAGTGAAGGTAGGAAGAGTGGAACTGAAAGACCAGGGACTAATTGTAGTAGAAACTAATCCTGATGATACAAACTTGTATATGGTACTTGGCACAAATATTGTTAGTAACTGTTTGGGAGAAGTGGTGTTCTTGCTCCAACAGATAGCTGACACTGCCTGACCAGGGCAGAGGAGGGTGCTCCAGAAAGATCGGAGCCCTTATGTACCAGCAACAGGTAAAGCTAACAGGCGGTGAAATTGGTAATGTATGGGTGACAGACCCGGTACCCATTGTGATCCCCCCGATGAATGAAATGCTGATTTGGTGTAGAGCAGCAATAGGTCTCAAAGGACGGAGCTACCAGGCGGTAGTAGAGACCCTTAGCTCGGAACATAGACCTACACTCTTGACTGCCAGAGGGGTACTGGATGTACGCAATGGGAGGGTGCCCGTGCGCCTCCTGAACTATGGGGAGGAAGAGGTTAGATTACCAAGATACGCCACTGTTGCCAAACTGTACGCAGTAGATAACAACTCCATATACACGGCGGAGTTCTTAACCTCACCAGACGAAATGGAGGATAATGACCCGGGAACCCAGGTGGAGGATTGGTGTCAACAGCTCCATGTTGGGACAGACACCACTCCTGCCCTTCAGAAACAGGGTGTACACTGGGTGGTTCAGGAATACAAGCAGGTATTCAGTAAACACCCACTTGACTTTGGGAGGATTAAAGGGGTACAACACCATATACCCACAGATGGCCATCCACCCATCAAAGAACGTTATAAGCCCATACCACCAGCACACTACCAGAAGGCAAATGAGATGTTGCACAACATGAAGAAGGCTGGGGTAGTAAGGGATAGTTGTAGTCCCTGGGCAGCTCCCCTAGTTCTAGTCAGGAAAAAGGACGGAAGCATGAGAATGTGTGTAGATTACAGACAAGTAAATCGCATTACACATAAAGATGCATACCCTTTACCACGTATAGAGGAATCCTTGGCTGCCTTAAGTCTGCAAATTACTTCTCCACCCTTGACCTCACTTGTGGGTACTGGCAAGTAGCTGTTGCTGAGGAGGATCGGGAGAAGACGGCCTTTACTACCCCGATGGGACTCTGCGAGTTCAACAGTATGCCTTTTGGACTCTGCAACGCCCCCGGAATGTTCCAGAGATTGATGGAGTGCTGCCTGGGACACCGCAACTTCGAGACCGTACTGCTATACCTGGATGATGTGATAGTGTACTCCAAAACGTACGAGGACCATTTGAAGCACCTGGCAGAGGTATTTGAGTCGCTGTCCCGGTATGGGATGAAGCTGAAGCCCTCCAAGTGTCACCTGCTCAAGCGAAAGGTACAGTACCTGGGGCACATCGTCAGTCCAGAAGGAGTAGCACTGGACCCGGAGAAGGTCACTGCCATCCAGAAATGGCCGGAGCCGAAGAGCCTCAAGGAGGTACGTCAGTTCCTGGGACTAGTCTGGTATTACCGGAGGTTTGTGAAGGACTATACCAAGAAAGCGGCGCCTTTGCAAGATCTCCTAGTAGGACAGTCCGTCCGGGAGAGGCAGAAAACCCCCGTTCCAGTGGGGTAAGGAGCAAGCTGAATCCTTTAAAGTGGTGAAGGAGATCCTGACCGGCGAAGAGATCCTAGCCTACCCTGACTACAGCCAACCGTTCCTGCTGTACACTGATGCCAGCAACGAGGGATTAGGAGCTGTGTTAAGTCAGAAGCAGAATGGCTGAGAGAAGGTGATCGCCTATGCAAGAAGGAAGCTCCGCCTGACTGAGAGGAACCCAGAGAACTATAGCAGCTTCAAGTTGGAGTTCCTGGCCCTGGTCTGGGCCATCACCGAGCGGTTCAAGCACTACCTAGACTCCAGTAAGTTCACTGCCTTTATTGATAATAACCCCTTGACTCATCTGGAAACAGCCAAGCTAGGAGCCATGGAACAACGATGGATGGCTCGGCTGTCAAACTACAAATTCACTATTAAGTACCGGGTGGGCCGCAAGAACGCCAACGCCGATGCCCTGTCCAGGATGCCTCACCAGTCGGACACTGAAGAAGAAGTGGATGACCTGGAGGAGATTGAACTACCTGCCTTTCATCGGAATGGGATGGTCCACGAGCAACGAGCCTCCAGGAGGCATCGCGGTAAGACGTTAAACCCCCTGCCTCACCACAGCTGGAAGGAGACCCAGGATAGCGACCCGGTTGTCAGCCGTATCAAAGAGCTGATAACCCAGGAAGGTTCCTCCCTGGAGAATGACGCTTCTCTACAAGCCAAGCAACTGTGGAATGAGAGAAGCTGGCTATTCATCTATAGAGAGAAGCTGTGTCGGAGGTACGTCAGCCCCAAAACCCATGAGATGGTATGGCAGATCGTAGTGCCCAGGACGGACATCCAGATGGTGTTGGAGGCCTACCACGATCAAGCAGGGCACTTTGGCTGGAAGAAGCTAGAAACCCTGCTGAAGTGTCAGTTTTATTGGGTAGGAATGCGCAGTTCCATTGAGAGGTGGTGCTGGAATTGTGGACCCTGTAGCCTCAGAAGAAAAGACTACAGCAGCCAGAAGGCACCCCTGCAACCCATCAAGACAACTCGACCTTTGGAGATCATGGCCCTGGATCATGTCAAGCTGTCACCCAGCAGGTCAGGATATTCTTATGCCCTGACCATGGTGGATCACTACTCCCAGTTCCTGGTGGTCGACCCCGTCAAGGATCTGACGGCAGAAACTGCGGCGAAGATGTTTCAGGCGTACTTCTGCAGGCCCCATGGACACCCAGAGCAGGTGCTGACAGATCAAGGTTCAGCCTTTGAAGCCGAATTGTTCAAGGAGTTCTGCCATTTGTACGGGTGTAAAAAGATCCGGACTACACCGTACCACCCCCAAACCAACGGTCTCTGTGAAAAGATGAATAACATCGTCATCGACCTGCTAAAGACCTTACCACTAGAGGAGAGAAATCAGTGGCCAGACCTACTACCTGACCTGGTAGATCTGTACAACCACATACCTGTGAGTTCCACCAATTGCACTCCAGCATATCTCATGCGAGCAAGACCTGGGAAGTTGCCCATGGACCTGGAGCTTGGTGTAGTAGAACCAAAAGCAGATATGTCCACTGAGGACTGGGACATGACCAGACAGGAGCAGTACAGAAGAGTACAGACCTGTGTCGAAGACAGTCTCACTCGGGTAAGGGACAAGCAGGAAGCCCACTACAATAACAGTGAGCCCGCAGAACCCTTCACACCAGGAGAAGTGGTGTTAAAGAGGAAAAGGAGAAACCACAAACTTGATGACCAGTGGGAGAGAGAACCCTACACTGTGTTAAATTCAAGATTTGATAACAAGAAGACCTGTTTGATTAGCAAAGATGGAGGAATAAAGACTGCAACGGTATCTAGAGACCATCTGAAGTTTGTCCAGACCTGCTAAAGCCCCAAGAAGGAGTGCCTCTCACCGTACCGGAGGAGCCTCAAGAAGCAGTACTCCATACTCACTTAGATGATTTCCTGGCAGATTGGCCTCAACTAGGAGGAGCAGTAATAATACCTGTGATCCACTTCTATCAACAGCCAGAAGACCCTCCACAGCAAGTAGAACCTGTAAGTGCTTCAGAAGAGCCTGCTCAAGAAGAATCCCCGGAAGAAGGATCCCCGGTTGGAGCAGAGCAAGAAGGCCTTGCCAGTCCTGTAGAGAGGTTAAGGCAACCCTGCAGTCCCCCAACGCTTAGAACTGACAGAATGGGAGGTAGTACAAACACGAGTACCACACGCTTCCCAGTACCACGTAGGTCGACACATAGCACACGAGGTCAGACCCCTGTCAGATACAGAGAATAGAGAAGGAAACTCTGACAGTATAAATAGTTGCCCCTGGGGTATGTTAATTCGGTGCAATTTTCATGTATTTAATGTGTTTTTGCCTTGGTAATGGACAATTTAAGTGATATGGACACTTCCCTTGTTATCTCTAGTTACCCGTGAGGGTACATAAAGAACTTTGTGGCTGAGGACTGTGTGCAGCCCAAAAATTATTTGCTGTAAATAATTGCACTCCCTGGAGTGCCCCTTTAGGTGACCTCAGAACAAAAACCTGTCTGGCGTGGCAGAAGTGGAGTTCCAACTCAGGATCGCCATGCCCTGCAGCCACCCCAGGGCCTACGTTGAGGGTTTGCTTTGGACAGGTTCAAGCAAAGTGCCTCCCATAAAGGGAAGAGTTATTGTTGTTACCTGTTATAAAAATTACTTCAGTCCGGGAGTACTGAGCTTTGTTAGGGGGGAATGTGGTGCCCTGCTGCGCATTGGTGCCACAGATCTCAGAGGGGTGCATGGATGGACTTCTCCACAAGAGGCCCTCATAGCATTCACACACCTCCACCCTACCACCTCAGACCACAAGAGGGAGCCGGGATATATACTGGAGGGTGAAGTTAGGCAGTCTGTTGAGAGGAGCTCCTGCAGAAGCTAGCCTGCAGTGGAGCTGAGTCAGTCCAGTCCAGACTCAGAGAGCTCACATTAGTGAGCCAGAGGTGTGCTGACACCAAAAGAGCGGTGAAGAGAAGCAAGGCCTACTGCCCGTGTGAAACCTAATGAGGGCCCCGAGCGTGGCCGAAGGCGAGTGGAGTAAAGAGAGCAACAAAAGGGGGCAGAGGAGCTTTACCCGCTCACCCCAAGAACATATACCAGACACCGGGTCTGCGTCTGCAGGGATTCCTTATACCCAGCAGAAATAACCAGAACCCCTGGAGAACTATATGTACCAGGAACACCAAAAGCTGATTACGTACCAGGGTCAGGAGTCACAGAGGTCCCAGAGACCAGGGAGTGTGAACTCCAATAGAAGGCCCCACCACCAAGTCAGCAGGTGCAAGACAGAGACCAAGTTAGGCCTAGCTCCAGGCAGGTCAGAAACTTATCAAGGAAAGGCAAGGAACAGGAGGCCCCCACACCTGCTCACTGGGGAGAGTCCTGATATGCACCCTTCACCCTGAAGTACCCTGGACCGTGCCTGAAACACCACCAGTAAAGGTACTGAAGTGAACTGTTGTGTGAGTGCCTATCCTTCCTCTGACCCGGCTGGGTCCCCTCTGTCCTGCATCCCCCACTCCACCTGTGGGGAGTCGTACTAACTAAGCTGCCTAAACACCGGCCTCAGAGGAATGTCGCAGCGCTGGTGATCCGCACCAGACACCACGGGTGGCGTCACGAACATTCCCCTATCCCATCTATAACTTCCCCCCTTTCTTTTAAGAGTGGCCCCAGGGTACGGGTCCGGGAGCCGACCACCGCAACATCCCCCAAGGTCAGGCAACAACAAGGCCCGGGCGCCGAGTCGTCCCCATCCCCTGGGCGCGTCATTTACATATGCCGATTCCTGAGCAAAGTTTTGTTTTTTTTTGGCCAACCCCTTTAAAGAGGTTGTCCACAACTATTAACATTGCCCCCATGGATTTAAATTGTGGCAACAAGTCTTTTTGTAAATAACTTGCGTGTTCTTTATTGCCGGTGAGCGACGCTATCGCTGGCCGCTCATCAGGCATCATGTGGCCCCGGCTGCAGCCGGCTCCGACATCCGCTAATCACGTCAAGTTGCGGCTGCAGCCAGGCGTGACTCAGTGACGCACTCCCCCCTGACTGATGGCAATGTTAATAGTTGTGGACAACCTCTTTAAAGATATTGCCATGTATTGTTCTTGCAATCAAGTCGCCTAGAGGGACTAATACAAAAAAAAAAGTTTAAACCATTAAAAAAAAATGTTTTATTGATTTGATTTATTGGCATTTCTAAAAAAAAAAGTCTGAATTTTAAAAAATATAACAATTCTTGTCCTGGAAGCTCTGAATTTAACTACAGCCACTGAGGTCTGAATCTTCCAATCTGTTGATATTATATGTAGATTTAAATGTAGGGAACAGAGCGCACAATGTTTTGGTTTTTTTACCTGAAAAAGACGCCAGTACGGCTTTGAAACGCGTTGTTAATAAAAAGCCTTTTCATCATCATCTCTGAAGAATTGATTCACTTCAGCAGCGCAGCCCACCTACGTGTTTATCCAACTGGATCCAATCCGATGATATTAGAGCAGGATAAGAAAATCACAAACAAAATTTTAGGCAATGTTAATAAGGAATAATTATTGATTAGAGATCATTCTTTGAGATCAACAGTGGTGTCGCTATATGGGTGTAAAAGTCGCAGTTTACCTTGAGCCATGGTATACGATTGAGCCCAAAGGCCAGATGTGTTACATTATAAAATATGATGGTTGGGGGGGCGCCCTGGATTGTGTTTCTTATTGAGCCCTGGAACTTTATTCTACCTCCAGTTACATGGTTTAGATTTTTTTTTTCCGTCTAACCAGTACCATAAAATGATAAAGTAATGAAATGTGCTTGGATGACTACCCACAAATTCCTTTCAAATACCACTCAGTATGGTTAGTTTGCACAGAGCCGAGGACGTCAAACCGGTCTACAATGTAAGAAGCGCAAGTCTAGTAATAGGATACGACATCAAAGCAGCATCAACAGCGACAGGTTTGATTTTTCTTCTTAGTGTCATATAAATACATTTTACCTTCCTCAGGTTTGTAGGAAGAGTATTCTGCTGCCTTGCCATGAATTTAACGGATGCACAAGTGTTCCCAAACTGATAATCATACATACTTATACAACTGATCACAGTGCCACAACGTGATGCTTCACAGGGCTTGCTCACACGAGCGTATACATCGGACAAATGCAACCAAATGTTTTATTGGATAGCACTTGGACCAATGTTACTCAATGGGGCAATGTAGATACACGATTTTTTTCACTCACTGAAATCGCGTGCCACTTACCCATTTAAGTCTATGGGTGCATCGAAGACACACATTTCGCACACAGAGACAATGGAGAAGATGGAGAAATTAATTTCTCCATCTTCACATCTGTGCTGCGATTCTCTGATGTGAATCAGTACTTTATTCACACTTTTCTACTCTTATGATGGTGCAGAAAACAGAATTCTTAATGTAGTAGTAGAGCCAGCTATTTACTATTAGAAAATTATTTTATACTTTATTTGCATTTCTGCATTTTTCTGTTACATTATAGGAACAGACAAACAAAAATATCCGCAGTGTCAAAACCAGCACATGAGGAAAATCTGTGGTGCCCAAGAGACTCCATTTCGTGTTGGGTGTCCAACAAATGTGATTAGAGCCTGAATCAAGTATATTAACAAACCTTTTTTTAATGGTGGTTTTAAATTTATTTATTTTTATGAGATTAATCATATAGAACATCTCAAGTTTAGCAAAATAATATTTCCACCCTCGTTATGTGTCTGCATCAATAAAGAGATTGACCAGAAATGTGAGCCTGGCTCCTGCATTCAGGATGGATTGGAGAGGGGAGAGCTTAATATCTGCCATATTCCACGAGTCCTTGACCCACTGATGCATTAAAAAAAGGGGAACCGTAATCTGAATTATAAGTCAGTTTTTTTACCCCAGAAAACAAAAAAATTAACTAATTTTTATTAGGCCTCCTTCACGTGTCTGTGTTTCCAGAACATGTGGAATCTGTTTTTTTCAGGGATACCGCACACATCCCTTATAACTTATAGTGCACAAGCGACCAGATGATCGCAGCTTCAAGTCTACCAAGGGGACTATTGAAAACAGTAAAAAGTGTAAAAAAAAGTTTTACTTTTTTTTTTCTTTACAAAAAATATAAAAGTTAAAATCACCCCACCTTTTTGTCTCATTCAAAATAAAACAATAAAAAAAAAATTACACGTTTGGTATCGCTGCATTCAGAAACGCCTGATCTATCAAAATATAAACTAAATTAATCTGATCGGTAAACGGTGTAATGAGAAAAAATATCAAAACACCAGAATTGCGTTTTTTGGTCGCCACAACGTTACAGCAAAATGCAATAACAGGCGATCAAAACATTGTATCTTCCCCAAAATGGTGTTTAAAAAAATGTCGGCTTGGTGAGCAAAAAAATAAGCTTTCACCCAGCCCCAGATCCCGAAAAAGGCAGTCGATACCGGTCTCTGAAAATGGCGCCATTTTTTTTTTTTTTTTTTACAAACTTTGGAATTTTTGTTCACTAATTAAATAAAAAAATACCTATACATGTTTGGTATCAATGAACTCGGAATGACCTGGAGAATCATAATGGCAGGTCAGTTTTAGCATTTAGATTTTACCATATCATGTACTGAAAAACAGGAAAAAAAAATTCCAAGTGCGGTGAAATTGCAAAAAAAGTGCAATTCCACATTTTTTCTAAAAAAATTTTTCAGTACATGATATGGTAAAATCAATGGTGTCATTCAAGAGTATAACTCGTCCCACAAAAAACAAGACCTCACAAGGAAAATCCCAAGGTCCGTAAAGGGGTTAACATTGCAAAGTATTGGAGAAGCTTTGTAATTTATTTCTTTATCCATATCCATACCAGAAAAACACTGATGACCACAGTGATGTTAAAAACGGACACGCTGATGACACGCTGATGGTAAGGCTGTCAAGTTCAAGTCAGGAGGCCCAAAACCAGTCTGTGTTTCACGGTCCGAGTACGGACCATGAAACATGGATGTGTGAACCCGCTGAAGGTGACCACTATGGCCGCTAAGCTGAAGGTGACCACTATGGCCGCTAAGCTGAAGGTGACCACTATGGCCGCTAAGCTGAAGGTGACCACTATGGCCGCTAAGCTGAAGGTGACCACTATGGCTGTAGGTGGATAGCGTTTTTGCTTTCTTTTTGCTTTTTTTTTGCTGTCAGGTTCCCTTTAACTATATTTTAGCTGTAAATCATTAGTCACGGTGACGGCCTGAGGTGGAGCCAGGAAACCATTACTTAATCTGTATGTACAGTGAATGCGCTGAGTCACACTATACAGTAGGCGAAAACTGAAAGGACATATGGATGTGTAGCACCCTGAGGATTCGGCTGCTACAGGAGTATTGCACCTCAACCCAGAGGTGTGATATTCCACTCCCGGGTAAGGATGGAGTGTGGAACTGAGCTCGGTAGGCTGCATGCACTACACACATCCCATTTCCGGGGAACAGGCCGACGGTACTCCCACTTAGAAATGTGCAGGTACGACCGAGTCTGTTCCTGGCTGGAGTGGGAGGGGGGGTGGTACATCCCATGTAGTGTAGGGGCAGATAGGGGGAGCAGCCTGGGTAAAGATAGGAGCTCATTGGGTGCTGGTCACCTGAGCTCACACATAGAGGGTGTATATAAGGTGGGCACCAACTAAGATCAGGGTCAGATGCAGAGGATCAGATGCAGAGAGTCAGTCAGCTGCAGAGAACAAGTCAGGAGCAGAGGAGAGAAGAAAGACAAAGACCCAGAGTGAGAGAGGAGAAAAGAGAGAGACCCAGAGCACAGAAGAGAAGGACTCTGAGATCCCAACTCAAAGCACCGGGTGAAGAGTCGGCATCAGGGTACCGGAACCCAAGCTGGTGGGGGTAAAAACATTCCCCAGCCAGAGACCGGAGACCGTGGGCAGCGTCTGCCACGGTCACCCATCACATCCACCCCGAAGGCACACCACATGAAGGGTCAGGGAACCCAGGGCCAAGGGTGTCCCAACAGAAGGCCCGAGGGAGCTGGACCTAGGTGGATTACTGGTGGGGACGGCCAGAGAACGGGACAGAAAGAGAGCTCAGGGCCACGCTCCGGACTTGTTTGGGGGTTGGCTGGATCCAGGACCTGGTGGACGCAGCACGGCTCGGGTGGTCACTAGCAGCTGGAGTGACCAGTACAACATCTGCAGTAAGTAAACACCCTTAACTGCACAACCCGACTCTGTCTTCACTGCCGTCTGCACTACACCACCACAACCCCCATCCGCTGCGCCTGTCCCCTCTGAGGCTATACCCCTCCCGTTGGGGGTTATCCCACCAAGCTGCGCACCCACCATCAGCCTCAGCGGACCCTGCTGCAGCGGCGGCCACAGTGACCGCATCACAACGGGTGGCGTAGTCGACACAAAAGAACTCTTAATAACATCTGTAGGACTGCCACATAACACTGAGCTTGACGCCCTGGGCACGGGCCGGGTCACAGCCGCTCGGAGACTACAAACCCCCCCCCCATCTGATCCGGTGCCGGGTATTCCCCTCAAAAAGGAATATGTCCCAGGGGGCGCGTCAACTTTGGCGTAGTCGGCAGGATTACGTGCCCGCAACACCCGGGTACTGCGTGCCTGAAGAAAAGTGCAAGTTTACCTCAGAAAGAAGTCTCCCGCCGGTTCCGGAGGGTCCACGCCATCGGACTCCATCACCAGTCGTTTCCCGCCGATTGTCCGCCATTTCCAACTTGTTCCCGCCATCTGCAGAGTTTCCCGCCACTGGGCGACGCTTCCCGCCAAAACCGCAGATTTCCCGCCTTGGAAGAGCAGCGGACGCCATTATGGGCGTGCCAAAGGAGGGCGAGAGGCCGCCTCCCATCGTGGGCCGGGACAGAAAATGGCGCCAAAAGTGGAAACCGCCCCCACCAACGGAGACTGTGATGCTGGAGGTGTCTGTCAGCGTGAAAGAACTACCCCTGGAGCTGACAGTCACCGAGTTGCCCCGGGACCGCCCTCGAAGTGGGAGGAGACGAAAGGAGAGAACAAAGATGGGTGCCGCCTGGAGGAGTCTGGAGCGAGCGCACCCGGAGACAAGAAGTCTGGAGAGGAGTAGCAGAGAAGCTCACCCGGAGATGTCCAGAGAGCAGAGCAGCACCGGCCCGCTGGCCAGGAGCCTGCTGGAAGAAGAGCAGAGCAGCACCGACCCGTTGGTCAGGAGCCTGCTGGACACCACGACCCCACTAGGCCTAGTGGAGGTCCTTGCACAGCTCCCCCGAGACCGGGAGTGTGCGCAGACTGCCCTGGAGGGCCTCGCACGGAGGATGGCCCGGGTACAGCGCGAGATATTGGCGGAATGGAGCCGGGAGATGGCCCAGCAAGCTGAAACCAAGACGCAAGCTGAAACCAAGACCCGGAGCACGCCAGCCGAGATGAGGAAGGAGACCGCCTCTGAGGATGGCGCGGGAGGACCCAAGGCCGGAGACGGCGCCGAGGAGGGAGCCGAACGCATGGAGGCAGGTAAAGGGGACGTCTATACCCCAAACCAGGACACCGCTTACCTGCCCCAGCTCCCCGTCGCAGAGCCCGAAAGTCCCCCTGCTGTGCCCGAAAACGCCATGTCACCGACGCAGACTAGGCCCCAACCGGAAGCCGCCGCCGCGACCCCTGTGACGTCACACGCCTCGACCCCGAGCGTGACCAAGCAGGAAGTACCACCAGCCTGGTCGCAAGGCCTAGTACCCCCGGGCGTCGCATCACCAACAGCGCCCCCTACCTCCGCGGAGCCTCCGGCCTGGCCGCAAGGCCAGGTAGCCCAGGGCGCCGCCGTCCTAACGGTGCCCTTCACCTTCCAGGTGCCCCAGGCCTGGCCGCAAGGCCTGGGCAACCCGGGCGCCACCACCACCGCGCCCGCACCCGTAAAACCAAGGGTGCCGCGTCTGGGAGAGGACTTGTTTGCCCAGCACACGTGGCCGGACGGGCAGCCTTTCATCTGGCCCCAGAAGTATTACGAACTGGAGCACCAGAGGAGGGTTGGGGCCATGTGTGCACCCCTGATTCCGGCTCCGAAGCCCGTAATAAGGATCTCGCCCCCGCTAGCGGAAGCACAGTTTGAGTGGGACCCCACCGGAGAAGATCTAATGGGGTTCACTCAGGAAACTAGGGCAGCTGCAGCAGAGCGTGCGGAGTGCTGCCGCCAACAGCTCGAGGAGTTTGCGAGGGAGCGGAGAGAGAGGCGGGTCCGGGAACAACAGGCCCAAATAAGGAGCGCCGAGCAAAAGAGCCGGACCAGGAGGGACCCCCGTGCAGCGCACAGTCCCCGTACCACCGGGACTGTAATCAAGTTCAACCAGCAGCATGGGTGGGGCTTCATTCGAGACAACAACACCCCCGGCGACGTCTTTGTCACGCGCAGAGACGTGGAGTCCCATCTGCCGGAGGGGCACAGAGGTCGTGACCTCTACATCGGAGATGAGGTCACCTTTACCCGGCACAAGTGTGCCAAGGGACCTTATGCCCTCCACGTACACCGCCTGACGGAGGAGGAGTTGCGGTGCGAGGAGGAGGAGCAAGAAGACCCGGACGGGTCTGAAGTAACAACCAGCTGTAAGCAAAGAGCAGGAGGAAGACGCCGTTGAGTGCGGCAGAGAAGTGATGTAAATAGTTACCCGACCGGGTACCAAAGAAACTGTTGATATATATATATATAGTCCCCGTTGGGACCAGCTGAGTGAACTGCTTACCCGTTAACCCCTTAATCCCACAGGCTGAGGACTGTGAGCAGCCATTCCCTTCCCTCTACTGGCCGAGGACTGAGAGCGGCCACCTTCCCTTTTGTATATAGTTGCGCGTCCTAAAGCGCCCCCTACCGGTTTTATAGGAAAACCATTTTTCAAGAAAAGACTGTCGCACTTTTCCCGGACACACGTTGCACAGTGTCCGGAGGAGGAACCTGAAACAAGAGACGACGAGAATGTTTATATGAAAAGTTTTATATATATAATGTTTTATATGTTTTATTATGTTTATATGAAAAAAAAAAAAATTTTTGTATGTTTTGGTGTTATTTATGTCTTACAGCCCGAGGACGTGCTGTGATTTACCAGGGGGGAATGTAGCACCCTGAGGATTCGGCTGCTACAGGAGTATTGCACCTCAACCCAGAGGTGTGATATTCCACTCCCGGGTAAGGATGGAGTGTGGAACTGAGCTCGGTAGGCTGCATGCACTACACACATCCCATTTCCGGGGAACAGGCCGACGGTACTCCCACTTAGAAATGTGCAGGTACGACCGAGTCTGTTCCTGGCTGGAGTGGGAGGGGGGGTGGTACATCCCATGTAGTGTAGGGGCAGATAGGGGGAGCAGCCTGGGTAAAGATAGGAGCTCATTGGGTGCTGGTCACCTGAGCTCACACATAGAGGGTGTATATAAGGTGGGCACCAACTAAGATCAGGGTCAGATGCAGAGGATCAGATGCAGAGAGTCAGTCAGCTGCAGAGAACAAGTCAGGAGCAGAGGAGAGAAGAAAGACAAAGACCCAGAGTGAGAGAGGAGAAAAGAGAGAGACCCAGAGCACAGAAGAGAAGGACTCTGAGATCCCAACTCAAAGCACCGGGTGAAGAGTCGGCATCAGGGTACCGGAACCCAAGCTGGTGGGGGTAAAAACATTCCCCAGCCAGAGACCGGAGACCGTGGGCAGCGTCTGCCACGGTCACCCATCACATCCACCCCGAAGGCACACCACATGAAGGGTCAGGGAACCCAGGGCCAAGGGTGTCCCAACAGAAGGCCCGAGGGAGCTGGACCTAGGTGGATTACTGGTGGGGACGGCCAGAGAACGGGACAGAAAGAGAGCTCAGGGCCACGCTCCGGACTTGTTTGGGGGTTGGCTGGATCCAGGACCTGGTGGACGCAGCACGGCTCGGGTGGTCACTAGCAGCTGGAGTGACCAGTACAACATCTGCAGTAAGTAAACACCCTTAACTGCACAACCCGACTCTGTCTTCACTGCCGTCTGCACTACACCACCACAACCCCCATCCGCTGCGCCTGTCCCCTCTGAGGCTATACCCCTCCCGTTGGGGGTTATCCCACCAAGCTGCGCACCCACCATCAGCCTCAGCGGACCCTGCTGCAGCGGCGGCCACAGTGACCGCATCACAACGGGTGGCGTAGTCGACACAAAAGAACTCTTAATAACATCTGTAGGACTGCCACATAACACTGAGCTTGACGCCCTGGGCACGGGCCGGGTCACAGCCGCTCGGAGACTACAAACCCCCCCCCCATCTGATCCGGTGCCGGGTATTCCCCTCAAAAAGGAATATGTCCCAGGGGGCGCGTCAACTTTGGCGTAGTCGGCAGGATTACGTGCCCGCAACACCCGGGTACTGCGTGCCTGAAGAAAAGTGCAAGTTTACCTCAGAAAGAAGTCTCCCGCCGGTTCCGGAGGGTCCACGCCATCGGACTCCATCACCAGTCGTTTCCCGCCGATTGTCCGCCATTTCCAACTTGTTCCCGCCATCTGCAGAGTTTCCCGCCACTGGGCGACGCTTCCCGCCAAAACCGCAGATTTCCCGCCTTGGAAGAGCAGCGGACGCCATTATGGGCGTGCCAAAGGAGGGCGAGAGGCCGCCTCCCATCGTGGGCCGGGACAGAAAATGGCGCCAAAAGTGGAAACCGCCCCCACCAACGGAGACTGTGATGCTGGAGGTGTCTGTCAGCGTGAAAGAACTACCCCTGGAGCTGACAGTCACCGAGTTGCCCCGGGACCGCCCTCGAAGTGGGAGGAGACGAAAGGAGAGAACAAAGATGGGTGCCGCCTGGAGGAGTCTGGAGCGAGCGCACCCGGAGACAAGAAGTCTGGAGAGGAGTAGCAGAGAAGCTCACCCGGAGATGTCCAGAGAGCAGAGCAGCACCGGCCCGCTGGCCAGGAGCCTGCTGGAAGAAGAGCAGAGCAGCACCGACCCGTTGGTCAGGAGCCTGCTGGACACCACGACCCCACTAGGCCTAGTGGAGGTCCTTGCACAGCTCCCCCGAGACCGGGAGTGTGCGCAGACTGCCCTGGAGGGCCTCGCACGGAGGATGGCCCGGGTACAGCGCGAGATATTGGCGGAATGGAGCCGGGAGATGGCCCAGCAAGCTGAAACCAAGACGCAAGCTGAAACCAAGACCCGGAGCACGCCAGCCGAGATGAGGAAGGAGACCGCCTCTGAGGATGGCGCGGGAGGACCCAAGGCCGGAGACGGCGCCGAGGAGGGAGCCGAACGCATGGAGGCAGGTAAAGGGGACGTCTATACCCCAAACCAGGACACCGCTTACCTGCCCCAGCTCCCCGTCGCAGAGCCCGAAAGTCCCCCTGCTGTGCCCGAAAACGCCATGTCACCGACGCAGACTAGGCCCCAACCGGAAGCCGCCGCCGCGACCCCTGTGACGTCACACGCCTCGACCCCGAGCGTGACCAAGCAGGAAGTACCACCAGCCTGGTCGCAAGGCCTAGTACCCCCGGGCGTCGCATCACCAACAGCGCCCCCTACCTCCGCGGAGCCTCCGGCCTGGCCGCAAGGCCAGGTAGCCCAGGGCGCCGCCGTCCTAACGGTGCCCTTCACCTTCCAGGTGCCCCAGGCCTGGCCGCAAGGCCTGGGCAACCCGGGCGCCACCACCACCGCGCCCGCACCCGTAAAACCAAGGGTGCCGCGTCTGGGAGAGGACTTGTTTGCCCAGCACACGTGGCCGGACGGGCAGCCTATCATCTGGCCCCAGAAGTATTACGAACTGGAGCACCAGAGGAGGGTTGGGGCCATGTGTGCACCCCTGATTCCGGCTCCGAAGCCCGTAATAAGGATCTCGCCCCCGCTAGCGGAAGCACAGTTTGAGTGGGACCCCACCGGAGAAGATCTAATGGGGTTCACTCAGGAAACTAGGGCAGCTGCAGCAGAGCGTGCGGAGTGCTGCCGCCAACAGCTCGAGGAGTTTGCGAGGGAGCGGAGAGAGAGGCGGGTCCGGGAACAACAGGCCCAAATAAGGAGCGCCGAGCAAAAGAGCCGGACCAGGAGGGACCCCCGTGCAGCGCACAGTCCCCGTACCACCGGGACTGTAATCAAGTTCAACCAGCAGCATGGGTGGGGCTTCATTCGAGACAACAACACCCCCGGCGACGTCTTTGTCACGCGCAGAGACGTGGAGTCCCATCTGCCGGAGGGGCACAGAGGTCGTGACCTCTACATCGGAGATGAGGTCACCTTTACCCGGCACAAGTGTGCCAAGGGACCTTATGCCCTCCACGTACACCGCCTGACGGAGGAGGAGTTGCGGTGCGAGGAGGAGGAGCAAGAGGACCCGGACGGGTCTGAAGTAACAACCAACTGTAAGCAAAGAGCAGGAGGAAGACGCCGTTGAGTGCGGCAGAGAAGTGATGTAAATAGTTACCCGACCGGGTACCAAAGAAACTGTTGATATATATATATATAGTCACCGTTGGGACCAGCTGAGTGAACTGCTTACCCGTTAACCCCTTAATCCCACAGGCTGAGGACTGTGAGCAGCCATTCCCTTCCCTCTACTGGCCGAGGACTGAGAGCGGCCACCTTCCCTTTTGTATATAGTTGCGCGTCCTAAAGCGCCCCCTACCGGTTTTATAGGAAAACCATTTTTCAAGAAAAGACTGTCGCACTTTTCCCGGACACACGTTGCACAGTGTCCGGAGGAGGAACCTGAAACAAGAGACGACGAGAATGTTTATATGAAAAGTTTTATATATATAATGTTTTATATGTTTTATTATGTTTATATGAAAAAAAAAAAATTTTTGTATGTTTTGGTGTTATTTATGTCTTACAGCCCGAGGACGTGCTGTGATTTACCAGGGGGGAATGTAGCACCCTGAGGATTCGGCTGCTACAGGAGTATTGCACCTCAACCCAGAGGTGTGATATTCCACTCCCGGGTAAGGATGGAGTGTGGAACTGAGCTCGGTAGGCTGCATGCACTACACACATCCCATTTCCAGGGAACAGGCCGACGGTACTCCCACTTAGAAATGTGCAGGTACGACCGAGTCTGTTCCTGGCTGGAGTGGGAGGGGGGGTGGTACATCCCATGTAGTGTAGGGGCAGATAGGGGGAGCAGCCTGGGTAAAGATAGGAGCTCATTGGGTGCTGGTCACCTGAGCTCACACATAGAGGGTGTATATAAGGTGGGCACCAACTAAGATCAGGGTCAGATGCAGAGGATCAGATGCAGAGAGTCAGTCAGCTGCAGAGAACAAGTCAGGAGCAGAGGAGAGAAGAAAGACAAAGACCCAGAGTGAGAGAGGAGAAAAGAGAGAGACCCAGAGCACAGAAGAGAAGGACTCTGAGATCCCAACTCAAAGCACCGGGTGAAGAGTCGGCATCAGGGTACCGGAACCCAAGCTGGTGGGGGTAAAAACATTCCCCAGCCAGAGACCGGAGACCGTGGGCAGCGTCTGCCACGGTCACCCATCACATCCACCCCGAAGGCACACCACATGAAGGGTCAGGGAACCCAGGGCCAAGGGTGTCCCAACAGAAGGCCCGAGGGAGCTGGACCTAGGTGGATTACTGGTGGGGACGGCCAGAGAACGGGACAGAAAGAGAGCTCAGGGCCACGCTCCGGACTTGTTTGGGGGTTGGCTGGATCCAGGACCTGGTGGACGCAGCACGGCTCGGGTGGTCACTAGCAGCTGGAGTGACCAGTACAACATCTGCAGTAAGTAAACACCCTTAACTGCACAACCCGACTCTGTCTTCACTGCCGTCTGCACTACACCACCACAACCCCCATCCGCTGCGCCTGTCCCCTCTGAGGCTATACCCCTCCCGTTGGGGGTTATCCCACCAAGCTGCGCACCCACCATCAGCCTCAGCGGACCCTGCTGCAGCGGCGGCCACAGTGACCGCATCACAACGGGTGGCGTAGTCGACACAAAAGAACTCTTAATAACATCTGTAGGACTGCCACATAACACTGAGCTTGACGCCCTGGGCACGGGCCGGGTCACAGCCGCTCGGAGACTACAAACCCCCCCCCCCATCTGATCCGGTGCCGGGTATTCCCCTCAAAAAGGAATATGTCCCAGGGGGCGCGTCAGATGCAACAAGTTCATCAGGTGCAAAACGTTAATATATCCTTCACTTTATAAGGATTATTTCATCTGGAACTGCCAACATGTTAAGATTAATGGACAGAAAATAATAATTGTCTAAATAAAATAGCTAGGTAATAATTTTTATTAAATTAATTAAATTAAATTTTATTTATATTGCGCCAACGTATTCTGCAGCACTTTACAATTGAGGGGGACATATACAGAGGAGTGGGGGTCCTGCTTGTAAGTTTACAATCTATAAGGATGTTATACAGTCACATGAAACAGTGGGCCTCAAAACAGTCTTTGTTGCCCCTAGCAACCAATCACAATAGAGCTTTTATTTTCTTAAACTGTGCTGGTAAAATGAAAGCTGTGCTGTGATTGGTTGATAGGGGCAATAGAGTTTTTTTTTTTTTTTTTTTTTATATATGAGGCCCTGTTTAGTTTATCTGAAACACTAATAGTTACCAATTAAAAGGAAAAGGCTGAGGTCACGGCTCCACTATCAGTATTTGGTCAGTATTTTTTCTCAGGAGTGGGAGCCAAAACCAGGAGTGGGTGATAAATGCAGAATTGGTGACTTGTTTCTATTATACCTTTTGGCTATGTGGCCACGATGCAGAAATGCTCCAGATTTTTCCTGAACGTTTCTGCATCTCCCTGGCAGAAAAAATGCATGTGGATTGTACATGCGGATTGTACATGTGTTTTTCCTGCCAGGGACATGCGGAAGTGAAGCGTTCTTCACTTGCATTTCCGCATGCGGGTTGACAAGCGCTTTCCAAACGATTTTAGCATCACTTGGAAAAGTGCTTGACAACTTGGTCACACTATATAAATCCATGCAACCGGCATGGATTTATATAGTGTAACCCGAGAGAATGTCAAAAAATAAAAAAATAAATATATACTTACCTTCTGATGGCCCCCAGAGTCTTGCTTCACCGTCCTGGCTGACAGCAGATCGAGGTACACTGAAGGACCTGCCGACGTCAGCGTCGCGTGACCCGTCACATGACTATGACGTCAGCACAGGTCCTTCAATACATCGCGTATGCCGGCAAGTGAAGAGAAGGAGAGCGGGGGCCCCCAGAAGGTAAGTATATATTTAATTTTTATTTTCTTCTTTTTTTTTTTTTTTTTTAACAGTTTCAATGGTACCCAGGTCCGGAGGAGAGTCTTCTCACCTCTAGACCCGGGTACCATCTGCACATTGAACTCGTGCATTCCACATGTGCTTATCTAGTGCTGCGTAATCCATGCGGTCTAATGCAAGTCAATGGCGGCGAAAACGCAGCACTTCCGCAAAATAATTGATAGTGCTGCGTTTTTTTCCGCAATGATAATCCGCAGCGGAAATTTCTGCAGCATGTGCACAGCACATGCGGATTATCATTGGGGAACATGGCAGGCCTATCACCAAGCGTTTTTTAAGCGTTTCTGCAGCGTTTTTGCCGCTGTGGAAACACTTAAAAAAACGCATCGTGGGCACACAGCCTTTCTCTGATTATTCTTCATCTGGTTTTGGCTTCCACTCCTGAGAAAAAATACTGACCGAATACTGACCAAATACTGATAGTGGGGCCGTGGCCTGAAGGTGAATATTGGAGGGTGTGTGCAAAACTTAAAGGGGTTATCCAGGACTATATATTTTTTAACAATCTGCCTAACCACTAACAGGCAGGTAGTTGCCATCTACCTGCCTGTTGTGCCCGACGCTGATATCTGCCAGCACAGAACAGTCACAGACCGCTCCTGTCGGCAATTCAGCGGCTTCCACTGACGTCACGTCGGCAGAGCAGCGGCCTTCTCTTCTGCTCTGTTGACTGCTGATGTCATGCTGATTGACAGCCGGCTCCCCGCTGCCTAACTGCATGCTAAGGTCTCATTCACACGTACATGTTGTGTCTTTTTTTTCACGGATAAACACGTACCCATTATAATCGATGGTGCTTTTCACATTTCCATGCAGAGGACACTTAGGACAGGTGAGTATATGGATTTTTTTTATTTTATTCTTATTTTTACAGGTGGAGAAACCGGGAGCAGACACTACAACTCTCATCATTATCCCCTGCTGGTGCTGATCCCTGTGCCGGCAGGTGACTATGTTGAGGGCAGCGTTCAGCACCCGGCGCTTGGGAACAGCGCTAACTGTACTGCTGATTCCCAGGCGCCGGTACTTGTCACACTGATGGCATCAGTGTGTGGTACATGTTTACAGAGACCCATTGACGTGAATGGTTCTGTGTGATCCGTGCTGCCGGCCAAAGCCAGACATGTCTACGTGTGGATCACATGGACACACGGTCCGTGGAAACACACTGACATGTGCGCAGACCCACACGGTCCATGGGAACTGTAACCACACGTACAGAAGGGGGCTGGAGGCATGGGAACCTAGAAGGAAGCCCCACATGACCGGGATTGGCCAGGAGGGTGCAATTTTTAAATCCCAATGGTCGGGATTGGGTATAGGTTTGGAGGGGCTGGCATTTGGATGGGGGTGGGGTAAAGGGGGGGAAGAGGTATAATAGGGAAAAGTGCGGGAAAACGGGCAGTCCAGGGAAGAAGCCATTGAGAGAAGTTCTGGAGCACTGATAAAAAAAAAAAAAAAAAAAAAAAATTATTTTACCTTTTTAATTGCTGGGACACTCTTCTCGCTATTATGGAGTCTGTGGAGTCCCTTATCGCCAGGCTGAGGGAGACTGCCAGATCCAGGCAAGGAGGGTGGCTTGAGGCCCAGCTGGCCGGACTTCTGGGGAATGCCGGGGAGGAAGAATCCCCGTCGGGTTTGGGAAGAAGTGCCAGGAGGACGCGGCCCCCCGAGAGGCTTTCCCCGGAGATGGTTGGTACGGGCAGCAGGCGCAGGCTGCGGAGCCCCTCAGGGGACCCTGTGTCCGGGGAGCATGCCGGCGGAATCCCCTGCCGGCGTGCCCGCCGCGGCAGGAATCCGCCCAGCCGGTCTGCGGGCTCCCCCTGCAACGGGTCGCGGTCCGCGACTGAAGTTCCCCGGTCCGTCGTGGTGCAGCCTCCCCCGTCGGCGCGCCGCAGTACTAGAGCCCAGGCCACGCCGGAAGCAAGGCCCGGGCCGCAGACGCGTCATCCGGGGGGCGGGGCCTCACCGGAAATGGGGACTACGTCACTTCCGGCCCCGGAGACAGACGAGAGGGACGCACAGCCAATGAGCGGCGGGCGCAGTGACACGCCCCCCGCTCCAAGATCTAGCGGCGATTCAAGACGCCGGTTATTTAAAAGAAAAAAGGGCGGCAATCCTGCAGCGGGGAACGGAGGGAACACCAGCGCGGCAGGCACACCTGGTGACGTTCCTGTCGGGGTGCCTGCCAGACAGACCAGAGGGCGCAGACAGCAGCGGAGCTACACGGGCAGGCAGCAACAATTCCAGGACCTGCTGCCTGGCTCAAGTTTCTCCAGGCAGAGGGATGGAGCGGCGGGCAGCAGCACGGATTTGCCTGGCAGTTATCCACGGACCAACACGGATCGGGCTGGTGAGTCCGGGTCTAAAAATCGCGGATGTGCACGGTCGGCAGTGAGGAGTGGAGGACGAACGGCGGGGAGGTCGGCACGGGCTCGGGTCCCCCCTGGTGACGAGGAGGCCAGGGGCGCGGGCCTTGAGCAGCAGGGGTCGGTCGGACTGGATTATGGAGAAGAACAAGACGAACCAAGGACTCATCAGGACTCGGGGAGTACGGCTGGCGGGGACACAGCACCTGCGCAGCTTCGTGAGTATGCGTCTATGTATGGTTTGTCGCCCGCGGGGTCTGTAGCGGATGGGGTAGGCGATAGGCAGGTGTCTGGGCCCAGCGGGGAAAATGTTAGGGGAGGTAGTGGGTCAGATGTAAGCGGGTTTAGGGATTTGTTGGTTAGCATGTCGCGCATTTTGGCGAGAATAGACGGCGGGGGGGCCATTCAAAGGGGGTTGTCACCGGCGGGGGCTTGGCTACCTAGTCAACCGGCGTTGTTGCAGGTGGGGAGCGAGTCGGCCAGGTCGGCGGGGTGTACAGCTGGGACACCTTCTGGGGTGTCGGTGTGTGTGCAGACAGAAAAGGATAATGCGGATAGTATAAAACTGGATGATAGGGCGAAAGGGGAGGTATACGTGTGCTTTGAGGGGCCATTGGGGGCGCATTTAAAAAAAAGAGGTTAAAGAAAAAATTTGGCGGGACGAGTATGTCGAAATTTTTTCCCTTCTTCCGTTGGAAAAGTTTAACCTGGATAAGGGAAAAAAGGAAGACAGTAAAAAAGAGGAAGAAGAGAAGCGTAGGTGGAGGTTGATTCCACAGACGTTTGTCAATTGGTTGCAAGCTTTTGCAATAATGGCTAGCGTTATTGGAGAAAAAGCTCCTGATAATTGTTCGGGTTTGTTTTGCTACCTTGATGCTATTGGGGAGGCTCATAGGACTTACGGGGGTCAGACATGGTTACGTTATGACGAGCAATTTCGTCAGAGGAAGGCAGTCCGCCCTGAGATCAGATGGGATCAAAAGGACATTGGGTTGTGGCTGAAGGTTATGGCCCCAGTGAGGTATGGGCAGTCCTTTCACGGGAGCAGCAGTAGTGGTAACCAACCAGCAGGACAAGGGGGAGGTAACCAAGGGGCACAAAGCACTAAGAAGGAAGTGGGAACTTGCTGGCAATTTAATGACGGCCAATGCAAGTACGGGACCTCCTGTAAATTCAAACACGTGTGCTCCCATTGTAATGGAAGCTCACACGGAGCATCAAAATGCTTTAAGAAGGGTAAGGGAAAGCCGACAGTGGGTACCGGTCAAAGGGGTGACTCCGGTGAGGGTTCACGCGATGGCCCCCTTTCTAAGTAGGTATCCTGATCAGTCGAAGGCTAAGGTCATTTCGGATGGGTTTTTGGAAGGTTTTAGAATCCCTCCTCCTGAGCACGAGGTCCCCTTTTCACTAAAAAATTTGACGTCGGCTTCCCTTCATCCGGATGTGGTTAGCGTGAAGTTGGCTAAGGAGGTGGAATTGGGCAGGATGGCGGGACCGTTTCGGGTATTACCTAGCAGCAGGGTGATTATCTCGCCACTGGGGGTTGTGCCCAAAAAAAGAGCTGAATAAGTTTCGTTTGATTCAGCATTTGTCGTACCCGAAGGGGCTCTCGGTGAATGATGGCATTGCACAGGAATTATGTTCAGTTGAATATACATCATTTGATGCGGCGGTGCGATGGGTACAGCGTTATGGGTCAGGATCGTTGCTAGCCAAGACGGATATCGAGTCGGCTTTTCGGTTGCTGCCAGTTCACGCGGATAGCATCCCGTTGTTAGGTTGTTTTTGGAATGGGGCATATTACATGGATAGAGGTTTGCCAATGGGTTGTGCAATTTCGTGTTCTTTGTTTGAAACGTTTAGTACCTTTTTGGAATGGGTGGTGATGGACCTGGCATCAGTTAATTCAGTCATTCATTATTTGGATGATTTTTTGTTTATAGGCCCTCCGCAATCGTTATTGTGTAGGAATTTGTTAGGTACTATGGTGTGGGTAGCGGAGCATTTTGGTGTACCATTGGCAAAAGAAAAGACAGAAGGCCCTTGCACAATCCTAAGTTTTTTGGGCATTGTAATTGATACAGAAAGGATGGAGTGCCGGTTACCTGAAGATAAATTGTGTCTGCTCAAGCAGGAGGTCGATAGAGTCAGGAGGTTGCGCAAGGTGACCCTGAGGGAGCTACAATCGCTGTTGGGGCGCTTAAATTTTGCATGCAGGATTATGCCAATGGGCAGAATATTTTGTCGCAGGTTGTCAGGCGCCACAGCAGGAGTGCGTGGGGCTCATCATTTTATCCGCCTAAATAAGGAACACAAGGAGGATCTGAGGGTTTGGAAGTTGTTTTTGGAAAGCTATAATGGCAGGTCATTAATCCAGCAGGAGTTTGTAAGCAGTTTTGATTGTGAGATTTTTACAGATGCTGCGGGAGGTGCTGGATACGGGGCCTACTGGAAAGGGCGGTGGAGTGTTGGGGCATGGCCGATTGGGTGGACGGAGAGGGGACTTACGAGGAACCTGGCGTTTTTGGAATTGTTCCCTATTGTTGTTGCGGTTACTATTTGGGGGGAGTGTTTTGCCAACAGGAGAATTCGGTTTCATTGCGATAACATGGGAGTGGTGTCTGTCATCAACAGCTTGTCGGCCTCATCCCCGCCTGTGATTAGGTTACTGAGGGAACTAGTACTTTGTTGTCTTAAGCTGAACGCTTGGATTACAGCGGTCCATGTTCCAGGTGTACAAAATTCTATAGCAGATGCCTTATCTCGTTTTCAGTGGGACCGTTTTCGGGCGCTAGCACCAGAGGCAGGGGACGTGGGTCAAGAATGCCCTTCGCATTTGTGGCAACTGGTTATGGAGGAGCCGGACGGTTAATAAGGGAGTCCATTACGAGGCAGACCTGGGCATCATACGAGGCATCGTGGCGAGTATGGCAAAGTTGGATTCTGGAGTGGGGTGTGGTGGAAGGTGAAGGAGATAGAGAGATGGCGGTGTTGTTTCTTGTGGGAAGGGCAGCAGAGATTGGATGGTCTGTGTCAAAAGTTAGTAAATTTGTAGCAGGATTGGCATTCGCTTTTAAATTGCAGGGGTTAAAAGATGTTACAAAATCGTTTTTAGTGAAGCAAGCACTTAGGGGCTTTAGGAGAGGCGGTAAGGTGTTAGATAAACGAAGACCGGTGACTTTTAGTATTTTAGAGCGGTTGGGTTTAGTGTTGGATAAGATTTGTTGTTCAGTTTTTGAAGCCACTCTGTTTAGGTTGGCTTTTTCATTGGCGTTCTTTGGCGCACTAAGATTAGGTGAGTTGGTGGCACCAAGTAGGAATAAGGTTGGGGGTTTGTTTGCCGAGGATGTGAGTGGTCGGAAAGGGGGCATCGAATTTTGGATTAGGAGGGCGAAGATGGATCAATTGGGCAGAGGCAAGCTAGTGGTATTGGGGGAAGTTGATGGATCGTTTATGTGTCCTAGGAGATGTTTAATGGCTTACTGGCAGGTTTGGTCGGGACGTAAGGGCCCATTATTGTGTCATAAAAACGGAGAGTTTCTGTCACGTTTTCAATTTATTGCAGTATTTAAAAAAGGGATCCGGGAGTTGGGCCTTAGTCCTGAGGTGTACGGGTCGCATTCTTTCAGAATCGGTGCGGCGTCAGAAGCGGACGGTTTGGGTTTAGGAAAGGATGTGATAAAACGCATCGGGAGGTGGAGTTCAGATCGTTATCTGTCCTATGTACGGCATTAGGTGTGCAGGCTTATGTTTTATCTGGTCAGAAGTGAATACAATTCTTTGGTTGTCTTATTGCAGGTGACGTCCCGTTATTAGTCTGGATTCTTGGACACTCTTTCGTTCATTGGGGGGCGCTGCGGGCGGATGTGAGGCCAAACGGTAGGCAATTGGGTTTTAGCAGAGAGCAAGTGGTGGTCCGGTGGCTGGGTTTTAGAGGGATGGTATGGAGAAGGGTGCTTCCTGAATTCCATAAGGCGGCTCGTTTGGACCGGGCGCCGGACATTTTGGTGGTGCATATGGGGGGGAATGATTTGGGGGTTCGGCCAGTTAGGGAATTGATGAGGGATATTCGAATTGATTTTTTTTTAAGGTTATGGACATCTTTTCCTGGGGTGTTGACGGTTTGGTCTGACATTGTGCCGAGAAAAAATTGGAGGGAGGCCAGATCAGTGAAGGGCATTAATAGGGCACGAGTAAAGTTGAATAGAGCCATAGCAGCTTTTGTTGGTAGAAATGGGGGTGTAAGTGTTCGGCATCTTGATCTCGAGGCAGGGGTTGGTGATTTTTGGGCAAAAGATGGGGTGCACCTGAACGATATTGGGATTGATTTATGGGCATTATCTATACAGGAGGGGATTGAGAGGGCTTTGGCAGTGTTGGGGCGCTCACGAGCCTGAGGTGGTCAGGGCTGTTCGTTTGTGGCGGGGGGTGGGGTTCTTGGAGTTGGCACAGAAGTGTCGGTGGGAAAGTTATTGGAAATTTACAGGCAGTGGCTTGATTAAGCGGGGTGATCTGGCATTTGGTTTTTGGGGCTCTGGACGGGGTTTTACCCTGGGAGCTTTTGGTGCCCTCGAGCTGGTGATGGACGGCTGAGGGTAATACGGTGGTTCGATTTCGGTTTAGTTATGCCAGATCTAATTTTTAACTCCAAGAACCCTCCCTTCTTATTTATTTATTTGAATAATAATGTTTATATGTTAATGTTGTTTGTTAATAAAATGGCCGCTGTGGCCAAATTTATCCAAAGAAATTACAGGTGCAGTGTTTTTATTTGTTAAGCTACTTGAGGTCGGTAAGATGGGGGGGGGTATTACGGAACTATGGAACCCGGGTTGGCCGTACACGGTCAAGAAGGGGGCTGGAGGCATGGGAACCTAGAAGGAAGCCCCACATGACCGGGATTGGCCAGGAGGGTGCAATTTTTAAATCCCAATGGTCGGGATTGGGTATAGGTTTGGAGGGGCTGGCATTTGGATGGGGGTGGGGTAAAGGGGGGGAAGAGGTATAATAGGGAAAAGTGCGGGAAAACGGGCAGTCCAGGGAAGAAGCCATTGAGAGAAGTTCCCACCCACCCACCCTCTCTTTTTTGTTTTCCTTTGGTATATTTTGTGATTAATGGTAAAAGGGTGGTTGTTTATCGTGAAAGAATTAAAGGGGCATTTGATGTTATGCATTATAATGGGTTATATTAAAAGTGTTATGTAAAGTTGTGTAAGAAGGTATGTCGCAGTGGCTTGGCGGGGGGTGGGGTTCTTGGAGTTGGCACAGAAGTGTCGGTGGGAAAGTTATTGGAAATTTACAGGCAGTGGCTTGATTAAGCGGGGTGATCTGGCATTTGGTTTTTGGGGCTCTGGACGGGGTTTTACCCTGGGAGCTTTTGGTGCCCTCGAGCTGGTGATGGACGGCTGAGGGTAATACGGTGGTTCGATTTCGGTTTAGTTATGCCAGATCTAATTTTTAACTCCAAGAACCCTCCCTTCTTATTTATTTATTTGAATAATAATGTTTATATGTTAATGTTGTTTGTTAATAAAATGGCCGCTGTGGCCAAATTTATCCAAAGAAATTACAGGTGCAGTGTTTTTATTTGTTAAGCTACTTGAGGTCGGTAAGATGGGGGGGGGTATTACGGAACTATGGAACCCGGGTTGGCCGTACACGGTCATGGACACACTGACGAGTGAAAGAGCCCTAACACGGTATATGATCAGTTTTTGCAGGAGAATGAAAGCACATATAACCTTCCATGGGTTAATATTACTATATAATACACATGAGAACGCATTATCACAATACAGTGCAATAACGATTGTATGTTTTATCTCCACGATGCCCAGATCTTGGATAAAAATTAAGCTAAGAGGACTATGGCTTCTCCATTTAGCTAACTATTCTAATGATTTCAGAGTAAGGCCTGGGCTACACTGCGACTTTTTGTAATGCTAATGATTGATTTAAAGTTTTTAGCTACAGCTGCAGTCCAAAGCAATGCATTGAGTAGCTTGCTATTGGGTGGACTGGAGCTGCCACTTAAGGCCACATTTACATGTTGGGTTTTCGCAGCGGTTTTTATGCAAATTTTCAGCTGCTTCTTAGGCCATTTTCAGACACGTGTTTTTTTTCTGTTGCCCACTTTTCTCTGGCAGGAAAACAGCTGCGTTAAAAACGCAGGTTTTGGCGAGTTTTTTGTTGCGTTTTTTTAACCACCCATTACTTCCAATGGGTGAAAAAACGCTGCAAATACGCAGGTGCGTATTCTGATGCAAAAACGCTGAAAGAAGTCACATGCTTCACAAAATACGCAGCAAAAAAAAAAAAAAGAAGGATGTGTGATCAGAGAATACTGGTTTCTCATACACTTTGCTGGTTCTGCAAGACGCAGCTGAAAATTTGCATGAAAATCTGCAGCAAAATACGCTGCAAAACACAACGCGTGTGAACATAGCCTTAGGCTATGTTCACACACGTTGGGTTTTGCTGAAAATTTTCAGCTGAAAATTTGCATAAAAATCTGCTATGTTCAAAATTTATGAGAAACCAGAATTCTCTGTTCACACATGTTGCTTTTTGTTTGCTGTGTATTTTCTGCCTTGCTTGCGTATTTGGAAAATAGAGCATGTCACTTCTTTCAGCGTTTCTGCAGCAGACATACGCACCTGCGTTTTTGCTGCGTTTTTTCACCCATAGGAAGTAATGGGTAGTCAAAAATGCACAGCAAATACGCAGCAAAAAACGCAACAAATACGCAGCAAATACGTGCGTTTTTTAAGCAGCTGTTTTCCTGCCAGAGAAAAGTTAGCAGCAGAAAAAAACACAATGTGTGTGAACATAGCCTTGGGGTATGTTCACATACGTTGGGTTTTGCTGCGTATTTTGCAGCAGATTTTTATGCAAATTTTGCAGTAACAGCAAAGTGTATGAGAAACTAGAATTTTCTGTTCACACATGTTGCTTTTTGTTTGCTGTGTATTTTCTGCCTTGCTTGCGTTTTTGGAAAATAGAGCATGTCGCTTCTTTCAGAGTTTTTTCACCCATAGGAATTAATGGGTGATGAAAAAAATGCTGAAAAATGCAACTAAATTTTTTTTCTGCGTTTTTGATGGCAAAATATGGGTTCTATTTTGCGATTAACCATCTTGTCTTGGTCACTGAGATGGTTGTTTGTATTGAGAGAGTTTAAATAAATTAGTGATGTGTACACACTGGCTGACCTACCTGTGAGATTGAACAATACTTGTGGCCCAGTGAGGTGTGAAATTGAACAATGCCCAAGCAACTGAATGGCAGACCCCATAGTGTGAAAGCAAATAGTGTCATACAAAATCAATGCATTTCCAGTGTCTAAACTGTTCCTGAACAATTCACCTCCCCCACTATGCCAAAAACAGAATGAGATTTTTTTTTTCCCACAGAACTTTATGTACATGCATGAATAGAGACAGAAGGACAGTGAGAAAAACGCTGAAAAAATGCAGGAAAACCTGCATTTTTGACGCAGCTGTTTTCCCGCCAGAGAAAAGTTGTCAGCAGATTTAGCTGCAGAAAAAAACACGTGTGTGAACATAGCCTTACATTACCAGCAAAGTCCATGAAATCTCATGCACACACCTTAGTCTTTATCAGCATGCACAAGAGACAAATGTACCCAGACAAAAACGCAGCAAAAACTCATCAAAACCTGCTTTTTTTGAGGTTGCTTTTTTAATACCGAGAGAGCAGGCTTTTACTGCCCAAAAAAAACGCAGCAAAAACGCAATGTGTGAACATAGCCTAATAGTTTAAACCAAACAGTAGTGCTACAAAAAGTCACAGTATAGCCCAGGCTCAATCCTCATTGTGTGTGCACATTAACTATTCACATTGCTTTACATTTGAGCCGAAGTTTGCAAAGTCATTGCCTAGTGATATTGAATAGGAGTGTAATTACACACACATGGCTCTTATGGAATAACCAGTATACAGATGGAGGCGCGGTGTACGGTTTGGGCTGATCATTAGCTACGAGGGAAGGGGTGGGGGTTGGTAGAGGCGCAGCTATAGACAGCAAGGAGGGGCAGCTCTTGTATCCAAGCCTCCTTCTGGAATGTCAGGCCTTATATACAGCTGCACCCCATATAACACACATATGTGCTCTCTGCTTGTTATACAGGTCCCTCCACTAAGGCTGCAGCCATGAGCGGATCACAGAGGAGTTTGGCTAAGGGTAAGTAAAGGAACACATTGAGACCGTCCGCTTTCACCTTGTATTAGAGAAACAGGTTATACAAATATATGTGCGTTCTAATAAAAACATACTGTATTTACTTCTGAATACGGACATATACACTGTAATGGCTGAGATGAAAAGTTTTTAAATGGATTTTCGCAATAGTTGAAATGTTACGTATACTTTCATAAAGCGGACAGTACCAGAACGGATGCACAAGAACCAGATGTAGCAGAGCTGGTGTTGTATGCTAGCATTGTACCTTGTTATATGGATTTGCAGCTGTCTTTCATCCAAGTTATGCCTGCTACTTAAAGAAGCACTCCACCACAGAACATTGCAATTATTAGATCATATAGTACTGTGTAAATACAACTGCTCATTTTGCTTTTCCACCCAGCTGTGGCCACTTTCAGTATTTGTAAGGGTGCTTTCACATTGCATTTATGCATCTGTTCAGTGGCCCCGTTGGGGTCGAGCTCTGAACCCCCCTCAAAACTGGGTTCAGACGTAAGTGCTGAAAGGGCCATAGACTATAATGGTGCTGTCCGGGTGAATTTCGCTCTGTCGTGCATCGTTTTTGGGAGTGTACTCCTACTGGAGGCGGACTACGTCTGGGTGTCCACCTCCACTAGGCATGTATCGCCCTCTGACGGCACCATTATACTCTATGGCCTCGTTTGCTCATGCGTCCGAATCCCCATTTTGCAGGGAGGGAGGTTTGGATGTTTGGCCTGATGGGGCCCACCGAGCATGTACGGAAAAGCATAATAGAAACACGTCACCACGCTAGCGGTTTTCTCCAACTCCTGGTTTCCACTTACAAATACTGAAAGTGTGAATGTGGCCTAGTTCTTAGAAGCAGGAAGTTTCTTGTCAATGCAGAAATCCTAACAGAGTGCGCATTGTCCAGTGTCAATTGCATGTGTCCAGCCACATCCCGACTAGACTATCCGGCCACACTCAATACACTTACATCAAGTGAGGCTGTGCATGTCTAGTCAGCATGTGACTGCATATATGGAATTTGCATACTTATGGTCACTGTGCCGGCGTCAGAGAATCCTCACAGTGCGTGCGATGTGAGCATTCACAAGTCTGTAGTCAGTGACTGCAGGCTGGACAACTCCTTTAAGGCTTTTTCAGACCAATGGGCTGTCCATGTTAAAAATCAGAAAACAGACAGCATAGCCAGAACAATAAAACAGAATTTTTTTAAATTCCAAAGTCAAATTAGAAAATTGCAAAAGGCAATGGTACTCGCCAGCCAAGGTTTCAAGAAAAATGCACACCAGGATGCAGCCAGCCCCCTTTTGTTAGAAGGAGGTAACACAGGTGCAGAATGCTGATGAACAGTCGCTCTCACTCTCTCACTGGAGGAGTGACTGCCTAGCGCTAAAGCTGCACACAGATGAAACTTGCAATAGGGTGCAGTTCACACACTCACGGCATGGTGCCTAGCCAGCATCCTATTACACGCCCCTACTATTCGATTAGGCGGGATGCCTGGCACCCTATCTGTGCATTTCAGAGGTGCAAAGCTCCAACTCACAAGGTCACCATTAATGGGCTTAGAGACATCTGACTGCTTAAAAACCACTAACGCAAAAGTCACAATCTTGAAAAAGTGATATACCGTAGACTTTTCTGTCTGGAAAATCCATAGCAAACTTGCTCTGTGTGACTATATCCTTTGTGCTAAGAAACAATATTCTGCAGTGAGTTTTTACAGCTTCCAAATGGAGTAGAAGCAAAGCTTAGATGACCAAGTTGGCGCTGTTACATTTCGGAAGTGTAACCTTGTTCATAAGTGAAGAATTTAGATTATCACTGAGATGTGGATCTAGGTTAATTGGCGTAATAAACAAGGGAAAGTCTCTAGGGATTGAGATGTCAGGTCAGCGGCTTCTTTGAGACCAGAGGTAAGTTTCCTTGACACTTGCTGCTTGTAAGCAGTTGCAACCTAAAAATCCCACCTGCAACTTGGCGAAATGCGTGGGAAGAAGTTAAAAGGACTGTATAGTGAGGAAGGGTCTACGAAAGCCTTAACCCCTTGTTGTCTTAACAAGTGACGGGTAGTCTGGGGCTCCTTTCCTGCCATATGTAAGAATATATTCGCACGGTACAGTCAAAATTGACAATGGAACCAATGACCCATGGTGTGACCACAGCGTGTGCATCCTTAATTTTTGCCCGACCTGCTCACAAGTGTGCACATTAGTGAGCCAGCAGGGGAAGTGAAATGTGGTGCATGCACCCAGATATTATAACTTTACTATATTGACCATATTTTGGAATATGTACTTCATATGACCTCGTCCCAAACTGTATCACTAACATCCTGTAGCTCTCGTCTTGTGCTACACCTTTTTTTTTTTTTTTTTTTTTTTTTTATCATATAAATGCGAACTAATGTTAGGGTTATGTCGGAGTAATTTCAGCCATTTTTTTACAAAACTGATGGCGTTTTTGTAAAATCACAACAGTAGCTGCAAAAAAAAAAAAATTAAAAAAAATTAGTGCGGTGGAGAGGCTATGACCATGACGTGGCACAAATCTATATCTATGGGTCACTAGTTTAACCTCTTCTCCACAGCTGGCCAAGTTTTCATTAACCTCATCTGCACCTTTTTTTGCCTTACAGACATCTGTACACTAAATGAAAATATCCATTATCTTTTTTTTTTTTTTTTTTTTCAGGCAGCGCCACCCCAGGACCGGTACCAGAAGGGATAATTCGACTTTACAGCATGAGATTCTGTCCTTTTGCCCAGAGAGCACGTCTTGTCTTGATCGCCAAAGGAATTAAGTAGGAACCAGATTTGTATACCATTTCTGGAGATTTGACCTGTTCACATTTTTCTTCTTTCTAAAGTTTTTGTAAGTTAGTGTTTCCCCCCCCCAAAAAAAAAAAGTTATGGATAG
Organism: Phyllobates terribilis; assembly: GCF_046119375.1. Lineage (NCBI taxonomy): Eukaryota > Metazoa > Chordata > Amphibia > Anura > Dendrobatidae > Phyllobates > Phyllobates terribilis. The sequence continues at coordinate 418,182,973 of NW_027362765.1, forward strand.
GGGATTGTTCTTTTTACCACTGAGATTGGTTGCAGCTCTTGGCTTCTTCATAGACAATGAGTGAGCAGGGGCCAAGCATGCCATACTTCAGCTCCATTCAGACCAGAGCTACAGAGCGACATTCTAAGTGTATCAAAACCCAGACCTTGGAATCAATATGGGGGGAATCCCAACCGTTAGACTCCCCCAGCAATTGGCAAGTTATCCAATTCATAGAACTATCCAAAACATGTCTTTTATGTGGCAATAGCACTATAATGTAACTTTTAAGATATTGATTAGTGATGAGCAAGCACTAAAATGCTCGGATCAAGCACATTGGAATACTCGGGTGCTCAACCCGAGCAACGAGCCCAATGTAAGTCTATGGGAAACTCGAGCATTTTTCTGCCCCCCCCCCCCCCCCGGCTCTATTCTTTCTATTCTAAATTGTCGGGTACCGGTATATGCCGCTGCTGAATTGCCGGCTTTTCATGTTTCACTGTGAGCACTGTTCCCATTGATTTGGGCAATCACTGTAATGCCACAACCCCACCATGGCTGCGGCATTACAGGGAGTGGCAGACAATCCCTGCATGATTGGTGCTCTAAATAGCGCCAAACATGCAGGACGGGGACCAGAGCTCCTGCCCGAGCATCGCGCAAGTACTTGACGAGCTCCGAGCATCTTGAGTACTGAGATGCTCGGGCGAGTGGCGAGCATGCTCGCTCATCAGTAATATTGATATATCATGTTTTTGTAGGCCATAATCATAGGGGCTGCAGTCAGAATTGGACAGTGGATCATCTGCCCCATTAGTGAGAACCTGATTACAGATTTTCAATTGGGTCTCAGGAGCTTTAAAGGGGTTATCCAGGCCTTTCACTGTAGTTACTCCATTGACCGGCATGACCAAGTATACTTCTCTCCACATTCAGGCTAGACGTGCGAATTGTATGTCACCGGTTGTAAGGGGTTAAGTTGCGTGTCTAGGTTCTCAGTATACTATTTTGTTTAGTTGTAACAGTCACTTTGTAGACACAAGTCACGTTTCGCCTGAACTGACTGGATTTCTTCTATTCAGACACGAAGTTGTCAACATTAACCTAAAGAACAAGCCGGATTGGTTTTTCGAGAAAAGTCCTACAGGACTGGTGCCATCGCTTGAAACCTCTGATGGTAAAATAATCTACGAATCTCCAATTGTTTGTGATTACCTGGATGACGCCTTTCCTGAGAATAAGCTGACCCCAGCCGATCCCTATGAAAAAGCCCAACAGAAGATTCTCCTGGAACAATTCTCTGCGGTAGGAACTCTTTGTTGGGAATGTAAAATCAATTTAATGTTCTCTTGAGTCATTGTTTGGAAGAGAACCCTCCCTTTTTTTTTTTTTTTCATCTGTTTGCCTTACACTGAAGGGTTCCCTCTAAATCGCTGAAAAATGGATCTGCATCCACAATTCCTTTGGGTATCCTATCTGATTTCCTGAAAAATGGGATTCAGATGAAAACTCAAAGGTCAAGGATGTTGTGCAAAATTAAGTGAGGGTGAAGATAGGCATTTCCTAAATAAAAAGTTAACGAGACAAGTAACGTGGTTTTGTGCTTGACTTTAGGTTACCACTGCACTGTACAAGATTTTGTTTGCCAAGAAGGACAATCAAGACACAAGTGAATTAAAGACTCAATTTTTTGAGAAATATAAAAAACTTGAAGAGGTAAGAAGTTTGTGCAAATTAAGATCTAGAATGTGTGTGTGTGGGTTTTTTTTTTTTTTTTTTGGGACAGCTGTCAATCATATATTAAAAAAACCCCGATATGGATCTGGTATTGCTGTAATCGCACCAACCTGAAGAATAAAGTCATCTAATCACTTATACCGCACGAGGAACAGCGTAACAAATAAACGATAGTGCTAGGGTTGTGCTATTTTCAAAAATAAAAAAAACCTGTATGGCAACTAGTGTTGAGCATAAGTGCTCGCTACTTGAGTTTGCATAGGGGGCTCGTGTATGCATGGAGTATTGTGGGTGCTCGAGTCTCCGCCCATATGTTTCATGTCTGTTATACAGCCAAAAAAAACCTAGTGGGGGTTGCCTGCCTTGCTCGACCGTGAAACATGCGGGGCAGGGACTTGGGCATCTGCGATACATGGTGCGTACCCGATGCAAACTCAAATACAGAGCACTTGCGCTCAAGAATAATGACCACTTATTCAATATGATGATCTAATGTTATCAATTTCTGTGTCATACCGCTGGGTTCACTATACCCCTAATTAGAATCCTTGAGGGGGTTTAGTTTCTAAAATGGGGTCACTTGTGGGTGGAGTTTCCAGTGTTTAGGCACATCAGGGGCTCTCTAAACACGACATGGCATCCGCTCTCAATTCCATGCAATTTTGGGTTCAAAAAGTCAGTGCTCCTTCCCTTCCGAACTCTGCCGTGCGCCCAAACACTGTATTTTTATCCCCACATATGGGGTATCGGCGTACTCGGGAGGAATTGCACAAGTTTTTGGGGTTCATTTCCTCCTCTTACCCTTGTGAAAATAAAACTTGGGGCTAAAATCATTTTTGTTGAAAAAGTTAGTTCCCTCCCCCTCCATGTTACCCTTGCGAAAACAACAACAAACATTGGGTCTGAAGTAACATTTTTGTGGAAGTTTAACTTTTGTTTATTTATGGAGGGGGGGAAAAAAAAAATAAATAAATAAAGCAATCGAAGAAATTTGACCATTATCATGAAGTACAATATGTCACAAAAACTATCTCAGAATCAGTGAAATCCATTGAAGTGTTCAAGAGCTATTACCTCATAAATTGACAGAATTGTAAAAATTTCACCTGGTCATTAATGTGCAAACCTGCTTCGGGGTTAAAGGGAACCAGTCAGATAATTCCTGCTTAAACTGCGGGCAGAATGAATCGAAGCTTCGCTGCACAAATGCAGAAAGGTATAATATTCTCTGGAAATGCTTTGGCGTTTCAGACTTTACCGTGACGTTCTGGAGGCAGAAACAGACTAGTCTGATCTCCAGTTATGTTCCCCCACCGCCAGCTCTGCTCTAGGTGATCATCTAGTCCTTTCCGATGTACTTGCAAGGGAGAGACTAGTCAATCATGTAGAGCAGGGGTGGGGAATTTTTTTTTTTTCTGCCAAGGGCCATTTGGATATTTATACCTTCCTTCGGGGGCTGCACAAATTGCGCGCTAACGCTGCCCACAAAGTAAGTTCTGGCACTGGTGTCAGGATGTAATTTTTCATTGCATGCACCTCGGCATTCAGTGGTGCAAATACCTATGTTTGCTCACAGAGCAAGAAGAAATTAATGGGCCGGCGGTCATCAAAATACAGCTGCCGGCCCAAACACTGCAGTTCCTGGCAATCAGCTCTGGGCTATATAAAAGGTCACCAAGGGCCGTAAATGGCTCGCAGGCCTCAAGTTCCCCACCCCCTAGCCTGGAGCATTCTGGACTAGTATCTCTCCTGGCTCTTTTCACTGAACAATATACTTGACTTCATTCGTGCAGCCAAGCTGCGATTCATGCTGCCCGTGGTGTGGACAGGTTCTCTGGGGAATTAAATGGCCTGAATTTGGGAAATAAATTCTATGTGCACACGTTGTGTATTTGGTGCAGATTTTGCACATCGAGTTCTGAACTGAAATCCACAACATTTCTGCATTTTATGAATACGGTGGAGATGCAGAGCATTTCTGATGATTAACAGTTTGGACCAAGGGAACAGTTACACCACTTGCCCAAACTGCTCTCTTCAATGCTCCAAGTGCAGACAGCTTTGCCTCTTCTGCTCAGCTGAGAGGGACTCAAGTTGGCCAGATCCAGCTTTAGGCCATGACCCCAGTATCAGTATTTGGTCTCAGGAGTATGAGCCAAAACCACTAGTGGGTGATACATGCAGAATTGGTGACTTGTTTCTATTATACCTTTTCTCTGATTGTTCCTTGCCTGGTTTTTGGCTCCCACTCCTGAGAAATACTGTTAGTTGGGCCGTGGCCTTAGAATAGCACTTGCAAGCTTTATAGCAAAGATCTCTCAAGTACTGCACTCCTCACCTAGGACACCATCCAGAGAGCAACTGTAACCTAGGTAATAAGCAGTAAATTATAAAAATTTAAAAAAGCCTTGTTAAAAGGGACTGCTATTGGGCCAAATAAGAATTTGTATTATCACTCGTGTTAATCATTTATCCCATGAACATGGGAAACAATTAGTGGACAGACTAACAAGCAAATGCATTTTTATGTGGGCTCAAATTAACATGGTCTGCAACATATTCTGTCATATAAAAGGAGGATATGCTGCAACAAAATGCAATCCATATGGGGATTTGCACGTTTGTATTGATCATGCAGGTTGCATCAGTCCGAACAAAATTTTAAAATGAGCAACCATAGACTTTCTGAGTTATTGATGGTGTGTTCCAGGTATTAAATCTGCCTTAAAGGGGTATTCCCACCTCAAGATCCTATCCCAATATGTAGTAGGTGTAATAATATTAGCAAATGACTCCCATTAGAAATGTATAGTTCTTTAGACTTGCTTTGTCAATTACCCCATGTACAGGGCATTGCAGTAGCTTGGGTATCCATGGTGACTACCACTAACTGTCACTGAGTGGTTGTATCCATGGATACTTGAGCTTCTGCAATGCCCTGCACGTGTGGTGAGCGACATAACGAATCAGAAGAACTATACTAAGTTTCTGATTGGAGGTATTTGCTAATATTATTATTGCACCTACTGCATATTGGGATAGGATCTTGGAGATGGGAATACCCTTTTTAAGACTTAATGCACATTGTCATATATAGCACACATCAGAAACGGACATGCCACCTGTGCAGCTCCACAGGGGCCAAATGGGCTAGGGCTCCAATTGCCAATTTCATGGAGGCCTGAGAAGTGGATAAATAAAGAAATGGGGGTGTAGAGCTGAGGGGTATTGTACAGAAGAGAATCTGCTGTCTGTATCCACGCCTGGCACCCATGACCTACTCTGGGCCCACCCCGTACCCCCATCATTCCTACATTTGCATGTACTTCAGTGAAGTTTTTGGGCTCCTCCATACAATCTTATCTTGGATTTGTCCCTAATATGGGAACTCTCGAATGTGGTTGATGGTGATGAGTGGAGGGTTCTTAATGTGGCTATGAATTGCTGTACCTTCTCCAGGCTACAAAACTTGAGTCCATCACTTATGTGGATGCCTATCTTCTCGTTGTTCTGGGGAGATGGATTTTTGTATTTAATCTCAACTTTATTTTTCAGGCCCTTACCAAGAGGAACAGCCCTTACTTTGGTGGGGAATCTGTGTCTATGATTGATTATATGATCTGGCCTTGGTTTGAACGGTTCATTATTTTTGATGTTCTGGAGTAAGTAAGACAAATATATTGTGTTTAGCCCTAATCTACTTTCTTTTCATTTCTCATCATCCATAAAACCTACTGATAAGTAACTTGTATCTTGAGAGATGACAATGTGAAGCACTGTAGAATGTTGGCATGATATAAGGAGTCAAATTAATTTTAAAGATCTGAAGTGAGAATTGTTTCCCATTCATAGAGGTAGGTTGATGAGGTGTTGCTTATAACTTCTCAAGAACCTACTTTCAGTACTACAGCAGGTTTCTATGAGGTGGGCGCTCCTAGGAGAATAAACCTAATCTGGAGAAAGTAGTAGGTCATCTGATATGGTCTGGATAATAGCTACGATCTGAAATGCGTTGATGCACTGTGTAGCTTTGTCCGGATTACATTTATGGATATCTGATTGGGTTTAATCAAGGTGCTGGAGATTTAATTTTTGCTTGTTGGATCCATTGCCTCTTGTTCCATGCACCCTTGGGTTGGTGAATGAGCTGGACTTTGGCTTTCTACTCCTAGGAGAATGTGCCAATATTGGAGACTATGCTCGATGATGAACAACACTTTACATTTCACCTAAGGCTAGGCTCAACAGTGTTTTTAATAAACTAATTACTGGTTTATTCTCCTGAGCAGCATTAATTCTGTTGCCTGCAATTAAAAACCTCAAACGGCACTGATGTGCATGAATGCACTGTCTCGCAAAAAAAAAAATGCTAATCCCCAGATAAAGCTCTGGACAGACATGTCAGCAATGAGCATCCAGCTCTGAAGCTTGCAGAATTGTGATTGCAGCACTGGAATGCAATACAGGATGTAACTGCAACATATTTACAAAGTGACATCAATTTGCATACATTTTTGGTAAGTTTGTGTCATTTTGCCAAAGGAAACACTATCTTTATTCTTTTGTGGCTAAATAAAAATGCAATGGCTACAATATTGGTAAAGTTAGTTAAAATGGATGCATAAATTGAGCCATCCCGATTCTAATTGAATAGGGATGTATGGTTAAATCTCTGGGGAGGCTGAAGCTGGTTGACAAAACATGTGGGGGGTGATGTGGCATTCATTGTATTTCATTGCACTTTTTAAAGGTGGTTTCTGGGCTTAATATATTAATGGCTTATCCCTGGAATGGTCATGAATACTGGCTCAGTATGGGTCAGGCACCCGGTGCCTCCACCAATCATTTGTGATTGGCTCTGGAAAAGCAGTGTAGTAGCAGTCCTCAAGTACTGCAGCTACTATTAAAGTGCATGTAAGTATAGCTGCAGTACCTATGACTGTCCACTACATAGAGCATGGCGCTGTGGGGTTCAGCTGTTAACGTTTTTAATATCGGACTGCTGCCAGGGCTGCTAATAGCTGATTGGTGTGGGTACCAGGTGTCAGACCCCCACTGATCTAGAAAATCCCCTCCCCCTTTCCCCTTCAGCAAAAGTCCACTTCTAGCAAATATTTGGAGATATGGGGTTTAATACTACAGTATCAATTACAATATATATACAACTATGCTAGTGCAGGGTCTATATTAGGAATTTTGTTATGTAAATTATTTCTTTTTTTTAGGTTTTTGGAGAAGACCCCACTTGTTAATGCCTGGTACGAGCTGATGCTGCAGGACCCAGCTGTTAAAGAGACGTACACCGAACCAGACGTTCTCGTCGGCTTTGTCAAACTATATTCTCAGGACAGCTTGGATGCGGGTGATTATGGCCTTGACTAAAGTCACTGACAGCTGTGCAATCCAAGTATCTAGTGCCTTTAATATATTAAATCACAGTTTCTAAGTTCTCTACCTCCAAAGCTGTGAATAAATACATTCAAGGATTGATTCGTCATTGTGTGTTCAATATACAACCTGAGGACAGATCATTAATGTTACGTATGCCATTCGTGGACCCACTGTGCCACGTGGCCAGACTTGGCTTTGCCCCTGCTAGACAACTGGCTATCTGGTGCTTTTTAATGGTGGAGTTTGGCTTGAGCTGCAGGTTGCTGCCAGGTACGGCTCCTAGGAAGTCCCCAGTACTGCAGCTGCTGACACTGATAGGGCTGTGTTCAGACTACTAGGTTCAGGATCCTTGGGCAGAATGGTTACTGCAACACACGGCTGATTCGGAGACTGGTTTTTGGCAGTCCAGATAACATGGAATATTCAGTGTCAGACACACTGGTCTCTGATATAGGTTCAGGTACCACCGTATTGTCTTCAGCATTCAGAACTTTCCACACAAGGACCAGGGCACAAAACAAATTCACACAAGATGGCCAAAAAGGTGAGTATAAATTATATTTAAGTAAATCGAAATGTAGAAAGGTATAATGAGCAACACTAATGCGTCAGTACAGCAGGAGGCGACTGGTGTACCGCATAGCAAGTAGGAACTAAACGTATAGCAAAAACCTAAGGAAGGTGTGGGTTTGTTTTTTGTGCATTAAACTTTACCAGTAGAGACCATAAAAACTCAGAGAAACCTGCTTCTTTACTGTTAAGAGCAGGTTTTGCCTGCGGGAAAAAGCGCAGCAAAAAACACAACGTGTGAACATAGCCTTAATGTCCGTTAGAATTGTTCTACCAAATTTTTAGGCTATTGTCCCTCCTTGACATAATTTGTTGGTATTTCTCCTGTGGTGCTGTCGTGGAGGGTGATTAGAGAAAATAGAACTGAACTTGCTGGTTATTAGGTTTCTAAGAACCCTCCACAACAGCACGGGTAATTCCCATCATTCAGTTTTTTTATTTGATCTGGTGTTGATCAAAGAAAAGGGAAAGGGGGGGTGACCTTCATGGTCTTCTTACACACCCCCCCCCCCCCCCTCCTCCTCAACCCGCTTCTCTGGTTATGATACTTCATACTTCCTAGCCAGTTTGTGATCTTGCAATTGACCTCATAAAACAAAAGCTAATTTATAAGGGAAACAAACGTGCGTACAGAATATCCTTTAAAATGATCACTTTATTAGAATTGACCTCTTAGTGTCTTAGTGTTTAGCTACATGACTGCTGCAGCTAATCACCTCTGCCAAACCAGAGAATTTATTAGTGTACAGCTCTTAAAATGAAGTGGTCAGATGTTGGCTTATGGGTACAGTACATCTGGAGTTATGGCTACTTGATCTCCATTCATCTGTTATATGCCCTTAAGCCATTGCTCTAGTATTGAATCAGCCTCTGCAACATTGCTCTCATTGAAGATATAACGTAGTGGGTCAACTCCTTTTTTTTTTTTTTTTTTTTGAACAGTCCCCAAAGCAGGACACCTAAGAGGCCTTTATTCTACAGGAGCACTGTATAAACTAGGGGTTGGCACGTGAGTCAAATTGGCCTGGTGTTCTCGAAAGATGTAAGTCTCTGTGTTCTAGAGCCCTCAATGTGGAGAACTGCTGAACTTGGTTGCACCCCTTTTAATAGGTAGATGATAGCCAGAGCCAGGACTTGAACCACACTGCTATTATTGGGGAGGAGCTGGAGGGATGCACCCTTCGAGCAGTGCTACTGGAAGGGGAGGCGCTGGAGCAATGCTGCAGAAAGGGGAGCACTGCCCACCAAGGGGAGGTTCAGACTGAAAGCAAGAAAGCTTGAGTTCTGCAGGGCACAGGGGCAGAGTCCGTATGATCAGTGGGGCCATCTCCTCTTTTCCTTTGGCTGTCCTGCATGGCATACGGAGCACTTCGTTTTTTGGCTTGCTGTACAAAGAACTGCTGACCCCTGGACTAAACTGGGAAAAAAAGTTATATTATAACACACCTGTCAAACTGGTTATACAAGCCAGTGCCTTCTTAATCTGAGAGCACTATAGTAAAATATGAGCATGCTGTCAGAACTGCATGTACTTTAGAGAAATAATTTTACTCACTGTTTACTCCAAAATAATAAAATTCTACAATTAGTTATTAACTGCAATGAAGGGAAAAAAAAAAGGCTTATGCTCACTTTTACCTTTTAGATAAACTACATGCATTATATACTGGATGTGCCGAAACGGCTTCTTATCTTAATCAGCCAGACTTCTAGATTTGTTAAGCCAGGAGAAATATACTATCTTTGTGTTGACCTTTGAATGTATGTGTTTCTTTGGCTGGTCAAAAAGGACAGTGATGGGGAACAATGATGTTTGTTGCCATGCTAATTCCATATTGTACTAAGCTAGCTAGTTTATTTACAAGAGCGGGGGGGATTAGCTCAAACAATGAGACCTGAGTGAGCCCTGCACCTTTTCCCCAGACCTGTGACTGATGACCTTAGCAGCATATGTAAATATAAAAAGGATTTTTCTATCCTGCTGCAAAGAGAATAGAAGATCAGACAGCCTCTTCAGGAGAGTAGCTTGGAAGCATGGCTCGATCCAGAGAGACAGATTTGGATTCTACATGATTCCAGCCTAAGGGTACACGGCCCTGACTGGAAGGATACAGATCTGCTCAATTGACCATCAGAGAACCCATGGATACATTTGGGAGACCAGGTTGGGACGACTAAGTCACCTGGTCCCATGGATATGTTTGGGGTTGCCAGGTGGGACCCTCCAGTCGCCTGGAACCCATGGAGATATTCGGAGAAGCCAGATTGGGACCAGCTGGTCATCTGGCCCCATGGAAACTCTTGGAGGGTGGGACCCTCGGGTCTCCTGCCCTTGTACTTCGATGGACTGTCAGCTTCCTAAGCTTGCCGCTACCTCCTCTCTGGAAGTCCACCAAGAGCGGGGGGGCCAATGGCTGAGATAGTTGGTCCTGGAAGTCCCAAAGTCGCAGCTGCTCTATTCTCAGCGGGCCAGCAGAAGGGTGAGACTGTGTAATTTTGCACCATGTTGGGTATTTTCTGGGACTGTTCTGTGTTTATTAGAAAAAAATGACTGGCCCTTCCAAAACAAGAAATAGGTGCTTACTAGGAGCAGCTACCTCCATATATAACTAACAAAGTAGCACTCTGTAACTCTAAGTTTGCGAACTTGACATATGAATAGCATTACTGCTGTAGAAAATAGAAATAAATGAGAAATCTTAGTGCATAAATTGGCCAATTCATGTGTAACTGGTATGGTTTATGCGCTAAGATTTCTGTTTTCTACAGCAGTAATGCTATTCATATTTCATGTTTGCATACTTAGTGTTGCAGAGTGCTGCTTTGTTATTTGTTCTATGTTCTATGTTTATTGTCTGTTTGGTTCAATAAAGTATTACCACACTGTTTTACCCTCATCCTGTGTTGTCTGAGTAGTATGCCCATGGAAGACCCCGTGTCTTCACACTGAACATTATCCAAACTATTGGATACTATAGAAATATTAACAATTTAAATATTAGAACTTATAATACTTCAGCTTCGGCCAAATCTTTTTAAAGCGTAATAAGCATCCACTCATGTACCAGGACTTGTGCGACTAATGTCTCAGTGCCCTGTAATGCTATGCCCCTGGAAGAAAACCCACATGTGACGCAATCAGTGGTTGGCAAAGGAGCTTCCTGCTATAGATTGCTCATCTTTTGATGCAGAACCAGTCTAGAATCATACTGATATTTGTATCTGATCCAATAAATCTGATTATCGATGGATCACATTTCACAATGTAAGCTGCATACTTAATTAATGGGGTTGTCAGATTGAAAGAAAAAAAAAAAAAAATCACCTATTGACTGTCGGGGGTCTGACTGCTGGGATCTGCTCTGATCGGTAGAACGGGGCAGTTTTGCCCATGATGGAATGGCTTGGCAGTGTGCATGCCCGACTGTTGCTCCATTAATTCCATATTGGCAATGAAAGGAGCGGCGGATGGACATGCTCACTGCCACTCCATTCTATTGAGAGTAAAAGGGCCCTGTCGAGATTAAAAAAACAAACAAAACCTTGTTCTGCTCCCATCGGTCGGACACCCACCGATCAATGAGTTATCACCTATTCTGTGACTAGGTGATAACTATTCACCGGACAACCCCTTAAATAGATATCTTAGAACTGGTGTATTTACTTTGAAAATCCATGTGAGAATGGCTGTGTAAGCCAACTGAAGAGCGAGAGTGCATTGGTCTAAGTATTTTCAGTCTCTGCCTACCCAGCCTGACAGCTGCAGCTTGTACTGAGCAGCGTGAGATCTCAGCAGCAGGAGAGACAAATCAAGGCTATGTGGGCACCATTGTATGGGAAACGCTCAAAGCACAGCTGCACAATAATGCAGGACTTCTTCCAACCTGCCGATTTCACATGAATCAGTACATTTTGTTACAGAATTCACAAGTTAACCATTGTTTGGACATAGTATGCACTAAAAGTAACACCGCAATATGGGAAGAAGGTTGGTGGTGTTATAATGAAGTTACACAGTCTTCCATAGGGAAAGGGCATATGTGAACTCCCCTTGTTGGGAGAAGGCATTAAAAATGGTGGAGTTGTATAGACTAGTAGGGGTATATGCACACCACGTGTTTTTTTTAGGTGGATTCCGATTTGAAAATGGCCTGAAAAAGCTTTAAAAAAACACTCGAAAGAAATGCATATATCTAATGTAAAAATGACTTGCTGTCCATATGTTCAGTCTTCTCAGCGTCTTTTAACCACTTTAGGCTTCCAAAAACGCCAAACAAAAGTAAGAAACAATTCTTCAGGCATTTTCCACTCTGACGACATTTTATAAAGAAGTCAACGGGAAGGGTCAAAAGATGCCCGGGCGTCCCTTTTGAGCAGTTTTCCAATGTTTTTGCTACAGAACATTGCTTCGATTATTGCCTTTGTAAGATCCCGGTTGTGAAATTTATAGCAAGTATTAACTAATATAAGGAAATGCATAGCACCGATATTTAATTTATATATTCAATGTATGCTGCTTGTTCTGTAGTGTGAAATCTGCTGACAGAATCCATTTAAAGATTAATCTGCAAAACCTGACTGTGGATTAGAGGTCTGCTTGGGTTTTAGATCGTGCTGGAGATGATCCTGGGACCCCTGGTGTCAAATTGTTTATTCATAGTCGAGTTTGGTTGTTTCCTTTGCAGAATATGTACAAGAACTAACTGCAATGTGCACATGTCTCCCTCTAGTGGACTCATATTTGCATTGCATGTGTAACATAACAGCCAGGACCAAACTAAATTTCTGTGTCTCTGAGTCTGTGTATTTATATAATAAATAAAAAAGAAACATATATAAAAAAAATTATTTCCAGTTTCCTTTTTTCTGCGTTACACATTGTGTCTATTATTAAAAGGGTAGTCTGGTTTAGAGTACCCCTTTTTAAATACCCTACTGGAGCAGACCTGCCATCAGGGCAGTGCTGGCAATAAAGCATAAGGGTCCAATCTGAATTCAGAAAATACAGGACCTACCAGCGCTTACTGTCTGCGGCCACCCACCTCGGGGGACTTTTCCACTTCTTTCCCCTTAATTACAATACACCACCCCTCTCCTCATTGTGATTTCGCAGCACTCACTTTGGAGTGCTGCCTGGTCGAACTCTCCAGCCCCGAACATAATGAAACTGGAGCTGCCGAGCACCTTCATACACAGCGTCAGTGTGTACAGGGGCAGAGTTCTCATCCATCTCTCCTGTGTATAACGACTGCTCACTGCAAACAAGATCATAAAGCCGCAGCGGCCGATACTGACAGGAGAGGGATAATAAGTGCAAGGTTGGTATGTGTGCGATTGCACCTCACTCTCCTGTGTGTAGCGGCCACATGCTGCTGTGCGGTCCTGTGTGCAGCTAGTGCGATCTACAACCCCTGGCAAAAATTATGGAATCACCGGGCTTGGAGGATGTTCATTCAGTTGTTTAATGTTGTTGAAAAAAAGCAGATCACAGACATGGCACAAAACTAAAGTCATTTCAAATGGCAACTTTAGGGCTTTAAGAAACACTAAAAGAAATCAAGATTAAAAATATGGTACTCAGTAAGGGTAATTTTTTTCAGACCAAGCAGAGGGAAAAAATTATGGAAGCACTCAATTCTGAGGAAAAAAATATGGAATCATGAAAAACAAACACACAAAAGAACACTCCAGTACATCACTAGTATTTTGTTGCACCACCTCTGGCTTTAATAACAGCTTGCAGTCTCTGAGGCATGGACTTAATGAGTGACAAACAGTACTCTTCATCAATCTGGCTCCAACTTTCTCTGATTGCTGTTGCCAGATCAGCTTTGCAGGTTGGAGCCTTGTCATGGACTATTTTCTTCAACTTCCACCAAAGATTTTCAATTGGATAGAGATCCGGACTATTCGCAGGCCATGACATTGACCTTATGTGTCTTCTTTCAAGGAATGTTTTCACAGTTTTTGCTCTATGGCAGGATGCATTATCATCTTGAAAAATGATGTCATCATCCCCAAACATCCTTTCAATTGATGGGATAAGAAAACTGCCCAAAATATCAATGTAAACTTGGACATTTAATGAAGATGTAATGACAGCCATCTCCCCAGTGCCTTTACCTGACATGCAGCCCCATATCATCAATGTCTGTGGAAATTTGCATGTTCTCTTCATGCAGTCATCTTTATAAATCTCATTGGAACGGCACCAAAGAAAAGTTCCAGCATCATCACCTTGCCCAATGCAGATTCACGATTCATCACTGAATATGACTTTCATCCAGTCATCCACAGTCCACGATTGCTTTTCCTTAGCCCATTGTAACCTTGTTTTTTTTCTGTTTAGGTGTTAATGATGGCTTATGTTTAGCTTTTCTGTATGTAAATCCCATTTCCTTTAGGTGGTTTCTTACAGTTCGGTCACAGACATTGACTCCAGTTTCCTCCCATTCGTTCCTCATTTGTTTTGTTGTGGATTTCCTGTTTTGGAGACATATTGCTTTAAGTTTCCGGTCTTGACGCTTTGATGTCTTCCTTGGTCTACCAGTATGTTTGCCTTTAACAACTTTCCCATGTTGTTTGTATTTGGTCCATATTTTAGACACAGCTGACTGTGAACAACCAACATCTTTTGCAACATTGCGTGATGATTTACCTTCTTTTAAGAGTTTGCTAATCCTCTCCTTTGTTTCAATTGACATCTCTGGTGTTGGAGCCATGATTCATGTCAGTCCACTTGGTGCAACAGCTCTCCAAGGTGTGATCACTCCTTTTAGATGCAGACTAACGAGCAGATCTAATTTGATGCAGGTGTTAGTTTTGGAAATCAAAATTTACAGGGTGATTCCATATTTTTTTCCTCAGAATTGAGTGATTCCATAATTTTTTCCCTCTGCTTGGTCTGAAAAAAATTACCCTTACTGAGTACCACATTTTTTTTATCTTGATTTCTTTTAGTGTTTCTTAAAATCCTAAAGTTGCCATTTGAAATGACTTTAGTTTTGTGCCATGTCTGTGATCTGCTTTTTGTCAACAACATTAAACAACTGAATGAACATCCTCCGAGCCCGGTGATTCCATAATTTTTGCAAGGGGTTATATACACAGAAGAGGGAGACAACAGAACATGTGCACACAGGGTCATTGTATGTGTTCTCATCTCACTCTCCTCTCAGCATCGGCCGCCCACTGCTTTGTGATCCTATGTGCAGTGAGTAAGCACTACGCATAGGAGAATTCTGCCCCTACTCACATTGACACTGTGTATACAGGCGCTCGGCCACGCCGGTGTCATCATGTGCAGGGATGGGGAGTAAGATCAGAGAGTGCTTTTATGGGGGACACAGGGCCGGTTTGCTTTGCCCTGAAACCCCTCTTCTAAATATTAGTCTGACTTGTGTGTGATGTGCTGTGGGGTTCTTTCTTTACTCATTTGTAGTTTGGAAGTCATTGATACCTCCCCGTTCATGAGACCAGCTGCGGCTACAGATAAGACAAGAGATCATAGGTCCAATTCAACAGGTTTGGCTTTACTGTGCAATTCGGATACATGCAGTTGCGGCACACAGAATGAGACAGAATACTCTCAGGATAATGTTTTCTTAGTACATTGGACAATCAGTCCTTGACTCCATTCTGTCCTACCTGTTCCTAGCCCAACTTCTTCTGCTGACCCTAAGGACTTCCTATCAGACATAACAGCTTCCCTGAGGCCCACCATCCTTCCCTTCCGCTGAGACCTGGCCGACATCTTCCTCACAGAGGAGACAGAGATATGACACTCAATACCTCTTCTGGGCTTTAGGTCCAAGACTGCCCCGGCATCCTCACGAAGCTTGAGATGTGTCCCCCTGCTGTTTGGAGACTTGTACTGACAGAACTTTTGCCTCTGCTGCATCTGCTTTCTTAGAACCCCTTGACACTGTCATTATGTAGCACTTCCAAGAACTATCCTCACTCCACTACTCTCCTTCACTGACTCCAACTAGGAGGTGCTTTTCCCTACTAACTGCTCTAACCCCTCTCAACTATTGGGCTAATCACAAGCTGTTAACTATATACTAACCTGTGTAGTGCAAATTATATCCCTTTGCTTTGTATGGTTCCCCTAGTGGACAGACCTCCCCCATTCCCAGGGACGACCTTGAGGATAAAACTTCCAGGAGAACTGAGACACAAACCGGCCATGAGGACAAAATGCAACAACTTTTATCACACACAAATAAAAAGTATACATTAGCATATAGCCCTCTTGTTGCCTCAACTTCTTCCGCCACCTTCCTACGGCATCAAAGTGAGTGCTGCCAATCACCATGAGGGGAGAGAAGAAGTATTGTAAATGAAGAGGAGGAAAGGTGAAAGCCTCCTCATTTACATATGTAATAAAACTGTTTTCTATAAAACAAATTGACTAAAATCTGCAGTACATGTATGATTTTTATAGGGGCTATGTTCTCTATATGAAGGTCTAAATAGTTCAATTTCAGTTTTGAGCATGACATGCCCTTTAAATGTTTTTGCTTTCAGCCGCCACCTGGACTTGCGCTTCATGCATTACTTTTTTTTTATTTTCAGTTCCTTTTTTTTCATTGCCTTTTGTGTATGCTGTGTGTATGGGGAAAGAGCAGAACCATGCCAATACTTACTGTATTTCTTTTTTTTCTTGACCACTTTCTGCTGGCTTTAGATGCAGTGATTTACATCATTACTCTATAATGCTCCAATACACCAGATCCTTTGCTACAAGTGATTCGCCTAGTTTTATTCCCACTCGAAGATAAGGTCCAGATTGTTCATATTTAGTAGTGGTCCCCTGTACTACAGAAATAGAAATGGTGCCCATGTTTTACACAGATGTTTTTGACCGTTACTCTTGGCTCATCATATTCCAAGATGAGTGGAGTGAGATGACCAGCTTTGAAAAAAAAAACACAATTTTACCTTACTGTCAGATATCTATGTTATGTGTGTCTATAAATGGTCACTCAGTGGTTGTAATGTGAACTACAGCCAGCCGAGCACGTTCTGAATTTGTATTATTACAAATTTCATCCATTCATCCTTCAGCAGAAGTAGGCTTCAGTAGGCTTTTGGTGTAAGAAACACTGTTCTTAAAGGGGTTGTACGGTCCAAACCGATAAGTCTGTAGTCACTCTGTGTGACTACATCCACATATAGGTGTATGTTATAAGATCATAAGTGAGTCCATATCTCTTATTAAACTAAAATGCTGCTCTGTTGTAGAGACAGCCACTTCAGAAGTGATATGCAAATTAATCTGCAAGTGCTATGGGTGGGATGGAGCACTTCCATTCCTAAATCCATTTTCACAAGGTGATTGACAGTTAGTTAGCACTGTTTTACCATGTCAATCACCTAGTAGAGAGCTGAATTTGGCTGAGGATAGAGCTGGGAGCTGAAGCAGTGGATGTCACGCCAGGTGAAAGGGACAAGGGAAAGGGAGCCCAGACACTCGGGAAAGGGGGAAGTGGAGACCTCCTAGTCTGATCTAGTGTCACCCTGTCTCAACTACCGTCCCTATATTGCCTCTTAAGCAATCGCCGCACGCGTGCCTCACCCTACTTTCCCTGGCATATGGCTATGGCTAGGGATGGAAGGAGATGAGCACTAGTCAACTTCCATTAAACACTATAGACAACAAGGGAAGACAAAACAGGGGGAAATTGCTTAGCTTTAGATGACTCCAAATATGCACACGGCCTCAAGCTGTCTGTAGAGATCTCCTGCAACCAACTGCAGGGCGACTGTCTGTCACCTCTGACCCACCAGTGACAGTACCCCCCCCCCCCTCCATGAGTGGCTTCCAGACACTCAGGACCGGGTTTCTCAGGAAAAGAGGTGTGGAAATTGCTTAGCTTTAGATTTCTCCAAATATGCACAAGGCATCAAGCTCCAGGGAGGACGACGTACTGCTCCTGCTAAGCTTCACAAGTAGAAATGAATATAGCCGGCGACTCCCTCTCAGACACACCAGGTATATATGCACCCAGACCAGAGAGCTAATTAGCAAAAGGGAGGTAGCCGCTCGGTCCTGAAGACAGCCTCTTATCTAAGAAGCTGTCTGCAATGCCAAACGTAGAGATCTCCTGCAACCAACTGCAGGGCGACTGTCTGTCACCTCTGACACACCCGTGACAGTGGGTGTGCTCCATCCCGCCCAGAGCACTAGTAGATTTATTTTCATATACAGTACAGATCAAAAGTTTGGACACACCTTCTCATTTAAAGATTTTTCTGTATTTTCATGACTATGAAAATTGTACATTCACATAGATCACTCTGTTTGTAATGACTTTATATAAAATATGAGTTTCACTTTTTGTATTGAAGAACTGAAATAAATTAACTTTTTGATGATATTCTAATTTAGTGAGAAGCACGTGTGTGTGTGTATGTATATGTCATGAAAATACAGAAAAATCTTTAAACGAGACACCTTCTCGTTTAAAGATTTTTCTGTATTTTCACGACTTTGAAAATTGTACATTCACACTGAAGGCATCAAAACTATGAATTAACACATGTGGAATTATATACTTAACAAAAAAGTGTGAAACAACTGAAAATATGTCTTATATTCTAGGTTCTTCAAAGTAGCCACCTTTTGCTTTGATGACTGCTTTGCACACTCTTGGCATTCTCTTGATGAGCTTCAAGAGGTAGTCACCGAAAATGGTCTTCCAACAATCTTGAAGGAGTTGCCAGAGATGCTTAGCACTTGTTGGCCCTTTTGCCTTCACTCTGCAGTCCAACTCACCCCAAACCATCTCGATTGGGTTCAGGTCTGGTGACTGTGGAGGCTAGGTCATCTGGCGTAGCACCCCATCACTCTCCTTCTTGATCAAATAGCCCTTACACAGCCTGGAGGTGTGTTTGGGGTCATTGTCCTGTTGAAAAATAAATGATGGTCCAACTAAACGCAAACCGGATGGAACAGCATACCGCTGCAAGATGCTGTGGTAGCCATGCTGGTTCAGTATGCCTTCAATTTTGAATAAATCGCCAACATTGTCACCAGCAAAGCACCCCCACACCATCACACCTCCTCCTCCATGCTTCACGGTGGGAACCAGGCATGTAGAGTCCATCCGTTCACCTTTTCTGCGTCGCACAAAGACACAGTGGTTGGAACCAAAGATCTCAAATTTGGACTCATCAGTAGTGTTGAGCATTCCGATACTGAAATATCGGGTATCGGCCGATATTCACTGTATCGGAATTCCGATACTTAATTCCGATACTTTTATAATATCGAATACCGGAATCGGAAGTTCCCATAATGCCTGCGCTCTGCAGTGTCTCTGAAGGATGACAAGCTGGATGGCAGCGCTCAGCTGCGATCCAGCTTGTCATCAGAATGCCATCCCAGCGTGGGAGAATTCTCCTGATTGTTTAAAAGCCGGCGCGCGGTAAAAAGCCGCCGGCTTTTAAACAATCACGCAGCCCCATACTGCTTCCCCGCAGCCTCCCACCCCGATCCTCCGCTCCCCTCGCCACCTCCCATCCCGATCGTAAATTAGGACCGGGCGGGGAGCGCAGCACCAAGGAGCGAAGGACCCGGGCGGGGAAGCCGGCAGTGAAAAGACTTCACCGCCGGCTTTCCCGTTCTGTGCTGCGCTTTCCCGCCGGTTATTTCAAATGAACAGCTGAGGTATCAGGTGATGCCGATCAGCTGTTCATTTGAAGTAGCCGCAGTGCCCTCAGAGGGTTCATGTGAGTTCATGCTTGACTGCATGAACTCACATGAACTTTCCCACGGCCGCACAGGTCAGCCTCACCTCCCGGACCCGTCATGATTAGTGTGTGCGGGGTGTGTGTGCGATGTGTGCGGGGTGTGTGTGTGTGCGGGGTGTGTGTGCGGGTGTGTGTGCGGGGTGTGTGTGTGCGGGTGTGTGTGCGGGTGTGTGTGCGGGGTGTGTGTGTGCGGGTGTGTGTGCGGGCAGACATAGGCCGATGTGACACTACTACTCCCATCGGCCTATGTCTGTCCCCCGTCCACTCCTGCCAGCAGGATCAGCTCGATGGGAGCAGTAGTTCCCATCAGCCTGATCCTGCTATTTAAATTGCCCTACTGTGTCCCCAATAAATGTTAAATACATGTCATTGGTGGCCAGTGGTTACCTAAAAGAAATTAGTTCATACATTACCTGTCCCCGCCGATCGCCACCTAAAATAAAGTAAAAAATAAAAAACTACACCTATACTCACCTAGACACCTAATTCCCCGAAGCCATCGATCTCCTGTAATAAAATATAAAATAATAAACCACAACCTTATCCTTACCCCTCCGTAGTAGTCCACGAGTGTCCCACGAAGATCTCCAGTTCAGAGCAGCCACATAGAATGTGACCGCTCTGAACCGCTGCCGCCGCTAGAATGACGGGGCCGTAAGGGTTCACCGGAGTTCAAGCAGCGCTGCTCCGGTTAGCTCCTTTACGGCACTGCTGTATCGTGAGAAATTCCCACGGTACAGCACTGCCGTAAAGGAGGTCTCCGGAGCTGCGCTGCCTGAATGCACTCCGGTGACCTCAGTCAGTGGCTCCCGCTGCCGGGAGCGGACGTGTTCCCGGCAGCGTGAGCTTACAGCAGCCATGCACAGCTGTCACCATCTCCAGATGTGACAGCTGTGCATGGGAGATCAGCGCAGGAACGTGGACAGGTAACTATTATTTTTTTAGTAAACTAAGAATTAAATAAAATGGTGTTTTATTTCAAATAAATTATTTTTTTCTGGGTGTAGTGTGTTTTTTCTTTTTAACACTTTGTAGGTTAGTAATGGGGGTGTCATATAGACGGCCATCATTACTAACCTGGGCTTCATGGCAGCTGGCGCTGACATGAACCCCACCACTATTACCCCCTGCCACCGCACCAGGGCAGCGTGGAAGAGCGAGGCTAAGTGCCAGAATTGGCGCATCCTATGGATGCGCCATTTCTGGGGCGGCTGACGGCTGGTGTTTCTAGCCTGGGAGGGGGCCAATATTCATGGCACCCTTCCTGAGCTATTAATATCAGCCCCCAGCTGTCTGCCTAGCCTTTGCTAGCTATTAAAATAGAGGGGACCCCACGTCATTTTTTTTTGGGGGGTCCCCCATTTTAATAGCTAGTAAAGGCTAGGTATTCAGCTGGGGGCTGATATTAGTAGCCTGGGAAGCTCCGTGGGTTTTACCCCCTTCCCAGGCTTCAAACATCTGCCCCAGCCGTCTGCTTAACCTCCGCTAGAGACTAAAATTATGGGGGATCCCACGCCATTTTTTTTTTAAATAAATCCTTTATTTTAACACTAAATGACATTTGAGGACTTAATAAAGATGCAGTCCCTAAATTATTATTTATTTTTTAATAAATTTTTCCCAAAACTTTTGACGTGGGCTTCGCCATATTTTTGTATGCCAGCCAGGTACAGCATCCAGCTTCTATGAACGCGCCATTTTCCGGGGCGGCCGCGGACTGCAATTTTCAGCGGGGGGGGGGGAGGGCAAAAAGCTTGGGCCTCCCTGCGCTGCAGATTCCATCCCCCAGCTGCCTAGTTGTACCTGGCTGGACACAAAAATAGGGAGAAGCTCCACGTTTTTTTTTTTTTAATTATTTCATGAAATTCATGGAATAATTAAGAAAAAAAGGGCTTCCCTATATTGTTGTGTCCGGCTAGGTACAAATAGGCAGCTGGTGGTTGGGGGCAGCCCGTTCCTGCCTGCTGTACCTGGCTGGACACAAATATAGTGTGAAGCCCCACGTCAATTTTTTTTTAATTATTTCAGGAAATTCATGAAATAATTAAAAAAAAATTATGTGGGGCTTCGCCCTATAATTGTGTCCAGCCAGGTACAGCAGGCAGGAACGGGCTGCCCCCAACCACCAGCTGCCTATTTGTACCTAGCCGGACACAACAATATAGGGAAGCCCTTTTTTTCTTAATTATTCCATGAATTTCATGAAATAATTAAAAAAAAAAATGTGTGGCGCTTCGCCCTATTTTTGTGTCCAGCCAGGTACAACTAGGCAGCTGGGGGCTGGAATCTGCAGCGCAGGGAGACCCAAGCTTTCTGGGTCCCACCCGCTGCAAATTGCAGTCCGCAGCCGCCCCGGAAAATGGCGCGTTCATAGAAGCGCCATCTTCTGGCGCTGTACCCAACTCATCCAGGGCCCTGGTGCGGTGGCTCACTGGGTAATAAAGGGGTTAAGGCCAGCTTGGCATTATCAGCTGGCCCTAAGCCCGAAATTCATGGGGTCACGCCAATATTAGACATGACCGCCATGAATTTCTAGTAAAGTATTTAAAAAAAACACAAACACCCAGAAAAAAGTCCTTTAATTGAAATAAAGACACAATTCTTTATTGTTCTAAATTAAACCATACTTACCGCCACACCCATTCCAGCTGAAGCCAACGATCTCCTGCAATAAAAGTAAAATAATAAAGCAACCTCATCCTTACCTTTCCATGGTTCCCAGGACAGCTTCAGCTCTGCTACATCGAGATGACAGGCTGGACCGCAGCAGAACGCTGCCATCCAGCCTGTCATCCCGCGGACACTGAGAAGCGCAGGCATGCTTGCGCTCCTCAGTGTCTTTCTGTGACGTCATCCAGATGAGCCGAGGTCATGTCCAATGAACTCAGCTCACCTCATGCACGTCACTGACAGCGTGGGAAAATTCTCCTGCACTCAGCGCTTCAGCGTGAGAATTCTCCCACGCTGTCAGTGACGTGCATGAGGTGCGCCGAGTTCATGGGACATGACCTCACCTCATGCACGTCACTGACAGCGTGGGAAAATTCTCACGCTGAAGCGCTGAGTGCAGGAGAATTCTCCCACGCTGTCAGTGACGTACATGAGGTGAGCCGAGTTCATTGTCGGCTCATCTGGATGCCGTCACAGCCAGACACTGAGGAGTGGAAGTATGCCTGCGCTTCTCAGTGTCTGCGGGATGACAGGCTGGAT
Source organism: Phyllobates terribilis (assembly GCF_046119375.1). Taxonomy (NCBI): domain Eukaryota; kingdom Metazoa; phylum Chordata; class Amphibia; order Anura; family Dendrobatidae; genus Phyllobates; species Phyllobates terribilis. The sequence goes on from NW_027362765.1 coordinate 418,205,620, forward strand.
GGCAGCGTTCTGCTGCGGTCCAGCCTGTCATCTCGATGTAGCAGAGCTGGAGCCGTCGTGGGAGCCATGGAAAGGTAAGGATGAGGTTGCTTTATTATTTTTCTTTTATTGCAGGAGATCGTTGGCTTCAGCTGGAATGGGCGTGATGGTAAGTATGGTTTAATTTAGAACAATAAAGAATTGTGTGTTTATTTCAATTAAAGGACTTTTTTCTGGGTGTTTGTGTTTTTTTTAAATACTTTACTAGAAATTCATGGTGGTCATGTCTAATATTGGCGTGACCCCATGAATTTCGGGCTTAGGGCCAGCTGATAATGCCAAGCTGGCCTTAACCCCTTTATTACCCAGTGAGCCACCGCATCAGGGCCCTGGATGAGTTGGGTACAGCGCCAGAAGATGGCGCTTCTATGAACGCGCCATTTTCCGGGGCGGCTGCGGACTGCAATTTGCAGCGGGTGGGGCCCAGAAAGCTTGGGCCTCCCTGCGCTGCAGATTCCAGCCCCCAGCTGCCTAGTTGTACCTGGCTGGACACAAAAATAGGGCGAAGCTCCACGTTTTTTTTTTTTTAAATTCATGAAATTCATGGAATAATTCAGAAAAAAAGGGCTTCCCTATATTGTTGTGTCCGGCTAGGTACAAATAGGCTGCTGGTGGTTGGGGGCAGCCCGTTCCTGCCTGCTGTACCTGACTGGACACAAATATAGGGCGAAGCCCCACATCAATTTTTTTAAATTATTTCATGAATTTCCTGAAATGATTTAAAAAAAATTGACGTGGGGCTTCGCACTATATTTGTGTCCAGCCAGGTACAGCAGGCAGGAACGGGCTGCCCCCAACCACCAGCTGCCTATTTGTACCTGGTTGGACACAACAATATAGGGAAGCCCTTTTTTTCTTAATTATTTCATGAATTTCATGAAATAATTAAAAAAAAAAAATACGTGAAGCTTCTCCCTATTTTTGTGTCCAGCCAGGTACAACTAGGCAGCTGGGGGATGGAATCTGCAGCGCAGGGAGGCCCAAGCTTTCTGCCCCCCCCCCCCTCCCCCCGCTGAAAATTGCAGTCCGCAGCCACCCCGGAAAATGGCGCGTTCATAGAAGCTGGATGCTGTACCTGGCTGGCATACAAAAATATGGCGAAGCCCACGTCAAAAGTTTTGGGAAAAATTAATTAAAAAATAAATAATAATTTAGGGACTGCATCTTTATTAACTCCTCAAATGTCATTTAGTGTTAAAATAAAGGACTTATTTTAAAAAAAATTGACGTGGGGCTTCGCCCTATATTTGTGTCCAGCCAGGTACAGCAGGCAGGAACAGGCTGCCCCCAACCACCAGCTGCCTATTTGTACCTGGCCGGACACAACAATATAGGGAAGCCCTTTTTTAAAAAAATTATTTCATGAAATAATTAAAAAAAAATTGACGTGGGGCTTCGCACTATATTTGTGTCCAGCCAGGTACAGCAGGCAGGAATGGGCTGCCCCCAACCACCAGCTGCCTATTTGTACCTGGTTGGACACAACAATATAGGGAAGCCCTTTTTTTCTTAATTATTCCATGAATTTCATGAAATAATTTTAAAAAAAAATGCGTGGGGCTTCGCCCTATTTTTGTGCCCAGCCAGATACAACTAGGCAGCTGGGGGCTGGAATCCGCAGCGCAGGGAGACCCAAGCTTTCTGGGCCACCCCGGCTGCAAATTGCAGTCCGCAGCCGCCCCAGAAAATGGCGCGTTCATAGAAGCGCCATCTTCTGGCGCTGTACCCAACTCATCCAGGGCCCTGGTGCGGTGGCTCACTGGGTAATAAAGGGGTTAAGGCCAGCTTGGCATTATCAGCTGGCCCTAAGCCCAAAATTCATGGGGTCACGCCAATATTAGACATGACCGCCATGAATTTCTAGTAAAGTATTTAAAAAAACACAACACCCAGAAAAAAGTCCTTTAATTGAAATAAACACACAATTCTTTATTGTTCTAAATTAAACCATACTTACCACCACGCCCATTCCAGCTGAAGCCAACGATCTCCTGCAATAAAAGTAAAATAATAAAGCAACCTCATCCTTACCTTTCCATGGCTCCCACGACAGCTTCAGCTCTGCTACATCGAGATGACAGGCTGGACCGCAGCAGAACGCTGCCATCCATCCTGTCATCCCGCAGACACTGAGAAGCGCAGGCATACTTCCACTCCTCAGTGTCTGGCTGTGACGGCATCCAGATGAGCCGAGGTCATGTCCAATGAACTCCGCTCACTTCATGTACGTCACTGACAGCGTGGGAAAATTCTCCTGCACTCAGCACTTCAGCGTGAGAATTTTCCCACGCTGTCAGTGACGTGCATGAGGTGAGCTGAGTTCATTGGACATGACCTCACCTCATGTATGTCACTGACAGCGTGGGAGAATTCTCACGCTGAAGCGCTGAGTGCAGGAGAATTTTCCCACGCTGTCAGTGACGTGCATGAGGTGAGCTGAGTTCATTGGACATGAACTCGGCTCATCTGGATGACGTCACAGAGAGACACTGAGGAGCGCAAGCATGTCTGCGCTTCTCAGTGTCCGCGGGATGACAGGCTGGATGGCAGCTTTCTGCTGCGGTCCAGCCTGTCATCTCGATGTAGCAGAGCTGGAGCTGTCCTGGGAACCATCGAAAGGTAAGGATGAGGTTGCTTTATTATTTTTCTTTTATTGCAGGAGATCGTTGGCTTCAGCTGGAATGGGCGTGATGGTAAGTATGGTTTAATTTAGAACAATAAAGAATTGTGTCTTTATTTCAATTAAAGGACTTTACTCTGGGTGTTTGTGTTTTCTTTTAACTTTGACTATGGGGTTAGTAATGGGGGTGTCTTATAGACGCCTCTCCATTACTAACCTGGGCTTGATGTCAGCTGGCATTATAAGCTGACATCAACCCCAACCCTATTACCCCCTGCCACCGCACCAGGGCAGCGTGGAAGAGCGAGGCTAAGTGCCAGAATTGGCGCATCCTATGGATGCGCCATTTCTGGGGCGGCTGACGGCTGGTGTTTCTAGCCTGGGAGGGGGCCAATATTCATGGCACCCTTCCTGGGCTATTAATATCAGCCCCCAGCTGTCTGCCTAGCCTGTGCTAGCTATTAAATTAGGGGGGACCCCACGTCATTTTTTTTGGGGGGTCCCCCATTTTAATAGCTAGTAAAGGCTAGGTATTCAGCTGGGGGCTGATATTAGTAGCCTGGGAAGCTCCGTGGGTATTACCCCCTTCCCAGGCTTCAAACATTTGCCCCAGCTGTCTGCTTAACCTCCGCTAGAGCCTAAAATTAAGGGGAACCCCACGCCAATTTTTTTTTAAATAAATCCTTTATTTTAACACTAAATGACAAGTACAGTAATCAACACTATCACTGTACTTCATATATATGTGACTGACATGTTTTTATCTATCTAATCTATGTGTGATTCTCTATTCCTTCTATTCTAAATTGTCGGGTACAGATGCTGAATTGCCGGCCGGCTTTCTTAAAGAGACGGTGCATGAAAACACTATTATTTTTTTAAATAAATCCTTTACACTAAATGACAAGTTCTGTAAGCAACACTGTCACTGTACTTCTTATATATGTGACTGACATGTTTCTATCTATCTAATCTATGTGTGAAGCTCTATTCTGTCTGTTATAAATTGTCGGGTACAGATGCTGAATTGCCGGCCGGCTTTTTTAAAGAGACGGTGCACGAAAACACTAATATTTTTTTTAATAAATCCTTTACACTAAATGACAAGTACAGTAAGCAACACTGTCACTGTACTTCATATATATGTGACTGACATGTTTCTATCTATCTAATCTATGTGTGAAGCTCTATTCTTTCTGTTGTAAATTGTCGGGTACCGGTGAATGCCGCTGATGAATTGCCGGCTTTTCATGTCATTCTACATTATTCTTAGTTGTTTTACTTCATGTAGAATTAACCTACAAGGAAAGAAAGGGTTTATTTTCATTCCGATATTTGTGTCCCATTGACTTGCATTGGTTTCCGGTATCGGAATCGGCGATATCCGATACTTTTTGGGTATCGGCCCGATCCAATCCGATACGATATTTCCTGATATCGGAAGGTATCGCTCAACACTACTCATCAGACCAAAGCACAGATTTCCACTGGTCTAATGTCCATTCCTTGTGTTCTTTAGCCCAAACAAGTCTCTTCTGCTTGTTGCCTGTCCTTAGCCGTGGTTTCCTAGCAGCTATTTTACCATGAAGGCCTGCTGCACAAAGTCTCCTCTTAACAGTTGTTGAAGAGATGTGTCTGCTGCTAGAACTCTGTGTGGCATTGACCTGGTCTCTAATCTGAGCTGCTGTTAACCTGCGATTTCTGAGGCTGGTGACTAGGATAAACTTATCCTCAGAAGCAGAGGTGACTCATGGTCTCTCTTTCCTGGGGCGGTCCTCATGTGAGCCAGTTTCTTTGTAGCGCTTGATGGTTTTTGCAACTGCACTTGGGGACACTTTCAAAGTTTGCCCAATTTTTCGGACTGACTGACCTTCATTTCTTAAAGTAATGATGGCCACTAGTTTTTCTTTACTTAGCTGCTTTTTTCTTGCCATAATACAAATTCTAACAGTCTATTCAGCAGGACTATCAGCTGTGTATCCACCAGACTTCTGCACAACACAACTGATGGTCCCAACCCCATTTATAAGGTAAGAAATCCCACTTATTAAACCTGACAGGGCACACCTGTGAAGTGAAAACCATTTCTGGTGACTACCTCTTGAAGCTCATCAAGAGAATGCCAAGAGTGTGCAAAGCAGTCATCAAAGCAAAAGGTGGCTACTTTGAAGAACCTAGAATATAAGACATATTTTCTGTTTTCACACTTTTTTGTTAAGTATATAATTCCACATGTGTTAATTCATAGTTTTGATGCCTTCAGTGTAAATGTACAAATTTCATAGTCATGAAAATACAGAAATTTCTTTAAATGAGAAGGTGTGTCCAAACTTTTGGTCTGTACTGTACCTTCTAAAGTGGATTTCTCTACAACAGATCAGCATTTTTGTTTAATAAAAATATGGATTCGCATATTTTCTTCCTACATTCATGCATAGGCGGATTATAATGAGGGCAATCTGGGCTACCGCCCGGTAGTCCATGGCCAGATTGCCCTCATTATAATATGTGCGGCACATACCGGCAGACAGTGGTGGGGGGCCCCCCGGACCGCTCCCCCAGCAGCGGTGCACGGCCGCTGCTTCTTCTTCGGCCGGGCCAGCACTGCACCTGTTAATGTGTGATGTCTGTTTATATGTATTTTTGTGCTTCAAATGTGTTTATGCATGTATGTATATGTCTGTATATGTTTGTGTGTGTGGCGCCCCTGCGGGTTCAGTCGCCACAGAGGTACTGCATCCGTGGTGCCTCACTCTCTGGTAAGGAAAGGGTACAGCCTGGGACCCCAACACCTGTATCCAACACTACACTGCTCCAGGCCGGCTGGAAGGGCAAGATGCACTGTGTTCTGCTGAGCCCTGTCCCTGGCTGGAGTGGGGGGAACCAGAGTGAGGGGGAACAAAGTAGTGGGTGTGGGTGGAGGAAGGAGTTTAGGGGAGCATTTGTTAGGAGTATAAATAGGGGATCCATCTTAGTTAGAGAGAGTGTAAAGTAGTGAGTCTGAGAGAGAGGTGTCGGTGTCTAGTAAGAGGAGCAGGTGCTCTGCAGGAGTTCTGCTCCAGAGTGGGCCTGGTGAATGAAGCCCAGCAGAGGAGAGAAGAGGAGGAAAGCAGAGGAGGAAGGCTCCGGTAACTGAAGGGGTCCCAGGGGTACGGAAGGAGCAGGAAGCCTCCCGTACGCTCTAATCCGTCAAGTGTCAGAGGGACCAGGCCGCAAGAAGGGAACCGGTCCCTGGGCTAGTCGTGCCGCTTCAAGCCTCGGCTAGGAAACCGGAGGCTTCTGACTTTTATGGTGCAGTTGCCATACTCGCATCTGAGTAGCCAAGAAAGGTAGCCGTGTAGGATCAGGGAACTCCACGTGACCCTGAGGGATCCGGGGACGCCATATTGGGACTCAGTTTGTGAGGCGCAGGGCAGGAGGGAGAGACCCAGCGCGGAAAGTCGGCTGAGGAAAGGAATATATAGAAAAGGGCTCCCGATAAGTACTCTCGAATTGCCCGAGGGACTTCTGAACCCCTGCTTGGTGAATGCAGCGCGACACGGGAAGCGGTAACCTGTACAGTGTACCTGAGGAATCTAAAAAGAACTGTGAGTAAAATCGGACGACTGCACTCCACTGTCTCTGTCGGTTATTGCCGCTGCTCCATCATCCCTCCTACGTTACAACGCCCTGCATCCCTTCTATCAACTCTGCCCCGGGGGCCCGTGTGGCGCCCTGCTGCGCATTGGTGCCACAGAACCCAGAAGGGTGCATGGATGGACTTCTCCACAAGAGGCCCTCACACATTCACACACCTCCACCCTACCACCTCAGACCAGCAGAGGGAGCCCGTTAGGGATATATATAGGGAGGGTGAAGCCAGGCACCTCAGATTAGTTCCTGCTTAGAGACAGAGAGGGACAGAGCTCAGAGTTGAGCAGAGAGTGTGCTGACGCTCAGAGAGCAGCGAAGAGGCAGCAAGCTGGCTGCTGTGCTTAGGCGAGCCAAGGCCTACAGCACGTGTGAAAGCCTAGTGAGGGCCTTGAGTGGGCCAAAGGCAAGAGGAGAAGGAAGAAGTAGCGAGGGGGCAGAGGATCATACCAGGCTCACCCCGATATATATACCGGACACCGGGTCCGCGCCTACAAGGGACCCTTTACAACCAGTAGGAACCACCGGAACCCCTGGAGGACTACAGGTCCCAGGCTCACCAAACGCTGATTGCAGTACCAGGGCTAGGAGTCACAGAGGTCCCAGCATCCTGGGAGAGTGATCTCCAAAGAGAAGGCCCTACCACCAGGTCAGCAGGTGCAAAGAGAGACAGTAACCAAGCTAGGCCTAGCTCTAGGTCAGAAGCTTAGAGAATAAAGCAACGGATCAGGAGGCCCTATACCCGCTCACTGGGGAGAGTCCAAAAGTGTGCCCTTCGCCTGGAGTACCCTGGACCGTGCCTGCAACATCACCAGTAAAGGTACTGAAGCTTACCCCCGTGTGAGTGTCCGTCTTTCCTCTGGGACCGTCCTGCCGTCTCTCCCCTGCACCACCATCCATTACACCCCACGCTGCCCTGGAGCTAGCTCTACCTGTGGAGAGCCACACCATCCCTGCTGCCGTAACACCAGCTCCAGAGGACTGCTCCGCAGTGGCGGCACCCTTTAGCCGCAATCCACAGGTGGCGTAACGAACACTTTAAATCCCTTACAAATATTCCCCCTTTTACTGACCGCCCTGGGTCACGGACCGGGCCAGCTACCGTGATATCCCCCAGCAACCAGAGGCCCGGCTGCCGAGTACCCCACAGCCCAGGGGGCGCGTCACCCGCTCCGCCTGTGGGGAGCAGAAACATCCCAGCTGCCATCCCATCACCCCCGGAGGTCTGCAGCAGCGCTGGTAACTATTACCAGAAACCACAGGTGGCGTCACGAGACAAACTGTTAACAAAAACACTAAAATCCCTTTTAAAGAGTGACCCAGAGGATGGGCCCGGGAGCCGACTGCCGCGACATCCCAAGGAGGTAAAGGCCTGGGTACCGAGTTTCCCCCATATATCCCCCTTGGGCGAGTCATGTGTGTGCGTGACTGCGTGCGGCCTCCCGCTGTGTATAGATGGCGCCGTGTGGCCTCCTGCTGTGTATAGATGGCGCCGTGCGGCCCCCTGCTGTGTATAGATGGCGCCATGCGGCCTCCTGCTGTGTATAGATGGCTACGTGCGGCCTCCTGCTGTGTATAGATGGCTACATGCGGCCTCCTGCTATGTATAGATGGCGCTGTGCGGCCTCCCGCTGTGTATAGATGGCGCCGTGTGGCCTCCTGCTGTGTATAGATGGCGCCGTGCGGCCCCCTGCTGTGTATAGATGGCGCCATGCGGCCTCCTGCTGTGTATAGATGGCTACGTGCTGCCTCCTGCTGTGTATAGATGGCTACGTGCGGCCTCCTGCTATGTATAGATGGCTACGTGCGGCCTCCGGCTGTGTATAGATGGCTACGTGCGGCCTCCTGCTGTGTATAGATGGCTATGTGTGCTCAATATTAAGTCATACAATTAATGTAAGGCTATGTGCCCATGATACAGAAATGCTCCTGTTTTTCTTTGAGCATTTCTGCATCTCCCCTGGAAGAAAAAACGCATGCGGATTGTACATGCGTTTTTCCTGTCAGGGACAAGCGGATGTGAAGCGTTCTTCACATGCATTTCCGCATGCGGGTGGTCAAGCGCTTTCCAAGCGATTTTAGCATCACTTGGAAAAGTACTTGACAACTTGGTCACACTTTATAAATCCATGCAACCGGCATGGATTTATATAGTGTGACCGTAAAAGAATGGTAAAAAATAAAAAATAAATATATACTTACCTTCTGATGGCTTGAGACGTCAGCGGTCGCGTGACCCGTCACATGACTAAATGACGTCACCACAGGTCCTTTAGTCTACCGCGAGCTGCCGGCAAGCCAGGACGCATCGGATAAAGACATCGGGGGCCATCAGAAGGTAAGTATAATATTTATTTTTTGTTTTATTCTTTTTTTTACAGGTTCTATGGTACTCGGGTTCGGAGGAGAGTCTCCTGTCCTCCACACCCGGGTACCATCCGCACATTGAAACGCTTGGATTCTGCATGTACAGATGCAGTGATGCGGATTCTATGCGTTCCAATGCAAGTCAATGGCGGCGAAAACGCAGCGCTTCCGCAAAATAATTGGTAGTGCTGTGGATTTTTCCGCAATAATAATCCGCAGCGGAAATTTCTGCAGCATGTGCACAGCACATGCGGATTATCATTGGGGAACATGGCAGGCCTTCTACCAAGCGTTTTTTAAGCGTTTCTGCAGCGGAATTGCCGCTGTGGAAACGCTTAAAAAACGCATAGTGGGCACACAGCCTAAAAAAAATTATTATAATTAATATTGTGCCAAATTAACTTCACATGAACGATCACATGATCTATAACAGGGGATCATGTGACATGTGATACATCAGGTGTGTGTTGGGGGGGGGGGGCCTTGGTACTCTTAATCCACCCCTGCATACATGTAATTAGTTTAAACTTCTGAAGTGCAAGTATATCTCCGATTCTATACAAGGATAATTACAATGGATGATAGTTGAAGGTTTTATCTACATCTAGGTTATTATGACACAATTGACATGATTAGGGTTCAGGATGTCTTTTGTGGTCTTCAATTAGTGACATACCATCCATAATCTGCACTCCATAATTTGATGCATCAACTGCAGTGAATTCTACAGTTTGTCCTAATCTTCTAGATGGTATTTTTATTCTTATGGGCTTGGATCCTTTGTATGTGCACCAGTTAATTTTACCAATTTAGTATAAACTATGTGAAGTGTTTACAAGCTGAACCCGTTCACCCGCAGGCATTGCTTTCTGGTAAATTGCAGGTCTTTGGGGAAGGATTTCTTGGTTTCTCCCCATGGACATGAATACGTTTTATCGAAGCATTACAGTGTAAATCTCTCACCAAATTTATGTAGATAAACCTGCAGCAATGAATAAATCAAATGAAATTCAGAAATATATTCTCTGTGCTGTCTACTAGTAGATTGTATCAATTAAATTACAGGTAAATCTAGTACTGATAATAGGTTTACAAATGACACATCATCCTGTAAATGGAACAAATGATTTATGGAAATTTTTACTTTATATCTAGAGTGCGATTTTCAACAGGTTCTATCAAGGCCTTAGATCTGTGATGTCCGATGCACAAAAATAGAAATATAGTAAAACACAATTAGGTTGATCAAAGCCATAATTTTACATAGTTTCAAAATGACTTGCTCCGACAGGTAAATGCACCTTGATTTTTTATTTTCTATAATTCTCCTAGATTAAACTGACTTGATCATAAATGCACAACTCTGCTCCCTTCTGCCCTTCCTTTCTCACTCCCTTTCTTCCTTCTTTTCTATCTCTCGCCCTTTCTTCCTCACTTTCTTTCCTCCTCACTCTCTTCTGTTCATTTCCTAGAGTTTTTTTCCCCTCTCTCCTTCTTTCTTTTATTTCTCTCTCCATTCCTTTCTCCATTTATTCCTTCCTTCCTTTTTCCTCTCTCTGGACCTTACTTTTTTCATCTCTCCATTTCTTTCTTCCTTCATTATCTATTTCCTATATTTTTTATCCTCCCCCTCTTACTTACTCAATCTCTCCATTGCTACCACTATAGTCCTTCTTTCTTTCCTTCCGTCTTCCTTTCTTTTTCGATACTTTCTTGAATTTGTTCCTTCCTGCTTTCCTTCCGTTTTCTCTCCCTTATTTCCAACATCTCTTCCTACCTCTTTTATTTCCTTCTATCCATCACATCTTTATTTTCTCCCCATCCTCTTTTTTTAATATCCCTTTAACTCCCTTCCTTCTTCTCTCCCCACCCGCATTTTGTTTTTTCTGTCTTCCATTCTTTCTCTTACTACTTTCTCTCTCCCTTACCACCATTCTTTCTCCTTTTTGTTCCTTATTTTCTCTCTCTCTTCCTTCCTATATCCCTCCCTCAATCCTCACCTCTCTCCCTTCCTTCCCTCTTTCCTTCAATTCCTCATTCCTCGTTGTCTTACTTCTATTCCTTTCCCACATTGTTCCTTCTTTTCTTCCTTCCTTTTCTCTTCTTTCTTGTATCCCTTCCATCTTTCTTTCTTGAGGTGGATAAGGTTGATTCTCTGTTATGATATTAACTGTAGAAGTGGATCCTCCAAATCCCAACCGGATTGACTTAGACTCCGCACCTCAGTCTCGTCTATTGGATCTCCATGGTCTTTAACAAAGAGATATGTACTTTCTTGGAATTATTCCAAGATCGCATTCTTAGAAAACAGCACTTAAGAAGTTGTGTTGTGTCCCATAACATTATAACCAAAAAAGTGGTTGGGATATGACAAACCTAGGTTATAATGGAACTGTAGTGAGAGGATGCGACCAGTGGCCACCTGGAGTAGAGCCACAGGAGTAATAGCCAAAACTCATGATGCTGCTACACCACACACAGCCTAGGACCAGCAGTGACACTGTTCATAGAAGGAAGGAGCCATGTTTTATTGAATGTCACACAACTTTATATCTGATATACCATATATAAACTTCATTGATACTTTACTCATCACAGTATTGTTATATGAGCCTAAAAATGTAGAATGTCATTGAACGAATCTAGTATGACATGACCGTATTACACTTGCAGATTGGCATGGGGTCACATTCTGCTGCCCAGAACTGTTAAGGATCATTCCAGTATTGCAAAAATATATTTACAATGTTTTTTTTAGACAGTAAAATTCATTCCTCAATCGGCAGATATTGCTAAACCATGTGAATAATCTCTGACAAAAATCAGGGCCGACTGACCATAACCCATAGTCTTCTTAAGGGATTTAAAGTGTCAACATTTGACCACTCGCCCATATAAAATGAAATAATTAGTGACACTTAAGAAATATATTATTTTCTCACATGGTATGATTAAATAGGATTATTAGATCAATTTGCTTAGGATCATATGATCAACTATGTAATCCCGATGTGAAATGTGTTCATTTCTTATAATCCGGTAATTTCTTTTGATGGTGGTATTAGTGCAAAACTACTTATTATAACCCAAGAAAAACAAATCTTAGACTTAAAGTGTTTAACATTTATAATATGGGTAAATGTGTTGACTATAAGGTTATACATGAGTCTACAATCATTATAGAAAGAACTGCCCACAGATAAGACACGGGGCCTCATTTGTCAAAACTGTTTAATAGTAAGTGATTTTTAATTATATGAGTCAAAATATTAATGAATTTGTAATTGCATCTAAGTATACATTTTATAAAAAAAAATTGGTAAGGAGTTGTTTAGAAATATAGGGCCTGATTCAGTAAGGTGTTTACAACACAATTGTGGCTTAAAACACATAACAATTTTTAAAAAAGGTTTTCCGTAAATTGGAAGTCGAGCAAAAATTTTGCGACTTTTGGCTTTCATGACAGTCACATTAAGTTTCAACAAAATGAGTGGAGCATGGGTCGTAGCTAAGCCCACCCATCTAATTTACGAAAATGTATGTCTCTTTAGTGGAGTAAATTTTGGCAGATATATACTCCAGTCTCTGACTGGAGTATATCTCTGGCGGAGACACACGGCACATGTAAAATGTGCCTAATAGATTAGGTGGAATGCGCTTCTTAAAGAGGTTATCTGGAAATAGGAAAAACTAAATAGCTAAAGCTTCCTACTGTTATGTCTCACCTGGTGAGGTGGATCTTCGATGTCCTTGGTATGGATGAGCACTTGTTATGAAGCACTGGCAGACATTGATGGAGCAGGGAGAGCTAGATGGAACAATGGGAGCTGTTGAGGCAGAGCAGCAATAGAAGGAGCAAATGGGAACCTGATGAAGCAGAGTTGAGGAAATGGCAGCAGGTGTGAGAGAGTTGTAGTTGTCAAGGAGGCAGAGGAGACTCTGAGATGGGGAGCCGGGGTGGCTAAACTGAGTTACACAGAAGGTAGGATTGGATCAGTAGTGAAGCAGAATAGACTCAGCAATATTGCAAAGCTGAGTATGTCAAAGAGTCCAAGCAGAGCTGGCACTGTGGTCTAGTAGAGTTGAGTTTTTCACAGAGTCCAATGATGAAGTAATCTGGAATAGCAGAGTCCCAGAGATTTAGGGTTTGTCTCAAGGTCCAACGCAGAGCTAATTAGCAGAGTCCCAGCAAGGTAGCAGATCTATGTATGTATGTACAGTACAGACCAAAAGTTTGGACACACCTTCTCATTTAAAGATTTTTCTGTATTTTCATGACTACGAAAATTGTACATTCACACTGAAGGCATCAAAACTATAAATTAACACATGTGGAATTATATACTTAGCAAAAAAGTGTGAAACAACTGAAAATATGTCTTATATTCTAGGTTCTTCAAAGTAGCCACCTTTTGCTTTGATGACTGCTTTGCACACTCTTGGAATTCTCTTGATGAGCTTCAAGAGGTAGTCACCGGAAATGGTTTTCACTTCACAGGTGTGCCCTGTCAGGTTTAATAAGTGGGATTTCTTGCCTTATAAATGGGGTTGGGACCATCAGTTGTGTTGTGCAAAAGTCTGGTGGATACACAGCTGATAGTCCTACTGAATAGACTGTTAGAATTTGTATTATGGCAAGAAAAAAGCAGCTAAGTAAAGAAAAACGAGTGGCCATCATTACTTTAAGAAATGAAGGTCAGTCAGTCCGAAAAATTGGGAAAACTTTGAAAGTGTCCCCAAGTGCAGTTGCAAATACCATCAAGCGCTACAAAGAAACTGGCTCACATGAGGACCGCCCCAGGAAAGGAAGACCAAGAGTCTCCTCTGCTTCTGAGGATAAGTTTATCCGAGTCACCAGCCTCAGAAATCGCAGGTTAACAGCAGCTCAGATTAAAGACCAGGTCAATGCCACACAGAGTTCAAGCAGCAGACACATCTCTTCAACAACTGTTAAGAGGAGACTTTGTGCAGCAGGCCTTCATGGTAAAATAGCTGCTAGGAAACCACTGCTAAGGACAGGCAACAAGCAAAAGAGACTTGTTTGGGCTAAAGAACACAAGGAATGGACATTAGACCAGTGGAAATCTGTGCTTTGGTCTGATGAGTCCAAATTTGAGATCTTTGGTTCCAACCACCGTGTCTTTGTGCGACGCAGAAAAGGTGAACAGATGGACTCTACATGCCTGGTTCCCACCGTGAAGCATGGAGGAGGAGGTGTGATGGTGTGGGGGTGTTTTGCTGGTGACTAGTGTTGAGCGATACCTTCCGATATCGGGAAATATCGGATCGGATTGGATCGGACCGATACCGAAAAAGTATCGGATATCGCCGATTCCGATACCGGAAACCAATGCAAGTCAATGGGACAGAAATATCGGAATGAAAATAAACCCTTTCTTTCATTGTAGGTTAATTCTACATGAAGGAAAACAACTAAGAATAATGTAGAATGTATTGGGGGAGGTGGGGGAGACAATAAAGGCATAGAGGTTTAGCCCAATCAAATGGAATAGCAGGAATTAATATTTTTTTTAAGATGTTCTGAGTTACGGAAATATTGACTATGTTAAGTATTTTTATATTTTGTCAGATATTTATGTTTCACTACTTCCATGCTCTTCACCTTCTTTTTTACTTCTCCCACACTTTCTCCTTCATCATCCTCAGCATCTTTTTCATCCTCTTCTTCTTCACCTTCTTCATCTTCTTCTTCTTCACCTTCTTCGTATTATTCTTTTTTTTACATTCTTCATATTCTACTTCTTCATCTTCTTCATATTCTTCTTCTTCATCATATTCTTATTTGTGACAGGCATTCCTGTAGTTGTTATCTATAAAAGGTTGGACATTACACCTTTCGTTCTGCCCGTCACAAAAGATTTACAACAGGACTTGTCCGCGTTCAGTTTGGCCTGCAGCAGCAGGTCTTTTCCAGGGGCACCACGAGGAGGAACGGACTCACCCCCATACACTGCTTAGTCATCTTCTGCTTATAATTTAGATATTATCTTTTGCTCGGATTTTTAGTCTTATGCTTAATGTTCTTCCGCTTTTTGTTCTGCAGCTTCTTGTATTTCTGCTTCTTGGTTTTCTGTCTCTTGTTCTTCTGTATCTTGGTTCTTGTCTTCTCTTCTTTGTCCTCTTGGTCAACTTCTTCAGGGTCATCTTCTTGGTCTTCTTCGGGGTGGTCTTCAGGGTCGTCGTCTTCGGGGGTCCTCGTCTTCGGGGTCCTCGTCTTCTTCGGGTTGGTCTTCTGGGTCCTCGTCTTCGGGGTTCTCGTCTTCTTCGGGGTGGTCTTCAGGGTCCTCGTCTTCTTCGGGGTGGTCTTCAGGGTCCTCGTCTTCTTCGGGGTGGTCTTCAGGGTCCTCGTCTTCAGGGTCGTTGTCTTCGGGGTCCTCGTCTTCTTAGGGTTGGTCTTCAGGGACCTCGTCTTCAGGGTCCTCGTCAGGGAGATCCAGAGTGATTACCAAGAACCATTTCAAAAAGCTTGAACTTGGAAATGTAGCAGAAGGTAAAAGAAAGCTGAGGAACTACCGAGAACCAGCTGACGGTACTGGAACCCGGATGGGTAGCAGAAGGTACAAGAGCCAATGGAACTGCCGAAGACCAGCTGACGGTACTGGAACTCGGTTACTAAGCAGGAGGTACCTGTGCCAGAAAGCACTACCAAGGACCAGCAGACGTTGGTGGAACTTGGATACCGAGAAGGAGGCACCTAATCCAAAGGCACTGCCGAGAACCAGCTGACGGTACTGGAACCCGGATGGGTAGCAGAAGGTACCCATGTAAAAAAAAGTTCAAGGCCGCGAACCGGCCGCAGTTACCAAAACCCACAGTCCTACAGGGGGTGCTTGTCCTATTGGCACTATGGAACCAGCCTTCATTGCCTGATCCCGCAGCCCACATAGGAGTCACCTAAACTGCAGGCACCATAGAGTCGGCTAACCCGACCGCAACACGACAGGACAACGCATTGGAGGCAAAGTGACGTTGACACTACCCGGAAACAGCTGGCGTGCTGGAACTAGGCTGGGCAGGAGGGAGTACCCGTGCCAAAGTCACTGCCGAGAACCAGCTGACGGTACTGGAACCCGGATGGGTAGTAGAAGGTACAAGAGCAAATGGAACTACCGAGGACCAGCTGACGGTACTGGAACCCGGATGGGTAGCAGAAGGTACAAGAGCCAATGGAACTGCCGAAGACCAGCTGACGGTACTGGAACTCGGTTACTAAGCAGGAGGTACCTGTGCCAGAAAGCACTACCAAGGACCAGCAGACGTTGGTGGAACTTGGATACCGAGAAGGAGGCACCTAATCCAAAGGCACTGCCGAGAACCAGCTGACGGTACTGGAACCCGGATGGGTAGCAGAAGGTACCCATGTAAAAAAAAGTTCAAGGCCGCGCGCCGGCCGCAGTTACCAAAACCCACAGTCCTACAGGGGGTGCTTGTCCTATAGGCACTATGGAACCAGCCTTCATTGCCAGATCCCGCAGCCCACATAGGAGTCACCTAAACTGCAGGCACCATAGAGTCGGCTAACCCGACCGCAACACGACAGGACAATTCATTGGAGGCAAAGTGACGTTGACACTACCCGGAAACAGCTGGCGTGCTGGAACCAGGCTGGGCAGGAGGGAGTACCCGTGCCAAAGTCACTGCCGAGAACCAGCTGACGGTACTGGAACCCGGATGGGTAGTAGAAGGTACAAGAGCAAATGGAACTACCGAGGACCAGCTGACGGTACTGGAACCCGGATGGGTGGCAGAAGGTACAAGATCCAATGGAACTGCCGAAGACCAGCTGACGGTACTGGAACTCGGTTACTAAGCAGGAGGTACCTGTGCCAGAAAGCACTACCAAGGACCAGCAGACGTTGGTGGAACTTGGATACCGAGAAGGAGGCACCTAATCCAAAGGCACTGCCGAGAACCAGCTGACGGTACTGGAACCCGGATAGGTAGCAGAAGGTACCCATGTAAAAAAAAGTTCAAGGCCGCGAGCCGGCCGCAGTTACCAAAACCCACAGTCCTACAGGGGGTGCTTGTCCTATAGGCACTATGGAACCAGCCTTCATTGCCAGATCCCGCAGCCCACATAGGAGTCACCTAAACTGCAGGCACCATAGAGTCGGCTAACCCGACCGCAACACGACAGGACAACGCATTGGAGGCAAAGTGACGTTGACACTACCCGGAAACAGCTGGCGTGCTGGAACCAGGCTGGGCAGGAGGGAGTACCCGTGCCAAAGACACTGCCGAGAACCAGCTGACGGTACTGGAACCCGGATGGGTAGTAGAAGGTACGAGAGCCAATGGAACTGCCGAAGACCAGCTGACGGTACTGGAACTCGGTTACTAAGCAGGAGGTACCTGTGCCAGAAAGCACTACCAAGGACCAGCAGACGTTGGTGGAACTTGGATACCGAGAAGGAGGCACCTAATCCAAAGGCACTGCCGAGAACCAGCTGACGGTACTGGAACCCGGATGAGTAGCAGAAGGTACCCATGTAAAAAAAAGTTCAAGGCCGCGAGCCGGCCGCAGTTACCAAAACCCACAGTCCTACAGGGGGTGCTTGTCCTATTGGCACTATGGAACCAGCCTTCATTGCCAGATCCCGCAGCCCACATAGGAGTCACCTAAACTGCAGGCACCATAGAGTCGGCTAACCCGACTGCAACACGACAGGACAACGCATTGGAGGCAAAGTGACGTTGACACTACCCGGAAACAGCTGGCATGCTGGAACCAGGCTGGGCAGGAGGGAGTACCCGTGCCAAAGTCACTGCCGAGAACCAGCTGACGGTACTGGAACCCGGATGGGTAGTAGAAGGTACAAGAGCAAATTGAACTACCGAGGACCAGCTGACGGTACTGGAACCCGGATGGGTAGCAGAAGGTACAAGAGCCAATGGAACTGCCGAAGCCCAGCTGACGGTACTGGAACTTGGTTACTAAGCAGGAGGTACCTGTGCCAGAAAGCACTACCAAGAACCAGCAGACGTTGGTGGAACTTGGATACCGAGAAGGAGGCACCTAATCCAAACGCACTGCCGAGAACCAGCTGACGGTACTGGAACCCGGATGGGTAGTAGAAGGTACAAGAGCAAATGGAACTACCGAGAACCAGCTGGCGGTGCTGGAACCCAGGGTAAATACTAAAAACAGAGTGGAGCCAGAGGTGTAATTGGAGCAAGTTTTAAATCATTAGTACAGTGGATGTGGACAAAGCAGGAGAATTTGCCGGACACACAGCAGGGGAACAGCTGACGTTACCGAACCCCAATAACATGGCAGCAAGTGTTGACTGTGCAGACGGCACTTCCGAGCGCCAACTGGCGGTGTTGGAGCTCAGGGATAATACTGAAAACAGAGGAGCCAGAGGTGTATTTGGAGGAGGTTTTAAATCAGTAGTACAGTGGATGTGGACAGAGCAGGAGAAAGTGCCGTCCGCACAGCAGGGGAACAGCTAACGTTACTGAACCCCAATAACATGGCAGCAAGTGTTGACTGTGCAGACGGCACTTCCGAGCACCAACTGGCGGTGTTGGAGCTCAGGGATAATACTGAAAACAGAGGAGCCAGAGGTGTAATTGGAGCAACTTTAAAATCAGTAGTAGTGAGAATGTGGACAGAGCAGGAGAAATTGCCGTCCGCACAGCAGGGGAACAGCTGACGTTACTGAACCCCAATGACATGGCAGCAAGTGTTGACTGTGCAGACGGCACTTCCGAGCGCCAACTGGCGGTGTTGGAGCTCAGGGATAATACTGAAAACAGAGGAGCCAGAGGTGTAATTGGAGCAACTTTAAAATCTGTAGTAGTGAGAATGTGGACAGAGCAGGAGAAATTGCCGTCCGCACAGCCGGGGAACAGCTGACGTTACTGAACCCCAATGACACGGCAGCAAGTGTTGACTGTGCAGACGGCACTTCCGAGCGCCAACTGGCGGTGTTGGAGCTCAGGGATTACAGTTCAGGTGGTAGAAACATGAACAGAACAGGAGACCTGGATATTTTTGCCAACAATTATTTATTCTGGAAGAGGACTGGCAAATTCATGAGAGATCCAGGCCTTGTTCATTTTGAGAAAAGTAAGCCGGTCAACGTTATCGGAGGATAGTCGCATGCGACGGTCTGTTAGTACACCACCTGCGGCACTAAAGACGCATTCCGATAATACAGTAGCAGCAGGGCAAGCTAGCACCTCCAATGCATACTGACTTAGCTCTGGCCCTGTATCTAGCTTACAGACCCAAAACTTGAAGGGAGAAGAGCCGTCTGGGAGTACACTAAGAGGGCAAGACATGTAGTCTGTCACCATCTGACGGAAACGTTGCCTCCTGCTGACTGGAGCCGTCTGTGATGGTGTAGACATTTGTGGCGGCGGGGACACAAAACTTTGCCACATTTCGGCCATACTGGTCTTGCCTTGTGCTGAGGCGCTGCTTCTGCTCCCTCTTTGTGCAGAGCTTCCTCCACTGCCTCGACGCACTGAGCTGCTTTGTAAAGCACTAGCAGCACTGCTCTCGGTTGGAATGGAGAACATGATGGAATGCACCAGTGCGTCTTGGTACTCCCGCATTTTACGCTCCCGGTTCAACGGTGTTATGAGGCTTTGTAAGTTGTCCCGGTAGCGAGGATCTAGGAGGGTGGACACCCAATAATCAGCCGTGTTGAGAATGTGGGTGATGCGGCGGTCGTTTCTCAGGCACTGCAGCATGAAATCAACCATGTGCTGCTGACTGCCAACTGGCCAAGAAACGCTGTCCCCTGCTTGAGGCGTGATCTCTGCCTGCTCTGCATCACCCCACCCTCGCTCTAGATACTGACTACTAGAGCATTGTGTACCTCCCTCCTCTGGACAGATGTCTTCCTCATCCATTGACTCCTCCTCATCCTCCTCACAAAGTGTCCCCTGCCTAGGCCTTTGTGAGGAACCACGTTGCGCAGACTGTAGAGAAGCAGATGGCATTTGTGACTCCTCATCCTCCACCTCTTCCAAAACCTCGTCCCTTAGTGCTTGCAGTGTTTTTTCAAGCAGGCAGATAAGGGGGATAGTCATGCTGACTAGTGCATCATCTGCACTCGCCATCCGCGTGGAATAATCGAAGGCACGCAAAACGTGGCAAATGTCCTTCATAGAGGCCCACTTAGTGGTGGTGAAGTGTGAACGGCACGCACTGCGACTTCTTTGCGCCTGCTGCAGCTGGTTCTCCATTACTGCTGCCTGCTGCTCACACAACCTCTCCAACATATGTAACGTTGAATTCCACCTGGTGGGTAGGTCACATATGATGCGATGTTCCGGAAGACGTAATCGGCGCTGCAGAGCTGCAATGCGTGATCTTGCATTGCTGGAACGCCGCAAGTGAGCGCACTCTATGCGGACCTTGTGAAGCAGTGCATCAAGATCCGGATAGTCCCTCAAAAAACTCTGCATGACCAAGTTGAGCACATGTGCCAGACATGGGAAGTGAGTGAGGTTGCCTAGGCCCAGAGCTGCCACCAGATTTCGGCCATTGTCACACACTACCATGCCTGGCTGGAGATTCGCTGGCACAAACCACACGTCGTTCTGCTGCTTGATGGCATTCCAGAGCTCCTTCGTGGCTTCGATTCCCCAAAGAAATTAATTTTAATACGGCCTGTTGACGTTTGGCCACGGCTGTGCTCATATTGGTCACCATAACAACCGTTCACGGGTTGATGTGGAGGTAGACCGTGACGGCTCCTGCAGCGCTGATTCAGAGGAACTGGAGTATGAGGAGGAGTCAATGTGTACAGACTGGATTCCTACAATCCTTGGAGTTGGCAGAACACGTACAGTGCCACTCTCAAGATCTGTACCCGGCTCCACAACATTTACCCAATGGGCAGTGAGGGAAAGGTATCGTCCCTGTCCATGCTTACTGGTCCACGCATCGGTGGTCAGGTGGACCTTGCTACTGACGGCGTTTTGTAGCGCATGTTTAATTTTTCCCTCCACATGATGTTGCAGGGCAGGGACGGCTTGCCTGCTGAGATAAAATCGGCTGGGCACGTTGTATTGTGGGACTGCCAATGCCATAAAGTTACGGAATGTGTCAGTCTCCACCAGCCTGAATGATAGCATTTCAAGGGCCAGTAGTTTAGCAATGCCAGCATTCAGAGCCTGTGCTCGGGGGTGGTTTGCCGAGTATGGGCGCCTTTTCTCCCATGCCTGTGCTAACGATGGCTGTAGACTGGCCTGGGAGTGTGAGGATGACTGGGAAAGTGGTGCTGTGGGTGGAATTACACTGTGTCTCTGTACAACAGTGCCAGAGATTCTTCCATGGCGATCCTGTGAGGAAGCCGAACCAGTTGTGTGTGAGCTGGAGGAAGAGGCTACAACACGAGCTGAAGAGGTGGTAGGTGGCGCTGTAGGTTGGCCTAGGTCTTCAGTGTGTTTTTGTAACTCCACCACGTGCTTCGTCCGCACATGTTTCCACATATTTGTGGTATTGAGGTTGCTGACACTTTTCCCTCTTTTCACCTTCTGATTACACAGCTTGCATTTGACAAAGCAAATGTCATCTGCAACTGTGTCAAAAAAGGACCAGGCACTGCAAGTCTTGGGAGCGCCAGCTTTGGATTTTGGAAGAGCCATGCTCCTAATGGGTGCCGAAGTGGAGGCTACAGGCAACCAAGTCTGCCCCCTCCCTCTCCCTCCTTTTTGGGCTGTTCGGGGAATCTCTTCCTCAGAGCTGCTCCCACCACCTTCCTGTCCCTCACGCCATGATGGGTCAAGGACCTCATCATCTACACCACCCTCTTCAAACAACTGCTTCTCCTGGGTAGTCTCGACAGCACAGTACGCACCAGAAAGTGGCACCTGAGTCTCATCATCAGATGCGTACTGAGGTGTGCTGCTGACCATAGGCACTGGCCCACCCGCCTCTTCAGATTCAGAGAGACAAAACGGTTGCGCATCACTGCATACTACCTCTTCTTCAAATTCTTGAATTCTGCTTGGCTGGCCACCTCTTTCCAAGCCAAGAGATTCAGAGAACAGAAGTAGAGATGGCTCCTGTCCAGGGCTCTCTGACTGCCTGGGCAATTTGGCAGGTGGTGAAGAGACAGATGGGTGCTCTTCAGTGCTCAGGACCTGAGAGGATCTGGAACTAATTGAAGTCGATGCGTTAGCTGCCATCCATCCGACAACGGCTTCAATTTGGTCCTCCCGCAGTAGTGGGGTACGGCTAGCTCCTACAAAGCTGCACATAAAGGACTGTTCCCTGGTAAAACTGGGGGATGCTGAGTCACTGGTGCCCGCAGCAGGCACAGAATCCCCACGTCCTCTCCCTGCAGGCACAGAATCCTCACGTCCTCTCCCTGCAGAAACTCCACGCCCACGCCCACGACCACGACCACATGCCTTACTCCCTGCCTTCTTCATCTTGGTAGACTGATAAAGATAGGCAGAAAAGTACTAAGGGCTTAGTGTGCTTATTCCTGAACAGCTGCTAACAGGTATAAGAAACACTAATTTTATAAAGTGTGGACTAGACTTTAATATGAGCTAATGTGGCCTACACAACTGTAAAGTAGAGTGTTTGGTGAACTTTATTTAGGTTTTTTTTGTCACAAAAAGACACTGGATGTGCCTAAAGATGTAATAACGATAGTATCACAAACTTTTTGTAGCTATTACAATGTAGGAAGGTAACCTACAATGCAATAGATGAGGCTGCAAAAAATAGGCTAATACTAATCTGGCTGGGGCTGCAGGGCCCAATGCTGCAGAAAGGCTCCTCTAACTACTCCTATATAGTGTGTTTGGAACCAATTTAGCTGAATACGGATGGAACCACCACACTAATAGGAGAAATCAGGAAAAATTATGAATTGGCAAAAAAGGACAAATGTATGAGGCAGTGACACACACAGAGTGCACTACAACCAGACGTGGTTGAAGCACACACTACAGGGTGAGCTGCACTCACACACCAGACCTTGCAGACAGCGGTGAACAGTACAGATGCAGAGCACTGTGCACTAGCGCTGCAAGACCAAAAAAATTTCTCTATCTACTCCTATATAGTGTGTTTGGAACAAATTTAGCTGAATACGGATGGAACCACCACACTAATAGGAGATATCAGGAAAAATTATGAATTGGCAAAAAAGGACAATGTATGAGGCAGTGACACACACTGAGTGCACTATAACCAGACGTGGCTGAAGCACACACTACAGGGTGAGCTGCACTCACACACACAGACCTTGCAGAAAGCGGTGAACAGCACAGAGAACTGTGCACTAGCGCTGCAAGGCACAGCGATTTATAAAGTAGCTTGGGTAAAGCAGAATAGACCAAATAGGTAGCTAAAACTGTCCCTCAGAACAACAGCATCCTATCCCTAACTGAATTCACAGCAGAGTGAGCTCAAAATGGCGGCGGCGGCTTTTATAGTGCATCATGACATCATTTCAGCAGCCAATCACAGCCATGCCATTAGTTAAGATGCCTACATGCCTAACAGGATGTGCCCACACTTCTTAGGATCCTCATTGGCTGAATAAAATGAAAATGGCTCATTGCATTATGGGAACTTCCGATTCCGGTATACGATATTGCAAAAGTATCGGAATTAAGTATCGGAATTCCGATACCGCGAATATCGGCCGGTACCCGATATTTCAGTATCGGAATGCTCAACACTACTGGTGACACTGTTGGGGATTTATTCAAAATTGAAGGCATACTGAACCAGCATGGCTACCACAGCATCTTGCAGCGGCATGCTATTCCATCTGGTTTGCATTAGTTGAACCATCATTTATTTTTCAACAGGACAATGACCCCAAACACACCTCCAGGCTGTGTAAGGGCTATTTGACCAAGAAGGAGAGTGATGGGGTGCTACGCCAGTTGACCTGGCCTCCACAGTCACCAGACCTGAACCCAATCGAGATGGTTTGGGGTGAGCTGGACCGCAGAGTGAAGGCAAAAGGGCCAACAAGTGCTAAGCATCTCTGGGAACTCCTTCAAGATTGTTGGAAGACCATTTCCGGTGACTACCTCTTGAAGCTCATCAAGAGAATGCCAAGAGTGTGCAAAGCAGTCATCAAAGCAAAAGGTGGCTACTTTGAAGAACCTAGAATATAAGACATATTTTCAGTTGTTTCACACTTTTTTGTTAAGTATATAATTCCACATGTGTTAATTCATAGTTTTGATGCCTTCAGTGTGAATGTACAATTTTCATAGTCATGAAAATACAGAAAAATCTTTAAATGAGAAGGTGTTTCCAAACTTTTGGTCTGTACTGTATGTATGTATGTCAAATAAATTCAGAAACAATAAAGCAGTCCACAGAAATGGCAAGAATGTCAACTACCTGAGTACGCCATCTGAACTAGCCTATATGGCAAGGGACATGATGATGATACCAGAGGTGCACACTGGTTTGATAAAGCAAATTGACATGCTGAAGAACAGGATGAGGACACAGCACCTGGTGCTCAATCCAGGAGGGTTGGGTAAGGGTATGTGCACACGATGCAGAAATGAAGCAGAAAATTTCTGCATCATTTCTGCATCTCCCTGGCAGAAAAAACGCATGCAGATTGTGCATGCGTTTTTCCTGCAGAATACATGCGGATCCACATGCAGATTGACATGCGTTTCCGCATGCAGATTGACAAGCGCTTTCCAGGCGATTTTAGCATCACCTGGAAAGTGCTTGACAACTAGGTCACACTATATAAATCCATGCAACCGGCATGGATTTATATAGTGTGACCCGAGAGAGTGTATATACTTACCTCTGATGGCCCGCGCTGTCCTGCTTTACAAAGTTCCCGGCTGCCGGCAACTTTGAATTGAAAGACCTGCCGACGTCAGCGTCACGTGACCCGTCACATGACTCTGACGTCACCGCAGGTCCTACAACTCACTGCAAGTGCCGGGAACCAAGCGGGAGCGGTGCGCGGGCCGACAGAAGGTAAGAATACATTTATTTTTTATTTTATTCTTTTTTTACAGCTTTTTTAATGGTACCTGGGTGTGGATGAGACTCTCCTCTCCTCCACACCCGGGTACCATCCGCATATTAGAACGCGCCAATAACGCAAGTACAAATGCTGTCTTGCGGAATTGGCGCGTTCTAATGCAAGTCAATGGCGGCGAAATCGCCGCGTTTCCGCAAAATTAATTGACATGCTGCGGATTTTTGACCGCAGCGTTAACGCTGCGGAAAAATCCGCATCATGGGCACAGCACATGCGGATTTCCATTGGGGAACATTGCTTCCCTTCTACCATGCGTTTTTCATGCGTTTCCGCGGCGTTTACGCAACTGCAAAAACGCCGCGGAAACGCATGAAATACGCATCGTGTGAACTCAGCCTAACAGAAGCGTGCACATCTCCAATTGTATGCACAGGGCATATTACAAGATTTAATAGGTTAACTGAGAATCATCCAATATGAAATGGTAAACAATTGGATCCTTCAAAGTCATCTCCTTCTGGGCCTTTGGGACACATTTTTGAGTCAGAAACAGGGCTCACCGGAGGAACTGCTGGTCCTCATGTGGGACAGCCTTGTTTTTGGTGGTTGAGTGGTGGATTCAGGTAAATGATAGCTAAGCTAATCTTCTGCCCTTAAAACCCTCCATATAATTTAGATAGCTGTCAGACAGAGGATTGTTCGGCTGGCCGCTATCTTACCCGACTCTCCCATACACCGCAGTGCTTGCCCTGTTGATTGCTCCTGTGTTTTTCTATGAGAGCACTGATTCTAGACATCTCTGGCGGTAGCTTATTTCTTAGAGAACTAAAAGATTGGCAGTCTGAAATCAGACATGCCAGATCTTTGTGCCCAGACCTCTTCTGTTATTTTCTGTTATAGACCCCCAAACACATTAGAAAGTCATTGAACTCGTCAATATCAGCGGGTTCAGTCCACATTACTCGAATGTGTAGTGGGGCCTTAACTCTTTATACTGCAGGAGAACAAGAGTCAAATGGAAGTTATGACCAAGACCATTGTGTGGATGGAGATACCAGGTGAAGGGCGCTCCCGCGGTAGCTGATGTAATCTAATGGAAAAATTATCAAAAATATACCAGAAGGAGAAAATAAAACATTATCTATTTAACAAACAACACGTTTCAGCTGAATCCAGCCTTCCTCAGGTGTCTCATGAGTACAGCTGAAACACGTTGTGTTTTTTAAATAAATTTTGTTTTTATTTTATTCTTCTGGTACATTTTTGGTAATATTTCCATTGGATTACATCTATTGCCGTGGGAGCGCCCTTCACCTGGTATCTCCAACTTCATTACGCACTGACAGAAGTCCTTTATAGGAATTTCCATCAGCACACCAGGTCGGCTGCACCTATTGGATTCATTTCATGCCCAAATATGCACAACTCCATCAGGTGAGCGTTTTTTATTTTAATGTCCTTTTTTAAACTTCCGACGCTCAGAAAGCGCCATCTTCGCTACCTTTTTTCCGTTAAGGGAATTCCACTATTGGTATATAAGATCATGGTGTGAAAAGCTAAACCTGAATTGATCTGGAATTAGATATATTTAATTAGTCTATTTAAACTCAAGCCTATGAAACTTAACTTTTCTTAAGTTTGTGTTTTTATGCCCTGGTTTATTAATTTGGGCGCAGAGCAATAAAAAGCTGATAAAATGCTGATCCTTCTCTGGATGTCCATCTCTGAAATCAGCAAATGGAAGAAGAAGGAAAAAAATAATTGCAAATTAAATTTTACATCAAAGTCAAATGACATTGCAAAATCTATGAAATGCTAATGTACTAGTAGGGTCTATCTTGCCCTCTGATGCTTATTAATTGTACTGTCACTGGATTCCAGAGGGCTGTTTTTTATAAAGGAACGGGCTGTTTAAACAGATAGCATCATGTATTGCTGTGTGTGTCAAGTAGATAAGGCAAGTTCACAGAAGCACAAAAGTTGGTAGCATTTCACTGTCCGGCGCATTTACAAATATGAAAGCTTTCTGAATTGAACATACCATCAAAGAGACACATCAAAAGCTATTTATTAAATGTGCTGATGAGAAAATTCAGAGACGTTACATTATGTATCTGTAATCAGACTTGCTTTGGAGCAAAGAAAAAAGAAGAAGTCATAAATTAGCATATTAGGACAAGGTTAAATTGAATTTTCCTGGGTCACAATATCTGAAAGTCCTTAAAAGGTTTTAATTACATGCTATCTTCATAACAAATATATATATATAAAAAAAATTACAAATAAATGCTCCATTTTAACTCGGCCATTTCAGACATGACCTAGTTTTTTTTAAGTTGAAAAAGTATTCACTTTCATGGCAACAAATCTTTTTTTCTTTGTTGCCTTTTTTCACGTTTTAGCATAAAAAAATACTGTGTATTAATGCATTTTTCGTATTGCTCCTTTTAAGTGTAAATGGCTTGAAATATCAGCTGCTAATGAAGTAATTAGCAATGTTGGTTGGTTACTAAAGTGAATTCTTTCTTGCCAAGGTCAGAACTGTATGAAGTATTAAGCGGCTTTAAAGACACCAAGTGATGCTGACTTTTAGCGCTTCTTGAAATATTATATGAATGTATTATGAATGATGGAAGCCATAGCTGACATTAATTTCAGGAATATAGGCACCCGTGTGCATCCTTTTCCACCCATTCAATTGTAGCCCCTAGTATCCTATCTTTGGTTTCAATCTTTGGTGTCCTAAGAGGGAAATGTTTTGGTCTTCGTCTCCCATTAGGATAATCTATACAAATCATTGCTTTAGTTGGCAACGGACAAGTGTTAATGTCTTGGTGGTCACATTGAAGTGACCGCGGGCAAGGCCGCGCATTGGTATCTATGATCTGGCCCAGCAAGATCCCCACACACAGACTCTATCTTGATAACCGTATCTTTACTCGTATACATTTTTAACACAGCAAAGAAAAAAAACAATAAATGACAACAGTAAATATGCACAGTAATAATGTGTACTTATAAGCTGACCCTCACTGTCCCTACTCACACGTTACCAGTCCTTTACTCCAGAAGGATGTGTCCCCCGTCGCAGGCCTGTCTGTCTTTGCAGGAGGGCGTCCCAGCCGGAAAAAAAAAACAGGAACAGCAGAATTTGTGGAAAGAAAGGAAGGGATACTTCGGCCTCTCGCCAGAGGTCCCGCTTACAGTCTCTCTGATCCGGATAGAAGCTCTGGTGGGTCCCCTTATGTAGTCCACACTCCAGTAGCAGGGCGTGTAATAGCTGTATCCTTCAGCAGTGCAGAAGCTGGGGAAGGCTCCGAGGATATGGTGTTAGATAGAAGAAATCACGTTGAGAGTCTGTCCTGCACCACACACGAGGGCCTGCACACCGTCCTGGCTCTTTTCACAGACCACAGCAGACTCTGCGCGCGCTTTTTCCTGCTTCCCACTTGGGTTACGTGACTCTCTAGGGCGGGACACAGGAGGCTCAGTCTTTTTCTCTGTCATCACACCCTGCGCAGATGCAACCTCTGGCTACAAGGTGGCAACATCATCCTGTGTAATCACTTCTGTAACAGGCTCTATATCAATTATCACAGAACAGCCAGAGCCGGCCAGCTCACTACACACCCCCCCACTCAAAGGTTGGCAGTCCCTGCCAACGACCGGCTCCAGGGCGGCGATGGCTGTGGATGTGACAGAGGGCGGCTGGGAAGAGGGCCACACATATTGGTCTCTGTAGGACTGTCCTGGAGGTACCCCTGCAGTGGTCCTCGTTGTCCGCCTAACGGGTTGGATCCCCTCTCTCCTATCAGTCACCCCACTCTCTTTCCCGGTCGACATGTCAGTAGAGGAGGTAATTGGTTCAAGTGCGTCAGTCGGACGGACAGGGGTAGGCATGCATTTAGTCTCTACATCCCCGGGGTCAGTGTCTCCGACAGTATTAGTGATATCCATCTCTCTAGGTATCACAGTAGGGGAGTCAGGCTGGGAACGGCAGGGGCGCAACATATTACGGTGCAAAGTTCGGATGCTGCCGCTGTCTTCGCCCTGTACTCGATAGACGGGGCCACCGGGGTACGACTGTCCAATTACTCGATAGACTTCGGTCTCCCACTTGGGCCAGAGTTTCCCTTGCGGCTTCTTTATTCGGACTAGGACCAGTTGACCTACATTCAGTGGGTCTTCTTGTACCGGAAGTGGGTCAGCGTGCACTTGATCCTGAATTTGTCGGCCTACTAGCCGGTAGACAGTCTCCATTCTCTGGCGGTGTGTTTGTAGCCAGGAAGGATAGGTACCACAGGTATCTTCTTCGGAGCTAGACAGTTGCAACTCATGGATGTCTTTGCCTGGACGGCCAAAGAGAAGGGTGTATGGGGTGTATCCGGTGACGGAATGGACCTGATTATTATAGGCCCACAGCAGTTCCGGGAGGAATCGAGGCCAGTCGGGCTTTTTGTCTTCAGCCAAAGTCCGGATCAGTTGTAAAAGGGTCCGGTTAAAGCGTTCACACGCGCCATTCCCTTGTGGATGGTAAGGGGTGGTCCTGGACTTCTTGATTCCATACATCCGTTGGAGTTCTTCAATGACTCGCCCTTCGAAACAAGCCCCCTGATCAGAGTGTAGCCGCTCCGGACACCCGTAGACCCGAACTAATTGCTGACAGATAGCCTGTGCAGCTGATTCAGCAGTCTGATCCTTGGTAGCAACAGCGACAGCGAATTTCGTGAAGTGGTCCACCATCACCAGACAGTACTGGTAGCCACTATTCGCCGTTCCGATCAACAGATAGTCCACCATCAACAGCTCAAGGGGCCTCGACGTCTTAATAGTCTGGACGGGGGCACGCTGCTCCGTGGACTTGTGGAATTCACAGCTACGGCATGCTTGACAGACGTTTTCAACCAACTTACGGAGCCCCGGACAAAAAATGAACTGCTGGGTCCACCGGAGGGTCTTGTCTATGCCGAAGTGGCCGTTCCTCCTGTGAGCTTTGCCCACCATCTCATGGGCCAACTGCACCGGGACGACAATCTGCAAACACTCCTCCAGCATATGGGATAAAAGGGCCCTGCGACACAGGACTCCATCTTTCACGATCAGCCGATCCCACTGGGCAAGCAGAGCCAAGGCTCCGGTCGATAGTCGGGCTCTCACTTCGGAGGGCGGTTTCTCTTGTTTATTCACATACTGTTTCAGTAAGACGTGCTCGGGATCTCGATCTTGAAGCTTGGCCCATTCTTGCTGGGACAGGGGAGATCCCACTACGGCTTCAATCCCTCCTACCGCATACTGGCGGCTATCTTCTATTTGCTTTGCGAGCCGGGCAAAGTCAGGCATCTCATCTTCCTCCAACTCTTCGTCCCGGTCCCCCACTGGCGGGGATGATGTCACTCTAGACAGGCTGTCAGCATTCTGATTCTCGTTCCCCGCTCTGTATTTAATTTTGTACTGGAATCTAGAGAGCCTGGCCATC
Source organism: Phyllobates terribilis (assembly GCF_046119375.1). Classification (NCBI taxonomy): domain Eukaryota; kingdom Metazoa; phylum Chordata; class Amphibia; order Anura; family Dendrobatidae; genus Phyllobates; species Phyllobates terribilis. The sequence continues at coordinate 418,235,726 of NW_027362765.1, forward strand.
CAGCGCTGTTCCATTGCCCCTAGTTTGGCATTCTCTAGGTGGGCAAGAGGATTGTTGTCCGTCATGACCAGCACCTCCGCTCCTGTCAGATAGCCGGCAAATTTCTCCGTCATAGCCCAAGTCAGAGCCAAGAGTTCCAAGCGGAAGGAGCTGTAGTTGACGGGATTCTTTTCGGTGTCACGGAGAGACCTACTGGCATAGGCTATCACGCGTTCTTTATTATCTTGAACTTGAGAGAGGACCGCCCCTAGACCTTGAAGGCTGGCGTCGGTGTGCAACTGAAACGGTAATGTGTAGTCTGCATATGCCAGAACAGGGGGTGATGTTAGAGCAGCCTTAAGTGCCTGAAAGGATTTTTCTCGGTCAGGCCCCCAACTGATGCGTCATCCTCTGGGGCTGTTCGCGGTCCCTCGGAGAACCTCATGCAGTGGTTCAGCAAGCCGAGCAAAGTCCTTGACAAACCGACGGTAGTAGCCTGCTAGCCCCAGAAAAGCCCGGACTTCTTTGACGGTAGTTGGCTGCGGCCACTCTTGAATGGCTGCTATCTTCTCCGGAGAGGGCTGGACGCCTTCGGCCGAGATCCGGTGACCCAAGTAGTCGATTTCCTGCTGGAACAGACGGCACTTGCTGGGCTTCAACTTCAAGCCGTGTCGCCTCAAGCGCTGGAACACTTGGCCAAGCTTGTGAAGATGGTCTTCAAAGTGGCGAAGTATACCACGATGTCATCAAGGTATATCAGCGTAAACTCAAAGTTAAAGTCCCCCAGACAGCGTTCCATTAGTCTCTGAAAGGTCCCCGGTGCGTTATTCAAGCCGAACGGCATCCGGTCAAACTCATACAGGCCCATGGGAAGGATGAAGGCGGTCTTTTCCCAGTCCTTCTCACTCATTGGAACCTGCCAATATCCACTGGCCAGGTCTAGGGACGAAAAATATTTGGCCTTCTTCAGGGCGGTCAGTGACTCTTCAATCCGAGGAAGTGGATATGAGTCCCGGATAGTGCAAGCGTTCAGCCTACGGTAGTCCACGCAAAACCTTAGGGAACCATCTTTCTTTTCGACTATCACCACGGGTGCAGCCCACGGGCTCTGGCTTTCACGTACCACTCCGGCGTGTAGCATAGATTCTAACAGGCTTTTCACCTCCTGGTATTGCTGAGGTGGTATCTGCCGGTACCTCTCACGGATAGGGGGGGTATCGCCCGTGGGTATCTCGTGCTGGATACTGGTGGTACACCCAAAGTCTGTGTCATGCTTTGCAAAGGAGTCTTGGTGTTCCCGCTGGAGTTCCTCCACTTGAGACACTTCTTGTTTGGTGTACTGAGACGTGTCTAGCTGCACTTTTTCCCGTAGTTTTCGCCCAATGTCTTCATCGTCTACTTGAGCGTTTATGGCTGAGACGGTTACCGTCCAGTCGCCTTCTGTAGACGGGGTGAATTCTAGGGGCCCAATGGGATTCAGTTCCGTGGGTAGAGCATATACCCGGGCAAGTTGAGTGCCGGCTTCAAGGGCTAGACCTACGTCTGCGGTGTTGTGTAGCCTGACAGGGACTCTCCCGCTCCTCACGACGGCTAGAGTGCGAGCAACTAGTGGGTTTAGCTTACCCCCACTTGGGGTCCTCGGCTCGATCAACACTTCAACCCCCTCAAGTTGTCGGTGGGTGTTAAGGGGTAAGGAAATGACTGTCTCTTTTTCAGCGGGCAAAGTAATCCGGGTACGGCATGGCACCGTAATGGCGGCTAGGGGTAGTTGTTCCTCTGCCATCTGTTGAAGTCCAACGGTCCTGATTACGCGCTGGAACGCCAGACGAGTCGGCTTATGTTTGGTGACTTTCTGCCAGTATTTGGGTCCTTTTCTTGTCAACAGCATAAGATCCAGGTCCTTCAAGATGTTCATTCCAACTATCACTGGGGTCTCAGAGCCGAAACCTTCCTTGACGATGACGATCCCTCGTTTTCCTAAGTCCTGTCCGCAGGCCTTTGTGTCCATCCAAGCAACTCCGGTCACTGGAATGGGTAGATTATTAGCTGCAATAATCTTAATGGAGGTGTCTGGGTCACGAGCAGTTCTTGGTTTGAGGTAATTTTCGTAAAACTGTTCAGAGATCGTGGTCACTTGTGACCCGGTGTCCATCAGTCCCTGTACGGCAATTCCTTCTAGGACAACTTCAAGTGTCGGGCTATTCGAGGCAAGAGCACTCCGCCATCGGCTCTGTTTTTCCACACCCCTCTCCTTGGCCTCCCCTGCTGCGCGAGCCTCAGCTGCAGGGGTGTCTAGTTTAATGGCGGCCATTGTGGTGAGGCCCGGCGTGGTAGCTCTGCTTGTGGATATGGCTGGGGTTCCATTCGCTGGTCTGATCGAAATTCCCTTCGCTGGGGTGACAGAGGGTTTGTTCGTTGGTGCGACAGAGGTTGTTGCGGAGGGAAGTGTTGAGGACAACGATTTGCCCTATGGCGAGGATCACCGCATGACCAACACTGTCTCACTGGACGACTAGGCTGTCTTCGCTGGTCTCCCTGTCGGTCTAATGTTAACAGTAATATCTGTCTCTGTAAGTCTGCTACCATCTGTTTCAGGTCTTCCGTGTCACTGTTCGGATTTTTAATGTCAGATATGGATCTGCACGCAGCACCTTGAATCCCCACATCCATGACGGGTCCCCTTGAACGTTCTATGGCTTCCTGTTTGACTTCAGCAAAAGTAAGAGTCGGCATCATCCGGATCAAGTCCTGTAACGTGCGGTTAAGATACTGGTCTCTCAGTCCTATTACAAATTGGTCTCTCAGTACCAGGTCACGAGAAGCCATACCAGCTAGTTGCTCCCCTTTTCCACAGGTTTGTTCAAGGAGTACCTGAAGGGCGTTCGCATATTGGGGAATATCCTCCCATTCAAGCTGCGTCCGTCTAAAGAACATGTGTCGCAGTGTTCCCTGGTATGTGGTCGGCCCATAGGTGTTCTCCAGCACCCGCACCAAATGATCTACTGTACGCTGGCCCCTGACCGTCTCCAGTCTGATGTCGTCCATGCCTCCCCCTCTAGCGTCAGTACCGCCATTTCTGCCAAGGTCTTAGGGTCAATATTATACATTTCCCCCAGTATCCGGACTTGTTCCGCCCACTCTGGTACAGGGTAGTTTCGCCCGCCAAATTTCCTGACCTGATTCACAATAGACACCGGCGGGGGTTTCTGACTGTACACATGGCCTGGGTGGGAATCCTGTTGGTCACAGATCCTGCCGACTACGCCAGATGAAGTGACCGCGGGCAAGGGCGCGTATTGGTATCTATGATCTGGCCCAGCAAGATCCCCACACACAGACTCTATCTTGATAACCGTATCTTTACTCGTATACATTTTTAACACAGCAAAGAAAAAAAACAATAAATGACAACCGTAAATATGCACAGTAATAATGTGTACTGATAAGCTGACCCTCACTGTCCCTACTCACACGTTACCAGTCCTTTACTCCAGAAGGATGTGTCCCCCGTCGCAGGCCTGTCTGTCTTTGCAGGAGGGCGTCCCAGACGGAAAAAAAAACAGGAACAGCAGAATTCGCGGAAAGAAAGGAAGGGATACTTCGGCCTCTCGCCAGAGGTCCCGCTTACAGTCTCTCTGATCCGGATAGAAGCTCTGGTGGGTCCCCTTATGTAGTCCACACTCCAGTAGCAGGGAGTGTAACAGCTGAATCCTTCAGCAGTGCAGGAGCTGGGGAAGGCTCCGAGAATATGGTGTCAGATAGAAGAAATCACGTTGAGAGTCTCTCCTGCACCACACACGAGGGCCTGCACACCGTCCTGGCTCTTTTCAAAGACCACAGCAGACTCTGCGCGCGCTTTTTCCTGCTTCCCACTTTGGTCACGTGACTCTCTAGGGCGGGACACAGGAGGCTCAGTCTTTTTCTCTGTCATCACACCCTGCGCAGATGCAACCTCTGGCCACAAGGTGGCAACATCATCCTGTGTAATCACTTCTGTAACAGGCTCTATATCAATTATCACAGAACAGCCAGAGCCGGCCAGCTCACTACAACATTTGCAAGCATCAAAGCCTTAAAAGTCAAGTGGACAAGAGCCTAAGTCTTGCTGTCAAATAGAGTAAGCAGTATAGCTTTTGTGACTTATTGGGCAACTATCAATTCCAGTAGGCAAACATCAACTCCCTGTTGGTCCAGTAGATAAGAATTAACTCTTTGATGGCTTAGTGCTTTCAATTGTGTCTTCGTTTGTGACCCAGCTGGAACGTATCAATCATGACAAAGATGTTGACTCCTTGGCGGCCCAAAACTGAAAAGTTGCGGCTGTTAATTGACAGCTTGATCATTGGGCATACATCACAAACCAAATATAGTTTAATATGCATGCTGTGTTAATCCTGACTATTTAAAGTGAACCTGATACTTACTGCTCAATCTGTGGGCAGCATGTATCAGGCACTGGCTGTGCAGTCTCAGCCATGTACAGTGGTGGCCAAAAGTATTGGCACCCCTGCAATTCTGTCAGATAATACTCAGTTTCTTCCTGAAAATGAATGCAATCACAAATTCTTTGGTATTATTATCTTCATTTAATTTGTCTTCAATGAAAAAACACAAAAAGAATTGTCCTAAAGCCAAATTGGATATAATTCCACACCAAACCTAAAAAGGGGTTGGACAAAAGTATTGGCACTGTTTGAAAAATCATGTGATGCTTCTCTAATTCGTGTAATTAACAGCACCTGTAACTTACCTGTGGCACCTAACAGGTGTTGGCAATATGTAAATCACACTTGCAGCCAGTTAACATGGATTAAAGTTGACTCAACCTCTGTCCTGTGTCCTTGTGTGTGCCACATTGAGCATGGAGAAAAGAAAGAAGAACAAAGAACTGTCTGAGGACTTGAGAAACCAAATTGTGAGGAAGCATGAACAATCTCAAGGCTACAAGTCCATCTCCAAAGACCTGAATGTTCCTGTGTCTTCCGTGCACAGTGTCATCAAGAAGTTTAAAGCCCATGGCACTGTGGCTAACCTCCCTAGATGTGGACGGAAAAGAAAAATTGAGGAGAGATTTCAACGCAAGATTGTGCGGATGGTGGATAAAGAACCTCGACTAACATCCAAACAAGTTCAAGCTGCCCTGCAGTCCGAGGGTACAACAGTGTCAACCCATACTATCTGTCGGCGTCTGAATGAAAAGGGACTGTATGGTAGTATACCCAGGAAGACCCCACTTCTTACCCCGAGACATAAAAAAGCCAGGCTGGAGTTTGCCAAAACTTACCTGAGAAAGCCTAAAACGTTTTGGAAGAATGTTCTCTGGTCAGATGAAACAAAAGTAGAGCTTTTTGGGAAAAAGCATCAACATAGAGTGTACAGGAAAAAAAAGAGGCATTCAAAGAAAAGAACACGGTCCCTACAGTCAAACATGGCGGAGGTTCCCTGATGTTTTGGGGTTGCTTTGCTGCCTCTGGCACTGGACTGCTTGACCGTGTGCATGGCATTATGAAGTCTGAAGACTGCCAACAAATTTTGCAGCATAATGTAGGGCCCAGTGTGAGAAAGCTGGGTCTCCCTCAGAGGTCATGGGTCTTCCAGCAGGACAATGACCCAAAACACACTTCCAAAAGCACTCTAAAATGGTTTGAGAGAAAGCACTGGAGACTTCTAAGGTGGCAAGCAATGAGTCCAGACCTGAATCCCATAGAACACCTGTGGAGAGATCTCAAAATGGCAGTTTGGAGAAGGCACCCTTCAAATATCAGGGACCTGGAGCAGTTTGCCAAAGAAGAATGGCCTACAACTCCAGCAGAGCATTGTAAGAAACTCATTGATGGTTACCGGAAGCGGTTGTTCGCAGTTATTTTGGCTAAGGGTTGTGCAACCAAGTATTAGGCTGAGGGTGCCAATACTTTTGTCTGGCCCATTTTTGGAGTTTTGTGTGAAATGATCAATGATTTGATTTTTGCTTCATTCTCTTTTGTGTTTTTTCCTTGCAAGCAAATTAAATGAAGATAATAAGACCAAAGAATTTGTGATTGCAATCATTTTCAGGAAGAAACTGAGTATTATCTGACAGAATTGCAGGGGTGCCAATACTTTTGGCCACCACTGTATGTTTTACTCTGAAACGCTGCGGTGTTTCACAGAAAAACATGTTTTTAATAGCCGGCGCCTTCTCCCAGCAAGTTATTCTGGATTGACAGATCTCTGCCTAAGTACACTTACAGTCCAGGGTTGCCAACTGTCCAGAAATTCCTGGACAGAAAATAAAATTGAGGCACTTTTTTGCCTGTCCATAAATAAAATTTAAGGCGTCCGTTATTTTTTTTTTTAAGCTGAAGAAACTTATACAGATAATTTTGACTGTAGTTATCATTAGTGTTGAGCCACCCCCGTAGTGTTCGAGTTCGGTTCGGTTCGTCGAACACCCTTGTGTTCGCCGAACTGTTCGTCGAACACCTTCGAACACCGTTAAAACCAATGGCAGGCAAACAAAAACACATAGAAACACATAGAAAACACCTTCAAAGGTGTCCAAAAGCTGACAAACTGCTCAGAAGACATAACTAACACATGGAAAAGTGACAAGTACATATAGTCATGCGAAAAGAAAACAGGTGGAGGAGTAAAAGGAGGGGGAGACACAGATATAGGCATGTCATGCCCTTCTAAAATCCAAAAAGTGAGAAGCCGACACGTTCAGTCCGCTCCTGCCCGTGCCACCTCCGTGTCGCCGGGTTTGTGCCAGAGCCGCGGTGGACCCTGACGGCCAGCCCCCCTCTCCCAATGCTGGTGCCTGTCCGCTGGTGGGTCGAGCGAGCCCCCCTGTGGTGGAGGCAGGTCTAAGCTCTTTAATTTAAATTGTCTCTCTAATTTGAATGAGTACACTTTAAATCCTTTTACAAGGATCTATTGGAGGGCAAGTCTCATGCCAGCAGCCGCGTAATTCCAGCTCCAGTAGCGTCCACTAAAGCTGCTGCAGTTAAAAAGCTTTTATAAGGATCGAGCTCGGCGGTCCACCGCAAGGCGTCCTACCGCCAGTCCCAGCCCATATGCCTTCGGGTGCCTCCTGATGCTCTTCACTGAGTATCCCGGGGTCCCGAAGCATTTCCTTTGAAAAAATTAAGTGTCCAAACTACAGGTGGTGTAGCTTGCTTAACAGCTGGGATAATCCGCTGACTAGCAGACACTGCTACTAGGCACAAAGTATTTCCTGGGCTAGATGCAGTTAAAAATTTGTAATTAGATACTCTCGTTGGATGCTGAGAAAGCATTCCATAGAGTCTCCTGGCACGCTATATATTATTCTCTTAAAAAGCTTGGGGTAGGGGTCTAGGGGACCCTTTTATAGCCAAAATCACGGCCCTGTATCGCAATACGTCACCTAGGCTGAAGATAAATGGAACTGTAGCACCCCGAGGGCTCAGTTGCTACAGACGTATTGCACCTCACCCAGAGGTGTGATATCTCACTCTCAGGTAAGGATGGAGTGTGGATCAGGACCCCGACACCTGCATGCATTACACCACATTGCCGTGGGGCAGGGCGACCAATATGCCCCTGAGATGGGCACGACAGTCCCTGTCCCTGGCTGGAGTGGGGGGAGGGAACACTGAGGAAAGGGAACCCTGTAGTGCAGGAGCAGGGAGGAAGCAGTTCCTGGGTGCATTGAGAAGGAAGTATAAAAGGTGGGCACCATCTTAGTTCAGTGCAGAGAAGTCTGAGCAGAAGTGACAGGGAGCAGGAGCTCTGCATGAGCTCTGCTCCAGAGGCGGGCCTAGTAACAGAGGCCCAGGCCCGGAAGAGGGAGAAGGAAGGAAGAGGAGCAGAGAAGGCTCCAGGAACGAGGAACGAAGGGATCCCAGGGGTGCGGACGGGCGAGTCGCCACCGCACGCCCGAATCCACCTGCGTGGAGGGGTCAGGCCAAAGGGGGAGACCGGTCCCCGAAACTAGTGGAGGCGGGAAACGACCCTCAGCTAGAAACCGGAGGCTGTGACATTTTATGTGGCGCAGCCTCTCGCTAAACCCGCTAGGAAGGCACCACATAGGGTCAGGGAAACTGGCGCCAAGTTTACCAAGAGGAGGCCCGAGGCAGTGGGACAGAAGCGTTGGTAAGAAAGGCCAGACAAAGGACACACAAAGGTGGTCCTGTGAAGCGCTCCAAAGTTATCTGGGAGTTGTCTGAGCCCCTCACCTGGTGAGCACAGTACGACGTGGGCAGCCGTTGCCTGCAGAAGTGGTCTGGATAATAAGAACTGTGAGTAAAGGCCCTGGACTGTCGTTACTGCTGCTGCCCTGCACCATCACCCCCATCCTCCGCATACACTGCCCTGAGGCTATACTACTCCCGTGGGGAGTTATACTACGCTCTGCTGCACCCACAACACCAGCCTCAGCGATCTGCCCTGCAGCGGCAGTTCCCTCTGACCGCAATCCATGGGTGGCGTAGTCGGACATTTAAACATCAAAACCACATAAATAGTTCCGCCACTGGTTTGACCGCCCTGAGCCACGGAACCGGGTCGCCGCCACGGAGACTACAACCACCAGCATCCACCAAAAAGGGTCCGGCTCCGGGTGTCCCAAGGCCCAGGGGGCGCGTCAGAACATTTTCATCACCTTTCATAATCACCAATGGGACAAGGCAGGGATGTCCTCTGTCCCCTCTCTTATACATCCTAGTGACGGAGCACCTGCTCTCATCAATTCGCCATAACCCCAATATTAGGTGGATTGAGGTGGGAGGCACCGAGTACAAGTGCTCTCTATTTGCTGATGATGTCCTAGTATATATCACTCAATCACATATATCCATCCCTGCTGTTATGGCTGAAATAGATCACTTTGTTACATGGTCAAATTTTAAAATCAATGCAGCGAAGTCTGAGGCCCTCAATGTCTCCCTCCCCAAATCCGTACAGGATTCCATCCAGTCCAACTTTCCCTTTGCCTGGCCCTCACAGGGTATCAAATACTTAGGAATTCCTATTCATAGAGACCTCTCCCGTCTATGTTATCTTAATTTTGGGCCCTTTATTGAACAACTCCATACAGACCATGGTTGGCAAGTTAGAACTGTAAGATTCACTACGTGAACCACTGGTGTTTTGTGGAAAAGCACATGTACACTGTGTTCCAAATTATTATGCAAAAAGTGTTTAGGAGTGATAAGGGAAGAATTTGTTTGTTTGTCAGTTAAACTCATTGATGGTGATGTGTGTCAGGGCTCTTTATATCACTGTAAGCAATTGCAGACACCTGTGCTAAATAGTTTGGCAGGTGTGTCCAATGAAAGGCAAGACTACTTAAGAAGGCTGTCCCACATTATTAAGCAGCCTACATTTTCTGCCAAAATGGGAAAGAAAAGGATGTGTCGGTTGCTGAGAAGCAACAAATTGTGGAGTGTTTGAGTCAAGGCATGACTACAATCAACATTGTGCGATGATCAGGATGAAGTGTCTTGGCAATCAAGAAGTATGTAGCTGATTCACAGTACACACGTGTGCGTGCTGATAAGGGCAAATTGAGGACTCTTTCCTACAGGCAATTACGTCAGGTTAAAAGAGCAGCGGCAAAAAAGCCTTCTCATAGCAGAAGACAAGTTTTTGAAGCTGCTGGTGCCTCCAACGTCCCCTGAAAAACAAGATGCAGGGTCCTTCAGAGGTTTGCAGCTGTGCGTAAGCCATCCTGTCGACCTCCTCTATCCACTGCACACAAGCAGAAAAGGCTCCAGTGGGCCAAACAATGCATGAAGACTGACTTCAAAACTGTTTTGTTCATGGAGGAGTGCCGTGCAACGCTCGATGGTCCAGATGGATGGAGTGGAGGATGGCTGGTTGATGGACACCCCACGCAAACACGGCTACAGCGCCAACAAGGAGGAGGTGGAGTAATGTTTTGGGCTGGAATCATGGGGAGAGAGATTGTCGGCCCCTTTAGGATCCCTGAAGGGGTAAAGATGAACTCCATAATGTATGTGGAGTTTCTCAAACAGCACTTCCTGCCATGGTTCAAGAAGAAGAACCGTGTATTCCACAGCAAGATCATTTTCATGCATGATAATGCACCGTCTCATGCTGCACATAACACATCTGCATCTCTGGCTGATATGGGCATAAAAGGGGACAAACTTATGGTGTGACCCCCATGCTCCCCTGACCTCTACCCCATTCAGAACCTCTGGAGCATCATCAAAAGGAGTGTCTATGATGGCGGGAGGCAGTTCACATCTAAGCAACAGCTCTGGGAGGGTATTCTGTCCTCATGCAAAACAATTGAAGCAGAAACCATCCAAAACCTGACAAATTCAATGGACGAGAGAGTTCAGAAGCTCCTTTCGAACAAGGGGTCCTATGTGCAAATGTAACATCACCTAGAATAAAGTTTTGAGTTGAAAACTGTTTGATTTCAGTTTGTAGTAACCTGCTAATGCTTATAATTTCAAAAATGACCATTTTTTTGTTCTCTATTAAAATGAAAAGGTTGATCGAAGAGTGTGGGGGATCTAAGAGTGTGGCAACCCAGTAGTCAGGATTACTTTGAATTCTGACAATCTGAGGGTCATGTTGCAGGTAGTGCAGCAAGAAGGCACTCACGTGTCTTGCGCATCTAGGAGCCCCAAAATTATTTTCCGGGCTAGATGCAGCTAAAAATTATTATTAATTTTAAATCTGGTGGAGCTTAGTATAGATGGCCTAATAGAATCAGTACTGCACACTGCTACAAAGCCCAAATTATTTTCCAGCCAAGATACAGATAAACACAATTAGTAATTTTAAATATGGTGGAGCTTAGTATAGATGGCCTAATAGGATCAGTACTGCACACTGCTACAAAGCCCAAATTATTTTCCAGCCAAGATACAGATAAACATGATTAGTAATTTTAAATCTGGTGGAGTTTAGTATAGATGGCCTAATAGAATCAGTACTGCACACTGCTACAAAGCCCAAATTATTTTCCAGCCAAGATACAGTAAACATGATTATTAATTTTAAATGTGGTGGAGCTTAGTATAGATGGCCTAATAGAATCAGTACTGCACACTGCTACAAAGCCCAAATAATTTTCCAGCCAAGATACAGATAAACATGATTAGTAATTTGAAAGCTTAAAACGGTTGGTGAGGTGATTTTAACCAATCATCAAGCTTTTACTCTCCCCAGGATGACACAGGGGTAGAAAAGTCGTTTCGGATCCATGATTTGTTCATCTTTATGAACGTGAGTCTGTCTACATTATCAGTGGAGAGCCGCGTGCGCTTATCTGTCAGCACACCACCAGCAGTGCTGAACACACGTTCAGACAGAACGCTGGCTGCGGGGCATGACAAGATCTCCAAGGCGTAAGTGGCAAGCTCCGGCCATTTATCCAGATTGGAAGCCCAAAAAGAGCAAGGGTCCAGTGACACAGTCATGGCTTCAATGTTTACTTGGAGATACTCCTGTACCATCGTCTCTAGGCGTTGACTATGTGTCAGAATTCTTGTCTCCTGTGGCCTTGCAAAGGATGGGCTAAAAAAGTGGTGAAATGATTCCGCAAAATTGATGTTACCAGCAGATACTGTGTTTCTGTTACGGTTTGAGTGCTGAACACTCGACGATCCCACGGTTGGCAAGTTGGAACTGTGAGATTCACTACGTGCACCACTGGTGTTTTGTGGAAAAGCACATGTAAGATTCTGCAACAGTCTCTGCTGATACTCCTGCATGCGTGCATCCCTTTCTATGGCAGGAATAATTTCTGCACATTTACTTTTGTACCGGGGATCTAACAGTGTGGCAACCCAGTAGTCAGGATTATTTCTAATTCTCACAATTCGAGGGTCATGTTGCAGGTTCAGCAAGAAGGCACTCATGTGTGTTGCGCATCCAGGAGCACCAAGTCCCTGTTGTGTTGGTGGCGAGGTAACAATCATGCTTCCTTCCTCTGTCCTCTCCCCCCAACCTCGCACAACAGAAATGTGATCAAGGTCTCCCTCATCTGATGAGTCTTACATCAGTTCGTCCTCCACTTCTTCCTGGGCTCCTGCACCTTCCTCACTAGTTTGGCTGCTACCATGCGCCCTGGTAAAACCATCTCCCCCACCCTCACATGCCTGCCGCCTTGGTGCTGCCGACCGTCTGGACCTTGCAGATGTTAGCCCTTCCGCATACAACTCCTCCTCCTCTACTTCCTCCACCTCCTCTTGTGCCATCACCTGACTCCGAATTCTGTTTAACATGTGCTCCAGCATGTAATTCACCGGAATAGTCATGCTGATAATGGCTTCGTCAGCACTAAACATCTTCGTCGCCATTTCAAAACTGTGCAGAAGGGTGCATAGGTCCCTGATCTGAGACCACTCCTCCAGCGTGATTTGCCCCACCTCTGGATCTCGTTGGCCCAGGCTATACGTCAGAACGTATTGCACCAGGGCTTGTCGGTGCTGCCACAGTCGCTGCAACATGTGCAGAGTTGAATTCCACCGGGTAGGCACATCGCATTTTAGCCGATGAAGTGGCAGGCCCAACGACTTCTGTAGAGATGTAAGTCGCTGAGCTGCGGGATGCGAACGGCGGAAGTGAGCACACAGCGACCGTGCCCTCTGCAGAAGGCCATCTAGTCCGGGATAGTGGGCTAAAAATTGCTGGACAACCATGTTCAACACGTGAGCCATACAAGGCACGTGTGTGACATTGCCCCGGCGAAGGGCCGCACCCAGGTTTGCAGCATTGTCGCACACGGCCTTCCCTGATTTCAGGTCCAGTGGAGACAACCATTCATGAAATTGGTTCTCCAGAGCTGATCACAACTCCTCAGCTGTGTGACTCACATTTCCCAGACATTTCAAAGTAAAAACCGCCTGATGACGTTGAGCCCTACTGCCAGCATAGTAAGGAGGTGTGCAGGGTCCCTTCTGCGCAGTTAGAAAGCTTGTGGCATGACCAGACAGGCTTTGGGTGCAGGTGGAGGACCGAGAGGAGGTTGAGGAGGCAGAAGCAGTGGAGGAACTTTGAGATAAAGAGGATTGACGCACAACTCGTGGGGACGGCAAGACTTGGACAGCAGCCCCTTGTCCTGCTGTCACCATAGTTACCCAGTGCCCAGTCAGCGACATGTAACGCCCTGTCCATGCCTACTCGTCCAAGTGTCTGTGGTGAAATGCACCCTGTCACACACAGAGTTTCTCAAAGAAGCGGTGATGTTGTGTGCGACATGCTGGTGGAGCGCAGGCACACCTTTCTTTGAGAAGTAGTGCCAACTGGGCATCTGGTACTGGGGCACTGCGACGGACATAAGGTCCCGAAAATCCTCTGTGTCCACCAGGCGGAAAGGCAGCATTTCTGTAGCCAAGAGCTTGCAGATGGTGAAATTCAACCTCTTAGCTTTCTCATGGCTAGGAGGAAATGGTCTTTTACTTGTCCACATCTGAGGGACCGAGGGCTGGCTGTTGTGCTTAGACGGGGTTGATAAGGGTGTCCCCGGCAAACTGCCGCTCTGTGAGGAAGATGCAGGCAGACATGTTAGGTTGCCTTGATCCAAAGGTGGTGCTATCGATGTCGGACAGCGCTCAACACCAGCTGGTGTTACCACCTCCAAAGGAAATGATGACCTGCCAATCACGCTGGCTGTTGCGGGTAAAGAGGTGGCAGGTCTGCGTCCCAAAATAGGTGTGACTGCTGTCCCCCCAGTCACAGAGGATGGAGAGGCCGCGGATGCACAAGATGTGGCAGACGGTGGTTGGCCCGGCCGGCTAGGCCGCATTGTAGTGTGGCACCCAGGGGATGGGGACTACTCGGCGCCCGGGCCTTAATGCCTGGCCTTGGGGGATGTCGCGGTGGTCGGCTCCCGGGCCCGTACCCTGGGGTCTCTCTTAAAAAAAAGGGGTTAAATGGAAAATGAAAGTTCGTGATGCCACCTGTGGTGTCTGGTGAGGACCACCAGCGCTGCGGCAGTCCACTGAGACCGGTGTTACGGCAGCTATGATGGGGTAGCTCCCCACAGGTGGAGCTAGGCCTCAGGGCAGCGGTGTTCGGTAAGGTGCACTATATGGCGGTGACCCAGCCGGGTCCAAGGAAAAAATGGGAGACACACTCACGTTTGGCTTCAGTACCTTTTTACTGGTGGAGTTGCGGTACCACCCGGAGCACTGTAGGGTGAGGGGTGCACTGCAGGTCTCTCCCCAGTGAGCAGGTATAGGGCCTCCTGTATCCTTGCCGCTTGTGTAGTTTATGGCCTGTCTGAAACTAGGCCTAACTTAGTCCTTGTGTTGCGCCGGCTAACCTGGTGTTAGGGCCTTTTGCTGAAGAGCACGCTCCTGGTATGGCGGAGCCTCCGTGCCTCCTGGTCCTGTTACGTGTCAGCTCCTGGGCTATCCTGAGACCTGAAGTCTTCCAGGAAAGATCCGGTTGTTTTCCACAGAGGGTATACTGCTCTGCAGACTCGGAGCCGGTGTCCGGTATATTTCTGGGGTGAGGTTATGGAGCTCCTCGGTCCCCGATGCTACTGTTCCACTAGCCTTCGGCCTACTCTGGGCCCTCACTAGGCTATACACACTGGCAGTAAGCTGGCTGCGTCTTCTGCCGCTCTTTAGAGCGTCGGCAACGCTCCTAGCTGTCTCTCTCTGAGCTGCTTGCAGCAGACTCCAAACAACTCCTCTCAGCAGAAACCTGCTGAGTCACTAACCTTCTGTGTCTCAGCAGAGACTCCTGACTGGACTCACTCCTTAGACAACTGACTGAACTCCCCTCTTCCTGCCTCCACCCTCCTTTATATATTCACTAAAGGGCTCCCTCTGGTGGTTCTGAGGTAGGGTGGAGGTGTGTGTATGCTCTGAGGGCCTCTTGTGGAGAAAATCTGAAATGCACCCCCCTTTGGTCTGTGACTGCATGCACAGCAGGGCGTCACATTCCCCCCTAGTTAAAGTCAGCACTCCCGGGCTGAAGCACATTTTGTAAACAATAGAAATAACAAGCTTCCCTTTATGGGAGGTTAGAACACTTGAACGTTGCATAACAAAACATGAATAAAAATATATATATACATTTCAAAAGCAGTAGGCAGTGAGCAACCAGAAAGTCCAAGTCTCTTCCGGAGAGGTTGCTCAAAGGGGCACTCCAGGGAGCGCAAATATTTACAAAGAAAATCTTTGGGCTGCACAAAGTCCTCAGCCTCAGAGTTCATATATAAGGAATAAACAGGTTAGGGTTAAAGTGTCCATATCACTTGAATTGTCCATTCAAAGGGAAGAAATATAAGTTACACACATTAATACAATGCGTAGTATAATACATAATACCTCAGGGGTAACTATCTACATTCTCAGAAATTGTACTATTTTATTCAATGTACCTAGCAGGGGGTTTACCTCTCGTGCTGCGTACTGATCTGCGTAATGCAGTGGTCTGTGGGGTATCAATGTCTGTATCATCAGTTACCCTGTCTGCCCTTCGTGTGGGTAAGTAGTAAAATTGCCTTAACCTCTCTATGGGACTGGCAAGTGTACCATTGGCTGGGCCTTCTTGCTCTGCTCCAGCCGGAGATCCTTCTTGAGCTGGCTCTTCAGCAGCACTTACAGGTCCAACTTGCTGTAGAGAGTTTTCTGGTTGCTGGAAGAAGTGGAGTACTGGGACGATCACCGCTCCTCCTATTTGAGGCCAATCTGCCGGGAAGTCACCTAAGTCAGTATGGATTACTGCTTCTTCAGGTTCCTCCTGGATGATGAGAGGCACTTCTTCTTGGGGTTTTAGCAGATCCGGACACAACTTTAGATGCTCCCGAGATACTGTTGCAGTGGTTCTCCCTCCATCTTTGCTGATCAAACACGTCTTCCTGTTGTCAAACCTTGAATTCAACACAGTGTAGGGTTCTCTCTCCCACTGGTCATCAAGCTTGTGGTTCCTCCACTTCCTTTTCAATACCACTTCTCCTGGTGTGAAGGGTTCTGCTGGTGCACTTCTGTTGTATTGCGCCTCTTGTTTATCCCTCACGCGAGTGAGACTGTCTTCGACACAGGCTTGTACTCTTCTTTACTGCTCCTGTCTGGCTGTGTCCCTGTCCTCAGTGGTCGCATCAGCTTCAGGTTCTACCACACCAAGCTCCAGGTCCATGGGCAACTTCCCAGGTCTTGCCTGCATTAGATATGCCGGAGTGCAATTGGTGGAGCTTACTGGTATGTGATTATACAGATCCACTAAGTCAGGTAGTAGGTCTGGCCACTGGTTTCTCTCTTCTAGTGGTATGGTCTTCAGTAGATCGATGATGATGTTGTTCATCTTTTCACAGAGACCGTTAGTTTGGGGGTGGTACGGTGTAGTCCTGATCTTTTTACACCCGTAGAGATGGCAGAACTCTTTGAACAATTCAGCCTCAAAGGCCGGGCCTTGGTCAGTCAGTACTTGCTCAGGGTATCCATGGGGTCTGCAGAAGTAAGCTTGGAACGTCTTTGCTGCTGTCTCTGCTGTCAGGTCTTTGACAGGGGCGACCACCAGGAAACGTGAGTAGTGATCCACCATGGTCAGGGCATAGGAGTACCCTGACCTGCTGGGGGAGAGCTTGACATGGTCCAGGGCCACGATCTCCAGAGGACGAGTTGTCTTGATGGGTTGCAGGGGTGCCTTCTGGCTGCTGAAGTCTTTCCTTCTTAGGCCGCAAGGTCCACAGTCCCGGCACCACCTCTCAATAGAGCTGCGCATTCCTACCCAGTAGAATCGGCACTTCAACAGGGTCTCTAGCTTTTTCCAGCCAAAGTGCCCCGCTTGATCGTGGTAGGCCTCCAACACCATCTGGATGTCCGTCTTGGGGACCACTATCTGCCACACCATCTCGTGGGTTTTTGGATTAACGTACCTCCGGCACAGCTTCTCACGGTAGATAAACAGCCGGCTTCTCTCGTTCCACAGCTGCTTTGCTTGCAGAGACGCATCTTTCTCCAGGGAGGCACCTTCTTGGGTTATCAGCTGTTTGATGCGGCTGACAACCGGGTCGCTGTCCTGGGTCTCTTTCCAGCTGTGGTGAGGAAGGGGGTTTAACGTCTTTTCACGCGGCTTCCTGGAGGCTCGTTGCTCATGGATCATCCCACTCCGGTGAAAGGCAGGTAGCTCTATCTCTTCCAGGCCATCCACTTCTTCTTCTGTGTCTGACTGGTGAGGCATCCTAGATAGGGCATCGGCGTTGGCGTTCTTGCGGCCCGCCCGGTACTTTATGGTGAATTGGTAGTTTGACAGCCGAGCCATCCATCGTTGTTCCATGGCTCCCAGCTTGGCTGTTTCAAGATGAGTTAAGGGGTTATTGTCAGTGTAGGCAGTGAACTTACTGGAGGCTAGGTAGTGCTTGAACCTTTCTGTAATGGCCCAGACCAAGGCCAGAAACTCCACCTTGAAGCTGCTATAGTTCTCTGGGTTCCTCTCGGTCGGGCGGAGCTTCCTGCTTGCATACGCGATGACTTTCTCCTGGCCATTCTGCTTCTGACTTAGGACAGCTCCCAATCCTTCATTGCTGGCATCAGTATACAGCAGGAACGGTTGGCTGTAGTCAGGGTAGGCTAGGATCTCATCACCTGTCAGGATCTCCTTCATTTCTTGAAATGATTCAGATTGTTCTTTACCCCAGTGGAACGGGGGATTTCTGCCCTTGGGGGACTGTCCTACCGGGAGGTCTTGCAGAGGTGCTGCTCTCTTGGTGTAATCTTTTACAAACCTCCGGTAGTATCCTATCAGTCCCAGGAACTGACGCACCTCCTTGAGGTTCTTCGGCTCCGGCCATTTCTGGATGGCAGTGACCTTCTCCGGGTCTGGTGCTACCCCTTCTGGACTGACAATGTGTCCCAGGTACTGTACTTTCTTCTTGAGCAGGTGGCACTTGGAGGGCTTCAACTTCATCCCATACTGGGACAGTGACTCAAATACCTCCGCCAGGTGCTTCAAGTGGTCCTCATACGTCTTGGAGTACACAATCACGTCATCCAGGTATAATAACACAGTCTCGAAGTTGCGATGTTCCAGGCAGCACTCCATCAATCTCTGGAACGTTCCGGGGGCATTGCAGAGTCTGTTGAACTCGCAGAGTCCCATCGGGGTGGTGAAGGCCGTCTTCTCCCGATCCTCCTCAGCCACAGCTACTTGCCAGTACCCACTAGTGAGGTCAAGGGTGGAAAAGTAATTTGCAGACTTCAAGGCAGCCAGGGATTCCTCAATATGTGGTAAAGGGTATGCATCTTTATGTGTAATGCGATTTACTTGACGGTAATCTACGCACATTCTCATGCTTCCATCCTTCTTCCTGACTAGAACTAGGGGAGCTGCCCAGGGACTACAACTATCCCTTACTACCCCTGCCTTCTTCATGTTTGCCAGCAATGAATAACCTTGTAAGTCCTCAGAATCCTCCTGGATGGAGAAAGAAGAATGTTGTGAAGAAAAAACGAAGAGTGGTGGTCATGGGGGATTCCCTGTTAAGAGGAACAGAGGCCGCTATCTGCAGACTAGACATAACCTCAAGAGAAATGTGCTGTCTTCCAGGAGCAAAAATTAAAGATGTGTCTGACAGGATATCAAGACTCTTCAGACCTACAGATCACTACCCATTCCTGCTAATACATGTGGGGACAAATGACACCGCAAGAAAGGACCTGGAAACCATCTGCAGTGACTTTGAAGACTTAGGCAAGAAAGTGAAAGAATTGGGAGCGCAGGTGGTCTTCTCATCCATCCTCCCAGTGGATGGCCATGGAACAATGAGGTGGAATAAGATTCTACAGGTGAACAACTGGCTACGTCGATGGTGCCGTCAACAAGGATTTGGATTTCTGGATCACGGGATGAATTACCTATACGATGGACTACTTGCTAGAGATGGGGTGCACCTTACGAAGACTGGAAAACATGTATTTGGAAGTCGCCTTGCTACACTCATCAGGAGAGCTTTAAACTAGAACAATGTGGGAAGGGAAGCAAAAGGCCAGAAAAAGCCATACAGCTGACAAATACTATTGAGATCTCTGCTACTGGAAGTGGAAAGAAAGAACAAAGACAAAAAAATCTAAATAAAAATATGGGAGGAAGAGAAACCAATCACAAACTAAAATGTTTTTATACAAATGCACAAAGCATGGGCAACAAACAAGGAGAATTGGAACTACTAATGCAGGAAAAGAAATATGATGTCATTGGAATCACTGAAACTTGGTGGGACGATACACATGATTGGAATAAAAGGCTAAAAGGATACAACTTATTTGCAAGAAACAGACTTGATAAACGAGGAGGAGGTGTTGCATTGTATGTTAGAAAAGCGTATATCTGCACAGAGATTGAAGCTTCAGAGACTGGGAGTTCTGTGGAAACTGTTTGGGTAAGAATACAAGGAGAGAACAACGGAAAGGACACCATTGTAGGCATTTACTACAGGCCACCTGGGCAAGCTGAAGATATGGATGAACTCTTTATGTATCAAATGACCAAGTTCTCCAAAAAATATGACGTAGTGGTCATGGGAGATTTCAACTATCCAGACATTTGTTGGGAATCTCTCTCAAGTAAAACTAACAGGTCAAGCAAATTCTTATCCTCTCTTGCTGACAACTTTATCTTCCAAAAGGTAGGGGAGAAAACAAGGGGATCTGCTACTTTGGATCTAATCCTTATAAACAGGGAGGAAATGGTTGAGGAGGTAAAGGTGGCTGGGACCCTAGGAGGCAGCGATCATGCTATTATAGAATTTTGGATAACTAGAGGAGGAAGACATGTGAAGACTCAAACTTCAAGGTTAGATTTTAGAAAGGCAGATTTTAAGAGACTCAGAAAGAGAATAGGAGGGATCCAATGGCTGGATGTCCTTAAGGACAAAAATGTCCAGGAAGGATGGGAAATTTTTAAAAATGAGATTCTCAAAGCACAATCGCTAACAATCCTGAAAAGTAGGAAGAATGGGAAGCATTTAAGGAAACCAGGATGGATGAACACAGAACTTAAACACATGCTAAAAAGAAAGAAAGAAATGTTTATTAAATGGAAAGAGGGAGGCATATCTAAAGAAGATTATAATGCAGTCTGCAGATCCTGCAGGGCACGTATCAGGTTAGCTAAAGCTGAAAATGAATTAAGGCTTGCAAGAGATGTCAAAAGCAATAAAAAAGGATTTTGGGGGTATGTCAAAAGTAAAAGAAAAGTCAAAGATGCTATAGGATTTTTACAGGATGAAAATGGAGAAATGGTAAGAGAGGATGTTGAGAAGGCCGAACTTTTTAATTCCTATTTTGCATCTGTTTTCTCTCAGAAAGAAAATGTAACATCAACTGATTTTCACTGTCCTTTTAAAGGAATAGAAGAATCCAAGTTATCTGTAAACAGAAAGATTGTGAGGGAATATTTAGCTAACATAAATAAGTTCAAGTCTCCAGGTCCAGATGAATTACACCCCAGAGTACTGAAGGAGATCGTAGAAGAAATTTTAGAACCACTCTCCATAATCTTTGAAAATTCTTGGAGAACAGGAGAAGTCCCAGAAGACTGGAGAAGAGCAAATGTTGTTCCTATCTTCAAAAAGGGGAAGAAGGTGGACCCAGGGAACTATAGGCCGGTGAGTCTGACTTCTATACCAGGAAAGATCTTTGAACAAATTATTAAACATCATGTATGTAAGTACCTGGATAAGAATGAAGTGATTAACCAGAGTCAGCATGGGTTTGTAACTAACAAGTCATGTCAGACTAATTTAATTTCCTTCTATGACAGAATCACTGACTGGGTGGATCAGGGAAATGCTGTAGATATAGTATATCTTGACTTCAGCAAAGCATTTGACAAAGTATCTCACACCATCCTTATTGAAAAAATGACCAAGTATGCAATGGACCAGGCAACTGTTAGGTGGATTCATAACTGGCTTAGTGATCGGACTCAAAGGGTGGTTGTAAATGGCTTCACATCCAGCTGGATGAATGTCTCAAGTGGGATACCACAGGGCTCTGTCCTGGGACCTGTATTGTTCAACATCTTCATCAATGATTTAGATGAAGGAATTGAGGGTAAACTGATTAAATTTGCTGATGACACAAAGCTAGGAGGGATAGCTAATACTAGAGAAGAGAGAGAGAGGATTCAAAAAGACCTAAATAAACTGGAGCAGTGGGCAGCAACCAACAGAATGGTTTTTAACAGGGAAAAATGCAAAGTACTACATCTGGGCAATAAAAATGAAAAAAGCATATACAGAATGGGAGGAATAGAGCTAAGCAACAGTACATGTGAAAAAGACTTAGGTATACTAATAGATCATAGACTGAACATGAGTCAACAGTGTGATGCAGCAGCAAAAAAGGCAAATTCAATTCTGGGATGTATTAACAGAAGCATACAGTCTAGATCATGTGAAGTCATTATCGGTCTTTACTCCTCTTTGGTCAGACCTCATCTGGAATACTGTGTACAGTTTTGGGCACCACATTTTAAAAAAGACATAGACAAACTGGAACAAGTTCAGAGAAGAGCGACCAGAATGGTGACTGGTCTGCAAACCATGTCCTATGAGGAACGGTTGCAGGATTTGGGAATGTTTAGCTTGCAAAAAAGAAGACTGAGAGGAGACTTAATAGCTGTCTACAAATATGTCAAGGGCTGTCACATTGTAGAAGGATCATCTTTATTCTCATTTGCACAGGGAAAGACTAGAAGCAACGGGATGAAACTAAATGGAAGGAGACACAGATTAGATATTAGAAAAAACTTTTTGACAGTTAGGGTGATTAATGAGTGGAACAGGCTGCCACGAGAGGTGGTGAGTTCCCCTTCAATGGACGTCTTCAAACAGAGGCTGGACAGACATCTGTCTGAGATGATTTAGTGAATCCTGCTTTGAGCAGGGGGTTGGACCAGATGACCCAGGAGGTCCCTTCCAACTCTACCATTCTATGATTCTATGTCATGCAACATCTCCTTGGCTTTCTGGTAGTGTGCTGGAGGTATAGGCCTGTACCGTTCCTTGATGGGGGGATGGTTGCCTGTGGGGATGTGATGTTGTACCCCCTTAATCCTCTCAAAGTCAAGCGGGTGTTTGCTGAATACCTGCTCATATTCCTGAACCACCCGGTGTACTCCCTGTTTCTGGTAGGCAGGAGTGGTGTCTGTCCCAACGTAGAGCTGTTGACACCAATCCCCCTCCTGTGTTGTAGGGTCATTATCCTCCACTTGGTCTGGGGAGGTTAAGGACTCCGTCGTGTGAATAGAGTTATTATTTACAGTGTAGAGTTTGGCAATAGTGGCATAACGTGGTAATTTAACCTCGTCTTCCCCATAGTTAAGAAGACGGACGGGCACCCTCCCATTGCGTACATCTACTACCCCCCTGCCGGTTAAGAGTGTAGGTCTGTGCTCTGAGCTAAGGGGTTCTACTACCGCCTGATAGCTCTGTCCTTTAAGACCTATTGCTGCTCTACACCAGATAAGCATTTCACTCATTGGGGGAATTACAATGGGTATCGGGTCAGTTACCCGCACGTTACCAATCTCACCGCCGGTCAGCTGCGCTTGCTGCTGGTACGTCAGGGCTCGGATCTCCTTCTGGATTGCTCTCTTCTGCCCTGGTCTGGCAACGTCAGCGAGCTGTTGGAGTAAAGACACAACCTCCTCCAAACAGTTACCAACAATGTTAGTGCCTAGTACCATATTCAGTCCATTTTCCTCATTGACAGTCTTCACTACAATGAGTCCCTGGTCCTTTAACTCCACTCTCCCCACTTTTACTGCTGCTACATTCTTAACCCTGAGTAGGTCAAGAGGGAGGCCGTTAGAGGCATATACTGAAAAGTCTGGGTTTGGGAGTTGGAGACTGTCCATGGACCAGTATTTGCTATAGATGATATCAGTTATGATTGTTACCTGGGATCCGGTGTCCAGCAGGGCAGGTATCGCAATGCCGTCAAGTATGATGGATAGGAAAGGTCTTCCTCCCACGAACCTGCAGTGCCAGTCTGAGGGGCCTGCTGCGTCTATTCCTGGGTGCTGGCCCTCGGACCCAGGGTTTGCTCGTTTAAAGGACACTGGTGCACTGTGTGACCTGCCTTCTGGCAGCGGTGGCAGACGAACTCTTGGTGAGGATGGCGCTGGTTGTTGGTCCTTCCTGGGGGTGGCGTTGTCCTCCTCAGGGGTGGCGATGTCCTCCTCCGGGGTGGCGACGTCCTCCTTCTCCTCCGGTTCATCCAGGGGACATCCTCAGGGCAGTCAGCTAGCAGGATCTTTCCTTCCGTCTCTGGCTCAGTCCGTAGCTGCAGGGCACTCATCACAGTGGCCAGGTTTTTGGTCAGCTGGCGCACTTCTGAGCGCAGACAGTCCAGCTCAGTAGGGGGCGCTGCCTGCACTTTGGCTTCAGCAGCCAGCGGGGAAAAGGTGGGTGCTGCTGGCGTTGGAGCGGCCCCACCCTGGTAACGCTGGATAGACGTATCTGCTGTCTCCAGGGGTTGCAGTCCCTTGATAGCCATGTCCTTATGGGTGTCGAAGGTAGCATCTGGATGGTCCAAGGACCACCAACGCACAGTCCTGCTCTCCGCTTGGGACCTCAGCCCCCGGACAAATTGTTCTTTTAGCATTTTACTCGCATTGGTTATGCTAATTGGACTAACCTGTTTTAGAGCTCGCAGGGCCACCTGTAAACGGCAGACATAGTCCCGAAAGCTGTCCTCCGGTTTCTGAGAGCATTGGTAGAACTTCATCCGGAGGTCTGCCTCAGTGCGGTCCTCAAAGGCAGTCTGTAACTTTTTGAAAATTGTGGACACTGATTCCTGGTTTGCGGCCGACCAAGTCTCTACTTCTCTCTCCGCAGCACCAGTCAATTGTCCCACAACTACTGCAGCTCTTTGTTTGCCGGTCATAGAATACATGTCCAGGATGCTGCATATTTTGCGCTTGAATCCGGACAGGGTGTACTGGGAGAGCCACTTTGCTCCAGGCATGTACGGTAAAGTCAATAGTACAATAGGGGCTACAGGCCCTGGTAATGGGGCAGCTGCTCCATCTTGCGCGGCGGCGGTTGCGGGCGCATCATCGGGGCTGTCAGCCTGGTCAGCGACGTCGGGCTGTTGCTGCAACATCTTGGCGCCCCCCTAGTGAACCGTGGCCTACCTTCCTTCCTGTAGGCCGCAGCTCCGCAGGCAGAGGTCTTCTGATAGGACCTTGCGTCGCTTACGTTCCACGTCAGAGCGTTCGCTAGGGCTTCCTGCCAGGACCTGACGCTGCGTCAGTGCGTGGGGCGTGTCCTCGACTTCGCGCGCTTTCAGCGGTTACGCCCTCTAGTTTCCCCGCGGTTACGCCCTTCTTCTCGCATGGCGACCGGAAAGATGGCGGCCAATGGCGGGAAACTCCAGAAAATGGCGGGAAAAGCTTCACCACTGTGAGTTTTTTACAGTTTCTTAAGGCGCACAGTACCCGGTGGCAACGGGCACAACTCCTTCTGTTGCCGCGGGCACGCAATCCTGTTCGTGACGCCAGTTAGAGAGATGTGGCACCCAGGGGATGGGGACTACTCGGCGTCCGGGCCTTAATGCCAGGCCTTGGGGGATGTCGCGGTGGTCGGCTCCCAGGCCCGTACCCTGGGGTCTCTCTTAAAAAAAAGGGCTTAAATGGAAAATGAAAGTTCGTGACACCACCTGTGGTGTCTGGTGAGGACCACCAGCGCTGTGGCAGTCCACTGAGGCCGGTGTTACGGCAGCTATGATGGGGTAGCTCCCCACAGGTGGAGCTAGGCCTCAGGGCAGCGGTGTTCGGTAAGGTGCACTATATTGCGGTGACCCAGCCGGGTCCAAGGAAAAAATGGGAGACACACTCACGTTTGGCTTCAGTACCTTTTTACTGGTGGAGTTGCGGTACCACCCGGAGCACTGTAGGGTGAGGGGTGCACTGCAGGTCTCTCCCCAGTGAGCAGGTATAGGGCCTCCTGTATCCTTGCCGCTTGTGTAGTTTATGGCCTGTCTGAAACTAGGCCTAACTTAGTCCTTGTGTTGCACCTGGTGTTAGGGCCTTTTGCTGAAGAGCACGCTCCTGGTATGGCGGAGCCTCCGTGCCTCCTGGTCCTGTTACATGTCAGCTCCTGGGCTATCCTGAGACCTGAAGTCTTCCAGGAAAGATCCGGTTGTTTTCCACAGAGGGTATACTGCTCTGCAGACTCGGAGCCGGTGTCCGGTATATTTCTGGGGTGAGCTTATGAAGCTCCTCAGTCCCCGATGCTACTGTTCCACTAGCCTTCGGCCTACTCTGGGCCCTCACTAGGCTATACACACTGGCAGTAAGCTGGCTGCCTCTTCTGCCGCTCTTTAGAGCGTCGGCAACGCTCCTAGCTGTCTCTCTCTGAGCTGCTTGCAGCAGACTCCAAACAACTCCTCTCAGCAGAAACCTGCTGAGTCACTAACCTTCTGTGTCTCAGCAGGGACTCCTGACTGGACTCACTCCTTAGACAACTGACTGAACTCCCCTCTTCCTGCCTCCACCCTCCTTTATATATTCACTAAAGGGCTCCCTCTGGTGGTTCTGAGGTAGGGTGGAGGTGTGTGTATGCTCTGAGGGCCTCTTGTAGAGAAAACCTGAAATGCACCCCCCTGTGGTCTGTGACTCCATGCACAGCAGGGCGTCACAGTAGCACAGTGAGCTTCCCACTGCAACTTATGCTTCATGTCCATGTGCCGGTTCATGCATGAAGTACTCAAACTATGTATTTTTTGGCCTCTACTTAGCTTTTGCTGACAAATGTTACAGATAACATGAGTTTGGTCATCTTTATCGATCTGAAAAAATGCCCAGGCTATGCAAGGCTTAGCACCCATGCGACCTGAAGAGCCACCACGACTTGTGGTGAGAGGCAGAGTTGTGTTTGAGGATGCAGTTGTTGACGTGCTTCCAGTACTACGTCTCTGTCCAGGAAGGCGCAACCTGACCTCGTCGTCACTAGCATCCTCCTCCACCTCCTCTGCTGACCTCATCTCTTGGCTGACTGTGGGTTGACAGTAAGTGGGATCTCCAACCTCATCATCATCACCCTGTGTGTTATCACACCCGTCGTCCTCAGAGCCAACCTGTTCCTGCCCTGACAAAAAACTAAAGTTGTCGCTCCAATCAGGTATTTGAGTCTCATCATCGTCTTCCTCATTGTCTCCACCAACAGGAGTTACAGTTTGGGAATGAGGGTCTACATTATGGTCAGAACCTTCTGCGTCTGGTCCTGGATCCGACTCATAAAGATTCTGGGTATCAGTGCAGATCATTTCCTCGTCTGGATTCACAGAAGCGCTGGAGTCGACCTCTGATTCCCAGGCTATAGTATGAGTAAACAGCTCTGCAGACTCAACCATCTGTTCTACCCCATACTCAGACGGGCAGCTGGAGATTTGGGAGCTGTGAGGAAGCAAGTGCGATTGGGGTGACACCTCTGAGGACTGGAGTATTTGTGATGTTGAAGTTGAGGTGGAGGAGAGCCCACTTAAAGGAGCACTTGATATCCATTGAAGCACCTGCTGTTTTTGTGCCTCATCTGGAATTTGTAGCGATTGGCGTGGCCGTAAGAAAGGGATCTTATCACATTGTCCGCTAAAAGAAGTAGACATTTTAGTTTGGCTGGAAGATGGTCTTTCTTCTGCAGATGTTAATGTTGCTTTAACACCTACCCCACGGACACAACCTTTTTTCCCCTTCCCAACACGCCTATTCCCCTTTCCACCAGCAGCAGGCCTTTTTCCACTCATTTTGGTGGTTAACTAATTCACAACTCTGGAGTTGTTTGCACAAAAAAACAATGGATGGGAACCGAGCAGAGCTGAGTGGCCAAACTGTGGTATAAGGCCAAAAGTATTGGCTGGGTTAGATGCAGATAAAAATGATACTGAATTTGCAACCTGATGGAGGTCAGTATAGATGGACTAATAGACCAAGTCCCACACACTGCTACAAGCTGAAATATTTTTTCAGAGCTACATGCAGAAAAAAATTAGATTGAATTTGCAACCTGGTGGAGGTTAGTATAGATGGACTAATCGAACAAGTCCCACACACTGCTACAAGCTGAAATATTTTTTCAGAGCTAGATGCATAAAAAAATTATATTGAACTTGCAACCTGATGGAGGTCAGTATAGATGGACTAATAGAACAAGTCCCACACACTGCTACAAGCTGAAATATTTTTTCAGAGCTAGATGCAGATAAAAATTATTTTTAATATGCAACCTGATGGAGGTCAGTATAGATGGACTAATAGACCAAGTCCCACGCACTGCTAGAAGCCCAAATATTTTTTCAGAGCTGGATGCAGAAAAAAATTATATTCAATTTGCAACCTGATGGAGGTCAGTATAGATGGACTAATAGAACAAGTCCCACACACTGCTAGAAGCCCAAATATTTTTTCAGAGCTAGATGCAGATAAAAATTATTTTTAATTTGCAACCTGATGGAGGTCAGTATAGATGGACTAATAGACCAAGTCCCACACACTGCTAGAAGCCCAAATATTTTTTCAGAGCTAGATGCAGAAAAAAATTATATTCAATTTGCAACCTGATGGAGGTCAGTATAGATGGACTAATAGAACAAGTCCCACACACTGCTAGAAGCCAAAATATTTTTTCAGAGCTAGATGCAGAAAAAAATGATATTCAATTTGCAACCTGATGGAGGTCAGTATAGATGGACTAATAGACCAAGTCCCACGCACTGCTAGAAGCCCAAATATTTTTTCAGAGCTAGATGCAGAAAAAAATTATATTGAATTTGCAACCTGATGGAGGTCAGTATAGATGGACTAATAGAACAAGTCCCACACACTGCTACAAGCTGAAATATTTTTTCAGAGCTAGATGCAGAAAAAAATTAGATTGAATTTGAAACCTGATGGAGGTCAGTATAGATGGACTAATAGAACAAGTCCCACACACTGCTACAAGCTGAAATATTTTTTCAGAGCTAGATGCAGATAAAAATTATTTTTAATATGCAACCTGATGGAGGTCAGTATTGATGGACTAATAGACCAAGTCCCACACACTGCTAGAAGCCCAAATATTTTTTCAGAGCTAGATGCAGAAAAAAATTATATTCAATTTGCAAATTGATGGAGGTCAGTATAGATGGACTAATAGAACAAGTCCCACACACTGCTAGAAGCCCAAATAGTTTTTCAGAGCTAGATGCAGATAACAATTATTTTTAATTTGCAACCTGATGGAGGTCAGTATAGATGGACTAATAGACCAAGTCCCACACACTGCTAGAAGCCCAAATATTTTTTCAGAGCTAGATGCAGAAAAAAATTATATTCAATTTGCAACCTGATGGAGGTCAGTATAGATGGACTAATAGAACAAGTCCCACACACTGCTAGAAGCCCAAATATTTTTTCAGAGCTAGATGCAGATAAAAATTATTTTTAATTTGCAACCTGATAGAGGTCAGTATAGATGGACTAATAGACCAAGTCCCACACACTGCTAGAAGCCCAAATATTTTTTCAGAGCTAGATGCAGAAAAAAATTATATTCAATTTGCAACCTGATGGAGGTCAGTATAGATGGACTAATAGAACAAGTCCCACACACTGCTAGAAGTCAAAATATTTTTTCAGAGCTAGATGCAGATAAAAATTATTTTTAATTTGCAACCTGATGGAGGTCATTATAGATGGACTAATAGACCAAGTCCCACACACTGCTAGAAGCCCAAATATTTTTTCAGAGCTAGATGCAGAAAAAAATGATATTCAATTTGCAACCTGATGGAGGTCAGTATAGATGGACTAATAGACCAAGTCCCACGCACTGCTAGAAGCCCAAATATTTTTTCAGAGCTAGATGCAGAAAAAAATTATATTGAATTTGCAACCTGATGGAGGTCAGTATAGACGGACTAAAAGAACAAGTCCCACACACTGCTACAAGCTGAAATATTTTTTCAGAGCTAGATGCAGATAAAAATTATTTTTAATATGCAACCTGATGGAGGTCAGTATAGATGGACTAATAGACCAATTCCCACACACTGCTAGAAGCCCAAATATTTTTTCAGAGCTAGATGCAGAAAAAAATTATATTCAATTTGCAACCTGATGAAGGTCAGTATAGATGGACTAATAGAACAAGTCCCACACACTGCTAGAAGCCCAAATAGTTTTTCAGAGCTAGATGCAGATAAAAATTATTTTTAATTTGCAACCTGATGGAGGTCAGTATAGATGGACTAATAGACCAAGTTCCACACACTGCTAGAAGCCCAAATATTTTTTCAGAGCTAGATGCAGAAAAAATTATATTCAATTTGCAACCTGGTGGAGGTTAGTATAGATGGACTAACAGAATGATGCTATGCCCAAAAGGTTTTACTTCACTAGGTGCAGTAAAAAAATGGTACTGTATACACAGGTGGTGTAGCTTGCAACACAGATAGGCTACTCCACTGACTAACACACTCTGGAATAGGCCAAAAAGGATTTGCTTTGCTAGATTTAGCCAAATGCTGTGAAAAAAACTTGCACAGCTCTGGCACAGACCTGCCTGGCAAAAACTGATAGGAACTGATGTAACTTAGTCCTGAAAAGGACTGCAATTACAATTAGTCTTTACTCCCAAGCTATCTATTTAAGAGCACAGACCTGCCTGATAAAAGTCGTAGGAAATGCTGTAACCTAGTCCTTAAAAGGACTGCAATCACAACTCTTCCCTACTCCCAAGCTCTCTGTAGATTTGTGCGAAAATTGGCTTGAAATTAACAAGGTATAGCGCACACAGCAACAGCGGTGCCGTCTAACACGCAGCTGCAGCAGTGAGAAAATGGTGGAGATGGGGAAAATGGCTGGGTCTTATAGGGCAAGGACATGTGACATACACTGCCAATGACACATGCCCTTGCTTGTGTGAAAAAAAGCAGTTCGCTCCGTGTGTGCGCTGCTGATAGGCTGACAGATTGCACCTCCCCACTGTAAATGCGGGAAAGAGAAAAAAAAATGGAGATCTTCATTATTCCTGCAGAGATCCATCCCCTGCCCCTCCCCCCGCCCCGCTGTACACTCAAACTGCGTATTAACATTAATTTTCAACATTACTGAGAAAAAATCCAGTTATGATTTTGGTGCATGAACAGTTATCGAACATAACCTCGAACAGCTGAATTTTTTTCAAATCGTTCGTGTTCGCCGAACGGCTCGAACACCGCCCAAAACAGCTCGAATTTGAGATTGGCAAACAGTTCGAGTCGAACACCGCTCATCTCTAGTTATCATTTTACAGTTTACAGTGAACGCACCTGATGTCTTCATATCAAAATTATCAGCTGTAGACATGGATCACTTGTAATCATAATGATCTATTAGAGTTTTCTCCAATAACCTCCCACGACAGCACCACAGGAGGATGTAACCCCACTCTAATAGGTACAGGAAACACAAAGAGGTCAAATAGTCCCTCCCACATCCTACCTCCTGTGTTTTTTCCTGTCCCTATTGGGATCAAGAGGTCATCCTAGCCGGGTAGCAGGAGATCGATTAGGCCTACCTCTCCTCTCCAGACGCTGCTCCTGTCTCCTATGTGGACTCAGGACTCCCCCACCAGTGCGTGCTTTCGGGTAAGGTCTGGGGGTTCTTCGGGCTAGAGGCCTCTCTGAGCTCTCCATTCCATCCCCCCCCCCCCTCGCGAGCTGGATCTGGGAAGCTTGGGACATTGGGCTCTGATACTTCCAGCTTGTCCCGTGCTGGAGCACATGTGACGTGGGCCGGTGATGATGTCAATTGCGGTTTTTGCATTCCACGCTGGAACGCAACGGTGTAGGATACAGAGGAAAAGCTAATGGCGGCGGTAATGGCCGCACATGATTGCTGGATTACGTGCTCTCACACCTGGACAATGGGGGGGAGCAGTCCCTCTAATGAAGAGGAAGGAGCTGAGTCCAGTCGCCCATATAAGAGCCCTGGACAGAAGACATCCTAAGGTAGGACCAATCCTGTGTGGTTAACATGGAATGTTTAGGTTCTTCCTGCTCTTCAACTGCAGAGCCCAGTGCTGTTTCAGTCCCAGTAAGTAGTCTGCCATTGGGAGTCCTCTCCATGGTGCAGGTAAGGTATATAATAACTAGAGATGAGCGTTGTTCTACTCGAACTGTTCGCCAATCTCAAATTCTAGCTGTTTTGGGCGGTGTTCGAGCCGTTCGGCGAACACAAACGATTTGAGAAAAATTCGGCTGTTCGAGGTTATGTTCGATAACTGTTCGTGCACCAAAATCATAACTGGATTTTTTCTCAGTAATGATGAAAATTAATGTTAATACGCAGTTTGAGTGTACAGCGGGGTGGGGGGAGGGGCAGGGGATGGATCTCTGCAGGAATAATGAAGATCTCCATTTTTTTTTCTCTTTCCCGCATTTACAGTGGGGAGGTGCAATCTGTCAGCCTATCAGCAGCGCACACACGGAGCGAAGTGCTTTTTTTCACACAAGCAAGGGCATGTGTCATTGGCAGTGTTTGTCACATGTCCTTGCCCTATAAGACCAAGCCATTTTCCCCGTCGCCACCATTTTCTCACTGCTGCAGCTGCGTGTTAGACGGCACCGCTGTTGCTGTGTGCGCTATACCTTGTTAATTTCAAGCCAATTTTCGCACAAATCTACAGATAGCTTGGGAATAGGGAATAGTTGTGATTGCAGTCCTTTTAAGGACTAGGTTACAGCATTTCCTACGACTTTTATCAGGCAGGTCTGTGCTCTTAAATAGATAGGTTGTGGGAGTAAAGACTAATTGTAATTGGAGTCCTTTTCAGGACTAGGTTACATCAGTTCCTATCAGTTTTTGCCAGGCAGGTCTGTGCCAGTGCTGTGCAAGTTTTTTTCACAGCATTTGGCTGAATCTAGCAAAGCTAATCCTTGTTGGCCTATTGCAGAGTGTGTTAGTCAGTGGAGTAGCCTATCTGTGTTGCAAGATATACCACCTGTGTATAGAATACCAATTTTTTTACTGCACCTAGTGAAGTAAAATCTTTTGGGCATAGCATCATTCTATTAGTCCATCTATACTGACCTCCATCAGGTTGCAAATTGAATATAATTTTTTTCTGCATCTAGCTCTGAAAAAATATTTGGCCTTCTAGCAGTGTGTGGGACTTTCTCTATTAGTCCATCTATACTGACCTCCATCAGGTTGCAAACTGAATATATTTTTTTCTGCATCTACCTCTGAAAAAATATTGGGCTTGTAGCTGTGTGTGGGACTTGTTCTATTAATCCATCTATACAGACCTCCATCAGGTTGCAAACTGAATATAATTTTTTTCTGCATCTACCTCTGAAAAAATATTTGGGCTTCTAGCTGTGTGTGGGACTTGTTCTATTACTCCATCTATACTGACCTCCATCAGGTTGCAAATTGAATATAATTTTTTTCTGCATCTAGCTCTGAAAAAATATTGGGCTTCTAGCTGTGTGTGGGACTTGTTGTATTAGTCCATCTATACTGACCTCCATCAGGTTGCAAACTGAATATATTTTTTTCTGCATCTACCTCTGAAAAAATATTGGGCTTCTAGCAGTGTGTGGGACTTGTTCTATTAATCCATCTATACAGACCTCCATCAGGTTGCAAACTGAATATAATTTTTTTCTGCATCTAGCTCTGAAAAAATATTTGGCCTTCTAGCAGTGTGTGGTACTTTCTCTATTAGTCCATCTATACTGACCTCCATCAGGTTGCAAATTAAAAATAATTTTTATCTGCATCTAGCTCTGAAAAAATATTTGGGCTTCTAGCTGTGTGTGGGACTTGTTCTATTACTCCATCTATACTGACCTCCATCAGGTTGCAAATTGAATATAATTTTTTTCTGCATCTAGCTCTGAAAAAATATTGGGCTTCTAGCTGTGTGTGGGACTTGTTGTATTAGTCCATCTATACTGACCTCCATCAGGTTGCAAACTGAATATATTTTTTTCTGCATCTACCTCTGAAAAAATATTGGGCTTCTAGCTGTGTGTGGGACTTGTTCTATTAATCCATCTATACAGACCTCCATCAGGTTGCAAACTGAATATAATTTTTTTCTGCATCTAGCTCTGAAAAAATATTTGGCCTTCTAGCAGTGTGTGGGACTTTCTCTATTAGTCCATCTATACTGACCTCCATCAGGTTGCAAACTGAATATAATTTTTTTCTGCATCTAGCTCTGAAAAAATATTTGGCCTTCTAGCAGTGTGTGGGACTTTCTCTATTAGTCCATCTATACTGACCTCCATCAGGTTGCAAATTAAAAATAATTTTTATCTGCATCTAGCTCTGAAAAAATATTTGGGCTTCTAGCTGTGTGTGGGACTTGTTCTATTACTCCATCTATACTGACCTCCATCAGGTTGCAAATTGAATATAATTTTTTTCTGCATCTAGCTCTGAAAAAATATTGGGCTTCTAGCTGTGTGTGGGACTTGTTGTATTAGTCCATCTATACTGACCTCCATCAGGTTGCAAACTGAATATATTTTTTTCTGCATCTACCTCTGAAAAAATATTGGGCTTCTAGCTGTGTGTGGGACTTGTTCTATTAATCCATCTATACAGACCTCCATCAGGTTGCAAACTGAATATAATTTTTTTCTGCATCTAGCTCTGAAAAAATATTTGGCCTTCTAGCAGTGTGTGGGACTTTCTCTATTAGTCCATCTATACTGACCTCCATCAGGTTGCAAATTAAAAATAATTTTTATCTGCATCTAGCTCTGAAAAAATATTTGGGCTTCTAGCAGTGTGTGGGACTTTCTCTATTAGTCCATCTATACTGACCTCCATCAGGTTGCAAACTGAATATATTTTTTTTCTGCATCTAGCTCTGAAAAAATATTTGGCCTTCTAGCAGTGTGTGGGACTTGTTCTATTAGTCCATCTATACTGACCTCCATCAGGTTGCAAATTCAAAATAATTTTTTGTCTGCATCTAGCTCTGAAAAAATATTTGGCCTTCTAGCAGTGTGTGGTACTTTCTCTATTAGTCCATCTATACTGACCTCCATCAGGTTGCAAATTGAATATTTCTTTTTCTGCATCTACCTCTGAAAAAATATTTGGGCTTCTAGCTGTGTGTGGCACTTGTTCTATTAGTCCATCTATACTGACCTCCATCAGGTTGCAAATTGAATATAATTTTTTTCTGCATCTAACCCAGCCAATAGTTTTGGCCTAATACCACAGTTTTTCCACTCAGCTCTGCTCGGTTCCCATCCATTGTTTTTTTGTGCAAACAACTCCAGAGTTGTGAATTAGTTAACCACCAAAATGAGTGGAAAAAGGCCTGCTGCTGGTGGAAAGGGGAATAGGCGTGTTGGGAAGGGGAAAAAAGGTTGTGTCCGTGGCGTAGGTGTTAAAGCAACAGTAACATCTGCAGAAGAAAGACCATCTTCCAGCCAAACTAAAATGTCTACTTCTTTTAGCGGACAATGTGATAAGATCCCTTTCTTACGGCCACGCCAATCGCTACAAATTCCAGATGAGGCACAAAAACAGCAGGTGCTTCAACGGATATCAAGTGCTCCTTTAAGTGGGCTCTCCTCCACCTCAACTTCAACATCACAAATACTCCAGTCCTCAAAGGTGTCACGCCAATCGCACTTGCTTCCTCACAGCTCCCAAATCTCCAGCTGCCCGTCTGAGTATGAGGTAGAACAGATGGTTGAGTCTGCAGAGCTGTTTACTCATACTATAGCCTGGGAATCAGAGGTCGACTCCAGCGCTTCTGTGAATCCAGACGAGGAAATGATCTGCACTGATGCCCAGAATCTTTATGAGTCGGATCCAGGACCAGACGCAGAAGGTTCTGACCATAATGTAGACCCTCATTCCCAAACTGTAACTCCTGTTGGTGGAGACAATGAGGAAGACGATCATGAGACTCAAATACCTGATTGGAGCGACAACTTTAGTTTTTTGTCAGGGCAGGAACAGGTTGGCTCTGAGGACGACGGGTGTGATAACGCACAGGGTGATGATGATGAGGTTGGAGATCCCACTTACTGTCAACCCACAGTCAGCCAAGAGATGAGGTCAGCAGAGGAGGTGGAGGAAGATGCTAGTGACGACGAGGTCAGGTTGCGCCTTCCTGGACAGAGACGTAGTACTGGAAGCACGTCAACAACTGCATCCTCAAACACAACTCTGCCTCTCACCACAAGTCGTGGTGGCTCTTCAGGTCGCATGGGTGCTAAGCCTTGCATAGCCTGGGCATTTTTTCAGATCGATAAAGATGACCCAACTCGTGTTATCTGTAACATTTGTCAGCAAAAGCTAAGTAGAGGCCAAAAAATACAAAGTTTGAGTACTTCATGCATGAACCGGCACATGGACATGAAGCATAAGTTGCAGTGGGAAGCTCAGTGTGCTACAATGCGGCCTAGCCAGCCGGGCCAACCACCGTCTGCCATATCTTGTGCATCCGCGGCCTCTTCATCCTCTGTGACTGGGGGGACAGCAGTCACACCTGTTTTGGGGCGCAGACCTGCCACCTCTTTACCCGCAACAGCCAGCGTGATTGGCAGGTCATCATTTTCTTTGGAGGTGGTAACACCAGCTGGTGTTGAGCGCTGTCCGACATCGATAGCACCACCTTTGGATCAAGGCAACCTAACATGTCCACCTGCATCTTCCTCACAGACCGGCAGTTTGCCGGGGACACCCTTATCAACCCCGTCTAAGCACAATAGCCAGCCCTCGGTCCCTCAGATGTGGACAAGTAAAAGACCATTTCCTCCTAGCCATGAGAAAGGTAAGAGGTTGAATTTCACCATCTGCAAGCTCTTGGCTACAGAAATGCTGCCTTTCCGCCTGGTGGACACAGAGGATTTTCGAGACCTTATGTCCGTCGCAGTGCCCCAGTACCAGATGCCCAGTCGGCACTACTTCTCAAAGAAAGGTGTGCCTGCGCTCCACCAGCATGTCACACACAACATCACCGCTTCTTTGAGAAACTCTGTGTGTGACAGGGTGCATTTCACCACAGACACTTGAACGAGTAGGCATGGACAGGGGCGTTACATGTCGCTGACTGGGCACTGGGTAACTATGGTGACAGCAGGACAAGGGGCTGCTGTCCAAGTCTTGCCGTCCCCACGAGTTGTGCGTCAATCCTCTTTATGTCAAAGTTCCTCCACTGCTTCTGCCTCCTCAACCTCCTCTCGGTCTTCCACCTGCACCCAAAGCCTGTCTGGTCATGCCACAAGCTTTCTAACTGCGCAGAAGGGATCCTGCACACCTCCTTACTATGCTGGCAGTAGGGCTCAACGTCATCAGGCGGTTTTTACTTTGAAATGTCTGGGAAATGTGAGTCACACAGCTGAGGAGTTGTGGTCAGCTCTGGAGAACCAATTTCATGAATGGTTGTCTCCACTGGACCTGAAACCAGGGAAGGCCGTGTGCGACAATGCTGCAGACCTGGGTGCGGCCCTTCGCCGGGGCAATGTCACACACGTGCCTTGTATGGCTCACGTGTTGAACCTGGTTGTCCAGCAATTTTTAGCCCACTATCCCAGACTAGATGGCCTTCTGCAGAGGGCACGGTCGCTGTGTGCTCACTTCTGCCGTTCGCATCCCGCAGCTCAGCGACTTACATCTCTACAGAAGTCGTTGGGCCTGCCACTTCACCGGCTAAAATGCGATGTGCCTACCCGGTGGAATTCAACTCTGCACATGTTGCAGCGACTGTGGCAGCACCGACAAGCCCTGGTGCAATACGTTCTGACGTATAGCCTGGGACAACGAGATCCAGACGTGGGGAAATCACGCTGGAGGAGTGGTCTCAGATCAGGGACCTATGTACCCTTCTGCACAGTTTTGAAATGGCGACGAAGATGTTTAGTGCTGACGATGCCATTATCAGCATGACTATTCCGGTGATTCACATGCTGGAGCACATGTTAAGCAGAATTCGGAGTCAGGTGGTGGCACAAGAGGAGGTGGAGGAAGTAGAGGAGGAGGAGTTGTATGCGGAAGGGCTAACATCTGCAAGGTCCAGACGGTCGGCAGCACCAAGGCGGCAGGCATGTGAGGGTGGGGGAGATGGTTTTACCAGGGTGCATGGTAGCAGCCAAACTAGTGAGGAAGGTGCAGGAGCCCAGGAAGAAGTGGAGGACGAACTGATGGAAGACTCATCAGATGAGGGAGACCTTGATCACATTTCTGTTGTGCGAGGTTGGGGGGAGAGGACAGAGGAAGGAAGCATGATTGTTACCTCGCCACCAACACAACAGGGACTTGGTGCTCCTGGATGCGCAACACACATGAGTGCCTTCTTGCTGCACTACCTGCAACATGACCCTCGAATTGGGAGAATTAGAAATAATCCTGACTACTGGGTTGCCACACTGTTAGATCCCCGGTACAAAAGTAAATTTGCAGAAATTATTCCTGCCATAGAAAGGGATGCACGCATGCAGGAGTATCAGCAGAGACTGTTGCAGAATCTTACATGTGCTTTTCCACAAAACACCAGTGGTGCACGTAGTGAATCTCACAGTTCCAACTTGCCAACCGTGGGACCGTCAAGTGTTCAGCACTCAAACCATAACAGAACCACAGTATCTGCTGGTAACATCAATTTTGCGCAATCATTTCACCACTTTTTTAGCCCATCCTTTGCAAGGCCACAGGAGACAAGAAGTCTGACACATAGTCAACGCCTAGAGACGATGGTACAGGAGTATCTCCAAGTAAACATTGAAGCCATGACTGTGTCACTGGACCCTTGCTCTTTTTGGGCTTCCAATCTGGATAAATGGCCGGAGCTAGCCACTTACGCCTTGGATATCTTGTCATGCCCCGCAGCCAGCGTTCTGTCTGAACGTGTGTTCAGCGCTGCTGGTGGTGTGCTGACAGATAAGCGCACGCGGCTCTCCACTGATAATGTAGACAGACTCACGTTCATAAAGATGAACAAGTCATGGATCCGAAATGACTTTTCTACCCCTTTGTCATCCTGGGGAGAGTAAAAGATGGATGATTGGTTAAAATCACCGTACCAACCGTTTTAAGCTTTCAAATTACTAATCATGTTTATCTGTATCTTGGCTGGAAAATAATTTGGGCTTCGTAGCAGTGTGCAGCACTGATTCTATTAGGCCATCTATAATAAGCTCCACCAGATTTAAAATTACTAATCATGTTTATCTGTATCTTGGCTGGAAAATAATTTGGGCTTTGTAGCAGTGTGCAGCACTGATCCTATTAGGCCATCTATACTAAGCTCCACCAGAATTAAAATTAATAATAATTTTTAGCTGCATCTAGCCCGGAAAATAATTTTGGGGCTCCGAGATGCGCAAGACACATAAGTGCCTTCTTGCTGCACTACCTGCAATATGACCCTCATATTGTCAGAATTCGAAGTAATCATGACTACTGGGTTGCCACACTCTTAGATCCGCCAAACATTTCGATCAACCTTTTCATTTTAATAAAGACCAAAAAATTGTCATTTTTGAAATTATAAGCATTAGCAGGTTATTAGAAACTGAAATCAAACAGTTTTCAACTCAAAACTTTATTCTAGGTGATGTTACATTTTCACATAGGACCCCTTGTTCAAAAGGAGCTTCTGAACTCTCTCGTCCATTGAATTTGTCAGGTTTTGGATGGTTTCTGCTTCAATTGTTTGGCATGAGGACAGAATACCCTCCCAGAGCTGTTGCTTAGATGTGAACTGCCTCCCGCCATCATAGACACTCCTTTTGATGATGCTCCAGAGGTTCTGAATGGGGTAGAGGTCAGGGGAGCATGGGGGTCACACCATAAGTTTGTCCCCTTTTATGCCCATATCAGCCAGAGATGCAGATGTTTTATGTGCAGCATGAGATGGTGCATTATCATGCAAAAAAATGATCTTGCTGTGAAATACACGGTTCTTCTTCTTGAACCATGGCAGGAAGTGCTGTTTGAGAAAATCCACATACATTATGGAGTTCATCTTTAGCGCCTTCAGGGATCCTAAAGGGGCCGACAATCTCTCTCCCCATGATTCCAGCCCAAAACATTACTTCACCTCCTCCTTGTTGGCGCTGTAGCCGTGTTTGCGTGGGGTGTCCATCAACCAGCCATCCTCCACTCCATCCATCTGGACCATCAAGCGCTGCACGGCACTCATCCGTGAACAAAACAGTTTTGAAATCAGTCTTCATGTAATGTTTGGCCCACTGGAGCCGTTTCTGCTTGTGTGAAGTGGATAGAGGAGGTCGACAGGATGGCGTATGCACAGCAGCAAACCTCTGAAGGACCCTGCATCTTGTTGTTCGGGGGACGTTGGAGGCACCAGCAGCTTCAAAAACTTGTCTGCTGCTATGACAAGGCTTTTTTGCCGCTGCTCTTTTAACCTGACGTAATTGCTTGTAGGAAAGAGTCCTCAATTTGCCCTTATCAGCACGCACACGTGTGTACTGTGAATCAGCTACATACTTCTTGATTGCCAAGACACTTCATCCTGATCATCGCACAATGTTGATTGTAGTCATGCCTTGACCTAAACACTCCACAATTTGTTGCTTCTCAGCTGCCGACACATCCTTTTTCTTTCCCATTTTGGCAGAAAATGTAGGCTGCTTAATAATGTGAGATAGCCTTCTTAAGTAGTCTTGCCTTTCATTGGACACACCTGCCAAACTAATTAGCACAGGTGTCTGCAATTGCTTACAGTGATATAAAGAGCTCTGACACACATCACCATCAATGAGTTTAACTGACAAACAAACAAATTCTTCCCTTATCACTCCTAAACACTTTTTGCATAATAATTTGGAACACAGTGTACATGTGCTTTTCCACAAAACACCAGTGGTTCACGTAGTGAATCTTACAGTTCTAACTTGCCAACTGTGGTCTGTATGGAGTTGTTCAATAAAGGGCCCAAAATTAAGATAACATAGATGGGAGAGGTCTCTATGAATAGGAATTCCTAAGTATTTGATACCCTGTGAGGGCCAGGCAAAGGGAAAGTTGGACTGGATGGAATCCTATATGGATTTGGGGAGGGAGACATCGAGGGCCTCAGACTTCGCTGAATTGATTTTAAAATTTGACCATGTAACAAAGTGATCTATTTCAGCCATAACAGCATGGATGGATATATGTGATTGAGTGATATATACTAGGACATCATCAGCAAATAGAGAGCACTTGTACTCGGTGCCTCCCACCTCAATCCACCTAATATTAGGGTTATGGCGAATTGATGAGAGCAGGTGCTCCGTCACTAGGATGTATAAGAGAGGGGACAGAGAACATCCCTGCCTTGTCCCATT
This sequence comes from Phyllobates terribilis, assembly GCF_046119375.1. Lineage (NCBI taxonomy): Eukaryota > Metazoa > Chordata > Amphibia > Anura > Dendrobatidae > Phyllobates > Phyllobates terribilis. Next base: position 418,275,961 of record NW_027362765.1, read on the forward strand.
GGTGATTGTGAAAGGTGATGAAAATGTTCTGACGCGCCCCCTGGGCCTTGGGACACCCGGAGCCGGACCCTTTTTGGTGGATGCTGGTGGTTGTAGTCTCCGTGGCGGCGACCCGGTTCCGTGGCTCAGGGCGGTCAAACCAGTGGCGGAACTATTTATGTGGTTTTGATATTTAAATGTCCGACTACGCCACCCGTGGATTGCGGTCAGAGTGAACCGCCGCTCCAGGGCAGACCGCTGAGGCTGGTGTTGTGGGTGCAGCAGAGCGTAGCATAACTCCCCACGGGAGGAGTATAGCCTCAGGGCAGTGTATGCGGAGGATGGGGGTGATGGTGCAGGGCAGCAGCAGTAACGACACGGAGTCAGTGATGCAGTCCAGGGCCTTTACTCACAGTTCTTATTATCCAGACCACGTCTGCAGGTAACGGCTGCCCACGTCGTACTGTGCTCACCAGGTGAGGGGCTCAGACAACTCCCAGATAACTTTGGAGCGCTTCACAGGACCCCCTTTGTGTGTCCTTTGTCTGGCCTTTCTTAACAACCCTTCTGTCCGGCTGCCTCGGGCCTCCTCTTGGTAAACTTGGCGCCAGTTTCCCTGACCCTATGTGGTGCCTTCCTAGCGGGTGTAGCGAGGGGCTGCGCCACATAAAATGTCACAGCCTCCGGTTTCTAGCTGAGGGTCGTTTCCTGCCTCCACTAGTTTCGGGGACCGGTCTCCCCCTTTGGCCTGACCCCTCCACGCAGGTGGATTCGGGCGTGCGGTGGCGACTCGCCCGTCCGCACTCCTGGGATCCCTTCATTCCTCGTTCCTGGAGCCTTCTCCGCTCCTCTTCCTTCCTTCTCCCTCTTCCAGGCCTGGGCCTCTGTTACTAGGCCCGCCTCCGGAGCAGAGCTCATGCAGAGCCCCTGCTCCCTGCCACTTCTGCTCAGACTTCTCTGCACTGAACTAAGATGGTGCCCACCTTTTATACTCCCTTCTCAATGCACCCAGGAACTGCTTCCTCCCTGCTCCTGCACTACAGGGTTCCCCTTCCTCAGTGTTCCCTCCCCCCACTCCAGCCAGGGACAGGGACTGTCGTGCCCATCTCAGGGGCATATTGGTCGCCCTGCCCCATGGCAATGTGGTGTAATGCATGCAGGTGTCGGGTCCTGATCCACACTCCATCCTTACCTGAGAGTGAGATATCACACCTCTGGGTGAGGTGCAATACCTCTGTAGCAACCGAGCCATCAGGTTAATACAGTTCCATTTATCTTCAGCCTAGGTGACGTATTGCGATACAGGGCCGTGATTTTGGCTATAAAAGGGTCCCCTAGACCCCTACCCCAAGCTTTTTAAGAGAATCATATATGGCGTGCCAGGAGACCTTATGGAATGCTTTCTCAGCATCCAACGAGAGTATCTAATTACAAATTTTTAACTGCATCTAGCCCAGGAAATACTTTGTGCCTAGTAGCAGTGTCTGCTAGTCAGCGGATTATCCCGGCTGTTAAGCAAGCTACACCACCTGTAGTTTTGACACTTAATTTTTTCAAAGGAAATGCTTCGGGACCACGGGATTCTCAGTGAAGAGCATCAGGAGGCACCCCAAGGCATAGGGGCTGGGACTGGCAGTAGGATGCCTTGCGGTGGACAGCCGAGCTCGATCCTTATAAAAGCTTTTTAACTGCAGCAGCTTTAGTGGACGCTACTGGAGCTGGAATTACACGGCTGCTGGCATGAGACTTGCCCTCCAATAGATCCTTGTAAATGGATTTAAAGTGTATT